>NC_088831.1:27512881-30389131 GCF_904066995.2 Poecilia reticulata | reverse complement strand
ATTAAAAAAAAAAAAAAAAAAAAAAAAAAAAAGGCAGCAAAACCTGCCTACCAGCTCTGGACCAGCCGCACTGATGGAGTCCTCAGCAGGTTGTCTGGCAACAAGTTGATCTCCTTCATGATGTTGGCCAGCCTCACAGGCAGCTCCTGCCTGAGGAAGGCGAAGGAGGTTTTCTCACACGCATTTTCTGAGCCTGTGAGAGAAATTGAGAGATTTCTGTGGGTGTGTAACTTCCCTCACTTAGGCCATATTATTATTTAGAACTTATTATTCAGAAATTGTATTTATTTTTGGATAGGTCAGAGAGATGCAAAAGTACTGCATCACTCCCCTTCAACTTTATCATATAAATTTTGAATAAAGTACGTTAACGTGTCTGGCTGTATTCAGTTCAATATGAATTCAACAGGCTATGTGGCTTTATAATACTGTTTCATTTGGTTCCACCAACTTGTGCAGCTCTTACCGAAGTCCAAAAACTGCTTCATTGACAGCGGGGAAGGAGAAAACCTGGAGTAAAAGTCAATGTCCTTCCCAATGGACACGCTGCTCCTCAGAAACCTCAAAAGCCTCATGATGACACCTTCCCGAACCTGCTGGAGTCAAGAAGAAGAGCGGCGTCCAAGGCGAAGACTTCTTGTTACTGCCTCGCCGTTTGGAGGATTATTTACAGCCGGGAAATCGCAGATGTACTGTTGTTTTAATTATCGGTGGCGTACTTGACTTTTTAATTTTGCTTCTGTGTCCACAGTCACACACACACTGCTATGTTTCGGCATCGTCCTTTAAATCAGGTGGTCGCGGCTAAATCCGTACAGGCAGGTAAGTCAACAAGCTAATCCAAAGAGCCAATACAAAGCCAAGAGAATTACCTCCCTTCGCGTCTTCGTGTTGCGTCATTTCTGTGCTTTGTAAACCGGCATAAAGTAGCGTCATCTACAGGACTGGAGTGTAGAACAGTTGATATAAAAAAAATCTAAAAGCCCTGGATTCTAATCCTTATACTTTGTTGATTTTTAATTTTTTAGATATATATAAAAATTATTTTTCACTTGTTTGTATTTTGTTTTTATTCCTACACACCTGAATATTTTTTCTTAATGTTTAGGTTATTTTTAATCAGTAGAAAGTATTATTTATTTTATGTTGTAAATTTGTCCTTACTCTGTAGTTATATATATATATATATATATATATATATATATATATATATATATATATATATATATATATATATGTGGGGGGGGGGGGGGGGGGCATGTGTGTGTGCTCCACCCACCGCTAGTAACATAGTGTGAGACACAAATGAAAATGAAAGTTTTCACAGTACTCTATCTATCTATCTATCTATCTATCTATCTATCTATCTATCTATCTATCTATCTATCTATCTATCTATCTATCTATCTATCTATCTATCTATCTATATGCACAACACTAGCGAAGGAGGATCACACTCTTTACTTTTATCGTTCTTCGAAACTGTCAAAACTTTTTTTATATCTCCCTAGTTTGTTTGCAAGGCGACGAGTAGAACCAATCAAATTTCAGCTCAAACATTTAAAAAACTATGATTGGATATAAAATGTGTCAATCGAGTAGAAAGGGGTGGGCTCTCCTTCCGGCAAACAACAGGATGTGATCTCCTAACTGCCGTCATTTCCGCCAGATAGCAACAGAAATGTCGGTTCGCAGGGCCACGTTTTGAAGAAGGGTATGTTTTTAGCTTTTAGTTGTTGTTAATTATGCGGAAACTATTTTAATGCACACGAGAGTGAGTTTATTTACCGCCTTGTCCTGGAAAATCTTGCTAAGAGACGCGGAGTTTCTTCGGCGGGGTAACTTATAACAACTCCCGATCCCGACCCGCCAAAAGCTTCGGAGATTCACCGAGGAAGTGACCATTTTGTCCAGAGAGTGAAACCATGAGTGGATTCAACTTCAATCAGTCTTCGGGCTTCTTCCCAGGCCAGAAGACCACCCCTGCTGCTCCCGCCGCAGGTTTCACTTTAACAAACTCCGCTCCAGCAGCCACCGGAGGCGGCTTCAGCTTCGGGGCTCCCACCAGTCAAACCAACCCCAACCCCACCGGCTCCTTCAGCTTCGGCAACCCGGCGAAGAGCTCCGCACCCGGTACGGGTTTCTCCTTTGGGACCCCCACCACCACGTTTGGCCTGGGCACGGCCCCTCAAACCACAGCCGCGGCCCCGGGGCTCACTCTAGGCTCCATGCTGGCTCCGTCCACGGGGACTGGGTTCACTCTGGGCGGGGGGATGTCCTCTCAGACCACCGCTGCAGCTCCTGCAGGTGGAGGCTTCACCTTCGGAAGTACCGCTCAGGCTCCAGCTGCATCAGCAGCTGCACCTGCAGCTACGACAGCAGCAGCAGCAGCAGCAGCAGCAGGCGGCGCTCCGTTTGGAGGCTTCAGCTTCGGGGGGTCCAAAGTCCTGGTGACCACCGCTGCGGCATCTCCTGCTCCAGCTGCACCAGCACCAACAGGAGCAGGGGGTGGAGGAGGGTTCAGCTTCGGCACCACTGCCCCCTCCACCTCAGCAGCTGCGACAACCCAGAGCGCAGGTGGAGGATTCAGCTTTGGGGTGAAACCATCGTCAACCCCGGCTCCGCCTGCCTACACCCAGGCTGCCCCTGTGGCTCCTTCAGGCCCATCTCTGTTTGCTTCACCCCTCACCACGGCGACAGCAGCCCCTGCAGCAACCACAGGGTTCTTGCTGGGGACAGCTGCGGCATCAATAGCGAGCACCGCAACACCGGCAGCTACAGGCGGGGGACTGAACTTCACCCTCAAGCCTCTGGGGTCAGCCGCTGCCACGGCTGCTGCCTCCACCACCACCACCGCCACAGCTCCAGCCGCCACGACTGGCGCCGCTGTCGGTTTCAGCCTGGGAGTCAAACCTCTGTCCAGCACCGCCATGACGGCCACCACAACAGCCGCAACCCTCACCACTACCACTGCCGCCACCACTACGAATCCTCCGGTGATGAGCTACGCCCAGCTGGAGAGCCTCATAAACAAGTGGAGCCTGGAGCTGGAGGACCAGGAGAGACACTTCCTGCAGCAGGCGACGCAGGTGAACGCCTGGGACCGCATGCTGGTGGAGAACGGAGAGAAGATCACGTCCCTGCACAAGGAGCTGGAGAAGGTGAAGTTGGACCAGCGGCGGCTCAACCAGGAGCTGGACTTCATCCTGTCGCAGCAGAAGGAGCTGGAGGACCTGCTCTGCCCGCTGGAGGAGTCGGTGAAGGAGCAGAGCGGCACCATCTACATGCAGAACGCCGACGAGGAGCGAGAGAGGACGTACAAGCTGGCCGAGAACGTGGACGCGCAGCTGAAGAGGATGTCACAGGACCTGAAGGAGATCATTGAACACCTGAACACATCCAGCGGACCGGCAGACACCAGCGATCCGGTGAGATGAGGGACCCTAGAACTGGGCCATAAATAGATTAGATGATCAATAAATTTTTTGTTGTTGTTGTTTTTAAAGCTGCAGTATATAACTTTTATATATATATATATGAGAAATAATTTTTTTTAAAATAGAGTTTCCCTGCTTTCTTCCAGTCCTCTAGAAACAACCAATCAGAGCCAGGAGGCCGTTCTTGGCGCTGTCAATCATCCCCTCTCCCCCTTGCTCTCTGCAGCTAGCACAACCTGTCATGAGTGCTAAGGCTCATTAGCATGGCTAAAATGAATTAAAACCTAAGCTAGTATGGGTGGACAAATCTGTCGTCATTAAACCTGCTCTGAAGATGATTTACTGCTTTGATTAACCTCTCTGTCTTGTTTGTTCCCCGCAGCTTCAGCAGATTTGTAAAATCCTCAACGCCCACATGGATTCTCTGCAGTGGATCGACCAGAACTCGGTTCTGCTACAGCGGAGGGTGGAGGAAGTGTCCAAACTGTGTGACACGCAGCGCAAGGAGCAGGAGAAAACCTTTCGTTTAACCTTTGACTGAAATAAATAGATCTGAATGTGCATCGACGTAATGCTACTTTTTGGGAATTCCTTATTTCTCCTTTGGCTCTACATTACTCCTGTTTACCCCTCCCCCTACAGCTTTGTTGGTTTGCATAAATATAAATATTTTTGATTCCATAAGCTTTATAAACATGTGAATTCTTCTGGATTTGAGGAAAAATGTTTCTTATGTCTTTTGAATTAGTAGATAAATAAAATGGATATTTCTCAAAGTAGGTGTCCTTTGCAGAAAGCTGTCGTTTGTCGGCACATTCTTCTTATTTGGTATGCATAACATAAAATGAATTGAAATGAACTGATTTGATTCATCTTGGCTGGTAATGATTTTACTTTTTTAAGCTGATTGACCAGTTCTGATTTAGAAATATTTTTTAATTCTTAACACAAGAATATGTGGAGCAGTTCTTCCCCGATAAGCATCAAAGCATATCTTTTTGACATGTATTTGTTAAGCTAAGAGAAATATGCACAATTGGTGCTTGCTGACTCCTATATCAATGAAAAACGGACTAACGAAGTAATGAAAAGATTACATGTTCAAGATTGGACCTGCTGATCCCCTCCCCAAAAGTTGGCTGATAAATCTGTGCTCTTTTAACTTTCAAAGCTAGAAGGAGATGTTGAGTCAACTTTTTGTGTGCGTTTGCATTTTGAACATTTTGGGAGTTTTAAGATGGGCTGAGGTTGTCGGGTCATGCCAGTTTAAAGTTTGATCAAACATCAAAAAGTCCCTAGCATAAATCTGGCATCATAATTGACAGTTTTGCTTGGTAGAATCATAACAGTTCATTAAAAAAGGTTGATTTTTAAAATTAGCTTATTACTCCAGTTTGATCTGGGTTTTTTTACCGTCTTAGTACAGAACTTACTTAGGTAACAACCCAAGAACTACTGAGGTTGCTGCGATTCATAAACTGCGACATGTAGGAACAGCAGCATCCGCATTGAAGACCGTTTAACATTAACAATGAGGGAAAACAACAACAAACGTAGGCCTTGCTCCAAACAGCTGAAATTTGCCACTGACACGGATGAGCCAAGTTCCTTCTGGGGAAAAAAGGGTTTTGTGATCAAATAAATGGAGCTGTTTGCCCAGAATGACAAACGGCTCATTCTGGAGTTGAGGTGAGGCTTTCTAGCTTACGGACAGTGTGCACATGCAATAGCGCACGTACATCAGTAGTACTGATGCAAAAGTAAAAAAAATTAAAACTAATTATTGTACATGGACACGTGGTCCAACAGGAAAAGGGTTTGGCCAACACCAGGCTTCTGGCCTCACTTTGGACTAAAAGGTCGGGTTCAGACCAGAACAGTCAAGTAGTTTGAAAGAACTCGACCGACTGGTTTCTCTGCTACTTCCTGAGACATCAATGCAAAACATTAGTGAGGGTGAATGCACTGCACGTCTACTAAATTTACAAATTTCTACATATTCATACTTTTGTGAAAGAACATGATACAAAAAATGTTGCAGCATCAGGTTTTGATAGATATTAAATTGAAATAAAACTAAAATTTATAAAGTGTAGCTTAGGAATGGTAAAGTGTCTGCATCTTCACGAAACAAAATGGTCTTCAATTGTTTTAATTTGATTTTTTTTACTCAATTGAACTTATAACACACATTATTAAAAAAAAAGTACAGTTGTTGCTTTTTTAACATCTTCCCTTTGAATTCCTCAAAAAGATTCGCCTCAGTGGTGATCTACAGTCCAGTGATTGCTACCAGAAGATAACAAGGTGAGGATTATCCTGAGCTCGTTACAAATTATGCTTTCATCATTTAATTTTTTCACCTGATGTTGTACCTAAGATGCGTCAAAAGGGAAGGTTTGTAATAAAAAGTTCTCAAAGTAGAAATTGAGATGTTTAAATTCATGTTACAGAAAGTGAGCTGGTTGTACCTTCTTTTCATAGTTTGAGGTTTATAAAAAAAAAAAAAAAAAAAAGACAGTACAGCTCCAGAAACAGCAGTAAACCAAAAAGCTTTTGGTTTTATGGCTATTTTCATATAAAAAAAATAAATACAAAATGTGCAGAAATATTTCAATATATACAGCAAAAGAAAAAAAAATGTCTTTATACAGCGTGTAAATTCAATTCCAATTTAAAATAAAAGCACTCTATTCACACACTCAAGAAACATTAAAGTTCAGTGGCTCTAATCCAACCAGTTTGTAGAAAGAAATAAACATTCACGAATAATCGTCGTCGTCGATCCACGTCGTCATCCACTGCTTCTTTTCTAAAGCACCAGGTTTCATTTTTCCGTCGACGTAGCCCAGAGTTTCCTTTTTTATCCGCACAGCGTGGTAGCGAGGTATGCTGTCGTCTTGTTTGGAGCGTCTGAAGAAGCCGCACTGGTGGGAGAGACGAGATTTAAACGAGACGTTCTTCAAAGGTGATAAATAAAGGAGGCGAGTGCAAGATGGTTAAACATGCTTCGCAGCTTTTGCTTTGCAGAAAAGGTCAGGAAAAGCGGCCTGCAGAGAACAGCGCTGCACACGGACACACACCGAAGCATTTCTTGGCAGAACACAGACACACATTTGAAAAAAAAACCCAAAAAAAACGATCTAATTACTGAGCACAAGCTGCTACTCTCACACAGAAGAAAAAGATGTCTCTTTTCTGCTGACGTTAGGCAGAAAGTTCCTCTAAGCAAAAGCCTCCAAATGACTCTCATCTTCAGGCTCAGTACAATATGTGTCTGATTGAGAGTTTCTGCATTAGGTCAGCGGGTTTGGCTGGGAAAGCGAAGCTCGTTAGCAGCTGCGGTAATAATCACACTTCATGCCGACTTTACCCCCTGATCAGAGAGAGAGAGAGAGGGAATCAGGCTTCATCAGAGAGTTTGTCTTTGTCAGAGGGCTGAACGTGGATCTCTGCCTTGTGATACGCAGCATTGTATTGTTCTCTAGTCGGTCTCTTGAAGAAACCGCACTGAAGAGGGAGAAGGGTGGGCAAAGGTTAGGCGCGTCATCATCCACTGAATGTTTTACGACTTTTTCAATCTAAACTCACATTTCTTTTCTTCCAGATTTCAGTTTTTAATATTAAGCTCAGTTTATTTTAGGTTCTTTAAAAAAAAAAAAGGATTGTATTGCACATTAATTGAGAGAATGTTAATCAAACTACAACAATGCAAATGAGTGTTGGAGCTCAAAACTATTAGAGATCAGTTAGTTGAGAGAGTTGTTCCTACAAGATGCTCATGAGGTGCCAACTAATTTAACATGTTTTATGCTGCTTTTCCTGACACTTTGCACTATAAATCCCTCAGCAGTAACATCAGAAGCACTTGATAAGTAATAAACATCTCTTTATTTACAGCACATAGATTTATGAGGTATGCCCTGTTTGGTTGCTTTGCCTTGAAAAACTAATGATACCACTTCAGCGTTTTTCATATTTTGTCACATTAGAAAAACTTCAGTGTTTTTTTGCTTGTTTTTTTTATCAGGATTTTGTGTCACAAACAAATACAGCGTTGCTTCATGCCTGAACTTTTAACACTACATCAAAACACTATCACTATCACTAAATGCTGATATTTGACATCAAAGTTTCCGATGTAGAAACATTAAGAAGAACCCAACCAACCAATATTTTATGTCAGCGTATGCATTTTTCATCAGTTTTCAATAAATTAAATCTTTCTTTTTTTTAGACATGACATCCTGCTCCTCACCAGACACAACCCATACAGTCATCTACTTTGGTGATTCAACATAGTGTGTGGAATCAATCAAATATTAAAGACAATTAGTTGATGTTAATGCCTTATTTGCATCTAATTTGTGCTTTTCGCTCACCTTCCACAACAGAAAAACCATCAATGCCAAAATCAAGATTCCTGCCAGAACCGCTATCAGAATGATCCACCAGGGAACTCCGAACTGAGCCACGTCGCTGTCCGGGGACACGGGCACCGTCACCTAAAAACACAACGTCAAGACAAAAAACACCAGATGACTCCAGGGGATTTAGATCAAGACTGCTGAGGTTAATATTTCCATTCAGCTGATGAAGTGCTTACAGTAAAGTCAGGAGATTTTAGGATAATGTTCGGAGCCTGAGACTCAAGTACAAGTGAAGCCTTCACAACTAAAGTTGTGGTTGGAAAGGAAGCGTATTCCTGTGTAAAAACAGAATCAAGAGCTTTAATAATCAATCTGGGCCGCCATCATTACACTGACCCACTCTTGATGGGAAAAAAGAGGCGATAAAAACTACAATTTGTTACCTCGATGAAGGTGGAGTTCCACAAACGAGATCTCAGCTCAACTGTAGTACCATTAATCCCCTGCAGAGGGCACTTTAGCACCACACATTTGCTTTCCTTCTCACAGGACTGCAAAAAAGGAGACAAACCTATAAGCGCTGCACATCTGCATGTTTAAAACAAAGCATATTTCAATCAACTCACCAAAACTTTATTACTGCTTGAATGAAAAGCAATTTTGCCACCAAGTTTTCTTTCTTTTTTCACAATTTCCTGTTTCGTCAGGGAAGGAGATCTCTCCTGAAATCACATTTATTCATGTTAAACCAGCACAGAACAAAGCTGGGATATTTGAGCTGAAAATAACATTGTTTTAACACCAAATTCTCAGAAATACCAACCCAAATGTTTTTGAGAGAGTGAATTTCAGATTGAGGAGAGCAGGCGATTTTCTCAGGTCCGTGAGATGTGACCTTCACCAAGTACAGAAGCCATTTCCCGTTTTTATTGTCTCTGGGCCAATGAATGTGTAGAGTGAGGGGAAGAGGAGAGATCGAAGGCGTCCACAAGTTACTTATCTGGAGGAGAAATTCAGATGGCCCAGCTCCTGAATAGAACACTTAGAACAAGAATGAATCTTCTTACATGAGTTTAAACTCACCCTAAATGTAAAATTAATCAAACTTCCAGCGTCCTCTTCTGTTTTCATTGCAGTTTCTGCTCTCACAACACCTCCAAAGGAAACCTGTCTTGGTTTGGCTTCACTGATGGGGCAATAGAAAAATATATAAACTGAGTACACACACACACACTATATATATATATATATATATATATATAATATATATATATATATATATAATCAGCATCAATGTACCTACCCACTCAATATCAAAGGGACTTCAGTTATCACTTTGCTCTTTATTTTCACAGCGGGAATATTTTGAGAACTTGTCCTAAACAAGAAGAATACAATTTTATCAAAAGACAGCTATAAGTAACAACATGTTTGGTTAAAAAGTACAGTTAAAAAACAAACATATTAATAGTTAATTATAGAGATTTACAAAGAAATCAGTCCGTTTTCAGCTCAATTAGAACTAGAAACTTAAACATGAATGTACCATATCTTCAGTAAGAAAGCTGCTACTGAGTGAACCCTTTTTTTTACTATTTGTGAGATATTTGAAAGCTAAATAAAAAGTAATACAGATGTAAGAAGTTATTCAAAAGGAAACACTTTTTACTCCATTTCTGAATATTAAAGTGGCCCGAATAGTCATCTATAACATCCTGTTTTCCAGGTAACATCATACAGTTTATCACTGCAATACTTAAAAGTCCATCTATTGAAATGAACAGTTCACTTACGTTTGGAGATGCAGCTCAATCTCAAATTCAGTGGTGCTGAGTTTTACAGCATTGTGTGCAGCGCTCAGAATGATGTGAAACATGACCTTGTGTAAAAAACAAACAAAAAGAAAAACACATCTCACCTTAAAGTAGCTCTAACTTGTCAAGTAACTCTTAAAAGTTCATATGTTTACCTTTGAGTTGCTCTTAAATGGGTTTCCCAGCTCACACTCTGCTTCAGATCCATTATGGTTGGCAGTACAGAGGATCTGATTGTTTGGCTAAAAAAGAAGAAGAAAAAAAAATTTAAACAACACTCGCATCCAAGCAGGTTTTGACCAAGCAAATTCTATTCAATTAAAATTCCCAAGATAAAAATAGTTCCGTTTCACTATAAAGTTGGAGATCTCAAAGCACAACATCCCCTTCACATTACATGCTATCTGCCCTTTGTCTGAAAGACTTAAATAAGGCTTCTGCATCGACTCGTTTGACATATTTTCCATCCATGCTGGCATGGAGGATACTACATTACACACGTCTAAACATGTGAAATTAATTTTGTAGAACATGAAGTTAGCTCATGACTTTGCTTATCATGTTTTAGGTCAAGCAGTGTTCTGCTGCATCAGGACAGGGGCACATTGTCTTTGCTCTATGAGAATCCCCCAAGTGGTTAGAAAAGTCAAATTTATCAAAACGGTGGGTAGGGTCGTTTGTTTCACTTTTAGTTCCAAGCAACAGACATGCCGAGGTGAGCAAAATCTTCACCACACACCACACAAAGAATCTGCATAACTTGGAGTGAGATTAATTGATAGAAGTTTTGCGTCAATGGTGCAATAGTTGAGTTGCTGTTGCGTTGACAATCAGTGGTACACATGAGCGACATACACTGGCTTTGATGGCTGTGAAATTTACCACATTTTTAAACATATCTTGTGATCAAGTTCTGCATGCAATAGTGTCAAGACACCAAAGTGATGCTGGAGCATGATTGTTCATTATTTTCATGTCTTTCTATGGCATTGACACAAAAAGCAGATACACAATAGTTTGAAGGAGTGTTTAAAATTTGATTTACTGAGCATGCATGTAGATTATATGTCTTCCACCCCTATTCAAAATTCAAGACATTTTGTAAAAACGTGACCACATATAGTGAGATCACATTGAAAAACGTCCTACTGCTTGTCATGCCTGTGCCGCTGTGTTGTAAAGTTCTCACTCTGGACTCGTACTCACAGATCGAACCCCAGAATACGACAGGATTTCTGGGAATTTCCCCACAAGCTTTGCTTCAAAGGCATCGTCGCCATTTTCATTGGTCACAGTCACCTTCACAGCCAAGGCCTTTGTCTCGTAAGTCAGTCTAAACTCTGGGATATTAAGTGCACTGTAGAGATACACAAACCTAAGAATCAGCTTTGAGAAAACAACATTTCTAACATAAATTCACATTTAGCAGCTCAAAATCTTATCCAATGTAGACAAAGCACTTATAGTAACTAAAAGAAAATAAGATTTTTTTTTTACTGCAGTAAATAAACTCAAGCTCAGAGCTTTGTCTTAAATTCTAATTGGATTTGCAAACAATTACCATGAAATAATTTTACATTATTATGTTTTTTAACAATACAACATTTTTATATGAACCTTTTGTCTAACGGGGTGAATTCATCCTTGCTCATTGGTTTGTAGTGCAGACTGTTGTCCATTTTTAAATTGCTGAAACAAATCTTTTTATTTTTGCATCCCTCCTTTACAAAGTTTACCTGCAACAATAAACCAAAAACAAGATGTCACTAACAAAATAAAAATGTCATCTTCCACAACCTGGTATGAAAAAGTACTCAGCTTTTTCACGTTTGTCGCATAACATAACACAACACATGTTTTGCATTTTATTCTTCTGTCTTTGCACAATGATTTTCTTCTTGCAGCTCTTCCATAAAAGTCAGACTTTACACTGACTCTCTCATAATTTTCTTGTTTGCACATTCTTTCAACATCAGTGCTGTATGACGTTGGAGAACCTGAGACTGAATTACACACCGGTGGACTCTATTTACAGTACTTCAAAAAGTTACCACTTTGTGTTCGTCTATCACATACAATCCCAGTACAATTACTTGAACTTGATGGATGTAAAATGATAAAATATAAATAACTGAACTGATGTGATTAATTTTGCAAGACACGGTTAAAACTGAAATGTGACTTTTCACCTCTGCGACGGTTTGTCTTGGCTGGGTGGCGTCTAAAACTGGCATTAGCTGAGGTAGACCATTTCCTGCTTTTTGGGGTTTTGCTTTGATGATTTCTGCAGAAACTTCAATGACAACGCTGCGCATCTTGTCCTTAATGTTGTCCTGTGCAAATGCAGCACAGTTATAAGTTGAATAAGTTGAATATTTTCCTGTTTAAACACATCAGCCAGTAACAAAAAAAGTCAAACTGACAACGATCTTTTGGTATTCAGACCTACGTATTTTTACTGATTATATCTTTCAGGTTCAAGCCAATTAAAATCTGACAGTTGTGATTTACCTTAAGCCCGACGTTTATACTGACACACTGTCCTGCGTTTTGGTTCTGGAGCTCCAAGGTGCCATTAAACTGGACATCTGATTCAGGATGAGTCTTAGTCAGAAAAATCACTCTGGAGTTCAGTCCTTGTTTCCTGCGTTCTCCATCTGCTTGTATGGAGAAGCTGATTGCTGCAGGATAAAATGTAATCAGATGTTATTAAAACTAGTAAACATCTGTGCAGCATGAAAGTTTTTTTTTTTTTTTGTACTCACTGAGCCTCTTGTTGTAGGACCTCGCTGTGTAGTTGAAGCATGCTGTCACAGTGAAGCTAATGGTAAAAAGGGAAAATTAACAAACGGAACATCCTGTCTGCAGGGTCTGTTTGAGTGCAAGAGCATCTGAAGACCCACCAAAAACTGGAATCACAGCCAACACCGAGGTCAATTTCCTCAGGAGAAACCGTAACGTTTGTCCTGATGTTAACAACTGGTCTTGCCCTGGAAGAAGGTAGTTCAATTAAAGAATAAAAGACAACAGTGAAATCTTCATTTACTCTCCTCTTCCTCCATGTTTACCTGTAAATGAAAGCTGCATCTGACAGAGAACCTACAGCTAGGTCTGGATAAGAGTTACCATCCAGGTCCATGTTTCCTGCCAGAGAATATCCAAAATATCGAAGGCTGTGCTCTTCGCCTGAAAGGATCTGAAATTAAGAAGAAGAGATTTTAGAGAATAATGAGAGGAAAAATGAACCAGAACCCGTACAGTGGTAATACTTGTCGCATCAGGATTAGTTTAACTGCTGGGAGTAAAATATATCACTTAAAGTTACAATTAAAATTTGCTTATGGTGACATAAAGAATTAATATCTGGATTCAGAATTGTTGTCCGAGTGTCGAGAAGAATCCCAACATGTTTACTTTCACAAGTGGAGTATTACAGCAAAAGCTAGAATGCTCCACTTGATATATAGTTGATAGATATAATGAAAAAGAGAGAACGTGGGACAAAAAGTTAAAAGGGAAAGAAGATAGATAAGAGTAGAGGAAAGGAAGAAGAATAAAGAGAATACAAAACCCTAGTCTGCTTTACGCTTGCAGAAAGAGAGAGAAAAAACAGAGAACTGAGAAACCACAGCGACAAACAACCCATGCATATATAACAACGTCACTGAAATGATGCATTCATTGGTAGCCACAGTCCAAAATAGAGAGTATCTGTTCACATGAATTCAAACTCGTCTTTAAGTTTAAAATAACAAGCTAAAAGTTGCTTTCAAGTCCCTTGAGCGGTCACATCCAACTTGTTCAGCTTTCAACAGAGGTACACATGTAATCCACAACACAAAAAGGAAGATCCTAAAACAAAGTGTCATTAGAACCGACCTGTGCAGGAGTTGTTTTAATCCCTTGTGCAGATCCATGATAAATGTAGACTCTTCCTGCCCCCTCATCGTCCTGTGGAGCTCCAACTGCAATATCTGCACAGGTATTAAAGCATTGCTGATTATTTATACACTCTAGCTGCTGAGATTGAAAAGGTTTGTTCACTCCTTCGCAGATTCATGTCCCTATTGCGTACTAACAGGATGCCATTTGTCCAGCTTTCACTTCTAAACTGGGCCTTGACATTTTGTAACATTTTAAGAACAACTTCTGTGTATTTAACAGGGATTAATGTGACAGACCAATGCCAACCCATTAAAGCACAGCATTTCAAAGTGGAAAAAACAATGATGGTATAAATTCAAGTGTCCTGCATTACCGTATTCCACTCCTGAATCAATATTTTACAGAAGCACCTTTTGTTCACCAAATCTACTGGGGTATGTCTCCGCCAGCTTTGCACATCTAGATTAAAATATTTGTCCATTTTTCTTTTTAAAGCATCTCAATCTCTGACTGAATGAAGAGAGGCGATATGACCAGTTTTCAAGTTTTGCTAAGTTTTTCATGACTGTCCTGTATTTGGCTCTAAGAATCCCAATAAAGTATGACCATCTTGTTGCAAAAGAAAAGCATACCCAAAGCATGATGCTGCTACCACCATGTTTCAAGGGTCTGGCTGCACATTTAGGATGGTGTGCAGTGTCAGATTCATCCTACCATAGTAGTGGGGGAGCTGGCTCTTGTCATTAGCTGTCAATTAGTCTATCTTAAGCCTCAACAATTTTAAATGCAGCTTCTTTCACTGTCTCTCTTCTATACAGACCAGATTTCTTAAGTGCATAACTGATAAATGTCGGGCCAACAGATTTTCCTAATTAATTGGGGTTTTACTCTCTTCTTGATAGCTTTGAAAAATCAGTCAGCAGGTGCGAAATGCCTAAAAACAAGATTTATGTTTCAAAGCGGATAAATTACCATTAAATGAGTCCTGATTGACGTCTCCGATGTTTTCCACTGCCAGTCCGAACATTGAATCTTTGGTCCCATTCAGGCGGATCGGAGTTACATTATCCCACTGTCCTGCTTTGTTGATATAAACATAAACGGCTCCACCGATGTCTGTGTCCTTCATGTAGAAGAAAGGGGCTCCCACGACAACGTCTTGCCATCTAAATCATGTACAGAAAATATAGAGACACAATATAGGCACCCTCAACGATTACAGGAGAATTTTCCTCATCTGATGTAATCCTTAAGTGATGAAAAGTTTTAGGCCAAAACTTGGGCCTGTCAGTTCTTTCTGAGTAAAAGGAACCCCAGAGCATGATGGTGCCTCCACCGTAGCTCACTCTAGGAAAAAGGCTCCTTCTGTGACAAATTTTTAATTTTAAACCAAACTATCCAATTTGGATTCATCAGACCATAACACATTCAGCAATGGAAGATTTTGGAGGATTTTATCCAGGCTTGAATGTTTTAATTGGAACAAAATAATTCTGTCTTGCAGGCTCTATACAGGCGCACCACCAGCACTTATTGGAAATTCCTGATTTCCTCTAGTGCTATTGTCTTTACAGCCTCCCTGACTAATTTCAACTTCTTAAATTTTTGAGAAATTTCTGGTTTGGGGAATCTACCTGTTGTCATATACAATGATCATACTTCCTTTGTAGCCGATATGGAAACTAAGGCGTCAGCTGAAGGTCACAAATGAATCCAACAACTTAACTTAATTTCAAGTTTTGTAACTGGTATAAGCTATACTGACAAAAAAAGTTTTTCTCCTCAGACAAACGTTCCCTACCCATCACCATTCAGGTCGACCACAGCCACGTCGTATCCAAATGAGGATGCCAGTCCCTGCCCGTGCAGAAGTTGCTCGACTACGAGTTGCTCGACAGACTCTTTCTTCAGCAGGACTACAAGTCCCTTGTGATTGGCCCTCGGTGCTCCAGCCACCACGGTCAGGTTACGGCTCTTCATGATGTGGTGCCCGGTGTCCAGAGAGAACCCTTTAGTTGAAACGGCAATATAGAGCAAAAACTATTAGCTTGTAAGGAGAATGGAAAAAACAGACGGTAATTACACATTATCTCATTGAAACTGACATCATTTCAACCCACAGTTTGACACAGACCTCAGTTGTTTCTGCTCTACCTCTTCCTGTTTCTAGTCCAGTGGTTCCCAAACTTTTTCTCTTGCGCCCCCCAGTGATTTCCAAACATTTTATGCCCCCCTATGAATTACAAATGGCTGTCTGGTTGAACGATGCGTGTGATGGGTGGGGGGAGAGAGGATTCTTAGAGACTCCCCCCCTCCCTGTGAGGGAGGGGCAAAATGAATGTACGTAGCTGAACATAGACAACAACATCGGAACCCCACAGGCTACTTGTTAACAAGCTTAAGGTGCTATATTGATATTAGCTAGTCATTTTTTAGCTAGCATTACCTGCATCCAACAGCTTTACCCAACAGTCGGTTAGTTTGGTGAAAAACTGTGAAAAGTTCTTTGCGTTTTGCTGGTTTACTGCCATGATTCTAACAAACCTGCGCAGCTCCGCACAGCAGCAGCAGGTCTCCTTCATTGCCGCACAGGTGTAAACCCAGCGCGAGTGTCTTAGCGCTCATGTTGCGTTTAAAGGCGGCTCGGAAAAACAGGTTACCACGACTAAACAGATTTAACTGCTGATAAAAGTGACATAGGACACAGATATGGGAAGTGTGGAAGCCCCTACTGTATCAAATTGACAGAAGAATAACAGAGAGTTGGCTATTCTAAGGTAAAAACCCAGCGCACACAGCGTTCGTTTTTTTTTTTTTCTTTTTCATCCGGACGGCTTCCCGCGCCCCCCCGGCAATGAACCCCCCCCCCCTCCCCACCCCTAGGGGGCGCGCCCCACAGTTTGGGAACCTCTGTTCTAGTCTATGCCCAGACATGTTACACAAACACACAGGCTGCCATGGGATGTCCTAAATTTATGCATTTTGGAGGCGGATTTTCCCAATACAGGTTGTATTAGTCAATCCATAAGCTAGTCTCCATCCAGACATGGGGCCCACACACACACGTTGGCTGCTGCTATGACTTGTGATCTTGTAAGTTGTTTGAGAGGAAGCATTTTATTGTACATCTTATGTAAAACCCTTGGTATGATATATGTTAACACTTCATGTTTTGCAGCAAATAGTCGGAAACTGTCATTGCAAAGTAGCCCAAGTGATACACAGACATTATGTACAGTCTGTTTTGTTGGTAAAAAAAAAAAAAACAAAACTCACCAAGGTAGCTGTTGGCAGGCACAGAGCTGTTGGGCTGTTTATCGTTTTCAAACTCATACGGTCCATCGTGAAATATTTCCCTTTCAATCAACGTGATATTTTTTTGTTCCACTCGTAACATCCCTGGAAAGAATTTCGGAGTGCAAAATGTTCATGCAACAACACTGCGTGCTGAAAAATGATTAAAATAAAAAACAGTCCAAGGAATATATAATGATAATGACCTTTCCAGTTTCTTGCTCCTGGGGCTCCAAACAGCACATAATGGTAGTCCTTGGTGAAGGTGACCCCCAGACCTTGTTGACAGACTCCATACCGTGCATGGTCTGTTTCTCCATCTCTGCCTTCACAAAATTTCCAGTCACCTCCGTCCATATCATCCAACAAGTTGATTGTCAAATCCTGACTGAAGACGTAACAGCGCCCGAGGACAGACTGGGATCCTGAGCGATGCTTTTGATATCGATGCGCACACGTCTGAAACGGCATCATCCAGAATTCAGCTACGCAGAGCAATAAGAAGACACAGAGAGCAATGGTACGAAAATGTGTTGTGACGTACCACAACCTTTCCCCCGCGTCCCTGACTCTGCACAGACACACCCATCCACTGGTCCTCCTTACTCTCCTGCCTTGGATCCTCTTTCAGTTGAGGCAACCCAAGGGAAAGAAACAAGACTTGTGTTATTCAAACAGGCAGGTGGGATAGTAGGTACGTAGGCAGGTCGATTGGTTTCTCACCGTCATTATCAAACTCAACGCGCTCACAATTATCAGACTCAGAGATTTCACACTTAAAAAGGCCCCCAGTCACCCTGGATATTTGTTTTTTTAAAGCCTTGGCTCTCGGGGCGCCAATCAGTAACCTGAGAAAACAAAAACACAACAAAACATTTTACGTCAAAGACCGCACGCTAGCTTCCACCATCACAACGCTGCACTTGAGATTCCATCACAATCAAATACACACTTCTCAGAAAGCCTCCACCGAAGTGTCTTGTTGTGGATCAGTGGTTCTTAACCTTTTTTGAGGTACCGAACCCCCCAGTTGCATATGCGCATTCACCGAACCCTTCTTATTCCAACCCCACTCCCCCTCCCCCGAAACACAAAATACTTTGCGGTATTCTGATTTAGTAATGTAATTATATTAGCTGTGTAACCACCCCCACACCACTAGAGGCAGTAGCAACCCCGAAAAGATGCGACTAAGGAGTAGATTTAGACTATAGAATTTGGTAAAAAAAACTGAGCTTTGCTGAAGTAATTAAAGACACAAGTTCAAATCCATGCTGAGAGTGGAACTCCTTCAATCAGTGCTCCTCCGCAGCTCTGATTGGCTAAGCAATGTAACGTAATCCACTAACCCCTGAGACCGACTCACCGAACCCCTGGGGTTCGATCGAACCCAGGTTAAGAACCACTGTTGTAGATGGAACATTTTGTTCATATTAACAGTAACAATGACAGCAAGCATGCCGAGAAAACAGAATATAATTAGAATTTTAATTTATTTTTGTCTGTCCTAACACCGTTTACTAAACTAAAAGAAAATGATCAGCAAACCAATCTCTCACACTCATTTGTCTGGGTGTTAAGTCACCCTTGTCCACAACTGCGACTGTCAAAAATGAAACAACAGCGGCATCCTGTCAGGCTACTGTTTCACACACACTTTCTGTTAAGCCACAACATCCCTTTTCATTTCCATGAAGCGACCTGTGTTGCATACCTCCCTGAGGTATGAAACACCTGCTGAGAGGAACTGACGCAGTTTCCTTTCAGCAATCTCACAATCAAGTTCATTTGTTCAAAGCACATCAGAAGAAAAAACAGATCGACAAAGACATAACTAATACAGAACTGTTCATAAAGAAGATAATAGTCAAAGCTATTATCTTCAACACAAATATTGCAATAAAAAGGAACAAAACATATGCAGCAAAAGCCCAAACTTCCCAAAAATATCAGTCAAATTAACAAAAGGACAATTAAGACTAAAACATTTTCCTGATATTCTGATCAGCAAAAACTATAAATTATTCAAGCCCATTTGAGAGGAACACAAAAAAAATGATTACATGCAAGAGCTTTTATTCTATTTTTGTCCATAAATTTCGACACATCAAAACCTTTTTATTTGCATAAATAGTACACTTACAGAAAAAAACTAAGTACACCTTTGTTGCTTCAGCTGCATCTTAGACAGTAGCAGCCAAATCAAAGGCTGCCGACTGAATGACTTTGATTATGTAAATCATCATCTAGTGTTATCGCCTGAATAATGGCAAGGTTCAATTCAAATAGTGTCAGCATATGAGTTGTTCCCCCACACTGCAAAAACACGAAAATCTTAGCAAGTAATTTTGGTCTAGTTTCTAGTACTAATTCCACTGGCAGATTATTTCACTTATAACAAGATATTTGTCCCATGTTATAAGTGAAATAATCTGCATCAAGTATTTTTTTTCATCACTGTTAAAGGATTATTGACTCCATTCAAGCTCCTATATCTTGCTGAAAAGCTATTTATGAGCTAGCTTTGTCTTATTTTAAGTTTACTAAAATAAGACAAAAACTAAAAACTTTTTTTTCACTAAAAACTAGACCAAAATTGTTAAGATTTTGAGCTTTTGCAGTGCATGATAAACAGCGTCTTCTAGTACAAAGAAACTCTAACACAGCAACCTGAAAACAGCTGGTAATTGCAGAGAATTAATTAAGTTTGCAGGAGCTCACATGCCCCCAAAATCTGGATTTTCATCCTGTGACAAGTCTGGAGCTTACAGGTGTTTGTGTTAACACAATGCCAGGATGGAATGACATCAGAGACAACTTCTTTTAACCCAAAGACAAGCTTAAAAACCAAAAAGTTGCATCTGCTGGCCTTTACTGACCTCAGTTATCATTTTAATCATACTAAAATTCTGGACGGTACGATGAGAAAAAGACCCACTGAACTCAGGATTTCATCTGTTAAGCACGATGGTGGAGGGGTGATGGTTTGGCAGCCTCGGTTGTTAAGTAGACCATGAACTCCTCTGTGTGTCAAAGTATTTTAGAGCCAAATGTGAGGCCATCTGTCAGCTGAAGCTCGGCCCAAAGTGGGTCAGAAGTAGACAATGCATTTTGGTGCTTTCTCAACAATGCAGTTATTATGTCCAACCTCAGGCTGAACTCAAGCTGCCACAGAGCGCCAACAAGGAGGACACTGTGTCTCATGGCTGACTCATGCCACTGGTCGAGGGGTAGATGATAATCAACACACAAGGGCTTAATAGATGGTTCTTTAGGATTCGTTTCTCTTCAAAAGGTGTTTGACATCAAGGAGTTATACATCATCTGGACTTTGGATCAGAACTTTGGAAGGTTTTAGGAGTCTCTCGGTAGACATTTATGGCTAAATGAAACATACTTGTAAAGTTCTACCTATATGGACGCACTTTCACACAATCAAGTTGAGACGGCAGGTGTCAAGCAAACCTCTGACTGACACGTCAAAGTTGTGAAAATGTGGAAAGTAAAACCACAGTCTAGCTCGTGTTTCCTGTCAAAGTTCATGAAACAATCAGCTACAACATGTACAGGGCTACTTCTGGTATTGAGGAACTTAAAGTTCAGTATTTTTTTTCTCTCAGAGAATTTCAGTATCAGACTAAAAGTTTACCCGTCATTTCTAGACCATCTAAAAGGCTCCTCACCTTCTGAACCAGCTCTCAGTTTCAATCCAGGAGGCAGACAAAACATCTACCTCTAATTATTAGTACCATTTATTTTAATTTCAATAGAAAGTACCTCTGACTCACTGGTTCTGTTTGTATCTCCCTTTAGATCGCTCAGCCTGCATCAGACTGCAGCAGATGATTGATTAAAGGGAGCTGTTTCTCTCAATCATTGGATATTTCATCGGATATTTTAACCTTGTAAATATGACAATGTAATAAATTAAACAACAGACTGTTGGACTGTTTGTAATTGGAGTTAAACCTAACTGTAAGGTGGATTGTATTGGACCACAGATTACTTTTGTTGTGAATATCCATTCATATTTATTCATATTTATAAGTCTCATATCCACTGTTCAAACCTACATCTATGTAAACGTCATAAAACAACGATGTGAGCTTTAAGAGCTTTAAGATGGAGGTTGTCAAACTGAAAGATTAAACAGCAGTGAGGTCAGGTTGTTGTTCTTATCTAATTAGTTCACAAAAAATATTAAATAACCTAAAAATGAGAAGCTACAGAGTCATGTGAGCGTTACCAAACTCACCATTCTGAAACTCACAATAGTTTATTTCTTCAAAAGTGGGAGAGGAAACCCTGCCCACCCTGTTCCCCTGCTGTTTCCTCTCAAACCCATCTATTGATCTGCGATGCAGTGCTGTGGCTCCTCGTCAGCTCAGCAAGGACCAGAAGTTTGCAAACACGCCACAGGACACTTTACAGCCAGCTCCAATTTCACATTTGCACCTTTCTGCATCAAAGTCTGATTAAAGAGACAATATCATAATCTGGTATCACAATGTGACTGCTCCACAATATAAAAAAAGTCACATTCTTCAAAAAATAAATAAAAAATAAATAAATAATAGTAGATACAAACAATATATCACATTGTGTGATATTGAGAAAAATGATGTGGCCAAACAGTCTCCTCAAAGCTTAAAGATGCAAGTCTCCATGAATTTAAAACTCATGGAGTTTTCTACATGCATGAAAACTCCAGAGAGGCATTTTAAATGTAGTTAAATATGTGCGACACAACACAAACATTTAAAGTGGACCTGAGAACTAACAAGGCAGCGAGCAAGAGAAAACATTCAAGTACTTTTCCACGTGACAAAGAGGTGGAACTTCAGTACTTTCAAATAACTTTTTCGCTACAAATTCGTGCAACTTTGGAGAGTGTAGTTAATCAAACGAAGCATCATTATTAACCCTCTGACTGCACCACCACCTTGTGAGAAAACATTAAAACCTGGAGATGCAGCAGTGATGACAAAATACGCTGTTGATAATTAATAGCAGGCAGTTAGATTGGTTTAATCCTGTCTTTGCTGGTGGTATCTGTGCTGACCAAAGAAAAACCTGCATATGGTATAGTGATAATAATTATAAAAAATGTTCACTTGATGTGACAGGTGTTAGGTCACACAAAAAAGCTGCGAACACAGAAACTCATCTGCTTTTGCACAGTGGAAGTAAAGATTATATTTCTTTTAAATCTTGATTAACCATTTTCTATTGCTTCCTGGAGGTTTTTTAGAAGTCACTCTTTGGACTTTAGCTAAATGTTAATTAATTTTCTCTCTAATTCAGAGAACGTTGAGTTATATATTGTACATGTTCATCCTAACCAACAGCATCATCATAATTGTCATAACAGTATTGCAATTCTGCACACAAAAACCTCCTTGGCATTTCCTCTAAGTTTTTACTTTCTGCTGTTGGGACATGACTTGGGTCGTTTTTACCAAATATTGGGTCAAATATTGTGGCAAAGTTTTGTTGGGTTGGAGAAGAAACCAGAAGAAGCTTCATGATTGTTCACAGGCTGTCATTTTGAGTCAGACCTTTTCAACCGGATGAAATTAAGATATGATGTTTAAATGATGCACTCACGATAACGTTGTTTTTGATCATATTTTATAATATGCGGGTAAATGGGAACGGGTTCACTAAGTTACCTCACAGGACGTCGTGGGGCACCAAGACTCCCGCAGCTGGACCCTCTTAGCCAGAGGAGCCTCCACAGCTGTTCTCACAGATTTCACTTTACACAAAATACTCTGGCTGCTGCTGACCTGCAAACAGCTGGACACGCATCACAGAAGAAGGTGCCAATATTCAGCATCACATCAATTGAGCAATAAAGTCCACAAGTTTCTATATTCTCTGCCTTGAGTCAAACTTCCTTATCGCTAGGGAAGTTTGACTGGAATGTCTCAGTTGATGATTCACTGATGCCTTGAATCTATCGGGTTACATGGTCACAGATGGTCATGCGTGTCCATTCTAATGGCCTTTTTCTCTGGTTTCGCAGAGAGAATCCAGATCATTTTACTCAACGTCTTGTTCATCCAGGAGGTATCTGACTGCTTCTCCTGTGGTAAATCAGAAATCCTCTTTCACTCAGCCTAACACAACCTAAAAAAACGTGAGATTTTTATTTAAACTCATAAAAACCTTATCAGATTTAATGTCTAAGAGTTTTGTACAACAGCTAAACAGGCTCCCTATGAGATAAGACGAATGCTACCCACATGTTCACATCTCCTTCCTACAGGAAAAAAAAAGCATGCATGCAGGATTGTGTAAAGTCTCCTTCCTCACATAAAGGATTTAGAATAATCCCATCAATGCTAGAAGTGAAAACTGGCAGAAATTTGCAGCTGCCAGCAATCATTATCAAACATTTGGTTCACACGAGCACAGAGAAGACAGATGGGGCGAGCGTGGTACTTTGCTGCAACGTGGTTTTCATGAAGTTAGTGTTTCTTAAAGTTTTACCGCAGAGTTAGTCATTACCCATGTCAGTTCGTTCCGCTGAGCTTCTGCATGTTTTTGGCTTATTAGTCCATGGATCAGGTGAAAATTTAGAAAGACAAGATGAGATAAGATACTCCTTTTTTAATCCCGCGAGTGGAAAAGTTAAGCTGTCGCAACAGGAAGTGGGCAGTACAAAATAAGAGTAACAGAAATAACACAACAGTGGATGATGTTTACCACAATGATGTGGACAGTAATAGACAACTTGTATCAGCTTGTACATACTTGTATCTGCAATTTGTATAGACAACTTGATCAGCAGATATATATCTGCTGATACAACTTGCAGATACAAGTTGTATCAGCAGATATGTATCTGCTGATACAACTTACAGATACATATCTGCTGATACAACTTGCAGATACAAGTTGTATCAGCAGATATGTATCTGCTGATACAACTTACAGATACATATCTGCTGATACAACTTGCAGATACAAGTTGTATCAGCAGATATGTATCTGCTGATACAACTTATCTATTATCAGATGGCCAAGGTGAGGATGCAGCTGGTTGCCACGAAGTCTCAACAAAGGCCAGTGGACAGACATCGCTGACTAAGCAGCAACACTGATTTCTTAGGAAAGTCAAGTTTGTCATACTTCTTACCTGTTAATGGACAACAGGTTAAAATGTGACTCATACTGAAAAGAGACTCCAGTGGAGGTAATAAAGCTCTCCTCTTTGAGAAAGGCTGTAAGAATAAATGGCTAAACAGCTTGAGAAGGGCATTTCCAAACATAAAACTCTGACATTTTTAATTTGAGATAAGAAGCAAGAAAAGGGACAACGAACATTGTTGTTTTAGATGTTGAGGAATTCAAATACACTTCTAAAAATAAATTTCTGAAAATGCCCCATTTGCTATGTAAAAGTAACATACATAAATGTTACAGTGATTATATATTTAGCAATAATTTGGGCAGAAAATAACCACTGACTTCTCCATATTCTGACTAAGCTCTGGTTATCTGTCTCTATGGTTATCTGTCTCTATGGTTATCTGTCTCTACGGTTATCTGTCTCAGTCTTATTTGAGCAGGCAGCTGTTTTCTACACTTAAACAGCTTATATCTAGTTGGATAATGTAAAATCTCCAGGTGTTAAAATGAATAGCATGGTCCAAAACTGTAAATAATTAATATTTGGTATGTGTAAAGGAAGAAAAGCAACTTCTCCTTTTATTTTCTAATCTTCCGATGTCAGGCTGCATTCAGTCAGGTAAAGGACTTCCACAGAACCACCTTGCAACAGGCATAAACCTTTGAACCCTGACTTTGGCTTTTAGGCAGCGTTACTTGACATGCTATTGGCTGGTGTTTGCAAAGCAGTCAATCCAAGAGCACCATGACATTTCCTTAGCTCTCAGCTCCATAATGCTAACAGATAAACATGCTCTAGAGTGCGTGTGTGTGCATGCGTGTGCGTGTGTGTGTTTTTAAGTGAGTTGTCAGTAGTCAATATAGTCAAAGAACATTTATGTCAAAACAATAACAGCTTCTTGTTTTCATATTTACTATGCTGTGCTTGCATTGCTTTTCATCAAAGAAAGTATTTAAATTATTTAACATATATCCCGTGTGTTACAAAGATGTATTACACTTCCCATTATTCATATTGACGTCTGTTGCTTGGCAGGATGTTTTTTCACATTATGCTGATAATGAAGCCCTAATTATCACTTTATTTTGAAAAGCTAAAGGTCAGTTTCAAGCGCCACACTCAGACATGATTACTGCTAGACCTGTAGATCTTTTAAAAGATGGTTTAAATAGAACCTGTCTGACAACATGAAGTAGGCTGAAAGTTCTCAAAAGAAACTGAAGAAAATGACAAGCTGTCTGATAGGGAATTGATACTTTTTACCATTTATTTACTGATGTATCTGCTGTTTTTATACTTCTGCAAGATGTAATTTCCTGTTAAAGAAGTTTCCAGACAATGTGCAGATGCTTTCACTGCTCTCTACAAAGAGAGGTAACATCCTGGGTAAACGCCGCCTCTTAAATGTCTTTAAGAGTCACCATATATTGAATGCCTTTTCCTGTACTTGCCTGTGCTGTTGAATTATGACGACACGCCTGGAAGTAAATAAATATTGAAGGGCTGCAAGCCCCCGTTGGAGTTGGGCTGTTGGCGTTAACTCGTCTGACGCAGCTAAGTCTGACACGGGTCTCCCCTTTTGCAAATGACACGTTTTTGTTTCCTTGTGTTAATTTCAGAGTTATTTGAAGGATAAACCTAACACTGTCGGTCTTCAAGGGTTACCAAGACATTCCTTTTTTCTTTTTTTTTTTGTATAGATATATTTATTCAGAAGGTTCAGCCATACAAAATCTACATCAAATGTACAATACCACCTTCTTTTTTTTTTTTTGAGAAAACACTTCAAAAATAAAACCCACCCCCTCTCTCCATGTAACAACAGATACAGTAACATATTTAACACATCACATATTCTTGAAAGGCCAGAGTCAAGAGAAAAGAAATTCAACAAAAATATTGAAAAAAATTATTATAATTTTTTTTTAAAAGGTGAGAATTGAAATAAGACAGTAAAGATCAATACAAATCAGTCTCTCGGATCTAATCTGGTTAGAAGGTCCAAAAAGGGAGTCCAAATCAGGTTGAACTTAACCAATGTCCCCCGTACCGAGTGAAATTTTTTTTACGGAGTACAGAATGACAACAGTTCGTTGATCCAGTGTTTCTGGTTTGGAGGTTCCATAGCTTTCCAATTTTTAAGTATACACTTTTTTGCTGCAGATGATGCTAACAAAACAAAGTATTTCTTGCAAGGATATAATTTCAAGGACATAACATCTCCGAGTATCCAAATCCTGGGGTCAGCATCTAAAGAAAGCTCACAAACTTACCAAGACATTCCTAATACTTTAAGGCTCCATTGAACCACAGAGAGAAAACCTTCCAGGCAGTAGCTAACTCACTACTCATATCATTCAAAATGAACATATAAAATCATCTAAAGCATTACAGATCCCACTTGACTCAGTTAAGGTCAGAGTTCATGAGTAATAAAGAGACTGGACAAAAATGGCATTCATGGAAAAGTTCCAAAGAAAAAATGAGTCTTACATTGCTAAAAAATAACATCTTAATGACTCTCAACACTTTAAAGGAAATATTCTGTGGACCGACGAGACACAAAGTGGAACATTAAAGCTCTTTATTATTTACTATTTTTGTAAAATTGGACACACTTGGACAATTTTAGTGTGTCCAAAATTGTCTGCATCTATGTACTGCATGGAACAGTACATAGATGTACTGTTCCATGCAGTACATCTATGTACTGCATGGAACCAGTACATAGATGCATTTTAGCAGATCGCTGTGGCAGCTTCCTCCTGAAGGAGTCTGTGAAGAGACAGTTCTGCTCTCTGCTCCTACCTGCAGAAAGCAAACTATCAAGCCAGTGTTATGTTTCTGGCCTCTGTTTGCCTGACAAATATAACATCACTTCCACAGGCCTAAATCACTTCATGCTGTCAAACCTGGGAGACATCACACTGCTTCTTTTTATGTTCACTTAAAAATGTTGAAAATATTTTTCCTTTGTCCAAAAGCCTTGTAAGAAAACACCTTAGAACAATCTTCAGCCTGTTCTTTCCTACATTAGTGAAATCAGTAGTCAGATAACATTCCACAGGGCAGTGAGTCTTATCACCCACAGGCAGTAAGATCAGCCAACAAGATTACGCCGTCAACAAGTGATGTTTCCTCTCCTCTAACGCCTGAGAATTGCCAAAATTGGATCATTTTGAAGTTAACCTTTTTGATATCCTTACATTCAGTTAATAGAAAACCAGGATGTTAAAGTGCTGCAAGATATTGAAAATAAGTTTACTAGTGTAGCTGTCAGATTTACTTGCCAGGGAGCAATTTGGTAGTAAACTGTTCTGTTTGATCCAAACTCTGAGGTGAATACACACAATAAAATTTTTTTTAAAAAGCTGTAAAATAGGTGTAAAACTGAAGAGAAGCAGATGTTCCACCTCTGGCTGTGCTCCCTGATTTGAACCTTTCACAGACACATTTGCATGACAGTTAGAGCCACTGTAAAACCACTTGCTTGTTCTTTTCCCTGCTTTCCATTTCACATTTCACGCATCACTGCTAAACGTAGAAACAAAAGTACCAAGGAGCTCTGAGAGATTGGGGACCTTTTCCTGTAGCTTTAATGAATGTGTTGCAGCTCAGTCTAAAATGATAAATGTTGGATGGATGTAAGTCAGAGATCCTCCAAACGAAACAGCCCATAATCGACTAAATCTTTGATGTGGGTTTAACTTCAGGAAGGAAAGAGGATTAGACCAAAATAAAACTTAAAAGGTTTTTATTATCTCCTGCTGCAGAGAATCTCTCACGTTTTGACATTTGTAAATATAAACCAAATATTTATCCGTGTAAATTAAAGTGATGTTTATATATTGTTAAAATTCGTTTATCCCCACTGGTGGTCTCTCTCTCTCTCTCTCCCTCACACACCAGAGCTGCGCGTTTCAATGAGTAATTAAATAAAAGCAGAGTGAACACTTACAAGACTTTATTCGGATTGACTTGCTGGTGCAAGGCGAGGGACAAGCCGAAGAGAGAACCCGGCTCCCCGCCTTTCCTGATGACATGACGGGTGTCCAGGTTGAAGGCGCGCAGCCCGCTCGGCTCCAGCAGATGACAGAGAAGGAAAAGCGCAGCGCGGACGGCAAAGCGTCCTCTCTGCTGCAGCAGCGCCATGGCAGCGAGGTCCACACTAGTCCAGCGGTCCAGAAGGTCAAGAGCCCGCGGGTCCCGCTGCTCTTCCACCCTCACTCACTTTGTTAATGAGGACAGCAGCCGACTGTTTAAGTGGATGCTCCACAGCGCCCCCTTTGGCCGTCAAAACGCACCCCGGGCCAGTAATAACCTCGTAACATAGAAACCACAGGTGCTTTTCAATGATAAGACAACTAAGCGTATAAAAGTAACCTTATTCTAAAAGTTACTCAGATTAATGACAAAGTGACGTGGGCCTGTAATGAGCTAAATTATTTTATTATTAGTTTCCAGGTTAAATGTTTTGAGTGCTATTGAAAAACAGCAATATAAAATAATTTTTAAAAATATTTTTAATAAAATAAGGATCATATGCATATTTTTGGTTATTTGGATTGCTAAATTCTGATCAAAAAGAAAAGAAAAGCAAAAAAATAAAAAAAATTCCTAAAATTCATTCATTAGCATTTAACCATTTTTAGAAAAACATCGCTATTGTTCAATTCAATCAGCTAAACTTTCTGTTCAGAGTCTGGCTCTCTGGCTCTTGCATTAGAGTTGAAAACCACACCCTAAATATGACGACAACCACCAGGTAACCGATGTTAAATAGTACAGCTAAATAATCCTTTTCATACATGTGGCTCAGGAACCCAAACTCTCCATTCTGCCTAAATGAGATAAAGTCATTTAGGCACTTCATCTCATCCGTGTGTTTTTTTTAAGAAATACTTTGAAACTGTTGTCAAGAAAAAGAAGCTCATGACTTCAGCTATGACTGCATTTTCCTGAATGGGATTCAAGTAATGTGTTCATCCAGTCCCACCCAATCCTCAGCTGCTGACTCATTCTGTATAGCAGTTCTTAAAAACAGGAGCTAAAAATACACCGAGGGATGTATAAGATGGATGTTCGCTTTCTATAAACTACGAAACAGTGTAAAAGATGCACCAGTTACCACCAGAGAAATGACTGATTACAGTGGCTCAGTCACTTGATGGCAAAGAAATATTTTCTGACTCTAACATTAACTAATGAAGCAACTAATTTCTCCTTCACCTCCAATGCTTTTCTTATCTGGTCTCTTGATATTTTTTTTTTACAAAGAGTTGCCATTAAAACTTAGTTAAACCATTTTGTACTCTATGAATTAAACAATGAGCTTTGATTGATTATTTTTTGTTATCATCATTAAATGCAGCTGAAACTAAAACAATCAAATCAAAATTGCTATGAAATGAAGACGTGGTTGGGGATACATTGCTACCGTCATCTTTAATGATCGGAAATCTACTTCTCTCTACTTGTGTTAACTCAGTTCTGTTCCTTTTAACACGATTAACCAGTAACAGGGGTTACTTTGAAACAGAACCTGCCATTATTTTTAATCTGTGCTCTGAGCAAAGATGAATCTCATGACTTGCAGCCTCTGAAGGTTTTAAAGGTCACAGCATGACTCTATCCGTCCTGCATCTGTATCACTGTTGTTGTTTTGCAGTCTCAGTTCAACTTCATGTTTCAAAACCACAGAATTATTGTTATTATTATTCAATAAACAATTGATACGCTAAGGATATGTGACGTGTGCAATTATATAGGTGTAAGTGAGGCCTAAAACTTTACTACATGTCTCATTCACAGTTCTATTTGTAATAATTTCTTAACCAGATGAAACTTGTTTCCAATAAGTTACTCAGTTTTAATTAGATTTGAACAGGAAACTGCACATCATAATCCTCAACGCTAATTCACAACAAGAGTCATTTTATAAGGACCTTAAACAGGTTCAAGTCATGTCCAGTTCATCAAGTTCATTTGGGTCCAAAATCTGTTCATATTGATCCTGTTCATTCCAACATGACGTCATCATGTAGTCAGACATAGGCAATCAAACATTTTTGATGATTACAGGAGATTCCAGATAAATGTATCGAGACATTGCCTGAAAATGTTTTAGTAGTTCTAAAATGTTTCAGTTCCAACTTCAGACAAAGACAAAAGTCAACAACAACATTTTTCAAATGATTAGAAACTTTCTAAGCCAACTTGTAAGAAAAAGTAACGACCCCCAAAACTAACAGCAGCTCCTTGGCTGCCAAGTAACTGCAGTCAAATGGAAATGAGTTTTTCACATCGCGCTGAAAGAATCTAGGCCACTCCTCTTCATTGCAAAAATGTTCTAAGTCAGCTGCAAGAAAAGCCTGTTTAAAGTCAGTATCTCAGTCAGAACTGAATCTGAACTTTGACTAGACCACTCAAAAACATTTATTATGTTTTGTTGTGCCATTCAGAGGAAGACTTTCTGGCATATTTTGGATTATTGTCCTGCTGCATAACTCAAGAGCTCCTCAACTTCAGGTAATAAACTGATTGCTGGACGTCTAAATCCTTCAGGATTTTCTTGTAGGAATCAGAATCTGAGGTCTGAGGTCCAGGTCCTGGACCATAGCTCTACCAACATGCTCGGCTTGGGAACTCCCCAATTATTGCCCAGTTGCTTTCTTAATGGTGAACCATTAACTGTCTCTGCATATCGTTCAAGTGAGGTATAAATGCTTTAAACTGGATCTTTTGTGACTTCCTGAATGGGTCCTCAATGTTTTTATCGAGTATTTTTTTTTGAGAAGGTTCACCACTGTTTCGTGCTTTCCCCATTTGTGGTTTACAGCTCTTGTGATCCGCTGGAGTCTCGATGCTTCAAAAATGGCTCTGTAACCCTTTATTGTCAATGGCTTTATCTCTGATCTGATTTTGAGTGGTATTTAATAAGTCAAATAATAATTTTTATTTAGTTTTTTCTATTTACTTTGATGATCTGAAATATTTAAGTTTGACAAAACAGAAGAAAAAAAATATCACAACACTGTATGCTTGGTGAGGCATTTTACTGTAACCTGTGGTGGCGGCATTGAAAGATTATTCTGATGTTGTGAACAGTAGGTGTTTACCTCAGCTGGGCAAATAAACCACCTAATTTTAGACAAACCAGGAGACGATCGGCTGCAGGGCCAGTAAACTGTTCCTCTAGCGTTTACACACTCATAGCAACAAGATTTACTGCAAATAAAACCCCTGAGCTTTCAAAACAAATGCTTTCTGATCAAAGGGCATATCTGCTGGTAATCTTAGGTTTATCTCAACGAGACTCTAAATACAATATTTATGTTTCCATTATTAAGAACACCTGCTGATGCTCATTAATAAATTATTACTGCCTGAGATCGTTTGGGCCTAACATGCCAGTCAGCTCAGAACTTCTTGGCTTCAAGTAGAGGATCGGATCCTCTTCTGAGCTTGTCACTGGATTTAAATCAAACGTTGACTTTTTTATTGATTAGTGTTTGATAATTTGGAAGTATTTAAAAAAAAATCACAGAGATTGAAATCCTAAATGTTTAAATCACACTTTCACAAAGAACCATATAGAGCCTGGTTCTTAGGAAAACGGCATTTGAGATGTTTGAAGTTTTCCCATCGCGATCTGGAGTGATACGGGGCATTATGTGTCATCTTTCAAAACCTGCCAGGATTTCAAAGCTGCTCCTTCATATTTCACGCCCAGTCATCCCGGCGGTTCTGCTGGTGTTGGATGGGGGTGTGAAGCCTGAACTGGAATGGGCCAAGATCACACAGCAGAACACACAATGCGTATATTGTTGAAGATCGAAAGGCCTCTGTTTGTAGCAGTGTGAGTGAGTGTGTGCTGGCATGTGTGTGTGTGCCTGTGTGGAGGGGTGCAGCAGGGTCTTCGTCACATTCCTAATTGCAAATAATACTAGAGTAAAAGAGGTGAAAGGCATTCCTGTTGCTGCGTACTGAACACATCACAGGCATCCACCAGTTTCAGTGAAGGGTTAACTCAACATCATCTGGTGACGGATACATCTTCAGTGTTAATGCGACTCTCAGATCTCATTTTACGTTTAGGTTAGAAGTTTTGAGGACACCAGTGTCCTGATGATAGTGTTTTTGTGAAAAGATTTATGGAAAAAACTGCACTGTGATAGCAAAATGTACTGAGTTTGAATTCAGGCCTGTTAATACATGGCGCTTGCATGTTTTCCAACATGCATGCGTGGGTTCTGTCCAAGGTCCTCCTACAGTCAAAAAACATGCATGCTGGGCTAATTATCCTCCCTAAATTGCCCTTAGGAGGTTGTGTTTGTGTCCATGGTTGTTTGCACCGCGATAGATTGGCGACCTGTCCAAGATATATCACCCCTGACCCCATGAATGCTGGAGATAAGCATCCATCGGGCACGGATAAATGAATGTAAGATAGTCCCATTTTCCATGTATGAATAAAATTAAGGTGTGTTAAAAGTAAACCTGGAAACTAAAACTGAGTAACAGCTTTCATGTATGCTCCCAAACAGAAGTATTTATGCCCTTTAACCTTTTCACATTCTGTTATATTAAATCAGGGGTTTGCAACTCTGGACCAGTTGCACATGAGGATTGGAGTTGCAAACAACAATGGTGGATTCATGCAGGTGCTGCAGCTGCTGCTAAACCTCATTAAGGCTAAAACTTCTGCAACAGCTGCAAAAGGTCCTACCAAAGATTCCAGTCATGCTTTGTAGTTTGCAGCGCTTATTATTATAAAAAATGTTTTTGTTGCGTTTACCACTAGCATCATGTGTAGGCTTTATGCAAATGTGCCATACTTCATGCTTTGCTCTACTTTCAGGTCTGGGAGAATAAAAATAGCCTCTGTTTTTCAACGTGGATTAAAACATTTCTGAAACCGGTGGGGTGTGAATGCAATGTTTTTGAAAACAACAACCCATTTCAGGGCCCTTTGACCCTGGGGTGAGGTGAACTTCTTTAAGGGTAAGTAGGATAAATAAAACTTTCTTTTTTTTCAATCAAGTACTGAGTCTGCTTCATTGTGCTTTATTGAAGTTTTATACATATAAAAAAAGTCCTTCACAAAGTCAGACTTAATCCAAGTGATGTACCTAGGTTTGTTACTTTCAGCAGGTTTAGTACCAGACTTAATGTAATGGGTGCATTCTGTTTGGCAGAGTGAAGGTGTGTTAACTGCCTTTTCTTTGAGGTTACAGTACTTCCATTATGGCCCTGAGTGGAGATGTAACAGGATCTGTGAGAGGAGGTGAAGCTGCCTGGCCTCGTATAGTCTGAGGCCGGGGGGATCAGAGAGAAACCAGAGAGCAGAAGCAAGTCCAACAGGTGAAGCCCTGCAGGTGACAGCACCTTTCTTTCAAGATTAGTTGTGGTTTTGTACAAACAAAATGAAAACTCAACACGAGGAAGGTCTGCAACCCCTCCTCACCCAGCCCCCCAAAAATGTCAAATCACAGAACTGCATTTTAGGATTCACTGATGACTCCTTTTTCATGCTATTAGTGTTTAGATCCTTAAAGTTCAGAGAATATTTAATGATATTCCTAATTGAAATTGATCTAGATTCACCAGTTTCATGATAAAAACACAAAAGTGCCAGAAGGGCTTTTTTTCACCACAACTTGTAACAACATTTATTTTATTAGTTTTTGTGAATAGGATTTGTTTTGATGCCTAAAGTAATATTTATATGTCAGATAATTTTCTGCTCTACTTTATTTTAAAAAAAAAGCATGACTCAGTCTTTATTCAAGCTTTAATGGAAAACATACTAACTTCCATTTACCTCTCCCAAATAAAATATCACACTGTTGTAAAGTGGTCCCAACACAAAGAAAGGACAACCATCAGTTTTAAAAATAATTCCTCTCAATACGGTTTAGCGAACAAAAACAATTACCTAAAAGTATATTTCTCCGTTGGATTACTCTGATTACCTCCTTTCATGTTGAACACTTTTGGTCTTCAAGGCTCTGAAATCCAAACCCTGATGGGCCAGAAGGGCATGCTGCTGAAGTTTCAATGTCCTGAGGAACAATATGTCAGAGAGATGGAGGAATTCAAGCCCACAAGTTACTGAGGTGTGGGTGAGGAAGCATTTCCAAAATGACCAGCTGTTTACAAGCAGCTTGCTGTGTACCAACACATAGAGCACCACTGATACCATGAAGCATATGATTCAGCTTTAAACACAAAACTCATGTTGTATCTACATTAAGAACATGTTTTTTTTTTTACAGAAAATTAATTAAATGTAGAAAATGTTCAGCTATTTGATTAACCTATTTATTTACAAGCAGCGAATCTCAGATTTGTGTCTGAGACGCCAAGTGAATTCTGTTTATATTCATCTGGCGTCTAACACGATGACCGTTGTGGGTTCTTGGAGCTCAAACAGCAGCACTATTTGTGAGACAGTATGACTGAATACTTGGATTTCAAAACTGGGTCCATGTCGCACGGGGCAGAGAGAAGAAACTGAAGCCATGTGTCACAGAGAGCCAAGAAAACTCCCAGTTACCAGCTGGTGATGCAAGAAGCTAAATCATGCTAAGGGCCACAGTCAAAGAGGGGAAAAGGACTGTACTGTTTGGCATAAGAATAACTTATCCATGCTGTAACTGATACCTAATTGTGTTGAAAGCATCAATTTATGAAGCACAAAGAAACTGGAACGTTTCAAATTTCTTTTTATATTATCTGATGTTGAACAAAAAGTCTAGAATTGCAAATAGGTCAAAATAAGAGAGTAAAATTTTCTGGGATTGAGTTGAGAAATCACAGTACAGCTCCGATTTTTATATTTTGTAAATTACGTATTTGTACGGGACGCTCCAAAGACCGGGTGATGCACAGCGAGAGACATCAAGGAATGCATGACAAAACAGATGTGAATAGATTTATTCATTGTTAAGAAAGAACTGGAGTACAATGGGCTAACAGGCGCAAGATTAATAAAACAGTCATTGCAAGTATTTGACTTGTCTTGAGCTTGTCCTTGACATAAACGGCGAATTTTTTGCAATTCAGCCAGTATATTGTAAACCAAGGTCAGCAGAAATTAGATAATCTCAGCTTTGATTCCCTCATCAGATAGGGTGGAATATTTACTCCCTGTTATGTGGAAGGAGATATGAAAACAGAAGTTGTGTCTGCATCAGTGGCTGTTCATTAAACACACACTGTGTGGAAGTTGGAGCGGCTCATCCTGGTCGTGTTGTGACAGGTCGCTGATCCTTTGTGAGGAGGCCATCCGCAGTAAATCTGCTCCACTCCACTCGCACAAAGGGTGGGGGTGGTGAGGGAGTGGGCGTGCCACAGAATCAACAAAGAGGGGCGCAGAACCTCTCAGACCTCTCATTATTCCTCCTCTGACCGGGCCAATGCAGACGACACTGGGAACTCTGGGGGACTGCTTTGTTGGCCCAGCAAAATAGGAAACTATTTTTTGCTTTTGTCATGTTAGACTCTGAACTTTTAATAATTATGAGGTGAGGCTTCAGTCCTCAAAGAGGAACCTACAGGTGTAACAGGCTAGTTTCAGTAGCAGAATTTTATTGCAAAAGTATTGACAACCTTTAAACTTTTTCAAATTTTGTCACATTACAAAGTACAAACTGTTTTTATTTTGTTGGGCTTTTTTTAAGAGCCCTACAAGAAGCAGCACATATTCTGAAAAATCCGAAAGGTTTGCTGAGGATAATATATTCATCCCCATTCAGTCTGATACCCCTAAAATCTAGTGCAACCAATTGCCTTCAGAAGTCACCTAATTAATATCAAAAACAAACAAAAAAGAGTCAATATAGTTTATATATAGACTCCTCCTTAAAATCCAAGGAACAGCAGCATTTCACACTTAAAATATACTTACCTGTTTAGAAAAAAAACTGTTTTTTCCTTCTACTTCAAAATTGTATAGTAATAAGTATATCTTAAAATAATCAATTTGAGGTGAAAGTTAGAGGTTATTACTTGGGAGAGGGGGAACCAAAGAACTGAATGCTTTTGCAAGGCTTTGCATTTAAAGTTTTAATATCTGTGAAAGAATATCTTTCATATAATCATTCAAAACTATAAAAAGTTAAAAGTAATGGTCTTTTCTTTCAGTAATAACAGTGACTAAATCTGGCATTTTACCTTTATGTCCAGTTTGCAGAATAAAAAACATAGCAGGCCCCTTTCTTTTTTTTTTTTTTTTAACTAACATCTTGACTCATCGAACATCAACTTCTGCATCTGTTATGAGCTCAGCACTGGACACTTCCTTACCATTGTTAGCGCCGGCCTGCACTCGTCATTAAGGCTTTTGTTGATAAAAATAGTTTCTCACAGGGGGGGGAACAGCCACTGTGTCTGATTGTGAGGAAACGCATGCCCAGTTGAGAAAACCCCGCCACAGACTTCCAACTTAAACTCTGCTCGTGTCCGGAGTTAAGCAAGCTCAACCTTTGAAGCAGAGAGGTCAAGAAACACTCGGTAGATCATTTCCATGTTTGTAAGAAACACATGAGGTGAGTCCCAAAGACGTTTTCCATGCTGACTCTGGATTGTCGGCTTAAAACTCATTGGAAACAATGGAGAAACACACCGAGCCCCTGCTGCTTCCTTGGTTAGTGTAAAAGCATTTTTATGCCAAGGCTGAAAAACTCCTAATAATGTGATTTGAGTTAAAGGGGGGAGTTGCCAAGGCGATGAACTCAGTGCCCTATAGCTAACTCAGCAGGAAATCTGGAAAAAGAGCCGACAACCAAATCAATGCAGAAACAGGAATCTGCCTCCATTTAACACAAGGAAATGTAAACATGAACCTCCCACCCCAAACGCCGCTGCAAAAAAAACAGTCAAGCAATAAAATAACAGCAACAACTGAATCAATAAAAGATATAAAAGATGGATGGGTAAAAGGGCAATGTAGCTCAACTGAGGAAAGTTAATGTTGCAACTGTCCACAAATCAAAATGATAATAAAAAAGAAAAAAATACTGGAATTAGAAAGGCAGTGAAAATAATCAAATCACCCAAACAGTTCAAAAGTAGGAGGATGAGTTGAGTTGGTGTTTGAAAAATATTTAACTTAACATATTAAGTGTGATTATGCCATGTTTGATGCTTTTATTGTATTTTAATAATGAATGGTGACACAAGGGTGAGGCTTGAGGCTAAATTATTGATTGCAGGGAAAAAGTGGCTATAAGTAAAATTTTTGCTTCTTTTTTAGATGTAGTGCTAAATATGCTTATAGTTTTAGTTTAAGAAAAACTGTTTTATCTGAACGTCCTGGAGAAAATCAAAATATATTTTTAATAAATCATGTTCTTGTATGGTCACTTGCCTTCATTTCCCTGAAGCCACTCAACCCTGGAAGGTTCATTAGACCAGCTGTTCTGCGACAGATCAGGAAAAATAACATTTAGGATCAATTTACCAGCTGTGGCTGACATTGCAATTAATTATTCAGCTTACCAAGAAGAAGAGGGGTTGAAGATGTCTATTGATATTTTTTCTAAAATGGTTACCCTGTCACAATATTTTAGAGTCTGTGTGTTTTTTTTAGCTTACAGCACCTTCTGGTGCTAATTTTAAAAGACGGTCTGAAATGTTGATATTTCATAATATTATATCGTTTTATGTAGATGAAGATGGTTTTAAATATGTTTTCAGTTGAATACAGCAAAAAATATAAAACATAATAGGCCCTTCTACCAAGGAATAATAAATATGTGTCTGTCCTACAGCAGTTCGAGGTTAAAATTTCATATTAACAGTCATTTTACTATAACACCAAGTTCTTAAAATTAAAACAAATAAAAATAAAATAATATTTTACTTATTTTGTAGAACGTTTTACAGAACACAATAGAAAAATAATCTGCTGCAACAAGTTCCTGTGCTGAGTGGCTGCAGAAAGGTTTTAATTAGGCTAAGAAAATGAGCGCGCATGATGCTGTCAGCATTTCTCAGCCTGGGGTTGGAATGAAAACATTCATAACAAGATGCACGTGCAGCACAATGAGTAACAAACCTTTGGAGCTGCAGAACTGCTGTGTCAGAATAACATTGAATGATGACAGATAAAATGTGATCCCACGTTTACTGAACCTCTCCATTAAGTTCAGGATATTACTAGTCAAAAGCTGCCTTTATCCAGTGCAATAACTTCGTGGAAGTAAAATATACTCAGTGGATGTCACTCTTCACTGGGATCTGATCAATTCATGTTGATCTGCCTTTGAATATTTGAAAGAATAATAAAAAAAAAAGACTCAGAAATGTCACAGATTTTGACCTCAGTAACCATGATTACATTTGGAGAACAGAAGAGAAAAAGCTTTTCAAGCCTGAAAACACCAGCCTACCTGTGAAGCATGGAGGTGGCAGCATTGTGCTGTAGGGGTGTTTGTGAGGAGAAAGTGGCTCACTTCATAAAATAAAAAGCATTATGTGTAAATACTGAGACATCCCAACACATCAGCAAGGATGCTAAAGTGTAGGCAAAATGGACTAAAGCGTCCCTATGAATTAGTGACAATCTTTAAAGGACAACAAAGTCTGTGTTTTAGAGAAGTCATAAGAAAGTCCATAAAAATGTGGTCAGAACTGAAAAGGTGTGTGAGCAAATCTGAATCAGTTACACCAGTTCTTTAAGCCATTGTGAAAAACTTGTGAAAATTCAGATGTTTTAAAGGGTAAATTAACCAAAAAATATTAAAATCTATATAAACTAATACATAAAAAAAAAAAAACTTTTCAAAAAAATTACAAATATTCAGACATGTAGCAAACAGAAGTATTTGTTGGTAATCCAAACTTAACTAGAGAAGGAAATTTGTTGTGTGGTTTAATCCTGTACGCAACACGTGCGCAACAAGCAAAATTTGTGTATTTTTTTGTAAATCATAAATTTAATCAACAAAAATAAGGTATCACTAAAACTCAGGCATAAACTTCCACAGAGTTGTTCAGCTCAATTAATCTTCTTAAGAGCTACAACCCTCTTTATCTGCTGATGGATGAACGTTAACTTTATCAACCACTGGCATTTCATAAAAAACAAAGAAAAAAAAGGTCTTTAAGCAGGCGGAACTATACTGCCATCTTGTGGCGATAGGCGAACGCACCTGTATAATAAATCGAATTACACACGACTATTTATTTATTTAGTCATTAATTTATTTACATTTGTCCGACAGCAAAACTAGATAGGATTCATCTAAATATAGACCGGTAATATACCAGCGAAATCAAAAGGGGGTGTCTGCTGTCCACTTGCAATAAGTGTGGAAAATGAACGAGAAAAGAAAGAAAGAAATTTTGCTTGTTTCGACACTTGGGTGCGCTGTAGCAACACTCTGTGGAAATCATATTCTAGCATCCAGTGTGAATCGCACAGTTTAAGTTCATTCTGCATCCCGGTTGGCCATTGCCCTTTACTTCTTATATAAGGTAAGTCAGATGTTCTTTTAGACACATACTGGACGTTCAATAAACACAACCAGACTCCTACAGAACGCACTGTAAGCACAATATGAAGATTTAAAAAAAAAAAACAACAAAAAAACTAAAAGAAAATCTAATTAAAACAATTTACTGCATTTGTGTGCATAACATCTATTTTCACTGCTTCTTGTTTATCTGTCGAAATAGGGAGAAGAGATAAACAACGATCCTGATATTTTGTGACTTTAGTGTTTCTTTTCTTTCTAATTATTTCTAATGTCTTCAGACAACCAGGAAACACAGACCTAAGCAAATAATAGAAACTGGCGTGGGGAGTAGTCAGCCGTGGAGCCCTATACTCATTGGTTGCCTCAGACACAGGAGCTCTCCCTCTCACTCTCACATAAATGCGCTCCCACCGCCAACCGTGGCAGAGAGTCACGGGCCACAGAGAAGAGGAGGACACACCTTCCGCTGATTTTTGTCACAGTTTGCACGGGGATGCGTTTTGACCCACAAAAAGGTTCAACATCCGACTCGTGCTTTTTGCCAAGCAATTTTGCCATTTCTTGCGCACGCATCGTCTCCGAGGCTGCGGCGTTCCCAACCCACGATGACGGGGGTTTTTGAGAACCTGAACACAGATATGCATTCGAACCAGATTACCTCGAACAATTACCACAGCTTGCACAAATCGCAGGAGTCCCCTACTCTGCCGGTCTCCACGGCGACGGACAGCAGTTTTTACAACAACCAGCAGCCGGGGCACTGCGCCGGGTCTCCCTTTGGCCAGCTCGGCTCCTACCAGTACCACGGCAGCGCCACGGGCTCTGTGCCATATCCTAATGCAAAGTCATACGACCTGGGTTTTAATTCTTCGTATGGTGCATATGGCTCTTACGGCTCCAACTCGTCTCCTACTCCAGCCGAGACAGGTAATCTTTCTTCCTGGAACGTGCACGCATTTTATCGACTTTTACGCATTTTGTTTGCGATGCTGACTGGTGGCTGACAATTTGCTGGGACACAAATTAACAATTCATTCCACAATCCTTTGTGCAGTGTGATTAGAAACCAAGCTTATTTCAAAACAAGTCCCTTTCTCAGTTTTTCAAACATTACTTATTTGTGCCCAAAATTTTAATTTGATGCATCTAAATGTAGTTGATTATTATAAACCGCTGCAAATGTGCAAAAAGAAAAAGTTTTGACCAAAAAGAAGTAGCTAAATTCTTTACTTAAATTGCTTTTGATTTTCCCATTAGAGAAAGAAGAAAGCGAGCCAGAAATTCGGATGGTTAATGGAAAACCAAAGAAGGTCAGGAAACCTCGAACCATTTACTCCAGCTTCCAACTGGCTGCTCTTCAGCGGAGGTTTCAAAAGACCCAGTATTTGGCTCTGCCAGAACGGGCCGAGCTGGCAGCTTCGCTGGGCCTTACGCAAACACAGGTGGGTACATTTGAGGCAAGGCTTTGTGCTTATCGACATGTCAACTTTCCCAATTAAACTGACGAATGGAGACTTAAACGTGGTTAATCGGTGTTGCTATCTGTGTCCGGCTCAGGTCAAAATCTGGTTCCAGAACCGCCGCTCCAAGTTCAAGAAGCTGTGGAAAAGTGGCGAGATCCCCCCAGAGCAACACGTCGCTTCCAGCGAATCTCCTCCGTGCACGTCTCCGTCGACTACTGCCTGGGACTTTCCACAGACTCAAAGAATGAACGGTGTCAGCTCGGTTTTACCTCAGAGCAGCGGCAGCCCTCCCAACACGACTGCGCCTTCGTCGTTTTTGGCAAACTACTCTTGGTATTCAACTACGAACTCTACGACGCATCTGCAGCCTCCTTTGGTCCAGCATCACCACAACTCAGCTATAAGCGCTGGGACGATATTCTGAAATAAACAACAACAACAACAACAACAACAACAACAACAACAACAACAACAACAACAAAGCATCGGTTCTAAATCGGACAATAAATAAATGCCAATACCTTGATTTCACAGACCTCGTGTGCGTCGTTACGCGCAGAAGCTAGCAGAAATTAACGCAGCAAGACAGGTTCATGGACTAATTTTGATGCTTGTGATGTGATGGATACAGATTTCTACACTTATTTTTGTATTTATTTATTTTCTTTGTGTGAGGGATGAATGAACCACTATTACCCAAAGCATTTACAGCAAGGCTACGAGCCTACTTTTACGCGGACGTCACTTTCATTTTTTTTTTTTTTTTACATTTTCTGGAAAAGAAACCTGAAAACTTTGACATCAGGACAACCTGGCTGTCACAGATGTAGCGAAAATTATATCCTAACTGTATTGTGCCTTTTGCAATATGACCTCAATTTGTTCTGCGGGAAAAATAGCATATTCACTCCTCAGATAGCTTAGTTGATATAAATATACAAGAATGGTAAAGGTCTTTGTAAATAGCTTATTTTATCACATCTTTTTTTTATTTTTTACAGTCTTTGTTGCTCTGACTCTTCTCCTTAGGATGTTGATGCAAATTCATTAATCACCGTACAAGCTACTGATTGTTCCACCCCTGATTTACTTGTATTCCATTTTTATTGTGGTTTGGTCTTATTTATTTTAGCAGTGTTTCATATATGGTCAGATGTTATTTAAATAAAATGTTTCCTGTGCTCATGCATTCAGCTTTTTACTTAGCCACATGCTGTTCAGACTATGCTGATTCATTCAATAATTAATATTTTTCTAGGTATCTGTTTAAAAAAAAAGAAAAAGAAAAAAACTCTATTTCGTTATTTTCATTGTAAAAAAGGGAATTCAAACTTTTTTTTTTTTAATATGAAAATTTAGATCCTTAATATAGTGGCATTTTTGTGTTCGTAGAAAAACATTTATACTATTTATGGAGAGATTTAGTTGGATATATCATAAAAAAACATACTAATAGTTTGATACATCATCAAAGTACTCTCAAATGTCAACTTACATCCTCATTAAAAGTCAAATTAAAAGGAAACGCCTTAATTATTTTAGCAGTAATAATTTTATAATTAGCATAAATGCTAAAAATCCTTGTCAAGACAGCTGCAAACACATCTGCAGATGCTGACATAATTAATAGCTTAGGAATATTTCTACCTCATAGCTGACAGTTTCAAGCGTAAAATTGTTACTTATATAACAATATTTAACTAGAATACCTACAAAATGTAGAAATTCCTTAACCAGACAGATACAAACACATCTAGGTACTTGCAAAATGTATATCTTGGTGCTAAGCGTTTGCTCTTCCTCTCCGTTGTAGAGCTTAGGTTGCTAAGCAACAGTAACCATTGGTTATCTTGGGTAATTTGACATAAGCGAAAAAACGTTTAGGCTAATTAATATTATGCCGATATTTTTAGCTTATAAAACAGAACTTATAAAATACAAGGCTGCAAGTATGTGAGAAAAAAAATCTTTATGTACTGGTGACATTTAATGGTTTATATAGCTTATATTCTATAAATTAGAAAGCAAAATTAAACCTGTTTTTTCTTTAACATGTGCTATGCTTTTTAAACAATATTAAATTTAAAAGGTCAATTTATTTCACATTATTACAAGAAATGCAGAAACTTCTTGGTTAGTCAACAATGTTAGAAACTTAGTAGTTAAGCCATCATGTTACCATTAGCTGTCATGCAAATAGCCACCTTATATAAACTCTGCAGGATTAATTAACTTGGATTGCTAACCAACTATGACGATTGATGAGCTTGGGTGGTTGGGGTTAAGTTAGCAAACCTTTGAAGTAGCTAACATAGCAGTTATTCATCATGTGTTAATTAAACAATTCTGTTGGATTGTTTTTGTAATTATTTGTACATATTTGACCTTTATGGCACTGGTAGGCAGAGGTGAGTCTCCCTTGAATGTTGTTGCTCTTAGTAAGTCCCAATCCTCTGCAGACTACCCCCATTCTCCTGCCAACATACCCACAACTACAAAGACCAAAAAACCTTCAAAAAAGGTTTATGTTCTTATATTTATTTATTCTGTAACTTGTCAGAAATTGTACTTTTCTTTTTATCTGTTAACTAGCATTGACCTTGACTTGGCTGACCACATTTTGTGTTTTTATATCTATCCAAGGTGGTCCTTGTGGCCAAAACCTTTCAAAATATTCTGTTTTGTATTTCTCAAACAGAATAAAGTTTCCATTAATCTCAAATTCCTCTTAAGGAAAGATTTGAGCAGTCGGAGAGTTTTAAAATAAGTAAATAAATAAATGCTGGCTTGTAACCTGCAAATCCGTCACCAACTTCAGTGTCGTCAGCTAGCCACAGTGTACTTACATTGCTTACACAGCATAAAAATCCCCCACTTGATTGTTTGCAACAAGCAATACAAAGTTACTTTGCGGATTAACAGATAGAAACTTTTTCCTGACTGGTTTCCCCCCAGGTAATGCTGCCCAGGGCAGATGGCAATATGTCCCTTATCAAAAACCACCCTTGTTGGCAGAATTTATGGGAATTCTTGAAATGTATGTGCTTGGTATTTTCCATTACCAGTTGTTTAGACGAGCAGAAAGCAGAAGCATGGGTAGCTACAGCAAGCTTCTGGCATGCCAGAGGGGAAAGATGAGGGAGGGCAAAAAAAGAAGACAAGTTCCTCAGACTCTGTGGAGTCAGGGAGACTTTTTTTTTTCTCTCCCCCCAGACGTTTTATGAACTCAGCCTTGCAAGAGAAAAGGAGACAGGAACAAGATCCAAGGCAGCCTGGAGCTTAACTAGACCATCAGGCAAACACTTCTCACGTCTCACAACAAGCCTCTGATCTCTGAGGACGAGCAAGTTGACCCACATTATTCACGTAGATTGAAGAGAACATAGACACACGCCTTGGAACTGAAGCAACACGGACCAAAGATATTTTATATATTGAACATATTATTTCGATTTTTGAGGCTATTAAATGAGCTGTTACAACTCCAGCTGGTGCAGTGCACTGTAAAGAGAATTAGCATTGAGTAATATTCATTAAAATAATTTGAAACTTATCAAGTTTGAAAATGAAGTAAATGACAGTTAAATCCTAATATTTAGACTGCTAAATTTTGGGGCGGCAACAAAAATGAACTGAAAGCATTCAGTCAGTCAATGTGGTTTCCAGCAGAAAACTGTAATGCTAACAGCTAGCATTTGATGGATTTTTAACAGGATTACTATATCTGGTTACTAAAAGTTGAGAACTGTGATAAAACCTGTCCTTGAGAAGTGTAATTTCAGTGTAATTTCAGCTTTGGCTTTGCAACTGTGCTAATGCTAAAGTCACACTTGCTAGCAAACTTCACTTATTAATCCTGACACACATGACGTCAGCTAACATCATATCTTAGTCATAATTATCAGAGAAAAAGGCTACATGACGTTTTGTTAGAATAGATTTCAGAAATGCTTTTTTTTTTTTAACTAACCATTTATTTGTTTGACAACAGCGCTAATGCTACAGTCAGTCCTCCAAGCAAGCTGAGCTTGTTAACCTTGAGGTAAAGCTGTCAGTGAAACACACAAATGTTTCCATGTCACTTCATTAGACTTTGATTTTAAAACTATGTATCCAACGTAAGCTAATTTTGAAGTGCTATTGCTATGGCTAAACTTTCTAGCAAGCTTAGATTCCTCGTTAAGCTAAAAATTGCTAATGAACACCTGTACTTGTGTTGAGGAAGAAGTTTAGCATCCTACCTGTTTAAAAAGAAATTAAACATTTTCTTTTGGTTCTGTTTTTGAGTTTTTGCTATTTCAGCCACAATCCCAAACCAGCTCTTATTCCAGACGAGCAAAAATTATTGCAGTTCAACTAATTTGGTTTAGTAAATATAAATATTTAATTAATTTATCTTTTTCTAGTTAGCTCAGTTCTACAAAGACATTTAAATCTATTTAAGTAAAATATATGCAAATTGTAGTCAATGTTATTGATTCTTCACTTCTCAGTGGAGTACATGTTAGTCAGGTGGGATTAAAATGATCAAATTATTACCTTTAACCGACTGGAGGCCATAAAGTGGGATCTTTTCCTTGTACATAATGAGGACTGCAGCATGTCAGTTGTTATATCTGATGGAGACCCCCACACTCCATCCCTGCCCTCCACCTCCTGGGGAGCTGACAGTATCTGACAGGCCTCCAGGCGTGCAGCCAGCCTGTGTTGTGTCCTGCATGTATGAACATGCTAAATACATTCTATATCTTTAATTTATTCTGTAAACTGTCAGCTGATGTATGTAGCCCAGACGTATGACAGATTTTCATGATCAGTATATTTGCAGTGTGAAACTACTTTTTTTTTTTCTGTGTCTCAGTGCCATTTAAAGCTGTTGTGGTTCATAGTTTTGCGTTTCTCTGGGAAACTTGTAAATGCCACAAACCCCCCTATCCCCATTTAAACCCTGATCTGTAATTTCATCCACATTTGCTCTGGTTGGAGCATTCCGGCTTTCAAATCTGAAAGCCTGCAATTACTATATAATTCTTCGCAATTTTAGATGTCCTAATATGGGGTGTAATTTTTTACACAAGACAATTTCCCGCTATTTCAAGCATCAACATTGTCAAAGTTGTATGTACATAATAAATGGGAATATCAATGCATAGTTTTTAGCCTAACATCTTGACTCAACGATAATTATATCCGTGTGGAGCCTACGCGGAATTAGCCTGAATTGCATGGTAACTGCTGCTTTAAATTTTAAAAAAAAATTACTCATAATTTCCCCCAAAGATTACCAAGATCTCGAGTGCACAATGTCATCAGCGTAATGAGGAGTAAACATTTATGCTAATAATCTACAATTTTTTCCCCCCTCGTCGCCTATAAAAAGGGGAAATAAAGCAGAGATTTTCAGTCATATTCTGAACTCTGCAGCTATAGCATTGGACCGACACATGGAGGCACTTTGTGGGGATTTAGAGCGCAGATGTGGAGCCTGTGCTGCGGGGAAGCCTTTCGCTCATCCATGCTGATTCCTGAAGCTCCAGGGAAGGGAGTTCAAGATTCAAACTGAAAGGTGGGTACTTGATGTTTAATCGTTAAGCTTTAACCTTAAAGTCAGATTGCATTTTACTAATAAAAATAAAAAATAAAAAAAGTGAAAGGAAACCAACTGGATTTATGTATTTATTTTTGTCTAATTTTCTGAAGTGCGTATTCAACTTATTTAAAAAAAAAAAAAAAAAAAAAAAAAAAAGATTATTAATTCACTTCTTCAGTTTGGTAAACCCGTAGTAAAAATAAAATCTTCATATGTTTTTTTTTTCTTTTTCGCAACGCTTTAAAAACCGAGGCAAGCAAAGCGAAGTAAACTCGTTACTCTGACATTGTGCCTAGCTAATTTCTGAAGCCTCTCTCCGCATTGACAACTCGGTGATGTACACCTGCAAGCAATTTGTCAGTCTTATAGCTGCACATTGGGCTTAGTCTAAGGGAACAGTGACAAAATGGCAGCTCACCTATTTCGCTTTTTTTTTCTCTCTCTCTCTCCTTTTTTCTTTAGCAGCAGAAAATTTCCTTCAGAGCACATTCTCTTTTGTTAAGGCAGAAAGATCCTCGGTGCGAAAAAAAATTGCTCATAATTACCTCAGAGATAGGAAACTGCATTAGAATAAATAAGGGCGAAATTACTGTAATTATACCGGGTTTGATGGGCTCAACTCGTATAATCAAGGGGAGAATACAGCGAAATAACACTGACCCTCTTGGGTGTGCAGCTGCGCCTTTTCTGGGAGAAGGTAGGCAGATTTTATGCCACAGTGCTCCTGCTTCCTTAGTGGGTATATCTTCAATAGGCCTATAGACGTGATGTGGGCTGTTCACAAAGGACTATATGTGCCTCGAGTTCTTAAAATAACAAAGAAAGCAGAATATAAGGAGTAATAAACAAGGCCAGAGCGTCTTAAATTTTTTTTATTTCTCTGAAGCTGCTGCTGTTGCTCATAATAATAATAATAATAATAATAATAATAATAATAATAATAATAATAATAATAATAATAATAATAATAATGGTAACTTGCGTCTATTTAGTAAAGCATCTCTCCAACAAATGATTTCTAATTGTATAAATATAAGAAGGAGACCATTTAAAAGCTTAAGTTGATCAATGTTTCTCTTGCAAATATGAAAACACGAAAACGAGTATTACATTTTCTTTTTTCCTTTCCATTCCGCCCTCCGAGTACATTGTTTTGTATTATTTCAATATGCATTGCTCTTTTACATCAGTGCATTTCATGCGATGCTTATGTGTGTGTGTTTTTTAAAGCTTTTTCCTGTTTATAAAACCATAACATTTAATTTCACTAGAATGTTGTTTGCTTGTTTGTTTGTCTTTTTAATTTTAAGATAGAGTGCAGGGATTTTTGTGGCATCACAACAACAACACACACACACAAAAAAATGCATGGAAACTTGAACCGTATAGTTCAAATATTTATATGCCATATGTCCAGTCAAGAAGCCCGTTGTGTCGATCTTAATTACTTACTCTTTAAGTTGTTGTGCTTTTACCAAATAGCATTTTCACACTGTTTGAAACCCTTCACATATCTGGAACATAAATAATCTCTTAAGTGGCAAAAACTAAAAAAAAATATTGAAATATTAATAGCTCTGGTTTTAAATCCACAGATTCCAGATTAATGTGTAGTAAAAATGCTTCAGCGGTCACGAACGGACGCAATCATTTTATAAGTGAATCTGCATTTCTAACTTGTAGTTCTTTCCAAATGTTTTATCACATCTGCATTCACTGAGCAGAAGCTGGACAATGTAGGCATGTAGGGCCGATTGTTAAACATGGCCATAATCTAAACGGGGCGCCTTTTTTTTTTTCTTTTTTTTTTTTTTTTGCGGCTCACATGGTGTCTGCTACAACAGCCAACATGATCCTGCTTTGTGTCAGCTCGCATTAAAGCTGCACGGCGCTTAAGAAAAGAGGAGGGGGAGGAAGAGGAGGTGGTGCACAGGAAGAGAGGGGTTGAATCAGACACCGTGCTTAAACATAATTTAAATCATATTTTACTGCTTTTGAAACTTTTTCACTTTTATGTACATAAAAAACTCCAGGAACAGATAAATAAATTAAGTGATCAATACAAAACTAAATATCCTCTATGGTGACTAAAACACATGTCGACGAGTAATATACACACACACACACACACACACACACAAAAGCCTAAAACCCTGTTTCACAGCGTATCCAGTAACAGCACAAATAATAATAATAATAATAATAATAAAAAAAAACGTATCTGAAAATTATACACAAAATACAGTGACAAGTTATAGCTGCTCATCCTCTGGATATTTTTTCTCTCTCTCTTTCTCTCAAAAGCAGCAAATCGGCTGTCCTTTTACATTTTCTTCACATAACATCGGGGCACGGCATAGAAAAAAAAAACGAAAAAAAAAAAAAAAAAAGCTCTGCTTGCGTTAGTGCAGCATTTCAACAACACAGTGTTGTCATCTCAAACACGCACACAGAATGAACACAGACAAGTCTGAATAATTTAACTTAAATAACAAACACATAGAAAACAACACAGCGACGTGAGGATTTACTGTGGTTGTGTCATGCTGTACGCTGGGCGGCCTGACCGGTGGAGTCTGGGATCGGTTATTTGGTTTAAAGCCTTCACTGCTGAGGCCTGATTGGCCCTCAGGTGTTAATACGTGGTTTTAGGTCATCATCTGGCGTAAACAAAACAAAACAAAACAAAAAAGCTTTTCTCATAAACATACAGCTCAACAACAGAATTCTTCACACCAATTCGAGTTTAAGAAAAAAAATAATAAAAGAAACGTAAACAACAGCAGCCAAAGAGGAAAAAAAAAGAAAAAAAGAAAAATGTTTATCTTTTTTTTTTTTTTTTGTCGTTTTGATTCCCGCTGCCACGGACTTGCTGCCCTGCGTGGGTGCATTGTGCGCCTTTTCGCTCTCTCAGCGTCCCACCCCCCACTTTTTGCTTCTCCCTCCCCTCTTCTCTGCTAGCTGGCACGAGGAGGCAGCCGTGTCAGCTCGCTGGATGCGGCAGCTTTTTTTTTTGTTTGTTTGTTTTATTTTGTTGGGGTTTTTAAAATTTTTTTTTTATTTTTTTTATCATCAATGCCGAGGCCGAGCTCGGGCGGCTGCGGGGTCCGTCACCGTCCTTGACGCTGGAGCATCGGCTCACATGAGCTGCGACTGTTGCATAGACTCTTGGTGTGTGGTCGGGTACCACGAGGTGTAGCTGGGGATGTAAGAGCCGGTCGTGCCCACCGACGTCTTCACGGTGGTCGGCGACGTCCAGACCGGTGCCACGGTGGGCGAGCCGGTGGAAAGTCCACGACCGGTGGCTAAAACGTTGGTGTCGATTGTGCTGCCGCCTTGCTTCATTAGCTTCTTGAATTTGGAGCGTTTATTCTGAAACCAAATTTTCACCTGGGGGGGGGGGAAACAAAGGACGTGTCAAGATTGGAAAGCAAAAAAATAAAAATAAAAAATAGGACTTTTACGCACAATTTACACATGCAGTTAAAACATTATTAATAATAATAATAATAATAATAATAATAATAATAATAATAATAATAATAATAATAATAATAATAACAGTGTGTAGGTATTTGATCTTTTTTTTATTTTTATTTTTACTTGCCTGTGTCTGAGTGAGACCCAGCGACGCCGCCAGCTCAGCCCTCTCCGGCAACGCCAAGTATTGCGTTTGTTGAAATCTCCTGTTGAGCGCTTGGAGCTGTAAACTGGAGTATATAGTCCTTGGTTTTCTAATCTTTTTCCCCTTGCCGTTAAATCGCACCTCCCCGCCTTCCACTACTGTGTTCTTCTCAGCTTCTGGTGCCGCTGGTGAAAAACAAAGGGGAGACGTGTCGGGGAGAAACAAGATGAGGAGGCAGCTGCGACCAGCACCGCTATGCAACAGCGAACACTTGAAGCACAAGTTTTTACACGCTGTACTTTAGGTATAATTGCCCTTAATTGCATACATTGTTTATAGCGTTACGCAATAAATAATTGGAGAGTCTAATTCCACATCTGGGGTATCTGTTCCGCGCTGTCAGTGCAGAAAAATCCAACAAGCAGAGAAAGGCGCCATTAAATGAGGTTTGGGGGGAGGCGGGAGGGGGGAAAGATGCCGCTGCACGCTTACCTGGGTCCTCCAGTCGCGTCTGTGTGAGCCCCGAGCTGTTCTGGTAAGTCTGTACTGTACTCAGGTATGGACTTGTGGGATGGCTGCCGACGGAGTTTACGTACGGATAACCCAGAGATCTGGGGAACGACGAGGCTGGGCTGTAGCTGTCGTGCTGCGTGTGACCTGCAGAATGTAAACAGTGCATGGGATAGTGTCCGTGAGACATGGAGGAAGGAGACATTTGTTGACTCGGGGGTCCAAACTCCATGAAAACGGCTTTTCCTGATGCAGGGCTATTAAGACCTTCTGGAATCGTGGTCATTGTCATCTCTTCTGGCGGTTCCCTCCTGTCTCCTCTGCGCTTTTGTTGTTTTCCTCCTTCTGTGATCTCAGCGAAAGGACGGGTCCCAATTTAAGCCGGCCTGATTTTTTCTCCTTCCATTCATAAGAAAATGCAGTTTGCGCCTGTGAAAAAGTCCTGGGAGTGATGCTGTGGACCGAGACAAACTCGCTCAAAGGTTTGAATCTCGGACTCATGAATATTCATCAAAGGCTGTTGCTGATTGGTCCACTCTGTACGAGCGAGAAGCCGATTGGTGAGGCTGGGGCTGGGGGTCCGAGGAACCTGACAAAGTCAAGGAAGAACCACAAAACCTTAGATCTTTTTTTTTTTTTTAAATAGATATATGTAAAGATGTGATTTCTTTCTTTCTTTTACAAAAAGCGCGCCTATTTTATGATAGTAATACAAGTATTAAAGGTGGCGTCTACAGTGGAGTTAAACAACATTTTCCTCCCAGTCACAGCTGCTTTGTCTGCTGGCCAGTCTGATTAAAGCACTTTTTGATTAAAGCTCCTAATGTGCCATCAGGAGGACGGCGTGTATTAGCATAACACTGGCGTTCAATTTTCATAAGTAGGTCTGTAATTAGTCATGTATTTAACACGGAGAGCAACCTGAGGTGTCAGTTACACCTGCAGCAGAAGGACGAGGATTTGCAGGCTCAGGTATGGGCCTAGTGATGGTGCATGACACCTAAAACGTTTGCAAAAATATCACAACAGTTTGAAATAATCTGCTACATGCAATTAAACTAATCCAATATTTTAAAGCAGCCCCCTTTTTTATCTCTCTCTCTCTGCATACTTTATGTAATCTAGGTTTATTTTTTGATGCATGCAAATGTTTTCTAAGAGGTTCATTTTCAAGTTAGCATCTATCACTTTCTGTTTGTCTCGTTTTAACCATTACATGTAAAAAAAATAATAAACGAAGCAGCAGATTTACATAATTTAATGTTTATACACTGGAAGTCGTGCGATCTTAGTGAGGGTCACAGGTTTGATGTTAAATCTTCCATCTTATTTCTTCCATTAAATTTCAACAACAAAGAAAGAACATAAAAAAGAAAGAAATGTTTAAAGATTTACTTCAAAACATTACGTCTAGCTGTTTGGAAGGAAAAGGATACTGGACGTAAAGTTTCCTAAGTTACAAGATCTGATGTAAATACATTTCAGATCCACATCAAATTTATATGCAGCGAAGCTCAAAGGTATTCATGCCCACGTCAGATATGCATTTAAATTTACTTTTCATTCAACCAATATTTTTTTAAGCTAGAAAATGGCTAAATATAATAAAAACATTTTTCTAAAATGAAATAAGAAAGCATATTTACATTTCATTAAAAAAAAAAAAAACGTTGGAAATTATTTACTCCCTTCTAAATAATCAATGAAAAAGACAAATCTTCATTTTCAGACTGTAGCAATCAAACCCTTATTATAATTGCTGACCAGAGGTTGGAAGGCCTCCCTGCCATCGCCCTAATCTTTGACTCCATCCACAGATTCCCTGTCAGATTCAGGTCAAACCTCTGGCTGAGCCACTGCGAAATGGGATTGTTTCTCAGACTCAGCAAGACTGAATAAATACAACTGGGTCTGTCCCTCGATTTGATTTCTATCAACGCCCCTGGTATTAATCAGCTGCTAAAGTCAAAGAATGTCCACTTACTTTGTAAAAAAAAAAAAAAGAAAGAAAGAAAGAAAAAAAAATCACGTGACGCAGAAAAAACAAAACAAAAAACAACCAGATGTGCGCGCCACCCGAGGTCAGAGATCCTCCTCAGGATGAAAGCAGTGCAAAGTCTCCAGCAGATCTTCATTTCCCCGGGATTCATCTGCAGATCGCAGCTCCTCCGCCGCAGTCTGCGCAGAGCAGAGGCGCAGCTCCGCTCCTCCATCCGCGGTCCCTCCATCATCTCCACCTGAATAACAAATTAAAGGCAGTTAAATTCCCTCACTGCGATTATCAGCGTAATTGCATAATTGAACGGCAAACAGAACGAGTAAGTTGCAGAATGTGTTGTCAAAAAAAAAAATGCAGGCGGCTGACAACAGAACACGCGCGCGTGTGTGTGTGTGCGCCACAATGTGCCAGAATGCCTGCGGATGCTTGGGATTTAAAGATTTCTGTGAAATATTAGGCTATAACCAAAGGCTTGGTCCCGTTGTCCCCCAAGCCCCCCTCTCTCTTAAAATAGGCCAATTTGAAGTGATTTCTCCTGGAATTACTTTCGAAAAATGCCTCAAGATTTCCTCCATCAACAACGACAATGATAATGGTGGTACAACCGATAATTATCATCTTCCAGAACAGAGGACAGATTTTTTATGGGTACTTGGTGGGTGCGACTGATAACTGTCATTATTTTCCCACGATTATAGTATCTACAGACGACTGTGAGCAAAACCATTAGCAGAATTGAGGCAGAATTTGGAGGAAACATGTAAAATAATAGCACAAGTGTACTCCTAAATGAAAGATGTTTATGTGATGCAATTTGGAGCTAGAAAACACTTATTTCAATTTCTTTTTTTTTTTTTTTCGCAAAAAGGTTTCCAGTAACCCAAAGTAATAATCTAATACTAGATGGATTTTCTCAAGCCTCCTAAAGCGCCATTAGGATGAGGCAGACATGTGATAATATTACCGCACTGTCATTAATAATTTGACTCGCCGGCAGGAGGGCAGCGCAGGCCACAGCAGCGCTTCCTGCAGCGGGACTCTTAACTAACCGCACTAAAAATAAAGTCCTTCATGCACGGATGGATGGAGCGCGGAGGCAGGACTCATTAGGAGTGAGTAGCTCTGTGGCTGAGGGTGTTTTAACACCTGCTGCTCTTCACCTGAGGGGTTAGTGCAGAGGTGGAGAGACAGACGGGGAGAGGTGGTGCAGGACGGGGGGTGGCGGGGCTAAACGGCCAACATGTCACCGACTTTATTTCAGTCCGGTGATAGCAGGCTCACCTCAGCTCCCCACTTATCCACCAAATGTTATCCCGGATGGAGGACCGTGCCAAACCGGTGCGTAAAGGCGCAACCTGCGCCTTTACGCACCCCGCAGCGTCTGCGTCTGAGCGACAATTAATTGCTGTCACTGCAGGTGGAGAGCAACAAAATTACATGTTTATTTTTATTTTATTTTTTGTGAATAAGAAAATGTTTTAATTCGAACTTATGATCAAATTTACGTATTTTATTATTTAATTGCCATTCACACCATCTTACGTTTAATTCGCCTCAAAAATGTCAAGCAGCATATCGTCCTTAAATAGCAAACATAAAATAAATATAAAAAAATCCCACCAAATAAAATTATTTATGGAATTACGGACATCAGCTCAGCCACATATCCAAGCGTCATTTGGTGAGCATGTACCAGCAGAAAATGTCAAAACCGTGAAGTTCGCGTTTCAGGTTTATTATTATTACTTTTTTTTTTTTTTTTTTTACATTTTTTTTTTTTTTTTAAAGCAGCCGATCAAACAAGTGAAAAATTGTCTTTTGTTCTGCGCCGTCTCCGCCGCTGCTTCTCCCTGCCATCCTGTAATTTGCGGCCGTCAGTTAGCGCAAACTAGATGCAGCACAATTAACTCGATTCTGGGTCTATTTTCACGTTCAATGCGGCGTCAAAATGTGGATTGATTTTGTTTGATGGGTTATACGTAAACAGGAAGAAAAATGAATATAGAATCTGAGGAATAAGATTGTTACACTGGTTAAAATGCCTTTGTAAAAATACAGAAATCATATTTTACATAATAATAATAATAATAATAATAATAATAATAATAATAATAATAACATTATGTAATATTATGTACAGTTATTTGTATTTTTGAAGGTTTACTCATTTTCTATTTGTAATTATAAATCCTCTTTAATTATAATATATTGCAATGTAATGGTGCAGTCAGTTATTTCTATTTGCACAAATGTAAAGTTATATATTGCATTTATTTCAAATGTATTCTCTATCATTTTTCTTCTTGCTGTAGTGGAATTTATATCCAAATCGAAATAAAGGAAAACCTCATTTCACATAAAAACATAGACATGGGGAAATATCACCTTCATTCTAGCAGCCAAAATCAATTTAAATGTTCTTCAATTCATTTCTACACAAATTATTTTACAGCAGCTGTCATCTCAAGACACTTTATAAACATGTCCATTTCATATGCAGACGTATGAAAGCTTCTGCTCAGATTAATTCAGAACAATCCAGGCACATAGTCACATTCAGATCCAATTAGAAATGGTGTAATTTGATTCTAATAGCAACATCAGCTGATCTTAAAAAAAACGCCACTTGGTATAAAGTTGTCTAAGGAAGCCTAGCGGGAATATTGCTCAGCAATTTCTTCTCCTGTTGTTAAAAAAGTAAAACTTTTAAACTTTATTGAAGCATAAGATTTATATTTGCTGAATATTAATGCGATTTTTGTTTGTTTTTAGGCACTGGTGACACCAGGATCCCGCTTCACATCACTTTGTGCTTGTTGTTCTCACAACCAGTTACTTCAGAGTTGTATCTATTTGATGAAAGATCAAGAAGCATCTTTTTTTTTTTTTTTTTGCCCGCACGTTAACTTATATTTTCAGATTGCTTTTATGCAAATAACATTTAAAGTCCTATTCGCATTTAATATCCCTAACAGCAAAATCCTCTTTTGCAAACACAAATAATCTCGATTAACCTTCCTGATTAACCCAGTACACAGTGACAGACACCATGGTGAAACTTCAAAGCCACTTTTCAGCTATCGTTTTCTCTCTCTCTCTCTCTCTCTCTCTCTCTCTCTCTCTCTCCATTTCAGCGTTCAGAGGCGCTCTCCTCTCCAGAAGGCAAGGGGGTCGCGGTGTGGAAAAAGCCCCCGGTGAACTGGTGGAAATGCTGTCCCCATTACAGCAGCAGCAGGGGTCAGGCCATGGCAGCAAGCATCCAAGCTGCCCAAAATTGGCTGCAAAATGACCAATTACCTGAGTGAAGGCTGAGGAGAAAGGACTTGGAAAAATATGGCTTTTACTTAATTCAGCTAAACTGTAAAAGAAACTAGTGTCACGGCGATGCCTCATACTTGCTACATGTTGCAGCATCCCACCTGTTAGGGGGAAAGATCTGCGCCTCAGGCAGGAAATGCATTTATAGATAAGTGAGAAGCGGGGATAGCGTTTTGCGGAGTGACGTAACGGCTGGAATAATGTGAGCCGGGGGAATTATTACACCAAAACAATGATTGATTAAACATCTTTACATGTAGGTCTTATTGAATTAATTCCCCAGCAAATGGAAAACATGCAAATTCGGCAATTAAGTCATTTGCCCATGGAGAGCGCGGCTGCTTGACGTTCAGCTGCCACTGTGCCTTTAGTCTGAAACCCTTTTTAGTTTTTTTTTTTTTTTTTTTTTCTGTTAAGAGTTAAGTCTCCAACAAAGACAGGAAGGAGGTCAGCACTCAGCCAACACCTGAATGCGGCTCTCTTTTTTGTGCTCCCCTTGATCCCCACAGTCTGTGCCTGTCATTAGTCTTAATGATGGAAAATTGTCATGTTGATACAAGTCTTGCTCTCCCCCTCTCTTCTTTGTATAAGTAGAAGGTGGAAGCTCCATTTGTAACAAAGTTCTTTGTGACTAAAAGCCGTGGACATTGCATTTGTGCCGCGGGAGAAAAAAGGGGGCTGTAGATGCTCTTTCCATAGCTGGGATAATTATTCCTACTGTGACCTTAATGATTCGCTCTGTTCATCCTGCATCTCATCCACGCGCCAGGCCCTCAGCGGAGCCCCGTGTCAGGGAATATGAAAAACCCATATAATGAAACCATTTTGGGCTGATGGAAAAAAGGGGGCTACTGGAGCCGCACTTGCTACAAAGACGGCTCAATTATATGAGTAATTGTGATAATTTTCCCTCCATTCACTGCCTTCCCTGAAAGGTAAAAAACACAGATGCTGAAAGGGAAATTACTTGGACAATATATAATCTGTGAAATGGTCACAACAGAAAAAAAAAAGATGACTGTAAGAAAGTGAAGGACTATAAATAGGTATGTTAATGCAGGGCCACATAAATACACCCTCAGAAGCTCGCAGACATAAACAAACAGCACGCCACTGAGCTAGTCCACAAGAAGAGAGAGAAGGGATGGAGGAGAGGAGTGAGGGGGGGGGGGGAAGCAACAAATGACCACAAAAAAATAAGAAGGTAGATGTGCAGCTGCCAAAAAAAATTAAACCTCCTTCTTCTTCTTCCTATTGACGAATTTCAGCTCCTGAAAATGCACCCCCATAGTTGGCTATCATTTGTTGTTCTCTGACAGGAAAAGGATAATTATCTCTCTCAGAGGCAGCGAGACTGACATGCCCTTTAGACTTTGCCATGAATGCAGAGGCTTGATGGAAAGCTTGAGGAATAATTTTGTTCTTGTGCTTTTCCTTCATCTTCAAGAGCATGTTTTATTCCAAAGAACATGGAGATGACAGGATTGTGGAGTGCATTAAACCATTTGGATTCTTTCTGTAAATAAGGCATCGCTCCATCTGTCAACGTCTACATTTTTTGGAGAAAAAAGAAAAACAAACTTGAAAATGCTTTAAAATGTCAATTCTGTCCCAGTGTAAGGGATAAGGGATAGAGAGATGTATGTGATTCTTTTAAATGCAAGTTAAACATTGTTGTTGTTTTTTTGTTAATAAAAAAGTAGAAGAGAGGTGCATAGCGCACTTAAATGGATTTTGCTGGGATTTTAAGTGACTGAACCACACAAAGTATAACTGTGAAGTGAAAGAAAAATGACACACGGTTTTTAATTTTTTTTAAAGGAAATACTTCGTACTTGCGACAAGCGTTTGTCTTCTTCTCCTTGTTACTCACAGAGCACCGAATGAAACCCACTACGCCCAATTTCCATAAGAAGTCCACCTTAGAAGCAGAACATTTGATAAGTTTAAAGCAGAATTAGAAGCAGCTTAAAGGCCCACAGTAAACATGGAGGACCTACAGAAAACACAGGAGACTCTTTTGCTCGGATACATATAAACTGTGCACTCCACAAATCAGTTTTGTTATTGCTGACTGGTGAGAAGAAAAGTTTGATGGAAAGAAAGACATCTAGGCTCGTTTAAGGAGACGCTCTGCCCGGATGAAACCAAAATGAAACGAATATGTGAGGAAACACCAAGGAACATGGTGATGGAAGCATCGTGGCGTGGGGACGCTTTTCTCGTGCAGAAATGCGAAATGGAGCTAAATGCTGGATAATCTATGAAGAAAACCCATATTAGGAGGGACTTAGTCACATGAGAATGGCCATTTCTCTTCACTTCAGAGTGATGTGCTGCATTGTGTGGGTCCATCACAACCATAAACACAAACATAAACTCACTGGTTTTAATGTGATGATACGTGGGAAAACTTCAAGAGATCCAGTGGCCATCAGAATTCAGCAGCGATTACATTCTTCTGTTTTGAAGATTTCCAGATTTGGGAGACAAAACATAAACACAAGAAGAACCTGCTGCATCTTCTTTTTGTTTCTCTCACGTTTACCCACCCCGCCTCTCTAACCCACCAGTTTTCCTTCCTCCCACGTGTGACGCCGCTGGCCCCTCACACACGTCCGCCCGGAGTAAATCGTCCCAGTCAAGCTGAGCTACATTGCAGCCTTTCAGCTCAAAACACTCGTATCACACCGAAATGACGAGTCGACGTCACAAACCGTGTCATCGGTTTCGCCCTCCCACCCCAATAACTTCCGTCCCATTGAGCCGCCTTCTGTGTTACGGCGCCAAGACAGCGCGAGACCCCCCGGTCCTGCTTGATTGTGGCTCTTGTGACACGGAGGAGCAGCTCGGTCCCACCAACAGCCTGAGCTCCGCGTCGCACACAAACAGACGTGCACGCACACAAAACCCCTCTAAAACCTCCAATCTGAAATCAGTGCACCCCACTGTGAACTTCCTGACAGCCTCCTGAAATGTTTTCAGCTTGTCAGATCCCCACAGTCGTACTCCGGGGTGCAGAGAACGCAGCAAAACAATAATCATGTGATCAGAAATGGAGGCCATGTAAAGGCTGTTTGGGCTGCATCTATCAGCCCCTTTCAGCTGCTGCTCTCTCTTAGTTTTCACACAGAAAACCAGGGAGTGATATCTAAACTGTTTGGCCACCTTGTCACAGAAGCAAACAGGCTCTGAGCTGTTTGTCAACTGCAGCAGCAGCAGGCGCTGAGACTTTTGAGCACAAACAAGTTTTTACAAACAGGTTTATTTATACTGACAGCAGCGAGCTGGAAAGTTATTAGGAGAATGAAAAGAAGATGAAGAAAGTTATTTTCTTCTTTTTTTTTTTTTTTTCCTGAGGCGATGACAATAGAGAGCTTAACTTTCTGTTTTCCCAACACTGGCAGAAATGTATTCTGTTTTCAGCATAAAGGTCAAACATAACCTCTGCTTTTAAAGGTCAGCGTTAAATCAAAGGTGGAGGTTTTTCCATCAGCTGACCATGAGGTGCCTTCAGTTGTGGTCCCTTTTTACACTTCAGCCGTTAAGCAGAACATTGCTGTGAACCTCTATAGGCTCATGAGGACTGGGTTCAAACCAGGTGAAGATGTGACAACAAGCTTCAAACCATCTCAGTTCACGGTTCATTTAATCCTAACAATGAATTTAATATGTCTTTTTTTACACTTCTGCCAAATCGGGATTTATCCAGGCAATACAGGATTCATTTTTCCAGACCGTAAAAGTAACACAATTAAGCAGAGAACAGTTCAAGCTGTAACTGGGATTGTATTTGCTGAGTTATTGTATTTTGCAACAGCGTAACATGCAATAAAATCAAATTTAATTCACCATGAAACATGAATTAACCTTTAAGATGGGATTGAAAAAAAATCTCCTCGGCCCCTCAGTCAGCCAAAACAAGAATGAAGTTTTCCAATTTACCATCATTAAAAGCACAATTTTGTACACTTGTCTGCCAGCAATACAATTTAAGCCTTTGAAATAAAAATAGGATTACAGTAGAGCACAATTCTGCACCTCACATGGTCCTTCTCATTCAAATGTTGTGTGCAAATATTCAATACACAGATTAAAACCCTGTTTTTCTGTATTATGTGATCCAGAGCACATGTGTCAAACCCAAGGCCCGGGGGCCAAATATGGCCCACCATAGCTCTTTATGTGGCCCTTTAGACTCCAAATTATACCAATTAGTCCCTCCAGTTTTTCACAAATCTGCAAAATTCATGGAAAATCCATACAAAATCAACCAATCCCCACATTCTTCTCCTAACTTTTACTGAAAATGTTTCTTAAAATTGTCCAAAAACATTGGGTTTAAGTTATTGCTGCCTCAGCCTTACTTGATGTCAAACTGTAGTCTGTGACCAATATGGTGAGTAATAAAAGTCACATTTTGTATCATACATTAGCAAAAGTATCATAGAAATTCCTTACAGACATTTATAAATTAACACAACAAAATCTGTGATTTTGATTTAAAAAAAAACAAAAGAAAACCCCACAAACATTCATAAAATCCTGGATGGACTAACTATTGTGAAAAGACGTTCAATATCATTTAATTTTAAGAAGTACTTATTGAATACTGATACAAACAGCCATTTATTGATATTTTAAAATTTTATTTTAACATTTTAAAAGCATGTTATATGCTTTTTAAAAGTGTGACCTGCAGCTGCTCTTCCAGCTCCATGTTTTTTTTATGTTGAGGTACGAGTCACTGAATAAATCCCTGCAACTGATTAGGAAAACAAATCAGATTCTGTCCCTGCAAACAAACAAATCTGCATAATTCTTTGCTTAAAATAGTGGAGGGAAGTTTAATTAAACTAGCAAATCGACCAATACACATGCAGAAAAGGACTTTGGTAACAAAAGGAATGAAAAACCCAGCTGACCACCTTGTACCTCTGAAACCCCTTTAGTTTTATTCAAAGATTGCTTAAGACTTGAAATAAGAAGAAAGGATTAGATTTTAAAGAACTTATGTCTACAAGTGTTGTGTTTATTTGTCTGCCTACAGATAAATCTGGCAAAAATCCAACTTTGACTGAATAAAATAGAAAGTTCATGTTCATGTAGATGGGCTGTCAAACAGGCAAAATTTATAATACAGCCTTCGTCATTCAAACACATTGTAATAATCAAAAACTTTCTCATATAGAAGCTCCTCCTGAGCCTGAAAACCAACAATAATAATAATAATAATAATAATAATAATAATAATAATAATAATAATAATAATAATAATAATAATAATAATAATAATGATAAATAGTCCCTCCTTACAGTATCCTTTAAGCAGAATTATTAAAATCAACATATAAACAGTGTACTAACTTTAGTATAAACATATGAGGAGAAAAAAAGACAATTTAATAGTTAAACCAATTATTTTATAGAACTAGCTTGTCCTCTCAGATCCCTCTGTTTCCAAATAAATGTGCAAAATTTACTATGTTTTCTTTAATAACACATCATCATGTGTCAGCATTAAATGATATAATGTGTGCTGAAATAAGTTTTACATCCAGGTATTTTACCATTTTTGGTGCCTGCCTCATGTTATTGTGCAGCAACGCAATGAATTTAACTGGGTTATCTCTCAGATGTTGCTTTTAGCTGCAACAGCAGAGAGGGCGGGAAAAAAGTCTTAATACAAAGACACCTGAGCCGATACATGCGCATAAAACACTATGTTTTATTCTAAAATAACCACAAAGCGTATTCTAGTTAAAGAAAAAGTAAAAGTTTAAAAGTTATGAGCGGGATTCCTAGATGGAGGCGTAACTGCAGGGTCCACATCTTTGCCTCATGCAGCACAGACACTGACCCTCAGACAGAGGTGGTCTGATTTTTCTCTTCTTAACCGGCAGTCTGATGTAAACCAGTCTGACCTACAGCTGTACCTCCCAGATATTACAAGCTAGGGACAGAGAGAGAGAGAGAGAGAGAGAGAGAGAGAGAGAGAGAGAGAGAGAGAGAGAGAGAGAGAGAGAGAGAGAGAGAGAGAGACTCGTCTTCCAATTACATCGCTGCAGCGCGACCTGAAGCCCAGCCATCTATAGAGAAAGACAAGGCTGTCAGGGACTTTAATAAATGTAGGGAACGCCGCATGGGAAAAGTGTTGCTGTCTCAATAGAGTGGCACAGACAGGCCAAGGCTGTCAATGGAGCCCCTAATGACAGAGTAAAATAATGACAGACCCCAGTTAGAATCAGCAGGAAGAGGAAGATCAATCTGCAGCCAGAGAGGGAGGGATGGAGCGAGGGAGGGAGGAGGGGATGAAACTGTGGGCTCTTTCTTTTCCATTTTCTCAGTTTTAGCTCATCTCATACATATCTCCCCGCTGCAGCTGGCTCACGCCGTGGCGGGGCAGCTCTGCATTAAGCGCACAGTGGATCAATAGCCATTACAACTCCCTCACAGCCTGACACTTTGCAGGGCCGTAGTTGACATTTCACTCAGGGCCGCATTGATCCCCAGTGCACAATATTCCAGCCCTCGGTTAGCGGCCGAGCCTGGGGCCTGGCTGGAATTGAAAAGCAGAGGGAGGGGGCTGGAACCGGCAGAGGGGCCGGCTAACCAGCTGCCCATGCTGCAAGTAAACAGCACACCCCTGGATGCATTCCTCATTTTCAATCTACTGGTTTTCCTGCTGCGGCCTGTCATTCTGAGAGGCCGTATCAGAGCATCGAGGCTTGACCTGAGCGGAATTATTTATTCGTGCAACAGATCAGTGGACGTGCAGGCAGAAATAGCCACACTGGTATCGTTGTTGCCAGCGTGCATGCACTCTTCTAAAGCGCTTGGAAAGGCGGGCTAAAATAAGCATTCGGCGCAATTAAAACCTGGGAGTTTCCGAGGAACCTTGCTCAAAATAAACACCGAATGCAGCAGACGACACAAAATTAGACGTAATTTGACTTAATTTCTTTTTAATTGCCTTCTGAGACCAAGATGGTATCTCTCTGTGTGCAGAATAGCCTCAGATGGCTCCAGTGAAAAGTGTGATTCATGCAGTAGATGTTTGTTAGAGAGTTGTATCCTCAAATATAACCAGATGAAAGGCACGTATGTCAGAATGAGATCAATTATTCAACATGATTAAAAATGAAACATGTTGAACTCAGATGCTTTTCTTATCTGTCCATATTTCTCCAAAAATGCTCGTGTGCATGTTTGTGGTCAGAGAAAAACATTTATTCCACTAAAATGGTTCTGTAAACATTTTAAGGAAGAATTTTTTTGCATTTATAACACATGTTTGTGTTAGAAATGATACAGGAAATAAAAGTAGTCTGGACAAACAAATAAAAACAAAGCATAATGTAGAATGTATTGCATTTAACTGCTGCTGCTTCTACTCTTACATAGCATCAATAATTAGTTTCTTCACAGTTACTGTAAGGCTTGAAAACTGACAGTCCAGGCCTCTTCATGTTTATGTACGTAGAGTAAAGTCAGGAAAACAGGACTTATCTGAATTATTGCAGTGCCAACACTGCTAATATTTAAATTATACTTGAAAGCTGAACAAAAGCAACAACATATGAAACATTTTACAAGTATCTTTCATTTGCAAACAAAAACCAAAAAGTTTTCGTTGCCAGTGTATCTGAGTTAGCTTCTAGCACTTTATGTATGTGTTTCTTTATTCATTATTATTATTATTATTATTATTATTATTATTATTATTATTATTATTAAGCTGGGTGTTACTTATTGTGAACTTCCTGTCTGGTTTTAGGTCTCACTCACATCTATGCCTCATATGACTTTTTTTTTCAACTGCAGTATTCAGTTCTCTATGGCTGCTGTTCATGAAGGAAACTTGACTATGGAATATGACTGCAAAGTTTATTAGTTTCAATAATCAAATTAAATTAAGAAATCTATGCACTTCATAGATTTATTATTTTCAAAATGATACATTTAAAGCATTAATTTCTGTTCAGTTTGTCTTTCAGCTAATAAAACCATATATTTTGCATCTCTTAGACATAAAGGCAATAAAAACAGATTTTTAACATGGAATTTTTTTTTTTTTTTGCTCCGTAATCATGTAATAATTCATAATAGTCAATGGGAATACTGCTGATTCACAGTTGCCCAGCAGTTAAACATAATAGCAAAAAAAAGGAAAAAAAGAAAAGAAAATACTGCTCATTAAGTCCTGTATGTAAGGACATTAATGAGAAGTTAAGTGGAAGGAAAAAGTCTCATTGAAAGGATTCTGAAGACCAACTCAAGAGTTTGGGGGAGAATCATAAAGCAAAGACAGCAGCTGGAGTCGGGGCTTCAAGAGTCACCACACACACCTGAGCTGCAGCTGCTGCATTTCAGCCTGAAACCGAGACGTCAGGAGCATCCCACCTGCACCAAGAAGATAAAGGACTGAACTGTGGCTTGGTTTTCTTTTTGTATAATATTATGACGTCCTCAGTTCATGACTGCATGGGATTATGGCTTAATGCCATAATTGAGCTCTTCCTCTGAGCAGAAATTTGATTTAATCAATTGTTGCCTCCTGCTGCACTGTTTAAGACACCAGGCGAGGCATCGCACAAGAACACTTAACACATGTAGGGAGATGTTAATGCACATTCATGCTAATTTTACACATAGGAGGTGCAGCAACACAGCAGAAAGACACCTGCAGCTCGTACAGTTCCTGTTACCACACAGTCCGTACGATGAAGATAAGACGGCGCTGTCTTACAGCATGATGACCCGGTGGAGGAGGCGAGGCTTTTGTCTTGTCTTCTCTGTCCAAACGTGCGACCCAGCACAGCCCGGCAGAAAGACACATGAGGCTGACAGAGGACTCCTCCCATCAACACTGATATACTGCTGCTTTGCTAAAGACTCCAAAAAAGAGAGAAACGAAAAACAAAAAACAGGGCTTTTCCCTGAGACGCCCTCACCTCCACATCCCAGTGGCTCATGGATATGCAGCAAGGCAGAGGGCAGACCTAATGTTTATAGAGTGCATATTGTTTGAATTGTAGGTTGTCACATGGAATTAAATCCAAATGTAACTTAAAATATTTTTACATGATGAGCATAAACTATATTTTGAAAGTCAAAATATGTCACTTGGGATTTATTGTGGATGTGAAAAGTCGCTCTCGATGAGATGAACCCGCGCCGTGAGCTGCATTTTATTTTTCCTCCCGTCTTCTTTGAGATCCACCTCCTTTGTAACGCTCCAAAGTCACTTGTTTGACTGGTCAATTGCTATGTTTTTCCCCCCTCACAGCCGCACAAAGTCAAATTGATGTTTTCACAGCTCTGTCTTATGTCAGTGCTTGAGGGAATTATTCAGAGTCTGCTTTTATCAAATAACGAGAACTTGAAACTGGCTAATACAGAAATACGAGTGATTTCAAGAAATTCCAGCACTTTATTTCAATAAAGAGAAAAGAAAAACATCTTTTTTTTGCCTCTTTTCTTCGTTCAAAGAGTAAAAAAAAAAAGAAGTGTGTTCATATACAGTAGCTATTGAGATATTCAATGTGTGTTTTATGTTAAGATGTTAAGAGTTGGGTTTCGCATTGAGAGTTGCCCTCAGGACAGCCAGACGTAGCAATCTGCTCCGGAAACACCTGCAGAGAGCAGCACATGTCGGCCTGCGCCCACGAACGGCTGCAACTGCAGACGGCCGTGACCCTGTTGGGAGCGTTTGCAGCTCTAGATGCCGCTTCAAACTCCTCGGGAGCAGAGAGAAAAGCGGCAGTGGTGGCAGATTCTGCATCAACCTTTTTTGGCTGTTTGCTGAGCAGCAGCTTGGCTTCTTAGCACGGTGTGAGAAAGTTTGCTCCCTCCATGCAGCCTGGATAAATTAGCCCCAGAGCCAGAGTGTGGACAGCAGCTGGAGTGCAAGAGTCAGCTCTGGCAGCAGTGATAATCAACAGGGAGGATGTGGGGAGAGAAACCCTGAGGGAGGAGGAGGAGGAAGGGGAGGGTGGAACTGGGTGTGGGGGGGGTGACTGTGATCTTACAGGCCCAATCAGAGCCCAAAGTGGAGCTGAGGCCTCACGCAGTGTAACAGCACACCATCGCACTGCAGCGCTCTACATCCTGGACACAGAGCAGGTCTCCTCCCTAACCGGCTGCTTAACCCTTTCACAGTGTGTAAATGTGTGTGTGTGTGTGTGTGTGCGTGTGCTGGGGTGTGTGTGTGTGTGTGTGTAAGCGGCTCCCTGGGCTCTCATTCGCTCATCACTGCACTAATCAGCCTCAGAGACAGCAGCTGCAGGGAGCCCCACTCCTAACCTGGGCTTGAGAGGCTGTTGTACTCAGCAAGAGCAGAGCAAATACAGAGCTTAGTGTTCTCGACGGGGACCGCCGAGAGCCCGGGTGTCCGACACCGACGGCTTCCTCTATTGTGTCGCATTCAGATAAACAACATCTGCACAAAAACTGCCTCGTTATTCAGAGAGGCTGGACCTTTTACCCAAGTTATAAACTATTTTCAACTCATTTATTCATGATTTTTATCAAAGTAAAAGTACATGTTGTCAAGAGAAAACTTAACAGCAAGTTTGTTCTTGACAACACGAACAAGCTTAAATCAGCCACATTTAAAGCTAAATCTCACTGATTTCAAGTAATTGCAGGCGCAGATCATCAGCTGACTGTATAATTAAAAAGTTATTTTGTTTTAGTAATTCAGATTATACACTGTATATATATATATATATTCATTACAAACTGAGTGATATAATTCGGACATTATTTTCTGATCAGTTTGATGATCACAGCCTACAGCTGATGGAGATTCACGGCTCCTTTTTCAGGAATTACTGCATGGAAGTTCAGGTAGCTTTAAGAGCGACCTTCACCTCGCCTACATTGTTGGGTCCGGCGTCTCTGACCTTCTTCTGTTGGGTTTGGACCAATTTGCTGGCCAATCAAGCAGAGTAACACCACAATCGTTAAACTATATTTTGGTACCTTCAGCTGTGTGGACACCTCCAAAGTTCTGTGGCAAAGTTAAATCAGCATCTCCATAAAGCTTGTCAGCAGAACGAAGCATGAAGTGCTTTAAAATTTGCTGGTAGATGACTGTGCGGACAGAAGAAATAGCTCAAAACGCCATGGAAGACTTTAGGCAGCTCCAATCTTCCTCCAGACTCTGATTTCCAAAATTTTACTCCAGCTGGAAAGAGGAAACTGAATAACTTCCTAAGACACTTCCTACGTCCCACATCGGAGCACTGACTACCTTCAGACTTCAGGTAGGTGGAACAACTAAAGGTTTGCACCAGAAATATCACAACCAATCTCCTTCCGCCACAGATTCAGGTTGGCAAAATGTTGGCATTGAATCTTGCCTAGTTTATCAAGAAATCAAGCGTTTTTGACATCAGACTTCTGTCAGACAAAACTCAAATTTTCTAGCTCATGATAAATTCCAAAATCTTATCCGCCCGCATCTAATTTAGCCAATAAATAGATCAAGGTCAAAACTCTCAGTTTTGAGTCGAGTCCTGAGATAAGGTCTGCATCAAAACTCAGAAGTGAGGTAAAAAATAAATTAATAAATGTGACTTCATTCATACAAAGCAATCGGGAAGAGAAAATGAATATCAGAAACTTCAAACACTCATGCTACATTTCACAGCAGATATTAACCCAGTAGAACAACATAAGAATTTCTATTAATGTTTTGTTGAACCTAACCTGGACTGTATTACAGAAGTATTCACTCACCAACCCAAATGATTCAGGACTTTTAATCCTTTTCACAGGTATAAAAGTGTATAAAATCCAACAGCAGGGCTTGCAGACTGCTTCTGCAAAGACTGGGTCACCCTCAGTGAACACTATCGTGAAACTGTGGTTGGATCTGTGGTGCCACATGTGCAGTAAATCCAGTCGTGAAATTTCCTCACTTATAAATATTCCACATTCAGCTGTTAGTGGTCTTATAACAAGGTGGACGAGATTGAGAATGACAGAAACAAGGCCATAAAGTAGCAGGCCACGTAAAATCACAAAGCAGGGTCGGGCGCGTAATGCCCAGAGGTCGCCAAGGTAATAGATACTAACTTTATGTGGCCTCCAGATTAGATCAGGAACAGTGTGTAGAGAGCTCTGTAGAATAGATTTCCATTGCTGAGCAGCTGCAGCCATGCCTTACATCACCAATGCTGCAATGCACAGCAGCGGTGTGGAGGACACAGCCACTGGACTCGAAAGCAGCAGTGTTTTGGGGACGACTCCCGTCCTGTTCCAACATGACTGCACACCAATACAGGACGTACGGTCCATAAAAACATGCACAAGCTAAGAAACTTGACTGACCTGAACCTGATTAAAAAAAACTCTTTGTTATGAGTTAGAGATGAAACTGTGAGCCAGGCCTTCTCGCCCACCATCAGTGTCTGACCTCACAAATGCAATTCTGGAAGAAAACTAAGAAATTAGCACAGATGCAATCCCAAGCTGTCGTACTCAGAAAAGCTGAATCTATTGTAGCTGTACGGGATGGGTCAACAACAAATTAAACCTTATGGATTTAGACTAGACTTCTCGTTTATGCGTGTATGAATGAAAGCCGATGAGCAAAATACTTTTGGCAACACAGTGGTTCTTCAACTATAACCACAACTTAGGAGAACACCCTCTCCTCATTTACTGCACATGTAAATGAGAAATAGAAAACAGTTGATGGTACAACAAGGAGAATAATTTCTGTCCAAGTGCTTGTAGATTGTCTTTAGACTGTGTTGGCCTCAACCATATCAGAAACCGCACTGTGGAGCTTTTTGTATGAATGCTATTCAGAGTGAGTTCCTTCTTTACTCTCATTTTAACAAATAATAGTAAAATTCACATATTATTTTAAAGAAATTAAATAAGTACAGTTTTTACTAGTAGATAGTGTGCATTGCCACAGATAGCAGCGCTAATGCAAAGGCATCAAAAGGCCCTGTTTGTTTTCACAAATAGAAAACTTTGTCATGATTCACAAGTCTAACTATTTAAGGTTTTGAACTAGAAATGAGAAAATACAGTCCAGATTTAGTAAAAAAAAACAATGAAATTTGCCCTTACTGAAGCGCCTAAAAAGATAAATAGGGTCAGATACCAACTTTAGCATCATTATGACGAAAAAGGCCTTCTTATTCAGTGCTCACAATGTGCCCAACAAATCCTGGTGACCACAACTTACAAATTAGGCATTCAAATAATATTAAGTGACTACATAAAAAATAGATGCAAATAACGGAAGCAAAACTCATTCTGAACCAACAAAATGTCACCCTGGGCGGTCAGTTCTTTTATTTTTTCATCAACTTGAGAAGTGAGGTATTAAATGAATAAATTACTAGAAACTGACTCAAGTCCAAGTCTGAGTGCGCAACTCCGTAACGACACAGATGAAGCTGGAACACGTTGGTTTACTTACTCCCTATTGGTCATTAAAACGTAAACTTGAAGTGCCTCAAATTGTGCCGAGGAGAACTACTAATGATGTTCTTTCCTGCTCGGCTTGAGTGGGTACAGAATAAATCAGAGCGAGTTTAAATAAAGCCCTGATGAATGTTAAAGGGAAATAACCGTTCACTCTGATTCCCTGTTAGTCTCTGCAGAGCTGGCTGCCGGGGCTTATCCTCACTAAATCAGGCAGCACGCGTCCAGAGCGGTTCATCAGCGTGTGCGTGACACTCCGCGGTGATGGAGGGCATGGAGGAACGTCCGGACAGGTGGGGTCAGAGCTGGGTCCTGATTGCACAGCTGCCGGTCCTGCTTTAAGACTCGGAGGCAAAGCAGCGCCTCGTTCCTACTTCCTGACCTCTAAATCCATTCATCCAGTGACAAACCAGATGGAGCTGTTGTAGTTTGGTCTAGTGCACCGGAGTCTAATATCAGAATTGAGTCTGATTTTGACCGTGATGGAGTTGGTGTCGCTGTTTAAACTGCCACAAATAAACACCACGAAAAACATCTCCATAAAGCCGGGGAGTCCAGGAAAGATCTGTGTGCTACGGCTGGATCCAGCCGCGGTCTCTGAGGCCCTGCTCGACGCGACATGAAGCAACGATTTTATGTTGTCTGTCAAATATACAGGAGAAAAAAAATCAATGCAACATGACAGCATTACATAAAGAGCCTTTGTGTCTTGATATTTCTTTTCTGCTGGCGTACTTTTGTCTGGAGTGCAGCGAGTCGCTCTGCATGCCCGGAGACGGGGGGAGAACAGTTCTGCAGAGAACAATGTGGGAATCAAGCGGCATGTGTTATCTTTTCTCTGTAGAGTTTCGGCTGCGTCTTCACAGATCATTTCATACGGCAACAGCCATCCATCACAGCAGACAGGTTACTCGGAGTGCACCTTCAACAGGAACTCTGGACTGTGGATGCAAAACTGCTTCAAAATACCGGGATTAATGAGGAGAGTCAGGATGATATCTATTCAACGTGACGTTATTTTTGGCTTTAGTCAGTTCACTTGATGTTTATTTTCCCCAACCTGACTCTCCGCTCTCTGTTTTCACTGCTTGCAAACTCGCCATGTGGCTTGTGAAAGAGGCAGCTTCTATAAATTAACAGTGCAGTTTATAAAATTGATCAATTGCATTTCAAAACGGCAAACGTTTAAAGCGCTCTCACTCAGAATCCTCACACTAAGTGCATCCATCCGCACGTAATTAACTGGAGTTCACGTTTGCATTCATCAGTACAGCCTGAAGGCTTTAAGGCTCGAAGCCTTCAGTAAATATCCTAACACTGAATTATCAGTATGGGTTCTTATCATGTGCTGTCAGGCATCCAGATAAAAACTGAATAGAAACAAGCCAGCAGAAAGTGTGGAATCCAGGACTTCCACCTTTGTTGATGGTATTCTGCTTTGGTTGAATTTATAGCCCTACAAGTCCAACAGTCCTGCATAAAGACAAAGCTTTGCAATATAATGAAATAAACTGTTGACTTATTGCCAAACTATTAAAGTAGGAATATTAATTCCCCAACAAAACAACGTTAGTGGTGACTGGTGGGTGACTGGAACCCAAATCCAAACGCTCTCTGGGTAGAGAAAGTCTTGGGCCCACTCTGGATAATGCTACGGAAACCTCGACTCAGCGATGCTCTGCAACAGAGGTGTTGAAGCTGGACGCGCCGCTCATCGTCCAGGTGCAGACAGACGGCCTGAAATGGCTCCGACTGCGTGGGCCAGCGGACCTTCAGACTTCAACCTGCGGAGTCTCAGCCACCGGGCTGAATGCTGCAGCCTCCCACTCTGCCTCTCACCCTGAAGAGGATCAGCGGCGGCTCAGAGCTGCCGGGGCTGGGAGGTGAACAAGTGAGGCTTTTGAGGAGCCCTCTGCCAGTCAGACAGAGAGCTCCGGGCCTCCGGCCCTCGGGGGTTAACCTCTCAGACTGCCAAGCAAAATACGGCAAGAGGCTCGCAATTACAGAGACAGTCAAAGGCCACACGCAATTTCCAGAGCTATTTACACAGTTAGAAGCCCCCCCCCAACTTCACCCACCCCTCACTCCTTCTTCCTTCCAGACCTGCCAAGAATAGGCAGAATTAAGATGGCAGAGAGAGGGAGGGCACTCCTTAAATACCTTTTGGCCTCTTGTGGCTTTAATCCATTCACAAAGCAGCTGAAGGCTGCATGTTTGAAGTGCAGCAGCCATGCAGCATGTATAATACACTGGATAAATCTACAAATGCATTCATAAAAATCACCTGTTCACTAACAGTATAGGGGAAAATATACCTTAGCGGGCTGCGTTCTTCGTGACCAGTTTATCCAAGCTGGACACAACTGGCATCTTCTTCAGAAACTGTCCTCAGATTTTCCTCATCATTCAACAAAGATCAGAGATTTGGATTTTTAACAGTTTTTCCTGTTAATATCTTACCTCACACCCTGATTATATTTGGTAGTTTTTATTCCTTTGTGGTAATTATGTCCTGATTTCACTAAATTTTCAGTTGTTAATGATATTGTGTTGCTTGATATAACCTTCTTTTTGATTTTGGCCCTTTTTTTTGGGTCTAATTTAAAAAAAAAATTATATTCAGTTCTGTAGAAATAATCATTCTGAATTTGACTTTAAAAATATTTTTAAGATTTTACATGACACACCAACAAAAAAAATAGTGCTTTTGTTCCAGACTTTGACTGGACCATTCTTACAAACTCTTTGATCAAAAACATTCTATTGTAGTTCTGACTGTTGTTGACACGACTTACGTCTTTTTCAGCTCCCCTGTCCCTACTGAAGAAAAGCACACGCACAGCATACCGCTGCCACTTTTAACAGTGGGAAGTGTGTGTTTTGGACTAAATTTCGCATTAGCTTTCTGCGACGTGTGGTTAAACAAAAAAATTTTGATTTAGATCTTATCTGACCAGAGCGTCGTCTTCCTCATTTTTCTGTCTCCTACGCCTTAGATTTAGTCTCTTCTTTCCACTTCAAAATGATGTTCTACTTTATGTTGATCTTTCAATAAAATCCAAATGAAGTGCATTAAAGTCTGTGGTTGTATCTAGGCAAAATATGTAAGAAGTAAAGGAATATGGATATCCTCTGTGATTATTTTGTGACTCTTTTCTGTGCTCTTCAGACTTATTTTAGATATTTCAACTCCCTTCGTTTGCCTTCATTCCTTCCTTCACATCTCTTGTGCATTTGTGCTGCCGGAGTAGCATGCTTTAAAACTGTACTTTCATAACTTCTAACATTCAAGAGCTCGAGGGACAAAAAACAATAATAGCATATTAATCATGCGTCTTTTTGTAATTAAGCTTTTCCTTTTGAAGTCTACAGAAACATATGACGTCACCAGGTTTCCAAATGAAAAAAAGAAAAAAAAGAAAAGGAAATAAAACTCTCTTTTATCATTTGCCAAATCATGGAAAAAAATAAAATAAAACCACAGATGAGATGCTCCAGAGCTCCCTCCTCCCCCAGAACTGCAGAGCAAAGGAAAAACGGGATATATTTGATGGTTCACAAATTTCTAATGTCTCACAGTGCTCTGTAAAATCTGATTTCTTTGTGAGGTCAGCGCTTCCAGTTACAGTACCGTCTCGTTCTGCGTTACACCCTCTGCCCGCTACACCGCTCAGTCGGTCATGCACCGTGAGATTGTGCAGAGAGTCGGTGCAAAGCCCTCCACCAGCTCAGCCTCTCTGGGGATCAGAGCAGCCTCTAACCCTGCACAGCTGTTCTCCAGGTCTACAGAGCAAGCCAGTTCCTTTTGCCTCAGGGGGCGCGTGGGGGGATGGGTGAGTTGGGGGGCAAGGGGCTCTGATAATAACAACATCTAACATGCAGACCTGGGGTCAGGCGAAAAATCGTGACCCCTTTTCCCAGAAACCTGGACAGGAGCCAGAACACAGAGTCACAACGCTGCCTGGGAGAGGAGGGCGAGGAGATCCACAGGGTGGGTGGCTGGGCAATTTTAGGTCTCCTTTCACTTCCTGCTTAATGCACCACCACTACCACCAGTCTGAGAGCCCAGGGAGGGAGGGGGGGTACAGACTTATAGATGTGGGAAATGTTAAATTATGGATGCAAATACTAAAATGTGTCCCATGGAGTTGGAAAATGGTGAAAAACCAACAATAGGGTGAGCGGGTTTTGCTGCAGAGTGGCTACACAAATACAAGCTGAATCTAGACGACACATTGAATTCATTATTATTCTCCACAACAACAACAACAACAACAAAAAAAAAAATAGAAAGAAACTGAAACCAGTATAAAGCTTGTATTCACACCTTTCCAAAGATCCAAACAGTTTATGTTCGTGTGCCCAAACGGCTCCAACCCATTCGGGTCCAACAAGTCAGCCAGTGGTGCACTCTCGGTTTCTCACACGCTCCATCCGTTGGGGAATACTTGGCCCTAATTATCGCCCAGCATCTGGCAAATGTCAGCACGTCTCAGCGTGCAGAACTTCTTATTTGCTCAGTAAGCCTTGCTTTGAGCTGGAACAAATGCGGCAGAGAGGTTTGCAGTGTTTCAAACAGGCGTCCTGGGAGAGTGACATACAGTATGTGTAGTGTTACAGCAGCCGTGTCATTATCCAGCCACTCTTTGGAGCTTACCGAGCGTTTCCCGGTGCCACTGGAGGGTCCTTCACGCCCACACAAACATGTCCATTACTCTGTTAGTGAAGCAAAAATACTCCTGATGTGGATTTGTAAAATTTTCACAGAGGATTTTTGTGAATGATTTTGATTGAGTTCAAACTGGAATTGAGGATAAGACCTCTTTAAATGCCTGTGTTGTTTTTTTAGTGCAGGCAGGTGGAGTCCGGCTGGTGACTCACAACAAAACCAAGCTGCTCCCGTTGTAAGCGCTTCCTGTTGGGAGTGTTTTCCTCCACACTGCAAAAATACATAATCTTAAAATTATTTAATTTCTAACATGGGAAAAATGCTTTGTAAGTGAAAAAGATCAACCAGTGGAACTAGTTCTTTTTCATCAATATTTAGGAGTTATTGGCTTAAAACAAGGTTTTATATCTTGATGAAAAGTTACTTTAAGTAACTTCTGCCTTATTTTAAGCGTGCTGAAATATTTGCACACTTTCTCAGGGAGCAATCTGACGTCAGAGAACAGAAGAAGCCCGACTGAACTGCAAACCTGCTAAAACATGCCTGCTCACCTAAACTGACATTAATCAGAGGAGCAGCCCAGAGATCCATGGTAACCATAGAGGAGCTGCAGAGATAAAAGAAAAAAACTCAGGTTGGAGAATCTGTCGACAGAGCAACCATTAGTTTATACATTTACATAACAGGCCTTTACAGAACAAATGAATGAAAGAAAGAAAGCTAGAAATATCCAGTTTGCAATTACCTCCAGGCCATGAAGAGTCATGAGGAAGAAGCCGCTCTGAGCTGGTTAGATGAAACCTACATGGATCTTTCTAGGCTCTGTGCTGGAAAAAACAACAACCCTAAACATAAAGACTGAGCTGCAATGTATAATTATGTGTTTGTAGGGCCTAGTCAAAGTCCTGACCTCAGTCAAACTGAGAATATGTGGTATAACTTGAAAATCACTGTTCATATGTTTTGACTGAGCTTGAGTAAAGAAAATTTGTCAAAGACGTGCAAAGATGGAAGACTTGCGACTGTGTTCGCCCAAATCTTCAACGGCAGGAGGACAGATACTGACGCAAGCCAAGCTAGTGTGATTTTTACTTGTAAACAGACATTTTAAAACCATAGTTTTCTTATTCTTAATTGCTATTCGCAAACTTTGCGCTGCTCTCGTACATAAAAGCTCAATAAAAAGCAGCAAAATTTGTGGCTGCAACGTGTCAAAATGTGAACATTTCAATGGAAATTTTTATGATGCCTTTTGTATATTAATTAAGTCTCTAAATCTGCGCTCTCTCAGAACACTCTGCTAAAACAAAAGCTAGCATTTGCACAGCAGAAGACGAGCAGAGTTCAGTCCAGTTGGCTCGATCTCGGCCCAGATCTCCGAGCTGACATGATTACTCAGAGAGGCTTCCTGTCTCCTGGACCTGATACCATCTGAGTCTGACTTCTGCCCCCCCCCCCACCCCCCCACCTTCCCTCACCGCTTGGTCCCGACCTTCAGATAACAACAATTACAGCCTAATGGGACAGTCTGAATTAGAAAACCCCAACGTGTTCGTCCAGCTCCAGCGGCACGGCTCATTTAAGAGATTTTTATCCAACGAGGCCCAGCAGCACGAGAAACCTCACATTTTGACTCATTCGGGAGGCCATTCATGTGCAGATCACAACATAAAGCCCACTGTTATTGCTCTTTTTCCACAGATACAATTAAAATCCTCCACGCTGGGCAAAAAGGCTGACACGTGAATGTTTCCTCCACCTCATAATTACTCACAAGTAATTTTTAGTTAAAGACACAAAGAAAACGAGTCCTCTGTGGATTTTTTTTTTAACCAACTTCCTGGTGGATGCTGTTAATGTCATATTTCATGCTGCACATGGAGCAAATGAAAACCAAATGCCACAGCAGGTTCCAGTCAGAGTGATTACACGAAGCACGGTGACTTGAAAAGCTAGGGGTCGTTTGCATTTGTTCAAGTCAATTAAAACGGCACAACAGAAGGAGAGGAGCACAAAAAAAAAAAAAAAAACGGTTTAGGAAATTAGGTCTTTTCAATAAGCTTCGTCGTATTTAACGAGCTGTGAGGAAGGAAAAGATTATTCTGCAAGCATGCATCACTTGTGGCAAAAATAACAAGTCTGCTCATGCTCGCTGTCAATCAGACTAACAAAATGCGGCGCATTATGTGCACAACTGATCTATTTTCATGTCATCTGAATAGAAATCCGGCTTAACGCGGTCTTGATTTGAAAGAAAAGCATGACCCCAATTGGGGAAACAAAACCGCACAGAAATCAATCACAACAAACACACTTTTCACGTACAGAAAACTCTGCAGAGGTTTCTTTATGCGTCGCTTTCAAGGATCCAGACGTCCCTCTGTTCTTTTAAAGTGGTTTTCATCAATAGTTCTCCTGAATATCTGAAGGTCTTTCATTTGACTTCTGCTGCTTTTTCTCTCATTTTCAGACCAGTGTTTGTGCTGGAGCAGAAACGTTCCTCCTCGTCTGCGTGGCAGGTGGCTGGTGCACCGATCTCCAGCGGTCATAGGGTAAGAGGTGATGAGAGCATTTTTTTTCAAACAGAATTTGCCTCCTTGCAAAATGCAAACTCAACATGTTTCCACTGACTTTTCACGTCAACTGACTGAAGATTTTCTCCCTTCTTTGCAAAACATGCAAAAGTCGTTCAGACTGGAAAGTCTCGACACACCCGAGTTAAGTTGGCTCTCCCGCTTTCTTCAGATCAGTGAAATTGTGTCAAAAGTTTGTGCTGGTTTGCGCATCTATGATTTTAAAGATAGTATAAAAATGTTTCCAGAGGTCATCAAAGGTCAACCAGCCAGAGCATGTTTACAAAAATCAAACAAATGTCTTGTGAATCAACTGTGTTCCAACCATTTTAGCTGAACTAAACCAGCACAATCAGTTTATATCTGTTTGGTTTGCCCTCTGAAATATTTCAACCTTTTTTTTTTATCTTAAAAATGATAATGACTCAAACAAAAAAAATTTTGTCGAACAAACCGCCACAAAAGTAGCACAGTGGATTTGATTTACACCACATTTTGTTTGATTTTGTAAATGTGGGCATGATGGTTGACCTTTGATGACCTCTGGAAACATTTATTAATATATTAGATATTAATGGAACAAAATAGAAATTTTTGCTGCACAAACCAGGACAAATGTTTGGCAGCAATTTCGTTTGATTTGAAGAAATTGCGGGGCGGGGAAGGTGGCAGCTTCACTCAGGTTCTGAATGTTCAATAGAAATATCCTTCGACCCTCCAGTATCAAGTATTTTCAGCCTCTAACATATTTTCTTCCAGGATTGACCCTTAGTCAGTTCCATCCATCTTCCCATCAACTCATCCCATCAACACGGTGGTGGCATGACACTGCCACCACCGTGTGTCCTTGATGGTAAGGTGTGTTCACTTTGTGCAGTTTTCTTTTTTTTATTTTATTTTCAGTAATCTTCACAGAACATCTGGATGCAAACTGAGATCAAATCTTACAATCATAAGCAGCAATTGCATGACACTTGTCAGAGTGTTAGTCGAGTGCTGGAGTAAAAATGAGAGGAAAGTAGCAAAAGCAAAAAATAAATAAAAAATGAAGCAGAACACATTGTAAGATTAGAAAATATGCAGAAATGCGTGATGCTACTATCTTGCAACTTTTAGATGCATCCCTGCTCCAACACACTTGAATTTCCTCTTCAGCACATCAGTCACGTTACACAAGTCTGGAAATGAGCTATTTATTTGCTTCAGGTGAATTAGAGAAGTGATGCATGTAGAAGTTGGAGGATAATTGCTCTTGTGGACCGGGGTTGGAGACGTCTTGTTACAGGAGATTAAAGATCTTTGCAGACCTGACCAACTGAGACACCCGGAGTCTAAATCTGCAGTTTCACAAGTCATGTCATGTTTGTTGTGAGAGAAACTGTCCGATAAGACTCCTGCGACTCCTGCCTTCAGACGCTCGACAGCAGCACTTTCGCCGCGTCCTTCACAGGAGCAAATTACCATATCAGCATCAGGATCTGAATGCAGCCCTAAGAAAGCACAATCTGGGCTTTCTGACGCACAATTAAAAGATGTCAAACCTGGTTTCTCTTACTCTGTTTTGGTCCCGGCTGTCAGCGCATCAAACATTATCTTAAAGGGGACTCATTTAGGGAAGAAAAGGAACCGTCCAGGTTCGCTGACTGTGATGGGCAGGTTCAGTAGCCCGGGGGTATCTGGGGAGGACAAAAGAAATGGATACATGGTGAGGGTGGTGGGAGGAGGTTGGTAAAGGGGAGGGAGGACTCTCTCCTGGGAACCTGGAGGCCAGGACGGAGGAACTCCTCCACACAGGTATCAAGTTCAGCAAGTCCTTCGGTGCAGCCGGGCTCCGGTCCAAACCCCCGACTATCTGCCTCACCGCAGAGATGCCGAGGCGCCACGAAGTAACAGAACAGAAGCAGAAATGCCAACAGGCGAAACCAAATCTTCAAGTCGAGCCCGATACTGTTGTTGTGATTCCACGGGAGAAGTGGCGTTCGGCCTTCCTGTCTGGTTCAGTCCGAGTGACGGGCAATTACTGGAGTGATTAAACATCCACAAACACGATCTGGAAGAGGCAGCAATGAATGATGTGACTTCCTGTCCTTTTCTGGCACATGAAATGCAGGGAGACTGAAACTGAAGATGAATCCTGCCACACCTCCACCCTGAACACAGGGAAGTTTTTCTTTCCAGTTTAATTGTATCGGGTTTGACACTGACTCATGTTATTCTGATCCATCGTGTTGGACAATATAGACGTCAGGATCAAACTGTGCCTGGTTTATTAGAAGTTCCCAGTGTAGAGTTGTCACTCTATCAAAAGTGCCATGCAAAAGTATTCATACCCTTTGAATTCCCATCTTCCAATCATAAAGTAAAACATTTTTTTAATCAAATAAAGTCAGAAAAGAGTAGAATGTATCTACAGACTAACATTTTTACTCTGTAATATTGGTTGGAGAGGGTCAGTGAACATTAGCTGTAAATAATCAAATCATTTTCATCATAATATGATGAGATGATGTGACTTCCTGTCCTTTGCTGAGATGCAGGTGGAATTTCCCACCTGCAGAGGTATGCAATGAGGCAATGCCTGGTGATAAAAACTACTGTATTTTCCGCCCTATAAGACGCACCTTCAATGAATGGCCTATTTTAAAACTTTTTTCATATATAAGGCGCACCGCATTACAAGGCGCATAGAATAGACACTTCAGCTTGGGTTGCCAATTTGTGCCATACTCTATTATTACACATCTACATTTGTAAAGAAGTGTTCCCCGAGTACTTTATATAGTAGGCTGCCCCAGTCATTGTTTCACTCACGGTGTCGGTGCTGCGATATTGTGCCCAACTGCTTTCTGGGTAACACAGACCAACCGACACGCTGCCGCCGCAGTCTCCGTCTCTCTTCCCCCGCACCTCCCCACACCCCTGGCTTTAAATGTATTATGAAACTTTATTAACAAACCAGCGTTCTGACAACTATCCCAGCATGCACAGCGCACTTCTTCTACGGGGGAAAATGAAGTCGGCGGCTGCTTACCGTAGTTGCTAGACCTGTTGTGACTCAATATTGGTCCATATATAAGGTGCACCAGATTATAAGGCGCACTGTCGGCTTTGAGGAAATTGAAGGTTTTTAGGTGCGCCTTATAGTGCAGAAAATACGGTATATATTGCGTCATGAATTCACGTTCTGCTTATCGAATAAAGTGGCCTGTCTGATGGAGTCTAACTGCCTTTAATGAAAACTTGATGTATATTTTTAGTGGCTGAGACATTAGAGCTCAAGTGTATTATTTTTGATCAGATTCATGTCTGGTCTTTGACTAGGCCACTTTTATGAATATAGTTTGACCACATAAAAAAAAGTTCACGTCTGAGTCTGTGGTTGAAACTTGACAAATATGGAAAAGCTCAAGGAGTTATGAATATTTTTGTAAGGCAGAGTAAGTTTCACATCCCCTACGAACTAAGCAGAGCCTCACAGATCCCACAAGCAAACCTGAGAATAATGACACAGCATCCAAACTTGTTCACCCACTAAACGATAATCCCACTTCCCATTAGCAGGTCGGTGTGCTAAGCTTGTACAGCGCGATACAAAATGTTCACTCAGTGTAGAAAAAGCAGATAAAACTAAAGTGAGAGGAGGCCCTTGGTGACCATGAGTGGATTCAATCAGTCTGAATTAGAGATGTGAAGAGTTCCAAGGTTTGGTCTTGTTTCAAGTGGAGAGGGGGAGAAAAATTGAAAATTGACCCGCAGCCTTCATTTAGTGACAATGTGCTAAAGTAATATAAAGTATGATGGGTATTCATCACAGTGATCTGCACAAGCAGGGGCAACACAGCAGCACAAAGGGTTTCCAATTGAAAACTATAACGCTCATTAGTCTCAACACTCAACGCCAGCACCAATCAGAAGTTACATTAGCTCTGAGAGGGTCTCCCGGACAAATTACACCACTAAAAAAAAAATAAAAAAATCCCTCAACACACTGGAAAGTGAATTAATCAGCCTATTGTGTTCTACAACAAGGCTTTTCTACATGTCCGATTTTACAGGGATTTATCCGCATGTCCCACACTTCGTTTTTATTCTGGCATCATCATTCACGGCGACGGCTGCAGCCTCGACAGGATGAAGATTTCCATCCTTGCAATTTCACATCATTATTTGTCTCAAAAGAGCATGATGACTGGGGATGAGGGAAAACCCACAGATCCTGCAGAAATTACATTCAGCTATTTTAGACAAGCTAAAAATAGCTGTGAATAGAGAAAAAAAAAACAATGAGGAAAAAGAAGGAATAGCTAATTTTCTCCTGCTTGAGAAAGAAAAACAAGATATGAGAGCAAAATCATTTACAAAAAAATGCCTCTGAAAATGTAAATTTTTTTACCCGCTTGATTATTGTGCAAAATTTTGAAGTCACCACTCTACTCACGTTAAAGAACCCAAACTTTTCAACCGTATTACGATCCATAGCTATAACTTTCAAGATGTTCTACATTTACATTCATCTCCCTTGAGTTAATACTTTTTACTTTTGGGGTTTGTTTCTACAAACTTTTCACATAAAAAAAAAATAATTTATACATATATACAGTGGGGCAAAAAAGTATTTAGTCAGCCACCAATTGTGCAAGTTCTCCCACTTAAAAAGATGAGAGAGGCCTGTAATTTTCATCATAGATGTACCTCAACTATGAGAGACAAAAGGAGAAATAAAATCCAGAAAATCACATTTTCTGATTTTTAAAGAATTTATTTGCAAAATATGGTGGAAAATAAGTATTTGGTCAATAACAAAAGTTCATCTCAATACTTTGTTATATACCCTTTGTTGGCAATGACTGAGATCAAACGTTTTCTGTAAGTCTTCACAAGGTTCTCACACACTGTTGCTGGTATTTTGGCCCATTCCTCCATGCAGATCTTCTCTAGAGCTGTGATGTTCTCGGGCTGTCGCTGGACAACACGGACTTTCTACTCCCTCCACAGATTTTCTATGGGGTTGACATCTGGAGACTGGCTAGGCCACTCCAGGACCTTGAAATGCTTCTTACGAAGCCACTCCTTCGTTACCCGGGTGGTGTGTTTGGGATCATCGTCCTGCTGAAAGACCCAGCCATGTTTCACCTTCAATGCCCTTGTTGATGGAAGGAGGTTTTCACTCAAAATGTGACGATACATGGCCCCATTCATTCTTTCCTTTACACGGATCAGTCGTCCTGGTCCCTTTGCAGAAAAACAGCCCTAAAGCATGATGTTTCCACCCCCATGCTTCACAGTAGGCCTGGTGTTCTTTGGATGCAACTCAGCATTCATTCTCCTCCAAACACGACGAGTAGAGTTTTGACCAAAAAGTTCTACTTTGGTTTCATCTGACCATATGATATTCTCCCAGTCATCTTCTGGATCATCCAAATGCTCTCTAGCAAACTTGAGACGGGCCTTGACATGTACTGTCTTAAGCAGGGGGACACGTCTGGCACTGCAGGTTTGAGTCCCTGGCGGCGTAGTGTGTTACTGATGGTAGCCTTTGTTACTTTGGTCCCAGCTCTCTGCAGGTCATTCACTAGGTTCCCCCATGTGGTTCTGGATTTTTGCTCACCGTTCTTGTGATCATTTTGACCCCACGGGGTGTGATCTTGTGTGGAGCCCCAGATCGAGGGAGATTATCAGTGGTCTTGTAAGTGTTCCATTTTCTAATAATTGATCCCACAGTTGATTTCTTTACACCAAGCTGTTTACCTATTGCAGATTCAGTATTCCCAGCTAGGTGCAGGTTTATAATTTTGTTTCGGGTGTCCTTTAACAGCTCTCTAGTTTTGGCCATGGTGGAGTTTAGAGTGTGACTGTTTGAGGTTGTGGCCAGGTGTGTTTTATACTGATAACGAGTTCAAATAGGTGCCATTAATACAGGTAACGAGTGGAGGACAGAGGAACCTCTTACAGAAGTTACACGGCTGTGAGAGCCTGAAATCTTGCTTGTTTGTAGCTGACCAAATGCTTATTTTCCACCATATATTGCCATATAATGTGATTTTCTGGATTTTTTTTCTCCTTTTGTCTCTCATAGTTGAGGTACATCTATAATGAAAATTACAGGCCTCTCTCATCTTTTTAAGTGGGAGAACTTGCACAATTGGTGGCTGACTAAATACTTTTTTGCCCCACTGTATATGCAACGTAATCTCAGTCAGATTTGAGGGAAAACATCAGTATTCAAGTCTTGCCAAAGATTCTCAGTTGGATTAAGGCCTTTGACTAGGCCATTTGTACATGAATATGTTTTGATCTTTTTTTCAGATGATGGGTTAAAGAGCTCTCGGTGACCTTCAAACTATTAATTCATATTCCAACCATTCTTTAAACATCTCAACTCTATCTCTATTTACCTGCTTTGTTCCTTGGTGTTTACGATGCTCTCTGAAAACAGTTCTTCACGACATATCTGGGTTTCATTTTGGGGTATCACCGGATAAAGGATGAATAAAAAAGTCAAACTCCTCGGACTTTCTTTCAAAGTGTCAACCATGTATTTTTTTCCCTCTAATTCACCTATCGCATACATCCCAATAAATTATGTTCAACAGAACAATGTCTCCACATCAGAACATCATATCTGTAAAAACATAAACCCGTAACCTTGTAAATGAAAACAAAAGTAAAAAAAAAAAAAAGTCAGATTTGGTTACTCCGTTTTATTTGTTTTCTTAAGAATGACCGCCATTTGAACAACATACAAAACACTTTTTAATTTTTACAATGAAGTCCTTCAAAAACACCTGAAACTGCAGACGGCAGAGGTTAAGAAAATAATGGAGAATAAATTGAGTTTATTTGAAGGATAGTGAACTTGTGGTTCCATGTGAAAATATAACACATCATATCATATCGCACAATGTGATCAAACACATGGAAGAAACAGGAAGCCCCCCCCTCCCCACTCAACCTGAATGAATTACTTCCTCTGGTGTAGAAACATCAGCTGGGAATCAGGCAGGACTCGACCAGCGTCATGTCGGCTGCAGCGCGAGTGCTGCGGCGACGAGGGCTTCTGTACAGACCGGACTCTGGCCCAGCGGGATCAGGCCTGCGACGCTAGCCTTTCGATGATTCTCCTGTAGTCTTCCAGGGCGAGCTGGTAGCTTTTCTCCAGCTCCTCGTGCTGCGTCTGCGTGTCCAGCTGGCCCATGTGGGACACCAGCTCCTCTGGCCGTAAGCACTTCCTCATCTTCGCCAGCTCCCTCTGGTTTTTCTGCACCGGCAGAGACAAACGTCCCAGATTAGCCTCGTCATTTCTACCGCCAAACTATGAACCAGCGGTGAGGAATCTGGAGCTTTCACACTCGTGGCACCTTCGTAAAACAAATATCACAAAGGCGACCCAATAACTACAAGAACCTGATCGGGACCAGTAACTGATCAGAAGAGTCGGAGCAGAATCCAGCATTCTCTTAGTATTAAAATATACTTTTCTTTCCCCTCAAGACTCTAATTTTAAATATTTTTAGTATGTTTTTGGACGACTGTTAATACAAACAAATGAGAAAATGATTCAGAATTAATAGATACTTTTACATTAGAATTGATGGGTAATACAGCTGTCACGATAATACATTTGATGATAGTTTCCCAGTAATTACTGCGATAAATGTTAATATTGTTGTTTTGAGATCATTTTCAAGTCTCATAACAACCAAGTTTGCGTTCCTACAGACCGATAAACTTTCATTTAGCAAAGAACTCAAATATTGAAAAATAAACATGACAACCAAAAGCAATAAATACAACTGAAATAAACAACACACATAATCGAAACCATAAATAAAATGAATTATGATGTCTCTAAAAAAAATTGTCATTCAAAAAATATGAATAATCACAATGGAAATTATTGAGTTCATTTTAATTTATACTGTGATTATTTGATAAATTGCTTATTGCGACAGGCTTAATGTATGGACGGACGGATAGGCAAAAGGATGGTGGGTGAGTAAATGATTGGATGAGGGACAGAATAATAAATGAATAAATCCATTGATGACTGATGCTCAGGTGAACAGATAAATTGAGGCTGCAGGAAATAAAGTCTAGAAATATAAATATTTTTCCAAACTACTGTCATTTTTGAAATGACCTCAACCTGGAAAACCCTGGTACTCAACTACAAACGCTGTGTCTGAACTACCACTGAACTAACAGGCAGCAAAGTCATTAGCCAAGACAAATGAATACTTAAGGGACAATGAAACAAAATTTGCGACAGTGTTGTTAATTTCCCAGGGTTTCAGCAGGTTGCAAGAGAAAACGCAGACGCAGTGAGACCTGAACGATGTGCTGCGTGTGGAGAAAGCTGCTCACCCATGCTGGCCAACACGTTCACCAGGGAACTGGAGCTCAGAGCAGAAATTAACAACCCCTCTTACATTCGCAGGGCTGTGGCCTCTGTCATTCAACTGACTACAAGCTAAAATCTCCTGAGGGAAGCAAAAAAAAAAAAAAAAAAATCCCTCTGCATCTGGCCACCAGATCCCTCGCTGCCACTCTCCCAAGGAATTCCTCCGTCCCGCTTTGCCACATAGGTCTTTTCAGTGTCAGTCTCTGCCTTTTGCCCGAGACGTGCGGTTTCCCCGCTGACAGCAAATTCTCTAATGGATGGTATGCAAAGTTTCACTGAGCAGCTCAAACAGAACATGTCACAGGCAAACAGGATGTAGGGAGTTATTCTGGTGCACACATCAACTCAGTGTTTCCCATGTCGAGTCTGAAACACGGACTCAGAGGAGTTTCTGTATTTTCTGTGGAACTCACCCAGAGCACAAAAAACAACAACAAAAACATGAGATAAAAGTGCGTTGGCTTTCAAAAGAGCCAAATTCTGAATAGTTGCAGGTTTTTTTTCCCTCCCCCCCACGACAAAGTGCTTCAAATGCACGATCATGAAATGATTTCTCCCAAAGAAATGCAAATCCCGGCTAATGACATGCCTGAATAGAAAAAAGCCTGAGCCGCAGCAAAACCACAGACGCCTGGTGCGCCCCATTGTGGCTCTAACAATGCGCCACTGGTAATCTATCAATTTTCACAGGCCTGTAGATCAATTTTTCTGCTGTTTTAAAAAGGTAACATAATAAATAGTGACAATACAAGACTGTGAGCCGATCAAGCGAGCACTGCGAATGCACCATTCGTCTTCTCCCAATCAATCAGATGTAATGTTATGCTAAAAAGAGGTGGAGGACTACACACTGGATCCATGTTTGACAGCAGAGACAATCTGACATTCACATATATTTGAATACATATGGAAATCGCTCAGAGTGGCGCTCTGAAAGCCGACTCCATGCCGACGTAATTATAACCTCACCCTATAGGGCCCAAAGAGCCTCTTCTTCACCTCTAACCGGTACGCTCTGGCTTTCTCCTCGTCGCTCATGTCTGTTGCTCTTAGACGCAGGATTTCATAAACTCGCCTCGCATGTTTCTGCAGGGAACAACAACAACAAAAAAAGAACGGTTGGCATGATGTCTTTTGTTTTATTAAAATTTTAATTCAACCCATTATGACTCAACTGGCATGTGTCTGTATTAGACTGCTGTGGTGTGATAACATTGAGTAAAATTAGACAGATTTCATGGTTTTGATGCAATTTTTTAAAATAAAAATGATCAATTAATTTTTTATTAATATATTTTGTTTTTTTTTGCAGCACCTTGTTGATTTTCAACTTTTCTTGGGCCTCTCTGATCATGTCGGCGGAGAAGCCGAGGTGCAGCTTGTCCGCATCGAAGGACGGCAGTTTCTGGCAGAGCTTGGTCAGAACGTAGTCTCTCAGCTTCACGTAATTCTCTGAGGGATCTTCAGCTGTAAAGACACAGAATCAGACCATTAACATGAGTCGATGTGACTGGTCAGGTTTTCGATTCATTTTCCTCCTATATGGGCAGAAACTTTGACAGTGCAGCAAAGAGCTGGGATAACTGGAAGAATTGGAAAAACTCGTAGAAAGCCAACAACTCTAAGATTGACAAGAAGGTTATTAGGCGTTATCCTCATCCTCCTCTACATATTTTCTACTTAAGATAAAAAGATAAAATAAACTTAAATATATAATAGTAGTTAAAGTAAATGCAGTTCCATTAAATCTGAATTTAATGGGACAACAGAGCTCTGGGCTGTGCAAACTGCAGCCGTTTAGAAAAACTCATGTGATTTCCAGAGCATGAATCCATCTTTAACACCTGGAGCTACGTTCCCACTTACCTAAGCAAGTTATTTCCTAGTTACTGTAAACCTTATTTTGGGTTTGAATTGATCGAGTTTTCAATAATTCACCTTTTCCAATTTTTTTTTTTTTTTTTAGTATTTTGAAGCTGAACTCTAAATCTGACACATTATCCAGAAACACAAAACAGAAAAAAATTGTAACTTTTCCCCCCATATTTTAAGAAAGATCTGCTACCGGAGATCTTTCCTTCCCAGAGAATCACCATCAGCGACTCTTTAGGTACTTGGATGATATGAGTTATAACATTTAATAATTTTTTAAATTTACTTAAGATTTTAATTAGAAGCATTTGCGCACCGCAGCTAGAATGCATAAGCATGATCCCTTAATAATAGTATCCTATTAAAAATAATGTCTATGCAGGCCTTTGAGATTACGGTGTTGCACATGGAAATACTGAGAAAATCACCAAAACTTACCAGAACCTGCAGAATAAATATGAAAAAAATGAAAATGTAATAAGAAAGAATGGACAAAACTGCACCTTTGAGCCCCCAACACTCAAAACACCACAGTTTAAGTTTTTCCACCAAGTCTTTTAACACACTGATAACTGCCCAGAACAGAGCTGCTCAAGTCTAGTTCTCGACATCTACCATCCTGCAAGTTTTACATCCCTTCCTTCACCAACAAGCCTGAATCAATTGGCTTATCGGCATCTTTTAGCCCAGCAACAAGTCATTCATTTGATTCAGGAAGGGATTCATCTACAAGTTGCAGGATAGTAGATGTCGAGTTCTGGACTTGGACACACAAGGTCTGAAACATCAGCAGGAAGTTCACATGGGTTTTTAGGGGGCATCGTTCACAGCAACAAAAGCTTCTGTGTGCAAATGAAGAGGCTCTCTACAACACAACCCGGTCACTTTTATCTGAAAATGCTTTCACTTAGTGGATATGGCTTGGAAACACTTTAATATCTTATTTTTTTGCATTTCCCAAGTTATTTTTCATGTCTTTTGCATGTAAACTATGTAGAGATTTTTCCTCCTGTCTTTGTAAAAAAACAACGTGAAAATCAATTGTAATCAAACTTTCAGCGTTAAGTTACTCCTAGGAAAAGCTTTCAGTTCAAAGCTTGCCTTTTTAACCAGCCAGTGATACAGCAGAAAAAAAAAGATAGTTTAAGCACAAATGTTTAAATACAAATGAGTCCGTCCAGTCTTCAAAGACAAGTGATGCTCACCTGTGATGTCCTGTACTTTTGACAGGCTGCAGTAAAACCTGTGCACGGCCTCCAGGAGCTGAGCGCCATGGCCCTCTCCTTGGAAAGGAGGCAGGATCAGCATTTGGCTGCTCAGTTAAAGGGAAATGAGGAGAAAAAAAAAATAAAAATAGAAAAAAATGTGTGAGTGATGTAAGTTGTTGTTTTTCTGAGAAAGAGAAATTCCTTGATTGAAAGCAGCAAATAATAGACTTTTATACTGATTCGTCAATGCAACAAATCAAATCACATAAAAAGCTCATCTATACAGTTGTTTTCAGATACAAATCCCCCTGGTTTGGTTCTGAAACAAAATCTGGATGAATGGCTGGCTATAGAAGCCAGTAATTTGGGCTCTTTGGGAAGAGGATAAAGAAATGTATAATTTTCCACTCCTTTTTTTAATACAATAGAATGGGAAGGCACGCGCTGCCCCAGCAATTACCTTACACGTGGTCGGGTTTTGTCTGGGTATACGTAGTAATTATAAACTGTCATGTAGCCAACAGTGGCGTAGAGAGTCTCCCCGTCTTTATTGTACTTTTCAAATCTGCAGATAAAACACAAAGGCAAACAGGTCAATTACAGGCACACTCCCGGAGCAGTGTCCGTTTTAGCCTCTCTGTTCCCACATCCACACTGACCCCCCCCCCCCACCTTACGCCGGCGCGTTCGAGCCCCGATTGGTACACCTGCTGCAACCTGAATACATTATGCACTTAATTGGAGTACTGCAACTTAGAGGAAGAGAAGGGACTGGAGGAGGGTTTGAGCTCCTCCAGATCACTTCAGTCCTTTTTGCCCATTGTCGCTTCTAATAGGTGCCAGGGTAAAGAAAACACTGGCAGAGGCTCTTTTTACTGTTACGACATTGTTCAGTGTTTCAAAAGACAACAGTATTCAATTCAGCTCTTTGCCCCCCAAAAATCTGAAAAGGGCTTTGGGTACAAAGGAAGCTCTTGGCTGATCAACAATTCTCCAACAGGGGGAAATATAATCAAACTGGCCTGGTAATTGGTCACAAGCGCCTCAAAAGGGGGCTTTGTTTTTCAATGACACAATATAAGCTTTAGGGTAAAGCATTGGGGGTGGGCAGGCAGGGGAAGGGAGGGAGGTATTGGTGTCAATTAAGGAGGGCACTCACACAAGAAAGAAGTCCCAACGATCGTCGTCTATGTCGAGGAAACTGGCAGTCTCGATGAACCACATGAGGAAGGTCTGCAGGCGCTCGTGGTACTCCTGGAATCCGGAGCAGCTGATGTCAGCCTGGAGCAAAACATCAGAAAAGAAAAGAAAAAAAGTTTCAAAACTGGCTCAACAGGCGAGGAGGGGAGCACGAGGCGTCTGTACCTTGTGAATCTGGTAGGTGAGTTGCTCTGCCTCCTCGTTGTGGACTGTGTATGAGTGGAGCATGGTGCCGAACGGCTTGAAGTTGGCCTCCTTCTCCAGCAGAGAGATGAAGTCATCGGTGTTGGAGGTGAAACCAGCGGGAATTATCTCCCGGATCTTCCCTTCGACATCGTCGGCCTGGATACCGCAACCAAAACCCAACTTAGTGAAGAAACACATACTGGGCCTAGCAAAACAACTAGCACCTACGCCTGTCACGGGAGATTAATTGTCTCAAAAATTATTGCGACTAACAATAATATTGTTTGAAAACCATTTTAAACTGATGTAATGGTAATGACATAATAATAGGTGCGATATCGCCAAAAATAGATACGCTTTATTTTCAAAAGAACACTAAACACTGGACCTGGTAAACAAAATAAACAAAACAACCAAAAACAAAAATAAAATGGACTCTCAGTTTCCATCAACAAAAAATGCACTTGAATCAAAACTAAACACAACATGAAACCAAAACTACATTCAACCAAAAAGAGTACAGATTATGAAGTCTATATACTGTATACTGCTCAAAAAAAATAAAGGGAACACTTCAGTGTTCACTTAAATGTTAAAGTGTTCCCTTTATTTTTTTGAGCAGTGTACTATATTGCCCTTCGATAATCATTAGATTTAGACAGAGAAGACGAGCACAGCAATGCAATAATGTAATGCAATAGTTCACTCCTCCCTTAAGCCCGTCTTTTTTTTATTTTGTCCCGATTTTCCCCTTACGACAATCTTAGAACGTCCCACCATCAGATGGTTTAAAATATAGAGTTACGTGGAAATGTTGGTATTTTAAGGACCAAAATGAGAACAATTTATGACATCATTACAAAATAAAATCAGGAAAAGGAGAAAAAAAAAAAACAAGTTCTGAATCAATTTCTTTTAACACAAAACTTAAGAAACTTTTTTAAAACCTAAAGGTGTGAGTCTGTGTCTGGTGAATTTTGGTCCAAAACAAGCTTGTTCTTAATTCAAGTTCAAGAAAGTATCAAGAAAATTTACTCAAATAACAGTAGCAATAATTCAAAATAAAATTATCTGAGTCAAAATAAACAGTACAAAGTACAAGTTAATGTAACTAGTCTCTCTCCTCCTCTGGTCTCAACTAACCCTTGGTTGAAGGACAATTTTGTTTACAGAGACTTCTGTCTCCATTTTATTTGTTGTTTCGGTTGTTTTATTTATTTTTGATATTTAAAATGTCTCCCAGTTCCAAAGTAAAATGTTTGGTGATCTTTGAGAGGCTGTACTTACACTGCTATGTTATCACTATTATGTTATTTGAAAATGGTCTGAAAACAACAATATTATCGTTTATTGTAATAACTTTATCAACTTTATCATGCAGCAACATTTGTTATTGTTACCGGCCTATTTGTGACAAACCAACACCAAGAAACAGTGGCAAGCACATTTATATTCAGAACCATTCATTCTGACACCCCAAAATAAAATCCAGGACAAGCAATTACCTTCAGGCATCACCTGAGTAGTAAACAGACTGATAGGTCTGGTCAGGAGAGCATTAATAAGAGAAGCAGAGAGGCCCAGGATGACTCTGGAGGAGCTGCAAAGATCAAGAGCTCAGGTGGGAGAATTTGTCTGCAACTATTGGTTGTAGAAAAGTGACAAGAAGAAAGCTGCCGTAAGCCTTATAAGGAGCACAGCAAACATGTGGAGGAAGGACCTCATGTCTCATACGAGACCCCAACCTGTGACAGGCTTTTCATCCTTTCCTACTTCTCTTTCGTATCTTTAAGCAGCACCTAAATATATTAGTTTACATTGTAATCAAGTATTTTTAAGAATTAAGAGATTAAAAAAAACTCAAATCTCACATGTTTTACTGCACATTTTTACCTACAAGCTTAATATTACAATTTATTTCCAATTATTTTTGGCTCTATAGCTATCAGTAAAGCACACAATATGCAGTGATGTTGGTGAATGCAGTAATATCTAATATACTAACATTTAAATAAAATACTATCTACTGGTGGTAATGTCTTTCTTCTTTGAATTAATTGCAAACATAGATCTCCACACAGAGGTCACTACATCCAGCTACTGGGAAACCCCCCCGTCTTTTTTCCATCTTAGGACCATAGTCTAATCTTAAAAAGTTGCATCCAGCTCCATCTGCTGTTGGTAAGAACAACTTAATTCTGGTAAAGAGGTTCTTCCTAAAAGACTTTCTGCTGCATTAAACCACAATTATCACTAAATGCATTACTGGTATGGTGAGTCTAAATCAATGACATTTATGTAGTTACGATTTATTGCAGTACAAGCAGTTCTTTGCTCAACTGGTTTAGGTCAAAGCGTTTTCATGTGTTGGAGCGGTCCAGTCAAAGCCCAGGCCTGAATCCGATTTAGACTCAGCGAAAATTGTTTTTCTGTTACACAAACTCTGCATCCAATCTGGTTCAGTGATTCTGCAAAGAATGTGCGTAAACATAGCTAAACGTGCAAAGCTGGTAGGCACATGATGCTAAAGCAGTAATTACACCCTGCAGCGGGTCTGCAAAGCATTGACTCAGACGCACAACGAATTTCTCATGGTTTTTATTTAGAAAACTTTTTGTTGTGCTATCACGTTAAATATCTATAATTATTGATTAAGCATGTAAAATGAGAAAAACGTGAAAAAGCTGAATGAAATGCAGAAGAAACTAGAAAGTGTTTTCTCTCTTTATTAAGTTAAAGCTGCAAAAATAAATCTGCAAGTGTACATTTTTAGAGTGGCTGAATAGAAACCCATTAGGTAATTAAAACTGTCAGCTGAGCAGAGCCCCCACCTCCCCAACGGTAACAAGGCCACTTAAATCCGTACATTTACTACTTATGTTAAACCATGAATATGTGATGAAGTTGCCACAATAAACACATTTCTGCTTCTCACTGAGGAAGAAAACCCCATGAATTGATCTCAGCTTAACAAACCTTTGGGCATCCATAATGGAGCCCTCTCCTCTAATCCTGCCAAGTGAACCCAATCAAACGTATTTGCCCCCGCGTTTTCAAAGAGCCCCAGAGACAAAGGGCCCCTACCCACGGACTTTTTACTCAGTACAACGTGTGGTTAGTTCAGCTGTGATGTTTGCATTGTATCCATTTCCACAAGGATTGACATGAGAACACTTTGCTAAGAAGCCCTTTCACACCATTTACATGTGTGATGGGCATTATTGGAGCACAGAGACCCTTGCTGCTCAGCTTTGAAAACCGGGAAATGAAGAAGGTCTGAGCAAAATGCGCCACAAAAGGCTAATGCAACATTCTGCTAATTCTCCCCCCTTTCAGACATCAGCTAATATCTAACTGGAAGTAATGCACCTGCAGCTGAATGCCTCTTAACTATTGTGATTGTTCAGCCACATTTCTGGGGGGACGAGGACCACACTTAAAAGACCATGGACAAACAAGTCGCTTTGTCCGGCCCACTCTCCTACCTACTAGACACTAAATTGCGCAGCCTCCAAGAATAGGCGCCTCGTTTTGTCCTGAATTTAACTCAACAATGTTCCTTTGCAGCAGTTTGTTGATGTCTTTTATTTCTAACAATAAGCACAAAGGCAAGTACAAAGTATCTAATTTGTCGTATTGTTGTAATTTTATCTGGTAATTCCATTCAGAGGGCCGGTGCAGCGTTGAATAATTATATTCATCTGATCAGAAGTCACAGTTTAAGACATTAATGTGGATTAAAAACAAACATTTAAAAGATGTTTGGACCGACATAATGACGTGGCTTTAAATTAGTTTTCTGGAAGATTTCCAGCAGTGAGGATGTCTTTTTTCTTATGTTAGAAGGTGAGTTCTGGTCAGAGTTTTGAATCAATGTAACAAGCAGCTGCATCAACCCCCTCATCTTTCGCCAGCTGCACCGCACCCCGACCGTCTCCACACACACTCAGAGACAAACACTCTTCAGACGCAGCCTGAACCTTGCAGCTCCCCTCGCTCCCTGCAGCTGCACTCAAACCCTTGACAAGGTGAACCAACGCGCCGGGGTCAGCGCTGAAGTCGGAGCGCTTTCCAGTTTGCATGACGGCTCCAAACTCTGCTCACCAACACGTCTAATAATGACATGAATCTTTAATTGGTTAATGCTAGAGCTGCACTTTACATAAAATTGTGCTATTTTTTGGCAGGCTCAAACAATTTGGGCGCCATGCATTCAAAATGTGCTCGTCAGTGATATACGTATCCCCTTGGGAGGGCATTGACTGTCCACACCTGAGCTACAGCTTGGTGATAGAGATGCTAACGCTCTGGAAAGGAGACCATGATGATGGAAAAGAGAGATAGAAGTAAGGAAAGGCTGGATTAATCACAAAATGCCCCATGTTCCTTTAATAATGCAGCCCTAGATGAGACCATAAAGGCAAAGAGTAAAGATCGTCTTCTGTTGCATTTACAACTTTGCCATTTCTTTCAAAATAGCACAAGATGTAAGGAGAAGTGGGATGCCACAGGTTTTAGTTGACTGATTAATGCTGGTATTTCCTCCTTACCTGGTTAATGTTATCAAGTAATAAAAGAACAGGGTGCAAAATTTCACTTTAGAGTTAAATTCTGTATTTAAGCTGACTCTGATTCTTTTAATTAAGTTCAGCAAAAACCAATTCAGCTATCAGAGAAACATAAATCAATTATATTCAAGCATCTTCAGGGATAAGTTCTTGACCAAAAGCTCAACCCTGGAGATTATTTATATATATTTCTATTCAGACTTTCACTTCTTCTGCCGTTTTATTTCAAAATGGATTGAATCGATTTCTCAAAACTTCACACGCAAATTCCCATTACACAAAATGTTTTTTATACATTTTTATTATTATATATTTTTAGATTAGATGTACACAAGTATTCTTAACAGACCTGTGGCAGTCATCACATCCTCCAGTCTCTTTAAACATGCTGCCACTAGCCTGGTACAGCTGCTGTTTTTGGGCAGATTCACCCGTTTTTAATTGCAGAATCTCTTCAGCTCCATCAGGTTGGATGGGAAATGTTGGTTCACATCCATTTTCACATCTGTCCATGGACGTTCAAGTCTGGCCTCTGGTTAAGCTACTCAAGGCCAACAACAGAGTAGTCCTGAAGCCACTCCTTAGATATCTTGGCTGTGTGTTTGGGGTCCCTGTCCCCCTGAAACAATGACTATTGCCTCAGTCTGAGGTCAAGAGCGTTCTGCAGCAGGTTTTCATCCAGGATGTGTCTGTACTTTACTGCATTCATCTTTCCCTCTATCCTGACAGCATGGTGCTTCCACCATCTTGCTTCACTGGTTCGGGTATGCTGCAAGCGTGAGTTAACCACCTTCCCATAGCCAGGTTTCCGTTGCATTGTGGGATGCCAGCAAATTATACAAACTCATTAATATAAAGATATTAGTACGTTTTTTCATACAACCTAATGTAACTATCAATCATTCAGTATACTTCTCAGATGATTTTGCTTGAAATAGTAGCTAGAAACACACACACAACACATATATGAATATATTATCTGTGTTTTATGCAGTCTCAGAACACAGAATCTACTTCCTGGATTTACACTCGGTACTCCCGACTTTTGGATATGTTTACAAAATAAATATCAGAAATTGATGTCCAAAGTATAGATATATAGAGCCAAAAATAAGACAGGGCCTAGAATAAAACTCTGAAGAACTCCACATGTAAAGGAGTCAAATTTCAATAAAACAATTTTCTTACCTCGACACAATCAAATGTGTCTGTAACTTTCGATGAGTATTTCACTTTGAAGAGTGTGCTCAGGTTTCCGGCGGTGTAGAAGAGCTGAATCTGAAGACCTTTGTACCCAAAAGCGACCTCACTGTGGAGAGAGCAACTCCAGTTAGATTACAAGTCCAAGTGAGTTTGCATCTATACAAGAGACTCACAAACACAGTATTATAAAATTTGCTGCTTCATGCATAGTCTCATTAAAGCATCTGATTATCATTTTTGCATCCGCCATCATTAAATATACACCTGGCTGGATATAGTGAATGCTTGCTAGGGTCACCAATTTCACTGTGCTGCATTGTGATATGATAATGAAAGAAACAAATACATTTTGGCAAAACAGATTCATCATTATGCAACTGTGTGATTAAGGTTTACCAGCAATTAACGCTTGCTGAAATAATTAATGCCCCAATTACAGAGTTCCTTTTGAGTTGATTGCAGCGAGCGCAAAAATAACCGATCCTAGTTTTGACTAATTTGGAAGCGCAATTTAGAGCAGAGCGGCACGCTACTGTATGTCCGTGCCCAGAGACAGGTGTCACCGCCAACAACGCAGAGCCGCTCGAGTTCAACGTCTCTTTAGTGGAGCAAATTATTGGAATCCTGGAACTCTGCAATGTTTTGTAAGATCCCACAGACACTGGAAGTAAATCTGTGCTGATGTGTCTACATCTGGCTCCTCTTTGTTTATCTAACATGAAAAAAAGGAAAATCACGTGTTCTGACAGAATGTGTGATCTTTACAGCCCCAGATGCAAAAAAAGAAAAAAAAAACAATAAAAAAAATCTGAAAACAATGATGAGCTTACTGAAAAGCTATGTACATTTGGTTAGGTTCATCGTCACTTAATGGAAAACTTGTTCTGATATCGTGCAATGAGACGTGAAACTGCTTTAAAATCTCTTTAAATACACAATTTAATCTAAATGAAAGGCTTAAACTGTCCTAAAGCTCTTTGTTTCAATTACAAATAATTTACTTAATCCTAATAAAAAACATAAATGTGCATGTCATCATCTCTAATTATTAAACCAGCTTCTAATTGCCTGAAATAAAAGTGCAAATGTAGGTGGAAAAACACATTAAAAAAGGATCACAATGTACCATTTTTATCACTAGCAGATGTCAAACAAAATATTAAAAGAAGCTTGTGAGAAAGTTTGTTCAAGCCATATTCTGAGTATCTGCGGTAATGCAGCATATAAACAAAATCATATACAAGACAGGATGTTATGTATGGTCATAAAGCAGCAAGAACCGTCCTAATGAGGGAATTTCTGTGTTACTATTGCCTCCCAGCAAGATGTTTCACAAATCCAACATGCCGGCTGACTGGATCCTCCCTGTGAGGATTTTACATGCTGTCCCCAGGCCTGGGATGTGTGCGGCTTTCCAGCTTTCTCCAAGAGCTCGGGTTGTTAGGCACTTGCACGAGCCAAGTCAAGACAGTTTATGAGGACTACAAGCGCTTATAAATATGATGCACATCTGAAAGAGCATAAGTAAGAACACAAAAGAAAACGAAGCTATGTAGGAACAGTTGCAACACTTTTTTTCCCCCTCGTCTTGTTAAAGGGGCAGCATTGTGTATTTTCCAGACATTTATAGTACTATCAAGTAACTGTTACCTTGAGTTGTTATAAAAATGCCTTATATATTAAACATGAATTAAAAGACATTAGACTTTGCAATTTAATGCCTTGAAATCGTGTCTCTGTCTCTTTAAGAAGCTCCTGCTCTTTCGGACACTCATCGTACAACGCTTCTCCATTAAGCCTCTAACAACTTTCTTTGGAGCATTGCACTGAGATTTAGTTTATATGATAAGCTCAGCAGATGCGCAGCTAAAATCAGCTGTTGGCTAATTGCAGCTGCCGCTAGTCTGGAGGAGCTGAGAGGGAAGGTGCGGGGGGAGGGCTGGTATAACTACTGGTATCGATTGTTCCCAGCTGATGCAGGATCAAGCGTCTCAAAGCCAGATAGCTCCTTTTAGTACTCAATGAAAAATAGAAAAATTATAAAACGGCACACAGGAAAGTGATAAGTTTGATCTCCCTGTAAAATCTTTAAGCAAATAATAAAATATTTGTTTTTTGATAAAGATACAGAATGGGTTTATCACGGCTGCACAAGCATCATTTTGACTCATACTGTCAGCTTTAAGAAAATGTACAGAGACTGCAGACAGAGCAGCAGAGGTAAATACTTCCTTGTGTCAGGTTTTGCTTACTAATTCAACTTTAAGTACATAATACTGGGGGGGGGAAAAAACTCACTCATCTCCAAATAGTTGGTGGCTGTACTCTGGGTGGAATGTGGTGCCATCATCCTCAACGTCTTCAGGAAATCGCACTAACAGCAACAGATCACTGATTAGTATGAGAGCTTCAGAGAGTAAAATAAAAATGTTTAATAAATAAATGAGCATATGTAATCAAAAATTAAAACACCTACCTAACTTCAGGCAGGTCGCTTCATTTGTGTCACACTTGTATTCAGCCAGTTTCTTCTCCATCGCATTTACATCTGTGGGTGTCCATAAAACACAACTGTTGCCAAGGAAATGCTCTCCGCTTTTTATTTTGACAGAAATGCAGTAATTTTCTTCTTATGCATATATGATTGTGTTTTATATATTTTTTACTGAATTACAGCCCACACTAACTGGTTCCTGAGCTCCATATGTCAACATTTGTAGATCAAATAACATTGATGTCTGGAGGTCACATGAATAAATACAACTATCATTATCTTCTGAATGTGCACATGAAGCCCAATTAACAAACAAATGAAAAGCAAAATTTTTGTCTAAATTTTAATGTTTCAGATCAAACAGATTTTAGAAACCTGAGAAAATAAAAATATGGAGTTTTCAAATGATGCAATTAACAAACGGGAAAAAATATCCAACTCAATCTGGCCCTAAGTGAATAAATAATCACACCATGAACCTAAAAACAAGTTGTGCCACTCTTAACACTGGACTCAGACATGAATGTCGTATGCAGTAACTTTGCATACGACATTCATGTCGTATGCAACAGGTCACGCACTGACCTGTTTGAGAAGGTCAGTGCGTGAATTCAATGCCATGGAGGAATAGTTGTAATTTAACCACTGGAAGGATTCAAGCAAAAATGGCCTATCTAAGATTACCACACACCATCTCAATCAGATTTAAGTTCCATTAAGTAAACTCAGATTTAACTATAACTAGACCAATCTAAAGTCTTTATTTAATTTTTTTAAACATTGAGAAGTGCCCTTATTTCTGTGCTTAAGGCTCTTTAGGATACTGTCCTCAAACACACCTTAAGACTGACTTTCTCCCTGAGATCTTTTAGTAAAAAACATAAATTATGGTTTCATCAGTTAGCCCAAGTTGTCAAGGTTCTGACGACCATCAATCAAACACACCACATGAGTCAGTCACGTCTGACTCTGAGTATGGTGTTCCAAAACTTTCTACATTTGTATTGAGTCTTTTTAATAGAAGCATGATTCTTTGACAGATACTTTTACCTACTTCATTTTGTCTAAGGTTGTATTTAAAGGATGCAATGATTCTACAGGTACATAATCAGGCCTCTGTAATCAAGTTTATAAATTTGATATAAATTTTCACTGAGGAATAGGTTGGTTTAGACATATTTTTTTCTAGAATTGCAATGTGAATACTCATTTAAAATCCCTTATTGCATTCAATTTGATTATTTTCTGATGTTAGAATTTTGCTAGTTACTTGAAACCTTAAAGTGTGAAAAAAATAAATAAGAGTCCTCTAACTGAGCAAATACTTTTTCATAGCTATGCATTGACAGTAGCTCTTTATACAAAAAAAGACATTGGGAATGAAAACTGTTACTCTGTTAACATTATTAATATGTACCTTTCTGAAATCATTTGTACCTTAAATCATATTTATATCGTCCTCTAAGTGTCTTTACATCTGATTGTTAATAAAATGCTAAGTTTCTGTGCTTATAGAAGGTCTACAAAGACATGTAACCACAGAAAAGCTGGGCTGAAACCCCATGGATCCATAATATAGTTTGTAAATCAATTACAAAGTACTTTTTTTCACTCGAGAAGATACAGCAGGAGAGCTGTCAGCCGACTAAATAGCATCATTCCAACACAGCGAGAACTTCGCATTTATTAATACAGCTACACCCAGCTTAGATTTGAATATTAGTGTTTCTAAAACCGAAAATGTGATGCCATGAGTCTGAAAGCAACGTTAGCTTACAGGCACCCCTGTGCTTCATTTGCTAGGTGACGTTAGCTCGTTTTTTGCGGTGTTTTGAAGACATTACATGTCAGGTATGCGCTTCGAGCAGGCGAAGAGGAGTCCTGACATCTATAGAGGACCGAAATATACGTAAATGAATGCTGAATGACTATAAAACGTAAACATTTAGCCCCTTACCCGCCATTTCTGCACACTGTGTTATTGTCCCAAAAGACCCGCGGAAAATGGAGTACTTCCGGGTGAACATGTTTTCGTGGAAACAGGATGTACGTAGTCAGCTATTTTACTTTTTATTTCAAACCAATTATTAGTCAAAAACTGGGATATTATACAGAAATATTATATTGGTTTACAGCCTTATAAGAGTTAAATTAGCTTTGGAATTAACTCGACTTTGATAAAAAAAAAAAATTGATATACATATATTACACAAAAAAAACGGGCTGTCTGTCCCCCAGACTCTAGATGGTTTTATTTTATTTTCACAGACTGTTTTAAAAATATATATTTTTAAATAATATGCCTATTTTTTTATTTCAACATTTTGATCTGCATTTTAGTATTATTGGCTGTTACATATAAATTAAATATACATGCTGTTATTCATTAAAAGTTTTTATTTTATTAAATGCAGTGCATTGCTATGTGGCATGTTCTTATTTATGTCATACATACATACATACATACATACATACATACATACATACATACATACATACATACATACATACATACATACATACATACAGACAGACAGACAGACAGACAGACAGACAGACAGACAGACACACACACACACACACACACACACACACACACACACACACACACACACACACACACACACACACACACACACATACATACATACATACATACATACATACATACATACATACATACATACATACATACATACATACATAGTTTATACTATTAATTCATACTTGCTCTAATCATGCAAAGACGTTTTTTGTTTTGTTTTTGTTTTCTGTTATGTCATCGTTATTTCTCTTATGTGAAACGATGTTTCAAATAAAGAAATCATTAAAACCTAAAAATAAATTAGACCTTTTCCCCCACAACAAAGGTATACAAACATTTCACCATGACACATTTGTGACTTGGAAACACCTCATCAGGAGACTGTGAGTGATATGGACAGACAGATGGATAATCCCTCTCATTATCTTTGTTTCTCATTAGCTTTTTTCCTTGAATGCCAAATGAAATTATTATTATTATTTTAAGCTTTACACACATAGTAAATATAAAATAGTCATCATGTTGAAACATTCAAGCTTAGTTGTATTATTTTGTGAGGGGAAAAAAAACATCTGAACAATTCCCTTACACAGCTGAAGAATCCTGCTTCGCAAAACAAACCCTCAAAATTTAAATGAAATTGTTTTCTTCCAATTAATGGCATCTTCTCTGATCAAGAAGAGGAAACAATTATGGAATCACTCAAAGCAAGATGCACCTGGATAACTGATGAGGAGCATGACTCAAAAGAAAGAGCTCCAGGCTGGGACAATGGGAAGAATTATATAACTCAGTACAATGATAGTTGACCCATAGTTAGCTATTGACAATATATTATACAGCAATTACAGTTTTGAAGGCTGTAGTTCTAATTTAGCCTGTTTAGCCTCAAATATTTAGGCAAATAGACTTTAAAGCAATATAAATAGTCAAGACTAAACAAAAAGCTAATACCGGTGAACAACTAAAGTAATATTGTGGAGATATTCACGCAGCGTTGAATATCATTTTTAATAACAAAAATAAAAAACATTCATTACTTTCTTTTATTCAGTTGTGCGGAAGAAAAATATCATTAATAATTTTTAACATTTTAACCCTTTAAATGCACGTTTAAGTAATTGAATTATGGATAATAATAATAATTAATGGTAACCAGTATCCCTCCTTATTTGGTAATTCTTGACCAAATAAGATAAAGAAATCCATCCATCCATCCATCCATCCATCCATCCATCCATCCATCCATCCATCCATCCATCCATCCATCCATCCATCCATCCATCCATCCATCCATCCATCCATCCATCCATCCATCCATCCATCCATCCATCCATCCATCCATCCATCGGATGGATGAAAGTTAATGGTAGAGGTTTTGGGCGTTAGTGGTGATTAACAACACAACTGTTCTCGTTGAATTAGTATTTTTATAAGAATTCTCCCAATTAATGGCTAAAAATGTCCCAATGACATCTCTTTAAACCATTTTCTGTTTTATTTTACTAACTGTATAATTTATGTAAGAATTTTGATTTCAGTTAGTAGGTAATACATTAAGTGTTTTTACTGCAGTCAATCTGATTCAACATACAGTATTTCTTATTGTGGGCATCACATTTTAGTACTTTATTCAGCTTGTGTTTTTGCCCAAGACTCTTATTAGCACCAGTTAGCTCCCTCTATGTATCTGCATGCTGAAAATAATCTGTCATCACACAGTCTGACTCCACTGAGATGTTAAGGAAACACAGTCTTCTTTTATAGCTCTCTTTAGCTTTTGTACATTGCTTTGTCTGGTGTCTCTCATCCTCCTCATAGTATTTCATGCACTCTCAATGGGGTTTAGATCAACTTAGTTCTCTGGGGCAATCCAACACAGTGTAAGCATGGCCATGATACTTTTGGCAGTGTGATGAGGTACCAACTCCTGCTAAAAACAAAAAGCTTCTTAGCAGCATGCTGTACTTCCTGGCTGATGGTGGTGTTGACTTTGGGCTTTATTAAACACAGTAGATCAAGACAAGCAAATGTCCTCAAATCATAAATTACTGTAGAACAAATAGAAGACAATGTCAGGCAGACAGGATAAATAGGAAACGAGGTTCATTCTTTGGGCTCCTTGGTTTCCTCCCCCTAGTCCACATTGTAAGAAGTTCACAATGTAAACTTTAGTGCAAGAATGACCAAATAACTCGATAATACAACAAGAACAAAAATAAAACTAAAAATTAACAATGAAAGTCATACACAGGGCTGACAGGAAAACAGGAACCAACTACACCACAGTGCAAAAGGTAAGACAGGAGCAAAAATAAAACAGGAACGAACTGAGACTACAAAATTTAAGCAATACATCAAAGACGGTGAAGAACAAAATCATAAAAATACAAAGCGAAGGCCTAAGGATCATGACACAACCAAATTCTTCAATCTATTTTGCTGCACAGTCCCCTTAGAGTGGGAGCAAATTTTTCTACAATTTTTTCCTCCTACTAAACTTTCCACAAGTGTGCATGGATATAGCAGTTTCAGAACAGCCTGGTCGGTTAACAATATTTTGTGGCTGACTCTCTAGTGAAGAGTGTTACTGAATTGAAATGAAAATGAATAGAAATATGGCTTACTGTGAATGAATATGTTAGTGTTTTACTTTGAATTATATTACTGTAGCAACATCTATTATCTTTACTTTCACTTAACACCTTCAAAAGTATTTTTTATTTATTTATTTATTTTTTACAGTGTAACAGGGAAGAATATGCTTGCCCTTGACCGGTTTTATTCCACAGGACTTCAGTCACCTTTACTAAATCCAGCTTTGTTTCTTGTATTTTGTGTTAATGGGCTACAGGCAGCAGGAGTGTCATCTTCCCACCAGAGCAGACAGGAACATGCCGCAGCACCTCAGCTGCAGTAGTTTCTCCCATCACAACACCAGTCTAGCGGCAGAGAGAAGGGACAATACTTGGATAAATTTAGCTCAGGGTCCCAGACATCCACATTGCTGCTGACATGTCCGCGTGCTGTAATCCCGAACCCCAGCGCGTGCGCTAGTACAGTCCACTGCAGGTGACGTCACATCCAGCATGGCCGTCAAGGTGACTCCGTCAATATTTCTTTATCAGAAATGTGTTTAAAATGCGGTAAAAGCGGCCGCGGGCTTTGCGCTTTGGGGTGCGGAGGACGTCTTATCTGCGCGGACGCGTTGGGGTTAGAGCTTCAACGCAGCGGAGTCCCCTCCTGCCTTTTGTTGTATTATTGCTCTGCATCCTGACATATAGGCGCATCTCCCTGGCCTCAAAGAGACAACTGTAATTTCTTTGCTCTGTTGCTTTTGTGCATCTGAGAGACTTGTTTCGAAGCTGTTAAAAAGACGCTGGAACTAGTTATTTTTGCTCGAGTCCTGTGATCGATCCTGCTCAGCCGCCTGCGTTAAGAAAAAAAAAAAAAAAAAAAATCAAAGCTGAAAAGTGACAAACTGAAGTCCAGTTTTGTTGATGACAGATATCTCTGTGTGAATCTTAATTTCCAGATTTTCAGACGACATTGTGTTCTTCTGAGAACTTTATTTTTTCATGGAGATTTCAAACTTGTGTGTTACAGGTGCAAGCCACAAGAAGAGCTGACCCTAATGAGTTGAAGACTATTTTTCTGAAGGTAGGTTACAATTTTTGTTTCTCAACCTCTATCAAAAGCACAGATGAATAGAAAAACACTTTGTATGCATGATTTGTTACTTTATCTGTCAGTTCTGCTTTTGCAGTGCCTGATGTAAGTCCATCAAAGGTCATATAAAAGGTTTTGATTAGAGTCAGATCAGCTATAATCTATAATTACTGTGTACATTTTGAAATGTAAGCTTTTTACTGAATTTTGTTTCATCCTCTTTTCAAAGCCTTGAATAAAACTCACATTCCTGTCTAGTGGAAGTTTTTGAAATGGACGATGTGGCTCTTTTCCCAGGGTAAAATAGCTTTGGGGTCACCATAACTAAGTTTTCTACCACTCATTTGCATTTCCCTATGTTAGGAAGATAAGTGCCCCTCAGAGTTGTTCACAGTGTAAAACCTTTAAATGGTTGCTGGCTAAAGTTGCTATCTAATTTATAGTTTTGAGTGTGTCATTCAGAAAAGGGCTATTTAACTTCTTTTGTATATATAAAGAATTAGGGCTGCACTTAATAATCTGGGCTGGTCAAACTTGAACAGCACAGATATTCTCTAAAGTAAAGCATTTATTCTATTTAAAAAAAAACACTTTTATGGCATTAGTACCACCTTAGATTTGTTGTAGCACAGAAGGAGGAGCCTGTCAAGCAAGTAGTGTTACTGCTGTTGTCACACACCTGTAAATGTGTTTACTATACATATTGTTTGGAGTAAAAACATGTTCCTGAAAAACAGGAGGCTAGAGTTGCTATCAGGTGTACAGTTTCTCATCGAGTAATTTTCTAAAGGGCTATTTTATAGATTTTTGAGGGATAGGGGCCCCTTTTTCACCTCTAGTACAACTACAATGCTCTGACTGGTCAAACCTTTAACTCAGTTATTCTAAATGGTACAAAGATTATATCCCAGGGTTGAATTTAGCCAAGAACTTCCACTGTTCTTCGTCACGTCTTTAGCTTTCCTTACCCTCTGAGAGCGTCTTGTTAGGAGTGTAAACTTGTCCCTGAAAGAAGTGACTCAGTTTGAAATGCCGGTCTCCTCATATAGCCCTCAACATCCCTTCACTCAGCTGTAACAGCTCTGTTTAATTTCAATGCATATTCAGGTGGAAGGGTTAATTATTCACTCTTGACTGCCTGTATAATTTGATTAAGAACTACTTGAGGCCTACTGTGAGGGTGAATAGATACACAATTGTGACGGAGAAGCACGGCAATGGGTTGCTTGAAATTAATATTTTCCGTCTGAAACGTTAATTCAGCAGAGTGCATTGAATTGTAGCTGTGAAAACACTTATGGTTGGAGGGGTCTCCTCCCACGCCCTTGCTTTCTCTCTGAGTTTGGCTCGGGCCCATGAGCATGGCCTTTCTGCTGCCGGTTCATGCTCCCCTTCTGCTTCCAGAGCTATCTTGGTGCCAAACATGAAACCCTACCCAGTCTCTATAAATGACTGCACATCTTGAAGCCTGGACACTAAGATCAGGTTTTACTTCAGTCATGTGGAGTAGCATACTTTCAAAGCTTAAAGGTTGATGCTTTTATTTATGTTGCATCCATCTACAGCACATTATGGAAAAGCAGAGATTATATATTAGTTAAAATGCTTTAGAAAGACCTAAATTATGTTTTTAATATTTAATTATTTTTGCTATAATGATATGTTTAGATAAAATTTTATTTTTTTAAATTGTATCTTTTTGCTTGAAAATTGTTGCAATATTAATGATTTAAAGACTAATAATTTGTTTTCAATAACACAAAATAAACACATATGTTGGATAGCCTTTGGTAATGAAGAGCAGGATTTAACAGACTATAAAGTTTTACATAATGTACTAAAAAAGCCAGCTTCAATGCTTCATGTGCATTTGGGTTGGTGACATCATAAGAGGTATAAGAGTAGAATTGATCTTAAAGATTATGGTACCACTGTGTAGAATACAGATTGCTCCTTTAAAATGTGAATGTGACTGAAAACATGCAAATAAATATGAAAAACAAGACAAAGACAATTTAAATCTAAATTAGTTGCTTTTTACCTTTTTGTGAGGTCACCAGAGCCATGTGGGATTTAAAGCTTGTTTTTGGGAGTGTTGCTTTTAATTGTGAACAAACAAATTGAATCCAACAACACTTATAAAACTTTGGTTTTATAAGTGAAAGATGTTTTTTGCTGGGGTTTTTTACAGAGCAGCCTGGCAAGTAGCTTTAAGAGAGAAAGCTGATGTGAAAGAATATGAACAGTTCAGTTCTATGTGTCATTATAGCCCAAAGAACAGCATTGTATAGATTTTAAATGCACTGTAGCTGGAGTGAACTGAGATTCCTTTGTTCTTGTAAAACACAAAACCATATTGTGACACAGAAAAGAGATCCCTATAGAGAGGGAAGAGCTCCTCATCTTTCTGTGCGCACAATGGAGTTTCTACCTTACAATTTCTCTGTCTAAAACGACATGTCAGTCCACGCTTACCGCTGTTTACGGCTCTGTACATGTGTCCTCTGCAGTATGCCAGCGTGGTGGAGGATGGGGAGCATTACATGACCCCCGGAGACTTTGTGCAGAATTACTTGGGTCTGCACATACAGCCGCAACACAACCCCAAAACTGTGGAGCTGATAGCCGGAGTGGCCGACACCACCAAGGACGGGTGAGTAGAGATCTTGTCTTAGACTGAAATGTTTCAAAACACGCTCCTTATTATTAACATTAAATGTTTTTTTTCTTCTACACTTTTCATCCACACACTGGTTTGAGAAGTGTTTCAGTTTTCATTTTGTGCTCCAAAACTATTGTTTTCTTTATCAAACTTGCTATCGGCAGAGATCTGTGAAAATTCAAACTAAAGTTGCGAAGCACAGATCAGTGTTTCCTGGTTTCAGTCTCTAGTTAAATCCCTGTTTTGATTCAAAAAGAAAATTTTACCCATTTGTCAGTGTTTGTTCTGACTGCCTGTTTCCTGCATTGCCTGTTCTCCATTACTTGATTGTTCCATTGTCTTTCTATTGCTCGGCTTTCAGTTGTCATTTCATCCATCCCACGGCCCAAGTTCCCATCTCCTATTTCTTTGTAGCATCCATTGTGTCATATCTGACTATGCTTTATTTAGAAGGGTTTTTTTTTTATCTCGGCTGTCTTGATCTGTTCCACATATTTTTTTTTCCAATTAAATTTTTCTTTAGCTTAGGCAAAGCTCATTTTTGTTTTTTAATTCTGCATTCAGAGGCTTTCATCTACACAATAGTTTGAGTAGAAGCTGCCTCCTGCTTCAAGGCTGTATAAGAAAATGATTATTATAAATTCATATTCTCTGTATATTTTGTCTTCAGTGTTCTCTCAAAGATGAATTTAAACAGCTGTTGTATTATCTCTCGCCCTTTGACAGGTCTAAATATTTAAATTAAGTTGGTTTTATATTTCAGATTTAAATGATAGTGACCTTGAGTTTCAAAGTAAATCATTTGCTTTTCACTTGATCTCTGTCTTCCTTTGTTTTAGATTTTAATAATGACGTTTTCACATATTTACAGCAGAAGATATTCCCCTTGTAAAAAAAAAGACAGTGGCTGATCAGTTCTCTAAATATTTGACTTTTATTATTCTGTTGTATTCCCTCAAGTTTATTTTTTTTACATAGGCAAGATATGTGTTGTGAGTGAGACTGAATATGTCCTACTATCCAAGTTAATATAAATATAACTTTAATGCATCAAATTGGAAGAAATGATGCCAACAAAATCTAAAATACACTCATTGGAACTAATCATCCTGAAGTTTTTTGTTTTAACTGGTGTTAAAACTACCTTAATGCTAAGCTTATCTAATGGTTTCTTGCCATTAATGCCAATATTATAGCTTATTTGATCTTATTAGGTTTATTTAGTTGGTTATTCAAGCTGGCATGGCTGCAAATTTGTAATTTTACTGAAAAAAATCAGCTTTTTTAATTGAGATTACATCTTTTATTTCTCATCCAAACAGACTGATCTCTTTCCAGGAGTTTCTGGCCTTTGAATCGGTTCTGTGCGCCCCTGATGCCCTCTTCATAGTGGCCTTTCAGTTGTTTGACAAGACTGGCACAGGAAACATCTCTTTTGGTACGTACATGGTATGAAACATGCTGAGAACAGCAAGACATGTTTTAGCTCTTAATTTTCTATGTTCTCCAAGAGTTAAATCAGCACTTTGTAGAGCTTCAGAGCAGGACAGGTGAGAGTATCAAGCGGTGTCTCTACACAACAACGAAATATCTGTTTTTCAAAAGAATAAAAAAAAAAAAACATAAGAAATTCAATTCACATCTCTAAATGTTTTCGCCTGCCCTACCTTGTCTTTTCTTTTGTTCCTTATTTTCTTTGATGTGCTTCCTTCCATCGTTGCATCCTTCTTATTATCCTTGCTTCTTTTCTTCTATCCTACCTTGTGGTTTTCCCTTTTGCCTCATTTCTTTTCATCTTACCTTTTCTTCCCTGTCATTCTTATCCAGCAGTGAGGGTTACACGATACGGTACAAGAAGTGTGTCATCAAAGGTCACAAGACTCCTTCTTGCCTCTTCTGTTTGACCTTTTGTAAGGACATAGTTTGCATGCTTCAGCTGAAGTTGACATGGCTGACTCGACTGGCTTGTGAAAGGACCAGGCAGCCTAAAAGTGTCTCTGTCTTTTGAATCAACCAAGATGTGAGAAGGTTGCTTTAAGCCTCTGCTCTCTACACCTACTCACTAACTCGACTCGGTTACTATGTCCACTGCCAGATCAGAGGTGTTAGAGCACTACATCGACTTCAGCAACCAAAGGCCTTCTAGGGACGTCTCACGCATTTATTTAAAGCATTTATGAGATAAAGACAATTGAATGGTGTGATAATACAACTGCATGCTGGATGTTTGTCCCTGTGTTGTTTTATAACCACTTCTTAACACTTTTCCAGAGAATGTCAGAGACATCTTCAGCCAGACGACAGTCCATCACCACATCCCCTTCAACTGGGACTGTGAGTTCATCCGGCTGCACTTCGGCCACGAGAGGAACAAGAATCTCAGCTACGCAGAGTTCACTCAGTTTCTGCAGGTAAACATTTCATGTCAGTTTTACCAACCATGTATACATCAGGACTCCCAGGATTTATCTGCAGTGTCACTGCAGAGACTAATGTCTGGGTTTCTCACCCACAAGATGGCCACAAAATATAAGCCTTCATAATTTTTAACATCTGATATTTTGAGAAGTTTTGCTACAACATACCTTTGAGTTAGAGCTACACAATTTGTTAAATGGCATTCAGTGTCACATTATCATGAATTGCAAGTTAGCAATGTCAAAGGATTGCTTCGATGTGATATTTTTTTAGATTTTATATCTCAAGTCTTCTCTCTGCATATTGAAAATATGCAGTTGGTCTTTTTACTCAGATGTTGAGTAAAAAGACCAATGCACTTTTTTTTCTCACTGTCTTCTCTTGTTTTAGTTTAATTAGAATGACCAAAATGACTTTTGTTTGCTAAATGCCACAATGAGACCTAGAACATGTCAAATGTTGATTTAACTCCCATTTGCACGAGACATGGAGGTCACTGCTCTACACTGTGAAAATGTAGTAACGTGATGAAGATGGAGACAGAAAATAATGCTTTAGAATAAAAGCAACATAGATGACTACAGCCTTGCACATGACCTCACCTCCTTAGGTTTACCAGGGTTGAGTAATGTGCCTGTAAAGAATCCAAAGCTTGTTCTTTTGTGGGACTTGACCTGAATCTGAGTGATGGTTTTGCGGTGGGCAAACGGCATCGGTGTATGTGCAGAGGAACCTGGTCCGGGCTTGAGGGCTGTGGTCTCAGGAAGAAGCTGGGTGGGCTTCTTCTCTGCTTCACTGCGGGATCCCTCACAGCTCCCTATGGTTTATTATAACTGACTCTAGTTTCCCACAACTGCACAAATGATCCTCTTGTGTACAGGATTTCATACACTGATGTCATTATTGTTGTCTGCTGTCATGGCCAGGAATAGTCAGTTAGCGATACAATAAATCTAAATAATTACAAGTGTGTCTATTTAGCTGTTGTTCAGAGTTGCAGCGCTGCCACAATGTGCATTTGACTGAAGCTGCAGCACTGGTGAGTATTAGCTTTGTCAGCTGACAAAAATTCATTATGTGCTTCCAACAAGAGACAGAAGAAAAGCAGTGGAAGAAGAACTCAATTTAGAGCTAATCCAACAATTAGGCAAGTGTTTCAGTGACGGTGCTCCGCTCTCCTCTGGTTCTAGGCGATGAGCTCCGACAGCAGGGTTCAGGTTCCCCCGCATCCTCTCCTGATTGCATGGTTGTCATATTAAATCATGTCTCTTCAAACACATACCTGCCAGCCACTGGGCAGCCGCTCGGCTCTCAGACCAGGGTCCTGGGCTTCATGAGTCTCTGGAGGGAGACAATAGCCCGTGTGACACTTAAGCATCTGATGGCTTCTATATCTGTGGAGATGAAAGAAAGAAAGTAAAGTATCCATCCATCCATGATCACTAAGCAAGAATCTGCCATCAATTAGTAGCAACCGTTTCGTGCTTTACAATTTATCCAAAAAGATTTCACAGTTCTGAAAATTTGACCCGAGAAAACCACTCGCTTTGGAGTTTATTGCACTAGATATTAGCAGTGATTCCGTTCATCTTTTGCCGTTTGCATCCACCTGTTTTTGCAGGAGCTGCAGCTGGAGCACGCTCGCCAGGCGTTCGCACAGAAGGACAAGAAGAAAAGTGGCACCATTACTGCCTTGGACTTCAGCGACATCATGTCCACCATCAGGCACCACATGCTTACTCCTTTCGTAGAAGAAAACTTGGTTTCAGTGAGTCGTACTACGCACGGGTGACGCTATTTAAAATAAAAATCCTGCTACTCTGACTTGAGCTGACTGTTTGCTCAGGCTGCAGGAGGCAGCACCTCCCACATGGTGAGCTTCTCCTACTTCACTGCCTTCAACGCCCTCCTCAACAGCATGGAGCTGATCCGCAAGATTTACAGCACGCTCGCCGGCTCGCACAAAGAAACCCTCGTCACGAAAGGTACTTCCTTCCAATCACCTCCTGAAATTCGGCAATCTCCTGAATTTGACGTGTGCTATGACATCTGGTTGTTCGATCCTATGTTTAACTTTCTCGACAGAGTGGTGTGAGTGAACACACAGGGAACATTAACTGTAGCACTAAATTACACAGGTAAATGAACGTTTTTAATGTGGTCATCCGATGACCCCTCCTCTACATGAGTAGCTGATCCTGTCAGTCACATCTGCTCCCAACTGTGTTGTCCATTGAGACCCAAACATCAGACTTCTCTCTCTCTCTCCATGGTTTTTCCTCCATTTAGAGAAGACTTTGGGCTAATAGTATTTGCAAATAGTAGCAACAAATCGTCCAGGCTTAGACAAACACTTTTAATTTTTTCTATCATGCAAGGCATGTCCACGCAGTCCTCCATTTCAAGCCAACTTGCAGGTTGCATCTGTAGATCTGATGGAAAGGTCTTTTTCGGGAGAAGCGAATAACTAACTCTTTTCCTTTCCTCAACAACTACCATTAGGTTTCCTTTTAGAAAGACCACCCGATGGCCACTTTGTTACCTAGCAGGCAGCAGCAAAGAACTAAATTTGAAGCTCAAATAATAGAGCGATGCTTAGAGAGTGGATGTTCATGTGGCGAGTACTTCCAGAGATGGAACTTGGGCACATAAAACATAGTTTAAAGGTTTATATTTTCCATTACATGCCTTTTCAGCAGCAAACACATAAACCAAGATAATGACCTAAACTCACTAAAGATCAGTATTTGCAAATACTATTGTAATTAAAGCCTACTGTAGAAAATACCTTTTTTTATTATTATTATTATTTCCACCTCTTGGCCTCTAACTTGGCTTTTTGAGGCACACTTGTTTGACTTCCTTTTTTTCTTCCTTTTCCTTGAACCGTAGAAGAGTTTGTTCACGCTGCGAATAAGTTTGGTCAAATCACTCCTATGGAGATAGACATCCTGTTCCAGCTCGTCGGCCTCCACTCTCACTCTGGGTAAGATGCTGCATCACTAGCATGCAACAGTGTGGATTCGAAGCAAACCAATATTTTCTATTAAATCATTTGTGTCTACAAAAGTAGAACAACCCAAGGAGTAGAGTTTGCTTCTATCAGACTGTCCAGTGTAGGTGCAGCTACAGTGCAGTGGCTGACTGCCATTCGTGTATCATTTACCAGTTTGAATATTTGAAAGCCAAGCAACCAAGGAAAATACCTGTGCGTATTTAGAAAGTAATTCTGCTCACTTTATGCTAGAATTAATATCTTATGTTTTATTTGTAACCGATGGTCTGTAAAATGGTTTTGTATCACACAAAAAGCAAGCTAGTCACAGTGGATTAAAATGAAACAAGTTTGCTTAAGACCTCCCAGTTGCAAAACCCAATGATGCTATTGGTTACAGACCTATTTTCTAAACGTCTAAATGTTCCAGTGAGCGCAGTTTGGGACATAATCTGGAGGTAGACAGAACATAATCTGACTCAGACTATCAGGTTCTTGTTAAATAAAGAATCTAGAGTTATTTTAAAAAAATTACTGATACATTTTTCTGTAAAAAGATGCTTATTGCTCTAAATCCAATTGGCCTCTATGTATGCTCACTATACAAGATTCCACTGCTGAAGAAAACGCAAGCTGGAACACATTTGAAGTTTCTTACTCAACTTTTAGGTTAGCCATAGAGGATATAGTCGAATGAAGACAAAAGGTTAAGCTCTTTGTATGTTTTTGCACATTTTTATACCATATATGAAGGAGAAATGGCCCAGCACACCACACAGACAGTTCAGTTTGGAGCGTCATGGTGGTGGACTTCCTGTCAAGTCCTACAAATGAGATGCCAGGAACCAACCATTGCTGTGCACTGCTGGACAGCTGACAGAAAAGGGGACTAGTAAATCTTTTTTTCCATAATTACAGGGAAAGTAATTAAACTGCTTGGAAATACCATCTTTTATTCTGAAACTAAAGTTGAAATGCCAAACTACTGTAAAGAATCCCTCTGCAGCCTAGTTAGCCATCCAGTGTTTGTACTTGACCTTGTCTATAAAGAGCAGAACAGCATAAAATTATTTTCTACACGACAATCCCTTAAACTAACATTACATTAAGCAGGTGTTTTATTACATTTTTTGTGTTAGTTTGTTAAAAGGAAGAGCAGGATTAATTGATGCTTTTGTGTTTCAAATAAAAACGATTAAACTGTTACATGTATTTGGGTTTAGTTTTTTTTTTGTATAAACATGGTGACACTTAAAACTTCAGTTTGTTTTTTTCTGGAGCAACTTCTTCAAATGTACTTTTTGCTTCTTTTTTTAAAATTCTTGCTTAAATAGAATAAATATGTTACAGGTCCTGTTTATTGGCTGTAAAGATGAAGTTGATGCCCATTTAGCTTAGTAACAGTGGCTCCACTGGCTTATTTTTACAAGACAAACATAAAACATGGATGCAGACTTTATGATGCGTCAGGCCAGCGGGGAACATTTCTGTCTCAGATATTCTGCAGCGAAACACTTTCATTTACCTGCCGCGCCTCGGGCGTTTATCCAGCTTTGTTTGTGTGTTGTCTATGCGAGTTTGAATTAAAGATGCAATAACTTCAAGTTATTTGGCAGTAAAAAAACGACTGGAAAATCTTACATCACTGGCTGCTGTAGCTCGGTGGAGAAGCAGTTTTTTTTTGTTTTTTTTTCTGGCCTAACTCCCACTTTCGCTTCTTTAAGGCGGCTGAACAACGCAGACATCGAGCGAGTCGCGCCGCTGGAGGAAGGAGCCATGCCGTACCACCTAGCTGAGACTCAGAGACAGGTATCCTGAGTGACTTCTCTAATACTCCTCGCATCCTCCTCCAACTGGCTTTCATCAAAGCCTTTTCCTCTTCTCTATCTCCGCTTCCCTCTCAGAAAAGGGAGCGAAGAAAGGCAGCATGTTCAGGCTCTGAATTAGCAGAGAGCCCGTGTTTTTCTTCCCTTGTGAAGTGCATTTCTTAAACTCCCAGATAAAAGTACACCAATTATAGTCACAGAAGAGGAATGGATTGTTGCGTTGCGGCTCTCCATGAAAGGCTCTTCCTATTTTATTCAGTGCGGCTGCACATACGCATCAGCTGCAATCACACATCTGAGGCGCTAATAAGAGGCTTTTATCACCGTGGGGCTTGAGAAGTTTTAGAAGCCTTTAGCGAAGTCTGCTAATGGCAGGAGGGGAGTGGGAGGCAAGGTGGATGTGGGAGAACAAAATAGTTCCTGCCTCCACCGGATAACACGGCTCTGTGTCAGAGCTTTCAGACCACTCGTGCTCCCGAGACTCGCGCTCAGAGGTCTGGAATTTGACTCCTACTGGGGAGGCGGGCGGGGGGGATGGGGGGTAGCTGTGATTCTCAAGCCTGCTCTTCAGTGGAAGTAGACTAATTGTTTAAAGCCTTTGATCAAGACCTCGATCTTGTTAGCATGCGGCCTTCAGTGGAAGCATCTGGGAAGAGGAAAAGAGCAATCTGCTTTTCTCCCTTAACGTCTCGTAGGGGGAAGTTACTCACACACCCCCAAACTGCGCGCGCTGGTAGTTTAAAGAGCATGAACACCTCTTGAAGTTTTTCCACATGATTTTAAGTTACAATCACAAACTCTAGTGTATTTTGCTGAGAATAAATGTGACTTGTGTATCAACTTTGGCCAGCCTCCCTATCCGTTGTGAAGAGAAACATACACACAGCACAATGCTACTACCACCGTATTACACAGTGGAGACGGTATCTTCAGGTTGATATGCAGGATATATGATATTCAGGGTGATATTCAATACAGGGTGTATTTCATGTAGGCCAAAAACGTTCAGTTTCATTCACATTTTTACTCACTCCCCTACATAACAAGAAAATCCTACAGACTGACTTTTTATGACTTTCTTCCTTCTACTCTTTGCCAAACACCAAATTTGTGGAGCAAACGATGAATAGATGTCCAGTCCCTCCTGAGGGACTCCTCCAGAGTTACTATGTTCCTGTCTTGGCTACGTCTCTGATTATTTTTTTTATTTCACCTTTATTTATATACTGGTAAATGAGAGACAAGGTTTTATTTTCTAGAGCGACCTGTTTGTACATGCATACAAACTAAAACACACTAGAGTTATTTCAGCTCTTACAATCGGTTAGCTGAAAAATAATAACAAAGGAAAATAAAATACTGTAGAAATAAATCAGGGACAACCATTCATGCACTAAAATACATTTAAAACCCTTCAGCTCAGTGAAGCTGCATAGCTTGTTGCAGTTTGTTCCAAGTAGAAGGAGCCTTGTAAGAAAATGTAGTTTTTCCAAGTTCTGTACGTAAAGAAGGAATGCTGAATGTAATAAAAGCCTGTGTGGGGGCCGTGGTTGCTCTTTCCAAATTAAAATATACCAATCTGGTTGTCTGCATGTGGAGCGTGAGGACCAGTTAACCAAAGAGTATAAAGTGCAATGGTGGAAAAGAGTTTCACCTCCTCAGAAGCTTAAACTCTGTGATAAATAAACATCCAACATCTGTAAAAAGCTAACAGGAGCTTTCATATAAATGTCTTTATGTAAATGTTCTTGTTTAAATGAAAGTCGTGATTTATTTTTATAGAAAATAACCCAGATTTCAAGCTGAGATGTTTTATATTAATTATATGTCATTTAAAAGAAAGACTTTGATCAATCAACTAGCTTAGATATATACAGCAAAATGCAAATTCAACATCTTAGTGGACATGCAGCAATACCACACGCTTTTCATTTTTGGATGATGCAGATCTCTGTAGACCATTATATCAATTTAAGTCTTCATCCGGCTTCATCTTCTTCAAAAGATCCCTGCCAAACCTGTGAAGTATTCACAGAACAGCTGAATTTATACTCAGATTAAATTACACACCAGGGATCTTTATGTAGTAATTTGGTTACTCCTGAAAACTACTTGTTTCTTTGGGTTTTATTTAGGGGTATTAGAGTAAAGGTGGCTGAATACAAATGCACAGCATACCTTCTTATTTATATTTGAAAGTCATGAAGCGTAGTTTATGTCCAGGGCGGCATGATCAGGTGGGCGCCATTCTTACTAAAAAAAGGTTTGACGTGTCTTTCAGCTAAACCCCAAACTAATTTTCCATGACTTCTTCATAGTAGCATGCCCAGTCACTAAGTATCGTCGCCCCCTAGTGTTTTCCAATGTCCAAGCAATGTAACATTGTTATAAAGCTGGTTAAGTTGGTGGCTGATATGTACCTTACAAACCTTTGCTGAATTAAAGGGCTATTTCATTTATCATTTCTAGTAAAATATGTACACTGTTAAAACCTTTCTTAGAACTCGATTTGAGATTCATGAAAGCTTTTTTTTCTATTTTTAACACACATAAAGGGGATTTTCAATGTTTTTTCACCATCAGTGCCATCTCAGATTGAGACGCATATGAAAAACACAAAATATAATCAGGCAATCTGTCTATTTTTTTGCTTCAGTTCTTAATGTGTGGTAAGAGACAGAGTAAATAGGTGGTGTTTTTTTCCTAGAATGATGACCCGGTGGGTGTGTTTGGGGTTCACCCATTGCAGCAGAACCAGAACTGTTTCATCTTCACTATTCTGTCCCACATTATGTCTCTCTGTCACACCAAGCTCAAAACAAAACGCATTACAGTTTGTGAAAGTGACAAAATGTGGAAAGGCTGAAGGAATACGAAAGTTCTCAAAAGGAACTGCGTTTTGTGTAGATTATTATCTGAACATGGAAACGGGTTGTTGGGCTAATCTGTTCCCCTGCACTCCAGCGGAAACAGAGAACATCAAACACCAGCGCAGAGATGATGGCGATAGGAGAGAAATCATACTTTTAAAATAAAAACCAAATGTTTGGATCACAACCTCCAAGATGAAAACATATGTGGAAAACTCCGCCACAGGTCCACACAGTCACCCGGAGCTAATCTGACTCTGACATTTAATACCGACTGCCGGTGAATCAGGCTGTACATGAAATGTCCACATTCCATCTCCATAACATTTTTCTTTCCACAATGTATCCGTTTCACTGTGGCTTGATAGCCCGCCGGTTCATGATTAGCGCTGTGATCCAGCCTCCATCTTTCTCCAGATCCATTTGACCGCCGGTGTCTCTTTCCTCCCATACAGCACGCTCACGAAACGTCTCGGTCCGTCTGGCTCCAGGCTGCAGAGTCCGCCTACAGGTTTACCCTGGGCTCAATCGCCGGAGGTGAGTGACATGTCTACAGCAGAGGCCCCCGGCCCGCCCGAGGGGTAACCTTAGCCGCCCCGACTGGCGCAACTGAGGCCCCGGGGCCGGCCATTGTGTTTTCAGGGGAGAGGGGCTGTGATGTGAGGCTCCGGCATTGTGCTGCCGTGCCACCGGTGGCTCCAGGCTGTCTTTGGAGACGGAGCTTTGGAATGACACAAATCTTCCGGAACTGCACTCCCTGGAATCTCCCTCTCTAATTACACTGGAGGGAGCAGAAACAAGGAACCACTGACATAACCAGCCCACAGACAGGAGCTCGCTCCGACCCTGTGAGTGTGTGGGTCCACGTCGTCGTCACTCTGCAGTGGCCGATTCAAGACGGGGCCCGAGCGAGACGTCTGTCGCGAGATGTAGCGGTGAAACTGCAATTTCTTTGTTGCAATGAGTTTTTTCTCGCCTTTTAGGCTCTTTGAATGATTAAGAACAATCAGTACACCAACAACCGATGTCAGACAAGATGCAGCTGAGAGCAGGGATTTAGTGCAGCTTACCTCAGGATCACTCTAGGTTGCAGAAACCAGTCATTTTGGGCTCTTAAAGATGCATTTGAGCTGCTCATGTTGTTCAAGCTGTGAGGATGAGAAGACAACAACATAAAAGATAACAAAATTCATTGTTGGACGTATTTTAGCAGGTTGCATCTTTGCAACTCTGTGTGGGTGACACTTTAACGTCACATTTTATTAATAAAATACCTTAAAAAGACGACCGAGGTTGACCAAAGTGCTGAAGAGCAACATTGAAACAAACAAATAAATACATAATGGGCAATTATTGTATGTGATAAATCTGAATTATTGATGGTAGAAACCGACAGCATGGCTGGGATTGTTGCTTTTACTAATTTTCTCCACTGTTTATTTTTATGGCTAGTATTTGCCTTTGTGGGGTTTTTATAACAGCCAATTGAAACGCATAAATGAGTTCTTACGGACTTTTTATTGTCACTTTTATTGTCACGATAAATGCAACATATATTGTGATAACATTTCAAGTCTACGTTGCCCCCCTCCAGTGGAAACATCCACGGCATTCAGAAGCTCTGTCACCTCTTGACTTGAATCCTGTTTTTCTTTGAGAATTCAAAAAATACAATGTTTACACCCTAGAAAAAGATTCATGTCAGGACTCTGCTTGGGCCACTTCAAGATATTAATATTCTTTCCAGTCAGAAATAAACTTATTGTTCAAATTAAAAGACACATTTAAACCCAAGTCTAGTCGTGGTATGAATAATTTTGTGGGGAGGAAGTCAGTTCTCTAAAAGAAACATGAAAAAGTAAGATTTGCAAAGTGAGTGTTTGGGGTGGCCATCACAAAACCCTGATCTCAGTCCTGTAGACAAATTATGGACTCATCTGAAAAGGAGTGTGTGAGTGAGGCAGCCTACAAACCTGACCCAGTTGCACCAGTTCTGTCAGGAGGAATGGGTCGGAACTCCAGTAAACTATTGAAGGAGGGGGGAAGAAACCCAAAATGTTTGACTCAAATCAAAGGCAATGCTACTAAATATGAAGGAATGTATACAAACCTCTGATTTTTATTAAATTGATAAGCAAATCTTTGACGTTCTTTCTTTCATTTCTTCCGACATTTAGCAATAGGAAAAAAAGTGGTCAACCTAAATGACCAGAAAAGGAGAAGTTTTATCTGATTTTTAACTCGTCTTGACAAGTTTCACTCCTTCAAAAGTGCAAATTTTCTACTTCATTAAATTAGCCACAAAAAAAATGGATTGATCATCCGGCAGTTCAAAGATAAAATATAAATCTCCTTAAATACTGCAGTTCTCTTTTAACCAATGCAATTCTCTACTGTTTTTGGCATCAGCACTGACTGCTTGTTTGCTCCGCAGCCACTGGCGCCACCGCCGTGTACCCCATCGACCTGGTGAAGACTCGGATGCAGAACCAGCGCTCCACGGGTTCCTTCGTAGGAGAGCTGATGTACAAGAACAGCTTCGACTGTGCGAAGAAAGTGCTGCGCTATGAGGGCTTCTTTGGATTTTACAGAGGTCATTACATTTCCATATATGTGTATATATATATATATATTTTTTTTTTTAACACGTGCATGTGGATTGTGCAACGTGGCCCGCATGATGGGCAAGTATCAGGAAGCTAATGTCAGGAGCATGGTTTTCTAATTGATCCCAGAATCCTTTGCCCTCTGTGTTCAGCAGCAGTCCAGGGTTTTCATTATCTCTGTACCTGGGAGAGTTCCCTGAGCGAAAATGACCAGCGGTATTCATGTACCGTCTGATCTGCCTCTGTCGGAGTGCTGATAATAGTGCTGAAGGCTTCTGATATACAAGCCCTTCACCCCCGGGGCTCTGCTGCTCGCGAGGGAAGTCAAGACTGCCATCTACAGCTGCCTCCATCGCTGCAGCGTCTTATTTCTCCCTCTTGTTCACGATAAGAGGCCGATCGACTCGGGAGACAGACACGCTCGGCTGTTTTCTGGCCGCATACCAGAAAACAGCGGTCACTCAGCAGCTCCTTCAGAAGTTTATCTGGTTTGATGAAGGACGAGCGCTGAAACAGTATGGCGGCTATCGCCACTGTAGCACCCAGACCCCCCACGCTCCCCCCCTCTTAATCTTGTGCATGGCCACACAGCTCTCTCTGTTCCCCACCAATAGCTGGATCAACGGATCCTATATTCAGGAGCAGTCATTTCTGGACTTTTGTCCGGTTTCAATGGGACCTTTTGTGTCTCGCATGTCTCACATGTATCAGCGACTATCTGTAAATATTTACAGGTTTGTTTTAGGCTCCCAAGAACCCTGCTGCTCGCATTGTTCTGGTTGTCAGCGGATGTATTCATACAGCCAAGATGAAAATGAGGACTCATCTCAAGGCAAACTTTGAGCCTCAGATGCTATCTATGAATAATATTTTGCAGGTCTCCTCCCGCAGCTCATCGGCGTCGCCCCGGAGAAAGCTATCAAACTCACGGTAAGTCATTCCACCACGTAGCTGGAGAAAAAAACAAAAGTTGATACGAACGAGTCTCTGAATGAAAGAATCTGAGCAATCTAAGATGTGGCTGCAGCTCATGTAAAATTTACTGTCTTGCTTTAAAGATCGACTCTCATTTGGCTCATTTTTTTTTTTTCCTAAATATTTTCCCTTTTTGTTTTTGTTTTTTCCAGGTGAACGATTTCGTCAGAGACAAGTTCACCACACAAGATAATACCATCCCTCTTCTGGCAGAGATTTTTGCTGGTGGATCTGTAAGTGTTAAATTATGTCCTTAAATGAACCAAAAACTTAAGAGCGGAGTTTATTTCATTTATGCAGCATCAGTTCCTTTTACAGTTGCTCCCACAGGTCTGCACATCCTTGTTAAAATGACGGGCTTTTGTAATGTAAGCAATGAAACCTTGATGAACCACTTAAAACCTTCACCTTTAAATGAAGAGTGTTAAAAAAAAGAATAGAAACGACAATTTTCTCATGTTGTAAGTGAAAGAATCTCTGTGGAACTAAAACTTGTTAAATCAATATTTAAGAGTTATTGACTTAAACCAAGCTCCTATGACTTGCTGAAAAGTTACTTTTAATTCAGTTTTGTCTTATTTCAAGTGCGATAAGATATTTGAACTAGAAACTGGACAAGAATACATACTTTACACGCCATTCAGAAACTTATGAATTTGAAGGCAATGATCTGAAAAATATCAGGTTCAAAATTTCTAAACACCCTAACTTGTATTTTGTTAATTACCATCAAGTTTAGTCGCTTTCACACACTTTCTGTAGACATCGTCAAAACTCTGGTTGAATATTCAATTGGATATTACTGGCAATATTGATCAAGTGCATTTAAACTGGCTGGTTTCTCTGCTGATGAGGCAGATTTTACCTCAGACTCTTCAAGGCCCTCTGGACCATTGTAGGACAGTATCTGCCCAATTTATTCATTCAGAAAAACATTTGTGATGTTTTGGGGAAAAAATTATCCTGCAGCAACAACCGTACTTGTTTAAGCATTTAAAATCACTTAGGTGGGCCTACTTATTCATACCAAACTGTCCCACATCATGATACTGCCACCAGCATGCTTAACAATTTGTGTAGTGTTAAGTTTGAAAGCCTCATTTTGACTCCTTAAAATGTGCAAAAGATCATATAAATGGCAATCATACATACTGAAAAAACAACCCAAAAATGTCTGGCAGTGTGTGGGTTGATGTTTGTGTAAAATCTAAAGTGAAGAAGCAAATATTTCCTCATCATTGGGAGCTTTGTTCATTTTGGATGTGCAACTGTGAGAAAATAGACTTTGACTGAATAAAATGCTATTTATTTAGAGGTTTTGTTTTCATCCATCTGCAATTATCAGCCTATTTCGCCCTCTAATGACTCTTTTGAATCTTAGACCACAAATCCTACACAAGCAGCTCCGTACCGTGTTCTGAGAGCAGCGTTGGATTAAAGATGTAATTCCTTCACTCAGAGCAGATATGAGAGCGGCTGAAAGAATGAAGGCCTGCAGGTTGGACTCGGAGGAGCGGGGTCTTTGAGGTTGCGACCCCTGTCAGAGTGTAATTGGAGGAAGAGGCCCTGGAGGGTTCTGGATGAAGCAGGGTCTAGCTCAGCGTGATTGAGTTTGACAATAGGGTCCAAACCTGCGGCGCAGGTCCCGGCGCAGGTCTTCACAGAGGACAACCAGGGTGTCCCATCTCCCAGCTGTTCAGAGCCACAAGTTTGAGTTTCTCTAATCGGATCTGAGGGGTTCCTGTTAATTGTCCCACATACACACGCAAACACACGCACACCAGACACACACACACGTACGCACACCCCCACGCGCACACACAAACACACACACTCATGAAAGTTTAAATTCAGTTTAATCTGATAACTCGTTGAATTATCACTGCAGAAGATGAAAGACAGGAGATGAGTGCATCAATCTTCAGAGAAGCGGATATTCCCCCCCCCTCCACTTTGAAAATGAGCTTTTTTTAGCTCGGATGTTTACAGATAAGACCCCTGCCCTGAATGTCAGCGGCAGCCATCCTGGGGCCTGATTAGATTTGGGGAGGGTGATAAATGTGCCAGAGTCAGAGGGTGCCATGCCTCCAGGGCACCGCTTTCCTGGACTGTCCTGGTGATTCAGCGCTCTCTCCTGGGAATAGGGGTTGAATTGGGGAAGTGTGCGGGGCGAGGCCGGGCCGGGCCGCTCACCCTGCCACAGGAGGCGCCTGGAGGGGAGGCGGCGGGGGCAGAGGGCTGCTGCCAGGGTCACAGCCTCCCAACCATGAGCCAGTGGCTTCTCCTGCTCCGCTTTGACCCCGGTTGTTCCTCCATCAATGCCGGCTTTTTCCTCCTCCTGTCAAGGCCGTTCGGAAAACAGGGCGAAAATAAAGCAACTTTTGTTCTTAAGTTTACCGAGATGATTTAAAAATTCCCATAAGGGGGGGAAAATGCTTACACACCATCTCCGTTCTCACCCAGAGTTCACCCCACAGGGGTTGGAGGGACAAAACCTAACCCCAAATATCTGCATGTAAACCAGCTTTTCGTATTTGTATGTGTGCTGCACTCTGTAGGCTGGAGCCTCACAGGTGATTTTCACCAACCCACTGGAGATTGTGAAGATTCGCCTGCAGGTGGCTGGAGAGATCACCACGGGCCCCAGGGTCAGCGCTCTAAACGTCGTCAGGGACCTCGGCTTCCTTGGCCTCTACAAGGTGGGTCGGCTCCGCAGGATCCACAGCACAGCCGGGGCAGAGGAACGCCTGACCAACAATATGCGCTTTCCATTTACTTTACTGCCTAAAACAGGGTTTCTGCTCATGTTCTTGCTTAAATTTCTAAATGTTTCACCCAGTTTTTGGGGCCATATCTGGTATCCTATTCAAACAAATTCTCAATAATGTTCTTGAAGTTGTTGAACATTATTATCTCTCCACTTGAACTGTAAAAGAATAATCAACAATAATAACCAGGAATCAAGGGGAGACATGAGTGTGTCCATTTTTTTTAATGTGTCACTCATATTAGTATTATTATTATTATTATTATTGGAAAATATAAAATGCGTAACATTCTGAAAACATTAACATGCTAAAATACTAAAAATACTAAACTTGTCATGACTTTATGCATAGCAGAAGCAGTCTGCCATCTAAACTTTAATAGATTTTATAAATCATATCAACACCAAGTAAGGCTTATCTATGAAATAGAAATAACTTGATTAAATCTGAAAAGGGTTTATGCACATTTGTAGACGTTCATTCAGTCCACCTGAGTCGATACACAAACGCTGACTTTCCTGACGACTGTTCCATAGCTTGTCATTGTTCAGCTTGAACGCAGAGCTTCTGTGAACATTGAGTTTCAATTCTATCCATCATTTAGGTTTGAACTTTAACTAGGCTGTTCTAACACATAAACATGCTAGCTCTAGCTGTATCTTTAAAGTCGTTGTCCAGGGTGACCTTGTTTTCAGCTCCCTCCATTTTTCCACGCGTGCTGATGAGAATGACCCTGAGCACAATGCTGCCACTACCATGTTTCACCATGGGGTTATGCTAAGAGCGAGTCAACATTTTGATGTTGACTGATTTTCTTCTCGGTCGTGGCTCTCAGCAGCTCCTCCAGAGTCACTCTTGATGTTCTTATTACCCAGCGTGTCGGTGAAGGTGGGCGGCCATGTCTCTTCCTGAAACGTCTAAATATTTTTTCAATATATAAAGACATTAAAAACCATCTATTATTTTCTTTCCATTTCACAATTGTGCCCCCACTTTGTGTAGGTCTGTAACACAATAAAACAAAATTTATTATGACATTATGATGATGTGATCAGTCGGTTCTGCTCATCCTCTATGGAAAAAGCTCATGTATTTGACTACAGCTAGAACAGTTTAATGCTTGATTTATTAAAATAAGTTCAAACCTCATTTGAAGATAGATGAAGAATATGATGATTGAAAATGCATTACTTCTCGATGTTCATCAAACGAAAGAAACAAAAACATCTTAAACAGTCAAATTACTTTCATCTTTAAGTTTCTGCCGATGAAACTCTTCTGCATTTGAAGAAGCAGCCGTACGTCTACGTCGACAAAATGTTGATGAGAAACAGAAACTTGAACATGAGACGTTGTGTTGTTGAGTGTTTTCAATTTTCCAAAATAGTGTTGGGCTGCAGCAACGCAGACGGTTGCTGCAGCCAACAAATTGGTTAGGTATTGCGCTTCACTCCTGCTCCCCTCCAGATCCGTGTGGCTTTACTTACTGCTTACAATTTCTTTTCTTTTTTTGAGTTGGCTTCCTCTTGGTAAGAGAGCACACTGTGGTCCGTGATGGATCTGTCTCCGGAGGCCCGGTGCTTCAGCTCTCCCTGGAGCCCTTCAGCTCCATCATCAATACTAAAGCCCCTCTGCAGGCTGAATAAATCAGCTCCCCCAGCCTTTTAATCCCTGCAGACGAACCAGCTTTACCTCTCTGCTCATTCATCAGTCTCTGAGCTGATGTATTTGTTTATAAAATGTTCTCTTTTTATTTTTTATTTTACTCTTGATAGGGAGCCAAAGCTTGCTTCCTGCGTGACATCCCCTTCTCCGCCATCTACTTCCCGGTTTATGCGCACACCAAGAAAGCGTTGGCGGACGAAGACGGAAGGCTGGGCCCGCTGCAGCTGCTTACTGCCGGAGCTATAGCAGGTAACAAACATCTGGGAGGACGGCGCCGTGTTGTGTCATAAATGAACGCGTCACATTATCTGCTCGGAATAAAAAAACAAAAAGAAAGCACATTGGTTTCCTTCCTGTTGTTTCCCCCATCAATAGACTGACTATGTTGTGATAGTTTTCTTCCCATCACACCGTGAAGGTGTAGCCATTTTGGTCTCTGTGTGACTCCACCTGTGCATACCCAAACTGCTTCATTATGTCTTTGTGTGGCAAACAAGGCGTACCGGCGGCGTCGCTGGTGACCCCTGCCGATGTCATCAAAACCAGGCTGCAGGTGGCAGCTCGAGCGGGCCAGACGACGTACGACGGAGTCATCGACTGCTTCAGGAAGATTCTCCGAGAGGAGGGGTTCAATGCATTTTGGAAGGGCGCGGGAGGTAAGGCACTCCTGCATCCATCGTTCTTTATCGACTGCAGACGAGAGAAACTGACCTCAGGTGCACTTCTGCCTTCCATTAGCTCGTGTCTTCAGATCGTCGCCACAGTTTGGTGTGACCCTGGTGACCTACGAGCTGCTGCAGAGATTCTTCTACGTTGACTTTGGGGGACAGTAAGTACTTTGGTTGTAGAAAATGAGAACAAACGTCTACTCTGTTTCATGCACATCTCAACAATGTCTTGGGAGGAGGGGGGAATATTCATGACATTTTCCATCAGCTTCAGAATTTACCTAATTGTGGTGGAGGTCAGTGTTTAATCCAGATTTTTTTCTGGAGGCCTCAGATGTTTGTTAGAGAGCATTAGTAAACAAGCCAGACCAGCCAGGGAGGAACATGTGAAGTTTAAAGGGGCGTATTATTTATTTTCCAGGCACATGTGTCATTTTGTGGCACAATTAAGTATCTATCTGATACCTTCAGTTGTTATAAAAATGCCGTATATATTTGCCTTGAAATTGGTCCTCTGTCTCTTTAAGAAGCTCTTGCTGTTTCAGACTCTGCACCTTAAGGAAGTCATCACAGCAACATTCCTCTATCAAGTGTTTAACAATGTTTTTTTTTACCAACTTTTCACTGAGAGGTAGAAGGAACGATTAGCAGAGGTGTAATTCCACCAGATGTTTGCTAATTGTTGCTGGCTAGTCTGAAGGAGCTGAGCGGGGGAGTCTTGGGGAGAGGCGCTCTGTGTTGTGGAAGCTATGCTTAAAAACTGCAGCTCTGAAGAGGAACTGTATGGAAAAGGCGGTGCTTGGTGAGAGTAGGCATTCAGGCACCCCCAAACGGTTGCCATGGGAAATTAAAGGATTTCTGAAACATACATTTCGTCAGAAAACGGAAACGGTGGCATGCAATTGCAATCCCAGAGAAAGTTTCATCCATCCATCCATTTTCTTTACACTCCATTTTCTTTACACCCTTGTCCTTTGTGGGGTCAGGAGGGTTGCTGGTGCCTCTCCAGCTAACGTTCCGGGTGAGAGGCAGGGTTCACCCTGGACAGGTCGCCAGTCTATCTCAGGGCAACACAGACACACAGGACAAACAACCATGCACACACACACTCACACCTAGGGGCAATTTGGAGAGGCCAATTAACCTGACAGTCATGTTTTTGGACTGTGGGAGGAAACTGAAGTACCTGGAGAAAACCCACGCATGCACAGGGAGAACATGCAAACTCCATGCAGAAAGACCAGGGCAGGGAATCAAACCCAGAACCTTCTTGCTGCAAGGCACCAGCTCTACCAACTGCGCCACTGTGCATCCTGAGAGAAAGTTTCAATCACACTTATACAACACTGTCTGCTGTTCACTCATGAAAACTCTCATTAAGGTTAATGTGGTTGTATCATGAAATGAGGAGAAGTCTGATGGGAATGAGAGAATATACAGCTGGAACCAGCAGTCTGTTCATGAACTGAACTTCTTCTTCGATTACAACGGTTTAAAACACGTTTGACAAAGTCTGGTTTGGACATGCAGTGTTTTAATGAAGATTATCATTATGATATCAACTTTTCCGTGTGCATGAGAGAGAATAATCTCCCTTGGGAGAGATCAGTTTCGCTGGATCTGAATCAAGCATCAATGATGGAGCTGTTCACTCACTACCCGTCTCTCCTTCTCCAGTCGTCCCGCTGGCTCCGAGCCCATTCCCAAACCCGCGGTGAAGGATTTCCCCTCTGTGACCGCCGACCACGTGGGCGGTTACCGTCTGGCTGCTGCGACCTTTGCCGGCGTGGAGAGGAAGTTTGGTTTGCACCTGCCAAAGTTCAAGTCCTCTGGAGAGTCCAAATCTGAACCTCAGCCGTCCTAAACAAAGCCGCGGCGGGGAGGCCTGCACGCTCCTCCGATTTCAAGTTAATCCGAGAGGCCGTCTTTCTTCAAACGCTGCATGGGTGTGGCTTTTGTTTTCTTTGCATCGCTTGCACAACTTTACTGTACATATTGTACTTCTCGACAGAGGGACATTATGGCTCAGCGAAGAATCCCTGCTCTTTTTATTTCTTGGTTTGTGAGAGTTTTGGTGTGCATAGGTTATATTTAACAAAGATGTACAGATATTTTCAAAATATTTATTTTGAAATTATGACCAGGGACGCGGGAAATAATTTAAGTGTATTTATTGTATTTTATTGAAATAAATCATTCAAAGTGTTTCTACTGTGAAATGTACATTCTCTGTTTCCCCCCCAAAGTTTTGTCTCAAAACGAAGAATCTAGTTGGATCCCGTCACTTTACATGTCAGCTACGAACTCGGCTGAGCAGATACAGCATTCATGACTCCAGCCAGGAGGATAAGTACAAAACAGCATCAAAGCAGAAATTTGTCATGTCTAAATGAGCAGAGATGACAACCTGAGCTGCAGCCACAGGCAGAAACTAACACACACACACCTTCGTGAAATGTCTTCCATTTTAATATTGAATCATTTTAACTGTTTGAACCGATCTATAGTCAATCACAAATATTGTTTCAACATACAACCTATTTTGAAAATAATTTGAATATAATGCACATTTTTCATCTACATGAGTCAAAATTCTGCATGCAGTAAAACACGTGGATAGAAGTGAAACCACTGTAGTTGGAGTCGTCAAAACTTAAAGAAAACGGAAAATTGGTCAGCATATTTAAAAAAAAGCCAGGAATTTTAAACATACCACAAGCTGGAAGGTGATTTGTTGATCAAAAAAAAATAAAAAAATCAACACAATGAACTGCACAGAGGACCAAAAAGGTGCATCCATGTTGAGAGCAGAAAATGAGGAATCTGTTAAGCACCAATGACAAGAAGTCTGTTTGGAGGAGTCAAGGCGAGGCTTTTAAACTGAACAGTGTAGTAACCCTTGAATGGCGGTGGCAACATCATGATATGGGCCTCATGAAACTACAGTGGTACTCATGAACCTGCTTGGTGAAAATAAACAGGGAAGAGGCATGTGTCCAGATTAACCTGATAACCTGAAATCAACAGAAAATTCAAACTTGGACAAAAACGCATCAGAACTGGCTTTGGAACAGATAAACATCAAACTTCTGGAAACCTAACCCAAATTCAAAATGTTCATGCTGAGAAATCAACCAATTGAAATTAGTCCGAAATAAAATATCCATCTATAAAAAGGAAGCTTGCAGGAGTCCATAAAAAAAAAAAGTGGTTTTCTGCGTGTTTATGTACCCGTATGCATGCAAGTTTAGTAATCATTCTATGCTGAAACTGAGTGGTTCAACTTATCATTAAAAGCCTGTAGTTAATATGACCTTCGAGTTCCAGGTGAGTGAAAGAAAACCTCTGAGATGATCACAGCACTGGGTTCATAACTTTAATAGCATGACTGACATTTCTGAGTTTGTGCAGCGGTGCATCTATTTGGCTTGAAAAAAAAAAACAAAACACAAAAGTTAAGGCTCTTGACATGCACCAACATACTGACAGGTAAAGATTTTACAGATAAACATTAAGGCATCTGGTTGAAGAGAAGACGACCATTTATTATTTATTTTTTTTAAATAAATGGCTTTGTGTTAGTGTCGCTGTTTGATAACCCTGCTGCTTGGATCTCTATTTGAGGAAGACCGGTAATGGAAATCAGAAAATGTTTACACTTTCATCCTACAGTCATGTGGTCAGAAAACAGGGCCGACAGTAACGAGCGCCCAGCTGGTCCCTTAAACGCCGCAGCGACGAGCTCACGCAGCCAGATTCTGAGCGGCCAGCTCCTCCGCGTCGTCTCTGTTCTCGTTGATCTCTGCCAGCGTGCAGACGAAGCGCGTCCACTCGTCGTTTCGCGGAACCGCAATTTGCTGGAAGGAGGGACACAGAAGAGTTACTCCAGGCTGCGGGTGACGGCCATTTATGCAGATAATGGCTAAATAACACAGACCCGAACTGCTCAGAGCGGTTCATTAAACGATCCTTTAAATACGACTCATTAGGCTGAAGTGAATATTTTAAATAATTAATCGCTCATTTGTGCTCAGGGCTGCTACACAGTTTGCATGTCAAATCTCTTACTTCTCCAGAGTGAAATGTCCAGTGTTGTCATTATTTCTGGTTTCTTTTGAAAGGTAAACTTTACTCTGAACTCAGGATATATTCAGAATGGCTTAGATTAAATGTAAAAACTGCAAAAAAAACAAAACAAGAAGATGAATGGATGAAAATGAGGACAAAAATCAAATGGGATATGGAATCATTTTTATCCCCCCCCCCCCCTTTTTTTTTTTTTTTTAAGTTTTCATACCAATCATGACCTGGAAAATATTAAAAGCTAATTTCATGCAGCATAGGAAAACAAGGGCGTAGCTCACACCGGATTAACAGTCATGTTTGCTCACCTCTCCAACCTCATAAACAAGAATGCATCCATCGGCGTCTCCCACTGCGATCTCTCTCCCGGTATGAGCCCATCTGACCCTGTTGAGGGCCGGGCTCCCCTCCACCACAACGCTAGCAGTGGGGACCTGAAACAACAACAAAAGCAGTGCAGAATATCAATCAGAGGAGGAATGGCTCTCTGCAGACAACTCTGCTGATGCTGCTGTATGTGGGAGCCAGCAGAGGAAGGTGTCGGGAGGAGGAACCGGACCTCGGTGTCGTTGTTCAGGTTCCACAGGTCCAGGTGGCCGACGCCGTCCACGCATGCAAACAGAGCCGGGTGAGTGGGAGACCACATGACGTCATACACGTAGTCGGAGTTGTCTTCAAACGAGTAGAGCGGCTTGTTATTCTGCACAGGAGAAACACATGGGAGCACTCATTCTGATGGAAGTAAAACAGAATGTGAGTTTTTTCACACACTGGCTGCTCAGAAACTTGAAAATAAATCTTATTCTGACCCGACTGTTACTACAACTTTACTCGCAACTACGACACTTGGACAGGAAGTTAGAAATTACACAATATTCGCTTAAACGTCACACACTGCTCTCTCTCTCTTGCCTGGATAATTTCTTGAAAACTTCAAAATAATGCAAGCAAGCTTTAAAAGGTTACAAAAAAGAAACGGTTTGTGTCTATATTTTTTCTTTATTACATTTGTTTAAACCGATAAGTAAACCTGAGCTTCTAGAAATGACAAAAACAACACTGTGTTGTTTAACATATTGTTTTACAGATTATATTTATTTAGACTTTGGATGTAGGTTGACCACCATTAACGGTGATTCAAATAAAAGAAAAGTTTTTGAAAATATTTTATTTCATTTGTAATTTTTTTTTTAAAGGGGAAAAAATAATAATTTGGAAATTGGATTTGGCTTGAAAAAGCAGAGGTTTTGTTTTTAAGCTCTAAATGCACCTCTATGTATCTTCATACATTTATTTCCCCAGCTTCATTGTTTCTGCTGAAAAGAAAAGAGTCTTTGTAGCATGATGCTGCCACCGCCATATTTCACTGTGGGAATGAACTTCTACGGCGCATGTGTAAAACCTCAACGCCCACAGGTCCAAATTCTGCGCGCCTTCACGTTTTCCTTTGGCACCCTCAACTCCAACATAAATTGTGTGTATAAGTATTACTTTATTAATCAAATGACATCAATTTTTTTCTGTACTCTGCCTGATTACATCAATGTGAAGAAATGCTCAACATTACTTAACTTTAGTTAGTACTCATTAAATGCAAAGGCAGCTATTAGTCACATTATTTTAAAAAGTTTAACGGATTTCATCAGTACATTCTGGTGCAACCGGCCCTTTAAGGACATTCATGATCTTGATGTGGCTCAAAATGAAAATGAGTTTGACACAAAAGACGACATTGTATTGAGAATAAAAAATTCAACCAGGTGGAATTTATTTCCTGTTTAGGGAACTGGTTGCACTGCTAACATGGTGAAAGGGAGATTAAGTGAAACTGGCTTGTTTTGTACAAAGATGCAGAATAAAATCCCAATAAAACACACTGAAGTCTCTTTCCCACATGACAAAATAAGAGAAAGAAGTTGCACCAAAACTCTCAACCACTGCAGTTTAACAAACCCCCCTCATATCTCCTCCGTTCGCCTTTTTAGCAGTCTTACCTTGGTGCTCCACAGTTTGACGGTCCAGTCGAAGGATGAGGTGACAAACAGGTGGGAGAAGTCCAGCGGCCCTGCAGCTGTGTGGCAGTGGATCCCGGTGACGGGGCCGTGGTGGCCCTCGAACATCTCGCTGATCCCCGCTTTGCTGTGGAACGCACAGATCCGAATGAGCGCGATAACGAGCCACAGATGTGAAGAACTGACCCTCAGATTAGATACGCGTGTTCACGCCACGCCGAAGCTTTCAGAGCAACAAAACCCTAAAAAGGTTAACAATCGGCTCTGCTGCTGCTGCTGCTGGCGACTATTTAAGCGTTTCATTGAGCATGAAGGGACTCGACGGGCGCAGACGGACCTCTCCTGGACACGCTCACAGTAATCATTTACTTAGATCATGTAATTAGCAGCAGGGAGGCAGAAAGTGCCCGCGTCCCTTCAACCACATGTTGCAGAGCTGTTATCCAACTGAGGCTCTGATAATTAATGTAGAGGGGTAAATACTCAGCATGAGTGATGCTTATGCATTATTAACTGCGATGAGAGTATCACACCATTGTAAATGAGGTGGAAAATTATTCCCCCCAATTACAGAGGTGATTCTGCTGCGCAGAACCTCGCAGCGATGCCCTCGCAGCGATGCGCTGCGGAGGTGGCTGACATGCCGCCGAGCGGCTGCGCTGATTCAAGCCACATTTCGGCACTCGGGGAGGGCAGGCCCCGGCCGCACAGATGGGAACATTGTGGGATGAACTGCAGTTTTAATTCTCTCTGGGACAACGGCCTGTAAACAAACTGTCTGGAGCGCAGAAACACGCCGAGAGGGGAAAAAATGATTTGTTTCCCCTGCATGTGTGCCCTGTTTATATTGAATGACCTTTGCAAACATAAACTGACAAGCGGAAAAGAAAAACAGGATGACTGGGCAGGAGTGAAACCTCAAACAGCAGGAGATCAAGTGCTGGATTTGGGCTGTGCTGGGAAGCGAGTGGGCTTTATTTATTTGACACCCGGTCCTAGGTGGGCTTAACAGGTTGCCTCAGCTTCCTGCAGGAGTTTTGAGGAAGAAAAAAAAAAAAAAAAAAAGGGCTGCGGTCGCACCTTCCATGACGACACGACATGTAGACGGAGCCGTCCTCGCTGCCCACTACAAAGTTGTTGACGTCTCCGAGAGGGAAGGACATGGAGGTGACGGCGACAGCTTTGGACTGCTTGAAGACGAGCTCCATGCTGTCCTGTTGAGGGAAAAACATGGAACAACGTCCGTTACGCATGTCGCGTTTGTTGCCAAGAGCAACCTATTAAACTCAAATCAAACCCAGTACTTTGGGATCCTGGCAGTACAAGTGGTCCAAAACTACCTCCTTCAAAGTGAAGAACGGCTGAACTTGTATGTTGAAATAAATCGGAAGTGACATTCAGCGTGAACGAGACTCGGAGTAACACGTTTTAGTCTCCGGCGAACAGAAAGAGAAGTTGTGGAAGGTGACGTCGATTTTCTGTGCTGTATTAGAATTGTAGCCTGTAGTTTTAGGAATGGCAGCGGAGGAAGTGAAGGAAGCCGTTTACCAGCCGCCTCGCTCGGATCAGCGCTTCTCTGAGTTTTCTCTCACCTGCGGCTGGGAGAGCATATCCAGACTCCAGGAGCAGATCTTGCCGTCGGTTGAGATGCTAATCAGGTTGTGGGCGTTCTGCGTGCCGACTACGTTCACACAATACACCGGGTGCTGCGAACGCAGTGAAAGTGAATTTATTTTTCTGCTACCATGTTGAAAGTAAATCAAGTTAATCCGCCTGCGTGGGGCGTCCGCAGTACCGTGTGCGCTGCCGCCGAGAGCGGGGTCCTCTGCACGGGGGTCCTCTTATTGCTCCTGTTGTCCCACAGAACGATCTGCCCAGAGTACGTCCCTCCAACCACGACGTTCGGGTGAAACTTTGCAAACGCCGCAGACATCACGGCCGACTGCAAAGACCAAAGACAAAAAGGTCGAACGGTTAGATCTCTGATGCTCGTCAAACAAATGAAACGTTTCAAGTGAACTTTTGAGGAAAAACTTGACTCATGGCTTGTATTTCGTTAACTGTGGGAGAAACAGACTAGAAAATGAGGTGATTCATTTCTTTTTTAGTGTTGCATTGCAACATTCCCGAAGCTGATGCTTCGAGCTGAGAAAAGGTCGCCAGAAACCACCTCTGAGAACCGAACTGATCCGTGACAGAACTGGTTTGTGAACGTTTGGTTTCCAGGAGCCAAACGTTCTGTGAAACTTCTAAAAGTATTCATGAGTGTTATTTCTTTAGTCTGTTCTTCATATTCTGGCTTCTTTTTCACTCATTTTGGTCACGCTGTATTTTATTAAGCCAATAAAAACGAGCCACCTATTTTTTTCTATTTCTTCAAACATCACTTTAAGACGGGCCGAGTGCTGCAGACGACTACCAGACTGCATAAACCACCATTATTATGCCATTTCCAATACATGACTTCAAAACAATCTCAAAACAACAATATTATCATTTATTGCAGTTACTTCTCTGACAGTTCCAGTAAAAATTGTTATCGTGACAGGTCCAATTACCCTTAATATTTTAAAATGTTTCAGATCACCAAACTGAGTGAAGTCAAAAATGCATTTATTAAAGGGGAGGGAGAAATCCATTAAAAACCAACTTGGCCATATTTAAAAAGTAATTGCTCCCTAATCCCAATAACTGGTCAAGCAGGAGCTATGGAGGAACTCTGGCTCACAGAATCCTCTGTTGTTTTTAAATCAGCCACAGTGGCGTGGACATGAGCATAAACAACCTGTTTAAGGTCACTCCACAGCAGGGGTCAACACCTCCGGTTCTTAAAGGGCCAGTGTCCTGCAACTTTTAGTTGTGCCCCTGGTCCAACACACCTGAATTAAACGACTAAATTACCTCCTGAGTGTGCAGTTAAGTTCTCCAAAATCCTGAAAACAACCCGATTATTTCATTGAAGTGTGTCGAAGCAGAGATGCAGTTGGAAGTCGCAGGACAGCACTTCTTGAGGACGGAGGTTGAAGACCCCCGCTTCACAGCATGTAGATGCATTTCAAGTCTGAACTCAACTTTGCTTCTCGAGTCACTTAGAGGTCAGACATTCAATGCTAGAAAGCAGAGTTCATGTTTCCTTTGTTTGCAGCCAGTCGCCCAGGTCTTGAAACAGCAAAGCAGCTGCAGATAATCACACCGTGTTCTTTTTCTGAAATGCTGTTTTAGTTTAATGCCATGTGTAACCTTCCACAAATGTTTTTTATTTGTGTCAGTACACAGAATATTTTCCCAAAAGTTTTGGGGATTATAAAGATATGTTTGAGTTCATTTTGATCCACGGTGGTTTTGACCTTGATGGACGTCGCCTTTCAGTTCAGTTCAGATTTATTCAGATCCCAAATGGGCAACTAATGTTACAGCAAGTCCATAATCAGTCTCTTTACAGAGTCACGAATGGTTTGCTAACCTCCAAAATCCTTTGAAATCATTTTATTTCTCATCTGTTCTTGAATTTCTTTCATGAAGTGTTGCTTTTTGACATGTTCTATCCTACTTCACGTTGTCAGAATATCTATTTAAATGACTTTTTCCATTTAATTTTTTTCAACTTGAGTGGAAACTCAAGGAGCAACGCCCAAAGCTCCTATCAAGATAAAACTGTTAAAAGTACAGCAGTCGAGCGTCAAGCAGCATGTTTTACGTCATCACACTCCAGCTGGGGTTGCAAGGCTCACAAACTACTGCTGAACCTTCCCAGATCCAGACTGCAATCTGAAGAGACAGAGTCCCTGTGTAAAACCTGCTTTTAATTCTAGGACTTCTTGATTTTTTTTAATTTGGTACTTTATTTTATTAGTTACAATTTATCAGAACGTTATTACTTTTATTTATCTTTTCTTTGAAAATTACCTAAGTGAAGTAAAAGCTGTTTATGACTGTGCAATTCAAATAAATTTTGAACAGATTTGATGTCTGTAGGCTAGTTTTGGGAGCAGATAGCCCAACTAATTAAGCTGCTAAAATTAATTAGAGTTATTAAACACAGAGAAGAAAGAAAATATTCTGTATTATTAAAAACCACCCTGAATTTAAAGAATCTGTTATTTGCTGCTATGTGTGAAAAGCAAAATGAACGTGAAAGGCGCCATAATTTTGAATGTAGAAACATTACTTTAACAGCAGAGGGAATAATTATTGCTTTTCTTTCCTAATTAAAAGCTAATAATCATGTTTTAAATTTCCGTTTTTGAATTCGTGTGTCAAATTTAAATTGCTGCGACATTTTACTTCAAGTTTATCTTACTGACCTCGTGATTAGAGACGGGTAACTCATCACCTGCCTCATATTCTTCCAGAATATTAATAGTGTGTTCTTTTCCGATTATGCTTCATATTAAAAATGAAAAGGTTCCATTTTGGTCTGGGAAAGCAAAAACGGAACCAGATTTGTATATCCACCAGTGTTGACAAACTAACTTTCTAATAGAATCAACGTTTGTTTTTACTGCAGCGAAGGTGTTATAAACACTCTGACCGCTTCAGCTACTATCACCTTTTAATCAAATAATCATCGAGAGGGAAATAATGCGACAAAAAAGTAGAGAAAAAGGAAAAACAAAAAAAAAAAATCAGCTTTTGAGCCAACTTGGAAGCACAAAGCAAACTGCATTCACACTTCTGTTCAATTTTATTCATCTCAGCAGCGAGTCTTCGATGACATCCGCTCTGAAGGCAACATGTGGTTCTACTCAACTCGTCCTGGTGAAGGAGCCTCGGGGCAGCATTAATATAAAGCTGAGCAGAGCCATGGCGCTCAACTGCTCTCCCAGCTCGCTCTGTCTGAACACAGACCCCTTGTTTAGATGCACATGATAACCAGCCCTGCGCCCCCCCTGCTCCTCCCCCCCACTCCTGCTCCACACCCCCCACCAAAACCCACCCACACTTAATCCTGCTGCAGCTCTTGGAGTCCGTTCAGGTCTTGCGCCACAGGTCTTCTCCAGAACATGTGTTTGTGGAAAGATGTGGTGGAGGTGAATGCCAGCATGGTGAACTCACCATGTGAATGGAGGCAGGAAGGGGGGAGCGAAAGGGTTGGCGCTGTTCCACACTTGTGGAGCGAGGTATATTTGTGGGGGTGGGGCAGAAAAAAAAAAAAAAAAAAAAACACACACACAGAAGGGAGTTCAAGAAGGAAAAGTGAGTGATGTTAATTTTGGTACCTGACAGTGGAAGACGTATTCTGGCGTGGCTTTCTTGTACTTCATGTTCCAGACTAAAGCCACGCCGTCTGGTTCATGTGGAGTCTCCTCGTTGTTGTTGTAGGAGGCGACCAGGAGCTCAGGATACTAGTGAGAGAAAAAAGAAAACAAATGGATAAAATAGACACACTCCTCACATCTAGTTGTATGTGGAAGAGCAACAGCTGCCAGTATTGGTCTGGGCAATATGGCTAAAAAATAAAATCTCAGATTTTTGTCATGTCAGATACAATTTTAGTAAAAATGTTCCTCACTTTTTTTTCTAAAAAAAACATCACCACAAAGATTAAGTACTTTCAAAACGTGGTTTTTATTTCAAACTCCTCTTCGGTGAATTTGTACGAAGGAGTATTAGAGCCAGGCTACAAGACTTTTTGTTTAATTACGAGGATAAAGTCATAATATTAGCAGACCGTATATTCTATTTTACCAGAACACCTCAAAATTAAGAAAAAAAGTTGTTTTAATGAAAATAGAAAAAAAGCTTCTAGTTATCGAGCTATGACATGACGAGTTTAGTTGTGTGGCTTTTTTCTCCAAAATAGACCCAGTCGTTTGCTCAATCAATTCAAAGTCCTACTCCTGATAATGATTTGAAGCTGACTTGTTAAAAGATTAAGTATTTCCTTATTTGTCAAACTGATAGCAAAATATAGCTTCACAAGATGTTAAAATTTCTAATTTTAGTTTTTTGCTATTTGTGAAGGAGTTTTCATAAAACTACAACTGAAGTCTCCTAAAATAATGACTTTATTCATATTTAAGGCATGATTTTATTGAAAAAACTTTGCAGCCTGGCCCTAATATTCTGTCGTAGCATTGACCTGAATTCAAGATCCAAATAATAAAGTCTGTAAAACCTGCTTGTCAGACAAGATGGCGAGTTGACATCCCTCTGAACTATGGAAATAAAACAAGTGGAATGATAGATACCATTTCTTTTTTCCAACAAATTAAATTTTCAAAAGCCAAAACGTCTATGCTGAAAAAGTGACTCTTTCCGTACATATTTGTGGCTCGTTTCACGCAGCTGCACCATTTCAGATCCTCAATAATGTCCTTTATTCCTTTTATTATTTCATAAAAACCCGACTACTTCAGGAGCAGTTAAAAAAAAAAAAAAAAAAAAAATCAATATATATAAAAAAAAAAAAACTTTGTTGATAAAACTGCATCCAAAATCAAAAAGGAAACAGCATCTAGAAATACAAACAGGTTGTGGATGTTTGCAGGATGCTGCTGAGGTTTTTCAGGTGTTAATGTTGTTCTGGGCCAGAAATACAGTGAACAAAGAGGTTAGGTGCTCAGTCACTGTCAAAAACCATTGCAGAATCAGGAGTGAAATGACCTTAGACACCAGAGGAAATAAATCATTACAGCCGGCGGACTCAGCTACAATGTGCATGGGACCAAACTTGGTTTTCCTGAGGGAGTTTTGGCTGAAAGGGAAATGTTGTCAAACTGAAGCAAAGTAACCATAAAACATGATCAAAGCCCTTTAAAAAGCCAATTTGAAACAATTACATTCACTTTTTCCTTCAATTTGATTTTTTTTTTTTTTTTAGAAAAAGGAGTGATTAAACAATTGCTTAATGGCGCTTTGAAGGATGTGTTAAAATGGTGCAACTGTCAGAGAAAATCACCTGCAGAGACCAGTCCAGACAGGTGACGACCCGATGCTTGGACCAGCGCTCGTCCATGAACTGCCTGTTCAGTGAAAGCTTCGCTCCCGCCTGAATTTCCCTGGAGAGGGAAATGACATCAATCAATGAAAAAGTAATACTTCAAAATAAACAATTACGGCTTTTGAATTAAGTGCCATTTACCCTTCCTTGTCCTCCAGGTCACGACCGCTGTAGTCAAAGAAGATGTCCACGTGCTCGTAGAGCGCTCGCTCGATGATGCGAGTGCTCTGGTCGAAAAATTTAGCAAACTCCTCGGAGTGGAGGACCTGGAGTTTTTCCTCCTCGGTCAGCTCGTACGGCGGGGCTTGACAAAGACAAAGAAACAGAAACTTACTGTTGTGGAGATGTGGAAGATAAAGATTTGCAAATGTAAAAAAAAAGAAATCTAAAACTTTTCCATTGTTCTGTTAAGCCAAAACCACAAAGGTTAATGGATTTTATTGGGATTCTTATGTGACAGACCAGTACAAAGAGGAAGGACAATAACAACTTTTATTTTTCTTCTACAAATGAAATTCCTGAAAAGTTTCAGATGAGTTGCAGTTGCAAGGCTTACTAGCCATGTTGTTGTCTGTCCTTCGTGACAAAATAGCTTAAGTCAGTCAGTCAGATTAGAAGAAAATCTTTGAAAAGGAATTGGTTTTTTGTTGTTGTTTTTTTTCACAGGTTCTCTGATTTCAATCACATTGTGTGAATCACACCGTGATGCTGCCACCACCATGTGTCACTGTATGGATTACTACATACACTTTTGGGTTTTCTTCTCCAAATGGGTCAAAAATCAACATTTTTGTCTCATCTGACCAGATGAAACACATGGCTTAAGGCAAAACGGACTTTTTATGGCGTTATTGTAAGGATGACAATTTCACACTTGGACAATAGTTACTCTGTTGCCAGATATTCCCATCCGAGTTGTAGATCTCTGCAGATCCAGATTAACAGTAGGTCCTCTTTGCTGCTTCTCTAATTAATGTTCTGCCTCTCTGGCCTTAAGATGCTGGTTGTTTTCTAATTTTCTCTACCAAACCTCTGAGGTCAGAATTACAGTTCTAAAGGCAGTCAATTTTATTTAAGGTAAAGGGCGCTGGATCCAAAAGCACTTTGTAATGGTCTATCTAAAGGTGTACGACCGTCTTTAGGAGGCATCAGTGTGATGCTCTGTAAAAATCCCAACAAATCCAATTGAAATTTTAGTAGAAGTTTTTGTAGCAGTAATGAATTACCTTCTTCTTCTTCTTCTTTCTGGACCAGTTTCTCAGTTTGATCCTCGACTACTGGTTGAGCTGGAGCAATTTCTTCCTCCTCTTCTTCTTCTGTCGATCAAAAAGTCATAAAAACTCAGGTCACAGATTAAACGAGGCTCTACAAACTTTATCTCCTGAAGACAAACCCTAAAAGGTCATATCCTAGTGATTACCCGTTTTTGTCCGATTTCCATATTACAATACGATTTTAAAAAAATCAAAATAAAGTGGAAAACTTTATCAAGAGGAACGATTACGCCTCCAAACGGATGCTTCATGCAGCTTGGCCGCTTTATTTCACACCTTCATTATTTTTCGCTTTCAATAAAAGCTCCACCCAGCGATTACGGGCGCAGCAAAAGAGTGATTTTGTATCTCTGCCTTGCATTTGTTTGGTTTGTCAGCACTATGTTGCTTTTCAAAGAGGAACCTGCTCCTTTATAGCAGGGAAGTTTGTATTAAAGGGACATGGCGCAGCGGGTGTCTTGTTGTCATAGGGACCCCTGTCTTTCCCCAACTGTTAATGAGACACAATCCATTCAAAGGGAGTCTGGCTGTCAGTGTAGCCATTTCCTCTGTGTCCCAGTTGCAGGTTGCCCCCTTCTAGGCCACGGGGCAGAGGGTGAGGAGCAGCTGCCTCGGCCCATCCTTTTGGACTTGACCAGATGACGGCATGGTGCAAAAGCAGATGGTGATGCAGGGATTGTCTTGCGCACTTCAGAGGTGGCATGGGGATGGCACAGAGGTTTTCCGCCTGGCCGCCTCCAGACAAGCCTCCCCCTGAACGGCAAGCCTGCGCAATTACCGTCCTAGCAGGAGGTCCTGCAGCTCCTATTCAGGCTCTGAGAGTGTACAACAAAATACAGGCCACACCAGCTGGCAAACTGCACACAGGTTTCACCTCAAAGAAGACTAACGTGATTCTTCCCAGGACATCTTCTCGAGATGGTATTAAACGTAAAACGAAAGGAGAAAAGACGCGATTCGAACTGGGCAGGGGGACGTTCTTGCTTTGTTTCCAAAAAGCGTTTGCAGTTAATCCAAGATCACCACACTGCAAGCAAGAGTTTCTCTCCCAGAGAGATAATCTAAATGATAATGTCATCCGTCACTTTGTCCATAAAGTGATTTATCCCTTTCCTCAGACGGAGGGTTGAGGGACGAAGGTTATTGGGAGCGCTGATGAGTTTACAGAATCGGGTTGATGACACGAGCCATTTCGATGTGCAGCCATACCCTACTCCCAACAGGAGAAGGTTAAAATCTTTCCTTTCAAGGGCCTCAATCAGGCTTAAAGGAAAACAGTAATCACTGTCTTTCAGCTAGTCCCGGCCGCGCTCGTCAGCCCTTTCCCTGGCGAGGCAGCCGGAGCAATCAACCTGCCAGGCATTAGGAGCGGACAGACAATCTGAAAATAAAGGGTATAATGCACCTGCCAGCCAAAATGGCCATTTGGAGAAAAGCTAGTGATCCTGGTGACCCCGCTGGGGGGCTGTGCGCGTGTGCGGGTGGGGGGTAGAAGCAGCAAGGGTGGGTGGGTTGCATTTAACAGAATTCACCCGGATCACCAATGTCCCATACACTGACACCTCTTTCAAAGCAAGTCCAATTATGGCTTTTGTACCACTTAAGAAATAAAAGCTTTTTTGGGGGTGGGGGACAGGATAGGACAGGGAGTGGAGGGGTGGAAAGAGCAACGGCAAGTCCAAGTCGACAGACAATACATTAATGCAAACATAGCAAAGGATGAACAAGTATTAAACAACTGTTGTACACAGCTGCAGAAGTCACCAAGGCTTCGTCTTCAGCATTGCACCGCAAGAACTCAAAGATCAGACATGCACAGATCAAAATTTTCAGGTTGAATTTCTGTCTTTGGCTTTTTTAAAGCTTTGATTTACTGATACAGATTTTAGAATAATATCAGCAACTATAGGAATGGCACTGAAAGGATTTTCTCTAGTCCAGTCATGAAGTCTTTATTTAGTCATGATTTTATTCATATTAGAAGCAGAGCCCAAGTCAGGGCAAAAGTAGGAAAGGTACGACCATTTCTAATGTGACATCAATAACTGATGTTAACATTCAGTGAAGCTATTGTAGCTAGCATTCTAAAACGGTAGACTGCGTGCATTCCTCGAGAAACCAAACCTCAACCTTTGCTTTAGGATGTCCAAAGAGCCGTTTTAAATCCACCAGGCTTCATAACATTTGTTGAACGATAAGAAAAAAAAAAGAGAAAGGGTTTATAAACCACAGTCGGCAACACATAGCCAAAATCTGCAAATTTTTTAGATCCACACAAAAATGCCTTAAACTGCATGTATTACTAAATGAAATCCAAATACACCTAAATTCGCATAGTTGGCACTACCACAGAAGATAATCTCTACAGTCTTCTTTATTTCTGCTGTTGGGGGTGCAGCAAGTCAGCGCTAAGGAAAATAAATGGCACTCCTGGATTGGCTGTTTTGCAAATGCTTGCCAGTAGCATATCAAGTAGCATTGCATCTAGGTATTTTAGCAGTCAACACTGCATTTTTTTTTCCCCAACCACATATTTTGGATATGATTTACTGAAAAATCCACAAATAGGTGAATTTTCTACAAATAATTTAGAGTCACGGTCTAGAAAATCTGTGAATAGATTTCTCCGCGAATACTCCATTCAGTCTGTTATCTGATGAAAGTCCAGCTCTCTCTTGCAGCCTGAATTCAGCACAATAAGTCTCCATATGTCCTTCAAATACAGTTTATTTTTAAATAGCTGCGATCCCTTTACTTTCATCTAAAGCTAAGAGAAGAATTGGGTTGCTACCTCAACCTGGTAGAGCTTAGCATCGTGTGATCAAGGATTAAAAAACAAGATCAGATTTTTGAGTTTTCAACCAACCAGCAGATCACTGGTCTGAAACGATCAAGCTGAAAATCCAGTTTCCAGGCACTAGTTAATATTTCTCTGTTAAACACCACTTACAAACCCACAGAAAACCAGTAGTCTAATACTACAGACATATAATAGTACTACCGTTGTTCATTTTAAAAATAAAGTGGTTCTAACATAAGAGTATTATCTAAACCTTGTAAATAGCGAACGCCAGTATTGGTTGAAGGAACAAAGTAAACCTCTGGGAAACTCGCACATCAAAATCAAAAAGGGCGCACATTAATAAAAATCACACAATGAGGAAATTTAAAAAAGGAAAACATCAAATTTTCTCCTTGAAATGATCAGCTACTCTACGACAGATATTCAAGCGCTACTAATCATCAAGTGCATAAAAGCTGACCACAATTCCAAGTGGCACTTGAAGCAAGCAGGCCTTTAAGGACTTTATGATTAAAAGTTTTGACCTACCTCTAAATTCAAAGTGATTAAAACAATCACATTCAATTAAACATGAGATCTACTGAACCGCTCGGCGTACTTGTGTTCCTGACGAGTCTTTTGAAATGCAGTGCTGAACCAACCAATCCACCTCCCACCCTCCCCACAGCGTCCAACAATATCTTACTCCATAATTACAGCCTTTTATTGAAGAGAGCGTATTGATGCAGTCTGGGAATACCGCAGCACTGACACGTTCACCAGTTTAGTAGATTAACGCGACACTTCCTTTACTTCAAACTCCACTCATATAGAGAGACGTCAACGGATTGAAAATAGAAATCAGGAAAACAAACGGAGCCAATGTCATTGTTGAAAATCACACCTGACTCTTTCCTTTTTTGTCATCACAACTCTTCACAAGTTTCAGTGTTTCAGACTCTAAATATATCAGAAGTAAGCATCAAGGGCAATCGAAGTTTAGCCAATATGCAGAGCATGAATGCACGATATTTGAATATATATCAGCCGACAAAATACTGCACCAAAGCAACCCTTTGCGACGACGACAAAAGACAATCATGAGTTGATATGCTGTGCAACGCTAACTGAAAGTGTGCCGTTTACATTGCTGCAATAAAAAGTGTTTATTCAGTTAACTTTGCAGTCAGGATTTGTATAGCTGACATTTAATAAACCGATTCTTTTAAATTCATTGTTTAATACTAATGGTTTTCTCTTTTTAGTGTCGTTTTGTGAATTTGAATGTCAGCTATAGCGCTCTGAAAGCAACATATTCTTCCACACGTTTGTTTTTTTTTAAACTCAATAAACTTTTATGATAGGAGTTAGTCATATGGTCTTGTACCTCCTCTGCGTACTAGTAAAACTAATCAGATGTCTCGCAAATAGCCCTGTGGAAAAAATCCAAAGAACTGAAGCCTGACAAAGTACAGATGCACCAGTTATCCTCGGTTGATCCTCCAATTTTCAGTCTGAGCGACTTTCTTGACCAGTGACGAGATGAACCACATAAACCGTGATTTTTATTTATTTTATTTTATTTTTATTAACAGCTAGGTGAATATTTCATGCTACCATCAGCACATCTTAGCAGCTAATAACATTCCAGGTCAGCTCTCCATTTTGTCTATATGGTGTTTTATATAAATGTTACAAGATGCACAAAAGGTTTAAGAGGTTATTTAAAAGAAACAGTTTTTTCAAAGGTCTGTCTGCTGCTCACTTAGCTGCCAAGTCACCTTTAAGCCATGACTTTAATGTTTTTCATCATGTTGTTACTTGATATGACTATATTAAGATAACAATTTTATCCAAAATATGATATTGTAAATGTAAAAACTTTTTTTCCCCAAAATGATATTGAAAACGGCTGCAGATTATTTAACATCGGGACTAGGAAAACAAAAAGATATACGATAAAAAGATAATGTATTGGTTTTATTATTTTCTTAATATAATTAGGACAACAATTATTTATAAACACTGGTAGAATCAGGTTTAACGCTGGTCGTTCAATTTTACCAGCATGCTTCTTCTGAGCAGAGGTAATGACATTTTGGAGTGGCCTGAACAGAGTCCAGACTTCAGTCTGTGGAGGAATTTAAAGATGACGGTGATGGAAGGGAGGCCTTCCAATCTCAAAGACTTGGTGCTTCATCACCAAATTGTTAAAAAAAATTAAATTGTGAAAATGTCTTTGCTTGATATAGTTACAATCATATTTTTTGCTGAATATTGAAATTTCATATTGAAATTTAAGTAAAAAAGTTTTTAGTAATTTTTTTTTAGATTATTCAAATATTTTGTTAATGATCCCTTACGACTGTGGCGACTATAAAAACAATCAGATGCCTTCTGGTTTGTAATATCAAATAATGGAGCATAAGAATAATTTAGGTCCCAAAAAGTATTACTTTTTTGTATTATGGCTACAAATACTTTCTTCTACACATAAAAATAAGATAAAGACAACAAGATTTCAAGTTCACTGGGACATCAAGGATTGCTTCTGCTGATGCTCCATTTCGCAGCATCAACAGAAGCTTCTCAGGAAAAAAAACACAAAAAAAATTAGATAGCATTCTCCCTGATTGCTCATTGTTGTTTTCTCTTATATGTGTGAACATAAAGCTGGTGATCTCGAATCTTCAACTCGTTTTTCTGGGATGTCAGGAACACACAGCGGGAACCCTCAACCTGCAGCAGCCAGGGCGCGATAGCCGCTCCCTCTAATGCCACCGCCTGCTGACCTTGAGAGTGCGGCGCCGCTGCCTCTTTTCCACAACACGATAAATCACTCAATCAGAAAGCAGGCCAGACGCCACCCCACGCATCACAAATGTGGCAAACGGGAGCAAGATGGGGAGGCATCGCCGTCTCATCGGGCGCCAGAAGTGATGGTGTGAAAATGCACAATGTCACTGAGTGCGTTTTGTTATGTGCCTGTTCGGTGAAGGGAGAAGACAGGGGAAGCGAAGGAGTTGATGAAATGATTACATAGTGGCAGAGAGGGGAAGGGGGGCTCTGTGTTGAACAGCTGGCAGAGAGTGTCGTTGTTTAACACGGTTTTACTATACCCAGTGGAGGCCGGAGAAATGAGGAGCAAAAAAAAAGATGCTCTTCATCCTTCACTAGTTTGGTTTGTAGTGTACCCCCATGAGCCCCTTTCCAAAACAAGAAAGAAATCTGACCTTACGCACTCTGCGTGTCATCTCTGAATTTTCTACACATCAGTACACTGTTTAAAATCCAAACCAAGCTTTCATGGACGCTGAAGACGAGTGTTAACTGGTGCAAACTGAGATGAGTTAAAAGACAAATTCATCCAGTAGCTTAACGTGAAGGTTCAAAACCAAAATCCTGATCAGGATGTCAGACAAGCCCGTTATTCACCATCTGAAAACAAAACAAAAAAAATCATCCAAGAACAAGCAGCTCAACTGGGAATATTGAATATTTAATACAACATGTGTTCAACATGTGGATTTTGGCACAAATATTCTGTTTGTCCACCCACATGAAAGCTTCGGAGCAGCAATTACATACATATCAACACGCTTCAGAGGCAATAAGCAGCTGAACGCGCAGCGCTTCATATCTTCCGCTCCAATCGCATTTCTCCTTCCTGTCACTGGTTTCTCATCCTGCTCGCTAATTACACCAAAGCCGAGCTGCTGGTGGGGTTCAGAGGAGCCGAGCCCGTCTGAACTGGGTCTCTGCTCTGACTCCTTGTGTTTCCTACATCTCATTTTCCCATCACTTTCATCTCAGGGCTTTGTAAAGCTTTTCCACACGTCATTCATTTCCCTCTTATCCCCAAATGTTCCTGTTAGCAGCCCCTCCACCCTCAAGAAATAATACATATCTTAGAGAAGCAAAATTCTGAAACCTTGTTAGTCCGAACGTAATGAATGAGTGGAGATGAACAGAGAAATCAGCTTGTGACCAGAACTAGATGATTTTTAGCTCGACCTGTATCGAAGAGATACTTGGTCATGGTAACAACAACACTCTTCAGTGTGGAAGTTGTTATAGCAGTAAGAAGACACAAAGGTAATTATTTTCAGTGGTGTTGAATAAGTGAAATCAGAGAAGCAGTGGGATCCAGGAAGCTATTTAAGACAAAATGTCTGTGTTTAATTCAAGCTGCAAGAGAGAAAGCAAGATTTTCAGCAGGTATCAGAAAGCTTAAAAAGCAAAGAACATTACAGTTTTTAGCATTTAAGATGCTAAAAGTAGCATTTTTTTCACATCAACTCTAATAATTTTCTTAATTTCAAAAATAATGGCAAAATCTGGCTTTTCAGCATCTGAGCTTTCTTACATCACCTCTCCGTCTAATAGGGTCACATGAGTTAAAAGAAAGTAAAATAGCTTTAATATTATTGAACATTAGATTTAACTCACATTCCTCTCACTCTTCTTTCCTTTCCACCGTGAACTCCCCCTGAGATTTAGCATCTTAATCAAATCGCCATGAACTATATAACAGGTGTGGGTATAAAAGACAGTTTGCACTTCATCCAACTTTGCAGCTACATTTAGAAGGCTATACTATTTCATTTACACCCTCATAGTTAGTATATATTTGAAGAGAGTATTAAATAATCAGTTTAATATTACTTTTTGCAAAATCACAAACACAAATGATTGTTTGGGTGCAACATTTAGTAAGATAATATATGTTTTGAGTAAGGCTTTTACACGCTCTGTATCAGTGTATACTGACTGTACTGATACGCATTATAGGCAATAGCTTATATATTACGCAATATGCAATAACATTGGCCTGTTGAATGGACTCTAACTACCCTTAATGCCCACAGCTGATGTGTATCTTTAACTGCTGAGACATTAGAGCTCACTGAGTGGCAGGGAAATTATGTAATGGTAAAGAAAGAAACGTGTCAGCAAATGTGGGTTAATTGTAATTAATATAGTCATCGCAATTTTCAAACATAGTGTTGCAATTAAATATCTCGCCTAGACCATGCAGTCCAACCGATGCTGCATCCAAGAAGTCCTTTTAAATTGCACACTCGGAAATTGCGATGTCGACTTTGATTTGATATATTGTGCAGCTCTCGCTGCTAACAAGATATTTAATGATCACGTGAGGACAACTTAAAAAAAAAAAATATATATATATATATATATATATATATATATATATGAATTAATTTTAGAGACAAAATCGGAGACAGGGCAAATCTGCATAAAAAAAAACTACACGAATGTCTGATTTTTTGAAAGAAAACATCTAAAAAATAAATACATAAATAAATAAAACAAAAACAAAACATAAATCACCTTCTTTAGCCTGGATGGGGGCTGGTGTCTGAGTCTCCTTGGTGTAGGACACTGTCTCACGTGGTGGGAAGTCCACCTGCGTGACTTTGGCCATTCCCAGTTTTGGAGTCACACGCCTATAAAACACAGAACAACTCAAACTCTGCACCACATAACATTAACCATCCTTAATATATTTTGCAACAATCCTCACCTCACTCAGAGAAACGCTTTAGCTTATCTAAAATAATTCGTCTTTCTCTGTACCGTGAAAAAAATTGATTAGTTCACAATTTATTAGCGCTATATAATCCGATCTTTTCAACATGCATGACGTCACCGTTTCTCCTGGACTGTATCAACTTAACAATGACCCTGAAAGCTAAAGTAATCATGCCATAGATTGAGAGAAAGGAAAATGACCAGGAAAGGAGAGAAGAGAGTGTCCAGTACCCCAGCTCAGAATCAGAGTGAAGTTGAAGAGTGGACGGGTCAGAGTCCCAGTGCAGAGTCCTGATTAGTGTCACAGCAACAAGGCAGCATTAGTGACAGACAGACAGACAAGCAAGCACATATGAAGAGACCCGTTATGTTAGCATCAGAACATGCTGATTGGAACGATCGAAAGTCTGTTCAATTTATACCAATGCAGCTTTAATTTCCCAGCAAAAAAAAATAAAAAATGAAATTGAACAATGGATCTGTCCAAACTTTGTCACACCAAAGGCTTTGAGCGTTGTGTAGCCAGAATGGTGGCGGTGGAGAGGGGAGCCCTCTGGGAGAAAACATGACCTCCATGTGTGTAGGAAATGGCCAAGCTGGTGAGGGAAATGAGTCAACACGTAGTGGGAACAGCTCACCGGGCCTGATGGGACACTGGGGGAGCTTGAATTTCAGCCCAGGGAAGGGGACTCTAATTAGGGGTTAAGAAGTCCCCCAGGCGTCACAGCAGCCCGCTGTTTCATTGTTAATTTGGGAGCGTTCTAATTTGGTGGCACATAAATGAAATAAACATGTCTTCGGTTGGCATAAATTTGTCATCACTCACTGCAGCAATGGCAGAGCTAATCTGAGTTTAAGCTAAGATGCAGGATTTACTGGCGTCTGTAACCTTTATGTCACAGTAAAATGCAGCAACAGGCTCATAAAAGCAAAACACACAAGCTGACAATGCACCTTAGCACATTTACAGCAATATCTACAGCAAAACACATCTGCAATCTGCAAAAAGGCTGATCACATGTCAAAGCAAGAGAAAAAGAAAGAAAAAAAGAAAAGAGAATTATCTTTTATAAGAGACGCAATGAAGCAATAAATATCTAGAATTTGCTTTAGGTAGGAAATATCTTCCAAAACAGGGAAGCCTGGACGCTCTCCACACTTGTAAATTCCTGCGCTGCAGTTTGGACTCTTGCTGAGGGATTCTTGGGTGTGTTTGTCTACCTGGGTCCCACGGCTCCATCAGAGTCCTGGCTGCCGGTTTCACTAGGAGTTTCCGCTGATTTGGGAGCAGGAGTCGTGAGAGGAGGGGCTACGTTAGAGACAGAGGCAGAATACGGTTGGTAAGCTGAACGGTTCAGAACTCAACAGCGGAAACACATCAGCGTGTTGTTGGATATGTTTTACCACTTAAATCTTGGAAGAATGCATTTCATGTGTGGGAAACAGCAAATTAAGCAAAGCATAATGCATCAATTTGCGAAAATTGTATCTGGATTAAAGAAAACATTTTAATACTTTTAGAAAAATTCAACCAATAAAAACCTACGCACATCTAAGCAAACTTAAACTGCTTTAAAAACACAACCATGGTACCACTGCCTCATTCATGTTCCAAACGGCTTCTCCATTGAGTTTTTAATGGATCTCTTCTGCCACCTGCTGTTTCAATAGAGACATTGCTCAGACGTTTTGCACACAGGTGTGGGAAACTTTTACACACACACCTTCTTTTAGAAATGCTTTTTGTATAAGGATTTTCTCCTAGATCAAATGTCTGAAACCTGTGGCTTTTAAAAGTAAAAGCAAAGAAAGAGGGTATTTTTACCCTCTTCTTTGAAGTCTAAGAAACCACATATTTTTATGTGGTTTCTGAAACGTCACATATAGTTTCCACTACGAATCCAGTAAAAAATTTGATTGATTGTCGAGTCCTTCCATGAAATTCTGCTCAAATCTATGTGCTTTATTTGTTTAAGTCCCTTACCTTTGCTTTATTTTTCATAAATATGAGACAACTAATTTTATTTCATTTTTATACTAAGTATAGGTTTTTTTCAGTTCTGATGGTTGCTGTCTATAGGAATTGTGCATTTCCTAACCATAAAATTGACTACATTTGCATAACTTAGACTTCAAACTATTAGAAGAACAAGGCTGACATAAACTTACTCAAAAACAAAACACCACCATATTAAAAGGCAGTTTGTTTTAAGAATCAGTGGGTCTAAGGTTGTACAAACAATAACCCAAGTTAAAGAAATATTCAGTTAAATAGTATTGGTAACATAGTAGATATTCATTGCTCTCACCAGCCATCTTTATCTTTTTAAAACTTTATAAATTCTCTGCAACTTGCCTTAATGTAAAATTTTATTCTGCAAATTTTAGGCAACACAGAGATAAAAGTACATATGCTGCAAATGAACAATATGTGCATCTGTCTCAATGTTGCCCAAATTTAAGTTTCTCGACTCAAACTACAGAAGAAACTTGATCAAATGTGCATTTTGACATATTTGTTGAAACTGTCACTATGTCTTGACAGTATCCGTCTCATATAATGTAGGACACACAGTCTGTGAATAAAAACATCTGCCTTCACCTAATGCTAACGAGATATAACCAATCAGAGCCAGGAGGAGGGTATTTCTGCTGTCAATCACAATCTTATGTGGAACTGCTCATCCCTATTTTCTTTCCCCGTTTGCTCTCTGCTACGCTGCAGCTAGCAGAGACTGTTGTGAATATTCAGTCTACCAAGCATGGCCACCAATGATGGCGAATAAACAGTTTTTCTGTAAAAGTAACTTGTTTCTCCTCTATTAGCACATGTAGCAGCAAGTACATGAGGTTCATTGACAGCGCTAACTCTAAAGAAATTTAGAACTTATTCAGCTGAACAGTTGTGACTGAATTAGTTTTGATCTATGCAGTTTCCTAATGACCAGGACAGTATACAGAAGTAATGTAGCATCAGATAAATATCAACATACCAAGTGCAGCATCTGGTGTTATCCCCATGCTTTCCAGAAGAGCGTCAGCTTCTCGTCTTTTTTTCTCCAGGTCGGAGTCATCCTGCTGTTGTGAAGCTTCTTTCTGCTGTTGGTCCGCCTGCGAACAGAGAAACATCAAGCATTCAGGACTATTTCAGGAATCAACATTACATTCAGATACTCTTAGACAAAAACGATGAACAAAGAGCTCCATGTCTTGTTCAGACCCTGCTCTGAAGGAAGACCATGATTACCTGCCTAATTTAAGCTAACAAGGCAAGAAACTCACAGCCGTTGCAGAAAATGGCAAATGCAAAAAGACTGAGATGAAGCTCAGTTACACCAGAAAGCCTGGAGGAGCAATCGTTTTAGAAGATTTGAACATTTCCATAATTGTTTTTCATTTGTCGTGTACATCGAACTTGGCCAAATATATTTTCCATTTCACTTATGTAGATCCAATGCCGGACTATGCAAATCCTTAAGTCAGAAAATTCATACCTTCTTTCGCTCCTCCTCCTTCCTTCTTTTCTCCTCCCGGATTTGTGCCAAACGCAGCTTCTTCCTTTCTAGTTCTGCTTTCAGCTCACTTTTGTCAGACATGATGTCACAGCTGTGAAAAGAACATATATATATATATATATATATATATATATGCTAAACTGTTTCATTAAATTTCCAAGAGGGATAAGTCAACAAGATAAGCATCCTGGGTGTCCTAAACAGTTAGTATCGTCTTTCAAAGCCACGCTTCTCCCTCATGATAAGCCTTCCACTTAAGGATTTCCTTAGAAAGATCCTAAAGGAAATTCACCTACACTTAATGGGTTTCTGTTTCTTCTGCAGCCAAACCAGTTAAATATTTCTGATAGCGTTCTCAAAACAAAATGGAAATGTTAGTTTGCATTCATTGTCGTGCATATTTTTTTTAATCAAACTTCATCTATGTCTAGAAATATACACAACTATCCAACAATTTTAGTACAGCCCGTAGCTTAATAATGTTTTCCATCACCTTTGCACTCAATTATTTACAAATATAATAAACAAAAAAAGCACATATGTTTGAGTGTGACCAAAAAATAATGCAAATCAAGCTCATCTTACTATTGCAACTCAAGAAGGAGAAAAGAGTAGATGCCATTCGTGCACAGCAAAACTTTTTTAGAGGACGCTGATCGATTTAGAGGCAGCGCTTTCATAGCCTTGCTCTCTAATCTTTTCTAGCACAAGTTACAGCAAAGTGAGAGAATCTGGTAAGATGTGAACCAAGTTCCTGATTATGACAATCCACAACTTTACATTAAGGTATCTTAATCAGCTACTAATCTATAAAAAGGGAAAATATATTTTTGTAACAAATCACTTAAAAGAACAGGGCAAAAAAACAAACAAAAAAAGCCTGACACATAAATTATGACTCAGTTGATCATCCACTGCCTCGTACTTCTATATGAATCATTGTTTCTTGTCTGTTGGTTTGTTTTAATTTTTAAAAAAAGAAAGAAAATTAACTCCTTATATTTAAAAAATTATACAAAATAATTACAATTGTATAACTTATTACATTTTGTGTAGGGAGAGAAAAAAACCAGCTAAATGTACCACGATATGCTCACAAATAGTTAACACACTGCAATACCTTTTAGACATAAAATATGTCACCGATTTTCATTTGTTTAAATAGCAGAAGTCAATGTGCGTGGATCTCAGCTGTCAGTACTGATAACTTTAGTTGTTACACTTAATCTATTATCTATATAATATGTGAGTGGGGTAAAAGAAATGTTGTAAATACTAAGTTTTCAAAGATCTGTATGAAAAAGTATAAATAAAGGCAAAGCATTAAACATCTTTCAACACTGTCCACTCACTGTCATTAGATTAGGTTGAATGAGCCCCACCCTAAAGCTAATACCAGGTTTCCATAACTTCTTAGTTCAAAACATTGTTTGACTGATTTTACTTATCTGTATAAACGTTAAAGGATGTAATCTAAAACTTGTACAACTTTTAAACTTAAAGCCAATTCATTAAGCGTCGAAATCGAATGAATAAACGGCAACATTCAACCGCTGGCTTCTCTGCTGCTAGCATTAGCCTTCCTTGTTTTTCCAGAATTTGCCTTGTACCTACATAATGCCGTCCTTTTTTTAAATCAGCAAGTTTTCGTATTTCAGATTACATGCAACTTTTTATGGTATGTGTTAACAGAGTTCATGCAACAGAAAATGTGTCAGTTTAACAAACGCAAACCTGAAGCAACTGAGTTAGCTTAGCTGCTATGCAACCGGTAGAAACGGTGCTGACTAAAAGGCTAATTTAGATGCCAACACCACTACAAAAAAGTGAACTAGTAAGTGATTTATCTTATAGCCATCTTAATAATAAATCGTGGATTACAAACCTCGAAGTAGACTTCCAACTTGACCACCAAAACAAACAAGATAGAGCTGCCAACTCAACTACAGGTGCCGAGAAGGTTCAAAAGGGAAAATAAACGGTCAAGCGATTCACAACAGGTGCAAAGAAAGCATTAATAATTATTGTTTTGTATGGTATTCTAAATAATTAAAAAATAGAATAGTAATTTGTTCAACATTATAAACCAACTTATTGACAACTTTGAAAAAAATGACCATTGTTTTTATTTTTATGTCTTCTTTTCTAACAATACTGTCATAATAACAGCAACATTGATAGATTTTAGATTTAGTCAAACTCAATGACCAGATTCTGTTGCATCTGGAAGCTGTTATATTGAATTTCTCAGCTCAAGGATAATCCAGGGCAGTTCTGAAGTGGGCTGTGTTCCTAATTGCTGTGAAAAATATGTGTGCACATGCTTTAAAGGTTCATTCATTCATCCATTCGTGTTGCTACAGTGATTTTATGGCTAGGAATTCCATATCCTAGCCGATATGGCTAGGATATGGATTACATTACGATGGCGTCACCGTAATGCAGGTCCTTAACCCATGAACCTGCATTAAGAGGTTCACTGGTTATGAACATCTTAATGCACTCCTCTTGCAAAAAATAGTTTAGAGACTATATTTACTTAAGTTTATCTTAGCCTCTTTCATATGTTTTAGAGAGAAAAAATATCTGCAGAACATATAACGTCACATCTGGTTCATAACAGTGCTGATTAGACATGTGCATTGAAATGATTGACTTGGGCAACCTTAAACAGTGGAATAATCACAAATCTAAAAACTGAAGCTGATACTAAGGTTAACTTATTTTCTATCTATTTCCATATTATTATTATACATCAGTGTCTATAAAAAGCATTCGCCTCTTTAGCTCACTGATGGCGTCACCGTCTTGATGGAAAATAAATGTTTTCCGAAGTTCTGTAGCAGGTGGAAACAAATTGTCCTCCAGGATTTCTTCATATTTTGCAGCATTTATTTTACCTTCTTCCTCTACAAACTTTCCAGGAGCTGCTGGTGAGAAGCGTCACCACAGCATGATGCTGCTGCTACCACCACCATGCTCTACAGCAGGGTGGTGTGCTTTTGGTGATGTGCAGCATTTGGTCTGGAAGGTGATACTACTATCAGGTGGTCTCCATTTCATACCTTCTGAGACGAGCAGCACCAATTGGCTGGACCTCTGGTGAATTGGGTCGGTCGCTTTAAAAGGGGGTGAACATTTTAGCACTTATTTTGTGTTACGCATTTTTATTTGTCATAATATTGTGGAAATCAGCTTTTACTTTGAAATTAAATGTGTCTTTGTGACAATTGTCAAAAATAATTTTTTAAAGCCATGATTGATCTGTAAAGAGTAAAACATCCAATGAGGTGAGCACTTTGTTAGCCACTGTATTCCACAGTAGAGACAAAATAAATACAAAGCAAAACATGTTAAGCAAAAAACAGTACAAAATTTATTAAAAACTCAGTTGTTGGCAAGTAATAAAACATCTACAGTAGCATAAAAAATTAACTGTGGGTTTATGACCTACAGTGCATATCTATTCCAATGTGAGCATCTACATTCTGTTCCCACACAGCTCATCAATATTTACATGCACATGTAACAATAAATGTTGGTGAAATATAAGCTAAAATAATATTTTGGTGTGCAAAAAAGTTACAATTTAAAGTTTAGTAGTATTTTAAGTTTTTTGTTTGTATTGTCTAAGCAGTGTATGCTGGTTTAAGAATACAACCATCTTCATAATTTCAGTTTGTGTCATTGCTTGGGGCTACCAGTTGGTCCCTTTTTGTGATGTTGCAAACATTTACAGGGACTTGCATGTTGGTTGTGCAGAGACGTATCAGGGTCAAATAATACAGTGCAAAAATCTTGAAACATCCCTTATCTTATTGGTCTTGGCTTTCAACACATCAGATTTTTAGTGTCCATCCATCCACTTTCTTTACACCCTTGTCCCTTAATGGGGTCGGGAGGGTTGCTGGTGCCGATCTCCAGCTAACGTTCTGGGCGAGAGGCAGGGTCAACCTGGACAGGTCGCCAGTCTGTTGCAAGGCAACACAGAGACACACAAACAACCATGCACACACACACACTCACACCTAGGGGCACTTGAAACACCAGGAGGAGTCCCACTTTAGATTTTTAGTGTCATTTCACTAAATGCAAATAGCAGCTTTGATTTGTTTATTGTTACCATGCACAAATTTTCAAAGGATATTTGACAATTATTTTGCAGTTTGATAGTTGAAAGACTAAAATGTAAAAATACCAAATTGCACGCAACAAAATAAATCTTAATTTGCACAAAATCTGAGGGGAAGGAGGGGATCAGAACCTTAGAGCCGAGGTACAATACTGAGCTTGATATCAATAAAGCATGCTGGTGTCTCTGGAATGATTTGGTGCCTAAGCTAATGTCAGATGCTGTGTCAAAATTTATAAATATGTGAATGCGGGAAGGAATTTTTCAGATTATGGTCTGTCAAAAATAATACTTATAACTACTTTAGACCAATTTCCAAAGCAGTAAAAACTTAAAACACAGAAAGAAAAAACAAACAAACATAATGTAGTCATTCACGGCTTGGTCTCTGTAGTGATTCAACCTCAAAATGATTAAATCAACATTAAATTATCTTGACAGATAAACTAAATAAAGGGCAGCCTGTCATCCAAAAGGAGACATTTGGATTGTCCTTCATGAACACTGGAGAAAGGTTCCTAAAGACTGACTAATGAAATAATAAGACAGCTTGATGAAGACAATGTAAAACAGAAAGATGGACACTGAAAATTATTGCAAACATTATGAGTACTTTTTACTTTTTAATGTTGGTATGTTTCAACAGATATTTCCTGGGAAACTTTAGAGGTTATTTGAAGATTTTTGCACAGAATTTTTTATTCCTGATACAAACTGTCAGCCTAGCTCTCTGATTTATTTACTATTCCTCTTCCTGACATCTCCATCGGTCTCACAACTGGCTCCATCTTCCAGTTCAGACATTGCCGGACCAGCTTTGCTGTTGTCCTCACCTCCCCTGTTGGTATGCAGAGAATGTGCAATCTGGTCACTGGGGCGTTTCCAAGACGCTCGAGTGGCAATCCAGAGAATAAGGGCCCCGAAAACCACCAGGAGGAGTCCCAAGACATTAACAAAGATTGCCTCTGGGGGAGAGTCTTTATACTTTGGGTTGGCCCTGTATGTTAGAGAAATAAATAATGTTACACTCATTTGTAGCAAATATTTACGTATAAACATCTGAATTGCTTAAATACTTACAGGCCAAAGATAAGTTTTTCTGTTATTCCCATGAGAGCAACTGCTATGATACTGGTGAAAAGAAAAAGACCACTGTAGACATGGATGGGCATACAAGCTGCTCTCCAGGCCACAGGTGTAACTGGTATCAGGTATAGGCCGACTCCGAGAACAAGCTGCCCATTCAAGAACAAGGGAAGAAAAAAAAAAAAGCTTATCAGATGCTTCAGTCATGCAACTTTTAATCCTCGTGTCTTCATGGGGAAGACATAAGCATGATAAAGCAACTTAAACACTGAAAAAAAAACAAAAAAAAAACTAAGTGTCGTAATCAATTTTGTTGGGTAGGCTGTGAATGAAAATAGGTCCATTTACCTGCAGACCGTACAGTATAACGGCCATCAGGCCCAGCCAGCTGTGCAAACTGTACATGTTGGGGATCTTGGCAGAGTTGTGAAAGTCAAAAACAGCCACCATGGCAATAACAGCGAAAATGAAGGCTGTCAAGTTCAAGCCTGCATGGATGAACTTCATCATGAGTTTGCTGCACTGCCAGGTCCAGGGAAGCCTGTAGACAATTATGGCTGCAAGAGAGGATCAGTGGCTCCATCAGTGCTTGAACCACATAGAGACTGCTGAGTCATTAAGACTTAGAAAAAATGCAACTTACTACACAATGTGAAATTGTTCTTCCTTCCTACTGCTGATCTACACTACCTTACAAAATTATTAATGCCCATTTAGGATTTTCTTTTTTTTTTCATTTTTATTTTGGATCATTAAAACCACAAACTTCAATATATTTTATTGGGATTTTATGTGATAGACAAACACAAAGAGGCACATTCCTGCAGGTATACTCTTAATCAATTACAGGTCTTTAACTGGGCCACATTCCAGCACATGAATATGCTTTCACCTAAACAATTGCATTGTAGCCTTAGTTGTATGTTTCAGGTTTTTGTCAAATCCTTTGCAGCTTTGAAGAAATTTTCTTCAAGGATTTTAGTAAATTTAACTCTATCCATTTTCACACAAACTCAAGCCAGCATTCTGTTCCTGCCCACACAGCATGATGCTGCCACTACCAGACTGACTTCACAATGAGGGCAGTGTGTTCAGCACAATGTGTAGTGTTAGTCCCCTGCATTTAAATATATAAGTTCAAACTGATCAGCTGTCCACTGAACTTTCTTCCACATGTTTGCTGTGTATTGTAGTAAACTTGCCACTTTTCCATAAAGGCTGAATTTGCTAAGTACACAACTATGAATTGAAAAGTGCTACGTGAGATGTTCACACCTTAAGATGTCTCTTTTTTTTTAAACTAGGTCAGCTTTGAACTTCTCAACTACTTTGTCCCAGACCTAACTGCAGAGTCCCTTTGTTTTCAGTAATATTTCTATTGGTGAAAAAACTGTGCATCAGTTTCCTCCCACTTCACAATTAGTGTATTTTGTGTTAAAATCCACCACTTAAAACCCCAAAAATAAAGTTTAGAGCGGAAGCACGACAAAGTATGAAAAGGTTAAATTGACATGGAGATTTTTTTCCTTTCAATTCATTGCCAACACCGCTCTCCCCTCCCACCCCAAGATTCTGGAGGATAAACAGTTCCCGTTCAACATGGTTTCTCCCCACTAACTTCCTCTCTGGGCGCCTAAACAGCCACATTCTGTTTTCAGACTTCTTGGAATGAGGGTAGTCATCCACCTCACCTGTGCCCTGCAGGAAAATGAAGCCTGTGACGACCAGCACCGGATGCCAGTTGAATTCAGCCAGTCCTCCGTTCCAGTCTAAGCCTTCCTTAAAGTGGAGAACCCACCTCAGCACGAATATTATGGCGACAAACCCGACAGCTCCGGCAGCGGAGAGAGCGAACAGGAACTGCTTCAAATTCTCCATCGCCATCAGTGAGCGAGAAAATCAGCGAGGAGGACGCGTCTGAACTGCAAGCAGCTGTTTTCAAGCATCCAAAAACTATTTCAAGCGGGCTGCTCTACAAGAAACGCGGTCACGTGACAGGGAGGCACGCAACTGTTTGGAGGAGCGACGTTTTGTAACTTGCGTACTTACAGAGGAGTCAGGACCCGTAAAAAGCAGCTATTTGTGCTGTGTCATCCTCTGACCTCAGCTGAACACTTAGCCGTTAAATGTTTTTGTCTCTGTAAGGCCGACCTCAGACACTGAGTCAAGTCTGAATGACACAACTTTCAAAAAAAGCCGATATAAGCTAGTATTATGAGGGGAGAGATGGCTCTCTGCCCAGAGCGTCATTTGATTTTATGAAAACTGTTGCATCAGTATCATTTAAAAAAATGTTTCAGTTGTTCATTGTAAATCAATGGGTAATGGCGCCAACAGCTGGCAAGTCATATATTTATTCAGTTCAATTAAAAATACAGCCAAAATTAATTAATTAAATTAATATAAATAATGTAATTATTGCTAAATTAAGTCAAATAATAGTATGCTTATTTATTGATCTAATTTTGGCTTAAATAGCTCTCCATATTTATTTATCTGAAAGGGAGATTAAAAGTTGCAGAAACTTAAACTTCACACGTTTCTTCAAATAGATGTAATAGATGATAATGGAAGTGGATCTAAAGAATCCTGTGACTGAGGACTTTGTTTTATCACCGTCAAGTGAAGAGAAACCTCTCAGTTATTTATTAAACTGTAACTTTGATCAACTTTTTAAAAAGTCAGCAAAATACTGTTTGAAATTGTTTGCACTTATGTTTGAATTAAAATTAAGCATTTCTAAATTTACTTTTAAAAATCTAAATGAAATGTGTAAGTCCACGAGAAAAAGCAAGAGAGAGAAACAGCTTTGAAAAGTATATAATTTTAATATTGTAAAAAAAACAATACAATTTTTGTAGTTGTTAGTGATTACAGAAATTTACAATAAAGAAAAAAGATATTCAGACAAAATAAACTATACAAGTATCCACAAGTTTACTACTACTTCCAACAACTTTACAACATTGGAAAAAATATCACAATATCATTTGGTCAATTTTGACATTTAGTGATGGTCCTGAGTTTATAAACATGGCAGCAGAACTGGCTGCCCTTTTGCTCAATGTGAACAATGGTGTCTCTGTCAAAGAACAGCTCATGTGGATAAGTCTGAAACAGAAGACAGAAACGCATTAACTCACACACCGCCTGATGTTTATTTCTTTACTTTGGAACCAACTACGTTCTCATTTTGCACCACTAACAGCCATTTTTCCCCAATCTACTGTCATGCGGTACCAAATAGTTAGTTTCTTTTGTTGAAGTATGGACATAATAGTAATAAAACTACTCAAACGTAGAACAATTTATATTGAGTATATATTATTTTTAAAGGTTTTATATGAACCTACTGACAACAAAAAGGCTGATTAATTAACACAAAATATGTCAAATTAATAAGCTGCTTTATATTACAAACCTCATCCCAAGGCTCATCCAGCTCAATCTTTCGCTGTAACCGCCCTGATTGGTTGTCATGCAGTTGGACATGAGCTCTGCCCTCCTCGCCCTCCCCATTAGTTACCGCTATGGCCAGAAGGTCGAGTTCATCCTCGTATTCCAGCAACCGAAAGGTCTGAAATATCAAAAGACTGCTCTGAGTTGAACAAATTTACACCTGCTCCAAATAAACTATGCATATTGTCAATATGTTTGAGCCAAGAACAGAAAGTTACCAATGACGTATACAAAAAATCTATAAGTATCTGATCTGTTGTAGGAGCCATACAGTACACATTTTTATAGACGGAGCCTCCTAACACATTTTCCATAACATCATGTTTTAATTTACATTTTTGTTATGAGGAACCTCTAAATTCTTAATATTTCAAAATAAAATTCTGCAATACATTTTACGAGACGTAAAGCTGTGACCACAGACCAGGTCTAATCCACATCCAAGTACAGATTTATCATGTGATGCTTTGGAACAAATAAAGCTCGTATGACTGGTAACCTTTTTGGTTCAGACAGCTAATGGTGTTAGACAACCGTACGTTTAATTTAGAGATGATCCTTCATCAACTTGTAAGTGTTTTCAGAGGATGTTCACTCTTCTCTAAACAGATTTTGTGCAGATGGGATTGATTCAGAGTAAAATATCTGCCTGCTAAATCTGCTGTCTGTTATATATTTCTAGATTCATGGCAACAGCATTAAGCTGCATAAGCAGATTTAAACGAGAACAATTGCAAAAACATGTATGTTTTTTTGTTTTCACATAAATTAAACGAAGGGTCTCAAGGGCAGTTATATCAAGAGTACAAGTACTATGTCTGTGCGATTTTGTTTATATTAAGGCTCAGAACAGTCTAGTGGTACCTCCTGCGTTGGATCATCGTCCAGTTGTTGAAATCTCGATCTCACCGCCCGGCCTGAAGACGTGACGGTGACACGGGGGGGCGGCTGCAGAACATTAACACCAGGAACGCTCAAGACCATGAGTATTAATAAAACATCTCATATACAGTAAAGATGTTAAATGTTACACCTACGTTGCTTCGATGTGTTGTCAGAGAGTAATCCTCTAGCACCTCTGATGGCAAAGGACTGTTTAGTTCACCAATAATTTTCAGCACACTTCAAAAAAAGGAAAGACATACTTGATCACACAGTATGTGTAAGAGACACAGGAGATAACAATGCTGTTTTATAATACCATTTATATTGTTAACCTTGACCAGATCACTCACTTTATAGTGTTAGGTCCAATGTGGATGACTCTCCCTGAACCGGCCGGATGAAAGAAGATGACGTCACTCTCAAGAGAACAGCAGTTCATGTTCTGGATTCCATTTTTTGCCTGATATCACAAAGATGTATAGTTAAAGGCATGGTGCAAACCCAGCTCAGAGCTGGGCAAAACTCAACCAACACAGCATCAACATCTTGCACGTTTAAATTGGACAATGCGTGTCATGCTGTGACTTTTTTCTCTATCAACAATATTTTGCTACCATCAGTCGCTTGCAAAACTAATTCACACCTCTTGAACTTAGTCATATTTTGTCGTGCTACAGCGGCAAACATTAATATAATTTGTTTGCATTTTATGTGAAAAACCAACACGGAGTAGTGAAAAAATGCTTCATGAAAGAAAAATTACAGTTTCATAAATTGTCTAAAAACTGAAAAGTGTGTTGTGCATTTGCATTCAGTCCACTGTAATCTGATATTCCTGAATAAAATTCAGGCCAATCATTTGCCTTCAGACGTCACCTAATTAGTAAATACTATCCACCCGTGTTTCTCTCAATATAAATCCAGATGTTCTTTGAGAACATCAGAAATTAAACATCATCATGAAAAACAAGGAAAGCAACAGACAAGTCTGAGAGGAGGTTGCAAAGTTCAAGGCAGAATTAAGTTACTAAATACTCTGAAGTGTTAAACGTCTCACAGAGCTCTGTTCAATTCATCAACAGATGAGTATTGGAAGCATTCATAAGAATGAATGGGTTGCATTTGATGTTGCCATTGCAATACTTAGCCAGTATTTTTATATTGCAAGATTTTCAAATATTATGTCTAGTCAAAGTCTAATGATACACCATTCAAAGCTAACTAATTTGTACTTCAAAGAGCACTAATCAGTTCCATGATTATAATTTGTCCCAAATACTCATGAACAAATCATTAGCTCATCAGCCAAAACACAGACGTTGTCCTGCAAAGATGAAGAAAACTCTCTAAATTTACCAAAGTGCTGTCCTTGAGTGAACAGATGTAGTGAGTCCCTCTGTGTTTCTTGTGTGGTGGAGTGTAAATGCAGTGCCAAGGGAAGGCGCCGATCTGGATACCATTGTGAGAGAATGCCTCAAAAAGAAGTGGTGGCGGTTCTGTGAAATAAAAACACTGGTGTTTAAGTTAAGAAAATGTTCTGAATATTTGCTATGGCAATGAGGACTGAAGTTTATAAAGGCTGAATAGAGGGAGAACTAAATGAAGGAATGCCACAGGGTCAAAGTGCCTCACCAGTGATCTGGATGTTAACCGGGATACCAAATGGAACGTCCCCGACGGTTCTGTGTCCCAGCAGGGGACTCTGCTGTCCCAATGTCAACTCTTCTGTTAGACACTAACAACAAAGACAGTTATTTTTCATCTAAGATATTCTATAAATACATTTCACAGATAGCATGTTAATGGAGATATGGAGATCGTTCCAGCTCAACACATACATACACTTTTGACAATGTGTTCAAGGCTGTACAGCTTCACTGACTTGTTACTGTAAGACACAGCAAGGACACCCTGGGACAGAATCACATCTGTAACACCCCTTCCAAATCCCTGAAATAAAATTATTTCCATTTTATAACATAAATCCTAAAATCAGGTACATCTATATGATTAAATGAACTATACCTTTTTATTTATCTCCAAAATCCCCACAATTTGCAAGGGGAAAACACGAAAAATGGCCATGTGCAGGTATATCCCATTCTGCGATATACCTGCCTGCGGGAGAAAAAACAAAAAAACTACATAGATCTTTGTCAAATATGTTATTAAAAGGAAACAAAAATGTTTAATTGTTAAAGCAGACTCCTTTACCACATAAAAACTATTGTTTCTTGATTTCTTGATTAATTTATTTCAGAATAACAACTCAAGGATGCTTAAATGCTCATTATATTAGGCATATAGGCTTTCAATGTCTCTGTAAAAGTGCAACATATTTCAAGTTAGCTTAAAATAATAGAATTTTACCTGTCTCGACAAGGGTGTTTCTTTGTTCTGAACAGATTTAATGTAAAATGTTTCTTGTGAAACATTCCAGGCAAGATATCTACAAAACAGAAATGCAAGGTTTCAAATACACCTTTATAAAATAAAATTAATTATAACCCATCAAAGGACACAGAGCTGAGTGTTAAATATACCTGTACTTGTATTTAGGAGAGAGATAAATTCTCTGCAGTTCTTTTCCCGTTTCAGCTGAAATGCGGCAGAGCCAGTTATCTGCTGTCAGAGCTAAGAGGCAGGGTTTATGTTCAGAGGGAGAGGATAAAGTTTTGTCCTGAAACAAACAAAAAAAAATCAACAAAATCAGGATATACTTTATTGATTAAATATAATTCTAAAGTTGACTTGTAAATTGTTGTAATAGAAGGTAGTTTATCTTTGCAAAATCAGCTACATGTCACAAATGAAGGACACAAATATGTCTAAATTTTACTCACAAGAGGGCTCTGACAAAGCAGAGCATCTTCAATCTTCTGCTGTTTGGACTTCTTTGGGAATTTGTATAAATTCTGGGGCTGATCGTGGACACTAAAATCAGAAGATTTAAGTTACATACTAATATAACGTAAGTAATAGTCAAGCAGACAAGTGAGCTTTAATCTTTCTGAGGAGAAATCTAAGCGTAAAAATACAGTCTCTGGCAAAAAGCCTTACAAATAAAATTTAAATGGAGTGTCTGAACTCTGAAGCTTAAATTATTTCTAGCAAAGTGTTGTTGATAGCCCCAAACAATGGAAAGAAATTGTCTATTTGCCATCTCCACATGTGACCAATTGACACATTTATCCTATTTATCCTATAGTAACTGCTGGTATATGCTTTACTTTACAACAGTAATTAATTTTGCTAGCTAAAACTGCACTCAAGTATGGTATATCTTTGACTGTAAAAGACTGTCCATATTTAAATTCAGATTCTCTGACATGTTTTTGAGACACAGTTATCAAATTGCTGAAGTCTGAACATTGAATTTAATAAATTAGATTATTCTGTAAATAATACAAGTGAATAATCCGTACTCACCAACTGTAGCAGTTCTGGTAATTATCACAGTAGACTCTACCACTCTCATACATTATTGCAGTTTTTGAAGTCTTGCTCCAAACCTTAATGAAGCTCCTGTTTTCCTACAGTGAGGCAACAATTACGTATAGTAAAACATGTATTGAAAGCAGGAATTGATACAATTTTAAAGTGCTGCTTTATGTTACATGAAGAGTGATGCTTCTGAGGATGTTCAAGCAGAATCTGTGTAAAGTCCCAGTATCCCAGATCCCTCTGCTCCTTTGGTTCAGCAGATCAGCGGTGTTAAAAGTCATCTTTCTGCGGGGTGGCGCCATCTGCAGGCGGAGCTTCTCAACAAACTAAAGCCTCCAAAGGTTCTTTCAAACGGCACACGACATCCAGAGCCACCAGGTAAGGATGGGGATGTTCTCCAACTGGAAGAGCTATTTACCACATCTTATCTTTCCCAGATCGCAGTAGTTCTCAGCGTAAGTAAGTTAGCAAGGAAGCCATCAGAAATAGCTTTTATTTTAGCTAAAAACCTCGATTATAGATATTTTGCAAAAAGCGATTTGTATATCTATAGTATATCTGCAGAGTCTGAGGGACCTGGTAATCGGGTTAATCTGAGGAAATTAATGTCGCTTTTCGGTTGGTGCTGAAGTTAGCTGGCCGTTAGCCTGTTCAGCTGCATGTTTGCCAAGCGTCTTCTTCTACGGACAAAATAAGAAAACATTTCCGAGTGAAACCACAGCGCCGACATTCGTTAGCTTTAGTTTGTCGATGTAGTAGTATTAGATCCACTTATTTCCTGTAGTAAACGTGTTAAAGTATAGCCAAAATACAAACAAGTCAGACACTCTTGTGAACTTTCAAATCACCACAAAAGTTATTTTCCATTTACATTCTGCTCATTTTGTAATATATTGATTTTTGTTTTGATTACCTTGTTTTCATGTTTTGCTCAGTATTTTGTTTCCTTTAGGGCGCTTACATCACTTCGTCCATTTATTATATGCATTAATTAGGGTTTCTTTTTTACTTTTGAGAATAATCATGATACAGTTTATAATCTGTCATTCTTTTCAATGCAAACTGAAATTTTTTTTAATATTAATTACGGATAAGAAGTCATGAGATTAATTTACAATTCCTGAAATATCATGGATTATAGTTTTACAAGTAAAAAATTGCATTTTCACAAATAGCAAAATATTAATATACATATCGTTACAGATCCACAATATTTAACACTGGCCTTGAGGTGCTTTTACACATACTTATCCATTTTTTCCCCCCACAAACCTACCTGGAGTGTTTGTAGCTGAAAATCTCAATCTTAGTCTGTTTAAAAAGTAAAGTATGAATAAAAAAATTGCTTCTGTGATGTTTATTTTAAAGGAAATGTGCCTACATGTGTGGCAGCTGAGCTTTTGTGAAAAAAAAATTATTTAAGGTGGAATTCTATTATTTTTCTTAACTGTATAATACTAACTGCTCAGATTAAAGGTTGAATTTTTCAGTGTGAGGCCTATGTATGCTGGCCTTATTTTAAAAATGTGTGTTGTTATTAATAATTACTTTGTTGTTTCAGTCTCTAACTATAGAATAAATGTCATAATTGAACTCCCTGACCTTTTGCAGAGTAAATGCATAAACAATGGAGCTGCTCTGTGGTCAAACAAGCTTCTGCTTTCATCCGGTTTTACATGAGATTAAAGAGCACTAAGGCAAGACCTACGGCTCCTTTGGGTTCACGAATTCTGACAAACCCCGATGACATCTTTAAACACAACATGTGGTCAGTATCCATCTGTTTTTACCTTCCTAAAGCCTCTTGTCTATCTTTATGAATCAAACACTAAAATAGGAAAATCTAGTATATCCTGCACTTAAATCAAGACAACAGTTCTTTTAGTTTTTTAATGTTTTCACTATTAGGGACCATGTGCAGTGGACAAAGGAGGACCAAGAAGCTGCTCGGCAGAAGGCAGAAGAAAATTCAAGTATACGACTTCCATTAACAGAGCAAGGTAACGTACAAGTTGCCACATGATAATTTACCTCATCACATTACTATTTACGTAATGTGGGAAAAAAAAGTTAAACATTAGTCCAATTTCCTTCCTTCAGGTAAATTTAGCACAGACGCTTGCCAGTACTGGGACCAGTTTTACGAGGCGCACCAGGATAAATTCTTCAAAGATCGCAGGTGGCTGTTTTTAGAGTTCCCAGAATTACTTCCTTCATCTGCAGAAGAAAAGAGGACAAACGCATGCCGCAGTCATCAGGTAGCAGCAGAGCCAGCTAGCAGTAGCTCCCGCACTAATGGGGAAACGGGACACTGTCAGCACAATGATCCCATTCAGCGCCGCCAAAAACAGATACCTTTTTATTTGCAGGAAGCAGCAGCAGAACCAAATAAAACCATCAGACAAATCTCTCCTTTTCCTGGACAGCATGCGTCTTTCAGGATTTTGGAGGTTTTAAAAATGTTCACTTTCTTCATGTTTATGCTTATCCCTTTCCTTCGTTTTAGATGTTTAGAGTGTTGTTTAACTGCTTTAACTTGGCCTGTCACTTCATCTCTTCTCAGGTTGGATGTGGAGTTGGTAACAGTGTATTTCCCATTGTTAATACCATAAAGTAGGTCATATATTTAACTGTTTTACACATAATTACTTGTATAAAGATTTATATGTTTGATATTTGATCACTGTAATGTTTTATCTGCAGATGTACTGATTGGGTTCATGTTTTCTTTCTTCTTTTAACATGCAAAATGTTGTTTGTGTAAACTTATCAAACTTTCACCATGAAAGAGAACAGATTCACCGCATGTTCCATGACTGAGGTAGAACCATTAGGTCCAATGTTAAAAGAAGTTATAATGATATAATTTACATTCATGAATCAAATCATATGTTCGTCAAGTTTATCTGATTTTAATTAAACTCGAAACAAAATGCATCAAAAGAATGAGCTGTTTGCTGATGAGTTTCCTGGCAGAAAAAGTGGAAGTCTTCAGTTTGAATATTTTATAAAAAAAAGGGGAAAAAATCTGTGCTGATCAGTGGTTACTTGGCCAATTTTGATGTTTGGATGGTTCACCAGTTTTATTTTGACATTAACAAGGTAACTCCTGAAACTTTCAAGGTCTATGTTTTTGTTGAAGTGATGAAGGAGTCTTGATTCAAAGGAACAAAGTTATCCAAAGCTGCAGTACATATCCACTTATGGTTATTTGATATTTTCAGAGCTGGTTCTTTTGTTTCTCAGGAACACAGACTCCTTTTTATACTGCTGTGACTTCTCCCCTCGTGCCATTCAGCTGGTTAAGGTAAAAATTATTAGTGTAAAACAACCAAGTAATAATATTAACCTGATGTTGAATCCTAAATGAACAGACAATTATGCATTTCTACTTCATCATTAAAACTTGAGGGAGATGTTTATATCAACCAAGATTAACTTACCGGTATGTTTCAAAGAGTCTTGTAATACTGAATTTGTTGAACAACAGGACTTCAAAAGTATTCATATTATGTGAACATATTTGACACATTGGAGCTACAAATTTCAATGCATTTCTATACCTAGTCAATGATTTGTTTTGTATCATATTAAGAAGTCTCTATGAGAACTGAAGACAAGAAGGCATGAAAAACACCACCCCCAGAGCCTTCAAGGTTTGAAGATGGTTTGCATGGAATAATGCAACCAAATCACACCTGAGCCATACACAAGAATAACTTTCTTTTTTTTTCTTTTTACTCATAACTCAATTTGTTGATTACTTTGCATTGATTTATTTGTATTTGAAGATTATTTGGGTTGTTGCAGGCATATTTAATCTTAGAAAAACATTGATTTGTTGAAAACTTATTTTACACACTGTATGCCAATGAAAATCTCCCACATTAATTTGGGAACAGAGACAATTTAATGAATGTGACCCAGTTTATTTCCCTCTAATAGGACCATCCGGACTACGATGATTCTGTGTGTCGTGCCTTTGTCCACGACATTTGTGAGGAGGTGGGCTCTTTTCCTTTCCCTCCTCAGAGCCTGGATGTCATCCTAGCAGTCTTTGTGCTCTCCTCCATCCATCCTCAGCGGTAGGTGAAGATTAAAGTATAAAGAAGAGTTATTTATCAGTGACCTGCTCATTATCCTTTCACAACCCTCCAACCCACCTTCATGTCCAGTTAAAGTCCAGACCTAAATGCAAATGAGAATCTGTAGGAAGACTTTAAAATGTATGTTCTCAGATGCTTCATTCTCTCCGATTTGACTTATCTTGACCTGTTTTACAAAGAAGAATAGAATATTTCAGTCTGGTAGAAAAATACCCGAAAACACTTGCAGTTATAACTGCAGCAAAAGGTGGTCTACATACTATGGTCTACAAATACAGACAATACTTTTGAGACTTAATTGGAAAATATTTTTCATGCTATGTATTTTTTATTCCACTTCAAAATTATGCCAACTTTGTGTTAGACCATCACCTAAAGTTGTAAGAAAATACAGTATAAGTACTGTCTTGGATACAAATACAAGTGACACAAATCAGATTTATTTGTTGAATCAAACCCCTGCATATTGTTTTCCTTCAACTTCTGGATTCTGCTGTACTTGGTGTGATTCTGCCATATAAAATCTACCATAATAAAATACTATTTTATGGTTGTGATTTGACAAAATGTGAGGAGGAGTACAATTTAAGAGCTGTGCAGCAGCTGTTTCTGAACAGAAGTATATTTAAATGTTTTCATTGCTTGGTTGCTGCTTGATGGTTCACACTTGCATTGACTTTTATTTGCTGTTCACTTACAAATCAACAGTATTTGATTATTTGTTTTCTGTTTCTTTACAGAGTGCAGAGAGTTGTGAACCAACTTTCAACATATTTGAAGCATGGAGGAGTTTTCCTCTTCCGTGATTATGGGAGATATGACCTTTCACAGCTAAGGTTTAAGAAGGGTGAGGCTCCTCATTGACAATAAAACAAAATATTTATTCAGATTTGAATGCCAGGATTATTACACATTATGTATTTTTTTAAAATCCAGGATTTTCCTGACTTAATTTCCTGATTTCTCATTTAATGTTCTTCTTAAAAAAAGAAAAATATACAAGTTCACCATGAAATTGCCAATTTTCCTATAGTTAGTTTTAAGGAAGGTGAGTGAATGAATTAGTGAGTTAATTAATTAATTAATTAATGATGAGAGACACCAGCAAGGAAGGAAAGGAGGAAAAACGCAAGGCAAGGGGAAAAGGAGAAACAAAAGAAGTATGAAAGGACAAGGTGGCAAAGAATAGGAGAGAGGAAAGAAGTATACGAGGAAGTAAGAAAGAAGAATAGACACAACACTAGAGTAATAGGCTAGGACAGGTTTTTAAATGTATTTATTATTTTTATCCATACCTTGAAAATACTGAAATAAATTTTTATACTTTTGCAGATTTTCTAGACTGTGTAGGAACCCTAGAAGTATATTTTTCCAAATACATATGCATTCCTGTAATTATTTTTTTATTTTTTTCTAATATTTAGGTCGATGCTTATCAGACAATTTCTACACACGTGGAGATGGAACCTGCGTTTACTTTTTTACTAAAGGTATTGGTAATGACCTAAAGATGTACGCTTCACTTCATGCATAATACAGTACAGTGATGGTGACGGTGTCCAGGATTTATGACACCGAGCTCAGCTTGATGTTTACTGAACCAAGCAGTTGTGTACTTTTTGCCCTGGTGAATAATGTAAATCCATTCCAATATTTTCTGACTTTATATATTTTTTTTAATTTATCAGACAAAAAAATCTTATTTTACACACACACACAAAAAAAATCAAAATTTTTCTCCAGTTTAGAGAGAATTTGAAAACTGTATTTAAGAAAATCTGAATTATAATTGCACATTATTTCTGGATGACTATTAAATTAGAATTTGGAAATGATTTTTGTAAAAAAGAAAAGAAAGCTCTGGTCACTGATTATGCTTTATGCAACATTTACAGAAGAGGTCCATGATTTATTTTCCAAAGCTGGACTTGAAGAAATTCAGAATCTTGAAGACAAACGACTACAAGTGAACCGTGGAAAGAAAGTCTCAATGCGTCGGGTGTGGATGCAGAGCAAGTACAGGAAACCACCTGTACCATTGCCGTCCTAGAAGCCCCAATAGCACAGCTGTGCATTTGTGTGTTTTTTATATGGGTTTTGTACTATTTAAATCTCTATTCGGTTATAAAATGTTTTAATTTTTTAATGTAAATTTTCAGCTGCAGCAAAATAAGTAAAATAAACAAATTAAACATACTGTTGTCTTTTCATCTTACTGTATTAATAGCACGGCTCTTGTAAGACAGCTTAGTTAGAGTGATTGGATTTATGTCCACCTAATATACATTACAAGAGTGGTTAGAAAATTTAGGTTTAAGTAACCTAATCAGATTGGAACAACTGACTGATTTTACTGTCGGCCTACTATTTAACCTTGTTAAATTTTGCTCTTTAATAATAATAATAATAATAGTGTTATGCATTCATGCCCACACTACAATCACAATCTCCAATGTGTTTTATTATGCATTTTTGTGATAGTATAACAGAAAACTGAGCATAATTGTGAAGTGGAATGAAGAAAATGCATGGTTTGAAAAGTATTTTCCAAATTAAAATTTTTGGATGTAGAAGCACCTTTTGCTGCACATGCAGCTGCAATTCTTTTAGGATTTATCTGTATCGCTTCCACATCTAGTAACTGAAGCTGTTGCCCATTCTTTGCAAAATAGCTCAAGTTCTGTCAGATTTATTGGAAAGCATTTGTGAATAGTACTTTCCAAATCTGGCTATGGACTTGTTCTGGACTTTGTGCCATTCTAATGAATATGCTTTGTTCTGACCGTGCTGTCTTAGCTCTTACTGCAGATAGAGTTCACATTGACAGATCTGTCGACAGATTCTCCTAGCTAAGTTGTGGATCTCCTCCAGAGTTAACTATCCTCTTGGCTGCTTCTCTGATTAATGCCTTTTATGTCTTCCCTGTCAGGTTAGTTGTGTACTGCTTTTTTCATGTTTTGGCGATAAAACTGCGCCATATTATGTCTAAAGCTTGTGATATTGCTTTAAAATGTAGCAATATTTAAAACTTCTCCATAACTTTATCCTTGACCTGTTGGTATTTAGTTGCAGTATTAGTTTTAGTGTGTAAGAGTAAACATGGCTAAGCACAAATTTATGAAACATGTTTTAGATTTTCATTTATTAGAAAAAGTAAACTCATGATTCATTTTAGAAATATGCACAAATACATAATAAAATGCATTGAAGATTATGGCAGTATGGCAAAATGTGAAAACGTTAAAAGGGTGTGAATACTTTTGCGAGGGACTCCACATGCCATTTAATAGAATAAAACTGATGGCCTCGCTTTATTCTTTTTGTTACAAATGAACAGTAGGCACAATTTATGAGTCGCAACTTGAAAGCTCTGGACTGCTGAGTTTTCTGTTACTTTGTTGAAATGTGCTTCTTATTTGTTTGCCATTTTAAATGTATTTCACTAAATTACTGTATTATTTTTATATTTTTTCAGCTGTCTTTCAAAATACACCCTCGACAACAAGTTTTGCTTTAGACTATATAACAAAAATAAATCCGGAGTCGTTTTCTTCATTCTGTTCAATATGTTGTACTTACATATTTAGAATAATTCTACTTCAACAGCATTTTAATATTGACCGTTATTTTTAAATTGTATAAATTGGCTTGTAATATAACAATAATAATAACCTTGTCTTGTGAGGTTTCTTTATCAATGTCTAAAGTTTATTTATTTTCTACATGTAATTATCAGCCATGATTGTGGACATCGCCACGCACGCTCAGACAGACCGCATCACCTCTACGAGAAGAATTTTGCACACGCTGCGTGACGTTTCACAGGCAACCACTCGAAGACGGAGAGAGGTGGCCCTGGAGCCCGGACGCTCTGCTTAGGTGTAAAGAGGTTTGTGCCCTAAAAGAACACCAATTTTCCCGTTTTCTGTCCCTGTTGGTCTGGTGTACCTGTGTGAAAAGCAACATGCGGTCCACCGCACGGCTAGCTTCCCAGTCTGTGTGAGCGACCTGCGCTGCGGCACCTACAGATAAAAAAAAGTAGCTTGATGAGAATCCAAAGTAGTGGAAGTTTGGAGGGGACGCCATCTTTGGTCCCAGCTCTCCACGTCCCCAACACGGACTGTGTTTTCAGCAGCATACCACGGCAGGGGTGAAGGCCTCGGAAGGTATTGTTAAACGTCTTTAAAGTCTCTACATATTCCCTATTTGGTCCTTTGACAGGGGATTAAATCAGTTCTTCTAAAACTACCGAACAAATTCTGTTCGCGAAAGCTGCTCGGCACTAGCTAACGTTTACAGTGAAGCGTCAGCTTCAAAGTCCATTGAGGCTGTTTGGGCTAGCTTGTAGCACCGAAGACAGGACCGTAGCTCAGTGCCCAGGCCAGTGTTGTAACCTTTTAGACAAATAACCTGCACTGGTGCAGAAAAATCTTTGTGGAGGACGCATTTAGACGTTATAATCGACTCATGTTTGACAAAAACATCACGTCGCTGGGAAGGCTAACTCTTGAAAACGAGTCAGTTGATGCAAGTAGAACAACAAGCAGTTTCTAGAAGTGTTAATGTTATATCGATGGAGTCCTAACAAGCAAGGTAAAGGTGTCCAATCCTTTGTGTCCTGATTGTAGTCTTTACATACAGAAATTTGGATTATGTTATATCTAATGATTGGATGTACTTAACGGGACATGAGTGCATTGAATCGGCTAGTAATTCAGATAAATTAGGCTGTTTGAAGATGTCCCCTTGCTATGGATGCTAACATACTGAACGCATGGTATCCCTGTTTGACCTCATCTCTTCATTTGAGTTTGCAAAACAGCCAAGGGGGATGAAAGCTGTTGTAACTCACTATTATGTGGCTCTTGCGCCTACTTTAGGGTCAGCATTTTTCACCAGATATTGCGGTGATGGAGGAGTGAGCTGTGCTGGCTTCTCCTCTGCTCCTTGTATTATCACTGTACCATACAGTGATTGACAACAATGATGGCTGCCTACATCACAATGCCACTTGTCATTGTTAAAAATGTGTTTCTCCTGCTCTGAAGTTGTAGTTGTCAGTGATTTAGCTCAGGTGTAAACTCTACACTCATATCATGGCTGGGCTTTATTTCTGACTCTGAATGAGTCGTCCATAAACAGGTGGTCAGTCTGCTGAACAGCATGGAGTTAAAATGACATCCACAACAAGGGCTGTAAGGGTTCAACCGCAGGCTCCTGCAGGGGCTTGAAAATAGATAAGTCATACACTGAGGGGCCTTGTGTTTGAGACAGAAGGAAATCCTTGATAAAAAAGCACAAATGTTTGTGTGAAATTGGTATGCATGTTCTGTCTAACATTGGGGGGTATTGTAGGGCTCCTTAAGCCTGTTGTGAGTGCTGCACAAGTCGGATGTTGTTAATTTTTTTTTTCTCCAAGAAACCATATTTGTGGTTTCTTGGAAAAAAAATCTAAAGTGTCAAATCATAATAAGTAGATGTGAGCCATCCTGTAGTTTGCTTCTAAATAGATGAGTACAGCTTGTTCTCCTTCCTTCAGCCAGTGGACAAGCAGTCAGTAGCAGCATGTCTAGGAGGGGCAGTACTTCTTCACCCAATACCCTAGAAAAATAACAATAACTTAGGTCATTGTGGCACATTTTCTTTTACCTAATTAAAAAATACTTTTAGCATTAAGGAGTGGTGCAGAAAGCTTGACCAATTTTAAAAGTTTAAAAGGGAAAAAAAATGTAATAACTCAATTTATGTTGTGATGCAGATCACAGACACATACCTAATTAGGGGAATTGAAAGAGCAGAGTAAGACATTTCTCAGTTGCTTTTGTAATGAGTTATTAAAGTCTTTTATTAGTCAGAAGAAACAGTCATTTTGCAAAATAAAGCACTCAAGATGTGTTTTAAATATAGCACTTTGCATCAAATGCTGACGTCTTGGTCTCGGCTGATCTCTGTTTAGCAGATCTCGCATGACACAGATCTCACGTGTCCAAATACTGCCGAAACAATCGTCATGCTTTTCTTGTTCTTTCTGACAAATGGAGAACACACACTGTGCATTGGAAAATCCACATCAAACAATCTGAAACTCCAAAATATTCAACCTTTTTTAAGTGAGACATTTGTGATGTAGTCCGTACAATCTGGACTTCTGTAATCACTGGAACCTGCCGTTGATATGGGTCCAAATCAGACATAAAGATTGCAGTGAAAAGTGGCAAAGGGAAGAGTTTCAATAGTAGCACTTCCCTTGAGGGTTGCTTGAATGCCTACAACAGCTGCTTCCTGTGGATTTTGCAGTTCTTATTTTGGAGATCATCATTAGCAACAGTGAACATACCAGTCATTTATTACCAGCATGATTTATATTTGCCCATTCAAGCTGGTGGAAGTTAAAGGTGAAAGCAATGAGCTGGAAATGTGGTATCTGATTTACTGACACACTTATTTTATTCAGGTGTATGCTCTCGTTACAAAATAATCTTAAGTAATTGACGGCAGCTTTTTGTTTTGCTTTTGACTTGTGGCTCCTTGAATATGAAGCAAATGCAGACGGTCTTCCTGTGGTTAGACGGATGATTTCGACAATAAAATGTGCTGCTGCAGATTTGATTGGAAGTCAAAGACCTATTGTGGAGAAACGCAACAAGAATAGTTTGTTGGGTTCTTGGAGGAAATTGAACGGCTGCCAAATTGCTTCCAACATTTTTCTTATTGCACAGGAGGTGGAATTTCTATTGCATTCATCAGGAACATTTCCAGCGAAGAGATTTGAGGTTTACAGAGGAAACTCCCTGGAATGTTGAATTATAAATACATTTGAAAAAGAAAAAGTGGTGCCACATATGTAATGGTCTCAAGACTTCTGCAATTTCGCTTTCAGTAATAGTACATTTAAATTACTATTACTATTACAAGAAAGCCCAATTGTCTTTCTTTCTGTTTTTATTTTGTAGATTTTGGTAATATTTTAGTTGTGTAAGTTCTGAATACTACTGGTCTTTCTTTGGCTTCGTAATACTTTAATTCAATCACCTGATAAGTGTAGTACTTCAGTATTTACAGAGTAATAATTCTTATGTAGCTTTAACAGAGAATTCATGACATAACAATGTAGCAATTTAAATCCCGACTTCTTAAAACATGTTAAGTTTTCTGTACTTAACAAACTGGTTTGAGTTTATTTCTAAATTAATGAACAAAATAATTTGTTAGAAATTGAATCTATATTTAATAGGCGGTTCTGTGGATGAACTTAAAGGAAAATAATATATTTAACAGTTGGAAGTGTATGTCATATATTTTTGTGCTCCATTTAAAATTGGTGGCATGTCATTTTTATGTGTTACATCTTGTACTATTATCATTACAAGCAGTTTTCATGGTTGTATGTTATTTGCGGAAATAAGCTTCCTTTGTGCGTTACATGCAGAGAATCCAGTTTTTATTTCAGGTATTGTCGGAAATTTTATGAATCGTGTCCCAGATTCTATAAATCTGTTGCAGAAGTGGTGTTTTGTGTGGACATATTACAATATCAGCTTGGAAAACGTATCTTATAGGAACTAGATTAATTTTCATTTTACATCAAACATATTTTGATAACTGTTGTCTCCATCAGTGGGTCCACTGCAGTATCTGCGTTCTGTAGGTATACTGTTATAATTTACCATCTGGACATTTTACAGCAAATTTGCTGGTAAATCTCAAACCTGCCTCTGCCAGTTTTAGCTGATTCAGATTTTAAAGAGATAGAAATAAGTTGTTTTCTACTGAAAATTTAACTTGGTAATAAAGTGTTCATAGTTCAAACAAACGAAACAATTGTTTCTCAAAAGCAACTTTCAGTCACAAAGTTAGCAAAACGCTTCATGTTGTGGAACAGGTATATCTGTACAAATAAAACAGAACCACAATAAATGCAGCAGTTAGTACTTTACAGGACAAGTAATAGTTCACAACTTCTTTCCACAAACAAAATTTGCTACATTGTCAAATTTTAGGGATGCATGATACACCGGCAGAAATATTGGTATTGACTGTCAATTTTTAGCATATCAGTATCATCCCGTAGCTAAACTGACCCAATATAGACAACCGATGCTTATTTCCATGTTGTTGCTTTTTATGTTTCAGTAGAGGGACGAGGTTGGCCATGTGGTATTTGCTTGGTCATGTGACATGACAGTGATGTAGTGCAGGATTGGGAGATGTTTAACAGAAGCAGAGAAGTAATGTTAGTGGTGTGGTAGGTGTATCACGGTGTTGAAATGGTATTATAATGTATATAATATCAAAAATATTATTGGGTATCATTATCAGCCCAAATGTCCCTATATAAGTGCACTCCTAATTAATTTATTGTTACTAAAAAGTGAATTTAAGCAGCATTTTGGTCATGATCGATTAATTATTCATATTAAGAGGAGAGACAATCTCACCTTATTGCAGAGAGAACAGCCATGTTGGATGGTACAGCAGTTAAACAGGATATTTGTTTTCTTTCAAAAAAGGCAAAAATTATTGAGTTGATAATTCAATCTGTTTTTAGCATGCTGTGTTAGTCCAACCATGACCCTTTTAAGGCTAACCTTAAAAGGGTTAGCCTGACTAGTGTGGAATAAGTAGATTCTTATGTCGATGTTTCCTGATCCGGCATCTTTTAACTGACTATAACAGGGAAAACTCTTTCTGTTATTTACTGACTCCAATCATAGCAGCATTAGAACAAGCCCAACACGCCTCAGTAGAAAATACAGTTTCCTCTCTAGGAGCTTTGTTCAGCCTTTGTGTTTTCTCACAGTTAATTTTATGCACCTCACAGCTTTATGTCTTCATCCAGCTAAAACAGTTTCCACTTGATATGTTCACTGGTCAGAATTAAGATTTGAGTTTCTGATCAGCTATTCCTGACTGGTTGCTAAATTCCTTTTATTATTTTCACGCATCTTTATTTTTCCCCCTTTTTTAAACGGGTCTTGAACATTTCAACCTCTTGAAATGCTGGGTGCTTTGCTAAGGCCCCGGTAGCTTTTCAAAATGGTTGTCTCATTAAAGCACAGGTTTAGTGTGCCGGCACCTCTGTGTCTGCAGCAACACAGAATCCCAAGGAGCTCCTGTATCATTCCCACCGGAACGCAGCATTCAGCATCGCCTAGCAATCGAAAGATTCCTGTTGAACTCTCAGGATGGCAGCGCTTTGTAGCACAGAAAAGACTGTAACCTCCGCTCTGTTATAAAATAGATTTGACACCTGCAGTATTCTTAACAATATAGGATTATTTAAGTGTGGGGAAGAGTAAACTGTATTTGAAAAAAAAATTTTGTTTTCGCTGGAGTGGATTTTTTTTCAGTGCCCCTTGAGAATGGATATAAATGAGTTCTTTGTGTTAATGTTCTTACTACTGATGCTGTGCCATCTGCTCTTTATGGACCAATGAAAAACTTCAATTAAGTAGACTCCTAAATAACAGGTGTTTATCCACCCAGGCACCATGGAGGAGCTGCACAGCCTGGACCCCCGCAGACAGGAACTGCTGGAGGCTCGTTTTATGGGTGGGGTCAGTGGCAGCACAGGGGGAAGCACGTGCAGCACAAGTGGAGGAACCAAAGTGAGTCATAGTGTGTTAAGTTGGTTAAAATGGTGAAGGGTTTGTTTTTAATACTTTTTGGGGGGTCTCAAACTGATTCCAAGCTAAATGTTTTCTGTTTCCTGCAGGGACTGACCAACAATGAATGTTCAAATCATAGTTTTGGAAGTTTGGGATCCTTAAGTGACAAGGAGTCAGAGGTAAGGCAGAAACATTTCAAGTATGGCTTTAGAACCTTTTTACACTCATTACAGTCAGATTGACTAAACTACAATCCTCAACTTAATGATGAGATTCTACATTTAGAGCCACACACTAAATTGAACTGCAGTAGTTGTCACAATAAATGTCTAATCGTATGGGCCATGTATATCTCAGAAATATGACCAGCTGAATAGTCTTTCTGTTCAATAAGTTTCAGTAGTGAACAACCTCTTTGCAAAAGGAAAAAACAATTGTGACACAAACTGAACTTCTTTTGTTGAGCCATCCCGGAGGAAAGATGTCGACTCAACAAAGCTGTTTTGGGATGCTGTAGTTTGGTTGGCAAGCTTGCAATTGGAGGAGGAAAAGTTAGAAAACTCAGGAAGCTGCGGAGGATGACGGACTCCGAGACATCAAGGCACCTTAGAAAATTCCCCAGCTGTGTCGCTAAAATAAACAATGCAGAATTTCTTAATTTTCATAGTGAAATCATGAATGGACAAAATGTTCTTAATGCTGCATGTCTTTAAAAAGTTGCTCTTCTAATCATTGGCAACTGAACACTGGTCTGTGTTAATGTTGAGCTTGTATGTGTATCGCCATGCAGTGGTTTTAGTTGGTGTTTTGTTGAAGGGTTTGTGTTTCTCCCAAATGTCAACTGGTTGTATTTTGGATACATGAACAACAACCTAATCTATTTGTTTTTTTAAAACAAATATTCAAGGTGCCCATTAGCTTCTGCTTTTGTGATTAAATCACTTCTATTTTAGATTGTGTAGATGGATAGCTGTAAACTTTGTTTTTTGTTCATCCAGCATTTAGAAGCAGTCAGTCACAGTTTGTATAACAGGGTTATGATGAAGTGATTGAGACCACATGTTAAAATACTGCAATATGTGTCATGTTTTGCAATAAATGGATCAATTTTTCTGCTCTGCAAATGCAATTTTCAGTTTTTTAGTTTCCTCTTTAAAGTTAAATAAACACCTCCAGGGTGTTTTTATTGAGTATATTTGGGGATTATGCTTGTGGCCTTTTAGAAATAAAAAATCTTCCAGTAAATCTTTGGTTTCTGCTAAAACTGTCCTGTTTTTCCTCATTTAATTGGGGTCTGGTGTAAAAAGAGGCAATTCTACTTCATATTTGGTGGGCATATTAAACATACCCAGTATAAAATATATTTTATAACAGCTGTTATAGTTTGAAGATTTCACTTTGGCAGTTACTGACTTGTTCAACAGAAGTGATCCTGGTTTATGGAAATATTGAACTAATAAGATTACATACAGAAAAATCAAACCCAGATTAAAGAGTTTGGGATCAGCTGCATGCTCACTAAAGCCTCTTTCCAGATGGATAGCAGGTTGGAAGTTGTGTTGTAATAATCTTTTTTTTTTTTTTTTCAAATGTCATATTTCAGACTCCAGAGAAGAAACAGTCTGAAACAACCAGAGGCAGAAAAAGGAAGCCTGAGATCCAGTCAGAGAGCAGCCAAGGTTTAATTCTTTTTATTTTTGGACTTTTATTAAATAAGTCCAGAATATCTGAGAAAACATTTTTTTCTAACCTAAAATCTTCCTCCTTTTCTCTTTGAAGGAAAATCAGCTGTGCGAGGACCCAAAATAAGTGATTACTTTGATGTAAGGTTGCAGTTTAATATTCCTTATACATTTCTTTACCTTTCATGGCTTGTTTTAATCTCCTGTTAGCGAGAAGAGACCTCTGTAGTTTCTAGATGTGAAACTTTAACAATCCTCTTTATTGCCTATTAGTTTCAGGGAGGAAATGGGTCCAGTCCTGTGAGAGGCCTCCCCCCAGTGCTCCGCTCACCCCAGAACTCACATTCCCAGTCGGCTCAGGGCGTTGCTGTAAGTCATCCCACATCCTCAGATCCAGATCGTCTTTGGTTGCTCCATTTGATGCAAGTTGGTCTTAAAAAAATAATCTTTTTCTGTTTCAGGTTAGACAAAATAGTTCATCTCCTATTAATATGTCTTTTGGGGACCAGATGCCAAATCCAAAGCAACTATCAGTCAAATTTGTTCAGGTGAGGAGGATGGCTGAATTTTTGCATCAAGATGTTATTTTTAGTAGCTTGCATTAGTTTGAGAATCCTCCACTAACATTTCTGTTTTGTTTTTTCTACTTTAGACTGACCTTACAGTTTTGAAGTTGGCTGCCCTTGAAAGTACAAAGAACCTAGACCTTGAGAAGAAGGAGGGTAGAATAGATGACTTGCTAAGGGTAAGAGACAAACAGGACGGGTTTCTGATCACATTAGTGCCTAACAAATTAAATAAAGCCTTCCTAGTTTTTTTTTTTTATATTATGTAGCTGATGTATTTCCTGATCCTGCTTCTTAGGTAAACTGTGATCTCAGGAGGCAGATAGACGAGCAGCAAAAATTACTTGAAAAGTATAAGGAACGCTTGAATAAATGCATCACTATGAGCAAAAAGTTGCTTATAGAAAAGGTACATTAGGTTTCTTTCTTTTTACGGTTGAGATTATTTGTGAAATACGATGCAAATCATTGTTTGATATGATTGTTCAGAGCACACAGGAGAAGCAGGCCTGTCGGGAGAAGAGCATGCAGGATAGGTTACGTCTGGGCCATTTCACCACCGTGAGACACGGCGCCTCCTTCACAGAGCAGTGGACAGACGGCTACGCCTTCCAGAACCTCGTCAAGTAAAAGCCTTCGTTCCCTTCTAGTTTCACCTTAATCACTCGACTAAAACAAATCTTTTAATGCTGGAGAACATTTTGACTTGTGGGGCTTTAAAAATGCATATTTGCATCAACAGGCAGCAGGAGTGGATAAATCAACAGAGAGAAGACATCGAGAGGCAGAGGAAACTTCTTGCCAAGAGGAAGCCTCCGTCCTCCAGCAACTCCCAAGCACCAACCACGAACTCGGAGCCAAAGCAACGCAAAACCAAGGCAGTGAATGGAGCAGAGAGTGATCCCTTTCTAAAACCCAGCCTACCTCAACTGTAAGACTTTGCATGTGTTATCTTTAAAAGTTGTAGCCTGGGTGAAGATTTTATATCTATGTTATTGTAGAAATGTGGGTTTTGCTCTGTACTATGTAAAGGTCAGAGTTTCCTATAGAGCCTGGAAGAGGCTGGGGTTTAATATTGGTGTTTTCTGGATAAGTTTGTTAAAAACAAAGTACATTGCCAGAGTGTATTATTTAATTTTCTGTCTTCCTTTCTACCAGTTACTTCCTGCACTTTTTTCTTTTTTTTTCCTTTTCACTTTTTTCTCATCCTTGCTATTTTATTACAATTTTCCTGTTATGCTTCCTACTTTCCTTTTCTGTTTCCTCTCATCTTTTTGTTTTTCCTTTTTCCTTCATTTTATCCTTGCTGCTTTCATTCCTTTCTTATTCACCTCCTTGTTTGCTTTTGTGCTTTCTTTCTCATTTTTCCTGCTTCTTTCTTACATTCACTTTTTAATTTTTAATTTTAGTTTTCCCCCTATATTTGTCCATCCTTTCCAATTTTCCCACTTCTTTATCCTCAATTCCTTTTTTGTTTTGTTTCCTTTCCCTGCTTCATCTACTTCCTTTTTATTCTTCGTTTCTTCTTTCCTTCTGATCAATAGATCTGCAGTTAATTCACTTAATTCTGGTTTCATACTTTAAGCATTTATTCTTTTCCAATGAATTTCTCATCCTTGTTATTTTATTACGATTTTCTTGTTATGCCTTCCTACTTTCCGTTTCTCCTTCCTCTCATCTTTCTGTTTCCTTTTTCCTTCATTCCTTCACAGCTGTACTGTGAGTAATCTCCCCCTCTTTGCCTCTCATCCTGATTAGGCTGACTCTAGCAGAGTACCATGAACAGGAAGAGATCTTCAAACTGCGACTTGGACATCTGAAGAAGGTTTGTTTGTGATCACATAGTTTCCATAATCACTGCATGTTGAATACAATACTCTTTTTTTGTTTGTTTGGTTGGTTTTTGCAGCAATTTTCTTCAGTCATTATTTTAAACATGTGCAACAATCTAGTGTCATTACTTGGTGTGAAATCTAAAACTCAACTATTAGAAATTATTTAAATACTTTGATTTCCCACCTTGTTTAAGGCCAATCCAGCAGTTTTACTTTGGCAGGTTGTGATGATCTCCTCCTCTTCTCGCTGTCGGTTCTCTAAAGTTGCCTCTTTGCATTTGTGTGTTTACGTGCTTGAATCATTTATAGGAAGAAGCTGAGATCCAGGCTGAGCTGGAGCGCCTGGAGAGAGTCCGCAACCTTCACATTAGGGAGCTGAAGAGAATAAATAATGAAGACAGCTCCCAGTGAGTCTATATATAATCCTTTGACAGATGCTGCATTGACATAGAACATAATACGCGCACACGGATACTATCAACAGCCACTAAACTTGCTTTAAAGTCTGTTATTGCTTGACAAAAAGCTATGTGGAGAATGAGCTGAAATAATAAATGATACTTTTCTCCCGTTCTCCACCTTAAGATTTAAAGATCACCCCACGCTAAATGAACGGTATCTGCTCCTACACCTCTTGGGTCGGGGAGGCTTTAGTGAAGTTTACAAGGTAGGCTTGAAAGTGTTGCTGTCTCAGATTAAAGACTTAAAGGTCACCTGGTGCTGGGTTGCTTAAATTTACTACATGTGCCCTTCAGGCTTTTGACTTGATTGAACAACGATATGCTGCTGTGAAGATTCACCAACTTAATAAGAACTGGAGAGAAGAGAAAAAGGAGAACTATCACAAGTATGTGGGTCTAATAGGAAACCAATAGTTCATAATCTACTGTGTCTGGACTCGTTTTTTAAATTTTATTTAACGATGTAAAAACCACCTCGTTTTTGCCAGGCATGCATGTCGAGAGTACAGAATACACAAGGAGCTGGACCATCCCAGGATCGTAAAACTTTACGACTACTTCTCACTGGATACAGACACGTCAGTATCTGCCTGGATTCTTGTTCTTTCTGTGGTCTCTTGTTCGATGTCGGCTATAACCATTGATTCATTGAACAGGTTTTGTACCGTCATGGAGTACTGTGAGGGCAACGACTTAGATTTCTACTTGAAGCAGCATAAGCTAATGTCTGAGAAAGAGGCGCGGTCTATTGTCATGCAGATCGTGAACGCACTAAAATATCTAAACGAGATCAAACCTCCCATCATCCATTATGACCTTAAACCAGGTAAACGCACCGTCTGAGAGTTTACCGCCTCTTAAGGTTTGACCACAGGTTCAGTGTTGACCTTACTGTACTTTGACATGCAGGTAACATCTTGCTGGTGGACGGCACAGCCTGCGGGGAAATAAAAATCACCGACTTTGGTCTTTCCAAAATAATGGATGACGACAACTACGGCGTTGATGGGATGGACCTGACGTCGCAGGGGGCGGGAACATACTGGTGAGGGAATCATGCATGAAGGCATCATATTTATAGAGAGATGTTTAAAGGATTTACAAAAATCAACTTATTAAATGCTCCTGGTTAAATCAAGTTGTATTTAATGTGTCTAAATATTCCTCCAAAGACCTTAAACCGTATTGATCTGGTTCAAAGGTACCTTCCTCCTGAATGTTTTGTGGTTGGTAAAGAACCGCCAAAGATCTCCAATAAGGTGGATGTGTGGTCAGTCGGTGTCATCTTTTTCCAGTGTTTGTATGGAAGAAAGGTGAGACCGATAGTTTGATAATATTTGTCTTTTGGTAACTTGAGCCTGAACCAAGTTTTCCCTGTTTTCCAGCCGTTTGGCCACAACCAGTCGCAGCAGGACATTCTGCAGGAGAACACTATTCTCAAAGCTACTGAGGTCCAGTTTCCTGTAAAGCCAGTCGTCAGTAATGAAGCTAAGGTAGGAGACTTGCTTGTTTTTTGTATTGTTTGACATATTTGTTATACATTACCTGTATTGGAAAGTTTCAAAAATTGAATATTTTTCCAGCTCTAAGCAGCCTGGGTAAAGTGTAGCGGTTCTAAACTAGAAAGATCTGATTATATAAAAAATAACTTGATTATATCTTATGTTTGGTTTTAACATTTGACCTTTTCTTGTTTCAATTATTTGCACTAACACTGGTTTTTAGATGTCATATTCTAGGCCGTCACATGTTGAAAAACGGCAATTCTATATTATTCATCATGTTGAGGTATAATAAGCCTTTAATTTGATATCTTTTAATACAGTAGTACACACAAAACAAAAACAAAAAAACCTAATTAAAGTACATTTATACATCAGGGAACCGCACAAATTTTATTTTGTTTTATGAAAATTTCTCTAATTTATTAGACTTCTTATCAAAACCATTTTTATTCATGCCGTTTACGTTTGAGAGTCTGGGAACATTTAATGCATATAATCTATTACCACATTTCCAGGAGCTTGGCTTGTTTTCTGAGGCTTATTACTGCGTTTATTAGAAATAAATTACATGGGTAAAAATTTACTCCAGAAAAGATGCATCGCCTTGGTTCAGAGGCGATGCATGTTTTTTAAATTTTACTAGGCATATTAGGATAGAGTTTTGTAGAGGAAGACAGCAAAGTTCTTTAAACTCATGAAAGTTTTTATCAACACATTAATTCACCCATATCAGTGTAAGTTGTCTAAAGCTTGCTTTTTCTCTCAACCTTAAATGAAATAGATTTTAAATTGTTCACTGCTGCTGGTGAGAAAACAGAGTAAATTCTCATTAAGACTTGATCAACGTAATAATGTATCAGAACCCGTAGCTGTTTATTAGAAATGGCTCAAATCAACTTTGCAATCTAAACTGTAAGAACCCAGACGGGACAATAATGAACCGATTTTCCTTTTTCCTCCCTTCAGGCCTTCATAAGACGCTGCCTGGCCTACAGGAAGGAGGATCGAGTCGACGTTCTCCAGCTGGGAAGCGACCCCTACCTGCTCCCTCAAATGCGAAGATCGAGCTCCTCTGGAAATCTACAGATGAGCGCTGCTAGTGCTGGCTCAGCCTCATCCAGTCTCATCTCATACTGACAGTTTTGAACTTTATAAGAGAGGCCAAGCAAGAACTGAAGTTGCAACTGTGAGGCTCATCGGGAGGCCTGGACTTGTGACCGGGGCAGCAGAAAGAGCAGGACCGGAGCGGGGGGATGTTTGTTGGCCTCCTCCGACCTGCGCCTGGATTCTTCTCCTTTATCGGGACTTTTATCAGCGGAAGGATGGAGAAGTCGTGTTTTACAGAACGTGTTGGGATGGGCGTCCGACAAAAGCACTGAAACTATGTATTTTGAAGAAAATGTGACTGGACACCCTGTAGAGAAGTTGCAGACGGATGGAGCATTCAGTGGCTGAATGGAGATTCGGCTGTGTGCCATTTGATTTAATAAGACTGTCCTGCCAGGATGCAAATGATTCAGCTGCTAGAAGTTAATTTACTGTGAGGAGAAGTCAGTCATTGTTACGTAGAATTAAAGAAATTTCACTATTGATTTGGTTAATTGTTCCGTTTTTGTTTTTATCTCCCCCACAAATGTTAGGCTTTAATTTGAGTAACTTAGCCATGGGAATGTAATGTGTAGCATATAAGTGGCATCTAGTGTCATGTAGGCTGGAGCAGCATACTTACATACATTAAATGCACAAAGTAACCAAATGTAGAAAAATGATGTATAAAACCCTATGCAGGAATATTAACAAATTGGAAACTGTATATGCTGTATAGGTGAATTTTCAAATTTTGAGCTGCAGCAGTGATGTGTTAAAGGAGTTAAAAGTTTTCCTGACATAAAATGAGTTTCCTGGAGTGTTTTCATTTTGCTGCTTTGCTGCTCTTACTTTTTCAAGGGCTGTATGTTCCACTTTGGGTACAAGTTGTACAGTTCTGCTTAGAGTGAATAATAAATTCCAGGAAATGTTTTTTTTTCCTCAGTGAATGTTATTGATGACCTGATACCCAATTCCTATCAATATTTACTGGTGCCTTTCAGTGTAGAATAGTCAAAACTAAATTGCACAGAAGGGGCTCAGCCCTCTGACAGTGGATTAGGTGGATGATTGGATAGAAAAACTAAATTCTGTGAAAATCAGATGCTTTACAAGTTTTTTTTGTTAATTTTGGTAATTATGACATGACTCAAACTCACTTTGGCATCCTATATGGTGCAGGACCATTAAACCAATACAAATGTGCTAAAATATAGGCTAACAAAGTGCAAAATTTGTCCACAATGTCAGTTGATGCTGGATGCTTTGCATTTTCCTTCCACATAACTTGTTTGCTTTCATCCTTGTAGATATTCAGTGACTGAACAGTCAGATCAGCGTTGTTGGTAGTTTGATGGTAGGTTTCCTGACCACAATTTGTCTGAGAAATGTAATGTTGGGTTTTCATCATAACTTCTTGACATTAACAGAGCACTCTAAAAACGTTTTTAAAACGGTTTCTCAAATACTTAGCCACCACGTGTAGTCAAGGCTATACCACCATCTTCTGGTGATATGTGGAACTGCATGTTTTTCCTTAAAAAAAATCAGGAAGAACCAGAACAGAATAACGAGTCAAGATTATAACAAACTTTACTATGCATTTTCTTTTTCAAAGATGGTTTTACAACAGTGCAAACAAACCTGAAAAAAAAAAAGAATCCTCAGCAGCAACGTCTTTTTTTTTTTAAATCTTCCTCGATACTTTTCAGTAATCTAACCACTAAAATGAAATGATGCCGACAACCGCATTAGTTTTCCCACATTTTATGATCGGCTTCTGGGGACAAGTGAAAATGCATAGTACCAGCCTTGAGTTATGTCTAAATTCAGCTGAAACTCCTCGCATGTATCTTCAGCGTCCTCCAGGAGCTCGGATGCAAACATGGTTTAAACGACCCATTTGTCAGCGACTGACTGCTTATGCTGTGGAAGGACTTGAGGGCGAGGTGTCGTCTTTATGAGTTCCCTCGTGCTAAGATGAGTCCACAGTTACAGTGAAATTAATTGCTCCCGAGTTGGGCACTGATGAATGGTTGGGGGCTTTGGTCAGTGAACTGTTCATGTGGATGGTGGAAGAGGGATAGATGGTGGGGTGTGAATTAACAGCAACGGGTGGATAAATGAAGTCGGAAGGAGTAACACTGGAAACTGCGGCTGGAAGGTTGAGAGGAGGAAGACCTGCAGAGAGCAACAGAAATAAGAAAGCTGCATTAGAAGATTTATTTTATCTGAGTTAACATAAAATGCATCTTTCAAATTATGACTGTATTTATTAGACAATCCCTTAGTTAAAAAGGTAATCATCCTGCTTGCCAAGTCAGGGGTTTACTATGATTAATCGCAAGACCTGCAATATCAATAAAAGACTCAAATGGAACCCGTCTGACAACATGAAGTAGGCCAAACAACTGCAAAAGGAAACAAACAAATGATGTTCAAAGACATGGAGATCAGAATGGAAAAGGTTACAAAGCCAATTCTAAAGCTTTGGGATTCCAGGAAGCCACAGTGACAGCCATTTTTCCATAAATGGAGAAAAATGTTTATGGTAATGAACCCTCCCAGGAGGCAAAATTACTGGAAGAGTGCATCTGCAATTCATTCAGGAAGTCACCTAGCAACACAGCATCTAGAGCTCTGGAGGCCTCGCTCATCTCAGTGCTCATGAATCAATCTCACACAAACAGAGCAAACGCAGCATCCGTGGGAGAGAAACCTCTACTGACCAAAAAGAAAACAAAGACCTGTCCCACATTTCCACAAATAAACCACCTCATGTTCCCCAAGACTTCAGAAAATATTCTGTGGACCGTTGAGAAAACAAGTGTGTGCACGTTGCATCCGATTCAGAAAAAAATAAAACAACCTCATACTGACTCAAACATGTTTGATACTTGAGGACCTGAATGACTTAAGTGGCAAATTCTGCCATCTATCCTGACTGATCAGTTTATCACCGGGTTTAAGGGGGAATTTTCCACATGCGCACGTTGCTGTGGATGGCCTTTCACAGTCAAAAAATTGAAAACATACAAAAGAATTTTGAAATATTGCATGCCATCAACCATTTACAGCAAATGAAAATGTTTAAACAAGAGGATGTGCGCGATACAAGCAGCTACGCATTTTCACTGTATTTTTGTGAAATACAAAACTTCAAACAGCGTTCACAATCTAAGCACAGAGAAGTGAAGCGCAGCATACCGTCATGCTGTATCCCAAGTCCAGGCGGCAGAACATGACCCACTTCTGGCAAAGCAGCGTTTAGGTTCGGGAAATTAGGAAAGGCTGGAATAGCTCCAGGAAGGGGAATCAAGCCTGAGCGACAAGAAATCAAATCCCTTTTTTTTCTTCCCCCAACTAACACACAATTTAAGTTAATTGGCAAAGTATCCAAACTAACAGCAGTTTCAATGATCTCGTTTCTAAACTTGTTGCAGAACTTTAAACATGTAGTGTGACGCCATCAATAACTCCAGTATTCGAGATAATTATATGACGTACCTAATGAAACCCTTGATTCATTTTCTTTAGCCGTTTATTCTTTTGTGCAACATTTGGTTACTCGTGATGTAAAAACAAGCTCACAAACCTGGTTGTGTTGCAGCACCATTTACAGTCAAAGGGAGCGTTTGCTTGGGAATTACATGGTTGGGCGGTGGGATGATGGGAATTCCTGAAACAGCAGGATGGTAGTAGAAACATGTCAACGATGGGGGGGGAGGCGGGGAGGAAAGGTCAATTTAATGCGACTGGTAAATCCAGGATTTGCCAGTAAAAATTTGAAAGAATCTGATCAGTGTTTTACCTGTCGGCGTGTTAACGAGGACAGCCGTTGGCTCAGAGCTGACTGACAAGCTGCTGAGAGGCTGCTCTAATCCAATTGGAGCAGAAGACGAGACGACAACTGGAACGGTTGGAATGACAGCAGAGAGTTGGACCTGGTAACCAGAATTTCTTTATCTCTAAATGTCAACAAAATCTCAAAAGAGATGAAGCAATATGAAATTTTTCCGGATTGAGTTGCCACGGACACGTCACCTTACCTCTGTGTAGCCGTCTTTGGGTATATGAGACGCCTTATGATTCTGCGAAGGGGAACGGGAGTTCTTTTCCTCCTTAAGCGTAGGTATCCTGTGCAGGTAACCAAACCCAATCTTACATCCGAGACTGCGGAAACAGAAATGCGGACAAAATAGCAGAACGGCTCAAGAAAGGTTGTTTTTTTTTTTTTCCCAGAAATGAGATGCTGAAACAAACCAAACCCATAGTGAAACTCTGAAAGCAAAACTAAAACATTTAATGATTTAACACATTAATAGCTTCAAGTTCAGTTCAGTCACAAAGAAACTCTAGAGGAAATTTTAACCCAGGACCTGTCTGGGTCTATGAACAGCAGATAAGTCGGGGATCACACATTCACCTGACTTGTCAGCACCCTAGTCTTATGTTTATAATCAAGTAATTTATTTATTTTTGTTTGTTTTAATGCAATCTTTACTCTGAAAAGTCTGCTTTTCTCACACACATGGAAAGCATTCCCTGACAGTCAGCTGGCGGGTGAACTTGGTCAAAACGATGACGCAGAAAAGTTCGAGGAGTTTTCAAACGTCTGGCCTGCATGACGAGTTTCAAAGGGATGGCCACGTGCAAGAGCCCAATATATAAAACTCTGTTTAGTTGAAGACCAGCTCTTCCTCCAATGCAGTAGAATCACTACCGTTCCTACTGCTGGAGGAGAAAGAGGAGCATTTAAGGTATGTCAGTTGACAAATGGTATGCAATGGCGTACTTTGGTATTTCCTTTAGTCGTGCCAAGCTGACAATCCTGCTTGAAGATAAATGACTAACCAGAAGAGTGTCTTTTTCTATTCTTGGCTAAAGATGGGAGAGAAAATCAGATTTCACAATCACTTTCAGAGGAGGCACCATATGTATCCTGCACCTGCTTTTTGGAATTAGGTGAAGTTTCATTCATGCATCTGGCCCATAAAGATTCAAGTAGAGAGGATCGGCAGATTTGCACCGGAGGCAATTAGGTTTTGTGCCTCTGTTTTTTATGTCTCAGTAAAATGATCAGCAAAGGTAATCTCTCCAATGTGTTTTCAAAAAGTATGACCTGAATTTTCCATTGTCAAAAGGCAACGTGGATCGTTTTCATCATACCTGCCATCTCCGCCCCAGTCAGAGTTCGGGGTGATGATCACCTCGCGGCAGTTGTCTGCGTCCGTGTTGTAAACGTAGAGCTTCAGCTCCTTCCCTTCGTGCGCTTCGACGAGAGAGAACAGGTCTTCGCTCTGAACAAAAACACAGGCCAGGCATAGATATGCAGCAAATTTGATGTTAAGTGTCTCGTAAAAGTGTCAGTCCACACAGTAAAAACAAAGCGGTGGCAGCGTCGTGTTGTGTGGATGCTTTGGTTCAGCAGATACAGGAGCAAATCCTGACAGAAAAACTGTCAGAGCTTCACTTTCAGAAGGCTGTCAACCCTAAACATTAAGCCAAGAACTACAATGAAATGCTTTAGATCAAAGCATATTCGTGTGTTGAAATGGCCTAGTCAAAGTCAAGACAACCTGTAACTTGAAAACTGTTGTTCTCAGATACTCTTCATCCGATCTGACATTCCTCTTTATAGAGAAGAATTGGGCAAACAATGAAGCGCTGGTAGAGACAGAGCAAAAAATGAGACGCAGCTGCGTTTGCAGTGAATCCACAAAATACTGACTCAGTACCACTGAATACAAATGCACGCCACACTTTTCAGATTTGTACTTCTATTGAAAAAAAAAACAAAAAAAACGTAGAGACCAAAGTATAATTTTAATTTAAATTCAAAATTCTTCATCACTCCATCTGTCTGACATGAAAAAAAATAAATAAAAAATTCTGATGTTTGCAGTTGAAGAGTGAATAGTTTTGCAAGCCGCCACACAAAAGACTTCTAATCAGCACAGAGGGCATACCTCACGCATAGCCGTGTCCGCTCCGATTATGTAGTCAACGTAGGGCCTCAAATCAGCCAGGCCTGCAGGAGAGTTTGGCTCCACCTCCTTAATAAAGAAACGCACTCAAGCATTAACTCGGTGGATCTGATGGCAAACAGAGCCTCAAACGAGACCTGCACACTCACCAAGACGTGCCAAACGTTTTGATTGGCCCTTTCAAAGCTGCAGAAGCGAATGCTGAGCCCCAGAAGGCCCTGGCCGCCCCACGTGTTGCTGGGTGTGATGGTCGTCTCCCGGACAGTTTGCGTCCTGCTGTTGTACAGCAGCATCTTGACGGGCCTCTCCACGTTCACTTTCAGCAGCTCTTTCAGGGTGTCGTTGTCCCTGTTCTGTTGCGGACATACTTTAATACTTTAAAAATCAGCGCTCAAACATTAAGACGGCGGTCCGAGCCCTGGATCGGGATGATTCACATAAACACCTACCAGCCTAGTGTCACAAACTGAGATGATAAAATCGAAGAATGGCTCCAGTCGTGCGCGGTAACCCGGGGAATGATCCTGCACCTGAAAAGGTTCACAGGGGTTTTCAGTTCAGGACAAGCGCACCAAAGCAGAACAATTAGGAATGAAGACGTACGTCCGGTCCTTCAAACAGACTGTACATGAAATCCTGTTTGATATGCACGTTTTGTGCCAAAGCAGCAAAGAGAAGATAAAAAATTTAAAACGGAAACCGGAGAAAGATGAAAACAGAATATTTGACATTGCCTGGGTATGTGCATTAGTCACTGAAAAACTAGGCTGTTATGCACATAAATAAATATAGGCAACTAATTATAGAAAAGGGAAAAACACACACACAGAGTCCATATTTAGAACCATCTTTGGCATGAATGGAATTCTTCACATCAGCCTCTGGCATCTCAGCTCACTCCGCTTTGCCTCGTTGGCTCAGTTCACCGACGCCTGCTGGGATTTGTTGTAAAGTTTCTGTGACGTAATTTTAAGGAGGCCCAGGTCAGACTTTGAAATGGGTAATTTAAAAAATAATAATAACAATTTAGTTCCGTTTCATACATTTTTGTTTCATAAATTTGAAAGCTGAAAATGAATTTGGTGAATTATGTCCCACAGTCCAGCTTGGACATGAATACGTTTTCTGAAATTAAGTATCTGGCCCTTTTGGAAATTTTCTAACTTGTCTTCCATTTGAAGTGTTGTGATTAGTTGAATATGATGTGCAATGTATCCTACAAATGTCCATAGAAAATGGTTTCTTATTTTACCTGCTACAGCATAATAAAGACTATTATTCTGTTTTTCCATTTTTTGCAGACTTGTCACTGAATAGCTTTCGATTTTTGCCTCCACAGTACATTTATCTTTGTCTTATAATTTGGCCTAACTTCATTATTCCAGCCTTTACTGTTGGACAGCTGATTTCTTGTTACATACAGTAAAGACTTCAGCACAGCACAAATGGTTCCTATTAGTAAGTTCAGGTAAAAAAAGGCAAAAAGGAGATGAAAACAGTGGCGTTAGACTTTCTTGGTATTTAAGAAAAAAAAAAAGTCAGTTGAGCATCCTGGGTATGTGGACTTTCTAAGACGTTTTTTAAAGAAGCAAATACAGTTTTTATGGCAAGCAGTTTTAGCATAAATTGGGTTTTACTGCCCTTACATTCCAGATATCTCAAATTGTTTTGCATCTAGACGTTTTAGCGATGCAAGATATCTCTAATTATATTTCTACTAGACAAAATAACTATTTGAGATATCTCCAATTACATTCTGACTAGTCGAAATGATGTCAGATTTACCATTGACTTGTATGGAGACTTCAGTTAAAGATATCAAAAATGAATTACTGACCATCTGAAATACATATTTCAGATATTTACAATTAAATTATGGCTAGTCATAAAGTAAATTCAAGATATCTCGATTTTGGTTTTGACTAGTCATAATTGTAATTAAAGATATCTCTAATGACTCCATAATTCAAGATATCTTAAATGTACTTTTGGATAGGAGAAATGTAGTTTTGACTAGTGAAAACTAAATTATAGATATCTTAAAAGCAAATAATGACTAGACCCACTGGCTCAGGTTATAAGAGGAAATAAAATTAGTTACCATAACTACGCGGGTGATACACAGCTCTACATCACGATGTCACCAGGTGACTCTGAACCCATCCAATCACTGAACAGATGCTTAGAACAGATAAATGTGTGGATGTACCAAAACTTTCTCCAGCTGAACAGAAACAAAACTGAAGTTATCATCTTTGGACCTAAAGAGGAGCGAACCACAATCAATGCACAGCTTCAGTTTTTACAACTAAAAACCAGCGATCAGGCCCAAAACCTGGGAGTAATGATGGACTCTGACCTGAACCTTCAGAGCCACATTAAGACAGTCACAAAGTCGGCCTTCTATCACCTGAAGAACATCTCTAGGATTAGAGGACTTATGCCCAAGCGAGATCTAGAGAAACTCATCCATGCGTTTATCTTTAGCCTCATTGATTACTGCAACAGCGTCTTCACAGGTCTGACTAACAAACAGTTGCAGCTGATCCACAATGCTGCTGCTCGTGTTCTCACTAAAACCAGGAAGATAGAGCACATAACAGTTTTAAAGTCCCTACACTGGCTCCCTGTAGCTCAGAGAATAGATTTTAAAATATTGTTGATAGTTTATAAATCAATGAACAGTTTAGCACCACAATACATTAAAGATCTGTTATTGCTGTACCAACCGTCTAGACCCCTCAGATCTTCTGGTTCTGGTCTGCATCCCCAGAACCAAACGAGGAGAAGCAGCATTCAGTTTCTATGCACCACAAATTTGGAACAAACTTCCAGAAAACTGTAAAACAGCTGAAACACTGGGTGCCTTTAAATCTCAACTTAAAACCCACCTGTTTAGAGTTGCTTATGGCTAAATTAGGTTTAGAGTGCGGGGTTTGATGTCTTTGATGTTTTTATCTTTACTTTTCATCTAGTTAACTACTTTTTATTTCTCTTTCACACTGTCTATGTAAAGTCCCCCCGGAAAACGTCCCAGTTAAACGAATCTATATTTAAGGGTGTGAGAATCCTTGTTAAATGACATCTTAACTAAAACTCTGAGGTGTGAGACGCTTAACTGAAGTCCTACAAGGTTTTAATGTTCATCTTTTTTAATCTTTTTTTTCTTTTTCTTTAAAAAAATTCTGTTTTTCTAACTGTTTATTCACTGTCGCATGCTGTTTTTATTTTAATTATGTAAAGCACTTTGAAATACCTTGCTGTTGAAATGTGCTATACACATAAAATTTGATTGATAGACAAAACTAAATTAAAGATATCTTTAATTGTAATTTTGACTAGTCATAATTGTGTTGAAGTCTTGAAGATATCTTAAATCGTAATTACGGATATGTGATCCAGTGACGTCATTTGAGATATCCTGAAAATAATTTTGACTAGTCAAAATGTAATTGAAGATATCTTGAATTATTATTCTTACTAGTCAGAATGTAAATACAGACATCTTAAATTACCGTTCCGGATAGTCAAAATATAGTTTTGTCTAGTCAAAATGCATTTTTAGATATCTGGAATGTAATAACGGATAGTCCGACGAAACAGAATTTATGTTAAAACGGCTTGCCATACAGTGTTGTCCTCTTCGAGTCTGAGCTCAAACTTAATGACCTCAGAAGGAAAACATACAAACTTCTGGGTTAAACGTGTTTTATGGTGAAACAGGTTCAGGTTTAACTCGTCTGAAGAACAAATAGGTGGTGATGAATGACGGTGACACCTGCCTCTGAGCAAGTACAGAGGCACATTTAAATCACCCCAACAAGAATATTTTCCACTCTATCTTACGGAACTGAGATGTTTTGAGAATAAATTATCGTCGCTGGTTGACTACAATCAAAGGATTACATTGTGGATAATCTGCACTATGTCAACAAACCGCACCCTAAGAGTTTTAAGGCTTTTTGGGGTCACTTTTCAAATTTTCCTCATCAGTTAAAACAGCAAATGAAGGTGAAAGTTCACTGCAACACCAGCCAGCAGGTCAAACTTGTTAAAAAAAAAAAATTAAAACGAATGAATGTAAAGGGCATCTTTGTCATACGTTACGCAGGTGACTGTTGATTTTAGATGGAGACACCTGCCTTACAAGTTTAAAAAAAAAAAAAAAAAAAAGAAAAAAAACCCGCCCAGTTATTAAATGCCGTCTATAAACGCTCCAGTCTTTGTCTTTGTTCTCCCTGGCAACCTTCAGTCTGACCAGCAGGTTTTTCTTAGAAAGCAAAGGTCTCCTAATTCTTCTTATGCCTCTTTAAATCCCTCACGAGCTTCGAGATTTTTGGAAACGAGGCAAATGTCCTTCCAAATATTTAGCAACAAAGTTTTTCTATTGCGTGCGGTTGCCCATATTGCAACCACACTAGATCCGACGAATCTAGTGTGACGTTAGCCATTATAAATAGGAATATGTATCTGGGTATCCAAATTTATTTCTCAGAAATTGAGATATTTTTTTTTTTTTTCAAATTACATTTTGCAAAACAACTTTTAAGATGAATTTTAAAGATGTAAACTTTTAATGAAATATATAAACGAAATGCACAGACATTCATTTGGTGACCTGTTTTCCACACAGCAGTATGCCTGAATTTTTAAAGGTTATATTTTGCAACAACAATACCAAAATGTGTAAAATAATAATTTTGGTCCGATAAATACACATTTCTTTTTTGTTATATTAACTAATGGCTTAACCTTAGATTTGCTTAAATATGTTAAACTCAAAATCAAAAACACTTTGGATTGTTGGTGTGGTGGTGCAGCGGTTGAGCACAGCCCACATAAGGAGGCCTTAGTCCTTGACTCGGCCGTCGCAGGTTCAATTCCCGGCCTGGTGACTTTTGCCGCATGTCTTCCCCAACTCTCATTACCCACTTTCCTGTCAATTCACTATCAAATAAAGGCCACTAGAGCCAATAAAAAAAAAAACACTTTGGAAAAAAATATTTCATGCACGAAAGGGTTGAGATTAATTTTAAATAATTCACATCAGTATTTGGTTGTAATTGGTTTCAACTTTCTTTGTATAAAGCCTTAGAACAAGAATATATTATTTTGGTGTTGAAATATTGGATATTGAAATCACAGCTGTTGACCTTTATCGCTCATTAGGTTTGGAAATAATACACATTTATTGCTCCTAAAGTAAAAAAATAACAGATTAGGGACAATCTGCTTTGATGCAAAGCCCTACTTTTGTGTTTGTAATTTTCTTTAAAAAAAAAATTTAAAAAATGAACAAAGAGAGACTGACAACATGAGGTAAGCTAAAAGATCTTCAAAAGGATCCCATCTGGTCCTGATAGGGGTAAATAATTGAGAAACAGAAACCTTTACCTGTTTACATTTACATTATTTTTATCTGACCTTATAGTTTTCTTGTTTTTGAGCTCGGTTGTTTTAGTAAAGCTTGACCTAATTCTCCACTGAGTGGGTCCGAATAAGATCTCCAAATGATATTTGGTCCTCAGTCCAGAGTTGGATGTGCAGATAAAACTATCCCAGGAATCCCTTCTATTCAGACTAAAGGTGGGGACAGGACACACCTTTCTCCATTAGTCATGTAGTGGCCACACCGGTTATTCTGGCATCAAGGAGAATAACCTCCTGAGAGCTGCGAACCGGAGATGAGAACTGCACAAACAGGCGTTAAAAACACGTCCAACATTTCATTTCATTTAAATTCATAGATGTATTCATTTCCTGGCGCACTCCAACCAAACCGGAGCGGACCCTCCGCGACAACCTCGTTAATCTGCTCCACATTAAAGACGAGCAGCTGTTTTCACATCTAAAGTAACAAGGAAATGCTTTCTATGGCGGATGTATATCTCCATATGTGAATCCTCCTCGTGTTCCCTATTAGATACAAACCAATGCACCGCAGTGTGTCTTAATTTCCTAGAGGAGCGTTAATGTTAGCCGGGCAGGCGACCATTACAGCTGCTCTTACCCGAAGGACGTGGTAACCTTCGGATCCTCCACCGGGGATCTGGACGCTCTGAGAGCCCCCCATGTCCCCCCCCCTGAATCCGACCGCCGCGGTGGGATATTTGCGCTGGTTTAACAGGCGGCTGCTCTGTCGGAAAGAGTCATGTCGTGATTCCTGTCGTTCGTGGTGTCCTGCTGCTGCTGCTGCTGCTGCTGCACTTCCTGTGCTGCAGTCCTCCCTCCTCCCTACCAGCTGTGTGATGACAGCATCTCCCGAGCTGTGATGTCACCGACTCCAAAAAATACGACACGCAGGTGTATCTCAGTGAATTACAATAGGCAAGTTCGAACAGAATAAAATTTCATGATCATATACTGACAGCTAATAACCCCCCTCAACATTCAGCTGACATAAGCCCAGTCAAAAAATGAAAGCGGATAGAAAAACAGGTAATGCCATGATGACACGATGGCCATTAACAGCAGGTGTAGCCTGGATTGGTAATTGCTAAAGAGGCTGGTTGTTCACAAAGCGTTGTATTCGTGCATATTAATGGAAAGTAGCGCGGAAGGAAAAAGTGCGAGATAACAGCAATCTCAAGAAGATTGTGAATTTAAACAGAGTCAACAGTTTGGGGGATATTACTGCTTGAAGTGTCATTTCTTCTCCAGCTGCTTGTCAGCCAGATTTTATCAGCAGAAGCCTCTTACCAGGTAAAACAAAAAAATTTTGCATTTCATTTTGACAGTAAGTTCAAGAGTTTGAAAATTCCCAGTTGCTTAAAAGTTGAAGGTTCTGAAATACTTAGAATCTCAAACAACTTGCTGCATATTAGTGATTTGTTACATTTATTGTATTCTTTTTCACTGTTTCCTTTAAGTTGGACCATTCATATGATTTATATTTTTCCTTTTTAAAAGTCACTATTTCAGTCCAATTTTTTTCCCCAATTTGCTCAATGTCAAGATTTCCATATGTGTTTTCTTTTCTTTCTTTCCTTTTTTTAATTTGTTTCCTCTAAACTCACTACCTTGTTTGTACTTTCTCTCATTTTGACACCCAAATCTCCGGATATTACTAATTGCTTTAACCAAACTTTGGTGCTGGACTTCTTCAAATAAATAAGCAGCCTATGATCAAATAAATAAAGCAGTTTGAGGTTATATGTACATATTCTCCCCAATGTAAAGATGTTCCTACTTTTAAATATTCCTACTTCTTTATTTTTCGAATCGTCCTTTGAAGCTCGTCTTTAATTTTAGCGGAACGATTCTTGAAGCAGTAATATCAGCACAATGCTGCCCCCTACCACAAATCAGATGAACTGCAGGGTGCTTGGAACAGCAACTTTGAATAATGTCCTGTTCCTTATTGCACAATAAACTAACACGAATTCATGTGTTTCTGTAGAAGTTAGTGGCGTCATTGTGTGTGTTTCAATACCTTACTAAAATAAACTAGAAAACCAAACAAACAAAAAATAAAAACAATTGCTGGGTATGTATCCCTGTCAAAGAAAGATCTTATTTACAAATTAGATTTCACAAAAACAAATGGGCATACAAAGAAAAAGGTTAAAAAAAACAACAACAATTATTTGCTCCCCTTGCTTCGGGTATAATTAGCAAACTAGAATAATAGTTTTTCCATAGAAGACATCTGTAAAGGTCAGAAAGAGTTGAACATGCAACCTCTTCAGGAGATTGCAGTCACAGGATCTACAACTGTTTGAATAAACTTGTATGAGTCACAACAACGCCGATTTCCCCTTTGGAGTCGACAAAGCGTTTTGAATTGAATTACATTTGAACGGATGAGAACAAAAACTGCTGAGCAACTGAGGCTCATCTTCAGGAACAAAGATCACCGACTTGCCAGCAATGTGTGTTTTCAAATAAATTAAACATCTCCCAAGTGAAGTGATTCAGTGACTGCAACTCCTTTTTTATTGTTTTCTTACAACTGAAATAGAAATGCTTGGATTTTAAACTATTTCCTATCATTTTTAAGTTTCCTTTTTTAACGATAGTTTCAAAGAGGAGTTCTGTAGACGTTCATTGTTATTCCAGAGCGGTGCTGTGGTGTTTTGCATGGAGACACTTACCCTTTCAAGCTGTAGATAAATAAACTCCAGAGTTGAGCAGCTGCTTGGTGATGCCTTGAAACAATAAGACCACTGCTCTGGGTCGCTGCACTAAAATTACTATTCTGCACTCCCTCAAGATTTTACAACTACAGCTGCAAAAGAAAAAAAAAGTGTAATACCATTTTATTTTGTCACTTTAACCACAGAAATCCAGCCTGCGAAAAAAATATCCTCTGAGTGGACTAATGCTGTACATCTTTTAGAGGTCCAGGATATTTTTGTCTAATATATAAATGCTGATGTATTTGCTCTCTGCTCCACAAGGAGGCAGAGAAAAGAAGTGCAAATCCGATTTAAATAAAATCCTACATCTATAACTATGCATAAACATTATGTATAAACTTAAACTTTTCCACATTTTCTCACATTGCTGCTATAAAGTTTAACCGTTTTTTGTTAGGTTTTTATATGAAAGACCAACAGAAGATGATCCATCTTTGCTCCAAATGTCCGGTTAAGACACAGATGGACTATATTTACTAATTACTTGACTTCTGAAGGCAGCTGGTTATGCTCGATTTTTTTTTTTTTTTTTTTTGAGATATCATAAAATAGGGGGTTGAACACTTTTCACATTTTTATTTGTTCACCTTGAAACCACGTATCATTTTCCTTCCACTTTGTAATTACACTTTATTTTGTGTTGGTCCATCACATAAAACCAGACTTCAAGGTATTTTCTGAAGAAAATACCTTGAAGTCTGGCTCCAAATGGACAAAATGTGGAAAAGTTCATGGAGTATGGAAACTTTGGCATTGTAATTTGAACAACATCAAATGTTTTCCCTCCTAGTCTGCTCAGTTTTTTTTTTTTTTTTTTACAGGAAGTAGAAATGACTTACTGATCCTGCAGAAAACAGCTTGTTTTCTTTATCAAGCCTGTATAACAATCCCCTGCCAACATAATCTTGGTTTTTCGGAGTCAGTAAGCTGCAGAATATCTGCCCAGAGGCTGATATTCTTTTCTCCCCTCACAAAAAACCACCCATGTTTTACTAGAAGCCCTTTTTTTTTTTTTTTTAAAGAAATGCCACATTAGATTTGCAAGGAAATGGACAAGTTATTAATCAACGACTCAACATTCAGTCTCCACCAATATTAATCAGTCTATGGACACGTAATCATTAAGAGAAGGCCATTTAGACAAGTGCAACCAATTAAAATTAGCTTAGCAGATGGAGGCCTTAAGGTGTTATAATTGATCCGGTTATCAGTGTTGAGTCAAGTGCAGTTAGTGTTTGGTTTAACCATAAAAATGCTCAAATTATGTTAGTACCTAAAGACGAATTAACTAATGATTCTTCTTCTTCGTGCACATGGCACTCTCACAAGCAAAGCTGTTATCAAAGCTAACAATAATGATAATGTAGGGTTAAAGCTAATTCAAAGAGAAGCATTTAGTCTGCTGAGCTGTGTGTGAGAGCAGCGTGAGGATGAAGGAGGGGGAAGGGCTGGCAGGCAGCCTGCAGTCAATATCATCTTTTCATTAGACTTCCCTCACACAATGGGAGCGTCAGTATCTATCAGGAAACTAATGTGGCAGTGATTCCCAAAGGCGGGAGATATATTTAGCACATCAGGGAAGGACTGACAAAATCCATGGATTCATGAGATACTGAGACAGAGAGAGAGAGAGAGAGAGAGAGAGAGAAAGAGAGAGAGAGAGTGAGAGACAGAGAAGGGAAGATAAGAATGCAGAGGAGAAGATGGTCAGTGACTCAATATGGAAACCTTGCTCAAAGTTTCCACCAAACTGATGTCTTTTAAAGGAAAAAAAAAGCATTTATTCTCATCTAAAGAACGTTGTCTTGGACTTATTTTGATTAGGGCTGAATCATCTGTGTGGAGACCAGACCAGAGCAGAGACACTTTAGAAAGTTTCCAGTCTGAGTCAGCCAGGCCGCCATCCAGAAATAGCTGCAACAACTAGATGCCCTGCTATCACTGGAGGGCTTAATATGGGCAGCTGCACAGGGCGCCATTAGAAGAGGGTGGGTGGGAGTCATCAAATAAAAAAAAAAAGAAAAGATGTTGGCAACCAATTTCTTCACATGGTAAGTCTGACACCCAGAGACAGGACATGTGGAAAATTATCTGCACACCGCAGCAGGTTGATGGGGCAAAGTTTAAAGAATCTGTTTTGAAAGCATCCGTCACCATTTTTGTTATGTATTTGTAGATGATTTAAGTAAAAAAAACAAAACACTTTGGTTTAAAGTGACAGAAGAATGTCATGTTTTTGTCTCTTAAATTGTCACATTTGCATTTTCATCAGTAACAGTTTAAACCTTTTTCAAAGCTTTTTCTGATTTTAATTTTAACTCCATATTGCGGCTTTTTATTTTTTAAACATTTGATTAAGCATTATACAGATTTAATGGCACATATTATGAATTAATTGACTCTGATATGGAACACTGATTTAGGACTCCAAAACCCACCAGACTGTGACTGACTGCAGGAGCTATAAAACCTTTTTCCATTTGCATTCAATCATAACATTCTCCTGCAGCTGCCTCCAAATTAGCTGCATTATTATGCTTTAGGAACGTTTAACCTCCACGGATACAATCATTCAAAAAGCACCAAACAAAAAGCAGAAATGACTCCCCCTGTAGAAGGAAGTCAGAGGTGATTTTCAGTGGTCGCTCCCTCCACCCCTCCGCTTTCTGCAGCTTCACAAAAGCCTCCATTGACACCGGGTCCTGTAATGATTGCTGCACTGAAGCATGAAACAAAGAAATAGCGTCGGCCCGGTGGAGGAAGGGAGGAGAGCCGCTCAAACAGTCAGTCGATCTTTTTGTGAGTGTGTCGAGATAAAACACAGCGAGGCAGATCCTTGAAATAGGCTCTGCGGGAGTTTTGGGGGGGTAAATGTTAAGAGATCACAGTCGAATGCATTTTATGACAAAAAAAATGTGAGGAAAGGGAGAAACGAGGAGAATGGCTGTGGGGGCTCATGAAATTTCAGATGGAAGATTATCAATCACTTAAAAAAGTCTCTTAGGGGTGATTAATCTGACTAATGGTGCTAACAGGACTGAGAGGAGGTTCTGGAAAGAAAAAAAAAAGAAAAAAAAAACGGACCCAAAAATGTTTAAATGAAGAACTCAAACTTTTATGCAACCCAAAGATTTGATGCTGTAGATGAAATAATATTTTCAACATGTTAAGGTTAACATGCACAGCCTTTATTTTGCAATGATAATATTTGAATAATACGTTGCAAAACCTGCCATTTCAGCAAACGACGACAGCAGACGTGAAATGAACAGTGCAAGCTGCAGCTGCTTGCTGTTCCATCTCGCAGCTGAAAGGTCCTGGATTCAAATCACGGTTTGGGATCTTTCTGCATTTTCTCCACTCACATGCATGAGCTCTACTAGGGTGCTCCAGCTTCTATCCACAGGTCAAATCCTTAGCTGATGAACTGGTCCTTGGAAGTGAGCATCCTGTGATAGGCTGGTGAGCCATCTGAGCTGCATCTTCCTCAAAGAAAAACTCACTGTATAATTAGCCAAGTCCATGCATTCACCATCATTCCAGATAGCACCTGATCGAAGACGCATGAAGCTCAAACGGCTTGGTAAGCTCAAACGGTGAGTTCAGACTGCATGCGGTCTGCTGCACTGGCTAACCGTGGCACTATTTAAGGCGATGCAAGCAGAATAATGCAACACATTCTCACTCCCGACTCATCATATATTGTGTTGAATAATGTGTTTACTCATTTTACAAGAGGAAAATATGCACAGAAACAAACCGGATGGAAGAATACAAACAGCACGGTTTGAGAAGGATCCAAAAATATCTAATATAAAAAAATTCTTGTCTTCTATAATATGGACTAATTGCACCGTTATTTTGCCTGCTGTGATGTCAGCTACCATAATATACACAAAGCAGAATCAACAGTTCTCCATGGCACTTTTTGAAAACTTTACATTTTGTGAAATTCTTCATCCTCATCCTATTCTCCCATACTTCATTGCCCAGCTGTGCTCTTACTGTCACAGTGCATTTGTGGTTACATTTTTTTATTTTTTCCCCATCGGATCCTTGAGTCTTTCAAAGAAACCACAGATACCTGTGCCTGCAGATGATCTACAGCTCATGTCTTTATTAGTTTTGTGAATACAGTAGTTATTTAGTCATGTTAAAGTGCCCACATTAAGTACTACAAGGGAAATTTCATCCCCACAAAAATCAGGAATGTACAGGTGTTTACTCAGTCGTAGTACAGTAGCAAATACATTACTTGGTTTCAAGCAAAAATGCTTAATGATAAACAACCGCAGAGTTTTTTTTTTTTAAAACATAAAATTATGCCTACAGAAAGCACGTACTCATCATAATTTTGCATATTATAGTTATACTCCACTTCACATTATATAGTACAGACAATCATGTGTCTCTAAATTTAAAGCTGCCCCGTTAACATGATTTGGTAATGTGCTTTTTGTCAGCAGCGGCCGGACTGCCGGAGAACCTCGATGACATTCAGTCAGTGAATCACAGCGACTCTGCCATGGTTCCACGTTTGCACTAAAGTCAAAGTTAAATCCGTTTCCGTGACAATATTCATGACTGCAACCCAGACCTTCTTTGGTTCACAAACACACCAGCACATGTTTCACAGCAGAGTTTTTTCAAACAAAGGATACTATTCACAATAAAAGTCTCTCTATATAAATCAAATAATCTGTCACACAGTATACTGAATGTTTGATTTACATATAGAAATGGTTCGTTGTGATTCTAGGACATATTTGGCACAGAGGCAATGAAACACAATCTACACAAAAGTCACTGCAGTCGGTTGCAGCAGCTGCTATGACGTCCCAACTGGCTCGATAAATACAACACAGATCATAACTATTACATGTTTTACATTTCTGTTATTTATGCTTTTGTCTATGTTGTGAAGATCTGTTATCATTTTACCTACTATGTCTGAAAATATATTGGAATATTGTATTTTTAACACAGATAAAACATTGAGGGACATTCTTTGTGGCTGCTTTACAGTCACAAGGGGAGGGAGGCAACTTATTTTTAATGTAAGCACTTTTTGAATAAATAGTCGTTTACAGTATTTCTCAGTATAATTCACTTGCTAAACATATCCACATCTGAATGCTAATGAATTGAACTTTTCTCAGCATTTCCATTCTAAAAAAATTGGTAGTATACAGTATATGAGATGTTGAAAGAGGTCCTTTCATCATGGCATCTGTGCATGTTTTTGGTAATTTTATTACTTCATCGTACATTATTTGAAAAAAAAATTAAAATTTTTGTTTTGAACACAAAAAAAATAATTATTTATTTTTTCAAGATTCACATTCTAAAACGCTCCACACCTCATTTGGGGCCTGCAAAGTATATGCTTTAAAATATATATAGAAAAAAATGGAACAATAAGAAAAAGGAAAATAATCACTTATGGGGGAAACAATTTCACAGGACTGTATGTGATAGTTCTGTATGAAACAGCGCCCCCTACAGTTACAATAGAAGCTTGTGCCTGTCTCAGATTGCTAAAAACAGGGTAATATTTTTAGCGCTCAGTACTGGTTTCTGATGAAAACGCACAAACGCAGGTGGCTATGAACCTCCAGCATTGAACCAGTATCCTCAACAACACCAGCGTTGAGGGGCACTCACTCATTTTATCAGCACAAAATGGTTAAATGTTGCTTTTCTATCTGCCTGCAGTAGCAAGCTGTGCTGTGCCAATACTAACTTTTACATCAACAAGAACAGAGAGAAATTCTGCTCTTAACGCCTGTCCCCCTCTATAGCAACACTACTGCAAATAATACTTTTATTAGAATCCTCAGTTATGAAAACTTACGATGTTCCTTGCTTATGTAAAATTAAGTTGATTAATCCATTAAAATGTTGTTCCTGACCTGAAATTCCCCAGAAATCCAGAGAAAATGCTAGATGTGCAGTTTTTAGCTGTTCAAACGATTACAACCAGACTTTTACCATTGATGCTGCTCTATAAAAAGAGTGAGATTATTGCTTCCAAATCTTTAAAACATCATCTTTTGTGTACTTGCTCTCATTTTAATGGATTCCTTTCTTTCTGTTTAGATTTTAAATCTTGTCTTAGATTTCTTGTCAATGATTTTCTTACCAAAAATTACAGCAAAGGATTAGATCTCCAGATTTTTATTCCTTTTTAGTCTTATCTTAACCTCATATCTTAAAATCATTTAATGTGCTATGTGTGTTACTGAATGTTCTTTTTCTAACAATGTTTCATTTTCTTTGTAAACAGAAAATGACCCCATTTCAATTTATTCACCTTATTGTGGTTTATTCCCACTTTGCATAATAGACGAGAATGCCACTGTGCTTTGTTTTGTTTTTTTGTTTTTTTTTTGTCAGATGTGCAAATGTTTTCAATAGATACATCAACGTAGCTAAAGACAAAACTGACAGAAACACACTGGGTACACTATTGTTAATTGTGCATTGCCAGAAAATACTGGTAGGCAAAAAAAATGTTACTCTGTTGAAAAGACAAAGGGAACATAAAGCAGCACTCGTTAATGTTGGAGAACACAATCTGCAGTAGACTCTCACAGTTCATGGCCCAGTCGCTCGATCTCCTCAACCAGGAAGTCGATGTCTGACCTGGTGGCTGCAGGGTTGGAGATGACCATGCGAAAGAAGTTGACTTTGTCTCCCTGTGGTTGGTAACTCACCATGGTGGTACCCGACTCCATCATCAGGGCCTTGATCTTGGGAGCCACCTGATGCAGATATTGTGCAGTTAGAAATCTGCTCTGCACAGTGCCTTCTGGAGGAATTTAAAAACCAAAACAAGTTCCCTATCGTGCATATTGCAGAAACAAGGTATTTTGTTTTGAAGCATCATGGAGTAGAAATGTGCCGCAAAAAGATCCGAAGTATTGACACAGGGGGAGTAAATACGAATGCATTTCAAGATTTTCTGGTCATGTTGTGCTGAAACAGTTAAAAATAATATATTCTTTTCTTTCTGCTTCACAGTACTAAAATCTGTGATAGTAATGTGATTAAATGTGACAGGTACAAGACTGTGCATTCTTTTGCATGGCACTGTAAACCATTATGCCTGTTTTTCCCCCCCTTTGCTACCTGTGTGTCTTTACGAATGAGCCACATGTGAGGAGAGAAGTTTGAAAAGAGACTTAATTTGCAGATTAATGAGCCATTACCTTGTGCAGTCTCTCGCGCTTCTCTTTCCCATCAGGCATGCCACGAAGGCTCGGAGGAATGTACCAGAAGCAGACATTAGTGTGCTGCGGCTGATAAGAGAAAACAACATTTGGAACGGGTGCAGCTTGTTACTGTGTCAGCAAAGTAAAATGATCTAATCAGTGCTGAAACCGGGGTAAGTTATGAATATTGCCTCATTATTTCGCAGGTTGACAACGCTCTTGTGGAAAGAGACGCATGAAAAACGCTTGGATCTTACCTCTGACTTGAACACCATCTCAAATCCCTCTCTGTTTTTTATTTTGTCGTAGAGGTACGCCGACAGATCCAAGCACTTGTCTATATGCTGCTCAAATCCTACTGTTCCCTTTTTTTGTGGATAAAAAAAAATGAAATTACAGTCAGTTCTTTAACATGTCAGAGTCTGACAGTGAGCTGAATCAGATAATTGCTCACCTTTGCCTTCCACATGAGCCAGAACTTAAAGATATCAACATGGCGTCCGCACTGAATGGCCTTATCCCCCGTGTCGTAGGTGACGTCGTACTGCTTGTCTGGCTGGAACAGGTAGCCCGCGCACATAGAGTTGCAGCCTTGTAAAAGTCCCTGCAGTGGGAACAACAATGAGGATGAGGGATAAACAGGAGGAAAGAGTGCTGTGTTCAACTTCACTGATCACTGTATCTTCACCGATGACACAGACGTACCCTCTCTCTGACCAGAATGGCAGAGCACTGCAGTGGCACTCCCATCATCTTGTGAGGGTTCCAGGTGACTGAGTTCGCCCTGCACACATATGGAAACGGTAAACACATCTCTGTGAGGGCTCGAGTGTGCCTAGTCTGCAAAGACAAGCAGCAAACTGAAAACATATAAATATGTAATTTCAGCCAGAGTGACTAATGGTATACTTGTCAAATGAAGAGGAAGAACCTGCAGTGTTGGGAATCACAAGGGGCGTTTCGAGATTGAATCCTGATTTTGATCTTTGCATGATAAGATATTTGGGGTTCCCTCAGTTTAGTAGCATATTCATCATACTTAAAAACAACCACAAAAAAAACCATTACTTTATGTACTTTTTAAAAATATTTCTTGGTGCAATGAACTAGTGACATGTCATGGGTATACTAGGCAGATTTTTCAGTCAGTTCAGTTTTTTTTTTTTAAGACCTCAAACACAATCCTTTTTTTGTACTGAACATGCTGTTCCCTAAGCAGGATATTTTTTTACCTTTCTACTCCATTCAGTTTGTGTCTGTGTCTCCTGGACATCAGCAAGCCTCCTCCCCATGCACCCTGCACAGCACAACATGCTGCACTGTAATAACACTGGAAACACTGGATACAAGTTGTACAACGGATGACAGACTTGTAGTCTTTAGTTAGTCGAAAGGTAGAAATGATGTATTCCCTTACATCTACATGGAGCCATATGTTGTACTTCTCACAGATGTCTGCGATCTCATTGATGGGGTCAAAGGCTCCGTAGACAGTGGTGCCGGCAGTGGCGTTCACAAACATTGGAACGTACCCCTGAAAAGCAGAAGAAAGCGGAGGACTCGGTGTAACAAGATTTTTTTGCTCCATGTTATTACTTATATATCAAAGAGATGGGCAGAGAAGAAAATTCTCTGTTAATGCTTCCCTCTTTTGGTACTCTACTTTCATTTCTTATACAGAAATTACTTCCTGGAGAGAAATTTTAAGGCTGCAGCGTCATAATGTGAAGTGACAGCAGCAGTGGTCGCATTAAAGTAGCCTGTCTTGCTCCGGCACACGAAGCTGAAGCTCATATGAGTGTTTCTGATTACGGGAAGTACTGGAAGGAGGGAAAAAAGCTGATTGGTGAGATGTTGTCAGAGGTCTATTTTTACCTTTTGCATGACCTCCATTACTTTTGCCTCCAGATCAGCAGGAATGACTCTCCCTCTGTAAGTAAAACCAGCATCAGTATTCCATATATTATAAAAATTTGCTAAACTATACGAAACACAAAGCAAACCTCTCATCTGTCTTTAATAGGATAAGGTTCTCTGTTCCAAAGCCCAGAGCTGCACTTGCTTTCTTGATGGAATAGTGGCTCTGCAGGAACAAAAACACCATCAGATGAACGGATCCAGCTTATTGTAAGCTTAGGTTAGCATGTTTAAATTGCTGAGATGACCAGGGAGGAGTGTTGAACTAACATGCTCAGAAGTGAAGAGCACCAGTCGGGGTGCAGCTGCCATGCCTTTGGTCTTGACTTCAGGGAAGGACTTGTATCTGGCAATCATCACGCTGTACATGTTGGAGATAGCGCCACCTATCGAGACCAAAAGAGCGCAAATTTTCAGCTATTTAATATGAACCGAGACAAAACGGCCGTATACATGGGTACATTGACAAATGCTGTAATAACAAGCAGCACAATGGACTGAATTTTGCTTTGTTTTGTCAAGATTTGAGTTCTTTTTAAGCTCTTTGGTTGTCCTTTTACCTGGAGAAAATATTCCGTCTCCCTCTCCGTTTGGCCAGCCAACTATCTCTCTCATCTTCTTGAGCGTCAGCTGCTCCATCAGCACAAAAACCGGGGCGATCTCATAAGTGAACCTAAAGCAGACAAAATGGTCACATTTACTTGTGATTAAAAAAAAACCCAACCCAGAATTTCCCTGCATAACACACAGCTCTGTTTTAGGTTTCAAATGGACACTGACTGCCAGAGGTCACCGGATCAGTGCTGAGTTCCTGAATGAAGCTTTCCTGAAATGCTCATGGCTGAGACCATTTTCTGAGGAAACTGGTACTGAAATGGCGCTCCAGCTGTAAAACAGCAAATGAGAAGGCCCTGCAGGAGATAGCGATGCGACCTGGGAAGTTTAAGTTGTCGCTATCATTTATCAGGACCCGTTTCAGATCTGCCACTCTGAACTGATTATTGAAAGAATTGTCAAATATTTTAGTAATCGATTGATTGATAGACTAAAAAAAGGTAATTTGCTGAAAAAAATAACATATTCAGAGAAATAATTTGACAAAAACTGTACTATATATATATATATATATATATATATATATATATATATATATATATATATATATATATATATATGTGTTTTGTAATTAAGATAAAAACAACTGCCATCAGAGAAACGGTACCGCACCATGACAAACAAAACCGTGAGACTTTTACTTTAACATTAACCCCAGGTCTCTGTCTCCAGACAGACTGTAGAACAGCTATTAAACTAATTCCACTTTTTTTTTTTACAGCATTTTTAGCTCTTATTTCTCCCCCAAACACAGTTGAATAAACCAAAAACATATATACTTCTGTTGTTGTATGCTGTTATAATGCAAATATATTGACTTAATTAACTTAATGTAACTAACAAAAGCTGTTTTTATCCAGGTTAAATAAACTCAACTAAACGTCACAAATTCGGAGTTTTCAAAGACACTTAAAATCTGATGAATAGAAGCCGTTTTATTGCTGCTTTTCTCTCTTTAAAATGCACCATTTGGTTAAAATTGTGCAGAACTGATAACAATAAGGTGGTGCTTTGTTCTCCAAAGACTTCCATGAATTTCTTTTATCTCCTCAGAGCATATGGGGCTTGTTCAAACGAGCCACGCATTGTGAAGCCTCTCTGCGACACAGTCAATTTGGAATTACAGTACTGGCAGACTAATCCATCTTTTCCAGACCAGTGACACTCTAATTACATAAGTGTACCGTCCGTTCATGCAAAGCAAGTAAAAATGAATCTGAGGAAGATTGCATTACATCTGCAGTGTGGCTCATCATCTTCAGCAGAGGCGAATGTGCAGACCAAAAGCAAACAAGTCGCATTAATTTCGCCGCACTCATTCCTGCAGACAGGCCACAGTTACTCTGCTTATGAAAGAGCAGAATGTGATTGTCAGTCTATTAGTGTCAGTCGATATTTATCTGGGATAATTAGAAGTGATGGAGTAATTAATAATCGTAAATTGGAGCATAGAAAACCTCAGGCAGGTTAGCAGGGATGTTACAACTGAGAAAAGATGGGACAGTTTTTAAGGTTTGAAAGAGATTTATAATATTATTCTCAGCTTATCAAGAATAAAAGCAGAGAGTGTGCTGCAAAATGATCATTATGTTTGAAAATATTCACATTTTGTCACATTAAGACTACAAACTCCGTAGTCTGATTTCATGCCAGTCATATGACTTTTTTTCCCCTTACGTTTTAGCATCTGTAAAACTGGATGCAGGTGTTTACTTTAAGCAGATAAATTGCATTACACAATGGTTACTGAAGTGCACTGCCTTAAAAAATTAAATATATTTTCTGCAACTTGTCACATCATAACCAATCTATCAATATCTCTCATAGAAATTTCATCTAATAGAGACGTTAATGGTTGTATAAAGGAAAGAGTTTGTTTTGAGGTTTTCAAGATTTCTTGCTGATATAAATCTGTAACGTGTGATTTGTATTTAGCCCACTTTACTCTGGTACTCCTAAATAAAATCCAGCGCAATCAACTACGTTTAGAAATCAAGTAATTAGTTCATCTATGTTTGACTTAATTCTGGTAAAAACACAGCGGTTTTGTTGAGTTCTGTTGACAAAACCACAACTCTGGTCTTTCATGGAAGATTTCAAGAAGGATAGACTTTGTTAAAAGACGTAAGACTTTTCACAAACCATGTAGTGGATAAAGCAAATATGACAAGAAGTTCTGGGGAAAATTAAACTGCACTTTCTGGCTCACATGCACAACATGATGTGTTGATGAAAAATGCAGCACATTACTGCGAACACACCACTCACAATGTAAAATACTGTGTTGTGGGAAGCTCTGCAAATCATTCTTAGTACTCTTAGTCGCACAACTCTCCTACAATTCACCTTTTTTTTAAGTGGGGAAAAAAATTTTAATTTATGGCTTTACCGTGATAAACTGATAAAGATTTGGTGTCTTGTTTCATAGAATGTTAATTACTATAAAAGAAAATCCATTTTTTCTATCTCAAGACACTTAATCTATCATTATTTATGGTTTATAACTAATCGTTAATCAAGAGTAAGGAGCTGATTAACTAAAGATCTTTTATTGTTTAAGACAAAAATAGGTTGTTATATCTTAAGTATCTCTTTTTGTGTCAACCATGTGTTACAGTCTGCTTTTTGTCTAAAGTCACCAAATGAATAAAATATCCAATGGGTGAGAATCATTTCTGCAGAACTACTTTAGTATTTTGTTTCTTTTTTATTATTATTATTATCATTTTATGGGCAAAATATAAAACTTTTCATTCTTACTTCCTCCGCAAGTCCTTTGTTTCAGTTTTACACCGTACAGTAGTTGATAGTTTGATTTAGCGATCAGGGTGCTAAAGTTGTAAAGGGTGAACAATAGAGGCATAAATCTCTGGTTTATGGTATTGATCTCAGGCTGTAGGAACTCTGAGAACCCTGAGCTGGCGTTATCTCCACAGTCATACTCTGGCCTGTGACTGTTTATGAGGTACACTGCTGCAAAATGCATCCACCATTATGACCGCCGGCGTAGCTAAATCAAGGAATCTGTGACTGACAGTCGCACAAAACGAAGGTAGTTAGTATGAAAATGATTTATTGCAGGACAGAACCTTCCCACAGAGACCCGGGGATGCTGCTGCTCACACTGTGTACGCGTGGCTCAAAGTGAGCCGAGGTTGTTTCTTTCCATTTTGTTATGTCACAGGAACTGGCATAACATGAAACAAAGACACCATGTAAACTGTGAACGCTAATCAATATGCAATTTAGTTTGCCTGCAGGGTTGAATTATGCGCCCACCTCTTATAAGCACAGGCCGGTATCGACAACAGTGCAGGGGCGTAGCTGCACTAATGTCCTCGTTTGTGTTCTTTTATCTCCTTGCTTGACTGACAGTCCATTAGGGAGTTCTGGGGTTTTCTTCAGCGGGAGACAGTAATTACTGTCCGTCACTTCAACTATTCCTCCAGCTGATAATGTCCCCTCTTCATGGACCATTGGAAAGCAAATGGGAACAAATACAGTGTGTGATTTATCCCAACTGTACTCACATATTAGTGTTGGCTGTGGAGGTGAGCCACTCTCCCGCCAAGCCCACGATGTCTAATCCAGTGGACAGCTGGTTAAAGAACCTGGGGTGGCCTGCGGGTGATAAAGAGGCGCCTGTGAATTAATGCAAGCTATCGACCCGGCTGCAGTTCTCGGGCCTCCTACCTGTTCTCACTCCATATTTCAGAGTGTCCCTGCAGTCCACCAGGATCTGCTCCAGAGACTCGGGCTGGTCGGAGAGCTCCAGGTTGAAGCCCTCCATACCCTCCAGCAGCTGGTGAGGATGGTGGAAGTCCAGGACCTTGGTGGATCTGTCAAAGGTTTTCCTGACGTAGCTGGTGAGGATTTCCACGACCTCCAGCAGGAACTGCAAGGTCGTCTCCTCTCCATTCTTTGATGGTAACAGATCTGCAAAAATGGGAAAGGGTTCAATTCAGTCCACAATAAATATCATCATCTTTATGGAAATACCTAATCAGTTCAATATGCAGGCAAATTCAGATTCCGCCATATACATTTCACCATCCGGTAAAAGGATCTCCGGCCTTTTACAAATTTGCATCCCCAAATTTCTGCTGAATTTGTGTCTTTCAGTTGAAAAGCTAGTAAATCATGCATGGCTCCTTTAAGAACATTCACCCCAGTCTTTTGCTGTTCGACCTGATTTCTTCCAGGACTACCTTTATTAGGCCACATCCATCTTCCCATCCAACTCACCTTCCCTGTTCCCACTCACGAAGAAAAAAAGTCCCCACAGCATGATGCTGCCACCACCACCATGTTGATAGTGCTCTCAAAGTGACATTCATTGTTAGTTTGTGCCATGACTATAGTGTCAGTTATGCAACAAAAAGTTCAACTTTTGTACAATCGGAGCGCCTTCTTCCACGTTTGTTGTGTCCTATTCATGTTTCGAAGCAAACAGGATTTATAGCTTTCTCTCAACAAATGCTGCTTCTTGCCACTTTTGTAGAAAGGCTAAATTTGTCTTGTCCATGATTAAATATTTTTCTGATAGTTCCAGAACATTTTTGACTAATTATGTGACGTCTGAACTGGATTTATTTATTAGTATCAGAATAAAAAAAATCAAAAAATCAAATTCAAATGTATGCCACAGTTTTTAGTTTTTTGTTATTGCAATGTTACAATCCAAGAATTTTCAATACGTCAGCAAAAGTCTGCAGCTATGAATCGAGAACATTATTAACGATAACTGATATCAATCAAATCTCGATCGTCAGCAGCAACATCACTCTGGACGCTCAAATTTACTCTGTGTTTAATTTGCACTTCGCTATGAATCAACTTCCGTTGCAAAATTCAATGAAGAATTGCATTTAACACAAATTTCATTAAGCGTGCTTTTTAAAAAATATATATATTATTATTATTATTTCGGTATTTCATCACAAATCCACTTCTCCACCAACGGCAACAAGTCTTAAAGTTGAATTTGTTTCAAAAATCCTAGCGTTTCCCGAAGCCTACCTCTGGCGTACAGGTTGGAGAAGTCTGTCTCTGTCCGCCTGAAACGCGCGTCTCCTCCGGCGTTATCGCAGGCCATGAGGTTCTGGGCCGTGCGCTCCTTCAGGGAGCTCACAATCCTGCTCCTCTCCTCCAGACTGTTGTTCTTCTGCAGAAATCCTAAACGTTTACAAGAAGGAGATGGGTCCAGAGGATGACCACACTGCCCAAACATGTTTGTAAAAAAAAAAAAAAAAAAAAAAAGAAGGAAAAAAAAATAAAAATAAAAGCTCAGGGATAAGTGTTTTCTTTTTTAATTATCTAATCCCCTCTGTTCCCCCCGGGGGGGATGCACCGTATCGTCTCGGTCTGTTTTTTATGAGTAAAGGGAGCCATCCGTTCCCTATTTATAGGCTGGAGGTGGGGGGAGAAGAAGGGGGGATCTGGAAGGTGAAGCCGGCGATGACATCAGCACCAAACTCCAGCCAAGCAAAAACAAATCGCTGTCATGTACAGGCTGTAAATCCCCATTAAAGCGTGAGATTTTTCACAGCGGTGGGCAGAAAAGGAGCTCAAGAGCCGATGTGAGAATAAACCACATGCAGGAGCGCCTTTCAGCAGGCCGCGCTGATAAAGGAGCCTTATCGGGATAACAAGAGAAATTTCAAAGGCCGGCATCATTTTTACCTAAGATATTATTGTTTACTTTTTATTGTTTACTTTTTTTTTTTTGCTTCTTTCGTCGTGTTGCGGTTAAACTACTATAATTAAATACTCGCAGCAGAAAGCGGAACAAAGCAGAAAGCTGCGCTGCCCACTGATGCGTGATATTCAACATTATGGTGGATGTCAGCTCGTCCTTGGTTGGCCGGAGTGAGAATGAAAATAGACTCTCCAAGTGGAAATTGGAAAATCCATCCCAGATCATTTCCCTCTTTCGTTTGTTCCCGCACAGGAGGAGGGGGACATGATGACCTCTGATGAGGCTTTTCCACTGCCGGTTGGATTTAAAATGTGGTGACAATTTAAGAGAGAAAAAAAATTAAAAACTAATTTTTAATTACACATTTTTTCAAAATAGAAATCTTAGTCCTGCAGACAACAGTGCACTGATGTCATGGAGGATGCAAAACATGCTGTCAAACACAGAAAACTGAAGCCTTGTCGTTTACTTACACTCTAAAACATGTTTTGTTGATTTAACTGTAAATTAGTACATTCACAACAACTCCTTACTATGGAAGCAATATGTGAAGCTGGAGATTTTCACAGTAAAACTGTTCTCAGCAGGTTTGGGTTGTATAGTTTGCAAACATCATATTGATGTAGATTTGAAATGTATTGTTTACTGTAAGTTAAATGTCAGTAATATTGGAGGACGAAACATGTTTCTGGAATTACTTTAGTTTTTTCAATCATTGTTTTTATTTTTATTTGATTGGAGTTTTTTTTTTTACATGAGCTAATATGGTTTAACATTAACTCAACAGTAAGGTAAAAATTCAGCGGTTACAGGGGGATTATTTGCATCTGCATTGCAATCTCTCCTTGCACTGTAAACCTTTTTTTTGTCATTTTAACAGTAAATTGTTGCATTTATAATTAGGGTTAAAATAACAAACATATGTGTGTTCTGTTCCTGCAGAGAAAGTGGTTTATAAGAGTAAAATTATAGTATATCCAGCAGCTATATAGTGCACAATCAATTTTTATCTCGATGATGTAGATTTACAATGGTTACTGTAATTTAAAAATAATGACCAAAATAGAAAATGGGGAGCATTACACACTGATAAAAAACAGGCTAGAGCGGAAAATTTTGATTATCATTCCATAATTTCTTTTACCAGAGCCAATGATGCTCCTGTAATTAATGCATAGGTACAGCCATAACATGACTGACCATAAACTTCTGGAGCACTGTAAAAAATTATGTTGTATTTTAGATAGCAGTAAGAGTTATTGTTATTGGATTTGTGCTGTTGTGTGACAGCAGCACTGGTGGCTCCCTGCAAAACTTAAAATACAAGAGCTGCAGTGAAATTCACACTTTATTGCTGTTATTTTAACGGCAAACAATTTACAGGATAACATTCAGAAATATACATACACATATAAACTTACCACAGATCTTCATGCCTAATTTTCTTGTACATCCATGAGCTACTCCACACCACGCATCATAACCTAAACAAAAAATAAATAAATAAAACAAAACAAAACAATATATTGAATGTTTTTGGTTTTGCTTTGTTTCTGGAGACGTGCATGAGAGACAGTGATGCAGCATATATATATATATATATATATATATATATATATATATATATATAAACAGTATTTGTCTGGATTAGTCTGCATGGTTAACCGTGCGTCACCCATTCATCATCCACGGGCCTTCCACATTAATTAGACGTTTAAGTCCGCTGTAGCCTACTGGTCTAATAGAGTGAAAAGATGCTGGTTAAAAAAAAGGCGAACGGTACTTCTGCAGACATCAGCCGGCTGCTTGGTGACAGATAGAGAATTACTGCGTTATCAAGGGCTTCCAGCCTCAGAGGGGATGGGGCACCTTGGAGGGGAGGCAAAAGCGAAATTCTCAGTAGCATGCGATTTCAGGGAGAAGAGGAAAGGGGATGGGAGGGAGAGGAGGTATTGGGGGGGGGGGGGGGGGGGGGATCATTCCAATTCCAGCATCCCAATTTAACCCTTGCCTTGGACCATTAGATAGATCATTGCCCCCACTGCTCAGCGCACTTGAAGAGATTTTTCTCAAGCTGGAGGCACATCAGGAAGGAGAACACCTAAATGAGCAGATGTGCAAATGGCCACAGGATTCAGAGCATAAAAAACATTTAGGCTGCAGAAGGACGGAAAGAAAACAGAGAAATCACGGGCCTAATAAGGTATAATTATCGCTTTTAATCAGACATATCAGTTGACAGCAAAAAAAAAAAAAAAAAAAGACAAAAATCAATCTTTTTTTTAAATTCATACAATAGATTACATTCTCTTTTTTCATATATCTATTAAATAATTCAATACGTAAGTTTATTGCTCCCTTTATTCAATATGTAATTATTATTTTGGAAAGGCTCCAAGCGACAGACAGTGAAAAGCCGGGCCGGCGCGGCTGAGTGGTCGCTCTGTGTTCCTGCTAGAATGACGACTACAATGATCATGAAAGCCATTAGAGTCCATTTAATGTGACTGAATTAGCGAGCACTTCAGGGCCAATTCTCAATTGTTTTCTTCCATGCGGGGCACTCAATGCAAGAGCGCGACAATTATATATATATATATATATATATATATATATATATATATATATATATATATATATATATATATATATATATATATATATATATATACTGATAAACACCATTTTTATGAATTAGAAAAAGGTACGTACAAAAGTCCCACCCCTTCACATGTGGTATCATTGAAAAGCCCTAAATGTCCTCTACAGAGGACAAAAATGAACTACTGGTAGTCAGGAAGATATATATATATATATATATATATATATATATATATATATATATATATATATATATATATATATATATATATATATATAAGGACATTCTTTATAAAAATTTTTATTTTTAACTCATTCTAAAAAAAACATGTAATGACTGTAGGGTATGTTTAGCTGTCTGTCAGCAGGAACAGAGGGGGTCCGCATGTTGTCACCCCCCCGCCCGTCCTCCCTCCCTCAACCCCCCACCTCCCCCCACAGCCCCCCCATCGACGAAGATGATTAATGGCGATGGCCGCAAAGTAAATAGCACAAGTGAAAATAGCATTTTATCGGTGATGGACCTACTTGAGCCCGGCGGCCGTAAATTTGTCGAGTTGGGATCCGCTCCGGCGCCGGAGGAAGAGGAGGAGGAGGAGGGTGCAGACGCCGCCATCACTCCCAGAGACCCTGAGCCAGAGTCAAGAAAGCCTGGTTACTTTTCTTTCTTTCTTTCTTTCTTTCGTTTCTTCTCCTCCTCCCCCTAAAAAAAATCACTTTAGGCGATCAGAGAGGAGAAGGTGAAGTGTAGATGAAAGGAATCTTTAACCCCCCCGAACAACAAATAAAAAGAGATCATCAATCTGGACAAGGACTCTGTCCGCCTTACAAGTTTAGGTTGAAATCTACAAGATGTAATAAAATATCTGCACATCAGAAGCATTCATTTTACAATTTAATAATAACTAATTCTAATCATTTTTGGCTCAATGCTCAGTTAGAGATTCACGATTATCATAACCAGCAAATGTTTAAAATTCTAAAATAGCATAAATATATAAAGCCAAAAAAAAAAAATAGAAAAAAGAATGGAAGAAAGAAATAAAAAAAAGCTTATAAAAACTTTATTTTAATTTTATTCTCTTCATAAATTAATAGTGCGATCAGCATCTTCATCAACGATCCGTTTTAGCTCCTGAATGACAAATGTCAGGGTCAAGGTGATGTCAGGTAACAGAAAACAATCCGGAGGGGTTTTTATTCTTTCAGAGAGAGGTAACTTGTTTAGAAAAATAAAAAAAAAGACGTCCAAATTAAACACAAGCTGTCTGAAAAAGAAGCGGTGATCAGTTATTAAAAAAAAAAACACCTGTTAGAGCAGCTCAGGTATAAATGAGCTTCTTCAGTTTACAAGACGGACAAATACGCACATCCACTTACCGAGCTGAAGAGCGTCCAGGTGAACAGGTTCAGTCCACCTCCACCCCAAAAAATAAAAAAATAAAAAATGTTTTTTTTTTTTTTTTGGGAAAGTGTGAATTTATTACAAGAATAAATCCCGAATGGGAGCCTGCTGCGCTTCCTCTCCACCGACACGAGGAAGAGGAGAAAACCTGTGCTCCAGTCTTCCCATAGATCCCAGTCAAGGTGACCCCGCTTACCGGTGAAGATGCAGCTTTGATTTGCTCTTATTTTAAAGACGGAAAAAGCATCTGCTTGTGTGTGTGTGAACCTCTGCGCACCGGTGAGTCACAGCGTGGAGCTCCAGCAGCACCTCCAGCTCCCCCGGTGCAGCAGCAGCAGCTGTCTGCAGACTGTCTGCGCGTTTGGCTCCAAATGGCGCCGCTTTCGGCCCCCAAAAGTGCGACTTTCCCCGAAGTAGTTATTGTTTTCTATCCAGGTCTGGTTGTGATCCTGGTCACGGACATGATGCTTGGTGTTATGAACAACACACTACGTGAGGAGGGATCTGGATAGGAGAAAAGAAGGAGGGAGGAGAAAGGAGGAGATTTGGTTTTGTTCTAAAGGGGGAGAGGGGCGGGGGGCGACATGAGAGAAAGCGCCCAAATACGGCTTTAATTAGGGACATTTAATTTAAAAGAAGCGCTCTGATAAGATGAGGGATTTTTTTTTAGCGTTGCTAAAATGGTTTAGCAACAATTCTTTTATACACAGTCACACATGTTATTATCCCCCCGTCACATTTTATTGTCCTTCTTTATGTGCAGACCGGCAGGTGTTGATGTAACCTGCGACACATCCAGAGTGCAGGACACAATCTGTCCACAAGGTGGCAGCGAGAACCCAGAGATGATTCCTACCGGAGCACAAGTGGGCCACTCCATAAAAAAACAAAAAAAAAAAACAACATTTCACGGATCTAATTATACACAGAGGCATTAATTAATCTGGGACGCCGCGCCAGGCATGCGTGACGGCAGAGGCACGAGTGGACACACAACCGACCGCACGCAAAGATCACACAGCCGCAGTTTAGCGAAGATTTGTTGCCTCTGTTGATGATGGATGGAGCGGAAGGCGATTTAAAAAGGTCGATTCACATGTTGAGCAGCAGGCTGCGGTGAAAAACCGGAGTGGGTGGTTTAGTTTTCAGCACTGGACAGCTCCACGAAAACACTGCCTGGTCCTGGAGCTCTGGATCCCTGTTCCTCTGTTGTGTCAGAGCTAATTCAGCTGACAATGAATTAACATGTATTACATAAAATGTCAGCATTGTCTTTTCTCTAAAACAACATTTTTCTTTTACTGGAACTGTTACTGAGAACTGCTCATCCTGTCCAGGACTGATCTCAAGCTGCCTCTGATGTTACTGCCCAAACTTTTAGTTTTTATATTCCTTATAAGGAAATACTGTTCTGTTAGAAAAGACGAGTCAACACATTGTTAAACAATGAATGTGTGTAGGACTGAATGGTTTAACATTTCTTATGTAGCATTATAATGCAGTTGAGATTTTCATCACTATGATTCATGATATGCAATAGGAGGCGAAAGTATAATTTCGCATCAGTCCCACAGACTTCAAAGCGACTAATTTGGATGTGCCCGTTTTGGGTTGGACTAGTCTAGCATCTAGTCCAACCGTAAATAAAATCCAGCAGAACCAAAAGACCTTTTAATAAACAGAGTCCCACTGTGCATTATTTAATCAATGTTAGGTTATGAACCATTATCTCAAGTTTTAGACGTCCCACAGAGTATTGCTCAATCCATCCATTTTCTTGCACCCTTGTCCCTTAATGGGGTCGGGAGGGTTGCTGGTGCCTATCTCCAGCTAACGTTTCGGGCGAGAGGCGGGGTACACCCTGGACAGGTCGCCAGTCTGTCGTAGGGCAACACAGAGACACACAGGACACACAACCATGCACACACACACTCATACCTAGGGGCAATTTGGAGAGGCCAATTAACCTAACAGTCATGTTTTTGGACTGTGGGAGGAAACCGGAGTACCCGGAGAAAACCCACGCATGCACAGGGAGAACATGCAAACTCCATGCAGAAAGACCCCAGGCTGGGAATCGAACCCAGAACCTTCTTGCTGCAAGGCAACAGCTCTACCAACTGCGCCACTGTGCAGCCCTGTGCTCAATCCATAATCTCAAAATGGAAAGAGTTTGGCACAACCTGAAACCTAGAAACACACAGTCATCAGTAAAGAGCGCTTCAAGTAGAGAAGCAGCAGGAGGCCGATGTAAACTGCAGACATCTAAAGCTCGGGTGACAGTTTTGTTTTTATCAGGGACAGGAAAGCTAGTCAGAGTTGATGGGCTGATGGATGAAGCTAAATAGAGGCCAGTTCTGGAAGAAAACCTGTTCAAGGCTTCTAATAAACTTTAAAATTGAGGTTCACCTTTCAGCAGAACTATGAGCCTTTGCCAGTCTGTTGCGGCAAGAGCAACCTGATGTGGGTTTAGGTTTTCTGTTCAGATATTTCAGTCTGTAAATGTGCAAATATTGTGATTGGAGTGAAATGTGGTTGTAAAAAGTATTGACAAACAGCGGCTAAACAGGAATGCACAGGACATTTAAACCTTTTTAAAAGAAATTTGAAGACTTTGGATCATTTTTCTAATTTGCAGTTATGTTCTATTTTGTGTTGATTTAAGGCACAGAATCCCGATACAATTTAATTACATTAGTGGTTTTTTATGTGACAAAGAATCAAGTTAATGTGGTATGAATAGGTCTGCAGGGCACAGTAACTATAAGAGTGAACATACTGTGAGAAATCACTCTGTGCCAGGGACAAAAATGAGAACACCTTGTTCAGATGGATTAACCTCTGAAACTGGTTTTGCCTTATATGTTCGGCATTCTTAATGTTTACTTTCTCCACATTTATTGTTGAACTATTCAACCTACTGTAAAGACTTGGTGTCCACCGATACAGACCAAAACTATATCAACTCACTCTTTCCTTGACGATTTATTAAAACATCCACAAGAGGGCGCACTACACAAATGGAGAAGGTGAGAATGAAAGAAGTGAGGGTTGCCAGTCTGCTGTGACAAATTTGCTTATGATGGAAATTACTTTGAGTTCAAATTAAGACCACTAAAAGAGATATCACTTAAAGTTTAATAAATGAATACATCTAACATGCTCATGTGTGCTGCTGTGATGCAACTGAAAGTTTTAGTGTTATTTGGCCTAACTTTAACACGTCATCAGACAGGGTGGAAATAAATACCAAAATGTAACAATTGCTCCTACGGATGAATGAGATCTTAAGCAAAATTTAGGAGACACAGATTAATTCCCTGAAAAAGTAAAAGTGAAACACCTGCTGGGAGAAGCTGAGCTGTGACGCGCTGGTGAGAAACCTGCAGCTCAGAGCGGAGGATTTGGGATGAACTGCTGCACCATGTGAGGAGCCCTGTTTGATCTTACTTAATCAGGTGAAACTATGACAACATCTGCAGCAATCATAGGATGCTGAGGGCCGTAGCCAGAATTTTAAAAGAACTGAAGTTAAAAGTGAAAACACACCTCAACTCTCACAAAACAGAAAGAACGTTTGTGAAGTCAGTGTTCTTTGCTTTTGAGAAAAAATAAATAAATCAGTAGCAAACAGGTTATCAATGCTTGAATGAAAGCTAGAATAAATGTTGAATTACGGTAGCTTCTGACAATGCTTCTGACACACACACACACACACGCACACACACACATGCACACACACACACACACACACACACACACAGCTCTGGAAAAAACTATGAGACCACTCCATTGAAAATGTCACGGTTATTTCATCAAATGTTGGTTTCCAAACTCTTCCCGAGTTAAAACATTAGTATTGTTGTTTCTGAATGAAAACTAACTTGCTTTCTTTGCCTTATTTGAGGTCTGAAAGCACTGCATCTTTTTCGTTATTTTGACAATTTCTCATTTTCTGGAAAAAGAAAAATCTTCTCTCTCATACTCAAATTCCTCCAGTCACTTTCATCTTTCAGATTTTGAAAGATTATTTTTACTCTTTTTAAAATGTTTTCAGGACCTCGCTCACAACATCTCCTTATGATGTGATTAACAGGTATGTCCCAGCTAGAGCATTAAAGTTATCCAATGGTAACCCTATAAATGATGCTTAAACTCTAATGTGGTCGTAAGAGGCTGCTTTTAGTTATTATGGCCTCAAACTCTAAAATACTCTCAGAGACTACTGACTATTGATTTTATGACTTTTAAAAAGGGTCTTAAAACTTAGTTTATTAGTGTGGTGTCAAATTAACAGGACTTATTGTAGTCAAGTTTAACACTTTCACTTTTCTCTGTCTTATTTTTCTCCCTTATTATTCAGTTTAACTCAGGAGTTGGACTGAGAGTGGTAAACCAACAGATTATCTGAGTTTTTATTGGCTGAAACAAACATATAGCATCTACTTTATTATTTATCAGACGGCCTTATTTAATGGAGTCACCCAGAAACTTTCTGTAAAAGTGTTGCAGCATTTCATACTTTGGAATGATGGTGCTACATTCACTTAAAAAGAAGCTAAAATCAATTGACCTGCAAAAGAAAAAGCTGCAGTGTTATCCAGCTTTACATTAATTCCTAGAAAGTTTTAATGAAAACTACAGATACTTGTTCACATACCATCTTTATTTTAGTAATTCATGCAAGATTTTAGGTCCAAAACAAATAAAGATACTTAAAACTTATGCAGATTGTGTCAAAATCACCTTTATTTAAAAGTTCAAAATGTATCAAGTGATCTGCCCAGCAAGATTTGAAAACAGCACAAAGACTAAAAAACATAACCTCTGTCTTTCCGTCATTAAAATTAAGAAAGAATCATCCATACTCGTACTTCTTCAAGACACTCCAACAATGAGTCCTTGGAGTGGGAGACGTCTTACTTAAGAAGAAAATAAACCTGTTAGTTTTATTTTCATAAAAATGAAAGGCACATTTGTGCTTCTTATAAGGGAAGGGAAACAGAAAAAATAGAGTCTCAAGAACTGAACCCTGTGGGACCTCACAGGAAAAGGAATCAGTTTGATTTAAAATTGCCCAGGCTGACACAGAAGGTCTTTTCTGTCAAGTCAGGCCTGGACTAGTCAAGGGAAAGAGAATAAAATGCTCTTTACAAGGCAATGAAACGTTGTGATCTACAGTATCAATGATGAAATTGTTTCATCCAATAAAATCAAGATCACGCAGTTTATACAACAGTGAGCAGTGAAGATTCTGTGTTGTGATGTGACTTAAAGCCAGCCAAAAGAGCTCCAAAGTGTTATGTGCTAATAAGAAGTCAATCAGCTGCATGTAGATGGTTTTCTGCAAAATTTTCAAACAAAAAAACAGCTTAAGGATTGTACTAAAACTTGCCTGTACAGATGCTAAGCCTTTTAATCAAATGCTGCTCTATTGCGTGTTTCCATACATTTGAAACAACACCCTAGGACAGATTACTGGTAATAACAGCAAGAAGGGCCTACAATACAATTTATCTCTTTAAATAACTTAGGTGGGAGCTCATATTAGGAGAACCTGAGGCGTTAAGATGTAATAAGTTAGCTTGAACTTGTTTTGTTTTCAATTGTGTGCGTTAATGACATATGTGATCAATGTGCTCTTTAATTTGAACCAAATGTTTGAAAGTCAAAACTCTTGTCCAACTTTTTGGAAGACATCTGTGAATGTACAGATGAAAAACAAATAATAAAAAAAAAACTAGGGCTGATTATCTTTTTTTTAAGCTTCTAACGGGAGACTGATCATTTCCCATCAGTGTTGGTGAAATTACACTGTTCCAGCTGTCATGTAAAACTGATACCAGCTTGTAAAGACAAAGATGATCTTTGTTCAAGAAAATAAAGACAAAGGACAGAGCATAAAAATCCGTTTGAACCCTGACTGCTTCTGGAACTAAAACATCCTCACTGGTCCCTGTAGTTGCTCCGTTTGCTTGTTGTTGGTACGGCAAGCAAGAATGTAAATGCTTATCTGCATCAAAACATGTTTATATATTCAATGAAGACCGAGAGTGAGAGACAGGGAAGGCTTGGTATAAAGACACTGACATGTTTTAATTACATTTTAATCACTGCACTGATGTATAAAACATGAAGCCCAGCGTGAGACCCGGCTCTCTCTCTCTCTGACCCCTTACGCACAAATTTCCATTCAAGGCTCACCATTTTAATCAGAAGTGGCATGAAATTTCTTCTTTATCACAACACTTTTATATGTCCAGATACACGACGTCGAATCAGAATCCAATTTAACCATTTTTCATGCTTTAAACACCCATTACCACTTTTCCTTGAGAGCCAATTAATACGGACAAAGGAGCAATCCTTTAATTTTCCCATAAAAATGTAAATAGATAAAAATGACTGGGAACAATCAAAGGAGTTATAAACCCAGACATCTCAGAGAAGTCATAAAGCACTGACATTGAGAATTATTTTTGCCTTTCTGCCTGCTTCAAGTGAAACTCACAGTTTCAATAAAATGCCTCAATTTGGACTCGAAATAAAATCTAATTTCAGTTTCTCACCTTTTGAAAATAAAATTGATTTAAATCATATTTAGGATGTCTTAGTGTCCTTCCTGGAAGTCTGTCCTCTGAAACTCCAAAGAAGCTCATCTTCCAAGACAATCAGTCACAATTCGTATGGCAGTAGTCAGCTAACCCAACTCTGACGAATCAAACTATCAGGAAATCTGACATACAGATGAATAATTAGATGAAAATTTGTCCTGATCAGGTTTAGACATATAAAAAGGAAACACTGAACAGAATACAACAAGATATCTGATCAGAAGGCAATCTGGTTACACTGAATGATCAAATCAGTTCGACCAAAGAGAAAAAGGAGGAAGTGTGCGTAATTCTAAGAACTTTTTTTCTCAGTATATTTAGATTATTTAGAGATTTGTTGTGGTGTCTGATGGAAATACCAATTTAGCAGGAACTTCGCACACGATGTTGGGAGCTGTGGACTTTTGAAGACGAGATAAATAATCCTAATATAACACATTTGAAAGGGAATCTAGATTAGCGGTTTCTGTTAAAGTAGCACTGCAGCACAGCAATCTGCTGCAAGAAGTTAGAAAAGAAGCATTAAAACTTCTGTAAGTTGTGTCCTTTTAATATCTCCAGTGCGTTTAAGATCAGTTTTTCAGATATTTAGGCAGATAGCTCAGGTAGGTTTAGGTAATTTTCCGTGTTGGTGAGAGAAAACTCATCATGTCATCACCTGGGAGTTTACAACCACCTGAAACAGAAACAGCACAGTGTTGGAGACCAAGATGTCTATCTTCTGAACAGAGAAGATGGATGGGTGGTCTGAAGGAGAATTTAGAGTTTAGAGTTAGGTTATTTATCTGACAGCACTCTTACAAAATACATTGCCTACAGCTTAAATTTTAAAGATGTTTTTTATTGTCATTTTAGAAATTAATGACTTCCTAAGAGATGGAAACAGCACCAACTTAAGCTGCTGGTATCACCATTTATTCTGTATTCAAATACTACAACTCTTTTGTCATGTCCCAAACAATCTGCTTAAATAAAAATCAGTCAATCTCTATTACAGAATTGTTATGTTTTTGCTTAACAAAAACATAACAATGAGATGTTTCACTGAGATGTTTCAAGTAATCAAACAAATTCTGTTTGATTATTTGAAACATCTGAAGAGATCCCAAGTCGCTGGCTTCATCCACTACAGCCAGAAAGAAGTGATCAGGCCCAAAAGCTGGATGCAGTGATGGACCTGAAACTTCAGAGACACATAAAGACAATTACAAAGTCAGCCTTCTATCACCTAAAGAACATTTATAGCATTAAAGGGCTAATGTACCACCAAGAAACTTATCCACGTTTTTATCTTAAGACTCATTGATTACTTCAGCAGTGTCTTCACAGGTCTGCCTACATATATTATTTAGGATTCTTTTGTCACCTCCTGGATGGAGGACACCTGCTCCTCTTAAGAAGGTTCACCAGGTTCCATGTTTTCTCCATTTGTGAACAGTGGCTCTTCCTGTGGTTCACTGGAGTCCCAAAACCTTAGAAACACCCTTGTAACCCTTTCTAGTTTGATAGATTTCAATGCTGCTGAAAGTTTTCCTACTCAGAAAATTCTAAATTTATATTTGATCCCATGAACTGTTGCAAATTCTGAAGATAAACATTTGTTCAGTTGTTCCAAGTACTGTAACTGTAGTACCATTTCAAAGAAAGTAAAACAAAACACTAACATCTTGCAAGGCTCAACGGGAAAGTCTAAGGTTTAGGGACAGGTTCACAATATGTTCTGAAATGTAGGAGTTCAGAGGCAACATTCAGAGGCACAGGCATACAATAAGTTAGTCAGACTGAAGTTTTTACATTTTTTGATCTAGTCTTTTTTGACTGCAGCTGTAAAACTGCTCATTTGACATTTGATGAGGCAGATTGATTGGGTGTCAATCAATGTCGTTTGTGTGTCTTTAGATTTCAAAAACCTCAGAGTATTTACCTAATTTACCTCAGAGTAAAGGCATGTAAGTGTGTTTGTGCCTTGGCAAATTTTCCATTCTCTGTGCTAACACATAGCATACATCTCAATTCACTTATGAGAAAAGCTGCCATATTAAAATAAACATAGCACTGTGCTTTGATCTTTTATTTTTGTATGATTAGCATATAATAGTTATTTGACTTGAGATGAGGCGCAAAATAGTTATTTTTTTCCTCCTAAATTTGATGTATAAACTGTCCTTTTTCAATGCCAATTCACAAGTTTGGATAAATGAACTGGCAGTAAAATCGAAAAGGCTTTTCAAATTGATCTGGTTCATACAGATAATGTGCTGAATATGAAGATTTAAGCCACATTCAGACAACAGGTCAATGACAGAAAAATGTGAAACGTCCAATTATTTCATTTAATTCTAGAAAATAATATTAAACCACAACATATTGTGGCCACATCGTGAACAGCTAAGAACTACGGCCTCCAAAATTTTTATCTTTAACACTGAACTCAAACCAAAACCTTTGTGAGGAAACAATCTAACTGCACTCAACTTCCCCATCCATTGTATGGCGCAGGCGTTGTTTTATAATAGGATCAGAATCTGGATAAAGACTTCATAGCTCGTACAGAAAAATCTCATCCTCCTGTGTCGTTTTGGTTCCTTTCATTTTTCTCGTACTTCTGTGGAGGAAAAAAAAATGCCATTGTTACGGAGATTATTTAAAAAAACGTTTGATATTACTTACAACTTTTCTGGTATGCGTTTCAGTAAAGGCTGCAGTAGAATAATATGTATAAACAGTAAATCAGCAGCAAATTAAGCAAACAATGAAACAATTATGAATTAAATTAATTTAAAGAGCTAATTAAGTAATGATTATTGACATAATTTGCATTTTTTAGGCAGTAATTAACAGGCACTACTGATCAAGAAAAGGTCATAACCTACTCCAGTAATTGTGAAAATAACGTCTAGTAGAGAAATAAATCCAGTATGCATGTAGTGGTTTGATTATAAGACCAATCTTTGTATTTGACTAATTTACTGTGAACAACTTTTTCACAGATTTTTCTGATCGACAAAGGTGCATTAGCTGTTTCCTTGACTTGCATGAAAACACAGGAGATAGCTATAAAATTTAAAACATAGTTCTCTACGATAATGTGCACTAGATAAAAGTTAAGACTTCTGGTATTTTTTTCAAAACTAATATTTTCTTGCTCCATTGAGCCACCATAACTTACAAAAGGGGGCGCTGTTGTGGCAAAAAAAAAAAAAAAAACCCTCCCAAAAAACTATCAGCTGAAACTTCCCTGAGTGGCAGCTTTCAGCCTGACAATTGTATTGATCTGAGATGAAACAGACATGACAGCAGAAGGACTTTACTTACTGAATAGCTGGAGCAGAGGGATGAATCGCTGACTGATGCTTTGGATCTGTTAGATATGAAGGACTTTATCGCTTCTTATTCGTGCTGATCAATATCATGGACTGAAGAACTTTAGCAATAGAAAACTGAGAAAGAGGGTGAAGAAGGTCAAGATGAAACACTTGAATTTCTTTTGAGAAACGTATGAACCTGTAACAGACAGCTGTATGCTTAAAAATAAATACAAATAAAAAAAAAACACTAAAAAAGATTGTACCCTCGTATTTTAGGGATTGTCTAAGTAACTTATTGGTCCAACTCTTCAAAATCCAGTGATTCTTGGTCTCCACTCAGCAAATCATATCACTTCTGGACTAAACAAATTAATCATTTAATATAACATTAAAGGATACAGAAAGAAAAAAATGTAAAATCTGCAAAAAGGAACATTTATTCGGAGGATCTTGAACTTCAGGAAAAAAATAAATTAATTAGAAAAAAAATAAAGTATACTTCATGCATATCCGAAACGCTCGTGGAGTTATGATTAAAAAGCTTTTGCTCACATTTTCACCTCTGAAATCTGAACATCAACATAAAAATCTATAGTTTTAATATATATACAGTATATATTCAAATACAGACTTAATCAGCTTGGAATTTGATGCTTTTAAATTTAGAAAAATATTTTACTTATTCTAAACATTTTCTAGGCAAAATATTCTCAATTTTTCTTTAAAAATAACCAAGAATGTCAGCAATTTTTGCCAAAGCAAAGCCATTTACAGACTTAAAAAAACAGATCAAAATTGTATTTTCCTCAGTCTCTAAACTCCAAAAATCAAGAAGAAAATATTAAGAGTTTATAGTTTAATCCCATACAATTGATTATTGGAAATATATCAAATTAATCTTTTTCTACTGGGACATTTTCAACAATGGCAACAGCTTTTGCAACTTTGTAGATCTTCTACAGGTAAAATATATTTTTAAAAAGGTCTTGTCGCCTCCTCAGTGAGATACCAGAGGCAAACTGAATGAATTCTCCTTAGATGAGGGGTAAATTTTTATAACTTTTATTCTCACGCAGTACTTTGGGTCATCGCAACAATAGCAGATCTTTTCAAGAGCATGCTTTTTTTAATAATAAAAAAAGAAAACACCCCCATATGGAGCAAAAAACAGACACTTTCATTCAACAAAAGCTATTAAATAGAATTTACAGGGGAGTGAAATCTTCCACCGAAGACAATGAATCAAAACACAAGTCATAAAACTTGTCTTTTCTTTGATGTTACATAAACAGTGAATATCCCAAACTTGATTGAACTTCTCAAATGAACTCATTAAACTTTATACACACAGAGAGAAAATGTGTCCCACAGACCAGCAAAGTTTAGAAACTACGGTCAGGATGTTAGAAATCAACTCGAAAAGTCCAAATATCCTGTAAAAAAAAATAAAAATGCAACCTAATTTGTACTTTAACTAATGGCTGACTGTATTGCACTATGTTACTGTTTGTCTGCTGCTTGAAATAACTAGCAGGTGTGTTGAGCCTTAAAGAGTGCTGGTCAGGTCGCTGCCTTGCCATTTCGTACTTTTGGTCGTTTCATCCCTGCAACTGACAGCTGATATTTCAAGTAATTTCCCTTTGTTTGCTTCTGGCCTGGAAGTAAATTTTATTACTTGTATATGTCATCTTTTTAGGAGGAACTTAGGTCAGGGGTCGCAAAAAGTTCGTTTTCTTAAGAGTTGATTGTTCTGTACAATCAGCACAACAGTCAACTGAATTGGAGTTTATTCAGAAAAGAAAATGAGACTGACTTAAATTATAAGTCTCTTAATTCATTATCTTTGTATTTTCGGGGAGTAACAAAATGTAGTGTCAGGGGGGGGAAAGGCGGATAAGCAGCGCTACAGTGTGCAGGTACGAAATGGCAACGCCTACGAAACGGGGCGAAGTGAACCGTGTTACAACATATTCCTGGTGTCCTCTCTCTTGACATGATCAAGCGTCTTCTCGTGGCACTTGCTTCTCTTATTCTGGTGCGTTTTCACGTGTTTGGCAAGATGGTCGCTCCTCATGAACCTCTTGCAGCAGTCCGGGCACACAAAGCGCTTCTCCCCTGTGTGAGTCCTCAAGTGTCTCTGCAGCTCATCCGACCTGGTGAAACTCTTGCCGCAGAACAGCCAGTTGCACACGAACGGCCGCTCCCCGGAGTGCCACCTCAGGTGCGCCTTGAGGTGCGACGTCTTCCCGTACACCTTCCCGCAGCCCGGTATGTGGCAGATGTGCTGCTTCTTCTTGCCCGGCTCGTCGCTGGAGGTGGACGACTGGCAGTTGGGGCACCTGCACCGCCTGCACCTCCGCGCTGTCGCGAGGGGCGACTTAGTGTGCAGCAGAGCGGCGATTTGCGTCTGGTATTGCGCAAAGTCCGTGTGCCCCAGCACCAAGCCTCTCTGCAGCTGGAAGCGGTGGGGACCCAGAGAGGAAGAGTGGCCGACGTGGTTGCCCTGCTGCAGGCTCCACCACGGGATGTCCTCCCCGGGGTTCGGGGACAACTGTCTCTGCTGCTGGTGGACCAGGCCGGACGGTCCCGTCACGAAGCCCGGCATCTGGGGCGGGATGGGTGCCGGAGCTGCGTAGCTGACGGCAGGGACGTAGGTGGGAGGACAGGTGGACTGGAGGGACTGCATGGAGCAAGGTAACATCTTAACCGGGGAGAAGTCATAGGGGTACGAGGGGTCCGCCGGAGGGGTGAGGGGCAGTTCGTGGTGGGTGCTGAAGGAGCTCTGGATGTGCGCAGACAGCTGAGGCTTGGAGGATAGTCCGAAAGTAGAGTTGCCGGCCAGGCTGCTTTGGGGGCTCCCCTCGTTAGTCCACGGGTGAAATAGTCGCGAGGGGGAGCCCAGAGTGGGATCGTAGGGGACTTGGAGGAAGTCTGGGTGGTTGGATCCGTGGTGGTGTCCGATCCGGTTACAAGTAGCGGCCAGGAGCGCCAGCGGAGAGTGCTTACAGTTCTCTGGAGAGGAGTTTGGAGTACGATCCTGGAGGAGAAGACAGACAATCAACTCGTGGATAAAACTGGTCACAAACACAAAAATAAACCGAAGCCTAACTTTTGTCAAATATGTATCTGGGAATAACAGGAGGAAAAAAAATATATATATTTATATATTTAGGATAATAAACTTTTTTTTTTTTTTTTTTTTTTGCTTTGCAAGAGGATACTGGTTGAATTAAAACGAGAAATTTTATTCTTTTATACATTTTCAACACATGCGATTAAGCAAAAACAAAACAAAAAAAAACATCCACAGACAAATGCATCGCTTCCAACTTTAAGAAGTCAGAAACCGTGTCCTTCATTCCGCTTAATATCTAGAAGAAAACTGTTCACATATTTTGATAGAAAAACTGAAATCGACGCTGTGTAAAATGGGTCCGCTTTAAACGTTTCCTAAAAGCTTAAAGCGAACAAGAAAGTTGCGCACAAACCTGGAGAAAAGCTTGCAGTGTTTCATTCCGCAGAACAGCCACCGCTGCCATGGTGCGCGTCCTCCTCCTCCCGATGCAAACTAATAATAAACAAACGCGCTAATTTTGATGAATATGTGGCATTCAGAGCAAAAGAAGAAAAGGAAGGGGGGAGAAAAAAAAAAGCAGATTCTGGTCGGGGCAGGTCTTCACTCTCCAGTGCCTCCTCTCGCCGATATATCCTCGGTCTATCTGAAGAGTGAGGGATCACTTCTTAGAATTTGATAAGGACTTTGGTGGGCCGCCAGCCAGTCAGAAATAAGATTTATTACTTTGAAGTTTGCCGCTGCCCAATCATCAAAGAATGGCGGCTCTTTGAGAGGGGAAAGCAAATCCTTTGAATCCACAAAGCTCCTATGGTGTGTTTGTTGGTCTGGATAAAGGAGCTGATTATTAGGGGGGCTGGGAAGGGAGGAGATAAAGGCGGGACAATTAATGAAGTAATCACTATGTGGGAAATGTATATACACAAATAATTGGATTTTCTTGATCAAAGACCTCCATGCCGCCTGGAGACCCCGGTATTGGATGCTGTAGTCATCTGATCCTCTTTTTGTAATTAAGGATTTGTAGCAGAACCTTATGTGACAATGTGACTTTGTTATCTCTGGAGATCTCCAAGAGCGTTTTGGCTGCGTTGTTTGATGGAGGGAAAAAGACCAAAATCAAGTGACTCAACATGAAGTTCTCATCTCTGAAGAATCTGGCTCTCTTTACATTTTTAATTTGAATCCAGATTTCCTTTTGTTGTGCCTTTGAACTGTAGCTTGGCATTAAACACTTAATTATATCCTCTCTGAATTATATATTTTTTCAGTCATCTATTTTATCACATGCTAATTCTAATTTAGAGGGGTTTTTTCTATCCTAATTAAACAATGAAATTTGCACTAACAATAGGAGCCTACAACAATAATTCAAGTTAACATCCCTACCCAGCCAACACTGATAAAGGGGGCCCATAATAGGGGCCTAGATATAAAGCATATGTGGGCCCCATTCGTTTTTTGCTATGCTAGGTAGGTTATAATTTGGCCTTTACGAGAATGATCTGTTTACAAACTACAACTTATATCATCAAAATCATTTGGCAATCTTATATCTTAGCTGGTAGGCATTAAGTGAATGAGATCAATGCAACTAAGGCCCACATGAGTCCCGCTTTTTACGTAGAACTGTCCTGAATTCAGCCTTTACAGACCCCATACACAATCTAACCTGGTATCTATTCCAGAACAGATTTCCTCCCAGTCAGTATTTCCATATGAGGCCCATTCAAGAAGCACGTTGTGAGACATGCTTATCCGTCCGGTTTGTGGAGAATTCATGTGGGACCTACAACATGACGGGGAAAAACTAAGTTAATGAAAACTAACTTTAACAGGTTTAACAAAACGGCTTCACACAGATCTCTTAATTATATTTCTTCGTCACCCTTGAGAATAAGAGCTGAATTTCCTTGAACAAAAATGGCATAGTTTTCAATAGATCAATAGAAACACAAGCTATGGAGCAAATTAAATCCATGAGAGAGCAGGAGTTTGTAACATCAAGACTCAGGGGTGTTCCATCATTGTGGGCTGGGGACTTGTTTTATGTGAATTAATTGCTTTATCAGAATCACACTCAAAGTTTATTAAGCAATACAATTTACAATATCAATAAAAACCTACACAAAAAACTAACATCTGGTAATTCTACTTGAAGCTCCGATCCATTTATGGGGCTCTTAAGAGTAGAAATGAGTTACATGATGGACCCAAGATTTAATCTTCCGAGGGTTATATAATGGTCCGACGTTAACTGCTCGTAAAGGTCTAATGCAGGACATTTGTGGTTTAAACAAAAGGGACAAATTGGTCTTAGATGTTTTCTAAAATCTGAACCCATTTGAGAGCCAGTTAAGTTTCACACGAGGTACTAAATTGGTATTCATGATACTTTGTTTACAGTGTTAAATCAATCTAAATGGGTCCCATACAGAAAGTAGATGTGAGTAGATGTTGAAGCCTGAGCAAAATGTATATTGGGCACATATCCAAATACTTACTAGTATACATATGGGACTCAAAAGAGTAGGAAATAGATTAAATAATGGGTCCAAGTAAATTACTTGTATAGGTTTGGTGCAAGCAATGGTGGTTTTGAAATGGAACAAGCAGTTGCCCAGGGTGGCATTTCAAAGGGGGAGCACAACAACCACTAGATAGACATAAATGTAAATGCGCTGCATTTCATCCCTTGATTTTGTGTATTTTCGTTGCTTATTTTATCATATCTGTTGTTTTGTTTCAGATAATATAATGACTGTATAACTATGCAGCTTTCATAAGATAACACCCCAAAACTTTTGTGGCAGAAGTGGAGAATTGGAAGTTTGCAGTTAGCTCTCTGATCTTTATCTAGCTTCCCTGCAGAAACAATCACTGTCCTCTCAACTAGTTTGGAGCGGCAGATTTTGAATTAGATCTGTTCCTTTGAAGGGATTAATGTTCCCAGTCCTCTCCCACGGCTTTACACACAGTCATGAGGGAGAAGGGGAGGGAGAGGGGGGTCCTGCTGGGCTGCACTGGAGCCTTGTTAAACTACAATGCTAGTTGCAGAAGACGTGAAAAACAAGAAGATCAACCTTGTTTACATCAAGCTATGGCAGATGTAGTTTCTCGTTTGTGTTGAAAAATAAAAATAAATAAAAATCAGCAAACAAGAAAGTCTTTGCTTTGGCGCCACACATATTTAATCTATCGTTTTGCTTTCAAAATTACCTAAAAAGAGCAAGCTGAGGGAAGCCCCAATACAGATATGAGTTAGTAGGTAATTTCTTAAAATCAAGAACTGTAAACCTTTTAAGAATCGACTTAGAAGTGAAAATTAATAATAAGAATAAACCAGAAGTTCTCATCAACCATAAATCAGATTTTTACAGTCGACCATTATTTTTTAAAGTTTATCCAAGTTGGGATGCACAATGCTTTAAGCTTTATCATCAATTTTAAATGCATTTCAAAAATCTAGCTAGATAAAAGGAGATTACTGTACAATAAAAAAGGTGCCCTGTCATTATTTGTTACTAAAATATGCAAGAAAAACAGGTTTCCACAAGTCAAAGTTTTAAAGATGATCACAGTCATCATCCCTGTTAGCTTGAGGTTGTCCGTGCATCGCTGTGTCCGTCTTTGGAGTCAAACTCTGGCTGAGACACTAAAAGCTGAACCCCCTGCTGCTCCAAATTTAGGTGAAATCCATCAAAAGTGGGGTAGGAGTAAGTTCTTCTACCTACTCTATTTTAAACATGGAAAGAAATGTAATCTATGAAAATATGACTTCCTAATATTTTAAATAAGTTGGATCGTGTTTAAAGTAAACCTGAACCTACAACTCAAACAAAGCCATCATTTCTTGTACCTTTCACGATGTCATCGACCTAAATACAAACAAGGCAGGATATTCCTCTTCAGTTGACATTTTAACAACTTATTTTGTGAAGTCCTACAGAGAAAATCTATATTAATATTCACAGTTTTTTTAAGGTAATGACACATTTGTTAATTTAAAAGATATACAACCTGGTAGTCTCTAAAAGGTACTGTAAAAAAAACAAAAGTTTCATCTAAAAACAGTCCGTGGTCATCAGAGATGCTTTTCTGTACATATTAGAAACTTCCCAGCTTGAACCTGTTAGATTTAGATGAATGGAGCATCAGCAGAGTCCTGCAGAACTTGGTGGGAATCATTGAAGTATTTCTGGTGTATTTAAGCTGAGGAAACCTCCAAGCACCATATTTACCCAATTAGAACCCAAAGCTTCAGGCTTGCCATGGTGTGTTTTCAGGATGTCATGTGATGTTTGTGCTTAAGTATTATACAATACTAATATGATCATATTGCTTACTAAATACACATACTTTCCAAAAATCTGAGTTTGCAGAAGCTTTTTGAGTTTTAATGTCAATGTCAGTGTTAGATTTCTTACCCGGGGGTCTCCTTTGGCCTGTGCAAATTACTGTAAAGAGTCTTCTGGTGGTGGATGGACATCAGTGTCTTATTTGTCTAAATTGACAGCAGCTGTGAAAGTGTGGCCATGTGACACAACTAAAGAACCTCTGATGGGAGATTACTATATTTTTCCCACTGGTTTGCATTGATTCTAACTTCATTTACTGTTTTTCAGTCAACAATGCTAAACTGGTAAGATAAGAGAGAGCCTCAGAAAACAGAAACACATATTTTCCCATCTTCTCTGAAATTTGTATATGAGCCGCAACAAGCTGTCAGTTTTTCTGCTTCGAGGTTTAAATGTCAGATAAATGTCTTGTGCAGTAATCTGCTCTTTCATGTCAAAGCAGCAAACTGTTAAAGCAGAAGGAGGGAGCCCACTGGAAAACAAAATCATTTTTTGTTTGTTATTCATTAAAATGCACATATGTATGCACTCTTGATTTCTGGTGCACTTCTCCAAAAAAAACCCAGCTGTACATGCAGGCTGTCCAGACATGCAAGACAAATTTCACTCATAGGTGATTTCTGTGAGCTGTAATCATTAATAAATATTGAAATCTTCCTTGGAAACGTTTGATAACCTCTACATATAATCTCCAAGGTTTTCATGCACCTCAAAAGGACTACAGGTAAGGGATGAATTTGACTGAGCAGGACTTTGTCAGAAATGACCATATGCTTGATTCACTGAACTTACTCACTCCAGACTGTTACTTTGCAGGCTTGAGCATTTTCCATTCCTCAGACATAACATTTATTTTAGGATTTTTTTTAATATAACATTTATTAATGAAATGATCATGAAGGAAGTCCCACAGCTATTGATTGTCTGCTGGTGTACTGAAAGATGTGGATCAGTCAGAGCCACCTCGTATTTCACACAGCAGGAAGGAAATCTTAGGCTCAAGGCATAGCAGCTAAAAGCAGATTGGAGTAGTCAAAAGACTTCAACATAATGATTCTAATAATTGTGTAGTGGAAGGAATTAATGTGTGGTTTTCAACATTTTTTTTTTTTTTTACAAATAAAAAATCTGAAAAGTGTGGCATGTATTTGTTTTCAGCCTTAAATATAGTATTCTGCAGTCAAACTGGTTTCAAAAAGTCAATTGGTAAATAAATTCCACCAGAGTAGCGCCACAAACCTTCCATATTTATTTCTTAAAGATGTTGACCATCATGTGGTTTTTGGTGTTGTGCCACTGTTCTCAGAACCGAATGCCTTGCAGCAAGAAGGTCCTAGATTCAAATCCCAGCCTGGGCTTTTCCTCATCTTTTGGAGTATGCCGACTTCATCCAGTCCATAAACACTCATAGGTTAATGATTCTCTCTAAATTGGCTCTAGGAGTGACAGGTGTGTGTATTGTTGTCTATCCTGTGTGTCTCCATGTTGCCTTGAAATAAACCGGTGACCTATCCCGCTTCTCGCCCAGTGACTGCTGGACAATGCATGGATAAGTGGGAGTAGATGATGGATCGATGGATAATTTTTTCACTTCAAACTGACGTACTTTGTGTTTGTCTATCATATTTTAAAAATCCCCTAAAATCCATTGCAGTTGATGTGTTAAAGTGACAAAATGCAGCAAAGTTTGATGGGTATTAATAGTGTAAAGTATCCTGAAATGTGTGTGAGAGGAATAAAGTGCATTATGATAAATACAATCATTAAAAACAACAGGATTTTTAAAACATTTATTTGGCTCATAAAAAAACAGCAGTACATCTATAAATAAATAAAAATGTACAGTAAAAGTCGCGTATTCTTCAGATGTGTTGGGTTTTGGTTCTGCTCCAGAACAAGGCAACCTAAAAGAAACAGAAGATAAGAGCGCAGCATCAATATTACTGTTAAACAACACGTGAAAATCATACCATTTGTGACTATTGTTCCCATTCTGCAGCTGCATGGCTCACACTTCTACTTCTGATCCACAAAGGATCAGTGAGGAAGTGCGAAGATCTTGACAGTCAGAGCAGACTGACAGCCAGGACTTCAGATTTGACAGAGTTGTTGGGCAACGCCACAACACGAACCCTTTTCTAACTTTCCATATTCTCTGGACAGTTGGAGGGGAAAAAAAAAAAAAAAAAACAGGTTCCACATCTGTCTCATGGAAGAGATTTCAGAGTCTGTGAGAGTGAGTGTGTGGGAGAGACAGAGACGGGGGAGAAGAGGGAGAGAGACGCTCGAGGCTACTGGGTACTTGAGCCGCTATAATGGTGTCTCGTATGAGAAAACATCTGTGAATTTCCTCAGTGATCTACAACAAAGTATAACTCAGAGCAGTCACTCAGCAGACCTTTGAAGTCGCTGTCTGACAGAAAGCTGCCATTGTTCGCAGCCCCCAACACACAGAAACTCCAACTTTGGTCTCACTAATTTTCCCTGCAACACGATACTACTCTTCTGCCGCCCCGGCCCCTCTCTGCTGAACCTACGAAGCCCAGGATCTCGCTGCATAAGAGCAAACAGCAAAGCCTTGGCAATGTGCAGCGCCGGCCCCGGGTCACGTAAAGGCGGGACAGGTCATTTTACCTCCTCTCAGCCCACCCTGGCTGCGCTAATCCAGCATTAAAGAGGAAATCTCTGCCCCCTCTGTGATGATGTACAAAGTTCCCGCCTGCAGTGCTCTCTCAGGAAACATTACAATAAAAAGACATCACCTTCAAACTGAGATGTCACTGACGTAACAAGCCTCTGACGTTTTACTTCTCTCAGTGGCTAGGAGCAACAAGCACACATTTTCACTCACGCTGTGTTATTATTACACAGCACCTCGCAAATGTAGCGTTTCCGCATTTTGTCCCGTTGCAGCCGCACGATTCTATGTGCTTCATTGAGATTTCATGAGCTACGCCAACGCCAAGTGACGTGATTGCGAAGCGGAAAGGAAAGTGATAAATGCTTCGAAACGTTTATTGTAAGCACAAATCTGAAAAGTGTGGAATGCTTTCATATTCAACAAAGTACATACTAAAATCTTTTTTTTTTTCCTATGAAGTCTGACAAATTTCCCAGCTATATTGAAGAAAGATATTCACACAGCATAATGCTGCCACCACCATGTTGCACTGTGGATATTAAGTGTCCAGGATTATGTCTTCAATTAAAGGTCAGGTTTGGATTGAGTATGACATATTTTTCCTGTCAATAGTTCCCAAGTCAGGGTAAAGGGATGCATGTCGCACTTTTCTGATAGTTTTATTAGTTAAATAAATTGAAAAACACAAATTTCCTTCCGATTCAAAAAGAAGTGCAACCTTGTGTTGGTCTATATCATGAAATCCCACTAAAATTAAGTTTGTCTTTTGTAAATGTGGAAATATTCAAGCAGATTTAGTGCTGCTGGTACATCCTTTACAGTGGGACCTGCCTGTAAGAATGAAGTATTTGTGGATTCACCTATCCATGGATTTTTCTGTGAAACGTCACTCCACATTATTTGCAGAAAACTTGTCTATTTGTGGATTTTATTATAAAATATTCTAAATAAATTGCAGCTTGGGAACCTGAAATACCTCGGTGGAATACTACTTGACACTCTATTGGCTGGCCTTTGCAAACCAGCCAATCCAGTAGTGCCATTTATTTTCCTTGCCACTGATTGGCTGAACCCCCAAGAACCGTGAGGAGAAAGACTGTAGATGTTAACTTATGGCGTAGTGACTAATTTCACTGTGCGTATTAATGCATGTTTAGGTAAATTTGGTATGTAAATTACTAAAATTGTCAGTTCTAAGCTTTTGAAGGGTATTTCAAGTATTTGCTGATGTCAGCCACTCGCAGGCGGCTGAGGTCCATAACTTTTGCGAACTACGGGAAAACATCTTTCATCTTTTTCTGCACCATGCACAGGAAAACTTAAAAAAAGCTCCAAATGTACAAAAAAAAATCTTTTTCTTCTGACCTTTGCTGATTTTTATTGTTCCTCCGGGGTTTATTTTTTGGGAGGGAACATTTTGAATAACCAAGAAAACAGAGTAAAAATCACCAGTCCAATTTATTAAAGGCAAATAAGAGTCCTTAAGGGACAAACACAAAGTGGTCCTGAAAAATGTGATTATAGGCCTTTAACCAAGTTACACCTTAGAGAGGGCGTTCCACTGTGAAGTAATTTCCTTAACATTGCATGTGCATGTCAGTGTGTTTGTGTATGCAAGCAGATAAAAGAGAGAGGAAAGACACAGAATCCCTATCAAAAGCACTATCTAAATTTCTGTTCATGTGCTGCAGAACGTTTTGTAGGCCTCACCTTTCTCGTTCAAAGTGAATTTCCATTAGTTTGTAAGCCATAATCACCAACGGAAACAGAAATAAAAACTTCAAATCACTTTGTGTCATGATTTTCCATACGCGTTTCTCTATCTGAATTGAATCGCTGAAGTAAAACACATTAAGACAAATTTATGAAGTTGCACTGGTTCATGCGATGAAAGGTGGCTGTAATAAAAACAATGGACAATAAATGTAAAATCTGCACTGCAAAGGAAGGAAGTTTGGTCGAACACCAGGTGAAATTTCCTGCTCCTGCTGGCGGTGGCCAAAAAGTGACAAGCTCTCTGTGATGCGTCCCAAACCGAAACAAGGCCGTGGTAATTCTCACACTGCACCCGGTCCAGCGTTTATTCAGCGGCAGCTGGTCCCACCATCTGGGACAGTAAAGCTGGGGCAAAACAAAACAGGGTCACACCTTCGGCCATGCCAAGTCTGCTTGTGCCCCTGCCTCGTGTGCAAACTGAGAGGGGCTCATTTTAATTTCACGCTCTGATTTGTCAAAACCAATTCCAGCACCGGAGGCACAGAGAAAACTTTAAGACAATACATTTGACCGCATCACAGACTCCACATGCTGTTTCTGGTTTTCTGTGCGAACCTTTTGTTTCACTGTATCCTTTTTTTTTTTATTATTATTATTATTTTTTTAAAAAAGTGGGAGGAAACTGGTTCCAGGTCGGTTTTACAAATGAAAGGGAGGCTGTAATTCTGACTAAAACATTCTGCCACCTCCAAGACGAGCAGCCGGGAAGCAACTCTTATTCCTGCACGCATGCGTTTTATATTCATGCAAATTTTCACAACAAAACAGCGCATAGAGCATCCTCAACAAACTGCAGGTGAGAGAAAGCTGAAACAAAAGCCACCGTAACCCTAATGGCATCCCTGGTCATTAAGCGGGCTTTGATGTATGTACTCAACAGAGTCTTTTATCTCGTTCTTCCTCCCCTCCTCTTAGTCTTTGTGTCTCAACCAGGCTCAACCAGTTTCTTTATTAATGCCGTCTTTAGGGAATGTCTCTCTTGCTCAGAGCCACCGACATGCATCTGACATCTGATTGATGTTCATGTATCCATCATTAGGCAGCAAAGTGTCTCAAAGTGCGGCAAATGTTGACTTTGTACTGTTTTTAGCTATTTTCTTGTCCCAACTAATTGATGTTTGCGAGGGGGGGAAAAAAAGTGTAAAACAGGAACTTGTCCTAATTCTTTGCAATAAATACAAAGTGCCTTGTAAACATATTTACACCTCATGAACTTTTCCACACTTTGCAGCGTTAAGACCTCAAACTAGCATGTATTTTATTGGGATTTTAGTATGTACACAAAGTAGCACATAATTGTGAAGTGGAAGGAAAAGGATGCAAGGTTCTCAGTTTTTTTGGTAAATCTGAGAAATGTTGCATACGTTTGTATATTTAGCCCCCTTTACTATGACACCTCCAATTAAAATCCACTACAAGAAATTGACAGACTGGTCAGGGATAAAAATAAAAAGCTTAAAGTAGGTTTGAGATAGGAAATAGAAAATATTTCCTATCCCATCTTCTTTCCACCGCATATTTTAAAGAGGATGGGATAAAAGCAAACCTACAAGGACTCACCTGTCAGTATAAAGCAAAAGCAATTCCTGCAAGGAAGCCTTAAGAATAAAATGAAACTTTTTGTGGACATAATACATGTGGTGGGAAACTTAACACTGCACTTCATCCTGAACAAACTATTCCCATTGTGATACATGGTGTTGGTAGCATAATGCTCTGGGAATGTTTCTCAATAGTTGGTGAAACGTGGCAATTATGAAAGAAAAGAGGAGAAGCTGCAGGGACTTGAGATTGTTGAGACAGTGGTAATGATGATTTCTATCCAGTTTGACTGATTTCACAAAGAAGAACGGGCAAAAATTTAAGATGTTCAAAGCGGGCAGAAACACGTCTCCAAAAATGTATAGGAGAGTGTGGCTCTCAGGAGGGCTAGATACTAACACGCCACACTTATCAGATTTCATCAGTAAAAAATGTTGAAAACAATTAATTGTTTTGCTGCCATTTTTATAAGAGACTCTGTGTCGGTCGGTCACATAAAATAGAAAGAAAATACGCCGAGGTTTATGGTGTAAAACAGCAAAATGCGGGAAAAGTTTATGAGGTATGAATACTTCGGCAGGGCGCTGCATGCAATCACGAGAGTGTGAAAAATAATTCCAGCGTGTGAAAAATCAAGACACATGTGAGCATGAAAAGCACGTAAACTGGAGGATTGGAGGAGGCTGCACGTGAAACTCTCCCTTTGAACTCTGAGTATATAGAAACAGGACAATGTTGGCCTAATCGTGCGCTCTCTTTGAAGTGAGACATCACTATTAGGTGAAAAGGTAAGCATGCTTTTTTAGAAAATAAAAGCTTTTCATCACTTGTGGAGGCTGCAGCTTGAGCGATTTCCATAAAATGTGGCTTAAAAAAAAAAAAAAAAAAAACTTGGTGAAGCAGTTTGGATGCATCTTTAATGAACGTGCACACAGCCCATGAGGTAAATAGCTAAAATAGCAAAAAATAACACCAGCAGTAATGTTACCCACATTAAAGGAGCCCTATCCCACGCACCAGATGTTGTCAGATTTTAATGAGGCTAAAAACAAGACTGAGCTGGATTTGCAGGAAAGTACCCAAGGAAACACAGGTGCCGGGACCTAAAACGCTGGCCGTCCCTCAGCGTCCTGCAGCCTCCAACACCTCTACGGCAACCCGGAGCTTCTGCTCATCGGGTCAGCATTTCATAACATTTGCCTTTTGCAGCACATAATCAGCCATCGGAGGCAATTATGCACACACCTCTGCTCACCTCCTCTCATATGCTAAAGCAGGCAATCAGCCAGGGGAGTTAATTTGGCAGAGAAAAACATGGGAAAGAAACACCCTCTCTGGCACCATTTGTCACCACAGTCCAACCTTGTTATTCAAACTAGTGAGCCTATTTGAAATTCCTCTCTGTGGTAAAACAGGGCCGAAATAATCAAGGGAGCATGATCACACTTAATTGATTCAGTGTACTTTTATGATGCTCTACAGGGTGCTGGGGTGACCTATTTCAGACTGCTCTTCGGAGGAACCAACTATCCCAGCAAGAGAGTAATGCACAATGAGGATTTTAATTATTCTGCGATCCTTGGTTAGGACCGGAGGTGAAATGCGTCTGAACTAACTGTGACACCACATTATAACTCTGACAGTATTCTGCTGTATTACGCTTTGAATTCCTGCAGCCTTAAATTTGATGATAAGCCACAAAGACATGAGTTTAATTATGCAGGTTCACATAAAAAAAAAATGCAATTTACAGATCATTAATGTTTGTAAAATTCATTAAATAATGTCTTGGTATGTGTGAGACATCTCTTTAGTAGTCTATTATGTTGTACTTACAATTATGGAGGGGTTTTCATGATTATTCCAATAAAATGTCTCAATTAGTCTCTGTCTAGTTTCAACAAACTTCTTGATATTTATTCAACAAAAGCTGATATTTCTGATATTTAACTTTTTCATTTGGAGAAATACAGTGGATCGTTTAAGATTTGTGGTCAGTAAATTAATGAAATAAAAAAGTTGTATTATTACTCTAAATTATGTGATGTACATGTTTCTTCAACCGAAATCCTTTGCCAAGATTTTTACCATATTGCTGCTGTAATTTAAAGTTATTTTAATAAGGCAATGAAAAAAGGCTGGACACTTATCTGCCAGTTTGGAGCAAAGACTCATGCAGCGCTGGGCTTCATCACATATTGCTACACTCCTACAGTCAGCTGACTTGCACTTTTGATTCCCACACAAGAGAAATTTCTCATGGAGTCATAATTTTAAAATGCTACAGTATTTCTTATCCTTTACGTGTGTGTTTATTCATAAGCTGTTAGTTGTGACTTCATCTAGTGAAGTCTAAGATGGTCTATGCAGATTGGTGCTTTAATAGACACACTGCGATATGTTTGAGGCTCTTATTCTGAAGTTAGACAGGAAGTAGTTGCTGCGTTGACAAAACTAGCAAATAAAGACATCGTGTTGCTAGCAAAGGAAACACTGAAGATGTCTTTGTTTCTTTAAATACGTTGTGTGGACACATTTTAAGAACTCAATATAAAAACGGACAAGATGCAAACGATTCGTAGGATCAGCGATATAATACCTCGACTGGCTAACCGCTAACCATGCTAAAGTTAGTTTAACTTTTTTTTAAAGGAGTCTAAATTGTAATTGATTATTTTTACTTCAACATCTAAAATTCTTATATGAATCAAACCTAAACGGAACAGTTATGCACTTAACAGGGATTCAGTTTAAGGTGTTATTTTAAAAAGTTAATAAGTTTTCAGGGAAAAACAATGAGACAATACCCTGAAATCTGCTTTCTGCCAGGGGAAATTGGACACGTTAAACTATGGTAAAAGTTGTTGCTATTCACCATTTATTAGCATTTTTGATAGTTTGCATCTGTTTTGAACAATGGGATAAACAGTGCTATAAAATGTGCAATTGAGAACATGTTCTTGTTGCATTTAAATTTGAAAACCGGAAACAAATATAATGCCATTGTCGTGAAGTGCTGATATTAGTTGGAACTAAAACTAACTATGGGCAGGCCCCAATGAACACCTCTTTTCCAACTTGAAAACAGAACGTTCTAAAATCAGATGAGATGTTATATTAGCTCTCGATTCCTGGACAACTTGAATAGAACAAAGCAAAACCCGGCTGGATGATCCACACCACAGACTTTTACAGATTCTGACACCGATCAACGTTTCACTGATTACAGATTTTTTAACCTTTATTTGTAAAAACAAAAGGATCGTTGCAAAAAATGCTCCATATAGTATTGTGTATTTATGTATGTATTGTTTTGGAAACAGTACGAGTTTCATTTGAATTAAAATTAATTGGATTATGTTACACATTGTAGTTCTAAATTTCTTTTGTCCAAACACAGTGAAGCCATGTTATTTCCATTCAATGTTATCATGCTGTGAGTCTCATACTGGTTCATGCCCACTTCCTACACTAATATGGGGAATTATTTCTTCTTAAAAGAGAGCTATGCAAGTTCCCTTTACAAATATTTGCGGCCGCACAAAACAACAAACAGCACAGTTATGGTTGGCAAATTACAGGGTCACAACCACAAAACTGGTGGAGTCACAACCGACTAACGTCCTAATTTTAACTTGCAGTACGTTTTAACTACTTCCACGCCATTAGACCTTTTAGTTCCCATGGTAAATATAGTTAAATACACATATAGATAGCCTGTAATGTCCTCATGCACCAACCTGCATCCAGCCCTCCCAACACTGAACTCTTTGGGCCTCTTTAAACTCACCAGGATTCCTGTAAATCCAACCTAAGTGAAGCCAGTCTCGCTATCAATGCAGAGCTCTAATGTTTTTCCCGCTGAGCATAAGGAGGATGAGATCCTCACTCATACCACCCTACTCTTCCTATTAAGATCAAAATCTCTTCTCAGGCCCTCGGGTGTCAACAAAGGGAGATGCAGTAAATGATATGCAAATTGAAAAGAAAAAAAAAAAAAAAGCTCCACAAATCAACTCGCCAGCCCTGCATTTCCGACACTTCACATCTTAAAAGGTTTTTTTTTTCTGTATTTAGGGTAAAATTCAAAGTGAGGTCTAGCTCAGCCTCTGTGAAGCTCCGTTTGGTGATTCTCTGCTCTCAGACAGCACAAAGCCCCTCTAACTAAAGCCAACTCGCAGAGGGAGAACTCGTCGAAAGAGTTCTGGGTTTTGCAGGGATTTGTCTTTGGATCAGTGTGAGACAGGAGACACGAGGTTTGGAAATAGGTAGATGTTTCAATTTCATGTTAACACTGCTTAGGCTGGAGGCTTGCTGCGGGATGAGGGGCTTCTCATCGGAAATGTGGAAAAGAGCTGGAAAATGTTTGTTAAAGATGTAAACCACATGGTGTTACTGTTTCAGGGAATGGTTTTACTCACACAGAGGCGGATGTTTTTGTTTTTTTTCATTTTATATTTTTTGTACCTCAGATGTTTGGATTTATTTCTCAAATGTTACATATTCATGAATCTATCAAAAAAAAAGTAATAAGAATGTAAACAAATGACAAAGACATTAACAGTTAATTTCAGCCATATGTGGCTCTAGTGCGAGTGTTTTATTATTACAACTGATTTTTAACGCCGTACACTCTTCCAACACCACACGATGTTTTCCTTCTGTCTATTATGATTAACATGATCATAAAGGAACGTCTGTGAAGTTTTACTGCAATCTGTCACCTGAGCAAAGCTTTGAACATGTAGCAGAATTTTATCTATTAATAAAAAATAAATCAATTTTATCTTGTTCAGGAAGCAAATAGAGGCAAAGAACAACTTTGCAAGAGTAAATCTCAACCATTGTCAAGCTATTCGTTGACACAACCTTTGTGGTAAAACAAACAAAGAAAAAAAACCCACAGTAATGTAGAGCTGTACAGAGAAATCAGCTGGTGGTTGATGGTTAGCTTGACCAGTGCTCAGATTTATTTTCTGACCCATGAACATGAAAAAAAACTGAGCACTAACCGGTCATGCTAGCAACACTTTTCTGAGTAGAAGCATTTACTGGGGGAAGAAGATTTAAATTAGTGTCAGTATCAGTTTTTAAAATGAAGCTAGGTTGAGAACAGAAGACGTAAGAAGAATGTTTTACAGAAAATGTCTTTCATAACATGTGGAAACAACTTCATTCAGGAAGCAAGAGGAGGAGACTTGAAGTAGAAATTGTAAACTAAATACAGTGAAGTTGCTCTGTCAATCTTTCTGAGCCAGTTTTGCCAACTTAGGATGCCTTCACACCAGCCCAGAACTCTAGTTCACTTGCCTAGAAAGTCTGGTTTGTTTTGAGAGGTGTGAAAATGTAGTTGAACTCTGGTGCAGATCAGAAAAGTCAACTCTGGTTCGTCTAAAAACCTGGGTCTCGTCTTGGTAAAAGTGAACTCTGGGGTGGTTCGTATGCATATGTGAATGCAACTATAGCAGAGGGCATTCTGGGTAAATGCAACCAAAACAGTCTAGCACTACTTGGAGAAATGGCTTGTAGTGTTTTGCTAAAGACAAAAGAGAAATCCTGCAAGTTGTTATTGTTGTAGACTCCTAAGTAGACCATCTGGGTAAAAACTAAATAAAAGTTAAGACTAGGAATTAAAAAGAAAAAAAAAGAAAATAACAGTAAGACACAAAATTATTCATACCCCTGGCACATATGTAAAATATTTTCATTTGACCAGAATTTTTTTTCTTATAGGAAATGGGGGAGCCATCTACCAATAAAACAAAAGACGATATACAAGAGCAATGCATCTGTGCAATAATGCCAGAACGGTAAGTGAGCTACTCATACAAACTCAGAGCCCTTTGGATTAACAGACCAGAGCACAATGTCTGCACAAGTTGCTTCTCCTGCACCAGTTCTACTTGTTCTTCCCACCAAAGCACGGCCAACACAGAGCGGTTTTTCTTTGGAGTGTCTGTCTGTCTCTGTGTCTGATGTGTCTTTCTTACCGGCTGACACTGACGCAGAGCTTCAGCGCTGACTGACGAGGGGCCCGTTGGAAAGGGTGGGAGGGGGTTCAGTCGCGTGCTCTTCCTCAGGGATCGACTCCACGGTTGACAGTAATTTGTAGTACTCGTCCTCTCCGTCCAGCACTTTGATTTGACTGTGATGTGTGAGAAGACAGGAGTGAAAAACTTGGACAGAGCGGGCAGCGATGAAGTTTGCCATGATCCGAAGAAAAAGAGGCAACATTTGCAGACGCAGCATGCGTGTAGTCAGGTGTTTAACTCAAACTGTGTCATTTATAGTGCAAAGTCAGGTCTTTAACAATTAAAATGAACATCCTGACAAAAGCCTAATGTGCACCCTCCCCCCCCAACCCCGTCTTATAGTGACGCAGAGCCTCCTCCCATAAAAAAAAACAAACAAAAAAAAAAAGTGTTATTTTCAGCTCTCCATTTACATTGTAAGAAAACAACTCCATTTCTGGATTTTCCGATCCCACAACGGGCCTGCTCTGTTTAGAGTCGCTGTAAGTAGGAAAGCAGTTATTTACCCAAGTTTTCTCGGCTTCCTCTTGCTCCCCTGGTGATCCAGAGTTCTCTGAGGAAAGGGCCAAGAGCACACAGTCAAAAGATGAGCAGAGAGTCATTAATTTTTAATTCAAAGTGATTTTGTGTTGAATGCGAGCAGATGCTGATAATATCAGAAGTCACAGCATAATTTTTTTTCTGATCAAAGGGCTCAAGTGAGTCTGATGAAGCATGCATCTTGCTCGGCTTTGATAAACCACATCAATTATTCACCGTGAAGGCAGACATCCTGACATGAAAGCAACAGATAAAGAGCATAAGCACATGTTCAAGACAAGAGGCAGAGGAGCGTGGGGGTGGGGCTCCAGGGTCTGGCACAGGTAGGTTTAATTGTATTATCATCTGGAACCAAACTCAGACAAAGGCCTTTATCGGCACTTTGAACTCACATTTAGCTGGTTGTAGTACAGGCTGTCTTCAGGGCTGTTGAGCAGCTTGGGCTGCTGGCCACGACGACGAGAAGTCCTCTGCTGCGGCTTCGTCACTGAACCTGACACAGAGGAAGAAAATGAGGGCAGCCATCCAAGCAGGCTAAACAACAACAACAACAACAAGAAGCACCGGCACGATACCAACGATGACGACAGCAGCAGTAAGCACAATCTGCCCTCGACTCTTTTAATCTGCGTGACTGAAAAAGCAAGTGAAATGCTTTAAAATTCACTAAAATGCAATCACTTAATTTCATTGATGAGATGACTCAATAACAGCTTAATTTTACAAAGATCCACACATATAAATCACTCAGAATTATATCTCTCCTAACAGGTGCACAGCAGGATGTGTTGGTGTTTCTCGTGCTGCTGCATAGGAAACATTCAGAGGTGAAACTCTGCGGCACAGACCAATCACAGCAGACTTGTCGTAAAAACTAATTCTCTAGGTGCCAATTATAAAGCAAACACAAATAATGTTAGAAAAGTTGTAACAACTCTGACAAACATTAATGCAGAGGTTTAGTCCCTTAGAAAAGTATTCCTAACTTTATTCATATACATATAAATTTCTTTTTTTTCTTTTTCTTTTTTTTTACATTTTGTCTCATTATAGTCACAAACTTTGATGTGTTTTAGGAAATATGACATGCATATATATTCAAATAAAAATCTAAACCGACTTGCATGTCTTTACTCTGATACCCTGAATGAAATCCTAATTGCAGTTAGTTACATTGAGAAGCAACAAAACTGAAATACAGAGTTCAGATGCATACAATTTAAACTCAGCATAAGTCCCTCTGTGTTATGAAGGTCATAAATGTTTGCTAGAGAACATTGGCGAACGAAAAGCATCACAAAGACCAAGGAAGGGAGAGCTCCATGTAATCAATCATTACATCAAAATGGAAAGAGCGTGGCAGCCCACATAAACTGACTAACTCTGGAGGAGCTGCAGCTCAGGTGGGAAGCTCGGTCAATAAGACGTCTATAGGTCTGATCTACAAATCTGGTCTTTTCTGAAGTCGTGACAGGATTTGTTGAAAGAAAGCCATGAAGATGTTCTCACCAGTTGATGCTGCATTTTAATGTTCGGGGCTTCAGTTAAGCTACAGATAGTTTATACGGTAGATTTAGATTTAAAACCTATTTTCATTTAACCAAGAACTATTTAACCAGAAACTGAGTCTGCATGTCACCCTGAACACACCATCCTCATCTCCATTACATTATTAAGCCAATAATGCTTTCAATAAAAGCATTTTTTTTTTTATTTAATTGAGCATACTGATAAAAAGTAATCTATTTTTAACACGCTCACCATTTCTCTCAGTAACGAGGTTAACAATGATGTCCTGTAATTGCAGTGCAAGTCAATGGATTTAATGAGGCTTGCTGAGAGTTGTCAGGCTTTAATCTTTTAGTCCAGAAGCCGAAGATTAAATGTACAAATAAAGAGCTGAAAGTCGTACTCAAAATGAGTTTCTGTAATTAACTATTTGCCATAGGGAGCCCTGGTATACACATTTAAACACATGTCCAAAATTCACCTAGAGTGTCACATGTTGGCCATCGGAGACAAGCAACCAGCATCCTATGCGCTGCCCTCATGCTAAAACAGGAATTTAATATAGATAGATGGTTGGATGCACTGATGGATGGATGATGGCTTTCCACCCTCGCCCAACTTTGATTTTAAAAAAAATCCACACATTAAAAAATCCGAGACACGAGACAGCATCTATATTTAATGCCCGATAACGTTTCATCTCCTTTTGGTTTTGGTGGAGACACGACGTTTCTTCATCATCTCCTTCCAACTCACCATGTCTACCTTGACTAAAGCAGCATTTGCTCTTTCCATCTTAACACTACTTTGTGCTCACTTTGAACAGACCTCATCACATCTCAATCCTGCACATCAAAGAGCAGCGTCCCCCTCCACCCCTCCAATCCTCCCTCGGCTTTCTTGATGTTATTCAAACCTGCACGAGTTTACTAAAGTCACACTTAGCAAAAGTTCCTGTCAGTTCTGAGATATTGGCTAACTTCTACCGTGAATCTTATCTATCCGTGCCTTGGAGGCGCTAACTGCCCACTGTGTGAATCCTTGTTACCCACGAGTATTTGAGGATACTTAAAGAATTTTCATAAATGCAATGAAAAAAATGCTTTGGGGGTGGAAAGGGGTTTATTCCTCTTAAAAATGCATTGGGTTGCATCAATAGCACCTTCTGTGACTTGCCAAAGTATTCACACACCTCAACTTTTTCACATTTAGTCATGCTACAACCAAAAACTTATTTAATCTTCTCTAGCAAACTCACAAATTAGCTACAATTATTCACAAGCACAAGCTATACAGGCAACATGAGTAGGTAGATGGTTGCAGTGGATTTTATTTGGTGGTATCTGTGTAAAAGGGGCTGCATACAAAACCATGCATTGTTCCCCTTCTGTTTAGCAATTACATGACACATTGTGGTGGTCTGTCTTATAAAATGCCAATAAAACACTTTAATGTTTGTTATTGTAATAAGCCACAAATGTGAAAGTCAGAGGGGTGTGAATACTTTTGCAAGACTCTGATTATTTAAATCTAATTTAAAAATAAATCAGTTTTTGATCTTTTTATGGTACAATAAGAACTGGTTAAAATAAATATTATAAATATTATAATATTATAATAATTAAATTCAGGCTCTGACATTTTCATTATGAAATCCAACACCTGGACACGCGTCCGTCTCAGGAGCTCAGTGGCTCTCAGCATGTTGTTAAGATAAAATGTTTGTGCAACTAAATATTTCCCAGTCAATAATGTGAATGTTATTGCTAGCAACAGTCAAACCTGCTGTTTACCTCATCATTTTTGCAGTTTTTATGGTCTAATGTTCAGTTCCATATTAGCAGGTCTAAAGCTTCCTGAACATGGCTGACCTGGATTTAATGGAGGTCTGGGCGCCTCGAGTCCCTTCGATGCCTCAAAGGTGACCATGCTGATGGAGTTGGTTTTATACTGGCTAACAAATACAAAGTCATTATCCGCCAATGTCACTGATACTTAATCTGAGTCATGGTTGTGGTGCAGCAAACCTCCCACAATGAAACAGAGGCTTCTCCGTTGGAAATGCATCAGACCTACATCTAAGCTTGGAGATTCATTTTTTTCTCCAGCTACCATGGCCGACTGGATTTCATGGCGCTTATAGGTTTGAAAATAAAAATAATACAGTGCTAGATCTAATATCTGACACTGAAATCCAACACCAGTGTCAAACAGAGGACTGAAAAACATATTGGCATAAGGGCACCACTGAAAATTAGGTGAAAGTGAAGGTGAACGCGCAACGTCTGGACAAACTGCTGATGGGGGAAGGCTGTAAATACAGATTTATGGTTTTGTTGGGTTAAGCTTCAGTCTGTTTGTTGGTATATCTTTTATTTTCTTTCTTGTTCTTGTTAAACCATCAGTTTGACTGGAAGCACAGATGATAGGAGCCTAATGGTGAAATCTGGAATCTTTCCAGGGCCTTTAATATACAGTACATTCCCCATTCTAAGTAACATTTTACATCAGTTTCTGAAAGACAAATTAGCCTGACGACAACTGATTCCAATTGCTTCTGTGCTTTTTAAATGAGCATATTTAAAATGTGCATTTTCTCCAGGTTCTCTGGATAGATTTGCAGCCATTTATGTAGAAAAGTACCGTAATTCATACCACAGCGGAAAAATACTTAAAAAAAAAAAAAACACCATTAGATGATTTAATAAAAATATGTTCCTCTACTGGATCTCCTTCTGCCAATCAGGTCCGAAGTTCCGCTCTTCACAATTTATCACAATTTATCCGCTCTGACCTGCAGCGATTAGAGCGCGCTGCAGATCAGAGGACGGGTCAAGCCTCCCATCTCTCTGCCTCTGTTTGGGAAATCGCTGCCATTTGATCCAGGCCAGCCCCAGAGGAATGCTGCTCCTGCAGATATATTTCAGGCCGGGAGGCTGCCAACAGGCCTCTGGCATCGGAGTCCCGCTTGGACATTGGCAGGCGGAGAAAGGAAGGGGTCAGGCGGTGGCTTGCGTCGGGGGTTTGCTAAATGATGGTGGGTAATATCTGCTGTTTTGGGTGGGAAGGAATAATAGTCAGCTGGGAATACAGAGGCAGAGCATTTCATGCAGTATTGATTTCTCCATATCAAAAGAAAGCCAAGCAGAGTTTGCTCCTCGCAGTGAGAGACTTACATATTCTACATGTTTGCTCCTTGAGATAAAAAACGGGGCTGAGATTATTTTTGTGATAGGTGCCGCTTTCATTTTCAAAGAGCAGCAGATGAGCTCTGTTACATCTCCAAATACCACTTTGAAATCTCTTGAAAAACCAGAATGTTTCTCAGAAACAACATAAAAGAGACGCTGAAAGGGATTTTTTAGTGGAATAAATTAGAGATATATCGATTTACTTCAAATATCACGTGCTGCAATCACCTGACTATTCCCAGACAACCCATTTGGGCTTTGTTTATTCAGATGGAGAGAGCAGAGGCACCAAAAGGCATGGTTTATAAGGAAAAATCATCAGCAAAGGCCTTTGATGTCTAAATGAAGCATGTGCAACCCAGACCCCTCTCTTTACCTCAGCCAGACACAAATGCAGACGGCAGTCTGCACAGATATCAGAACCTGAAGAGGATTTCCAGAACTTCTCGAGGAAGGATTTTGTCATTTTGCACGTTGCTCCTTAAGCACCGACTCATGTGCTTTAAATTAGAGGACAAGCTGATCAAATGTAGCAGATATTGCCGAAAGAGGGCACTTCCTGCATCTGTTTTCACTAACGCAAGCAGAGGATGTTGTTACTTACAAGCAATTTTTCACACCGAAATCAATCATCTAGCTTGACAGGGGATTTTTTTTTTTTTTTGGAACTTGGACTTCAGGAAAAATGTTTTGAACTTTGCTGAAGTGGATCATTTGTCCGATTTTTTAACAGAAGCAATTTATAACTGTGGCACAGAATCTGTGAAATAAGATTCTGTGCCACAGAATGAGGAGACATGAACAAGTAAAACGAGAAATAAAACTGTTAATTTATGGAGACTAAGGTCATTTGTTTTTGTCTCCGAACTGGATGAATATCCAGTTATTAACGTTGCAGCTACAAATATATAAGAAAAACTAACAGGTTTTTGGTTTGGATAAGAACTTAGTATAATGCATTGCAAACAGATGCATAGGTGTTTAAGTTTTTCACATTTTGTCACGTTGCAACCTCGAGCTCTGGAGTATTTTATTAGGATCTTACATGCTAGACCAACACAAAATAGCTATTTCACTATACAGAAGAAGTAATTGAATGTTTGCATATTCTTATTTATTAAATAAAAATCTAAAAAAGTGTGCTGGTGTTATGTTAACCCACAATCAATCACCCCTTGGTTCAATACTTCTGGTGGTCACATGTTCTCATTCAGAATTGCATTTAGCTTCATTCATCTTCTCACCAGCTTCCCAGTCCAAGCTGACAAAAAAACCAAAACAAGACATTCCCACAGCCTGATGCCACCACCACCATGTTTCACCCTGATGATGTGTGATGATGGACTTGAACAGTGCTCTCTTGAAGTTTGCGATTGTAACAAAATATGGAAAAGTTCAAGGTTTTTTAATATGTTAGCTAAGCGCCATACACTAAATTATGAGGAAAAATTAAACAGCGTCAAGAGCATAATTTTTGCACCTTGCTTTTACGTCTGGGGAGATTATTCTGCTGGAATTGTGATAGAGTTTTAGACATAGGCGAAGAAAGAAACAAACAAAAAGAAAAAAATCACATTTTAGTCTGACTAATAGCTGTGTGTGAACATATTTGTCCACCTCAGCTTCGGATCTCTGCAACTCTCCCAGATTCCACGGGATACTTGGCTGTCGAACTAACATGTCTCGGCAGGTTTGCGGTTCTGCCATTCTCGTTCCATTTCTGCATGATGGACTTGAACAGTACTCTCTTGAAGTTTGCGATTGTAACAAAATATGGAAAAGTTCAAGGTTTTTGAATATGTTAGCTAAGCACCGTACACTAAATCATGAGGAAAAATTAAACAGCGTCAAGAGCATAATTTTTGCACCTTGCTTTTACGTCTGGGGAGATTATTCTGCTGGAATTGTGATGATGAGTAGTTTGGAAGTACATCCTGTTAACTACTCCCACTGACATTAAGAGGATTACGTAGGTAGCGTCAGACAGAGGCAACTCCTTCCGTTAAGTTGAGTCTTTCCTATCCCCTCCAAATCTCCGCTGCCGCTACGTCGAGCCTGTAATTTGCCTAAAACTCAAGGCATCCGGCAGAGACGCGGTGATACGCAGAGACAGTTAGATGAATCAAAAGGCTGAGAGACAGCAAGAGGGTGGGAGAGTATTTGTCTAGAGAACACGGAGAGGGTGGATCATTTGTCTGACAGATGCGTGTTGATACAGTGATGCTGCTGCTGCTGCTGATTTGGAAGTGGTGGAAGTTTGTGGAGCAGCACCTGGTGGCTGTTACCCTTGTGGGACGACATGTGGGAAGCTGAGGGAGGGAAGGAAAACAAGATGTGGTTTTGAGTGTGACCTCGGTGTGGGTAAAAGCTGCAGCTCTGAAGCGCAGAAAGAGCTCAGGGCGACACACAAAATCAATTCTTATTGACTTGAACCGTGTAATACACAGAGGGGGGGACATAAGAATAACTCCAAAAGTCGAACTTCCGACGTATTCCTCTCCTTCTTTGTTGAACAACCAGGTTAACCACTTTCCAAGGCACAGAAGTAATTGGGCTCTGTGTTGTGGCTCCACTTTATCTGCCTCTCTCTTGACACGAATGTTTACCACAACTATAATCTGCAGAAAGCCTGTTAACATAAGTAGCTTGGCTTTCATAAATCATAAAGTCAGCTCTGACTGATCCTCGGCACCATCCTGTTTACCACGCTGAGCAGCATAAGCAGCACTCTGATCATATCTGCCACTTGCTAGCAGAAAGCTTTCTTTCTCCGCACGCCTCTGTGACTCATTTTCCCAACGTGCTGTGTTAATATTCAGGCGGCTGACAGGTGACGAAGGAAGGCGTCGTCTCATATGTGCGGCTTACATGACAACATGCTGTATGTGTGGCGTTTTTACCGACAAAACACGGGAAATCAAAGGTTAGTGTTGCCTGGAGTACAAAGTGCTTTAATGCTGTTTTTCTACCATAAAATACAGAAGTGTGAGCATTTATCTAAAAAAAAAAGTGGGAGCGCCTGATTAGCTTGGTGTCAGGTTTAAAAGAAACAAATCTAACCCAGCTTAGTTGGATCACACGGAAACGACCCGACGTCCGTCAGGTCACGCCCCCTCCCTCAACCCCCTCTGAGTTTTACCATCATGGAGGCGGCTTGCAGAGTGTGTGCGAGTGCACGTGTCTGGAGGGGTGGAGTAATTCGATTTCCACGGCTAATTTTCTGTTTCTCTCCACTGGTGTCCCGAAACAGTGCGGGTCGAGCTGCAGCCCGACGCGATCACCAGAGGCGACAGCAGGATGAGACGCAGGAAGGAGCCCTGCTCTCCAAACATCTGGCAGGGGCAAGGCTTCCACGACTCGCTCAGAGGCCTCTCAGATCTGCGGGGATCAAAGCGTGCCCCGGGTGCCTGAGCCACCGTGGCCTCCCTCAACATATTCAAATGGGGTTTCCTGAAGACGCCACAAGCAGACCTCAGAATGTAAACGAGGCGGTAAAAGGGGCGACAGTGAATGCCTCGAAATCTGCGCACCCTTCACGCAAAAAATAGAGTTAGTTGAAGAAGTCCGGAGATTTAAATAAATCGGAACAGGCAAAAATGTTTTCCATGCCTTAAATTCTTATTGCTTTATAACAAAAAGAACGGTAATAGTGGTCGACGTAGTGGAAAACGTTTGGAGGATGACAATGGGAGAGAAGTATCCCATTAGGTCTGAACTGAAACCTCAAACCCCCCCAAGATAAATCAGGAGGGGTTACAAGATCACAAAATATCAGCCTTTACCACACGGCCTTTGTAACTTGAAGCCTAAAGGAGTTTAGCTTTCAAAGTCTTTTATTAAATGAAGCAATCAATCTTCTTTAATCTGTCTCTTTGAATAAACGTTTTATCCAGAGAAGTTACTTAAACATTTTGATTTTGGTTGGCGTGATTGGAACGTAACATTCTTATTTAGTTTGAGAAGAATTTTCATTTTATTTTGCATTATTTTAGCTTTATTTTAGGGGGGAAAAACATAGCAAATATATACACCCTCATAAGTCCTTTACTTGTTTTAAATGTGACCCAGGTGTAAATTACTTAATGACCAACAAATGAACAGCAGAAGAGACTCACATTAAAGCTCTTGGTTGAGGAGCATTTGTAGCATAAATATGCTTTACCAGAACCATTTTGGTTTTTTAGTTTATTTTTTCAAACACTACCCAAACACCCACATTTGTTGACCTCTGACCCCTTTAGTAGATACACCAAACTGGTGACCAACTGGTAAAAAAAAAAAAATCGGATTATTTTCAGATAAGTAAATGCACTATACCTTGAAAAGGTCCCAGTAACTCTCTTCACTGCAGAAGTTGCTACTGCAGGACGATGACTCAAACCCAGATTTTTTTCTAACATAAAGTTAGAGAAAGCCCAATAGATGCAAGAAACTATTTAAACTTAAACTGTGCTTTCTACGGAGGAATAATGGCTGTTCACAGTTTGGCCCAGTTGCAATCAGACATGCCTTGTTTTAAAAAATAACCAATGACAATTTTTCTGGTGTTATTGGAGACTTTTAAAGGCTGATGGGAAAGCATGAGTAATTCTTAATCTTAATCGGCTGCAGGAGATGCAGGGAGAATTGGATCTGTGAATTCACAAAAAAATTGACAGAAAACACTAATTTGCATTAATAAGGTAGATTTTACTCATTTTTGTCAACCCTACAGATTTTTCTGCAGATACAACCACATAATAAATGTGTAGACAGTCATGTCATTTACTGAGATGTTGGCTACTTATTCTGGCTGCTATCATATATTTTCCTTTTATATATCAGATGAGTAAATTTAGTGCAGTTTTCTGTCCCTTGTCACCATGCGATTTGCTCAGAAGGAGGAATGGTTAAGTTAATGATGCAAAACAATCACAGACTAGCAATAAAAACATGTTGGTTGTGTGAAGCACATAACAAAATGTAACTAAATAAAATGAATTGTTGGTCATTTCCTCCCTCATTTTGCAGTTTATTTAAAAAGCAGCTTTCTGCTTTAGGATGTCACTTTGTCACAGAACGTAATTAAATGTATGGTGCTAACTGCTAGTGTGTTAAAGAATTAAAAGAACGTTTTACACCAACTGCCCTCTCACACAGTGTGACGTCGCCTCTGCTACTCGTGCAAATAAATGATGACTGCAAAGGGCAGGAAGCCCAGGAGGTTGTTTAAGTGATGTAAATGAAAGTTTTTATTAATGCCTAAAATCTGTATGTCCAGGTTAAAACTTTACAAAAGCTGGGCATCGAAAATAAGCCTAAAATATTTCATTAGTGGATGTCTACTAAAATTATTCAGTCACTAGAGCGTTGAACAAGTCATAGAATAGATATGTGGCTTTTAAGTGTGAAAATAAACATCCCGCACCATCCTCCTGAGTTTCAAATTTAAAAAGGGAAAGAAGAAAAACAAGAGGTGCAATTAAGCTGTTTCTTCAGAAACGTGCGTCTTCTGACAGAAGGCTCCAGGGCCAAAGACACATTTCAGCGAAAAGCCGTGTTTTCTCTCCATAATCACTCTGACTCCATACATTCATCAAACGCCGCCTTCTTGAGCAGCCATGAAGCCTGTGAGCGGGGGTCACCTGTACGCAGCATTACCGAATTAGCCGATATCTAACCCAGACCTGCTGCGGCGCGCTGACACTAATCCTGGGCCCGCTGGAGAGCCCTGTCTGTGTTACATTATCATGTCTAATCCCCGTAATCTCTCAGCTGCACCGCTAAACGCTGTTCCACCTCGGCCCTCTCACTCCGTACCCCTCTAACAGCCTTAATGAAGAGCCGGGCCCCATTACCGAGGCTGCCCATACAGTGGTGGGCTGGGCGACGGCCGTAATCGGAGGCCCCCCGCGCAGCCACCCACTCAGCCTTCCAGGCAGCAGGAATTAATGTAATTCATCGCCTGGGGCAAAAAGCAAACCAAACATATGTTCAACAAATCAGGGTTTGTGTATTTTCTTGTCACCGTCACTGTGCAGGTCTATTAGAGTCGCTGATGAGATCCAAAGCGAAGAGCCCGCCACGTGGGAAAATCAAAGCTTTTGAAGTTCTCGTGCCACTTTCAAAGCCCCCCCCCAAACCCCTTCCACTTCCCACAAGAAACTGGTGATGAGCTGACCCTGGTTATTAAAATACCGCAGAAATTATCACTCATAAAAGCAGGTCTCTCTTTTTTTCTGCTGTCAACAAAAATGGCAGTGGGGGGGCGGGGCGGAGGGGGAGTTGGATAGGATGAAAAGGTTGAAAGGGCTCCCATATTAAAAATGGCACTTTATCCATTAAAGCGGGATTTCTACTGTCTCTTTGTGTAATTACCTGCACCCACCAGCTCTGCGCGCGGGCTTACCTTGTTTACACTGCACGTCTTGCAGCCTGACTGTCTCCCTGCAAGGCTTCGTTACACCGTCTTCTCCTCTGCTTTTGTCTCTCTTGATGTCTTTCACTTGTCTGTCTTGGCTGTCAGGGCCAAGCTTGAAAGAGGAGGCGTAAAAACACCCAGAAGAGCAATGTCAATGAAAGCACCACACGAATACATACAAGTTAAAACAAGCCTTCTAATGTGTTGGGTTTTTTTTTTTCTTCTTCAAATTAGTCATGTAGATGCTGCATTCATTTATTTACAATTTACAATTTGGCACTCATATAACTGAGGCCCATTAATGTGCTTTGCAATGTTAATCAAATGCTAATGCAATTGCATATCCCCCTTTTTACTGGTCCTACCTCCTAGCAAACAAGCAGCACACTGACTTAATTGTGAGGGGGGGAAAAACAGCACATACAGACTTCCTCTCATATTTAATTTTATCTTTGAATAAAAGAGCTATAGGAAAGTATTAATCTGCTTAACATTTCTAAGTACATCCTCCAAAGGATTTTGCTTTTTTTAATCTTACATATGCTCAGCAGAGTTACTGGCAAAAACTGTACATTTTCCTCATTTCATCCTTTCAACATCAAATGGTGAGCAGCAAAAATTGGATCAGACTTCAAAGCCTGCGATGTGCTCCAAGTCACGGAGTGGCTCTTCTATTTCACATATTGAATCCGAGCAGGATATCAAAGTGCTACCAAAGAACCTCAGGTCTTTACTAAAAAAGGGGTCTAACATCTGTAGAAAGAGGAGCGCAAAGACAAATCACCTCGGGGGAAGAGCGAGCATTTATTCTCAGCCGTGAATTTCCAGCCTTTTGATTCTCCCCGTTCCTGTACCACCCTGTCTTCTCCGCTGAGACGGAGGTTGGAGCAAGAGAACTCTTTTGTCTCAAGGACTCGAAAAATTTCCCAAAGAATAATCTGGGTTAAAGCTGCTTTGTAGACAAGAAGCCTTTTTTGTTTTTTTTTAAAGGGAAACAAAATGCTTATTGATGTTCTGTGACTTACATTTCCTTCATGTAAGTCATCTGGATGAGCCTCTTTGGTCTTTGGGCTGCACCTGTAGAAGTCAACATTTATCAGTTAAAAACTAAATAACAATAGATATTATGTAGCTGCACCGGGTGTGGGAGCTAAAAGTTTGTTAGATGATGGATGATTAGAGCATTTAGGCATTTTGCCAAATCATACGGTCCATTCTAAACATTGTTATTCTATGCTTTGGCTCAGATGTCTAAGTTAAAGTTTAATGTTTGTAATGTAATATTGGTAAAACATTCAATTTTAGTTAGAATTGTTACAAAATGACAATTTTAAGTAAAAAAAAAAAACACAGTTTCCCAATATTAGCACACAGTTTTATAGAAATATCATAACATGGTCAAACTGATTTTATTCAAAACAGCAAAATTATTTTTGCTGCATATAAAATAATGCAAAACACTGATTAATATTGTCCTAATAATGCTGTCTATATTATATTACCTTACTATTTCGATGTTGAAGTTTACACCACAGATCTAGAGCAGACAGGTGATGATTTATTGATCCGTTTCTCAATCCAAGTTAAAGATTGAGAAACGGATCACAAGTAACAAGATACACTTAAAGACAGTGTCAGCAGCAGGTTATTTCTAAAGATTAGTTTTTTACTTTACTTGCATAGAAGTGGAAAACTATAAAGTGTAGAATAAACAAAAACTGAATTTAGTGCAAGTTTCTAAGGAAACTTTGATATTCATTTTAGTTGTTCTATTTTTATAGTAACACTGTTAATCTAGCAAGATGATATTAACAGGATAATATAAAGTACAGTGCATTACATCACCAAATCCTCTATGGGGGGATTTTTCTGCCATAATCCAAGAGCACACATGTTCAGTTGGATTTCAGGGCAGAAAAATTCCCCCAAACTGGTCAACCTTACGTAGCTAAATGGACAAGATGTCTGTGGACATCCAGGGTTTGGAACGCTATTAAAAAGTCCAGATTTGTTCATTTTCTATCAACACTTAAGCTCAAATTACTTTACCCGAGTGTGGTTTTTATTTATTTATTACCTTTCAGGTAAATTATTTTAGAAAGACACAGAGTACCCCAACTCTTAAATTCTCTGCAGTACGTTTCTTTCTGTAACACCATCAGGAAATCGTGAAAAGATCTTGATTTTATGTTTTTATACATGTTATGCAATTTGCAGAATATGAATGGGAATATCTGGGAACGTCTGTCTGAGCACGATCACTTGTGCTGCATTATTCACAAAAACAAACACAGAAGAGCCCACGTGTGCGCACACAACAAAACATGTCAGCAGCAGCCATGCTCCGAGTCTGGAGGAATGAGATCTCCTCCAGTTTGGAGCCTGGTGATGCTGTTTGGATGCAAAACACCGAGCTGAAGCCTGGCGGAGGAGAGGGGAATCAAAAGGGAGAAGAACAGCATGTAGGTGAGAATATAGATCTTACAGGAAGAAAAAATGGGCCAGATCATGTCAAAATAAATATATATGGAGAGATTCCAACACTGATTAAACAGAATTGTTAAGTGGAGGTTTGAAGTTTTTCTCACCGAGGAATATGATTGTAAACATGGAGAGGAAAATCCCCAATGAGGCACGGCTCAGTTCGAGTATATAACAAGCACAACATTTTCAGATGTGTAAATCTAGTATTTTGGAGCTGAAATCTGGAGATGAATGTTGACCACAAAATTCAAACATTTGAACGAGGCTTTTTTGCTGTTGTGAATTAGTTTAGCATTTGATGTATTATAGCATATTTAATGGAAAGCTACTGTAGGAAACATTTCCGGGGGATTTGTGATAATTGATAAAACCCAGAGCTCAAAGTCTATCGTCTATTTGACGCTGTTCAGTCAGTGGCTGCTCTCATGCCTCACGCATACTTTCTTAATGACTGGCCTGCCCATGTGCTGAATAAACACAAAGCCCCCAGCTCGTACATCTGGAGACCAGTGCAGCGCCCAGCCCTATTTGTGGTCAGACAAGTGTGCTATCTTGGTGGAAAGTTATTTATTACATTTATAAAACGGTGAAAGGCAGCGCACGAGGAGGAGCTTTCTTCTCTGGGGTGAAACGGCAACACGCTACACGGTAAAAGTAGCCCTTCCAGGAGTGTTGAAAATGAATGACAGGTTTAGGATGCAGGACTTTAAACTCAGTTCAAATCGAGCTCAGCTTTATTTATGTAACGTAATCTCAAGGCACTTTACAAGACAAACAAGGTCTAATTCATATGCAGCACCATAAACTCCAATTGGTTTGAATCTAAATCAGATGAATCCAGTTCATTCAATCCAGTCAAGCCACATGGTCACATTCAGACTCAATTACAGCCCAAACATATACGTACCAGAAAAGTCAAATTTGCTTTATCTTTTAATCCATATAAGTAAAAAGTTGTTCATCCAAGTAAGTTGAGCCAATTGCGTCTAGCTAAGCAAGCATTGGGTGACAGTTGAGAGAAATCGCTCCATTTTAACAGGAAGCAGAAAGAGCACGCACAAATTGTGCAATATCAATAAAAGATGAGAGATGCCATAATGTTGGTAAAAATCGCAATGACTTGAACTATATGAATGAATACTTTACTTGAACAATGTCTTTTTACTTTGGGTGAGTAGCAATTAGTCTATCCAGATGAATGGAAACGTGAAATTCATCGTTTCCATCCCAACAACATGGGATTGTTGACAGCTTACTTTTTGGCAATGTAATATCGATCAATAATATTAATACCAATAACAATAGCACCGCTTTGGAAGGCTTTGCCAGAACATCTTATTACATGCTCTCATAAAACATTTTTTAAATCAGGATGGCATATTTCTCCTATCGAGTTTCGGCATTAATTTGACGCCATAAACAAGTATCACCAAATATATTACTGGTATAGCGACCATAAATGGATGGTACTTATGTGGCTAATAATTTTTTCTGACCAAGAAATTCCTTATATTGATATGGAGTATAATTATAGAGTTACTATGGTTGAGTTAATAAGTTAGCATGAATAGCTCTGTTACTGGATTTCCACAATTACTTATTCAGTGGCTTCGTCACAGAAACAAACATGGTTTAACACAATGAGTTGATGAAATTAGATTTATTTAAGTATAGCACAAATACAGATTATTGAAGTAATGACAGCAATCATGTTGTGGGGAGGTTAAACACAGAAACCCTAAGCAAATCAGCCCAGTAAAATGGCTACTTCAGAGAACTTCTTTTGCACATTAAATCAAAAAAGGAAATGACCGAAACACTCAGTGACTATAAAACCTAATCTCACCTTGTGTGCTCTTCTTTGGTGGTCTTTCCTCCGGCCTCTTTGTGACATCGTTGCCCTGGAGATTCGTGGACATGACGGACTCGATGGCCCCTGTAAACTGCACAGGATGACACCATGAGATGAACTCTGTGGTTTTGTCTTCTATCCACGGTGCACAATACAATGTAGAGTCATGATCCAAATCTTTTATACTAGTCTTGATTAATATACCTTTGGGAAATTTAGATTTTTCTTTTAATTCTACTTGTCCATTTATAAAAGTTAGTTTTCTTGTTATTTATTAAGCTGAAGAACTTTGACCTGACTGGTCACTACCTATTTAATACCTTTAAATAGGTATTAAAGGCTGGCATTTAATTAGCTGAAGATAATATGTTAATTGATGTTGTGTTTTTATTGGCTGCAAGTTCAAAAATCATCATAATGAACAGAAATACAGATTTGAAAACTTTAGTCTTTAATATAATTATGAAACAAAAGGATTTTCCAAATGATTTAGTTATTGAATGAGTCTAATATATATACAGATTTGGAAAAAATTAAGAGAGCACTTAAAATGATCAGCTTCTCTGATTTTATATGTTTGAGTAAAATGAACATTGTTCTTTTATTCTATGAACTACTGACATGTCTCCAAACATCCAAGCATAAATTTAGTATTTGCAGAAAATGAAAAACTGCCTTAATAACGATAATGATACTGAGCTCTCAGACCTCAAATAATGCAAAGAAAATAAGTTCATATTCATTTAGAAACAACAATACCAATGTTTTAACTCAGGAAGAGTTCAGAAATCAATGTTTGGTGGAACAACCATGAGGTTTTCAGTGGGGTTCATATATCTAAATATTTAAATATATGTATAAAGAAATAAATTCAGCACTCATTGAAGCTGAGCTTGTGTGATTATTGAGACGTATTAAGACTCTGACGGAGGGTGAAAGAAGCATGCCGGGTTAGTCCCTCGGCCCGCTTTGTGCTTTTCTGCCAAAATTATATGCACAGGGAAAGAATGCTCAAGTACATTATTGAGCAATGGTTCTCCTTTGCATGGCCTAATCTGATCGATGGTGAGCACGTCCCTCGGGTCCTGCTGAGATCTGAGAAGCCACCAGGCTCATACATTTGAAAGGCATCTGTTTATTTTCAAGATGCAAATGCAGCCCACCTCAAAGGCTATAAGCTGCGGAGAACACACAATGTGAATGTGCTGGAGTGCTGTGCCGGGAGGAGTGGTGGGGGGGGCAGTGGGGGCTGAGGCCCCACTTGTGTCAGGTTCAGGTCCCCCCCAACCCCCATCCACACCCCCCACACCCCACCATCCCGTGAACCCCCGGCGGCCACACACAAACACCCTTGTCTGAAAAGAAAGGCAGTTGCGACAGAGAGGCTTTCCTCACACCAAAACCATGTTTACCCATTCAGCAGCTTTATTTACAAGGGCTTAATGGAGCACATTTACACAAGGTGTGCAGGCGACTGAGAAGCTCCATGTGGCAGATGAGGGCAGCCCTTAAGAGAGCCAGAGGAAACAATGCCAGATCTCCTCCCCCTGCCCTCCTCTCTCCAGCCCCTTTTGGCACCCTCTCTTGTCCTCCACTGAGAGGCTCAGAGGATCGGGGGGCTGGGGCTGGGAAGGTTAATGTGCCCACTTTGATCTTCGTCAAGGCACACTGAGTAAGAATTAATTTACATTTCAGATGAAAAGGTTGACAGTATAAAAAGGCATCTTGTTTCTGGTATGTGAGAGCTGTGTAATAGGCCAGGAATTTGAGAGAGGAAGTCGTGAGGAAACAGAAGGGATAAGCCCCTCTCTTGCCTTTACTGGGAATGAGATGAAAGGAAAGACGGATCTCAGTATGCACAGTTCTTCAGAAACATGGGGACCAAATGCTGCCCAAACTTTCAAAAGCGTCTCTCTATGCATTATTAATTAATAATTACTATTTTGCGGGCTACTCGGGGAGATCAAAAAGGTGTCCCACAAGGATGCAAGGTTTGTAGACCTTTGTCTATGCTCTTTTTGAAACATTTCTCCCATACAGAATTACACAAGACGGTCCAGATGTTGCGCATTGCTACGCGACGCAGTTCTTAGCAAAATAAACATTTCGTACCTGACTGTATGCGGACTGCAGCTTGTTCCCGCTCCTTTCTTATCTGCTTCAGATTCTGCCGTGCAACGTAGCCCCTCCAGGCTAGAAGAAGAGGGAGAAAACAATGTGTGTGAGCGAGATCCCTGACCTACCTCTGTGAAACAAAACAGACTGCAGATACTACACAAGATCCCACTTCAAAACACGGCTAAACCAGGTGGCCACAGAACGGCTCCCTTTGAACTCTCAGAGGCCTTATTGTTTGCTGTGAAGCATTGCTCTTAACCCTCGTGGGTCAACCTGTGGTTATCAAACTATGTCTCTCACTAAAATTCACAGACAACAAACCACAAAGAGACGAGGAAACGTCTAAACATCTAAACTGCAACTGTTTCAGAGTTGCAGAATAAGACAAAACACGGGAACTCATTTGTGTGTTTTTGGTTTATGTTTGATTATTTCCTGTTTAAGTTAACAGAACTCCACCTGACTGGATGATGACGGCGCCGCGGCTTCTTTTCTCCTTTACTTTCCGGTATCGGCGGGCTCCCAGCCAGCCTTTGGCGTAAGCTTGCATCACCACCACACGGGCTATCACCTCCCGCAGCAGCAGGTTCAGCTGCTCCACATGATAGTACTTCAGAAACACCTGAAAGGACATTCAGTTGACCTACGCTCTCTTTCTTTTTTAGTTTTGTTTTTATAATAAAACACAAACAAACCCAAACTTTAAAAGAATGAAATCATGCTACCTTTGTCTTCCCTAACACCGTGCCTTGCAGTTTGGCCCGTTCCAGTATGGCGACTGCGTTTTCTCTGCTTGTTTCGGGCATCTGGTGGGCGCGAAATGCAAGGTAGTAATATCTGTGAGACAAACACAAACAAGATAAAATTACAAAAACTGAAACCTTTGACTTCTGCAAATGACCTGAAAATGCCGACACAAGATTTTTTTTTAAATCACATAATAAAGATTTTCCTAAAAAGCTTTAAATAAATATTTCCTGCAGTTCTCTAACAATGAGCTTTGAAAGTTATTTTTAACTCCTTTTCCTTCCTGTTCACCTTGACTGGGGCTACAACTTTGGTCTGCCTGCAGATTGTTCCAGGGGTTTAAAACTTTTTCAATTAATACTTCAGTTGTAGATATAGACAGATTCAGACAAGCAGATATTTTCCTATAGTCACATCCTGATTGACAAAGATCTGCACACATCCGCTTAACTGCAAAGACATGTTTTATTGTCTTTCCAATTTTGAAGAGTGTCTTGTAATCTTGTGCCTCATGTCACATCGTATTTACCTGCAAGGAAGCAGGAAATCAAAGACTACTAATTAAATGTACCTTAATACGCTGATCGATTTAAAAAACAAATAATTTGTTTCATAGGAATTAGTAGGGGTTGTAAGAACAAAACAAAAAAAAGACAATTTCCCAGAGTAACATTATAGGCAACATGTGATTTCTTTAACATTAAGACTTTTCTCTGTGATGGTAATCTATTGTAGTAAAAGTTAATTGATTCTAAAGATTTTCACACATTTTTCACTGGGATGCCAAAAAGTACAGAGAAATCTGTATATTAGTACATGTTAATGATAAAAAAGGATCTATAAAAACATTTGAAAGCGGTTTATGAAAGCAAAACAACAAAAATAACAAAATTATCTAAAAAAAAAATAAAAAAATTGTCCAAAGACATTTTTGTGGAAAGAGGAAAAGTTGTTCCTGAAAAGTTGTTTTATTTAATTGAAAACCACAGCACTTTTAATTTTGTCAGCCATGTGCCTTTGCCTTTAAAACTGTGATTAGTTTGAAAATCAGCTGTTCAGACAAAAAAGAGGCACATTGTTGCAAGATTGTTGAAAATGCAACCATCTGAGACCCATCACCGAGCATTCGTCCCGCTGCTGCTTATTGCTCACATTGTCTGAGTTCAGGTTCTCTTGTTGTAGTTTAAAGAATAGCAGCACAGAACAGGGTGCTTGTGAGTGTTTGAACAGGGACATCAAGGCTCCAGAGCCCCTGGTTCATCTCCAGCGCCACGGAGTTGGTCAAAAACAGAAGAACAACAAGAAGAAAAAAGTTCTTTGAACTCCCCTCCCTGCCTCGGTCTAAAGCCTTTCATACTAATTCCTGTTGATACCTGTTATTTCTTTGATGGTAAATACAAAGCGCTGCAACATCAGACGAGCCTTTGATATGGGAGCGCAAATTTAAATCAGTTTTTTACTAGGGGTGCAGTTTAGCAATTCGGGTCCGTCTGCACAACCCCGGCCGGGCTCAGGTGGGATGATGCCGACTCAGAAGCCGAGGTTAAAACCGAGGCGGCACACTCTCTCTGGTTGGCAGAATCACACGTGAAAAAGACAACAACAAAAAAAAAACTGTTTTCATGTCAAGTCATGCATGATCCTCCAGTAATCACTCTGAAACGAGGAGCAAAAGTAGGACATGCAAGCAAAGCATCACAAGCTCGCTCAAAGTTTCAGCTCACCGAAATTAAGCAAATACTTTAAAGCTTCCTTTCAGCAGTGAGACTAACCCGTCATCTCAGAGTTTTCTCCTACTGGCCGAAAGCCCAAGTTAATTAAATTTCAGATCATTTTAAAGCCTCCACATTAGAAGTGGATGAATTTTTCAAAGCAACATTGATCAAACATGAGGAGTTTTCTCTCAGACTCGTCTAAATATGTTTTTTTATTTTTCTTGAAATGACTCAGGATGTTCAAGTTCAAGCCATGTTGAAAGCATTGTGTATTTAAGTGGGATCATGTTCCACATTTTTAAGGGGAAAAAAAAAGGCACCCTTACATAAAGTTCCCCTAATGATGAAGCTTGTTTTAATTGTGTTCTGATATAATACCAGTGGGACGGGGAGGCTAGGTTCGAGCGTTTCCAGGTCATTTGGTGCAAGAACAAACTCTCGTTATGAAGAGTAAAAGAAAACCCATTAAAATGCATCTCCCCTTATAATTACAGTTCCACCCTGTTTGAATTTTTTCATATTTTCCCAGACTACAGTATCCACCCAGTTAAAGTAGTCCAAAGATTAGGTGCTGCTCCATCACTAATGACTGCCAATTACTCAGCCTCTTGCTCGGCTCAACTTGGACTTCCATCTAATTAAAGAACTCGTGTTTTTGTGTGATACAGAGCGGCGCTAACTAGCTCTGCGTCCCCTCTGGAGAGGGTGCAGAACAGCAACCCCATCTCATCGCCACCGATACAACCTGTTGACAAACTCCTCGAACTGGATGCGGTGGGAGAAGCCTTGTCGGCGGATGTTGACCGTCTCCAGGATCCCAGTGTAGCGCAGTTGCACCATCACCCTCTCCTTGCAAAAGCGCAGCGCCTGCCTGTCATCGTTGGGTTTGATGCAGCGCACAAAGTGCGGCTGACCCATCACCATCTTGGAGAGCAAGTCCATCAGGGAGTACTGTGGAGAAAACAGTGGGAGGAGGAGATTATGAGTACTGTAAAAACAATTTTATTTACAAAAAAAAGGTAAAATTTTTTCCACATAGCCTGATATAAAGTTGTAGCAATATGTGATTTATTAACTTTTTCTAAATTCTCAGAGAATGGACAAAAATACTTTTTATTATCTGACTAATTTCTTTGCATTATAAAAATATATGTTTTTTATCTACTTTAATGCTGGTCTTCGCAATATTACAAAATACTTGGAGTAAGAATGCAGAGCGTATAAAAGTTTAGAACTTGTAGGATCTAATTATTTCTTTGCTAAAAACACAAATTAAAGATTTTACGTTTGCTTTAAATGTGATATTTAAAGTCACATTTAAAGTCAGTCAATTTGTACATGAAGAGGCTACACTTTTTGAAAGAAATGTAAATAGAATATACCTGAAATGCTTTGTTTTGTGCGTCTTAAAGTTAAATGAATTACTAATTATTACTAACTCCTTTTACTTGAAGCTACTTTCAGAATTCTACAAGTCGAGATGATTGAATCTTCATCAGCGTAGACAGAGTGTCTCCAGTGTAGTATGAGATTAATTAACAAATATTACAGAGTAATGCAACATTTGAATAGATGCATTTGCATTGGAATTATCTACGGTGGATGTGGAGTCTCTAACTTGACCCTTTTATACCACAGAATTTTTTAACAAATCCCAAAAATGTGTAGCATCTTGGTTTAGCTTTACATAACATATCTGGTACAGTGTAAATCCATAACAAAGTTATATATTGTTTATTTAAAGCTGTTAATATTTAATCACCACAGAAAAGAGGTATGAGAAGGAGGCACACATAATATGCCTGCAGTTCAAATCACTTGATCATTCACCACTGGGTTATTATTTGCTACTACTAAAGGGGCGTAGGCTCTAGTTCAGTAATGCTTTTGATTTGGTTCAATGTCAGAACTCTGATCTGTTAAATACGTCATATCTGAACGCAAAACTTCTAAGTTGCAGGTTGAAAAGCCAGTTGGACTTCCTAACTACTATTACCAATACACACTGTTGTCATGTATTTTTCTCAATTTTGTGTGTTGAAGGACTGGAGGAAAATGTCCAAAAGCAAACAAACAAAAAACAGAAACTGTGTTTCCAGATGTGTCCAACTGGTTTAACTGCCTGCAAATTAATGAGTGTAAATTAATGGTTTATTGCTTAAACCATTAATCTGCATTAGTGGTTATAGGTACTCATTAATGTATATGTATTAAGGTATAAACTTTATACCAACAACCATTATGTGATAAACTCGGTGATGCCTTGAGAACCTAAACCTTTCAAGTAGATATTTAGTGTTCAAGGGAATAATTCCCACTTCGAAGGACAAACACGTCACAAATATCAGAGGTCTTGTTTGCTAACGGTTTGAAGAGGGTTCAGATTTCATCAGGCATGCACAGCTGGCCAGTTCAAATGTTTACTACACAGTTGCTGTCAAATATGATTTTACTGATTTGAAACCCAGAATGCACATCTACATTTGAGCCGGTCGTTAGGAGGAGAGGCAGAAATAAAGACCTCCATCTGTCATGATCCTATAAGAAGCTGAAACGGCTTCATGTCTTTAAACTTCCTCTCTCAAACTAGAACTTATCCCAGTCCTGAGTGGTACAACATAATGCAAATTTTATAAAGTACATTTTTGATGTAGAATCACAGACGATGCTAATTTATCATCTATGATTATAAGTTTGATTCATTTTATCTGGATTGCCTGAGTGCCAGAGAGGTTATAGATTCTTTCAAACTGTCTCTAGTCTTTCTTTGATCTTGCTATTGGCTGCTATTGATACCGTCGAAGTTCATCAATTGTGCATGAAGTACAATAAGACAGATTGCGGGATGGATTTTTTTTTTTTCCCCAAGATTATTAGATACCTTCTAGAATCTTAAAAACAAAAGACACATTTAAAAATGTACATGTTTAAAGAAGTTAATTTATTGTACATAAATAAATGTGTACATTTTTTTGAGAACACCTACACGAAAGTAAGATGCCACAGTCTGCCTCCTCATGTTGGTGGTTTCTTCTGGGTGACGCATCATCTCCATAGTGTCCACCTGAACACAGACATTCTCTGTTAAAACCCTGCTTTGACAAAGCAGGTCCAGCTCAACACAGGAGATCCGAATGTAATGCTGTCTGTTTGCACCCTGGTCGTCCTCGGCAGAGATAAAAGTGACATTATTGTAGCGGCTTTCCTTTCACCAAACAGGCAACTTGGGAATACACAGCTGCACTAACGGTGCCGTCGTCGATGCTACAAAAAGCTGATAAACACTTAAAGCTAACAATCTAGAGAATAATTCGGCACCGCTGAGGGGCATGGGAAAATTGCAGAGCATTCCGGGTAATAAGAGTTGCCATCACCAAGCAGACAGTCATCCAAATGACGACGGATTAACGAGGACACAGTTTAAGCTTTCCAACGGCCCTTGCATTTCATAGCTTCATCAAAATTAATGATGCAATAGATATTTTATGGCAAGTCAATGTAGCAACGTGCATATCTGAAAACTTTCTTTTATTCTTGCTCAAAGGAAGGAAGGTATGCTCCCCGTGTGTAGGAACAGAATGAGATCTTCGCACACTTTGTACTCGAGTATGATCTGCTTTCAGAGGAGCAAATGATTATCTGGGGCCCATTTCCACTATTCTAACAAGCAGCCCATCACTTTAATCTGGCAACTTTCTTTTTTTTTTTTTTTACAAGTGTCCATTTCTGTCAACTTTTCTCCAGCTCCCATTGAGAACAAGGCAGCATGCATATTACATCACTCCCACTGAGCTGTTATTAGGAAGTCTTTTTTTCCCCTTCAAGAATAAGTGAGTAGGTGGAAGTTGGTGGAAGTTCATCAAAGAGGAGCTGATTTTCCACGGTTATTTTTCCTAAAACGTGGTGTGTTTGTGTCTAATTTTAAGAGAGTTCTATTTTTTGTATAATCTAAGAGAGACATCACAGCAGAGTATTTGTTTACATTGATAACACAGAATTGTGGCTGTGCGGGGAAAATAGTTCAAAAGAGATGATTTACATTTTTCTCTGCCAGCCTGTGATTGAAGTTTGAAAAGCGAAGCTTCACACAATTCAAAGTTGACAGGAACGTTCAGTTGATTTTGCAGAAATATGTTTGTCCAAGAACTGCTCGCAATTTGGATCTGCTCTGCAGTTTTGGGGAAGTACGTGTTGCAGGTTTAGAAGGTTTTACTGTTGCAACTAAAGTCTTACCTTCATTAGGTATTTTGGAGACTTGCAGTGCAACACATGTTGGCAAATCACATAGAAATAGAGGGAAAAGAGAAATAGAAAGTAAAGACACTCAACAGGAAGGAGGGTTTTCACTCTAACCATCAGGTGACTTCATGTCTCTAAATGTAGGCAGGGAAGCAGTCACAACATTTTCTTGCTAGGAACGTGACCCACTAGTGTTCATAAGTCTGCCTCCACAATAAATATGTATTCATTTATTGTCAGAACAATAAATGAATACTAAACATGTTTAGTCATTCTCATTTGAGAATAAATTTGAGCTGTTTGGCAACTACCGTATGTAAAAATGCATATCATGCATACTGTTAAATATTGTTACGTTGCAATTTTCATTGAAATTTTAAATTACAATCTGGTGGATTATTCTACTGGAAAAGTTGGTGAACACTGGTTCTTTCAACAGGACAACGAGCCAAACATTTAAATAAAGTGTACAGAAATGTGTCACCAGGGGAAAATCAACCTTCTTACATCTCAGTCCTAAAGACCTTAATCGTACAGAAAACCAGTAGGTTGAGCTAAAAAACATGTTTCTGTCTGCTTTCCCCTGGTGAAACTTCATAGATTTGAAGTGAAAGATCAAGTATTGCTACTGTAATGAAATATACCTTTTCACAGCTGGGATGGTGATAAGTTGAGTATGTATATGTAAAGGAAAAATTATTTTTAAAAAATGTCATTAAAATTCCATAAGAAATAAGATGCTAACATAGCATCAGTTGTCTAAATTATGTTATATAAAAACAAAAAGAGAGAAATCACACTATAAAGTGAATGCTACGTGGGGAAAATCTGCTGATTTAAAGGAACAATTTTGGCAATTGACGGTTACAAAAACCTTATTAAAGCATAATTTATCAGCAAGTAAAAGAAACAAAATATTTGAATATGAACTGATACAACAATCTATCGAAGTTGGTTAATGAATTTCCCCAATTTGCCAAACACCTCACTGTCTGTTAACAAGAAAAGTCTGTAAATCTAATATATGACTTTCAAGCTGCAGAAACCAAATAACAGATGGCGATGCTGCCTCTCCGCAAGCGAGACAGCCAACAGGGTAGTCAATTAACATGGCTATGCTTCGCGGCGCAGCCTTTTACTGTGATTCTTATGGAGCGATGCCTGTGAGCAACAAATAAAAAGCATCATGTGTTGATTCACGCCAGTGGAATCGCACCTTGCTGCGTCCCGAGGTGAGCCGAGGGGGGAGAGATCTGGAGGCAGCGGTGACCCGAGCCCTGGACGTCGCCAGATTTCCTGTTGAAAATAAAATCGTTACAATAGTAAGCCACTTTGTTAACAGATAAAAAACACAAAGTGTATTAAAATAGGGTATGGCTTTCACAAGCTCGTTATGTGTTTAAAAAAAACCCCGCAATGCCCATATAAAACTTTTAAACGTAATGCACATGTGAAAAACAAACAGATGATGCCATGTGAAGCTGATGCAAAACCCATAAATTAAACGTAATGACCATGTGAAACACACAATTTACATGACAAAAACATAAGCATGTGACGTCCATGTGAAGCTGATGCATCCCATAAATTACATTTAATGCACATGCGAAACTTTTTTAAGCAAAATATATCCATGTGAAAAACAAACATGTGAAGCTGATGTGAAACCCACAAATTGCATATGATGCCCATGTGAAAATCAAACTACATGTGATGACCATGTGAAGTCACATGTGAAGCTTGTGTCCCTAAAAGTAATCAGATGAGGGGAAAAAACCAGGACATTCATGAGTTTTCCAGTAAGTGTAGTAACTGTCAGTCTAGACTTGATCACTGGATATAAATGGTCTCCATGTTGGGCAGTTTAGTCATTAAAGCGCTTTAGACAAGAGTCACAAATAAGATCCAACAACAAGTCAAATCCCCAAAATGCAGAAAGGAAAAAAAGATGCCAACTCATTATGGTTATGAAAAACAGGTTAAAGTTTGAACAGTCCTGATAGCCTTAGGATGATGGGAATGCTTATTGAGAAATACTGAAAACATCAAACTGAGGAAACTACACTACAGTGTTTGTGTTCATACAGCAACCGGCTCATAAAAGACTGTTCAGAAAGAGCCTAAATCTCTGTGAATCCCATGGACTCAGGAGTGCAGCTGCATGCACAGCAGTCAAACATCCCTACACACACACACACAAGCACACACACACACAGTAGAAAGGATATGAGCATAGCATATGCAAGACAGTCTGAACATTTCAAAGTTTCTGCACAAGATGTCCAAATGTTTTCTCTGGCTATATCTTCAGAGGCTAAACTGTGATTAATAGCAGTGAAAGAAGCCTTTGAAGCAGGATTGGTGACATCAAAGTCCTAATCCATGGGTGGCAGGATTTTTATAATGAGTGGGAAGTATCTTAACACATTTCAAAGGGTTTACTCCATGAATAAACAATAGCTGCACAGATGTGCCACACACACCTTTAGAAAAATATGTCTGCAGACACAGGAGGCAGCATTACCCAGGCAGCCGTGTATGGCAAGGAGGTAAACCTTTGTAAGTTTTCTAAGATAAAGCCGAACTGACAGGCCAACAATTGTTCTAGATTTCCTACCACACGCAGACCAACTTTTTAAAATGCTAAATATGCAGCCGGCTCCTCCAATATGAAGTCTCACGTCAAGCGCCGAGGACGTCGTCTGACAGCCAGGCAGAGAAAAAAAACAAACTAAAGACTGGATCAGCGGCTGGCTTTCCTAAGAGGCCGATCAGATGAGTATTAGAAGTTTCAAATGCTGCGAGAGATCAAAATCAATTTCTTATGGATTAATTAACAGCCGTCCCTTTTCTAACTTTAGATAAAGGACGCCCTATTGGCAGTAAAGGTTCCTCAGCGAGCCAAAGCAGCGTAGTGCCTCGCGGGATAAAAATACACACAGAAATAGTAGTGCATACACTGCTGTAGTCAAAACAACCCAAAACATGATGAGAGAACACTTCAAAAGAGCCTTTTAAGCCGGTAGTGATGCTGCTTTTAGCTTCTGACAGTCGTCGGATGATTTCTATGTATTTTTCTGCACATTTATTTTCCTATTAATGTTTTTTTTTCCAGCATTTGGCAAAGACTCCGACATGTTTAAATATGCCATTTTAAATTTGTAGGATATTTGTTCTGAAAAGTAACTACAGGATTATAAATAGAGCCTAAAAATATGTGACGGGATGGAAATTCGAGCTGCTCGTTGCTCATTATGAACAAATGTTTGTGAGAGGGCCTCGTCTTTAAGGACATCAGGTTTCTACAACCTCAAGCGGCCCTTCGGCACAATCACCCCCCCGTCCCCTAAAAAGAAAAAAAAGAAGAAAAAAGTATGATCTTTAAGAACAGGGGCTGTTAAAACTGTGTCGGGTACATTACCAACACACAGGCAGGGAGGGCCCCGCTCCAATTAGCCCAGAGTAAAGCTGGATGGATTAATTGGAGTGGGTCTTGTGCAAATGAAGTGCGCTCTCTCCTCTCCCCATTAGTGCTGCTGGGCCAGATCATCTGAGCACATTTGTCATGATAAATTAGCGGCTGCGAGTGGAACGGGCTCGTGGAGTGTCACTGCGCTTTCACGCCTCTCACTTCCATGACACCATCAAGAGGAGATGAAGGGGGCTGCGCTGCGAAGAGGAAAACTGTGACAGTTGTACCTAAGCCTCGCAAACGGACACTCGCCGCTTTCTTCACTTATTCCTCGGCGGGTCGCATTAATTCATTCTTCTGGAGGATTTTGTATCCCCCCCCCTTCAGACTACATGATTAGAGCATGGGTTAATAGTCAGTATCCTCAAAGATTTGCGTCTCTCGAGACATGAAACCACGGGAACACCTGTGATGTCCAGCCCTGAAAGGAGACGCTCTCATTTAGATACAGTGAGGGAACTTGTCTAATGATGTGGATCATAATTATTCAAACAGAGAGACGGACAAGAAAGGGGAAGATTTGTTCTTTGACATTGAGAAAAAAGAAAAAAAAAATCAGCTTCATGTGTTTTTAAGTTTCTGCCAGAGACGGTTCTCACTTTTATCCGTTCTCTCAAATGATGAAAATAAATGAAAGCGAAAAGAAGTTTTGATATGAGGGATTAAAAATTTAAAAAGGAGAGCAGGTGAGGGGAATACTCTCCATCGGGTCACTTAGTGGCGAGAAACAGGTGGACAAGCATCCCTGCTGTTCGTTTCGGCTTCACGCATGTTGCTCTTGGCGCCGACTTCCAGGACAAATGAAGAGAGTGGCAGAGGGGAGTGTGGGGAGGGGGCAGAGAGAGAGAAAAAAAAGAAAACCCTTCCCTGGCATCTGTGCGTTCACTTTGAAAATTAAGCCCAGCAAGAATCCTGCAGGAGAAAAAAAAAAAAAGCTCAAGCTGGCAGTTGTATTGGGGCTCTATTGACAAGAATAGTCAATGTGCCTGGGATTAAAAAGCAATCCTGCGTTCAATATGACACCTCCCTACACGCTTTTATGAGTGTCAGTGAGCGCCTTGTACTTCTGAAGCTGTGGATCGAGCTGTCGACACGGGGGGACAATCAAAGTTGTAAGAGCGAGCAGCCTCACCGAGCTGAGTGAGCAGAGGCTTGCCGGATATCTCCAGCGCTTTTCCCGCTCTCGTTTTCAAAACAGATGATCTCAAAACTCAACTCAGCAACCAAGCAAATTAGATTAAAAGACCCATAACCCTTCCCATCCCTCCGTAACCGCCACCGTTCATGCCTGGGGATGGCTTTGGGGGGGGGCTGCCGATTTAAATGCCATCCAGTACTGTCAAAGCAGATCAATCATGAAAAAGCATGGTGTAATTGGCTTTTAGTGACACAACACAGTGTTGCGTTTATCAAAGCATGTTGCGCCATGTGACTTCAGAGAGTAGGCTCCTTGCTACTGATGTGCAGAGGGTCGCCGTAAATCCCGCTGCTGACTCAAAACATTTCCCAAATACCACTATTTGGAAAGAGGAATAATAAAAGTATTACTCAGTGAGAGTCTTTCTTGGTAGAGGTCTGGAGGAAGATCTGTCTGTTGGGATGAAAATAGGCCTCTGCTGGGGAGAGAACAAAGAGCCAAACGTGTCACATATGGAGCCGGGAGAAGCCTGTCAGGACGATCTCCTTTTACATGAAGGCACACAGAGGATGGAAGATGTGCACTGACAGGAAGAGGTGAAAAAAAACAAAAAAACTAAGTTTAAATGTTTGACACAGATGTGAACCTTAAACTTTAAACCTTGAAAAGTTAGATGAGAACATTGTTGTTAAGAAAAAGCATCCAAGTGTGAGAAATTATCCAAGAAATTAAAATTATTATGCGGTTATCAAGTGTCACATCTTAAAAGCAACATTTCTTTGAATCCCAACGTTAAAAAAATACATTGGAAAGCTCAGTAAAATTTATTTAGTCAAGTATTGAAATCTAAACCATAAGCTAAATCACATGAAACGTACATTTCTGCTAAATTTCCATCATTAAAAAGTACCCTTAAAAGTTGTGGTTGTCTGAGTTTAAGACTTAAGTAGATTTTTGTAAATGCTGGCAAAAATACACAAACACACACACACTCTCTCAGATGGAGCCTCCAAAGATTTTTCTAAAGGTGGAGCCTGGATGTAAGACACTCTGCATCTCTCAGATGCAAATTTCTTCCCTTGACAGGCGAAGGGAGAAGTTAAATCTGACTGTGCATGTAAATTTCACCTCAGTTTAAGGAATTTAATCACACACAGGAAGGTTTCCTAAATTCCTAAATTATGACTCAGAAAGGCAACAAATAACATTGGAGGAGCTCAAACGAATTAATTTCAGAGACAGGACACATCTAATCAGTTATTGGGCTGTAAAATGCTAAACTGTTCAAACAGATGCTTCTCATGTCAGATATATTTAGATTTGCCAGATTATTTAAACAAGTCCTCTGTCAGTAAACAGACTGTTGGCCAACTCTGTCTTCTCTTAAGACGTTATAGTGTTGAAATAGGAAAAATACAAGACATATTACTGAGCAGTAAAAGTTACATTGGTTTGTTACACTGATAACACTTTGAGAATAACAGCATGGCTAACTAGATAACTAGCGAGAAGTTACTCAAATTGTATCCTTCTGGGATTTCAAAAACTATCTGCTGGACAATATACTTGATTTAAAATGTTGGGAATTTCTAACATAAGGTAGGAATATAAAAAATGTAGAAAAATAACCAGACACTGCTGTTACATTTAGGTATGCTAACTGTGCTAGCGGTGCTAATCGCTTACAATAGTTGTTCCAAACTGGTTTTGCAGTCATTTAAAGTCACCTATGTACATGACTTTGCTTCACAGATAACCTTCTGTTTTGCTTTGTTGAATTGCTTAGTGTCACTTTTCAAAATCACAAGCAACAATGCCGTACGCACACTAAGCTAGCTATTAGGTTCGCTATTTCATCGTCTGCAGTTTTCAGAAAGTGTTTCCAACACGATTAAACCCAAACGCCTAACTGGGCGTCATAGTAGTGTGAAAAAAACGTGGTGCACTACTAGTATGTCTCCAGTTTGTTGCATTTTTGTGACATTTTTCTGTCCCCCAGTTAATGGACTGTGTTGGTTGATGCGGTGCATCACCCTAACCATACCATTATCCTATGAACCTACCACTGTAGGATGTCCAGGAAGTGTGTATTACAGGTCAGTTGTATGGGCCACTTTTACAACGGAAATAGAGAACAATGTTGCACTGAACTGCACCAACTCCTAAATTATCTGAAGTAAACACAGGGGATGCTGCTGTTTAGGATTACAAACGCGCTGTAATTTCTGTAAAGTCTCTACCTGCACTACTCCACAAAATATTCACCATTCATAAATTGTGGGGAGGCGCAGTCCTCTTTTACGAGGACAAAAAGAGCGCATCAGTAGTAATAATAAATGCAGTCACACTTCATATCACAACACTTTATGTGCTGGAACAAAGGACTGGCAGTGTTGAGGTGCAGTGTGTACAATCAGCAGGCCCAGGCAGCCCTGAGGCAACACACACACTCTCTGACACACACACACACACACACACACACACACACGCACAGAACCACTGAAGGCTGCCCAGGCCCTGGTAGGCCTGACTTAGCTGCGCCAATTCAAACACTCTGATCCCCCTCCCTCAGTCTGGGAAAGACCCTGGCTCTCAGGAATGTGTCCATGCAAATACATCCCATTTCCTCTGACAAAACACCACCACATGTCCAGGCCTCAAGGACCCGCTTTCTCGGGGGGCTCAAGTGGCCTCGCTATTCACAGCCTGGGAGATTTTTACTTTCTGGGGCTTTCCTGCCTCCCTGCTGCTCACCGAGCACAAACATTATGACTATCAAATTTTCAAAGTGGGCATGTAAAAGAGACCGAGAAAAACATGCATGTGTAAGGATTGAGAAAATACAAAGTAAGGGAATATGAGCTGGGACAAATTCGTCCTTCAGGTACATGTTTGTGTTCTTGGACTTCCTTGGACAGATATTTCAACCTCAGTTGGAGAGGCTGCACGTCTACGAGGGTGTCCCCTAGTGGTGATACTGTGAGGAGCCCCAGAGACTCAAACCACCCTGGTGTAAAAATCAGATTTCCATCAGATCCTCTCAGATAATGGTAATTTCACAGATAACAGTGAATCTATAATGTGGAGGAGAGATGCAAATTAAATCCCTCCAAAAATTCTACCCTGAAGAACAGATTTCTAATTTTCTTATGCTGTGCTGTATCTCACTTTGAACAGAGCTCTGTCTTTTCCAGACTGATAAGACAGACCAGCTTTTATCTTCAGAGATGATCTGTACTTTCAAAAACTGCAGCAGGGCGACCAGACCTCCTGCTCTTAACAAACAGTCTAACTGCTCACACAGGGCTTTGTTTAAGCCTTTTAGCAAGTTTAAAAATGCACATAAACAATTTATTTCTCCAATAAATCAGCACATTAACGTGATTCTTTCCTCTGAATGGCAGAGCAGACAAAACCACAGAGCAATAAGAGAATAAAGAAGAAGCTTTTAGATGTAAGAGACTCCTACAGTAAACATTACAGCACATCTCAGCTTCTATTCAGTGCTGCTGTTTACTGAAAAGATGTGTTCAATGCATTTGTTTTTATGGTGTGCACTTCTCTGAAGCTGTTAACTGCAGGAAGAAATAGCTGAAGGCTCCCTTGTGCACAAGCTGCAATAGAAGTTTATAGACGTCACAAATTTCCACAGCTTGGGAGCCTTTTGTGAATCGAAGCCCCTTCTTAATGCAACTGGGAGCGAAAGCAGGCCTTTACAGCCCCCACCCTCCCTAAAATAGGATGTGGATCACATAATGTGGCTTAGCTGAAATAAAGGAGAGGGGATCTGATAATTTAAGGCATCTATTAGCATTTCAGCTAAGTCAAGTGACCAGGAGGCCTCGGCGCCGGCTAATGACGAGCACGTTACTCTACCTTCATTTAAAAAACAGAAAAGAGGTGGGACGAGTTGCTTTTGTGTTCCCTAAATACTGTTTCCTCATCCCCCGGGTATTTAGAAACCTTATCATAAAATATCCCTCCGCACCCACAATTTGCAGATAGCATTCAGCAGTGGGAAACCAAGAGGGAAAGCTTAGTGAAAATAAAAACAGAGCGCCGCGCAGAGAGCTGAGCCTCTCCAGAGATAATGGAGAGTGCAGATTTATCCGAGAACGGCGCGCAGAGGCTTGAAGTGGAGGAGGACCAGTGGATGGCTGGAAGCCGCGTCTTTAAGAAACCCACTTACCTGAACGTTTATAGAAGCAGCACTTATACAGCATCACCGTCACACAAACTGCCTGTCCCAAAAGTTTCCGTTTCCATTGTGATGATGAGAACAATGTCACCTGAAATTTGCTAAATTGGCATAATTTTCCTTTGTCGTACCTGTTTTAGTCAGAGGGCTGGAAAACAGCTGCTGAAGGAGTTTGTTCTCCGATGTTCTCAACACCAAAACGATGTCTGCAGGAAGAGTGTCCCGGTTCTTTTCCAGAAATCCATTTACGTTGTACATCACCTGTCGAGCAGAACGCAAGAAATACAAACAAAAATCTTAAATATTAGGGAACGAAGCAATTTTCTTATAGCAATGCACTCTGTTTTGTGTCAAAATTAGCAACAAGAAGTTATCCAATATATACGAAATACTACTATAGTTTAATAGCATAAACATGTAACATTTCTTAAACAAAACGTAGGGAATGTTCATATAAAGGTACAGCAAAATCATATAAAACAATTTTAAGTTTAAAATTTAGTTTTTACAGCCTGTACCTCGTTGAAACTAATGGTTTACTTTCCTGGAAGTTACTGGGTGCTTTCAAGATCTCTTTAAGGAACTTAATGGTTATCTTTCCCAAAACCTTCCCAGAACAGACTGGGCACTTTCCTGAACTTACATGTTGGCGATTACTTTCCTGAACTTAACGAGTGCTTTTCAGAACTTGATGTGTGATTTAGTCCATAACTATGAAAGTTTCAGGAAAGAACCCAATAAGTTCCTGGAAGTTAACGTAACAATTCCAGGAAACTATTGGCTGTATTACGTGGTACTAGTTAAAAATCGTACATATATGTTTTATTCTTAAACTTTGTGTTTTATGTAATTTTGATGTTACAAGAAGGGGTTTTATATTTTTTAGATAAAAAAAGCTTCTTGTCAACTTTTACTGCAGCTGTAGTCACTTTTAAGTCAGTTGTTTGGCCAATATCTCCACTGAGCCTCATAGCAGTATTTACTTAATGAACAAGCAATCAACAAGATGCAGTCGAGTGAGAAAAACAATAAGACCATATTTCACATCAAAGTGAGATTTGTGCCATGTAGAGGCTGGTTTAGTCCAAGCTAAACATATGATGATCTGTGTTCATGAAAGCATTCATAAAAAGCATTTATTGAGCTAATATAAGGCCTGTGACGTAATCAGACAATAAAGCCTCTCGCCAGGCTGGCTGACAGAGTCTGGTTACAGCCTACAAGTATAAAGCTCAGGCCTATTTCACAGTAACTATGGAGTTTTTTTGTTTGATTGTTTACACAATAATTACAAATGTGCTTAAATCCAGATTGCAATCAATCAATCAACTTTACTTCTGTAGCATATTTAAAAAACCACTAGGGTAGCCAAAGTGCTGCACATTAAAAACATACTAACACCTCATCTAATTCTCATGAGCCCAGAATTATCCGAGTGCATCACTTCAAATCTTTGCTGTAAAAAAAATGCAGGTTGAGACTAAGTGAGAGTCTCGGTGTGTGTGTATGTATTATTAAATTTATGTTTCAAAATCTAGCAAACAAACATGTGATACCTTTCCAGCATAATGCTGTATTCCGAAGCAAAGGTCCATGCATTTAGGAATCCAAAAATATTTGCAACGCAGGTTGTCTTCAAATTTATCTGTGAGCAAGACATAAAAAGAGAATAAAACGGGGTGTTAAAAGGCTTTGCATGCATAATGAGCTGCAGCTACAGTGCTGTGAAAAAGTATTTTCCTCCCTACAGGTTTCATCTGTCTGCTTTTTTGTCACACTTCAGTGTTTCAGATCATCAAACAAATTTTATTGTCAGATGAAGATAAGCCAAATAAATTCAAAAAGCTTTCATAACGAACTAAAAGCTATCCAAACCAACCTGACCCTGTGTGAAAAACTAATGCTGCACCTCTGTGGATGGGGCCACAGGTTAATCACCGTCTTACCCACAAGGGTCTGATCGGTGGCCTGGGGGAAGCGACTCTCCTCATCCAGTAAGGATAAAAGCCCCATTGGCTTCTGCAGGAACATGTCCAGAATGGGCCTGTTGTCCTCGTACTCCACCAGGCTGGCATCCACTCCCTCGCTCTGGTATTCCATCTAATTAGGACCAGAAAATATAGAATAAACAAGTTAATGGTTTTTCTAAATGACCCAATTAGACAATCTGGGGTAAATATGATTTGTGGCTGTGCGTATGTGCAAAGGGGGGTGGGGGGGCCAGAAAAGAGCTCATAATCAACTAAACCAAAGAGCTGCAGCTGGCTGTGTGATGAAGTTTACAGCATAATAGAATGAATGCATAATACAGAAGCGCTCCAAACTAACAAATAGAGCCACTTACTTATTCATAATTTATTTCAATGTGCAAATAACCCACAGTGATATCTTATTATGGCATCTATTTAACTTCAGATCAAAAAGTTCCTTTAAATATATATTTTACTAATAAAGTAGAACCAATGGATCTAAACCCTCCTCATGTTTAAGTCATCATCTTGGAATAATCAGTTTGAGCACAGCAGCACTGAAGACATGCACACCAAATAAAGATCCCTCTTGTACAGAACATTAGCCCCACAACTCAGTAGAAACTTTTTCACAAGCTTAAGACCTAATTTTCAATGATCACAGCATCATTTAAAGCAGAATATGCAGCTTTTGATGTAAACGTATTCACACCCTGTCCACTTTTTCACATTTTCTTACGTCAAAACCACAAACTTCAGTGCAAATTTGTGGGATTTTATGTGGCAGACACACCCAAATCTGTGCATAATTGTGAAATGGAACAAAATAACAGCATCATGAAAACAAAGAAGCACAGCAGACAGGTCTGAGATGAAGTTGTAAAGACATTTAAAGGAAGAGTACAGCTCAACTGAAAAGCCTACTAAGACATGGCCGTCTACCTAAAATTACAAAGCGGAGCAAAGAGAGAATTAATCTGAGAAGCAGCAAAGAGGCCAAACTGCAGGTGTGGAGGAGCTGCAGAAAGCCACGGTTCAGGCGGAATACTAGTTATTCTGTCAACAGAATAACTAATGCATTCCACTAATCTAGACTATAGTGGAAAAAAATGAACAAGTGACGCCAGCATCTCCCAAACATGAAAAACGGTGGCAGCAGCATCATACTGTGGGGATTTCTTCTGTCAGATGAAACAGAGAAGTTGGTCAGAGTGGATGGGAAGTCCTGGAAAGAAAACCTGTAAGACGAGTTTCATCTTCCAGGGCAACAAACCATAAACATCCAAGTAAAGATACAATATACTGTATTTTCCGCACTATTAGCTACCTTACTATTAGCCGCATCAACAAAGATTTTTTATTTTATTTGAAACTTACATAAGCCGCAACGGGCTACAACCCGCTCTCGGTTTTCCACAAGAGTTTTCACGCCGAGCTTACGTGCAGCGGCTCTATTTCCCTCCTGTACTGCCAGATCGACAGCCCTCAACTTAAAAGCTGCATCATTTGAACTTCTTCGTGTGGTTTCCATGATGAGGGGGTATGATTTTGAAAACATTTCTCCGTAGTGCCTGCTGCTGGCATGTGCTTGTTCTAAAATGAAAATCAGCACTTTCTTCTTTGATTTCCAATTTTGACTTCCAATTACTCACTTCCTGCTAAAGAGCCCCCTGGTGGTTGAAGAAAAATCCACAGAAAAGCCGCACCGGCCTGAAAGCCGCGTGGTTCAAAGCGTGGGGAAAAAGTAGTCCGAAGATACTATAATGGTTGAGACACGTGTCAGGATTTTAAAATTGATCCTCGCAGTTACACACCTTCCAATTTGAGCAAGTTTGTTTATTTGGACAAGAAGGTGCAAGAAATTTTGTCATCTGATGTGCAAAGCTGGTAGAAACATACCCCAACAGTCAAGGTTCAGGTCGCTATTTTTGCCTAATTTGAAAATTAAGCACTGCTTAGCGTTGGCATTTCTCATAAACACAGGTTGTATCAAAATATCCAAAAGTCAGGGGGGTATGGATATTTTTACAAACACAGTAGCACTTTAATCATACTGCAATCGATAAATACTAAAGAATAAGCAGAGCAGAGGACAAGAGACTGGAAGCAGTGAGTTATATCCTGTGGCTTGTGCTTTAGTTCAGTGTTTGTTAATAAGCAAAACAACAACTTTCACTTTACCTTGGAGAAACAGCTGTTAATGTTAACTTAAAGGCGTTGTATTAAAAGGCTTCTTGATTAACGTCTATTCATTTCCATCAAGCAAAACAAAAGCTTGACACACTTCAAAGTAAACAGCTTCATTAAGTCAATTAAGAGTAATTTTGTAGAGCACAAGTGTATGCTAACAAATAAGCGACATGTCATGTTGAGAACAAACAAATAAGTACAAGTTATTTTCAAAACAGCATTTTGTTTAAATGGCTCTTCACTCACAACACATTAGGAGAGAATCTGGAGCTAAAATGCGTTTGCAAAGTGTATTGACATGACGGTTTTCTGCAGGAAAAACTCACCTGCTCAAGGGCGAATATGTGCTGGTTGAAATAAAACTGGATCTGCTCATTTGCGATGTTGATGCACAATTGTTCAAACGAGTTCTTCTTGAAGTTTTCGAATCCAAAGATGTCCAGGATTCCCACATTCATGCAGCTCTCTGCGGCACTTCAAAGGAGAAAAGGGGGACAAACAAAGTTATTCTTCTGTGTTGGAGGAAGCTGCAAATCCCCCAGCAGCCGTAATAATTGATAAAACTTTAATGATAATCCAAGTTCAACCCATATACAGTCGGATCTGGAGGAAATCACAAACATCGGGTATTATAAAAGCTCTGTGACTGGTTTTGTTTCAGTCTCACACCTCAGAGCGTTTTCAGAGTCTGCACAAACAAACCTATTTTACAGCACAGTCAAACATGTTAACGGAGTTAACATGTTTTTGAACAATATTTTACATTATATTCATGCTCCTGCTTCTTAATCAGTCATTCCCCACATGAAGTAAAGGTCACCTTAAAAGCCTGCTCTGCCCAGCTATTAAAGGCAATAAGGAATCAGAAAAGATGAGCTGAATTTAGACAGGAACTCTGGCTTCTCCTCATTTCTGCGAGACGACTCTTTGACACTCAATGCTCATATTTATAAAGGAATTCTTTTGGATCAATGAAGAGCCTCTTTGGAGTCTCTCTGAAGTCTTTTTAATCATCTGAACATTATTTTCTCCGCACGCAACTCTGTATCAAAAATTTATTAAAACTTCTATTTTTTTTTTGCTCTTCTTTTGCTTGTCTTGTGCGTGCCCATTGATATTCTCCTCTGCATCTTTGCATCCTCCCCTGCAGACGTCCGCAGAGGTCATCGGGGCTTTGCAGAGGTTCTGCGCAGGCGTCCGAGACGATCAACAAAGGTGGCGTTGACATCTTCACAGATCTACATGCACTCTCACCAGATCTTCATGTCAGGCTGCAGCAGCGAGTTGATGCGGTTGACGATCCAGCTGAACAGGCGTCCGTACAAGGCCTTGGACATGGCGTCTCGGACGTCGGCGGCTTTGTCCACGGTGTTGGTGCGGATGATGGTCTCGCCTCTCGTGACCACGCACTGAGAGGTCAGCGCTTCCTGGAGCTCTTCGGAGCCGATGCTGAGCAGAGACGCAGCTGAAAACGAAAGTAATTTGAACAATCATTTTCATCTAAATCTAAAATTTGTCTTTTAAATAAAGCACATAATGCCATTCAGAAAGGCGAGGTTTTGCTTCAGGAGGATCATCATAAACAGAAAGTCTTTTATATTTCACCTACATTTACATTCTGCTTCGGTAAAAAATGTTTCAGACGTGATCAATAGTGGGGAAAAGGCACTGGTAAATATAAAAGAGGCTACAATCAATTCATGCATGTAATGAAATTTGTATATTCACCCAAGCGTGTAAATAATTTTCAATACAGGCTGAGAGGCTCCGTCTGTGGGAAGTGTGTGCTGTACAGTAGTTGGTTCTAGAGTAATGAATCCAAATGTGGGAAGCCATTTGTGCACTGCCTTATACTAACATTGTTACACACACGCATGTTTTAAAATGGCCAAGTGCCGGGAATCGAACTGCAGACAACTGCAGCCTCTATGCTGCACCAGCCCTACCACTGAGCTACAGTATGTGGCGTCTCTCAGATACAGTAAGTCGTTCTTATAGGTGACGGAAAGTCAATTATACACTTCAACCCTCGGTTTACATTGTTTAGTCTTCTTTTGTTAGAAGCCCATCTAAACGGGTCTAAAGCTTTGTGGTCATGCCTGCCTCTTTAAGCTCTGCACAGTATACTGTATAGTACACATGTAATAATATAAATTATGTAACAAATCATATTATCATAATCTAATCTGATATTATATATGATGAAGTAAAAGCACTAATAAATACTCTAGTAATTTTGTAAGGTTTTTGCTAAATTGTTGTTTTTTGGTTTAATTTTTCTGTTTCAGAGGGATGTTTTTTTGTACTTCTGCTCTAAATTTGTCCTGAAGGAAAAATATGTTTTGTGAGTTATTTTGTTTATATAGAAAGAGAAGAGATACACCAGACTAAACAGCTCTTCTGTCTTCTACAGAATATGGAAAATCAATATAGCGAGAGATATTTTTTGTTGTCATCTCTTCATTAGGTCGGAAAGCTGCTTGTTTTATGTCCTACAAGCGGAACGTTTAGATCAAGAAACACTTTTTTTCCGTTATTCTTAAATTACTTTGTATTAAAGCCCAAAAGAGAGGTGTCATAAAATCATTTAAACACATTTTCTTTGGTAATAAAACTTTATCCATTTTTTACAGTAATCAGTTAAGACTTATCAGTTTTGCAAATTTTATGTAGAAGGAGCAAAGACATAAATAATCACAATAGTAGCATCCATAATTTTGAGGTATATGTTTGTGAAATGTTTCAACTTTTGCTCTGTTTTCTACAATATGGTTGATTTTTTTAATTTTTTTGCTTTTTGTGGTGCGCGTTGCTCCAATGTGCCGTAACACATTTTAGAAATAAAGTGCCTGACTAAGCAATCATTTATCTAAACAAATGGTTTCGTTGGAAACAGGCGCTCGCCGTTACAGACAGAGAGCCGAGCTGCTGCGTCTCACCGTTCTCTAAGGCCTCTGAGTTTGGCACGTCACTCTTATCTGTGTGGTGATGAGACGTGATGGCAGTAAACTCAATATTGCCTGTGTTCAGAATGCCTGACAGAATCCTGTAAACAGAGTTCACCTCCTGTGAAAAGAAAAAGCATAAGAGAGAGCCCAGTTATCGTGGCACTTAAAGAAAATACAAGTTTAAGTATTTAAGTTGTGCAAAGTACTTCTTCTGTGAAGCCGATGTTTCTGAAACACTCCTGAATGGCGTCAAACTGCTCCTTGTACTGTTTCCTCGAGACAATGTCCTGCATCACTTTGCTCTGTTGACTGTCAATGTACCTGCAGAGAGAGAGAGATTACGAGAGGAGATGTCAAGTTTCAAAACCAGGAAACTTACGCATGTCAGCGTTTGATGATGTTGTCAAAAAGAGAAACAACACAATGCAAAAATAAAAACAAATCTAAGAACAGGTTACAGGTTTCTTCTCTTTTTGTTTTTTTTTTCTCTCAAAATTTTGTTAAGTAATGTAAAAAAATAATAATAATTACATCAGACACAGATAACATGAGTAAATACAAGAAATGTATAGTCACAACTTTTGTTGCAATGTCCATGTATGGAATATTGCAAATCAGTATTACACCAAATATTTCATCTTCAGTGCCAAACATGTACATTTTATATGTTTGTATTTTATTAGCTGGACTTTCACCACCCGCAATGCTAACACTTCATGTACATTTTTTATAGTGGAAGTGATAAAAACAAAACTAAAAGAAAGAAAAGAGTAAAAAATGTGTATTGTGACTGATGCATTTTCCTAATATTATGCAGCCTCCATCAGTATTTAAATGGTACATTTAATGAGGAAAATAGTTAACAACTCAACTTGGCCCAAGTTGAGTAACAGGCCGATTCTTAAGTTATAAATATAAGTTTATCATCATACTTTTTGTCAGATATTAAAATGTGCTTTATGATCTAAAACATTTTGGTGTGACAAAAGAGAAAAAAACAGAAAAATCTCAAAGGGGGTGAGCACCTAATGTTTTACAGCATTTTATTTTAAAGCCAGGTTTGGGAAAAGGTTCACACACTTGTGATTTTATTTCTAAGAAACATGTCAGAGCCAGGCATAAATTCAGCACATAAAATCGCAGCACAGACCTGGGAGGTGTCTTGTCTGGCAGCCTGTAAGTCTTCAGCTTGGACTGGTGGTAAAGCCCGGCGTACATGTAGTAAAATATATGAAAGTTCTTCTCCCCGCTGAATAAAGAACAAACATTTGTTAGAAGCGCAACACAAATTTAAATATGCAGCAAGTTAAAGGTTTCACTCACGCTGCTTGCTTGATAACCCGCGATTTCTCCAGCAGATATTCAGAGATCTTTGCCCCGATGACGGCTCCGGTCGGTGTGAACTTCATCTCCAGGTATTTACCAAACCGGCTGGAGTTATCGTTGATGGCTGTGCAGGCGTTTCCGAAGGCTTCGACCAGAGGGTTGACCTGCAGGATCTTCTCCCGCAGAGTCCGGTTGTTTGCCTGAGAGAAACATCGAGTGCATTCTCAGTTTTGCATGAGGGAATAACAGATTGCTTGGCAAACACTGTCCAGTGAGAAATATTGATAATGTGAGAAAATACCTTTCCTAAGAAGGTAAGATGTTGAACAATCAAATGAGCACTTTCTGTCTTCCCTGATCCACTTTCACCACTAATGATGATGCACTAAAAGAACAGCAAAAACAAATTGTCAACCAATACACAACTTGGACATTTTTTCATGGTTTAACAAGTAACTATCAAGACCACATTCCACACCGTCAACGTGGGCCAGCTGCTTTCAAGATATGTTGTAGAAAATCTGCAAAGTTTAAACTTTACAAGAGGAAAAAAGGGAGGGAAAAATAAAGTACACAACAGGGAGGATAAAAGTTTGGTTGGAAAAGAGAAAGCAGCTTTTTGTTATTATGCAGAGAGACATATTTAGCTCAAAATCCAAATGAACTGCATAAAATGTAACTATTTATTTGCATTTCATGCTGCAGGCTTGTCTAAAACCTAGGGAGGGAGCTGAAGCTTTGAGCTGTTTCTGTACGAAGGACAGCAGTGGGGTAACTTTCCTGCATCTTTGATTGATATTCTGTCCCTACAGACTGAAATGGCCTCATAGCTCAGTGTATGTTTGTTTTAAGATAGCACACTGAAAAAAGTCTGAATAGTCTGAATTGATCATTTCAGTCCAACAGGATGAACTTAAACTTTTATATCAATATGTAATACTGTATTCCTCCAGAGGACCTGGTCTTTGCAGAAAGTCACCATTCCTTGGTACGCTGCATCTGCTGTGGCAAAGATGTGTGGAGGGTTGTCACCTCTCTTTACGCCATGATACAGCTTAGAAAACTAAGGAAGAAAAAAGAAAGAGTTTATATGAAGGTGCAGATTGTATAGATACAATTTTCAAAAAAGTCTGCAATTTTGTGGTTTTCATCCCAGTTTGGGCCAGATATGACAGATCAACTTCCCTGATAGCAGGGCAGATTGCAGAAAATGGTTTAAAATTACTTGTCAAATTGTGTTTCCATCGTCTCAATAGCACAATATTTTTAAGATCATTAAAGTGCTGATCCTGATTTATTTATCTGTATCTATTTTTTGCGAGAGCAGCTCACTTCAACTTTGTTATGTGCAATAAGAGTTTAAGGCTCGAAACAAAACAAAAACAATGTCTGCTCTTAATGAATGGTATTTAAAAACTGCATATATGTGATGCTTTTTAGTCAAAATATTGAACTTTTTCTGTATTCTAATGACAAAAGCATTCAAATATATGAACATGGGCAGCTCAGACATTATATAAAATAAACTTTATCAGTGCAAAGACAATAGGAGAGTATAAAACAGATTTTAAGTTGTAAATGTTAGGTCAGATTATAATCAGTATGCTAATTGGTGAATCACATCTTTATACATTTAGACAAAACATAATACATTAATAATAACTTGTCTGTGTTGAAGCTGTGAAACTTCAAATGGGTAAGTGGGGAACTATGAACATGAATCAATAATTTAAACCTTTCTGAACTAAATTAAGAACCAGTGTTTGTTAAGAATGAACTGGAATATCACTATAAACGTCTGACCAGAGAGAGACGCCTCCTTTTCTAGTCTTGAGAAGTCAGGAACAAAACATCCAAAACTCTAACTTCACAAAATGGTGAAAATGTGAAATAATCAGCTCATAGTATTGTTTTTTTTTTTTTTTTCTTTTTTTTATCTCTTCGATTTGAACATTTATCTCTGGGAAAATGTGAAAAAGTTTCTCCACCAACCTGAGGAGAATAGATGCTGAGGTTCTGAAAAGGATTGAGAGCGATGAGGATGTCGCCAACGTAAGTGTAGACCTGAAGCTCATCGTACCGCTTCTGGAGATGACTGATTATCATCTCCTTTAGAAAGAAAAAAAGAATAGTCAAGCAGTATTAGAAATGAAAATGATCAGAAATGATTAATCCCAGTTTAATGCAACTTTACCTCGTCTAGAAACTCCAGGTTTACCAGATCGTCATCAGGGCAGCTTTCAATTATCAGGGTTTTACGAGTATTAATCCGCTTGTGCCTGTTTGAAATAAAGGACACAATATATGTTACAAGCTGCAACAGGACACCAAAAGTAGTTTGATGGCTGAATCTGAGCCCCGGTCACATCGAAGGGCTGAGTAACGCTCTATAAAGCTCCCCCAGGGGACTCATCTCCCAGTAAAACCAGCTGTGATTGCTCTTCATCTGTGTTTTGACCTATTACTCTCCAACAAGTCCCATGAGGCCGGAGGTCAACACGCAGCCAGCTGGCTCCATGAAAACCTCCAGGGACACCCGGTGAATGTGAGAAAGAGTGAAGCAGAGGTGTGACTCAGATTCCTCTCGGAGTGCAGGAATACACGATCTAATAGCAATCAACCTTTTCCATTAAATGAATACGATAGAGGTGTTTTATGATGTCAACAGATTCCCAGAGAGAAACAAGGAAACCAACAATGAATCCATCACGCTGATGAATCTGTGCAGCTGCAGCCTCACATGATTTATTTTCACACAGTAGATCATTTGTTGCTGGATAACAAGCCAATAAGCCGCAGTGTTGCGGGGAGGAAGCCGTCTGATGATTTCATGTTCGTAACTTTCCATTTCAGACGCACAGAGCTGCCGACAAAGTTACACTGTTCTTAAAAACAAGCCATAACCTAAATATGGACTTCTTTCATTAATTTTTAAAGCTCTATTTGCAAGTGTCAATGTGACTCTGCTGTCTTTTATGGTTTCGGGGGAAAAAAAATAAAAAATCATGACATTGTTTTTAAAAAATCGCTCTCGATATAAATTATATAATGAAGGCAAAAGAAATGCATACCAAAAGAATTAAATTTGATTAATTTAAATAAGAAACCAAATGCCACCTTCAGTGAGATATAATAACAAGATAGAAAAAAAAAGAATAAACATGTGAAAAAGAAACTGTAACAAAGGCCTTTGGCCTTTGTTAAAAGATGTTATAATCAAAGTAACATGAAAAACGGGACAAGTATGGCACAGGTTATTTCAAACATGGACATCGAAAGATGAAATTCACTAAATAATTGAAATTCAAATAGTTAGAAAAAGCAAATCAAATCCCATTCGGTCTGTAATCAGTTTCTGTTTTATTCATCAAACAGAAACAAACAAAAGGCAGTATATGCTTTTTGTCCTCACTACATGCAGAGCCATTTGGCACAGCACTAATGCAGATGAATATTTACAGTCTTCAGAATCATCTGATTGATCAGCGGTCCACTGATCCTCAGCAGGACGGCCAAAATGATAACAGGCTGCAGGACTTTGTTCCTGAAGAACAAGCGTCTTTTTAAAAGCGTCTAGATTTTGGGCAGATTTTCAGATAAAGGAATATAACAGCTAATTAAAACATCTCTGCTCATCAAAACACAACAGTCTGACTGCTGCGTGCTGTGTTCGATTTGCTTGCGACATCTTTGTTAACCACCACTTGTGAAAATAATGGAAACCGTCTTAACGCTGGGAGCGCCAGGATTGATGTTCTGAAGTTAAATACAGAGCATGCAAACCAACCTTCAGATTCTGATTTATTATCTCCAAAAACTCTCCACCACCCAGTGCCGCTGTTAGATTCAATGACTCTGCAAAAATAAATTCAGTTTTCATACCAGAACAAGTGCTGGTGACTTTGCAGACAGATTTCCTTTTTTTCTTTTTTGGAAGTCATTAGCAGCTGCATTCGACTCATTCTAGACAAAACAAGACATCACGAGGGCTAACCATCTTTTTTCCTTTTAGTTTAACTAGTTCAGATGTCATTGTAAGATGCTTGAATGTTCATTTGAACAAACTCCTGAATGTAAAAAGCTGTACTTGGTAGAACCATAAATTTGAACTTTGGTCTGAATTAAAACACTTCTGCAAAGACGAGTGTTTTTGCAAACTCTTGCAAATGAAATCTGTTGCTGTCAACGAGTTGTAAGGACTATTTTTTTCACATACAGGATCAGATTGGTTTGAATGGCTTTTGTTTCTTGCCAAGTTATAATTTTATAACTACTTTTCCGTATTTACTCAGGTTTCTTTGTCTGATATTACATCATTTTAATAATCTTAAACAAGTGGGTAAAATTAAAAACGAAGCAGCCAAAACATAAAAAAAAAACCCTGAAACTTTTTCACAGCACAGCAGCAGATTGTGAGTTATAAAATTAAATTCTGAAAGAACGCATGAAAATCACAACATATCCTATGATATTCAATTCACCAGCTGTATCTTTATTCTATTACAATAAATAATCAATCATAAGAGAGAAGATATTCTAGCTCCAGGTTAGTGAATGTTTCCTCCTCTGCCTTCGTCTTCATTTTTCAGTCTCGGTGCAGCAGTGGGGAGATACTCTTGGCATGTGCTCCCTAAGAAGTGACTCCTTGTCCTCGTGTCCCGTTGGAGGAGGACTCGAGACCTCCAGCGTCTGACTCTCTCCCGCTTTGAAGTAAACCAACGCCATTCCACCTACGGCAGCTACTTTTAAGTTCCCTACGTCTTTCTTATTCTTATCTGCTTCATTGTTCGACGATCAGTGGCATGGGAGACTAAACCGGGCGAGCCCAGTTCTCGCCCTACAAGCTCCTAATCCCATTATCCACTTTCACTGTGGACAGGAATTCGGGATCAGGCTCAGGCACCAACTCTGCATGCTCTCGGGAGTAAACAGAGCTGGCAAGGCATCAGGACTCTCAGTCAAGGGCAGCTTCAGCAAACTCTTTTATATTGAAGATTAAGCACAGCCAGAGTCAGTATTCCTCCAGTAAAATGGTCACAGTTTGCGCTGTCATTTGCTGCCCTGTGAGTCTCTGAGCGAAGCTTTAACCTCGTGAAATCTCTTCTATTCATATGTGGATCCTGCAGGCCTGCGAACCAATAACTAGCTCACTAGCTATTGTCGCAAAACCCTATATGGTTTAAAGCTAATATTTATTCCTCCAATCAGGGGCTTAATTGAGTGGACCAGACAAATAGTTGAACACAGATTTAACTGAATTGGTTTTATTAATTTCAAGTAAGTCATCACAATCACTCTTTCCGAATTAGTCACACTCTGAGCTTATCTTTAATCACAAACTGTAATATCCGTTGCCGTGTCTCATCTCCATGCGTCTGAACATAACAAGATGAGAGGTTGCCCCCTACTGGTCAGACTTAATAACAGCACCCAGTTGATCCCCCTGCAGCTGAAGCAGAGAACTCAACACCCAACAGAGGCAGTGTAGATTTTTCATCATTTCTTCTGCACAGACACTTTAGGAAATTGTGTGGGGTTTTTTTTAAGACTTACCTGGTTCTGGTTCTGCACCCAAATTCTTGCTGCTCTCTGATAAGATTCGCTAACTGCTGGCTGAGAGCTACGTCTTTGCCATGGACCTGCTTGATGAAGGGATGCTCCAGCAGGTGGGTCACACATGGACGGGCCTCAAAGTCCTTTATCAAACACCTTAGAATCAGAAAAAACACACAGTTATTAGGAAACTAAGGAATTATTTAGGTGTTCATAAATCTTTAGGAGAATCAAGTGAACGTTGTTGAAACTAAAAGAAGCCTGAAACAAGTCTGAGTTTCCCACGTGATTTTTATTTTATTTTATTTTTTTAGACTGTGTGACACAAAGGAAAATCAGACTTGGTTCAGTTGCATCCAAAAAAAGCGTAAATTTGATTATATTTCAAAATCACAAAACCAGAAAATCTTAAAAGCATGGAAGAAATAGATCACATAAAGAAATGTATCTGTTTTCTGTTAAAGAGAAAACAAATACATTTTGGTTGGGGTTTTTTTTACCTCTAATGTGTCCTGTGACACTACAAAACATCTGCTGCTATGCAGGCATTGTTTTAAGATCAACTCAACGACAGCTCTCTCTGAATGGTCTCCCTGAATGTTCATGATAATTAGCTGTGGTTTGTGGTGAGCAAATCCTTCTGCAGCCTTACACACAATAAATCACAGTCACTGCTCAGACAAAGTCCATTCTTCAGAAAAAAAAACTCTTTACTATGTAAATTATTACAATTATTAAGAATTAAGACATGCTGATTAGATGAGTTAATCTTTAAGACAAGAAAAGATTTAAAGGGATGGTATTGTGTATTTTACAGATACATTGTGGCATTTTATAGCACAATGTAGTAACTGGTAAACTCAACTGTTATAAAAATGCTATAAGGATCAAACATGACATAAAAGAAATTTGACTTTGCCGTTTGACGCCTTAAAAACGGCCCGTCTCTTTAAGAAGCTCCTGCTCTTTCTGACGCTCCACCTTCAGCATGTCATCACAACAGTGCCTTTCCAGCGGGTCATTTATAACCATTAATAGGATCGTTGAACTGTGAAACAGTTTGTGTGATTAGGTCATCACATGCACACTTCCACCAGGTGTTTTTCTAATTACTGCTAATGCTAGTGGAGCTGAGTGGAGAAGGCATGGAGGAGGCAGAAACTCGGCAGGAGACTCCAAGGAGGAGCTTTGTGGCAATAGGAGGAGCTTTGTGAGAGCAAGCGTTTAGGCACCCTGAGTGGTTGCCATGGGAGATTCAAGGATTCCTCAGATATGTGCGTCATGATTATATATCATGATGTAAAGCTCAAAAATTACATTTCACATAACACCCCCTCCTCCTTTAAGAAAACATCACTGGATTGTGCTCAATTGTTAAGCTAAAGCTAAAGATGGGGGTGAAAAAAACTCACTAGTCAAGTTGCTTTCAGATAATCGCAGCAGAAATTCTGTTTCTTTTATCAGTTCGTTCAGCTCTGAAAGCTAATTCCATGAATTCATTAGTGTCAGGGCATTAAGCAGAGGTTGTTGCTATTAGCCAGGCTGCGCTGCCAGGATGCTGAGCGGAAGGCCACTTTGTCAACCAAGTCAGCTCTTTGGCTGCCCAAGTGGAGACACCGGTGATGGATTTATTATCCACAATCCCTCCTCTCATTTCCCAAGCTGCCCCCTGAACACACGCTCTCTCACTCTCTCACTCACTCATTCACACACATATGCATGCAGGCCGACAAAGGTTGCAAAGGCTTCACAAGCAGCCTGCAAAGACTGATAACATTGTCCAGCCTCTCTGCATTCATCTTTAGTGGGCTTTGTCTAAGGAGATTAATGTTGAAACAAATTACAAACCTGCAAATAAAAAGTATCAATTAAACCCACTGCAACTGCACTGCAAAAATGTTAAAACCAAGTGGTTACTAGTTTATGCATGAAGGGGAAATGTGACAAAGATCAACCATTAACTGATTGATCAAAATAAAAAATAAAAAAAGCAAGCAAGTCCTCAAAACTGATGGTTAGCTCTTTGTTACATACAAACACACTGTCAGGCAAAAATCTCACCTATACAAAGTCAGCAAATTGAATTTTATTTTCTCATTACGGCTCGGGCGAACAGAGCTCCCCGAGTCACATATTAAGGTTGTATATTCCAGGCAATCGCTGCGAGCCAGGCCTGACATTATTAGCTTTGCACAGCGGAGCAAATGATAAGTTATCTGGGCCTCAGATTGAACAGATAACTCAGGTAAATCTCTTTGTTCCTCTGTGGCAGATTTACACCGATGAACGTCAACAAAAGAGAAGAAGAGAAAAGAAGAGAGGGTTGGTATAATCTGGTGATAAAATACCAGATCCAGGTCCTTCTCCGTTTGCGTATGTGTTCCTGCCAGATCTTACCTAATAATAGTACTCATTAATATTTTTAGTGAAATAGTTTCATGTTTAACTTTTTAGTGCAGAAAAACAAGGATATGATGTGGTCATAGTTTATAATGTATGCCCTTACTAAATTATTTACACTTGAATATTTAATTTAGCATCATGATTCATTGTAGCTTAACTCTAGTGGTGATAATGAGAGTAAAATAATATTAATTTTGTATGATGTATATTAATACTGAAAGCGTTTTTCCTTCCTTCAGTAACAGCTTCCTCACTGTAGAGTGCTACATGTATGGCACTTATCACCCAATTCTGGTAATTAGCTCATTTATCACTATCTTCAGCATCTCTCATGCTGAACATATAAACGTACATACTAAAATGCAATATTTGATCAACATAATGTATTTTAACCTTTCTGTTCCTCTTACATTTCAGTCAGAATTAATATAAAAAAAATTTAACCCAGAGCAACTATGGCTCATTAACAATATCATTATCAACATAACAATGACGCTCAAAACAGGATCAGAAATTACTACATTCTGTCAGAATTTAAGTTTAAGTTGCTACTTTTGTCTTGGGTGAACATTATTTTAAGCACTGATGTCCAATTTCAGCATTCTAAGCGTAGCAACAACACTTTTCCGCACCACTTGGCTGTAGTCTCAGTTTCCTCTTGCTTGCTTTGTATTTCTTTCAAGCTTCTGAATTAATTTCTTGATTTCAGTCATGGAAATGAAAAAAAAAACAACTATTGTGAGCTATCTATTTGTACACTAAATACGTTTCTTTATTCATTTATTGGTGTGAAAACATGCTTGGCAGGGAGATCGTATTGGTGATGGAAAAGGGAACTGAAACTTTTTCCTCCTTTAAAACATGCAGACGTACAGAAAACATTTAAGTTCATTTCAACTTTAATGAGACTTACTGGCTGATGAAATGTCTGAAACTTCTGCACCACTGGTCAGGATTTCGGAGTGTGGGCGAGGGATTTCTGCAACATAATTACAACAAAAATATGAAGAACAGACTTTATCAAAAGCCTTTAGATTGCATGATCTAAATCAATCTAGATCATGCCTTTAGAAAGAGACCCAAAGACATTCTTTGGGTCTTTTTGTGACCCAAAGAGACTTTTTTTTTTTCAAGTTTTCAGATTTGGCAGGTTATGGTTGGCAGACGATGTGTGTGCCCATCAGAGGGTTTCTGCTCTGAGCAGCACAGGCTGGTCTGCATCCAGGTCTGTGGCAGCCACAGAAAAAGTGACAAATGATAACTGTTCATCTTAGGGTCTGGCAGCGAGCATCTGCCACCGAGAGCTGAAAGTTATGGGAGATAGTTATACCTCTGTCAGCAGCATTTACAGAGGCCATCTGTAATGATGCTAACACATTTTAAGTACACAGGATGACAGGCGGTAGGGCTGCACCAGGAGCCAAGGCTGGACGGAGCCTGGGTACAGTCGTCTTCACAGCGAGCTGTCAAACCCGACAGCTGGAGGCTGAGCCGTTTGTCACTGTCAGGTAAACAGTGAAACATCTGATCAATCACCTGCTACTGCGCTAATTAGTTCCCAACACTCACATGAAACGCTGCAGTGTTTGGAGGAAAACACAGGTTCAAAAGTCTGTAGTTGGGGCGGTGCAGTTTGAACAGCAACGGTCTGAATTTTTTATTTTATTTTTTTTGAGGATACAAAGAAAGGATGTAAGGGTACAAAATCTGTCATTTTGCACAGCGTTCACTTAGTCAAGTCTTTCTTAAGAATTCAGGCAGGCAATCCTTTCCAAAGTGCAGATCAAAGCCGGAAACTGACTGTCTCAATGCAACCTCTAATATGAGCCCGAAGAAACGTTCTCGCCTTGATCTTCTGCTATACTGCTTATACATTATAAAGTCAACATACCAGCGCACTGCTGATAACGCTGTCAAGAGCGCTCATTGTGCTTCCACAAATTCACCCTGATATTTTTTTTCTTTGAGTGTTTGTGTGTGAGCGCTGGCTCACATTGTAAACACAAATGGCTTATTCAAATGTGGGTCCAGGCAGCGCGAGCGCCGTCTGTCAGACGCTCCTCAGAGTGGATTGAGGCAAAATCAGGGAGGCGTCAACAGCTTCTGACAGCTGGAACTAAACCAGGAAAAAAAAAAAGACAAAAAAATTAGGCTATTGCGGTTTCTGAATATCATTTTTGATATGCATATTTTTCATATATTTTAGTCAGTTTAAATTTCCAATTAAGTTTGTTGCATGAAGTAGGACTTCTGTGTTGTCTAGCTGACTAAAGAGACGTCAAAAAAACAGACATTTTACAGGATGTTACCATAAATATGAAGTTGTACATTCATATCTTTTTAAGATTCCGGTGAATACTATTCAGTAAAATATGGGGCTACAATTTCAGTTCTGGACTCCTCCTTACAATCTTGGTTAAGGAAGCAGGAATCATTTTTCTATAGGATGACATCCAGTTTTCATTTAGCGCTGATCTGCAATTTTCTTTCAAAGAACTCTGATCTGTTCACATACAACTGTTTACAAACAAATATTGACTATCGTGGAAAACCATGAAGCCATGTCGGTTTCTAGGAGAAAAAGGAATAGTTTCACTACGTGTGTCTATGTGGCATCATGCTTTAACAAAAACTCTGCCCTGAAGGAAGACGTCCTCTTTCCGTGCCTGCAGCTGCATTAGTGATGACATATTTCTTCGCTGGTGGAGAAAGGTAATGAATCTTTGTAAGGTAATGCATCATGCAGTAACCCTGGATCCAAAATAAATCTTCAGTCTATCGTCCAGGGTAATCGGTGACTGTAGTCTGGCCAAAGAATAAGCCTTGACCCCGGCTTATTTTAAAAAATCTGCAGAAGAAATCTGAGGCGTAAATTCCCCAAAAGAGACACTGTCTCTGATCCCACTGACAAACCAGTGCTACCTCCACTGTCCACTTTGAAGCATGCAGACCTTTTATGTACAGGAAGTTATGCAGCAGTGAAAACAAAGAGCTGAAAAACTGCATGTCTTGTTAAAGCTTCATAAATCAGTAGAATGCTATTGGATGATGCTACCGCTCTTCTAAACTCAAACGTCCCCTTTCTTCTGCTCTTAGAAGTTTGCCCACATGCCTTGTAGAGGATCAGATAGGGAGAAAAATTATGTTGTGTAAAAAAAAAAAAAGAAACAGGAATGTAATATAAAAAGAATACTGCTGCAAACAGCATTAATTTCTTATAAAATAAGAAACACAGCTGTGTTTAAAACTATTTTTATGACAGAGAGTGAGCACACGTGTGCAAAAATAAAGACTTGCTCAGTGATCGGGCCACCCACCCAAAGTTTTGGCTCATCCATCACTACCACCTCTGCACAGGACTTCTTTGAGCATACATGAATGAGCAACCGAGGGCTGCCGCTGCATTTATCAGGTCGCAGACAGCTGCGTCGCCCAAGCTGCACACCGGGACGCCGCCGAGAGCTTCAGTAAGACGGCTGCATCAGAGGTGGAGATATTAAAGCCCTTAATCATGACCTACTGGTGAGCTCCTGTCAGGAAGGAAATCGCTCAAACAAAAGGTGTGAGGTTACTTAAGCCCATCAAAACATTTTTTTTTAAGTGTGACTTCCTGTTACAGGAACAGTGAATGAGTACATTAAAGAAAAATCGATGGGGCAGCGTGTTCATGTCAGCAATATTTTTGACCAAAACCTGAGAAAAATACAGGTGTGATCATCCAGAAATTATTATTTTTTTGCCTTTTGTTTGAGGTAAGGGATTTTGAGTTTGTGGAGTGTTTCTGTATGCTCAGAGATGTCAAACTTTAGTCTGTTATTAACCTGCAATACTAATTTAGTAGATTTAATGCAGATACCAACAGACGATAATGTGTGTGGCGATCCTTTGGCCTTCCCCACATTAAGGTAATTTTATCATCATCGTGTGGTTATTCCTGATTTTGTCTCGTTGTCTTAACATGAATTATTCTAGAAATAGAAGTATCTGAATTTGATGGGCATAATAACTAATAACTGTGAAGATCAAGCAGTCCAGCAGGTTTGGTGATGATAAAGTCATTTTGACAGGATGAACATTTGTCCACCAAACAGAGAGAATTTAAACTTTTCTTTGGGAAAAAAGATCAACTCCAGGACATGACAGCAAGCAGTCCAATTGAAAATTAATGGTGGGTTTTTTTTCTTAATAGTGCATGAGGAGGCTGTTTCATACAAACCTGACCTGCTAATTACTAGATTAGCAGGTTTTAGTCGTTTTAAAGACAAATGACATGAATTCTCCGAGTCAATGTTTCAGAGAATTCATGCAGTCAGAAAAGTCAAATGAGGTGGGGGAAAGTTTTATTTTTATGTTTTTACATTTTTTTCTCAACATGACTGATTTTGCATGTTTATTTTTTACACTTTGTTTAAAGTAGTGCAAATAATTATCATAGTTTCATTATTTGTTGAAAGCCTGAATGTTCAGCTGTCAATATAATTGTTAAAAAAAACTCCATTAATCCTAATGGGAGATTAGACGTTGTAGTAACTCTCACTACCTCTGCTCAAATAGTCATTATAGATAGAAAAGGATGTTACTGAAAGAATGTCCTGCGCTGGTCTGTGTTGCAGCTGCTCTGCAGATGCCTCTGACCAAAGACACTCTGTTCTTCTACAGTCTTGTGAAAAGGATGTTTAGGATTCTTCAATATTCTTCAGTGTCACAAAGTCACTCACCCTATCTCTGCTTTCAGTCTCTTTTTTTGTGTCAAATGTGTCTTTTTTTTTGAGTGTTGCCTTGTTGTGAAGTAAAACCATTGACTGAACGTCCACAAGGATTTTAATATTAAACTGTTGAGTGGAACTAACTTTTTAAAAATAACTTTTCAGACACTGTTGATCGCCGTCTCCATTTCCTGCTGCTTACGCCATAACTTTGTGCTATAATTTTTATGAGAGCAGTTTCTCTGCATCTGGCCAGTCTGAATCGCTCTCCCTGAGCTTTGTGATTTTATTGGGCCTTGTTGCCCCTGACAAGCCATCATTTGCTCAGTCTTCCATCTCGCTCGTTCTGGTCTTCGCCCGACGGATGCGCGCCGTGTTCAATGCGTGTGTAATGTCGACAGAGATCCGGATGAACAATCACAACCTTGTCCGTCATTGCTGCCTCTCTAACCTTTACAACAAATTTTACACCCTCTGGTTTGACTTTACATGGACACTCTGAGGCTTTATAGCACCGAGAGCAACCAGCGTTAGCAATTAACCTTTCCCGCATACTAAATATCAAAGAACACCTTTGATGTCACTAATTAATTTTGCAGCTGATGATTTTACAGCTTTGCCTTCTGTCATGCTTCATTAGGTTCACTCATAGCCACAGAGAACATCGTAGGTCTATCATGCACACTGCAGCACACCTAAACATTTTCATTAATCTAATGACAAGGTGATAATAGAGTAAAAAAAAAAAAAAGATCACAAACATCTAACCTCGCCTTAAAAGTATAAACGTCTGTGATTTATTAGAGAGTTCAGCTTAATTTGTCAGATAAGAACGCCAGCTACAATCAGAGAAAAATAAGGTTGACCCTGCAAGATACTGCTGTGCCCCTTTTACTACGTCATAATGGCCACATGATGATTGGCTGGACGTCTATTTGCCTACTTTCAGTTCACACAGCAGCAGAGACAAAATATGAGCCGATGCACAGCCGGGGTTGTTTTCAGCTCTTTTTCCTAGAGAGTGCTAAGAGAATCAGTGAAGCAAGTGATAGAGGCAAGATTAACCACATAGCAGAGGAACACGTTAATATGTGAAAAATCTGAATTATTGCATGTTTTAATGCAAACATGTACGAGTCAAGGACTATCCAACAGAAGAAAAGGCTCTTCTGGAAAGCCTCTGTGATGCATTAACGGGAAAAATACGTAAATAAATCAGAAACTCTACAATCGTCAAAGCCATGTAAAAAGATGAATCTGTAAGATCTTATCATGAATCACTGGCGCCGCCACCGGAGACCCAAAGGTGAAACACATTTCCTTATTTAGAAAGTAATTCCTTCAGGAGTGATACGAGCATTTCCTCCTGAATTCATCTGCGGCGCTGCAGCGTCGGGGGGGAAAATACATTTGAGATAAATGTCATGGTGAAAGAATCATTTCATGCCTCCACACACACACTGTGATTTATTTAACAACCACTAAACCTTTCAGGTCACAATTCAAAGGAAAAGGCCAGACTGTGTATACTTTAACTTGAACAGAGAGGGGAGGAGTGTCGGTATAAGAAATATATATTTCAAACATTTCAGTAAAACTTTGAATGAGTAAAATGGAATTCGATATATAAATGCAGATTAATTACAGTAGCGCGTGTGAAAATGCAGACCTTTTAATTTGAACATATTTGTTTGGTCGGGGATAAAAGTTTATTGCTCTGGGCCCTCCAATCTGATCTCGTCTCATCAGCTCACCTTACCTTACATGTTTTCTTAACTATTCAGGTCAGAGAACTGTGGTTACCAGGCAGGAAGGATGACTTTGTGTTTTGTTAAACATCCCAATGCAGGTTTGGCCACTAGGGATCATTCTCCACTGAAAGACCCAGTTTTTCATTTGGTTGAGTCCAAGAGGTTTTTACTAAACAGTCCTTAATGAGGGCTGCATGGTGAAGCAGTTGGTAGCAGCAAAAAGGTTCTAGGTTCAAATCCTGCCCTGTGCATCACCTGTGAACCTCACCTCACCAGCCCCCTGGTGGCCCTGCAAGGATAAGCGGGTATAGAGGGGGGGGGTGGATGGATGGATGGATGGATGGATGGATGGATGCTTTGTACCTAAATAAAGTTATTGGGTCTTTTGCAACAGACTTCTACCCACAACGTCACAGATCCTTCCTCATACCAAACTATAATTTTATAATTTTTTGATTCACACCAAACCCTACTTCAGTGTGTGTTGCTGAAACTCTCAAACATGAACCAAAGCATATTTCTCCAAATAAAGAGTATAAAATCTATATGCCTATCTTCTTTCCCATCTTGCCCGTGGGAAGCAGAGGCATTGTAAATATCCTTAAATTAGACATGTTTCATTGGTGCTGGTCAGCATGCAACAAAATGACAAGGATCAAATTAGGAAAATTAAGAAAATCTTCAAGTTTCAAAGGAAAAAAAACATTGCAGTGTAACACAATGTATATTTCTGAGAACTTAACCAACCCATCCAGCCATCAGTCAGCTCTATCTTCTACGTTCTGGGTAAAATGTGGCGCTGATGAAGAGCACACATCATTTCTGCCGCACAAGCCGGCTGTGCTCCTGCATGTTGGTGAGTAAGGAGATAATATTGTGAGCAGGGTTGGCGAGGGTTAAGGGGGGGGGCTGACAGCCTCGTCTCGGTGTGAATGGAGCTAATCACTAATGCAAATTGCAATCAGAGGGGCACATCTTCCACAAACGAAGAGATAATTGCACGATTGTGCTGTCAAGAGAAGGTCAAACATGAGGCTGCCCCCCTCCCCCTTGTCAGACATGCACCATTCCTAGAAGTGAATATTTCCAGAGAATATATATCATAGGAATTACTTTAAGGACTTTTAATGGCATGGATTTCATCATTATACAACAAGACCTACTTTGTAGATAAGAATGAGGACATCCATATGTCAAAAACATGTTCAGCTGTAAGAGGAAATATTATGACTTTCCTGTTTACCAACTCTAATGTTTAACATTGTTCTACTAACTTAGGGGGGGGGCAACATTTGTGTTAGCTTCACTCCGCCTGTGTGATAAGAGCGCCCTCTACTGGACTCACCGCGGGATTTTGAAGAGCGCTTTCACTGGATGCATCTCAGCCAGAGGGGGGTCTCCGTCTGCCAGCTCGATGGCTGTGATGCCAAGAGACCACACATCACAGCGGGCGTCGTACGAGGAGTCGTACTGCTGCTCACACGCTATGACCTGGCAACGTAACACAACATCTGAGTCCAAAAAATAAATAAATAAATAAAAAATAAAATCTACATATCCCCCCCAAAACATGCAGGAACATTTAAAAAATGATGCAAGACAAATTCAATTTATGGCAAAATAAAAGTAGGTCAGATTTTACTTAAGAACCGTGTCAAATCAAACTGAACCTGTCCCACTGACTCAAAGCTAAAAATCCTTTTTATTTAAAGCAAATTCAAGCTGGGTCAGCTTAGAATAGCTGCCGGTGTGAGCTCCGCTTTCCCACAGTCAATAATTATAAGTGACATTACATTTTCCAGCCGAGTTTATTCTAATTGCCCCTGAGGTCCCAGCCCGACCGGCCCAATCACCGCACCTCATTCCTGCCACGGAGTGAGCCGAGGGGCCCTCAGACTCCCGGCTATTAACCTTGAGGCAACCTCAAGAGCTGCACCCGTGGCGGAGAACAGGAGGGGAATACACAATGACACAGAGGAGGGAGGCTCGCTAAAATAACCGAGGCGCTATGGGTAACACATAAGGACTTCACTGATCAGGCGCTAAAGCATGTGGTTTGTTTGTTGTTTTGTTTTTATAGATGCACATGCCTGACCTCAGGAGCCATCCAAAACGGCGTCCCGACCGATGTGTTCCTCCGCAGCCGTGCACTGGTCAGTTGAGCGGAAACACCTGCAGAAGAAGAAGACGATGAGATTCACCTTCTGCTGCGTAAAAAAGACCCTAAAAACTCACAGTCAGATTTATAACAGGTGCAAAGTGTTAGAATTGATCAATAAATCCCTGTGTACAATCTGCTGTGGCAAACTGCCAAACAGTAATAATAATAGGCCATAATCATTTCAAATTATGTAGGACAGATTTTTATCAGCGTGAGTCCACTTCATCTCCATGACACGGGGGACATAAACACGCCTGGGGGGGCGACTCAAAGTCATTTGCCATAGCAGCTTTCTCTTAATATGCAAAGCATCAAATAATGCAATTTAAACGAGCAATAATAGCCCCGGGTTCAGGCTACGCTCCGTGAAATAAAAAGATGTTATGGTGAGCGGGGGACTAAAGAGTTTGGAGCACCGAGTATGATTTACCCCGCGCTTGAGTTCATTCTTCACAATCAAAGTTGTACTGCCAAAAGATCAGTCACACTTAAAAAAAAAAAAAAACTTTTAAAAATAGATATTAATATCTCAGAGCAATTCCTTTTGGAGAGATAATTACCAAAGTCAACCAGTTTGACTCCCCCTTCAGTTGTGAGGAGAATGTTGTTTCCTTTGACGTCACGATGGATTATCCGGTTGTTGTGCAAATGCTGCAGCCCCTTTAAAGTTGGGAACCAAACACACAAATTGTGTTAACAAAAAAAATTGTTAACACAATTAAAAAATTAATATTGAAATTAAGCAAAGACAAGTATAGAATTCAAGAAAATTTTTTTCACTGTTTTTCGCGTTTCATCCACAAACTTCAGTTAATGTTATTGTGATTTTTGATAAACAGCATGTTATTGTGACGAGCAGAAAAATTATATATTTTATTTAAAAATAAAAATAAAAATTGTTAATGGTAGCATTGGTTTAGCTACTTTTTGCTCAGATGTTCATTATATGTATATAAGGTCCAGCTGCATATTTTTTATCTAGCAAAAAGTCTTGCTTTCATTGAAAAGCAGTAAGAAACCCTATTTGCAATTCACAATGAGCCATCTAGTGGACACAGCAAATAAATATCACTCTCAATACAATGTCCCCTCAGAAAAACATGGTGGCGGCAGAATCATGCTATGGGGATTTTCTTCAGTACGGCCAGAGAAGCTGCTGAGGGTTGATGTCAAGACGGATAGAAACAGTTCCTGTTGAGGTTGCAAAAACACTTTACGGAGAGGTGAAAGTTCATCTTCAAGCAGGACAACACCTCTAAACACACAATCACTGCAACAACAGTCCTTAGATCAGGAAACTCCAGTTCTTCAGGAGCATGGTCCTGCGACATTTAGTAGCGCTGCTGCTTTAACCCACCAGTGTGAAGTAAACGGGTCATTAGCTGGACTCTGCAGAGTCCGCCTTGCTGAGGATGTAATTTATCCATTTGATTTAGGAGCACTGGACCAGAGATTCATCCAAAAGTCTCAGATTTTAATTACCAAGAAAACATTGAAAACCGTGTATGTTTTTCCTTCCACTTTATAATTCTGCATAATTTATTTGTCGGGTCTATCAATGAAATCCCAATAAAATGCTTTGGTGGTGACCAAAGCAGAAAACGTCAAAGGGTACAGATGTTTTTTGTTCAGGCCCTGAAATTTAATATCCTTGCACTTTAGTTGCCATTTAAAATCAGCTGCCAGCTTACCGAGAGGGCACTGTACAAGATGTATGAGATGACGGGCTCCTGCAGACGCTGGGCGCGCATGATCAGGCTTTTGATGAGTTCTGTGATGGAGCCGCCGTTGCACAGCTGCAAGGGAGACAGAGAAACACCAGTGACTCGTCCATCACTCACCGCCCTAAATTATGATTCATGGGGAGGGTTCGGCCACACATCTGAGCTGGAGAAAGAAGCCCGGCCTCACATGTCAGCACAACAGCATCGGGCTTTTTAAGAAGTGCTGTCAAAGCCTGCAGAGTATTTCCAAATACTTTGGCTGCCAATGCACTGCTTTCTGTCTCGCTGTGTATGTTGGTATATCAAACATCTTATATTATGTGGATTTAAATCCGACTAACTCAAGCTGTGTCAGATCACAGAAGTATGCTCCATTTTGTATAGATCCTGTGTATTGGGATGAAGAGTGTAGAGTTTAAGGACAGGAAAGTTACTTTTGTTGTTCCATCTCTGTCTTGTTCTATTGTTTTTCTTTCTTTAAATATTATCTGACTAAATAGGGAAGAAAATTCAACGCATCAATCATAAATTAGATCAGGCTGGAGCCAGTCCAAGCATTCGGGATGCAGGGGTGAGTGAATATTTATTATCGCAGACAAAGAGCCTGCATAGAGTGGTGTGAGATTAAGCAATGTCATTATGATCTTGCCACTTTTAAGTCACACACGAATGCTGAAGAGTTTATGTTTGAAATGTAAAAAGAAATTGTGACCTTCTGGATTTGCTGAAGATCATATTGTTTATGTTATTAGATGAATAAGAAGGAAACTTTGGATTTGGATAATTTGATTGTTTAATTTTGAGGTGCTGTGTTTTGTTAGAGTTTTGTTTTCTTTTACTATGCAAAGTCCTTCACATTTATTGCCAACAGTCATCTTCAGTGTAGGAGTTCTCAAATGTCTCGTTAGAAAGAATCAAACTCTGTTAACAGAAAACTGAATTTTACTAAGGTAAATGTGCACAGGAAGCAAAATGCTCAAGCATGTCCATGCCGAGTCTCGTTTATTTTTCAATTTCTCGTAATCCTGATTACGCAAATCGAGGCAGCTCCATTGTTTTCTGACTACTGAACGCGTTTCCTCTCTGCGTCAAAAGATTTATTTCCTTGTAACTGACTGAGGGTAAAATTACGGCGTAAAGACATTGTTCACATTCACCACAAATAAAATAAAATAGTTGCACCAGTTGGGGTTTTATATTATACTTGGAAATCTGAAATAATTTCAATAAAGATGCATGAGGAAGCGCTCACCTCCAGTACCAGCCAGAGTTGTCCCCCAGATAAGTTGTCTGATTTGTAAAACATGCCATAAAACTTCACCACATTAGGATGGTTGGACAGAGACCTCAAGATGTTGTATTCTGCTTCAATCTCCTCATCTACATCCTTAAAGAAGCAAACAAACAAACTATTGATACAGCCTTGCAATATAGATTAACAGAGAAATGCTTTATAGGTGTGCGACTATTTATTTTTAGCTACAGAGCAACACCAGGTAGCTATGATTAGAATCGGGCTGTGTAATAGTAACACACGGACAGGATGAACTACTGCTGGCTCCACTTTTCTATCAAAGTGAATCTCAGAGGGGGGAGGGGAAGATCCACAACCACAGAGGCAGAATTTCTCCTCCTGGATGTCTGAGTGATAGTGTCAGCGGTCTAATCAGGGAGAGCGATGGGACAGGAGGAAGCTCCGTCTTCTTGAGGGGAGCAGCGTGGTGGATCAGGCTGCCAGGATGGCGGACACAAACACAGGCAGGTCTCAGAACAAGGGTGGCCGATACAGGGTCTATCTACAGTGTCCTCGGTCAAACAGAAAAATGACCGGAGGCCAACTGGTAAGACTGCGCTAGTCTTAACGTGGTGGGAAAACAGTGGAGACGGAGATGAAGAGGACAAGACTTGCAACCTACTCTGTTTGAGGAGCTTGAATGCTGCAGGAAGTCAAAGTTACGAAGAACAACAAATGTTTTAGTCTCGAGAATAAATAAAGCTTTCAGTCAGACATGAATCATCGTGACAACACACAACCGTCATTAACATAACAGAGAGCTCAAAGAGACAAAAATGTATAAAACAGCTGACAGACATGAAACAGGCCTCATTAAAGCAGCTAAACTAATCATAGGCTGAAATGATTAGATCTAAGATGTCTGTCCGTTACCTTGTGGTGCTAAACCTACAAATGCTGTCGAATGACACAGCATTACTATGATAACATAAGAACAGCTTGAATCATAAAACATGTGTGCAGATTGTGAGCAAAAAAAACTATGAAACGGGACCAGAAGTCAGTTATGTTATTTTATATAACATATGACAAATAAAGGATGGATTTGTATGATCAAACACCATCCATAGTTTGGGTTCTAATTCCACCAAATGTTTTCCAGTGGTCATCACTAGGCTGCCAAACAGAGATAACAACTTTGCACATGCTCATTAAAAAAGAACAGGTAAGAACTGTGTTTATGTAGCTGCTGGTTTCTAGAAGCGTTGCCAAGCCGTGGACGTCTGGGCTCACTGCTCTTCATTACCAGACGAGGTAATATGTCATTTGAAACAAGTTTATTAAACCAGAGAATCATCAGAAACACGTGGAGCCTCAAAAGACCAACACTGGGGGACACTTAGAGTAACAAACCACCTTAATCAGCCACATGAGGAAACACCTGAGTGCAGGTGGCCCAGATACCTTCTTCAATTTAGGTGAAATTTGTGTGAAACATTTGTGTGTGACGGGCCGGCCCGGTTGACCTTTGATGGCCTCTGGAAACATTTATTAATATCTTTAAAGTGATAGTAGCACAAATGGGAATTTGCACAAAGGCGGTGGGGTCGACTTCACCAAGGTAACCAGAGCAGCCTGAGTAATTAACAAGCTTTGACTGGACTCACGTTGATGGGGTCCAGCACTTTCACTGCCGCCTGGCTCCCGTCCTTCTTGTTGGTCACTTTGTAGACTTTGCCATATGTCCCTTTCCCGATGGTTTCCACTATGTCCCAGTCGGCCGAGGGATCGCCCAGGTTCTCCAGCCCAATCATGCTGGACTTGTAGGAGTACAGCCCATAAAGAGATCTCCTGTGGATCAAACCGGATCCGGGGATCAACAGTGTTTTCATAAATCCTGTCAAAATGTTGTGATTGTGCGGTTCAAATAAACCAAGGGAAAAGGTTAATCCTGTTTCTAATGCTTAATGCTTTGCACAGGGAACAGAAAGCTGGTTGTGATTGACAGAGGTCACACTACTGCAGCATGAGAACAAAACACATCTAGTTAAAAGGAAAAGCAGATCAAATCTATAAACAATGAAGCACAGACAGCATCATTCCAGCAGCTTCCTGAGAGATAAATAGCCACTAATGTGCCACATTATAATCTTAAAACAAACATATTTAAATGTAAGAACACAGTCTATACTTACATGGCGAGTGTTATGTTCTTCTGACTCATCGGCACTGAGAAAAGTTACAAGCGAAGAGTCTCTAGTGATCATAATACAGCAACACCGATAGCAACAGCTAATGCTTCCTTGGGCAACAAGCGGCGTTTCCCACAGTCACTGAATTAGCCGTCTCCACTGAGACCTTGCTGTGCACACTAAGAAGTGCAATCTGCTGGAGATCAATTGGATTGGTCAGAGATTACCGGGCCTGAAGCGGCAAACTCTCACCACACCTTTAAACAAGCAGCTTCATGAAACGATCAAGGTGCTTTAGAGGGTTTTCTTTTTTATATTTAAAATATGATTATTTTCTTGTGACTAAAAACACCATGCAAGAACAGTAAAGTGACATGAAAGCATGAAAAATAAAATAATACAAAAGATAACAACCCCATTTCTTCCATGCTGGGAAGCACGCACCCACTTTTTAATAAAATGACACGTTTCCCCAGATAAACCTGATGGAGAGGGATGTTTATTTTCAATTCAGTGTCTGCTCTCCTCATCATAAACATGTTAATGCATCACAGAGGTTGTGTGTCCCTGAGGGACTGAAGGGGAAGTCTTTTATTTTAGGCGATCTGGAAAATTGATGTGAAAAATTATGCTTAACCCTGTCACGCGGGGACAGGTTTATAAATCAGAACACGATGAATTTCAGACGGGTGTCGAGCGGACACTCTCAAATATGCAGCACATCTGATGCCCTTCAGTGTGTCCTTTGTGGAAAAGACATGTGAGGGAAGTTACCACATGTTTCACATCAGATTTCATTAAAGAAAAGTACCAAATAACCAGTAAGTTTTAATAACAAAAACTAGCAACCTCTCAGCACGTTTGTCCCCTGAAGTTGCACGAGAATGGTGGAGCGTTGTTCAAAAGCTTTAAAAAGGCACACGGGCAACCTGTTTCAACATGTTTCAGGTCCTGAAGAGAGTCAGACATCGTACGCTGGTTTCAGAGTAAAGCATAACACACAACAGGATCAAACATTTATCACTGCTCTTGTGTTTTGTAACCTAAACCCCACGTAGGACACAAAACCAGTCGCCTGTTCTTAAGCCTCCGTCTTTATCACAGCTTTTAGTCCCTAACAATCTGCAGCAGAATACAGTAGATTCACATACACCTTAAACTTTATGTAGCCTACTGTTATGCTGTGGCTGTTAATAATGCTAACGTGTTTGTTTAAATTTTTACTAGAATATTATTCTGTGTTGTTGTAATTATTCGGCACCTAACTCTGCAAGAAAGTTTAACTAAACTTTATTTTAGGTTGGCACAAAACAGAGAAGCTCTGCTAATCTGGCTGCAAATAAATTACTTAGCAATTTATCAGTCGCACGGATACCATCTGCAATAAGTTCCCTTCATAGATGTTTTCGTTAATCATTGATTGTTGATGATTCAAGATAAATAAAAGGCTCAGATCAAAAAGTCAAGAACCAAACATACCTGCTTCTTTGAAAGTGTTTGCCGCTACCTCACATCGAAATGCTCCAGACTAATTTAGCCAATCTCCAGGGATTAATAATTTACCAGTCATCTGCAACCTGATACCCAGATGGCTTTAAATATTCAGGCGGCAGATGTAGCCAGTCATAATAGCTGGCTGATATGAAGCATCTCATGTTGCAGGCAGGTAACCAGGAAGTCTGTGACAGTTGCTAAATCATGTGACCGCAGCCAGTCTCCTCTAAGCACACACTGTTCTTTACTTTAAGACAATTTTAAACGTTAGTTTGTCAACATATTTGAGACTGACCCTTTAAACATGAAGATAGTAACCATCTAAGCTTAGCCACAAGTTTGCAACTTTGCAGATGCTGTAAAGAATGTGATACATATTTAAACCCTTATAAAGATAAAATAAGCAGCATATTTTAGCTCATATGCCAACTTAATCAATAGGACAACATTTTATTTCTATTTAGGCAATTCTTATTATTTAACTCTTATTAACGTGGGATAAGTACAAATTGAATGACTTTATGAAAGAATCTGAGAAGCAGCAGTCAGTCCTCCTGACCAGTGTGTTTGGTATTCATCACCTCAACTTGTAGGTTTTAAATATGTTTATAAAGACCATTTACCAAAAGTTTAACTACGCGCTGCTCTCCTGTTATTTCTGGATTATCTGCTGAGGACACACCTTGCACTTTCATTTGAATAGTTTTATATAAATTTATCAATTCTTCTTGTTGCTTCTGAGGTTTAAGTCAATATAAAACAGAGTAGTTCTAATTTCACTAGTTTGATTAACTTTTATATGAAATAAAGTTGATTATTTAACACATTTAAGTAACTTTGGTAAGTATGTACACTTTGAAAATTGGTTTTGGTGTTTTGCAACATGCAAACCAATGTAATTTCTACTCAGAACTACTGGTTAACCCCTTAACCCTCACCCCCAGAAAATATAATGGAAAATCAGCACATGGGCATTTTGCTGCAGGTTAAGGGGTTAAAAACTATGCGCATTAAATGTATGAAAGTCATTACAAAAATCCATTTGCTCAATTTGAATTTTAACAGCAGTACATTTTTATTCACTGCCATTTAAAGGGACAGAGGGACTGAAGAGCAGCTTAGGAACAAGATACCTACTGGTCCTCACTGGGCGAGAAGCTCAGGTTACCTTTTGTCTCGTGACACGTGACTATTTGAAATAAATAAATGAGCTAATCAAAGTCAAGTCACAGAAAGCTTCACAAAAACAAAACACAAAAACAACAGGTGTGTCATTTTTGTAAAGAATACCCTTTATTCTCCTCCTTTGAGGGTTTTTTTTTTTTCAACAAAAGCATTATTACTGTGATGACTGATAGTGTGACAAGCTGCACAACAACTTTATCACAAAAAAAAAAAACGATGCAAACTGAAAGTAAGTAATCCCATTTTCTGCTCCTATCAAACACACAATTCTACTTGTGATAAAGCCTCTTGGGAACTGCACTTGGTAAATAAACCCTTTGGTAGGTCTGCAGAGAGTGAGAGAGAGAAAAAAACTATAATCCTTTTAAGGGGATATGAGGAGGCTTTGCAGTAAACCTCCACCAAGCGAGACCTAAAGCCCGGTGCCCTTGTTTTCACCCTGGATGACCAATAGCCCCATCAGAAGGTGACAGACTTTGGCTGCTTTTCTGTTTTTTTTTTTTCCATTGTTATTGTTTTTTAAAATTTAAGCAGTTAACCTGCAGGATTAATTAGCCTGCAGGAGCAGAACAACACGAGATACAGAAAACACAATTATCAAAACAAAGCCACCCTCAACAGGATCAATCTCTGTCATCACAAACACCTCAGCTGCCTCCTTGTGCTGTGACTCAGCATAATAACCGCACATTACGCAGCCACTGACTGTTCAAAAGACAAGCTAGACGTTTTGTGTGTCTAGAAATTTCAAGGCAGACATGTAAAGAGCAGATCTGTTATGTTTACGGTTAAATCACAAATTATTTATACCCCAGTGAAAGATTTAAAATGAATGTTCTTTTAATCAAGGATTTTTTTTTTACTGATAGGAAAGGCAACAGGTATTTTTCAAAAGGTGTTAAAGCACAAGAGGCATTGTAAAAGAAATTACATTTGAACAAAATTAGCATATTAGAAGAAACTATTCAATAAGTAATGAAAAATCCTTTATAGACAAAACAGAAATCAAACTTTTTAGAGCTGATGGCAATGTTTCCACTCTAATTTATTTATATGATTTATCTTTGAGGATGGAAGGCCTCCCTGCCATCACCCTAATGTCTAGCTCCCTACAAATTCTTCTGGATTCAAGTCAGTCTGAGCCACTCCAAAACATTAATATTACCTCAAGTTAGAAAAAACATAAAAAGACTACTTTCTGTCAAAGGTATGGATATTTTTACAGCTAACTGCATGCAACTTGATGACAGTCAATATTAATACTTACAGTAATCATTTAAGGTTCCAAGTAATTTCATCAATAAAATATTTTGACAGTAGAAAGGTGTGTTTGTATTTACTAAAGTGCAAAATCAACATGAATGTTGATGTCAATTTTATTAATGTTGAGAAGTTTCAACAAAGTACATTTTTAGATGGTCTTGAGAACATAAAAATAAAAGTTTTATTTTTTTTTTAATAGTGGAGGGTATGAAGAGTTGTTCTAATGGGAAAAAGAGATGGTACCACCATAATTGTTTTTTGTGATTGAATTTAAAACACGTTTGTGTTTTTACTCCTCTGAACCATACAAAATATTTAAAATATCTAATGGCGATGATGCCGTCTTGTTGACTTGCACGGCTGCTTTTTGGATCAGTTTTCCAAAACACCTAAAATATTTCTTGAAGGCGGAAAACAGCCAGAAGAAGCAAGATCATTTAGACATTTGGGGATGTTTTAATTGAAATTTAAACATGCAGACAGCCTGATTATGAGCATGTTGCACATTCACAGCCTTTCCTTCCACACCTGGGAAAACTTTATAAAAATAAAAAAGAAAAAGAAAAAAAGAAAGAAAGAAAGACATGTCCTTCCTCACCTTGACATTACTTCCGTTGTTTTTCCATCTGTAACATCTGCAACACGGGAGAGGCTGTCAGTCACAGCAGGACCTCTGCATTCACCTCCCGATATCTGGGTCAAGTTTAATATAAACCCCCATGGATGTTTAACTCTTATGTTTAAAGGCTTCCCACACAGCTCACCTCTGTAGGAATAAATAGAAAGAGATTTTCTGCCTACTTGGTAATGGCTTTCAATTATTAACTTTCCAGATACCCGAGCATGTTGTCCCGCAGACCGGAAGTGGTTAACTGCATCACCACTGTCACTTTATACAGCCTTCAACCGTCTATTCATGCTGCGGTAAGTCTGAGCCTACCTGCACAGGAAGCGACGGGAGGAATGTCCAAGGAAGCTTGTCGGAGGACCGCTTGTGACACCAACATCTCTACGTCTGAACACGGTTGCAGAAACTCTGAGGGTTTCAACTGTGGCTAAACACAGATTTTTTTTTTCCTTCTCGTTGCCTAATTGGAAGAGAAAAGTGGCTTTGTACTGCGGATAGTCATTATCCACAGAGCCTCCCTTGTTTTCGGACTCCAAACCAATTATGCTGCAAATACTCCCTCGCATGGATTACTGACAACTCGAACTCCTTTACTTTCAGCAGCACCAAATCAAGAGCAATTACACAGATTTTTGTTTTTAGGCGTTAAAACGAAATTTTGTCAACCATCTGGTTATTTAACATGCCAGCTTTTCACTGCATAGAAGTTACATTTTTCAGCCCAGACTGAACTTTCTTCTGATGTAACGTTGATGTCCAGATTTCAGCTCCTGTGAACTGAACTGCCTAGAGGTCACATGTTTTACATTAAGTTCATGACAGCAACACAATTAAAACAGCCAGTCAAGTGTTAGTCAAGCGCAAAAAAAAAGCTTTTTGTACCTTATATATCTAGTTTATCAGTTTGTTTACACTCAACTTGAACGCCAATTTAATCTGCCCAAGTCCTGTTGGGCCGCTTCCAAAAGACTTTCTTCCATGATTGTCCTGCATTTAGCTTCATTCATCTCTCCAACTCTGGCCAGCTTCCCTTTTCCTGCTGGAGAAAAGCACACACACACACACACACACACACACACACACACACACACACACACACACACACACACACACACACACACACACACACACGCACAGCTTTCTGCATGCTTTACAAAAGTTTGATTTTGGTTTCATCTGACCAGAGAACCTTCTGGCATGTTTGCGGTGTCCTCTGGTAAACTGTAAACAAGCACTTTTATGGCCTGCTTTCCAACAATGGCTCTTTTCAAATTCATTTTTTAAGGATATCAAGATAATGGGGCTGAATACAAACACAATTTTTAGATTTCTACATGGAAAAAGTCTGAAAATGCTTTAATACTCAGTAGATAATAGTTTTTCAGGCCAATGTGTTGATTTTGAGCCAATAGAGAGAGTCTATAATAAATTGAGACCTGATTTAAAAAGTAATTAGATATATTTTCTACAGTAAATGCATTCAAAGCATTAAAAGTCCAAAATCAATAACATCCATTTTTAGGCAAATTTAAGTTTAATGGAGTTTCTTCTCAGTACTGATGTTGACTTTATAATATTACTTTGATTAAATTGGTATAAAAATAACTAGGTGAAATATTTGTGTTTCTTAATTGTGCTGCAGTATATGACAATAATCAAAAAAACAACAAAGGAAACCAAGTCAATGTGTGCTTATATTTTATTCACATATGTTACATTTTGCAATAAATGTCCCAAGTCATACTTCCTGGTCAAACTCAGAAAGTTTGAGTCAGCACCTACAGTAATGTACTGTATTCCTCTTCATTCACACAGGAAAACACACAGAAGCTTTCAGTTACAACTTTACACCCGTTACTCATTGGCTATTTGGTTGCGGTCATTTACAAAGTGGGTACAGCGAAAATAAAGGAAAGAAATTAAACCTGGGGGGAAGGGAGGGGGAGAAAAATCAGCATGCAGAAATTCAGAAGGAAGTTCCCATGTGTGCTCTTTTTTTCCCCCCACATCGCAGCACAACGTGGCCCAGCATCCCAGACGGCCGTAAACCGAAGCTTCGCAGGCGTGACTGAGCCAAATTTCCACCCTTCTAGAAAGCAAGGTGATAGTCAGAAAACTGGGTAGCTCAGACAAACAATGGTTGCTTAAAGGATGCCATGCACAGTGTTATAATGGACACCAACTCCGACGATCCTCCAACGTCAAAAAGCAACTACAAATCACAGCTAGATGATGCACGAGTAAGAGATAGTCATAATAAATTGCTCTGTACTGAAGATATGAACTTGATTAAAATGCATAAAGGGAGAAAAGCCTTTCCAACAGCACAGGAAGATCAATTAGGAGTTCTGGCTTCTCGGCAAGCAAACTTCCGCTTAGCCGAGATTCAAGAGGTTGAGAGGAAACTCCTTCAAAGTTTGATATTTTTATTCAGACGTGACGCAGCAGGACTCGGTGCCTGTGCGGTGATATTTATGAAGCTGGACTCGTTTGAGTTTTTTTTTTTCCTTTTACATCCAAACAAAAAAAAAAAAAGAAAAGAAAAACTCTAAAAAAAAAAAAGGCAGGTTAATGTCACATGGAGTGGGTGCAATGTGGCGACCGCATACCTCCTTAAACTCTAAAGTGAGTTTGAATCCACATTCCCAGCCACTAACTGTAAACTCAAAGCACAACCTTACGAAAAGAAAAAAAAAAAAATCTTCACAAAAGTTAACATTAGTTGAACAATGAGCAGCAGCATTTATTTAAATATCTAAAACGTATTTTAAACAGCAAAGACAACAAAAAAGGAAACATAATAATTCCTGAGGATGGATTGCAACTAGACCCAGAAAGATTCCTTTCTTGTTCGCAAAAGAAAACTCTTGGTGTATTGATGAGTGGACTTGGTCTTGCCTACCATCGCACGTGAGCAGACGACAAGTGCAGCCTGCAGAAAACGTTTTCACTCATTAGGGAGCTCAGAAAATCCATGGCTGAACAGCAGCGGGCGCCGCGATAAATATAAGGGATATGTTTTTTTCTTCATCGTAAATGGTGCAAAAAACATATCAACTCTGTTAGGGACGTTCAGCAACCCTGATATTATGTTTTCTAAATCCACATCTGCCTGATCTGTGACGTTTCAAACCCAAACAGGACAGACTTTTAAAGCCTGCTCCAGATAACCTGGGTAAACTTATTCCCACTACTTTGAGCTCAGATTCAGATTTTTTTTTTCCTGTTGAAAACCACACAATAGATCACTTGAGCACACACACACACACCCCCACACGCGCACGCACGCACACACACACACGTGTTAGTCTTTTAGGCATGACTGTACACCAAACTTCACATAAACTGAAAGCTGTGGCAGCGATAACCTTACTGGATGTTTGTTTTTTATCATATTAAGGATTTTCCAAATATTTTAATCAAGGCAGACACAAGCCAGGAAATCATAATAACAATGATAATAATAATAATAATAAAAAACATCTCTATCTTGGGTTTGTATGTGTTTGTAAGAGGACTTTGGAAGATCTTAGAGTCCATTATAGTGTGGCCCCCAGCGTTTATTGATGTGATCGAAGGTGTGGGAAACCCACTGTTGCTCCAGCACTCGATACCTCTCTTCACACAGGAACAGAGGTTTGCCACGGCTAAAGGAAACAAAGGCAGTAGGTCAAGAAATGTTTGCATATGCTGAACCACTCATTCAAAGAGTATTTTAAAGTACTTTAAAGCAAAACAAAGGAACAGAAAAAAAACAAACATGAAAAATAAGAAATGCGTATTAAAAGCAATCGGACGGGCTGGTTAATTTGAGTAACTATGTTTTATATATGATCTTTATTGGTAAGCTGCAGCAAACGGTAAGGTTTTCAGTCATTACTTTAACATTTCTGCACGTTTCAGCTTTTCAGGCAGTTGGTTCAAGAGCCGAAAGGACCCAAAGTGGCCATGTGAGGAAATGATTATCCCCTGTCCAAGTTTCCTGTTTTCTCACATTTAAGGTGAAAAAACTCCAAATCATCACCAAAACCCTTCACTTCACAACTTCACAGATCTTTGTACTCTTGATAATGTCAGACTGGTTTTAAGCCAATATTTAGTTGCTGGAGAAAAATTCCATTCCAGTTAAATGTAGAAGGGCATATGTATTGTTTCTTTTATGCTTAAAAAGATAAAAAATAAAACAGAATAGTGTGATCAAAAGTTATTTAGCTCTGTATTCTAGAAGCAGTGTTGATATTGTTCATTCTTTAATATATATTTTCTTCATCATTTTCAGACTTACAAAAAAAACGAGTAATAATCTTTTTAATTAACATCATAATATTTTTTCATGCTTTAATAACCTTGTTTATTTAGTTTAACCACAAAACTTAACATAAGTTCACTTTTAATTTTCTAAAATGAATGATCCTTTTATTTGTTCCCAACAACGTACATAAACTAACCCAAATGAGCCACTAACAGCCTGAAAAGCTTTTTTAAAAGAGTTTTAAAGCGTTTAAACATGCATCATACCGTAAATCTCGATCTTCTTCCCCATGAGCGTCAAGGTAAACGGAGCCCCACAGACAGAAACGATGTCCGCGGATGATGATGATGACTGAGGCGTTTATCAGTAGAAAGATGCCTGTAGCTGCGCCACAATGCTGGGAGTGCTGCAATGATACAGTCAGCACTTTAAAAGGATTGTTTTTCCTACATTTCAAAACAAAATTCTATTTCTTTGGGATACTAAAACATTATTTTTAAGTAAAAAAAAGAAAAGAAAAATCAAAACTATTGTCATAAACTTACCAAAACACATTCACAGGTACCCTGCTGTTTACAGCAGACGCCTTTGAGACAGACGAAAGAGCCGCAAACGAGGCAGAGCGCAGGGTCTTTTGGCACTTTTTTGCAGACAGTGCAGGCCTTTCTGTGATAGTACTGGAAGATGATGTTGTAGTTGTCTGGTAGCTGAAGAAGGCGAGGCGCTGCCCACTGAGGTTCTTGGACCAGCAAGCTCTGCACGGGAGAAGGACGACAGCAAAGGTCTTACAGTCTTTCTGCCCTTCTGTCTTGCAATACTAATGAATAAAGTTCACTAGAGCCAAAAAACAAAAAAAGGACAACTGAATTTATGTTATTAAAAACGAGACACCTGCAGAAATGTAATCACTGACAACTCACAAGGGTTTGCTTTAGCTCATTCAAAATCTCAAACGCGAATCTCAGAAAACCCCCGAATGCTTCAGATTATTATTTTTTTCTTTTTTTTACCAAAGTTGGTACGTTGACTAAAATGGACATACTAGTGACTGCTCAGGATGCATCAGAGATCGCCCTGTGACCTCATCGCACCACTGCGTCACCAGGTCAAAGGCGCTAAAGGGCCACTCCAGACATGAGGCACTGTGTACGGCGCTGGGAGGCTGAGGAGCTGACGACAGCAGCCCTAAACACACAGCCAAAGACGAGAACTCCTCTTCCTCCTGAGGGAGACAGGAAAACAACAAGTGAGCAAAAAAAAAGGCTGTAAAAAATTAGGCAAAAAAATAAAAAAAGTTTTAATCTCAGCGAGCAGAAAAACGTACCGTGCAGCCAGTCAGGTTGTCTCCATAAAGGTGGTGCTGCAGAAGGCAGGAGAGGCGAAGGAAGGGCAGACAGAACTGCTGGAGGCTGAACTCGATGGACTGTGGCGACCACACACTGGAGCTCAGCTGGAGAGGAAAACAAAAAACAAAAAACAGAAACAACTGATCAATACCCAGGCAACAGCTCGCTGATAACAATGTGATATAAAACAACTCCTGGAGATTAGCAGAGATATTAGATCACTGTTTATGAGGGTGATGGTCGATTAATAGTAAAAGAAGAAATGAAAAGGAGACGGTGTGTGATCTTCATGGTAGTAAAGCTTAAACGAAGGCTCACCATAGACGTTTCTTCACTGTTCACTTTGTAAACACTCTTGTCCTTTGAAAGTTCGGTGATGACGTGGTTGAGCAGAGCTTCGAATGACTTCTCTGGGTTCGGAGCATTCTGTGGCAGAAAATGGAGGATTTTACCATCATGATGTTGACAGCAAACAAACACGGACAAGATTAAATATTTAAGTCAACTCTACCCTAAAATAATACTACAGACAAAAGCTATCGCCTAAAAAAAAAACAACTTGAAATGATTCCTATAAACTACATGTCAGGTAGCCATATAGCATCTGCTCCCTGTGATTAGAAACAGAGAAAGGTAAAGTCTGGTGCGCATTTAAGAAATAATGAAACGTGTTTGTTGAGCTGAACATGATGATGAAATACAGAAAAATCTGAGAACTAGAGAATGAATAATTTAACATAACAAGCCTCGAGCCTAGAGTAGCATCAAAGAAACTTGATTCTGATCCTCTAAATATATAAGTTTTTAAATTTCACATGTGTAAATTATGTGTGAACCATTTTCCCAGGTATAGAATTCAACCAGAAACCTTTAGATCACAAATGGGAATAAGAGTAAAAACTAAATAAATCTATTACAGTAAAAGCAAGCAGTGAAAAGAAAAAAAAAACTATTGTGTAAATGTATTTATGTAGGTATATACTGCGTATAATTATTTGGGAAATTATGTACGACTAAGTGACCTGTGGAGGTGACTTCTTTCAATGGGTTTTTATTTAGGGGTATCACATTAAAAGGGGGCTGAAAACAAAAGCATGCTACACGATTCAAAATTTTACACATAAGACGATGAATGCCCCACCCATCTTGCAAACGAAGCTAGGCCAGAACGTAGCAGACTCCTTTTAACAAACTAGCATGAAAACAAACCCAGGTTAAAAGAAATTAAGCATAATTATGAGTTTAATCATTCAACTCCTAAATATTAATATTAAAATCCTGGAACGAATGTATGAGCAAACTTACAGAAGCGAAAGATTTCACTTCTGACACACAATTTAACTTGCTGGATGGACAGACTTTATGAATATTAAAAAAAACCAAAAAAACTTATTTACGCATTTTTTATATTATCCAAACACAACGATTTACTTTAGCATTCAAAGGTCTCTCCAATATAAGACGTGCTGGCCCTACAGAACATACTGACTAGTGCAGCGTAATGTCTGATTAGCAGGAAGAGACATTACTGAATGTGTGTTCTGCTGATCTGGCTGCTGTTTTATACAGAGGAAAAGCTGAACGCATTCATCAAGCTGAAGGTGGTAGAATATAAAACAGAAGTCTTATCTCGTCTGCTGTCATTCGTCGCAGATTTATAGGTGGGGATTTTCGAGTCTAAAGCTTTCCTTCGTTTGTTTCGAGCCTCTGATCTGTCTTCACTGTGCTTTCCCGTTCACTTTCATGGCAGTCGCACTCAACTCAATATGGATATTTTATGCCGTTTCAAAGCCGTGTCAACAGTGAGTAGCGATCACAATTAAAGTACAATGGAAAATTACTATGCTTAAAGATAGAAATCCCTCAAATGAAAAGTTCTCCAGCCAATTAGCTTAATCACTGAACAACTCCAGTGATATTGTTGCACACTGTTTTGTATAGATATTAATTATATTGTGCCAATTTACGACAAACAAAAGACACTTCACAAAAAACCCCAAACAGAAACAGATGCAAAGATGTTAAAGACCTTCAACTCTGTTCTTTAAGTGGATATTGTTACAGCAATGAATATTGTCTGATATTGAGAATTTAAAATGAATACAATACAGCTTGCCATAAGTGCTGTATTTTATGACCTAGGGCAAGCTAAAGCCACACCATTTATTTCCCACTACTGCTGTAAAACTAGAAACCTGCATTTGCATACTGCTGACTAAAAATGAGCATGTTCATGTTCAGCCTGCTGCATTATTTCCAGGTATTGTTGCATTAGTTAGGTGTGGGCTGCTTTAAATAGGAGTTCAATTTATTCAGTGATATTTTTATTTTTTTGTTATGTACTGTTCTGAGTGAGAAACATCACTGTCTGTGACTGATGCATTCTCAGCATTTCTGTGCAGTTTAAGAGGAATAAAAGGGGAGTGACAAAACTAATACATCTCAGCAAGATAAACAAATTACTTACATTTTTTTTCTAAGTTAACTGTTTTTACCAAGATATGAAAATGAAACATCACATAGCTACTGGAAAATAAAACAACCTATAATAAGCACGTGGCCTCTCAGATCAAGGCCGTGTGGTTTAACATTTACCTTCTTAAGTGCTCCTGATTTGACCCAGGCTTGCCTTTCTTCTGAGCTCAGCTTGGTTGACAGTGCAGCTAAAGCCTGAGTGAACTGCAGGTTGTACAGCATCTTGATCACGCAGGTAAAGTGCTCTAAACGAGGTCAGAAAGAGACACCAGCAGGATGAGCTAGTAAGGTTTCTGGATTTAAAAGTGCGAGTTGGAGGGTTGTAGGGATATCACGTCTGACACGGAAAGCTGCAGTGGACAACACACTCAATAATTAGCAGAAAACTCAGCCAGACTAAAGCAACGGAATGGAAAAATGGAAAAAAAAATACTTTGTTTAAAAGTTTTACAGATAAAGAACCTAGACTTGTATTTACAACTAAATGTAGAGCACGTTCTACAGTTCACCAACAAATTTATCTTCCAATCAGTTCTTTAAAGAATTTACTTCATTTTCACAGGGAATGAATAAAGTAAAGAACGAGGGAGATATGAGGGAGGGCGAGTTCTTCATGATCCTCACAGCCAAAACAGCAACATGAGTACAGACAAAAATACTCATGTTGAAAATGCTTCTTTCAAGCGTTCAGCCTCAAATAATAATGCAGGGCGTCCTTGTGTTACAGCTACAAGAAGGTCTGTACCCCTGTGATTTCCTGATGCTGGGGGAGAAGCCTTACCTTTACGCAGAGGCTGCGGCATAGTTAGCACAAAGATGATGAGGAGGGATGGGACATCTCGAAACAGCATGGGGACCTCAGGTCTCTCCTCATCAAAGCCACTGCAAAAACACACCAAGGAGCTTTTTCATTACTCAAACGGTCCTGCGTGTAACTCAGTGAAATGTCAAACAGTTGTGGTAATGTGAAACCCTGAAAAAAAAAGCAAGTCAAAAACTATTAAGCACATGAAGAAAATGTTGTGTATCTGAAGGCTGTGTATCCGAGACCATTCAGATACACAGCCTTGTGTAACAGCCTTTTTTTCTTTTTTTTTTTTGCTAAAAAAAAAAAACCTAACTAATAATACTAGTTCATGTATGAGGTTGAGTTTATTCTCTGCTTATTTGTTTCACACATTTGGTAAAATCACTAACAACGATCAATAAAAAAAAAACAAGACAAGACAAGCAAGGTAAGGCGGTGGCATACGTCACAATATCAGAAAAAAGGTAAATTAATTGTACGATCATACCATTTACAATTTTGTTTCTTTTTAGCTCAATAGTCTAAAAAGATACAAATCATCTTGTTGAAATCTTGAGATTTTTGAATGTTCTAACAAATGTTTTGCATGGAGAGTTCAACAAACAGAACTCAAATAAATTCACCCTAAAGAAAATCTGACTGTAATGTAAGAAGGAATCTCTATCTCAGTTGTGTCACAGAGAATGAGACGGAGGAAACTAGGTTCTCTCCTAATTAATATAAAAAAACTAAAACACTTTTTTTCCCCCATCTCTTTGTTCATCTGACTGCATCTGCGACGTTTGTGACTGAAAAAGTGTGACCTGATGCCAACAAGACCCATCTGCAGGAGCAAACATCTGTCTTGTTGAGCTGACAAATCAAGTCGATTGTGCTGAATTTTATTTAATTTTATGTTTTTCTTCACCGTTGCAAATGTCAACTGCTGCGTATCTATTGGCGATAAGCAAGTTCAACATGAAGGTAAACACCGCAATGCTGCATAAAGCACATCTAAAAGTGGCTTTAGACCATCTGAGAGGAAAAGCTTCTGCTGTGGTTTTCCATTTTTAATTTGTTCAACAAAGACGTAGCTTCAAAAGAACCCTTCTCTTGCATCCCCTGATTGAAATCCTTAATGCATTCTGGGTAACATATTCTTATTTTGTGCCATTCCAATTTACATGTCTTTTGTTCGGTGCATGGCCCGGTCTCCACTCTACCCTTGAAAGGCTGCTTCGGGGGTTTAGAACAAGAGGAACTGCACTTAAAGAATAAAACCTTCCATTTCCAAACCACTCAACACTTAATTCTTCAGTGCACTGGAAGAAAAACCTTAGAGGACCGAGCTTTCAGCCATTATCTGCAGCCGCACACTCAAACATTTCCTTTTTAAGATTCTCTCGTAAAGAAAATGGCAAGAGGGATGTTTGGCATCGACGTGGAAACGTCTCTCCGTCCCATATAACTAGACTACATTAGGTCGACAGCCTCAGGGTGTGAATGACACTGCTCCCTTATGAAGCTCTAACAAGAGTATTTTTAAACAGCAAATAGGTCCAAAGAGAATACCGAGGCTGCAAGCACTTTGACGTGTTTGCAGGTGTGAAAGCATGTCTAACAGAACATTAACAGAGGAAGAGAGGCTATTTGAGCTTCTTTTTCAGGTGCAGTAAACCATGTTTTCCAGAGCTAAACAATATGCTGAGTCACAGTATCAATTTGTGCAATGTAAGGCACTGCTTGGATGCAATATTTGGTGGGCTGCTATATTTAAATGCTATATTTTTAACATTATGTTTGGTTGTGAGGACAAACTTTGGCAACTGAGATTCTTAAGCTAAAAGGGAGTTAGCTGAACCACGTGACATTTTCACTGCAATATTCAATGACAAATTGCAGTTGAATGTTTCTCCAACATAATGCAGCTCCAATTCTTTCAAATCATCAATTATGGAATCCAAATTGATATTCTTTTTAAATTTCCTAACATTTCCTTATTTTTTTTGTCTGGTTGTTTTACCAAACATAAAAAAAAATCCAACCTATGTATTTGTACCTTTTTGTATTTTGCTAAATAAATACTAATCCCTTTAAAGGGCAGGAGACAGCTGGGTGCTGGTGTTTCACCGCTGCTCCCTGTACACTCAATTTGACAGGGTCGTTTGGCTCTGCGTGGAGTGCCCGGTAATTTGCCAGATGCAGCAATTACTGGTATCTATGGTAACCAGCCACAGTCCCCCCCCTCCCTCCCCACACCTCTTTTTTCTGCTTTTAGATCCAGTGTGTTTTTATGCTAGAGAAAATGGTGAGAAAGACACCAGAGGATGGAAAAGTTGCAATGCATCAACAGAATAACAGATTTCCTTTTAGGAAGAGTATATGAGGACGAACGTTACTCACTCTGCGTCCTTGTGTTGTACAATCTGCGTCAGCTTCGTCCACGGGTTGTACGCTGAATCGATGCTGTAGAGTCTCATGTGCATGGCCAACACGTGGAACAGCTGATCTGAAAGAAGAAACGACAAAACATCTTGTTGTTGTCTCACAAATCGCTCGCATGAGAATGCAATCGTGTTGATCGCAGCTTGTTTTATCACAGCAGCAAGCAATGCTGAAGGACTTATGAGAGCCCTATGAGAGACGGCAGGCTAATGTTTGGCTCAGATGAAACGGGGCCAGCCCAGATGGACTCATGGCCAGGTCCGACAGTCTAGAGAGTCTCTTTTACACCTGTTCTTTGTGAAACTAATGGAACATGAAGACAGACCATCGGTGCACACACAAAACCATGTTTAGTCACTACCTCAATTAATTACCATGTCCAGGCGTTACTTTAATGTAATAATATGTGTAACATGTTTATTATGCAAGGTGAAAAATCTAAATTCATTCAAATCTGCCTAACAACAGAGATGGACGATTTATAAATGCGGCTGCTCTCAGGACGAGAGCGGTAACAAAAAGCATTCGCTCTCGTTTATTTGGCTTTACAATGATTTCTGAGGCAGTAATGCAGCAAAATGGCTTCAAATAATCGACACTGTAATTTTCCTGCGAGCCAGTTTTCAATTCTTGGAGCAACACTGCCCTCCGCAGGTAAAAAGAGACACGGCAAAGAGAAATCAAGGTGTCAGATTCTGACGGCATCCCATTTGTCTTTCCTGCAGATTGTTTCCCCTCTCTGCCATCGTTCTCCTCCAGCCAGCAACAAACCAGAGAGAGGCAGCTACAGGGAGGAGGGAAGATCTTAAAAACAGGAGAGAGAATAAAATCCTGGCTATAATTAACTAGGCTCCTCAAAATATATGCATTAAGTATATGCTTGTTCCAAGTTTTATGGCTCCAATTTTTTCCATCTCTTTGTCAAGAGGAAGCAGAGTCAAGTGAAAACAATTTCGACCACCAAATAGAAATAACTAAAAGTACTTTCCTTTGAGACACATAGTTGGTGGAAAACAAGAACAAATTTAAATAAACCTTATCATCACCGTGCTTTATAGGTTCCTAAACAAAACAAAACAAAAGCTTTTCGATTGCAACAAGTTGAGCAAAACATCACCAGTGATTAGATAACTTGGCACGACCACTGTTACAACAGTGCCTTGTTCAAGTGTTCATATCTCCTGAAATGTTCCATATTTTGTCCCCTTACAACCAGTTAAATGTCTTTGATTTTGATTTTTACATGACAGAACAACCCAATTATAGTAAGGTGGAAGAAAATCATGTTTTTCTTCCACCTTTTTTTTTTTTACCAGAAAAAATCAGTTTTTTCTGGTAAAAAAAATCTGTGAATCATTTTGTTTTCTGTCACGCAGCGTGTTTCAACATGGTGGTTAGTGTGACCAGTGCATTATGGGTCAATGCATTCTGGAGAAAAAGTTACGGTGAGTGTTGTGAACCACAAAAACAGCAACTTGAGTGAGACAAGAAGGACACTACTACATGTCCACGGCGCGAAACACCGGGGTCTGATTGGTCCTTTGAAATTACAATCACTTACACACAGATCAACAACGACTCTGAAATGAATGCAGATAGTTACTAGTATCAATAGATCCACATCCCAGGACCAATTGGGGTTTGGTGCACAATTACTTTTTTCTAAGATGATGCCCTAGTTGTCTCAGGTCATGTAATTAAATATTGGTTTACAGACTAAAAAACCCACAAACCACTAATAACACTAATGCCGCTTCCAGTCCTGCATATTGGACTGGAAGTGGCATTGAGTTGGAACAGGGAAGGTCAGCATCATTATCCTTTAAAATGCCTTTAAAGTAGCAGAGTTCAATTTTTTCAGCTAAAAGAGCAAAGCTGCTTAAAAGCTAGACTCTCTACATTTGATTTAGCAGGTGCCCAGGGAATTGAAAAGAGAGCTTGTTCCTACAGTCAATTGTAACCTCATCAGCTGAACACATGAGGGACCTATAGGGAAGCAGGCTTAAGAGCCCCATGGGCTCTCACAGTTAGTGAACGTCTGCCTTTTTCCTTTAAATCCATTTCCCCAAGAAGAATGAACACTAATGTACTGCAAATGAGTAAATTTGGCTGTCAGTGTGGCTACACGGTTAATGTAGCTCAAAAATGGCAACCCTTAAGGGGAGAAATCTCTCCAGGCACTCGGGGATGACGGGGCGTTTCACTGGAGCAGCTGCAACTCTGACAGAACAATTAAATAACTAGAAAACGGGAAGTGAAACCCAACAAAATCACACATCCATCTCTCCAGGATTTCTCACTCTATTCATCGATGAAATTTAACTTCTCTGAATGGCAATTTTTAATCTACGTTTTGTAGTTGAGAAGAAATACAAATATTCAGGTTTTCCTTTCTAATTCAGATCTCATCATATCTTAGTTAATGACCTTGCAAACTGTAAAAAAAAAAAAAACACTATAAGTTATACGTTTTTTTTCCCCCTCAACAGTTGAGCTTAGTACTGAACAATGTACTGAACTGCAAATAACACAGTTTTCCAAATAGTTCACTCAGAGCAGAATCCATAATTTTTTTTTTTACCATTAATTAACTTGTTTCCCCCCCCCCCCCCCCAACGGTCGAGCTGTAGTACTGAACAATGTGCTGAACTGCAAATAACACAGTTTAAAAGACATAAGCTTTTACAAAATAAAAAACAAACTAAAGATTGTTAAAAACTCATATGCTCTTTAAAACACAATTTAATGAAACCTGACTGCAGAAAGAGAGGTGGTCCTTTCCGACTCGAATGCCTAGTTAAGTTACTTTGTCATTATAAATCAGGCCAGTATCTTCTCTTGGCATGCAGCGATTGTTCACCAATAAAATATAAGAAATCGAACCAGCAACTACTCACTTAGACATGAGCGCTTGGCAGCAGCGCTGGCTCCTCCAGAGCACAGGTTTCCTCCCCGATGCACAAGCTCCAGCTCCAGGTTTGTCCTGAGGGTCAGAAACATAAGCAACCAACTGATTGGTAAGCAGGTCAGCTGGTGCAAAAGTGATCACCAGAATATGCTCATGACTGCGTCATCACAGCTTTTAGTAAAGTCATAAGTCTTGTAAAATAACTGAAGTTATTCCTTTTAAACTGTTACCAATGAAACGTTTAATAATAAATGAGCTTTGCACAAGTGAAAATCAATACAAATTCAATTAGCAGCACATTCACATCAATGGTTTTCCACTGGACTTTGTGGGGAATTAACAACAGTTTATCTATGAAGCCACTCAATTAGCAACATTCTCCACCCAGTATTGCTGTACTTACCGTATTTTCCGCACTATAAGTCGCTCCTAAAAACCTTCAATTTCCTCAAAAGCCGACAGTGCGCCTTATAATCCGGTACGCCTTATATATGAACCAATATTGAGCCACAGCAGGTCTAGCAACTACGATAAGCAGCCACCGACTTCATTTTCGCCCGTAGAAGAAGAAGCGCGCGGTGCATGCTGGGATAGTTGTCAGAACGCTGGTTTGTTAATAAAGTTTGAGTATCTACCTACCGACCTGATAATCAGGTCGTCTGCAGGTCATTTAGCACCACGTTCTCCACGAACATGCTGTCCGCGAACGGAGAAGGGTGATCATCGTCCGGCCCAGTCGCAGAGGGCTCTCCACGCTAACCGGAGTCAGACTGTTTTGTTGACATTCACTTTAGTGCAGCTCCATCTAATGGATGCATAACGTAACTCCAGCCTCTACTGTAGCGTCTATTCTATGCGCCTTATATATGAAAAAAGTTTTAAAATAAGTCATTCATTGAAGGTGCAATTTATAATCCGGTGCACCTTATAATGCAGAAAATACAGTAGATTTCTGAAACTCCCTAGCTTACTCTGTAGGTGAAACATACGTAAGGAAAACTGAAGTTTTGCAGGGATTATGGAGAGTCGTCTAAAAACTGCATCACGCCTTAAATGTGCCTCTGTGATAATTAGAGACACACACAGATTGGGGATTACGGAACTTCATGGTCGACAGAACCCCAGTTTGTGATCAGTTGGTCAGACGCTACAATTGTAGTATCGTTTTTAGATTAGTGAAAATCAAAATACAAAACAGAAATACAAATATGACCAGTAACTAAAAAGCTAACAGTCTTGTTCATCCTATAGAAAACTATTCTCAGATTTGATCCAGTGACCTGTACACGACATCTACAGAGTGAATGCAAACAAGGGAGTGTGCATATATTTGCGTAACTAGTTGTGCGTTACTGTAGACTCTGATTTTCAGTCTATTACTATAAAAAAGCTTGGAAAGACACCGCCTAGTCAAACCCTCTGCCACTTAATGCACTTTGTCAGCACAACTCCTTCACATTGCATAATAGATTTTCCACGAGACGCACTATTAGCATAAAAGCCCTTCCAAAATCAGTTTATGTAAATTGTTCTATTATCAGTTTTATAACCATGAATATTAAATGTGCAAACAGTCATCCTCACATTGGGATTTTGTTTTGGAAATGATAAAAAATAAAAAACAAGACATCTAAGAACATAGATGGTGAAAGCAGATATGTTCTTAGGTGTTGCTAAAAATGGGACTGATCTGGGTCCGTCTTGCCAAACCTCTGGCCGTTTCTTCCTACAGACCATGGAGGAGAGGCAAATACTTGGGTTTCCTGGGAGAAAAAAAAACCCAATTTCACATAGATAATGCAACCACAGTGAAGCTCCATCTGGCTCTTACTGATAAGAGCACCCGTGTGACAGAAGAATTTTCCACTCCTCGGGCAATTTGCTCCGTTCATTGAACTTCATAGCACCAACATGCTTCCAGACACACTTAGGGGATCATTCTGTTTAGGGCAGAGGGCTGAGGGTACCAGTGTTGGGTGGACAAGAGGTCTAAGTAGCTACACCACACAAATGGCTTCTTTTGAGTTTTTTGGAAACGGGAGGTGGTGTTGGTTGAGGGGATCCCAAGGTTACAAAGGGAGTCAGTCATCTCTCTTACCTGTGACCAGTCTTTGTAGAAGATAAAAGTGCTCAGAAAAACCCCCCAAGAATATTTCCCTTTGGGTCTGTTTAGTCTTTGTTTGTTTTTGTTTGATCCAAATGAGTATTCTCCAAAATCTTTGGGTAACGTTTGAATGGCAGACTAAGTTTAAATTAAATAGATCAAATGTTCATAAGTCATGCATCAGCTATAAGCACAAAATATATATTTTAAATCAAAGATCCCTTTTAATGCCGTGCCAACTTTGTCTGCATGGATGGTTATTGTTTGCTAAAACCAAACTTTTACAACAGAACAAAAACAAAAGATGGCCTTTATTCTGCTGGATTCATCTGCTACTGGTGCGTGAATGCGCATGAAATGTGTAAAGTGTTGCTAAAGGATGACCTTTAATGCAACGACCAGCCAATAAGATCAAGTCACAGTACACACACTCAAATGATGTACATCAGTAATATTATTTTAAGTAGGAATCTAGACAAGTAGTGATATAAAAAAGAAATGACTAGGATTTTTAAAAGGTTACTTTATGGATCAACTTTCAAGAGCTACAATATGCCCCATCAAACCAAATCAGGAACAAATGATCAGGAATGATACATAAGCAATTTATTTTTATCCAGTCAACTCCGTGATCTTCCTAGATCACAAAAACTAATCAAATAAATCACATGTGCGCTTGACGAAAGGAGCTATAAGGGAGGGATTGTTTTACACCGTTTATAACAAAGCTCTTACTGAAACGAGGTTAGTAACTATATCTTAAAGGTGTGAAAGAGATCCTGAGTATGTCACATTAAACTACACAAGTGTGCACTTTTCCAAGTTCAAAAACCAAAACATGCTCTTCGTACAATTGAATCAAGTGTCTGTAAGTCCAGTTCACGCATGAAAAACAGAATCGTTTGTGAATAATGGCGACTATTTTAAACAATTAGAGGGCTGTGATCTTACCTTGCCACCGAGTACATGAAGAGGAAATCATTATCTGGGGAGCCAGGATTTTTGCCATAGTCCATGTATTTCTTCTGGGTGGTGTTCTTTATGTCTTTGATTACTAATTCCATTTCTTTACTCAAGTTGGACTCCGTCTAAGAGGAAAAAATAGTTTAAATTAGTTTAAATCATCAATAGACTACAAAATGTAAGATTAAAAGACAACACAAATATTTTTATCTGGGTAATTTTATTAATGAAAAAAGAATGTGTGCAGGAGACAAAAAAGGTCAAGGTTTTACTTTAATTCAAAACTATGGATTGCTATATTACAACGTAGCAAACCGTTACAGTCAAAAATGTCTTACAAAAAAAGTTTGTAAAGCTAAATGCTGCAGCACTAAATACTAGTGACTTCAATAGAAATTGCTATAACCGTCTTATTATAAATAATGTAGAACTATAAAGTTATATTTTCAATTTTATTTGTTTTTATATACTTTGATACTTTTTATCTTTGTGTGAATCTACATGCACTTTCACTTTTCTGTTATTACACCTTTTACACCTGAATATGTGGGACAATAAATTATATTTCTATTCTATTCACATACTCAAACATAAACGCATGGCCAACCCCCTATAAAACATAAACATATGGCCAAGATGGAAATAAACATTAGCTTTTAATATTAGTCTAGCTTTACTCTGACCAATGCCAATATGTTAACGAATGGCATCAACATCTGCTTATATATACTGATTGTAAAACCGATATATATTGCGCCATAAATTTAATTTAAAACTCACTGGAAAAAGGCCGAGTTTTTCCTGCAGGTCCTCCACCTCCTTCACCAGAACGCATGTCGCTTTGTTCGTGGGTGTGTGCCATCCACTCGAACCCGTGCCACGCCCAGGGCGGCACGGGAGGACACTATTGGCAAACTGCCGGCACAGTGGGCAGGTAAATTCACCCTTGTCAACAGAGAAACCCTGGAGGACCTGGTCATTCTGAAGAAAAACATCACAAGAGTAAAAAAAAAAAAAAAAAAAAAAAAGATTCCGCAAATATAGTTCTAAACATAAACATAAGGTAAAAAAAATGTACAGAAAAGTTTATTCTTTCAAACTAAAAGAATAAACTTTTAGTTTATTCTTTTATATAATCTGTATATTATATAAACTGTATCATAATATACAGATTATGATATAAAACAAAAAAAGAAATGTTTCGTAGGTGTTTGGTTAATGAGCTGTTAATCTCCATCCTAAACAGGCATCCAGCTTCTGTTAGCGGAACATTAATTTCATAAGGTCAAGTCTTTCTTACCCTCAGAGACTCCATGTAGGACTTATGGCAATCTATATGCAGAGTGTGTCCGCAGGTCTGGACATAGACTCCTCCATCCCAGCCTATTGACACAGACTGCAAACAAGAACTCTGCAGAATTCACAAAAGAGAAAACACATCAGTCAGAGCTAATTCATAGATATCCATCCTGCAGAGGCTTCTGCAGCTCAGAGGCGATCTGAACTCCTCAGTATTAAAAGAACAACCTCAGAAATGTTTTTTGTTTTTTTTATCTATTGTACATACCAGATGATTTGCTTTGTTCAAACATTTAAAATGTTATATATTTTAATTGAGAAGTGCATGGATAGTTTCTGACATCAATTTGTGGAAAAGAATCAGAAATGAGATAATGCATTTTGCAATATCCTGAACTGAGAAATCAGTCTGCCTAATGTCATTTAGAAAAATGCTTTTGACGTGAATTTTACCAGACGGTGTGCAACATATAAAAGCTCTTTTGGAAGTCGGATTTTTACCTAACTTTAACAAAATATATGTTTCTGTGAGCCACATACATCTTTGAAGAACTGTTGCATCAGCGTGAGCCTGACATCATGAGCCACGCCGCATGTGTCTGCAAGATATATGTGCTCCTCGTCGCTCGTTGGTAGCTGCTTGGGTTGTTTGCTTTTGCGTCGGTGCCCAAGAACTGGAGGAGAAAAGTTAGGTAAAATGCAGCGATGCTGGTGAGAAATATAAATATTCTTCCCTTAAATGTTGATTTAACTGTTGCTTCAACATTTTTAGAATAAAAGGCACCATAGGTGGAGTCTACAAAGGGACAATCTGGCCGAATTTAACACCTGAGGATGCTTGGAGTAGAACCACTAATCCAGTTGGCCGGTCCTCGGTGGACGGTCCGCTCTGTCCGCAGATCACACAGTCGTACAGAACCTCAGACTCCATCACTTCCGATGACCCCAAATCCATCGCTGCCTCAGTTTCAGGAGATTCTGCCCAAAAACAAGATTGAGAAAAGAGAGATGAGAATGAGAATAACTTACTTGTACAAAGCTTTCCACACAAAATATTCAAATAACACCAGCTGAGGCAAATAAAAAAAATTGGTAACTGTTAGATTAAGCTGATTACTCTGAAAGAAAACTTTTGTTCAAAGCAATGTTTAAACTTGTGTGATTGAAAATTAATGGACTTGAATCACAGTATATGAACGTGTTTTACAGCAATGAACTGGATAGAACTAAACCAAATTTGGATTCTATATGATTAGTCTGATTACACAGAGAAGACATTTGTTAGGAGATTGTGCTATATTGCTGATATATCAGGGTGCATCAGTGTTGCATTGGAATAAATTTGATATTTTCTCAAATTTTAGGCATGTCCATTCACTGTTTAACCCTGAATTATTTACTGGAGGCAAGAAGTTGCTGTCTTATAATCTCTAAACAGAAACTGATTTCAAAACTTATGAACCATCCATTTAAGTGGCAAACGACCTACGTTCTTGACCTTCATTTAACCCTCAGATGCTACATCTTGTTCTTGTGGCTGCATAATGGTAGAATAAAAATGAAGATTTAAAAATTGGCCACCGCATTTTACATTAGTATGATGAGTAGATGCAGTTAATGTCTACTGTGATTTAACCAAAGTGAGCAAAGGTACAATGCTGAATCATGCACATCATCAAGAGGTTCATTTTAATTCCAACTGTGTTGCTCATAATATTTAAACAGTTTTTGAACCTCGCTGTTAACAGATGATGGACAGGAAAACCTCTCTCGACTTGCTTGCAACTGAAATTAATTACAGACATGAAATCAGTTTAAAATGGTAAGGAGTTTGTTCAAAATGAGCAGCAAACACTGAGCAGAAATGTCACATTGTGTTGGAAATTGATTTATTGCTTTTAGGAGGAACATGTTCTCAGAGGAGGTCACTGTGTTCCTGGGGAAATGAAAACAGTTTCACCTGGATGTCAAGGCTACAGCCTTAGCCTCAGGCTATCCAAACACACCGAGCCACCTATGACTGTATACACATCCACAAACACACACAAGCAACTGCAAAATGGGCACAGCAGCAAGAATACCTAGAGTAGCATAAACTGAGGAAGCCTATGAAAGCTAATCTCTAAATGTTAGACTGATCTTAAGTAACACTGGTTTTACAAACCAATTATGAAGTCAGTGACAGCTGTAACTACAGTGCTGTAGAAAAGTATTTGCCTCCTCACACACTTTTCTTTGGCTTTGAATACTTCAATATTGTTAATAGGAGGTGTTTTTGGATAACACCACGATTTCAAGAAATACATTTGGTCTGCAACAAAGTCCTCTTAAAAATTAAACAACAGCTGATTACATTCTGTTCGACTTTATTCTGGATTGTCATCTGGAGACAAAGACTCCAATCTTTTCCATATCATGAAAAAGATTGGTTTCCTCGTAGGTTCTGAAGAAACCAATGAAAACCGTGGTTGCTTTTTTTTTCTTCTATAAACATCAATGCCAACTTTAATGGAAAGTAAAGTCACCATATTACTCCTCTTCTCAGTTCAACCATTGTTTCTGTACAAGTGAACCAAATCTTACATTGATCTGGAAAATATGACAAGTACTAAAGTGCTAAAGTTACAGCACTGCAGTAAAGGTGCAGATAAATGTCACACAGCACAGTTCTGCAAGAATGGACCTACTGACCACAGCAGCCATTATTCAGCTGCTAACCATGCTGTGTCAGGGTGGTCCCTTAGAGTCCGGTTCGCTATTAGGGCTTTGATCTTATGCCCTTACTGCCAACAGGCACAAATACTCTTTTTCCCACGTCTATTTCTGCTAAATAGACCCCAGAGACCGTATGCACAGACTCAACTCCCTCTCACCTTGCATCAGGGGGAAAATGAAATCTGAACAATGATAGGTTTATTTTCACCAAAGGCACTTTACTTCAAGGTCTGTGGTAGAAACATGTTCTCTGAACAAGAAGTGCTGGTGTCCCACCCACCCAATAAAACTGTGATAAAAACTTCAATAGATACAGTATCAAAGAATATTGTTGATAATGCATGTTAGTTGACTGATTCATTTTTATTTACAAATTTGTTTCATACAAATTCCAGTAGAAATGGGTAATGAAATGTTTGTTCCCATTAGGTATCCATCTATATATATATATATATATATATATATATATATATATAAAAATATAAAAAAGGCTGCCAGTCTTGATGATGACTTGCAACATAATGGAGGCTAAAACCTCTGGAGAAAACCTGTCACATTTATTCAGTTTTAGTAACTATTTGAATAGACAACCTGGTGGAGAGCCGGAAAAGAGCAAAAAATGAGTAAAGAGAACGTTAAACTTGTTGTCCGGACATATGAGTGGGTGCATCCGTCCAGATGAGCCAAAACAACAGGAAGATAACCTCTCCATACACTAGGTGGCCAAAATGGAAAATATTTTTGGCCACCTAGCTTTAAGTGCAGTTAAAAATATATATATTTTGACAAAGACCTTTGACTAAATTCATCAAAATGTTAGGTGTTCATCCTAGTTTTTCCTGTTTCCCATTTATATTTGTATTTTTGTGATTTTGTATTCTTTGTTAGCAAATATTTCAGCACTTAGTGCAGTTTTGCTGCAATATTGCTACCTAAGACAAAGCTACGGCAGCACATTTATTTATTTTTAGGTCTTTGGACAATAATCACTTTGACTCCAGGAAGAGATACAGGAATCCAAGACAGAGAATATTGACTCAGCAGAAGAAACTTCACTCTCTGTATCTTTAACACAAGAATGTGTTCATTCAATTTGTGCAAGGTTATTCCAATAACGTCTTAATAATGAGGACGTATATTTAACGCTCTTAAATATCCTCGTAGGACCGTCATTTTGAAGCGCCAACTCTAAAAGCAGAGATAAACAGACTCACCAACATCCATGGCCGTTTCCATGAAACTCTTCTGCCTTGAAGCAAACTCAGCTAAAAGTTTCTGCTGCCTCTCTCGGGCCCGCTGACGCCTGAAACAGAGAAAATACAGGATGAATTTAAAACCAATTTTACCACTGTATTTGTGTTATTAATTAGTATGCATTTCAAAGGTAAATTTACAATAATTCAATCACTGAGTATATGCATAGTTTTGAATGATACATTGTAGAAAAAAAGGCATGTAAAATATGTGACATCAAAAACAAACGCATTGTTAAAGTTTCGTACCAACCATCAATCACTTAACTCCTGAGGGTTCGTTACATCACAAATGTGAAGGAAATATTACAATTATTTTCATCTAGTTGGAAATACTGTAGCACACAAAAGGATTACCAATTATTTTCAAGTTTTCAACGTTAAAGATGGCACTATAGTAATAAATAAGGTGGCCTAGCTAATCCTCTAAAGCTGAAGGAGGTGAGGAGAGTTTTGTAAATGAAGACCAATAAGAAGACGGAATCAAATGTTGACAGAAGTGTAGTAGCTCAATTATTCCCTACTGATAACTAAAAGGGTGCAAGCAATCAGATTAAATAATGGCGTATGGATTTTCAGCGCCAGTGGCCACGTTGCTCTCCGACGGTTGGCTTGGAAACAGATCTAATGTGTTTAAAAGAGAGAAAATCTACCTCTCATTTTCTCTGAGGGATGAAACGAGCGCCAAAGGGAGGTTGTTACAGGATTGTTAAAGCCGTTTCTATCATCATTAACCACAGGACACACAGACTAGAGGCAAATTTCAAGGGGAATAAAGTACAACATTCAACATTTTGGTTTTCAGAAGAGAGATACGAACATATTTTCACGGCCAACGTTAAAACAATTAATTGCAACATAAATGATAATGCGGGATAGACTGTGTTGAGCGCATGAAATCTGCACATTAGAGATCATCAAAGCAGGATTGTGTACAGACAACCTCCGCTTATCTGCTCCTTTACACGTCTCCACGTCAGACTTCGAGCTGATCATTGTGCTTGTATGCAAGCCATTTATCATCTCTTAATATTTTGTCTGATTCTAAAATGATTATTTTTAAACAAGTACATGGTGACAGACTGCAGGATGCAACAATGTCACAATTTTATTGCATGTTTTAAAATTTAGTTTAAAATCTCATTGCATCTCCAATCAGTGAACGCATCGTATCAAGACAATAGATTTTGTAACGCTTATGACATTTAGCACATCAACACGCTAACTTCTAAACAGAGCTTAAAATATTTACTGTAGACTCTCCTCTCTCGCAGATGCTCTGAGTTTATGTCTGGTACTAGGTATGTACAATATCAAGAAAATATAGAACAGTCTTATTCCTGAAAACCAAAATGACATTTTTTCAGATTTTTTTTCTTTTGTCATTCGTACAAAGTGCTCAGGACCATGTCAGAATTTTAGAAACCCAGACACTAAAAATAATCTACATCCTACAGCCTGCAGGAACTGATGTAGGACAGAGTCCATTCAACTGGCCGAAAATATTATTGGTATGCAGAACATGAATGCGGGAGACTTGAAGCTAACCAAATAGTCCTTTCTGATATTTTATGCACCGATATTATGATCCACCGAGACTGTTAGATTTCATAAAGTTTTTGTGTAGTTGCAATCTGAAACTGAAAAAAGCTGCTTGTTTTGAATATACTTTATAGACAACCTTTAAATGCCTTTTTGTCTTGTAGTTAAGGACGTAGAAAAAAGATGGAATGAAAAAAATATCTGTATTTCACATAACCTGCAGTATTTTATTTGAAGACTTCAGTGATGAAGAGAAAGTAAGTTCTATGTCCTTGAGATTATTTTTTTAATATCAACATTTAGCCAGAAAGAAAAAATTGTTTTTTTTAAAAAAACAATAAGAGAAGTAGGAAGGCAAAAGCTTTACATAATCATTGATTGGAATCTATTGGCAAAATATCTGAACAGAGCATCTTTCATCAATACCCTGCCTCAAGGAGATGATGAGCAATATTTAAAATCAGAGTAAGTTTATATGAAATATTAACCCATAGATTTGATATTCTTATTTAGCACAATAAAACGCAGTGACTTCACCTTTCCTCTTTGTCCATAGCTTTCTTGTCAGACGGACTGTTCTTCTTTGGCGGCACTGGAGGACACACCTTTCCACAAATGTCCTGGATGCTACGCTTGATTTGGCAGCTGCGTGCGGCCGCCTTGGTGAGGATCCGCTCGATGGCTGTAATGCCATCTCCGTGAGCGTGATGGCTTGTGTCCGGGTCGTCCAGCCAGGAGGCCGACAGGGAGTTCTGCTTGGACGACATCTTCTGGTGCAGCTTGACGAGGAGGGAAAGCATGCTCTCTCGGATCTCCAGGATCTCGGTGACCAGCTGGGGGGGCGTGCCTGGTGAGACCCAGCGGGTTGAGGAGCTCTTGGGCCTGACGACCTGAGCCGCTTCTGTGTTGCTTCTGTTGATTATTTCCTGGAACTTTCTCCTGCGCTCCGCCACCAGGCTGAACACCTGAGCTTCTCGTAGGTTCTGAAGAAACCAATGAAAACCGTGGTTGCCTTTTTTTTTCTTTTTTTTATGAAGTTGCACATTTCAAAACATTCTCTTATGAAATACTTTGGTCTCTGGTTGGTCATCAGGCATTGGCGGTGTAAACAAAAACCTCACGGGAAGAGCAAATTCTAGCTTTTCCATTAAAAGATTATTATGCTGTACTTGATATACTTAAGAGCTTGAAATATATCAAAGATCTTCACAGAAAAACAAGAGAAAGCATAAAATTTTACGTGCACTGTAGAACTATTTTGGTGCAGACAAGCTTTCCTAACATAGCCTTATTACTGCTCACTTGGATTTTGATGGATTAGCCTGGAGTCTTATTACCATATCCTGACAGAACCAATGCAACCCAAAACAAATGACCGTTATAAAATTTCAGCTGACATTACACCTCGTCATGACAACAATATTAGAGGGAAAAAAAATTCGAATATCCCTGACGTAAAACACACAAGCCCTGTGAAGGATTGGCATGACCTAGGCTGACAGAAAAGGACCCGAGCTGCTCTCTTAAATAAACATACATCATAAAAGCCCGTCAAGCCACCATCAATCATACTGACATGCGGTTAAAAATCGTTTACACCAAAACCTGCATTGCACACGCAATTAGTTTCAGCAGTCAACAGGGAGGGAAACTGCTGCAGCACAGCATTATATTCACGCCTCAACACACCGAGGCAGGGCTCCTTTGGAAAACACAAACCACCAAACACATGCAAAGAGACGCTTCCATACCAGAGATAAGATAGACAAATGCAGCAGCTGGTGCTAGTGCCATTAAAGTAATTAGACTGTTTTTATGGTAATGGGTGCAGACAGCTACCTCTCTCCAATTTCCTGAGAGACGCCTGGAGTTCTGCAAGAGCACAGCAAAATATGTTTAAAGAGAAAGCTACCTGGCGAGCTACGGCAGACTGGAAATACAGATACGAGTAGAACTAGACTACAGCTTAAGGAAGGCTTCCTTGTTCATGAACAGTATTTTCTTTTCCCTGGTTAAATCACAAAGAAATGTTTAGTTGCCGTGGTTCTCCTCATGTCTAGTGCCCAGCTTAATGCCGGCCCCTTAACTGAACGAAACACTAGACGAGTTTTAAAACATGTCTGGGTTACATAGTCTACATGTTAAAGGTCACAGCTTCGTTGTAAAGATGGATACGCTGCAAATTCGATCAGAGGGAATTGGTGCTGGTTTTACTGGCATTTCAGATATGTTGTTTTCTAAATTTATACAGAATAGAGATGTAGAGTTTAATGGTTTTCAAATTACCATTAACTGTATTGTAAAGTGTTGTAAAATCATACAGCTACATGTTTATAACATTGTCAATGTATGGCAGTAAATGTGGTCTAGGCGTCCAGCATCACTTGCCTGGCCATAAGAGGAAGCTTCAGCGCTCGTGCTGGGAGGGGTATCCCTCTTCACTTCGGGTGCTGTCTCAGGAACCCGGACCCTTACAAAGTTGATGACGTGGTGCAGATTGGAAAGCAGATTGGTGCCCGGGAACCAGCTGTCGTGACAGTGCTCCTCAATGCAGGGCTCCTGTAAAGGAAGGTAAAGGAAGACGAAGCATGAAGAATTTGTGGACAAAAACAGTGATCACAAGAATGAGAACTAAGACAAATGAAGAATAATGTTTTGATGCTGTACAGATTGTACTTGTACTCACCTCATCCTCTTTGTGGTCTTGAACCTGGTTGTCCAAGCCAAGCTCAATCAGGTAGAGGACCATGCACAGCACATGTTCAGACATGTTCTGGTGATCCATCCATATCTATAACATAAAATGATATAGTTACACAGATACAACAATAAAACAATATTCAGGTAAAAAATTCTACTGGAAAACTATGGAAAGCATTTGTTACACAGCCTGACTATCGATTTGTGGAGCAGTTTTATAGGTCCTGTACTTCAGTCTTTTCTTATAACAAATCCATACCAATCTAATAAAAAATAAAAGTGTAAACCGAGATGAAAAACAGGCTCACCTTGTAAAGTAGAGTGAATATCACAATGTGCAGGGTTTTGCAATGTAATAGTCGGATTAAACCTTTGTAACAAGGATGTAGAGGAGTCCTCTCTTTGTAAGGTGGCCATGGGTTTCCAGTATGGATGCCATACTGTTTCAAACTAGATAATGCCGTCACAAATGAGGAGAAGGAGAAAGAGAAAATTAGAGAAAAAAAATGAAAAAAATACTTTAAATAAAACCTTCATAGCCACTAATTGATTAACAAAATGGTTTCAGTCTATGCAAGAGCACTCTTTTAGTGATGACTTCATCATTTTAACAAGAACTGGGTCAGTGTGACGAGTAATCCATCACAGTCGGAGTAAATGAGTAACGGGAGGCTGCTGTCACACTGAAGGTGGGAATAACAGTTTCAGATGTTGCGAGGAGAAATACATCACACTATTGTGTACTGAAGCACAGAATAAACAACAGAAAAGACAAATTTTTATTTGAAATGAGTACAATCATCATTTAAAATACAAAAGAAAAGATCAGACAGCAGGTTAATCTTTTTAAAAAAAATCGGATTAGTTTATATTTTTATGCCCATCAATTTTCTTAAAAGTTGTAACTCAATTATATTATAAACGCATTAAAAACGATTAAAAACCAACAGCTGTGTAGGGCTGTGCTTCTAATTAGAATGCCATCCAGCCAATCATATGCTGCTATTAGACCATTATTTCATTCTGTGACCTACATGTGTTGCATCAAGATACGTTAAGGTTTAAGAGCACAAGACTTTACTAAAACTGCAATCTGAAGGTCGTTATGATAAAATGCTAGAGAAGGTGCAAAAGTGACCAGAGCTCTTTCTTGCTGTACAAAGAAAAGAGTCACTGTTATCAACACCTAATTTATTTGCATAAAATTGGCATAAAGGGAGGAAATTGGCACAAAAACCTTCAAAAGTTTATTCCTCTCTTTTTAAAATCCTATTAGCCACCTTGCAACCTTTTCACACATTCTGGAAACTTTTGGAGAAAATTATCCCTTAGTTAATTCTTCCACTTACAAACAATGTTGACCTGAAAGGCATCTGAGCCGCAGTCAACAAGATGGATTTTCACAATTCAATTGTATTTCAGAGAGAAAAAAGGATCGCTGAGGTTGGTCATTTAATTGGAACCCATTCCGGCAGATGTAGCGGTCACCGATCCTGAACTTTTCTCATCATGCTCTTTCGTGATACAGGTGACAGAGGTGAATCTAATCCCAGTCTAATATGGACAATAAATGAATTGTTAGGAATAAATAGTGGAAATGGTGACTTACAATGCTGAGTATCTGTCCATTGCTGACTGAACATCACGGCGATAGACTGTTCTGAGGACGACCATGATGGTGTCAAACTCCTTCTCCCACACCTCAGCTATTTAGAGGGAACAAAAGAAGACAGAGGGGGAAAAGCTTTGCTACAAAGTGACATTGAATCCTTTGCTCCCAGTTTTCATCTGTCCTTTAAAAATGGTGAAAATCTGCCCCCAAGTGGTGACTCTTGTCACACAAAACCCTAAAGTTTCAGACTTAAGACTGTTCTCTAATCATCTCCAATCATATTTATTATTACTGAAGAACTACAAGTAAATGAATCAATTATTTAGTCTAATAGACATGCCAAACATAATGCATGGGGCAAAAGTAATTTTTTATCTCTAATACACATTTCAATTTTATATTGTGATTTGTTCATCAAATGTAATAATTTACTCATTAATCCAACTATTTGCAGTATTTTTTTCTGTCGGGTGGAAGTCGCTTTGTTTAACAGCCTCTTCTATTGATAACCTGTTTAGACAACAGAAGAGTACCTGCGTATTGATTCCAAAAACAAAACAACAATCCATCACTGTAAAGCATCCAAAATGTTAATCTGCAATAGAGATTTTTAGCCTATAAAATCCATGGTCTGGGTGCCATTATAGATGTCTGAGGAGTTATTTTAGAAAGCTCTGAGCATCTACAAAACTTCTGGAAAGAGTTTTTGCAAAGAAAACTTGGAAATGCAGAAAATTGTACACATGCTATATTTTTTAATAACTTGCCTATTTTCTTTTGTTGCCATGGCTCCGTTTATGCATTTTGGATTTTATTCCAAAAATATTTGTGCCATATATAGACACACATCACCTCATACCATTGTCTGTTTCTCTTTTGCACATTTTCATCAACTCAACCCTCTTACCTTTAGGGGTGTACATGCCCTGCTGCATGGAGCCTCCGGGCTCAAACACAGGCGCTTTGAAATCAGCCACAGCAGAGAGCACGTCCTCAAAACTGCAGCTACCCGGAACAATGCCGCTCTTTGGGTTGGGATTTTCTGGAATCTAGAAGAAAAGTCTTAAGGAAAAACAAAAAATACTTACGGATAATATAATGGTCTTTAGCGTATTTGTGAAGTACTGAAGGATACAAGATCTAACAGTGCACTGTGGGTTCGGTCGTTCATGCACAACTGGGAGACCATCTCGGACCGAAGAATCTCATCATCCGTCATTCCTGTTAGAAAACATCAGCAGGAGAGAAGATGATTAAAGTTTCACAAAGCATGTCAGAAATTTTTTTTTATTTTACAAGATCATATCATTTATAACAGTCATTAAAAATAAGGTAATACTCCCTTTTTTAGCGTGCACAGTAAAATAAATATAAAGAAAGTGTAAAAAAAAAAGTGTGAGATGCTGCCCCTTAATTCCTTAAAAATAGGTAATTAAAGCATATATTTAGATTCAAAATCTAATTTAAGCACACTGTAACTCATTGTTACTCTCATGCTGCCAGTAGAAAGGAGGAATTCTGTTTTCCACTGCTTACCCAGATGAATGCGAAGGCTCGTCAGTATGACCAGAAACGTCAACGCGCCTTCCAGCATCGGCCTCTCCTGCTCAGAATCCAACACGGCATTCTGGTGCTGAGAAGCCATCGTCAGGAGGTCGACTACTTTAAATCTGTACCAGAGAAGATGAGGTGATTCCACGTTCCGGAAAGTTTAAAAACTAATGAAAATACTGTTTGCACAATAGAAATAGGGGTGTGGGGGGCAATTCACCTCTCAAAAACACTTGAAATGAAGTAGTCAGGATCCAGTCTTGATGCACAAACCTATAATAATAAACACACAAAAAATAATTTAATACAAAAAAACAGAAGGAAAAATATATATAGTTACTGTGAGGCTTCGCTTCCAACCTGAAGGAGATAGATGTCTGGGTCTATCATGGAGTTGCAGAAGTGTGATTGCACATAAGTCATAGCTTGTCCTTTAATCTGCAGACCATTCCTGACCCACATGTTGCTGTGGATCTCAGACAGGCACGCCTTGAGTAAACAAAAAATGTTTTGAGCAACACATTAGTGCTTTTAAACTTTGGATGTAGAGGGGTAAAAAAAGAAGTGCATCTGTGGTTTTCCATTATCATACCTGAATTTGGAGTGGATGCACCATAATCTTCATCAGCATTTCCTGGTCAGGCAGGAGGCTGTCCAAATCCAACCCTTGACATTTCACAGCCTGCGGATTTGCAACCGAATAGTTAGCACCACAGCACAGAACTAAATCACAAACTCGCTGTTAGAAGGGAAAAAGCTCCGACATACCCTGCTGAGGAACATGGCGTAGTAGCGATGGAGCGGCAGGTGAAACGTCACTTGATTCGGAGCAGGCTGGGAAAGACGTGCAGCGAAAAATGAGGAAAGAAATATAAAAAAATAAAAATAAAAAAAAAAAACTTAGAAGGAAACTTGTCTGCAAAAGCAAAAATGCAACAGTGAAACTCACCTCATCAATGAAGCCAATGGCATCAAACCAGATCTGGAGTGTTTCCAAACAATAGCGAACAACAGTTTTTGTATATTCCTGGGTCTCCTGTTAACCAAATATAACAAATTAAAATCCATTCTGAATCATGCATTATGGATTGAACACCTTAGCCATTCTTCCACCACAATTTTCAATAGATTATCAACAAAGTATCTAATCATAAAACTGAAGGAAGTAATATATTTTTAAAAATATCTTCCACAAAAAAAAAGTGCAGAATGCATTCATATTCAGTCCACTTTACTCTAAAAGCCGTGTAATAAAATCTAATCCAAGCACCTGCCTTCAGAAGTCACAGAATCAGTCAAGAGTCAAAAGTTTTGTTAGAGAATATATTGAACAGACAGCATCATGAAGACCAAGGAATACAGCAGACAGGTCAGGGAAAAAGTTGGGGAGAAGTTTACACCAAACAATCTCTCAAGCTTTGAAGTCTCACACAGCTCTGCTTGATTAATCATCTGGAAATGAAGAGAGGATGGCATAACTGTAAAACCTACCAAGGCATGGGCACTAGGAAATAGAGAGTTAATTTTAGAAGTTAGTCAAGAGGCCCATGGTATCTCTGGAAAAGCTGCACAGATCAACAGCTCAGGTGGTAACTGTTGGTCCTGATCACAGTTTGTTTTGTCCATTTTAGTACATGAGACTGAAACTAAATTTCCTTTGGCCCAAAATATGCCAGATACGAATTTTGGCAGAAAAAGAAAACAATGCCGAAGTCCAAGCAAAGAAAACTCCCACCATGACACACGGTGCTGGTAGCGTCATGCTGTGGAGATGCTTCCCTATGACAGGGAAGCTGGTCAGAGGTGACGAGAAGACAGATCAATCTAAATACCACAATCCTGGAAGAAAGGCTGATGGAGGCACCAAACACTGACAAAGCTCAAGCGAAAGAGGTGCTCTACAGTATTAATGTATGAACTCAGGGGACTGAAAGAAACTGGTCAAGATTATGTACCTTTTACTTCTACATCACAATTACGTGCTGCTTTTTGTTGATTTATCACATGCAGGCTTTTCTCTTTCTTGATGGATTCTACGATGAATGCATTTTTTGTGTGCGTGTTTTCTTTAAATGATGAATGTTAGGTGATTTTTGCTTTTCCTGGTTGTATTCCAACTTGTTCATCTACACACAGATGTTTCCTTTTTGGCTGATTGCCTGTTCACCTCCTGACTGATCAGGCTGGTTTTTCTTCCTGGCTTGCATATCTGTATGCTTGATAGTTCTTCCTCTGAAAGTATGCTGACAACAAATTTTACCCAAGGAGCATCCAGATTGCCCAAATTAAACGGGGAAAATAGATACAGTGAGCACTGGTTCTCTGTTTCTCTGGTTATTCTACTAAATCAACCACCCGTACATTTGCTTTAACTCTGGCATTCTGGATGCTCACCATCATTCTTTTAAGTACCGAAAAATGCTCTAATAAAATTAATAATTTTGCAAGACGCTGTAAGAATTGTAGGCGCAGTATGTCCAAAGCTCCAACGGGCCTTCAAACGTGAAAGCATGAAGCCAAGAAAAAAAGCTGCAATGTAAGCTTCATGGACTTACTTTGACTTTGCAGTGTGTCAAGAGACCCCACATTGGCTGTGCACAGGCCTCGAGTTCTGCTGCAAATGCTGCATAGTATGTCTGAGACTCAAACTCCACGTGCTCGTTCAGTTCCCGCTTATTCAGGTTCATGCCTTAGAAAGAAACATGTCAAATTTTAAATCAATGCTCTAACCAAAAAAAAAAAAAAGTAGCATAGTATTGTTCTGCATTTTTATCTTTCACTGCTCTTGGTCATTAAAACATATTTGCAGGTATTTGTTCAGCAGAAATATCTAGGCTGCAAATCTTTATTAAACATTTTTCTAGCGAGAGCAGAGCATGGGTAAAACCCAATAGTGACACTGTGTTCAAGCTGTCAGCAAGAGGATACTTAGGTCCACTGTGCAAAGGTGAATGTTATTTTTAGGGTCCTACCCGACTACATTTAGCAAAGTGGGGAGCACAGACTGAAATTCCTCTAACACATTATTTTTCTAAAACTCATTCATTTTAGTGGAAACCAGAATGACCAAAGTAAATGAAAATCAGACTATGACCAGCAAATCCCACAGCGTTCGTGAAATTCAAGTGTCGGGTTAGGTCTAGTTCTTAAGTAAAAGTAAAAGACGTGCAGCGTGAAGTGAAACAAGTTTAAGATAGCGACATAAACAGCTGATCGATTACATTCAGGTCATAGAGATGAGAGATGGCATTTAACTCCATAAATAAATTTTAAAAAAAACATACCTTGAAAAAATGAAACAAAGCTCATCCAGAGCATCAACAAGGAATGGTCTTCCAGGAACTTTTTCGCTACACTTTGGTGTGAGAGGATGTTGATAAAGTCACTAACTAGGGGCCAGTAAGTGTTGTTCTTTAATAGTGCTTCACTGCAGTTTACCACAACATGCCGATTGTTCTCTTCATCTAAAGGAAAAAACAAAACATTTTAAGGTAACACTTTATTTGAAGGGGGGTGAATAAGACTGTCATGACACTTTCATAAACATGACATAACACCTGTCATGAACATGAATATTTATGACTGTTGTCATAAAGTGTCATTCAGTAAATTATGACACTTTTAATACAAAGTTGACATTATTCAAAATGTCTTTGTTATGACAATTTGACATTAACCAATAAATCATCACTGTTTAAACTTTACCTTTAATAACATAAAGTTACCTAATTTTTAAAGTGCAATCAGTAATACTTTTATAACAAATTTATATCAGTAATGATTTCTTGGTTAATGTTAAGTTGCCATAACAAAAACATTTTGAATAATGCCAACTTTGTATTAAAAGTGTCATAATTTACCGAATGACACTTTATGACAACAGTCATAAATATTCATGAAGCCTTATTCATGTTCATGACGCGTTTATGACAGTGTCATGTCAGTCTTATTCACCCCCTTTCAAATAAGGTGTTACCCATTTGAATTATATGGTTTCTTTCAGTAGAATGCATTTAATTGTTCAGAACAAACAGAAAAAGTCAAACAATGCAAATCCCACAAGTACACCTAGATGTCTTAAGCTGAAGTCATCTTCAGGATACGTCAACACAACAAAGATCAAATAAACTCAGTCAAATAAACATCTGCTGCATATTGTTCTTCAAAACTGTGTTGTTTTGTCTTAAATGTCAATGAAGGAGCTTTGTTAGCTGCTGTAATAGCTCCAGTTCTTAGTCAGTTGTGCCGGTCTCAATTTTTTCTCCATTAAGGTCACAAATTTCTAAGGCATTCTGTGCACTAATTTGGATGTCAAATCTATTGTGATGCATGCAGAAAATGAGAAATACAGCTGCCTACATCAGGAATTCTATAAAATTCAAGTAATGCCTGCTATAGAACACTAGATCCAGAGAGTACAAGACAGGGACAGGCTAGAAAAGATGAAAGGCCAAAACAACTAGAGCTTCACAATGTATGTTGTAGATATAATCGTTTTTATAGTATCAGTGTTTCCAATATTCAAATCACAAAGGACTATTTGGAGTGAAATAAATGTTGGGTAATATAGTAGAGTAAACATTGGACCCCCAGTATTTGTAGAGACCACAACTAAAATCTGCAAATACTTGGGACCCCTTTAAAAACAGTTATTTATTAACAGTTCGAACACCACAAATAATTGTTGGATTTTGCTTTAAATAAAATCATTTACATCATGTGATCTACGTTAGTCTTCAATTTTAGTGTAAATCTTGTGACCCGAGCATTTCTACTAAGACACTTCAGCCTCTTCTTTGTTTTTGCTACATTTTAAAAGTTCAAACAGTTTTTATTTATCTAATAACACAACAATACTCCAACAATATGATTCCATTTGGGATTAATAAAGTATTGTGCAATTAAAAATTGTCAGTCATGTCACAAAGAATTGTTATCAAAGCTGAGTACCTGTGCCAATCGTCGTACTGTCAAAACGTGTGAAATCAACATAACGCTAAGTAGTAGATTTGGTTAACCTACCCTGAAGTTCACTTTTGATAAGGCAACTTTCCATCATGTAGAGGAGCACCGTGACCATGATGTCCAGCAGCTGGCACTCCTCCGTCATGTGTCGGGCCAGCTCCTCGTTGCTGAACAGCTGCACGCTAATGTGCACGATGCGGTTGGACATCGTGTCCGACTCGTGGCTCTTCATCAGCGTTTTCATGATGAAGGCGTAATGCTGAACGAACGTCTTTGTGAATGTGATCTGGCAAGAAAAAGTAAATCACACTTACAGTCCGTTTGTTCTGACAGTGCCTGTTTTTCTGCAGCTATGTTATAAATGACAGCAGTGCAAGTAAAAAGGTTTATTTCGTTGCATGGAAAGACACAATCATGAAGTAAAGTTCAGAGAGAAGAAGATAAAGCCTTGAAAAAAAGTGAAAGCAGGAAACCAAATACCTTGTAATCTTGATCTGGCAACATGTTCAACAAGAACGTGACCATTTTCTGTGGAAATTCAAATTTTATTGTCCAAAATAGCAACTCTTCCAGAAAGCATTTGTGCTTTAGCGAATCAATAATGTATGGATCTGAGGGCAAAAACACAAAGAATAATTCAATTTAGTTCCCATATTGTGAAATTTTATTTTACACCCAGATATTTACCTTTGGTACTGCTGCTAAGTTTAACCCTCTTCCTCTGGCCAACAGATTGGCCTCCATCTTGATCCTCCTGAAAAACGAAAACAAAAACAATATGAAGCAACAGTTAAGCAATATAAGATATTTAAAGCCGATTAGGAGTTTAATTAGATTAGTTTGGTTCAGAATACTAACACGATCACACTGAATAGCCACAAAGAATAACAGACCAAAACAAACTAAGTCCTTAGTGGAGTAAACAAACATGATTCATTTTCCTGATGACAGTAAGTGGGGAATAGCTACTGAGGCATGCTGATACGAACCTCTTTAGCAGACTCATCTGGGCTTCCTGGTGCAGTGGTTCCTAAGAAAACAAAGGAAAAATTCTTAGCCACAAAAAAGCAACAAGAAAATGAAACTTTACCAGAAAACTGAGGAGAAGACGGTGGGGGGGAAACAACCTTTGGGAATTAGAGCTGAGGTAATAAATAGTGCCAACTCTAAACTTAGTTTTAATAGTGGAAACATCTCATTCTGTTCTCAACAGGGCTGTTAGTTGCCATCCACCATTGGCCAAGGAGCTTTTTCACATAGGACCCCAGAGAAACCCTGTAAAAGTAACAGCAATGTCTCAACAATTCTTATTCATTTGAACTCACACAGAATAGTGTGTTAGGAAGTCTATACTCTGCTAGCAAAGTTTCTCCTCAGGTTCTGCAGAGGTTATGTGCTTGCTGCTCAGTGATGCCCAGCAAAAATATTTTCTCCGCGGTTCATGTTAGCAACTTTTGAGTTACAAATAAAATTTTCTAAGTAATTTTCATGTGAAATCATATAAAAATAAAAAAACAAAGGCAGCAGGAGTTTAGCATCCCTTCAACAAATAAACCAAAGACACTATGATTCCACAGCCGTTTTCCCCCCCAACATTCCTCTCACCCCTCCTCACATAAATCAAAAATCACACCATTACATTATAAACGTCCAAATTATTTCTAGACGGTTAACAGATACATAAATAAAACCGTACCCAGCAGGACCATTGCCCCAGCACCTCCTTCAGCACCAACGGCAATGTCAGCAGCAGCACTTTGGTTTTTCTCCTCCACAGACACCAGACCTGAATTCTTCAGTGCTGACAAATATTTGTCGTAGTTCTTTTTAGCATACAAGTTGTCTTCTTTGCCTGAAACAGCAAATTAAAAACAGTAACTGATAATGTAATGGACAAATTAAAAAAAATCATGGCAGGCATTTTAATCGTGTATATTTTCGTGGGGGTAGACAAGTTTTAGAGCACAAAATCACTCAGCTGAAAGTTTCAGGAGCTTTGCTGTTTAACATCAGTGAATCACAAGTTCAAAGGAATTATTTGCTTGAGAAACTGACAAAAAAAATTAAATGAAGGGAGCATGGCATCTAAAGATCCAGTATGCTTAAAGCCAAATCGGTTACCCATGCTGAGCTCCTTGTACGTTTGCTGATTGGTCAAGATCTTTGTCAGTACTGTCCTCATTGCTCCTCCCATCTTTGTGAGCTCCTCCAAAAACGTGATCTGAGGCTCCAGCTGTTGAAGAACCTTCTGGAGATCTCTCTCCACTGACGTGTCTGGCAAACAGAGATAAGCAGCATAAGTCACAAGATCCAGCGCTTTCCGGACCACTTGCAGATGCAAACCACAATTGTGTAATGTCCAGATTATGTATGCATAATGAACGCTGTTTTGTAATTATTTTTCAACCAGAGAAACACAGCTTTTATAGAGTGGAAGAGTTTTTTCTTTTTTTATTTTATTTCTTTAACCAGGATAAAAACTCATAAATGTAATTTACAAAAGCGTCCACAGCTAGACAGCAGCAGAGCCAGATAGAAGGAAGACAATTTCAACAATCAGGCGATATTAAGAGCCAATTAAAATATTAGATTTAAGTTATTCTGAATAAATTAATTACTTCAGGCGTGTTAAATCCGAAAGCTAAGAAAGGTTTCCCATATGCCAATAGTTTGCTCGAGGTTAAACTGTTTTCACCTGGTTCAATGTATCCATCTCTCAGATACTGAATGATGCACAGGATGAAGCGAGGCAGAACCATCTCGGACATCAGGAGAAGATCTCTGGGTATGGAGGGAACATTTTCCCCGGTTCTTAACCTATGCCGTCTGCAAAACCTGTCAGTGAAGAAAAATACAAAGATAAATAAATGATACATAAACTAAAAAAAACATTGGCACAAAAGAAGCATTTTTCACAGTCATTCTTTCATGTTTGCACATTTGTTTTTTATCTCTTGATTATTGAAAGCCACTGTAATTAAAATCATTCTGAACAAATATGCCAACAGTGTGAATTAATTTGCAGTTATTACCCAACCACATAACTTTGTATGATTATTAAAATTGTTCCTTTTGTCCAAAAACTGCTGAATAAACAACTAATTACCAATTAAATATTTTCTGACATTTATGTTGCTAACTTAGCTGCGGTTCATGGATGAAATTATATTTACCTAATCAGACTTGCACTCATTCATATTAGCATGTATTTTATTTTAACTATGAAGTCCAATGCCATAACAGCCAAGAGTTTTAATAAGTATTAATAACTTATATTTAAGACCTTTTAAAGAACATGAATGCACATTTACATATTAATGAAAATATAATTACTTCACTTAAAGTATGCATACCTTAAATAAGTTAAATATGAGATACATATTTTTCAAACAAAACCTTGTAAAATAAAATATAGACTTTTCTGACAAAGCAGCTGGTACTGAATACTGCTACAGAAATGCTTTGGTCTTAATTCCCTACACTGGGGACGTTAAACTTAAATGTATGTATATGCTATGCTGTCAAGTCAAGGACAAAAGTTAATCCTGGCTTCTAATAGATGAATAATTCAAGAAAAACACATAAATAAAGAAAAATCCACAAATTTAAGAGTCAATATGGATGTTTGTATGACTTCCCAACCTAAAATTGGGATTATAACATATTAGAGTTTCTAAGGCCTTGTTAATTACTTCTATAAGATTTTTACTGGAAAAGAAAGACAAAAAAAGATGAATGAGACGTCACCATGATTATATGTGAAGGGGACATAATCCCCTCACATTTGAAAAATATTCATTTGGACAACACTGCCCCTCCAGATTTACAATAAAATATTACTTCACCTAGCGCTGTTTCTAAAGCTTCGTGAAAGAATCCATTCCATTTGATTATTAGAATATTTTTTTTATTCAATATTAAAATCTCATCCTGTCTCATTCTTGTTAGCTCAATATGGTGGTGTCTTGCATTAGGTATCATTTTGCTCTAGTAAGTAAATTAATAAATAAGCAAAAACAAAAATCATATTTTCAAGTATTTGAACCGTCCGATCCAAAGCAATCATAGGAAATCTGGATGATTCTGATTAATCACCAAAAAATTTTGATTCCCCAAGACTCCAAAAATTAGACTGATAAAAAAAATCTTGCTAAATGTAAAATCGGTTTGCTTAAAGTTGGTACTCTACTAAAAAATTATTAGTTTTTTGTATTTCTTGTCCTGTACAATTTGACCCATAGTAAACAAAGATTAGGACATACCTTCCTTAAGTTGCTTAAGACTGTAATGACATAAGCAAGTCACTCACCAGGAGATGATTTCTTTCAAGAGAGATAACCCAGAGTTTCCCCCAGTGTATTATAAGCCTGGCGGCCTGCCATGCTTTAGCCCGCCGCCAGGCTACGCGTTGCTTGTTTACGTTTCTAGGAAAATAATAATAATAATAATAATAATAATAATAATAATAATAATAATAATAATCGCTTCCTTTTTTTAAGTCGGGCTGCAAGCGTCTCTGTTGCTCTTAGCATTTCATTAGCAGAGCAGATTTATTCCTAAAGGATAGGTTTATAATAGATAGGTTTATAGTTTTTGCATTTAAAGCCGACAGCGCGCGGACTTTATCACACAGCTGCCTCGCGCGCTGCCGCTACTTTACCTCAGCGGGATCGTGCGCGCCTCCTTTCACTCAAACTGGACACAGGCTGACCTGTATGGATATTTACATCAGCTTACTGTGAGGAATTATGATCCTTTGGAGAACTCTAGGTAAGAGTTTAAAACCCGCCGCGTTAGCTCTGGTTGCGCAGCTCAAAGTGAACCGCAGGAATAAGTTGTAGCGAATTCAGAGGTGCGCGTTGTGGAGGGGTGAGAATGATTTATCTTTATGAACGAACAATTATATGCGGCGTTTACATCTCAACACGCTGCCCAGCGTGTGGCTCTGTGCCCTCCCTGTAAAGTTTATGTCTGTGGTCCAGTTTTGCTGGAGTGTTTGTGATAACGAGCAGCGCTAACCTCATGCAGGTTCAGCCCAGTGAGGAGCTTTCGGGCTCTCCTCGGAGTTATTTTATTATTATTATTAGCAAGTTTTCTGGGGGAAACCCTGTAACCGCTTAATTATATACACCCAAATAAAGAAGAATGCTATATTTTACAAGCAGAACTATATCTGCTTTATGAAGGCATCACTACAAATTTATCACTAAAGATGGACAGCAGATATAATCTCAAGACAGTTACTGGTATCAAGGCATCTCGATATTTCTTTAAAAGTACACTTTCAAAGGCACAATATTTTTAAATCATATTCCTAGATTTCTGTCATTTTATTGAAAATTCCAAGAAAGCTCCAGAGTGACCTGAGTTTAAGATGGTCGAAACACACAGCAGCACAGCAAGCCCCCTCCTCCACCTGTTGCTATGCACTGACAGTGAACTGTCTGAAAAAAACCTACAACACTTTTCATCTAACAAGGTAATTCTGTCATGCATATGTCATGTGCTGACTTTGTGTTGCCAACCAAGTAATTTTTACTATGTCCTATTTTAATAACATGTATCATGCAGTTGTTAATGTCTAAATGAATGAAAATTTAAGACAGATATACCTATATTTATACATAACAGTAATAAATACAAGTCATTTGTAAGTTAGAAGGAAATGTTTCAGTTTCTATACTTTTTAAGTAAAGAGTGTAATTGAAACAAGTTGCTTTTATTGTGCCAACAATGATTAAGCCAGTTTTTGTTTCGTTTTGGTTCAATCTCATGCATTTTGTATTTTTAATACACATGGTTTATTATCTGTAAATACACAGCAAGGGCATATTTAAATGTATATGTAATTATTTAAAGTGTCTTCATTTCATTTTGAGAATTGCAATAAATGAAAAAACTTATTGTAAAGAATAGAACTTTTTGTTTAAAGAAATTTTTCCACGTAAAAATATGTTAATATATTTCAATTAACCACATAAAAAAAATTGTTATAAGGTTTTGAGATACATTATACAAACAATTGGATTTTTTCTAAATAATATGTGTGCATTTGAAATGTTTTATTAAAATTATAGCTACACCTGTCATTTTAATATTGGGATTTTTTTTCTCTTCTTTTTTTGGCAAACCATTTTCTTTGCTACAATCTTTCTAATATAAATTTTGTCTGAAGTAAGGTCCTATTAACAATGACAGTCACCGTTTTATCATTGAGCGATTACATTGACCACTATCACTGATTTAAGACATTTACTTAAAAGCAGTTTCCTAGTTTGACAGAAGAAATAACCTAGTTTAGTCGCCCGTTTATGTTATATCTAGGCAGTAACCATTTGGTAATAAAGAGATAGACTAGCTGTTGCTAAATAGTAGTAGAACCATGTTTAAGCAGTAAAAGTTACCTGCCTAGTTTAGGGAGCTTCGACACAACAGACTGGAAATAATTCATAAAATCTCCGACATAACAGCACAAAACAGTGACACGGAAAACCCTGATAGGAAAATTTTATCAGCTAGGTTGGCTCACTTCACAGCAACACCTGTCAGAACGATTCCTGCTAGCCCATTAGCATGAGCAGCTAAGACTTACCCACTGTCTCGCATGACATTACTGTCTCCACAGTCACAGGCCCCACCAGCCTGACTCCTGAACATGTTGAAATCATGGCCCGTATGGTCTCCATTATTAAAACACTCAGCACACAGTGACATGCACGGAGAGATGCCGCAGGTCCGACATCGGTATGCCACGAAATTAGCCGTCCAAACCAGTCCGCACAGAGTCGCGTTGTCATAGGAGCGGACGGTTTTACAGAACTCCTCGAAACCTTCGCCTCCCGCGATCAGACATTTACACCAGTCCAGGGCTTCTGTGTCCGCAGCTGGTTTTTCGGGATTCAGCACGGCGTCAAGCAGGTCCTGAAGTTGTCGGAGTCCCGAGCTGTTGTCAGTCCGGTTTAAGTCTGCCTTCAAGTGGGCGGCAGTAGCTCTCTTGTCCCGGCGTAGCAGCGACGCCGCCATCATGCACTCTGGCTTGTTGTCCACAAATTTATTTTTGTTGTCTTGTTTCCATATTCTCGGGCTTTCTCGCGATACCGGAAGCTCAACTGACTACTCGTTACAAGCAAGCGATTTTCTTGTAGTACATTATGTTCTGTTTTCTGCTACTGCAACAACACTATTGACATCCCTGTTCGCGTATTTTTGAATAGATAAGCCTGGCACGTATTATTTGTGTAACTACTTCAGTTCATGCACAGTCATCTTAAGTCCTGTTTTGTTTGAGCGTTTCTAGGCAACTGATAGTTTGGGACCGTCCCACCCTGCTCAAAGTCTTGACAGTTATTGGATTTACTATAAGTATAGTGAGAATGCATTTTTATTGTATAATTATCAACAAAAGGTGACCAACAATAAGTGTTGGGTTCAGCATTAGATGTGAGGGGATTTTCTGGATTATACGGTAAATAATATTTCATATTTAAAGTCCCCTTACATAATGTGCCATACCAGAATTCCAGGTGTAGTCGAAAAGATTATTTCTTTTAAACCATCCATCTTCTATACTCTATTTTCTTTGCATTGTATAGAAGACTCTGCCAATTATATTAATTGATTAATTGAATACTTTGTCAGTATTCACATGCTAAAACATGCAACACATGTTAAACTTTTTAACATGTGTTGCATGTTTATCCATCTACTGATAGATAAACTAAAGAGGTATATCCATCAGAACAATGAATAAACTTTCAGCAGGTTTGAGTGATAACTGTATGTGCAAGAATTTGTTAGCAGGCTTTTATGGAATCGATATGTATATGAAAGAGATTTCCAGACTTTAATAAGCATCAAACCAGATAAAGTTGAATTAACACAACGGGAAATTTTATATAACAAATTCTTACAATAAAAGGTAAAGTTATGTCACTTAGTTTGTCATCAACACCTAGTTTGTAATTTTCTGACCATTTCCCATCCACACTCCACTGCAGAAGGTGGCGGTAAGGCGTCTTGTAGTTGACCTGCAATGCACCAGAAAATATCAGAAGAAAACCAGAGAAAAAGCAGAGAAATTAGCCTGCAGTTGTATTTTTCACCCGTAGAGGGCTGCAGAGCGCAATGTTGTATCAAAACTGGATTAATTACAAGACGAAGAAGCACTCTCGGGTTTGTTTTGTTTGATGTGCGCCAGGAGGAACATGCGGGTTACCTTAAAAGCTTACTTTTGCTGTCTGTAATTTAGAACTATTTGAATTAATGTTTTCTCTCGGTGTTGCTACATTGCTGTGGAAAAATCGCAGTATCGCGAAATGAAGCTGAAGGAGTTGGAAAGCTGCCTGCAGCAGGTAGACACATTTGAGGAGCCAAAAATCCTCTTGGAGCAGTATCCAACCAGCCCTCACATTGCAGGTGAGTTGGTGAGCATCTGAGCAGGTGTTCGCAGACTGAATATATATATATATATATATATATATATATATATATATAAACTACTATATTGTTTCCCTTTGTCCCCACAGCATGCATGCTTTACACGATTCACAACACGTTTGACGACATTGAGGGTAAACTGGTGGCAGATCTCGGCTGTGGCTGCGGAGTCCTCAGCATCGGGGCTGCCATGCTGGACGCGGGGTGAGAGAAAGATCCCGGTGTGACAGTCCTTCCTGTTGAGCAGCTTGCTGATGTTTCTTGTTCTAAACAGATTGTGCGTGGGTTTGGAAATCGATGAGGACGCACTAGAGATATTCCGAAGGAATGCAGAAGAATTTGAACTTTCTAACGTGGATCTGCTCCAGTGTGATTTATGCCACCTGGAAGCTGAGGCTTATGGCCAAAAGTTTGACACTGTTATAATGAATCCACCGTTTGGTACAAAACACAACCAAGGTGAGTTTAACTCGACAAAGAAGTTACTGGTAATTTGGTTTTATTAATTGGAAATCGATTGTAACGGAGGCTGCACAGTGGCGCAGTTGGTAGAGCTGTTGCCTTGCAGCAATAAGGTTGTGGGTTCGATTTTCTGCATGGAGTTTGCATGTTCTCCCTGTGCATGCGTGGGTTTTCTCCGGGTTCCTCCCACAGTCCAAGAACACGTCAGGTTAATTGGCCTCTCCAAATTGCCCCTAGGTGTGAGTGTGTCTGTGTTGCCCTGCGACAGACTGGCGACCTGCCCAGGGAGACCCCGCCTCTCGCCCGTAACGTTAGCTGGAGATAGGCACCAGCAACCCTCCCCATCCCACTAGGGACAAGGGTGTAAAGAAAATGGATGGATGATTGTAACGGGGTCATGCTGGGAAAACTACTTGATTTCCTTTTTTCATTTGCTTTTTTTTTTTTTTTTGCACACTACAGATCAAAGACGTTAATATCACACAAAAATAACCAAAGTAAATACAAAAAGATGTTTTCTACTAATGATCAAATCCAATGTGGAAAGAAAAACTAAACATCCCTGGTTACATATGCAAAAACTAATCACCTTCATCCTTACATCATGAACTGTAATTAACTACAAATTATCAGTCTGGAAAGGATTACTTAACCACTTAAAGCATTTTTTAGCATTCAGGAAGGCAAACTTTACCAGCAACATTGACAAAGGCATCCACAGTTTGCTTGTATCGCACAAGTTCAATAAGGATTTTTTAAAAACTATTTTGGCTGCATGCTCTGTACAAATCTGCTATAGGCGAGTTCATGTTAAAAGTATTTAGTTTTTACCGTTTATTCAAGGGATGGATATGAAGTTTCTCCGCGCTGCTTTAACCATGTCAAAGACGGCGGTTTACTCGCTTCATAAAACATCAACACGAGAGGTAAGCTCCAGCTCAGTTCACCCCTCTGCAAATTTATACTGATGCTTCACTATTTTATTCTAACCTTCATTTATTACCCATCTACATTACCATTGCCTCAAAGTTTTCTTTCTTTAGTCAGTAAGCATTTATAATTGTGTAGAAATTAAAATTGCACAAATTTTGTTTGTGAAGATTTTATATTACTAGGGCTCCTGCTATTCCATAGCTTAAATGTAATACATTTAAAGCTCTTTTAAGACCAGTCTCATCTGAAGTCACACTATTTTAAGTCAAATCACACTAAATATACACTCTACAGTATTGAACAAGGATATGATGGATAATGTGACAAAAGCAGATTTGATTTTAATCCCCTTGGCTTCAAGAAGGAATAAAGTCAACAGAAGCAACATGTACAAATTTGAGATGTAACCAACAGTAATTTAAGACCTAGAAAGGAAACTTTGAGGATGAGATTTTAAGACCCCACATTTTATGATTGAATATTTGAACTCATCTAATGTGATGCCAACATGCTCGACTGTATGCGATTACAGCACATACAAAAGAAGGCTAATGACTGGGGAGTGAAGATGGAAGTCTTAGCAGGTTAGTGAGACAATTCAATCCTTTTTAATCAAAGGAATATTAAACCCTAATTGTGTTCTTTGCTCATAGAACTGAGGTACGATTTGCCGGCTTCCTACCGCTTCCACAAAAAGAAGTCTGTAAGTTCATTAACAATACGCAATATCAAGCACTTCAGATTCCAAACAAAACTTTATTTTGTTTATTTTATTTTATAAACATTTAATTTGCTACTGGAAGATGCAAACTTAAAAAAAAATCATGACATTCGTATCAGTCAATTGAGTAAATCTACAAAATAAAGAAACAAAACCAATGGCACACAAATTCTAGATATAGCTCATGAAATTAGACCGTCAAGTTTACATTGATTGTGCTAAAATTAAAACTCTTTCCGATGAGAAAAGAAAACATAAAAATGAGAGGCAAAAAATAAAGGGCTTAAAAGGCTGAAAACTGACTCCAAGTTTTCCAAATGTTTCTTCAGGTTGACATCCAGGTGGACTTTCTACGATTCTCAAAGACCTGAATATTTTTTACTGGAATGGGTTCTAAGTTGCCTCTGCATTTTTCACCGTTTGTAATAAATGTGTTTGCTAAAGAAAAAATCTCTGGATGTCGTCTCCATATTACGAGCCATTTTCAGTTTTGGAAACTTTCGCTGGAGGACCGTCGGCGTCTTCAAGCTCTCTCTTTGGGGCTGCAAGAAAAACAGGACACATTGAATCATCTGTACATGTTTGAGAATGAGGATGCTGCTGCTGAGAATATGTAATGCCATGTAACGCATTTATAATCTATTACATTTTGTATTTTTGTGTGTTTTATTGGGATTTTATGTGACAGAACAACACAATGTAGCACAATTGTTAATTGGAAAGAAAAATGTACATACATTGATACTATACAGAAACTTAACTCAAAAATAAAATTCATTGCTTTTATTAAACTGAGTCCAGTTGCTCTCTGGAAATCCCAGGGATTTTCAACAGCAGCATGAATACAGATGAAGAGATAGAGCAGTGGGAGCGCTCAGGGCTAGGAACCTTTATTCCTGGTTGGATATTTGGTGTAGGTCGTCTCGAGTCTAAATAGAGCAGTTGGTGTTTGTTCTATTATGGACCATAAATTTAACCTCTCAACTGGGGATTTTTTTTCTTGATTCTTCCACAAGGAAGATAATCCCAGTGTGTAAATGCATACTGTAAATATTTGTTTTTAAAGTATGCATTCTCTTTCCACTTTGTTTTAAAGTGTCACAGAGAATATAGTGAAATTTTAGTCTCCTGTATGTTATATCAATATTTACACTTACCTTCCTCACCCTCGCCGTCATCCTCGTTATCACTATCGAATTTCGTTTTCTTTCCCTGGAATTGAGTCCTGCCTTGATCTCTGCCACCTCTTCCTCTTCGGCCTCCTCTTCCTCTGCCGCCGGATCTTCCTCTCCCACCTGTTTCAACCAGACCCAACCTATCAGCACTTAAGAGCATCTTTGCTACTATTGTGCAAGAATGTGAAGCCCGGAGACAAAAACGTACCTCTGCCTTTTGATCGATTGAACGATTCCTGTTGGGCTTCGATGATCTTCTTCAGCATCTCTTTCTCTTCGTCTCCCTCCAGTACCTGCCATGTAACGCTGCTGCCCTTCATTTTCAGCTCCCCTTCGTTTGCCTCTTTGGCTTTCTCAAAGGCTTCTTTTGCGTTCCCATCAAACAGAAGCGTACCCTTTATGTGAGCAATAACAAAATTAAAAACAAGTCTTCCACTGCTCTCCTGTTCACATTTTCTTTTCTGTAAAAATTAACTTTTCAGACTTCAGAGTCTTCTATGGTAAAAACTTCAACAGCAGTTAGAAGTACGGAAATTTAGGAAACACGAAAGAAAAGGAGGACAGATAAGGACACGTTGACATAAGGAAAAAAGGAACAGGAAACGTAGATAAAGGAATGATGGACCAAGGTCAGGAAATAAGGATTACAGACGAGGGCAAAGTGAAAAAATGACCGACATAAAGAAGGAAAGAAGGGACAGACAGACGAAATAAAAGGACAAAGCAAGAGAATAATGTCTGAAAGTACATATTTTCCATGTTCTTCTTTGCTTTTTCCTTAATGTTCCAGACCTGAATAATGGGAAAATAAAACTGTACTTTTGCAGACTGTATAGGAATCCTTGCAGACAACATACCTCCTTGGCTCCTCTTGTGAAGTCAACCCACTTTATCTTTCCGTGCCCAGAGAACGTGGTATGGAAGTCCTCTCTTGAAACATCTTTGAGCTCTCCAGAAAACTTCAACAAACATCCAGTCTGTTCATCCAGAAGTAAACCCTGCAAATCATAATTACATATCTCAATAAAAATGATCCAAAAGCAGAAATGAAGCTTCATGAGCACATGGTTAAGGAACCTTACCATTTCTTTTTCCTCAGCGTTTTTCTGCTGCTGCTGTTTCTCTCTGTAAAATGTTTAGATAAGAAGGTGGATCAGATATTTTCAACAATGTTTCTGGTAGAAAAGGCCACATCCTGTCAACTCACTGCTTTGCTTTAGCTTTTGTCTCTGCTTTGTAGTTTTTCCTCTCTTCTGCCTTCTTTGCATGGTAGGCTTCCCTGAGAGAACAATCAAAGGATATTATAAATAGGACATTATGTGGTGTTTTATCCAGCTTCCTATATTTTGCAAAGTATGAAATTTGCTTTCCACATTTGTCATGTCGAAACAAGGAAATAACTGAAGCATGGAAAAGATTTACAGTTTTTATAAGATAATCAAAATTGCAAAAAGAAATATGTATATATACTGGTGAAAATAGAGTCCTTTCTCTGTTACTTCTATCCAAAGCAAGAACATTTTCATTTGTTATAATAGGTTATGAACCCGTCCCAGTTTTATGTTCACAACAATGCTATTGTGGCACCAGTCTGTTCACAAGAAGCAGCCGAGCTCACCTGGACAAGACGAGCATCTCATTGTCTTTAAATGTTTTTACATCCGTCCGTTCCAGGAACTGCTTCGCTGATTCCTCCGTTTCAAAGCAGATGAACACGGATCCCTGTAAAAGACATGAAAGAAAGAAATATTTTAAATCTTCCAACCTTTTAACGACTAAAACTAGTAAGTGATGCTTTTCTTCTACCTTGAAGTGCCGATGGACGTTTTTTCTCATCTGAATGCTCTCTATGCTGCCTTTCTCGTTCAGCCACTCTTGAACCTCATCCAGAGTTGTTTCAAGAGGAAAACCTTTCTGTAAAAGAAAAAAAAAACATTAACAATAATGCCAGAAATAAAGGAAAGAAATTACCGTATTAGAATATTCAGGTCGTCACATTTTTAAAATAAAATGAAATGCTCAAGAAAACAACATTCACACAATGAGGAAAACAACATTCACACAATGAGCCATGGATGACCTAACTTGAATCAAATTCAAAAGTTGTTGCCTGATAGCAATACTGGATATTTTCTAAACTTTCCAGACTTTTTCAAACACAATTTTCCATAAGCTCTCAGTTCTTTGTGTTTATTGCAAATTTAGGATATGTTAGGCAGACTTCAAATCTGCAGAAATACAGAAACAATAAAGGGGTAGGAACACTCTGGATTTACAACACTAACAACAGGCTGCTAAAGTAAATTGTGTTTTGTAGATATGAGTGAAAAAATTTTTTATTTGAAGCAGATGGCACCAGTATCATGAATATAATAAACAAATGTGTATGAAACTTACAATGTACACAGATCTGTGTTTCACTGCGTCTTTGTATTCATCATTCTGCTCTGGTAAGGGTTTATCTGGAGACCTCCTTATTTTCGTCTTGTCCTCATTGATCTCCAACAGGCCAGACTTTGATTTCTGGAGTGCTGAAATGACGACGCTGCTCTCTGTAGTTAAAGCTTTCAGTCTGAAAGAGGACGAGGTGAAGAAATGGTGTTTAAATTGTTCAGACAGGTAAAAGTTGTACAACGCAACAATGCAATTAAAGTAATCTAAATATTGTTTGTCAGCAAGGTAGTCCAATTACCAATTTTAGCCAGTAGGATTTTGCCAAATTGTGAGACTGTTTCAGTCCTGACCACAGACCTCTCAAATATTTTTACCTCACTACAAATTTGCATTCTCCGATTTACCAATGACTACACCTGGCTTTCAACACTGTGCATCATTAAAGGATATTTCTATTCTATTCTGTATTATGACCACCCAGTCATGCTGAGGACACTTCAGATGAATGGAAATACCAGGTCTGAACAGAGATTTTGCAACTACTTTCTACAAAGAGCCAAATGTGAAAGAAACAAAATAGATGATTGTGTATTTTGGTGGGCACTCCTTGTGATGGTTTTTTTTTTTTTTTAATGTCTTCAAACGTCAGTCTTTCAATTCAGCACCATGCATCTGAGGCTTGGTGATGTTGTATTTATTCAATATTCGAAAGGAATATGAAGAACACAGTAATATGAAACCCAATACAACCCCAAAGCACCATGACCTCATATCATTCCCTCACTGTGATATTTATTGATTTGCTGGGGTTGAATTTCTAAACCACTGGATGTAACTTACGTTTTTTAAAACAATCATGGACTCACACAATGTTATTTGATTAAAAATGTGTTAGCTGATACCTATATGAAGTTAGAGTTTCGAAAGGTAAAGAGAAATCAAACAAACCTGTTGAATTTAAGCATGGTCTCCAGCATCACCCAGCCATCATCAAGCTGCAGCTGCTCCTTCAGAAACTTGTCTCTTGGAAGGTTGTGATCCCCAAAGTAATACTAGGTGAAAATAAGACATGTTATATATATATATATATATATATACAGGGGTGAAAGTAAGGGGGTATGGCAGGGTACTGCGTACCCCTAAAAGATTTAGAGGGGGTATGCAGTACCTGCAAAAGAGGGGAGCGGCTGTCTGCTGTAAAAAATCAGTGGGTTCACTGTGCAGCCACGACTGCCCCCACTAATTAGCTGTGACTCATTCGTTTTTCAAGAACAATCTAAAACAGACTTAATCAGTTAATAACTTTTTTCTCATTTCATATTGTTTCTGAACTGTTCGTGCTTTGCTAGAGCAGGGCTGCAACACGTCGATCGAAGAAGGTTTAGAGTCGATCTCGGATTTAGGTGACAAACAGCCAGGACACTGAGACCAGAACGTCCTCCTCTGGCTCCTTATCAAAACGTTAATAACTCTATTAGAGAACAACAACAAAAAAAATCAACAAAACGTGTTCAAATTAATGATTAAACAACAATAATAATCTCAGTAATTATTGTTTCAACAAGGTGTTGCGCAATTCTGTGGGTTTCGGTTCCATTATCAAAATAACGAGCAGAGCAGTTAGTTTAAAATTAACTAATCAACCACCGCGGTTTTCAGGGAGCTTATTAATAATGGCAAAATAAATATCAAGCCTGAAAACCTGACATCATAACGGACTGAAGTTATGTTTTTAATCTCTGGTCGGCTTGTGGAGTGCAGGTTGCCATGGCAACGGGTGTGCTTAAATGACAGACGGAGAGTAAAAATGTGCGAGTGGTTTAGAGTTAATCACCTGTTCAGTTATTTTACCTTTGTTTTCCTTTGTCTTGGCGCATTACAGCCGCTGTAGTTTCTGAACATTCAATAAACTACAAACTTAGACTAATTACCTCGTTCTTTGTGAGTATACATCGATCACAACAAACATCAAACACGGTAAATATGTTTCATTAAGTATTTAATAAACAAATGTCTTCTACCACGATAATTGTGTGAAAATAAATTGTCTAATATAAAAAATAGTTTGGTGCTGTCGGGCTCAGAGTCTAAGAGGTTTTTCCTTTATCAAACAAATTAGTTTTTTGCCTCTTATTTAGTGGAAATATTGATGATACTTTCTCCAAAATAATAACCTTTTTCAACCACTGTTGAAAATGAGGCTCTAACATTCACAAATGACATTGAAATAAAATCCAGTCCAACATCTGGTTTGAGGTGATTCCTCTGGATCCTGTTGGAGGAAAAATATCCCAACTTCAGAAGATGAGCTTTTAACTTAACACAGCTCTGTAGTTCCTCCTATTGGTATGAGAGTCAGGGTGAGGAGGCGCCATGTTAGAAAGAGAAGTGGAAGCTGCAGGATCTTCAGAACAAACAGGTCATGATGCTCGGCTACTGATTACCCCTCTGTCTGGACACAGGATCAATAGAACCAGTTTAAAAGCTAAAATGAATGGTTATATGCCAGACATGGAAAACTGGAACTGGGATGCACTCCATGCCATGATGTTCAGGATTTAGGTCTCATGGCATCTCAAGGTGTCAACATTACAGCCAGTGGGCTGAGGGGAATACAGCTTTATTTTGTAGCAATTCAAGAGCTACCCAGCTTTTATATATATATATATATATTATTTTTTATTTTTTTGTCATAGTACCCCCAAGAATTTAAAACTACTTTCACCCCCGTGTGTGTGTGTGTGTGTATATATATATATATATATATATATAGGATTACATATTTAAGTCAGAATTACCTCTACTTGACGAGCCACTTTCATCTCAATGGGAGACATCTCTCCTTGGTTTTCAGCCATCCTTCTCTGCAGAAATCAGTAATACAGAAAATCAGCTGTTTTGTGGTGCAGTATGTTGTTAAATCTGTTGTCTCACATAGCTTATCAATTCTTTGAGAACATGCAAATGTTCAAGTGATGTCCCCCTTGTTACTTGCCTTCATTGTTAGGCAATATTTCAATACAATAAAGCTTTTCCCCCAGCCTTTAAAAAAACATGTTATGTTCCATAATCTATAGTGATCTTATGCCATGGGTGTTGTTCTGTGCTATTAAGGCAAAATTCCCCTCTTGACTGGGATTAATGAAATATTAATTTATCTTTGTTTAAAATTTATCATCCTTAAATCTGAGAAAAGGAGAACCAATTTAATAGAAAAATCTAGTTTTTTGGGAAAGAGGGGTTTTTTTTAGGAAGCCTTTAGTCCCATGGGCTCAAACTCCAGTCCTCCAGGGCCAGCTTCCTGAAGCTTTTACTGCTTCAGCACACCTGGCTTCAATATCAGCTCATTAGCAAAGCTCTGCAGCGCTTGACTGCATGCTAGTGAGGCAGTTTCACCATGTAATCAAAGTGTGTAGGACAAGGGACAGATCGGTTCAGACCACTGCTTTAGTACATTAAGTATCATTGTATTTTATGACTGAATAATATGGCACACTGTATAAAATTCACATTCTTTAGTGACCCTCAAATATATGAAAGAGATCCTGATTTGGGCTACAGCACAAACTACTGCAACATTACTGTTAAGCACTGTACTGGTGATTTGAGTTGCCATCAACACTTCCCTTGTGAGTAATTCAATACTGACATTGCAATGACGATTGGGATATGACAAACTGCGCAGGTCTCAGTTTTATATATTGTTTCTGCAAAGTTTGAATGATAAAACTTGGGAGAACTGCACAGGTCTGAGTAAAAAATGTATAATCAAACTATTAGAAAGCTGAAACTGTATGAATAGTTCATTTTTTGTGTATCTGCTTTGTCTTCTCAAATTCTGATCTGAATCTGCGGAGTTTCCTTGAATGGAAAATTTTTAAACAAATTTTTATAATTAACAGGTTACTGTACTGTTTGATAAGTAGGATAAATTGGAACGTATGTAACTGAACTGCAATAACGTCTTGTAAAGTGGAGCTATATAAATAAACTGAACAGAATTATACATTTTGATTTTTCTTTTTAATTTAAAAATTTTATTCAAATTCCATATGATACAGTTCCAGAAACAGCACTTAAATGTATTCTTTTAACCATTCAGATCTGAAACTTTTTTTTTTTTTTTTTAGAATTGTGTGTGTGTATCTAGAGCTTGGATCCGCATGACTTTCACCAAAACCGAAAACTGAATGCATTAAATTTGCTATGCTAGTGTGTACAAATTAACATAATTGCTCACGTCATAGTACAAGGCCAAATTTATTAGGAATTGGGCAAATACATTTCTGTTTACATTATTTGACTCAAAGGATCATAAAACTGAAGGAGATTAACATTTCTTGGACAACTCACCCTAGTTAGTCTCATATATGAAAACAGCTAATACAGAGGCAGATAGCTTGAAGAGGCTAACCATCCTGTTAGCTTAGCTTTTATTCACCAGCTTTGGATATTCAAACATTTCAGACATTAATGCACAGCCAGCTAAGTTAGTAGAATATTTTTACATTATAGTGATGCTCATTTTAGTTAAAAGACTCTTTAATCCGGAAAGTTAGTACAGCTTCACTATCTGCAAGCTTCCATAAACAGCATACAAGTCACAGAATTATAAAATCCTCCTCTATCCCTCTAAAATCCATAAGCTAGTAAACGACAATACGAGCCGCACATTAGAGCATTTTCAGTACGATTGAATTAGGTACTTACGTTATGTTGAGAGTAAGTAAATCGCACTTTAAGCTCTAAAGCACCGAAAGTCTTCACTACACTACGCGCACGTTGTTCAACTGCGTGTTACGGAGAGTGTCAAGGGTCAAAAAGCGTTGCCATCGCATTTTCTTTCCAGGTCAAAATGCTGCAATTCAGTATTAAACCAGCAGGCGGTGGTGTAATATTGTCTAACTGCACGGCATAGCATAGTGAGGTTCACCAGCGTTTTAGTTTCAATGAACAAATTAATGGTGGTTTTATTGATATTGATAATAATACAAAATATAACAGGTGAGGTAAGAAAATAATTTAGTTCAATTAAATTCATCAACTCACAGTCACAACAAATGTTACGTCAAGATAATTCACAAGGTAAACAGGTCTAATTCACATCTATTTATATTGAATCCAATTTAATCTAAATATATTTAAAAGCAATCCAGTCTAGTCCAGAACAATATATTCATGTAGTCAGATTCAAACCTTATACACACTAATTCCATACATTTATTACACCAAACAGTCAAAGTAAGTTGTTTTTGTAAGACCAGTGGTAGAAATGTATTCGAGGAAGTCCAATCACTTGCATTGATTTGTTGACATCGCAGCATTTCCTGTTTCAAGCATGAAAGTGATGACTTGGAAAACAAATCAGTTCTACTTAATATTCTTTCAATAACACATTTCTGATCATTACCGAGTTAGTAAATGATATGTATTTCTTTAAATTGAAATAAATGACAGGATTAAATCAATTTTCACTTTTTCCTAATCCGTTTCAAACAAAGAGTGGTAAGCTTATTGTTATGTTCTCAGTTGTGAATGCACGTTGTTGTTTTTTTTCTGGATACTTGTTTGTTGTTTTTTTAAACTGTTTGAAATAAATTCATAAATCAAAATAAAAAGATTTAATTAGAAAAATACTGCTAAAATACATCTTTTGCAATTGTGTTCAAAGTAGCTTCCAATATATGCAATCATCTCTGAATGTAAAACTGAGCCCTGGAGTAAAAATACCTATTGATGATCATTCTATGCCAACACCGCAATGGTTCTGGTCCCCTCCTTTGTCTCCTTCTCTCTCAGATTACCAGAAATGCAATTATTAATATGAAAAGAACATCAATTGTTTTGGATGAGAACATATTTGCAAATAGGTATTTTGATCTCGTTACATTAGAAATGGTGAATGGAAAGGAGGAAGTGGGTGTGAAATTTCTTTATTTTCTGTCACCAAAGTTCTTACTTATCCATTTGTTGATGCTTATTTTACCTTAAGCCTGATTAAAAGAGATCTCCAAAAATCAGTAAGCCTATAACGTAACAACTGAAAATGAAAAACAAAAAAAAATAACAAAAGAAGGTGTCCTCTTGTGCATGGAGGGTGTTGTGTTAAGGAGAAATGTGCTGAATGTTTATAGGAAATCACCCGTTCAAACAGAGTTTAGCAGTTCAAGAGAGTGAAGTAATTTATTTAGTTAAATTGCAGTGGAGGTCCAGTCCTGCTATTAAAAATGGATCTCTGTCTAAACTTTTAAAACACTTAAAAATGAATTAAAACCTTTCAAGAATTGTTAAAAGACAACTACAATACTCATTGAGAGACCCCTGAGATTTTCACATAGCACTTTGGCAAATGTACCGTGAACAAGTTAACAGATCATTTTGTCATGGACAGACTTTTTCAAACTCTAGGGAATGCTGTGAATAGACAATTCCATCTATTTTGTAATATATATAGATATATGTGAAAAACGTCAATGGACGCTATGAACACATACGCAACCATGTGACCTGGCGGGGCTGGGCAGGGTCCCTACTATCTCCCACGAGTCCAGCTCTGGGTCATATTTCTCAATGCTCTGTAAGTACGTTCCCTTCGAGTAGGAGTACCCCCCTGTTACATAAATACACCCACTTATCACCACAGCCCCACACTCCATTCTCCTCTCCTTCATCACTGATATGGGCCGCCATTCGTTGCTCTCTGTGTCGTAGCAATCGGCAACTGTCGTCTGTCCGCCGACCAAATACAGCTTGTTGTGGAGAGACACAGAGCAAAGGCCATACTCTGGAAACAGAAGGTACAAACACAAGTAATCAACTCTAACACATCAAATCAATGCTCCTTTTCTGTCCCCTTCGACTACCCTTACCTGGATGTGGACTTAGTGTTACGATGCTCCATTCGTTGACGTCTGGTCTGTAGACTTGGACTTTCTCATAGGTGCAGCTTCCTCTGTACCCATAATGGCCTCCAGTAACGTAAATTTTTTCTCCCATTACGCATGCAGTGGCATTTCCTACACCTTGAAAAGAAAACAGGGATGATAAGGATCACCTGACCTCATGCCTGCTTAAAAAGTTGTAGACTGAAGTCTGTGTTCATTGATTTTTCTGGATGGATCAATGTTGGGTTTTCTCTAAAAGATTCTGAGATAAACATGAGGCTTTGTGAGAGTTAGATGTCCAGCTCTAAGTCATGTGATCACATTGCAATCACAAACTTCAGTGTTTGTTATGGGGATTTTATGAAATAGATCAACTCAAAACATTACTTAATTGCAAAGAGGAAGGAAAGTGAAACAATATTTTCAAAGGTTTTAGCGATAAAAATCAGAAAGGTTTGGTGTGGTCTGTAGGCAACCCCCATTACTCTGATACTCCAAAATAAATTCCAGTGCAAAGTACTGCTTTAGGATGTCAACCAAATGGGATAATAGATTTCACATGTGTGTAATTTCATTTTAGCAAAACAGCAGTTGCTCTGGGAAAGTTTGCTGGAGAACAGTAATCAACAGAGAGCATCGTGAAGATGAAGGAACATACAAGTAAGGTCAGGGATAAATTTAGTAAGTTTAAAGAAGGTCTGAACAATATCGCGCGCTTTCTACAGTCTGAAAACGTCAAGTGAACGTCACAGCTGCAAAGAAATGTATATTTTACCTAAACTGAAAGGCTGGGCAAGGACTGAACGTCCAGTTTACAGTTTTGCGACATGCAGATGAACACCTTCAGGCATGAAGATGATATGCTCTGGCCATCATTCAAAGCACAATGTGTGGCAGAAAACTAACACTGCACATCAACTATAACTAGTGTGACACATGGGTATAGTTGGAAGCTGTTCATAGAAGATATGACAAGTTTACCTTCCAGCAGGAAGACAATGCAGAACAAACGATACATTTGTCCAGACATAAATGTAGTTGAGAATTCCTTGTAATACTTGGGGTTGGTTGTTTTTTTTTTTACCATAGTCATACCTTCAAGGTTAAACAGCAAATATTACCAGGTATCAACTTGTGTTTTAAAGTGCATACTTCACATCATGTTATATTTGATCTTGCATACAAATGTCCAACATTTGCATGCAAGATCAGCAGTATTTTATTATTATTTTTTAAATCTTTAATAGATAGTAATCCAAATTAAATGCAATGCATTTGAGTTTTTCTTCCCATTAAGTTGCTGTACCTTGGATCATTTTGGCTACTGGAAACCATCTCTTTTTCAAAGGATCATAAAATTCAGTCTCTTGCTCGGGAGCTCCTCCTCTGTAGCCTCCGATGGTGTAAACACAGCCATGTAGAGCCACGGAGCAGTGATAGTACCTGGCAGTGATCATGGGACAACCCTCTGTCCATTCGTCATAGTCACAGTTATAAACTGAAACAGTGTCCAGGGCTTCAACGGTGTTAGTCCTGTATCCACCAGTCACATAGATGTTTGCACCAAGCAGGCTGACGCTGTAGCTCTCTCTTCCGGGATCAGGCATGTCTTTCCCCTGCACCCACGTGTTGCTGACGGGATCCCAGATGTGCACTTCACACAGAGGGTGCCAGTAGTATCCTCCAATGATGTACATACTGGGGGAAATTTTTCTGCTTGGAGGGATCTCCTTGCCATTTGACCTCATCGCCTGAACAATCACGGATTTTAACTTCCCATCGTTTTTTGTTAGATATTGCCTGTGCACCTCCAAGGAAGTGTTGAAGTAAATGTCATCCAGACTCAGGTGGATAGAGTGGAGCAGGTCTGACACGCAGTGAACCCGACTATCCAAGTCATGGGACACCCACCTGACCACACCATCTATCAGTGCCTCATCTCCCTGCACCGTGAGGCTCTGATCCGCCAGAACAGACCTGATCTTCTCACGGTCCAGCTCCAGGAACTCCTCCTGCTCCATGAGCTCCGGGAACCTGCTCAGCATCACTCTGCTGGCCTCCCTCTCCAGCCTGGGGCACTGATGGAGCTCAGCAAAGGTGTGCATGCCCAGGCAGTTGTCCACGTCCAGGAGGCGGATGAGGAACTCCTCGCAGGCCTGCTTGACCCTGCTGAACTGCAGGAGGTCCGCAGCCTCCAGCAGGCTCTGCACGTTGCTCTCGGTGACGCGCACCCGGGCCGTGTAGACGTAGTCCAGCAGGGCGCCCAGCACAGCGCCGTCCACGCCGCTCAGCTTGATGACGCTGTCGGACCTCTCCCTCATGTCGGCCGTGAACATGACTTTGAAATAGGAGCTGCGGGCCGCCAGCAGCGCTCTGTGGCAGTGGAACACCTGACCGGACTCGCCACACTGCAGGGTCACGTCGGTGAACAGGCCGCGGATGTAGAAATGCCTGAGAGCCTCCAGGAGCTCCGCAGGATGCTCCCCGTCACTGAAGTCATATGTGTAGATCTCGTTTTTATGAGACATTATATCTAGAAAGAGAGAGAGAGAGAGAAAAAGAAGAAATGTAATAAGACATGACAAGCAATTTAATGCAACATTTTTTCATACTTAAAATACAGTGAACGTGTGCGTACCTTATATATTTCCATGGATGTTTGTTCCCCACCGACGCTCCTCTAAGCGCTCCTCTCCAAAACACATGAGCCTCAATTTAGCTCAGGACTGTCGCAGGCAGCTCGATCCTATTTTGGTGTTTGTGTGCAGCAGCGGCAGTAGCGAGAGCCCCTCCGCCCCCCCTCCTCCTTTCTGCGCACTAGTGTCCAGGTCCTTGACAAAGCCAGAAGCCAGTCCGGTCGGCACTCAGAGGAATCACCCTGCGCTGTTATTTTCCTCTGAGAGCCTAAATATAACCCCGGCCCACGGACTCATGACGCGCTCACGGACGGCGCATTAGCAGCAACCACGCAGACGGAGATACACGCACAGAATACAAACACAAACGAGCAGCGCCTTTTAAAACGACAGCAGAGCCGAGTGATCTGCGTGGCCCATTCATGATTTACCCCTCCAAGTCTTCCCGTTGCCATGGTAATCTGAATGTGGTATTCCAGTGCGACGGAGGCTTTAACCTAATCCAGACGTGGATTAGGGGGACAATAATGCTCTGTATTCCCTGCAGGACAAATTTTCACACAGGATTAGACAAAAATATTTATGTACCCTTTGGACTTCAGTAAATTATGACCCAATGTGCTTTATAACAAGCATTATGGGCTCTGACGCAAGCGCTGAAAATGTGAAATTTTTTATTTATTTATTTATTTACCCGTTTTATCTCTTAGACTGACTAACTATACATTCTGTAATTGTATTAAAACGGAATTTTATATAATATTTAACACTATTAGCTGGACTACAAAATCGGTTATAATTAGCTGTAATGGATTATAAACGCCATTTCTTTTCTACAAAGTTTTCTTTTTTAAAATATAATGATTTGGTTTGTTTAAATTAAACTTTTCGTCCTGGTCTGCGATAAACCCCAGTAAATCATCAGAGTCAACACTTCATGCCAGACGTTTTATTTGGGTTTTACTTCAACAAATTCAATAAACAAAAACACTGGAATGTTATAAAAATAATTTTAAAGGTTAACGCGTGCAACCACTAAACAAGCCGCTAGCTGTAAACACAAACAAAGAAAGGTTATTTATATTCAGCCCTCTTGAGAAGGCTGGGGTTCTTCACAGACTAAATGTTATTCTGGCACAGTTTTTGTTTAAATACTGAGCTGTGCTACATTCTTAACCAAAGGCTTCAAGACGTTGAGATCTTGCAGGAGGGAAGACAGCCCAACGCAATACCACACGTCCCCAGTGTGGTCCACAGGAGCGCTGAAAGACTCGATCCGCACTCCCTCCGAGGCCAACGCTCCTAAACAGAACAATTGGAAAGCAAACGTGGGTGTGAATTTAAGGACCAAAGAACACTGCAATTTAGAAATCATAATTGCGATCTTCAATCCTAATTAAATGTGATGAAAACAGAGGGAGAGAAAACAGCTTGGAGTTTCGTACTGATCTTAACAACACTTGCTCCCAAAACTTCTCTCATTTTGGAGTGAAGAAGTGCAATCCACACAGACGACTAATGCTGTGATTGCAGCCATCGGTGCATCCACATGAATATTTATCCAGTCACTTGGTTTATGTTAAATATTTTTTGTTTAATTGTTAATTTGTAGAAATAATTTTTATAGGTACTGCCATTGCACACTGTAGTATTTATCTTGACACAATTATATCCTTTTCCAGTCAGAAGAAACAGGTTGGCCAATGTTAAAAGATTACTTTAAGTCTAAATCCTTTAGGGGTATGAATAATTTTGAGCTCAACAATCCTTGATTTCAATGCTACTTTTGTTTCTAATGAACAGGCAGAAAAAGGTTCAAATTTCTAAGAATGAGTAGATGTTTTTGCTACAAGATAAAATAAACATAAAATTGAATCTTTCAAAACTCCCCTAAATTGATGCTCAGGTGGTATTCAGCTGCTGCTTGTTCCTAACCTGGCCATTTCCTAGTTTGCCCCCCACTGATCCACTTTTCCTAATTTTTAATTTAGTACGCACTCGCATTCCTGACACTGTCAAAATCTGTGAAAGAGCAGAGTCCAACGAAATGTTTGAAAAACCATCAAAAACCCTAAAGCCTAAAAAATTGGTGGTTTAATTTTTTAGATCGGTCAACAGACAATGCAAAAAAAAGTAGGACAATGATGACTGATAAATTTTGATTGAACTGAAACTTGTTTGGTAACATTTAAACCGATTTTAGACGGTTTTCACTGCGTAACCGGGCAGATTTATGTCTTTACCGCACATTTAATAGTAAGAGTAACCTACAAAGCAACACCTCTTCCAGCACACAACTCTGCATAAGTAACCATGCCACTTTTAAAGTGAATTTTGACTCAGCCTGTCTTCTTACCAGCCACAGAGGGCAGCAGCTGCGGGTCGGCAGAGGCCTGGAGAAACAGCAGATTTCCAGTCAGAGAGACGGGCTGCCTGAAGACGCTGCCGCTCAGCTCCAGCAGGATGGGAACGCCTCCTTGAACCGATCCGCTCGCTTTGTAGCTGCGCCCGTCCGCCACGGCCTCCACCTTACATACTCCTGCCTCCTCAGAAGCACAGTGGCTCTGATTCACCTGAAAGTACAAGCTGTATGAATTGAAAAGTATTTCAGTATTTGCCATGTGGGATTTATTATCATAAGTTAATTTCCTACCGCTATTCCACTCTCCTTGGCGAGGCTCTGGACGTTGATGAGATTAGCACTACATCCAGGTTCATGATTCAGAAGTCCCACAAGTACAGCTGAGGTAAAATACCCCCCACAGGATTTCATGGAGTCCCCTGACCCTGATTTTCAGATAACAGTTTATGATGTTAGGAGAACTTGAAAGCAAGGAATGCCTTTCACCAGATCTCTACCCAAGTGTAAGTATGAGACAATTATGTCCTTTATGTATCAAACACTGTCTTGTTTCATGGTTAGACCACTAGAGGGAGGTAAAAAAAAAAGCCTTTTGCAAGTTTACACTTTCAGGAATTAGTTCGTCTTTTAAGATCACTGTGAAAACAGGCTAGACCAGTTAGTAATTTGACCTTGAGTGATGATGTGAGCATGACTGAACGGTTTCCTAGAGGCATTGCAGGAGTGAAGCACCGCTCCGACAGCTTCTCCGAGTCTGATCAGCTGCTGAGACTCCTGGGAGAACGTGCCGGCTAAAACCTGAGCATTTACCTGCACAAAAAGGACAAAAATGTACCGTTTTAAAAGAAAACGAATTATTATTTTTTTGTTTTATACTTGCATGGGATCATTATTGTAAGATTGATCAAATTCAGGAGCGTTTCCTGAAGGTTGTTTACCAGTTGCATCTGGGTTCAAGCCTAGAAAGGGGAAATGTGTCAGTCGATACTCAGATGCTAAATGTTTCACTTCTGGGGTACGTCAGTGTATTAGGATAGGAACTTCCACACACCCGACAGAACAAAGAGGAAGCTTGTTTGGAAAGGTAAAACGACTGTCCTAAATTTAACAAATGCATGAATATTATTTAGCTTAACAGTATATGAATCATTTAGCCAAAGCGATGCACTGCAGTCCACCTTGCTTTTGTAGGCAAACACATTTTAGTTATGCTTTAAAAAAAAAAGTTAATTGAAATTTTTTTTAAAACATAGGACATTCAAGTGGCGCTTACTGCTCCGACCAGGTTCTTGCAGTTCACCATGTCCACAATCTGCAGGGCGATATCCTCGCCACAGCGGGCCTGAGCCTCCTTGGTGCTGGCTCCAAGGTGAGGGCAGCTGATGACATTGGGATGGTTCACCAGAGAACGGTTCTTAGGCGGCTCCTGCAGCCAACCACCACAGAACAATAAGAACCAAATCAGAGTTTTCAGCCAATTTTAAAACTACACTTTCTTAAAATGTTGACTTTCTGATACTAATTTTTTACTTCATTAACAGCATACAGATAATTTTAGTCTATCATTTCAAATTCTATAGTCTAAATCTGCTCCTTAGTCACATCTTTTCGGGGTTGCTACTGCCTCTAGTGGCATGGGGGTGGTTACACAGCTAATATAATTACATTACCACATCAGAATACCGCAAAGTATTTTGTGTGTCGGCCGGGATGGGATGGGGGGGGGGGATAAGAAGGGTTTGGTGAATGCGCATATGAAACTGTGGGGTTCGGTACCTCAAAAAAGGTTAAGAACCACTGCTCTAAGCATCTCTAGTATAAAAAAAATTGCTTCAGAAACTACAGAGAAACTTTGTCGATTCCAGAGAGACATAAGTGGCTTAGATTTCACCTCAATAAAAACATCGAGTCCAGCTCCTCCACACTGTCCAGACTCCAAAGCTCTGAGAAGAGCCTCTTCATCGATGATACCTCCTCTTGCACAGTTCACAACCTTCACTCCTGTCTTGCACTTTGCAAATGTTTCATCGTTGAGCAGACCTTAAAAATAGAACACAACATGGCATTAGTCTGCATATTGTTGTTGTATACGTCATCCTATATGAGGACAGTGAAGCTCACCAACTGTGGAGGGCATCAGAGGAGTGTGGACAGTGATGTAGTCACACTGTGGCCAGAGCTTCTCCAGAGACATCTGCTCCACCCCCCAGCTCGCCGACACCTCAGGCGGAGTGATCGGATCATAGCCGATCGTCTAGTGTGAAGCAAAAAAAAAAACAAGCTTTGTAATATTTGTATAAGTGTTCTAGTTCCACAAGTCTCATCATGTTTGACTGTCTTGACTCACCCTCATGCCAAATGCTTGCATTCTTGTGGCAACCTCCTTTCCTATTCGTCCCAGCCCGACAATCCCGAGCACTTTGCCGTACAGCTCTGCTCCCATGAACTGTAGAAGTGAAGACAGAGACCCTAAATATGAACAGAGCAGAACCAGCTGTCGCATTTGATTACCGACAACTGAATGAACAATGGAGCCAGCCACGCAACTTAAACTGCCGAACGTCCATTCATCCATCCATCCATCCATCCATCCATCCATCCATTTTCTTCCGCTTATCCGGGGTCGGGTCGCGGGGGCAGCAGCTTCAGAAGGGAGGCCCAGACTTCCCTCTCCCCAGCCACTTCTTCCAGCTCCTCAGGGGAAACCCCAAGGCGGTCCCAGGTTAGCCGAGAGACATAGTCCCTCCAGCGTGTCCTGGGTCTTCCCCGAGGCCTCCTCCCAGTGGGACGTGCCCGGAACACCTCACCAGGGAGGCATCCAGGAGGCATCCTTACCAGATGCCCGAGCCACCTCAACTGGCTCCTCTCGACGTGGAGGAGCAGCGGCTCTACTCTGAGTCCCTCCCGGATGACCGAGGTTCTCACCCTATCTCTAAGGGAGAGCCCAGCCACCCTGATCTTCTCATTTGTGCCCATTTCGGCCGCTTGTATCTGTGATCTCGTCCTTTCGGTCATTACCCAAAGCTCATGACCATAGAGGGTGGGAACGTAGATCGACCGGTAAATCGAGAGCTTCGCTTTTAGACTCAGCTCTCTTTTCACCACGACGGACCGGTACAACGCCCGCTTCACGGCAGACGCTGCCCCAATCCGCCTGTCGACCTCCCGCTGCCGAACGTGCCAAATCTAAACTTGTCGCAGATGGAAATTTCCACGTACCTTTTTGCGATCCCAGTTGCCTTGTTTCATCGACATCGTAGCTTGAGGCACATTTCTAGAGACCATAGAAATGATATTAGACAGATGAATAGATATTAGGCTACTAATGTACATTTATTTTTTATAAAAACCTCTTGCCTTGAGAGGCTCATCAGCAGGGCACAGGTCAGCTCGGCGGCACTGATGGTGTTGCCACTTGGTGTGCTGAAAATGAAATAAAATGGACGGTGGGTTAAACTGCATGGCACAGCACACAGAACATTTGCCTTAAGCTGCACACTTACTTCATGACAATAATGCCCTTTTTGGTGGCAGCATCAACATCCACATTGTCCACACCGGTCCCAGCTCTCCCAATAATTTTGAGATTATCTGCAGCATTTATAACGTCCGCTGTCACCTTGGTCGCAGATCTAACGACAAGGCCATCGTAGTCCTGAAGTGTAAAGCAAAGCACAGAGTTATTGCTGAATTTATGTTGGCAGTCATATAAATAGACTAAATCATGCACATGGAGTTTCAAGCTAATTCCACAAAGAATGCATAATATATCAGCACTGTTGACTATAATAAATTTAAAATTTATATGCAAGGAAAAATTTAGGCCAAAAGGTGGTGCTTTGTTATATAGGTACTTCAAAAGATTAGTTAAGACATTTATTTCCCCCTTTTTTCAGGTAAATCAATTGCTATTACAGACGTTTTATCAAACCAAAAATTATAAAGTAATTTTTTTACATTCAACTAAAGTATTGAGGGTGGATATTACTTAAAAATAATCTGTGCAAGTTCATATTTACCGTATCAATACAAAATGTTGACACTGTGACCTGCAACTGTAAACAAAAAGCTACTTTTTTAACAGTAGTGTAAACACTAATCAACTCAATTCAAATTATAAATTAAATAATCCCAATAGAAAGCTTTACAATAAATGGTTTTTTTTATCCATAAATAACAGTAAAAATTTTACCAATCAACTTGATAAATATCGATACTAATAGAGAGGGTGGCTTAATGGTGTTCATAGCCAACACTTGACCCAAGGATCTAATAGATTATAAGTGTCCCGGGCCTGAACACTGCAGTGCATTCAGGTTTAAAGAGGAAAGTTCACTACTGGGGCATTAATCCACTTTAAATGTTCTTTTAACACTTGGAGTAAATGCCCGTGCACGTTCCGTTCGTCTCGACGTGGATCTGATAACAAGTGCCACTGTAGCATGTGGGAGTGATGGGAACTCAGGGATGAGTTGCATCAGATTCACAATGGCCGGAACAAAGCTGAAGCCACTTTGCACATTTCGATATGGTATTAAAAAAGCGTTTGCCAGCGATACATCCCAGTTAATTATTAAAACAGATTATCTCCGCTTTGTTTTGTTTATTTGGGTGTGTGTGTGTGTGTGTGTGTGTGTGTGTGTGTGTGTGTGTGTGTGTGTGTGTGTGTGTTTTTCCCAAGAAAAGTGCAGCACGTTTTCAGCTGATGCAACTTTTCCTCCGCAAACAGGCAGCAGGATTACGCTTCTTGAAACACCGAGCAAGGAAACTACACGATGGCAACACCAACCTTGATCTCTGCGATTAATTCCTCCTTTTTCATATTCTGCTTTTCAGTGACACGGATGCCGTTTTCCTCCAAGATCGCCCTGCAGCGAGGGTCAACGCTTTCACTGATTAGCACAGTTTTGATGCAGATCGGAGCCATCTTTGGAGGGTTTTTTTTTTTTTTCTCTCTGCCTGCTGGTCGCCGAGGGGCCACTGCTGGATGTGGTAGTGAAATGATGGGCACTGGGGGGAGTTCTGCTCCCTGCTTCTTATTTGGAGTTCTGAATGGCTCTCACTGATTTCCCACGAACCACCCCCCACCCCCCGCCCCCCTTTTTAACTTGGTCCCGCCTCTCGTGCATCTCCTGTTCTGACGTAACCCCACGTGCACACTGGAAACCAGTTCAGAAAAATCCCACTCAATGAAGATTGTGCTTTCATTGCAAGAACATTGCGTATAGATTTAATTGAACTGCATTCCCATCATATTAATCAAGTTTTATAAAACTCGAGCCATAAGGATCACACAAACAGTAAATATTCGGACAGAAAACAGTTTGAAAAATATTCCAAAAATACAATTGCGCATATATGTAGCTAAAAAATTTTTTTTTTCAGATCTGAATTTTGACCAACATTTTGCCTTCACTTTAATTCATGTTCCCCTATACATTTTTTTGTCTTAAATGTTTAAAAGTCTCAAATAATTTGACTCACTTTGAGGGTTGAAGAACTGGATACCTTGTTTGAAGTCATTGACTTTTACTAGGTCACTCAAAAATCTCTATTGGTTTACAGAAAAACTTTGTTTTAAATTTACTGGTGTGGATCGTAGTATTGTTTTAAATTTACTGGTGTGGATCGTAGTACAGTTTTACTTGAAAAAAATTCATAAAATACATAAAATCATAAAATCTTGCCTTATTTTTCCAGGTCATTTGCATACCCAGAACAGCTCATTAAAATCTCCAACACTGTTACTTTAATAACAAGAGAGACTATTGAGAGACTGACTATTCCATTTTTTTTTATTTGTTTATCTTAAATGAACTGTGAGTTAGGTCACAGGAGTCTTAATTCAATAGATGATGTCTGTCGCCTGACTCATTAGGCAGCACATGACAGCTCCCTTATCCTTTTAGTGTTCTATGCCCATCTGTCTCTGTTTGAACTGCAACTGATAATGTTAGTCATCTGGTGTGAACTGCCTTCTTTTTTTTTTGTCAATAAACAGAGAAAAGCTGACAAGTACTTTGATAGGTAATGTCAACGAAGGCTTTTGCGATGGTGGTAAAATTTTCAACAGTTAGTTCAAAAAGCAGGAACAAAAATACAGAAACGCTTAACTTTAATTTTTTGTAACATTGACTCACATTGACTCAACGTATTTTAATATGTCATACTCAGAAATAATGGACAATACCCCTTGAAAGATTATTATTGCATGACTGTTAACGTAAAGACAGCCACCATCCACAGTGCAGGGGCTTACACTCAGAAAAGGTTTGAAAATGGCTAATGCTTAAAGATCTGTAAAAAGAAACAAACAAAAAAAAAAACTAACAAAAAAGAGTCCGCTGTAAAAACTGTAAATAATCAAGTTGGAACAGTGAGAAGGCAAATACTTTTAATCAAAGATTGTTGAATAACATATATTACAGCATTTGTTGCTAAGATAGTCAGGGTTTATGTGATTATCTGAAGTGAGTACAGCCAAGACATCCACTATTTAATGATCCAAGTTTACTACTGGGATTAGTATTAGTATTATCTATCAATATTAATAAAGTTTGGGTCAAGCTTTCAAACCAAAACTGGTCATTTGAAACTTAGCTTAACTGATTTGGATTTGATATCAATGGAAATGTCCAGTAAACTGAATTGAGATGACCTGTTGGGCTACAGTGCTCCCTGTAAACAAACTGAAAATGTTAACCATGTAGTTCAAAGCATGTTATGCAAGAAATGATCAAAAATGTTTACTTAAATATTTATTGCAAAAATAATAGCACGTTAATTATGTGGATGTTTTAATGGCTTTAGTGTTTAATTATAAAACGTATGGCGTTTTTAGCCGTCACACTTCTGCGGACTGTGATTGGTTCTTCGGTTGCCTAGATACAGTTCAACACAAGCCGTGTCGAAGGGTCACCCGAATATTAAGTTTCACCGTGAACAGCTTTTGATTGGTTGTTTAGGTTGGGACGATCTTTGCGATTGGTTGTTAGTAAGGACATAGCTGAATTTATACCCATTCGGCGATGGTCTTTAGTGTCGGTTATTTGTAACGCGAAAGTAATCCTTAACATTTCAGTTTGGGATTTATGATTTAACGAAGTTTAAACCGACTACAGCAACTAGATATGGCGTCAATGGCTCCGTGCGATGGGAGTCGGAGACCATTCAGTAAAAGCGGTGAGAATTAAATAAAATATCCATGGTTTCAAGTTTAATTGGTGTTGAGCTGTTATATGGTGAAATGTTATGTCTCAATAGACATTATGTTACCCAAATCTAGTGAGCTAAGTCTTATTTACGTTGCAGTTATGTGTCTCAGCAAAGGGAAACCTAAAATCTTCTATTTTTAATGAAATCCTGATTTGTTATTCTGTAAATGTTTGCAGTTATTAGACTTCTAAGGGTACACTAGAACAGTTTATTTATTTACCAATTTGTTTGCTAAAGTAGTACAACTGCATTTATTTTCTACAGTGCCTTTGAACAATACTAACTTTTCAGTTTTTCTGCACATTACATCACATGTTCCAATACATTTGATTTGGATTTTGTTTTTGTTTTTTTTTATAGCAGACAACAAAACCTGAGAATTATGGTTTTGAAGATTTTTTTACAAGTCAAATTCGGTATTTCTATTCACCACCTTTTAATCAGACACCCTTCTATATTGTACTGTGATCTCAAAGTAAATACAGTTGTTTTGTGATGGTTTCAGAGGCTTTTTGGAGTAATTTTGTATATTAAGTTCATCATGAAGACCAAGGGACATACCAGACTGGATAAAGTTTTAGAGAGGTTTAAAACTGATGAGTTAGGTTGAAAAACAACAATTCATCATGTCAATCGACCCATCATTTGCATCATTTCCATCATTTGCTGATGGACAAGGTAAGCATTAAGCAAAGAAAGGACCATGATTACACTGCAGGAATTGCAGAAATACACAGTTCAGAAGGGCAGAACAGCTACTACTAGTTATACACCTCAGGGTTAGGTTATAAAGTAATATTCCATACTTAAAACCTCTCACTTTGTCACCATTCATCTGAAAATGCATAGAGTATGACAGACAGAACTAGGCAAGGAGAGCATTAATCAGAGAAGCAGCGATGCCTTCTATCAGTGGTCCACTGGTCAAAGTGCATGGAAAAGTAAATTACAGGTGAGTCCTGTAAGAAGCCTTGTTAGAGACGGGAAAAGACCTTGAGACTGGTGCCGAGGTCCACCTTCCAGCAGGACGACGACCCTGTAATCATGACCGCACATGATCAACGTCAACAGAAAATACGTCCAATAATGTGTTCAATAATTGTCCAGCATTCTGGGGGCTTTGAAAGGCATTTGTTTTCTTCAAACTTTACAGACAATCACATAAAATGCCAATAGAAAACATCAAGGTTTTTGGTTGTAATGTTACAAAATGTGAAAAGTTTCAAGGGGTTTTTACAAAGCCCTGTATTCGGCATGATGCGTTGTGTTTTTATATTTGCAGCCCTTTGTCTAGTACATTACATTCTGGGTCAATTTGCCCCTTGGAGTAGAGGGTTTAGAAAAGCAAACAAAGGGGGTTACCATGGCAAAGTGCAAACACTCAGAGTAGAAACCTGAGTTGTTCCACTATCCATGATCTGACTTAAAACTGTTTTGCAGTAAAAGACAAAAGATGAAAATTACTAATAAAATGTTAGAAACTGGCTCTGTTTTTCTTTTTTTTTCTGTCATTATTTGCACTTTTTCAACCAGGAAAGAAAGACAAAGTATTCCAGCCTCCAGATCTCAGACAAATCACCATCCTAAGGAAAACTGGCTGGCACAGGATTCAAGATGAAATGAATGGGGTCGATAAAGAAAAGGAGCGTCTTAGAGAGGCAGCCAAACACAGGGAAGCCCTGCACCTGCAGTCAAAGGAAGTTGTTAAGCTGTGGCCTGATACCATTGCTGTAAGACTCAGTGTACAAATCTGACATGGGTGTTGCTGTTTCTTAAAGATCTAAACATGAAATGTGAATTAAACTGTACATCTGCATTTGTTTTCAGGGTAAAAGGCAGAAAAGGCTGGAGGCTAAGAAGATCCGAGAGGAGATGGAGGAGGAAAAGAGGAAAGAAATGGCTGCAGAGGAAGCCAGATACAGGGAAGAAGAGCAAAAAGAGGCCTTGACCAAAGCCAGAACTCAGCTGTATTATCAAAACGACCGGGTGAAAGGATTAAACGTCAGTGCGAGCATCACAGTTCAGCACCGTAGATATTACATCTAATTAGATCTGTGACAAACTCAATGTTGCTACCTCCACAGCGCGCACTCCTGCACACAGAGGTGCTGAAGGAGAGGGAGGCTCAGACAGAGCTCAAGCAAAGGATGAAAAGTGCCGCTAAAGACATGGATAAAAAGTTCCTGGAAATAATGACAACCAGAAACGGAGAAGCCCTGAGGAAAGAGCAGGAAAAGGCTGTGCAAAAGAAGCTTGAGAGACAGACAGTAGCAGAAGACCTGAAGAACCAGTAAGACCAAATCCATCCCTGCAGCCGCACCACTTCCCCTCATGTTTAGTTGGACATCTTAGTATTGAAAAATAAAAAATAAAAATCAGAAATATGTATCATTTTTAGGATAAAGGCCAATGAGTTTGCACGGGAGCAACAGAAGCTGGAAATCAAGAAGGACGCTGAGGAAATCCAGCAACTTCAAGAGCGTCATCAGAGGGAGCAAAGAATGGAGTCGGAGCGGCAAGCAGACCAGAAGAGGAACCTCATGAACGCTCACATGGTCGATCATAAAAGACAAGACTATTCATTCTTTGCGTCCAGATTTTACAGTCTGTTTATGTGTACGTTTTGTGTCCCTCAGGATCATCTCAATAACAGGGCACTAAGAAAAGAGCAAGAGGCGCAAAAGCAGAAGGCTGAACAGGAGCAGATGAAGCTCTTCATTTCAACCAAGGAACAAATGACAAAGCTACGGAAACAAAGAGAGAAAGAGCTATTTAGGTCCTGCAAAACATTAGATACAGTTGGATTTATTTATTACTGAAACGTTTACATATTTTTGCTATTCGATTTAAATAGTTGAACCCACGTATTCATTGCAGAGTGTGATCCGTTTCAAGTCTTTATTTTGATCAATTTAAGTGATTTTGCATCCAATGACAACATATGACCAGTAATACGTAACAGCCATCAGATGGGCTACATAATCATGTGGAAGACTGCTTGAGTAGTTGTGCAGTAGAAAATTACTGATACCAAAATAATTTCTAATGGAAAGTTGAGTGGAAGGAAAAAGTGTGGTGGAAAGATGCACTCGTAGATCATCTGCTTTGATTTTTCATTTGAGTCTTTCTTTTTTTTTTTCCTTCAGTGAAGTTCAGCAGCGCAGAGAGAGGATTTTGAACAAGCTGACAGCCACGCAGCAGGAGCAGGCTACAAACGAGGAGCAGAGGATCGCTAAAGCTCTGGCTGAGTGGGATGCAAGACAGGCGCAGCTGCAGCTGGAGGAGGAGCGGAAGAAGTCCGAGACGTTGAAGTCGATAGCTGCACACAGGGAGCTTTTGGTAATGCAGCATCATTCATAATACTTGACACAACGGTTATAGCAACTTTCTAAATACAAATTGTTTTATCAGAAAAAGGAAAAGGAGCACTTGGATAAAATTGCAGAGCAGGAAACCCGAGATGCTCTGCAGGCAAAGAGAGAAGCCGACGAAATATACGCCAAGAAGCAACAACTGAAGGCCGAGAAAATGAGAGAAGAACAAAGAAAATTGCACGACTTCAATGTCGCACAGACGGTAACAGCTGAAAAACTCTCACCACTACCCGCTTCAGCGTTTTTGATTGTTGACGTCTGAACGTGAAACCTGGCTCTCTCCTAAACGCAGGCAGAAAGAAGCGCCAGACTTCAGCAGATGAGAGTGGAGGAACGAGAGTTCGAAGCGACGAACGCAAAGCTCAGCGCTGAGGAGGAACTCAGGTTTCAGCAGTATTCACAGCACATCATCAAGTCAGCAGCAGAGGCCAAGAGAAATGTGATTCCACTTTACAAAGCCACGAGAGAAGGAGCGGGAGGTGGGCACGGCCCCGTTTTCAGCGGCGTCAGGCCGAGCTACCTCGTCCAGGACAGCACTGGGGCTCAGATGCCCAGATACGTGTCCATCACCACAGAAAGCATCAGAAAGCTTAACGAGGCTGGAGACATTCACGAGGCGAAGAAGAGACTGGGCTTCACCTGGTGACACTTTTTTTTTTTTTAAGAGTTTGTCACCTTAAAACTAGAGCTGCAACTATTATTTTAGTGATCAATTATGTTGTTATTCTATAATCAGATAAAGTGTGTTGATTTGCAATTATCCGTCACAGGTCAAACGTCGGTACAGCAGGGCTCACTTCTTTTAGGGTGCACATTTGCTTCATTGTATAATTGAATACTGCTTGGTCTCAAACTGAGCCGTTTTCAAACAAAAATCGGGAAAGATTTTAGGCAAAAAGTCTAAATCTGGGATGTTTAGTCTTGAATTTATTAGTTTTCCATTTCCTAATATGGAAAATATTTGCATTAGTAGATTTTATCCTTTGTATCGGTATTTGAATGTTGTCCATTTCTCCAACAAACTGTTAACTTGTCCATTTCCTTGTTCGATATTTAAAGTTTCCCTGACCAGTGTTCAGCAGGTCAACATTGTGCAGATAAGCAGTTTCATCATCAAAGTCATCAGCAAGACACAGTCTCAGCCAGGTGACATCTTCAAGTTTAGGTTTTTATTATTGTCATTTTGATTTGAAGTGATGTTTTGGACTCTTACAGTATATAAAAAACAAAGAAACCAAGCTTTATAATTTAATCAGAACTCCCACATTTTCTTCCAAGAAAGAATATTGTACATTTTTTAAAATTCTAAATAAAGATGACAGAATTACAGTAAAGGTTTGGCAGAGTTAAAAAAAAAAGAAAAAAAAAAAAGAAACACGTATTTCATCTAAATAAATCAAACAGGATGCAAGATAATAATCTTTTCCAGGTCTTTTGCTTAGTAAAAATGGAGAGAAGTTGCAGTAAAATATTGTTTTTATTTTTAACTAAACAGACTGACAGCAAGGTTTCTGCAAAACTAATATAAAATGAATCAAATCTGTGTGAGCTGTTGTGGTCATGTGAGATTAAAATATTATTGGGTACTTGCTTCTTGTGTTCACATTAAACGTCAGTTCCAGATCATTGTGTTTCTGCCAGCCTTACAGATTCCTCTAACCAGCTCCATGATTAAAACGACTCTCTTTCAGGTCCAGCTAGAGTTCGCACGAAGCAGCAGTTTGTAGTTACACATTTGAGAAGGTGTTAAGTTAGTTTCTTCCTCTTTATTTGATGTCTGCTCTAGTTTATATAAAACTGGAGATCTGAACAGAGGACTAATTATGTTTATCTGCAGATGGAACTAGCTTGTTAATTAAAAGCAAAGTGATCAGTCGCTGTCGGAGCTGGAACTAGAGCTTGACCGACTTTTCTTGCGATCTCTTCTATCTTTGCCTTTTGTACTATCCGGGCTTCTCTTGTCTCTGGATTTCTTTCTCTTTGAAGAGTCGGGACTTTTTCGGCTCTTCCTTTTTTCTGCTCTATCACTGTCAGAGCTGCTGCTGCTGCTACTGCTGCTGCTACGTCGCCTCCTCCGATTGGTAGAGTCCCTGCTTCTGTCATTTCTTTGAGAAGATCGATCTCTGCTGCGGTCTCTCCTACGGCTTCGGCTCCTGGAGCGCCTGCCTCTGTCTCTGGCCTTACTCCTGTCTGAACTTCTGGAGCGCCTGTCCTTCTCCCTGGATGTTCCTCTTCTCCGTTTCTCCCTCTCCTTACTCCTGCTTCTTTTTCTGGCCCTTTCCTTATCCGTTTTTTCGTCTTTATCTTTGTCTCTGTTTCTGCTGCTGGATCTTTCCTTGCTTGCTGATTTTGCCTTCGTTTTCTCCTGATCCTTTTCTTTACCCTCTTCTTTATGCTTCGTATCAGATTCCTTGCCTTTACTTCTATCTTTACTCTGATCTGCCTCTGAGTCTTTTTCTTTTTTATGTCCTTCTTTGCTCCTTGAGCGCCCTCTTCTGTCACTACTTTTATGCTTATTGGCCTTCTCTCTGCTTTTTGACCTTCTACTCTTTTCTCTGCTTCCACTGCGACTGCGAGACTTTTCTTTTTTCTTCGCTTTGTGCTTGCTGTGATGCTCATCCTTCTCTGCAGTACTACCTTCTTTGCTTTTAGACCTGTGAGACCGAGTTTTCTTTTCCTTTTTGCCCTCGGCCGTGTGTTCATCTTTTGTGTTGGATGTCCTTCTCTCTCGTTTTGGAGCGTTAGCTTCTTCATCTTTAGCATCAATCAAGTCACTTCTGTAATAAACAAATAGAAAACAATAAGTGAGGTAATGGACAACTACTCTTAGGTAACAATTTGATATGTAACCCAAAATTATATCTTAAGTTTTTAGAAAGATTTCTGAATAATATTGTCCATTCCTGATTGGTCTGAAAATATTGAATAGCCAAGATGATCTTAGCTCATCAATATTGTTAATTTTACCTATGAAGGGCCAAAATGTGTTGATTGTACATGTCAAATAAACAAAATGTATCTAGTTTGTTTCAATTCATAAAATACATACCTTTTAATGATGAAATCTTTTATTAAAATTGGAATTCAGTACGTTAAAAGCTATAGCTGTCCCTGCAACCTTGCACCACCTTTGTGAAACTCCACTTGTTCATAAAGTGAACCGTTCTTACTTGTCCCCTTTAATCCATCGCTCTCTGGTGACTGCCCTCATCCTCTGACGCTGCATTTCCTGGCGCCAGTGTGGAGGAGTTTCGCTACGCCGGTATCGATCTCTAGATCTTGAACGAGAACGTGATGGAGTTCGGTACCTCTGTTGGGAGAAATAAAATGAAGATTTTTATTGTCATTAAACTGGAACTGCTTATGAGCCAAGTATATACAATTTAAATGTTAAAAAAAATAATACAAAAAGTACAAGGAAATCTGAATAATGATGCATTATAATTAAAATCAAAGAAATGATTTTACAGAAAGCAGAAATGTTTTAGCTGCGCTCTTCGCATCTTACCCTCGGTCCCCTCCCTTTTATCTTCCTTCCTGATCGAGTGGTAACCTGAAATCGCCTCTGATATGGTGACTGAGAATTATATAAGCCAGCGCTGCAAATGAAGAAAAACAAGATGGTCTAGCAAACACAGTACCATTACTTCAGGTTTTCCTTTCTTGCTCAGCTTATGGAACACTAACTTCTGTCTGGATCTGTCCTCTTTTTTCCTCGGGTCCTTTTCGTCCTCCTTGTTTGGATTCTCGGCTGGTGGAGGACTTCTCCTCATGAGGAACCGGTTCTCTGGGATGGGAGGGATTTCTTCAGGCCGTACAGTGGAGGTCACCTCGTCTTCTTGTTCTTTCTCTTCAGCAGTTTCCTCAACAGACCTAGAAAAAGAAAAATCCTGTTTCAGAAAATGCTTTTTTAAAATCAACATTAAAGTCAGAAGTCATGCAAAAATATGATGTACTTTTTCTTTTCCTTCTTTTGCTTCTTTTTTAGCTTTTTCTCCTTCTTTCGCTTCTTGGATTCTTTTTCAGATTCTTCTGAACCCGAGGAAGAATCCGAGGAGCTTTCAGAATCAGATGAGCCACCGCTGGAGCTGGACGAGGCTTTCTCTCTCTTTTTATCGGCTTTCTTTCCTTTAAAAGAAAAAAAAAAAAGAAAAAATACCCCAAAAAACCCCATCAAAATCAGTTTTAGGACGTTTATACCAGTTTTTTATGAAAACCCAGCGATCCAAACAAACCCTTTGATTTCGGGATGAGCTCTCCGCAGTTCAGAATTTTCACTTCAGCGTACGGGCGGCTGTTAGGATCCGTTTTCTGGTTCTCCATTGTTTGAACGACTTCTTGGCCAGAAATGACATGGCCAAAAACCACATGGACACTAAAAACAGACGAGCCAAGTCAAATTTTATGTCGATAGCACAATCAGTTTGTGTTTAGAAATAAAATCAAGTGCTTCTTACCCATCCAAATGAGGTGCGGGTTTTGTTGTTCTGAAGAGTCAGAGCCGGTCAGTGAAGAGAAACGCCAATGAATGTGTAAACTTGTTCGATAAGTACTACCAAAAAATAAAACTGACATTATTTATATATATAAAAAAATAAAAAGCCACTTACATGAAAAACTGTGACCCATTTGTATCTTTGCCCCGATTGGCCATAGACAGCAGATAATCTTTGTTGTGTTTAACAGCAAAGCTTTCGTCTAGAGGGGAAAGGAGAGGATTGTTCGGCCATCTTGAAGCCAACAGTGCGTTTGATAACATCTCACAGCTCTGATGGTGGCTTCTTTACCTTCAAAAAAGCCTCCATAGATGGATTCACCTCCTCTTCCATTTCCTGTGGTGAAGAAAAATAAAGTACAATCAGATGCTAGTTGCTCACAATTCATTAGAAAATATGTTTTTCTTATGTTCTGAAATAAAGGTATATTTTACCACTTATTTTTACCCTGGTTATTTCTTCTCTGAGACCATTTATGTATACCAATGTTCACTGAAATAAGCAACAATTTTAATTCAAAATCCCTTCTTGGTGCTAAATTATTGACAAAGTAGACATATGAGCTCAATAAGAAAGAATAGGGTTAATTGCGTTAATGTGCTAAAATCTATGTAATTAATTAATCAATCGACACCAACGTGTTAAAAGTCCCATTCCTAGATGTTATTATTGTTCTGTAGAGAACAGAGAAAAAGAAATATTTCCAGAACCAAATTACATTTTTCCATACTTTTCCAGACCAGGAGTATGCGTAAATAAATTTAGATACTATTCCAGTCTTTGTAAGCACGTGTATTTACAAAGTTGTTTCCACAAATTAACTCAGGGTAATAATTAGAGGTGTGCCGATCGATCGGCCACCGATCATAATCGGCCGATTGCCGTGAAAAAGTGTATGATCGGTGATCACGGTCTCTTGTTGCCGATCACACAAACCGATCACCTGCATCTCATTTCGCAGCCTGCCTGTGAAGCTGGTCTCCTCTTTCCTTCACACTGCGCAAACGCGCAGAAACAAACCCTAAGTGATGTGGAACTATAACGCACTGAGTGAATGGGGACGTTTGCATGTTGCGGCGGAAAATTGAAGCACGTCAAAATGCATCAACACAACGAATCTAATATGGCATCAAATCATTGCCATACTTGACGGAGTTTGGCTACATCGAGGCTCACTGCAGTAAAAAAGATATGGAGAATCAGATAGCAGGTAAAGCAGCGCACAGCTACAAACACTCACCCGGATTATTAGCATGATGGTCAGAAAGCTAAACAAATAACCCGCAAAATTATTTAAGTCTTCGAGCTGCAATGTAAGACGCTGGTTCTGCTCTCGCTGTTGAACCGCTGCTACGCGCTACAGGTAGCAATATTTCACAGACGGAGCGCCGCTTCTGCTCCACCTGGTAGTGACTCTCAAACTGAACCTCTGTTTAAAGCTGCAGCATCTAACCTAAAAAAATACATTTTACATACGTATTAAAACTTTCGCTGTCCTCACGAGACAGATAATCTCTGAAAAAATAATCGATCTCCTCCCTGTTCTGCATAATTACTCCGCTCAGTCAGAAACAGCCAATCAGAACTAGCAGTAATCAACTAGCCGCCATGCTATCAGGAAGTTTTCATTCAGTAACTCTGGATTGTTTATTGTAATGGATCCTGTATTTGCCTTTGAATATTAAGTTTTATACTTGAATTTTTTGGCAATGTTGAGAGGTTTTATTTTGACTCTTTGCATTATTTAATCTCTTCAGACCCTTTATATGTTTTCAGTCTGTTAAAGATAGTATAGCTATCGAGCAGTATAATTTGCACAATGGCCTTTTTTTCTTGGAAAAAGTTATTAAAAACAAATTGTTGTCTAAATTAAGGTGAATTCATGGTTCCTTTTTCCACATAATTAACCGGTAGTGCTTTTGATTAAAAAAAATAATAATTATGTGATCGGTATCGGTGATCGGCCCTCATGGGTGATCGGAATTGGTATCGGCAGGAAAAAACCTGATCGGCACATCTCTAGTAATAATGAATTGGTTTTATTTATTCTATTTTACATGTTAATGTAAAAATTAACAGTTTTACATAAAGTGCAGTGACAGGAAGAAAACTGTCAGTATGGGTCTATGTTGACATTATACATGAAGCTCAAACCATTCTGCACCAAGTATTAAACTCACAGCCTTTTATATCTCACCTTCGCTGAAGTCTCCTCCTTGAATCATGAAGTCTTTCACAATGCGATGGAAAAGGCATCCTTTGTAGTGCAGGGGCTTCTGAGTTCCTTTGCCCATGCCTTTCTCGCCTAAATGAAATAACAGTCCATTGTCATAACTGATCTGTAACATGAAGATGATCAATTCGTAGAAAGAAGAAGAAAAAAAAAAGAATGTGGAGAAGTCTTCACCTGTGCAGAGGCATCTGAAGTTTTCACAGGTTTTGGGGCAGATGTCTGAAAATAACTCCACCACTATTCTGCCAACTGTGGAGAAGAATCAATAAGTTAGAAGTGAGTCAGGATTGAATACCTAGCTTTCACTGTTTTTGGGAGACATATTTAATAAAAATAGTTAAGACTAATTGTAAAGTTTTAATAATTTGAAGTTTTAAATATTGAAAAAAAAAATCTGATTTTTCTCCCAGTCAATCCACCAACAACAACCATGTTTTGGACTCATTAAACATAAAGCCTAATGAACAGTAGGTGGAAAAGTAAAGTTACAGGGAGCAGAAGTAAAAGTAAAGGACTTCTGATCATTCAAGGACTGATGATAATTCAACAGTCCAGAGCAGCAGAGAGTGTGTAAAATAGGTGAAAAAGTGTGTGCAAGCAGGTTGGAGTGGGTGACGAAAAGTGGTTGGAGTGATGAAAGGGTATCGGCAAGAATGAAAGGAGAGTTGTACAAGACAGCAGCGAGACCAGTGATGATGTATGGTTTAGAATCAGAGCCAATGGGGAAGAAGACAGGAGGCTGAACTGGAGGTTGCAAAGTTAAAGATCTTGAGGTTGTATGACAAGGATGGACAGAATCGGACAGTATATCAGAGAGACAGCAACCTTCAGATGTTTTGGAGATAAAGATGGACAAAAGGATACCGAGTTTGGAACCACAAGGCAGGTGGGTGAGAGGAAGACCAAACAGGAGATTAAGAAAACATGAGGTTAGATGTAGTGTGGGTGGAGGATGCAGAGGATATGAATAAATGGAGAAGGGAAAAGGTTGAAGATGTATCTTTCCATGTAAAAGGACAATCGTGTAATTCCAACACCTAATGTTTATTTAAAAATAAAAAAATACCTTCTACATTCCTCTCACCTAGAACATTACTGATCCCGACGTCAAAGAAGCAGCGAGGTCGAACCTTGATCCCCATAGTTTCTCCCAAACACCTGCAGTTGAACCAAACAAATGAAATTACAAGATGAGCTTAAATTTATGTCTGAGCTCTTTATATTAAACGCAGAGAGAACGCACGCCAATTCCTTAAAATTTCGCAAAAAAAACAAACAAACAAAAAAAAAACTATTGAGTGCTGAAAGCCTACGCTGTAACATATGGATTAAGATATAATTTTTTGAAACATTTGAAATTAAATCGTTTCTACATCTCTTTATGACTAGCTGGTTAGCTTTAGCAACATAGCGCTTTGGATCTTTAGAAATGTTGGAGCAGTTTCGTGGATACTTGAATAGAGAGATTGAATATTCCATTAATTTCCGTTTATCTACTGGTTAGGTCTGCGGAGTGCATAGCAGAATCACACTGACACACGATCTCCCATGTAGGCCCCGTTGTTAGCATTAGCCAAAAAAAAAACTCGCCTAATGTCTGCAGCAGCCATACACGCACACAGAAGAGGTTTGACAACTTCATGGGAGCTTTTCGGTTTCACTACTTCAGAAAAACAGACAAGTATAGGTAGATAATGTAACAATACTTAACCTGGAAAAACTAAAATTTCAGTCCATACAGCGAGAAGTTCTTACAAGCGACGAAAAGCGTATTTTCATTCAGAGTTGAGCTCACTGTTTTCTAAAGATGGCGCGGCAGGAACGTCAACTGGTGTCTGCCTAGAGTGGCGAGCCAGAGAACGCTTGGGGGAATAGTATGCCCTGAAATTTGCCTAACAGGAAAAATATTCCCAACGAAGCAAAACCGTTCTCTCAAAATAAAGCGTACAAACCTTTTACAAGCATCACATTGTCTGATTTACGTTATTAGAACCACGAGGCAAGAGCTACGAAAGCAACTTAATTAAGCATTTGAACAATGGTTACCACCAAGTACAAGCACTTGTGCCTGAAAGCTAAATATCAGGGGGAAAATAAACCACTTAGTGCATGACCTGCCACGGAAGTAAAACTTCTCAACACATGCTATGTAATTTTGACTTTGAGGCATTTTAATGACTGTTTCATTTATGTCACAAAGATAATGCCGTTTTTTTTCTATAAATCTAGAAAAGCAAAAGATAAATTACACTTATGCAAATATGGAGGTTATTTAAGGCGATGTACGTGTACCCACGTGAGGATCCGGTCTGTAATCTGAATTTAAACTCGTGTTTTCTGACTTAAAGGAACTGTTTATTCAACTCTTCTGACAGATACGATGAGCATGTCCGACTGAACTGTGTAAGTATTTGCATGTAACAATTAGTCATTGACCTTAAGCAAAACTAAGTTCATTTTTAGCAAGTATGAAAATGACTGATCTAGCACTGTTTATGTATTGCAATTGAAACATGTAATAAATTATTCTGTGTGTCTAATTTAATTGATAAACTAAGACCTGAACCCCATCTTAAACACGTACTCAGTTAAGCTACATTTGTTATGTACTTGTTCAATAAAGTTAAGCATATTTTGGACACAAATCCATTAATATGCATTGATACAAAACTATGAAAACAGCCAGCTTCTTAAAATCCCTAGTATGGTGTTGGGTAATATTTTAATGCTCTGAGAAACTGAATTTTGAGTTCCACGTAGTTGTTAGCCAAAATAATCAAAATGAACAATAAACCTTGCAACTTTCAATGTATTTCCTGCCTTTTTCCTTTGCTTTATTATACAAGACAGGTCTCTGAAGGAACATCATCTCACCACTCATGCGCCGTTTTGTGATCGGCTGAACTTGCCTCCTCTCCGCTGCACTGCAATGAAGACCTCAGCGCAGACCTAGCACACACCCAGGTGTGTAACCATGTTCAGACTGCAGTGTGTGAGGCCCTGCCTCAGAAGACTCCTCCATCACGGTGTGGGGAGTAGAGACCATGTCCTGGAGGGGCTGCAGATTTGCTCCGCTGACGACCAGGTGCTTGATGTGGTGGGGAAGAACAGAACCAAGCTGACTGTGGAACATGTGAGCTGTGCTGTGAGGATGCTGTGGGATTTCCAGAAGGAGAGACCTGAACTGCTCAGGACTGTCCACCTCATCAAGTGCCACCCGCAGTTCCTGACCCTCCGGGTTTTGGCGGAGAATAAAATTTCTCTGATGGATGACTTAACACTGGTCGACATGCTTTATGTGTTCCTCAGGTATATAGACTCTTTGCTTAATGACTATTCATTGAAATTCCAGTATTACAATATTACCTACTGCTCTCTCTTTTGCAGGTTGAGTGTGGAACCACATGACAGCCTTGTGCAACAGATGGTTTCAGAAGCTTGGCGAAGAGTAGACGGGTATATTTTAAATACATTTATATTGGTTTCTTTTGAGTTACAAAGCTGATTAGATAAAGCTGTCAATAAAATACACAGATGGCTCCCAAGTGGAATGTGAAACTGGTTGTCATAGCCACCACCCCCCAAAAAGAGCAAATTCAGAGTTATTAAATTCAGCACAAGCATTTAAATCAAATGAAAGTCACTGAAACCTTAAACATTCGGTTACTTTGCCGTTTGTTTGTAACACATTGTGTTTTTTTCTGTAGACTTCCTATGTCATCTCTGTCGAAGTTTGCAGTGATTTTACATGATCAGGGCCTCCATAGCAGTCCTCTGATGGGTCACATCACCAACATTTTGGACCAGAGGTTATCATCCATAGACAATGCCAGGTCAGTCATGGTGTTGGTGTTCATTTACTTCATATTTAACGAGGGGAAAAAAACAAGTAAGGGAGATTTAAGACAAAATCATGCAACACTTTTCAGGTTTTTATTTGTAAAGGAGAAAATTAAACCTAGATGTATTTTTTTTCTCACTTCACAACTATCCACTAACTTTGTGTTTGCCTCTTGCTTAAAATCCCAATATAATAAGTTAACATTTGTGTTTGCAACACGACAGGACATGGAAAATGTAAGGATGTATGGATGCTTTTTCGAGACACAATTGCTCGAGCAATCTCATGTTGCGCACACTTGGTGACATTCGTCTCTCCAGGGTCCTGGCGGCTCTGATGGTCAGCGTGTCGAGCCTCGTGTCCGCGCGGCTGCGGGACGCTCTAATCAGCAGGGCTGAATGTCTGCTGGACACAAACAATCCCCTGAATTACAACACTCCAAGAAGGATGGTGCAGTTTCTACGCAGCGTCAAGTACACTCACCGACCCCTGTTGGAGAAGTGCAATGAGATTTTCTTGCGCAACATTGCTAGACTGGACGCTGAGAACCTCAGCATCATCTTAGGTCTATATCAGTCCCTTCAGTTCAACAACTGTTACTTCAGGCTGGCAGCTAAAGAAAGGCTGATTGAGCTGATCGACACAAGCACAGACCCTTACACCTTCTCTAAACTTTTTGCCACTCTGGCACCAATTAGCAGCGCAGAGATCAGAGAAAGGTTGGTAATGCTGAGTGGAAGTTATCCATTCATCCTGTTTGATGTTTTTGCTACACTATGTTGTGTACTTCCTCTCAGGTTGGAGAACACCACCTTCCTGCTGGCAGATGAGTTCAGCGCTCAGCAAGCTTTGGCCGTCGTTGAAGCCCTGGAGGAGAGTCAGAGCAGAAACCTTAGTTTACTGAACAAGTGAGTTTATTTCCTCAAAAAAAAAAAACAGCAAAATCAGTGGCCTTGCCTTGTTTGTGTGACTTCTCAGCATGTTTAACATTTGTTTAAACTCCTTTGATGAAACAAGTTTTTCTAGATGCAGCGTGTTTTAGAGCTGATTCCACGCCTGGAAGCAGAATATCTGAATGTTTGTTTTTTTCTTTTCCCTTTGCTCCATCAGCAGCAGCAATATTTGTGATGGTTTCACATTTTAAATATGTATTTTGATTTTGCATTACTTAAGAGTATATATTTTTTAATTAAGATATTCAGAATGAGAAGGGAGACAGTCATTACTTAATCGTTTACTCTGAAAAACTCATAGAAATTCTTTTCTTTTATTACAACCTGAGATTCTTTATTGAGATCTCTGTATCCTCCAGAAATCCTCCATGGAAGCTGCTCTCCCCATCAATTCTTCCTAAATAACCCGTTTCCTAATTAAACATATGAATGAATTAATGTCCTTTTTTGATTAATGGTATTTTTTTTATTTTTTTTATCGTTTCTGTATTATTTCCCAGAATTACATCAGTGATCCAGAAGAAGCTCCATGTCTACAGATCAGTGGAGGTGGCCCGGATCACCCAGGCCCTGTTCCTGTTGCATTATCAGAACCCAGAACTCTTTGCTGCCCTCAGAACCATTTTGGTCAGGTTAGTGTTTATTGACTTACTTTTAAGCATTCCAGTTTCAGAAGTGCGCTGACAGGCGTTTTTCTGTCGCAGCTTTTTGCAGCGTAGCTTCTACCCCTTTGAGGTGACCATGCTGACCAGGGTGCTCGCCATGCTGCCCAGCCCACGGCTCGACGAGGGCGTGGCCCAGCACGTGAACAACGTGATAGCGCAGTGCAACCTCAGCGAGCTCAACACCATCTCCTTTGCCGTTGCCAAGTGGATACGGACTGATCCGTCGTACCGACACAACACCCACAGCAAGTACGTCCGCCTGCTGCAGCGGCTGAGCCAATGCGGCCGCGAGAGGCTGCAGACGGCCGACCAGCTGGACCTGGTGCTGGACGAGATCAAGTTCGCCCCAGGAGAGTGGTTCGAGGAGATGCTGCTGGAAGAGACGTTCGTCACGCTGAACCGGATGATCGATCAGATCAACCCGAGCAACATTGCTGACTTGGCCTTCTTCCTGACCAGAACCAATCGACTTAATCCTCCTCTGATGGAGAGAATCGCCAGTGTGGCCATAGAACACATTGACGAGGTACCGGAGGACACAGCCTAACATTTAATCCTGAATTACTAGTGTCTGCATTAATTAGGCCTGGAACTAACAGTTATTTTACTGATAGATTATTGTATCAATTAGTCAGTTCATCGCATGGAAAAAAAAAAAATTGGGACATTTTGCAGGTTTTTTATTTAACCACTTAAGCCTATTTTTTTATGCAATATAAGAAATGCATTAAAATATGCAAATAAAGAAATAATTAAATAAATTTTTTTAAATAAGAAAATAAACACACTAGGTCATTTGTAAAACATACTTAAAGAACAATTTCTTTTTTTTATCCTAAATTCAAAATGCATGTATTTTTTGTACAGTATGGCTTACATACTGCTCTGACTATGTTGTTCTTTCAGCAAATGGCCTTTTTTTTGAGTCTATATATTCCAGTTAACTATTAGTTGATTACGTAATTAGTTGACAGTTATTCCAATAATTGATTCATCTGATTGTTCCAGCCCTAATATATCTTTTTCTTTTCTCAATAAGATTCACTTCTCAGCCACATACCCCACTCTTCTACCGTTTTCTGTCCTGAATTATGAGCCTGCTCACGCAGATGAGCTTTATGATGCTTGTATTAAGCGCTTCACTCCTCACATTAGTAAGTAAAATGTCCCAGCACCGATTTCTACTCTTTGATTCTAACTCTATATACACTCATAATATTTTACTTATGTTGTTTTAGGCTGCTTTGACCCTCATCTGCTTGTCCTCCTGGCATATTGCTTGGCTCTGGCTGACCATTTTCCTGAAGAACTAATCAGAGAAATCTTCAGCATTGATTTTCTTGGAAAACTGGACTGCCAGCTGGAAAGTACGATCAGAGGCCCCCTTCCGCATGTCCAGCATGAAAAGTAAGTAAAGTCTTTGTCCAGCGGGGTGAAATGAAGTGTTTATGTTCCTACAGGCCTGCATGATTCCCTCAAGATGAGGACGAAACAGCGCCTCATGGAGCTCAATCGGGCTGTGTGTCTGGAATGTCCGGAGTTTCAGGTGCCGTGGTTTCACGAGCGCTACTGCCAGCATCTGCAAAAGAAAGGTGAGCGATCTATGCCTGTTTTCCTGTTTCCTTTTGAAATATATTAAGCATTTCCTGTGTAAATGTGTTTTAGTGAATGGCTCTGTCAGTCCAGTGCAGCAGCAGATCCACACAATGTTGGGCGAGGTTCTTGGTGGAATTAACTTTGTCCGAGCAGCCGTCGTCACACCGTATTTCTACACCATAGGTGAGTATAGCAGCAATATCGTCCTTATTCCCCCTCACCGATAAACAGAAAAGCAGCACATACAATATTCCTACCCCTCAAACTTTTTCGTACTACAAACTGAAGTATTGTAGTGGGATATTATCCAGTATTAGCGCTTTGTGAGCGTTGGAAGCGAGATTGATGTGTAAATTGAAGTCTGTTTGTGTGACAACGGTTCTTGAAGGGGTGAGAGGTTTGCTTTTATTCTGGGGTGTGTGAATTTTATTCTTTGTCATTTCAGATTTCGAATGTAAACTAGACAAACACTTGAAGCCGTTGCCTTACTCTGGGACGAGCACGTTGCAGATCTCGGAGAGAGGAAAGGTTCTGTGGGACTCAAATTCACTGGAAAACGCCCGAGATGAGCTTCCAGCAGGAGCTCATCGGTGAGGATACACACTTTGTGTGCATTTGGTGTGTTTTTGTACTTTGTCATAACAAATAAAAACAAAATATACACCAAAGCCTTCATTTGCAACAATATTGACACTAAACGACTGAAGCAGAAGCTTCCATGAACAGAAGGACTGCTTTAAACGTCTCCGCTGCGTTCCCCCTAACCTGTCATTATATTTTCTAATTTTATCGTAAAGGTCTTCACAGAACAGCTGGATTTGGTCTGTGATTAAATTACACACAGATGAACTCTGAAGGCAAATGCTTACTCTAAATTTTATTTGGTGATGTCAGAATAAAAGGGGGCTAAAGACAAAGGCATATCTCACGTATTTGTTGAAAAAAATGAAAACAATGAATCATTTTTCTTCCATTTCACAATTGTGTTGACATGTCACATAAATTCCAAATAAAATACATTAAAGTATATGGCTGTAACTTTTTCAAAAGCTCTGTATTTTGGTGTTGTAATGACTGGACGTTTACTTCATTTTCTAAAGATTACCCACAGAATACAGCCTGAAAAAAACTATTAAAAATGAGATAAAGCCACCGATTCATTTAGTTTTTTTGTTTTTTTTTCATAGCGTCGCTATTGACTTCATGGATTCCAAGTTTTTCTGCAAAAACACTCATCATATGAAAGGTGAAGCCTTAATGAGAAAGAGACACCTTGAGATTCTGGGATATCGTGTTGTTCAGGTAAGAACATTAGCCAGTGCGGTTTAGAAATGATCGTCCTACAAACATGAAAGTGTGTGCTTGTGTGCTTTTTCCCTCCCAGATTCCTCACTTTGAATGGAACTCCATGGAGCTTTCTACACCCCATGCATGGAAGAGGTATCTCAGAAAGAAAATCTTGGGATAAATTTCTTCCTGAAGCCTTATTTATGTGACAGTGACACTTAACAACAGCTTTTGTAAAGGTCGGAGCAGATTTTAAGTAAATGTGTCTAGCTGGCATGAATCTACCTCATTCATGTTGAGTGACAGTGAATTATGTGCTTTTGTATTATTAACTCTAAAAAAATAAAATGGGAAGTGATACCTAGTGTTTATTGGATGGGTGAAGGTTTATAACATGAATTTATCTTCATGGTGTTTTTGGCTTTAAAATAGTAATAATTTGTTATACATAGTGGGGTTTTATTTTTGTAAAATTTTACAATAATTAATTTAAATTAAAATCTATTCAGTTTATTTATATGGCAATAGCTTAAAACGTTTTCTATCCCAGCAGATAGCTGGGGTGACTTGCAGAAGTCACCCCACCTGGATGAGCGTACAGTGGAAGAGCTCAATTTTTATTTCACCGATTAGCTTTCTCATATTATACTATCACAGCGTAGTCATGACTCTAGTGGCTTTTATTTTATAGTAGATTTATTGGAAAGAGGGATGTAAGAGAGGTAACAGACGCGCGGCAAAAGTCAACAGGCTGGGACTCGAACCTGTGGCGACCATGTCGAGGACCGGAGGTCTCCATACACGGGTCATGCCCCCTGTGTCACCACCATGCTCAACATAATGATAATTTTAACAAATATGTTGAAACCCAACTCATAAAAAACCCATTAATTTTTACGTAGAAAAGCAGCTTGAAAGGTTTGATTTTAAAATCAGTCAGGAAACTCAGAGATTTGTCTCAAATATATAAACTTTATTTCAATAAGTGTTAAACTTAAATCTGTTTATTTAAGCTATGTTCTATGTTGTTTTTTAATACATATATAAAAAATTGATAAAAGCTTTCACAACAATAAGAACAAGTTCCCTAACTGCATAACATGAGAAAATATTTCAACATTTTAATCAAACAAAAATTCAGCATGGATAGTAAAATTATCTGATTATTAAAACTACGAAACCCATCTTCTGCTAGGAGTTTGTAAATAAAATGATCACGACACACAATAATAGCACAACGGTCCCGTGTTAGAGTTTGGGCATTCTGACTGCATTCAGGCGCATGGAGACACACGAGGCTCCAGCTGCGTAACGCATCTCTCTGATCATGCCGCTCCACTGTTTGGAGTCCTCTTCGTACCTGATGCAGGTAGTAAAAGAAGTTACTGATGTATTTAAAAGGAAAGAATGAACTGATGTGCAGAAGAGAAACCCAAACTTACTGCCAAATGTCAATGACTTCAGTCGGTGCACACTCCTTGTTCTCGTTCTCCACCATGGCAAAGCCTCCCACGGCGTACAGCAGCCCTCTACAGCTCACCAGGTTGATCGAACTCCTCTCCTGGGGAAACTCCGTGAAAGGCGACCACCTCCAACAAAACACACACAGTTCTGAGCGCTGGTATTTTATTGATTATTATTTCATAAAATTCTGATTGAATATCCTTCTCAAATCAGTAGGAAGTGCTATTGCTTGTTCAGCTGACGGCAATCTCTGAGCTACTGAAGAAAATGAAAAATCCCCCCCCCGCCCCCTCCGTTTTTTTTGTAAATATTTTATGTAAAATTTGGTTAAGTCTTTCGAAGTGAGAGTGTATTTTAATCAGTTTTGGTATGTCTAGCTCAAAAAAGACATGGCAATATTTTTGTACATATTCTATAGAGATGATCAAAAACAAGGGAAAAAAAGATTACCCATTGATCTGAACATTATTAATTTTATTTTAACATGTTTTTTAGTCATACATGCAGTCATATTTGCTTTATTTTGAGGTTTAATAAACTTTAAAGCTGTTTTTGAGGAATAGTTATCCAGGTCTTTCAAAGACATGTCAAGTTTTTCATTCAGACATTGCCTGCTTTGTTTATTTTTTTTAACATGTTCTTAATTATGGTATATTATTTACTAAAATAACATATTTTAGTAAATACATTATTATTCTTTTATAATAATGTATTTACTACACTTCATATAATAATAAACAAGAGAGTTTTCTTTTTGGGATACAAAATCCAGCAAGAATCTGACAGAACCTCAGAGATGAATCATCTTTCAAGTGGTTTTCTGATGTATGACAAGTCTTAAGTCAACAGACTGTGTATGTCTACTAATTTCATATATTGATCTGCATAAAGTGCGTCAGTCTGCTATTAAAAAAGTGCCTTAGAAGCCGGTTTCATTTGCGAGCGTTCCCAACTGGTTCACTGTAGTCGACCTCAGTTCATCTCCTGATTTTAGAAAGCTTTTATTTGTCTGAATGACTCATATGTCAGAGTTAAATGGTTAAAACTAAATAAGTGGTCTGACACGGAGCTAAGAATTACTGACCTGAATATTAGATAAAAACAGTTATAGTCCAAAGAAACCCTTTTTGATCTCAAGAAACATGAAGGAAGACTTATAGACAACAGTGCAATAACTTTAATGTTTTAAATAATAAATAATATATTTTTAATTAAAACCCAGCACTTACTTGTTGGTCCCAAAGTCATAGGCTTCGCACGCTGCCGTCAGTCCGTCTTCATTGACTCCCCCAGCAACGATGAGCTTCCCCTTGTGGATAACTGCCCCAAACATGGATCTAGGGGTCTTCATGGAAGCAACCTCCTTCCACTCTGACCTCTTGTGGTTGTATGCAAACATCTTATTGGTTGCTTTACTTTTGGCAAAGAGACAAAACATTGTCCAGGTTGAGGTTAGTGAAAGTCAAGTTTTAATTTAATGGAAGAAAAAAAAATGTCAACACTGTGACCTTACTTTTCATAGGTTTTTCCTCCCAGGCAGAACACCAAGCCATTCTCGGAGACCACGCAGTGGCCGTGGATTTTCACAGGCAGCTTCTTTGTTTCTGTCCACTTCATTTTTCTGAAAACAGAAGACACAGAACTGCTTTATGGCTCTCGCTAAAACTATACTCAAATGTTAAACATGCCAAACCTACTCAGTATCATAGCACAACACGGTGTCGTGGCACTCGTTGGACTGCAAGTCTTTTCCCGCCACAGCAAATATTAGGTTTTCGAATTCCCCCATTGCGAAGAGACACCTGGGGGACGGCATTGGTGGCAGGGCTAACCATTCAGCAGCAAGGCTGTCCAGCTGAAAAGTATAGACGTGTTTTAAAAACGGAGTACTTTATCGCTGCTGTTTTAATCAAACAACACTTTTCTACCTGGTAGAAGTAACACTGCAGTGGGTTCTCTTTATCCTCCTCGTCTACAAACAGTCCTCCTAGCACGTACAAGTTGTTGTTCTTTGTTGCGAGGCTGACATGGTTTCGGGGAATTCGCTCAGACATTGCAGCAAGAAAACACTCGTTCTCTTGGCCGTCGTAGGCCACAGCTGCAGTGTCGTTAATCATAACGATCACTTCTTTAGCGTGCATGCCATACCTGCGACTGTTGTTCAGGCAACTTGGCAGCGTCCCCTCGTCTCCCTCAGCATCACCTGAACCCTTTTTCTTCTCGGGCAGCTTCCCTGCAAATGCTTCTTTTATGACTTTGATCTTTTTGAGAAGCTCTGGGTCGGCCTTGATCAGCTCATCCTTCTCCACTTTTTCCTTGAAGTACTTCTCTGGAAGTAGACGGAAGCGAATGTACTCGAAAGCCTCATCCAAGGATTTTGCTCGCTTTTCTTTGTCCTTTCTGATCCACCTCATGAGAGCCTCAAACACGGCTTCTTCTTTTTCAACATTCAACGCATCAGCGCCAATGATGGCAAAGATCTCAGGTGGGGCGAGATCTAAGAAATCCTCATCTTTGGCTATGGTCTCGAAGCGATCGGCGATGTAATCTCTTGCTGCCATGGCCAGCCTGGCACAGTTAAGCATCAGTCCCAGCCTGTAGATGGCAAGGCAGCTCTTCTTGGTGAGACTCTTCTGTAGGTAGTTCACGCAAACTGTGAACACTGAGGGGATCTGGAAGCGATTTGCAACAGTAAAGATGTCCTGGACGTTGTCGTCGTTGATGTCGATCTCAGCCGAGTACAGGTAATTCACGATCACCTCCATAACGTTAGGATCCAGGTTCTCCAAAACAACCTCCTTCCTATCCTCTTCCTTGCCATCCACAGAGAAGAAAAGCTCCCGGAAATACGGGCTGCATGCTGCCAGGATGAGCCGGTGGCTGGGGATGCTTCTGTCCCCAACCTTTAGGACACAGTCAATCAGCTTATTCTCATTCAGCAGCTCTTTGAGTCCATCCTGCAACAGAGTGCTCTGAAACAGACGGAGGTCCTCTCTCAGCCCTTGGGCGTCCATTCTCTTCAGACAGGAAGGTTGAAGACAGCAAACTACAGGCGCACAGGTCTGTAGGCGCTTCAATATAACCGTGCCCTCCTAAATATAGCCCACCAGCCCAACCATGAAGAATTCAGGTTGGCCAAAGTGGAGCTCTCACACAGCTGTCACAAAACCCCTAACAACTGTGGAGCCTCGTCACCTCTACATTGTTGAGCAGCCACACAGAAATATCACAATCTTTTTAAATTTAACTGTGGCTTTCTTTTAGAGAGGAAGACGGTTTTAAGAGGAAAACGTATCACGTTTAATTTCAATGTTGTATATTATCTCAAATCACGTGGCTGACATTTTCTGTCAAGTATTTTTGGTACAATGAAAGCATCCCCATGTTGGCTCAGAGTTCATTGATAGCAGTAACAGCCCAGCTTCAGTTTGTGAGATTTGGCGAGACATTTAAAGGGACGTCCTCTAATCAGCAGCCAGGTCAGAGAACTGCAGCCACACCAGGAGGTGACAGCTTGTCCTCCATTCTTTAAATGTTTGTACAACTTTGTAATCAGGCCACATACAGACCTATTCAGTCTGTGGATGTTTAATTAGACATTAAGAAATGCTCCTCCAACCCCACAGTTTACTTAAATAGATTTTATTCTTAAGAGGCTTTTATAGGGTTGCTAAACATTTTTATGTTAATACAACTTTATGGCAGACATTTCAGAAGTGAGCAGACTTTAGTTATGGCCAAAACATAGAAGCTTATTTCCTTTCTTCCATAAGAAAGGAAGGAAGGGTCGATAGGGAGGTGGGAAACAAGGAAGGAAGGAAAACAAGAAATTGAGGAAGAAAGAGAAGACATAAGGAGGGAACAAGAAAGAAATTCCACATTTATTCAAGCTGCATGGAAACCCTGTGTTCACAGCATTTCAAAACTACAAAAAAAGCAAAACAAACAAAAAAGCAAACAATTCAATTTATTATTTTTTTTTTTAACAGATATGAAATGTGGTACCTTAAATGATCTATGCAACTTTAATCTTGGCCTATAAATAATAAATAAATGCACTCTTGTCTGTACATGGAAATCACAGATGTTTCATGTTGTTTTAGCCTATGACTTCCCACAGCCCCTGGAGTGTAAAGCCGTCCTTAAGCTTCTCAATGGCGAGGCCAAGCTCATCAGAGAAAACTGCTTCACGGTCTTGTTGCTGTAGTACAACAACAAAGATATCAGGTTCTCGCAATTTTTAAAATGAGCTGAAAACTTGAGTTTATTTCATGAATATATTTACCTTATGCCCATCAGCAAAGTAGGCCTGAAAAAAAAAAAACACATACAGAGGTTATTAAAGATAGTGCAATCAGCAGTGTATTCTAGTTGTTAAGGTAAGGTCATTGTTGCTGGTGAGCAACACAGACAGAAGCACTAAGCAACGTGAACTCTTGTTGGTTTGTCATGCATTAGCTCGTAGTTATTCTGAGAGTCTGACAGGCTTTAGACTCCCAGAGGAGTGACGAGTGTGGCGAAGGCCAGCAGCAGGCTCACTCACAGTGAACGCATCGGTCTGTTCATCAGGCTCAATTTCCACATCATCAGGAAGCTGTTCCACAGTCAGTTCTTCCAGCGGCTGGGGCTGAAAACGGCACAATGAGAAATGTTAGAGGATATCTCCAGCATACCTTGCAAAACTCTGAATGCCTCTCAAACTTTTAAAGTATCTTATTAGAATTTTAAAGAATTAAAGTAGTGAGTAATTGTGAAGTTTATTGGTAACTAAGCACCTTTTCAAAAGCTTCACAAATAAAACCTGAAAAGTGTGGCCGCTTTTCACTGCATCTACAGCTGCAACTCTCTGAGTGACTCTGCCAGCACTGTTATCATTACGTTTTCAAGTCTTACCACATTATCCCTTTGGGATTTATTTCTAGACTTAATGATAGACTTAAAGACTCTAGACTAGAATCATTCTGACATACAAATATGCTTGGAGGTAAACCATGTCATTGCTGCCATAGCAATATGTTTAAGGCTGTTGTTGTTAAAAATGATGTCTATGTTCGCCCACCTTTTCCTCCATTTCATAATCCACTCCAAAGATTGGGTTTGTAGAGTAAACTTTATGCAAAGAGTTGATTTCTTTGAGAGCATCTTGCAGCTTCTCCACCGGATCGATTTTAAACCCAAGCACATATCCTCCACTCTGAAACGGCAAGGTCGCTGTTATTATTATATCATAAAAGCAAGAAGAGGAAAACCTTTATTATGAGAACGTCACCTGTCGGGAACTTTCAATCACCAGAGCCAGGCCAAACTTTGAGTCTCTTATTCTGATCGACCACTTGGAAAGAACAGAAAATTATTAGTTAAATAGGGTCATTTGTGCAGCACAGAATCTTTTTGCCATGTCCACTCAATAACCATACACTTCACCTGATATGTTATGCTTCATGACAGTGTTTTTAAAGTGCTTATGCTAATCCATGTTTCACTGTCAAGTTTAAGCAAATTAACATAGTTGGGGACAGTTTCAGAAAAAGGATTTGCTTTTTAAATTTGATTTTTCTGCTATAGAATAAGTGTTAGGTTTGTAAAAAAAACTGATTGCAAAGAAAGAAAAAAAAACTATTTTGTTTACATTTTGTGACATGTTCATGAATAAGATAATTTAGATTCAGGTGTGCTGAACCATGGGAACAAAAACTTGAAATTATACAAAGTAATCCGAGCCCACAGATGACTATGGCACGCTTCACCCAACTCTTCTTCTAAGCTATCTATCAGTGCTATCCTATACTCCTGGATTTTCACCCGGTCATATATTTATGTCAGAGACTCACTCAATTATTCCTGTAAAAAGTTAAAAAAGAATAAGAAAAAAAGTCCTGACGTCCACTGTAGAGTACATTTATAAATTAGCTGTTTTTCTTGTGCATGAAACAAACTCCTTGGTCTAAGCAAAATCAAGACATCAGAATCCAAACTTACAATCTGTAAGTAAGGAATGCTGACGTTGAAACTCTCGTTCATATTGGCATGCCACACAATCCGAACATTGGTGATAAAGAAGGTTCCCAGGTTACCCTACAAAACAATATATTCATGTTACACAAAATTTTTCATTTCAAATGGTGACATACATAGAATCTTGGATACATATAAATTTGACTTTTACTGTAGTTATGCTCTCTTTCTGAACAACAGCAGTACCTGATCACTGGAGAGATTCCAAACCCCGTTGATTTTATCATATACTTGCTCCTGAGGCAAGAGTCGAAGCTGCTTGTTTTGAATAAGAGCAGCTCGCAGTTTCAGGTCTCGGTACATCTTGGAGGTCTCATAAGCCCTGTAGCGAAACATAAAATGTCAAACTCTTAATAAGGCACCTACTAAATTTAAAATATAACCCTCCTTCAGTTTTGTTTACCTGTGTACAGCAATGACTGAGGTAAAGAGCCTAGGACTTCCGAGAACCAGGTTGGTAAAAATGAACTCAAATCTTGTGTTGTTGGACTTTGTTAAGATGTAGAGTGCTTCAGTATGACCCCTCAGTTTCTAGGAAACCAAATTAAATTTAGATGTAAAAATTACTGACAATCCACAGGATCAAATGAAAATTTTACAAAGTGAAAAATAAGGTTACTCACAGAGTTTGCAGTCCTTGTTGTGATGTTAATAATAGTGTTATAACCAACAGCTAATAAAAATAATAGAAATAGAGATATTGTAGATAAAAATGTTTTTGAAAAGCTTCTCGAGTCAAATCAGTTCCTAATAACCCACACTACATTCAGGAATATTATTTACTGTTCGGACATTTAGTTTTACTCACATAAGTTGACTCTTGGCAGAGCCGAAGAGTGCCAAATGATCCTCAGGTTTGTCACCAAGAGCCGTCCTGAAATAGGGAGACAGACCTTATCCTATAACTCAAATCACACCAACTGCGCATTAATGGTACACGGGAATGGCAAAGTCACCTCGTTCTCCATTATTTCCTTTCGTATCTTCAATTGAGTCCAGACAATCGATCAACACTTCTCCTGGACGGGTTTTCATCTGTCTGAGCACAGGAAGATGATCATAGGTTATTTATTTAGGTGTAAGAGATCAATGCAGAAACTCTGAAACCCAGAAAAAAGGTAACTGATATAAAGCTAGCATTAAAGAAAATAAATCAACAACCAACCAAAAACAGTTAATTATGGGAGCTATTTTGGATTAGATATCTAGCTGCGTTCTGGAGCGAAGTGAGCTTGCTAGCTATGTTACGGTTAATATTCCCAAATGTTGATTAACTCACTGGGCAGTAATGTCAAATCTAACATCTCTGTCTTCCCAGAGAGCATCTAACGCCGCCGCCATTATCTTTACGCCACCAGTCTTAATGTTTTGTAGACATTAACGCCCAAACCGCCACAACAGCAAGAGCTAGCTAAAGCCAATCTGAATAATCCTGCATAGCGTCACAGTCTCCATGACAACAGACGGAAAGCGTAAGGGATAAACTTCCTTTAACGCGCATTTCTAGAAACTGCACAACGGGTGATAAATAATATGACTAAATATGATAAATGTAGCACTAAAAATAATGTGATGTGTAAATGTTCGTTTTTAAATAAAATCATCAATCAATCAAACTTTATTTCTAGAGCAACATAAAGTACGAGTGTTTTATCAGCAGAATATGCAGTTGATGGAGGAAGACACAAATGGAAGAAGTTGATTCAAAAAGGGATGTGCAGAGGAGCCAACTAAAAGAGGCACTTTAAGAAGGTGTAACCTAAAACATTCTGTTTTTTCTAGTATCAATATGTTATTTTATGTTTGTGTAACCTAAAACATTCTGTTTTTTCTAGTATCAATATGTTATTTTATGTTTTTATTTTTATTACCGTCTCTGAACTGTTGCTTAATTGTAGAGGTACTGTTGTTGACTTGACTCTTTCCATGAGACAGGAACGAAAAATCCAGCTGAACAGGAGTCCTTGAGTTAAAAGGATTTTCATACCATATTATTGCTGCATGCACAAATGACAGGAGTGAAGACATTAAAATAATCCTTTTTTATTCTAACTAATTTGTTTCTCTCTTTGGCACAAAAATAATGGGGAGAATATTAACTAGACTGTATAAAACAATAAAAAACAAAAGTAATCTGAAACTCTTAATGTGTCAATAGGAAGCTATGTGATTTTATCAGATTTTGACTTTCCTAAATGGGATGTGGAGAAAACTAAAGTGCATTAAGTCTGCATATAAAAAGACTGTGTGATGTAAAAAAAAAGCCTCCATATGGTGTCAACCATTGATTTGCTACTAGGTCAGTTACTTTTGGTCTCCATGTTGTCCTTAATATTGTGTACATAAATGACTGCTTAATTTAGAAAAAATAAAAAATAAACGAAGGAAAAGCAGTTTTGTATTGAAATCTTATTTTAAAGTGGTGTTTTCATAGATCTCAAAATTACAGACATCTTAAGTTTGAGGCAAAGGTGCAAAGTACATAACAAAAACTTGGAAAAAATGTCAGATTTACAAAAGCAGTTAATACATTACAGAGATATGTCTTCTGATTTAAGAAAGAGAAAACAAAATCACACCACGATGACTTTAGTTTCCTTTTTATATTTATAAAAACATGTACAAAAAAAGACAGAAACCATAATTTCCATTTTATTAGTTTTAAAAGCATCCTAAAATACATTTGTTCAGAAATACCACACTGTATGTGTGCATATATACTCCAAGTAAATCAAACTTCTGTGAAATCAAACTGTCCACTTAGGAAGCAACACTGATTGACCCGACGAGGGTCCCCGATGTCAATCAGTGTTGCTTCCTAAGTGGACAGTTTGATTTCACAGAAGTTTGATTTACTTGGAGTTATATTGTGTTGTTTAAGTGTTCCCTTTATTTTTTTGAGCAGTGTATATATATATATATATATATATATATATCTATACACACAAAACTGCTTCTATCTTCATTTTTCTGAAATTTGCAGCGGACCATTTAGAGCAGCATTTGATAATCACAGCTGCCATTAATAACCCCAAAAACATATTAAGAAAAAATTAAGAAACCCAAACAGATATGTTGTAAAAAATATATTAAAGCAAATATCTCAACATGACTGTCTGGTTCGAGATATGTAACTAAACAGATGGCATGGAAAAAAATATCTGGCTCTGCATTTTCTGTGGTTGTCCCTTTAAATTCATGACATCTAAACCCTAAAAAAAACCCTGTTTTCTAAAAATATTATGACTACACATTCAGTCCCGAGGTAAAGAAGTTGGTTAGTTTTTCAAGCAGGTTGGTGGATATATTTTCAAAGTAATTTCTTAAATATATTTAATACTGAACAACATATGCTTGTGTATCTGAGGACCGAAGTGTTCAAAAAGTGCAAGAAAACTGCTGAATACAAGTGAGTAAACTAGAAATGTTGAGACTCCAGAATAATCACGTCTTTCCAAATTGTCTTCCTATCCGGCTGAAACAGAAACAAATATTTGGTTTTGGACAAAAGAAGTAAAAAGCAGAACATGCCTGTTTGATTTGAAATCACTGACTGAGCTCACCTGTTCTTAAAAGAACACAAGTGTTCTTGCATTCATCTTCAGTTTCGTAGCGGTTTTCATTCCCACCGCAGCCTCCGTACCAGAACTGTGCACAGGCGTTGGCCTGTTTGTCATAATACCAGCGGATTAAGTAGTTTCTGCAGGTTCCTTGGTCCAAAATGAGATTGCAGCGAGGATCAAGAGCAGGGACCTCTGAAAAGGAAATGGGCGAGTTAAAAAAAAAAATGTGCCCACCAAAACTAAACCAACTACATGAAATTTAAATAAAAAAAGATTCTTAAAAGCATGAATTATGGTTATTAAATATAACAAAGCAACGCACAACATTTAAAATCTCAAACTCCTAAAACATTAACAAATGATTGTCTTTCCAGGGCTCAATTCTTAAATTTAATGATCTCAATAAGTCAATGCTTTTCTCCTTCTTCTGCTACTAACTTTGTACTTCTCATTAACATAGAGAGTAGTCCTTCCTCAGATCTTCTGTTTGTTATTTGTGCATTCTGCTTTGTCCTCTCAATTCCCCAGTCACTCTTGGCAGAAAGCTGCTCGTACTGATCCAGGTTATGCTGGAGTTTTCTTCTTGTGAAAGAGGAGTTTTTCCACTGTCCCTACAGCCTTGCTCAGTCAGAGGGTTTGCTGCAAGTCAATCACTCAATGTAATCTCCTGAGTTTCCTTAGATGGAAAACTTTTTTTTAAACCAATTTAAATGACAAAACTGAACTTCACTACATTACTTGATAACTAGGTTCAATTAGAATGTATGTATAATTGGACTGAAATGACTTATTTTGTACAGTAGCTTTGGTGATGACATGGTGTGAATTAGAGCTATATTATGCTACATATAATTAACTGAATTCAATTGAATTATAATATTAGCATAGCTGTTTTCACAGAATTTATATCTACGACGGTAAGGTCATGCCACAGAAGTAATTTTCTTGGAATGAGCTTTTCGAGTAGAAGTGCAGAACTCACCTTTAGGTAAGTCTGGACTCACTACAACCTCCTTCTGCTTAGAGTCTGAAAACGTGTTAGACGCTGGCGTTGACAAAGGTGATGAGGATACAGGTGCTGCTGATGATGATGATAAAACTTCCTCTTTGGATGCAGAACTTTCTCTTGCAGCTGATGACATTGTGGCTTTGACGACATTGACTACAGATGTGCTGCTTCCGGTCTGCACACGAGCCCTCAGGTCTAAATCTTCCCCATCATCGTCTTCCACTACCTAAAATCAAATTATACAATAAAATACGTTTCTTGTAGAAATATTTTGTGAGTAAAAAGTTCAGAGGACTGGTACCTGTAGAACACGGGGATCAGCACTGATGGGCAGTGTAAAAGTGTCACCACGCCCTCTGTTGTTGGTTTCTCTTTGATTTTTAACTCCCTTTTCATACCTGTTCCCATGTCCACTGTTTCCATAACCGTTATGGTCAAACCCATTATATCCGTTGACATACCCTCCATTGACTCTATGAAGACCTAGTCCGTTGTTGTTGTTCCATGCCCCATTTGGGATGTAATTGTAAATGGGAGCGCCGTTTTCGTCTTCACAGAACTTGCTGATCAGTTTAGATTCCAGTGCTGAGAAGAGACAAGAGATGTGTCAATTTGGACACACTGCAGGTCAAAAAATATTAATACTTCACTCAAATCATCACCTGGTAGAGTATTGTAGTCATCGATCAGGTACATGTGTTCAGAGTCTGGGTCAGATGCAATGAGGTTAAGTTCTCGCAGGAACTCAGTCTGTGTGGGATCAGAAGAATTAACTATTCCCAAAGCATACATCTCAATGTTTGCTGCATGAGCCTCTCGCACTGCCAAATCAAGTTTGACAGGATCTCGCTTGTCTGTCTGACCGTCGGTGATGACGATGGCTACTTTTTGGACTCCAAATCGAGCGTTGAAGAAAGCCTCCTGGGTCGCCTTCTTGATAGCGGTCCCTGTGTAGGTGCCCTCACCCAGGTAAGGCATTTTTCGGATTGCTTCCTTTACGTCCTCCTTGGTCAAATAACGAGCCAGGCTGAACTCTAGCAGGACATCCAGACTGTAGAGAACCAGTCCGATCCTGGTGGAATTGCGTCCAACAGTGGTTCTGTCCACCAACCGAGTGACAAAGTCTTTGATGATCTCAAAGTTCTCAGGACCAACGCTCTCTGAGCTGTCTATGACAAACACAAGCTCCATCGGTCTTTCTTTGCACTTGATGCCACATCCTGAAATGTGGAAAGAAGACAATTCCATTAAAAACACAATTGAACTGGAATGCTTGTATTGTTTGTGCTGAGTGGACATTTGATTTAAATAAGCCCATCACTGCTGATGTGCAACAAATAACTCTCTAAGCACAAGCCTGCTAGAGCCAAAGGTTTTCACATGACAGTAAAACAACAGCCAGATTCTTTCTCAAGCGGTAGCAACAGAGAAACAGTTTGTTTCATTTTGTCTAGTCTGTATTTTGTCATTTGTATTTGTGTGTGCTTGTCTTAATTTTCTACGACATATTTTCTTTTATGTCTTTCCAATGGTTTTACTTGATGTGTGTGTTTGCTTCACACCTGTATCCTGTTGTGTTTACTGATCCTCAGTAAGTAAGGATGTAAAACTTTGGGTTTTATGTCCCAATATTGGGAATCAATGCCGAGTAGAATCTGAGGTTTGCGATTTTGTATATATAACGCCTGTTTTTGGCCAGGTCATTTGCATTTAAAACCCTAGAAATGAGACAGGACAGATGAAAATGACATTTGGGTGACCTTCTTACCACATATTTCTTTGATCATCCTTATAATGTCTTCTCTCTGTAAAAGGAAGCAAGCTTTAAGAACTGAACAGGTTGTTAATTGAAAATAAAAGCATTTGGCTGATCTTGTGAACTTACCGTAAGGCCTGGTTCACCCTTGCTACCTGCTCTGCCCTGTTATTTGAAAACATAAGGTTAAAAACAATCACTGTGTTGATCTCATAGTGCTAAGATAAACAGTTTTATTTTCACCTATGACTAGAGTTGGATGAATGCTAACCTGTATACCCACATTTCACACAATTAATTTTTTCACATATTTTACCATTTCTCCAGGGACTCCAGCATCACCCATGTCTCCTTTTGTGCCTTTCATTCCCCTCTCTCCCTGTGACCCGCGGTCCCCCTGGCCCAAAGAAAAACACATTTTCAGTATAGGCAAATAAATCAGACATTGATGAACTGTTTGAATATAAATGGTAATCCATTACTTTAGGTCCAGGATATCCTTCTCCTTGAGGCCCTCTGGGTCCAGTCATACCTTGAGATCCTGGCTCTCCCTGAGATTAGATTTTAAATTAACTTAATTTAATTACAGTCCTTCAAACTTAGAACAACCTATAATAAAATTGGTGATATTATGGAATACCATTCATATTGAGTTACATTAAATTAAATAACTAATTTACCTTTGGGCCTTGAATACCTTCTCCTGGAGGTCCAGCTGGACCAATTGGTCCTGGTCTCCCAATATTACCCTAATATTAAGAAAAGATCAAGTTTATGAATCCTGAAAAACATTTAGATACAGCATACAATAATTGTATTCATTTTATAATAAAAATATTAACAAAGGCAATTATAAAAAACTACACCTCGTTTGAAAATGGACAAATAAACAAATGTTCTGTGTCTGATTGACTGTATGAATGTTTTATTAAAATAACTTAACTGTGATAAAATTAATCAATTTCTCCATTTCATGTTTGAAAAAAAAACTAATAAAAATGTGAAATACGTTGATAAATTTTTTTTTAAGATGTTCTGGTATTGAGGAGACTGGTTGGTGAAGATTTCAGATGATTTTTCTAAATATTCGAGAAATATAATTTTCCTTTTGTTCCTGCAATTGTTTTTTTAAAGTGAACTGAACAAGCAGAAAATATTTGTTTTATAATATCACAGAGGATTAATTATATCCCCCTTATTCAAAGTAAAATTTTACAAAGTCTGCACTGAAATAAAAGTAAAGGCAACAAGCTCCCTGCTTGTTTTTGTTAATTTTCTACTTTGTGAAGCTTTTTCTGAGTTAGAGTTGTTGATGCAGCTGTAAGGAATGAGATCTTCCTTACTGGTGGTCCCAGTAATCCCTCGCCTGGTGGGCCGGGCAAACCTGGTAGGCCTCTAAAGCCAACGTCACCCTGAAACAGAGATGAGGATTCCCATAAGGACAGCAGAAACACAGACTGAGGGGGGAACTGTTCAGATCACAAAACATCATGGTGACAAACCTTTGGACCAGGAATTCCCACTCCCTCCAGTCCAGGCTCACCTGGTAACCCTGGCATGCCTGGAGGGCCCTGGACACAGAACAGAGGCATTTTGTAAGAGTTTTGTTTGCAGGCATTGCACAGTTTTATGTTTTGGTAAATGACAATACCACAGGGCCTGGGATGCCTTCACCCTTTGGCCCAACTGGACCCGTTAGACCTGTAAGACCTCGATCGCCCTGAAAACAGAAAAAAAAAAAATCACTCATGAAAACTGACATCATTTTGTAGACAGCTCTGTGAAAAAGCACGTCAACTCTTCAGTGATGGCATTTACCTTGGGACCAGGTAGACCCAGACCCGTTTCCCCAATAGGACCAGGAGGACCAGCGGGACCAACTTCACCCTGAACACGGTGAAACACAAATGCCAAACTGATTACTTAAACCGGCTTTTTCATTCCATCTTTGCCATCAGATTTTATTTGACAGTTTAGTTCTTTGCTGCCAAAATCTATGTTCAGATCCCTGTTCTACCTTTGGACCTGATACGGACCGTCCCGGCTGCCCTGTCATGCCCTGCGGACCTGGAATTCCACGTTCACCCTGAAAGAAGAGAATTGGCAAGACAACTCTGACTTAATTATGCATGTGTAAAGAAACATTTGTCCTGCCAACATCATTAAAAACGACATTTTTTGGCTCTGCTTGGTTAGTGTGGCATAAATCTTCACCAGCTGCAAATTCAGGATATTTAGAAGGGATGACAAGCAAAGGGAAGGGCTGGAGCTCCAAGGTTGTTGAATGTTTCTATCCAACAACAACATTAATATATTTGTAGTCTTGCATTAGGTCTCTCACTTTTGATCCGGAAGGTCCTGGAATCCCAGGAGGACCATGTAGTCCCCGGATCCCTCTCAGACCCTGGTCGCCCTAAAACAGAGAACACCAGGCACGATCGAAGTGAAATCACTTTTAATCCTACACAAGAATTAATAATGAAACATACCTTCTCTCCTTGAATGCCAATGCCTTGAGCTCCCTCGAGACCTCTTGAGCCAGATAAGCCAGGCTCCCCCTTAAGTGAGTGAGCAAGGAGCTGTTTTAATAGTGGCCAAAAAAATGGATGGTCACCCACTGCGCAACATGCTTTACCTTCTGTCCTGGAGCTCCATCTTCTCCTGGAAGACCAGGAAGACCTCCTGGTCCTGGGGCTCCAGGTTCTCCCTACGATTTCAGTCGGATACGTTTCAGATTTTATTTTCCGAATATGTTGGAAAATATTATTAGACTTTTCATGGTGATGAAAACTTTAGTCATGAGAAGTGATTTATATACCTTTGAACCAGGTTCACCGATGCCTCTTTCCCCAGGAGCTCCCTGCTCTCCTGGTAAGCCTTGGTCACCCTGAAAGGAAAATGATATTAATATACAGTGTTACAGGCCATATGGCTAGTGACCCAGGGCGGTATTAGAAATGGGGACACACAAGCATCGTATTAAAAAAAAAAGCCATTTAGGGGTTCTTATTGTTTTTATGTATATGGGGTCATTTGGAGGTTTGCGCCCCCATTTAATAGATTAGTTTAATGTTCCATGTTTTCTTTATTTACATTATAAATATTGTATATGTGTGATAGGTTTTTGCTGTTTAGCTTTATATAACAGAAACAAACAAAACACTGACAGCACAATATGGATTTTTTTTCAAGCTCTTTTTTTTCCAACTCTTTCCTTTTTTGATGCACAGAGCCCGTTCCTCTTTGAACAAACCTTAAGTCCAGATAATCCTTCCCCTGGAACTCCTCTGACTCCTGGTGGACCCCTTGGTCCCTCGACTCCCTGTATAATAATATTGATTGAACTCTTACTTAAAACATAATTTGCTACAATGGATGGGTTTCTTTTAGTTATAAGATAGCCTTAGCAACATTTAATCAAGTTGAATTTAGCTTACCTTTTCTCCCTGAATGCCCACCCCTGTCTCTCCAGCTGGTCCGGGAAAACCTGTTGGTCCCAGTTCACCCTGGAGGTAAAGCACCATGGTTAAGACCGTTTCAGAATCCTTATCAACGGTGGATGATTTACTGCTTTTTATGACCAGTCTACAGTTCTCAGCTGGAACTTATTACCACAGTACAAAGAAAAAGACTGACAAAAGGCCCATCATTACCAAAATTAAAAGGTTGGACTCTTACACAGTTTTCATTTTAAAATAAGACACTTTTCCGCTCTCAAAAATCGATTTTGCTAGAGCTTTTTTTTTTTTACATCTTCAACATTCTGAATATTTAAGAATGAAATGCTTAGCAAGTTAGGTGTTCCCTATTTTTTACTCGAATTGTGACATCGGTGGAGGCGCAAACTTGCCTTGATTAAATAAATTAAAGAATCAATAAAACAATAACTATACCACCAAATGTAAAAAAAAAAGCTAAAACAAAAGTTGAGCATTATTATTTTTTGATAAGTTGTGGCATAAATTAATTTTATTAGCATTTCAACCTCTTCCCTATGTTCAGTTGCACTTTTTACCTTTTCATGTGTCTCATTGTCGATACCCGTTACTCCATGTTCAAATGGAATCTCCTTTCTGATTTATTATAAAACAGCCAATCAGCTGGAACGTACTAATGAACTGAAAAGTTAGGAAGCCCAATTCTATGCTTGGTTTCATAACCACGTCTCAAATGTCAGTGCATGGCAATTGTGTGCATGTAAGACTTTGAAACTAAAACATGCAAATAAACTGACCCTTTCATCTTTTCACTCTTGCAAAGCAAAAGGGAAAAGATGTTTTGATCTCAACTGACAAACTGCATCCAGGTGTGTTTAATCAGCTTTATCATTCTGACGTTCTGTCTAAAAGTGAGCGTCTGATGCAAAGACTATCACTCTCAACATGGTTTACTCAAAAGGTTATCTATGTAACAACAATGCACGCTTGATCTGGATCAGAACAGAAACATTTGCTTGTTGCCACACATAGAAAAATCAAATTATAAATTTTTTTCAAATGTATTGTACATTTAAAATGTGGCTAACTTTAATGACAAATGTTCTTTCATGTGAATTACTGTAGTTGTTTAAAATTACTAAGTCTTACAGTGCAGTTTGCAACAAGTTGTACTTGCTGCAACTTTCCCACGGCAACCAGATGTTAAAGGTGGTAAACAACCATCCAGCCTTGCTTTAATGTTATAGTAGAATATCCTGTAGCCCGGGGCATCTTTTGGGATTCCCCTTAATTTTCAGAAAGTGTACTGTTACAGTTAACTCCACTCGTTAAATGCATTTACAACCCACCTTTTCTCCTTTGATGCTAACACCCTGCTGGCCCCTCGGCCCCCTCGGTCCTGAGAGCCCTCGATCCCCCTGCAGAAAAATAAACCAGGTGAATCCCATCAATTTACATCACAGCATTTACAAATACGGCCATGTGGAAGCAAATGGGTTAACAGTCTGTCCCAGTGGGGAAATGTAATGACTCCATGTTTAATTGCCTACAGTGCTTTTTGATTCAGGACCAGTCTGGGTAAAAAGTGGGACCTAGCTAATTTCCAGTGGGTCTCATAACAGAAGCCCATTATGAGCCTAGATTTACTAATATCTGATCCAACCTAGGCAATCTGTTTGAAATCCACACACATACATTGCGGGAACATTTTGTTGCTTACAATTAAATAAAACTTTTAAATTTCTTAATGGAAAATGTTTAACAATCACATACAGATACTACTGTTAATTAATCCACAAACTGCAACAGTAAGATGATAGCATTATTTTGTAACAATACGCAATACTTCCCATAATTTGCAGAAACTTTCTAAGTCATCTCAGTTCCTTTCTATGACCTTACCAGGTATTTTGTGGACCCTTAAATGCAACTTTCAATGAACTTTCAGGGAATTATCAGACTCTGTTTTGGAACTTACAAATGATTTTCATGAAACTTAGCAGTTTCATAAAAATAATTTCATAAAAAGCATTTTAAGTTTTCCAGAACTTAAAATGCACATTATGAAAATCTGACAGAATCTTAATGAAACTTTCACAAAACCTAGCAGGTACATTCGCCTAGCTTACATGGAGGTTTCTGGAACATACCAGGTGCTATAATGAAACTTTGGTGGAAATTACTGGGTTCCTCCAGGAACTGGTTAAATTAAGAAAATAGACTTTCATGTGTATCTGTGTTCTGCAGATGTTCGTCAAAAGTTTTATGAAAGTTTCTGAAAGTACCTGCTAAATTTTCATGAATGTTCCATCAAAGTTCTCTGGAACTTTCCAGAGGTTACCTTGTAATTCAGCCAAGTTTCTGAAAGTACTACAAACTATACTAACACTTTTTTTTTTTTTTTTTTAAGTTGAAGTAAGTGCTTTGCTACTAGCTGTGCATTTCTGTCCTAAATGTTGAATGGATCGTCTTCTTTGTGTTTCGGGAGGCAGCATGCTGTGGCTTGCTTGGATCAAAGCTCTTAGAAACCAAGAGAGTCAACATTTGAGCTGCGAGTCAGTGACAGAGATTGGCTCTGCTAAGATACAACCAAATTTCCTCTCAGTTACGGTTTTAAATTCCATCTTTTACACTTGACTTTATAATATCTTTATTTCATATATAATTTTCAGTCTTTTAATGGTTGATAACAGCAGTTTCTCTTTGTGCCTTAGTTAGCTGACCTCGACTGAAAACATATTTTTATCAATACAGTATGTGAAAGTCACTGCATCCTTCTGTCATCCCTTAAAATAACAACTATTTTCATTAGCTTCCTATCTAATATGCAGCACTTAAAAATAACCTTTGGTCCAGGAAGTCCTTCTCCTTGGGGTCCTTTCCCCCCTTGAACGCCTTGCTGTCCTTGGGGTCCCTATAAAGAAAGTAAAAATGTACATGTCACCCACACAGTAACAAGAAAATGAACAATATTAGTCTAAAGGAGAGTCACAAATTGTGTGTTGTAACTTACAGGAGGACCAGGCTCTCCCACCCCATGAGGACCAGGAGGACCTGGTCGGCCCTGGAACCCCATGTCACCCTACGGATCAATAAAAACTTATTAAGTGACTCTCAATGACTAATTGATTACAAATATTTACAAAAAAATATATTTATATAGACTATGGACTTACTTTTGGACCAGGAAGTCCAACACCAGTTTCTCCTTGAATTCCGGGAGGACCCGAAAGGCCTCGTTCTCCCTGCAATTAAAAAAACAGAACAGTTTAACAAGTTTTAAAAATATTTTTGTGAGTCTTAATGCTTGCTTTTAGATTAATTAATAGGTAATAAAAAATAAGCAGTTAACTTGTTGACTGGAGTCGATAACAGTAACGGTGTTTTCGTTTAGAAAAAACATATCAGTCAGTAGCTAACTGCTAATCAGAGATTCGCACCATCTTAGAAGTTCTATAATTTAGAAACACAAAATGAAAACACTAATTTACGAATGACTAAAATGTTGACACACGTTTTACAAGTGGTAAATACATAGAAGTGGAGGATTATTTACATAGAAACAATAGGAATGCATGTTAACTTTTACTCTGTCCTCAATATATGTTTCACACAGGAGGATTATTGATTACGCACCACCTCCAACCTCCTGTATAATTAGCTGTTTTTCTGTACATCACTGCTCAATGTAAATATGATTATGTTTGACAAGTTTACAAAATACTCTTAGCTAAATGAGACTAGGGGATATTCAAGACAGCAGAGATTTCTTTTCTGTATTTTCCCATTTAATTTAGGTAGCTATTAAAAATGTAAATGTGACTGTGAGTAATATAATGATTTCAACCTTTTATGGTATTAAAGCATATTATCATTATGCATTTTATAATTAGGTTTTTATAGTATAATGATAAGTATTTATGAGATATTCAATCACACAATAGCTCATTCAATGAGGAGGAACAAAAATCATACTAAGAGACCACTAAGACTCCAGTTAATCCTAATCCTAATACAGATATTTCCAAGGCCAGACAGGCCACACAGACTTTCCATCCATGGCCATAAATGTAAGCCATATTTGAGAGACTGACATTGCTGCAGGGACTTTTCTTTGCTCTGTATTTAGTTGCAGGAAACAGGCCATAAGAGATCCTGCATTCATTATGATGATTGTAGTAGTGAGTCATGACAGGGGTAAGTGTTTTGCTTTGGGGTTAATACCAAAGTATTACACCTCCAAAACTCTTGTTCTAACATATCATAAAAGGAAATGCAGAGCGGAGGTTGCAACATATATGTGGCATGAGCAGGGTAAAATTAGTCAAATAAGAGACTAACCTGCTTTCCCTGAGGTCCCTCTGGTCCAGTGTCTCCATGTGGTCCTGGTAACCCCTGGGCAGAAAATCAAACAGAAATTTATAGAATGATCAAAATGTTTTCATTTCACAGGTGATTTTTTTCCCCCATTCCTAATATCAAATGGGATTCCTGTGAGTAATTCATTTTGGTCCATAGTACTTCATTTTAATAGTTCAGAGTGATACATTTTATTATCATACTTTTTCAACAACAAATAAAAGAAGTAAAGAACATGGAAAAAATATCAGTGTCGGATGAAGTATTACAAACCTGCAGACCTATTGGCCCTCTTGTTCCAATTGAACCTTCTGGGCCCTGAAGCACATCATACAGAAAAAAAGAGTTACTAATTAATCAAAGTGTAAGGAGAGAAGAAAAAAACAATCAGCAAACTGTAGATTCAGCAAGTATCAACAACACTCTCATACCCTGTCTCCTTTGAATCCTGGAGTACCGCACTCACCCCTCTCACCCTGTGCAGAAATTACAAATATTAAACATGTATATGCATATATGGAAACAACTTTTCTAACTTTTTGGATTCATCTGAATACCTTATCTCCTTTGTAACCAGGCTTGCCCTGCAGATAAAAGTAATTATTGATTTTAATACAGAATGGTGAGTATCAGCAAAATAATCTGTTTTGTTCATGAGTTACAGCATTTACCTCAGTTCCTTCTCGCCCAGGTATTCCACTTAATCCTGATTCTCCCTGATGCAAAAGAGATATTACATTTGGTAATAACTGCTTTAAAAAAATGTTTTAGCTAAAAGAGAGCTGGAAAGTCTATGTTCTTCAAACAGAAAAGCTCAAGAAAATGAAATAAAATTTAAACTTAACTTTAAATTGCATCAACAGATTGGCCAAGGCAATTTTTAAGTACCTTAAACCTGCATTCTTTATAATGACCAACAGAGGGCGACACCAAGCGTTTCAAACTTCAAATTGGTCACAAATCGATATTGGACTTGATCTCCTGGATTGTCTTGGGAAATATTTTGCCACTGAGAAACATTGTCAATCATCATCTTGGTTCTGTAAACATGTGGCCCAAAAGAGGAAACCAGATAGAGATGTGGTGTGTTTGTTTCAGATGAATGTTGTCAATGATTTTAAAAAGTCCTCACTATGATGTTTCTTGAAACAGTTTCAGAAGCCCCGAGGTTTCAAATTTCACATTACATTTAGTTCATCCATCCATCAACCCCAACACTTGCTTTGACTGGCATGTAAAACAAATATTTGATTGACATTTTTCTTCCATGTTACATTTTTCAGGTGTATAATTCTAATTATCACATGTCGTTAACAACAACCATTTGACTGATTCCATATGAGTTCGTTTTCACTGCCAGTTGGGGAATTTCCCAACTCAAAGCAACACACCTTTTGCCCTTTCTGCCCCGGAGCTCCATCATCACCGGGGCGACCTTTCTTACCCTGAGGAAAGGAACAAAATCGGGGGTCAAAATTCAGCAATTTTCTGTGTTTGACATTCTGTTCTCTTGTTGAGAAGAGCTCAAATGGCTTTAACAATTGATGCCTTGATCCTACGACCCATACATTAAAGCTTGTCATGAGGAAGATTTGCAAAGTGGAAGTTCGACTCGCTCTAGACAGGTATCGTTGACAGCACTCTGTGACTGTTACAAGAAACGAGCTATCTTGTCCAAACACTGAGCAGTTTCTGGTCTGAGCTGCACCTGGCCCACAAATGCATCTGTTGCTATAAACCACACATTGCTGCCTGGTGGTCATTAAACTAATGAGAGCAATTATGAGAGCCTCTATTGTCTGGGTGTAAGAATTTGAGGAATTTCTCGGAGGTGAGGGCACCTGGACACCCAGCTGTCAGTTTACCTCAGAGCTTGACCATAACTGAGCTGTTTATTTGAGGAGGGGATGGGACTGAATTTGAATCTAGTTAACAGTGAACATAAGCATTCCCTATAATTAGATTACTGTGTCTTTATGATCCCCAGATGGCTCAACAGGCTTAGCAGGTAGAAAATAATGTCTGTCTCATGCATTTTTAGTTAAAACATGCTTGTTCTTCATTCATTGACGTTACAAACAGTGGGTTTAGTATCCAGACATTTTAAGTAAGAGTAGCAATATTTCATAATAATATAATTCAAGTGAAAATAATTAGTATAGTGTAGCAAAACTAAACTGGCTGATGTAAATGTAACAGAGTAAATGTAGCTAGTTAGTATGTAAACAATATGTTTGACATTTGTGACATCTAATCAGACTGAACTTGACTGTTTTGCAGATATTCCATAAACAGCATTGTGACTAGAATTGCACCAAAAGTCATTTCTATAAAGCATTGTCTGTAAGGAGTTGAAGAGAAATGCACAACACACTTTTCAGAGTTATGAGTACACATTTTGATAAGCACAAACTTCATTTTTAGTACATACAATCGTAATAAAAAAACACTAAGGTTTAGGGTCATGAAGAAAACAAAATTTGGAAAAATGTGGCTTTTGTGAGGATAAATGCTCACCGCAGGTCCGCTGGGTCCCCGTTCTCCTTTCTCACATGCACATCTCTGAGCCAAGGGACACTTGGAAAAACAAAATAAAACACATTTTAGTCAAATCTAATTACACTGCATCAAATGTTAACTTTTTCTCAATCTAACTTGGGAATATACTTACTCCTTCATCAGCTAGGCCAGTCTGAAAAGAAAAGGGGAATCAAGTGAAATGCAGCGCTTTTAGTTAACAAGTTATATTTGCTGCACTCATGTAGAGGATGTTGGTCACAAACGGATAATTTTGTAAGAGATGATTTTAAAATAGAAGGCACAAGTTTATACAAGCCATGCAATCATAAAGGGAAAAAGTGATGTAAATTCTACTTGTTCGTACAAAGCAGTTGCAGAGCATTTGGAATCTTGATCTCCAGTGTTTGGTCAGATAAGTCAAACAGTTGTTGTGCAGCTGTAGAGATCAGCATAAATCCTGATCTGGCTGGCGCATTCTTTCATTTGTTTCTTCTGAGCATTGTCAAATACCTGAACATGCCTGTCCATGTGTACATTCTGGAGAGACGCTGGTTTAAACTCAATACAACCCTTTTTCCTTTGTGTGTGCTGTCAGGTGACTGGCAAGAGCTCGTACTCACTACTTCAGTGAAGATTGTTTGCAGTATGTCTTCGTCTTGCAGATTGTGGAGGAAGCGGGAGGCCGGGGAGCTGGCCAGCAGGCGGAGTTCGGCCATGTTGGTCGGCTCGTTGGCCGTCCCAGTGATGCCCAGAGCGAAGAACTTGATGCCCTGGTTCTTGGCATCAGCAATGGCCGAAAAAATGTCTGGGTTTCTTGGGTGCGAAACGCCGTCTGTGAGCAACACCACCACTTTGATGCTTCCAATTCTGGATTCCTCCTGGTACATCTTTGTCATATTGGTGATTGCATAGGTGGTGTATGTGCCATGTCCAATGTAGACTATAGGTGTGATCCGGTTCTTGAAGTTTTCGGGTCCCCTCCAGTCTTTGAGGGTTTGCTCCTTGATAACATGACTGCTGTACTGCAGCAAGGCCACCCTGGAACTCAAGCTGCGGCCGCTTGGCAGGCGCGCTCCTTGGAGTCTGTCCACCATGTCCATCGCAAAACGCTTTTCCTGCTCATGATTGTCTTTCGCGCTCTCAGAACTGTCCAACAAGAAGGAAAGCTCCAGGCTGCAGTCTTCATCCAGGATGGCTGTGAGGAAAAAAAAAACTAAAGCAAATTTGCAGTAGTAACAAGGTTTTTGCAGATTAACTTAACAGTGACTGGCAAATCCACAACTTCATGTAACAGTGGTCTAGATAAGCATTGAGTTATACAGCCAAGTAGATACTATGGTGTTGTGAAATATCACAACATACACCCTAACTTAATTCAAAATAGTAACTAAAGTTTACAAATTTTAACATATATTAAGAGCTTGCTGGTCTACAAGACGTCTGAGGGAAGTGGTTTTACTCATAATTTAGGGACTAATTTTACTCTGACAGAAGAAAGAAAAGAAAATGAAAAGTTGAACTCAAGCTCTTAGAAATAGCTTTCAACACCAGAACAACAATGGATTGCCTCACTGAGTGATTGGACTGCAGGAGTGGTTACACATGAATTCCTTTAGCTTGAGAAATGGCAGTTTCTGTTTTGGCTTGAATATTCCTCTTGGTTTTTAGCTTAGTCCTTTTTGGATTTCTAGATTGAGCTGTGGATTCAGAGTCCTGTTGGATACAAAGAAAAATCCTTTTAAAGAAAGTTACCAAGTGACGCTATATCCTCACATCCACAGTCAACAGAGGGGATTCATGTGAAAAATAAATAAAAATAGTTTATGATGCAAACAAAACCATTTGACGCTACTGAAAAGTGGTGGTCCAGTCTAACTTTAGTTTTACTGAATGCAGCTCCATGGGAGGCTTCGTTATTAGATCCTGATTAATCAATGATAGGTGGAAACTGGAGATACGTGATCTTAGAGAGTATATAAAATAATGGACTATTTACATTTTTTAAAGTCACTAACTTGTTTTCCACTATTCTTCTTAAAACATATAATCATTTCTATAAGTAAACAGACAGGTTCATAACATTTAAGGTGTAGCACATTAATTGTTATTCAACAAATAGTTGACAGCTAATTATAGTTTATTAAAGCCCTTTGAATGATGTCTAAATTGGCACAGTTTATTTCATATAATAGAAATTTTATCAGATTTTTTTATACATTCAAACATCTGAAATTTTTTTACTATTATTCTTGAATAAATGTCCAGCTGGGACATTTTAAAATACCCTTATAATAGCAGGTAAAAAGTCAAATCTGAGGTGTTTTTGAAGACTACAACATAGATAAATAAATAATACTGATGTTGTGCTGTCTGAAGCATTTTTCTAATTTTCATCAAATTTCTCACCCTGTCCATCGTGGATACTTGCAGCTACCGGCCTGACTCTGGATTTCTTGTACGTTTTCCTTTCCTCGGTAAAGTCCTGAGCCCAAACACTGGAGATTGATGTGACCAGCAGCACTGATGTAAAACAGGGCAGCATCATGGCCCCTGAGGAGAAAGTGACACCTGATCTGAAATCAAACAGCTTTACAAATCCAGGTACATCAAAACACAGTGGCAAGAAGGAGAAAAATGCACCCTGGAAACAGTATGACAATAATCTTCACAACGACTCACTCTTTCAAAGATGTTCAGTTTTCCAGTTCTTCTACTTCCTGTGAAATTGCGAGCTTGAGAGATGAAGCAGAGGGTCAGCACAGACCATAGGCCGACTGTGCCCCACAACAGCAGTAGACACTCTGGGAGGAGAGAGTGAAAGAACCAGAGATGCTCCCTCCTCCTTTATAAGGAGACAGATCTTGTGGAGTCGTGCCAAGACTCCTGCTGTTGCCTCAGGGCAGGAGAATGCTGTCGGGATGAGTTGTTAAGACTAAAATAACAATGTATGTTTGCTGAGAGTGGTGTTTGAAAACCTGCCAGTGAAGGTGGCTGCAGATGTACACATTTGCAAGTGGAAAACACATTTTAAAGTCATAGTCATCGCATTGTTTGATTGGAATACCACAGGTTTTTGACACCTTTAAGTTACAGTGTGTTTGAACTCTTATCACTACTGGCACACAAACCAACACCACCTCTGAGACCGGTGGGTTTCTTTGTAGAAAACTGAACCTGACAACAGAGTTTTAGAGCTGAGATACAAAACAGTATTAAGCCCACAGTTTGGAACGGTTTGAAGGTCAGAGGACATAATGGAAAAGAGCCGGCCACCTTTGGTTTTCACCCAAGACTTTGGAACAACCATAACGGCTCTGGCTGACGAAATGGGGTTGATCCAAGGTCAAATAACTTCATATTGTTTTAAATACCAAGCAACGACCACCAGAGTGCGTAAAGGACTCTAGTGGCCTCCCTAGGACTCCCTACTTAAATAAAAAAATGTTCCATACTCAAGGTCTAAACATCAAAGATCCGTTGTTTTTGGATTACAACACACATAGTAATTTAATGAGATCTTGGAAAAATAATCAGTGAAAGTATGTGAGGGTTTAATTAGTTTAATCAGCATTTAAATCAAAAGACGTTTTGCACCAGCAGGTGAGTGGCATGCAAAATATTTCCAGCAGATAAATTACTGCAACCTGCAGGCAACTCTCCACCCTCCCGACCCTGAAGAATTACCATCTGACCATTCAGTGGTCCAGTTGACCTTTAAGTGATCTCTTCCTGGTGTGCCTAAAGATGAGCTGGGTCCTGTGCAGACTGGCAGAAAGTTCACAGAGGCTTCTTCTACCTATGGTGCTCCACGATGAAGAGGCTTTGTGTTGGAGAGCCCCAGGCGACAAGTAATTAGAGGAGACTTTCTGACACCAAGGAATGTTGCACTTAATGACAGTTCAGGAAAAAAAAAACAATCCCTCTCCATCTTTGTTCCACTGACAACGATAAAAAATGCACATGTAAGGGATTTATAAGTATTTTTCTGAGTAATGTTCCTTTATAGGCATCAATGAATAGATTATTTAAATGCTTCGCAATTTGACAAAATTGCGCTTTTGTCTCTTTAAGAAGCTCCTGCATTTCCGGACACAATATCCTAAAAATGTTCACCCAATCACAACATAACATGATATTAAGCTCAAACACGTTGATTCTACATGATACCACACATTTAATGCTCCTCTGGCAGAGGAACATTCGTAAAAGTGTTTTTCCTTTGAGGCTGTGAACATTTGTAAAGTTTCTTCTCCAGAAACAATGAATCATTCTAAGTGGGTGTTCTTTTTCCATTCTTATTGAAAAGTAGAAATTAAATAAAAACATATAAAAACATGTCATAGTACAAAAAAATTACGAGAAAGCATTTATTACATCTAAACATTCTTTCTGAAAGATATTTTATTTTTATTAGGAATTAGTAGGAAAAACCGCTCTGCTACATACATAGTGCAAAGTTTCAACCTAAAATATGGCGAAGTTTTCGATTCAAATTCTTCTCCTGTGTCAGCAGGTTGTTGCTGTGCTCCTTGAAGGCATCAAAATCCTGTAGAAATACCACACGTTCAGTGCTTTGATAGTCTTAAATTAAAGATTTGTGGTAAAACAAACCTCGTTCAGCTTCTGCAGCTCTGACATGGATTTGTCCAGAGCAATCTGGAGGTACTTCACTCGTGTGTCTATATCCACTGCTTTTGTGTCCGATGCAAATCTGAGGAAAAGTTAAGATTGCATTAATAAACACACCTCAGACAATAGAAATGGAACCATAATAATATGAGGTCTCAGCTGATTACATAGCATTTCTGGTTTAAACAGGATGCCATGAGACTATTCATGTTGAGAGGACGTATTGGAAAATTCTATAAAAATGCAAAAGTGGGATTCCCCTCCGCCCCCTAAACTGTGGGCCCCTCTTCCATAAGGAGAGCATTAATCAGTTTAGGCAGACCACATCTCAGTGGGGTACTGTTTGTGCTTCTTCAATTTTCAATAAATTAAATACAGTTTGACTCTGTTTACTCATTATGTTCCCTCTACAACATGCTGTGTTTTATTTAGGAATTATAGGGGTGTAAATACATAAAATTTCAATAAAATTAATTGAAATTTGTGATTTTATTGTGAGAAATCTTAACACAGATACTTTTGCAGGGCACTGTATAGTATAAACATGGCATTAACTCATGGTAACTGTATTTTACCTTTTCTGTGCTTCAATTTTGGCTTTTTCCTCGTTTTTCCATTTTGTTTGCAGCTCCTGGATTTTTTCCTGTTTTTCCTGTATGGAAGATGAGTTTGTATGAAAAGTCAACACTTTATGATTTTTTATTTATTTTTTGGCAAGTATTAGTATTTTATTAATAACAAAAATCATTTTAATTTACCTGGATTGATTTGCCTCTTTCCATAGAAATCTCCAATAATTTCTTTTTTTCACAGGTCAGATGCGCTACGGTTTCTTTTAAGCTTGTCTCCTTCAACGCGTGTTCTTCTTGAGCTTCTGAAAGTTTTAGCTGCAAATCTGAAAGTTTGGAAGAAAAAACTTGAGACATGTACGGCTGCATTACTTGTAACTTAAAAACGAACAGAGTTATCTACCTTCACAACTTTCCTCAGCATTTTTCTGCTGATTTTGAGCATCAAGCAACTGATCCAGTAGTGACAACTCTTTGACTCGATGCTGGACTGCTTGTTCTCTGAGTTTTGACTCACTTTCAGCGATTTTCTCACTTTAGACATAAGATGATATGATTAGGGACATCAATAAAGAACAGCAGGTCAAATAAAAACATAAAGCATAAAATTGATGATAAGAGTCAAAGTCAAAGGTTCCCTGTATTCAAAAATCTACATATTTTACCTTTGCAATGACATCCCTAATGTTTTAGGGGGCTGGGAATGCAAATTGTTTATATATCTTTTGAATCTGATTAATTTACTGAGAAACAAGTTTTAAAAAATTACCTGAATTTCTGTTCATTAGTGGTACATTTATCTCTGAGCAGGTTATTTTCTTGCAGCAGTTTTTTAACCAACATTTCTTTATCATGTAGTTTCTGTGAGAAGAGTGAATCATTTTCCAACTGCAGCCGCTTGACTTCCTCCTTTAGCTCCACGTTCTGGGTTTTGTGCTCCTCCATGAAATGAATGATTCCCTGATTGTTGGCCGCCAGATCTGTGAATCTACTTTTTAACAAGTCTGCTCTCTTTCTTTCATCCTTTAGTTCTGTCTGGCAGAGGGCTAGTTGGTCCTCAAGGTCAGAGTTGATTTGCTGAAGGGCTTGATTTCGCAGATGGGTTTCATCAGCTCTTTTTTTCAGTGTGTAGATCAAGGTCGACTGCTCATCTATCCTGGACCACAGTATATCCCTGCTGTCTTTGAAATTAGAATTTTGTGGATTTGACTTTGATGGCTGAATACCATCTACATGCTGGGGGAAAAAAAAAAGAAAGAAAAACAATCCTGGGTTAAAAACATGTCAACAGTATCCACATTCATGGTGATTCATCTAAAGACAGAGGTTTTTCTGTTTTTATTTATTTATTTTTTATTATTATTATTTTTCCCCAAAAGCACTGAAACTTGCAGTCTTTAGTAAAATTGCACATTACAATGTTCTCTTTTGGCTATTGTTCTAAGTTTAAATATTTAAACTTAGAACAATAGAACTGTGGCAACAAGATGAATTAGGCCAGAACAGGAACTTATTTTATTAGGTGCTGCTGATATTAAAAACAAGGGGAACTGAGGAAAAATATTGATTTTATTGATGTTCGTTTGTTTTCTTTTGGTGTTATTTTTTGTGTTTTTAAGTCACATATTGTTCTAATGCAGAAAATACTTGCATTAGATGTTCAAAGTGAAACATCAATTTTCCTTGTGTGGTGATTCCCCAACAGCTCTTTTTTGTTTGTTGCAGGTTTTACACTTCAACATCCCCACAGATGACGTTTAAAACACGTTCAGTTTGAAAGATAATATCTTAATCCAACATTTAATAATTACAGATTTCATAAATAAGCAACAAAAGAAAGATTCCGAGGCATCTTTAACTGAGGAACTGCTTTGACAACTGTTGCTAGTTTTCGCTCACTGCTGATCAAACTACTGTCCGCTAATATTGGTTTGAATTGACCTTTTTTTTTTTTTTTAACGTACCTCCATATTGATTTTGTCCTTCTCAGGGACGTCCTTCGAATCTCTATGTGGACTCGTCATGATATGCCCCGGAAAAAGTCTAATTTTACGGTAGATTTTCCCTCAACAAGGACTACAGTTAGATTACTAAGTGTTCGGTTGCTAATAGCAACCGCTCTATTTTGTTTTAACGGTAGATTACGAACTAGTTTAAGGTAAATACCGCCACCTATCGTACACGAGTATGTAGGGCCGAATCTAACACGTCACGTCACAAATATATAAATCCTACAAAATGTACATTTTTTTTTAGCCGGAACTAAATCAGTGCTCATGGTATTTTTAAGCCGGACCCCCTTAGGATACACTGGATTTATTTTTTTTCTTATTGTGTTCCCTCGTAATAAATTTGCGATGACAATTTTCAATTTAAAGTTGTACATAATTTACCTTAAAATATCGTTGGTGAAAATGTGTTCAGTCACTCTTAATTATTTATTAAGGTGTTTATGTTTGTGTAATATCTTAAAGTGTACAATAAAAAATAGAAGGAGGAACTGCACATGAGAAGTCATAAATCGAAGACTATAGAACCAAAGATGTCAGCAGATGGCGGTATTATCCCGTGAAAATAAAATGGTCCAAATAGTTTATTCTTTCTTTCTTAATTTCTTCCGTCCTGTCGTCATTTAGTTGTAACAGTATTTCCCAGGTTCTATCCCTTTCGTACCTCTCATCTTGTGCATAACTTGTTTATCTGGACTTCCGTTATCGTACCTATCCGATTAAATATTTTTTGTTAATGTTGTTTCTTTGTTCAGTATAAACTTTCCACGTGTCTTCTCAAAAAGCTACATTCCGAGAGGGTTGCTGGTGCCCATCTCCAGCTAACCATCATTTTACCGATTACTGTAAAATTGTCTGTTTCTTGAAGAAAATGTCAAAATTTTAGAGTTGATTTTTTTTCTTCAAAAATGAAAATGCATGTTTACTCTTTTTATTATCTTTTAGGAGATGCTTTTCTCGTTTTCCACCAGAAAAAAAAGTATGTATTGGCCGATATACATTATTTTTTGATTGAAATCTGCCAGTGGCAGATTTGAATTTTAAAACATAAAGCATCCGTCAGTAGCACGGATGATTTGTTGGCTTTGCCATTTGGCCGCACGATGGCGACGTTGAGCTTCTTACGATTAATCTTAGAAAAAGCAAAGGGCCGAATTCTTCCTCTTGGGTTTAGACGTATTGATTTGAAGTTATACTATAAGGATTTATTTATTTTCGTTTTTAATTGTGGGAGTAGAAAGCGATTTAATTAAATAACAATAATCATAATAAACGTTCAGAAAGTTAATTGTGGTTTGTTTTGTTTGTCCCCAGTTTCATTTATGTGTTAATTCCAGCTCTCCTAGTCTGTTTTCCCAAGCATGAATATACAGACCCTCTGTTAGTTCCCAAGCGTGGGGCAAAATTATAACAACGACAACCCGCTGAGAGTGTAAAATCACTGGCTCTCAGGAAAGCTCGGACCTGCATGGCATTATGCAGCTTCCAGGGCCCACAGAGGATTTATCCAACGTGCCGAGGGCTGGGCTGGGAGCTGGGAGGAAGAGGAGGAGGAGGAGGGGGACGGCGGTCCTGGCCTTTGTGCACGCCCCCTTTCATCAACTAGCGGGCCGAGAGGGACAGAGGAAAGCTACAGCATCCCAGCCTCAGTCCTTACAGCTCCTCCATCTGCAGCGCGGAGCTGGACGGGCCAGCCAGAATGTGGAGAGCACCGCCGCTTCAACTCTTTTTCTTCTTTTTATGCTCTGTTGGATGGTGCCATGCTGACGGTAAGTTTTCTAACTCTGTTATTCCTGCTACTTCCAGTTTCTGTGTGAGAAAGTTGAATGAGGACCTGGAGAGTTACATGTGACTCAGCCTGTGCACTTGTTGCTCATCAGTACAAAGCAGAGGAATTCAAGCTAATCAACTAAATACACACACACACACACACACACACACACACACACACACACACACACACACACACACACACACACACACACACACACACACACACACACACACACACACACACACACATTGAGTTCAACAATTTAGCTGCCACATATATGTATATGTATATATATATATATTAGATAATCCTGCTATAGATAAAAAAAATATCTATAGCAGGATTATATACATATATATTCCATTGTAGGTTTATTTATTTTTTGTGTTTTTAATGGAACCACTTCAGAGACATTTAGAGCTGCAAGTTTTTACCTCCTAGTTGTAGTTTAAAGGTTGAGTACAAAGCCTCTCTCAGGCAGATTGGAGAACTTTTGCCTGAGCTTTACTGTTGCTAGGTAGCAGAAAAGAGCATGTGACTTACAGACAATCTGTGAGGACTGAGAGACTGCTGGTACAAATCTCATTCAGTGGGGCAGATTTTCACTGCCCACCCTAAACTGCATCAAATAATCTCTGCTTTTTCTCGCATATGAAAGCGAGAAAATGCTTAGAAGCTACTCTGTGAATGTGACGGCCTCACACTTGTGCATGTTGTTTGCAGCACAGCTAGATCCTGCTTCTCAGATTGTAATCTGCTTTCTTTTTGCTCAACTCTTAGCATGTAAGCTCCTTAGTGTGAATCAAGCAACTAATTACACTGCTGCTGCTGCAAACTGGAATCATTTCTAACCAGGGAACTGCTCAGAGTTGAGAAGGGTCACTTCTATTGCTTGTTTTAATAATAATAATAAAAAAAAGCTAATCTATTTCCTCAAAGAAAATATGTCAAATGTAAAGGGAAATCTGTGTTGGCTCGTACTTCCCTTGGCATTTCCTTTGAAAGTGGGCAGTAACAGAACTATAAATGAAATTTTGCTGATGGCAGCTGAAGCTTACAAAGTGATGACTGAAGTAAAAATAACTGAATATCATCTGGCTTAGTCAGCAGACTTACAATGATCATTAACTAGATATTTATCCCAAATGATGAACTGAAGCGTGCCCTAAGTTGTAGCCTATTTAAGGTGCCTATGGTGCTTTACCTCGTATTCATCTTGGACCTGAATTCTGAACATAATGTTTAATTACAGTTGCAGTAAACAAAGTTGTAACTACATATTCACATACTTTCTAAAAGAGACTCAACCCTTTTTTCTCTTGCCGCCTGACATTAATTTAGCCTATGTTTTTCAAAAAATAATCAATTATTTCTATTTGATAAAACACATTTCTTTTTATTGTGTTAACACTATTCAATTTCGAAAGTGGAATTACATCTCTAACATTTGTAAGCAATTCCTTGAAACTACATGACTTCGACTTCCATGGAAAGCGGTTTTCCTTTTTCACTGTCACCATATGCTTGCTCAGCACGGAATTGCTGCAAACTTAGAACTCGATGCAGTCAGCTGTTCTTTGTTGCTACATGGACTTTCAGAGGGTCTCCTTTGATGTAAACTTTTTATGAACTTGCATTATAAACATAACTTGGCTGGATTTTTTTTTATGACTTAGATCAAATTGAAATGTAGGTAGCTGACTTTAAATTGGTCGATGTAATTGGATTCAATTGACTATATATATATTATTTTAGTTTATTTGTACTTTTTGCCAAATTATATTGTGACTCAACAATCCCATGTTGTTCCCATTTTGCTATAATTGTTTTAGCAGGTGATCATGACACCCTCAGACATCTAGAAGTCTTGCATTTATGTAAAAGTCCCCACATCTTGAATGATTTATTTTTTCCCCCATTTGGTCACTAAAGAAAGCAAGGGGTGTTAGCTGTTGCCATTCCTACAGGTGGGGTTCCAATACACTCAAATGTTGTGACTTAACTAAGACAAAAGAACTAAAATTATGCTCTTGATGCTGCAAAGAATAACATTTTGTATTGTTTTCTTATTTTTTTTTGAATACCCCCACCATTTTCAGTGAGCTTTAGCGTCTCAGCCCCTAAAAATATATATCTGGTATCATCAACAAGTATAAGTAGATTCTGTCAAACTGGCCAAATATTGATAGTACTTCTATATTATCCCAATAAAAATTGCATCCAAGCAATCCACTGCAGTTGTGATTTTGCAAACACTGAAACTGAAACGATGAATGTGACTCAATATATCTATTTATCTATATCTATATATACATATAGATATATAGATATAGATATAATGTAATAAAAAATTTATGAAAAACAATCCTTTGTTAACTGCGACAGACTGGCGACCTGTCCAGGGTGTACCCCGCCTCTCGCCCGAAACGTTGGCTGGAGATGGGCACCAGCACCCCTCCCGACCCCACTGAGGGAAAAAGGGTTCAAGAAAATGGATGGATGGATTCCTTTGTTAACGTGGCATTTATCATAATAGAAATAGTTGTGGCAATTCTAATTCACCTTAAGGAGAAAAGGTTTAGTCTAATGGGTATTTGTCTTTTCTTTTAAGTGAATGTACATAAATATCTGGTTTCAGCTTTGGGTATAAGTCAGGTTTAATAAACGGTTGCTGCTTTATGCTATTTAACTGTAGAGGCAAGGTACTTTCTCTAATATTCTCTACTATCCTCCACGGAAATCCTTTAATTTGATACTTATTCCTTCTTTGTACTTTCTGCTCCCTGCTGTCAGATTGATGCTGCTACTCATTGCTTACATTGGCCTTAATGGCTAATGTGACACTGCCAAGTGTCACATTAGCCATTAAGGCTAACCAGTACCAGTAATCATCCTCTGATGGTTTTTGCTGATCTTGACATATTTAGTTATTAAATGAACTTCTTTTCCCTGGTAATCATTTGCTAGGAGGATCTTAATAACCCCACCAAACTACACAGTAAGCGCATTTTTATGCACTCATGTGGAAAAACAAAAAGCTAAGCAACGTCTTGTTCAGTGTTTTGCACTTGTGTGTTAGAAAGCAGCTGGTCAACCGCTTGTCTTCTACTACTAAATGTTTTTGTTTGCCTCTGAGCTTTTTCTAGGCCGGCACATTCATAAATAAAACCCTGCACATGGCAGCTTCTTTCCGGTGCGGAGGCCTAAATCCTTGTGCAACAGTAACGTTTCACTCGAAACTGAAATACGTTTGGCTCAATTCGCTCAATTTGTGAGTAAATCCTTTTGTAACCTCACCAACATCCCCACACACCCACCCCCCCCATCCATGTTAGTTCAGCTTCTAACTCGCTTCTGGTAAGCTGTGAATCACTGTCCTGAGGGAAAATTAAGTTGTACAGTATCCGTAGTATTGCGTTCTGACATTACATTCATGTTTTTTTTCCCCCCTCCACTCATTCTTCTGTTAAAGCGTGCACCAAGCCGTTGAGCATTCCTCCCTCCGAACCAAGCCTCGGCTCTGTTCTTCTATTTATTCCTCCCTTTTGCTTCCAAGCTCCTAGGTTTTTTAGCTGCTTTTGAGTGTACTAGTGAGAGCCAAAGTCACTTGTTTGGCAATTGATGGCATTCTGCTGCATTGATTTCCATATGAAACAGGCAGCAGCACTTTGCTCTGCCAGCGTGGACGGGTCCTGCGTCTCACGCTGCCAGCAGCCGTCCTCGTAACTTTTCACCACACACATTCAGCCCAATTCGACAGCTGTGCCTAAACAAGACGACATTGACGAAAGCTTAAAAACATCTTTTAGTTCCTGCATGCATGCCTCGAAAGGCTTTCTTCGCTTTAGTTTTAACTAACCTAAGCAACAATTGTTTGAACTTAAATATCTGCTACAAAAAATTTTTGTTGTTGTTTTTTTTGCTCGATGGCATTTCTAATTATCATTTTGAATCTCATCTGGCCCATTTTGTGCGCAGTTGTAATATCCTCAGCAGGCCAGGGTTTAAGAGAGTTTGGGTGCCTCATTCTAATGCATTTTTTTGTTGGTCAATAGTATGAACTGCTTTTCTTCACTTACAGATGGACCAGAGAAATCTCCTGCTGTGACTTTAAGTTGTTAATTAAGGAACAGAAAAAAACATTAATTTATTCAAGTACTTATGTTAAAATCGTTAACAGCCATTTTGAGACTAAAAATCACCCTCGTTGTTGGTTCCACTGATATTTATTGACATGGTTAATCTGAGACTGTTTCAGGTTAAAGGCAGACATCTGATAATAAAAAAAAATACAATCTCGTCTAGAAATTGGAATATGAGATAAAGGTAGCAAACAAATCCTTTAATACGTGCATTGGAATAATCTTGTAATTCTTTAGTTATAATATTTGCTTGTATTATTTTATTTTTTATTTTTTTACATGTGAAAATACTTCGAAAAAGAAAACTGGAAATATTCAAAATCAGAATCTGTGGATCAGATGTCACAGAATCAGTGTGGACCAGAAATAAATCCTGGTCGGTGTATGAAAAGCCCTCACATTAGATAGTGCCTTTTAAAGTTTCAGCTTCAGTGTGCAGGATCTGCCACCTTTCCCAGAGGTAACGGTGTCAGGGAACACTGTCTGCATTTAATCCCTTCTAGCAGATTGTTTTCCCTTTGGCAGAAATGGTGGAAGTTGTCAACCTGGGTCTGCATGTACAGCGTCCACACACTTCTTGACTGCTGCAAACATTGATTTTATTGACTTGTTTTTTTTTATTGTTTTCTCTTTTCCTGTTTTTTGTTTTTAGATCAAAATCTTTTATTCTCATTTTCATTCAAATGTATGTTTTACTATAATATTGAGCAAACTGGGGGATGTCTGTATAGTCATTTTCAGACCTTTTTAGAGATGTTCAATCACATTCAAGTCTGGAGTTTGCCACTCCATGATATTCACAGAGTGATTTTGAAGCCACTTCTTTGACATTGCTCTGCTGAAAAGTGAGCCGTCACCCCAGACTAACATCAGCAGCACTCTGGAGCAGGATTGTATTCAGAACTGACTAGTTTGCCAGTTCCTGCTGCTGGAAAACATCCCTATACCATGATGCTGCTGCCACCAGGCTTTACTATATAAGGATGAGCTGGTTTCCTGCAAACATGACGCCATGCCATCCACACCAAAGAGTTCAATCTTTGTCTCATCAATGATTGAGAATTTAGTTTTTCATGGTCTGAGAGTACTCCAGGTGCCTTTTGTTAAACTGCAGACAGGCTGACATGAGTCTTTTATTAGTTAAGAAGCAGCTTCCCTCTGGCTTCTTTACCATCCAGGCCTGACTGGTGAGATGCTGCAGAGATGATTGTCCTTCTGGAAGGTTCTTCTCTTTCTCTACAGAAAAACACTTGATATATCACAGAGTGACCTTCTCGTTCTTGGTCTCCTTCCTGACTAAGGTTTTTCTGCTCTGACCACTGACCACTTTAGATGGCCGGCCAGCTCTAGGAAGAGTCCCGCTGGTTCCAAAATTCTTCTTTTTAATAATGATGGAGACGACCGCAGATTTTGTTCTGGATTTTTTTCAAGGCAATCCAGTCTCTGAGGCCTACCGACAATTCCTTTAATTTCATTCTTGGTGTTTGAGCTCTGACTTGCAGTGGGACTTTATAGAGACAGATGTGTGATTTTCCAAGTCAAGTCCAATCAACATGTTTTACCACAGGTGAACTCCATTTAAGTTGTAGCAACATCTCAAGAATGATCGGAGGAAATGCCTCGATTTTGAGCTTCATAACAAAGGCTGTGAATATTTGGTCTTGCATATTTAGTAAATTTGCAAAAAAAAAAAAAACTTTTCCCACGCTTTCATTATGGAGAATTTGTGTTTAGAGTTTTCAGGGAAGAGATTAATTTAATGCAACTTAGAATTAGGTAGTAAGATATCAAAGTGTGAAAAAGGTGAAGCGCTGTTGATATTTTCTGGATGCACTCTATGCATCTTAGTTCCCTTGCACAACTTATGTCATGAAAAACGTTTTGGGATTTTGTACTTTTATTTCTGGCATTATTCAGGTAAATGCACCTTTATGCGCAGGAAAACATTCAGTAAAAAGGAGTAATCCCAGTATTTTGCAAATTTAATAATGAATCTCAACAAAAAGAGATTTAGAGAAAAAAAAATTAATTAGTAGAGGCAGGCAATTGACAGACAATGGACCCCAAGCCAACATGACTGTATTCTTCCAGCGGAGAATGCGTGCTGAAATGGCTCTTGTACCACCCAGTACCACTATTTATTCCAATTACATCCCAGAGCGGACAGGGGCAGCACGCACCATAAATCAGGCTGTCAAAGAGACCGTCAGAATTGCACATTCCTCTTTGATTGGGCCTGATGGAGTGCTCTCCCTCTGAACTGTGCTGCCTGAATCAATCTCTGCTGGAAAACATCAGGGAAGGTAGAGCGGTGGTACCTTATCTCAACAGATGCCACTCTCTGGAAACATCAAAAGAAGGCTAAAGAAGAGTGAAGTGTGGGTTGTAGAAATGTCTGGGGGGGTGGCTGGCACGCTTGTCTCTGAGGCTTGTCAATGCTGTTAACAGCATGTATCATCAGAGGAAAGCTTCTCGTCCTCCCCTGTTTGCCCTTAAGTTCTTTAAATAATCTCATTTTAAGGAGTTTGTTGCTTGAAGTAAGTAAATTTAATTACTGTCGGGAAAAAACCCCCCGGAAAGAATTGAAATGTGAAAAATCTGTAATTGTGTGCAGGATGTGAATTAGGGCAGTTTCGGTGTGGGACAGGTCGATGTATACCTGAGGAGTGGCACTGTGACGGGACATCAGATTGCATCGATGACACTGATGAACACGACTGCCGTAAGCTGAAGTGTAGCACCATAATATATATAAATATGTAGCTATTTCATTGCTTAAGAATGCTTCAACTGTACATGTACCTCACTCAGGTGTGGTAACGATACGTCTGTGTGTATTCTGACAGCTCAGGTAACATGCGATGACAGTCATTTCCAGTGTCTGAGTGACGGCGAGTGCATCCCAGACGTATGGGTGTGTGACAATGAGGAAGACTGTGAGGATAGCTCAGATGAGAGACACTGCCGTGAGTACCGTTAAACATTAGCTATAAGTTCAAATCGCATATACATTAATTTATTTTATTAAGATTTTATGTGATAGATCAACACGAAGTAGTACAAAACTTTTGCAGTGAAACGAAAATGATATGTTGTTTAATAAACAAAATCAAGATGAAACAAGTTGGCTTTAAAAGCCTGCCGACTGTGAAAAAAACAGAGTTAAAGGTCTCAGAGGTTCATTAGAGAACATTAGTGAAGAAGACTTCAGTGAACTGAATGTGATTAACCTGTTGCGTTGCTAAATAAGTCTTTGATTGGGTCTCAGCTGGCAGGACATGCACCAGCGGCCAGTTCAGCTGCAGCAACGGGGCGTGCATCCCGGGAGAATACCATTGCGACCACCTGGCTGACTGCTTAGATGGATCTGATGAGAGAAACTGCAGTAAGACTTTGAGATATTTTTTTTCTTCTTCTTCGTTTTATCTTGGGCTCCTGTGGCATTTTAATCAATTTGTTAAGATTAAGAGGCTCGCTGACTGACACAACGGGCCACAATATGCTTCTTGTTGTCAGAGGTTGATTGCAGATTCCTTGGTGGATTAGTCAAGCTGGAGTTCTGCTGCTATGCCATTATTGTGCCGGCATGCTAGTCTCACAGCAAAACTGTGACTGTGGTAATCTCACAATTGCATAAAGAATGCTGTGGCAACTGGTGCTGTTATGGTGGCGCTTCTGATTTTTTAGTCTGTTCTCCTTCCCATTCACAAGGCGTTTCACGTGTTAAGAGCTATAAAGAGCACATTTGTAAGGTTCATTTCAGTGCACAATGCTGGCCTGATGATGGTTTAATCTTACAGATTACCCTCAGTGTACAGAGATGAGGTGTGCCAACGGGGCCTGCTACAACCGGACCCAAAGATGTGACCATTTACTGGACTGCCGTGATGGCTCTGATGAGGCAAACTGCAGTAAGAGATCCACTTCACTAATGAATGCATGCAGTAGAATTTGACTAAAGCATCAGCAGGGAAAGTACTTCTACCATTTCTTGTGTTCTGTTTTTCTTAGCACAGCACTGCAACACAGGGTTCCACCAATGCCATAACGGGCTGTGTGTTCCTCAGCGCTATGTCTGTGATCACGACGACGACTGCGGAGACCGGAGTGATGAGATAAACTGCAGTATGTGCAGCCCTTCCTCTCTTTTTCTACGTTTTTAGCCTGGGTAAATGCACATCAGTGAGTTTTTTTTTTTCCTGCAGCGTATCCTGCTTGCAGAGGAAATTACTTCACTTGTCCCAGCGGCCGCTGCATCCACCAAGTCTGGCTTTGTGACGGAGAGGACGACTGTGAGGACAATGCTGATGAAAAGGGCTGTGGTATGTATACAGTGGCAGGAATTCAGTCCTGGTATATTAAGTTACTTTGTGATTTTGGAGCCAGAAGGCCTGGATATTTAGCAGGTTAAATAGCTCTAAAATAGGCAGGAACTGAAGCCGCGGAAACCTGATTCATCTTTGGTCTCCATGGTTGGTTTGGTTTGTCAAGACGCTATGCCTGCGCTCCTTTAAGTGTGTTATTCAAATGCCTCTTTGTGGCACAAGATTGTGCAGCCCCCCAAAGGGGCTTTTGAATCCCTCCACATGGCTGGGAGGACTGTGTGTTTTTAAAGGAAGGTCTGCAGGAGCCCCCCGTTTGCCCCCACTGCTCCAGTACCCCTGCATCAGTTTAAAGTAACAATGTCTTAGTCACAATTTTCTTTAGGTCAGGATTCCTGTGGAGACAATTTAGCATGCTCTCAATACATGCTACAAAAACAAGCTAATTATAATTTTCTGTAGTTATACAGCAAATCTGAAACTTTCTTTCTATTCTAAGTTTTTTGCATTCCTTTACTTGTCTTAGGAATTAGTTATTAACTATTTTATGATATATATATAATTCTAGATAACAATTTCATAGTTTTGAAAAGTGTAAGAACTCACTAAGTGTTGCATTCATGTATTATACTGATGCATTTCATCCTATTTTTGTGCAAAGAAAGATTATAGTTTTTAAATGATTCCTAACTATTTTAATTACAGTTTCATAGTTATTTTATAGTTATCAGTAATCTTAGCAAGTAAAAGTTAATTTGTTTCTATTTTAGTTTGCAGCTATTTTAGCAGTTGCTATAGATCTAATTATGTTTTTATATTTTTATAGCTATAGTTTTAGGGATTAACAATTAACAATTAGAAGGTTTATTTTTTATTCTTCTTACTTATGTTTTTAGAGTTTTTATGTGCATTTATTGATTTATTTTGGCCTCCACCAAACCACATGGTTGTTTTTCCTCAGATCCTCATACTTAAATTTTTTTTAATTTATTCATATGTTTTGTTTGGCATGGCAGTGCGTACTTAGTTTTATTATTACTAATGTATCTATTATTATTTTTTGCCTGTTTTAATCTTCTGTAAAACCTTTTGCACTACACTTGTCTTTATGCTAAGTGACCCAAAAACACTTTTGGTGTTGATTGATTGATGTGTTAAAAAGTAAAAGATGATTTCATTTTAGATAATGTACCACGGGAGTGTTACCCAGGGGAGTGGCCCTGTCCTTCGTCTGGGCTGTGCATCCCTATGGATAAGGTGTGCGACGGGAATGCTGACTGTCCTGATGGAGAGGATGAAACTAACACCACTGCTGGACACAACTGCAGTTAGTACCTTCACAGTTATTGTCCTTTTCTTCAAATTGCTGGTATGGTCTCAGAGGAAGTGCTGAATCCCCATCCACATTCTGATTTCTCCATTATTCAGGCATCTGGAAGTGTGCTTCTTTGAGCTGTGAGGATCACTGCCACGCGTCCCCTGGTGGAGGAGTGTGTGCCTGTCCTCCTGGCTATATTGTCAACAGCAATGACAGTCGCTCCTGCATAGGTATTTACCCCTTCTTTACTTTTACAGCTAATAATCCAAAGCAGCAGCTACATATTCCAGGTTGCCTCATAGCCTCGCATGTTTTTTTCTGAAGGGAGAAATAAAATTTCTTACAAAAGAGATACAGTTATAGTGGGTTGCAAAAGTATTCTTACCTTTTGAACATTTTCTATATTTAGTTATGTTGCAACCACAAGCTTGTTATATGCTTTTCTACAATTTCAAAGTGTGAAATTTGTGTTCTGCCCCTTTTCTTCCCTTTCTTTTGAGTAAAATCCCTTTTGTTAATTTCTCAGTGTGACCGTCCCTGTTTCTGATCTTGTTTTATTTATTTTTTTATTTCATCACGCTGAAGACTTTGATGACTGCTCCATGTGGGGCGCCTGTGATCAGCTGTGTGAGGACCGGATTGGCTCCCATCGCTGCAGCTGTAGAGAGGGCTACACTTTGGAGCAACATCGATACTGTAGAGCAGACATATCCAGTGAGTGGCACTTTCACGGCTTGTTTTGTATACCCTACATTCAGTTTGGGAGTGTGTTAGCGATCCATCCAAATGAAGTGCTTTGGCATGGTCTGTACTCTAGCTTTTTGGCTTCCTCTGTGTGGAGGGCCTGTTTTTCTTTCTGGTGCATTGTTGCATGTTAAATGTTGCTTTAGTAAGTCTCTTGACTTTGTTACACATAGAGCGTTTTTACACAAACAGTGACCTGTCTGAATTTAGCTCTGGTAAAAGAGGGCTGGAGTGGTGGTGAGCAAAAACCTTTATGTCTCCTTTAGTCTGAGGGAGGAATATCATTTACGAGAGACAATTCCGAAGTTTCAGTGAGAAATGCATAATATTAAACAGAATACAGATTTTTTTGTCGTTGGGGAGCAACCAAAAAAAAAAACAAAAACAATCCAGAGTTGGATTAAAAGATGAAAATCCTAATTTATTCATGCCAACTTTTGTCTTTCTGTGAATCGTTTTCCCACTGCAGCTGGAGTTCCTTCCTTGGTTTTCTCTAATGGCAGAGATCTGGTAATAGGCGACATCCACGGCAACAACCTGCGCACTTTGGTTAATTCACAGAACAGAGGAATTGCTGTGGGAGTGGACTTCCACTATCATCTCGATAGGGTATTCTGGACAGACACCATCCAAAATAAGGTGCTTTTTCTTTTCTGCCTTCTCAGTCATTTTGTTTCCTCACAGGCTTCACATATTGTATTAAATTGGCCAGTTTTTTTTTTTTTGTCTTTGTAAATTCTTGCGTTAGATTGCCAGTAGCCAAATTCTTTTGGTTATCTTTTAAAATATCAGCAATGTTGATACTATAATAATGGAATAGCTAGTGGCCCCATGGCGGCTGGCCCACAATGAAGGGAAACAGAGACGTAACAGAATCCAAGTGCCTTAATCTCGAAACCTGTCTGATAGGCTCGTATGATGTTCGCATACCAAGACCTAATTTTTGTAACTCGATCTTGTCCGAACTAATCATGCTGTATTCATTTTCATTGGTGCCGTCCATTTATAAGCATTCTTTTACAAGCTAAAAGGGCTTTGTTCTGGTCAAGTCTGGGCTTCTTTTTGGTTCAAGCCACTATGGCTTGGCTGAAAGGCTGGGACATGCCTCTCACTGGGCATTTCTGCATAATTGCCACGCCAATGGCAGCATGTCAGATTAAAAGTAGTGAGAGCACAAACAGGGCATGCGAATGCAACCAGAAAGGTTAAACTATCAGGCTATTTCCACATCTTTGGTTTCTCTTTAAGCAGGTCAGTTGAAAATCCTGCTTTTTAGATGTCTGGATCTGGTTTCAAAAAAAAAAGCAGGGCTGCTAAAAGCACTCCCTCTCAGCCAGCTGCATAGTGCCAAGGCTTGCAGACTGAGCAAGCGATTCCATCGCAGTGGGTACAGCAGACGGTTCAGGAGCTGAACACCTCAGTGTTTATGCTAATCCTAGTGAGGTTTTTGTCATTTTCAAATCTGCAATCAGATTTGAAAATGGTTTCTCTTAAAAGTATATATTGCAATCTACATGCTATATGTCTCCCAGTTTCCCTTGTCCATATTTAATATGTAGTTTCACTCATTCTATTCAAAAATTGCAATAATCATTAAGCATGGGCATTAAGCATGGGCTCACAGCATGAAGAGCTCGAGTGAAAACGTTTTAAAGTATCCGAGTAAAAAAGCACAGCAAAACTAAAACTAAAATTGTTGAAAAAAATCTATTTGATATTATAAAAATGAAAATGAAACAGTAATTCATAGTGCCGACAAAACCATGTGCCACTGTGCAGACCTCAATAATAAAAACTGTAGCATTAAGTCATGTATTATTATTATTTTCTTTTGATATAGTACAAATAAAAAGTATACAATAAATACTTGCTAAATTTCATATGAATTTTTAAGTTCTGATTTTACAGAATATTATAGTTTTAGCCGTTCAGCGGCTGACAGGAAGTACACAAACTCCCATAGCCACTTCTTTTTAAAATGTCTGTATCTTGATTAATTGTAACTGACTTATGTTTGCTTTGCATGTGGAGATAGCAGTCACAAACAGTTATTGAATATTCTAGATAATTAATGTGTTATGCTTTTGTTAGAAACCAATGCAAACCCAAAAGTGTAAGTTTATTTGTTCTAGGCTTAAACTTAAGTGATGTTCTGACTAGGAATGGCCACCACCAGACTAATAAGGTTAACTACAATGGCATCCCTTATGTCCAGGTGTTTTCTGTGCAAATGGATGGGTCCAACATGCAGGTGGTGTTAAATGTATCAGTTGACTACCCTGAGAACCTGGCGGTGGACTGGGTGAACAATAAACTGTATGTGGTGGAGGCCAGCGTCAACAGGATCGACATGGTGGACCTGGATGGAAGTAACCGGGTTACACTCATCACTGAAAACCTCGGAAACCCTAGAGGACTGGCGGTGGACCCCACTGTCGGGTGAGCACATGTCCCTTTCTTCATCATTTAATTAATCCCACCATCCCCAGTCCCCACATTCTGCTGTGCTCCATTGGCATGGAATGACGGGGGTGGGTTGTTTGAGATTAACAGATTGCCATAGGGAGATTAGCGAGGAGCAATGTAAGTGATGACCCTCATTGTAATCCTATAGTGTGTAGTTCAAGAGAGAGGGACAGCCAGGTGGCTCCAGAGGAACTGCTTATCTCAAATTATTGCACGGCTCTTTGGTGGGGGCAATGCCACCCACTTAGAGACATATTGTCCTTCTGTGGATGCCTAATTAAAAAAGTGAAGTGCCTCTGATAGTGCCTCCTTAAATCAAGCAGATGTTTGAGGAGTAGACTCTGCATGGGAGTGAACTGAGACCGTAATAAACCTCTTTCATTTTGCAGGTACATGTTTTTCTCAGACTGGGAGGCAGCAAACGGACAGCCAGGTCTTGAGCGGGCCTTCATGGATGGTACCAATCGTTACGGGATTATTGGGAGCAAACTAGGTTGGCCTGCTGGTATCACACTCGACATAGAGGCCAAGCGCATCTATTGGGTTGACAGCCGCTATGATTATATCGAAACTGCAACTTATGACGGTCTGCATAGGTAGTTTATGTTTTTTATTCTTCTTTAACGCTGGATTCTTAAAGCTTTAAGATAAACACGACATTTTAAAAGTTATTTGAGATCCAGGTGTGGTTTTTATTTCTAGTTACTACCTTTTTTTTCATTTTCCTTCTAACAGAAAAACTGTAATCCACGGGGGGACCGTGGTACCGCATCCTTTTGGAATCAGTTTGTTTGAGCACAATGTTTATTTCACGGACTGGACCAGGATGGCCGTGATAAAAGCAAACAAGTTTACGGACAGCAACCCACATGTGATTTACACCACGTCTCACACCCCACATGGAGTAGCAGTGATTCATCAGTTAAAGCAACCACAAGGTAAGCCTGTTACTGGCAGAAATCTTAAACATGATCACCTTGCAGTTCTTGAAAGAGATTTCCTGAAAAGATGTGTGGTTTTCGACACGCCTGGAGGTATTTTATGAGAGATGCTGTGACTTTCAACGTCTTTCTGTTCCTCGAATTCCCAAAGCAAGAGTTGTGTCCAAAATTCACAAAGTCAGCGATCCTGTCTGTGGTTTTCATGGACAGGATTTCAAGTTGAAGTCTTGTAGAGGAGGTTATCCGGTTGAGGGAACCTCATCCTTTCTTTTTGCAGTAGTTATTTGGCTCTGTTGGATGCGGGAGTTTAAGTCTTTATGTATGGATTGTGGTGGTGGCATTGAATAGGAGATGAACGGAAGAGTCAGGGGTTCGTCTGCAGTAATTTGCTTGTTGCTCTGGTCTGCTTTGTATATGTTCTGACTCTCACCTATGGTTAGTAGATTTAGATAATGAGTGAAAGAACAAGATCTGGGATACCAAATAACAAGCTTCCTTGTTATTTAGGGTGATGGATATAGACTTAGAGAAAGGGTGGGGAGTTTGATTGAAACTACTCCTTCATATCGATAGGAGTCAGCTGATGTGGTTCATCAAGATTCTTCTGGATGGATGAATGGATGGATGCCAGTTATATAGACTCAACCTGCCAGGGATGCCCACTGCTGATACAGATTTTAGTGATGCTAAGCCTCAGTGTTATTGAGTGTTGTTTTAGTAAGACATATTAAAATGTCTTACTAGCTTTCTGTGAGAGGTCAGCAATTGTTTGAAAGAAGTCACTGTGAAACAGAGCTTTACTATTTTGAAAAAGAGGACAAAATTATTTAGATTTGACATTTTTATCTATCTTCGGCATCTTGTACTAGCATGGGCAGTCATACTTGCTTTACTCATTGTGAATAACAGTCTGTATGTCTATTCATTACTGAATGTGGAAAATGGTACCCTGAGATTTCCAAAAAGATTGGCAACATTTTCAAATCCAACATGTTTTATGACAGACAGAGGTTGAATGCTCAAACAAAGCAACTTTTGGTAAAACATTAAACCTTTTTGTTATCTGCTGAAGGCCTTTATCACCCTTTCTTTCAGCCTTAATGAACCTCCTCTGGGTTCGTTGTCAGTAAGTATCTGCTGGGTTGTTTTGCTCGTTCATACATTCAACAAAACCTTTCCAACCTTTCGGAAGACAGCTCCTTTTATGTGCCTGAAAAGTTGCACTCAAATGATTAAAACTGCAAAAATATGAAATGGCAAGAAGTGAAAATAGTGAGTTCATGGTGCATTCACTGACTGAAAGAGGACTGGTGTTTATGTAGTTTGTGACCTAGGGGGCCTCTCCATAGCAGGTTTTCTCAGCACATCTGTAGTTTTATTTAACACCTTTTAAAAGTGCCATTTAAATTTTACTGGGAATTTTACAGCAAATTTAAGGAATATATTTTAAAATAAACATGTGTCTCTTATTTTGGATTATCTACCGTTTCTCTAGCGCCAAACCCTTGTAGTTTGGGCAGAGGTGGATGTGAGCAGATTTGCGTTCTCAGTCACAGGAGCGACAATGGAGGCCTTGGTTATCGCTGCAAATGTCGCATTGGTTATGACCTTCATGCTGATGGCAAACGCTGTTTGGGTAAGTGAAGATTTCTTTCAATTCTTTTTCTTAAACTACCTTTTTTTTTCTTTTTAAACAAAGCTCACTCTCTTTGGCATAAATATCTGTTTTGGCTCATGGATTCTTCTATCGTCTTTCTCACAGCTGTGAGGCAGTTTCTGCTTTTCTCCAGCCAGCTGGCTGTGAGAGGAATCCCCTTTAACCTCTCCTCCCAGGAGGACATCATCCTGCCCGTCACCGGATCGCCCTCCTACTTTGTCGGAGTGGATTTTAGCGCTGAAGATGATGCTATCTTTTTCTCTGACACGGCAAAAGATATTATTTACAAACAGAAGGTGGATGGAACAGGTGAAAATCATTTTTGCCTCTCTTAAACTAACATTACAATACAATGGAGTATAAACTTTCAGCATATACTGTAATTTTGCTGCCATTGTTGTACCATGCCGTTTCCTCAGATATTTTGGAAGTTAAGGGAGTATCACGATGAGGACAGATAGAAAAGGAATCATCTTTCATTCTCCCAAAGTGCAGAAACAGCCAACTATGGTTGATGTGCATGGATTCAAGAACAGAAACACCCCTGCTCTGATCATCTGTTGTTCTAAGAGTTGCTCTAGTTTCTTCTGTCTGACCCCTGAGAGGAAAATGCAAGCTGACAGCCTATTTATTTAAATGTGTTCCTCTTTCATCTCTGAGTAAAACAGTCCTCTGACTGCTTTGATCTGCGCAGGCAGGGAGATACTGGCAGCCAACAGAGTGGAGGGAGTGGAGGATCTGGCTTACGACTGGATTTCCAAAAACCTCTACTGGACGGACCCTCGATACAGGAGCATATCCGTCATGAGGCTCGCAGATAAGTCCAGGAGGGCCATTATTCAGAACCTGAACAACCCCAGGGCCATCGTGGTGCATCCTCTGATTGGGTAAAGCAAAACAATCTCCAGAACGTTTTCTGAAATGTTGGTAATGAGGTCCCAGAAGCATACATGTGTGTTACATAACTGTGTAATGATGTTGTAATGCTGAGTTCACCTGAAGAACTACGCAAAAAAACCCCTGCATTTTAATAAATTGTTTAGATTCAATTTAGGTCTTGATCCTGTCATTTTCTGCTTGGGTAGTTATGAGCTTGAATATTATCTAGTCAGCTTACATCGGCTGATTGATCTGCATTTGTTACACAATGCCTATGGGTGTGTACAAAATCAGCATTTTATGCTACGTTACACACTGTAATAGCTGTTCACCCTTTCATTAACATAATATACTACTTATCTGCTAATAAAATAAAATATTACCTAGAACAAGCAATTATTTCCTATAGTCTTAAAGCCATTAGACCTTAGAGATTAGCTCTGTATGAAGGCCAGTATTGAAGTTAAAAATGAGAAGTTGGCTTAAATGTGAAAGCTCCACATTGCAGACGTGTTGAAGACAAACTTTAAATTAATATTAGTATTCAGATTTTTTTTTAAATTAAATGTTGAAATGAGACTTTTTACTAATTCTCTTTTTTCTCTTTTACCAGGTATATTTTTTGGACTGATTGGTACCGTCCTGCAAAGATTATGAGGGCTTGGGGTGACGGGTCACATGCTGTGTCTATTGTAAACACTACCCTGGGCTGGCCAAATGGATTAGCAATTGACTGGAGGTGAGCCAAATGTTTTATGTCCAAGTATCCAGGACAACTGCATCACAAAACAGTTATAACATTTTTTCATTTGGATAAAAGAAAATACTGTTTTTAGATATGCACAGAAAAGGTAACAGTCCCAGTCGTGCTGCTAGTTTCTGGTGCTTCCAAACATCATCTGAGTTTATCATTATTATCACATAATCACAACTTATTTTCCCCTACAGTACCAACAAACAATACTCATAAGTCTCCATTTTCTAAATATAACGTTATACAGCAATTTATTATGGCCAAGTTATTTATAAAAGTGTGCACAGGGCACACACTGTACGCGAGACAGAACGTTGTTGTTGCAAAACTCTGTAGTTTGAAAGAGTATTTCTAATATTTCTGAATAAAACAAGGTAATTATACAGTTAACAATATAAGCTCTTCTTAGCATCTCATATCTTATATTACTGACACATTTAGCCTAACTAAATGCATAGTTCCTGTTGAACCTTACCTGAACTGAAAGTCTGGCAAAACTGGATTTGTCTTAACTCCATGCCTGAATGAACATCTGATGCTTCAGTAAAAAAAATACAGATTCTTCTCTAGTTTTTCCAGTTGACAGCTGCTAAGTTTAAATTTTCTTTCTGCAGTTAGAGCTGCCGCTCTGAAGAGGGTTTTATAGGTTTTTCACTGATTAGAAAAGGTTGGATGTTCGAATCTGGAAGGTCATCCAAAGATACAGACACGGTCAAATGTGACATTAGTCGATTCTTGTTATCAGCTGCCTTTTTTTCTGTGTATCTCTAATTGTTTTAATTAGAAATAATTTCAAATTAGCATCCCTCCTCCTATGGTACTTATTTCTTAAAAATAATTTATAATACTTTATGCCTCTCTGTTTTGATCACTGCTCAGCTCAATGCGTCTGTATTGGGTGGATGCCTTCTTCGACAAGATTGAGCACAGCAACTTTAATGGACAAAACAGGCTTTCCTTGGACCGCATAACCCAGATCTCACATCCTTTTGGCCTTACCATTTTCGAAGGCAAGTTGTTTACATCTCATGAGCTTGAATATTTTTTTCTTTTAACTTTTATCATAATCACATCAAAGAAGTAATTGCATTTTGCAGGAGGCGATGAAAGATACTGTAGCATATTTCACGCTCTGCTGCTCCTTTCAGGCTTTGCGTATTTCACTGACTGGCGCCTGGGTGGCATTGTCCGTGTGCGCAAGACCGATGGCGGGCAGATGGTAGTTATTAGGAGAGGAATCAGCCACATCATGCATGTCAAGTCTTTCAACTCCAACTCTCAGATCGGTCAGTAGATTCATTTTCTGTTCCTCTCACTTTCTCGTTCATGCGTGACTTCACCTCGCTCTCATCAGTCATATTCCTGGTAATTACCCCCGACTCTCCCTTCGCAGGTGCTAACCTCTGCAACAGGCAGGCAAATCCTAACGGAGACTGCAGCCACTTCTGCTTCCCAGCGCCGGACTCTCAGAGAGTGTGCGGCTGCCCGTACGGCATGAAGCTGTCACCAAATCAGCAGACGTGTGTCGAGGACCCCTCCAACGAGCCCCCAACAATGCAGTGCGGAGCCAACTCCTTCTCCTGTGGCAACGGCAAATGTGTCCCAAGCACCTACAGATGCGACGGTGTTGACGATTGCCATGACAACACCGACGAGCTCCATTGTGGAATAAACAGTAATCTGACTTATTTAAATCTTTTCCATGTAATTTTTTGGGTTTGTGTTGGTAAAGTTCATTAAAAAAACAGCTTATTTTTTGACTTCTAGACACTACTTGTTCCCCCTTGGCCTTCACCTGTGCGAGTCAGCGCTGCGTGCCAGCAGGGTGGCGCTGCGACGGGCACAATGATTGCTTTGATAACAGCGACGAGATCAACTGCCCCACACGGGTGCCAGGAACTTGCCCCGCCAATCAGTTCACATGCGCCAACCACCGATGCGTCCCGCACACGTGGCGCTGCGACACAGATAACGACTGCGGAGACGGGTCCGATGAAGCAGACTGCTGTACGTATCTATAAAAGCCCCCCATCACAGTTATTGCCACCCCCTGTTAAACGTGTAGAAACACTCGCTGTAAATTAATAGAAGAAAATAGAAGAAAATTCCAACGGTTCTTGAAATACAGTTTAGAAAAATATATGATAATCATTGGCATCATAAAAGTTTCTACAACAAAATGTAACTGAAACATCTTTAATTGTTAGCTAAATTAAGTTTTAATAAGTAATTCACACTTCCCTGTTAAACATCCATCCATCCATTTTCTTTACACCCTTGTCCCTTTGTGGGGTCGGGAGGAGTGCTGGTGCCTATCTCCAGCTTCTGGGGAAAACAGATAAAACCAAATGTGTACATGTATTGTATAATTTTTTCCCATTACAATCCAACATTAAAATAGATTAAGCTTTTCTTGTTCTGTGTCATTTAGGATGACTGAATGTATCTATTTTTTTTACAACATACTAAAATAATGAAAGATTTTTAAAGAGATTTTTCAATTTCTGAAAAAGTTCCCATACACTGATATTACTATAGATTTAATGGTTTTGGGTAAAATCAGATTATGGGATTATGTTTTTGTAGGACTCTGATAAATTAATTAATCTTTGAGTTTAATTGGAGGCATGCCTGTGGATTTGAAAACCTCAAATACTCTCTTTCCTTGTGTTATGTCACAAACAAATTTAAAGAAAGGGCTAATATTTGTATTTTACAATTATGTTATCCAGATCTGGGCAGTACGTGCCACCCAGGACAGTTCCAGTGTCCTGACCACCGATGCATAGACCCCAACTACGTCTGTGACGGAGACAGAGACTGTGTGGACGGAGCAGATGAGCAGGGATGCAGTGAGTAGTTGCTGATCTTGTGTTGCAATTATGCAAAGCATATAATATTTCCCATTTTCAACTATATATTTAAGCAGGTTTAATTTTAATTGACTCAAATCTATAAACCCATTAAAGGACATTCTCCCTAACGCTTATTCTAATGAATGAAAGCTTTGAATTCATTTATAAAATCAGAAACACATTTGCAGAATAAATTGTTAAAGATCAGTCCCTTTGTACAGTTCAGCATCTACTTTTTAGGCTCTTTAAATTGTATTGCATAACAAGAGGTATATTAATTATCAGCACTGTTATGGATTTTTCAGTCTACAACTGCACTGTGAGTGAGTTCAAGTGTGGCAGCGGCCACCAGTGCATCAACTCCTTCTACCGCTGCGATGGCGTCTTCGATTGTAGCGATCGCTCTGATGAGCAAAACTGTCGTAAGTGTTTTTGATTCTCCTAGCGGTCATAAATTATCTTGCTGAGTTATTGCTCAGTATTATAAGAACATTTATAAGAATGTCCTGATCAGTTTTTTTGATCACAGATATTGATCCCTGTCATTCAAAGGTAGACTGATGAAGAACCCACAGGGCAATGCTTAATCAAGTCAAAGCTAATAAGGATGTAATGGGATATTCCTCTAACCTCATGAGCATTAAGTGATGCTCCTTCGTGTTGTGATTGTGAAGTTTTAATATGGAGCCAAACGTTAACATGTTTAATCTTTATTTTGATATAACTCAATAACTCATTTTTCTGTGCAGTTCCAGTTAATCATGTGCACTCAAAACTTACTCAAAAAGATGCTCTCTTCCTTCATTAAGTTGGTATTTTTGGTTAAAAGACTTCAAATTGAATGAAAAATGTTTACATTGTGTTTTCTGCTGGAGGACATCTGAGCAGTTAAGAGTTGATTAGATCAAATAAACTCAAGAGACAATTTGCTTTGCAGACAGCAAAAACAACTGCAGATGAATACATAAAAAAAAAACAATAATAGTACACCACAACATCTACGTAGCACATAGTACTACCATATACCACCACCGTTTGTTTGGTTCTTGCATGACTCTTTAGGTTGACACTAATGGGGATGAACGTCATTATCTCTTTTAATATGAACGTTATTATAAAAGGTGAAAAATCCTTAGTTTGTAATGGGAAAACTCTGACTCTGACTCAAAAAGATGTTGTAAATGGTTTTAAAAATTCTGCTTGCTGGTGATGCAGTTGACACAAACACAGCCAGTGAGCCAACCTCAGGTAAAAGAGTTGACGTTTTGTCCAGGAACTCCAGTACAGATCATTTTAAAAGCCATGACCTGGACATCCAGCCAAAAGTTGACATCCATGTTGGACATCTCACTGTCAAACAATTTTGACCCATGTCTTTGCGGCGTGTCCCAATTTGTTTTAGCTACCAGGCCCCCGGGGATGTGCCATCATGACAATGAGTTTCAGTGTCAGTCAGATGGGAGCTGTATCCCGTCATCATGGGAATGTGATGGACATCCAGACTGTCAGGACGGCAGCGATGAACACCACGCCTGTCCTCCCCGGACCTGCCCATCTTCTCTCTTCCGCTGTGACAATGGAAACTGCGTCTTACGCAGTTGGATTTGTGACGGAGACAACGACTGCAGAGACATGAGCGATGAAAGAGATTGTCCCACGCCGCCTTTCCGGTGTCCAAGCTGGCAGTGGCAGTGTCCTGGTCACAGTGTTTGTATCAATCTCACCACAGTGTGTGACAACACACCCAACTGTCCCAACGGCGCTGATGAGTCTCCGCTTTGCAGTAAGTTGTATCCTCAGCTTTTTTCACCTTACACACAACAATGATTTCCACCCCCTTCCCATGTATCATGACATCTCATAAGCTGTACATAGCATTAGTAGTCGTGTGAAAATGTAACATTTTAGAACTAACGTGTTAAATGAAAATATAAAAATCATACAAAGAACTTCCAAAAGATTCACCTCTGATTTTGTTAGAGTTTTACTAATTTTGTAGAAATCTGGCTGTGTGTCAACTTGTTTGTGCTTAGTTATGGCACACTCACTAACTGGACAGTATTTTAGTTTTGACCAATAAACCATTATTTCTGGGTGCATTTTCAATATTGATTTCTTTTACAATTAGACTTTTTTTTTGGTTCAAGGTAAACCTTTTGTTGTTGATCTCATTTTGTTACTCTTGTTTCAGTTTGAGAACAGCACCAAAGTCTTGTTTAAAGAAAACATTGAATTATTTTATTTCTGCAGAGCGAATCTAATTAATTCTATATATGCTAAAGCGACCATTTGTCTGTCCAGCCCAGTTAAACCTAATCGGATCCTCTCTTTCAGCAATAACTTGAAGCAATTTTAAAACATGTGATCGCCTGAGCTCATGTCATACAGTATTTAATCACAAGAATAATTGCTTCATTATTGAAGAATGACATAAAATACAATTCATATTCTTTCTATGTTTTTATGCTCATTTGACACAGTTCATTGACTGAAGATGTTTCTTGTACATTAAGAAATAATTGTTTTGTTTTTCCAGTAACACTCATCCATTTAATGACAAACACAATAACAACCTACTTCAAGCTGATTTTGTTTAATTTGACACTTTTCTAATTGTTGTAATATTTTAAAAGCAGCTGCTTCATATCACAGAAAAATCGTGTTCAAAGTCACTTGCTAATGTTTGTGTTCTTGTGTTTGAATCAAGCATGTCTGATTTGTCCTGCACTGACCTGAAAATTATCTGTGATTTCCCCCCCCCCCACCTCCTCTTGCCTCTCTTCCAACTTTCAGATGAACCTTTACCAGGTAGGAAGAAACTCTCAATCATTGGTAGAAATGCTGCCAGTAGCTATGATTCGTTTTTAACAGATGCAATGTCATTGGTCATCGATTATGTCGCAAATTTCCAACAATCACCATTTGTAACCTAGCTTTGGCCCAGGACAGCAATTCTAAGGATGTGCCGTAGCATTTTGCTTTGTTAATGTTTTTCCTCCATCATTAACACAGCATGTACTGAAAAGTCATAATTTTTAAGACGGTCTCTTCTTAATAGTCCCTTTCTTGCTTTTAGACCAAGAGAGCTGTTCTGACAACAACGCTGGCTGCACTCATGGTTGCATACAGGGGCCTTTTGGGGCCCAGTGCACGTGCCCTGTTGGTTATCAGCTCAGCAACGACTCCAAAACGTGTGAGGATATAGACGAGTGTAATCCCCCAGGACTGTGCAGCCAGCACTGCTTTAACGAGAGAGGCTCGTTTCGCTGCCACTGCCAGGACGGTTACACGCTTGAAGCAGACCAACGGACCTGCAAGGCTTCAGGTGAGGGGAGAAATGTCTCCAGCCTTTGGAGTGTAGTTTCTTCATCCCTTAAGATTTAAATAACTTGAATAATTTCATTATGAAAGGAAATATATCGGCTCTGCTGTGATACATGTTTTCGCCAATCAGACATGTATCTGATTTCTCCACTCGTCCAGCTGAGGGGGGGGGATAAGTGGAACTTGGCCCGTAGGCCTCCAGACAGACACACTGTCTTTCTTCTTTCTTGTGTTTCTTTGCTGCTCTGATTTCAAAAGATAAGGCAAATAACATATATGTCAGTCACTGGCCATCGCCGCAGTAATTAGGACATAATCACAAACAAAGGGCTGTTTATAAGGGGAGCGTGCCTGACATGAACTCCTCTTCCTTCACAGATAACTGACTGAAAGCTTTTGCAATACAATAGGACATTATTTGGACAAAAGTGCATTCCCAAAGGACAGACATTTGAGTAGGGTCTAGTTAAGAGTTTTCTTGTGTGTCTGCTGTCAACACTCACACACACAGCCTTGTTTTTAAGCACTACCGGGGACTCAAGACAAGACGCACACAAACTGATAAGTGTTTTTATTAGAAATAAACATACCAAGTAACTGGGTTCAGTTGTGTTTTTTTTTTTTCTAGATTCTCGTCAAGCCTTTCTACTTGTGGCCAGTCGAAATCAGATTATCCAAGATGAAATAAGCGCTCAACCGAATGTGATCCGGTCACTGATTCGAGACGGACGCAACATCGTGGCTATAGATTTTGACTCTGTGTTGGACTGTGTGTACTGGTCCGATACCAGCCAGGACCGGATCTGGAGTTCTCACATAAATGGCAGTGAGAGAACTGTGGTAAGTCACAGGGAAAAATTAAACATACATTAAAGTCTGGAAAACGATGGATTTTGATTTCGAAATGATGTTCCACGTCTGGATAAATGTGGAAAAACAAGCATAAAAGATTCCCTGTTCTCTTCTTTAACTGTATTATTCCTTCTCTTCTTCATTTTTTGTATCCTTATTTACCTCATTACTGTTGTATCTTTCCTGTCTTCCTCCCTTGTACCTTTTCTACCTCCACCTCTCTCTCCTTGTGGACTTTCTTCTATTCTTCTTTCCATTCTTTCCATTTCTCCTTTCTTTCTCCCTTATGTCCATCCTTCCTTCCTCTTCTCTTCATTTCCTTTCCCTTCTTCCTCAATTCCTTTTTTCTGTTTTTTGCTTCCATCTTTAAAGTCTCCACAGTAGAAATATTTATTGTATTGACATTAACAGCTTTACAAAAGTATTAAAGAGTTAAATAAAAAGTAAAAGTAAAACCCTTTCAGTCGGTTATCTTAGAATCTTAGGCTATCTTTTCTTAGAAATAAGTTAATTTAATTTAAGATTATATCTTGTGTACAGATATTTGACAGTGGAGTGACTGTGACAGAGAGCCTTGCTGTGGACTGGGTGGGCAGGAATTTATACTGGACCGACTACGTCCTGGAGACAATTGAGGTGTCTAAACTGGACGGCACACACCGGACCGTCTTAGTTAGTGAAAATGTCACCAACCCTCGAGGTCTGGTGGTGGATCCCAGAGACAGGTCAGAAACACGTATTTTGCCCTTTTTTAAGCATTTTCACATTTTGTCACACCACCAACACAGACATCACACACAACATATTTGTGAAGTGGAAGGAAATCAAAAATTAGGCTTAGAAAAAGTTAGGCTAACAAAAATGGGATTTGAATTTGTCCACAGGTGGAGTCTTCACATCTTTTACATTTTTGCCCAATCTTCTTTACAAAGTAGTTTAAGTTCAGAGAAATAGGATGGAGAACACCAGTTCCTAATTCTTGATACAGATTTTCAATTTGTTTTTGGTCTGGGCTTTGACTGGACCTTTTTTAAGTTGTAAACACGCTTCAATAAGAACTATTCTTCCTGATTCAGGTTATTCCACCAAAATATTGATTTCCAAACTCTTCCTGAGTGAAAACATTAGGATTATTGTTTCTAAATGAATATGAACTTGTTTTCTTTGCATTATTTGAGATCTGAAAGCATTGCATCTTTTTTTGTTAATTTGACCACATTTCTCATTTTCTGCAAATAAATTAAAATTTTTTTGCTTGGGATTTCAGAGACATGCTGTTAGTAGTTCAAAGAATAAAATAACAATGTTCCTTTTACTCAAACATATACCTATAAAGAGTAAAATCAGAGAAACTGATTATTTTGCAGTGGTCTCTTAATTTTCCAGAGCTGTATAACAGGTGTGTCAGAGTAAACAAGGTAAATAGGTATTCATTTACTTTTCATTTGTAAAAGAGTTTTATTTTATTTGTGAAACAAATTTGAAGCTGTGCATCATTTTCCTTTTACTTCACAGTTATGTTAGTGTTGATCCATCACATAAGACCCCATCCAAATATTGTTGAATTTTATGGTTGTGACATGAAAAAATGTGCTAAGCTGCCAAGATTAGATTTAACTGAACTGATTACGGTAGTTTCCGAACGGTAACTGTAACAGTAAAAGTGCTGATCCTTCGTGTTGCTACTAGCACGTGCTAAATCAGTGGTCAACATTTTTATTACCGCGGACCGTCAAGACGTGGACATTTTGTTGCGGCCCGGGGGGAAGAGAGGGAGGGGGAATGAACAGTCAGATAAGGCTTCTGCATGTTGGTGTTCCCACTAAATACTGAATATGCCCTATTTGGGTTGTCTTGGCCCTTTAATCGCAGCCTGTTGGTTTTTCCCTGACTGGGAACGAGAATACAACCTGCTGAATGTGACAGGTAGCCAATCAAAAAGCGCGGTGACGTAAGAACAGAGGGGAATCCCAAGCAGCTGACATATCGCACAACTGAGTCCCGTGGATATCGGAGATGATATGTGGAAATGTTTATTATTAGATCTAAAAGGTCATTATTATGTTTATTCAGTTAAAAATGTTAACTATGAAAAAACATATTCACCTCCAAATCATTGTGCAGCAAATAGAGCGGCTGCTCCCGTCGTCTTTTATCCACCGCCTTTTCTTTTTGTTACATCTTTTATCTCTTAAAATGACTCCACAAACTATCACTATTGCTTCTACATCGTCATCCGTGTTTGGTTTTTCTAAATTCCCGCTATGTTGGGGGTTTTACTGGATTATCCTCTTGAATCGGGATGTTCGTTACTGGAATCGGTTCGTGTTGCTCCTGCCTTGGACACACGAACCGATCGACCCTGTTGGACTTTTATCAGCTCTGGTCACAGAGGTTTGGAGAATCGGCTGACAATTCTTAAATCTTTCCGTCAATGTTGGCGGAGGTAACCAGACTTTCAATGATTCACTTCCTGCTAAAGAGCCCCCTGGTGGTTGAAGAAAAATCCACATATAAACGGCTTATAGTCCAGAAAATACAAATGAAAAAAAAAATCTGAATATTCTCAGCCCCCCGACCCCCTGAACTATCAATAGTTCAGAGGGCCGGACCAAATGTGGAGGCGGGCCGGATCCGGCCCGCGGGCCGTAGTTTGGGGACCCCTGCTTTACAGCATAGAAAGAGTCGGCAGTAAAAAGATTGTCTCTGTTTTGCAGCGCTCACCTGATGTTTTGGACTGACTGGGGAAGGAACCCCCGCATTGAGAGGGCAAGCATGGATGGGAAACTCAGGACAGTCATCATAAACAGCAAACTGTACTGGCCCAATGGTTTAACCATCGACTATCCAAATAATTTGCTGTACTTTGCTGATGCCTATTTGGACTTCATTGATTACTGCGACTACAATGGCAACAACAGAAAACAAGTCCTTGCCAGCGACTTGGTAAGTGTATGAGGTCGTAGTCTTTCTCTCAAGAGGAGCATGTGCAGAATACACTGAGCATACCTTTGAATAGCATGTGTAAGACACCTTTTTTTTTTCTTCTGCTGCTCTCTATGAAAAGGTACTGCAACATCCCCACGCAATTACCATTTTTGAGGATTTTGTCTATTGGACCGACAGATACATCAACCGAGTGATGCGAGCTCATAAGTGGCATGGGGAGAACCAGACAGTGATGCTGTTCAACCTCCCTCAGCCAATGGGCCTAGTGGCAGTGCATCCAACCAGGCAACCGGCAGGTATGGCAACAGTATCCAACATGCTGCTTAACCCAGATGTGCTCTTTCCTTATGATGTCATCTGTTTTGAGTATTGCACCAACTCAGCATGATGCTGCCACAATTGCACTTCACAGACGTGAATTAGCCTCACTAACGTCCCTCTTTCTCTTCCAAATGTAACAGAGCGGATTTTTGTTTTATCACACAAAAGAACATCTCTCCAAAATGTAAAGTTCACGTGTTCATTTGCAAAGTGCAATTTAGTTTAGAGTAATAGCTTCTTATTTGCTCAATGGTTTTTCAGTCCATGTCAGTACAACTCATCTCAGGTGAAAACATTTTCATCTCTGGGACACAGAACTGGTCCTAGAGATGGCTGAATGTTGCTAGGATACACATATCCAGCTTCAGGTAATTGTATCTACCTAACTAGACATGTGGATGCCAACAATTAAGATCCTGATCTCTTGTTGGTGTGCCTCTGTATAACTCATATGGTGTTTATTAACCTATCAGAGTCTTGTCAAAAATTGATGGAAAATAAAATATTTGATGGTTAAAAGGATAAATAACTTCAAATTTTAATTTTGTTGTATGAGCTTTGGTTTTGGATAGTTTTTTTTGTCCTTTTATGTTTCTGTTGTGATTTATACTTAAAGTTATACGTTTTGATTTTTTTATGTATTGTAGTGTTTTATGAAAGTGCAATTTAGTTTGATGTGTAGGACAGGCATAGCTATAAATCTTGTGCTCCCATCTTTAGCTTTTCAGTAAAGTTGTTTGAACTGATGCTGTTTTTTGAAGTGTAGATAAATTATTTGATGAAATCTATCAAATCCGAATCTTACAAAGCTGTAAGATTTGGGCTTTCCCAAATTGCTTAAGTGGCAAAGTGATCCTGAATGCAATCTTTTGAATTAAAAATATGTCTTAATTATTTACTTCCTCTAATTATTGGCAAGTATAAATACTTGAAGTACTATTTGTAGGCAGTTCTCATGTAAAACAGGATTTAGATTAATCTTAAATTTAATATCAGACAGTGGGCAAGAAAAGGATTTTGTGTGGCTTTTTTTAAGTAGAGTATGTAAATGTCTGCTTTTGACTGCATCTGCTTTGCATTAATGTTTGCTGTGGCTACATTTCAGCTGTAACTAATATGTCCTATAACTCGCGAGATCCAGCTAAGATGACTCTCTTCAATTTGTAGGGATAAATCACTGCTTGGGGAGCGCCTGCACTCATATCTGCCTACTCTCTGCTGTGGGACCAAGATACTATTCATGCGCCTGCCCCTCCGGCTGGACTCTGGCGGCTGACCAGTTCACCTGTGCCAGAGGTATGCAGGCTGCCAACAGGAGGGAAACACTCATCACTTAAATTGATAAAAAAAAGGAAGCGTGGTCAAATGTTGCTGATAAGTTGAAATAGTCATCAAGTATTCATCTCAGCAGTGATTACTTTCATGAGAAAGAAAAAAAACTCTTACTCCCAATTTGATTCTTGCATGCTTTCTGTACATAGAGATGTCTTAGTGTTTGTAAGAGCAGAAATCTTTTTTAAACAGCATATCTGTAGCATAGATTGAATCAGGTACCTGTCAACAGCCTCCTATTTAGACTTTCTTGTAACCTGCTGCTCGGGTTATAAATATTGAGACTCATATGACCATGTCTTTCATGGAAACAAGAGGACAAGGGACCTTTAATGCAAGGTCTAAGGAGTCCACCTTAGGTCAGCAGCTTGACTCATCTCAGGTTTCAGCCCCTACAAACCAAGCAGACGGCAATCTCTCCCTGAAGCCAATGATTATCCAAGAATGAAAATGCCCTACAACTATTCTTTGACTCTAATCTCTGATGACAAAGCAAATCAGATTGTGGAACCGGCTTTCACCAGTCAATCCTCTTTATAGATAAAGGTCCTCCAGCTTTAGTTCCCTAATTTGCACCAAATATTTACGTAGGAAGCAACTGAACACCTATGCCTAATTTTACTAAAGGATCTGTTTACAAATTTTTTATTTTTTTTGTTTATTTCTTTTTGCACTTAAATTGTGTTCTTGTTTGTGAATAAAGTTGCATCTTTATAAATTTTATTTCTGGCTGAAATGTTTGAGTCATTTTTTTGTTATAGTTTTTCAACAAAATCCCTTTGTTTTAGTTTTAGTTGACATCTATAGTCATTTTAGTTTTAATCTAAATTTTAAATTCAGCAGACTTTGAGAAAGTGTAGATGCCACATCACATTAGACCTGTTTTACCTGAACAATGAATATAAATACTTGCAGTTTTTCTGTGACTACGTTGGTGCTTGATATTTCAGTTTATTTAATTCATTCTGCCCAAAACAATAAATTTTGTTGACGTTTTCTTGCCTTTCCACATGATTTATATCAGATTTGAAAGGAATGCATCTCCCTCTAACATTTTTGTATTTTTTCTATCAGTTTGTAAGAATATCAGTCATTTTATTGTAAATCTGGTCTCTTGGGGAGAGCTTTAATGTAGTTTTTATCTTGTTTTCTTCAGGAAAAAAAGATTGTGGTGACAAATTTTTGTTGACAGAATTAACACTAGTTTTTATTTTCCGCTAGTTGAGGATCCCTTTCTGGTGGTTGTGAGAGACAGCATCATCTACGGTATTCCACTAAACCCAGAGGACAAGAGCAATGATGCAATGGTTCCAGTTGCTGGTCTTCACAACGGCTACGATGTTGACTTCGATAACAAGGAACAGACTATCTACTGGGTGGAACACCCTGTGAGTCCATCTCAATCAACACAACAGACTGACAAACAAACCACAGCTTTTTTTGTTCATTTGCTCAAAACATGTGGAGCTAGTTCTAGCCTGATCCAAACAAGCCATTAATGTTAAGCGGTTGGTGAGGTTAATATGTCTAATTTTGTCCAAAAGGGAGAGATCCACAGGGTGAAGTCAGATGGTACAAACAGGACGGAGTTTGCCCCCGCAGCCATTCTCGGCTCTCCTGTTGGCCTGGCCCTGGACTGGATCACGGAGAATCTGTACTACACCAACCCAGCTACACAATCTATCGAGGTGAGATTAACGCATTTGGTCGTTCATTCATTTGTTTATCTGTCTGCTTACTTCTTTGTTTTGGCTTGGCCAGGTTTTAAAGTTGAGAGGAGACATACAGTACAGGAAAACTATAATCACAAACAACGGCTCTCCGACCGGCGCTGGCAGTCCTGTTGGCATCGCTGTGGATCCGGCACGTGGGTAAGCCCCATTTAACACCGTCCTGGCACCGCCGCTCAAATCCACTGCTGCTGAGCCCTGACAACATCCATCTGGTTGGCTTCAGGAGAGATCTTAACAAGACTTGCTGCCATCTAAAACCCCACAAGCTTATGGTCAAGAAACAAGAGCTTTTCTTTCTCATTGTGGGTTCAATAACCGGAGGGAAATAATTTTTCTTTAAAACTAAACATGTCACAAATCCAGTTATGCAGATATGATAAAGTAAAAACAACTCAGTGTCACAGTACCGCAGCATTAACACACTACACCAGTGGTCCCCAAACTACGGCCCGCGAGCCGGATCTAGCCCGCCTCCACATTTGGTCCGGCCCCCTGAACAATACCAGAGAGCATTCAGATTTTTTTTCATAGACCGTATTTTCCGGACTATAAGCCGCTTATATGTGGATTTTTCTTCAACCACCAGGGGGCTCTTTAGCAGGAAGTGAATCATTGGAAGTCAAAATTGGAAATAAAAGAAGAAAACGCCCATTAAAACGGAATTAGGTTTTAATAGGGAATTGAAATTTGAGAATGTTGTTGATCAGTTAAATAGCATTGAGGGGAAAAAGAAGATTTTTCGTTTTTTTTTTATAATATTGGGATCATTATGAGAACTTGAGGTATAGATATTAGGATCCAATAGATGGCAGTAGTGCAACAATAATGGATGCAAGCTGCTGTTGAAATCTAAAGAAGAAGAAGAAGAAGAAGAAGCAGCAGAAGAAGAAGAAAGCGCCCATTTTCATTTAGCATGTGCTAGTAGCAACACGAAGGATCAGCACTTTTACTGTTACAGTTACCGTTCGGAAACTACCGCAATCAGTTCAGTTAAATCTAAACTTGGCAACTTTTTCTTTTTCAACCGTAATAAATGTGATATTCAATTGAACTGTTATGACTCAAATGTTGGGTGTCCGCCCCCCTCTGCTGCTGTTGCATCTTTGTGAAAAACCTGGAGCGGCAGAGATATCTGAGGCTTATACGTGTATGTTTACTGTTTTAAAAAACAACTTTGGGGTTGTGGTTTATAGTCCGGTGCGGCTCATAGTTCGGAAAATACGGATTATAATCCTTCCTGGATTTTTTCTGTGAAGAATCCAGAGAATGTTATTTGATTGTGCTTTCTGGAAAAAAAATAAATGTTTACATTTAGGCACTCCTGCAATCGTCACACTTTATCTGTTACAAACTGACTCCTGCCTCCCACCAGAGAAGGGAAAAGTTATGTGGCCCTCACAGGAAAAGGTTTGGGGACCCCTGCTCTACACACTAATGATACAGCATGTATAATCTATAATAATGTCATATATGACATTTATTTACTTTAAAATTTATTTTGACACTTAAAAACATAAATACAGAATAAACACCAGTTTCACTAAACTGATTTAATTATATATATTTTGCCTTCCTGAACTTTATAGATCAACACTGGGAGTCTTACTAGCTATTAGCTGCTTTATTAAGTTTTCTGCATGTGTGTACAGCAGCAGGCAGTCAGCTGCTTCATTCACATGATGTTTGTAGCATTCCAACTGTGGTTTTAGAGGAGTATTTACCTTAAGTGTGATGGTGAGAATTTCCACACTGTGACTGCGTTTTACAACTAGAAGTGCTTCCAAGCAGCCAAATTGATCTTTTGTTTTATAACCAAGAGAAAGGGAAAACACGAGTAGTTCTCCACAACTGGCATTCATTATGGTATGGATAAAGGAAGAGAATTTCCAATCATTTTGACGCTATCTGTTGTTGCTCATTAAAAGTATTTGATAGTGCATAAATGATATGATTGCAAATTTTGCGTTTTTAAACATGAAAATAAAAAAATAAACTCAATTTATTTTTAATTTTATCTAGCAAACTTTACTGGACAGACCAGGGAACAGAAAGTGGCATCCCTGCCAAGGTGGCAGCTGCAGACATGGATGGCATGAACCCGGTCACGCTCTACACCAACAACCTTGATCACATTGAGTTCCTCACTGTGGACATCCAAGAGAACAAGCTGTACTGGGCTGTCACAGGCACTGGAAAAGTCAGTTTTTATTCTGTTTCTTCTCTCTAAACTTTTTATAAGACGTGTTGTGTAGTTTCAATTTGATGTAAACACCCATTGAAAACATTTTGCTTGTGTTTTTGATCAAACTGCCTCAGATTGAGCGTGGGGATCCAGATGGAAGCAACCGCATCACCATAGTGACGGGTCTCTCCCACCCTTGGGGTGTGGCCGTCTACCAGAACTACCTGTTCTTCAGCGATCGTGACTTTGAGGTCATTGAACGAGTAGACAAGTCCACTGGTGCCAACAGGGTTGTGATGCGAGACAACCTGTCGGGACTTAGAGTCCTAAAAGTTCATTTTAGAGATAGTGAGTGACAAAACTCCTCACCGTTTATTTCTCAGTTTCTCAGTCTTGTGGCTGATTTCTGTTTTGGAAAGCTTTGACTTGCTAAAACACTTTTTTTTCCTAAACTCAGCATCTGCAGGTACATCTAATGGCTGCTCCGACAATATGGGAGCGTGTGAGCAGCTCTGTCTTCCTCGACCACGAGGTTTTTTTACCTGTGCATGTGCGACAGGTTTTAAGCTAAACGCAGACAACCAGACTTGTGCCCCTTACAAGTCCTACGTCGTCATCTCCACTCTGTCTGCTATAAAAGGCTTCAGTCTTGAAGGCTCGGATCACTCTGAGGCAATGGTCCCCGTGGCTGGAAGAGGTAAGCCACTTTTACCATGTTATAAACATAATGTGTGACCCGTGCAATGTGCTTTGGTTCTTCTTCAATAAAACACCAACTGAATTGCTGAGTTTTGAAATCTCCCCTTACAGGCCGCAACGCTCTCCACATCGACGTGCACATGGCTTCTGGTTTCATTTACTGGTGCGACTTCAGCAGCACCGTGATGATACAAAACGGGGTCAGACGTATAAAGCCGGATGGCTCAGGATTACACAGTGTGGTCACATCTGGAATAGGACGCAACGGGATACGAGGCATTGCTGTGGACTGGGCTGCAGGTAAGCTGCTGTGTTATGATTTTCACCTACACCTGGCACCCTTACTCAGATTTTTTTTGTTTCTGAAAATCAACTACAAATTCTGTTAACCTTAAAGACAGAGCTCCATCAAACTAGGTCACATTTATTTACCTTATTTGTCCAGTTTTCATACAGCACCGTTTCATGAATTATGACTTTAAACCAATATTATCATAATAAATTTGAAACTTTCCCACTTCTTTCCCAAGGTAACCTGTATTTCACCAACGCCTTTTTGACCGAGACGTATGTCGAGGTTCTTCGTTTGAACACGACTTTCCGGAAAGTACTGCTAAAGACGCAGGTGGATATGCCGCGGCACCTTGTTGTGGATCCCAGAAACAGATACCTGTACTGGGCCGATTATGGTCAGCACCCCAAAATTGAGCGTGCGCTCTTGGATGGAACCAACCGCACAATTTTAGTGTCTTCTGGGATAATCACCCCACGAGGCCTTGCTCTGGACTGGCATACTGGATATGTCTACTGGGTGGATGACTCTCTGGATATGATCGCCCGCATCGGCCCTCATGGAGGAGAGACAGAGATCGTTAGGTACGGCAGCCGCTACCCAACTCCTTATGGAATCACAGTGTTTGAGAACAGCATCATTTGGGTGGACAGAAACCTCAAAAAGGTTTTTCAAGCAAGCAAAGAGCCAGGCAGGACAGAGCAACCAGCTGTAATTAGAGATAACATAAACATGCTGAGGGATGTTACTATCTTTGACCAGCGTACACAGCCCACCAGCACGCAGGAACTGAACTACAACCCCTGCATGGAAAACAATGGCGGCTGTGGCCACTTCTGCTTTGCCCTTCCAGGCTCTAGTCAGGGCGCCCAAAACAAAAAGTGCAGTTGTGCTTTTGGTGATCTTGCCACAGATAAAGAGAGCTGTGAGATGTCAAAGGAGGATTACCTCATCTACACCACTGAGAGCACAGTTCGCAGTCTGAGACTCGATCCTGAGGACCATGCTCTGCCATTTCCTGTTGTCAATGTGCCTCGCACGTCCATTGCTCTTGATTTCGACCTTACAGACAACAGGATTTACTTCACTCAGAGCTCAGGTACAGGAGCCAGCAAGATCAGCTATATCAGCCTGTCCTCTCCCACTACAGCTCCCGTTGTAGTAGCTGCAGGTAAGTTCAGTACTCCTACTGTTTGAGGATTATTATGATGAGGTAGGAATTGTAGTAATTGTGCTGTGGTTGTGACAGATCTTGGGGCTCCTGACGGGATAGCCTATGACTGGATAAACAAAAGAATTTACTACAGCGACTACGTCAACCAGAGCATTAGCTCGATGTCTGTGGATGGTGCCCAAAAAACAATAATCGCCCATGTGTCGAGGCCAAGGGCCATCATGTTGGACCCCTGCAGGGGGTAAGCATTACACAGCATTACATATATCAGTCTCTACCTTTGTTTAAGTTGCTTCTTTCTTGTTGTACAGATACATGTACTGGACAGACTGGGGAACTCATGCAAAGATTGAGCGAGCCACCTTGGGAGGAAATTTCAGAACTGATATTGTGAACAGCAGTCTGGTGTGGCCAAATGGTCTGACTTTGGACTATGAAGAGGAGAGACTCTACTGGGCAGATGCAAGCTTGTAAGACCTCATTAAAATCCACTTTTGACATTTTTAATTTGCATGTCTTGTTACTTTCAAAGCTTCTGCCATTGCCATGTTTTTACTCTGCCATCAGACAGAAGATTGAGCGGTCCTCTCTATCTGGAGCCAACCGTGAGGTCATTGTCAGCACAGCCATCTACCCGTTTGCAATGACTATGTTTGGTCAGTTCATCTATTGGACCGACTGGAACACCCGCAGCATCTATCGGGCAAACAAACACGACGGCTCTGACCAGAGGGTTATGATTCAGAACCTCCCATCCCGACCAATGGATATTCAGGTTCTGGCCCGCAGGAAGCAACAGCAGTGCAACAGTCCCTGTCAGCAGTTCAACGGAGGCTGCAGCCACATCTGCACTCCAGGTACAAAGAAGCAATTTAAATTGTGGGAGATAAACCTTTACTTCACCTGGAACCTCCGTGTAAATGTTTGGTGATCTTGCTTTTATCAGGACCTAACGGAGCTGAGTGTCAGTGCCCAGCAGAAGGTCGATGGTACCTGGCTGACAGTAAGTATTGTATTCCTGACAACGGGACTCGCTGCCAGCCAGGCCAGTTCACCTGCATGAACGGCCGGTGTATCCGACCCCAGTGGATATGCGACAATGACAATGACTGTGGAGATGGTAGCGACGAGCTGGAAAGAGTATGTGGTAGGTCCTTTTGAAAAGATCTTGAATTAAAAGTTTTTTTGTTTTTTTTTTGGTCATAACCATCTTATTAGTCTTTTCTGTAATTTTTACTATTTATCATCACTAATACTAACAAATTAGTTATTTTCTTTCCTTTAACAAATTGCTTTCTTAGGAGATAAACCGATCTTCAGCTATGCTGGTGTGTATTCTTGCACTGTGTGAATAATTTACTAATCCCCCATTAATAAGCAGTAACCAATACTAACATAATTTAATGTACTTACCTTTTACATGCAGTCCCACAGCTGCTCTCTTCCTTTATTGCACTGTCAGGTAAAATGAGCTACTGGTGAAAGTGAATCTCTTTTGGATTCTTTTCTCTTTTGAGTTAAGATCTGACCCGTTGTTGATTCTGATCGGCAGCCTTTCACACCTGCGAGCCCACCGTGTTTACTTGCGGCAATGGGCAGTGCGTTCCCTACCACTACCGCTGTGACCATTACGATGACTGTGGGGACAACAGCGATGAAGTTGGCTGTCTGTTCAGACCCTGTGAACCCAGTACAGAGTTTGCCTGCAACAACGGCCGCTGCATTGCAAAGGACTATGTTTGCAACGGCATCAACAACTGCTACGACAATGGGACTTCCGACGAGCAAAACTGCCGTGAGTTTCTTGTTAACAAGATAATGTGATAGGTACAGTTGAAACCATATATTTACTTACATTATTGAAAAAGACTCACAAACTGTTTTTTTCCTCTCCCAGTTTGACTAAACATTTCCTAAACATGTAATGTAGAATGACCAAAATTGTCAGTGGGCGAGAGCTGGACAGGTTGTCAGTCTGTCACAGGGACACAACCACCCAGACACACAGTCATACCCAATGGGCAATTTAAAGAAATCAATTAATTTAGTAGTCATGTATATCACCAAGATTTATCAAATAGAAATCGCTTATTATCTAAGCTGACCTAAAACAGGAAAGGTCTGGTTTGATATGTCAGACAAGATGAAAAAGAAATGGCTATTCTTTGACACCGGCGTGTACTTAAATTTCTAGGTTTTACTGATAAATATTCTGTGTTTATTTTATTGTGCTAACTGTGTTTGAATGTGTGGTGATTCCAGCTGAGAGAACCTGCCAGCCAGAGCAAACAAAGTGTCAGTCCACCAACATTTGCATCCCACGGTCATACCTATGCGATGGAGACAACGACTGTGGGGATATGAGCGACGAAAGCCCAACACACTGTGGTGAGCAACAGCTTTAATGCATGTTTTCTCTTTGAGATGCTCATGAAAGCATAAAAATCATCAAACTTCTTCTCCCATGCTATTGAACTCTAAATGGACACAGTCACTAAGGAAGGACTCAATAACAAATTTATTAAATAATCATTCATACCTCTAAACAAAAAGTTGAAGTATTTTTTGGTTTACTGCTATAAATGAGCAGTAAATCAAAACTGCCCCATGTTCCAGTCATTAGCACTAATGGGAGAATTTTGTTTTGAAATTAGCTACTGCATATTGTTATATATTTTCAAGTATCATCTTTTCCAATTCCATTGTATTTTTTCATGAAATGGCATCAATTATAGTATTTAGATAACAGACTGTTATGTTTTACTAAGTTGAGTCTATTGGCTTTTAAAACAGTTTTTGGTATTTTGCAAGAATTTATTGTGATCAAAAAGCTATCGTAACGTGAAATGATCTCCATCTGACTCGTTTCCTGCCTGCATCTTCTACATAGCTGCAGCCACTTGCTCCCAGAGTGAGTTTCGTTGTTCCAGCGGTCGCTGCATCCCCGCCCACTGGTACTGTGACGGAGGAGCCGACTGCTCTGACGGCTCTGATGAACCCCTCTCCTGCAGTGAGTGCTCCTCAACTCTCTCACACCCAGAACGAGCCTACCAGCTTTGTGCTGAAGCCCCCCACACCCCCCATTACCCCACACCCCAACCTTTTATCAGCTGCTCACTTATTGTGTGAAGGTGTCTGTTAGCCAATCTGTGCAGTGTGAGAGACTCCTGTGAGTGATGTAGCGGAGAGTGTGAGTCAGTGGTGTATTCCTTTGTTGATGATGTGGTCAGCCAGGCCTCCTATTGTGGGCTGCATTCCTCTGTGGTGACGCCCCTCAATGTCCTCAGACAAACAGCACCTCCCCCTCTCTTTATCCACCCAGGGTTACAGAGCCTCACTTTGGCTTTTGTTTAGATTGCTCACCATGCATGGGAATGTGGAGTTGCCATGACTATTTTGAAAGCTTTGCCAGTGTTGTATTGTGTCCTCTTTCAAAAGTTAAAAAGCTACAAGAGAACTAATGGGAAAAAAGTTACAAACAGACAGAATAGACTCATCATAAAGGGGATGGCACCAGGAGTAGATGCAATTTGGGTGGGATTTGGTATGTTTTACTCAAACCTCTGTGTTTCTTGCTGATATCTAATATGTATTGTCTGTCTCTGCAGCCACACTGGTCAGAACCTGCAATACAGATCAGTTTCGCTGTGATGATGGCAGGTGCATTGCTTTATCATGGATCTGTGATGGAGACAATGACTGTGGTGACATGAGCGATGAAGATCAGAGACACAACTGTGGTATGCATTTCTTATTTGTATTAATTTCCTCTATCTTTTATCACTTATAGGAATCAAAACCTGCAGAGGGGAGGCAATAATGCTGCCCCCATCCATTCAGTTGATAAAGCGAAATCATTGCAATTTATTTTTTCTCCCTGATTAATCTTTTCCACTTTGCGATGAATATGTAATATAGTATTACCAAACTGACAGTCAGTTGGTGTTGACTGTTACGACTGAGGGATTTGACTAGGGCTGTTGAAGAAGAATATTCTAATAATCAAGTACTCTATCAATTATTGTTATGATTAATCGAGGACTCTGACCTTTCTTTCTCTCTCTCTCTTTTTTCACTCACTCTCTTTCTGTCCATCAGCAGCGCTCTTCCAATCATTCGCTTTCAAACAGTCACCACACAGTTCTGGGTCGAGAAAGGCTGGCGAACTTAAAGAATTTAACTATGCTAACCGACCTTCGGTTGGTGCTGACTGTCACCAACTGACTGTTATGATTTAGGGATTGCACTCCCTGATATTGCGATTATGATGATAGTCGTCAGCACCAACTGTCGTCAGTGTGTCTAGCTTTATTTTCTGAGCAATGGTATGGTCACATATTTTTCCACATCGCGATGAATATTACAAAAATGTTAATCTTTTCCAGTTTGCATGAATATGTAGTTTTACCAAACTGTCGTCAGTTGGTGCTAACTGGTCACCAACTGACTGTCAGTTGGTGAATGTGGGTAGAAATGTGCCCAGGGTTCTGGTTGCAGTACTTGTTGCCATTATTCAACTATTTGAGTTTTTATTTTTTTACATCTTCATTAATTTTTTCTTTCATGTTCCCCTGTTTTACAATACTATTTGACTTTGCTGCCTCCTGCTGCCCACATGCCATTCCTTTTCATGATTTTGGCACTCTTCAATCATAGTGTTGTTGGGGGAGACACTGGCAGCCAGTCCCAAGCATCTTAGTCTCCAGCAGATCTCCAGTCCAAGGAGCTAGCATTCCTGATTTCTCCTGCCTCACTCGTTACTTTGTGCTTGCCTCCTCTCTCTGGCTTTCTGGCTCAGGATGGATCAAGATTCTTGTATGCTGCTCCAAAAATAAGATGCCTGAAGCTAGGGACTTTAGCAGAGCTTGAGCCTCAGCAGGAGGCTCATTTCAAACAATGCCATCACGGCCGTGCAGTTCGAAATACAGATTGGAATGTTTGGATTTCCAAAATATGTCACCATTGTTGTTCGGGCTCTTGCAAATCCTCACGTCTGATTTTATTGTTTTCCCCAGCCAATCGCACGTGTTCAAGCACTGAGTTTACTTGTGCCAATAACCAGCCACCTCAGCGGAAGTGTATTCCACGTGACTGGGTGTGTGATGGAGATGCAGACTGTGCAGATGCCCTAGATGAACATCAAAACTGCACCCGCAGATCCTGTGGCATCAACGAGTTCACCTGCAGCAATGGTCTCTGCATACGCAGCTCCTACAGGTTGGATTTAAAATCTCAAAACTGTTGACTTTGTACTCTGACAGCGTGAAAGTTGAGGCTAATTGATGTCGTCTTTCAAAATCAGATGTGACCGTCGTAACGACTGTGGAGACAGCAGTGATGAGCAAGGCTGCACTTACCAGCCCTGCCAGTCACACCAGTACACATGCCAGAATGGCCGCTGTGTGTCTAACGACTTTGTCTGCGATGGAGACAATGACTGCGGGGACGAGTCTGATGAGCTGCAGCATATGTGCCATACACCTGAGCCCACCTGTCCCCCCGGAGAATTCAGATGTGAAAATGGACATTGTATTCCCTTTAGGAAAGTGTGTGATAGGAATGACGACTGCTCCGACAACAGCGACGAGAAGGGATGTGGTGAGTGTAAACGGATGCTGGCAATACTTCAGAAATCAGAGCCTAAGTTAATTGCCTGCCATTGTGTTATAATCAAGCTGAATGTAGAAAATCACAAATTAGAGTAGCCACAAGACTACTTTACGCAGTAAGAATATTGTTACTTAAAAAACATTGATTAATGCATTATGAAGTATTTGGGGGAAAAAAAGAAAAGATTCTGGAAAGCTGAAATGGAGAAATTGAAGAAACAGCTTGCGTGTAATTTTGACCAGTATGGAATTAAAAAAAAAATCTACAATTTGAAACTTTGCGCCATACTGTAGCTTTTATCGCTTAACATTGAGGATGCATGTTGTGTGGTCCCTACGCCCTGTAACAATGCTGATGCCGAGTGTGGGTAAACTTTAAGACACTTCAAGAAACTGGAGGCAGTGCAGCAAAACTGACATTATTTGCCTCTTCTCTAACCGCAGGTATCAATGAGTGTACAGACCCATCCATTCACCACTGCGATCACAATTGCACCGATACACCCACCAGCTTCATCTGCACCTGCCGTCCAGGCTACCGCCTCATGTCCGACGGCAAAACATGCGATGACGTCAACGAGTGTGTAGAGACGCCCAGCGTTTGCAGTCAGATCTGCGAAAACACCGTCGGCTCCTACGTGTGCAAGTGCTCTCCGGGATTCCTCAGAGAGCCGGACGGACGCAGCTGCCGTCAGAACAGCAACATCTCTCCCTACCTCATCTTCAGCAACCGCTATTACCTGAGGAACCTGTCGACAGACGGGCAGGCCTATTCTCTTATTCTGCAGGGCCTGACCAGCGTGGTCGCGCTAGACTTTGACCGTGTTGACAAACGCCTCTATTGGATCGACGTGAGTCGCAGAGTGATAGAGAGGATGTCTTTTAACGGCAACAACCGGGAGGTGGTGGTCAATGGAGTTCTGCATGGAGAGGGCCTAGCGGTTGACTGGATAGGAAGGAAACTGTATTGGGTGGACAGCTTCCTGGATTGCCTCAAGGTGTCCGAACTGGACGGTCGCTTTGTCAAGAAACTGGCTGAACATTGCGTGGATGGGAATAACACCTACTGCTTTGAAAACCCCAGGGGTATTGTTCTGCATCCCAAATACGGGTGAGCAATTCATTCATTCATTCATTCATTCATTCATTCATTCATTCATTCATTCATTCAGTTGTGTTCTTTAAACAGTAACATTTGATTTTTATTATATTAAGCTGTAATATTTATTGCAGGCAGTATTTGGAATCGTAGTATTTGGACAAAATAGAAGATAAAACCTCATACAAAGCACAAATACACATAGTTTTTTTTTTACATTGCTAGAAGTGTTCAAAAATAGTTAACTCATGTTTGATGCCATGATATTTTAGTCATACACATATTGATGGAGACTGGGTTTTCATCTATGTGGTCTAAGTTCTACTTTCTTCTGATTCCTGTCAGATATGTCTACTGGACAGACTGGGGAGACAAAGCCTTCATCGGTCGTGTTGGGATGGATGGAACCAACAAAGCAGCAATCATCACCACCAAGATAGAGTGGCCCAACGGCATCACAATCGACTACACCAACGACAAACTCTACTGGTCAGATGCGCATCTCAACTACATTGAGTAAGTTCGTCAGGAAGTTGGTGAATTTTTTCCCCCGCAGCAGACGGACTCTAGTAGATGTTTAAATTTCTACTTATTTTCCAGATACTCCGACTTGGACGGTCAGCACAGACACACGGTGTATGACGGAAACTTGCCGCACCCTTTTGCCCTGACCGTGTTTGAGGACACTGTGTACTGGACCGACTGGAACACACGCACAGTGGAGAAAGGCAACAAGTACGATGGTTCTGGCCGGGAAGCCCTGGTTAACACCACACACAGGCCGTTCGACATTCACGTATGCCATCCTTACCGCCAGCCGATTGGTGAGTCTGCACAAGCATCGCGCTCATCACTTCCTGGGCTTTATTTACTAAGCTGTGGTCAACTGACCTTGTTTGTCCGTGGCTCCTGCTTTGACAGTAAACAATCCCTGTGCTGCGAACAATGGGGACTGCTCTCACCTGTGCCTAATCCGTCACGGGGGGCGAGAACACACCTGTGACTGCCCCGACCATTTCCTGGCTGTTCAAATAGGAGGTGTGACCCGATGCCTGCCCATGTGCACCAGCACCCAGTACAGATGTGCAAACAATGAACGGTTTGTCACCATTTCTTTAACGCGCAGCAGTTCTTTATGAGCGTTGTGGCACTTTAAATACCAGAGGTCCTCTACCAAACTGAATGGGAAACTAGCAAACGGAAGCTTTTGTTTTAGATGTTTCTGACACCAAAACCTCCTCTTTCCTCCCTACTAACCTAATATTATTGTAAATAAAATTCCCCTGCAAACAAGAAACAGTTTAATTATTAAAGATCTACCAGTGAGAACTTATTATTTTTTTTATTTTGTAGACATTGACCTCAATACAGATTTGATCTGGTTCTGATATCTCTTTGAGAACAGTGACCTGGTAAAATATAAAAAAGTATTTTTTTCTACTCATCACGCTGTGATTAGTAAAACACTTTCATTTGGAGCAGAGGTGATGTAGCACTGTGTAAGAGAAATTGTTTGAAAATAAAAGTTCTTATAGTAAAGGATGACTAAAAGCCAGTCAGACTTATTCTACCATATACTGTTAAGCTGAATTGACACAGGATAACTCTTCCACCACCAACGAGGACGTACTTAATTTTACAACAAGATAACACAATACGACATATTTTCCCTACAGGAAAGGGAACTATTACCGATAATAGCTTCACAGAGCTTGGACTAACCTTTCAGATCTGTTCATATTGCCGTGTAATTGTGTACGTTTCAGATAATAAAAGCAGAGCTTGTGTTATTCAATACGTTCTGGTTCACACTGGTTTGTCCTGCCTCTGTGTCAACAGCTGCATCCCTATCTGGTGGAAATGCGACGGTCAGCGGGACTGCAGGGACGGCTCAGATGAGCCCTCTACCTGCCCTGTTCGCCACTGCAGCCTCGGCCAGTTTCAGTGCAACGACGGAAACTGCACCAGTTCACACTTTCTGTGCAACAGCCACCGGGACTGTCCTGATGGCTCGGATGAAGACGCCGTGCTGTGTGGTAGGTGGTTTAGCTGCTGGATGAACCTGTTTATATTCCTGACTCTGACTGGTTGTTGCTTGACTTTGATCCTCCCAGCTACACACCAGTGCGAAAGCCATCAGTGGCAGTGTACGAACAAGCGTTGCATAAGCGAGTCCTGGCAGTGCGACGGCGAGGACGACTGTGGCGATCAGTCCGACGAGGACCCTGTCCACTGCGCCACCAGGACGTGTCGCCCCGGACAGTTCAAGTGCCGCAACGGACGCTGCATCCCGCAGAGCTGGAAATGCGACGTTGATGATGACTGCGGCGACAATTCAGATGAGCCTCTGGAGGAGTGCAGTAAGTAGCTTACAAGAATTTACCCCATTGCTTTGTCCTTCTCTGTTTCACGTTAGAGTTTTATTAGGATTTTATTAGGAAAGTGGTGCATTGTGATGGGGAAGGAAGTGGTTTTCAAAATATTAGCAAGCGCAATTTTTTTTTCTGTCCTGTATCTGTCTTGTGGCGACACAAGCGTACGCCTAACTTTTCATATTTCTATTTGTAAAGCAGCTTGAAAACCACATATTCTCTTTCGCTGTCACAATCAATGTACCTTTGTTATGTATTTAACTCAAAACTCTTAGGCCTTTATCTTAACTGTCTCTTGTTGGGTTTTTTTTTTCTTTTTTTAAGTGGGTCCAGCATATCGATGTGACAACCACACAGAGTTTGCCTGCAAAACCAACTATCGCTGTGTCCCACTCTGGTCCATCTGCAACGGCCACAACGACTGCAGAGACAACAGCGACGAGCAGAGCTGCGGTGAGTCTCTTTAACAACCCCACACCCCTTCCACAACGAGAGCTCTTCTTGAGTTTTGTATTTGTTGTTGTTTTATGAATCTCAAGATTACTCTAGAGAATTCTTTAGGAGTGAATAAAGGCAATTAGCCAAGCCGTCAGCCTCCTGTGTAACTGGTGCAGGGAGGTGCTGATGGAAATCGTCTCATCACTCTTCCTCCCCCTTAATTTACCTCTCCCTGGAAGCGCCGCAGATTTATGAGCTGTCCATTGGTGTGAGACAACATATATGTGAATGTGTGCTCTGTCCTTGCGTGGGGGCAGGGTTCATATATGTCTCTTTGTACTTGCTGCGATCCAAATACGGCCCTCCCATCTCTTATCAGAGACCCTCACTCCATTAGTGCCATGCCTGCACAGGAGGGGAGATCTGCGCTAATCTTCCAGTAAGAATGCAGAGGATGGGCCAGGTGGAGGTCTAGGAGGGCAGGACTCGTGAACGCCGCGCTATCTTTGACCCCCCACCCCTCCACCCCCGCCTCCCGCCTCCACCCTCCGGCACTGTGTGGTAGAGACAGCTCAGACCAGCTCTGTTTCACTCCTCTGCCTTCTGTGGTTCTCATCTCCGGCAGTCTTATCCTCCTCAGACGTACGCTGTACTGGCATGAATAGAGCTCACACATCTGTCTGTGGCATTCTGCCCTCCTCCCTTTTAGACCTTTGCGTTTTAATTAAAAAATAAGATGTCTTTCATTTACAGCTGACACTTCTGCTGAGAGTACAAGCCTGGACGTTATTCTAACGTGCAACTTCCAGTTCATCGCTGAAATCTCCTGTTGGCTCTGAATTATTTATGAATATGAATGGCATTTTAAGTTTAGAAGTGTCTACTTGTCAGTGCTTTCTTAGTGTAGTAAACCACTAGTTTTCCTACAGTAAATTTAGTTACATTTTCAAATGTGTGTGATTGTTTTTCATTTCCACTGGCTTTTTTTGGAGGAGTTTGGTTTTAGTATTTTTTGTTCAAAAGCACATGTACCATTTATGCATTTTTTTTGGTGTGGTTCTGCCTCAGAAGTACAGGTGCTGCTATGCTTTGACAAAGCTACAAAGTTCATGATATGTGGCAGAAAACAGCCTCGTTTGAAGGAATTCAAAACATTAAAAAAAAACTGGTAAAACGTTGTAGCAGCCTTCTTTCAGCCAGCTGAGTGACAACGTACAGTCACAGAACAAATTCTCTCTAGCACTTTGCATCTACATAAGACAGACTGAGAGGACAGGGCAATTTTAGCGGTTTTGAATACGGTACGTTTTTAAAACCCAGACTCACCTTGATATCAGCCGCTGGTCCAACTTTACGGTCAAGAGATGGGAATGTAGAGTGTGGACTTGCTGGGAGCAAAATGGTTTGAGATCCAGAGTTGTTTCTCTGGTAAATTGTGTTTCATGTTGACAGCTGAGTTTCATCTTGTACGGTAAGTTTAGGAACCTTTTGTTATGCCTGAGGGAGTCAAAGGTCAGCTAAGACGCTTACAACAACAACATTCCTCAGAAAATGTGAAGTTCTTGGACTGAAAAATCAAATCTTAAAATCTTAAAAAAAAAAAAAATGTATATATATATATATATATATATATATATATATATATATATATATATATATATATATATATATATCCTCTAACTTTTTATTTAAACAGTGTAAACATGTAAGGAATTAATCAAAATACAGTACCATTTATTAAACAATAATATGATGAAAATGCATCTGTTCTTTTTTTTCCCCTTGGTTCTTCAGTATTTTATTTTCGGTTATTGGATTAAGTTTTATTTTTGTTTGTCAATGGATTTGAGAAAACGTAAGGCAGTCCTGAACATTAAATCTCAGTGTGCAGCTCCCCCGTGAGGCAACTGCACAAATATGCAACAATAGGTATTCATTTATATTTTGCTTGGATCATGCCATAAATATTTGTGCCTCCCATTATTTCCATATGCTGTCTTGCTCCCTTTGTCAAAAAGATACTTTTACATTTTTCATACCTGGCATTTCACAAAAATGTATATTCAGTGAGTTGTAATGGGCAGGAAAAACAGCAACCTTTTCTGTCCTTTCAGAGGAAGTGACCTGCGATCCCACCGGGGATTTCCGCTGCGACAATCATCGCTGCATCCCGCTGAGATGGAGGTGTGATGGAGCTGACGACTGTGGAGATAATTCAGACGAACGCAGCTGCAGTGAGTGACTCTGCGACAAACACACACCTGCGACAGCATCTAGATACATGTGATGGATCTTCTAGGTATGAAGGTCGCTACATGGTCTATAAAAGTCTAGAAAAGTACTGAATTTGATTTTGTTACTTTCCAAAACTTGACAAGTATATAAGTTTGAGACATGAAAATGGCTGAGAAAAGGTTAGCACTTTAGACTTTGTTTCTTGTTGAAATTTTTAAGAATAAGGATAATTTTTACATTTTATTTTGTTTGTTTCCTACATCCTCATTTCAACCACCTCATTTACCTTTTTTGATTTTAAGAACAAACACAGGGATTCAAAGTACAAAAAAGTATATTTCATTGTTTTTTTGTTTGTTTTTTACCTGCAGATTGATTTCTACATTTCATATCGTTTGTAGCCCTGTCTAATGATACTCTTAGTGCTTACAAACTGTGATAATCCAATCCATATTTTCTAAGTGTTATAGATTTTAACTGATCTTAATGCAGATCCATGAATGAACCAAACAAAAATCCCCACGTATATATTTTAAAACACCGCGCTGTTTTATAATATGTCGGAAGAAACGGAAAACAAATCATAAGTATTTGAAACTTTTGCATAAATTTCCATAATCTCATAAAAACTTATGTAAAGAAATTTCTTTGGAAAATGTGCTGTTCTGTAGCTCCTGTTGGGTGGATTGATTGAGTGAGAAAGGATGCTGATGGCAGAGTACAGTTTAGCACATATTTAATCCAGTATCTGGGGAGGCGTTTGAAAGGCTTCAGGGTGTAGCAGTGAGAAAGGTGTCTTAGCAGCACCTAGAGAAACAGGATGTCCTCTGCGTGTAAAAAGGAGGGAATGAAGGAGTCTTGTACCTTTCGTCCTTGGCAATGTTAAACATCCCAGCTAATAAGTCTAACAACTTTTTAAATAAGGACGATAATCCTTAACAAGCTGCGAGGTTTAAGGTTTCTTCAGACCTGCAATTAACTTAAAATATAATAATTCAGCTCATTTGATAAGACTTAATCTGAAGATGATGAAAAAACTTAAAACAGATTTTTGCAGTCTTGCAAAATATATATATTTTTAGGTTAATACATTTTGTGGTGGCATGGTTCTGTTCCCTTGTTTTCTCCCAGCGCCACGCTCGTGCACCGAGAGCGAGTATCGCTGTGACAACCTGCGCTGTGTTCCCAACCGTTGGGTCTGTGACCATGACAACGACTGCGAGGACAACTCGGATGAAAGGGACTGCGGTAAGTGGAGGCTCTTTGTTTTGGCCCGGGATCTGGCTGTTTGTGAGTAACGAAGGGCCGCGCTAAACAAAGAAGCAATAAAACTTGGGAGTCTGAAGGCCAGACGAGCTGGGCCACCAACGGTCGGTTATTGAGGAGGAGATTATGCAGTCTGCTGCAAAGCAAACAAACGTACTGTAGGCTGCGAACGGGACAGAAAACCGGTGTAGAACACGAGCACGTCGTCTCACATCCCAGGAACTTTTATGGAGTAAAATAAAACATAACCGCACAGCTACAAAATCTATCTGGGCATTGTCTCCTTATGGACACTTTTTGTCACTTTTATGTTTTTGGTTTTGTTGAGCAGAGCTGCGGACGTGTCCCCCTGGCTACTTCCAGTGCGCGAGTGGACACTGTATAGCTGAACGTTTCAAATGTGATGGCAACGCCGACTGTCTGGACTACACGGATGAGACGTCATGCCGTGAGTGTCACATGACATTATTTATTTATTTATTGCAGAATTGAATGCATAGTTGAAAGTATAGCAAAATCAGTTTCACCACTTTCATATTTGTTCATGACTCAACTCCAGCCTTCATTGTATGCAGCAGCAGAACCGCTCCATGAAATCATACATGTTAAGCTCCATACAATAAAAAAAAAAAAAGAGTTTATAGGTTTTCATATCAAACTTGAAAATTAAGCAATTTTTAACTGGAGATGAGACTGAAATAAGAAAATTACAACAGAACAAGTACAAAACTAAAGCAAAATAATAGATAAAATATTCAACAAACCAAATAAACCAAGCCTAAAAATAAATCATTCTGATATGACAGCAGGCAATGTGGTGTAACAGAAATACCCTTTCTTCCAGCAACCCGCTTTCCCAACGGCACGTACTGCCCGCCGTTCCTGTTTGAATGCAGGAACCACATTTGTGTCCAGCCTCACTGGAAATGTGACGGAGACAACGACTGCGGAGACAACTCTGACGAGGAGCTGCATCTCTGCTGTGAGAAAAAAAACATTGAAAAAAGACAAAAGTGCAGCTCTTTGCTGCTTTTGAGTGAAATAAAACATCCCATGAAAGTTTAAACATTTTTTTTTTTATGTAATGCGAGGTATGTTGGTTCTGTTTGTTCGTAGTGGACATTGAGTGTGAGGCTCCGTTCCGTTTCCGATGCGATAACAACCGATGCATCTACAGCCCTGAGCTGTGCAACTCTATTGATGACTGTGGGGACGGTTCGGATGAAAAACAGGAAAACTGTGAGTGCAGTTGCATGATGGCTGGCGTAGTTGATAACTTTATTCTTTTAAGCTACAATATTTTATATTAAAATGAAAATAGGAGTTTATGCATTCTTGTTTTTGTTTCCGCATTGCCTTCACGTAGGTCAAAAGCCCACACACGGTCCCTGTGACGATGAGGAGTTCAAATGCAGTAGCGGGAAGTGCATCCCTCTACAGTACGCCTGCGATGAATATGACGACTGTGGAGACGAGTCAGATGAACTTGGCTGCCGTAAGTTACAATATGAAGTAACATAATGTGTAAAAATGCATTTTATTAATTTGGCACGTATCTATGTAACAGATTTGTAATAATGCTGCACTACACAAGCATTAGCCATTTCTTTTTTTTGCAGCTGGATTTGGTTTTAGTAATGTTCATTTAATGACATAAAGCAAATTATATTTAACGATGACTTACCTTTTAAAGGTTAAGCAAAAGAGAAAGATTTATTTTTCTTTTCTCTTTCAAAATGTGTCCGTGTATCATTTGCCATCAAATGTGTTTCAGTTACGCATTTGCTAGAACTTTTTCACGTTACTTGCTTGCCTCTACATTCACCACGCCTTTGGGTAATCTTTTTTCAGATGTGGGCCATGGACACACATGCAGTGCAAACATGTGTGAACACAACTGCACCGACCTGACTCAGGGAGGCTTCGTTTGCTCCTGCAGGCCCGGTTACAAGCCCAGAGCCACGGAGAAACACACCTGTGAAGGTGAAGAACACGTTCATCATCTTTGTGCAGCAGAAGTTTGAAACATGAAGTTGTAGTTTTGACTCTTGCCATCTCCTCCTCTCTTGGGGCCAGACGTGAATGAGTGTGAGGTATTTGGAACATGTCCTCAGGACTGCAGGAACTCGAAAGGCAGCTACGAATGTTTCTGTGCTGAAGGCTTTGTGTCTTTCGGCGAGCTGCACGGGACCGAATGCGCTGCTCAAGGTAAGCAATTGCCAAAAAACAAAAGATTCTTGTGGTTTCTCTCACGATAAGAGAATATTTACCCAAAATCAATTTCTACTTAGGAAACCCTCCAGTCCTGCTCTTGCCGGACAACATTCGTATTCGGCGTTTCAATCTGTCCTCTGAGCAGTATTCGGACTATGTGGACAACGCCGAGCACATTCACGCCTTGGATTACCTGTGGGATCCAGAGGGCGAAGGCCTCAGTAAGTCTGTTTTTATACAACACTGGTCTACGGCTTCAGTCCTAGTCCGTAAATACGGTAAATACAAAGATCACAAAACCTCACGAGGTGAAAAACATTTTTTTTGTGGTTTGTAGGTGTTGTTTACTGGACAGTTCTTGGTAGGGGCTCCCAGTTTGGCTCCATCAAGCGTGCCTACATGACCACGTTCAATGATTATGGGAGCAACCCAGTGAAAGAAGTGGATCTGAACCTGCGGTACATTGCCAAACCGGAGGGCATCGCTGTAGACTGGGTTGGCAGGTAAACAAACATAGTTATGATTTAATACTTTAGTTAGACATGCTACAGTTTATCTGGTTTAAATATTCTGAGTGTTCCTAATGTCTCCACAGACATATTTACTGGACGGATTCAGGGACCAACAGAATTGAAGTGGCGAAACTGGATGGACGATACAGGAAGTGGCTGGTCCACACTGACCTTGATCAGCCGGCAGCTATCATTGTCAACCCATCGTCAGGGTAGGAAGTGTTTGCATGGCAAAGATTCGGTGTTGGTGTCCACCTTGTGGTCACAGACATGTTGTTTTGTGACCGTCTCTGAGCAGGATGATGTACTGGACTGACTGGGGACAGAATCCCAAAATTGAGGCAGCATGGATGGACGGACAGCACAGAGAGGTCCTGGTGAAGGAGGAAGACCTGGGATGGCCCACTGGGCTGGCTCTGGACTACGTGAATGAAAACAGAATCTACTGGTGTGACTCCAAAGAAAACATTATTGAGTCCATGAAGCCTGATGGGACAGACAGGAAGATTGTAATATCAGGAGGTCAGAATAGTGAAGCTTGACATTATTGATTAAGTATCTTGGCAAACTCAAGCTTACTAGATGAATAAATGTTGTTTTGTTCCAGATATCGGAAATCCCTACAGTCTGGATGTCTTTGAGGGAAACGTGTACTGGACAACTAAAGACAAAGGAGAAGTGTGGAAGACGAACAAGTTTGGGCAAGGAAATAAAGTCAAGGTCCTTACAATCAACCCCTGGCTGACACAAGTCCGTGTTTACCAGCAGTACCGGCACAACCAGTCAGGTCTGAACATCAAAACAAACACAGCTTCTTACTCAACTGAAATGCGTTATATTTCTTTCTGCAAACCTAAACGTACTCCTTAAAGCTTTAAAATCTTATCACAATTTGTGGTTTACTGAGTTTCTCTGTAATAAATCAACACAAAGTAGCACAAAGAGTTCTGCTGTCGTTGTCAGTGTCCAACCCGTGTAAGGACGTGTGCAGTCACCTCTGCCTCCTCCGGCCTGGCGGCTACACCTGCGCCTGCCCACAAGGCTCCCCTCCACTAAACGCCGACTCAACAGAATGCGACGCAGGTAAGCGTCAGCGCTCGGATTGCTCTCACCATCCGCAACCTCGTGTTCGCAATGATGCGGCGTCTTGTTTTTGCATCGGCGCGCCCGTTCTTGACACGTGCCGCTTGGCTGCTCGTGTGTGTTGTTTCGTGTTGAGTCTCGTGATTTTTATCATTGTTCATCCACTGTGTGTGCTCGGCTTTTGCTTCTGCAGCCATTGAGGCTCCTGTTGCAATGCCTCTTGCATGCAGATGCATGAATGGTGGAACCTGCTACACCGATGAAGGGGGTCTGCCAAAGTGCAAGTGAGTTTAGCTGCAGGAGCCGTTTGTTTGTTTGTTTGTTTGTTTGTTTGTTTGTTTCAATCTGTTTTCATTAGAAATGTCTGGAATTAAATTGTTTTCAAATATGGACAGAGCTTTGTCTTTGCCTATTAATTATTAGTTATGTTGTTTGTTATCTTTAATTTGTAGATGTCCGTATGGCTATTCTGGCAGCTACTGTCAGATGGGGAAGTCTAGAGGTGCACCAGCTGGGACAGGTACAACAACAACAACAACAACAACAACAACTCAATTTTCATTTAACTTTTAATATTTTTATGCAGCTTTCGATTAATAAGTCCTGCATTCAATGACATATGGTGGGGAAGCAACAAATATGTACTTTTTAATTAATATTAAGAAATTATTTACTTAAAACGAACTTCTATTTCTTGCCGAAAAGTTACTTGGAAGTTAGTTTTGTCCTGTTTCAAGTATTCTAAACTGTTTACACTAGAAACTAGACCAAAATTACTTGGTAAGATTTTGTGTTTTTGCAGATATGCATTAATAAAGTTTGCGCTTTACTCATTATTCTACACTCTGAATCCACAAGGTTTCTTGGATTTTGTTTGGGATCAATGTCTTGCTAAATTATCTACCTTCGTTTCACCTTCAGGTTGTTATGCCAGTGAAAGCATAAATCCTGAATCTGAAGTATTCATTACTCTATAATCTTGTTTTTGTCTTTAAGCCGTGGCTGTTCTGCTGACCGTCATTGTTATCTTAATTACCGGAGCTCTGGCTGCTGGGGTTTTCCTCAACTACAAACGAACAGGATCTTTTATCCCCTCTATGCCTAAACTGCCAAGGTACACATCATTTTTAATCACTTTATCTTGCATTTGAAGCTCTAGTTTAACCCCAGACGTTTGCAGCAAAGCAACTGGATCAGAGTTCAGTTTCGACTGCTTTGTTTATGTCCAGCCTCAGCAGTCTCGTGAAGTCAGCTGACACCGGGAATGGGGTAACGTTTTGGTCGGGTGATAATGTGGACCTCGGACCGTCACACATCGGGGTTTCTGTTATCGACACAGCCATGCAGATGGTGAGCTAAGAGGTTTAGTTAATATCGTTTCTGTTAGGCACATTTTTACCAACGTTTAACTTTTTTAACTTCTCTTTGTGGTGTTCATTCACACAGTTTAGTCTTTAACGTCACCTTAGACCTGCTTGCAATAGCAGAATTTGGATGACAAGAGTTTCAATTGATGATGCTTTTAAGTTGTAGTGAATTAGTGAACCTGATATATGATATTCCTTTAGGACAATAACTTTGCCGCCAATGCCGGGCGACAGCCAATCACGTTTGAGAATCCACTGTACGCCACTACACCTGTCTCTGGTGATCCAGCCGTCATTCATGCCACACAGGTATTCAAATACATGGTTACTGTTTATTTTATTCAGTTGTTCAACAACTATCGACACCACGTGTGATAACATTTATTTTTAATAAATTAAATGAATAGTTATGTTTTCATTTATCAAGCATGCGTTTGTTGTACTCCACATCCTCTCTACCCAGAATGCACTTTCACCTGAATGTCATGTCGACAGTTCAGCTTGAAAATATTCACGCCCGTGACAGATTTTAGTTCAAAATAATCTCTGAATTTCACCAGGTTATTATTATTATTTTTTTTTTCTGAATGGAAACAATCTCTACCTTTTGGCTTGATTCTGACAGAGAATCTGTGAAGGGGGCTAAATGTTAGTGAGATGGGAAGCAGATCTTCAAACCTCAAACAGTTTGAGCTCAGCAGCAAAGATAAAGAATCAAAACACCAAAATATTTAAAAATGTGGCCAATTTACTGGAGAGATGCTGTCACATTTCTTTCAGAAAATAACTTCCCTTGTAGTATAAATAATTATGGGCTTAACGTTGAGTTTGTTTTCCACAAGTAAAGAGTAAAACTGTTAACACCGTTGCCTAGCAACAGGCAGGTCCTGGATACTGATGTCTGCATGGAGTTACGAGAACATGCAGGTTACCTTCCCTCGCTCTGACAAGAGCCCTGAGGAGTGAGGGTGTTCATGTTGTTGTGTGCAAGTTAAGTCCTGCAGCTTTTAGATGCATCCCTGTTCCAACATACCTCCAGCAGTCGCTCCATGGGTCTTGGAAGATGCTACAGTTTTGTCAGAAAGGTTTTGAAGATAATTTTCTCAAGCTGCATAGAGTCGAGTCAAATGCCATGATAGTGTAGAAAATATAGCTTTTGTAACAATATCCTACTTTTTTTTTTTTTTTTTTTACATTTTTGAGCCATAGTAAGTTTGGATTTTAAAACGATAGACATCTCAAGTTTTGACTCTTTCCCAGTGAGGTTATATAAATTATCTGATATTTCCAGCATGGAGTGCATATTTTTTTCATATACTGCCTCACACCTTATTTCTGTTTCCCGTTGAACAGGTGACAGTCAATGTGAGCGGTGAGCAGCTGAACAACTTCGTGAACCCGACGTACAGAGGGGATCAGAGCTCAGGTGTTGTCAACACGTCTTCTGTCTGCAGCCTTCCCGTTCAGGTAAAAGGCCGAAGCCATGTAAATCCTAATGAATTTATTTTATATAAACTAGAAAGTGGGATTTTGACTTGAGTGTTTTTTTTTTTCCAGATGTCAAAGTGGAGCTTGTTTAAACGGAAATTAAAACCAAGCACCACATTTGAAAACCCTTCATATTCAGAGGTGTGTTTGAATCCAGGAATCTTTTATTAAAAAGCGCATTTAGAAACCTTTAACGCCATAAACTGCACGTCGTTTTACAGATGAAGGATGAGAAACCTGGCGGAAGCAGCGAGGACTCTTCTGCCCCGGAGCCGTCTCCATTCGCTCCTCCAGAAAAACCTCAGAGGAAGGATCGTCCCAGCGCCTTCTCTCCAACCGAGGACAGTTTCAAAGACACGGCCAACCTGGTCAAAGAGGACAGCGACGTATAACCCCTCTCTCTGATGGAGGGATGTGAAGAAGAAACACACTTTGCACAGAATTTATTTTTATATGCAGCCTGTGTACAAACTCAGATTGTGTTGGGACAGAGAAACACGATAAAGTGAAGAGAAGATCTTCTGACACTTCTGCCTTCTGACACTTCTTATGCCAATTTTTTGCGTTAATATTTGTCTTTCTTATTATGGTGTACAATATGCATATCTTTGCACTGAAGCTGTTGATAGAAATGTTAATAAATATGTTGTAAATTTGTAAATTTCAACATTAAGATTTTTGTCAGAAATAGATCCTACGTTGTAAACTCACGATAACCAATATAAAATGTGAGCTGCGTTGTGAATGTACAGTACTTATATGATCAGAGGTTGCCAGAGAAGAATGCTGGATAAAGCTGAAGATATATTCACTATACGCTGCAAATACCTCGTTTCAGGGATGACAAATTAAAGAAATTGGATTTCAACTCACACCATTTATTGTCAATGATACACACTCCAGTATAAACTGGAAGAGAATCGATTTCACTTGATCACCTTGTCTGTAAATCAACAATTGTTCTCGCTTGGAACGGCTAAATTAGTTTGGGAACAGTAGCCGAATGTGTGCAGTTGTTGCACTTCGACGCAGTCAATATTCTCGAAGAACGACTCCTGATAAAGACTTTTTCTTAAACTGAGGCAAATTGTTTGCGGGTTGATTTATTTTGTATTGCAATGAAGACAAACTTTATCTATGATTGTGCAGAACGTGCCCACGTGAATAAAATTTTTGCTGCTGACAAGTGAATGAATAAATTTCCTATTTTGTAAAATTGTCTCACTGCACTTTTTTTGTTTTGTTACAGAAGAACTGCTTTGATGGAGGAATCATAAGTTTCCTGCATTTTACAAAAAAAAAATCCCATACTTTTCACTTTTCAAGCTGGTTAAAATGTTGAGGAACTTTGTAGTTTAATTTATTGTATAACTACGCCACTAAAAAAAACTGGAAAGACGAGTGAACCCCTAATTTAAATATGAAAGTTACTGACTTTTAATTTAGAAAAAACAAGAAAGTACAAGTTGCCAGATTCAAAACTGGAGCTGGCCCATGAGGTTGGACAGGGACTACTTTTCTAGCCACCAGCACAGTCAGAAAAATGCAGGAGAAAGTAAAAAAAAAAATCTCCATTTCACAAAGATGCAGAATTATTCATTTTCTGCATCTTTCATTTATTAAAAACTATTTAAGTGAAGTTATGCAGTATAATTTGATGACATTTTCAGACTTTTTCCTAAAACTCCTCGAATAAAAGTATCGGGCTGAAATTACAGAAAAATAACAGTGTAAAGCTTTATCACAACAGACAAGGGAGTCAAGTTTGTGTGAGCAGCATGTTTTAGAAAACATGGAACTGTGCAAGGCATCCTTTGATCCTCTGAATGCGATTGAGTTATCGCAAAAGTATGCTAGAAAGGTCAAACTGAGAAAAGCTGCTGACTCTAATGCTGTTTGCGGGTACGTTGTGTTGCTGTGCTGAACGTCCAACTAACATTTCCTCACCGTTCTTTTCCGATGTTGCATTTATAGTGGATAAGACATTCAACTTCATTCACTTCCCAGAAACAAACCATTCCTAGGAACTAGCTGATGTTGACTCATGAAATTCACATATTTGGTGATGAAAATCTCAATCTTCAAAAAGAATCTTACAATATCCTTGACAGAAGGTAAGTTTTATCTTTTGAAAATCAAGTTTAAAAAAATGTCAAAGACTATTTTTGCTGTTTAGAGAAAGTCAGATCACCGTTTTTAGGAGTTTTTCCATCAAAAATAGTTTTGTTGTTTTCATCCTGCTGCAATGATTGTTTGTGTGTGAAAAAGCTTCTCTCTGTTTCTAGCTGCTGAAGTGCAGACTGGGATATTTTCATCCTCCCTTTTGAATGCAGAGAATGTGCTACATGCTTCAGTAGGAGGATGATGAGGATGGTGATGGGATGCTCCAGGTTGCCTTTATCTCCCCCAGTGCTCAACTCTGACTGGCACCCTATCAGTGGTCCACCCCCTGCTCACTTTGCTCCCCCACCTCCCTCACCACTCGGGTGGCTGCTGCTATCCAATCAGTCAAACCTTTCTCATTGAGACCCACAGCCAGGACCCTCAAGCCTTTTTCTATCCCAGATGTGTCAAACCAACCAAAATTACTCAAGGAGCATGTTCATCACTCACACAGGAGGTCACAAAAATCCTAAAGGAGAATGTCTGCCAATCACTTAGTGATCTTTGTCTTGTGTTATACAGCAGAACGATGACAGAAAGCAGAGAAGGAGGCCATTCTGAATGGCAATAAATAAAGCGACGACATTGGTGTGGCCTAGTCAAACTCCAGGCTTAAGTCCAGTTAAAATTCTCTGTATTGTGGTAGCCATGCCATTTTACATAGTTTTTCTAATGATCTGAACCACTTTTCAGACTCTGGTTTTACATTTTGTCATTGTCACAGGCCTTTTCAATATTATTATTTATTTATGTAATTATTTTTTCAAATTTTACGTTTAGTATACAGAAAACAGAAATGTTTCAAAGACAAGGTGCAAATTCAGTGACAGATGTGTTTCATAACAACAGAGGGAAGTTTTTCAGGTGCAGAGGGATGTACGGTAGGAAACAGACCAACCTTTAGCTGTTAAAGCTCTGCTCACATTGCTCACAAATGTCTTGTTGAATGAGATAACGTGTGATTTATTGAAAAATATTTCAATAAATCACAAGGGGAAGCTGTTCTCATCACCAATGCTGCGTTAAATAAAGTAATTTCTCTACTCCTTAATATTTGTTCTTTGAAAACTTTGATTTCATTTGTACAGATTAGAAATGATGGCATTTGTTCATATTCTGTGTTATGAAGGAATGTGGAATTGAAAGCTTTAAAGCACAGTCTGCGTATGAAACAAAATGAAAGGACCTGCAGGTCCAAACAGCTCGTCACTCTTTATATAGGTTTAATTTAATAGAAATATGCAGCGAAGCATGATAAAATAATAATAAAAAAATGTGCTTCTTCTTGGGATTTGCTGTGTTTTTCAGACAGGAAATCTTTTTTCTTTTGGTAGAGCACAAAACATCCAAGAACAAGAGATTGAGATGGAAAGAAATGAAGGAACTCTGAAGACGTTTGGCAGGAGTTCAGGGTGACTTTCTGAGTAAACTGGGTAATAATAGATGGCTGTGATTTAATGGGGGTGAAAGGCTTTTGTAGTGTAATGACGTGTATTGGAAGTGGCTTAGGCTCTTTTTTACCCTAAAATTAAATAATTTCATAATTCCACGCAAATGAAAGCAATCTAAAGAAAACTTGACCAAATCCAGATTGTTTAAACTCTTGTTTTCATTTAAGAGACAGGCTAATGATGGTTGTGCATCAAGACAGTCAGCTTTGTTGTGTGTTTCTGAGCATGGCCAACAGATGGCGCCATAGCTAAACAAAATTGAACCAGAGCAGCTATGCAATTTTAAGACCAAAATCAAGAAAGCATTTTCTTTCTTTTTCATTGGCAGTGTTCCCACTAGGCGACGTGTTGCCTTTTGAAACCTGTTTCTCTTATCTCTTCTGGCAGTAATCAGGAACTCAGCTTTCAAGAAAATAGACCAGAGTTAAAAAAAACAGAAATTATATTTTGATCAACTTCTGGGCTGATTTGGACTGCTTTTCCACCTTAATTAATAAAATCACTCTTTCAACAACTATTTTTAAATTTACCCGAGTTTGATTTGTTTGATAAGAAACAATTTTTTTGACTGAAACATTTAAAATGGGTAAAAGGCAAAAGAGACCATCTTTTCAAGATGGAGAAATACAGATGTTTCAGTAAAACTAATTGCAGTCGACATGTTCAGTATGTTATTCAGCCTATCTGTCTTCTCCTGTTTTCATGCTCTCTGGACGTTTTGATGTTCTCTTCAAAGACTGTATATTTCCCTCCATGCACCTCAGCTGGTAGTCCCTGAAAGCGGACGATGCTGATAGCATCGATAACATCGATGCTGCTATCAGCCCACACTCTGATGCAGCATCGATGTGCCGTGGACGGGGACGGATGGCGCAAACAAGCAGAGTCGGGGCGGCTGTCCACAGGGCCTGATAACTGGGTGTCATTGCAGAAAAACATGGTGACACGTGACGTCAATTTCACACCAATTTGCCGCTAAACAGAAGTGTGAGGAGAGGAAAAAAAGAGCCTTGTCTTTGCTAAAGAGATGTTTATATGTCATAATTTATATAAAATTGTAATTATCAGTGACAGTATGAAGTGAAATGTCACAGTTTTTGTTTACTCTGTTTTGACAGTATGCAACACTTTTTGGACAGTTACACTTTTTACCTTAACAAATGAACTTCAGACAGCATTAGACCCTGTATTTAGATCCACTCACTTTCCCTGATCATGCTGAAAAAAACAAAAAAAAAAAACAACAAAAAAACATTCCCACAGCCTGTTGCTGCCACCATCCTTTGCTGCATCCCCTGCATGTCTTGAAGTAAACTTTAATCTTGGCTTGGAGGCTTATGTAGAACAAAACTAACAGTTTTATGTCGATCGATTATTCGTCTGAGATGTGGTGCACATTTTCCAGCAGTTTCACTTGAGAATATTTGCCAGACGAATACAAATGGTAGTTAATCTGATTAAATGCAATTCACCCCTCGCAGGACGTCCCATTCCTGCCATTCTGTTACACTTCCTGTTTATGCTTTTTTTTTTTTTTTACATCTTACCAAGAAAACAAACAGCAGAATAGGGGTTGTGGAAACCGGTTGCCATAGAGACTGAAGATGTACACACACACCCACACACGCTGAGGTCAGCTGTCAGCTGGTTGAGAAGACCTCCTCTTTGTTCGAAGGAGAGATGAATGGACAGCGGAGAAGTTGTCAGGAGAACAAACGGGCAAACATCACGATTCTGGTTGGTCTTCATCAGTCTCTCTACTGATGAAGACAATAAGTCTAGTCAAACAAAAGTCTTAAGTGCTCCAGTCATGGACTGGGATCTAAAAATTACAAGGAACATGGGACCGTGTTTTGTTAGTGTGAAAGTATCTGTGTGATGACTCCTGTCTGATTAACCACCTCTTTGTTCCGCAGGTGAAGTGGGTGTGGCCTGGATTTAACCCCTGACCTGGAGAACCTGGGCCAGTGTTCCCAGTGTATTTAAACCTGGCTGCTCCTCACACCAGGGGCTGATCATGCTTCCCCCATAACAAGCAGTCCTGATATTTTTGTTGGGTTTGTCGTTTTGGTTATGTCTAACTGGTTTTGCTTTTCTTGAATTAGGTCTTGTGTTGGTTAGTATCTTAGTTCTCGTTTGGTTTGTTTCGGGTTGAATTTCTGCCATGTTTTAACTCAGCTTGGTGTTTTTTGTGTTTAAAACTTGTTACTTTTAGCAATCAGCTTGTCCGTTGGATTGGACCACACGGGCCAGGCTTTGCTCATCAAATGCGTCATTATTCCTTTGGTCGCTCTTTGAGTACGTCATTATTATTTTGGTCTGTCGCTGGTTCCATGTTGGCTCTTCCTTGTACCACTTTTGGTAGATTCAGACCGTCAGGACAAAATGTTCACACCTTATCTGTCTACATTTCACACACATACTTTTAGAAGTCTTAAATTAAGTTTTTTTTTAAATTTTTTATAGAAATACTACATAAAATATGATATTTTAAAAAATATTCACAGAGTGTCTTGAAGTTTATCTATTTTAGGGCTTATGAAAAAAATTAAAAATAATGTTAATTTGAGATATTTCCTTTTTCTGTTAGTTTACCTGCCATATATGTTTGAACTTGCAAGTCTACAATTGGAATTGATTTCGATATGGAAATATTTGTAAACGGCACATTTTGTCTAACTGAGGGAAAAGTCACATGCAATTCATAGCTTCAGGTTGTGGAGGGGCAATGCTGTCTTCCACAATGAAAATAGATCTCTGCTCTGCAACAGAGTGTCGGCAAAAAGGTTTGCAAATCAATTAAAATATGAAGTTAGTTTTGAGTTGGATATGGGATTTTCCAATATCCGCCGAGCAAGCGGCGTTTAGCTCAAGGTTGATCTGATTTATGAACGCTAATTTCGGCCAGCCGTTCTCTAGCTCCCCCCTCAAGCGCTCGGAGGTTCACTTCACTACAGTCGGTAACACAATAAAACCACCTGGATCAAGATTGTTTTGGTCTGTGGCCTGCATAGATGGCACCGAGCAGCTCCACCTAAACGCCCACAACATCTGATGCAGTGAAGTTGATTCCAAGGCCCTATTGGCCAGTAGTACACATAGAAGGAAGCTCTCCTCATTAACATAACGATGCAGCAGAAAAACATCAAATGGAAAAAGAGCGAGCAGAAATGCAGCAAGCAGAAATACAGTGAGCAGAAAAGGGAGAAGCAAAAAAAAGACAAAGCAAAATATGTATTTTTCTTGACAAAAACGCATGTTTGTTAACGCGTGTTTAGGGGAATACCTAATACCTTCTCTGTTACTGACAGATTTCTCTCAGTGTTAATTCTTTGTTTTCTATGGGGCAGTACTCAAGAGTCTTGTTTTGTGTTCAAGGGATACAAATGAACATCAAAATAAAAGTATCACAGAAGGCAAAATCACTACAATATGTGGGTGTTTGATCTGTGATTCAATGTGATTCTGTCCAAAACAAGGAACAATTGTAAAGTATTTTATTTTTTTATTATTTATTTATTTTTTTTCATTAAGTGTATGGCAGCCTCTGCACTCTGTCAGAGTTTCTCTTTGAGTCAGAATGTTTTCCATCGACAAAAAGCAAAGCCGTCTAAATTAGATTTTCTCTCAGCTTTTGATAAGTTTGCAGTATAGAAGAAACTCGAGGGGATCTCAAAATGCTGACATAAAGCAACTTGGTTTCATTTAAAGTTTCTTTTTATTTCATTGTACAGCTCATATTGTGTTTAGAGATGAAGTAACATTTGCTCGTTTTTCTTCATTGCAGAGAAATGTGAGATAGGCTCTTTTCCTCCTTCGTTTGTTCCTTCCTTCCTTCCTCCCTTGTAAATTTTAAATTTTTCCATAAGAGGAAACCTTTCTTGTCCAACTGCAATAGCCTATAGCAGACTTACAGAGGTAATAAAATCTCTTATGATCCTGTTTATACACACCCTTTGGCCAAATCGAGACCAGTTTGTGTCTCTCTGTCTTGCTGTTTTTCCCTTTTCATATAGAAAATGCAGTGAGCTTTCTCCTTGCTGTTCCCATGACAAGATCTCAAGATGATGTTCAGGGAAAGCTGTAAAAACTCCCTACAGCTAAGTAATTCTACGTGGGGTTAACTCTGTTGCCAAACAGACTATTTATGAGCCTTTTTTTCTTTACAGGATAGCTTTTTTGTTGTACCTTCTAACAATGATGCTGATTCCATTTTGTCTGAGTTTCAGATTAGCAAGGAGGTTTTTCATTCTGAGACTAATTAAACTACAAAAAATAATGTTTTCTACTACAGCATGTCCTCCACATTTCTATCAAGCCAAAGCTGTGATTGAATGTTAGCAACTAGTACGTTTGCATATGTTCGAACTAGAGATGTGCCGATCAGGTTTATTCCTGCCGATTCTGGTTCCGATCACCCAGGAGGGCCGATCACCGATACCGATCACATAATAATTTTTTTTTTTAATCATAAGCACTACCGGTTACATTATGTGGAAAAATAAACCATGAATTCACCTTAATTTAGACAAAAACTTGTTTTTAATAACTTTTTCCAAGAAAAAAACAAAACATGCATTGAGCAAATTGCACTGCTATCAGTAATACTATCTTTAACAGACTGATAACACATGAAGGCTCTGAAGAGGCTAAATAATGCAAAGAGTCAAAATAAAACCTCTCAACATTGCCAAAAAATTCAAGTATAAAACTTAACATTGAAAGGCAAATACAGGATCCATTACAATAAACAATCCTGAGTTACTGAATGAATGAATGAAAACTTCCTGATAGCATGGCGGCTAGCTGATTACTGCTACTTCTGAGTGGCTGTTTCTGACTGAGCGGAGTAATTATGCAGAGCAGGGAGGAGATCGATTATTTTTTCAGAGATTATCTGTCTCGTGAGGACAGTGAAAGTTTTAATACGTATGTAAAATAAATTTTTTTAAGTTAGATGCTGCAGCCTTAAGCAGAAGTTCGGTGTGAGAGTCACTACCAGGTGGAGCAGAAGCGGCGCTCCGTCTGTGAAATATTACTACCTGTAGAGCGTAGCAGCGGTTCAACAGCGAGAGCAGAACCAGCGTCTTACATCGCAGCTCGAAGACTTAAAAATAATTTTGCAGGTTATTTGTTTAGCTTTCTGACCATCATGCTAATAATCCGGGTGAGTGTTTGTAGCTGTGCGCTGCTTTACCTGCTATCTGATCCTCCATATGTCTTTTTTACTCGATGTAGCCAAACTCCGTCAAGTATGGCAATGTTTTGATGCCATATTAGATTTGTCGTGACGTCCCCATTCACTCAGTGCATTATAGTTCCACATCGCTTAGGATTTGTTGCTGCGCGTTTGCGCATTGTGAAGGAAAGAGGAGACCAGCTGCACAGGCAGGCTGTGAAATGAGAAGCAGGTGATCTGTTTGTGTGATCGGCAACAAGAGACCGTGATCGGCGATCACCCATCATACACTTTTTCATGGAAATCGGCCGATTATGATCGGTGGCCGATCAATCGGCACACCTCTAGTTCGAACACAATTTTGTGTTTTTAATCAGTAATCTGCACTTAGATAAATAGCTGCATGTGTGCGCATGTGAGCTTTTCTGTTTGTATCTCTGTCTGTAATAACCTTTTAATCACAATTGGTGTAGACAGAAAATGCTACTCTAGAGACTGTAAGAGGGTCTGAATGATTGAAGTGCAACGCCAGCTTATGTTATAAGCATATAGCTCAAACTTCAAACATCTCAAGGAGAAGCTTTCGGTCATTCATTTGAAAATATGAGTGTGGCACAAAGGGCGAGGAGAGCGTTGGTCTAAGAAGCAGTCGAGATTCACGGTGATTCTGGAGGAGCTGCAGACATCCAAAACCCAGCTGGGATAATCAGTCGACAAAAATCCAGCCTTTATGAAAGAGTGGCAAAAAGTAAAACGTTGTTGAAGTGAATGTTCTCACAAGTCACAGTGATCGCAGCAAAGAAAGAAAAATCAAAAAAGTTTAGGAAACTCCTCTGGTCAGTCAGATGAGAGCAAAACTTTAGCTGACATGTAAAATGACACCGGTATCAGGAAACAAACACTGCATGTCACCTTGAACAGATCCTCAGTGCTGAAACACAGTGGTGGTAGAATCATACTGTTCAGATGTTTTTCGTCACCTAGTCAAGGATGGTAAAGGATGATTAGAGTTCATTAAAGGGGCAGTAAACCTGGTTAAGGTGGTAAAACACTTGATCCTTCCAGAACAATGACTCTGAACATACAGGCTGGATTTAGCTGAATTGTTTAGATCATAGTATATTCTTGCTTTAGAGTGGCTTTCAAGATAATCTGTTGCAAGACTTAAAAAAAACCAACTTTCCTTCAAGCTGGAACGATTTTGCAAAGAAGAATAAGTATGGTTTTCAGCTTCCAAATGTTGAAAGTTGGTAGAAATATATGCTTTCTTCAATGAATCCCACCACTCTTTTCCAGTTTCCAGATAAAAACAATTATGTATCACCTCAGAATTATGTGTTGTCTTGGTCTATGTCATAAAGTCCAAATAAAGGATGCTTAGGTTTGTGGCTTTAATTGACAGAATGGAAAAGATAAGCGCTGCGGTTGCAGAATCTAAACATTCTTGCAGTAAATTCTGACTTTTTCAATCCGTTTGAGAACCATGTGAAGTTAAATTAATCTCATCCTCAGACTCGGCACTAGATCTTGATTGCTTACATAACTAATCCGAACCAGCATTTCTCTGATCTGTTTTCCCCTTTCTCTCTCTGCAGCTTTCTCAGTTTCATGCTCATTGTTGCCTCAGTTCCAACATAAAGCCTCCAGAGGGCCTCTGAAGCTGCCAAGACACCAAGTGTGATTTCTCCCCTGTCAGTCCCACACCAGCAAATGCGTAGGAGATGCTTTCCTCTGCCAGTGAAAAGGTGGGTGAGTGATGGACGTGAAAAAAAGTTTACCACCGCTTGCCTTTTTATTCCTGTCTGTGGAGCACCCAGAAGGGAGTGATGTGGAGGAAAATCTGAGCCAAAAACCCTCCTACCCCTTATGAAAAAGGAGTGCAGCAGTAAATACTTTGCAGTGATTACATAATGCAATCTTAGGCAGAGTGACATCAGTAAAACCCTTGCTATCACGATCAGAGGGTATAGATTGGGGCAACCAGGGCAACTGGATTTGACCCACTTACTTAAATGTTGATGAAAATATTTTAAAAAACTCATAATCATAATAAATAGATCCACCATGATTACCACAAGTGAAGCAAAGGGATAAACAAGGGCAAGCAAAATACCCTCAAACATGAGAACAAAAGTTCCAAAATCTCCAGAGATCCGCAAAACAAACCACAAACAGAAAAGCGCAGTTAACAAGGAAGCAGAACCTGCAGACAGAATGGAAATTAGAGATGAGCAAAACAAAGTTAAACATTTCTTACAATATTGTGTGGTACCCATTGTGACCAAAAAGTTGAAGAACAGATGAAAAATAAAGTCAAGGGCGTCTGTCAGCCTGGAAAGGATTATAAAGACTTTTTATTCTAGAGCTTTGTAAAAGATAGTGAACCGCAGTGAGAGACATCCACAAATAAAAACATGGAAAAGGCTTGAAATCGTCCTAAGACTTGAAATATTTTGGGAAAATATTCTGCTACATCCAGCTTAAAGGTAACACAGCATTCCAGAAAAATAACATAATACCTACATTCAAACACGGTGGTGGTAGTATGATGCTCTGTGGCAGCCTTCCTGCCTTAGGATTTACTGTAATGGAACAGTCAATTCTGCTCCTTTGCAAATAATCCTGACGGATAATATCCAGCCATCAAGCATCCTTTGGTTATGCTATACTACAGTGACCACACCATAAATGGCCTAGTCAAAGTTTGAAGAAATCTTTTTGAGATGCTGTGGGCATGCATAAAACCCCATGGGCTATGTGGCAGAATCAAACCATTTCTGCAAAGAAGAGTGGGATACAATTCCTCCATTGCTTTAATGGGCAGGTTTGCACCTAATCAAGTCATTTAATGACTGGATTTTGTATTTATCAGAATTTAAAATGTCTGAATCTGAAACATTTGACTGTAAAACAAAGCAAAACAACAAGTAATATACTTTTTCATAGCACTCTACTCTGCATTGTATTGATTTTCACCATTCCTCTGACCTGAACAGACACAAAAGCCAAATTTTCTCACAGAGTTTATTGCTTCACAGATCAATGAGGCGATTAAAGCTGTTTAAATCCCTCTTTTTGTTTGCTTTGTGCACTGGAATCTCCTTTTATCCTCAAAAGTGCTGTGCTTGCAGGGTGTTCCTCTGCTCCATGGGGAAGGCAGTCTCTTGAACTTGTGCGCCCCTGGAGCCAGAAAGCAGACATTTCAGATGTGACCTTTGGTTTTGCGTTTTTGCTGCATGTCTCCCACGCAGATATCTTTGGAGGGGGGAAGAGACTACACTGCCCCAACCAGGGGGCAGATGGGGATGATGACTCATGCAGCACTCCTCACCCTTTTTCATCCTGGCAGTTGACACAGTGATGTAGAGGATAACAAAAATATTGTTTTGTCACTGCTTCATCTCTAAGCCTCCAAGCTGCCGGCTTACAGAGCTGAGAACAGGTAACAGTGAGTCAGCACCAATTTAATTCATAAACCTACGCTGTGATGCTCAGGGATTTGCTTTTAAGCTGATTTTAGCTTTTCTCCCTCCCTCTGCAAATTAATTATCTCACAACACTGCATCAAGATCCTCGAAAGTTTTTCTCGCCTTTAACTTTGCATGGACTTGAGGGGAGAATGGAGCAACGTAACAAGATGAAACTGCACAATTAGGCTGAACTCTGTATACATTTGGTAGTTTATTCTCATTAAGCCCCCTCACTAGCCACTGGGGGTGTTTGTGCTTTATGTGACTATGTGCTACCACCAGTGCAAACGATCCTGCAGCAGACTGAGTGATGCCACAAGGATTGCGGCTCCTAATGATCCCCGCTGAGACCTCTCTCACCTGGTAGTGAAAGAAATCTGTCTTATAGGGGTGTATAAAGTGCCACAGTGAAAGAAAATGTCAGAAATAGGCTTTTTTAAAATGTTATTGCGAGAAAATCAAATGAGTAAAAAGAGCTGAAATAGAAAAATATATTTTTAATAAGAATTGTCAGTTACCTCCAAATTGCATTTTACACTCCTACTTGCGAAAAGGTAGGGATGTTTTGCTTTCTGGTTACATTTTCTGAAAAAGGGTCATCTTAACAACAGTTTATTGTTTGCTGAGGGTCATTGAGGTTCTGGGGTACAGAGTTACGAGCCTCTACGTGGCGATACTGCAGACCACTCCATTTGAGGTAGTGGTGCGCCCAGGAAGATGAAATTAGACCTGTTCATGTAGGGGGGCAATGGCTGGATGTATGATGTTACTCAGGTAATTTTGGGGTTGTTTCTGTATCGACTAGACACACCTGCCTAGGCTGTTACACCACCACCAAGGACTCGTCTGGTGACTGCAGTGGCCAACTAATAGGGCTGTCATTGACGCCATCATTTCTTCTCAGTGTGAATCAACTTTCATCAGAGACCCAGTGGGACCCTGTCCAGCGTAAAGACTCATGGACTAATGCAAGGTGATTATGTGTTCCTGGTGGTTGGGTGTCGTTGCTGGTCGCCTAGTACCCAGACGACACCGATGTAAATGGTTTCAAATGGTCTAATGTGACACTTAGGTGCCTCTCGCCTTTGTACCATTGTACTCACCTTTGTATGATCATCATCTGGTTCCACAGAGACCTGTTCATGATGCTCAGGTTCACAATGGTACGTGGTCAAAGGATGTCAACTTCTGTGCCTTTCTGACTTTCATTCTGCCTCCATTTGCAACCTGCTGATGACTCAGTGGTTGTTTCTGTTTGAGGACATCCTGTTTGAAGCCACAAGGCGCTGCTGATCAGTTGTTTGGTGCTGTCTTGGTCTCATGATGTCCAAATGTGAAAAGCATGAAGAGGAGAACTTTCTAAATGCTAGTTCTGATCAAACCAGGGATTTTATTGCCTGATTCGTTGTGAATTTTGCCGTTAAGCTCCATCCAGCAAGTTGTGCAAAAATGACTGAAACATTGAAGATTTCATAATGTACAAACAAGTCTAGAGAAGGTCACATTAAGTTCACCTGTAAACGTTTGAGTAATTTTAAGATTCATCCTGGAATTTAACCGTAAGTACATTGTAATTTTTTTCTTAAATATAAAATACATTATAAATAAAAACGCACGGTCTGTAATCATGGGTTGTTATGAAAATTAATATCTTTTCTGCCAGATGTAGTCCAATAATAGCCAGCCATTGAAAGATGATGTGAAGGTTAACCTACAGAAAGGGGCTCAAAAGTCTGCACTTTTTCAGATTCATTTATTTTTATTATTATTTTTACCCGTCTTAGAAGTATAAATAAAGATGTTTCTTATATAATACGGCAGATATGACCTTAGTAGTCTGGCTTTAAATATGGAACCTGGATGTATGGATGGATACAAGATTTAGATAACAAGCATTGGACAAAGGTTGAAAATCCAAGAACTTTTTTCCCATGTATTGTTTTCTTTTTCTATGCTTATATAAATTTGGAAGAATAAATGGATTCAACACCTTTCCGGGTTACTTTGTACTTTTTCCCCTTTTTTTTCTTACCTCAGACATCTGTACCTACGTGACATTCATCTCCGGCATAATAAATACCTCATGAAAAAAAAAAAAGCGGCCACCTTGTGGTCACAAGTATAATGGCAGGAAAGCGATGTAAAGATTTTCTAACATTTTTTAAGCAGTGGTAGCTTTGGGCATTTGGTCATTTTAAAATAAAAGAATTAACTTAAATTGTCCCTCTGTCCATCCATTCATTGATAATTAATTAATACGTTGTACATTAAAGGACATAATTATTTTTAGAGTTTGAATCAGGTATTCCCATCTTAGTATCTAAAGATCTCTGTACTTGAAATTAAAGCATAAAAATTGTTTTCCTGATTTTATTTGGGAAATTCTATGATTTATAAAATGCTCAAAATATTTCCCCGTTAACACTGTCAACAAGGAGATTTATTACTCTATCCCAGAACAACCTCAAAGAGAGGCTGGGCTGATTATGAATGCATGATACACTTTTAGGTTTTCATTTTAATAACAGTTTGAAAGCAGCCATAATTTCCTTCCACTTAACAATTATGCAGTATTCTCTGTAGCTCTAGTGTGAGTAAATATGAAAGAGTTCAAGGGGTATAAATACTTTTGCAAGGCACTGTATATAATTAGCATTCTTCGAAGTGAAGCCGTCCAGTTATTTGCTTCGTTTTACTTCACATAGAGGCTGTCAGAGCTCCGCTCGAGTGTTGAATGCACTTTTATTGTTCAGTTGACAAACATAACAGTGTCACCATTTGTAGAGGGATAGAGAGTAGATGGTTACATAAAAAAATAGAAAATCAACAATGAAAATGGTCGCACGGGGGAAATGTTTGCTCCCTGTGCCCAACACAAACGTACAGCTTGAACAGTGTCCAGATCCAGACATGTTTGATTTGCACATTTCCACAGCTTTAGATCCACCTCAAACAATAAAGAGTCCTTTCTTTTTTTTTTGTCGTTGTTTTCTAGCCATGCATACGATCCAAGTGTTGAGTCAGAGTCTTTGTTTGAGCTGGGACTGTCAATACAAAATATATACACTACCGTTATTGTGGTCAAGCTCCTCGTTTTACTACTCATCAACATGAGTCTGAATCCTTTCGGCACAGAAAGGATGCTGCAGTTCTCAAGTGCTTCTTTTCATACTGATTGCCGAGGGGGGGAAAGGAAAAGTTGGCATCTTCACCTTGAGCGCCAATGATTCTTGAATCAAGTGTGTGGTGATAGTCTTTGGTGGAAATTCAAAGAATGAAAATACTCTTTGTCCCATCAGAATGAAGCATTTAGTTACACTACTACACAGCAATCTGCTGTCAGAGTCTCCCAGAGAGGAGAAAAGAAAACATCATACAATATGTGAAAGACTGCCATGTGAGAAAATGGAAGAGATGGCTGCATGTGTTTTTAAAAAGAAAAACAGACTTAACCATTTTTCTTTCCAATGCTGTTTTGATCAACTGAAAAAAAAAAAGTATTAGAAAATGGAGGCGCCTTCAGGTCACCTCTGTATTTCAGCCCTGTGATGAGTAGAAAAACTGCACAAACTAAACTGGAGGGGGAAAACAATTAACATATAGCATCTCTAGTACTCTGAAATATCTGAAATGGCTGGTTTCCAGGAAAGCTTTATTGGATTGATATGGAGTCAAGTCATGGAAAAAGAGAAATGGATCTCTATGTGAAGACTGCAGTCTGTGGTTGTTTGCCAAGGATCTGTCTCCTCAATACCTGAAAAGATCAAAACAAACAACAAAGAAACTAACATAAGGCGAGGGCATGTTCCACTTTATCGTTTGTCAAATTCTCTTGTGGCATATCCTTCGTTTTTTCTCATCCAAGATGTATGCACTACTCACTTGTCCTTATTAATTATCGTGTCAGAGAGTTTTTATGCTCCGCTGAGCTGATATCAATTGCATTCAAACGTGAATTTGTCCTAAATGTAGCTGACGTGTGCATGTGTGTATATGTCTAAGAGCGAGTCTGTCTCCTGAAAGTCAAAAGACCCCCCAGGGGGGTTATTGTATATTGCACGAGGAACAGCAGGGGTCATCCTTGTCTGGCTGGGCGGCGTAGTCCATCTGCCGAACTATTTCTGCAAACAGTTCGTCTACCATGGTTTTGCTTTTGGCCGAGGTCTCCATGAAGGGGCAGCCCCACTCCTCTGCCAAGGCCTGGCCTTCGCCCGACGACACCTCCCTCTCGCTTTCCAGGTCCACCTTGTTTCCCACCAGGATCACGGGGACCTTCTCGTACCTGAGGACGCAGACACACTGAATGAACTACAGGTCATGAGGCGTTCAAGAGTAATCAGTTTGTTTTCACGTTTATTGAGGTGGAGCAGATGTGCACACAGACCCAGAATAAATTATTGTTTAACTGCAGCAGTATAAACCTACAGAGAAAAAACAATGCTAAAAAAATGCTGCAGTCCCCTAGCAAAAGGCTTTGGAGAGTTTGTTTACTTTTCATAATATCTTCCTCAATGTGCGCAAGACCAACATTTTTGTTTGTCCTGCCTTGTTTGTCAAATGGAGTACTAGGGTCAAGTTAAGAAAAAAAATTACCGTATTTTCCGCACTATAAGGCGCACCTAAAAACCTTCAATTTCCTCAAAAACAGACAGTGCGCCTTATAATGCGGTGCGCCTTATATATGAAAAAAGTTTTAAAATAGGCCATTCATTGAAGGTGCGCCTTATAGTGCGGAAAATACGGTAATAACATTTCAAGAATGTTATGAGAATAAAGTCGTACGAGAATAAAGTCATATTATAAATTTATTATCATATTATTACGACCTTATTCTTTTGTATACTACTTTTGTATCATACAGCTATATTCTCGTAATATTCTGACTTTATTCTGTTAATATTTTGACTTTATTTTTGAGATATTTTGACTTTATTCTCAAAATATTCCTGACATATTAAAATTTTATACTCTTAACTCTAACACTGCTCTAACCCTATATATAGGCAAGCTAATCAATGACAACATTTTACTGCAACCATTTCTTTGCTTATAAATTTAGCACATATTTGCCTCTTTTGAATGTTTTCCAATCTTTCCAATCTTAAGGATGGCTATAAAGAAATAGGCTTCCGTCTCACACCGTCTTTCCTCTTCAGGAAAACAAGAAGTCAAGAATAAGTAATTGAATATTCCTTGACACTCTGTTCAACTAAAAAACTCCAAATGATAAAGAGTTACTTAATGGAAATTTTAAAAAGACTCTCCACCCAATCAGCCTCATGTCTGACCTAGAAGAATACGGGAAATGGGCAGCAGATCTATGACCTCTGAGGACAGGAAGTGTCCACGACCCTTTGCCCGTCACTGTGGAGTTGTGCTACTTTATGGACAGCCAGAGGAGACGTTTAAATAAATGGGCTGCTGCTTGGTAATCACAAAACAGGGAACCAAGATGCGGTTTTAATAATGTCTTCCCTGCATCAGGTGTGAGAAATGAGGAACATGGCAGCTCTGCAAGACACTTTGTACACATCAGAGGGAATAACAAAGCTCCAACGATCAGAGAGAGAGCACAGATCAAGAGTATTCACAACCTTTAAACAACACGTTTCTCCTTTCATCCATCTCTGTGAACAAAGCAGATGCTGGACCTGCCGTTTTAGATAAATATACTCAATCTACCCCAAGCACCATTAATGTCTCAACATTTTACACACTCTGCTACCACATTATGAAGCATGCATGCTGTTTACTTAAAAAAATTAAAAAAAAACGGTCATGCTTGTTTGCCGGAATGAGAAAGAAAATGTCTAATTCTGAATAAAGAGTAGGAGAACATCTCAGCTTTTATGCTACTTCAGGTCCCTGAGCGTCTTTAAGGGGCTAGAACCTCAAGTTTCAGCGTTAAACGAGCTTGAACTTCCAGGCTTTGATCTCCTCATGAATACAGAATCCTGTGAACTTTATTCTCAACCAGCCATCTCTGTTCCCTGGACCAGCTCAGCAGATGGAGACCAACCACCAGGAATTAGGGGCTTGACCAAATGCATGACAGAGATCCAATTTCATCTTAGAAGCTGCTTGAATGAGAAAGTTCTGCATTCGGTATGCAGAACCTGAGTCCTGTAATTACTTCAGAGCTCTTTCGTTGGTGGGAGGCGTCAGCGAAATGTTTACTTTTAAAGCGCTTTCCAATTAGGAAATAATAGTATCTAGCAAATGTATTAAATTCCCTTAATGTTTCACAATTATAACTACAAACCTTTATGGGATTTTATGTGATAGCACAACACAAAACAGCACATAATTGTGAAGTGGAAGGAATAGCAAACAAAAACCTAAAAAACCTAAAAAAAAAACCTAAAAAAAAATGCGAAGGAACACATCACACAGGTGAGGGATAAAGTTGTGGAGATATTTAAAACAAAGTTAAGTAATAAAACAACATCCAAGGCTTCGGCCATCAAACAGAGCATCATTCAATCCATAATCTGAACAGTATAACTTAACTAAAAATATACTGGTCAGAGCACAAAAGGAAACTTTTTGGTTTAAAAGCTAAACCATGTTTTTTGAGAACATCCCCACAGTGAAACACGGTGGTGACAGCATCATGCTACGAACAGGAAGAAAAACTTTTTTTTTTTTGCAAGTTTTGCATAAGTTCCAGTTTCTAGATCTGCAGAGATTTTAGAGACACGGCTAAAAAAATGGAACTGAATTTGTAGAGAGAGACAGTTCTAGAAAATCTACACTAACAGAGGCAAAGTAGATATGATGTAGATGTATGATGTAGATATGATACTTTGGTGATTTTCCACTTTGCAATTATGAACTACTTCTTTGTCTATCACATAAAATCCATATGAAATCTATTTAGTTTGTGCTTGTAATGCAACAATATGTACATGCATCTCTACCAGGGTAAAAAAAACCAACATTTGGTTAAAATCTTTAGGAGGAAAAAAGCTGAAGTGCGTCGCCCCTGATGTCATTCTCATAACATAGCTGATTGGCTTATGTATAAAGTCACTATATAGTTATAAAATGCTTATTGCAGAAACATTTAAAAGAACTTAAATGGGAATTAACAAGATGCTTTCAATTGTCGAAGTCAAAGCAAAAAACAAATCCAAAGACACATAGTTAAATATATCAGTATCTGCAAAATGAATTTAACACGACACAATTGTTAGGATCTGGAACTAATTACTATATTTAAGAAGCAATTTATATATTAAAAGATAACATTAAGTCACAAAACTAGAACCAAATAATAAAGCTGTCCCTCGTCTTTCAGTGGCAAATTTCAATTTGTTGTGCCAGCATACATACAAAACAACAAAAACAGGAGGAAAAAAAGGAGAGAAAAGGCAGCATTTCCAGACAGTTTGTCCTCTCCATGGAAATCTCTCTGCTGCACCTGTCAGAACTGCCTGTGTGTCAAATGTCTAATTTTCACACAGATTCTGCTCAGTTTCACCTGAATTAGCATTACTTTGCTTGTAAATTAGGTTTTTAAGTAGATAGTTTGCCTTCAATGAAAATATGTTTATCTCACAGTGTGAAGCAGCTTTGAGAAACATCAGTATTCATGTTAACTCGTTGTCACACACTGGAGTCCCAAAATTGACTCTAATTAAGGAGCTATTGGGCATTTTTTCTCTCCTGGAAACATGTGAACATGTTTCTGGTGTACAGATCTCTTGTGATTCGCTAAAAATCACTGTAGAAATCCAAACACTCGGTTTATTCCAGGAAGGAAAACCACAAACGTCTTCAGGGAACAAGGAGATGTGGTTTAAAATCCGAAACAAATCTGAACTATTTTTCAATGTATCAACTTTAGCTCAAAGTGGGATTATTTTCCCAAACCCAAATTTTCCAAATTCAGTCCTTAATGCTCATTTTAAAATACCAAATGAATTTATAGAAAATTCTTCTGTAGAGAGACTTCAGACAGAACCTGCAAAACCCAGACACTGAAAAAGAAAGGAAGGGAATGACATCAGGGAGGAAAGAAAGAAAAGAAGGAATGACACAAAGGAGGATGGAAAGGAACAAAATGGGAATCTGAAGAAAGAATAAAACAGAAGAACAAAAGAAGGGAACAAAGGAATGACACAAGATAGACAAACTGAAAAAGAAATACATTTACAAAAAGGAAAGACCCAGATCTCTGCGTCAATAACAGGAAAAGAAATGAAGCAAAGACAGAAGGGAGGAAAGAAAAAATGACACAAGAAAGGAAAAAAGGAATGACAGGATACAGGAAAGAAAGAAAGAAAAGAAAGAAAAATAGGATGGAAGAAATAAAGGATAGAGTCACGGACTGAAGAAACAAATGAGTCAAAGAAGCAAAGAAGTAAAGTCACAAAGAAGAAATGACACATGAAGAGAAAGACGAGAAGGAAAGAAGGAAGGGCACAATGAAGCATTAAGAATACAGGTAGCATGGGAAAATGAAAAGACAAAAGGAAAAAAGGAAAGAAAATGTCAGAACAACCCAAGGAAGAAAGGAAGGGTAAGAGGGTGGTATGAAAGAAGGAAGGGCCTGAGGAAGTAGAGAAGAAATGCAACGAGGAAGGAAGCAGGAAGGATACAAGCAGGAAACAAAGAAAGGAAAGAACAAAATGATGCCAAAGGGATTATGACTTTTAATCAGTAAACAAATCCTTTAAAAGACCTAAAGTGTTTCTGCTTTGGATTTACAGCACCCATAGATCACAGACAATAATTAGTCAATCAAGCTGCTGAAAAAATAAATAAAAATAAAGATAACTAAACATAAAAAAAGTTGCTTCTGATCACTCCATGGTGATTTGTGGCCTCTGATTTTAGGCAGATCAGTTTTATTTTTAAAGAACATTTTCAGCAACAAGTCGATTCAAAGTGCTTTGCATTTAAAAGCTGTACAGTCTTGTTGTCATGATGTGCAACTCATTTGGGCTGCACCAAGATGGGAAAACATTATAAATACATGTGTTACATAAAGAGCACGTGTGTATATATAGCCATAATAATAGAGGAGAAAACCAGCCAGCGGTCTCAGGGGTCTGACATGGTGGCTGCCACGGATACTGAGGCTCCCCGAAGGCGTGAACACACAGGGTGTCAAACACTCTTTCCCTGGACTCAGCAGTGCTTGATATGTCACAGTGAACAAACTCCTCCGTGCAACGCACACAAAAGAGTAAAGAACAGATGAGTAGCTGAGGCTATTCGTGTTTGTCTGAGACAATAACAACATGTGTCGCACTTTAGCCTCCAGCTTGTGAGCCTGATGCCAAAAGGCAGAGAAACACTTAGCCTGCAAACACCCAGACACATCTTATCTATAATGCATGATACAGACCATCTCACACAACCCAGATGAGCAGTGGAGCTCAGAGACATTAGCGCCTCTGGCTTAAATCCGAGTGAACGTCATCGGGATCAATGAAGAGAAAAATATTCCTTATCTGGCCCAATAAGGTTTTACTGGGAACACTTACTGACAAGCATAAAAAAAAGGCTTCTGCTTTTATCAAACAGGCATTGATTAGAAGCTGCTGAGAGCCTCTGAGGGATCTCCTAAAGCTTATTAAAACAAATTCCCTGCATCTCCCTTAATCACTTTAAACTCAGATAACAAACACCGGCCAAGAAATGCCAAACCGGACAGGATAAATGGACGCTGATCTTAAAAAACTGTATGTACAGTGTTTCTCTGAATGTGATATAGAATAGTAAAAGCGAGCTGGCAATGCTCTTAGCTCCATGGGGGTAATCTCGCCGTCTGCCTTGGGCTCGTGCTCTCACAAAGTACATCACTAAAGAAAATCTGAAATGCAAAGTAGAATTTTACTGGAAATTTGTTCCCGCAGAGCAGGTGGTAAAGGAAAAGAGGTCGTGAATAATTCAGACCCTCATTCATGAGTGTTATCGTCACACATTAGAGCCTCAAACTTTATGTCCTCAGATGTCTGAAAACGATATTCAGACTCGTAGACTCACTAGCCACTTTATTAGGTACACCTGTCCAATTGTTTAAAACAGACAGCAAATCACCACGTGCTCTTGTGTTCGAAAAGATAAAACATCTGCTAAATGGCAGCTCAAAATGCTTCAGTTATGTCAGAGGAGATTCAAGCAGTGATTGGGTTACATCCTGCGTGGATCGCCACGGCAACACAAAGAACAACTCACACCTAAGAGCGATTTAGAGAGACCAATTAACCTAACACTCGTGTTTTCAGACGGTGGGAAGAAGCCGGGGTATCAGGAGAGAACTCACACGCACATGCACGCACACACGCACGCACGCACGCACTCACGCACTCATACACACACACGCGCACGCACACCCACGCACACACGCACACACACACACACGCACACACACACGCACACACACGCACAGAGGGGAGCGCATCTCCATGAATATCGCATGATGATTTTAACGGTTTAATAAAATAACAAAAAGCATTTACAAGTTCATATCCAGCAAAATTAATACTGTGAATCTTTCCGTTATCGTCATTAGCACAGACAATGTTCAGTTTCTGTCAGCTGTCATTCAATAACATGACTTTAACTTTCAGTTTTAGCTTCAATACAAGTCATCATTTGCTCTTTGATTAAATTCAGTATTCATTTCCTTCAGCTTGGCCTGCTTTAAACAATTAAAGCCAAATAATTGTCAAATTGACACTAATAAAACTTGATCAAAAATCTAAACGAGTCTCACCTTTTAAATAAGTGCTTTTTTAATCTAATAGGCTATCATCTGGGATATCTGAGTAAAGTTCAAAGGGTTTAAAGTTACAGGTTTTAAAGTTAAAGTCACGTTGTGAAGCCTTTGATTTTGTCAAGCCCTGCGGGGCACGTACTGCCGAAAAACATGATCACCGTTTCAGATCAAATACACGTTTGGGATTGTGAGGTCTCTACCAACTCAGAAACTAACGCGGGATAAAGTTTAGACACTATTCCTATTTTAGATGTTCTCTAGCTTGGTTCTTCTTTTTCACATTTTCACCACCGGATGGACCTTAAGTCCCACTGCCGATATCCATCCATCCTTTGTAATGTTTCAGAAATTCTAAATGTTTCAATCTTCTTGAACTGGAGATGCAGCAAGTTGTCAGGAATACATTTTTAATTTCTAATTTCCTTGATATGACAATTCATTAAGTATTTATAGTAGGAGGGGAGGAGACGTCGCCTTGCATCTGTGAGATAAAACAATCGTCGTTAAATAGGATCTTACAATAGAAGAACACTGACAAAATGAAACTGTCTCTAGAATCGTATTTATAGCAGATTAGTGTCAATAGCATGGCTGGCATGACTAAAACAGAAGTCTCTATGTGTGTTTTCTACAGCAATGGTCCCCAAATGGGAAAACAATTTTATTTAAATGCTCTGTTGAAGCTTTAATGCTCTGCAGAAAGCAGAGCCTCACTGTTACACGGAAATTTCCAAAAGATGGCCAACATTTTTAAATCCAACAGGTTTCATGACAGTTGAAAAACTCGAAAAGATAAAATAGAGCAACTACTGTTTGAATGCCACTACTGCCAACTCCTAAGAAAGGGAAGCAGCTATCGGCTGCACTAAAAGTCAACAGAGTTCTGGTGAACGACAACCTCGTCTAATTTGCATGATCTTTCAAGTGCGCGACTGATATGGATGTGGGTGAGAAATATCATCATGCCAGAGAAGAAAATAGAGGAAAAAAACTCAATGATTTCTTTGTCTTAAACCACTGCATTTTACTCTCCTCCACCGAATTGTAATTCTCATCCTGATTTCAATGCCTGCAATATCGCAGTAACAAAAGACTGCAAGGATATAATATAGGCTATAGTTTATAAAACGACTTGCATTTACAATTGCATGCAAATAACACTTTAGTCCAGTTGGATGAACTTTAACTGCTGTTCATGTAGAAGCCTGAGATAGATTTTAGTGACTATGAAGCTAAAGTTTACAGAAAGAGGTGGAGGAATTGTAATGGTGAGAACAAATGTAAAGAGCAAAGGAAGTAGGTCATTTGCAGCTGAAATCATCACCACAATATTAATCACACTGATGAAATTGTATGTTTTTCCTAATATCGCACAGGCCTATGCAGCAAACCTTCCAGTTTGTTCCCACTTTCGCTACCGTAGCGTTTAATATCCGTGGTTTTACACAGAAAGAATCTCTGAGTAGAGAAACATCATATCTCTCTGGAGGTTTGCGTTCTCCTTTGAAGACGGTGGAACCATACATCCATGATGGAGGAAAGGACTTGAGCTGTAATGTAGCTCATCGTATATCGCAGCGCACAGAGGCAGTGAGATAAAGCATCTTGAGCCTGCTGCTGGCCTGGCTTTTCATCTCCTGCTGAGTTGGGGCCTCAGGCAGCTGAGAGCGAGGGAAATGTTTACATTCCATATCAAAAAGGTCTTTTATGTTTACAGAGAACGGTTCAGCTGTGTGCAACTGGGTGACAGACCAATTTTCCAGCTTCACTTCTGTTTGTGCTGCTCAATTTGCTGGACTTGGTATGACTTTATCTGAGAGAGATCCCAGTTTTGGATGAGTAATGTCTTATTGTCTTCCTGCTAACGTGTGTTCGGAACGGTTCTGTTTTCGGCTACTGCTTAACAAGCCCAGAGTCGCAAAAAGGCTGATGTAATGAGTCATCTCGCCCCAAAAGCCACTTACAATGTGAATTGTCAGAGGGGAGCATAAAAAAAGAAGTTTAGAAGGTATTATTCTGACATGTTCACCATTTTAATTTAGCAAGAAAGCTTTTGAATTGCAAATTAGCTCCATGTCACATTGAGTCTTGAAATATCACAAATGTATATTATCGCTCAGATCTATGACTGGGGCTGGATAAAAAGCCTTTGTATTGTCAAGACAATGAAGCTCTCATTCACTGGAGTATGAATGTCTGACGAGTAGCGCTTCTTCTCCAAAAAGCTCCTCTGATTCGAAGCAGATTCCATCTAGCAGATGTAACCAGCTTGGCTAAAGTGTGTCTTGCTTTCAGAGTGGGTCAGCATGTGTTTACACTCCAGTTTCTGGTATTTCCTGGAGCCATTCTCCTCAAAACTCCCTCAATAGCAAGGCAGAAAGAGGGTTTTCAAAGTGTTGTTCAAACAACATTCTTGTCCTGTGGAGGATAAGATGGATCTGTCAGCATTTCTCTTTGGCAATATTTGTAAATTATCAAGTCTTCTCTAATGATCTCATCTCTTCAGCTAAGTCTTAGGATTCAGGTCATGATGGCCATGGAGAAAGGTTGATCTTGGGAACTTTCCTTATGTTGACTTTGCTAAATATTTTGGACTCAATCATGTACAATTACCTTTATGTCAAAGGTAATCTCTTTTATGTCACGGTAATTTGAAGGATTCATGATGTAATCTCTAGCAAGAGTCCCAGGCCGTTTGGAAGAGGAAACAGCCCACAGCATCACAGGTTCTACACCATGCTTATCAGTGGCCATATTATTTTTTTCTGTACATTTAAAAAAATAAATCATACATAACTTGTTGATGTTAACACAATCACATCAGACAGGACAGCAAGTTACAGGTGTTAATCCTGGGGAAAACGAGACAGCAGAAGAAGCGCTCACGGCTGGGCAAAATACATTCAATACAATATTCACACTGGACAATTTGAATACATACTGTTACAAATGTCAGCAAGTGTGGTACCAACAAACCTGTAAAAAAAAAAAAAAAAGCTTCAAAAACCAATTCAGAAATCGGAAAGAGCTAAAACAGAGTAAAATAAAAGCCTGTGAGCTGTACATAAAAGAGGTTTTGCAGGTGCCCAAGCATCATGGCTGCAGGACGACATGTTAAATGATAGTACCATGTTTCACCTCTGTCTTCCACACAGTCCTCCGACCACGGTCTGTTAAGTTGCCAATCACAATCTATCCCTTGTGTAACCTTAACCGTGGCTGAAGAGAGGAGTGATGATGTCCCCGGCAAACAAGCAATCCCGGGAGTAATCACAAGCTCTTGTGGCCTCAGTTCAAGAAGCCCTGCCTGTGCTATGTGCACACACTGATAGACGCCGACAGAGTTCAGAATGAAAGCGACACACTACAGCGCCTCTGACCTGAGCGAATGCCAATACGGTTGTGACAGGTCATCAGTGTTTTGGCAGCAGCAGACAAAACACAAGACTAATCGAACAAGTGAGGTTTGCTCAAAAACACTTCTTACAGAGACGTGAAACAGATCGGGCCAAAAGCTGCAGAAATATGTGGCTCAGAAGGTAAATATCTCCTGATTTCTAATGCAGTCATGACCATGTTTCATTTCTTTCGGCCTGTGATGCAATGCCCTGTGTCTTTTTGTTGTTTAAAACTGATGCAAGCTGGGTGTCATGGCTGTCTCCGCTCTGTGTTGACGGACAGCAAACTGACTTCAGAGATGGATAGCATAAACATCTTAGAGGCAGATATAGAGCAAAGCCACAAAACTGCCAAAGACGAAGAACGTTTGGTCACAGCCACATTCCTGTCTGAGAACTCAAGCAGGCGAGAATATTTTTAAAAAGACTCCATTGAAAACAGGAATGAAATATAGAGATTTTGACAAATGGAATTACTTTCAGGTACGTATTATGACCCACTCCAAGTGTGTAATGTTGCAACACTGTAGTGTTTTGGATTTTCTGAGTTCATATATTTTTCAAATTCAGGATGGGTTTAGGGGGCAAACACTGGCAGATGATGCAAGGAGACAATCAATAACGATAGTTGGGTGTTTGGAGGAACCTTTAATGAGAAGTTTCACTACAGCACCTCTGCAGGACGTTTGGTGGAGATATCAACCTTTTTGTCTTTGCTTTAAAACCTGAGCCAGCCAGCTGGTGAATCAGAATCAGGTGAAACAAAATTAACTACATTCATATCATTAAGATCTCGAACATGAAGTCAAAGAACAAGGAACTGCTTAAGAAGGGACAGTATTGCCTACATGTCCAGAAATGTCTGTCATTCTTTCAGGTTGAGAAAGAGGCGAAGAGAGCAAAAGGCAGACAACAGGAAGGCTGACCGGAGTAAAGCGCATTATCAGTCATCAGCTCACCTTTGAAATAACTTTGTTTGAGCTGGATACACCTGGGAAGGTTCATCACCGTTCCTTATTTTCTCCATGTTTGGGTTGTGGTTCTCACTTCGCTGCAGGGCCAAAGCCTAAGAAATGGCTTACAACCCCAACCAGGCTGATAGATGTCAATGACTGTTTTCTGTCTCATCTGTTTTTGAACTTCCTTAGATATTTTAGCCCTCTTCCTCTTGTCACAGGTTCTACTTAAGTGCTCTGTGCTTGAATCCCTCTCCCTATAGTTGTATTCTATAGCGAGAGGGGTTTCTCTCTTGCTATAGAAAACAATGAGAGAGCAATGCGAGTTAGGCTAACTCTTTTAATTCACTAATCAGTAAAGTGTTAGACACCCTTTTAAAATGTCAATTCCCAAAAATGTTGGCTCGTTCTAAAATAGTACAGCCCTGCCGATTACAGTGGCTTTTCTCTCACACACACAGTGTGACATCCCCTCTGATCCTATTATAAATGATTAATGGAAACTAGAGTCAACTAAAATTGATATTGGCAGGTCAAATTATTACAAAAACTGGGAAATCGAATATCAGAACTCAACAACAACAAAAAAAAGATTGTTGCATCTTTATTAGCTACTAATCTGTAATCTGTGTGATATTTTTTCAAACATCCTGCTTAGTTATGTGACTTACTAAAATTTTGAAGTCCACGTTTACTGAATTTCGTTCCAGTGATTAGTCACAGTATGTAGTAGCGACTTGGATTAATCGAACTGTGGTCTCCTCATGCTACAATATCCTGTAAGTCAAACTTGTCAAATTTGTCAACAGCAAACAAGCTGAAACAATCAAGAGCAGTTCATTCTAACTTTCCAACAATCATTTAAATTTTCCTGGTCAAGAATCAAATTCTAGTAGTGCTCAACAAGAATTTTAAATTCAAGTATTAAAATAATCTTTACAATATAAGCAGATCATTGAAACATATTTGAGATAAATCTGGAGCATTTCCTTTCTTGCAAGAGAAATCTGATTGAAATTCTCCCCTAGCCAGACTACGTTCCTCTTACTTTCATATAGGGGTAGACCTGTCCCCTGCTGTGTTCTCACTTTGACCTGGATAGGGGTGATGGCATTGTGAGGATTACACTTCTTGATTTTTCCAGTAGCTTCAACACCATTCAGCCTCCTCTGCTCAGTGATAAGCTGCTCAGAATAGGTCAGTGCATCTCCTGTCTCTTGGGTTGCCGCCTGTCTGTCAGAAAGGCCTCAGTCTACGCGGCTGGGGAGCTTCCAGATCGATGTGATGGTCAGCAACACACTCTGCTCCCCTGTTCAACCCCCTGCAACCCAACATTTTCACCAAGTCATTCTTGTTTGCTGTTTTAGAGCACAGGAAACATTAGAGAAGAGCGCAAATTTTTTGAAGCGGATCTGTTTGCTCTTAAACGATGCCAATCGAAACAGGATTGTGCTAAACTTCAGAACGAAACAATATCTGACCAAGCATTGATTGGAAGGTCGAGTTGCTGTCATGCTGTTTTAATCTCTGAAAAGTTTCTACATGGGTGCAAGCATGAGGTAAAAAAAACAAAACAAAACAAAAAAACCTATGACACATAAACATTTTAGAAAACATTTAAGTTATCTTACATGCATAAAGTATTTATATAGTTACATGTTTCATTTGCATTGTGCTTACAATACTGCCGTGGCATAAAGACTGAATGAGTACTGTCTGCCATGACAACATTGTCTAATTTGAAATGCTTTTGAAATGCCTTGCTGCTGAAATGTGCTATACAAATAAAATTTGATTTGATTTAATAGGTTTTTCTCCTTACAAACTTAAGTATCGTCCAAAATGTCAAGGCTTTATACACAGTTTAAAGCCTTGACCTGTGAAATTATTGGACCTCCAAATGGTCCAATAACTACTAGCTGAATTAATCAGAAATTAAAGTCAGGTCTGTGATGTCAGCTACTCTGAGCATTTGGCATTTTGAAGTGAGTGGTGTAGATAGAGCCTCTGTTTCGTGTATCACAGGACTGGACCAAGTTATTATTATCAGCTCAATTCTGCAACATACATAAATGTAACTGCAAACGTTTGTGCGGTTTCTTTTGCAGCAGCATCTCTGTGCAGCACAAATAACATCTTGAAATTGCAACATGCAGAACGAAGTTCGACTTGACCCAAAAATCCACTGGCAGCTTGGCTTGGCTGGAATCTGATGCATAGAAAGGCAACGGTAGAATGTAACTTACTTGGAGTCAAATATTGTGATACATTTGAAACCTTGTGACTGACTCCCTTTTAGATCATAGTTATGTAATAAACATGTAACCACAACTATCTGTCTGTCTGTCTGCCTATCTATGATGGACGCGGAGGTCTGTAAACAGAAATCCTAAAATTCCTTCTGCACAATTTAACATAAAATGTGCATACTGCTCCTGGGATCGATCTCTATTTAAAACAAATTCGATGTAGAATCTGGGTTAAATATTTTTAATGAAGTTAAGGGAACGCACTGGTGTACCAGGCTTATATCTGAACCGTTTGGAAGCAGAGGAGTACTAAACGAACTGATGTGTAGGAGGAGTGTGTGAGGCGTGATGTTTTCGCTCCGGAAAATAGATTCTTCTGTGATATCAGAAAACAGCACAAGACTCAGTGATGGGTGTTAAATCACACTAAGAGCCCGACTGCGTGTGAAGTGTGAACACGCAAGTACACATATTTACATATAAACACACCGCCACACCGCTCAACATACTTTTCCCACTTTCGAATCATATGGGGGAACCATGTTGACCTCATTCTTTCAAGCAACAGGGATGTTCAGGGAGTATACCGCACGTAATCTACACCCAGCCGAGTGACGGGAGACAAGCAAATTTATGTTGGTTGTTGCATTTTTATGAAGCATCATGGATCAGATATTGACACAACTGTCATAGGAGACAGAAAACTACAACCCTCAAGTCAGACTCTTCTGCAAACTCCACATGATGAGGCTCGAACAAAGTAATTCGCTCCATTTTGGTGTGAGACATTTTCTACGGTAGCATTGAGACATGGCGAGGTACAGCTTCAAGGCATTTTAATGAGGTGGCAATGAAAATTAAAGATGCGACCAGACCTCTTTGCTGTAAACTGCCATCCAGCAAGGTGAAAGAAATCTCCTAAATGTTTTTATTGCTTATAGAAAAAAAAGACAAGTTAGGTTGTTTTTAAATACTTTCTCTCAGTTTATTTATTTATACAGATAGTAAAATGTTGTAGATGTAAGAAAGCCCAACTGACTGCACATTGTTTTGGACTTAGCAGGGGTTACTCATACGAAGAACGGAAAAAAATTGAGAGACCACTGCACTGAACCCTCATTGAAAACCTCATGAATATTCTACCAAAAATTTATTTCTGAACTGTCCTGAATTAAAACATTAGTATTGTTGTTTTCTTTGCATCAGTTGAGGTCTGACAGTACTGCATCTGTTTCATTATTTTTGACCATTTCTCTCTCTTTTTTTTTTTTTTTTTTTTTTTTTACAAATAATCACAAGATTTCTGCTTGAAATTTTGGAAACGTATCAGAAGTTCATAGAAAAAAATAACAATGTTCATTTTACTCAAAAATATACCTATTAAAAGTAAAATATTTTATAGGTATAAAAGATTTGAACAGAACTGGTGTTTTGAGAGGACACAGCACTCCCAAAACACAAACACACCGGACGAGTCCTTTGACTGTCATCCCCAGTGTCTAATGAGCCGTAAAGATAAATAGTTAAACAAACTGAAAGAAAACTTAAAGAAGGAAATATTTCAGGACAGAAAAAAAACAACAAAGTCACACTGGTGAAACCAAGGGACTTTCCACTCTTACTCACTGAACACTGTTTTAAAACTTCAATTGGCAGCATGCCTGTGTGCTCGCTATCGGAGCAGATAGTTTGACTAATTAGCTAACACTGCCAGCTAATGCTTGCAGTGTTAGTATGAAAACAGACAGGAAAAAAGTCATAAAATATGAAGTAATAAGCATTTGGAAAATTACACCTAACATTAGAGGTGGTTTATTCTCATTTTAGCTTACGGCTTTATTTAAAATCAAAACAAATACATTTCGTAATAAGTAGTTAATTGACAAGCGATCATTACGGTCTTGTATTAGTTTAGTAAAATTTGAAAAAATGTTCCTCAGATGTCTCACATTGAATCTGTTAGATGACTTTATAACGTCTTTTTAAATTATTGAGTAAACACAGAGTCTTACACTGTGGTATCGCTAATCAAGGTCAAATAATAAGTAATACCACCTTGATGATTTAATGCCGGCTTATGTCTATAGGATAATAGTGTAATTTAGCCTTAAGCTGAGTTTAATTCTGAGTCCTTTGGCTCTCGTCCCCAGTGTCTGATGAAGCGCCCCTTTTATGGATCAGTGAACGGTGCCTGCACACTGAAACTCACAAAGTGATCGAATAAAAACAGCAAGGCTGCTGCTTCTATGAATCTGCACACTTAAGTTCACAGCGGGACATTGCGACATTGTGAAATGTAAGCATAAAGTACGTCTGCACAGTAAATGGGACTAAAGCTGAGCAGCAACAGTAACACCGTCATCTCTACAGAGGAAATCAGCAGTTCTCACTGATGACCTCATATTGGGATCATCTGCTCCTCCTACTGACATTGTGCATGGACTTTCCTCTGCAGAAGCTGGCATGAGAGCGAGTGCTGTACTCATCCTTACAGTAGTGAAAGCTGCACTTCTTTGGATCTCTCTGCAGAGCCTCTGTAACACTGACTACACAGCATTCACGGCTGGGTATCTGTAGCAGTATCCAGCACAGCAGACATTAGTCATAGGCTGGTTTGAGATTCTCATAGTATGACAACCTTGAGGTAACAATTTTAAGCAAAAACGTGTCACATTAACTCATTTATTTGAATCAGAGAAGCAAAGTAATCCTAGTTTCCTTTAAAATAATGACTTTTTTTTACAGCTATAATGTTAGTTATATTTCCGTACAGATAAATGTATTTTTGTTATACACAAAAATACATTGTCCTGAATGCTCAGGACATTCTTTCAGACAGCTGACTGGCAGTGCATGGCAACATGCGGAGGACGGTCAAGCATTTTAACCTTTGCACCATGCAGATGAGGAAAACTTCAGTCATTCCAACATTTTTTTCTGGGATCTCAATAAAAGATCTTTAAACTGTATAAACAGTAATGATGGAAATATGTATCTGTCTTAAGCTGCAGTTAAAAAAAACAACAACTTTGGTATGTCTTGAAACCAGAACCAGATAAGATCAGAAGAATCACAGGAATCGAGATGATCTGCTGCCATTAGTTGAATGCTCTCAAATAAGCAACTTTTGACAGGTATTAAGGTAGCTTCCAAAATATTTGAGCTGCCTTTATACTACGACCATGTATGCCAATGATGGAGACAATAGTGTTCATTATTGGTCCAAGTGTTAATCATTCCTAGTGATTATTCTCTGGGCATTTTTCATCTCTGATCAAATGAGTAAATGCCCTGTTCTGCTTGTGTGACTTTAAATAGTTATGTGATTGTTACATAAAATGGCAAGACATACAGTACCAGACATACAACATCACAACTCACTTTCTGACTGCCGAGCAGTGGGAGTTTTTCTTTAATCATTCCTCCTGGTTTTGATCGGAATGATGGCAATGGAAACGGTCACCAATTCTTCACATTGCACCAAAAGTATTGGTGCAATGTGATAACGTGTATGTTTTTGACATTCAAAAAGGCTTTAATCGGTACTATTAAAACCTTTATTTTCCAGCACCTTACATTTTTGACTCCTACAGCAATTCTATTTTGTAAAAAAAACAACAAAAAAAACAACAGGGAGCGCAGACGATGCTCGTTCTAACAATTATCGGCCTGTGCGGTTCAACATTAGTTTGTCAGCTAAGAGCTAAAAGGCAACCATGTGCATTCCTGTGGGAACGAGAGAGTGAGCTCAGCATTGTCTGGTGGTGTTTTCATAAGAAAGCAGCAACGAAGGAGCAGGACAGCCAGATCACCATGGTGTGATCTATGAGCCAGAAACATATTTGCTGTGTATAAGTTTCCTTTGCTTGTACTTTGTGAGAAAATTCAATAACATTTATTTGTTCAGCCCTAGCTGTTCCACCTTTGAGCTTCTCTATAAATCCAAAAACTGAACTATTAGTATACAATTTAACCAAGATCTTGGCCAGAAATTAGTGTTAAATATCTTTTACAGTTAAGTCTCTTCTTTACCTATTCACAAAACACCTACGTGTTGAATTCCCAGATGCACTTCCAAATCCAGAGGAACATTAAAAGCAGCATGAGCCACCAAAGCTTGTTCTTAGTTTGTGTGCTTCAGTTCATACAGTGACTTCTCAACATCTTTACCACTGCACCTTTTTTTTTTTTATAACAAAAACAACTTTTTTATGTGCATGAACACCTCATCTTTACAACTGTTGGAGCTCACAACCTTTTCTAATTTGTCTGCATTTACATTGCACCAATATTTGATCTGATTTCCTCTACAGGCAGTCCCCGCCACTAGTATTTCACTTGGTTTGAGAGCCATGACCGTACGTGATGTCACTATACGGTGATGTGAAGCTTGAATTTGAGAGGTGGGCTTTTATTTTCGATCACGTACCTTTATTTGCAACAAAACGGCAAAAGAAATACAAAGCCAAAACTTACCGCGGCAGTTTTGACACATGGCAAACTCTCTCTAAAGTGAGTTTAGGAAGTGGCGTTAACATTGCACCAACCTTTTCACTCTGATGATCTGATCCCTCATGGGCTTTATGTCCTGAAAGCTCTGCTGGTTGACCAGGCTGTAGACCAGTATGAAGCCCTGTCCGTTCTTGATGTACAGGTCCCGCATGGAGGCGAACTGCTCCGTACCGGCGGTGTCCAGGATCTCCAGCACCGACGGCGAGGAGTCCACCTCGATCTCCTTGCGGTAGAAATCCTCTATGGTGGGATCGTACTTCTCGATGAACGTCCCGGTGACAAACTGCACGGTGAGGGCTGATTTCCCGACCCCACCGCTGCCCAGGACCACCACTTTATACTCGCGCATCGTGGGTTTTTAATCAGCTGGTAAGGGATATCAATCTCCACGCGTCATTGAAATAAAGTCAAAATGTTTCCTCCCCCCCCCGCCAACTCCCCACTGCGCTCACCATCCGCGTCCCATTTTGAACGGGCTCGTCAGTAGCGCTGTCATTGCTCAACTAATGCAGAGCACAAAGACTCGGAGGGTTTCATTGTGGAAATTCTTCCCCATCGCAGACAGGCCAAACGCTGGCATCCGTGGACTGCAGCTGCCCCCCCCCAAATTAACGCACACAGGGAAGATGAAAATATCGCCCGATGATGTGGACCCGTGCGGGGTTTTCATCTGCTTCCCTCAGCCCTGTGTGTGCATCACAAAAAAAAAAAAAAAAAAACTTACTCCACCGAGAACGCCGAAAGTGGAAAAGGGGGGTTTGGTAAAAACTACAGGCACAATTTCTTAGGCTGTGGGGAAAAGCGACACCAGCTAAAACTGCAGCGACACCAAATCACAGAACTTGCGTCTCTTTGTTTTTTCTTCACCATCTCCGGCATGTCTCCGCTTCTCTCTCTCTCTCTCTCTCGCCCCCTTCACCGCGACCCGGAGCAGATTCCAGCCGCCATTCTCTCGGGTGGAGACCCGCGGCCGCTGCGTAACCAGCCGGTCCCCGCTCGGCTTCCGTACCGAGGCAACAGGAGAATAAATAAATATATATACATACAAAATTAAAAAACAAGACGGCCCTCCCTCATCTGACGGACCAGAAAGCAGCCCAATGGCGACCTCCGCGGCTCGCAGGCCTCACTCGGGTCTGAATGGGAGCCACGCTGCGGGAGCCAGTGAGATTCCGCGGAGTCGCTTCCGTTCATGTGTTAAAATTCCCGTCATTCGTTTTCTACGGTGACATCGAAAGAGGGCTCAGCCAATCACAGGGGTGGCTCCAAGGATGTGTATCCAGGAGGAGGAGAAAAGCACCGGATGCTGTTGCTATGGTAACGCTGCATTTTGTTGTCTCTGACACATAGTGGCAGGAGAGGGGCTCCGGTGGTGGAGGTATGCTGGGCAATGGGCACCCAAAGAATTTCCTGACATGCTCAATATTTTTTTTTTCTAAATATGAAATTAAGAGGAAAAAGGTTGTTATGGGCAACACAATCTGTTGCAATTAGTCTACATTTTTAATGCTGGAAAATATTGAAACAGTTTGAAGGAGCTTGAATTAAGACCTTCAATGTTTCAAATTTCGCAAAAATGTTACGTGCTAATATTTCAAGTAAGATCATTTTTGAAATTACCTACATATTTGAAGACATGGATTATTATAGTTTTTTAATCTCAAAATTATTCATACCTTTGGCAGATTTAGTTTGAAAATAATTTCCACTCAACCAAGAATATTGTTTTTGATAAATGAGACAGATATCTTTTAAACAATAACCAAACATAATAATTTTTATAAATCTATTTTTTTTTACATTCTATTTAAAAAAAAAATAGCATGCCGAAAATTATTTGTAACCTTCTGAATAATTTGTTGAAAATTTTTTATCAAATCCTTATAATTGCTAACCGGCTTTGTGCATGTTTTCAATTGGACAATACCAAGGTTAGAAAGATTCCTCCCCATCACTTTCATTTTAAACTCCCTCGATTCTTTATCAGACAATTCAAAGTTTACTTTAGTGTAAATCTGCCAGAGGCAGGAGAATAATTTTGGGTTTAACTGTAACAAATATTTCATAAGCTCTTTAATGGTTTCTGGTTCTATAGAGCTACCAGAGGATTATTAGTTTTCCCCATTTGGCCACTGATTACAAAACTTTCTGAATCCTCCCTGCTGGCAATATCTGAGTGTAAATAGTCTCACCGAGTAAATCTATAATAAACATAAATATGGTAAATAAGTCTGGATTTTGATTTTTGTTCCCAACATAGCAACATGTAAAAAAAAAACACACACAGAAGAAAAAAGAAGTGTGTGTGTGTATTTTGGGTCAATGTTTCCCTAAAGGCACAAGAATTAAGCTAATCAGATAAACATTGTGATGCTGGAAAGTATCTCAACGGAACACACTTATTAAAGTGATTGTTAAAGGATCTGGATTTCACAGTCTGCTCTGGTTCTTCCCAAAAAAACCATTCAAGGAGTTTTGTAGTTGCCGGATTTTCCTGAGGTCCATGCAGATTCCTCACATATGGCTTGATTGCTTTGTTGCAGCTGTGCAGAGTAACATCTTAGAAGTAGGATAACACATCATTAAAGAGGAAAAAAGAAGAAAGAAAAATGACGTTCTCAAAAGTGCTGATCGGTAGCCTGATGTGACATTTCTGGAGGCATTTGCACCTGGAAGCTCGCTCTTTGGGATAAGTACATTTTGTCTGAACAATTTAGAGCAAAATAGCAAAAACAAATAGAAAACCTGAGCACAGCATGGAGCTCTAAAGATCACAAACTATATAGATTTCTTGGAAAATTCTGTATGGAAACTTTCAAAATATATAATTAACATGTACTAATGTATGCCAATTACTTACTTAGCAGATAACCTTTAGAGTCCAAACAAAATTCTGATGATAATATGGATTGTTTTGGTCTGATATAGGGTCACAAACATTAAAATACAAGTATAAAAAACAGATTTCACAGCATTGCATGTATATGACATTACTTTATTTGCAATATCTCAAATTTTACACAATTTTGAATTTACATGAACAAAACTGTCCACATGAAATGTATTATTATGCACAAACAACTCCCACCAGGATGCAACCTGATTTCACCAGAATGGCTGCTTTAATAAGAGATGGCTAACTTTTTAAATGAATCATACACATTGCCAGGCTGATCAATCAAATAAACGTCAGGCATGTGAGCATGTCATTTGGGTTCGTCATACAATCTGCAACCACAACTCTAAACTTATCAAATATTAACAAAAACATCTGTCAAATTTATATCACTGAACAACGCAATAGTTTCAGAACAAATACAAACTCAGGATAGATCAAAGATAAGGCAAATATCACAAATAAATCCTCTTAGTCATTTGACAGTTGCCAAAGTGCTGAAGAGAGGCGTTTCTTTCAGTAAGACTGAACATTCTTAATGTCCGAATCCTCGTGTCTTAAATATCCAACCCTGAAACAGCCTCATGCGTATTCCTGCTAAGCTCTTAGTCTGTAAAAGTAATGCAAATATTCAGAAATGTGCTTTACATTTGAAAGCTAAATAAAAAGAAAAGAAAATCTCATATCCACAGCTAGTGACAAACTGAAGTTAAAAGCAATCATACTTTAAAATTGAATACAGCTGCTGAACTATTAATGCTTCAACATTAAATAGAGCAGTGTGTAAGAAATGCACCCCCAACTAGCATTAGAGACAGCGGGGACTTTATATAAGATTTGAGATTTTCAATAAAAAGGGATGGGTAGATTTTTACTAATTTTATTTTTACCTTTAAAGACACTAGTAAGGTCTTGGGTTAGCTAATTTAGCTATGTATGCAGAAAGTTTGAGTGTTTTCGTCCACTGTAGATTGTTTGGTTCTGTAAATAAATTTACATGTGCAGTTCCTTCCAAAAGTATTCATTTTTGTTGCTTTACCAGTACAAGCTTCATAGTAATTTCACAGATTTTATGTTAGAGACAAAGACAAAGCAGGGCATGATTGTGAAGGGATGCAGATTTTCATGCAGATTTAAGTCTGGACTTTGACTGGGACACATGAATCTTGCGATAATCACTTGACAGTAGCTCTGGCTGTGTGTTGAAAGTTACTATGTCCTGCTAGAACGTGAACTCAACTTTAATCTCAAACCCTTTCCAGCATACGGCAGCGTTTCTTCCAGGATTACTCTCTATTTAGTTCATCGCATCTTCATTTGAACTCAGACCAGCATCGTCCCAGGTTAATGCTGCCATGACAATGTTTCAAAAGTAGACCGTATGTTCAGGGCAATATGGTAAGTTAGAATCCTTTTTCACAAAAAAATTTATTTTGTCAACCACAATAAACCACTGTTCTTCAATCACAAATCAATCAAGTTAAGAACGAAGCTTTTGAAAAACAAGAGGAAAATGATTGTCCAACATCCGTTCTAAGCATTTAAACACATTGGGGAAGCGACGCTTTACCAATTTTGTCCTTTTTCATGCATAAATGCTACCGAAGAGTCTACCCTTGGCTGACAGCCAGTGATCTATCCCATCTCTGTGCTCTCCAGCACGAACCCTCCGGGGTGTTTTAATACCAAGAAGTGATGTGAGTGAAGTGATGCACGATTGCTGTAAATCGCTACATCACCCTTTGAGTCAGAAAGCTGGCTCACTCCTACACATGTCAGCTGACAGGGAGCAGTGACAACTTTCTGCTGTATCCCAGAGGCGTAACAGTATTGGGTGGCCTGCAGACCCCCATGTGCCGTTCTGGTCTTTTTACCCTACAGACAAACAAAAGGTGTCACAGTACAGCTTGAGTTGTTTCATGGGGGACTCTGGTTTTCTGCCACACATACAACTTTGGACATAAGCCAAATGGTTACATTTCCTCCACATTTTAGCTATGTGCCATACTTGCTTTGTAACAAACTTCAAGCTGTACTTTTTATGTCTTTCCACTCTTCGTCACTCTTCCCTGAAGGGCGGATTTGCAAAGTGAAACATTAGTAGTTGCGTTGTCAAGATTCTCCCACTGAGGTCTTTGCAGATCCAAAGATATGAAACTTAGGAGGCCTAATTGTTACAGTTACGGTTTCTTTAGGCGTACCAGAGCTTAAAAACAACTGCTTTCCATATGCTTTTGATCTTATGTTAAAATAAATCAAAATCATCTATCCTTTTATGTCCACTTTGTCTTTGTCTATTAAATAAATACCTGTAAAATACTGAAGTTTGTGGCATTTTAGTAAAAGAAAATTAAGGAATTTCAAGGGGTGTGCATAATTTTGCAAAGTTTTCAATCACTTTAATTCCTGACATCCAATTCAATATCTTAATTTCTTTATTACACATTGTATTATTCTAATCTTGTGAAGATCTTTCTGAACCAACTCATCTGACATACTCACGTGAAGCACTTTGTAACATTTTAAAAGAAAGTGCTATACAAACAATCTGAATAGTATTAAATCACAAGCTGTTTTAGTTTCAGACCTTTGTACAAGTGGTACAATGCACTTCTGCACAAAACAAGCAACTTAACGGCCTTGTTTATACAGACATTCATTGTCTCTTACAGGTAACAAGGCAGTGACGAGGACTGGATGTTCTCAGTTTCTTCTTTGTCCTGATTCTTTTATTTTAATAGGCTAAAACTACAAATCAAGGTTTTTAAAGGAACTCAACAGATCCAAAGTCAGTTTAATAAATTACATTCATCATAAAATATAATAGGATACATTTTTAAGTGTCCTAAACTAGGAAAATATCCATATGTACTTATTTTAGTATCAACTAATGAAGTGTAAAATGATTCAAGGTTGGTAAACAAACACAGAATCGCCAAAAGTTTGTAAGACACAGAACTAAAAGATGGAATAGAAAATACAAATATACAAGAGAGAAATTATTCTCTTAAAAGAAACAAATGTCAGTCTGGCTGCTGTGATGGTTTAACCACACAAGTACATTTCACCAAAACAATTTTTACTTCTGAAATTCTATCAAACCAAAAAGTATTTTAACATAGTTTTTAACAATATAATTTTTAAACCTAGATATTAGGTCCTATGCACAGTACACACCTGTTTGAACGCCGGTGAGAAATTTAGTCAAGGACAAAACCTTATCTGAATTTCGAGAAAATACTAATGCACTGACATTGCACTGCAAACTACGCATGGAAATCTATCTCAAACATCAGTGACTTAATTAGTACATTACTGAAGTGATTTGCACACAAAACGTTTGAAGTATTCTCAGATGTCATTGCATGTACAATTCAGTAGCACTATAAAATACAGCCTGCCCTTCACTGGATTTAGAGGTTACTTTTCAGGAACGTAGAGGCCGTCCTTTCCTAAAAACTTTACACTTTCCTGGAACTTTTCCAGAACCTACCAGGTATTTTCCTGGAACCTTTCTGGATTTTACAGGGTACTTTGTGGAACTTTCCTAGAACTTACTAAGTTTTCTTTTCAGGAACCGACACAAAGCTTGCTAGGTACTTTCCTGGAACATACCGAATATTTTCATGAGGCAGGTTGTATTTATGAGGTGGGTTGCATCTGGGTACCTACAAGGTACTTAGGACTGATTTAAAACATAGTAAGTTCAAGAAAAGTCACTTCAAAATGCTGCTCCTTTTCTATAGGAACTCAGTAAGTTTTGAGAAAGTAACTAATACGATTCAGGAAAGTTCCAGGAACTCAAAGTAAGCTCTAAGTTCAGAGAAAGTAACTTCTATACTTTTGTGAAAACATGGACTGTGTTTTGCAATTCTACCTACGATTGTTTAGGCACTTGTAACATTCAAACAAAACAGTTCTGACAATGTTCACACAACAATTTTAGTTTAAATATTAGCAGTTGTATTCCAAGCAATCTCTCATGTCTGAAGCCACTCTTCCTATAGTTTAAACCGTATCTTCTAAGCATCTGACTTGTAATATGAAGTTTATATTGTTAAAAGCACATAACGTTTTATGAGTGGGTCTACTATTTGACATCAGATGAATTATACAGCATTTCCTCTCAGCATAGAGCCTGTCTATGCAATGCAAAGGCACACCAGAAGGTGGAGCACTGATCCAGTTCTCTGGGGATCTCTCTGAGCATTTTAAAGGGATGTCCATAAGCCAGCTATCATTTTATACAACATGAGGTTCAAAGTTAGAATAAGTGCTTTCCACTGGTTTGTTAAATATATTCAAATCTGGCACTATGAAATTGTCATAAAAAAAAACTTTAATTAAATAGCACATTCAAGAAGATAAAAGCAAATGCAATATAGGACCAACTTGACATTTCTGTGACCAAACTTAATGTTTTCAACCATAAATATCTACATACTTAAATGGTTTATAGGTAAGAGCTCTATTCTTTGTGTTGAGATTAGTTCAAAAAAAGATTTTTATATTGTATTTACATTGTTTTGTCTGCTGTTTGTGACTTTTCTAGTTGTAATACCTTTTTAACAGACCAGGTTACTGTACAATGTGTATAACGAGACAAAATGCTTTCATCCTTGACTTCAACAGAACCGGCAAAGGGGGGACAACGCAGCACGGAAAATTATTGAAAATGCATTGAACACAGGCGTAAAAGCGTGCACTTACAGCAAATGCAAACTAACCCTCATTTCAGTAGCAACTTTATTAACATGCAGGTTGTTGTATGGTGTGTGTGATGCTAGTAGATTGTTTGTATGGAGGTTGAAAAGGACCTTTAACTGCTGCGACGCGGCACTGACGTCTGTTTCTGATGGTTACTTGAGGATGATCTGTTCCAAAAGCAGAAGAATAGTTTCACACAACAGGTTTTTAAATACGTTTTTTTTCTTAGCAGTACAACACTTTTTAAATGTTCCATCATGTGATACAGTTTGTTATAATTAACAAACAAACAAACAAAAAGAACAGAGTTGTGCATTTTACAGGACTCTGTACCCTGAACCAAAAATAAAGAAAAGCCTGTTTCAAAGAGCTGGTTGCTTTAATCTGCGACTCAAAATTAAAGGCAATTATTTTCACTGTATGTATTCCACAAATGTATTGAGATACAAAAAAAATGGGAGAAATAAATAGAAGTGAAAAATGATACAATTTTAAAAGATTTTATACTGTTGACAGGTGAAACACAATGATGATCCAAACACATATCCAAACTAGTTTTGATTGGACATTTTGAAAATGCATGGACTATGGATCAGTGAGTGCGGGTGTATGTATGTATTAGACCCTGTTTGTAGGAAGTACAATACAACTTTTTTTGGTCAGAGAAATAAAATCCTACTTGTGTTTTAATATCTTATTTTTGAATAATAACATGTTTTATGTCATATCTGTCCACCCAAAACAAATTACTGTTAAAATGTGTCATTAAAAGCGAAATGTGTAAAATGTGTACATTTTTGTCTTTAACTGCACTTTAAATAAGATTTTGAGTAAAAAATAAGGACTAAAATATTGTTATTATTCTTCTTTTTGGCTTCACTCTCCACAAAGTTACTGCAGGAGTCATAAAAAAATCTCAGTGAAAATGTAACACTTCATGCTCACAAACAGAACATTTACTTCTTAATATAACCTCTTGCTACCTTTTAAGTCTTAAAAAGACGACATTGAACAAAGCACAAAACATGCAATTAAAAAAATAAATACAACACTGTTAAGCTTCCTTAAGAGGTGTTGTCTATAGTAAGGGAAAGGAATGAAATGCAGCCTAGCAGTTCTGCTGAAGGTCTACAGGTACGCAAAGCTTTATGGCTGTAAAGCAAGCATGGCATCCCAATGCTGATGAAGCAACTCCCCTGATTTAAAGATGAAGCACTGATACAGAGCTCAAGGATTTACCACAGAAAGCTTTAAAAAGGAGCAAACCTGATTGGCTGGTGCTGTTGCTGCGTAGGGGACACTTGTGGCAGGAGTGGCTGCTGCAGAGACAGTAGCAGGCGTAGCACTGTACATCATGGGGACTTTTTCAGGAGGGGAACCATGGAAGCAATGAAAAGGGAGGTGGAGCGTTATGGTAACCATAGCAATGTTTCTCGTTCTCTGGCCAAGCAAATATACAATGACAGTAGCGGCAAGCCATCATTGGGTTAGACCAGCAGATGGCATGTGATCACACGGCAAAGCAAGACAGCAAGGGAAAACATAAAAGGAGCGCTAATAAGAAATCTAATTAGGAAATTTGCTCAGAAATTGACAAATACCACAAGTGCACAGATATATATATATAAAAAATACTTAAAAATTGTAAACTTTTAAATGTCAGGAATGCTGAACAAATTTCCTAATTCTTACCAGTAGAGCATAGAAAACCTACAAACAGTGATGGAGTTTCAAAAATAACCATTTGGAACAAAAGATGAAATTTTATACCCAAAGTTTTTATGATCATCAAAGCACAGAGAATGTGCCATAAGAACTCGTATTTCAATAAACAATGACGTTTTGGTTTTCTGGTGCTGTAAAAAATGATTTAATCTTTGTGTTATCTGTTGACTGGAGAACACAGTTTGAAGAAGATGAAATAACATACCAATGTTGTTAGCAGGAGTCATGCACAAGACAGAACCTGTATGATTACAAAATGGGAAGAACAAACTTAGTTAGACCAACACATTAACATCAGTTTACACTGGCATAGTTTAGTAAACAAACAAGAAAGCATAGGAAATACAGTTTATGTATTTATGTGTTTTATTTGTCATGCTGTAAATAAAACACCCAGAAACATTTTGGATTATCTCATTTCCAATATATTTCAAGCTTCTTTTGCTTAAAATGTTCTGTATGCATTTATTTAGGTAACAGCCCTCTCCAGCTCAGTTCTCCATGTCATCAAACAAAATGTGTTTTGAACAAGTTCTTAGATCTGAGTTGGAAATAAAATAGGATAGCTACCAAAGTTGGAATTTCTTGAATGACAGCCAAAGATTTCAATATCCAATGTGAGGATGAGAGCATCAAGTTAAAGTTGCATAAATGAACAGCTTTACTTTTATTAGTATCACATTAAACCAGTCATATTGCCTAATGTCCGTCTCTGAAAATGCTCTTTTACTGTTTGAATCCATAGAGGATATCCTATCGAGTTGTTAGGAATAATTAGCACCACAATGAGAAAAGTCTGATTATTCATGTTCTTATCATTGTGTTCAATTGAGCATACATATTTCTGATCATCATGTTCAAAGTAAGTAAAACCAAACAGGATGTTGCAGCAGTAATTGTTACTATATCTACATTAAGCACTAATACGATTTCCATTGTTGTACTTCGAACCATTCATATAAAAGATATCAAAGTAACACAGAAATACAAACATATTTAGGTGCTTCATATTTTCTTTTTATAGCAATTTGTTGATCCCTACTTATTACTTTTAACTAAAACCTCTTGGCTGCCAGCTAAAAATGCCAAATATTCTGCTGTTGGCTCCAAAAGCAAACAAGAGTCATCATGTCCTCACAGCAATGAAACAAACTTTGATGACTGATGATGGTACTGTTCCTTAATAACAGAAAAAATGGCACTGTATTGCAGACCTACTATAATTTACTCTAGATTTCCATTAAGCATCCCAGATTATGTGGATGTTTGCAAAAAGACTTTAAGAAATAGAAAAAAAACACCAAAAAAGCCTCATTGTGGGCTTTTGTCACCTTTGTCAGCTGAGCTGTGTATTTATTTACCAGCTCTTCATAAGCCCGTCCTTTTTTTAGCTGCTCCAAGGTCTTTTGGTCTGTTTTTGAAGTAATATTGCCAGGCCACACTGCTATGTTGTATACTTTGTTCTGAACTAATCAAAAGGCATGACTAAGATGCACATTTCTTGGTTTTAATACATTTTCAATGGGGACTGCACAGTTTGATAGTGGGGCAAACCTAATGAAACATGAACTGCTGGGATGATAGCCAGCTGTGATGAATGCTTATTACCTTTCCAGATGGAGGGGCGGCAACATTTGATTCTCTGAGATCACTGTTAATGGCATTTCTCCTTGGCATTGCACTAACACGTACTGTACATAATCCACAGGAACAAACTACTAAAATATCTACTTTTAAACAGCACTGGATTACGTTATTTGATCGACTGCACTGCTAATGCCATCCTGATGTCTGTTTGAGTACATTTAGTTTTTTTTACAAACTGATTTTGGATGTTTACTCAGTTAACATCACATGAAATGGAATATTTTTTATGTCCTGGTGTTTAAATACTTACAGCTGAAAGACAATGTTCCCCATATTTTTATCACGGGATTTCACGTTAAAGTAAATATCTCAAAGTAATTAATTTTTAATGTTCGATTGAAAAAAAAAATAAAAAATCAAACATTTTGGAAAACAACTGTCTTTTTTCCTCCTTTTGAAAAAGAGTTGCAGAGATTGAGAAGGTGAAACATAAAACAACAATCCCTTCTGACATCCTGCAGATGTAACTTATAACATAGCTGACCGGCTGCTGCAACAACAATTTTAGTCAATATTTTTTGGATTTAATAGAAAAATGACAGTGTAAATTGTTTTTAATATTCTTTCTCCAAACATAATTCTTCATGGCATACGTCTATAACTGAACAATAACTACAGACGTCTAAAAATGTGTTAAACTGTTTGGCCCATTGCACTACAACACCAACATGTATTTACATCTCCATTTGAAGGAGTACATGTTGGAATACAGGCTTTTTTAAGCCAGTATTTCAGTATTTGTGATTAAATACTAACAATGTTTAATCACAAAGTCCAGATTAGGAGACAATTTCAGAAGAGTCAACAACAACTTAGTATGCCATGAACATCTGCCTGTTCATGGCATACTACATGAACAGGCAGTATGCCAACATTTTGGTCATTATAGTCATTATAGTATCAATGACCAAATGATTGGAACTTTGTTATGATGCAAATGATTGGAACTTTGTTATGATGCAAATGATTGGAACTTTGTGCAAATGATTGGAACTTTGTTATGATGACACAACTGATGCTTTGTGTAAAGCTCAGTGTTTTCACATTGGTAGAAACACTTCTCCTGGAAATATGTACAGCAGTCTGCATTCCATCACACAATCGTGGATGAGCTTGACAGACATGCAATGTTGACAATATATCATCAGATTTACCCTGAAAATTGTACTTTGATATGCACACTTAAGTGTTAAGGTTAAATCCCTAAGTTGAGCTAAGTGTGTTCTGTGCTGGATGGTGAATGTCACACTAAATTTGTTCCATTTGTGTGACTTTGTAACATTAGAACATTTTCAGCACTAATGCCTGTTTTATACTTAAATCTCATTATTTCTCAATAACACTGAGGGGTTTTGGCCAGGTCCTGGGTCTAGTAAACAGGTGAACAGAAGGTAAAATGGGTTAGCTACAACAGGAATGAGAGTCAAAAGGCCAGTGCTCAACAGTTGATTTGCATTTGCATGGCTCCCACAACTTCATTTAAATACAAAAACCTCTGCTAGGCACAAGGGGAGGGGGCTGATAGGGGAACACGGACACACAGCGTTTTTGACCATTCTTGGCCCTACAATTTTCCACTCTGACAAAAACCTCTTGCGGATAGCCCTCAATCTCCATGCTCACGGCAGAACTAGGTGTCAATAGCTGTCGAAAATCCCACTTTTCATGCAGAGTTCACTTTGCCCGGCCTCTTGCCATTTTCTCTTCCATACAGCCAACTACTACTGGTTTTGCTGCTTTATCAAAGTATTGATTTTTGTTAATAAAAATCTTTGTTTCTGTAACATGGGGTTACCAAAATGAACTTTAAAGTAATAAGTATCTAAGTATCTAAAGTCAAATCTTTTGCTCAGAAAAAGGCTTGTTGAAATCATAGCAAATGCTAATAAAACTCAAGAGCCGTTTTTTAATTTGTCAAAAAACAAAACAAAAAAAAAAACAAATTAATATTTGAACCCTTTTGGAAAAACTTGATATATTAGACCCCTTTACTCCCAATATGACCTGCAAATGCATTCTTAGGTTTGAAAGACCATGTAATAAAGTGTTTTTGACATTTATAGAATCACTGAAACCCAGAAATGAGATACAGAGTGCCTTCAATCGTCACTGTATTGACCTGGGATTTTATGTGAGCAACACTAGCAGCACATAATTGAAGTGTAGAAGAAAAAATGATATGAAGTGTTGCAAATTATTCATTAAAGAAATAAAATCAAGGTGGGGCAAGCAATCCAGAGCAGTCAACTGCTTTAAAGAATTACTATTAAATCAAATCAGTCTGATGTGACTTTGATAAATTTCAGGAGTTAAATTAATAAACAGACTTTCTATATAATTGAATCTCAATAAAAAAAAATTCAGAATGAAAGCTTTACAGTTTTGCTTGGTGTCTAATAGTCAAACAGCATCTTGAAGATCAAAGATTAGCTAAACAGATTAAGTTACGGAAAAGTTAAAGCAAAGTTACGTTTCAAAACAATATCCCAAGCTTTCAGCATCTCACAGTTCTCTGTTCAGTCCAGCATGAAAAATTACTAATGCATGACTGCAAATATATTGAATTGCAGGTGTCATTACAGGTTTAATTTCAGCAGTATTGCCATTGCAAAGGATATGTTGAATGCAAATTTGCTGTGCTATTACATTATTACGTTAAGATTATATTTGATCCGATGGAAAGACTTTCAAAGCCCTTGATGTCTAAATCTTGTGCTGATATTAATGGCTTAGATTTTAGTAAGAAACCATAATATCAGTTAAATATTTAAATAAAAATGGAAATTTCTTGCTTTCATAATATTGTGCAGTCCTAATGGAAACCTAGCGAGACATGACAGGCAAGAAGAGAGAGGATTTTTCATAGAAGCAATCAAGAGGTTCATGGTAATTCTTAAGGAGCTGCAGAGATTTACAGCTCAGGTGTAAAAATCTACAGTGGTATGCAGGGAACACAGCAAACGTGGAAAAATCTGAGTTAGCTTTATCAGACAAATATTGACAATTTTTTTTTGACTCAATTGGAATATGAACCAAATGGCAGAAAACAAGCACTACGCATCACTGTGAACACACCAACCCCAGTGAAACACAACCAAGCTTTGGGGATCCTCTTATTTAATTAGGATGGAAAGCTGGTCAGTCGTTCAGTCAGACTTATAAGTATCCTAGCCGAGCCAAAGCTCAGACTTTCTGAACTATCTGAATATCTGTGGAAAAATGCTCCCATCCAATCTGACTGAGCTGGAGTAAAACTCATACCATGCTTGTGACACACTAATGTGTTGATTTATCACATAAAATCAAAATAATACACTTTAAATATTGTGGTTGGAATGTTCCAAACTGTGAAAAGATTTAGCATATGAAATTTGCAAGGCACTGCATCTAAAGGATGTTAATAAAAATTGTGTTAACGTCTCTGATAAGAAGCTCACCTGCAGGATAAAATGCTGCCGTAGCCTGCTGCAACTGTGAATTAGCCAAAGCCTGCTGGTAGTGCAATAAACTGGGTGAAAGGAGAGAGCTGGCCCAGCTGCTCTTCTCCAGGGCTGGTCTCTTTGGTAGGGGCTGCAGGATGCTGGGTGGGAAGGCCTGAAAAGCAACAGAAATACACGTGAAGCCTTATAAATCCTCTCTCATTGTGTTCAACTATAATATCTGCTCTTAAATTGCTAAAGAGTTCATATTTATATTCAAAACAATAATAAAAGATGGGGGAAAACAACCACAGTTGAAGCCTCAAGTTATGATGAGGATAAAATATTAACAAACACAAAGAACAAATTTGGTTGTTTAAGCATTTACTGATGGTGGTTGTGCACAGATAAGATGCTACATGAAGAAGCTGTAAATCACAAATGACAAAAATAAAAGAAGTTTTTTTTTTTAATGACACAACAGCTACATGCAAAGCAAAAGGTGAAAAGTACCAGGTCTACAGCTGCCTCGAGGGGTCGCTTCATTGCTTTGGCGGTCGACTGAGTCTTTTAATAGCAGGCAGCGAGCACATGATGGCAGTGGGCCAATGGGGTTCAAGCGCATTAACATACAGGTAACAGCAAGAAGAGGTGCATCATGGAGGACAGCATTGTGGGAAGGTGAGAGGAAGGGGGAAACAAAAACAAAATAATCTGAATGCAGTATACCACGTAAATATTCATGCACAGTAACAAAAACATATTCTAGGGAGATTAAATTATTAAAAAAACACTAAGTCAATTTGTTTTAATGAGTAGATTTAGCAAAGATTTGCTATGATTATGTGTAAAATACATATACCCTCAAAATGCACTTGATATATTTCACTAGATGAGCTCAGAGGAGGTTAATATGATCAAAATGTAGTAAAATTAGTGGAGCTTTGCATGAATAGCAGAGTTTTAGACCTATTATGCCAATCTTATGGCTCTGAGAGAGGGATATAAATGAAAAAACACAGCAGGCACTGAAAATGTTACTGTTAAATGAAAGATGACTTGGTTTTATGAGAGCCAGCCCAAAGAAGTGCCACAAATCAACAGATGAAACATGCGTCCAGCGTTATAAAACACAGAGTGGAGCTCCATATACTGCATTTACTGCAAAGCTTTGGGTGGAATGATGGATGCCTCCTTTACATAAAAGTACATAAAAGAATATAACTGCTTTTGAGAGTAAAAAAAATTAAGTCTATTAAACAAATATAGCAAATATATGCATAATGATGACACTGAAAAAAAACAAGACAGCTCTTTAGTGTCTCATTGCTTTGAAAAACGACATAAACTCTTGTATATGTCGTATATTATCTTGGAATTATCTGCACTATTCTCCTGACTAATACGCTCATGCAAATAAACCCTTTTGATTCTCTGTAACTTTAGCTTTAGATTAAAAAATGCAAATTAGAAATGTTACAAAAATACCACATTCCTGGATAGTCTGACTCACTGTTATGATGCAGATGTGAACTCAGGAAGAGTGAATAATAAAAAAAAAATCAACCAAAATGTGCATTTTTGTTGAAGTTTGTGCGAATAGTATTTTTCCACAGTTCTTTTTTTAATTAGTTTTCTATGATTTATTTACCTTTAAGAAAAATCAAGTAAAATGTTTAGACAGGTTGCTTACATAAGAAACAGGGATTTAGGAGAAGCGTGTTTACTGTTAGGATCCACCGTACACTACATGACTGTACTGACTAAGCCTTTGCAGATGGCTATGAAGAAATACACATGCTCTAAATTTAGCATTGCGATGGAAAACAAAGTAGCTGTTATTATACTGGAAAGCTGCTATTATATCCAATCATGGTTCCACAGTATCTTCTGCAACAAAAGTGATACTTCTTTAAGCCTTGGAAATGCTGCTATGTGATTTTCTTTTATTCACCAATGTAAAGAGAAAACACTATTTTATATGACAGAAACAATAATTTCATCACTATAAGGTTTCTTTACAACTTGATGTTTTTTTAGCTCATGAAAAAAATATTACAACTTTCTTTGGCTTATTTGTGGGGAATAGAAGAAATTCAAAAAAGAGATCAGGAAAGGTTGACATAATGAAATGGCAACAAAGTCCACATTTTAAAGACGGCAAATCCTGACTATAGATAAAAATGCAGATGGATTTTTTGAAAATCTATCCTTTTATTTCCAGTTTATAATTTCATGACATGTTTGGTTGGCCTATCGCATAAAAATGATAAAATACTTTGAAGTTAGAAGATAACAGGCTAAAATGTGAAAAAGTTTAATTAGTGTTACTGCTTTTGAAAGGCACTGAATTATTCAGCTGGTGAGATTTTCATCAATTCTACCAATAAGATACGCCTGCAGAAACACAAAACAATGATTTCAGTCAAAATTCAGTTTTTCTGTTCAAGTATGTTGAGTATTTTTGAGGTTTTTTTAAAAACAGACTAATTTTAGTAACACGCAACATGCCATATTTTGATTTATTTTTTTTAGCAGTGAAAACTTTTGCAGATGCTACACATCAGCTATGGCACGCATTCAACAAACATCTACTGAAAACAAAATTTAAACCGTTTAAACAATTTGACCTAACTGGTCCCATATGAACATAACAAAGAGTACTTTTGACTTCTGTGATGTGCATGTGCTTATCATTATCTCTTTAGTGGATACTGACATATACATATATAATTACATTTTAGCTTTTGCAAAGCTACTTTTGCTTACATTTGATTTGTTTTATATGTAAATACTGGCTGTTCTTTTATTTAACCATATGTAACAAATTCCTTTTTGTCCCGTTTTATATGCGATCATATTTCCTAGTTAGCAAAATACAGCAGAGCATACTGTGTAAATTGTGCAAGTGAGGCTGTCTGATGGCATATTGGAAGATGTTAGCAATAATGCAGTGCATAACGGTCATGTTTTATGGCGCCATGTAGCAGGAGACTCATGTATCAATTGCAAAGAGATTTTCAATTCAGATTTTCTCTGCTTGAACTACCGGATCTCGCTGGCTAAGACACAGCCTATACGCTGTCACACAGTATGGAGGCGACTGATGAACTTGAGTACTTAAGAGTCATAAGGAGGATAAGGCTCTGTCTTACCATGGCTGCAGCTGTGGCCTGGCCTGCCACCCCGGTCTGACTGACTTGCTGTTGACTGGATTTGATTTTGGCCTGCAAGTGTGCAGGCGGGTGAAAATACTTGCACTTCTCCCTGGAGCAGCGGCTCTTGATGTAGTCCATGCAAACAGTGACTGTATTATCGATGGTGTCAATCATTGGGCTGTCAGTGGGATGAGCAAAGCGGCAATCTGTCTCCCCTCTCGAGCAGTTGCCCCGCTGAAACTCCCGGCACACCTGAAAGAAGTTATTAAGATGGAGAAAGGAGTTTAGCTGCGGTCCATTACGAGCCCCAGAAGAATTAATGTGTTTTTATATTAAATTAAACTTCCCGGAGCTTTTAATACCTCTAATTTGTCTGCACGCGGCAGCTTCTGTGATGGAGAAGAGGAAGATGAGGAAGAGGAGGAGGAGGAACACTGGACCGTGACAGCTGAGCTGCCAGGGACAAGAACTGGGGTGCTGGAGAGGATGTCTGAGGGAATGAGACTCATTCCATGGTTCAAAGGGGTGATATATGACCCATAACCAAGACTGGTATTAGCGCCGAGTCCCTGTGGAGCAGAAGATGTTGACAACGACGGCAGAGGACCTGTGTTACATTTTAGTCACGAAATAAAAGTACGTTGTTGCCGAGTCATTCTAAGGATCTCACCACAGGCTGCAGACTCGGTCCAGGGATCATCAGCTGCATCTGCTGAGCAAGAACAGCAGCGGCTGTCTTCTGCTGGATGAGGTTGTTGCGCCCATTTATCTCCAACTGGGTTTTCAGGTGAGAAGGAGGATGGAGATACTTGCAGTTTTCTCTTGAGCATCTGCCCTGCATTGGGAGAAAAGCCAGAAAGAAATTAAAAATAAACACAGAAGCTGTCAAATTTCCATTTGTATTCATCTTGTTAATGAATACAACTATTGATCTTTGACAAAAGAAACTATGCATTTCAAATACACTCATATAAAAGCATCACCCATTTTACTAAATGGTATAAAAATACTTCAATTTTAATTGTTTAATAACTAAACACTAAGACACGTCAGGCATTATAGCAATATGACTAATACAACTGTAGAGCAACTTTATTTAAAGCCAAATGTTTTAAATATTTCACATCTACTATCTCAGTAGTAAGTTTCAGAAGTATTTCTGACACAAAGAAAAATGTTGTAGGTCCCTGAAACTCTCATATCACAACTTTTCATTGGTTTGTGTGACATGTTGCATCAAAAAAAATTTTTACAAAAATATCCAATCATGTGCCACTTAGCATACATTCTTGATCAACCTGCCTCATCCTAAGACATGAAATTTATGCCCTGCAAATCTAACATTTCACCATATTAGGAGATAATTGGGCAGAGCATGTTAACATCAACATTAATGACATAAATAGCCACAGAAAGGCTTCCTAAAATGTGTCTGTTTGTTTGCTTGGTTGGTTGGATGGATGCATTCAGTCTTCTTTTCCAGCAATGTAGAGCAGCCAAATTTATCTGAGTTGTTATTTTTAATATAGATATGAAATGTTTAATTAAATTTTTTCCTCAGTTTGAGTTTACATAATTGTTTTAAGCATCTGCCTCTTAAATGCCTCGATGCATCTCCTAAAGCTGAAGTGTAAAGTCATCAAAGCAACAGGACAGGTTTTGCGCATTAACAACTCTGACAAGTCATGAGATACCAGTGAGTCAAATATCAAAGCCTGAGCACATTCCTCTTACAGCAAGTTGGGTATGTTAGGACACATTTGTGCAGCACCAATAGTAATTGCCTGGAATTTAACAAATTATATGGACATAGCGTGATGAAGACAGTTAAACATTAGAAAAACGTATAGGTAAAAACATCTTCCTGGGTAGGCAAAGATGATTATTAGGAAAAAAATGTAGTTTAATATTATTTATCTTCCCTCACAGCCAAATTTCAAAGCTTAGACTCAGTGGCTTAAAAGGAATCTTCACTTAATAATACATTCCTTCACTTGGTCAGTGCAAATTCAAGCGCTACAGTTCCCCTCAGTAAATCTATAGGAGTCAGTGGTTCATAACTCAAGTTCAAAAGTTTAACGTAGTGAAGAAAATCATACCTCGAGCATTTTTACAGCACCAAGAACACCTTGCTGCCTAAAGAAGCCAAAAGTAAAGTACCCAGAGAGATAGTTATTTATAGTAATTCGCTCTACGGACTTAAAATCAAAAAGCTTAAAGTATGGCTGCTAAGCATGCAAGACTGGAGAATATATAATTCATTTTGTATTCATTTAAAGAGCTAGTTCCAAGTTTACAAGGTAACAATAAAGCAGAAAGAGCAGCTCTACAAAAATATTCACTTCAATGGCTCACCTCAGTAATTTAATGGACTCCACTCCACAAAAAAAAAAAAAAATCTAATATCTAAAGCTGATATTAAGAAGAATTAAAATAAAGTGCAAAAACTCTTTTAAAACACAAAGAGAAGGTGACAAAATTACGTTAAAAAAGAAAAAAAACTCTGTGGTTACATTTACAGATATGTTTAAAATAATCTAAGTATTATTCCAATTCCCATTTTCAGATAACAAAATAAGGGTTCTATACTTTCTGTTAATGCTTTTAGCCTCTCGACCATTAGGGCACATTGGAGCAGTTCATAAAAGTAAAAGGAAAAGCTCAAGCAAAGACTCAACATGAGAATAATCCCAGGAGCAAGCTGTACGGGACGTGCAACTGAACGGGTTAGAGTGGATTAAGGCAGAACCGGCTCCATACAGGCAAAGGGAGCAAGGATAAACTGGCTCTAATCCAATTGGATGCGAGATTAATTCTTTTAAATATAACCAAATATAACAACATAAGGCAGGTATTTTGTCTTTTTTAATGGAAAATTGCTTGATTGTTTGGGATTTTACATGATATTTGAGAGGACGGTCTTCTAATTTAGTGTGGTTTTGATTTTAAGTGTCTGGAAGTGTCGGCATCTTAATCCGATGAGGGACTTTGAGAAATCTTCATTAGGGAAAATAAACACTCAAAATGGACAGGATTATTTCTGTGTTATTAAAACTTTAAGGGGAAGATTAGAATTACTTATCTTATTAAGTGTCATTTGTTTGATCAGTGCAGTAAACTAAAGTCAACTAAGACCCTACATATTTATTAGCACCTCTGATAAAGAAGCTTGAATCTTTTATTGGATCAGTACAATCTCATTTTCCTGCAGTTCTATGACAGCAAACTTGGAATATTTTAATTTTACCTCACCTCCCTTTGCCTTTTTTTAACTTATAAATCTTCCTTTCTTCAATATGTATGAAATATCTTTACATCTCGTTTAAGTTCAAAGTTTGTAAATGGTGCATTTAACTCAGCAACTATTGAAGCTACTGCTAATATCCATCCATCCATTTTCTTTACACCCTTTCCCTTAATGGGGTCGGCAGGGGTGCTGGTGCCTATCTCCAGCTGCTACTGCTAATAGAAATATCAAAATGTTTCCGTATAAAAGCAAACAAATTTGATAGTTTTACTTCAAATGGTGTGTTTTGGTAGCAAAGCAGTTGTTATGAATCACATTATATTCAGTCAAATAATGTATTGGTTAGCCAATAGTGACAGTGGCATATAGGTAAACATGAGACAAATATATGGGGGAATGTTTCTGCCATAATTCAAGAGCACACATTTTCAGTTTGAAAGCAGGACTTCATGTCTTTCTACTCAAAACTTGCTTTGCTTGTACTCAAAACTTATGCTCTCTTTCAAATATTCAGCGTGCTTGCGAGTCATTTTCAGCTGGCCCTTGGAACGAAAAAGTACCGTCGCCTGGCAACCTCTCAGCCAATAAAATTAAAGTGTTATACTGGGTGTGTTTGTTTTCTTCTAGTGGGTGTGCCAGTGTGGCTACTATTGATTGTAGAAACCTGCGCCGCTATCTAACTATATACTATGTCCAGTAATTTTAATACAACAAACTGTTAATTCTGATAATTTTTCAATCAAACTGTTCCATTATGGGTGAGTTTCACTTTAGAATAAAGAATCAATGACATATATCTTACCTTCAAAGAGTCAAAGCAGGCAATGACTCTTCCATTTTCCACCTGGCAGCTCTTGGGTGGATGTGCAAATTTGCATTCCTCATCACTGCGTGAACAGTTTCCCCGCTGAAACTGGCGACAGACTTCCAATGTCAGCCATTTGGTGTCTCTTACTGAAGACATATTTAGCGCCATGTCCAAGAGGTTTCACCACACAGTAAATGTTAAATGTCAACCTCACGGTTCAAAGAAATCCCACAATAAAAGATGGAGATTAATACGTGTAAGTGTAAATGCAGCTTTGTTCTTTTCTTTTTTTAAAAGAATCCACGTCCAGATGTTATTTCAGCAAAACATTCTTAGGTCATTTTCTTCTCTCCGTTTCTTCTTCTTGTGGCTAAAGTTCAGTAATCTTCTTGGCGCGGAACGTGCGCAGACTTGCACCAAAAGGTTTGCTGTCGAGATTTCATATGTTAGTTCTTAGATTGGTCTTTAAAAACGTAGCATAGGCCAGCTATGACTGGGAACCAGCTTCAGACTGGGGTTGTCTTCTCAAAGGCACTTCTTTTGCTGATCTGAAAGGGAAAAAACACAATTAAAGTTAAAATGCCTTCCAGTAAAAGGTACAATATGCTTATTTAAAACTAGTTATTTTAGGTCATTTTGAAAACTTTTTCAAATATTTTAATGTGGTTGTTTTGTTTTTGCTGTTTCATTTGCACTGTGGTTTCACTACAAAACAGTCAAATTAAAAAAAATATTTCTCATGTTCCTTCTTTTAATAAATAAAGGAAATAGCTCACTAGTTACTCAATGAATAATTGATACTAAGAATTAGTCTTATCTAGGTCTGTCTTAGTAAGCAATAAATGAATTAGTAATAATTGCATAATAAATTTAAAACAAGCTCAATAATTTTGCATGATTTATCAATTTCCTCACAAACTGGATGTCAAAAGTCTTCAGTCTGGTGAATTGCTTTCAACTTGATTTTTTGAACAACAATTTTATTTACAGAGACTCTTTTTGTTGTTGTTTGTAGTTTCAGTTGTTCTGTTTATTTATTTTGGACATACATAATATATTCCAGTTCCAATAGTAAATGTTCATTAGAATTTAAAGTTTATTGATCTTTGAGAATGTGTTCTTGCATTATTATCCCATTACCATGATGAAACTTGAAAATGATCGCAATGACTTCTGAGACAATTTATCATCAAATTTACTATTGTGACAGGTCTAGTCCCATCTGACATGAAACAAAATATAGATTTCTCCTTTCACACTGAAATGTTTCAGATCAATAAACAAATACTGATAAACTAAACGTGTGAAACTTTTCCTTAGGGATTTCCTGCTAGAGAGCAGATTTCCAGGTTCGATCAGATATCGTCCAGTTTGTGAAGAACTAAAGCCGCATTCGGCCATAGGAACGACTTTGAGACACTTTAAGAGACTGGCAGTTGTCATCCATTCATTATTTTCTTTGCATTGGTGTATGATGCATTGCTTTTTCAGATCGTCAGCCTACTTTATGTTAACAGACAGGCTTTAATTAGGTCATTTCTTGATGCCGATACTGAGCTTGAGAATAAAGCATTCTCCTTCTCTGGTCCCTCCACCTGGAACATGGTTCTGGTCAAACACGGGAAGTTCCAATTTTTAACAAAAATATTTTAAAACATGTCTATAAGCACTCAGAAAAACTGCCCTGCTGATATTATATGGAACTGATCTTCAGAAGAGTTTAGTGGATTGTATTATTACTGTTTTTATGTTTTGTTGTTGATGTAACTGGTCTCCCATGCAAATGAGACAATGAGTCTCACAATAGCAAAGGATTAATAATAATAATAATAATAATAATAATAATAATAATAATAATAATAATAATAATAATAATAACAATAATAATAATAATAATAATAATAATAATAATAACAACAATAATACAAGTTGTACCTAGTGACATTGAACTCAACGTTCCCAAATTATGACTAATCACAGTCAAGTCATTATTTGTTGATGAACAATTTAACAATCATTGTAAAATGATGATTAATAAATTAAGTCATTAAAGGTCTGTCTGCACAAACAACAAAAGACAATTCATGAGACAAGAATCAGAAAATCCTGTTTTTAACACCAAGGTATTCCAAGGTTTAGAAGAGTAACATTTAAACAAAACAAATCTAATTATTCAACACGAGTCCAAAAGTCCTTTCAATGAGACACCAGAAATGGGTTTGGAGGGACCTGAAATTGAGCCACTCCAAATGTACAGCAACATACAATGCATACACGTTTCCCTAATCTTGTATGCATCGAGTCGCCAAGAGTCGCCCAGCCCATCATCAAAGATAAATCATCAAAATACCAGTGGGAATTTGTAAAAATCTATTCAGGAAGTACAGGAAGGATTAGACTGAAGACGTTTCCACTGATTATTCAGAAGGTATTATTTATTTCCTACATGGCATTTTCAGTAAAATGTTAATAACAGATTTATTTACAAACCCATTCTTATTTTACATCTTTACAAAGATGCCTGTCTTTTTTCAGGCATACATCAGAAATCTCTCTCAAAAGATAATTAAATAATGCTGTGAGCAAGATCAAAGAGAAAAAAATCTTACTGATGTTTTGTTGGATTTTTATAATCACTGTGCTAAACATTTCTTTAATTAGAGAGACGCTTTGTGGATGCATAAATTGTAGTAGAGTTTAGCATAATTTGAGTGTATTTTGTAGGTGTTTTCGTTTAGGATGGAACATGTCAAATACACTTAAACATGGGTTCAGTTCTGTATGGATTCAATGTTTCATAAAATAAAATGTTTATTAACTATTATTCTTACATACTAAAATGATTTAATTCACCTACATGACTACATGATGTTTTTAGGCCACATTTCCTCATCAAACATTAGCTTGTTGCATGACGCGTACAAAGCCTCAGCTGTTTATCTGCTCGACCGTGTAGCTCAGTAGGGACATAAGGATCAATTAATCAATACCAGTATGTGAATATTTCCGAGCACCAATCTATAGTTGGCGTACACGTGTGCCAAACTTTTGGTTATTGTGCCATTCTACTTCAGCAATACATACTTTTCCTTGTACACTAAAGTTTAAAGGTCAAATGCAGCACTCTTCCAGGTCTGTTAATAATGTTACATGAACATCTGGCCAGAAATCCTGACTCCAAGTACACCACGCCTTATGCAGATAAGAGATAGTAACAAAGAACATAAACACCCGACACTGGAACAGGAAGAGAAACCAGAGTTAAATCTGTACAGTAGATCCACGACGAAAGACGTGGAAAATCATGGTAGTTAACTCATTCATGAACTTAAATCTTTGGTTTCTCCCTCAGAAGAAAAGATCGTGATCAGACTTTAAGACAGACCTCTGATGTTCTTCCTCTTTCTTTTTAGCAACCGTCTGTGAAAAACCAAAGCATACAGCAGCAAATTCCTTTAGGCGCAAGTCAGGAAACGGGTCAAAGAAAGGCTGCCTCCCTCACTCCATGCAGCTCTAAACTGCTTTCTGAAGCTGATAATGAAAGCTAGGAGAACATTTTCAGCTGCCTGGTTGTTACAATCGTGACAGTTAAACACTCTTACCCTCTCCTTCCTGTCCCACCGATTCACAGACTAAAAACTGGATTTTTTTTCCCCCAAACAGTCAAAACAAACTGTCTGCCAGGCTCTGACTAAAACATTTCCAGCCACCCCCTTCCTGTCTGTGTGCTGGGCTCTGGAAAGACCCTCCCAGTTTGAAACCATCCAATAAGAACGTGGCAGCAGATCTGCAGCTGGAAAACTTCCTGCTAACCCACTTATACCTTTAGTGTGACTACTGGAGTCACATTTTTACTCATTGAAAGTACAAAAAAGCACTGGCTCGAATATTTTTAATATTCTAACATGTTCTTAAAGTTAGTTACTTCACAACGAGGCATGTGTCACAAACTGTATTTTAATTAAAGCCTATCTAAATTACAACTCTATAAAAGGCAAGCTTTCATTTCAGATTTATTTTTAGACTACTGTCAAAATCATATGAAACTGTGTTGCTCTCTTATACATGTATTACGTACGTATAAACTTTTGAAAAGGAAACCACATTAATGCCTCAGATTCTTTTGCATCCTAGTCTTGAAACTTCAATTTGTTTCAAAGCATACAGTGAACTTTGACCATGTTTTGGATGATTTTTGTTTTATTCTTAGGCCACAAAGCAGTTCAAACATATAATATGGTTCTACCTAGGATAGAAATATGGCTAATACATTTGTAATTTTTTTTTAAAATGAGCTAAAATTAAATAAATACAACATAGTTTGTAACCTCATTAAATCATCTATTGCTGTCTTTCCAAACTTTTTAAACTCCAGAGGCCCACATTAGCAGTGGCAGTGACTTGTGATCTAATTAATGATTAAGTAAACATTTGCTACTTGTAATCCAATGAAATAGGTGGGTAGTTGTTATTAGTGGTGAGTCAGTAACTGTGGTTTTTGTTTAAGTCACTGGATTTGCAGTTAGAGTAGTGGCTGCACAATGAAAAAGAGAGACAACTTTTCACTTCTTGATTTTTAATCTGTATAAACAAATGTAGTATTTAGAACAGAATATGCCCTTATTTCTCCCTTAGGATGGAAATTCCCAATTTACAGCAGCAAAATTGAAAATCAAATGGAAGCAAGAGGGATATACACTTAAAAAATCACCACAAAAGCAATACTACAGCTATTACTACTTCTACTTCTACTACTACATCTACTACAAATAATAGTAGTAGTAATAATAAATCCACAGCAGACTAGGATAAAACTGTACAGTAAGGAATGAGAAGTAAATGTAAAGCTAACATCCATAAATATTTAAACGTATACTTCAAAGTTTTTTACTTACATACTTAGTAAAACTGCCTGAACAGCCAACACATTGTATTTGATGCATGTATAACTATTTTAATCTCTTGTATCACATTTACCATAAATAAGCTTTCATAAAACAGTTTGGTTATACATTTTGATTTCTGAATTTGATCTTCACACCCTATAGCGATTTGCGACCACCAGTGGGGCCCCGAACCCAACTTTGGGAACCGATAATCTATCTGACGCTATCTTCTGTAACATCTTGTCATCAGCACAGATTGATGGTTGAAGGAAAGCAGTGATTTACATCCTTTTCCTCACCTAAAAATGATGCTTTTTGTACTTAGCTGTCAACCTATATGCAGCACTGTCACTATAAAACACGATGGAGTACCTTAACTGCAATATTTATTAGCTTGTGTCAGCGCTAATGAGAGGATTTGCTTACCTCATCGTTAGGAAAGGATATCACGCAGCAGCAGCAGCAGCAGCAGCAGCCAGGAGGACACACGGACAAAACGGCGACTGAACTAGCGAAAAACAAGATGTCAAGTGTCCCCGATATATCTGTTCAACGGTCCGTCTAATTCCTGCCCTGCACCAAGAATTAAAGCTTGTCCGACCTAATTTCTTCCCCACTTTGCAGCGCTGCAAAGATTTAAGCAACAAGCTTTTGACAGCTTACTGTACGACCGTCATTTTAATGTAATGACGTAGTTTTCCGGGGTGAGCCGAACAGCAAATAAATAAAATACACCCTTATATTAGTCGTTTTAAGCTTGAAAGAATTAACTAGAGGTTACACTTAAACATTATATATTTATCTTAGATATTTCTGACGTCATGATACGAGTTAAGCATAGCAATTGTGTAAGGTGGGTGTGTTAGCACCCCCGTTAGCCGCCACAGAGTGGTACAGTCCACACGAATGCCAGCAGGCTAAAAGGGCAAGGTTTTGCTTGTTACCAAGGAAACAGCAGTAAAACCATGTGGTTTTTTTTAGATTAGTTTATGTAAACACTATTACATGCACACATATAAACAACTCATTAAGAAATGTAATATTTGATTTAGAAAACATAAATTACAATTGCACCAAATGATTCACAATTATTTTGTGGCCAAGAGAAGTAAACGTGTTCATATTTTAATATTAACAAATATATGGTTGACTTCTTGATAATTATTTTTGTTAAAAACTTTTCATTTGTGCAGCTGTAGTCAGAAGCTAATAAATCAGCAGCAGAATGCACCACTGCAGCTACAAGCTCAAGGTCAAATAACATGGAAGCTAACCCAGATAGGATCATGCAGGCAGGAGACAGACAAACACAGAGGAGGAGCAATATTTTCTCATAAAATGCAAAAATATCACTCTATTGTGCAGAGGTTTGAATCTCCCAGATTTCTAGACAGCAGATCGAATTTAAACAGCCTCAGAGATTTGTTCAGATCACAGCACAGCAAAGTTATGGAGGGTCTTCTGGTCAGAAAAGACCGCAAGTACTGGGGTCTGTTTGTCAGTCTGTGTGGTACTGCTGATTAATTAGCAACACTGCTTGTCAGCTAGTCTTTTTGAGGTCTCGACATTTTGTCATTTAAAGAACAACTGAATTAATATTAAGATTATATTACACAAAGTACTCTTTTTGCTAAAGACAGTTGGCCATATTGGATTTCAAGTGTTATCATGAAAAAATTTAGGTAAAATCTTATATATACTCCAATCTTTTCTGGATTTTATTAGGTAAAATACTGGTAACAATTGCACTCTACTATGCCATTAAAATGCTTTTGAAGGCTCTAACCCAAGATGTTTGCTGTCTCTATGTCTCTCTTTGCAACAAAATAAAATATTTAATGTTTTTAGGTAAATGCTTACTTGTCAATAGTGACTAGGTGTCTATACTTGGTTAAATTGATTTGAGGAATTTCTTGAAAAAAATATTCTTCTAGCGGGAATTTTAGAGCTGCATGCTATTTACTTTTGCTCTTAATTGAGTAAATGTTCTTGCTCGAGTTACTTAACAGAATGACAAACAAGAACGGTATGAACCACAATGCATCAGACACATCAGCACCTCTGATAAAACTTTTGGTTTGTAAACAAGCTTCATTGTTCTGATGTCTGCTGAGCCTGTTGGAGGTCAAATAAGCACACTGCCAACAGTTTGTTTATTCTAACACTATTCACTATTGTAATTACTGATTTCAAATGTTTTATTTTGTGAAAAACTGAGATTTGTTTCTTCTGCCTGAATTTATTTTGTAATTATGTGATTTAAGTTTAATAGTACTACTCTTATCCGAGTATATTTTTAGCAACTTTACCTATTTTAAAAATTGATTATCTTTTTTTTAATTTATATACATGTGGCATCTTGAATTATTAACTGAGCCTGGTTTAAAAAAAAAAAAAAAAAAAAACTAGAGTTGCGGAACTGTGTTGTTTTTCTCACATAAAAGTTGGCTTCACAGAGTTTACATCACTTGTCACAAACTGAAACAGTCACCACTATTTTCTCCTTCCTTTGCTTTTTTCAGCCCTCTCGAGGCCACAGAGGAGCTTTATCTGATCTGTCACAGTGACAGATCTCAAACTGGAAATGTGGCACTGAGTGCCACAAAGAAAGGTCACCATATTGCTCCCTTTGAGGAAAATGTCACTGTCAAAGTGAATCAGATATAAAAACAAAGAGAAAGCAGCAGCCTATGCTTTCATTCATTTGACCTTATCACTGATTGTTGTTCACGTTTCCCCATTTGGTCTTTTGTTGGTTTTGAGCATAGCTGCACTACCGTGTAGCTCGAATTAAAATATTCTAAAATAAAGCTTTTAATAAGGCATTTTCATGGATCCACTTTTATGTTTTGTTACCCAAATGGTTTGGGTTCCTGTTTGGAACAATATTTACACATTGGTACATCTGTATCTATGTATTTAACCTCCGACATCTGCTATAAAACTTATGTGAAAACAAACACAACAACTCCTTTCAATTAAAAATTAAATGAGCTCATTCGTTTCCTCATCTCTATTAGTTGGCATAAAACGATTTGTTTTCACCAGAGAACAGATTTCTCCCCCACAAAGTGGGTTGCTTTTGAACCATAATAAGTGAAACATTGACCAACATATTTGACGATGGTTCTTGGCAAAATGTAAAATGTTTTCTGGTTTTCTCAGTTGTTGACTGTGTGGTGTCTTTTATGATTTTGTATTTTTGTGTTTTTATGACATAAAGACTGAATGAACTGCCTTGCTGCTGAAATGTGTTTTAAAATAAATTTTTAAATTCTCTAAATGTTATTATCATTTATAGTTGTAGTACTACTGAACTACTTAAATAAATAAGGTCTAATATGTGTGTTTAGTTAATATTTGACTATTATAGAAGAGATTAGAAAAGAAAAGATTTGAAGAAAAGATTAGCAGTACTTACCATATTTGGCCACAAGATGGCAGTCATGTCTTAACTATGATTTCATCGTTTACACGCTACCTTGTAGGTTTTTTTCCGGGCTCTTTGGTGCATTTTTTACATCAGTCTTAACTTTTGCACAACAGCTAGTGCATTTCTCAAAACAATTACAGTCCAAAACCTGATCGCTAATTGGCAAAAGAATATAATTTGCTCAGTCCATTCCTCACTAACAATTCATGTCGATGACAACATTAACAGCAAAGTAGAAATCCTGACATCATGTTTATGAACAAAATGAGCAAATTGGTTGAACATGTTTTTGACATTACACTCTGTATTTTCCAGTGCAACATAATCAGATCTTGGGGAAGGTACCTGAAAATGCTCAGCTCTAGACACAATTTGTACAGCTATTGCACAACTGTTCAACATTTTTGTACGTACTGACTCAAATATTTTAATGATTTTAATGGTTGAGTCAGCGTTCATAAGCACTGGTGATTTTGATGGAAATGACAAAAGCAAATGAGAGTCTCCAAAAGCAGCAGAGAAATATATGGAAACTGTTACTTTGATGTGCACAAATAACTTAAGTTGAACTAAGTTATGATAATTGTACTTGTAGAAATGCATCAAGTCGCCAGAAAAAAAGAAGAAAAAAAAAAAACTTAATATGAGGATTCAGGATTGGAACTTTGCAAAACAAAAGCCTTGGATAAAATTACTGTGGATTAGTAGTGCAATTAGATCTGTAGTCAGTGTAATTTTAACTCTTCTTGCACGATAAAACTTGGATGGACTGGGGTTATTATGGGATTTACATAGTATTAACCAATGATTAAAATAAATCCACCGATTCTGAGAGAAACAATGTGGAGTTCAGGTAAATTTGGAATAAACTAATTCATTTTCTTTTTTGGATTTTTTTAAAGATATATTTTCATAACTCACTAACAGCACAGCAAAATGTGGAAGTTTGTCACATAAGCTAATATAATTTCTCTATCTAAAATCAAATCTTTATCTTTGTGAATGTCATAAAATGCAAGAAAAACAATATCAATATGAACATCTTAGCAACATAGTTTTTAAGTGCTTATGTACTTCCTACGGTTAATCCTTGACTGTAACTGTCACTGACACAGTGATGCCATCTGGACGAAAAAAAAAAAAAACGTTGCCGCAGTCACCAGCAGAAAGGCTGAGCTGGCAGTTCTAACCATATAACCTGAAGGAAAGCAGAAAGCTGGGCATGTTGGAGACTAACCTGGAATACATACTGTGTTTCAGAACATATTAAGCCAACTCAGCAAAGGGAGAGGGGCTAACTATGTATGTTGAGGCATGTGAAGGAGCTTCTGTGTCTTCAGCATTGGAAAAGCAGAATTTATTCATACAAGAACACACTGTAGATCTCTGTCAAGAGGATTTTACTCTGTGTTTTGATTTAGATTACTGAGAAAGAATCTCTAGAAGGCAATATTTCCTGTCAAATATTATGTTGGAGAAATTCAAATGAGACAGAGAGATCACCTTGTACCGTCTTGACACTGACTAATAAAACTAATCATGTCATTTTGACACTTTACAATTGCAACTGTCACTGTATTTTATCAGGATTTTATATGACAGACCTTCATGGTGTAAGGAAGATGATTTGGAAAAATCTGAAAAGTGTGGTGTGTGTTTGTCCTGACTCTTCTGGATTCAACTTCTGCCACAGTTACCGCTGTCATCATGTGTCTCTATCGCCAGCTTTCAAGTCTTGATAATATTGATATTAGTTTTCTGACACACATAGCAGTTTGTATGGATACCAAAAGTTTAAATTTGGTCTCATCTGTTATTTATGGGAATCAAAGTAAAGGCTGCTTGATACATTTGCTTTCCATATTTTTACATGCAAAACCCTTTTGCAAGCCGTCTGTTGTTTTTCTTCTACTTCGCAATTATGCATTACTTTCTGATACTTCATCTATCACATAAAATACAAGTCAAACACCACAAAGTTTGTGGTTGTGGTGTGACAAAATATGGCCAAGTTTAAGAACTTTCAATGTCAAACACTTCATAATAACACGGCTGTTTAGCGCCGGCTGCTCTTCCGTAGAGACCCAAAACGACGTTTTTCTGACAGGACACAAAAGGCAGAATAAATTCACAAAAATGCTTTCATATTTCTTTTCATCGCAAGGCTTTATTATGTACAGATAAAACAGAGAGAAATCTCTCTTGAGATGTAACCAATTACAGTCAGACAAAGCCATTCCTCAGCAGCAGTTAAAATCCTTTAAATTAAACAGATAAATCAGACCATCAGGGAGATTCGCTTTCACGGAGTGGCAGTACGACTTCCTTAAACCCTCCCTACAGAGTCTCACGGGTCTCACATCTGCTTGTCTTTTATGGCTTTATTTACATCATTTTGTGACTTACATCTCTCTTATTGAAAGAAATCATTCAAGGTATAATTTGTAAAAGCCACAGAAGTGACATACACCAAATTCAACATCATGCTGTGGTTTTATGATGGCAAGAGAAAAAAAAAGATCTTGTATAAATAACACCAAATGTTCATTAACTGATTAAGTGTTTTCATTTTTAGGTTTTGTTTCCCATGAACACACTTATATACACATATGCACGGTGTGTTGGAGCATCAGGGATCCATTGGCAAAAATGGATTCCTCGCTTATCAGCCATCAGTTTCCTGCAAGCAAAAAATAATCACAGACTAATAAAATGTCATCCTGACTGGCTGCTTGAGGAGGATGTCCTTGAGGCTTTATGCCAGAGAGCCTGCATGCCATTTTGGCAGAAAGTAAGCCAAGAGCCCCACAAACTGCCTGACACAAACAAAAACAGAACTACAGTTCTGTGTAAGGATTTTGAGCAGTTTCTTTACACACTTAATTTACTTAAAGGAAGCAGATTTTCTTTACATTTACCAAAGCAGTCTGGAGCAATAGCTGTCCGGACTTCTTGATAATCGTTTAAAGTTTCCATTAGACGATGGCAGCTTTTTTTTTTTTTTTTTTTTTTTCATATCTACTCCAGTTTTTGTTTAAACCTTTTGGAGATAAATGCAGGTTTTGGTTTTTATTATGTTTTGTTCTGTTGTCCTGTGACTTCCCTATGAAACTTTCTACAAGTGAAGACAATGAAAACGACTGCCAACATGCAGACGTTTGGTTATCAGAGCAAGTCCAGACTGCAAGATGCCAAAATACACGTTTTCAAAAATATCATATGTGGACCTACAGAAGACTCTCGCTTCATGTTTCTATGAAAGTGGATACGTGTAAAATCAAAATGAGACTGTATCAATTTACTTTTGTTGGATGTAAAGTGAGGAAACAATAAAACACGAAGACGAGGCGGAGAATATAGACAAAGACCCAAACTTGAAACAGCTGAAAGAAAGGAGTGTGTCAAACCTTTCTCTGATGTCGACATCAGAGAAACGTAAGTTACACCTTACTGTAACTTTTCCTCAGTAAGGTGAGTCCCACATATATTGACCCCAACAAGCTTATTTTATCAGATTAAGACTGTCTGTAAACTCCAGAACAATACAACACATTTCGAGGGGAAATTCAAAAGTGGTAGATCATCAGTCTTCACAAATGTTTTAACTGGCAGAACATGTGATTTTGACTCATCCCATCTCCTGTTAGTCCTGCATCGTCATACTTTTCTATAGAACCATGTGACCAAATCAGACATGCTCCAGAAATGTTAACTTTTGTCCACTTTATTTTCCAACATTATTGCACTTGGACATGTAGACGACTTCATCCTCACTCAGGCAATGGGATGTTCCCCTGCAGATCCTGCACAGTGAAGCTTTGAAGTAATAATTTTGCCAAAAAAGAAAATGTTCTATAAAAAAGTGAGGCGAAGTTCTTAGCATTTTCTGTGAAAACTTTTTATAAATACTAAATTAATAGTTTAGAGAATAAACTGCTTTGACTGTGTTTTTTTTTTTGTAGAGATAAATTGTTTTCCTATTTTATCAAAGACCGGGGTGGGGGGAAGTCTGTATCCTGCTAACTGAGTTACACTGATAGAAATATTTAAAGTCTATCTCAAAAGAATAATGCCTCCGAGTTTCAGAGGAAAGCCTTTTAAAGTGTTGTTGTTTTGGGAGATCGTGGGAAAGCATTCTAAAATATACAATAGTTACCTCTTGAAGGGATGTTCCTGAAGTATTCTTCTGCTGCCACATTAAAAATGGCATGAATTCTTCATGCACAGAACTGTCCTATAATGTTGTGAGCTACACTTGAAACACTTGAGTGAGTATCCAGAATGTGCAACACACTTCCTCCTCTTTTTACCCACTGCTGATGTAAGTGCTTCCATACCAGCAGGCGCATATACATGTACGCCTTTCCCATTAGCTGACAAAATATTCATTCAACACATGCTCTGCAACGACTCGATGAATCATTCAGACAAGATGGAGCGAGATTAAGCAAAACGGTGCAACATGAGGTATTTCATGAGAAAGTGCAATCAGGAAGAAAAGAAAAAAAAACATGACAAATTGCATTAACATAACAGCAGCAGATATCTGAGCTGACATTTAGCATACATTTAATTTGATATGCATGCGCTGTGAGTGAGCATGAGATAAGACACATAAAAGCACAAAGGCCACTAAAGCCTTTTAAAGCAGATAAAAACGAGCTTTGAGGGGCCGGAAACTATCAGGCACAGAGAAGCGACAGAAAGGTTTTATTTTCTTCAACCATCTTCTCTCAGGCTTTGTCTTTGAGTTCTGGCTCTCCGCTGCCATCAGAGCCGGTGCCGGTGCCCACAGCACAGACGCCGTCAGCTCTACAAATATGTAAGAAGCAGCCAGTGTGACAGGGGAGGGGCATGGCAACTGAATACTGATTATCTCATTCCCAGTCAGGCCGCATACCACCAACATTTACCCAACTCATCACATTCATTGTTTATCAAATACCTATCAACTCTGCCAAAAAGAACCAGCTTACCACTCTTGTACCATTTAATTGTTTTTGTTTCGTGTTTTTTTTTCCCACAACAAATACAACGCTTGACAAAAGTTACAGGTAGAGAATAGGTCCGTGCATTTCTCGGCAAGTGGATGTTCTCGCCAAAAGTGTTTATATTATTTGCATTTTGAAATCCAAAATACAACAAAATGAAGCACATTTGTATTATTTAGTGAAATAAAATAAATACATAAATAATCGGCAGATTTTTTTGCTCCATTTTTCTGGCCATCAATGAATGTACACTGTGTGGAGGTTTCTTCTGTATCCCTCAAAAGTAGTCCCAATTTCTTATTAACCACAAAATAAACAGATGGATCGGAAGAAAAAAACCTTATCTAAAATGTTGATAAATTGGGATGAGGATAAGTACTTAAAAAAAAATTCAGTTTTACTCAATTGAGAGCTCAAGGTTGAAAACACCCCTACCATTTTTACTAGGGGTGTATTTTTGTTTGTTTTGTTTTGTTTTGTTTATGTGCCTGAATGATTCAATAAGAATCATTCCTGCATTCGTAGTGAACATCAAATTACAAAAACATGCATGGACCAGACAGAAGATATTCTGTTAGTGAGATACTACACACTGCGCATTAGAAAACTGTTTGAAAACAAGAGCAAAAAAAACAAACAAAAAAACTGGCATACACATTTTTTGAATAATTTGGTTTAGTTGGGTGCATGCAAACAATGTTGTCTTTAAAAAAACATCAGACTCAAAACAGTACATCTTTTGTCCGAGTTGTTTAGGTTGCCTTTTCTGCAAGTAGATGAAAATGGGCAATATTTTGAGTGACAGAACTAGAATCAGATCCCTGAAAGAGCCTTTTCATGCCTCTCACTAAAGTCACATCAAAAACAGAATAAGAAATAAATATCAGAAGGATGTCCATTTTGGAGTTAGGATTTCCAAATTCAAAAAAATCCAGCACCAAAATACTGGTGGTCAGAAAGTTATTCAAGAAAGACATGTTGATTTCAGTGACTTAGCCGAGATTTTTATTAAATCAGCCTGAGCTTATTTAAGTGTAAAAATTCATATTCTGAAACTCTCTGCAGTTCTAAATATGCTGTGTTTCTGTGATATGTAACCATCTGTTCTTTAATAAAAGGGCCCAGTGTGGTCAAACAGTCGAAGTGCGGTCACGTGGTTGACATCTGTGAAGGTGGGACATCCGTTTTCGCAGAGACCCTTCAAGATCCACAAGATCCACTGAAATGAGCTCCTGTGAAACCCCTCCCGCTGCATGAGCTATGCGTCCTGGTGTTTTGTCATAAGTCTGGTTAAAAACAGGAAAGTAAACACAAGCCGAGGAAATAATCATTGATGAGTTAAAACATTTTATTTTATTGTCCATATTGTAAAAAGCTAAAGAAGAACAGAAGGCATCGCTGGGATGTTCGCCGGCTGTAGTGGACCAGAAGAACTGAGCAGGCGGAGTTTAGTGTTTTGGTCACTAAACTCTGCCTGGAGTATGTTTCAGTACATACTTCTTCCTCACGGTCTCTGACAATTGCTCCTCTCAACTATCCATCCTGCTCTCTGACTGAAAAACCTACTTTATGATGGTGAGTATTTGGAACATTTTTTTGCATAAACAAACACAACCATAAAATTCTGACCAATCACACAATAGTTATGGGGTGAAAGGTTCGTCAGGGCGCCTGTGACAAATCATGGACGACATGAGACTGAGGACAAAATGACGCGGCCTGACCATGCGCTGCCTTCAAGACTTTCAGATAAAATAGGATTTCTGTTATCAATCTTCTAATCGGGATTTTTATTTGCAGCCAAAATGATTAGTCATATAAGAATAGCCATTTGCTCATTCTTGATCGATGAGCACCTCGTCTAGACTGATGCCTAGTTAAAATAAAAGTCATGGATTTTCTCAAAAACTCAGTAGCTTTTACTTTATGGTTCAATATATTTTGTATCCAGAAAAAACATAACCAAAGCTACACAGGTGCAAAATAGCAAAGGATTGAATGACCAACAAGCAGCACTACATATTATCTGTATTACATTAGCAATGTGATGGTATCCCACTGAACTAGCTCACCAATCATAATCTTCCTCCTTAAAATGTGCGTGCGCAGCAGTTTGCTGAAGGTTTAGGCTTATGCTAGCATGTTTACTCTGCTTTGATATGACTCATAAAATTTCAATGCAGATTCTATTAATCATGAGGCAAAAAAAAGGACAAAAGGACTGAAAAAGTTATATATTTTTCACTAACTGTCACTTTCCTTTGAGGGTCATGAAATTAAAAGAATAGTTCTCCAAGGCTTTTTTTTTTTCTGCACCGACAGCTGAGCACACATGTAGGTCAGGACCAGAGAAACAGGAAGCTGCAGTGGCACGTATATTCTGTCATTCACTCTGAAAGTCATTGTGGGGGGCAAAACCAACCTATATTAGTAGGGAAAACTCGAATTCGTTTACATCAACAAAACAATGTGGATGGCATATATTAAAGCTTCGCAAGCCGTGCACATAAAAAGGAAAGCATAAATAAAAAAAAATTTAAAAAAGTTATGTAAATTGCTGCTGGAGGGCTCGCTTAAAGCTGACAAAATCATAGGCAGTATTTACCAGCAGAGTTCAGTCACATGCTTTGATAAATGTCAATTGAAAATGCCCTGATTGTGACATCTCTGATTTGTGTCATTTGTATTGTTGAAACTATTCCCATTTCCTTGAGTGTTCTACATTATAACGAGCACTATTAATTTTTTTTTTATTATTACTTGTGAAGCGGTTCAAAGAGAAAGCCACACACAGACCCAACATGAGCTGCAATTTTCCTCACCTCTTTCTACCAGCTTATTTCAACTGTTGGTCGACTCACCAGTTGTTTGGACAAATCTGGGCAGCAAAGATCAGATTCAAGAAATGCTCTGCTTTGTTGATAAATTCACATATTCCACTTTGTGTTTGTAACACATTAAAATGCTCAAGGCTGCCCTCTCCATCTATTTATGATGTCTGGAACTCTTAGTCAAAAATACAAAAAGCCACAGGAGTGAAAACAGTCTGAACACCAATAACGACTTCAAACACATTCAAAACCTTTTTGTGGATATTAAAATCAATGCAGTCAGGATTTTCTGTTTGTTTACTCTATCGTTTTGCAAAGTAAAACTAAGGCAGTAGTTAAATGAGACAATTTATGAACAGCTTTTATAAATTTAAGACACTAAAGGCTCTCAGAGACGAAAAGACTGCATTTTTTAAAAAAAAGAAACAAAGCTCTTATATCAAACAAAACAGATAAATGCATAAGACAGAACAATGGTGAAGAACAAAGAGACTCTTAAGATGTACAAGAGAGTCTGTTGCAGCTCTCTGTTAGATCAGTGGTCCCCAACCTTTTTTAATTACCGCGGACCGGTCAAGACTTTTAAAATTTTGCTGCGGCCCGAGGGTGGGGAGGTGGAGGGCTTCTGCATGTTGGTGTTCCCGCTAAATCCTGAATTATAACCAATTTGAGTAGTCTTGACCTTTTTTTCGCAGCTTGTTGGTTTTTCCCTGACTGGGAACGAGAATACAACCTGCTGAATGTGAAGTAGCCAATCAGAAAGCACGGTGACGTAAGAACAGAGGGGAATCCCAAACAGCTGACATATTACGCAACTGAGAGTCCGGTAGATATCGGACATGATATGTGGAAATGTTTATTATTATATGTAAAGGTCATTATTATGTTTATTCAGTTAAAAATGTTAACTATGAAAAAACACATTCACCTCCAAATCATAGTGCAGCAAATAGAGCGGCTGCTCCGTCGCCTTTTATCCACCGCCTTTTCTTTTTGTTACGTCTTTTATCTCTTAGAATGACTCTGCATCCTGATATTCCTTCTACATCATCATCCGTGTTTGGTTATTCTAAATTCCCGTATGCTATGTTGGGGGTTTTACTGGATTATCCTCTGGAATCGGAATGTTCGTGACTGGAATCGGTTCGTGTTGCTCCTGCCTTGGACACACGAACCGATCGAACCTGTTGTACTTTTATCAGCTCTGTGGTCACAGAGGTTTGGAGAATCGGCTGACAATTCTTAAATCTTGCCGTCTAAACCAGACTTAAGACTCACAAGCTCTACTCCTCTCCTCTCGACCAAACGCTCTCTGACTAACTCTGGTAACGTTTACATATCCCTTCAAAATAAGATACAGATGCGCCACAAAAACGAACATTTTACTTTCGTGAAAATTTTAACTCACGATAATGACTAACGGGAGCCATGAGCTTACACCTGATCTGTTTCTTACTCATTTTGCTGCTTGTGGGCTCAGTGTTGGCGCGCAAGTAACCGAGAAAATCCGATTAAAGGATTTTCAAAATAAAAGATCCTCCAGACTCAATACATAAAACAGAAATATTTAATTATTTCTTGCACGGCCTGGTACCAATTGGTCCACGGACCGGTACCGGTCCACGGACCGGGGGTTGGGGACCACTGTGTTAGATGACGCCTCACCAACGTGCCACTTGGCTTGTATAGTCCTCAGTGGTGGTGGGCAGGTCGTTTTCAGTTTCCTTCTCAAATACGCCTCCGTCTCCCTTCCCGCTTCCTTTGTGTTTGGACGGCCATGGTCTGCCCTGGTCCCTTTGCTCCCTCAACCAGCGTCTCTCCTCGCGCCTCTTCAATCGCACCTCTTGGTGCTCCCTCTGCCGGGTGTACTGGAACCGCTGGAGGAACAGGTCCTTTGCGTACTCGTACAGCTGAACATCCAGGAAGTTGAGCTCCTCGATGCGCCTGCGCACGGCCTCGCTCAGGTCCACGTTGGCCGCCCGCGTGCTGTTGATCTGCGTGAAGGCGGAGATGAAGCGCAGGCTGAACGTCCGCTCAAACAGGTACTGCGTCTTGCGCTGGAACTCAGTCAGACCGTAGAAAGCCATGTTCTTCAGGTTGCTCATGGCGCTGCTCAAAAGGATGTGGTTGCGCTGGCTCTCGTTCATCGAGGACATGTTGTAGCAGCCCACCAGGCTCAGGTCAGCCAGCATGCGGACTTGGCGGTTGTTGGCCAGGTTTGACTGACAGTTCATGAACTCTTTCAGGGTGACTCCGGACCAGTCGTCACCGCTATAGCAGGTGGGCAGCTCGTCTTGGGTGGGTGAGCGTCCATCGCACATATGGAGAGCCGTCTTCCACGTGGCTCCTCTCTGGACATGTTTCCACTCGCTCAGGTAGCGGGAGACTGGGTCTCGCAGCATGGTGATGTAGTAGAAGTTCCTGCAGCCAAAACAAACACAGTTAGAGGGCTGTGAGTGCATCACCATCACAGAGAGCTGCCCTGCATTGTGCTGACAGATGGTGAGTTTTGTCTCTGTATGAAACTTCAAGGTTGAATGCTAATTGGAAAACTCAAACTCTCACTAATTAGATGATTATAGCTGGAGTCTACATGTTGCCCTTGGAAATTGACCCGAGCATTGAATTCACAAAAAGTGAGCAAGAACTGTTTTCATTCCACACATTGCTCCAACCTGCCAACACAGGAAATAATTGCATATCAAGGCATAGTTGTAATTCACAACCATAGAGGAAAGTGAGAAAAAGTGCCCCAACTATTTCCAAAACATCGTTAAAATTTAATGAGGTCTGAGCTTTTGTGCCACAAATCCATAACACGCTTAGCTGAGAGACAGTAGCAAAGTCACAGTAAAAGTGACTTGTCTATTTACAAAGGTAAACTATGAAATGTGGCCAACAGTCAAGTTTAAAGTCATTAAGATAATAGAACCTGGAAATAAGTTTTTAATAGCTAAAGATTTAATATTTCAATCCTCATCTAAAACGTTCCTTCAGTTCAGACTGTTTACTGTCCGGGGCTTTCAGGTGACCACAATGACTCACATGATGGCTTGCGAGTAGGTAAACAACTCACAGGTCACAACAAATCTAAAGACCGATGGCCCCGTCAGCTTACATGTACTCGACCTCAAAGCCTCTCAAGGTGTCAGAGACTCCACAAGAGCTTAAAGCGCTCAACTCCCCATCAGGAAGAACACTGTAAGCTTTTCAAAGACGAGGTCAGATGTCACAAAATCTGGGTGGAAAAACTGTCATCTGCTCAGCCACTTCAGTTTCCCTGAAGACAATAATTCCAAATCAAAATTGTCTAAAAAAATATTGTCAATAGGAAATTTAAAAAATGAAGTTTTGTGATGTTTTTTATATTATTTCTCGGATTCATATTGCACATTAAGTATGTGCACACATTTGGAAGTATCCAGAAAGAAGATGTTTCCAGGAGTTTCTACATGCAACAAAAGTATAAAGTACCATGTGGAATCACATGGTACTTCTACATGGTACTCAGAGATAAGACACACTTTCAAAATAACTTCTAGATATACCTTCTTCTGACAACCAGTTTAAATGAAACTTTGTCAGCAACTCAAAATAATACAATTTACAATAGTCTACTTACTGTTGTACTTGCCAAATGGGGGAGAAAAGTAATTTAAGTGATGAAACTAAAACCTGTATATTTTCCCTTTCTGTCCTCCAACTGCCAGCTGTACTGTGATTCTAACATTTGCATGTACACAAATATGAAACAAATAAGAGTTTCAGTTTCTGTTGTTTTTTTTCTATTAGAGCTTCACCACGCTTTACTGAATGAAAAAGTTAAAAAATTCATTTAGGTATTATTTTAATTCTAGTCAAGTAGCATGCATTAAGATGCTGCAGCCAGTTTAAGTCGGTCTTGTTTTAATATGTAACACTGTAGAGTGAGTACTTGCATACAAATATACTGCACTGCCAGCTCTGTTGCTACTATAAATAGTTAATGGCAGGAATACTAATAAACTACAGTTGTCAAAATAAAAAACTGAATAGTCACTATGGGTAATTGACATTAGCCAAAAAATGCTAAGCATAGCACCTTTAATTTCTGTAAAAAGAACTAGCAGTGATTTTATAAGAATGTTGGCTTATGAAAAAGAAAATGTTTCTTGCTACTATTTATTATTTGCCAAGTGTGTTTTCTGTTTGACTACCTCAACGTGACCGAACAAATGTTTGCTTTATTTTCTTTGTGGTTTATTCTACATTTGTGCCTGCAATGTTTTCCTTTTCTCTGGAATGTTGTTTTATTGGATATTGTAGGCTTGAAGGTGACAAATTATGGAGTTTTTTTTTTGTTGATCTATATAAACTCTTTTATCTGAGGAAGAGCACGGTTCAATTTGTTTTCCACACCAGAAGTGCAAAAGAACAAAAATTTTATTCAAAATATGTAAAAATAATTTTTGGTGCTCCAGGATGACATCTTACACCATCAGCGTCTCTCACACAGAAACCGTGAAGTCCACTGGAGGTATATTCTGTCAGAAAACAAAGGCTGGACAGGTGAAGGCCACATGAAGTCCTCTCAAGATGACGTCTTGTGTGTGTGTGTGTGTGTGTGTGTGTGTGTGTCCGGTTAATGTTTAATGACGAAGCCCTGGAGAGCAGTGCAAGTTGCTGAAGTGCAGGCCTATGCTGAGATTTCACTCTGACTCTAAAGTTAGAGCACCATCAAAGCTCTTGATGCGGGAAACTTCAACGTAGTCACACCCAAGGGTAAAAATTTAGGAAATCTAGGTCTGCTTCGTTTCTTCTTGAGGTTGAGATTCGTACCAGCGCCACATTCAAGCATGTTTTTGTTTCTGATGTGTTTATCAGCTGGTTCAGATAGTCCCAGATATTCAAAATTTTCAAAGCAAGTTATTTCAAGGAACCAAACATCACAAATAAGAGCTTGGTCGACGCGGTATGAAACAGTTCAGTGTTGTCTTGAGCAGAAGATTAAAAAAACATTGTAGGCTTGTCTTGATGCTTCCAAAGGAGTGGCACTACTGAAAACGTTCTCCCGTATGAATCAAACAAGAAGCCAAGGTCTCACCCCTTGTAGGAGCAGCAGCACCCTGGTACTTTTCTCCTGCAGTTGGTTTGCTGTGCATGAATCCTTGTTAAGCTGGGGACGTAAGCTATGCGTATCTGAGAGCACTCCGCAGCCCAAAGGTCAGACGTTGAGCACCATCAGTGTCGAAATGCATCAGGATCAGCGGGTCTGCAATGCCGCCTCGTGGAGCATTCCCTCGAATGACAGAGATAGCTTTTGAAGGAGGGTAAAGCGGGAGAGGATCCTTTTACTTTTGGCCTCTGTCATCAACACCAACCCTATAGTCATTTCACACTCTCCACCAAAAATACTACAAACATTTACCCTGGTCAGCTGCTTTCCAACAGGGTGAGGAGCACAGCTTGTCCTGTTTGTTGGGGTTGTGCTAAAGCTATATACCTTCTCCAAGTTTTGCCAAGTCTACTTTATCAGCGCTGGGGCCTAGAACCCGCGCTGAACTCTACTTAATCATGGATCAATAATGGATAGGAGGCATTTTGCAGCTTATTCTGCCCCAGAACACTCACCTCTAAGCAGCAACACCAACGGCATTACTTCACTGGAGCACAACTAAACAGAGGCCATTAAGCAGAGACGGAAGATGAAGTGAAAAGTACGGATAAAAATGGAAACTAAAGCAAGGCTGGAGAAGGGGCTGAGAGAAAAGAGAGCAACATGTACTAAAGCTGAATGTTTGTCTCGAAAGGGAAAGGTTTCATAGTCATTTGAAATGGAGTGGATCCCTAAGTGTTGATGTTCTGCTGACGTTTTCTGCTTGCAAAGAAATCACACAAAGATGGAAAACATCGGAATTAATTAGGAAGATTAAAAAATTATTCATATCCAGTCATGCTGGGTTTTATACATGGGGATTACTCTAAATCGTCTGGATAGTGGATTGAGGGAGTGAGCTTGTGCTTTGACTTGCTGGATGTCTTTGTACGTTTCACAGTATCAATACCATAACACTAGAACCCTGTTTGTTTTGCACAACTCAACGTATCAGCTCCTGACTGCATCTTTATATTTTTCACTTCACCTTATCTTTTCACAGCATATCAGAAATGTAAACTGTGAATAAAATCTCGAACCGGGCCACAGCAGAGAGATGTACATCTAAATCTGCCTATTAAAATGTGCTGATTTGTGCTTTTACAGAAAGATACCATTGCTCACGTCCACACGAAACCATGGCAGCTTCTTCGGTTAAACACATCCACAGAAATGAATGCAACACATCTTAAAAAAACATGATGACCGACTGTTTTTTTATTTTCAGCAAAACTGGGAGAAGCCAACAACTGGCTTCTAATTACCTGCAATTAGCTCCAGTGACACAATTTTCAGCCCACTGTTTCTCTGTGATTACAGGCTGCTGAAAGCAAAGTGTACTCTCAGCCATGAGCTACTGGTCTCTTTGAAATAGCTCAACTGAATTCAAGACAGTTGTGGTGTGTGTTATTATGTTGTGGATACCTGGGGGTGCACTAAGGAAAAAAAAAAAATCAACAAAACAACAAATTTTTGTAAACTGGGCAAAAAAAGTTATGAAGGAAGGCTAGGACAGTGAGAAGCAAATAAGTAAAGACAAACCAGGTCCCAGTACAACAATGACACTGAAAAAAAGTTGGCCAGTGGAGACTTGCACACAGACCTAGCTGTTTTTGTAATGTGTGTGTAAACTGATTTATTGTTACAATGTGCCATTCATAATCTCAATTTATTATACTGTGGCACAGGACAGTGAATAAGAGGAAAATAAACAAATTTTGCTCTCAGTTTCAACAATATATTCCAACCTGATGTATGACATTACATTGTTAAATGACTTTTATATTTTTGCGCTTCAAGAGTCTGAAAAATAACCAAAGAAATGTCAGGTTAAAAGGAAGCCAATTCTGACAAGAGGAGCTTTGTCACTGGTCATTAATATTCTCTTTCTCATATTTAATTAAATCTATTCAGAACATATCTTATTGATGAATAAGAAACAGTAGCATAACCTCACACAAAGGACTAAGTGCCGGTCTGGGACAAATATGAATGCACATAAGAGATGAAGGTCTAAGTATGAGCAGTGACTGTTGCTGTCAGCAGTGATGCACAAAGCTCAAAAGGTCTTGTTTTTATTAAGAAATTAAAAACATTATCAAACATGGCCTTTTGTAGAAATACCCCAATCAATATAGCAAAGATGCTTTTATTATTACTTTTCCATGACAAACAATAGAAACTGAATTAAATCTATGAGGGTTAATATCAATAAAATAAAGATAATTAAACCATTTTATTTAATTTTTCCAAATATTTTTGATTAACATGTAAAGATAGCTGCAGTACAGGTTAATCTCTACCGAGCATCTGTAACCAGATTTATTGCACACTAGGTGGCGCTTATTAATTGCAAACTCCAATTGGCTTTTTTGCATTTTGCATGTGAGCACCTCCGTATATGTGGTACAATTTGAATTGTTCAAATGAAGAAAGTAAATTCCCTAAGATGCCATTAATGTGGGAAGATATATTCCTTAAATTAACATTAGTTTGATTAACCTTAACACTAAAAAGCAAGCTAACAAGAAGACCATCAATAAATGTTTTGGTCCGTAGTTTAGCAGCTCTTAGTTGCTGTTTAGATGTGCTAACCTATTCAAAGGATGAAATATAGTTTTTTGCTTTACTTAAAATGTGCTGGCTCAATTCATAATTTTTTTTTTTTGCCTGTACATTGCCATTTTGTCACTTTACATTTCATACTCATAAACACATAATTACAGAAATAAGTAATCCTACATGTCATTTTTAACTGAATGATGTTATATTATGATGTCATAATTAACTTGGCCATAGAGCTTTAGTTGACTCTGGCGAAATATAAAAGAATATAACTCCTGATCAGGCCAAAATCACAAGATGACCTCCTGTTGGCACATATGGTTCTTGCAAGTCACAGACTTTTAGCCACACTACCTTACAGTAAACTACAGGTTGACAGTGGCGGTTCTTGCAAAAATGCCAATTAAACCCCAGACAAGCTGCAAGCCACATTCAGCTCTCCTGACATAATCAAACTGATAGATTTGTTGCTTTTTTCAAGAAGAGCAAGTAAAGGGATCTGAAAATCACTAAAAACAACAACAAAGTTGCTAAGTTCATAAAAAATATTTTCACTTCATGTTTTTGGTCAAAAACCTGACCTAAACCTTACCTATCTTGGGGTCAAACTCTGTAACATCTAATCAATCCAGGGCTGGATTAGTCCAGACTGGGTTAGTGTAATTACCTAAATTAGATTGGTGTTTTTTTTTTAAAAAAAACAACAGATTGGGTGGTCTAAACATTTAAACACTAATCAACATGTCAATAAAAACACTGGACATTATGCCAAACCTTGTAAACTTTGAGGCATGCAAAAAGGAAGCAAGATTTAAAGTGCTAGCCTTCTGTCTCTCTGATTTTTCTGAGTTACACTCAGTGCTTGCTCAGTATTTCCTTCTTTGAAGAAATCATCACTGCGTGCTGGATGCTGGATGCCGGTGTCCGACTGATGAGGGAGTTTCATGCTGAAGTTGTTGCATGAGTGAATCAGAGACTGATGGCAGCTGGCACGCTGCGCTGATCATGAGTGCTCAGGACAACTGAAGCCCAGTTCCTCTCCAAATGAGGAGCTGGCATTGAAATCAGACAGCACAGAAACAGGAGTGGGAAGCAGAAAAAAGAGTGGATCAAGTTTCCTTTTGTTTTAGTCAAGTTTGACATCTGCAGAAATTGAAGTCTTGGAAACTGAGGTTTTCCAGAAAATTAAAAGATAGATTTTATTTTTTTTTTCTGAGGATCCCGGACTCAAATGCTAGCAGATATCTTTCTATGTTAAGATTTCATCTATTTCCAGGTATCCTGGTTTCCTCCCACACGCCAAATACATGCATGAGTTAAATGGGAACTCTTCATGAGTGTATGTGTGGCGTAAATTATTATTTGTTCTGTAAATATGTTTTTGACCAGTTTTGATTTTGACAGGATCAGTAATTTTTATCATGTCTGACTTTAAAAAGAAGACATTTGTTGTGTCCAGATGGCCCACTTCATGAATTATCCTTGTTGCTCCTTTTTGCAATGTGCAGAAAGTTGTAAAGTGATTTTGAATGTTTCCCCAAATGTCCACCCTCGCTAATTTAAATATGGTGAAACCATGGAACACACCTAAGTTGTTTTTACTAACGCTGCAATATTCTTTGCTCTTTTTGCTTTTACATGTCTAATATAAGGGTTTTTGCCAGATTTTATGATTCAAATAACACCTAGAAATGTGTATAGCCATTAAATACATATGTTTTCTACAAACCTTGTTTACGATCCACTGTTTTTCATTTTTCAAACTATATAATCCTTATTTTACTTAAATTTATGATCAATTTTAAAGACACAAATAATCTATTTGATTGCTCATAATACTTCTCCTTTAAGGTATTTGTCCCTCAGCACATTTGCAAGCCGTAACCTGGCAAATGGTGTCGTTTAAGAGTAATGGCTTCCTTCTTGCTGTGTAGCCCATATTAGCACAGGACATGCACTGTGATAATGACCGTCTTCTGCCAGCTTCAGCCAAGATCTAGACAAAGTCTTTGCTTTTGCTCTGGGGCTGATTTGAAATTCCCAATTTGAAGAAAGTAGTAAAAATAATCATATCTCTGTCTCAACTTTGGCAATCCCATAAAAACGACAGTCGCCTACAGAATGGAACATCCTGACTCAATAGAGAAAAGTTATCCTACATTGAGAAGGAAGTACTCTCTTGAGACACATCACCCAAAATAAATGAAGCATCCTACTAATTTAACACCTTGCTTGACTCCTGCCCTTTTTCCTATTCTGCTTCCTTTAAATGTTTAGCAGAAACCAGAGTTCCCTCAGGATCCATAACCTTTTCTTAAAGGTTGTCACATTAATCAGGCTGCTGATTTACTCAATGGCCCCCCTTGTATCTGTTGTGTCTGTCTCTTGTTATGCAGGGTGTTGTCGCTCTCCACTGCCTCCCAGTTGAAGGACTGAATTCATCAATTTTCTCATCTTGTCGGTTATTGCTTTCTTTCACAAGGATGCTAGTAAATCGCTGTGATGATAGCAGTTCATGGATCTTGAAGACAACATATTGATAGTGAGATTTTTATTTTATTTTTTTTGCTAAAGCAATTTGATTTGACTTCTCATCTTTGTGTAGTCTCAGTGAATATATTTACTTCAAAGACAGTGTAGATATTACACTGACAATGTGTGAATGCTTGGGAATACCTGAATATTATCACTCATACTGTTTTGGGAGCTTATTAAGAAATTATGCAGAGAAAAAAAACATTTTATTTATTCTATACATGAATGCAAAAGTGTTGATGCACCTTGAATTTCCCCACACATTTTAATGTTTTGGCTTTGGCTTTGTGTCATAGACTCAAACACAAATTAGCGCATTTAATATCATTTTTGTTTTGGTTTCCAATTTTACTAACGCATCTGAATAAAATGTAATCTTATCTTTGCCTTTGAAAGTCACTTACTTGATAGTATTAGTCCACAAATGTAAAGAGCATGGTACACCTGAACACTTGTCAAGGTATAGCTGTCGGCCTTAACTAACAAGCGAGACAACAAGAGTATTTAATCAGTGAAGCTGCCAAGATGCCCATGGTAACCCTGGAGGAGTTTTAGATATCCAAAGTTCAGGTGGGATCATCTGTTAGTGTTTACTGGTCAAACATTTACTGTGGAGTGAATCTGCTGTTGATTTTTAACCCTAACAAAAAGAAAGCCATTGCTAAAACAAAGCAGTGAAAAGTCCTACTTAAAGTTTCCACAACATAATAATGGAGACAGTAGGCTTCAAGATGTCTGGTTGGATGAGACCAGGTCAGTACAAATGCAACTTTCTAGCTTAAATATAAACTGTCTGGTTGAACTGCACTTTGCATGTTACACAAAAGTGTAGTGTTGGCAGCATCATGCTTTTGAGATTCTTTTTTTTTTTTTTTTTTTTTTTTTTCAGAAATGGCTGGTGAAGCCGGTCTGAGATTTGGGAAGACGACCCAAAACAGGGCAAAACTGGAAGAAAACCTGTTGGCAAAGATTTGAGATTGGGGTGAAAGTTCACCTTCCGACATGGCAATCAGACTTAACAGGCTCAACAAATTCAGATGATGAACCCAAAAGCGTTTTGCTTGGCAAGTCGACTCGGGTTTGCTGTCTGCTTTGAAGTAGAAGCCCTACAATGACCTCAGAAAGCCAATTGTGGTAATTACAAAAAGATTATATCTTAAAACAAATATTAAAATTGTTCTGTACAGTCCAAAACTGAGTTCTGTTCATTGCTGGTTTTCTAGAGCTAAATCTCATTCAGCGGTTCTTTCAAGACAAGTCAGTAACATCTAGACAGTGATTAAGTTTAACAGCACAACAAAAACAATTTTAAATCAAGGGTTCTTCTTCTCAGGACCCAAGTTTGAATGTTGTAAAGGCTGTTAACGAGTCCACAGAGACGGCCAGTTGTCCTGCTGCTTGCTTTAACGGGATCTGAACAGGACGCTCGATCAAAGCGAACGTCAGCCCCTCGCATTCTGCAGCAGGCTTAATGGGAATGCATGTACGCCAGTGGCACTGCCCTCAGCTAAACTGGATCAGACCTCAGATAGCTGTTCCCACTGCTCACAGATGTGGACTGGTGGCTCTCTACACTCTGTGTGTCTTATATTATAGATGTAATCACAAAAAAGGGGTTTTCCAAAATGCTGTTGTAAAGGTTTTAGTGTGGCAAGTTTCTAAACAATCTGCTTCATAAGGAAGAAATAAGCACCAGTGTTCATCTGCAGAGCTTTACGATAAGAAAATGATAGAATTAAAACACTTTTAAAACTATGTGTTTCTATAGGGCAAGACTAAATTGTTTGTCCCTTGTGCCCCCTGTACTCATGTACTCTTGTGCCCCCTGTACTCTTGTGCCCCCTGTACTCATGTACAGGGGGCACATGAGTGCCCCCTGTACATGAGTACAGGGGGCACTAGGAGTAATCCAAGGGTGTGGAGTATCATATCATCAGAAATGTTTCTTCTTTGTGAAACTCTACTGGTGGGGTTTTAAAGTGTTCGTAGTGGAGTTTTGGTGGGTTTATACAGTCTTTACGTATGGTAGAGCTTGTGTTCGTACACAAGAGCTTGTGTGTGCCCCCTGTACTCATGTACAGGGGGCACAAGAAATGAATGGCTCAAGTTGAGTGAGGTAAATAAGTTGCTCAGACTGATCATTGCCTCTCTTGTATCTACATAAAACAGCTTAATTTTTTTAGGTTTGATTATGACACGAACAACAAACTTTTTATTTTCAACATCCAAATGGGAAGGTGGCATTTACAGGCTTTAAAACCCAAAGAACAAGCCTTCAAGGTGAAACTCTCTGCAGCTGTGATCTTTTCCTGCATTTTATCTTTTTACCTCCCATTTCAAACTTTGATGCATATCTCTGAAGACTGAAGAAAAGTGAAAAATTGAATTTCTGATGCACAGCTCTGGCTTTTACTTTCCTTCTTTTGCTCCACACATGATCAATACTGCTGTGGTTTCCTCTAAAAAAAAATCAAGAATATCATTGAAAAGTTGATTTATTTCAATAATTCAATTTAAAAAGTGAAACTCCTTTATATATATGTATTTATCACACATGTATTGATACATCTCTGTTAATCTGGCTGATTATGGCTAACAGCTAAGAAAACCCCCATTAAATAAATAAAAGTACATTTAAAAAGTGAAGTTAGTTCAAAGTAATAGTGTCTGCGACACACCACACTGATATGCAAAAGAGTAAACAATTACTGAGTTCATACACTAACATACATTAATGTACTCTTCAGTAGGCAGATGTTTGTATAAAAATCCATAACCATCATAAAGAACTGAAACTCAAAATGTGTAATGAATCTGTAAAATGTACAGGTTTCACTTTTTGAGCTGAATTACTGAAACAAACTTTCTGACAATATTCTAATTTAGTGAGATCTACGCGTATAATGTAATTAGTCTAAATACATTTTCCTTAAGCCTAATCTGTAATTCTTCTAAACTCCGTGTGAACCACGTCGTCCTGCTCTGGCCTCCCCAAACCTCGACTTGTTCGCTAAACATCCGAGTTTTCATCGGCTTCAGTCATGATCAAAAAACAGGATTTCTAGTTGGAGTAAAATTGACTTTGTTTGACAAGCTACAGAGATCATTCCTCTGCTGTTAATTTTCTGAGCCTTAGTTGAGAGTGAGTCACACACCATTTCAGGGACGGCCCCGCTCATGAGCCCACGGAAGAACTGACATTAACTGCAAAGTCATAAAACCAATGATTCTGCAGAAAATGTTAATTAAGACAACTCTGATTATAGCAGCTCATTAAATCAGGAGGCTGAGATGTGTTTCATACTTGCCTGAACAAATTTGAAGTGAGTATCATTTTCTGCTGGTGCTGACAGTGCAAAGATAACAAGACTTTTAGAAGGTTCGGTTCAGCATATTTGAATAACGTGGTTATTTTAGCATCCTTAGCATTGCGAGGAGGCGGGAAACGATTTGTTTAGCAGCCCTCTTGAAATCTAAGGAATTTTCTGAAAACTGTCTAATCTAGTAAAAGATTAAAACGATCAAATCTGATCCATTTTCATATTTACCTAGAAAATCAGGCTTTGGTCTAAATACCTGACCAAAACCATCCTGGTGCTTAAAATGAATAAATGAGTAAATTTAATACTTATCTTCCCAAGCTATTTTTCCGGACCGATTAAAGTTAAGTCAAGAGAATTTGTATAACACATTTCAGCAACAAGACAGTTTACAATATAAACACATAACACAATAACCAAGGAGGAGTTTGGTGGCTGCAGTAGCAGCAATCCAAGTGAGTTATCACCACATCTTTGGGTGGTTTAGTCAAAGCATTCAAACCAAGAACAAACAATTCAGGCATTTCACAAAAAAATAAAATGCCATGCCTGCCACAGACGCACTCCCTGCTGGTGTGCACAGGTGTGTGTGTGTGTGTGTGTGTGTGTGCGTGTGTGTGTGTGTGTGAGATACACACACACACCTCCAAATTGTCTTAGGATTGACTGTGTTGGTTGTTGGGCGACCAAGCAAAGCTGTTTGCTTTTTAGGCTGCTCTACAAGTGTAGCAGACCTGTCAAAACGTCAAATCATGGTTAGCAATGAGCAGCACCTGAGGAGGAAAAACTAAAAACGGCTCATCATGATATAACTTTGCAATAGCTGCATAATGGCTCCAAAAAAATAACAATAAAATAAACTTTTAGGTAAAGAAGCCAGTGTTAGCAGTTATCTGTAATTGATTTTTATTTTTTATGACAACTAAGACATGTTCACAGCGAACTGCACAACTTGAATCAAACTTGGAAATAGAGTGGCACAATCTGCAGGGTGCAATGCTCTCTACAGAATCCCCTTCACATGCATCCTTTCATGCAACTGAAAAGCTGCTGAAAAGGATATTGGTGTCTGTTTCTTCACATAAAGGCTAGAGCTGATTTTATGTTTGTATTGCAGAAGTGATAGCCGTGGTAGTAAGCATATGGCATGGTCTTTGTCTGTGTTCTTGTAGTGTGCAGCTGATTTGCACCAGGCCAGGATGTGGTGGAATTGGAGGTACTTCAGGTTTAACAAAGTCAGTTTGACAACTTCACGTCTAGACTTGTATAAAACATGTTTCTTAATATGCAAATATGCAATGCAAACTATGAAAAAGCGAGATAGTGGCTTTGTTTGCTTTTTCTAACAATCTTCACTGCAAAGAACATAATTTGTTTTTTACATTTTCAAATAATCAGGTAAAAAAAAAAACATAATTAAAAATATACCACACTGTAAGGTGCGTAGCATGAGGTTAGTTTTTTTAGATGAAAGAAAAATGGCTGCACAGCTTATCACATTTAACCATTTACCAAAAGAGAGCATCCAGAGCCGTCACAGTAATGGCTGTTTCTAATCTTGGTGATGTTGTAGCTGTCACAGAGGAAAGAGACGTGGGAAGAGCAGCAAGGTGTTTGGGGAATGTTTGCTCTTAGAAAATACATGGTGAGTATTAAATAAGTGACATTCAGTCCTGTGCCGAAACTGTCACAAACCTGGCTGTGATCTCTGAGATGTTGTGCGCACCATGGGGGACTCATCTTCTGCTGGATGCGGGCGTCTAGACATTCTTGATCAAAAGGAGAGAGCTGTGTATATTTTCGTGGTGTGCTTTTACTCCGGCACGTATTTGCATTTTGCTCATCAGAAGTGAAATATCTTCCAGCAGAAAGGTGCACCCGACCTTATCGCACAGTTGTGAATGTGACACCCTAATGCCCGTGGCCGGCGGTGTAGCGAGAAACATTTAGCCCGTCTGTTTGACATTCATCGTCTGCAAGGCTTTCGTTCGCGCAAAAATCACTGCGTATGAAGGCAATTTAGCTCTCTCATTAAAAAGACATAAACGCCTCAGAACTTAATGGCGTCTCACATTAAAAGAGCAAGGCTTTAGAGTTTTGAGATAACATCTCAAGACTGCCAGGCACAGGAAAGTGGAAGGGCCTGATTCTGCTCACTTTCATCACAGATTCAATCAGAATGTTCATCCAGCTGTTTATCAGCGAGGTCCTGCTTCTTCCTGACATTATGTCAGGTGCTCGGCAAATGCCGGCTGATAATTATCCGTATTACAGGATCGAACATGAGAGATGGATGCTGTGATTGTGCTTTAATGTGCTTCACTGTTTCTATAAGACGAGACAGGCAATAAAAACAAAGAGGTTTACCGATCTGGGACTGTGATCTTAATTAAACAGAAATAGGCTTCTTTATCAACATTCTGTATGAAATCTATTATAGCGAGATAATGTGGTGCAGCTCAAGCTTTACGGAGACACTTTTCTGGGCAAGCTGATTTTTTAATTTTTAATTTTATTTGTTTTTTTTACACAGTGCAAACGTTAAATGAACAGTAGGCCAGAAACTTTACGATGTTACGGACTGAACCCTCTGAGAAAAAATTTTATGTTAGTGTTGAAGGAGAAATACTTCCCTAGTATTAACTTCCTCCTCACTTACTGTTCTTAATTTGAGTGCTCATTAAATCTTTGATGTCACTGGCAGCAGAATGATGCTCAAAGCACAATTTGATTAGAGAGTCACTTCCAGTTCATCGTGAACCAGCTACTAAAGTACAACTAATATTATTTCCCCAGGTATTAAGTTCATCAGTAAGCCGACCAGTAAAGCATTTTGACAGAATTTGTTTTGCTTGGCCCTCATATTTCTAAGTTTACATTATTCATTAAATGCAAGCTCAAACATTGCTCTTATGTCTATACAGCTCTGGAAAAAAATTAAGAGAGCACTTAAAATGTTTCTCCGTTTATCTGATTTTACTTTTTATAGGTATACGTTTGAGTAAAAAGAACATTGTTCTTTTATTCTATGAACTACTGTCAATGTCTTTGAAATTACAAGCAATTTTTTTTATTTATTTGCAAAAAATGAGAAATTGGTAAAATAATTAAAAAAAGATGCAGTGCTTTCAGACCTCAAGTAATGCAAAAAAAAACAAAAAAAAACAAGATAATATTAATTTAGAGACAACAATATTAATGTTTTAACTCAGGAAGAGTTCAGAAATCAATATTTGGTGGAAAAACCAGGAGGTTTTCACTGGGGTTCAGTGCAGTGGGCTCTTATTTTTTTGAGTTGTGTAAACATTTCCATATTAAAACCATAAACTCCCGCTGGGATTTGTTTTGATCAATTTTAAGTAATAAAGTGGAGAAAATAATACAAATAAAATTTTGAAAAAGTGTGATGTGCATTTGTATTATTCTCCCAATTTGTAAATGTTCATCAATGTTCTTCAACAAATGAAGACCAAATAAAGACTAAGGACCATACCAGACAGGTAATGGTTAAGTTGTAAATCAACAAGCTTTGGGCATCTCAGGAAGCATTGATCAAACTATCATCAGAAAATGGATAAAGTGTGGCATACTGCAGATCTACCAAGACATAGCTGTCAAAATGACAAGACGGACAAGGAGTGCATTAATTAGAGTGGAAACCACGTGGCCCATAATGCTGGAGGAGCTGAAGAATATGAAAAAACTCAGAGGGGAGGGGGAGAATGTATCGACAGGAAAATTATTAATTGTGCCCTCAACAAATAGGCCTTTGTAGAAAAGAAGCAAGGCGAAGGAAACTGTTTTAAATAAAGTCATAAGAAGTCTGACACAGGCCATGTAGGGGACGGAGCAAATACATGGAAGTATGTCCTCTGGACAAACAAGACCAAAATGAAACTTTTGGCAATGTGTGAAGAAATGTGCATCCTTCTGTGGGTTTGCTTTTCTTTTAAATACAGAGGAATCCTGGAAGAGAACCTAATGCAGGTTATTAAAATTTTAACATTAAGGTGAATGTTGATCTAGCAGGACAACCCCAATCATAGAACCAAGTTTAGATGAGAGTGTGTGTATTTATGTGCTAGAATGGCTCAAAGTCTAGACTAACCTTATTCAGAATCTGTGGCAACTAGATGTGAAAACTGATGCGATGTGACTTAAACATGGTGTGTTTTGCAAAGAAGAATTCACAACAGTTTGAGTCTCTAGATGCACAAAGCTGATAGAGATATACTCCAAAAAGACTTGCAGCTGTGATCACAGATCACAGAATGGATACAGGTTGAACAAAAAATACACACTACATGTTTTTGAAGTTTTGTTTTACTCTAAAGACTATGATCATTTTCCTTCCAACTCAGGATTGTGCACTTAAGTCAATTTTTTAAGGATGTTACTATCTGTAGTTTTAAGATCTACGTTCTGTGTGGGAAATCAGAAATCTTTTTGGGACCCTCTGACAGCACATGAGTCACTTCTGAGTTTGTAAGTTGACTGATGAGGACTTTTCTATTTCATTTTAAAAATTTTCTTTAGGAACTGTAATATAAAAATGTTCCCAAACAGTAAAGGTGGTTCTCCTGTGGTTAAATTGGTCAGCAAAAAGAGGTGCTGTGCTGTCTAACAGAACCGTATTCATATTCGAGTTGTTAAATGGCTTATAGGTGGAATTATACGACAAGCTCTTAACTTTACTGTCTCTCGTGAATGGTTGTCTTGGTCTATGAGTTTAAGGGCATTATTCAGAAAGCAGGGTCTCTCTTCTGCGCCGACGTATTCCAGTGCTGTCCCGGTTTCCTCAGACAAGATGAGAATGAGACCGGAGACATGCATTATTCGTAACCGATACCCTCCCTTAATGGTGTCTGTGCTCCCCCTGGCAGCCCATAATGGACCATTTTTGAGGTTCTCTGCGTCTTGCTCAGCGTTTTGATGGTGACAGAATGGGGACAGTGGGTGTCACCTGGGAAGAAACAAGATGAACGATGGGACCTTTCATTTACTTGTCAAGAAGCTGGCATTGCTAGCACTTGACATGGTGTGCATGTATGTGCTTGTTCAAGGAGTGGCAGACAAAAACAAAAGGTGAAAAAATGCCCTTCACAAGGAAAAGGGTTTAATTCCTGACTTTTATGGTAAGAAAACAAACAAAGAATAAATGGACAATATGAATTTTATAAGGTTATGAAAGCTATGATTATGAAAGCGCCTTAAATGCTGTTTAGGGGGTGTGGGGCGACTTTCCATATCAAAGTCTGTTTACAGTTCTCTGGGAATACTTTTGCATATGTGGAAAAATCTCTTAAATACTTTTGAGGCACAGCTACAAGCTTAGAAATAATAAAAAAAGCATTTTCAGGGCTGAGCAAGTGAGAGAGGTGCATTTACCAGACCTCTGAAGCCCGTCACAGAATTCCGCTCCAGGCGAGGATCTTTAGGTTACTGGGAATATCACTTCTGAAATTCTGAACTTTGAAAAGTTAAATATTAGAAACCCAGTCCTCTCTAAAAAAAAAGAGTTTTGTGAGGTACTTTCAGTCAAAAGACATGTTTTCAAAAATACCAACAACAAAATGTTTTATGTATGTGAAGCCATGTATCGACAGCTACAGATGGTCAGGTGATACAGATTGTCGTATCACCATTCAGTTTATAGTGCAAACAGATACATGAAATATTTGATTCTGCACTGATTTTTCATTTATCAAAACGTGTTTTAGTTTGAAACAGACCCCATCTTTTTATTCCTGTTGAATTTGATGTTTATGTATCCTTTATCGTGTGTTGCGAGCCATATCGAGGTGAATCGAAGTTTTGGTAAACGAGGTGATTTTTGTATTACGTGGTGGCGTCAGGTGCTGGGAGGAGGATTCATATTCAAGATTTGGTCACAGGTTGTACTTTAATTGCACAAACAAAGACTCAATGTTTGACTTGTGAGCTGTAAAAGTAAAAACTAACCTCAGATTTAAGCCCTAAAGACTCAAGATTTGAATCTCAGTCAAGATCTAAAGACTCAAGGCTGGACTTGGACCAAAGTTCTAAAGATTCAAATTGTGAGTCACACTAAATCTGTAGAGAGTTGAGACTTGACTTGGATTGCAGCTCTAAATTTGAGGTCTAAAGACTCAAGAATTGACTCAGACTGGATCTCCAAAGACTTTTCACTTGAAGCTCTGGATGCAAGTTTTGTGAACAATCCTTTACGCACAGTGTCTCCATTGGTCACAGACTGCAGATGGACAGTGATGAACACGGGCTCCGATTTATTATTGATTTATTCACCAGAGATGTTCACAGACATTGGAATAGTTACAGTTCATAATTATTTGTTTATGTGTGCTGCAGTTTCAACAAAATGACCAAATAAATGTATCTCAAATGGCAATGATATAGCCATCTTCTTTTGATTAAACAAGCAATCTAAACAACATTTTCTTTCCGCTAAAATGTAATTTATTTTGACTTCAATTTTTGAATCAATAAATTAGTCGAAGCCGTTCTTATTTAAGCATCTCAATGCTTTCCTTGGACAAACACAGACAACAGATCTGTTTGTGGTTTGTCGTCACATTCAGCCCTGGCCGTGTTAATTAGTCTCCCTCCCTCAGTTTACCTGCTCTCATTCTGCCACAGCTGCTCCACATCCCTCCTGATTAGCTCACCAGGACCCTGTCTCATTTCACGCCTGCCTCGGTATTTGAGCTCATTGTTCATCGCTGGTTTCTTTTGTTACTCCATGCTCCATATCCTGTTCTCCTTGTGCCCTACCTGCAAGTTTTCCATTATCTTCATCATTAATCCGTCTACTTGAGTGCTGCTTCCAGGCACTTTTGGTTCTGCTTCGACCTCACAATACACTGTAAAACTTTATTCTGAGTACTGCTAACAATGTCCAAAGTACCATCAGTGGTGCTTGTTCTGTACTTTATGAACCATGGTTTTATATTTTGAGAGATACATGATTTCATTTCTTTAGTGCTAAGTTGATCATTTCTCATTGACTGGTCATGGCTTCATTAAAAGTTACAGCACAGGAGAAATTATGTTAGGGATGTAAAGAAATTTCTCACATGACAATTTATGATGTAGTCAAAGCGTGCCGAGATGAAAGCAAGAAATCTGAACGTCGCCATACTCTGGGAAGTAGCTCCCTACTGTCCCTCTGTTCTTCTGTAATCCAAGACCAATTAGATACTGTAATACGACAGCAGAGCTTCAATTACCATGATCCTGGAAATCTGCCTACCTAATTACGCTCCCCTTTTTTCATCTTTCCCTTTCAAAGATCTTTCAGCGAGACAGCGAAGGGAGGAGAAAAGGCGGGTACTCACATGGTATCTGAATTAATAATACTTTCAGAGAAGAGGCACAAGTACACAGGCAGGCAGTGGAAACCACTATACATGTCACATCACATAACACCAAGATGAAGACACTGAGAGCTTTGCATGCTGCAATGAGCCTTATGAGACTCCACAATCCCATACACACAACTTCACAATGTTATCTGCTTAGTTCCCCACTGCATGTAATAATTGTGCAAAAAAAAAACAAAACAGAGTGATGACTGAAAAAGCTTTTATCTTTAGTGTGGAATTTCATTATCTTCACAAGCGTAATTGTGACTTTGACTGCTCGTCGTGCAGTAAACGCTTGGATAGCTATCTCCTACTGGGTACTGAATTAAAAAAAGGAAGGAAGGGTAATAATTAATGGCATCAGCAACTTTCAGCAAGTTGTAAGTGAACTTCTCCTTTTCAGTTGTTCCCGTATCACTGTACATTTTTTCTTCGCTCGGCAGCTACTAAATGGATCGCTGTGAAATTCAGGAAAAATATCAGCGTAGGTTCTGTTGGCTTTCTGTTTTAGTCCAGGTAATTCAGCTCATGACCAAATAGAACAGAAAGTATATATTTTAAACTAGGTAATGCTACCAAACACATGCTAAAAGTTGTAATCTTCAAAAGACTGAAATAGTAGTTAAGTGACACATTTGTGTTTGGATAACCTTTAGGGGTAAATAGACAAATCTGTAATTTCCTGATTATAATTTCATAATGTCATAATTTCTGTGACATTCTTCTCCTTTTGTTTGTAAAGTCAGCAGTGCAACACAATTACCACCAACCTTCAGTCGGTAGTATTTTACACACTTAACTTGAATGCTGCAAACATCGCAGGTATTTGAGAATATCACGCTATTCGCTCTGCTTGATATATAAATAGATACGATGATTGGGTTTGTCATTGTACCAGCGCTCCAGACCACTCAGGTCTTCTGGTTCTAGCCTTCTCTGCATCCCCAGAAACAGAACCAGAAATGAAGAAGCAGTCAGTTTTTTTTTTTTTGGCTTCCAGAAAAGCAAAACAGCCGAGATGCTGAGTTCCTTTAAATCGAGTCTAAAAACCGATTTACTTTGAGCTGCCTTTGATTAATAACGAGAGAAACGTTATAAAGTATAGTCTGTTCTTCAAACTCTCATTGCTTTCCTCTATTTTACCACTGCAGCATAATGTTGTCGGTTCTGTTGGTTGTTTTCCTTTTGAATCATGTAAAGCACTTTAAATTGCCCTGTCGCTGAAATGTGCTAGGCAAATAAAATTCCCTTGCCTTACCATAAGGATTGTTGACAAGAAGAAACAGCCGGGCTCTGTCAAAAAATAGGGTAATGAAATCTCCTATCAACACCTCTACACTCACTAATTAACACATCCTTTCTTGGATCCTCACAGTCTCCACTGGTTGCCTGGAAACATCATGCTGACGGCAAGAATCCAGGAAGTCAGTGTGTCAGCCAAGAAATGCTTGGATCATGAGCATCTCTTCTGTGAATTTGCATATATACATACATATACTATATATCTCTTTTGACAGCCTGCAGACATTAGCTAATATTGGATATTAAAGGATATGTGCATTATAATATCCATTGCAAGTGCCACATTTTTTTTTCTACTCCCCAGAATATTAACTTGTATGATTCACAGTGTGAAGAAATCACTATATGCTGGCTGTTATCCTGCTCTCTTATAATATACCTTATACTGCAGATTGACAATATTATCTGCTGAGCACAGCACCACTGACAACCATGGTTCATTTGAAATTTCATTGTTTCACGTTTTCAAGTATTACGATAGCTCCACCTTTTATTTTATTTTATTTTTTTACAAACATGGTCACTTGATACACTAAAGAAGCAACAACACTGCTTAGTTTCATCCACTTTTGACACAGATTTAGTACATCCTAATGAGTAGGATAGATGAATATTAGGGATGTACTTGATTAAAAGTAAGGGACTATTAATCTATAATTTTTCAATGGCAGATGTTAGAGTTCATGACTAAATTAATTTGACCTCAAAATTGCACAATATTATTGTGTGGGATTTATGGGGTAATTTTCATTTTCCGTCCTGCAGTCTTAGCGCGACGCTCAGGAGGAGCACAGCAGATGTCACAGTCAGACAACAGGAGAACAATGGGAGTGTCCCATCAGCCTGTCAGTTCCTGAAGCAACACCTTGTGTATTGCGACTGCACAGGGTAATTAGATTGCAGGGTCCAATGAACCTCGTCTCTTAGTGCTGTGGGAGGGTTAAGCTACATTTTCACCTTTTACAATGATGTTCATAGTGAAAAACACTGTTGCACCTCGGTTTTTGTTGTTAAATTTAGCAAGTATTCAGACCCCTACAGAAACTTATTTTCACAAAAGTGAAGTCATATCTTGTGACTTTTCTGGAGTTATCTGAGGCTATTGGAGAAATGAATAATACTCTTTTTTCCAGTAAAAAACAAAACAAAACTGCACTTAGCTGCTCTCCCAAAAAATAGTGGCTTAAGAGTGAAAAGTAAACATTTGAACAAAGTATTTCTTCTCTCAAAGAAATTTCACACACTTAAGCTAGTCTGTAATGTAGAGCAGAGTGAGGAAACTTTGATGCACAAATATTTTCCAGCTACACTATACTTCATTCAGACTGATTTGCAGAAAATAGATTTTAAGGATTCAAGAAGATGCTACTGTCATTCTGGAGAAAAATTGTGCTGCACTGTGTCTGACTTGTTGCCTTAAAGATGACATTTACAGTGTATTGAATTACTCTTAAGTATTAGCTTTGCATGGAGAGTGGTGTAGATGGGGCTGATAATCTAACTTCCAGAAGCTCATTTTAGTCTCTGCTTGGCACAGCAGATGAAGCCAGCAGCATTGGAAAGGTTTAAACCAAGGCTTTAATCCTTGTCCTGCTGAGAGTCAGCAGAATAAGGGGGGGAGATGAGTGTGTGCAATATTACAATACTAAGAAAGGAGCCTGGCCACAAAGAGAGAGCTGTTGAAGAAAATAATCAAGGCAGTGAGTAAACAGTAAAGATTATTTTATCAATAATTACACTGTGCTATGTAAGACAATTGTTTATATATATATATATATATATATATATATATATATATATATATATATATATATATATATATATATATATATATATATTTGAAACTAATTCTCATTTGGAATAGAGGAGACATTTTCAACTATTTTTGGTGCTCTTTGTTAACTTGAAAATAATTGCTTTGTGCATCTCCATTTATAGTAGACACACACACACACACACACACACACACGCACACACACACACACACACACACACACACACACACACACACACACACACATTATTGTGCCTTTTCATCTAACATGGCCATTGTTTCTACCTGCAGCAGGTAAATGTTTATGCTGCTGCTAAACAGCACAGAAACGGATGCTGGGTTGTTATAATTGCTTGATGTGGATAGATTAAATGGACATTGAAAAGTGTAGGCGATAAGCAAAAAGTGGCACACTTTAAATAAAAAAACTACGCAAACATTTTCTAAGTTTGCTTTCTTTCAATAGCACTAATTTGAGATGTGAAGATGATGTGAGATGTGCAGTGAAAATAAATAGTACAGAAACTATAAATAAACAAAATCTTTTATCTCATTGTCTGATATAAAAAATAAGCAGAGTAATTCGAGAGAAACTTTTATAGAAAAAGAAATTTTAGATACACAAAATAAAGGTTTAGTATTTGTTTATGAAGTAAACAAGATTTTAACAAGAAGTTCCAGGGTTTGAAACCTGGTTTGAAGATCCTGTTTGGATGTTTTCCCAATGCCTACATGGGTTTTTCCAAATACTCTAGCTTCCTCCCACAGCTCAAAAACATGTTGATTTACCGGCATGCATGTTTCTCCAAATTGCCTTTAGGTATTAGAGTCTGCATGGACATACCCTGCTTTTGCCTACTGGAGATAGAGAGGTACACTCAAGGAGTCGGTAGTATTTATTGTGATTATTGTAATAAAGTTTGTTTATTAACTATCATTAATAAGACAAAACTTCTATTTTAGAGCTTATTGTGGAACAAAAGCAAAAACTGTGTTTTTTTGGACTGAAATGTGACCAGGTGACACTACAGCCACTTTTTAAGCTTCATAACGCATAGCCTGCTTGCAATTTCCAACACATATCATCCAGTTAGTCTAATGATCACTGTGTGAGATGATAAAGTGAGGCTATTAAATATTTCTCAGCTGCATACTCACTACATGGCTGCAGACATTAAAGGTTTTATTTTGTGATTCATATCTTGGCTTGTGGTTTTTTCATACACTGATATGATAACTGCAGAGTGAATTATTCACAAGTAGCTGCTGCTTCCATGTTCAAGGAACCGTAACTTTGATCAAATAGTGGGGGCTTCTGGAGTCACCCTGTAAAAGCTCTCCTTAATAGAATGATCAAAGTCCAATCATGTAAACATTTTTTTTCCCAATGTAGCAGGTGAGGCTACAGTTCAAAGCCTTTTTTTGTGACATGAAATCTTAGAACAGTAATGAGGTACAACTCCAGGCAGCGCACACAGGAGAGTGCGGATAGTTCCTTTCACATCAGCGCAGAGCCACTGAAAACATATATGGCTCAGTCAACCCTGCAGTCCTTCTGTAAAGTGTGAGGTTGAGTCTACATCGATCTGACCACACATCCTTGTCCAATTACTCAAAAGCATTTAGAGGTCAGCACCTTTGATCTGTGTATCTTTCCTCAAAACTTTGCAGAAATATTTTTTTCCAGGCTTGAACGATGGCCCCTTATTTTTATTTTTTATTTGTCATGGTGCACCTGTCAAGGAATATCAATGCCATTCAAAGGAGAATAGATGGTCTGCAACTGTGTTTTGGGAGATGACATATCAAAATTGCTTCCACATGACTGCTGAGAGCAGGTTTTCCTGCTAAACATTCCTCAAAACACAGAGCTTTCTCATGCACATCTTGCAGTTGATTGACAATAGTCTGAAAACAACAAACTATGAGTCTGTAAAAATAAGTGCGTGCAGAGATTTATTTTTTATTTTTTTAATCTGTATGAGATTACAGAGAGGTGAAACATTTGGCGCACCAAAAAAGACACTGCTTAAATTTAACCAAATAGATTTTATACCATACACCTAAGCAGATATTTTAAGTTAAGTCATTAAAATAAACTGTTTAAGCAGTTTTTAAAATGTATTATTAAACTTAATTATTAAACTTTTAAACCTGTCATACTATGGCAGCATTTAGCCTTAATATGCAATAATGTGCTCTTAGCACAGAAGGCTCTAGCATCTAAACTCTTTCTTGTATATCCACTCTTGGAGTAGTTATGCAACCTTGTTACCTTCAGTTCTTATAAAAACACTGTATTGTTGTTTTGTTTTTTTTATTTCCTAGTGTTAATGTTGATAATTTTCCAAGATAAAGTAAAGTGAACTGAACTCTGTATGTCATTCTTTGGAACCTCGAACTGAGAAGCAGTTGGTATTATAAGCACATTAGATGTGCAGTTCCAGCAGGTGCCTGCTTGTTGCTGCTGACGCTAGTCTGGAGGAACTGAGTGGGGCAGCGGTGCTCTGTGAGGCGGAAGCTCGGAGGGGGGAAATAGGCGGTACTTTGGGAGAGCAAGTGTTTAAGCACCACCGACTGGCTGCCACAGGAGATTGAAGGATTCCTCAAGCATGCATGAAAGAATCAAAGAACGCTCCAGGTATGGTTTTGATATGAGGGGATAACATTATGGCATGATATAAAAAAGATGATTTTACACAATAAGCCCGTTTTAAAAGGATCCCTCTAAATGCAGCAGGTTCCTACTTCATAAAAAGAGAACAGTCTCTTTAAACCATTAGCATAATGTAATGCCAGAGGTTAATTAAACTAGCAGGATTTTAATAATACATTAATCTGAATTAGAAACAAACTTAGAGAGAACACAAAGCTGCTCTGTGATTAATTTCTGGCTCTGTATGTAAGCAGGATGTGCTAGCTGAGAGTACCACGCTGTGGCAAGCAGCGATCCACGGGCTTTGTTTATTAAAACCAGACAGAAAACTCGTCCTTGGTCCATCAGATCAGCAGGTTAATCAAACAACAGACAGCAGTTAGTTGGATCTGCGACAGAAAACAATAAATTATTCACAACAGTAACAGATTGTCTAGAGTGGGCTGCCAGTAAAGGAATGGAGTGCTTGAGGGTGTTTGTGTGTGTGCGTGTGTGTTTGCTATCAATCTACTTTGTGTCTAAACAATTAAAAAAGTTAAGTAAGCCGGGGGTTTTTTCTAATGAAGGGATTTTTATGAAGGTGAAAAAGTTTCAATCTTCTTAATGTGTAACGCATGTACGTAATTTTCTTTTTTAGCTGTTTTATGGACAACCGTGGTCATTTATTGCTCATTGAAAAATAGCAAGGTCGTTCTTAAAATTCTGCTCTGACATGGGTTTTCAAGGATCTGTTTGATTTTAATATTTGTAGACACCAATATTTTATTTTTTATGAAGCTCTTTTTCATGCTTTACCCAATTTACTGAGTCTTTGTGTTGCACCACCGCATTTTTATACATATCTATGGATATTTTCTATTACATATATTCACCTAGAACTCCTCCTTGGAGCAGCAGTTACTTAGCCTCAAACCTCTGCTCCTCTCAGCTCCTCCAGACTAGCGGCAGCAGCAATTAGTAAACACCTGGTGGAACTGCGCTCCTAATGGGCTTATAGCACAAACTGCTTCTCAGACCAAGGCTCAAAGGAATGGTTGTAAATGGTATAATACAAAAGGACAATAATAGACTTTTCTACATTTTACTTATTATAAAAGTTCTTAAAAAGCACATTTGTGCAGAATAATGCTTCTACCTGGATGCCATATGAACAAATGCAACAGCCCAGAAAATAAGCCATGCATCTTCTACCTGCCCTCGGTTTAATTATCATGCATCGAGATGCAGCCTCAAAAATATCTGGAGTTACACTGTCTCTAAGCATGATTGAAAACACATGATAAAATCCATCTAATGTGCAACTAAGATGGTTGAGCGCCGACAATGCACATAAAGAATGCTTAATGATGAGCAATCATACTGTAAGTAATCGGATCAATATCTGAACCAATAATGCCAACAGCACTGTGTCCGTTAATTATAGTGGAACAGATCAGGTTTTACAAAACATGATGTTGAGTATGATAATCACTTCATTCCCTCACAAGGGTCCTAACACCGATGTGTTATCTTATGAAATATTCAATAAGCTTAATGTCAAATGATTTTTTTTTATTACTGTTCCTATATAACGATGTGTAAAGTAGATGTAATCACTTGGTAATCACCGATAACTGTGAAAATGAACTCCATTGCGACTTAAAGAAGTGATTTACAGTGATGTGATAATTATCCAGCGAAACCAGCGCAGTTAGAAAACATTTGATCTTCTCTCAAAGACAGCAGGTTTTGTCAGCAAAACTGTTCTCTCTCACATTAGGCAATTATTCATACAGGCTGTGATGTGCGCTGTCAGACTGACGGCCAGCAGACCTAAAGCGCCTCTTTGCTCCACTGACTCCATCAAACAAAAACCACTCAGGTTCAGTGGACCATAGCTCTGCTGAAGTTTGCAGCCCACCTTGTTGTCAATCCCCGCCGCTAACAGAACAGCGCTCCACTTATTCAGCGTATATGTGCCCATCGCCTGGGAGACCGTTAATATGAATGTAGCTTTTACTTTTACGAAGCAAATTACATTAATCCCTCTCAGGTTTTTTTTTTTTTGAGAATGCATTATTGGCAGGCATTCAAAATTCTTTGAAAAACGAGTGGAGCCACCGATGTTTACAGAGATCTCCTTCTCTCCACGATATTTTTTCTAAGCAAAGTTTAATGAAACTCAGCCTCAACTCTTTTGGATAGAGCAACTAGAAAACACAGCATAAAAAAAAATAAGCCTTCACTTCTTCTCCTCATGATTTGACAGGACTGCCCACTCTGAAATGTTTCAGCGTATTTGTTGTGAAATCCGGCGGTTAACGTTTAGCTGGGTTTTGCCGTGATTTGCAGGGTTATTCAAACTTCTTGAACTTTTTAAAAATGTTTACTATGTTACCACATATTTTCCGTAGTACTGTATAACTCCGAAGGAGATCAAAAATTAGGATGAACACAGCTATGAAACGTTTTCAAATAAAAATTAAATACGCACAGTATTTTGTAAAACCACATTATGCTGCAATTACAGATCACCTGCATGTCTTCCCTCTCCCAGCGTCACACAACTGCAGCTTGTTTGGGGTCGTTGTCCTACAGCAGGGGTGTCCACACTTTTTGTCGCATGGACTAAAATTGTTGAGTCCGAAGCGGGCAGAGAAAATGAAAATTAAGGTAGAATCACTGAAATAAATTCATCTAATTTTTTTTTTTTTTTTTTTTTTGTTTTGTTGGAAAGGGATGTTACTCATCATAGAGCCAAGCAGAAAAAGAATTTTGCTGCATTAAAAGAATGAAAATTAGTTTTCAAACTCTTTTGGGCTCGACTGAACAAATTTATCCTCAGTTAAAAGAACAGGATCTTTCAAAAATGCTGTAATAAATTCAATGAAAGCTGATTTGGATGCAGCAGTCGGCTTTTTAGTAAAAGTCTCTCGATAAATGTGGGTCTCATTATTAAAGTTGGATTATAAAAAGGTGAATATCTTTTGTTGTACTTAACATTTTCCATGGTCAGAAAATGATGTTGGTAATAATTTTACACAAATTAAAAATAGAAAGTCTCCATCTGCGTCGACCACCTGCATCATTCTTAACTCACAGTTGGGGGTCACAAAAGAATCAGTCTAAGGGCCACATTTTGCACATCCCTATCCAGGAAGATGAACGTCTGATTCAGTTTCGTTTCCTGTGCAGACCAAGCATTTCTTTGTAGGATTTTTATCTTTTTATCTTTATTTAAATTTAAACGGCTTTCCTGCCCCGACTGTTAAAGAAACTCCCCTCAGCATGATGCTGCCACCACAATATTTTGCAGGCTTGGTGTGCATAAGTCTGCGCTCACACAGCAGGCGAATGTAACCTATATCCGACCTTTTCATGGCGGTATGAACGGCCCAATCCAGACCTTTTCTCACCCCCTAAAGAATTTATTTGTCCCATTTCCATAGCAAGTACTAAATCGGGTGTATCCAACAGTTTTCAAAGCGCCTGCAGAAGTAACCCTTGTGTCCCATTTTACCTCACATCATTGATGTGAGATAAAGAAGAAGCCAAATACAGTAAATCTGGGCATAAACAATAGCAGTGTTTCTGAGCAAACCTTTAAAATGTTGCAAAAAGGGGAAAAAAAGACAACATAAATTAGTCACATTTCCATGGTTTGGAGTGAATTAACCAGACAGCGAAAAGTGTAATTTCCTCAGATGCTGACGTATTATGCATTGTTGCAATAAATAGCAAGAAGAGGTTGCAAACTAGCATGAACACACATCTCAGATAATTGGACAGAGGTTTTCAGGTACGTGCTGCAATCGAGCAAGTTGCAATTGTTCTATCTTGTCAACTAGTATTGGCAAATGTCACACGCTGTCCAGAAATGTAGAAAAAAATAAATTGCAATTCTAATGATTCTAACAGCGGAAACACCTGATCAGTCGGAGGTAAATGTGCTCCCCTTCAGCACATTAACTCTTTTTCCGGAAAAGTAAAAAAATGAGCACACTTGCAAAATGAAACGTTTTGCTAGATATTTTGCTTTCAAGCAACGGTGGTCTAGCTTTTTTTTCTTCTTAAAACTCAAATAAAGGAAAATTTCTCTATATTTAGTGATTCTGGTTCCCTGTGGTATTGCTTGTTTCAATTATAGAACAGTAAGTATATCATGAGAAGTAAAAGGAACAGTACACTTATAACTACTATTTAAATAAGTAACTACTTTGGTTTTCTGTGAGCGGTTATATGTGACTTCGTACTTCGGAGTGACATGCGTTTCTCCAACTTTCTGTTTGCTGGTTTTTGGTACACTGTAAATATTAAATTTAAGAAAAGCATGGCTGTAATTATTAGAGTTAGTAACTGCTCAGCAACACTGCAGCATCTGGGAGAGTATTAGTAGTGCTTTTACAGGAATCTCTAGAAAGGCCTGAGCCATGCAGCCCTGTTAGTGATGCCCCAATGTACCTTTTTTTTTTCTTGCAGGTGCTTTAACCACATAGATGTTGTGTTGGCTGATTACTTTCATGAAGCAATTAACTGAGTCACCAACCTCTTGTTTTGTAAATGGAATTTTATCGATTGCAAGAAAAGTGTGGCGAGGCTTAAATGGTTTCTCTCTCTTTCTTGCTGCTTCTCACTTCTAAAGCCTTTTTTTTTTTTCCCTAAGACTCTGCAATTGTGAAATGAAGCCCATGAAATCAATACGTGCCAACATCAATTGATACCCATTACCATTAAGATACTTTGTGTTGTTCCATTGCAAGAAAATGCTTTCATCAACAAATACTGGATTAGGACACTTTAACTCTGTTCAGTTAAACATTATAACTCACACGTTGGATGATTTGAAACCGAGTGTCTGTGGTCAAATGAGAGGAAATGAGAAAAAAAATTGTATGATCTAATCAGATTACATGACCACGCGCTGAATGTATTTTAGAATTTCATTAGTATTTAGTGATTCATTGCACTTTAGCATACCAGCTATAATACCTCTACGACAAAAACTAATGTGTCTTTTGATATCCAGTAAATGCTTTTCTTTCAGTGAAGCAGCAGCCTCCTCTTTGAACATACATCAGCTTCAAAAAAACAAAAGCACAAAGCGCAAGCAGGAAAGGGGACATATCGACCTCTTTGGCATTTAAAACCTTTAGAAAAATTGGAGCAAAATGGGGAAAATGCAGGAAAAAGAATAAAAGGGATAAATAACAGATCAGAACACAGCCAATTATAGAACCGCTGCCAAGTAGCAGCAGACTGAAAATGTTTCCTGGTGACACTAAAAAAGAGGAACATGGCTGGAGTTTGTTGTTGCCAAGCTACTGAAGTCTGGATGTGCGCTAACTAGTCAGCTTGAAAAGTTGAGTTTAAAACAGGATAAGACTGGCAGGTCGTAAATAGTGTGAGAAGTTAGCATGGCCACTATTGAACACGATGGGGGTGATTATGAGAAAATGTACGAAGGTATATTTATTCAATTGGTTTAATAATGTTAGTCTAAATTGTGTTTTATGTGTATGACATTGTTTTTGCTCATTTTTCAGATGAAAAGTTTAAGTTCTGTTAAAAAAGTAATAATAAAATCTCTCCATACTCTTTGCCTGAGCTGCCAGAACACATTAAAATAAACAAAAGGAATAAATGACTATAAATAACCATAATGTTTCCCTTACCAGTCAGACAATAACATGTTGAATGAAATAAATGTAAATAAACTTAAAATAATAATAAAATAGTATAATGTAAGCGTTTTCTCATAAACTCTTAAGAGCTAACTCAGGACAGATAAAAAATGAACAGAAAAAATAAAATAAAAATAATACATTAAAAAGAAAAAGAAATCAAAGCAAAAATACAGATCAATGTGCAGTTTGCTCTACTGTTATTTGCATATATATTATACAGTGTACAAAAACGGGATAATAAACATCAGATAGGCTTTAGTATCAAGATAAACCTCAGTAATAGCTTTTTCTGTGTAAAAAATGTGTTCTCAGAACCTTTAACAATTTTTACCAAACACCTCAGTTAGATCTGACATGTCATCAGAGGTTTTTCAGGGTTTTTTTTTTCAGTTTACTGTTAGAAAAGGAAACCAAAGAAATAGTTCAACACATTTCAGCCAGTCAAACAAAAAAAAAATCGAAATCAACTGCAAAGGATGCTTTCAAGGTTAAAAGTAACAGCTGGCACTAGGTTACATCACTTTCTGTCTTATCTGATGCTTTTTGGGAGAAATGTTGTCATGCACTTAAAGGAATGCTTTATATGGAAGTGTTTTTACTCTTCTTCTATTGTGGAGGAGGATTGGGTTAAGTAACTGAGGCTCCACATGCTTTGAGTGATAAAATAAAAGAATAAAACTGTTAATTTTCCCAAGCTTGTTAAAAAAAAGAACCCAAAAAAATCTTAATCCAGCTACACTTCTCGGAGAAAACAACATGACATTTAAGATGTGTAAATGTATTATCAGCAAAAACATAGCTGCTGTATGGCACAGTGGGGATAACGCAACCAGGTGACTGATTAAGAAACAAACAGACGTACCTATTAAAGCACCTGGTGAGTGTATTTGTGTACTCCTAATATATAGCGTTTGAGCCAAGGGTAACGTTAGTAACACGAGTTATTTTTTTGGATCACTTCTTTAAAGTGCTGCAAAATCCTGACTACAGTAAATTTAAGCTAACTGTTCCAACAGTTTATTTCTAACTCTGTGGGAAAACTGAGAAAAAAACTACAGCGTTTTTGCAAACAGCACCAAAACGTACCTTTTAAGTCTTTAAAAGACAGGGCAGTTAGAACAATACTCTGAAATCCCTTCCAACGGCGCTTAAAACATTGGAGGCCAAAAGTGTCATCTCTCCTAATCTCAGCTGCTCTGCAGTAGTGACTTATAATCATAGTCGCTCTGAGCTACTAATTGATAAGCCATCAGTTATTGCTTGGCCTTCGGTTTCTTCCCCGCCTCTGCTTTTTCATCTTGTTTCATCATATTCATTTTTTTTTTTTTTTTTGGCCACAGCAAATTGAACTCATCACTAGGCTGACTGCTGCTGTGTCACGGCAACATAGGAGAGGTAGCGTTGTGACCTGTTGGTCACTGAGTTTGTTTTGTTCCTGGACTGTCAGCATGAGTCAGTCTGCTGGCAGTCCAAGCCCACAGTGGGGTCAAATGAGACCGGAGCAGCAATTCCATCAATCTATTGACAGAAGCTACGAGGTGCTGGCAGCAAGATGCTGATAAAAAAAAAAAGTGTGTCTGGTTGTTATGTGATTACATGTTGACTGCTCAATATTTCGTTATTACAAATAAAGAAAAGATAATCGCAAGGCTGTAGGTGTTTCGGTACGCCTTACAGATACAGACATGTGAGTGAATTCATGAAATATTTATTACATGTTCAAATAGGAAGGATTTTCTTTTTGGGATCAAAAAAGTGGTTTAATTGAATGCAAACACAAAAAAATCAAAAATGTTTATTTTAAATTAGGAAGGAAAAATTCAGACACCCTATCACCAAATAGATAGCCTTAGCCCACTTAGCTGAAATAACTGAAATGAGATGCTTCATGTATCTATCTGCCAGGCTCTGACATCCACATTAGGACAAAAATGATTCATTCACCTGGCAGATTTCCACTTCACTCTGTCTACCTAGACATTTTATGTCTAGGTGTCTAGGTATAGCCAAGCCAGGACTTTGGTTGGGACATTTCTAAACATATTACTTTATGTCAAAAGAAACTTGTTGGTAAAATTAGAAGATTATTTATTTTAACTCTGCCAGGGGTCTGAATAGTTTGGGCTGATGTTCACTCACTTGATGGCGATGTTCAGTCTGGCCTTCAGAAGAGCAGAGGTTTCAACCTTGCACACTTCCCATGAAAGTTAAATCTCTGCAGTCTCTTTCTGATTATATGGGTATTTATTTTAATGTCAATAGCAGCAGAGTTTTTTTTTTTTTTTTTTTTGCATTTTTGGAGTTTTTATTTTTTGGAGAACTTGATTAGACAGCCAGATATGGGTATGTTGTCAGATGATTTGAATGTCCGTCACCTGTTGAGTATTTTTCATGAGGTGAAATGACTGATTTAAAATTCTCCTTAGGCCTCTCTAAATCCCTTACCAGACACCGGAGCAGCTACAGTTTTTCTTCTAAAGACTGCAGACGCAAAAGGCTTCATAAAAATACTGAACTAAATGTCTGAAAAAGAGTGTAGACCTACTTCAAAATCCTGAATAACAACGTTCTAATCATGTGCGCCGGATGTGACATGCTGTGTGTAATTGTTGCAATTTCAAGTTGGGGTGATTTAATTTATTCCTCACCACAAACTACAATTTTTCAGTGTTGTTAAGCACATTTTAAAAAGGTCTTTTCTTCAAATTTATAGCTTATTTCAATTATTATTATTATTTATTTTAGATTTATTAGAATTAATATTAAATGTTCAAATATATTAGTAAGACACAGATTCTGTAATTGAATCTCCTGGTGTGTTCAGATGACTGTACGTACGTATATGACCACCAGGTCTTTACAAAAACCATGATAGAGCAAAGTGGGACGAGTCTTTTCCATTACATACCAATATCAGAGTTAATGAGTCAGATCAGCCTGTGAGGACCTGCGTTATTGATGCTCAGACGTAGCTCAGCCACACCACCATTTAACAAGAGATGTGAGCTATCTGTCACAGCACATTTCCTCAGCTGGAATCCGGCAAAAACTGGATGGTTACAAATAACTTGTGTTTAAATTATTCAGGCTCATCATGGCGAAATGAAGATTGTTCCGCCTTTCTCACATTGCGCTGAGCATGATGATCTGTGATGACTGATATGCAATGCATGTTTAATGCTTTTGTTCTTCATAGCTTCTCACTTTGAAGTTGTGCTCAAGGTAACTGCAAATCTCATAAAGCACATTTGTTAATCATTTACCAGGTAATGTGTTTTAAATTTTCAGCTGGAACAATTTGGAGCCAAAGTGATGAGGTTTGATCATTAACAAAATTGCCAAGGTGTTTAAAGTACCACTGTACAATCCCAAGCAAGGTCACGCCTCATGTGAGTTTGTTTAGACCTCAGTTGACGCTGATTAAAACTTTAAATATTCGTGTTTGTAGTTCATCACTTATAATTTCTGCGATAAACTTTTCTTAAGGAAGTTCTCCATAGCTAAGAGTAAAATAAAAATTCAGTCAGTCATCATGCTATTGGCATGGTATTTTTTTAATGACAACTAAATTAATATGCTAATTGAGACCTTAGTATTTTGTATAGCTATATTTATCCAGGTAAAGTTAGTTGCTATTTGTTTTTTAAAAAGGTTTTTTCCTGTTTTGTCAGATAGTAAAATAAAAATCTGAAATTCAGACTTCTCAGCTGCACTACCAGACTTTCTTGAAGCACAAGTAAAATGATGAAAGTGTTTGCCACCAGGCTCTAGAGCAGTGTTTCTCAACCTTTTTTGGGCCAGCGACCCCCTAGCCTTTCCCTCACCGGCCCCCACCAAAGAATGTATAGGCTACTTTGCACTATTATTTTATTATTAATATTACTATCACTATTGTCGATGTTTTGATTTTTATGCTTGTTCTGTATGTATCATCAAAACTAATTTCCCAGAGAACAAAAAAGCCATGGAAATAAAAATTATTTTCACAGGTGTCTACGAAAAATCCAATGAACATTCAACTTAAACTTGGTAGGCCTAACAGCAGCCAATCAGGGTGGAAAATATATTCTTATTCTTTGCCGTTTTCTAGTTGTTAAATATTCCACAAAATTACCAGATAAAAGATTAACAACATGCCAGTTTATACTTTGATCTATCTGCAAAACGACTGAGCTCTGCAACATTAAAACATGGATAGAACTGTAACTACATTAATCAGAGCTCTTCTTCTCTTCAGTGTTTCTGTCAGTTTCTGGTGGTGCAGTTCTGTGCTGCCTTCAGGAGAAAGGGACATCAGAGTATCATGCATAAAATTTCACCCACATGGCATTTATTGTTCAGACCAGAGCTTTCAGAGGAAAAACAAAAGTTCCAGGTCATTTTAATGCCATACAAATATGAGACAAAAACATGGATTAAATCTTTATAGACCTGTCTATTGATTTATAGATTAATAGTTTTACTGGACAGAAATTACAAAGAACCAATCTGGTTCTTATAATCCTAATGAGTCAAATTAAAAGTGTCATTGAGTCACTGAACAGCCTCATGACATTAACACTGACATGAAAAATAATATTGAAGAAATAAATATATCAAATGTAATTAAAAACATAAATAAGTGATAAGTTATTTACTGTTATGGTCTGTAAGATAGATTTATTCTCAGTACTAGATGTAGTCTCAACAAACCCACGACATTTCAACAATATTATTTTACCTTTTATCCGGAAATAGTGTCTGTTTGACATAAACCTTTTAAAACAACGGAAACAATTTCAGTATTCTAATTATTGAAATTTAAAAGAGGCTACAAACAATGAATAGAAGAAGAGCTGCCATTGGTACTGTTGCAGCCAAGCATGATTTAATGTTACACAATGCAGTTTTACCAAGTTGCTCAAAGTCTAAACTGGTATTGTTTGCATATAAGGTGTAAAGTTTACCTTCTTCGACTAAACGCCCCCCAAAGGAATCCCATCGCCCCCCTTTTGTAAAAATTTCCGCCAGCGTCCCCTGCCGACACTCTGAACGCCCCCCGGGGGGCGGTACCGCCCATGTTGAGAACCGTTACTCTAGACTAGCGGTTCTCAACGTAGGCGGTACCGCCCCCCAGGGGGCGTTCAGAGGACGGCAGGGGGCGCTGGCGGACATTTTTACAAAAGGGGGGTGCTCGGATGCCTTTGGGGGGCGTTTGGTCGAAGGTAAACTTTACACCTTAAATCCACAACAATACCAGTTTAGATTTTGAGCAACTTGGTAAAACTGTACTGTGTAACAGTAAATCTTGGCTTCAACTGTATCGATGGCAGCTCTTCTTCTTCTATTCAGTGTTTGCAGCTCCGCTCCGCATCAGTTCAGCGTTACACCAGCTGATGACGCTGCTGTGATTCACTTTGTCTGGTATTTATTTAGGCTACATATGTTTTGGCAGTTCTGTGATCATGTCAAAGCAGCAATTTATATTAAAAAGTGTTTTATTTCTGTTTGAAAGAAAATCGATCTTATAAACATGTAATTACTAAAATCACGATGCCCTGACTTTGTATCCCTCTTTATTTCTTCATTTCAATGAAGAAATAAAGAAATCCCTCCATGTGTGATACCACGATGGAGAGCGTTCATTTTATAGCGTTAACACCGGAGCTGTAAGTGGTCCGGTATGAAACGGGTGTGATAGAACAACACAGCACTTTTAAATTTCAATAATCAGAATGCAGAAATTGTTTCCGTTGTTTTAAAAGGTTTATGTCAGTCTGCCTTTTCCCCATCGATATGTTTCCCGACCGCCCTGCACCTTAGGGAGTAAAAAAACAAAAAAAAAAACAAACAAAAAATAAAACCGCCGCGCACATTGCGCTAAACTCTGAAACAGGAGAAGCGAGACATAAAACGGAGCGACGAACTAGATGTAAATTATGGCATAAAAACAGAGAATCCGACGCTGAACAGTGAAAAATGATGAACACATGATGTGAAACACATGATTAGGAGGCGCAGCAGGTGATGAGTGAAAATTACTGATGGTCAATAAACGATCAAATAAATTTAGCAACAGGAAAGAAACTAAAGTGGACATGGCAATAAACCAAGAGAGGATAATACTAATCAAAGGAAACTAAATGGACATGAATGAAGAACAAATGCAAGAATGAACTAAGAAACTAAAGTAAATACGGAGGAATAAACTGGTATGGCAAGACCTTTCGAGCAATAATTAATACAGATGACTGTATGCTAAGAATAAACAGACACTATTTCCAGATTAAAGGTAAAATAATATTGTTGAAGTGCCATGGGCAGGGGCGCAACTACACATTATTCAGGTAGATGCGAAAACATAAATCGGCACAACCCCACAAAGGAGCGTAGAAACATACGCTCCCCCCCCAACCCCCCTCCTCCAGACGCCGATACGTTTAGGGCAAAACTCGCTACATTTACCCCGTTATGTGCGCGAGGTGAAGGAGCGTAAGGGGCGCGAAGTGTAGGGGAAAACATAATCGGTGCGCCGATTCAAAACATCTACAATAATGATAGTAACATTAATAATAAAATAATTGTCAGTGCAAAGTAACCTACAAATTCTTTGGTGGGGGGCGGTGAGGGACCTGGATTAGGGCTAGGGGGGCGCTGGGCCGAAAAAGGTTGAGAAACACTGGTCTAGACTATAAAAATAGATGCCTGTAAAACAAGAAGTTATGGTCAAAGTAAAAACTTTTTATGTCACCACAGGGAGTTATGCTCACTATTGTGTGTTCCTGTTCCCTAGGGGATCAGATTTTCCATTCAGGGCAGATTTGAAAATTATTTTCTTCTCAATAAGTCTTTTATTTCAAATCTTATTCAGTCTTTTCTTTACTAATTTGCAATGTAACAGAAGTCAGGGTGGTATAAAAAGACACTTCAGCTTTCACATATTAATTAATGTACAAATCCATCAGTCACAGACCTTAAAAGCTTTTATTGCCTCTCACCAAATACATGAAAACATTTTCCCTGAGTATCACACAGCTTGCAGATGCACTTGTCACTGCATCCTAGCCAGGAAAATAATTCATTAAAAATATTTAGCGAATGTCTGGTAGACGGCTTATTCAAAGCTGAGCTCCTCATGCTGTAATAAATAGCTTTTTATGAGAACATTCTTGCAGGAAATATGCTCTAGAGATATTTTATTTTTTGCTTCTGTTTTCCCTTTTCTATCATAATTGTTCTTCTGTAAATGAATGTTTTAGTTTGCCATAAAAACAGCGAGTCAGATTGTTGATGGTCAGCTTGACCACTTAGCTCAACACAAGGGGCGCTCTTCAAGCCGTAAAACTTTCCAGGAAACACACATGTTTAAGCCTTCATCTGATTGAATTTGAATAATTAAAAAGTTGATTTAATTTATTAGTTCTCCTGGAAAATTAAAGCTCATATAGATTCATCACATACAAGCAGAATTTTAACACAGAAACTTTGAAAAGTACAGTAGAGTGTTTGCACTTAATGCTTAGTCAGGACTCCTTTTACTTGAAATACTGCATCAGTATTGCAGTAATGAAGAATAATTTAAATACAAAATAATTAACTACTTAAACAACCCAAGATCCTGACACAGGTTTCCCTACTTGCTGGATCACTGTAAAGTGGAAAGTCGTTCACAGGCTGGATTAAGCGTTAACATCAATGGAAAACTTCTCTATATTTGTCCAAACTTAGCTCAAAGAACCCCCCAAAAAATATTTGAATAATTTAGCTCAGTTTCATCCAAGCTAATTTTTTTCCCGTAAAAAAAACCTTTATTTAAGAAACACTTCAATGAAGACAAGCAAAGCAATTTTAAATACATATTCCAGGTTGCTGACACTTTCCGTTTGACTTTTTGCAGAAACTGCAGGAAGGGGATAAATGATGCAGGAATAATAGCTTTGACTTATCACCATGTACGTCTCTCTTTTCACCTCAGCCGGTCCTGCCATCTAGCATCTTGTCTCCTCAGCCAATTACTACTCATACTGCAGACCCTGGGAGGATGGGAGGTCCGTGCCCGCTGTGGCTCAGTAGCAAGATGACAAGGCTTTCTTGGGTAGCTGAACATCCGGCTAATCCATCTCCTCATGCCCCACCGTCTCCTCAGACTACAAGGAGGTCAAAGAGACTAATGCTCAGTGCTGCCGGAGCAGTTCAGATCTGATGCAACATGAAACAAATGCAGATGGATCCCTTTTGATGTATGCGCTCCCTACAATATCTTGTCACATCGTTTCTTGGAGGAAGCCTTTGTTACGAAAGCCATGACAATGAATGAATTTCCTCACATTAATCTCGTTCCATCTCCCTCTGCTTTTGTCTGCTTCCAGCCTCATAAGCAACCTCTGCATAGGGACTGAATATGTGTACAAAGCAGAATCGGGACCCAAAGAGGACTGTCGGGGTAGAGCGGCCAGCTATAAAGTATCACTCACGTCTTCTGTGGTGCAGAACATGAGCAGCTCTAATCTGGACTGATGTACATGTATGGAGAGAGAGAGAGAAAAAAGAAAAAAAATCAAAGGTTGATGCTCTGTTTCACAAAAAAGTCCCAAAGGCAATATGTGGGGAGAGTGATGAAGGCATTTGTAAAGGTGAAGAGGATGTTGGAGTGTTCGTGAAGTGTCCTTGAGTCAGGCGGGCCCTCGGTGTCTAATTACCACATTAAACCACACTGCTCTGTTTGACATCTGCAAGGTGCTGCGATGAACCCCGGCAAACAACACAAAGATAGTTTTACTACTGGAAGAATAATTTATTTCTATGACAACAGGCACTTTTTTAAAAACTGAGAGTAAAAGAATTTCCTTTGCGATGGGTACCAGTCTCAATGTATGTGACCAAGAGAGAATAAACAGTAACTGGATTAATGTTTCTGTACTTCTACTCAAATCTTGCTGTCAACAAGTTTATAAAAAGCGCAGCATAATTAGTTGAAAACATCCAGATAAATATAATTAGGATAAATATGTACATTTTCTGAAGGAATGAAATTATAGTTATAATGTATTCTTCACAACAGTTTTGTTTAAGTGCATTTTAAAAATCCAAGTTTACTTATTGTTGAAAGTGCATGTTAATGAAGCGTGGCTTTTATTTTACATATATTTTATTTGATGCATTATTTATTTTCTTTCATTGTACTTACATCTTCACCCTATCAAAATGTAAGTAAAGAAACAAAGTGACATTTCCTAGAAGTTTTTTTTTGCAATATTTTTCCATATTTAGCTGAAAATAAATGTTTACATTCAGTGTACTAAAATACACGTGTTGTTTTGTACTCTCAAATACATTAAGTCAGACTAAATTTAAAGACAGCATCATGATGTGGATTTGTTTTGACTGGCGCAGTTCATAAAATAGACGGCATCATGAAGAAAGAACTTTATGTGGCAATACTTATGACTTTAGCAAGGGTGTTTTTATAAAAACTTGAGCTCAAACAGTATCTTTAGCTGAACAATTAACATATTACTAAATTACTTGTGACTTAAGCACAACATAGGCATTAAGTTTGACATACCAGCCTGATGTGGTTACAGCAGTTCTGTCAGGGGGAATGGACCAATATTCCTGCAAATTGTTGTGGAAGAAGAACCATGCTCAATAATCAATAGTTTAAATGTTGACAAATATTAAGGAAATGTATGCAGGCCTCTGAATTTAAAGAAGTTTACAAAAATATATATATTTTTAGTGTTCTGTCAGACCTGGAAGATCTGATTGGATCTGAAAATACCTGGTCTGAACTCTTATCTGGCTAATTTTCTTTCCTGCCAAAGTATTCCTGCCAGCAGCAAATTCCTGCTGTAGTTTAGGTGATGAGATTGGACAAACAGCTGGACTGAAAAACCCCAGCTAAAATGATTTAAAGGTTGTTGAGACTGTGTTTCCAATTACTTATTGGCAGTGTGTGCTGGGGTCACAAGTTTGTGGAACTTCACACATCAAAAGTTTCTGTGGTCCTCTAGTTTCTATAGTCAGCTTTTTTTTTTAATCACTGCAGTATTATTTTGTTGCAGAACAAGGTTACTAGAAATCTGGGTTGTCTTTTGAGCTTTTTAAAATAATAGCTACTTCAAAATGTATTTCAGCTTAATTCATTAACTTTGCAGTTTCTGTATCCTAACAGCTGATGCATAAAAGGAAATAAAATCGTCAAACTATTTCTGCACTGATGTCCAGCTTAAAGTCCCAGAACACATGGGGATGAGTGGCATAGCAGGCTGAATATCTGATTCAGTCTCTCTCTCTCGCTCTCTCTCTCTCTGTCTGTATCGTTTGAAGCGCACAGCTTTCCTAAAGCTCCACTTTGCCATGAATTAAGCCTTAATGCGACTCTTCTGTCCATTGATTTGTTAGCCATGCATTTCCTGCCCTGCTTTGATGTCATAGTATTGTCAGTGCATGGAAGATTCCAGATAAAATTATGGAAGGTTTTAGCTTTTAAGCTTGTTATTTCAGGGGATTATTTGGCCGCAGTTGAATTAACATTTTTTATTCTTTTTTTTTTCTTTTTCTGGCCCACAAACTGGATTATGTGACTGTGCTCTGCAGAGGCAGTATCAAATGCCCATCGTTAATATGCCACACCAATGAGCCCCTCCGCTGCAGACAGATCTGTGCTGATAGGGTCTGGGGAGGGAAATGTGTAAAGGATTTCACCAGCTTTACAACGCCGTGCCTCGGAGTCGGAAATTAGAGCAAAATAAAATGCATTCACTAAATGCAAAACAAAGAGATTGCCATGTATTATGGCTGAATACACTCAGACTCTGCGGGTTCACCGTTTGTGAGCTCGGGGTTTTAATATTGCTTATTGACTGAGCTGACCTGAAATAGCCTGTTGTTGTTGCTCTCGGTTTGTGAAAGGGCAAAAAATTTAGTTTTGGTTTCTTTTGACCTGCGGGGACCCCACCACAGCTTGCCGGGAAGGAGCTGAACCTCGGCAGGAAGACGGCAACAACAAAAATCTCCCCATGTGTTCGACAGACTGGATCTGGTTCGTTTGTGTTTGGTCCACTGCATGGGAGCCACTGTGCGAGGCGAAAACAACAATGCGATGTGGAACAAAAGGCAGATTAATGGCTGGGATGACTGCACCCGAGAGATTTATCTCCATGTTTGTGCTCCTATCTGATAGCATTTATTTTATTCCTATTGCTTTTCTCAGAAATGGAAAGCGTGGCTGCAAACAGCTGTCAGGCTTCAGCTTCTCATCCCTGCTCTTATGTAATAACAAATGCCCTGAGCTGCAAGGAGACACCCAACACAAACTAATTTTATGTTTCCAGTGACACCACAACACATAACTTTTCTCTTTCTCTATCTTATCTTATATTAAATCTTTATTATTTTGGTACAGATTAAAATAAATTTTTTTTTAGTTTTTTTAATATTTCTATTTAAAGAGTTTTATTTTTTTTTACTTCAGATTTTGAAGTTTGCATACATTTTCTCAGTATGTGGTAGAACTGTTGTTAACTTTTCCGGCATCCCTCAAACATCTTGGGTATCCTTCTAAAAGCTTCTCACAATCACCTTAATCCTGACTAGACCAGTGTAGCTAAATCAGGTTTGTAGGTCACCTTGATCACACACACATTTTTAATTTCTAGCTAATTTGGTTTGGTTAGCTCCTATAATTTGGTTTAGATTTCTGTCGGATGTCTTAAGATGTTGCATAATGTTCTTTTCTCATGATGTTATCTATGACTAGGGCTGTAGATAACAGAACTATCCTACTGCCTTCACCCATCATTTTCACAAGGTCTTTTCTGGGGTTTTTTTATGGCTGACACACACATTTATCACAGAAAGCAGGTTTAGTTTTTCTCTGGGACATAGCTGAAACCTGTACCTGTCTGCTTCCTGAACAGTGGCTCCAAGGGTATTGGGCATAATTGTTTGAAAAGATAAACATGGCACATTCATGCATTTGATATTTAAATCATAAAGACAGAAGACGTGCAGCTCCACAATTCTTTTCGCCGATTTCTATTGACTTTGTCATGATGTCACAAAAGGACCCGGAATGTTTCAGGTATTGCCTTTAAATACATCCACAAGGTGTGGTATTCTATTCAAATGTTGTGAAACTGCATAGAAACAATTTTCTGATTAGATTTTTCTTATTATTCTTGCATTTAGTGAACATAAATAATGTTTTTTAACCTAAATGAGCTAGAATAGAGAAAGTTAAGTTGTAATTATCGACTCACATTAGCAAAAAGAAATTGTGTCCTTTTATGCAATTTCAGTTTTGTTTACAGGTAAAAGAACTAAATTGACAAAATGACAAGGAAAAAAGACTTCCTTACATAGCTGATGAGGAGAGCCTTGTTTTTCTTTTAACATTATACATTTTCTAAGACTTTTATAATTTATGTAAAATATATAGTTGTTTTGAATGGTGCAAACAAACAAACATTTGGAATAAAACCTTAGAAGAAAAGCAGCATTGGACAACCACTGTGAAAAACCCGTATTTCATTTGACATGCATCATTCTAATACTCAGCTCTGTGCATAAATTATACACACAGTTTGACACAGAGTAAAAGGAGGAACCTCCTGAGCCTTTTTCTTCCAAGCGGATTTTGATTTGAGTTGAAATGACTGGCGAACTGAATGCTCTTTTTTTTTTTGCGTATATACTGCTTTCTCTCTCCCTTTATTCATATCTATGTAAATAAGATATTTTTTCACCACAGGTTCAGTGAACAGAAGCTTAATAAAAACTACAAAGGGCAAAAAGATGAATTGTGGAGCAAGTGAAATGAAAAACAGATGAATAGGAAAATAACTTCTCTGAGCCTGTGCTTTGTTCGTTCTACATGAGCAAATAGACTTCCTGTCATAGCCTATAAAACAGACACTGAGTTTCACATTCCAACAGCATGGTGGGCAATAAGACCGCCAGACTAGGTTTTTACAACGCAGGTTTACAGGACAAGGTTGTAATTAAACTTAGTCTATTTTAACATAATCATACGGGACGGGGATAACACTGATTACATTGTTTTCAGCTTATTGGGGCCTATAACTTTGTGCAAACTCAATTTTAGTTCAGCAGCAAGAGGATGTGCGTTTAATCCAACGTCCTTGATTCTTGACTTCATTAATGTTTATGTGGTTATTTTTTTTCCTTACAGGGAAACAGATGCAGGCACAGAGAGAATTGCAAAACCGTTCACAACCCTAGAACCTGTCCACATCTGGTTTAGGAACAACAACAAACCTCAAAGAATTGCATTTATAAAGTGGAAAGAAAAGAATTAGATTTATATATGAAAAAATAAACTGTAAGTGTGATAGTTACATTCACCACTCTATAATTTGTCAGCTCTGAATAAAATTACTTCAAGTTCACTTAAGTGAAACTTGCTCAAGTCTTTATAACAAAGGGTCAAGACATTTAGTGTTGAAACATAGGGGTTTCTGGAAAGCTGCTGTTTTCCTTCACATATACTTGCATTCACACGTTACTTATACCTTACTGGACACACACAGGGGGAAATTAATGTCAGTAAGTAAATGATTGATTTAATTCTAGACATTTCCTTGTGTCCTGCCTCCCTGCATTTTGTTGCTTCCCCCTTAACTCACAGTTCCCCATAACTGGAGGAGCTGCAGAGATCCACAACTCAGGTGGGACAATCTGTCCGCAGGACAAGGATTAGTTGTACAGTCCAACAATTTGGACTTGTCAACGACATCCCATGTGCATGCTGCCACAAGAAATGTGGATGTGCAATGTAAAATAAGGTTGTTTGGGTCAATTAAAAGGAAAACCAGCAGCGCACATCACTCTGAACACATCAGCCCCACTGGAAAATGTGATAGTCGCAGCATCACGCGGTGGGAAGCAGCCATGACAGGTAGGGTGACTGAAGTTAACAGGAAAAAGAATATGAAGCTAAATACAGGTAATCTAGTAAAAGGACTCATAACCTCAAACCATAGCGATCAACATTACCCAAAGGTCTTTATCTTCATTATTTAGGTTCAATTAATATGTAATCAGTGTGATGCTTCGTTGATACTGTTTTGACACTATTTTACTAAAAAAAAAAGCTTATTTATTTCTTTTTACCAAATAGAAATTAAATATTTTTTATCCAGATTATTCAGATGTAAGTGTCACGTAGTAATCCGATTAAAGCTAGATTTACCACTTTATCACTTCAGTCCCATCTCTGCCTTTTAAAGAAGCCGTTTTAAAAATATTGAGCAAAGAACAGGAAATCTTGAGTAGATTTAACTTGGAAGATGTGAGAAATCATCAATGAATTATTTAGCACGTTACTTAGAGAACTAGAATCAAATAGTTTCAGCAACACATTTGCACACATATCCCAGCTTACTAAACGCAGGTATAACCTATGAAATTAAGCTCAACACTGTTCATGCTAATGAAGGCAGTGGGGATTTCCTGGATGAAGTGCTACTTGCAGCATTTTAATTACTTCAAACCCTCTGTGGACCGCACAAGACGCTAATAAAGAATCGTACAGTTTTCTGCTGAAATGGACCTCAGTTTCTGGCAAGCTTGCTTTTCTGACAAAAATCGTTTATTATTTTTGGGGGAGTAAGTCTCACTTGGCGACGCTGACGATCCCAGCTGCCAGCCACATCTCTGACGGATGCTGATAAATACTTACAACCTCTGCAGAGTCATCTAACATGGGGACTGAACGCCAATTGTTCACTTTTCTACTGAAAACAAAGGCCAGATCAATTTTTGTGTTTTTTTTTTATTTTTTTATCCAGGATGAATAGAGCTTTTCAGACAGTGGTGATGCCCTGAATTTTAATATTCAAACCTTGGTGGAGGGGGTTTTTGCTGCGCACCCAGATACTACAGGCTCATATTCCTTACAGTTAAACTCCTTATAAAATTACAACCCTGCAGCATATATCTATGTAAAACCTCCTCTGCTACACATTCTTTCTAACTGCCTGTTTAATGTAATGTAATTTGGTTTGTTTACAACTTGAAACTCTCTGTCAACCAAATACAGTAATGATCACAAGCATGTGCATTCACTTTTCATAAAAAGCGCTCGGTTGTGATATCTTGTTAAGTATTGTAAGATAGGGGATAAAACGATGAAATTAATCCACATTTGAACCATTTCACCACAGTTATGTGGTGTGGTTTATTGGAGTGCGGCTGTGAAGAAGCAGGAACATTTCATAATTATCTGCTTTGTATGCATAGCACAAACAAGTCCTACTGCGAAATACATAAAGAAATATATGAACTCTGTGACTCAACTCTCCATTAGCATAATATACTAGCGTGATTATCCAAGGGAAGGTGGCAAAGTTCATAATTTATGCTCAGGTGATCATTCAAGGGATAAACGGTTTTCTTAATTGACTGTAACATAAAGGGATGCAACATATTTAGTTAACCCCAAAGTGAACCTTTACTTTTTGTCCTTGATCTGCTTAGCAGGCATAATTATTTTCTACAAGTTGGCTGTCTTAGTTTTCGTCAACCGCAGAAATAATCTGAATACACTTAATGCCGCAAGAAGAGGTCAAAGTCAACTTTAGCTATTGCACAGTTACAACAACACTGTTCTAAAGAGAGGCCGATTCCAAGGCATCAGATACAACTGATGCAAAGTGAAATTTCTTTTTAGTTGATGCATAAAGAATTTTAACAAGTAGCATAGTAACTTGATTGTGGTATAAAATGGCACTATGTGCCTGGAAAATATATATAATATCCCTAAAGTAATACAATAATCTGCACATGCTTGTCTTCATGGTGCAAATTAAGCTGGGGATACGCTGCACAATATTTTCAGAGGTCGAACTCAAACTTTGACTACATCTATCAAATACAATTAGCTGCCAATCATCATTCATGCTGTTATCGTATTGGCTGATACTGGCTGCCATGACACGGCAAAATGCTCTGTGATAGAAGTTAATTATGTCCACTCCTTGCCTGGTATCAAGCTCGTGCTCTGCACTGTGTGAAGGCCATTATGTGTAAAGATGAGACTGTCAAAATGACCTTTTCCCAGGATTCACCAGCCACCCTTTAATTGGCGCTTTTTATTGCTGTAAGGAGAAACTACAGAAGCTCCTCCCAGAGCTCCAAACTGTCATCAGATGTGTTAGTTTATAAGATGTATTTCAATAAGTCTGAAATAAAAACAAAATGCAGTGTCATAATATATTATTCACTGTTCCATGAAACAGTTAAAAAAAAAACAGTTAAAAAAATTAAAACACCTTTTAATTTAATCCAAGGATTAGCACTCTTGTCAGGCAACATTATAAGAATGGTTTCCTCTCAACACTGAATTTTGTTCTAACAGTATTTGTATGTTTACATCCAAAATTAAAAATCACTTGTTAACCTTTGCGCTTTTGCCTTTTACAGACTTGACTTTCAAGAGTTATTGGTACTTTTTAGAAAGTTTAAAGTTTAAAAACTAAAGTTCCCAATTAATTCTTGATAATTGTTTTTGCAGTGGTCAAGCTTTAAACATGGAACCAGAAATATGATGCAGGGTGTTTGATAAATAAATTGATATATTATTGATGGATAGATGCATGGATAACTGAAAAACGATGGATGGAAAGACAAATGGACGGAAATATAGATATTTTAATATTCTTGATATTTTTCTATATTCATTCACCTGAAAAACCCTAAAATTGGATTTCAGACTTTTCTGGTGAAAGAGACGTAATTTAATCTCTAACTGAACAAATAAAGTCTCTAATCCACAAGACAGAACATGAACATCTCGGAGATCCAATCTTAACTTATCCTTTTATTTTCTAAAAAAAATTAATACACTCTAAATACACATTACATAATCTTCATCACTGGTTCTTTATTCTTAATTAAAAGCCTGCACCTAATTACTTATCTTCCTTCTCGTCCCACCAGTTGGACCCACAGATGGACACAGTGATGCTCTATTAGCCCATCACCTCAGTCAGCAGCCAGAACCTGAGTATATCGTATCCATTCATCCAAATTCCTAAATTAGATTCTGATTTGCTAGCAAATCACATATTTTTCATGATCAAATATTTGGCAAGCGATACAACTTAAAGAAAACAGAGGCTCAGCAGCAGTCCCACACTGCAAAACAGGGTCGTTTGATTATTTGGAGGGTCATGCTTCAGATGCTTGTTAGCACGTCGGAGATGACGATTATGTCAAAGGGCTCCGACAGGATCAGCCAAATCTCCCCTCACGCCGTTTTGAAGCTGTGCTGATGTCAGATTCCCCTACCTGCTTTGTCGAGGGGAGAAAATATCTGCCGAGAATTACTGAAGAGATATAGCAGGTCCTGACCATCATTATCAGACCATTGTAACCAGGGCTCACTCTTGCATTGCAGGGTTTGATAGCTGTTTCGCCCTGGAGCTCTGCGGCATTTACAGCTATCAGCTTGGGGCGTCTCTCAGGAGCAGAGCGGTTCGACCTCCCTGATCACCAGGAGAGTAAAGGAGAATCGGTCCTGCTACAGATCTTAACCTGATAAAATCCACGATTCATCCCTGCCATGTCGTGCTGCAATAATGTACTCTATTAGGAGTCAGTAGACAGAGCCTGGACCTCCTGGCTTTTCCTGCAGTCAGATCGGATCAAACACCAATCCAGATATGTAACCTTTGTTTTACAGCTGGGGAAAAGCAGGAAGGTAAGACAGACATAGTTCAGCACTTATCCTTTTTCTGACTGAGTCTCTCCAGACAGTGCAGTGTGACTCAGGAGCTGCAATAAATATCAGGAATAGTACTTAAGTATATAAATGTAATTGGTTTTGTTCCACCATAAAGTTGGAGTTTGTAGCGTCTGGTCATATGAACTAAAGTGCTGCAGCAGTCTCCTCTAAGTCAATAACTTAAACTGTTAAAAAAAATTATTTCAAACACAAATCACTAATATCTAAAAAACACTAAAAATGTCTTCAGTTTAAATATATAGCCCTGCATGGCTCCAATGTCCTAAAATCTTGCAGGGAAATGTGTCATGGTCAGATGAAATTAAAGTTAAACTTTCGAGGCACAGTTCCAAAAGGTAGCGTTTGGCACAAATCTAACTCTGAACGGAAGCCGATTGTTCACAGATCGCTGTATTGATAGAAAGTTTAGTGGCAGGAAAAAAAGCTTGCAGGAAAAGCTGTACCAGCATCTGGGAAAACTGCAGCCTTGATAGTATTGCCAAGCAAAATCCATTCAAAAATTTGGTGAGCTTTAAAGCAAGAAAGTCACAACAAAACAAATCCTACATGAATCCAATAACCATGGCATTCCTCGTGTAAAGCCACTCTTCAAACAAAAATTTCACAAGACTGTTACCTGGGCAAAGGAAAAACAGGAAAAAAGAATGTTGCACAGTGGCCCAAAGTCCTCTTTTCAGATGAAAAAGAAGTTTGCATTTCATTTGGAAGTGAATGTCCCACACTGCTGGTCTTGGTCCACTCTGTTTTTGAAGTCTACAGACATACCAGAGCATTGTATGCTTCCTTCTGCTGACAAGCGTTCAATTTCAAACAAAATGAGAATTTACATCATTATTATTCAAAGGCTGGCTGAGAAGCCAAAGCTATTGACAGATGAATGTTGAAAAATTTTACTGTAAATTACAGGATCAACGTGGTGGGATGATGACAAGCATTGGATAATTTCTGCATGCCAGTTAGCAACTGCACTCTATCATATAAATATGCTTGATATGCAAATAGCCATTTAGTGAAAAGTACAGGACTGTTACCTCCAGCAATGCAAGTTGTTATTGCTGCAGTCCACTCTGGCACTAAAAATAGAATATTTCATTACATGGTTATTTTGTAAGAGTATGGCGAAATCAATTAGAATCCAAACACTACAAAATATAGAAGAATTGTATGTGTAAACACAGGTTTTTATCATAATTGGTCTGACAAAACCTCAGGTCATAAGTGTTTTTCTCGTTCCCGGTTCCACACATATCAAATACTTCAGGCTGAATTAGTTGTGTCGACAGCTGCTGCAGAGAATCCCCCCGCCGAACGCCTCAACATTATCAGAGGGCAGAGTGTAACTGCTGTGCCTGACAGATGAGTGGGACTTTGAGTGTTTTAGCTGGCTCACACTAAGTTTCATTGACAATCTGAGCGGAACGACTTGCTCAATAAACAAAGGCATCTGCAGTGCTGACAAGCCGATCATGGGGCTGCAGGGAGAAGAAAAAAGACAGAGGGGGAAAAAAAGCAGGCTGATATGTTTGTATAGTTTCTCTGTTGCTGACTTGTTTCTGATCCTCTTACTGTTGCAGAGTCAGTAATGAAACTTTACCGTATCCTCACTGCAGGCAACAGAAGACTTTTTATCTTATGAGGAACTACAGTGGGAATGCTGTCACACTAGCTATATCCCTTTGCTAGCATTCTCAGTGGTAACACTTCCTCTTGTCAATATAAAGCACAAAATGTCTGCATTATGGAGTTGTACGGATGTAATTTTATGTCCAAGGTGAATTTAGCCTTTAACTCATAGGCTTACCAAGCTGAAACAATCTTACTTCATTCCCTGAATGTTAGTAGCACCTTTGTGAGGCACAAAAGTGTTACTACAATTGAAGTGTGAAGCGAATGCTTGGTTTCAGCAGTTCTATTTTATTTGTTCTGTAAGCTGTTAAGAGTTTCCAAGACCGTATCTGAGAATTTGATTGTAAACTATGGCTAAATTCACGTTTAAATATTATCCAATACAACGTAGCTAATTTATGATACACACAAACGTCGATGAAGGTTAAACCGAAACGTTTCTAATTATGATTTTATAACTTTTAATTTCACCGTTTCTTTGGTGAAAATTGTCTTTGTGATTTTGATGTACTTGGATCATTAGTATTGCTTTAAAGGTCTTTGTGTTCATTCATTTGTACTTAGTTGCATACAATCCCAGTCATCCCAAGCTCCCTTCTGCATTCTGCACTGTAAAAAATATATCTCTAACTCATGGTAAAACACCATGAGTTTTACCATGGCTATATTGCCAGAATTTTACCGTAATTCTGGCAATACGGTAAAATTGCCAGAATTTTACTGTATTTATACGTCATGATTCCCATTTGCTCTGACAAGCACTGTGAGGTCTTATAGAGACAGGTGTGCGTCGTTCCTAATTAGGTCCAATCAGTGTAATTATACACCGCTGGACTCCAGTGAAGGAGCAGCAGTATCTCAAGGAGGATCAAAAGAAATGGACAGCATGTGAGTTAAATATGAGAGTCACAGCAAAGGGTCTGAATACTTATGACCTTGTGATATTTCAGTTTTGCAAAAAAATGTCTATATTTCTGTTTTTTTCTGTCACGGTGAGATGCTGAATGTACATTCATGAGAAATAATATTAACTTTTTTTTAGTAAATGGCTGCAATGAAAAGAAGAATGAAAAATGTAAAGGGGTCTGAATACGTTCCATACCCACAGTAAAAGGCAATTGAACCAAAAATCAAGGAAGTCTATCCAATTGCATGACTTTAAAGAAATAAAAAAAAGAATTCCCCAGAATTCAGTTTGCCATTTATCAGGTAATATTACGGGAATAACAAACTGATCTAATATAGTAAAGGCTTAATCTGCTTTTTTTTCTTGTCAGAGAGAATTTATAAACATCTGAAATATTGTCTACCATGATTTCCTCAAGCCATAGACGATATCATTAAACTGCCCAATCCCGTCTGCTTATCAGCCCCAAACTGCACAGCCCAAGCTCTGCTGAAAGAACAATATGCCACAAACAATCTGAGCCAGAGAGTTTATCTGTCTTCAGTGAGAAATATCGGATGTTAACAGTAAAAACCTCTGTTCAATAAAAGACCAGCTTTGCTAATTAAATGGCTTCGCCATATGGAGATTGAAGAGAAATATTTTTATGTTTTCCCCACAGGCACTTCACACAAAACACTATTCTAAACACATTGATCTACTCTCGCAGGGGAGACTTTATGGTACCTGCCTCCTTCCTAACTACTCACACAGACTTATCTCTCTGACAGAGTCTCAGGAAAAACCGTCTGCTGGTAATGGCAGAAAATCCTAGCTGTGGTAAATTTGTGGGCAATTAGAAAGAGCTGCCAGCTCCCAAGCAGCGCGCCTGCTCCTTGCACCGAGATGGGCAGATTTACCGCCTGTACTCCTCAACAGGCCTGTCTGTGTTTGTTCTGTCTCCAGTGGCTGACTGAAGACCTTGCTCGCCCAACGAAAACACCGTCAGAGATAGCTCAGCCAGCCATGAAATTGATTTTGTATTAACAAACAAGGGGGTCTGGTTTTCCCTTACTGTTAATCAAATCATTTCACGGAATGAGGGGGAAGAAGAGAGTAAAATCATTACCTTCCACCAGTAAATCAGGTTCACTGCAAACCTGGTGTCCCATTAACCCTGAAACCTGCTCAATAGCTAATTAAGGCAATTACTTCAGGCATGACACGGCAGTTAATCATGACTGACTAGCCCATTTATAGTGGTGGCTTCATTACCATTGGCAGGGCTCTCTGATGGGCCCCCTCATTCCCACACACACACACAGGAAACACAGAGGATAAACGTGGCTGTTGGTCTGTTATCCACCCACTCCCCATTTACAGAGCTATTAATGGAATAGATAAAGGTATCAAAAAAAAAATCTAGCGCAAATTGTTTGCTTAGATTCTTGATGAGCCATCTGCAATCATGAGTGTGATGGAGAGCTTGAGTTTCCAACATAATTACTTCATTTTTTTTTTTTTTTTGGCATTTGGTCTTTTATGTTTATCCTGACGAGATGAGAAGATGAGGAAGAGAAGTTTTTTTTTTTTTTTGTCTAAATTTACAAATTCAGGACATCAAGGTCTCTAATCACTTTATCATTTTCCACCCACCTGTCCATCCATTTGAAAATTCACGAATCTCTGAACTCTATCCTTAAAAATGGACAAAAACATAGAACTTTAACTTTGGGGAAGTGGAAAATCTGACCCCACAACATCCTCACAGCTCTGCTGTGCTGATGCTGTGAAATGGATGTTGATTACACACACAATTTTGTTCCTGCACAGATGTAATCCGAAAACGTCTCTGAGGCGTGAGGTGAAAAAAGGCGGATAAGCCACAGTTTGTGCCTGTGTTCGCGACCGTGCCTGCGGTACTGAAGAGGACTTTAGTTGCACTCCGACAGTATGATCAGCGCAGCCTGACACCCAGCTTGTCAGCAGTTCCCATCCCGCTTGAGGGACTGATTCTGACAGACAGCTGTGCTGAGGGAGGCCCTTGTAGTGAACTGTCCTGAGTGGGAGTATTGATTTTACTGTTTGTCTCCCTTGACTGCAGCAAGGTGGAAGCTTGATGAAATAACTCCCTCAGCCATGTGGCTCGCTCCCCCCTACCCCACACCTCCAGGCTCTCCTCACTCCTTTTTTTTAAAAGATCAGCAGGCCTGTTTCTGTATGTTTACAAGGCATCTGGTGTGAATTGGTCAGAGCCTCCTCATCCTCACGCTGTTAAATGTCACTCTCCCTCCTCCGCTGCACATCAGTAAGCGATGTTGGCGCGGCAGGGCGCCCCTTTAGGTTGTTTCATTTCCATCCGCTGCCGTGAATGAAAAATTTCTGGATGACCTGTCAATCTGTAAATATGACAGGAATTTCAATCTGCAACGGTTTCGGCGAGTCAGAGCCTCCAAATGTTCACTGACATTAAAAAAAAAAAAAAAGAATACAAGCAGTGCTGCATATTTCCCTGTAGCTTTCACATTATAGTTATTAAAACAACCAAAGGCTCATCTGGAATGCGCACTGCTGGGACACTTTTGACTTTGATCCACTTTAGGCAGACAACTCAGCGGACAAGAGAATTGCTGTGATTGCAAGTGTGGAGAGGTAATTAAAAACAGCGTGTCTGCCCTTGCTCAGACATTATTTGTCTTCTTAACATGGAAAACACAGCTGCTTATGAACGGTTTACACAAACAGGCGTCTGTTTGCTCTGAATTATAAAGCGCTGCTGTAAAGGTCCTCAGAGAGCTTTGGTCCATGTCTTTGCTATTTAAAGTATTAAAATTTGACTTAGATGTGTAGCCTTATATTGCGACGCTTTTCATTTCAAGGTAAACAGCAGAATGTGGAAAGGCTCCCTGTGGATGCATCTTGATTTAAGTCTTTAGATTTTCTTATTAGTATTAACATAGCAGGGCTACACAGTGGCACAGCACTGTTGCCTCGCAGTAAGAAAATTCTGGGTTTGAATCCCGGACCAAGAGTTTGCATGTGTGGGTTCTCTCCAGGCACTCCGGCTTTCTCCCACCGTCCAGAAACATGACTATCAGGTTGATTGATCTCTCTAAATCCTCCTTAGGTGAGGGTGTGTGTGTGTGTGTGTGTGTGTGTGTGTGTGTGTGTGTGTGTGTGTGTGTGTGTGTGTGTGTGTGTGTGTGTGTGTGTGTGTGTGTGTGTGTGTGTGTGTGTGTGTGTGTGTGTGTGCATGGTTGTTTGTCCTGTTTGTCTATGTGTTGCCCTGTGATGGACTGGCGACCCGCCCAGGGTGTACCCCGCCTTTCGCCCATTGACCGCTGGAGATGGGCACCAACACCCCTCGCTACCCCATTAGGGATAAGATAATGGATGGATGGATATTAAGATGGCACCATATAAAGCGGGAGCGACTAGTTGAAAGGAGCGAGTGATAGTCTACAGAGAAAATGAACCACTTAATTTTAGATCCACCTATATTCTCTTTTACAAAAATCCCAAAACAAATACTCAGTTGGACTTGAGCCAATGCCTTAAAACAGCCAGAATGAACTGTGAAGATGAAATCAAGACACTAAAACATGTATTTTGCCATAAAGAAGTACTTACACTTCTTTTTTCTTAGCATTTTGTTACAACCACAAACCTCAGTGGATTTTATTGGGATTTATTGGGATGTAATGCTTTGTGCAGACCGACACAAAGAAGTCTGTAATCATGACGTGGAAGAATTAAATTCTGAACAATCTGAAATGTGTGCCGTTGGTCTGTATACAGCCCGTTTTACTCTGCTACCCCCATATAAAATCCAGTGCAACCAACTACTTTCAGATATCTCATTATGTACCATAGTTTAATCGTTTCATTAAATAAATATATTTCTTGAAGGCTTCAGATTTTAGTTAGAAAGCATTAGTGAGGAACAAGTTAGGGCTTGTATAATAAAAAAAAGAAACCTTGTTATAAGAAAGTCATAACAGATCAAACTTGTGGGGTCTCAAAAGCTATGTCCAGGACACAGCAAATGTGGAATATGGTTCCTTGTTTAAAATTTACGGCAAATGCTATGACCAGCAGAAAACCAACACTGCAAGTTCCCCTCAACTAACCATTACCATTGTGAAACATGGGGGTGGCTGTATCATGGTGTGGGAAGGCTTTAATTCAGCAGAGACAAGGAGGCAGGTCAGAATTGATGAAAATATGGAGGGAGATGAAAAGAAGAGAAACCTTAAGCTATTTTCCAGCTCTAGAGATGCAAAGCAAGTTCCTGAAATTACTGATACAGGTGGGTGGTGAATGCAAAAGTATCCACCGTTTTTTTCAAATGTATTTATTTATACAAACAAATTGAAAGCGATGTCTCATTTACTTTAAGTTGGTCTAAGACCCCAAACAACATTGAAGTTTTTGGCTGTAACGTCACCCGACATGCTGAAGGGGTATTAATACTTTTGTAGGTTTCTTTATCTTAAATGACTGACTTTTAACTGGCCCGCAAGCTCAATAACTGCATTTAATCTTTAACAAGCTTTAGCTTTAGCCGCCACCCTGACCATAAGGAACGTCCTGCTGTACAGAAACTCATTATTTCACAGTCTTTAAACATACCGCCTCGCCCCACTGAGAAATCCATTATCACAGCTAATGGTAGACGCGCGTAGGAGGGAGTACAGCTTGTGCACCATAATACTCAAGGCCAAATATAAGAATATATATATATATGTATATATATATATATATATATATATATATATATATATATATATATATGTGGTTGTTGTTCTTGGCAGTTTCATTTGTCTTTTCAAATATTTGACCAAGGTATATGCTTGAACCCAAATACTGTATATAGTGGGACATTTACTTCTGGTTGACAAGAAGATCTATGAAAAACTCCAGCCAAATCTGAACTCTTAAGCATTATAACGTGAACTAAAGGATTGTTGGATGAATAGCAAGGCTTCTGAAGGTGATTTAGCCACGCAGGGCAAAGGTGGCCTGCTGGCCAGAGTGATTCAGCTCACATCTGTCAGACCTAAAAAACAAGAGCAAAACAGCAATGCATTGGCATAAACATAATGGTCAGTTTCCAGATGTTGAAACGGATCCGACACGTTTTCCATCTCAAATTCTGGTCATCACATGCCATGTGTTCTCTTACTAGATCCGAGAAGCAGAGTTGGATCGCTAACATTCACTCGGTAGGCCATCATTTAAACTATTTATTCAAATAACAGTTAAGTTAGGTACTTACATTAAGTTAAAATTCCCCACAGCATTGAAAACCACTTTACCTGCAATAAGGAACATCTCTATCGCTTCACCCCAACATGAAAGTGTGTTAGAACCTCGGCAGCATGTCTATGTTATTCCTTTTAATCATTATTGTTTTAGCACACAGGCATTTTATAACTTACAGACTGGGGAAAAATGGAGTTGAGAGGAATTTAATCTACTTTTCCTTCCAGACAATAAATGTGCAATAGATTGTGATATGTCTAAGTAATTTTTTGCATATAAAACAAAGAAAAGGGCCAATCCTGCATGGAAAACATGAAGATTAATCTAAATTAAATATGAGCTGAGTTTTGAAACCCATGGATTTATGAGATACAATTACGATAAGTTCAGACAATTCTGGCTCACCGCCAAAGGTGGCAATCTGTCAGGAGGGGATAATCAATCAATTCATCTGTGTTTATATACACTTTGGACAAAGATTATTCACAACCCTGCTAGAATTATGTTTTTAAAATAATCTTTTTTAATTTTACCATGATGTTTCTTCTGATATGTATCTCTTTGTAAAAAAGAGTTGCATGATGTCAGTCAGAATTGTATTCAGGGACGACACGAAAGCACAACCACACACTAGAATCCTGAATAGATATTTTAACGCTTTCTTAGAATCAACTCACCTTATGACGCGTATAACCTGCACTAAATTATACTGCATTAAAATCAGATGTATGTATTTAAATCCCAGGTTTTTATCTGCTAAAGAAAATATGGAGTTTTCTCAGAATATACTAAAAAATCTATTTGTGTGACCTACATACAAAATCAGGCTTAGGATGCACCTAAGTGCATTTATACTCATGTTACTCAGATTGTTCTTCAATTCACACCGTCACTCTTGAGTAAATAAAATTTTAAAAATGTAATAAATATTCTATGTACAGAAGGAGAACCTTGCCCAGGGCAGCAGTCCAGAAAAGTGCACCAGTAGGACTGATGTGTTGAAATTCAAACTGGTTCACCCGGCTGAAATCTACCCGAAATGTATTTCTGAACCCAACAGTGGTCATTTTGACATAGATTAATTACAGTGACAAAAACGCCAGGAGGATAGAATCACTTTTGTAAGACATAATTTGCCATCTGATAACTCAACAAACCCAATATGATTTTTTTGTCCTAAATTGTATGAGCAAGGCATTACTTTGGGAGGATCCTACTATTACAGGGGAAATAGATGTGGAGCCAGTCTCCAGAGCTGTTTTTCAGTTAAGTTTTTTTTTTTTCTGAGGCGTTGGATAGATTGCATATAAGCGGTTAGACTGGTTTCAGTTTCCCCCCATAACTGAATCCTTTTGGTATTTGGTGACAAATGCTTTCTGTGTGGTAACGCCATGTGATTAACGGACACAGCCCGAAGCCCGATTTCTCCTCTGCCTCCTCACTGTACCTGAATCAATCATCTGCAAGGATACAGTCTTGAGCTAAACTGGTTGCTCAAAGCTACTCTCCGTCCTTTTCTCACTTAAAGAGATAAGACGTAGCTTCGGGACTCGGTTTCAGACAGCAAATCCGATAAAGCACTCTTAATTGAATTTGTAGTGAAACTGTTTCAGGTTTTTTTTTTTTTTGGTTGAATTCAAAATGCATAATTTATTTTTAACAACGTGAAAAATCTTTTAAATGCATTCATTTTTTTTTCCATTAATATTTTGAGGCATCACAGTAGGAGGTTGACAGTTTAGAAAACATAATTCCTTTACTTGATTTGCCTCAAAAACATTTTCTTTCTTTCCTGTACTGCTGCCAATTTTCTTAACTATGGTCGACAGATGCAATTGGAGACAGAAACTTCAAATGCATCCCATTAGAGTTATCCAAACACATTATTCTAGCATCTTAAATATATTTTTTGTACAATGTGTCACATTAAACACATTTCTCAGAGAAAAATCTTGATGAATGCGGTAAATTACATCTACCACATTCATCATGATCTACTTTGCAGATAAAGGCAAAATTAAAAACATATAAGACTGGCGAAACAGGAGATGATTATATTTTATTTCATTTGGAAGGCAATTTATTTTCTTAAAAACATGGTTGGTTTTCTGCCACTTTTTAACAACATCTGCATCTTACTAATGAGATACAGTCCCTTTGTCACATCCAAACAAAGGTGTTTCTCTAAATTTGACTGATTCGGATCAATATATGTTTTGTAAATATACACTGAATGATGTTATTTAACTTTGAGATGGCTAAATAACCAGCCTGCACAGGCTTAGCATACTTGCTCTCTTTTAAAAAATGGCAAAAAGACAACATGTTACCTTAAAAACAAAACAAACAAAAAAAACATTTTGAACTGTAAGCTTTAAAAATAAATGTTATATTACTTCAGCAACACGGTTGCTGTTTTTCTATTATAAAATTCTTGTAAAAATACTAGCATCCATTGAAGGCTTAGTTTTTTTACTCAAGGTTAATATATAGCGACAATTACGTTTTGGATACTTCTTAGTTACCAAGAAAGTCATCATCAAGAAACATTAATGTGACAAAGCTGTTATATTACATTATATTTGGGGAAAAACTACTCCGGCTTGAAGTTTTGATTGCAAAAATTAGGCGTCCTTCTGCCGACCGTTCTTTTTTTTTTTTTGTCTTCCTTTCTGATGTTGCTTTCGTCTCTGTTTGACCAGACAGCTGTTCCTTACTTTGGTTCAAATCAGTTTTGTTGCAGAATGTTATTTGTGTGGGGGAGCAAAGTGGCCTCGGGGAAAAAAATAAAAAATGCAGAGACTTTATGAACACTTGTGTTTCTCATCTTGAACTTTCAAAACCTAAATGTTGCTCCCACACACATATTTGTTCATTATATGCTACGTAGACCTGACAAGGTGAGTCAAACTTCAAAGAAAAACAGAGCTTGGCTCCACACTGAGCTGAATATGATTAAATTCAACATGACACCTGATGTTAAAAAAGGGCTGTAGCTGCAGTTTTACAAATAGCTGTGAAACCGTATCAATGGAGGGGAGATTATAGAGGCGGTATAAGCAGTCAAATCAATCCCTGAGTCTTTTTGTAAAAGTCGATAAAAGATCCAGGTTTGGTCCATTAGTCATGATAGCACCCTACTTTACATTGCAAGTGCATAGCAACACTGCTACTGAAAACTATCAAAGTGGCTTTTTCAATTGTTTCAGTGTACACACACACAAGAAGCACATGATAAGTTCGCTTGTATTTACAGCACTATACTCAAATATAGAGGCAAACCTGAAGTACCCAGTAATGGAATAATCTACCTCTTGATGACACCGAGACACATTTTGATCATTCAGAAGAGGCACTCAGAGACACTTAATGCCGTTTCCTCTCTCCGTGACTTCTTTTGATTCGCAGACATGCCTGGCACCAGCAAGTGCAGGAAATGCCACCGGTGTCGGGACATTTTCCTCTCATCGCGTCCGACTTGAGGATAAACAAAAGGCACAACTCGGTTTCCGAAAGTGAGAGACGGTGCCTCACACGGAATGATGAATGAAGTGCGTCGTGGTCGACTCGTCCTCGCTGGATGGGGACTGATGAGAAGTTAAGTGATCCCGGGATTTGTGGGTGGGATTTAAAAGCTCTGTCTTTTAGCCATTCATCTGGCATGTCGAGAGGGAATGACTCACACTGAGGGACATCAGATTCCTACCATGAGCTTGATGTGCTGTGTCGCAAAACGTGCTGAGACATAATGCTATTTGTTCCACTCCGGCACACTGTGATGTCACAAGATGTTACCCCAATCTTGAGCACCGTACGGTTGCAAAGACAGTTTTTTAATGCATACTTATTACACTGCGGCCCGGGACTTGATTTATGCTGCAACATTGTAGACGGGTGTGAACAGAAATTTTTTCCCAGGATGAAATTCTTTTCAACTGATACTACTATTTGATTCCCATAACACACAAAATGGAAGTTATTAAAATAGTTTTATAATAGTGTTAATGCGACATTCAGCTATGAATTTGTTTCACTGTAAATATTAAGAATAAATACAACACATTTCAATCACTAAATCCAATGCATTTTAGTGAGTTTTTATGTGACAACCTGAAATGAGGGAGTTTATGCTTTTTATTATTTATTTTTTTTATGAATAAAAATACATTTGTTCTCAACCATATTCACTGATATTTGTAAATAAGATCCAGTAATTTGTAGTTCAAATCCAGATGTGTGCAATTTAATCTCAGCCTAAACACAAGTATTCTGCAACAACCTTTTTTAAGGTTCGTTAGGGATGGTAGTGGCAGGGTCATGATGTGGGAAACCTCTGCGGGATGAGGCGTAAAGTTGATGGTAGGATGTATGGAACTAAATATGGGAGAGTCCCATAATAAAATCGGACTAACACTTGACGCTGGGGTGAAAGTTCAACCTTAAGCAGGACAACATGTAGCCAGGGCTGATTTGGATCAAAGTGTATGCATATATAACAATGGCCTAGTCAAAATCCAGACCTAAACCCAATTGAGAATCTTGGCAGAGCTTGAAAATTGATGTTCTTCTTTCAGTAGGGTCCAGGTATGTTAGGAGGAAACAATCAGTCTGTGGATGTGCACAGCTGATAGATGGATACCTCAGGAGACTTAAAGCTGCAATTACAGCAAGTCTTGACTCAGAGAGGCTAAATACAAATGCTCAGATTTTATTTGGAAAACATTTGGAAAACCATATATCATTTTTCATGTTACAACCACAAATGTGACAAAGCGTAAAAAAAAATAAATCAGTTTTTTTTTTTTTAAAGGCACCGTAACACACACTAAACGAAAAATGAATGAAAAAGAGTTTAAACACAGTGTGATTCTGCTCAAACGTCTAAACAACTTCTTAAATTAAAGAGGAACAAACCTATTTATAAATGCAGGATTTTAAGAGGCAATCTGGACTTCAATCTGTTAAGTGTGATTATTCAGATCCCTCTCCCAAGTCTGACTGCATCCACGTGATAGAAAAGATGGAGAGGAGCCCAGCAGTAAATATTCGATTTGCTGAACAGATTTCACATGCTGTGGGCAATTTCGGTGCAATATTTCTCATACACAAATGTCGCTGCAGCTCTCCTTGTGGGGCCATTCAGAGGTGCGGCACTTAAAAGTTTTAGTCGCTGCACCAAACCGCCAGCCAGCACAAATTGTTACAACATCAAAATCACAGAGAACTTAATCCTGCTGGGTGGCACGACCATGCAGCAGAGGATTAGTCTGTGAAGGTGACTCTACCTGCACTTACACTTTAAGTGTGCCAGGTACTCATTGAGTCTCTGAATCCAAATGGAGGAGCTGCGTGAGGCATTCTGCTTAACCTAGCCTCCCCACTAGTATGACTTGCATGTCACCGGCTCGCCCCAAATAAGGACAGATGACCTTTCTCCAGGTTTCCTACAATAAATCAACTCAAGATGCGGCTATTCTTGGTGTGCTCCTTTCGTCGGCCCTTGTAGGAACCAGAGGAGAAACAACGCAGCAGGTCACCTATGCTGTCATGCTATTCCTCTTTGATATGTCAATCTGTCAAGTCACACCAAGCCTGAACAAAGGTGCCCACCACTTTCATTGGCATCACTGGTAAAGATGTGTTGAAAGCCTTAAAATAAATTAATCTTTTACTACGCTAGCGTAATGTCACTCATAAAAAGGCTGCTCCAGTTCTCCAACTCTGAGACGTTCTTTATCTTCCTCACCTTCCTCTAAGATGTGTGTGTGTGTCAGCAAGATAAATTACGAGTTCTCATCCAGTCACAGTTTTAATTCTTTTTACAACTTTTTAATCATTACTCTGGCTGTAGGCATGGGCAAGTTGGTGGGAAAATCTATTTCTTTTACAGTCTTTTGTAGAGTCGTGAAGATCAAGCCTTATTTGCCTTATCTAATTAGCTTCTCCTGTGTTTCCCGTTTTGAAGATGAGATATAAGAAATGGGTGACTGTTTCACATTGGGGAACCAGGAAAGGTCTATGTTAAAAAAAAAGTAAAGAATGCATTAAAAATATTTTATTTACATTTATTCTTTAGGAAATGTTAGAATTTCAACAGTAATAAAATGTGTATAGGTTATTTCTTAATGTGATTTTTTTTTTGACACAAATAAATGTACTGAAAATAAAGGTTACTTTCAAAATGTTAAATTAATGTGGGATTACATTTCAGGCATTTTACACTTTGAGAGTCTCTTTTTTTATGAATGAGCTACATTTTAGCTAATCAAAGTTAATTCGCTTAAGAAGAAACAGCCTCTGGTTTCCAAGCCATGCATAATAATTTTAAAACGGCAATTGTGAGGCACTAACCTCCAAAAACTCAAATGGTTTCACAATTTGGGGGGAAAACAGAGCAAAAATATCATTGTCCCTAATTTCATGAGCATCTGAGCTGCTTACCACAAAATTAACATTATGGGGACATTAAACAGAAATTACCACATCACTACAGCTGCTGTCTTGTTCTTATCAATCTGATGACTACATCTATGAAGATAAGCTAAAGGGTTTTTGATTTTCTTTGTTTTATTTCAGTCTAGAGACCTGCTTCTAATAAAAAGCTCATATTGCATAGCAAACCTGAAATCTGTCACTGTGTTAACACACACAGTTGATAAAATAGCAGTAACGTGAAAGAAAAATCTAATTAAGTGCATCATCTTTTGAAGGAATACAAATGTATCCCTCCAGTGCACCAAATTACACTTCTTAGAATAAAAGACCTGAATCAGATTCTTGGAAAATCATATTTGCCTGACCAGCAGATATTTTCTGCCAAGCTTTAGAGTTTTCATTATCTTAATTGGCTTTTAGAAAAATAAAACAAAAAACGACACAGACCCACTTCCCAAACTAAATGAATATTGACAAATATCCATTGAAGTATATTTTATAAATGCAGATATGATGGCTACTTTTGTTTCTTTAGATATTCAATGAATGCGCAGACTCTTAATTGAATTAAGAAAAAAGATTTCACACGTTTTCCAGGATCACAGGGATTTGCTTTGGCTATCAATCCAAAATAAACATAAACAAGCAACTAAAATTACTGAGCACTAATTGGCAGCTAAGGTTTCATGGGATACGTTTCCTCCGAAGCAAATCTTGAGTCAAATTTGAAGCACATTTATTATGACGTTAAACAAGTGTTTCGCATATGCCGCTGGCCCTCTGAGGAGGTAACACTTAATTATCAGACCAACTGAATTACTGCTCAGGCCTGCCAGCGATGACGACTTGAATTAATGACACATGAAAAGCAATCTTCGTGCCCTGGACGGCCTACAAGGGCACTCTGAGCTTCACACACTATCAACACCCCGTCATACTGACGAGCGCTCTGCCTCCTACATCAGAACGATGCGCCCAGAACTGTAAATCCACCCAGCTTCCCTCATTCGAGCTGATCTGTGACCGCAGGGCGTCAGCTGTGCTGCTGTTTCGTTGTCTCATTAAAGTCCTGCACTCTCACCTCCTTCCAGGGCGGGAGAACACAGCCAGAAACGGCTGGAAACGTGTGAATCCCTGATGTGCTACAGCGGTGTTCATCCATGCGCTCGTCTGACCATGTTAAATTAAACTTTTATATTTGAGCTGCTCAGAGAAGGTTCAAGAGTGGCAACAAAGCAAGCCTCCTCTCACTAACCTGGGCATGTAATACTAACATTGCTTTTAATTGCAGCTGTTTCCAATTAAAGTACAATTGATGGGAATTGATTCAGTTTAAAAATGTTATTTCAACAAAAATAATGGCACCGCACCAGAACTGTCAATACTCTGGTGTCGTCCTTTTACCAATAACACAGGACTTGTTAATATTTCATAAGGTTTGATTAAACAACCACAGAGGTATTTTCATCTCAGCTGTACTATTTCTTTGTTGATTTGGCCATTTGTGTTTCAGTTCATTATCCTGCTAAAACACCCGATGGTAATCAATTCTCAGTGGTAGACTTCATCGGATTTCTATTTAAAATCTCCTAGTATTTTTAAAAGTTAATAATCCCATGCAAGCTTCCCGACACTTTGGGATAGAAACAGGCCCACAGCATCAGAGATCCTCCACCATGCTTAATATTTGGCTGCAGTTTTTTTTTATTAACAAACTACCTGGGGAGCATATTGCCAAAAGGCTAAATCTAACTGACCTAAGCACATAATTTCAGATAAAGTGGCAGTAAAGTTTAGCAAACATTTTTCTTCCTCTAGCAGTTAGTTCCCAGGGTTTTCTTTCTTTTCTACCACCTTTAAAATCCTCTTCACTGTGCTTGTTGGCCAGCTAATCTCAGATCCTTATCCTGCCTAGATTTTAGTGCCTAAAAGAAATAGGCCTCTGTGTGACACCACATTATTTACTTCAGGGAGAGTTAATTAGACATTACTAATTGCAGCTGATCCTCTTACAAAATGTAAGCTACATTTTTAAAAGTGTATCCATTATGTTTATGGGTTTCCAGTAATTCTTTCGAACATTTTGAATTGGTTTCTATATGTGAATAAATGCACTCAAAATAAAAAATTATTTTTCTAAAGAGGACAGAGTGAAACTATGCTACTGAAGTAAAGGTTGACTTTATTTAAGGATTTTTAGACATTTCTGCAAGGCATGCTAGTAGGTAAAACAGGGAAGAAAATAGGATTGTTTCAAAAGGGATTAGGCCAAATAGAGTGGATACTTGCATGCGTGTATCTTATTGCTCTCTTTTTATGTTAATAAGAGTTCTATTAGCATTTCTTAACAAATGAGTTATTCCATACATTTGAACAATCTTATTTTAGGTGGAGTCGCGAGAACTGGCTTCTGTAATAGGCACTTCATCAGTAAAGAAAATACGTTATTTGACATCCCAGGTGAAAAAAAAAGTATACTTTAGTATACTAAATTTTAACATACTTCAGCATACTTTTATCGATGTACTTAAACTGTACTATTTTGGAACAACTAATTTTGTGCTTAGTATACTTTAGTAGTATTTAAATAGTATTGAATTACAACTAATAGTATATTTTAGTATACATACTTTTTTGGAACAACTTCAAGTGTACTTTTTAAATATCATATTTCAGAGCTTTATTATTATATTTTGATAATTATATTTTGAGTGTAATAATTCTGTCTCAGAATTATAATAAAAATATATATTTAATATATTTTAAATATACTATTAATATTTTAGTAATGTATTTAAATTACACTTTGATTTCCTGCTATTGATAATAAACTACAATTTTAATTACTCGTGAAAGTCTTAATTCCTACGTACCTATTTTGTAAATGACATGCATAACTACACTACAGTACTTACATTGTTTTAGGCTAAAATTACATGGAAAGATTAATTACACAAGATGCCCAAGGTAATTCAAATATTTTGTTTTATTACTGACATTTTAAAATGGTCAAATTTTACTCACAACTTTATGAACTTTACATAAATGGTCAGTTTACACATCAAAAGTGAACACATGAACATGAAAATTTAAGTGTGACAATAAAACATGAAAGTGAGGATCAACAACAGAACATTCCCGCTCACTGCACCTTACGGAAACCTACAAAACAGAACAATAGAGCAATTAAACAGAGAAAGTATTTGTATTTAAAGAGAACAGAAAAATGACAAAAAAATACTTACAATTTTAAGACGTTGTGGACTCGCCATGTATTGACCTCATAAGAACTGATGATGATTGGGACAGGATGCCTGGGGTGGAAAAACATTTCTGGGTGTCTTCTTTGCCTGTTTATGTTAGAAGTAGAAAAAAAAATAGTCAGCAATGTCATAGAATCAGTTGATGTTGGCATTAACTATGAAGCTGTTTTAAGTGTGGACTTAAGGAGACAAACTACCTTAAAATCTTTCCTTCCATGATCTGAACACACTGATCCTTGCAGGGTGGTGAGGGGGGCTGGTGGTGCCCATCTCCAGCAGCCATCAGATGAGAGGCAGGGTTCACCCTGGATAGGTCACCAGTCCATCACAGGGCCCTGAAAGTCAACAACAAATAAAAAAAATTAAAGATAAATGTTAGATTAACAAGAAGAGTAAAATTCTTTCCAGTTACTTTAAATCAAATTATGTTTATTAAGCACTTAGTGTTGGTAACACAGCAGTTTTTGTTGTTGAAAATGTAGCTAGCTCCTCATTGAAAAAACAGACTTACATCATGAAGACGATGTGGAGGTTCATCCTTAGAGCTGGTTGGTGATCTGGTGGAGTCAGAGCTACTTCTGAGACAGAAAAGTCTTTAGCTTTCCTAACACCTGATTTCTCTGGCTTCCTCTTTCATCTTCATTTGCTTAGACTGCAAACATATGTTGAAGATAAAAACATTGATGAACGAGTTAGAACAACCACCTCACAATATCAAAGTCTCTCTTTCTTATGGAGCTTAATTAAAACCAGGTTAGTTTATGAATTAAAGTATTAAGTCGCAACAAACAACCTCCATGCAGTTATAACATGAAGCTGAATGATAGCAATAATCATACAAGCCACAATAAAATGTATAAAATAATTATTTAAGAAACTAAGGTAAGTTATATATCTTTACTGCACTGTTTATAATTAAATGAAGATAATTAAAAAGCAAACTTACCACCAGCTACAACACTTAGCAGCCTTCGTCCCTCCGGGCTTCTTTTGTGACACACATTTCATTTCCATCTGTTGTTGTCCCGTTGTGTTGTCGTCTAACTCGGACTAGGACGTCACCAGCTTGAATTTACCAAAATTAGTAACTATTGTCAAGGCCGTCTCTACTTTTAAGGCAATATTATGCGAGTAAAAATGGCGAATTTGAACAGCGTCTGTTACCTTCCCTGCTTTCAAGTTTTTTCTTCTCTTTGTGGCGTTTTTTAAATAAATGAAAGTGTGCAATACCGCCACCATCTGGTCTGGAGTATGAACTGGAGCTAATGCCGTTGATTTTAAGGTTTTACATCACACATCTGAAAATTGATTGGGTACTTTCTTAAAAATTACATCACGATTATCCTTTTTTTTATTGTATCCAATTTTAATAAATAGTAAAAGATTATTAAAGCACTTAAAAATGCATACATATTCATTCATATTTTGTTCACTTAAAGTATACTTTTATTTAATACATTAAAATAGTATTTTGGTACAATTATGTTTAAGTGTGTTTAAAGTACTAATTTCGAAATTGGTACAAGTGTATTTTTAGTATACTTCAGATATACTTATAAGTATTACACTTAATAATTAGTATACTTAAAGAGTACTTTCACAAATTTTAAGTATGCTTTAAGTATACTAAAGTATACTTTTTTTCACCTGGGTTAAAAAGCAATTTTCATACTTTAGAGTTTTAAAATGATTTATTTCCTACTTTAAAATCTATAAATATTAAAAGTATGAAAGATAAATTAATCATAATCAGCATTTCTATTGTTTTTCCAAAGCAGATTATTCATTTTAAAAGTACATTTGACAACAAGAAAGCCTTTTAGCCACACCTCTCTTAAAAATGGGAAGTGAGAACTGAGAACCATGCATGGGTGATTTTGTATTATCTGAACCTGCCGTGTCAGATGGGCTATTGTTGTAAATGGGACATGGAGTGTTGTCTTGAATAAAGAAGGCATTTTTCAAGGGAATATAACAAATAGATGTGTGACCACTTGTATCCCAGGTAAAACATGGAGTGAGCAATTTTTTTTGACAAAGATCTTCTATGCAGGACATGTGGATGCCTTTCTTAGAAGTTAGCAAGGTAGAGCAAATACCTGAGATTGGGAGTATACAGCCAGATCACTGAAGCAAGTACAACCATTGTCTATAATCTCAGTATTTGTCAGGTAAAACAATGCTTTCTAAAATCATTTGTTAAAGTCAACAGATCACAATGAATTGAAGCTTTCTAGTGTTTAGCTTCAGCTTTCACTCTTTGAGTATCATCAAAAACTGTCTTCTCAAAATAACATTTTGACATCTAAACACTATAGTTAAACCTTCCCCAATAAAATACTGACTATGTGGAGAAAAGTGAGACTTGTATCACTATTGCATGGCTTGCTAATATAAATGAATCTACTCTTGTGACACAGCAAGGAGTGCTCTGATATCTATTAGTGCAAATCAGAGTAACAATGCTGGCCAGAAGTGGAGAAGTTGATAGTTTTAGACTAGAGGCTTATCGTCTATAAGGGACAAGTGCAGCAGCTGCATCAGACACATGTAATTCAAATATTGTCACCAAGTTTGCTGACATAGAAAAAAGATAAGAAGGAGTCCCATCATTACGTTGCCATCTTTAGGTATACACTCTCTTGACTAGATGCTGTGAAAAATCTTATACAGGATGAAATGACAAATGGTAAGATGGTAGAATTATGTTGAATAATGATGGTATTCTCATTGGGTTGTAATGTTTTGTTGGTCTTAATACATCAGAGGATGAGTTGGTTCATTTAAATTTTACAGTAATGCTAACCTTTTACCTGCTAAGTAGCAGAGCAAACTAGTGCAACATTTTATGAAGTATTACTAGGATTGAGAATGTTTATGTTTGGGCTTGTTGTGTTTTGTTATCTTTTCTTGAAAAAACACTATGCTGTTGTTGACTATGTATGCCAACCTGATCTTTTTAATGCAGATTTAAACAAAAAGTCAAAATCCTTCATTTTAACCAAAAATATTTAATATCCAGTAATCTATTTTAGGGGTTATTCTTTTAAACCTAGACAAATAATTACAATAGGATTGCTTTAAACCCAGTACTGTATAGGTATGTAAATGTCTGATGTGCTTTTCATGTCTGGATGGAAAATAAAAACAGATCTAAAGAGCATTGTAGCTGTGCTAGATAATAATAAGACACATTGATCTTTGTATTGGATAAAAGATGGCAAATGTATGGCAACAACTATATATTTTAATGAGTATAAAAAAAATGGACCTCACCTGTGTCAGCATGACTTTATCTCATACAAGTTTGAAGCATTAAAAAAATATGTGCATTATGGTAAACTTACATCAGTCCACTGAAAAGGATGATTCCGCCTCATTTAATCTATTGTATTAAAAAGATGTTCATAATCAATTTCTTAACAGTAACAACTTTGAAAAGCAATATACATTTCAATTTCTGTCTTAGCAAATAGGAGGGAGCCATCACTAAATAAACCCATACAGTATAAACTGCTGTTTGTGCTTGTTTAGACAATTAACTGAAAGGATATGTGTCACCAAGCATCTATGCAGCAATGCCTACAACATACACACATGTTTTTCTGTCGGTTTATATTTTTATCATAAAGCTCTGTGTGAGAATAAAAATAGAAAATTGCTCCACACATCTATAAAAGGATTTGGAGAACCAAGGTCCAACTGGAAGTGACACTGATTTATTTGAGGTGTATTCTGTATTTCCAAATGTAAAGATTTCAAACTGTGTGATTTATAGTTACAGTTTTGCCTCCTCGACCGTGTTACTGCTGCTTCACTTTGTGTCATTGACAGATGTTTGAGGATGAAAGAATGAAAATGCACTGTAAAATGCAACAGTGAGAAACAAAATGAACCTGTTTTGATTCTGATGGCAAGCCCTATCAAATATTTCTGTGATTTTTAAGTGCAGCCTTTTACTACATAGACTCCCGAGGACATGATTTACTCAAGATCTTTCTTTGCATTTGTATGAAATAAATTTTGCAAGGCCGCTCCTTGCGCTACGTCCCAGTGTCACACTGAATATATCTACATGAGTAATTCCAGACTGGAAAGTTGGATAATGAACACGTAGCAATCAGAAATAATTCTTCCAGCACTCCTCAGACTCTGCAGGCCTTAAGAAATTTTTTCCCGAAGAGGAAAAACTACCTGCTCGGTGAGCCCTGCTCCAATGCAAACAGATAAGTAATACCAAAGCAACTTAAGAGGACAGCACTTAAAGGTTTGTTTCTCCACAATGCCCCCGAAGAGGGTCGACCTGCCTGCTCCACTTCTCCCCTGACTGACAGCGCACTCCAGAGACGCCACGCCGCAGGACACGCGCGCTGATCCAGCCTGACACGCCTGACCTTTCCTGGGCCGCGCAGCTGACTCACCGTGCGCCGCACCCTGCTTGGCTGAAAAGGCCACGCGAGGCCACGCAAGGGATGCCATCGCAGCCTTCCTTCACCTCTTCTTGCTGCCACCGCAGGAGCCGGCAACTTGCATGTGTGAGGAAAGTCAATCTTAGGAGTGTTCACCCACAGTACAAGGGCAGGTTATCTGAATTGATATTGACATTCTGTTTGTATTCTCTCAGTGCAACCTCAAAGGTTTTTGTTGGCAGATTTCAGAAAGTACAATGGTGCTATTTTCACTCTTGACCAATTGTTTAGTTTAATGAACGTATTATTGGGCTAATGCTCATTTCAAAATCATAATACATAATGCTAATACTCCTTTCATTAAGCAAATCCCCCTAAAAAAAAGTATTTAAAAAAAATCCACCGAAAATAATGGCTGACCACAAAGGGACTCTAATTGCAATGTGTCTTGTTGAGAAGGAGAAGCCTCAGAATAGATGCTGCGGGAGGCCACTGAAGAACAAGCAGCGGGAGGATTGTAAGTGCAGAACAGATGCTGCAGCTGTGAAATGAAGAGCTGTCGCATCCAGCGAGCACTTCCCAGAGTACAGAAAACACTTGGCACAGCAGAAATAAATCATGTGCTTGCGTGCTTTGCTGGATGATTGTATTTTTTTATGAAAGAGGAAGGACGTTCTCTGCAGTTCAGAAAGCCAGCTTACGTGACGAGACGTTTTGGTCAGCGCTCTTTCCGTGTGCCGCGTGCATTTCTGGCACACTGACTTTTTAATGTCCTTGTTTAATGAATAGTCTGGAAACCTAATGCTGCTTTGAAAATCCGTGAGCTCAGACGTGCTTACTGCGCTGAAAAACAGACGGGTGGACATATAGCATATATAGTATGTCGCTTGTGCACTCATTGCTATGTGCCTTTTTGCATTTCTTATGTGCCAGTAATTGCAAGTGTCTCTGCAGCGGATACAACAGTCTAAAATAGACCCAGTGAATTTTAAATTATCTTCATTGCTTTTTCTCTCAGATAACATCAAGCTTGTGCAGTAATTGTAATTTGAAGCAAGTCACTAGCTGAGATGGCAAACAAATCAAGATTTTGCTCGGGAAAAAAAACAACAATTAAATTAATTTTCTACACCAAAAAGACTCCTTTAGTCAATATGGACAGCAGTAAAGGTCAGCAAGGTGTGGGAGCTTTTAGACATGTTGTCACCTTACAACAAGAAACATCGAACTGTTTTGTTTGGACTTTGCAGGCCAACACAATATAGTGCATTATTCTGAAATGGATTAAAATAGAAACATGGTGTTCAAGCATTTACAAGTATATTTTGCAGCAATTACAGCTGCAAAGTTTTTGAAGTATGCCTCTACTAGGTTTGCATATGTAGATATATAATTTTTAATACATTTTTCTTTGCTGTGTAGCTCAAGTTCAGTGAGACCGGATAAGAGGACACCAGTGTCCTCGTGACACTTAAAGCGTTACCCGCATTTGTTGCATTCTCTGGCATATTTTCTTTAGTTTACACTGTCCATCAATTCTGACCAGTTTCCTTATCAGTGTGGACAAAAAGCTTCTGCACAACATAATGCCACCACCACCATGTTCCGCCCATTTGCTAAGGGTGAACAGCATTTTGAATATAGGTTAAAAAGATCAATTTCATCAAATTTGACCAGATGAAACTTTTTCCACATTTGCTTTTTCACTCTTCTGCATGGCGTGTGGCACACTTAAAAGGAGACTTTCTTTCAACAATGGCTTTCTATCCGCAACTCTGTGGACAGCACTTAAAGGTGCTGTGGATCCCACCTGAGCTGTGGATCTCTGCAGCTCCTCCATGGTTAATATGGGCCTGTTGGCTGCATCTATGATCAAAGTCCTCTCTTCTCATCCAGTCAGTTTAGGTGAAAAACCTGGTATTGGTAGATTTCTAGTTGTCATAGTATTTTCATTTTTCGATCACACTAAATCCCAATAAAATACAATGCAATAACATGAAGATTTTTGAGGAAAAAAAAAGTTAACGATTATCAACACTTATTGACCCTCTGTGGAAGCTAGTGGAGCTGTTTTCCCCTTCATTTTTAATAGATTTTATTTTTACCGAAGGTTTGATCTGGTTATCAAAGGGAATTTGATGTTGTTTGGAAGGTGGCCCTTCAAATCCGATAACCACTTTCATGTTTTCCTGTATAAAAGGTGAAATTGTGATTGAAATGGTGCCTGCAGATGTGTAAATGTTGTGGATCAGGGGAAATAAAATGAACAAGTCTGACTCTAAAAAAAACACCACTTTCAATTGTTTTGTTGTTTTTTTTTTCCCTGGGAGCTAAAAGCATTGATTGTTCTTACTGAAACAGCCTTAAAAAGATGGATACAGAGTTTGTGGTTAAATGAACCAAAGAACACTTGCTGAATAGAAAAGTTAGAAGTGGATAAAGAGTTGCACAAGGGCGTATTTACTGAGAATGACATGAAATGTAACATAACTCACCTAATTGTTACAAAGATAAGCGAGTAATATACGTTGCTACACCAGAATTTTGCATGACACTATTTTTTAGCATTTATCACAAATTCCTTCTCAATCATTTGTTTATATAGCCTGCAGCAGTTTTTAAATGTCACGGCGTATAGGGAGCCTGTTAATTTATCACCTTTTATTCCTCTGGGCCTCCTTCTTATCCATTACGACCGGAACGCAGTTCGTCAGCTCGGTCCAGTCCGCGTGCAGCCCGCAGCTCCAGCCCGTGGAGAACCGGGAGAAGAGCCAGGACTCCTCTTTGCCCGGCCGGTGGCAGGTGCACTTCTTCTGGCCGGGCTTGCAGTCGCACGGCTGCTCCAAACGAATATTCCTCACCAGATGCCTGCCGAAAGTGGTCCCGCCGGTTTTCTGGATGTGCAGGAACACGATCACGTCGTCCCCTTTGATGTTGAACTCCACGTGTCTGTCCAGGTCTCTCTCGGTGAAGTTGAATTTGGACGGCAGCTTCGGCGGACCGTCATCGTCCAGGTCGGAATCTCGGTAGAAGTCATCGGCGTCCTGATACGGGGAAGAAAGCAGGCTCACCCCTCTGAATCTCTCCTCGGACTTAAAGTGGCACGAATTGCTGCCCGCTGGACAAATGTACTGATAACCTATCATAACAAAAAGGACTGCCAAGATGGGAACCAAGATGAGCTTGCTGGATCTCTCATCCATTATATCTCAGGATAGTGTCTTCATTCCATTACTGTAAATAACAGGTATCACCCGGAGATCAGTATTCCTTCATTTCATTTTTTTTTTTTTTTTAAATTGTTGTTATTATTTAAAGCGCCACATGTTGATCTCCCTCCTGACACGCGTGATGTGGACAGACGAAATGTCTTTTAAAATGATCCACGCCGTCTGCGCTGCGCTGCCTTGGGAATGTCCAGATTCAAGAGTCATGGCATGCAAATCTGTGGCTGTCCAACTTCTGAAGCCGCCGTGAAGCTGCATCTGCTCCGACCACTCCGATGAAATGGGGGTGGGGGGTAAGAAAAATAAAGAAACAAAGAGATCAGAGAGAGTTTTTTTTTTAAATTTTTTTTTTTTTAGCTTCACTCTCTTTCACCTTTACAGGCTCAGTTCTGCTCGGACAGCTGCATCCTGTCTGCACGGACCGGCTGAGACTCACTGACTGGCTCAGCTGAAAGCACTGCTTTTTGTGAGGATGCTGCTGCTGCCGCTGCTGCTGCTGCATCTGAGCCGACAAATACGCGTTTTGCCCTCTTCGTGGATGGACTGGGAGAGAGCTTCACGGCTCATATCCCTATCCTATCCACCACATAATCTTGTTTTACAGAGAGCGAAGCCAGAAGCAGGATAGACGCAGGCAAAATAGAGATTTAAACCCATATTTAAATACCTAAACCCTATATACAGTCCAACTTCTCAGACACATTCATTCCACCTTTAAATATTAAAACGGAAACATATCTATCAGAAAATCTTTTATCATTAGAAGTAAAATAAAATAAAAAAGGCAAAGTTTATTACTTATAAGACAGTGGCTTTGTATTGTATTCAGCCTCTCAAATTGACTGCTATTGTAGCACCTGTCTTTCTGAAGAATGTCTCATCCAGGTTTGCACATCTGGAAACTGAAAACTTTCCATTCCTCTTTGCTGAAAAGCACCAGTGTGGATTGGGCAGAAAGTATCTGCAAACAGCAATTTTCACATATTTACTTGGCTACAGGTTGATTTTAGATCCAACAACACATAAAGAAGTTGTGATCAAAACCATAATAGCTCTGGCTGCATGTTCTGGGTCAATAAACAGATCAAGGATGATTCTTTGTTCCAGTCTGAATCCTTTTGCAGCCGTTAGCGGCTGTATTATTAATGCTGCTCTATCTAGCTGTGTGTCAGTCTGTCTGAAGTTAAGGAATGATTATTAGAATAAGAGGAACTCAATCAGTATATTCTTGTGGGTCATGACAAGTGATGGAAACTGGCATATGTCCTCAGCTTTCTGCCTCTTCTTCTGTTTTGCCTCCAAGTTCCTTTGCCCCAACGTCTCTCTTCTTCTTCTCTGGCTGTTCACCCGAAATCTTGGTCATTCCATTGTCAGACATGCAACATCAAACCTTCAAGCTTTTTCAGAAAACTGGTTGATCATTGGTTGATCTAATGCTTCACACATTTACCTTTGTTGGAGAAACCCAGTGTTCACCTGGGAGAAAATTAGGACACATTTAATGTTATGTAAATGTGTAGGATTATATGCTTTCCATATTACGACAACTTGTTCAAGCCTCTAAGGCTTTTACAATAAACCTATGCTTAAATGTTGTAGAGGGTGAGGCTATTCAACAGAGACCCATATAATACGTTTTGAGCCATATTACATAACAAAAAGCAATCAAAAGTGTAAGAAAAAGCATAGAAGTGTACATATTCACTTGAACTGATTGTACAAAAGCTTTTGTAACTTGTTTACAGAAATGAGAAACTGCTTTTTGATGTGCATAAATGACACAATGATTTGATGACTGAACAAGTAGTGAGAATTTCAATTGTGTTCTGAGAAATGCACCGAAGCGACTGAGAAAAACTCAAACGGAATCAAATTTGAACATTTGATTTTAAGGGAAATCATGGTTGAAAATGAATACCTCTATCTGCTTTTTAAATGAGTCTCGACTGCAGAAACAGAGGCAGCTCCTTCCACAGTCGAGGTGCACTGGCTTGGAAAGAGTAATTCCCTCAAGTTCTATCCGGTTTGCTAGTACATTTTAGTTTAAGACTTGAGAGCTCAAGTTGGAGAATGTGGCTTTATCAATTCAGTGAGGAAGGAGTTTATACATGCATGGCAATGAAAGTTAAAGTCAGGATTTAAAAATGAATTCTGAAAGGACTGAATAACTGGACAGATGCAAACTCTTCTTTTGCTCTTAACTGATTAAGAACATTTTGTTTTGACTGATTTTCAGGAGACAGTAATTTGTTTGAACAAAACACCTGATTCTCTTAAGTTTAGCTTCAGAGCTGGGTTTTAAAGTTCAATCCGTGGCTTGGTCAAACGCTGCTCTCAGGGGGAATGTCCAAACATTCATACTGTGTATTTGGGATAGTTTTCCTTGTGTGACTTCTAATTCTGTCCACATTTCAACCACCTAGTTGTTAGTTGGATAAACCTGAATCCTTCATTTTTCCAATCTTTTTGAATCACTGGCAGTGAAACAAACTACCAGCTTAATGCTACCATTGACTGTTAGACTACACAAACCACACCGTTAGAACAACCAGTTGTAACTTGTTGCTTTAACCAACTGGTTCCAAACTTTTATATGCACATATGAAAAGAAACAAGATAGGATGTTCAAAAACATCCCAGCAACCACCAAGACTCAAGTCTTGGAAATTTCTGGACCACCAGTCAAGCCAGTGATATAGTCGGCGTCTGATGACGTGTTACTTAGGTTGAAAGCCTGTGATCCAAAACCGACACCTTCTTAGCTCAGTTAAAATTTGAAAACACCAACATAGAAGAGCTGAATATTAACTACAGGAAAAATAATATAGTCAGAAATGTCAAAGCTTGAGTGTTTTGCCCACAATGACAAGAATAAAGTTTTTGAAGAGACAAGGTCTTTGCTTTAACATTGTTACCAACTGGTGCACTGCACAAAGTGGCTGGAACCTCCAATTCTGTAGCTTTTCCTCAAATTAAAAATAAAATACTTAAACCTATTTGTATAACTTTATAACTTGTGCAAACAATTACATAAATAAATAAAAAAATTATTCATTTTATTTTATTAGTTTTTATTGAATTCCAAAAAAGAATTCGGAACTCTCACCATAACATCAATCCGTCCGTCCGTCTGTTCCTCCTTGTCTAAATTTTAAATTAACTTAATAAAATTAAATAAATTGCTTGTTTGAGAGACATCAGCAAAAACATCTGAATGATTCTCTCAGAAGAACACACTTGAATCAAAGCATTAAGGTCATTTTTAGTTTAGAAATTATGAAACAGAAAGCACGAGCATGAAAGAGATGCAATTATTGTGAGCAAAGGAACTACAGCTAAAACTGTGTTTACATGAGGTTGTCTGGTTCTTATCCTTATGTATTCAGCTTTTTTTCCCAATAAAATAAATAATTTTGTTCTGTTGTACTTATTTCAAAAAAGGATGTTCAAAGACAGAGGTAATGCGCTTCCACTCAGACAGTCTGAAGTAAATCATGAGTTGTCATTATGTTACTCTGATTTTTTTTTTCTATCTGCAGATGAATCAATAGCATGAAAAACATTTCAATAATGAAGTAGTGTATGTATTTAATTCTCGTACTGACCCTGGAAGTGCAGAAAATTTTCATTCCATCCATCTTTTCTACCTACTTGTTATTATTCGGGGACAGGGTTAACGAGTGCCTATACCTGTTGTCAAAATGAAGGAGATGAGAAACATCCTACGCTAGACAAGTTGCCAGTTTGTAACAAAGCCAACATGTGACAAGCAAGTCACTGATGTTTGTCAAATAACTCAAAATTTCCATCTTGGATCAGGGTTGACAAGCAGTGCAGTTCAGTTCAATTCAATTCAATTTCAATTCAATTCAATTCAATTCAATTCAGTCAATGTCCCTCACTGAGCATGAAAAGATGAGATAGTCTTAAGAAGGGTGGCTTTTCCAGTTTGCAGAAAAGAAAAGGTATGCTTACAAAACCAAAAACACAAAGCCACAAATGTATTTTTGAGAAAAACATGAATGGAACCAATAATTCAGAGCAACATCAGAGGCTAACAATCAAATCCTTAGATGCAGAACTGAAGAGGTGGCTCAAGGTTAGGCACTTTAGCCCTAAAAAGCTTGAAGTGGATTAAATGTGCGGATGGCACCATTATCTTCACTGGATATTTCCTTAGTTGCATTTGCAAGTAAGAAAACTTTGGAAGGATGCAATATTTTAAAAACGTAATATACAAAATTGAAGTGTTTATAAATATTGCATACAATCTGGTGTGTATGCAATATTCATTCTGTGTAATGACAACATTACAAAATCGGTGTTTTGTCAACACCGCAAAATATTGCTTGTTGTCTGAAAATTACAGTTTAAATTATTTATTTTAAAATGTGCCTAGTTTAATTTGATTACTTTATAATTGATGTTTACAATGTTTAGATTCACAAAAATGTGACATCGAGTGTCTTAGTGTCTCCATTTATATGTGCTACACTTAGTTGTTCAGTGTTCATGACATCGGTCACAACATCCCCTGGTGTTTTGTGGAAAAATGTATGGAAGCAAGCTTCAGTCTATTTAGCTGTCTGCCGCTGTGCCGGAAAATTTCTCACATTTTCATAGGTTTTTATTTAATCATACATCTACTATCAACTTTTGTAACGCTTTGAACTAATTTATTTTACGTGCTTGAAAATAACAGTGTGATATTTATTTCTTTTTATTTTTTACATTGGTCTAAATACGAATAACGGTTTACGTGAGTAACGTACCACACAAGCCCAGTTCCTCGCTAGCCTTTTCCAGCTAGCTTCCCAAAATACCAACGTGAATCCCCCTTACTTGTATGGAAGCGGTCAGCATCTCCAGCGAGGTGAGACTTAGTTTATGTTTATGATCGATAATAGCAGTAACAGTCGTAAAGTCCACTGTAATAAACGAAAATTGTTGTCTTTGTTCGTCAGTTTATTACTTTCAGAGTTAAAGCTGCTCGTTTTCAGTCTGCAGCTGGGTAAACTTCACTCTGTTCCCTGAATGTAGGAGCCGTTATTTTATCATTACAAGTATTACTCCATACATGTCACTAAGCCTCTCTAGTGTTGATAAAAACCTATCACAGTCTTACTAAGTTTAAGTTTGTACACCTCACCGTGTTAGTAGTGTTTTCTTTTTTTTGTTAGCTAATACTACTTCCAGTAACTACGTGGCACTGACAGGCATTTTTTCAAAGACTGACGAGCTGCGCTAACTGAGGTGTGTTTGCCCCAGTTAGGTCCATGTTCCTCCGTGACAATGAAGAAGGTTTTACTACTGTCACTGCTGCTGCTGAACATACATCAGGGTATAGCTGCTCCCAAAGGCGTCTCGGCCAGCCTCAAAGCCAAGTGGAGCATGACCCCTTTCCTCCTGGAGACAAGGTACATTTGTATTCACTGGGAACACATACGGAAATCTCGATAAATGTGTAATAATAAATAGGACCTATTCCACTTTGAAATCTTAAACTTAAGCCTTGTACTTTTCGGTTAGTAATATAATCTTTTATGTGATTTTGTTTCTAATATTTGTTTCTGGCAATGCAGACAGATGATAAAAATAATATAAATTCATTAGATTAATTTTAAAGTCCACAGATATGAACTGAACACTCAAAAAGTTAAACAAAACATTTTGGCTGCTAACTTAAACCCTACTTTAGAAAAACAAAATGCTGATACAAATAGGAAATATCTATATGTATTTTTTTTTTCATTAAATATGATTACATTGGGTTTGCGTTGCATCAAGACATTCCTTGGTTCAAATTCAAGACCTCTTTGTATCTATTTTCTCCGGGTAAAATTTCCTCCCACAATTCAAAAGCATGCATGCTATTTTATTTGAAATTTTAAAATTGCTATTAAGTATGGCTATATGTGTGAATAGTTGGTTGTATCAATTCAGCTCAATCACCTTATGCATTAAGAAAATCAACCTAATTTAATTAAGTTAATGTCACTATTAACCTTCTCTCAGTGTTACTCTCTAAAGACCACAATGGCAAAAACATAATTTATATGTGGATTTAGCTTTTTTGTATATGTCATATCAAATGAGTAATAAGGTGTTTAAATAAAAGCAAAATTAATTATTTTTGCCCTAAATTTTTGTTAAATATTATGAGGCTGTAAAAGTGCAGTGTTCTTACTGTGTCTGTCTGGAAAAAATTACCCGATACAGGAACAAAGATCTCTGCTGAAAGTCATGTTTGTGGTGTAAAAAAATCAGAAGTGGAGGACTGCTATTCCTGAAAAATATATGGTTTAATGTTATCTAAAAAGTTTGCAATTACTGACTGAGCTATATGTATTTTGATGAATTATCTCTTTCAATGACGCAGTGAGTTTATCGCAGAAGATGGAAGTGAAAAATTCTGGAACTTTGTTGACACTGTAAAGGAACTCACTGTTTACAAGCAAGGAGGTTTGTGTTCTAAAACTTTTTTTCTTATAAGTCGACATCATTGCAACAGATTTAGGATTCAGCCATTTTCCTTGACTTTTTAATTTGATCTTATATTTTTAGAATCCGTGCGCTCATATTACAACTTGATTATCAAAAAGGCAGCTCAGTTTCTTACACATCTTCAAGTGAACCTCCTCAGATTTTCTCTGGCCATGCGGTCCTACTCGCCAGCTGTTCATGCATCTCAACAGGTATGGATTGCTTTAGAACAGTGTTTCTCAACCCTGGTCCTCAGCGCCCCCCTGTCCTGCATGTTTTAGGTGTTTCCCTTCTGCCACACACCTGAATTGTATCTCTGGGTGATTAGCAGGCTTCTGCAGTACTTGAAGGTCATGCAATCATTTGAATCAGCTGTTCTGGAATAGAGGCACATCTAAAACATGCAGAGCAGGGGGGCGCTGAGGACCAGGGTTGAGAAACACTGCTTTAGAATATCACTGTTATTGCTGATGTCCATTTTACACTGTGTGCTTTTTATTGTGATTTTATCACGACTCATTAGTGCTTTCATTGAGCTGCAACTAAAGTGACAACTAAGCCTTTTTTCAATCAAGTTTTATTTAATTGATCAAAGCTAGGCTTGACAACAATATTCATTTCTGGTGAACGGTGGTACCAAAACACTTCAGCTGCAGGCATTGGAATATTGTTTTTGTCCTCTGTTTAAAGCCAATAATACTTTCCAAAAACTACATATACAGTGAACAGAAAACAAATGAGGACGCTCTGAGAAGTGTAGTATAAACTAAAGATGAACAAAAATACACTTTAAAACGTTCTCGAACATCTAATGAAAAATGCAGTTTCTGGTGACAAAGGAATTAGGGCACCCACACATTTATTTCCAAAATTACACACAGGCATATCAGTTTAGGTGCACATGATAAAAATATTGTTACTCAGCATTTTTAAAGAGGTTTCACTTGTTTAAATCCCAGACTTCTCATCTGTTCTGCTCCAGACTGTTGAAGTGAGAATGAAAGAGCTTTCTGACTCCTCCAGAGGAAAGACAGTAGCTGCTCATGAGTGTGGGGAGGGACTCAAAGTGGTCTCTAAAGAATTTGAAATCTGGGATTTCACAGTACAGAAAATAGTCGCTACCAAACTGCCAAAATTACCATGTGTGGCAATACAAAGCACCATAAAAGCAGACTGCAGTATGTTGTAAGGAGTTTAAAAAAAACCCACAATGTAATCTGAGAAGTTACAGTAGTCCTTGACCACTTATTATTGAAAGTGCATGGCTGCATAATCATATAGAGGCTGGACAATTTTGACATTTATGGTATAAAAACAAGGAAGAAACATTCCCTTTTTGAGAACAGCATGGAGGCCAGATTTAAGGATGCTAGACAGAACAAAGACACAGACCTGGATTCAGTAAGGATGTTCCTTGAACAGAGGAATCTAAAACTTTATTATTGAGATACCAAAGCTGAGGATATGTTTGACATAAACCATATGCAGCATCCCAGAAGAAGATTGTGCCAACTGTGATGCTCAGAGCTGGAAGTGCCATGGCTTGGTGGTGCTGCATGAGGACTTGACAGCTTCCCCATCATAGGATTGATTTAAGATGTATCAGAAGATGATTGAGGGAAACACAAGGCCACATTTGAAAAAAGAAAGCCGGAGCAGAATTGGGCCTTGCGATGTCACAATAACCTAAAATAAACCAGAATACTAGATCCTGGTCCATGTCAAAGCCCAGATCTTGGTCTTAGTGAGATGCTGTGGGGCGACCTGAAGCAGACTGTACATTCAAGAAACTCTGAAAACATTTCACTTTCTTCTAACTTATTTCACAGTTAGAAGAGGAGCAAAACTTTTAGTACAGAGAAGCGAAAAGAAACATGCTGTCCAGTTCTTAAAATTATGTAGGAAATGTCAGCTGGATTGTGAGAATTTTAAGCAGTAAGAAAAGAGCATTTGAACAGAGTTATATTTCCATTTATTCTATCTGGCATGTATTTTATTTATCATCTCAATTATGTGGGTTGAGATGTTTATCCTTCACTGCACAATGATTAAAAAAAGTTTAGCATTTCACTGAAGTAGGAGAAATATAATGTAATGGGTAACTGTGAAAATCTGTGAAAAATAAAGAGAGCTCCTTGAAGCAGTTGCTCTAGCTTTTGGATATTCTTCAGTTTCATTGTTGCTATTGAGAACAATATTATCAAATTCTTTAGGTGTTCATTGACGGTGTGGTTATTCAGAGATTAGTTTTGTAGGAAACACAGTGTGGAGTAAAATAAAGTTTGTTTCATACATGCTGTAAAGATTTTTGTTGAGGAATTATGGAAAGAGAAGCTCTTATATAACAATTTCTTATACTTTTCTTTTGGATGTATAACGTTTTAATTGCCAAGGCTAATCTTTGTTGTGTTTTGAACAGATAGCCAGCGATGAGCCTCCCCCTGAGGCTTGTCCTGCCTTTGTCTCGATTCATGGTCAACATAGCTGCAGCACCAAGGACATCAAGAAGCTCCTTAAGGAGGCAGCAGGCAGGTACCGTGGACTGCAGCTGTTTTTGATGATAAAATGAATAAAGTAGAGAATAGGAAAGCAACTTTTTTTTTATTTTCCTGAGGGATGCTCTGACTCATAAATCTTTTTTTTTTTTCAACTTTGTGAAATGTTTGCAGGCCAAAACCATACTTGTATAAGAATGATCACACATATCCAGCAGTCAACAAAACTGATATGCCTGTTGTGATCCTCTATGCTGAAATCGGAACCAAGAAGTTCAACTCATTTCATAAGGTGCTGTCGGAGAAGGCACAAGAGGGCAAGCTTGTGTATGTTTTGCGGCATTTTGTAGCGGTGAGTAGTTGGTTCATTTTTTTCTACTTTTCTTTACTCAAGATTGGGTATAGGCAGAAACATTAGTTATTGTCCATGATCATTGGACCAACATACAAGACAAATTAACAAAGACTATTTTCCTAATGGAATTATTTAGAAGGATAAAGTGGTTTTTATGCTTCACTTACTGCTTGAACTGTGAAATAATTCATTCAGCTGTAGTTTTTCTTTGCACAATACAGTTTATTTTTTGCTTTTTGTAGCAATTTGTAACATTAAATGAACTAATCTTCAGTTTTCATTCGTTTGAGAGTAGCTTAGAGCAGCTGTCATCATTTTGCATGTATATTTAATAAGCTTGTATGTAAATAAAGCTAAATGTTCATGTTTGTGTTTTTTTTCCCCTAAAGCGCTTAAGTGACTGTTTAAACAGACCAGGTTTATCGTTCATGATTCTCACATAACACTAACAATGATGTTTTTTAGCTGCTTGTTTTCTGTAAGAAATACTAATTCAGTAATTAACAGGCTAATTACACATTTTCCTCTGTATTATTGGGTGAATATTGTGATGGTGATATTAGATGTGATAAACTCGTGACTAATTAAAATCGTGACTAAAGCCCACCTGGATATATTATGTATTGCCATGCAGTGCAATAATTTTGACACTTGAAATAGGATATGCACCAAGTTCTTTATTTCAAAAAACCATATGTAGTACTACTATTGCACACATGGATATTGCAATGATTTTAATAAATCACACAAAAGTTATTTTATTCATACATCAAAAAATGCACTAAAGTTGTTTATCTTTAGGCCACTTGTGACTGACATTGTTCCCAGTGACCTTTCAGTACCATTTCTAAAATGCTACTTTGATAAGAAATCATTCAGAGATACAAGATGGTCAATTTGAAGACTGAAGTGCATAGATGCATAAAAGTACATAAAACCTTTTGCACCTTTGGAGGAAAAAAAATACATATGTAATATATGTTTCTTCTAAGTGCTGTTTGGTTGTGAGATTAAAACAAAATTTAGTTTTTAGATTTTAGAACATCGGAAACCATTAAAAATAAAAAAAGTAAAGCACAGAAATTGAGGTTATAAGCAATGATAACGACAACAAAAAGTATATCATATATCAAGTTATAACTGGCAAGATGGTGTGTCTTTACATTTTCATGTTCAAGTTACTTTTACAGGAGCAGATATAAACGTAACATCACTCTGCATATTGACAATGAACCTCCTAAATGAAATCTTGCCAAAGTGCAGCCTGGGGGGTTTATTAGTCCTTGGAATAATTTAGTTTGAATGGCATCATTCTTTGTACATTTATTTAATGCTCTTAAAGTTGGAAATGTTGGGTATGATTCATGGTTGTTTTTCTATTTGCCGTGTATTTTTTGCTTTCATTTTAATTGTGTAGAAAGATGGATCACAAGCATCAAGTGACTTTTGCTCAAATACAGACTGGGGCACATTCATTCATTAAATTTGATCTCTAGACTAAAATGGACTTAGAACAAATATTCTTAACCAACAAGATAAAAAGTAGTTTAGTTAAATTCTTTTTTTTATTTTATTTTATTTTTTACTTTTTTAAATAAGGCAAACATGTTTTAGATCTATAATATTTTACAGAATCTTTGTTTGATTATATTTATTGCATGTTTTGTTTATAGGTAGGCTGAAAACAGTCAATAGATCTTTTTTTTTAGTTCTGGCCTGCAAGTAGTTTAATCTTTACAGTTTTGCCCCACTTGGCAAAAAAATGGGCACCACTGTGGGAAGCTATAATTTTGATGTAATTTTGTATTTTGGCAGGTCTACAAAGCAGCCCTTGTGGCAGCCTTTTCAGTGTTGATAATTATTATCACAATAATTTGAAAGGAAAGTGTACAAACAAACCAATATGTTTCCTTTGCTCCAATTGCTTCAGAAACCAAAACCTCAAAAGGTGCTTTTATCAGGATATGGTGTTGAGTTGGCCATCAAAAGCACAGAATACAAAGCTGTGGATGACACAAAAGTTAAAGGTGAGTTAGCTTCTTATCATCCGGTGTGTACTGGATCCTGCTGTCTATGCTAATTTAGGACGTACCTGTCATTTTGTAGATTCAAAGGTGGTTATAAATGCTGAGGAAGATGAGAATGATGAAGTACAAGGTTTCTTATTTGGGACATTAAGGTAAGTTGCAAAACTGTATCATTAGCAGCACTACATGTTGTTTAATCAGCTTCATTTTCTGTTGTTTTTTGAGGATGTGGTTTGGTTATAATAATTACAGTTACTGTCAGAAATTTTAAACGCCTCCGTTTATTTTAGTGATGCATTAAAATACGTTGTTTTTTTTGTTTTTTTTCATAAAGCAAGTTTTTGATATGGTGCTCTGTACAATGGATGATTTTTCTATAACAGTAATTTTTTAAAGATTTTTTTCCCCAATTACTCAAACTTCAATTTAGTATTGGAGTTGGGTGATTTTGAGTTGTTTTTAAGTCTATCTCACAATATCCATGGCCTAAAGTGACGGTAAAACATAGTTAAATCTTGGCACATCCATATCTTCCCGTATTTGTTTCTGATATGACCTTCCAGCGAGGCAGTGATCCCAAGCACACCTTCACTTAAGTGAGAAATTCTGAAATGTCCTAGAGTGGTCTTCTGCGTTACCAGATTTAAATTGATTGAAAATGTTAAGTGAGATTAAAGGAATGCAGTTACAGTATAGAAGCCATAAACATCACTGACTTGGAGGCTTTTTAATGTGAAGAAAGCCAAGACTCGTATTGAGAGGTGGAAGAAGCTTTTCAGCACATAAAAATGTTTAAAAGTTATAAAAGCTGAAAGATGCTCGGCAAAGCAATGAAACGGCTACTTAACAAATAAGCGTGAGTGGAATCGTCTAAAATATTAAACCAATTTTTAAGGTCAACCCTTATCTTTCATCAATATCACTACTATGTCATTTGATATGAAGGGTGCTTTGCTCAATCTTCCTCTGCCTGCCTTTAGAACATCTCACCCTGAGCTCCAGGAGCAACTTGGCGAACTTCAAAAACATCTGCTGGAAAGTACTAACGACATGGCCCCTCTCAAAGTGTGGGAGATGCAAGGTGATTGACGGAAGTGTTTTTATGGATCTGTTATTGGTTTCAGTTATCATACACTGGAAACACTCAATAAAATGGTGACAAACACGATGACACAATGGAAATTATTAGGACGCCATAATTATTCCTACTGTTTCTAAAACAGTTTATTAATGAAATATTGATTATTCGTTGTTATTTGTTTGGATACATTGTTTTAGTCTTATTTTGCCATCTTCTCCAGATTTAAGTTTTCAGGCTGCTGCTAGAATCATGTCTGTGCCTAAGTTCGATGCTTTAAAGGTCATGCGAGACCTCAGTCAAAACTTTCCAAGCAGAGCAAGGTAAGAAAATTTGTTTTGTTTCTTCCTTTGTCTGGTTGACTAGCAGGGCCATTGGTATTGTTCCAAAATCCATATCCCATCCTCGCTCTCTGTTACATATTGCAAATCTAAGCACTATCGATGCTTGTTAAAGTGCATGTGAAATATTTCAGATATAAACCTTTTTTATTTCTTCATCATTACCTTCTGTCTCCTTCTTGGGACATATAAATATACATTGTTCTCTTATACAGAGATCTAATCAGCTTTTCTTGATGTATGCGTGTTTTGGCTCAGGCAGCTTGTAAAAACAACAGAAGTTGCTGAGTAAGAGTTGGGTGTTTACTGGCAGTGTGCTGCAAAGGCACCAACTTGAGGGCCCACAGGTTTTTGGAGATTAAAACTGGCATTTTACAGCTGGCTGGGGATGTGTTAAAAGCTGATGGTGACTGTACATGTTTTACTGTTCCCACAGATCACTGACAAGAGTGGCCGTAAAACAGGAAATGAGAAAAGAAATTGAGAAGAACCAAAAGGTGTGAAATCATAAGCAGTGTTTCTGCATGAGAATGCAGGTGGTTTCCTTGATAACATCTGTCTATCATGCACAGAATTGTATTGAATAAGCATTTATTCTGTAATTTAACTTCTTATTATTATTCTCTTTAAAGGCCTTGTTTTCATGTTTCTTCTTTCCTTTATTTATTCATATCTTTCCATATATTTTCTTCTTAAAAGATCAGTTAGAACCCTGATCTCGTGCCCCCTGTACACCGGACTAAAACTGAACCACAAAAGGAAAAATCCGTCTTTGAAGAGTCTTAAAAAGGTCCTCTGGATAATTTTCCCTTGGTGAAATCATTGTGACATATCTGCTCAGGTAGCATGACAGGTGACCTGCACAGAGCTTCATTGATTAGTTATTGGCAAATTTGAAGTAGAAGTGGACGCACTTTCATTGCACCAAAGCTACATTCTCTTTACGATCACATTGGGCCGACAGCGCACCAAGAAATTTAATGTAATGCTATTGGTAGTGCTTCAGTTATGTACAACTTAAATAAACAAACTGGCAAAAATCATTAAGTCATAGAGATGATGTGATGAAAGATTTTAGTTTTTTCAAAACTTTTTTACATATCAATACTGATAACCATCCCATACCTTCTCTACAGGAAGGCTGAAACTGATGAGGGAGGTGAAGAAACCTCCCATGTTTTTAGGGAAATTCCACAGATTTCACATTCTGTGCACATGCACATTATATAAGGACACCTGGGAAAGAGTTAGCTGGAAAAGAAGCATTGAAAAACCTTTTTGACTAGCATGATTTCAATTGATTTCAATTCAAATTTATTTAATCAAGGACAGCACATTAAACAGTGTTGCATGTGAAAAACAAAACAACTTGTTGTTTTGTGCGTAGGTTTCCTAGCCAGAGGCTAATTTGCAAATCCAGTCCTTGGTTGGACCTTTATTAAAAGACAGTAAAATTAAAAATTCCTGTCACACACACAGAATCCTTTGCTGAATTTCTGCCACTATGAACAAGAAAAACATGAAAATGTACGTTAGAGAAAGCTAATTAGTCCATTAGAGCCTTGATTTCCTTCGCACTGGAATCTGGCTTCCCAGATTTGCATAAACACAGCTGTGTTTGAGCAGTCTTAAAAGTCCTGGAGACTGGAATATTTTGACTCCACTGTGAAGGGAACATTATTAAAAGTTTTGGCTTTTGACTGATGAATATAATTTTCCTTTGATTGCAGATTTTTATTGAGCGAGACAAGATATAAAGCAATGTTATATTTAAAAGGAACCGTTATTCTGTATAAAGGCCATTTAGCGAAGGCTAAACTCAAACCCAGTCCCTGGTGAGGCTTTTAGAAGTTAACTTTTAAAACCAATAATACCAAGAAACGTTTTTTAATTTACCAGTTTATTCGCTCGATTTAACAAATATGATCACAAACACATTATTTTACATTGCTTTCTGTACACCAGTAAAAAGGGAGGAGGAAGAAGAAAAATTCTGCCCAAATATTACTTTTTATTAAACTCACAGTAAAATAACACTTCAACTTTGTATTTTCAGCATCTTGGTGAGACAATGGGCATCCAGCCAGGAGACGGGGAGCTCTTTATAAATGGACTACACATTGATCTAGACGTTCACAACCCGTTCAGGTAAAACATGGACACAGTCCAACTCTGCAACAAGCTTCAAACTCTATACAAATCCACTAGCAAAGTAAAACAAAACACAACTAACCGCCATTTTTTATGCTTCCAGTATTTTAGACATCCTCAGAGGAGAGGCCAAGGTCTTGGAGGGGCTTCATAACTTGGGCATTAAGGGAGAACATCAGGCCAAGCTGCTTAGGTTACCTGTGAACACAGTGGATGACAGCTACGCCTTAGATATCCGACATCCAGCTATAATGGTGAGTCCTGTCCAGCCTAATAATTCTTCTGGCCCATCACCTGTCCTGTCAAATCAACTCTGAAGGTGCTCTTTTCCTCATGGTCTTAGATCGGGGTGTGAATTAGATTTGTCATGAGAATACTTCAGGCTGCCTGAAACTTTTTTTTAACTTGGAAGGAAACCAAGAAAAGCCTCTCAAAAATATATTCTTTCAAAAATTGCTTCCTCAGTCTGCTTTATGTTCTGTGAAAGAAAGATAAACCTTTTCTACGTTTAATCAATGTTTTTGTTGGCACTTGAGTTTGTAGAGTTCTGTCACTGAAAACTTGATAGTGTTATTCAATCTAATTCAGAAATACTTTATTGATCCCAAAGGGAAATTAAATGTTGTTGTAACTCAAATTACCCAAGTTTCAAAGAGTTGTTGTTGCTGCTGTGGGCAGAAAGGATCTTCTGTAGCAGTCTGCATTAGCAATTCTGAAGAAGCTTCTGACTGAAGACTTAATCCTTATCTTTAGTATTTAAAGATTTTAAATAATCAATCTATTTCTAGGGAATAAAATGCCTGAATCGCTTATTTCTGATGTTAAAGTTTTGCAAAACCAGTCAATCAATACACATTTGTCCACATGTGTGAGAATTTAGACTGATTTATTGCCTTGCATCAAAAAGCGAGTGCTCACTACACTTGATAACTGGTTATTCCAACTCTGGTAAAAACAGTCGTTATGCATTTACAATAACTGCTAATAAACCATTTTTGTTGTTGTGGAAGAATTTACTGTTCATTCTTAAGTTGTTTTGATTGAGCCACTCTGAAGTATTTATAGGTGCACAGTGCAGGGGTTTGTGACGGGACACTTCGAACCAAGCATTCATGATTTCATTGTACCTTTATGATGATTTTACTGAAATTCTTATAATCATTACCTAATGTTAAAAAAAGTGGTGTTGTGACTACAATTAATGATACATTCTCCCATAACTTTCCTCTGAGTTATTTTGATCAGGGTTTAATCCGTCATATTTCAAATCGATTGGCCCAAAATTGTATTTATAACTCAATAAATGAAATTAAGGTATACAGTTCAAATAAATTGTATTTGCCTAATTTCAGATAGAAAAATAAGCACAATAATTGAGTATATCAGTGTGAAATTGTTTTTTGTGGGTACTAAGTAAGACGTAGGTTGGATGAAGTGCCGCCGCCTGCGTATGAATTGGGTATTTGATTAAAAATGGAATTGATCTGAAGCCCTTTGAAACACTGAAGGTTTTGTTGTAAATAAGCTTTATATTTATGTGTTTTGCAGTGGATGAATGACATTGAAAATGACCAGATGTACCGCAACTGGCCAGCAAGTGTGCAGGAACTTCTCAGAGCCACCTTTCCTGGCGTCATCCGACAGATCAGACGTAATTTCTTTAACCTGGTGAGAACTAACTGAATCGTGTTTTTCGGATGTTTCTTTGTACAAAATTTCAGTTAGCACATACGGACGCAATGCAAGGAAATAAATTAAAACTTAAAGTTGATATTAAATTGCCTCAGAGTTTATTTTTTCAGTTTATTGTTTCTCTTTGTTAAAGTTGATGCCCGTGTTGTTAGGTTCTGTTTTTAGATCCACTGCAAGAAAAAACTGTTAACCTGGTGAAACTAGCAGAGCTTTTCTACAAGCATAAAATCCCCCTGAGGTTAGTGCTGTCGTTTCTCACATTTCTCAACATTTTTATGTGGTCTGCTCTCAGCATTTTATAATCTTTACCAGGTAGTGATTCTCATCTCACCTGCAAATTGAATACTTGTTTTGTCCCCTGCTCCTATAGAATTGGATTTGTGTTTGTTGTCAACACCAAAGATGAGATTGATGGCTTCTCAGACGCAGGAGTGGGATTTTACCGGCTGCTGAATTACATCGCAGACGAGTATGATTTATCCCAGGCTGTGATGTCTATAGTCTCAGTAAGTATATCAAACATATAAATCTCGTGTTTTAGCAAGTGTTTCCTGCCAGCTCATATCTACCTGTTCCACTGAGGTTTATTGCCTTATTGTGCTTTGTCTTATCCTATAGTTCTGAAGCATTTTTGACAAGATCAGTAGACGTGGTTTTACCTCGGCTATTAGCTATTTTAGAAAGGGCTAGGAATTATTGACAGTGGGAGACATCCAAGGACACTGACAGTGAGGTCTGAACTGCTTTAACACCACTCGCAGATGTACAACAAAGTAGATGTGGGGGAAACATTATCTGCCGACATATTATCTGCATACCTGAAGAAGAAATACCCAAAAGCCAATCAAGAAAGGATTCTGGGAGCAGATTCTGAATATGATTACAAAAGAAAGGTAGGAGACAAATTTGAAATGATAAAACAGTTGGTAGTTTCAATCCATAATTAATGAATGGCAACAGTCAGGAATTCAGTAAACATTTTCTTTGCCCCCAGGACGGTGCTCTCTTCTACAGGAAGAGTGGGCTGGGTGCCTTGCCTGTGGCGTTATTTAATGGAGTTCCTCTGAACCCAGACGAGATGGACCCAGAAGAGCTGGAGACCATAATCCTGCAGCGCATAATGGACACCACTGCTGCCTTTCAGAGAGCAGTCTTTATGGTATGACTCACTCTTGATATTCAGTATATAAAACCTTTTCATATCACGAGGTAGTACTTTTAGAGTAATGAGTAAACACAAAGAGTCATAAGAAAACGGTGCATTTAAGTAGCACTCGTAAACAACATGATTCATTCCAAATTGATTATAAAAGATTCATCACTCACTGTTATCAAAAAACTTAGACAGATTTTTGCACTTTAAATTTACTGAAGGTATTTATAAGAGTCGCTTGGTAACATAACGGAGAAAACATATTACATCCCTGAAATAACAAATGCATTGATGAAGATTGATTTTTCCCTTTGTAGCTATGTTTGTAGGTGATCCTATATTGGGCAGACCTTACATATTAAGTTCAGCTTTTTATGATGCAGCTGGTCATTTTTGATTTCATGATATTATTTTTTTTTATCCCCAATAAAAACATAAGTTTGGATTTTGAGCCCACTGATTTTTCTGCCTAATGTACTTTTTTTCATTAAATTTAAGGGGAAATGAACAACACTGCAGTGAGATTTCATTAAAACAAAGAGAACAAAATTCATGGTGTTCAAATAAGATTTCTTCCTTTCATTCAGTAAAATAATTTGGAAATCAAAAATAGTCCCACCAGGATGACATATTGAATTTTAAGCATTATTGCCTTATTAATGTGTGCATTATAGCAAAGGGCAGCTTGGATTCCTTATCTGGTCTGTTTGTATTAAGTGCTATGCATTCAATTTCTGCATGTCGGTAATATTTATGGACTGATGGAAAATCTTCTACAGCCTTGGTGTGTATTGTTCAGTGGCCAAATGCTGCAGCCTGTAAGGATGAAAAAGAAAAGAAATGAGTGAGCCAATTATGTTTTTTAAAACAACAAGCAGTTAATATTTCATTGCATATTTCGTCGTTTACAAATAATACTTAAATGCACCATGACGGCCGGTCTGTGTATGTTTCCGCAAAAAGCTGTGTAGAAGCACAGAACTAGTCTTAAAACGATAAAGCTGAATATCAAATAAACACTGATTTGCTTGGTTGTTTTAAGCTTTGACTTGAATGTGAGTTTTACATAAAAAGAGAAACATTTATTTGTCAAAACAAATGTGTTAATATATTTGCACCTAGAAGCTTCCCTTGTTTTTTAAGACCAGTCTGTTTGTTACATTACAAATCCTGGCAATTTGCAGGCAACAAATATTACTCTTGATCTTCCCACATTGTTACGTAAACATCAGTTTATGTTTGCGTTACAGGTATGAAACATGTAACAGACACTTCATAAGCTACACAGATTTTTTTTTATCAGCATTTTTCTTTCTTAATCTTTATAGGGTCAGTTAACAGAAAGCTCAGATGTGGTGGATCATCTAACGGAACAGGCTAATGTGGTTCCCCGGATGAATCCGCTCATTTTAAGCACTGACCGAAAATACCTCGACTTGACCGGGATGCCAGGTAAATTGTACTGCTCAATTTACATGATCTAGTATCAGCTCACTGCTTGTATTCCTGTCGTGTCACAATTCATTTCTATTGCTTGCAGTTGTAGATGATTGGGAGGACACAACTATGTTTTCATACTTGGAGTCTAAAGACAAAACTGCTGTGATCTCCAAAAGAATGAAGTATTTCACAAATGGTGGTAAGCAATGGGATTAGTTTTCTTCTTTCAGCACACTATTTAATTTTTTTTTTAGCCAAATGCATTTCCCTGCAGCTGGACATAAAGGTTGCACTATGCAGTACAAGCCAGGCATTCTGATGCAGCATTTGCTGCAGTGGTTAAACCACTGAACCAGTCTGTTTGGTATGAAACCAGACCTTTTCACATTGTTGCAAATGTATGTGTATATAGACCTGGGACACGTTTGAGAGATTGTTTCTCCTTAGGCTACTATACACAAGATAAAGCTGGAGCAGGTCACTACAGATGTGTTGAATATCTGTAAACTCAACCATAAGTAACATTTTAACAAAATGAGTGTACACTGCTTTAAGGTTGTATGAAAACAATAACTGATCTTTGTTGAAACAGACAGGTTGATAACTATTTGCTTCTTTGAATGGCATTCGGTCAGCTGTCTAAATACCCCTCAGAGCTTTCTGCTGCTCTGGCTCAGAGTGTCGCTTCAGCGAGGGCATGGAAGCTGATTGCTTTTCTTCTTCTGTGGACTGGCAGACAAGCCTAAAACTCACTTTCTGACTGTGGGTGTGATCAATAGAACTCTGAAGGTGGCTCAATAGTCTTATAAATTGCTCAACACTTCCCCAATACATTGAGTATTGTTGCTCCTGGAAATCAGACTGATTACTCAGTTTGATATGCAACACAAGTTGGTTTCATTCTGGACTCGAGGGTTGCGATCTTCTTGTTTTAGCCTGAACTTCAATCTCTAAAGGATTTTATCTGGATTTTGTATTTATCTTTTTACTTATTTATTTATTTTTAAATAATTTTAACCAGGTGAAGATAGAACTACGCCACTTGAGGAGTTCTGGGCAGAACATATTTACAGACTTTTTTTTTTCCATCTTAAAAGCAAAATATATATTTGTATAGTTTTGGCTTAATTTCCTCTATGAGTATGTTCTTCCAGAAAATTGTATGTTTCTGAGTCTGTATATGCCACTTAACAACTAATCAGTTACTAAGTTAGTTGACGATTATGTCAGTAATCATTTCATCGCAATTAATCCAATTAATTGTGTCAGCCCTACATCATAGAATATTTGTTTATATATCATGAAACTGGCAGAATCCACCAAATCATCTTTTGATTGATAAAAAGTTATTACAGTGTGATGCTAGAGCTTTGTAGAAAGTTAAATGTCTTTGGAATAATGTTTTTCTTTTTAAATTTAGATGAGGATGGGATGACTGCTGTTACCATGTGGGTAGTTGCAGACTTTGAGAAGGTTTCAGGGCGAAAGCTGTTACTTAATGCTTTGAAGCATGTGGTAAGTATTGTTCATAGTTTATTTATTTCAATATAAAATTTTGACAGTCTTCTCTATAAATATTTTCATTTATTCTAACCTTTGAAGCAAATTTAGTATGGATGTAATGGTATCAGTTTGGAATTTGATTAAATTAAATCCATTAAGAGCAAAAAAAGATTTTTCTTTGTGTTCCTGGAGAAAAAAGATAAAAACAATTACATTTTAAATTACATATTTGTAGCTAATAATCCACAAAGTAAAAAAGATCAGAGAATTATTTGGGGGAAAAAAATCTCTCTCTCTCGCTGGTGCTTTGTCAATGACATTTCTTGTCTCTGAATAGATGAGAATCTGTGAAATTAGTGTGAGTTATATCACTGCTGTATGTGTGCGTGCAGAAGTCCAGTCCAGGCTTGCGTGTAGGGGTGATAGATAACCCCAGTGGAAAGCCCAGCGAAGATAACACTGTGCTGTACAGAGCTGTCTGGGCCTCTCTCCTCACCCAGAAGAATAAGGCTGCAGCACAGTTTGCACAGAAACTCCTAAAAGAGGAAAGCAGCCTGCTCCTCCAGCAAGGGACTAAGATGAAGGACTTGGGGATGGAGGTAAGTTTTGTTACCTCTTATTTTGCATTTCAAATTAGGTCCTTTGGTCCAAACATTTGACCTTCCTGCATCAATCTGGATGTAGTTACAGTGAAACAGCATGTATTTTCTGCTTGCATGCATAGTGGGTTATTTTTTTTATCATATCTATAATTTATTGTATTACTGCTGTATTTGTATTAATAACCTGTCATAGTTGTACTAAATATCAAAAAGCAAACGCTTAGTGAAAAATCTTGGGATATTCAGCCTTTGTAGTACATTCAATTACAAAGAAAGTTTAAAAAAGGCATTTAACCCTGAAGCAAAGATCTATTTTTGTACTGTAAGAAATATGTTACAGACAAAATGTTACACATGAATATCTTTATGATGTGAAACATTAATTTGCTACTGATTATATTTCAAATAATATTTTATTGCATTAGGGATGACCTTATTAAGTCCTTTATACTGATCCAAGTCCTTTAAAATGTGCTGTGCACCATTTCTTAATCTGATTAAAGTTAATTAAATTAGAGCCACGTATATATTTGAATTTTGTCCTTAGTACTTAGTAGTTTGTACTCGACATCCTTAAATCACTGCTCCAACACACGGTTGGCTCAATTAAAGAAGCTACCTTTTTTCTCGACTAGCTGTCACCAAAAGCACTTACACGTTTACGACAGGCGTGCCCAAATCCAGTCTCTGAGAGCTACTGTCCTAAAACCCATGGATGCATCTCTGTTCCAACACACTGATTTCATTCATCAGAGCATCATAAATGTATTCAGTTCTGGAGATGCTGAAGTGTTTCAGCACTAGCAAACCGAGCAGTCAGGTCAACAAATTAGGAATAAAGGAACATTTGTATTTGAAGAAATTCTGTGAGTAAGTCCATCTGATCTGTTAAATCAAGTTTGGAGGGTGACTGGATGCCAGCTCCTAATGTGTTTACATCTGTAAGATGTGAAAGGGAGGCTGTGAAGCAGTTCAGTGTACGATTATCATCAGCACTACATAACAGCTATATTCTTGAATACAGCTACTGATGGTATTGCACATCTTAAGAAGAACTGATATCTGTGTGGACCTTTACCTGCATCTTAGGCTCTATGCTCTTATCTGAGTTCTATATCAACCAGATCAAAGTTGATTCCCCTTGATAAAAGCAGATGCAACAAATATCTTTGCATTCGTCAGTGTAGCTATTGCAGTTTAGAAAAATGAGTTTGAGTTTGTGAGTTTGTAGTCTCAATAAGCTGTTTTTGTTTCAGTTTTGATCTGAAATTATTGTTATCTTGGGGAAAAAGTACTGTGATGAGACTCAGTAATCTTGTTATTGCGATAAACTAATTGATTGTGTTTGTAAAGACTATATTGGTGATTGATATTTTTATGTTTACGGTTTTTTAACAGCTTATTTCATCAGAGCATCATAAATGCTGCATTTATATTTTAAAATATGGCTTAATCCATTATTCTTTAGCCACGTAGTTCTGCTGATAAAGCCTGTTGTGAATTGTCACTTTCTAAATGAAATGAATTGAATTAAATTGAACTTGCTGTAACTGATGCAGTAAAGTACCCTCGATTTGACTTTAATCGTAGTGTTTTTCCTAAATATCTGCTTAAGTACTGTAATGAATTTGTAGAGAAAAAGACTTTTTAAATCCTTTTATTGTCACTTTTGTTGCCAGAATGAATAACACAAAGTGTTATGATATATTTTTGGTCTATATAACCCATTAGTCATGAAAAGGAACACTTTTACTGTCTCCTTTTCTAAAACTGGCTCCAGACTTTGTGAAGAATAGATCACTTTCTCAAACCCATTTAAGTTTTGTGATTCTAGTTCACTTCAGGACTGTCTATTGTATGTTTCATTTTTATGATGATATTTGTAATAGAAATCTATTTTGGACAATATTTTTGTATGTTGTCTGGCCTGTTTTAACATTTAAAGTATAACAATGATAGCAGGATTGTTTGACGTATCTGAAAATAAACTTAATTCCATCGAGTCATTATGCCGGATATTAGATCGTTGCCTCCAACATCGAGCTCATTGATTTAGAATAGTGTCTGCCAACATCCAGACAGTATTAAATATTTAAGTGACAATTATTATAGATTTGTATAATAACAAAGTTGGATCTTAAACTTTACTAACTAATGAATATCTGTGTTTTAAATGGGGGAAATCTAATATAATTCAACATTTTAAAGACATTCAGAACTACAGAAATTAAATTATTTGTTAAAAGAATTTGATTACAGTTTGCCCCCTTGTTGTGGCTTTGAATTATTAGGGTAGAAGTTGCATTTGATTCCACTTGGACGTGTTTTTTTTAATCATCTATCATGCAGGTGTTTAAAGGTAAAAATGAGAAAACATAATGGTTGGGTAAGCCCACATGCTGAGATTTTTCTTATACTTTTTTTTTTCCTTCCTTGATTCTACTTCACTGTTTGAGAAAACTGTGATTGATGAGCCAATCTTCTCACCTAACATCAGCTAACTGAATACCTTCAGGGCAGGCATGAGACTCCACGCCCTGCAGACACCTAGACAAGTGGCCGGCGCGCTGTCAGTTCCACTTGAAGTGTCACAGGGCCATCAAAGGGAAGGCTCTACACGCTGCATCTTTAACTAAAAAGTGCTGGTGTATACCTGTTGTCCTGGGGCTGATGAATAACCAAGCTCCTGCTCACCCTTGTGTGAGCTACATATGTTCAGCCAGGCCTGACCATCACTCTGCGGCTATAAGCAGAGCTACAACCAAACACTTCAGTGTGCAGCAGGATCCACCCACACAGCAGTACATAGAGGCTGCTCCGATCAACAAATCCGTTGACACAGGAGCTCCCTTCTGTCCCGTCAGATTTAAGTCATACAGCACATGTGTCAGCTGGGACTACTGTAGCAAACTTTCTTTCAATTATACAAGCCTTAAACTATAAGGAGACTATGGGGTGGAAATAGCAATGGAAAGATGGGTAGGAAGCAGCTCTGTGACTTGAGACCCAAAGCCAAGGGACACAAGTTTATTATGGGCTGCCAGACAGACTTGCTGACTGAATTGCGCTGACATTATTGGTATTTCACCTGATCTCCGGAGGACAGAAATGTTGGAGAAACTAATAACCTGACTCTACATCCCCTCTCCACGCTCCCACACCCAATTTATTATGAACAAATATGACTGAGGTTTAATTAAGAGTTTCTGGTATTAATCACAAATTGATTTATCTCTTTTCTTTCTTTAATTTCTGACAGCTCTGCTTAAAATGTTTCCTTTTTCTGCTGCACTTGTTTGAAAATCCAGTAGTTGTGCAGATGCAAATCATCAATGATGGATGAAATGATAATTATTACTTTTTGCCTCACATACATCATTCCTTTATACCAATGCATCACTCAGAATGGTATTTTGTTGACAAGCTGGAATGGAGGAGAAATGTCCTAAAGCTACTGTGTCGGATATTACAGTTGCATCACAAATCTTGCTTTACCGCGCAAAGTCTTCCGACATTCAGAAACTACGCGCTGCTGTTCCTGACATCCTAAACAGAGTTCTGTTCTTCTGCTGCAGGGAATGGACCTAGATGCCTTTGAGAAAAAGTTCAACACACTAGAGGTTGATTTTATCCGCAGTCAGCAAATGTTCTGTCGAGATGTCCTGAAGCTGCGTCCTGGACAGCAGGCTGTGATCAGCAACGGCAGAGTGAGTAGACTCTCTGTTATCAGGTATGGCTAGAAATGTGAACATCAGTGACCTGGTTTGAATTTTAGGCATCAGGATTTATTCATAACTTGTTTAAAAATGGCTCAACTGATTTTCATTTAATTACTACTACACATTTTAAATGATTCCTTTGCTCGAATGTTAAGAAAAGCAATAATCAATGGAAGCGATCAGACCAACATCAAGCATATTCCAGAAAGAGTAAAGAAGAAAGAAATCTGTATTAAAACATTTAAGATAAATTGAATCTTTCATTTATCTCTTTTCTACAGTGACAAAGTTACAGATAAATGAATCAAATCTCTACATTTTAAAAATATATATGCTTCATCTGATCGAATGGGCAGCCCTTCTATGAGTCAATCTGTGAAACATTCAGATTTTTATGTGACAATCACTTAAATAATTTTTTGATGGCTGTCCTTTAGGGGTGCACAGATCGTTTGGCCCCGATTTCTTTAACTTTGCGCTCTCAGCGGTCGGCCAAATCTTATCCACCGATCTTATCTTCCTTCGCAAGGAAAATCAGCTACTGTCCCCGTTTGCCCTGCAGTGAGATAGGACTGACTGACAGACCTGTCCACCATGTCTTGTCTAACAACAGTCTCCCCATTGTTGCCAATTTAGGAATTTTTCTCTATACTTGGCACAAAATAAATCTGGCATGTCAGGCATTTTAAAGATTGGTGATTGCCCATAAAACTGCAATCGGTGCACCCCTACAATCACGTTGTAGAACAATTGATTGCTGCAGTCAGCACAGTGACTCCGCCCACACCCCATGTAGTGCACCAAGTGGTCAGGTGAGAGCCATAAATCTGGCTTGTGAAAAATCATTAGAAATAATCATAATAACCACTTATTTTAATACGTGTGAAGTTTTTTAATTAATAGATGTTGACTAATCAATACAAATGTAACAAATTTGCTCCGAAAAAGTGCAGAGAGCATTAATGTATAACATAGCTTTAAGTGGATATAACAGTCACAGTTACACTACATCTGACATCCCCTGGGCAAGGTTTAAGTGATACACACTGAGATAAGAATTGGAAAAGCCGTGTTCTGACTGCATTATTTTCTCCATGTCAGATCCTCGGTCCGTTTGAAGAGCAGGAGGAATTCACTATGGAGGATTTCCACTTGCTTGAGAGGATTACACTGAGTGGTTCAGCAGAGAAAGTCAAAGCCAAAGTAAAACAGATGGGGATGAAACCAAAGCAGTATGTTTGTAGTAATGTCGGTCTTGCCATCTAAATCAGAATGTAACTTTGTCTTCCTCGCCAATGTCTTTAATAGAAATTTGTTCACCATTTTGGCTTTTTCACACCTACCTCTTTTATTTTTATGGTCTTTTTTTTGTTTTTTTATACTCCAAGATCTACCTCTCTCAATTCATGCACTTTATAAATAATGGACCTCTTCTCCCTTAGAGCGAGTGACCTGGTCATGAAAGTCGATGCGCTGCTTTCTGCAGTCCCTAAAGGAGAGGTCAGAAGAGATGTCGGTTTTAAAGACACCCAGAGGTATGCTTTATTTGTTTACTATTTACCATTCTTACTTTTTTTGAGAACATCCCACAGTGAAAATCAGAACGTTGAAATTCCCTCCTCAGTGTACTCCAGCTCTCGACACGTGAAAATGAGGTGTTCTACGATGTTGTGGCCATCATTGATCCCCTCACTAGAGAAGCACAAAAGATCTCCTCGCTCCTGATCGTAAGACACTCTCCAGTTTTGCTCCTTTTCTTTCAGTCAGCTAGAAAGCAACAGGCGGGCCGAGTAAAGCAGCATGTAGAGTTCAGCACAACACCTAGTAGAATTGTAGTTTTTCTTCAACAGCTGAACAAGTCTAATCTCTCACTATTGGACATTTTATAATTTGCTTTTTGGTTATATGAGCCAGAGCTTTTCTTTGGCGGATGCCTACTTTTCGAGCAACTTTTCTGCAATGTCTAATTTTGTCTCTGCTTTTTATTTTAAAGCTGTTTTCCATATTTTGACCAGGAAAATGATTATAGCTGCCATGAGCTACAATCCTGGGACAGTTTTAACAGAAAAGCTGTGAAAATGATTACGTATACCGTTCAAGCTGAAGAATATTTGCTAACCTTCTACGCTGATATTGGATATTTGATTTGACTGGTTAAACATCTGATATTACAAGCAATTTTAGATAAACTTGTTCATTTATTCAAACAATTTAACTTATATTAAATATCTTGTTCATTTCTGAGGAATCAAACTCGCTCAGTAAACTAACATTTGTACATATTTTTTTTAATGTTAAGCTTTGTGGAACCATATATAAAGACTATTTCCATTGGTCTAGCTCACCGTTCTATTTTTAATCTCCCTGCTGCACACATGATTTCCTTTCTCCTTATTTCTGACTGGGCTTCTGTTTCTGTTTGAATGCTGCAGGTGCTTAGTCAAGTGGTCAATGTGAAACTGCAGGTGTTTATGAATTGCAGGGCCAAGTTGTCCGAGTTGCCCCTCAAGAGGTAAGCTCCAGCTCCAGCAGTAATTAAAATTTCCTGTTTGGCTTGTTTGTGTATCCTCTTGTTGCTGCAGTCTTAGCATTTCAGCTGCGCTTGATCCCTTTGTAAGAGAGTGCTACACAGATGGAATCTGCTTAATAACGCCGCCTTATTGCTTTGGGCCCCCACGTGCATCTCTGAACAAATTTCAAACATTCACTGTTGCAGTTCAAACCATGTAGGGGAGAGAGTTAAAATGATAGTCAAATGAAAACAGAAAATGATACATAGATTTTATTTTTCTCCCCATCAATATTTGGACCCTTGGGTGAATGTGGCCATTATATGGTTTATTTATTTATTTTTATTGTGTAATAGGTTGAGTCATTTGCAGAGTTAGTCCACAGACATCTCTGGGGATATAACTGAATTTCCTTGCTGAAGTCTTATTGATGGAAACAAGTCTTCGACCACAAATCATTCACGTCTCCCCCATCCCTCCTCCATAAACTTCCTGTCCCCTTGAGCGAGAAATGGCTGTAATTGACATAGATTGCAACTTGATACATTCGTGTGGGATAAATCAGCTGGATGTCTCCAGTTGAGCTGTTGTGTAAATGCTGCATTTATACAAAATCACAGTGTTCTGAAATTCTTTGAAATTCGCTGCTAGTTTTGGCCTCACTGCCAGATTACAAATTACAATAATGGTTAGCTTACAGGAGGATCGAAGATCCTTTTCTTTTTTTTTTCCATTGTGACCTTTTTTCCATTTATTTTCATTTAGCTAGGAGGTTTTTTTAACAGGGGCTTGTTACTACTTTACTGCTTCATTTTGTTTTTATAGCCACGAGCATGGTGCCGTTAAAGTCCACCTGTGGTGATTCTGCTGCCAATAGGAGTGCGTGAATTCTGTTTCTGTTTCAGTTGCTTAATTATCTTGACTGCTCTAAACAGAAGAAGTAAAGTTTTGTTGATATCTAGTCACAAATCACAACCAATGAAATGAAGACTATAAGTTTCCTGTGGTGAGCTGGATAAAAGCTTTTCTAACCAAAAGTGTTCCCTCACCACTGTTTGGTGCTGCAGTTGTCACATTCATCTCACTCTGAAGAAGTAAACAAATCTACTAGTAAGGTGAAAAGCAACCATTTGAATATGGAACATGGTTATGCACCTGTTAGGCAATAGATGTTTTAAGGTATAAACCAGTTAGGATTACTAATTATTTTTTTCATCTACGCTGCCTTGAAAACATATACTCACTGAACCAACTGCTTCAATATATTTTATTCAGGTTTTATATGATAGGTCAAAAGAAGTAATACATTATTGGGAAGTCAAATGAAACTTTTTGCAATAATGTATAGCTTCCGTTGAATCCCTCTGATTCAATAATTATAGAAACACTGTTTGTTGCAGTTAAAGCTAAGAGTTGTTTAGGTCAACTCTTTTCCATCCCTACACATAAACCTGCAGTTGCTTTTACATAAACTTTTCTTCTTCACGTTTGTCGTTGGGTGAACAACACAAGTGGTTAAAGCATTAGATCTCTCACCTTTAAATGATGTAGACAGAGCTGCTGCAGCTGGTCCAATCCCTACTGTCTTGATGACTGTAACATGTTATAATCTTATATCTTGCGTTAGAGTGTAGTTTTGGTGTCTCTTCATTGTGGAAAGACAATGATTCAAAAGTTTAAAGCTTTATATCATTATCTCATGATTTGCTTGCTATGTTTGGTTTTCCTCACAGTTTTTACAGATTTGTTTTGGAGCCTGACGTGGCTTTCTTGGCCAACGACACGGCATCTCCAGGGCCGGTTGCCCGCTTCACAGAGCTCCCAGAATCCCCCCTTCTTACCCTAAACATGATCACACCGGAGAGCTGGATGGTGCAGGCAGAGCACAGCCTTCACGACCTGGACAACATCCACTTGCAGGAGGTATAGAGGTGCTTAGTCATTGCTACCCACTAATTTCTGCATGTGTGGGTAGAGCCAGAGTGCTTTTATTCTCCTCCCAGGGGTTTCTTGCTTTGTAATTTATAGTCCTTCACAGGTTAATGGGGTTGTAGCAGCAGAATTTGAACTGGAGCACCTCTTGCTGGAAGGCCACTGCTTTGACCTGTCAACTGGCCAGCCGCCTCGCGGACTACAGTTCACTCTGGGCATGAGTCAGGACCTGCTCATGTATGACACTATTGTCATGGCTAATCTGGTCAGCATCCTTGCCAGATTTCTTGTACTGTGTTGGAGAAGATCAAATATGATTCTGGCTGTACAATTTGGAATAAAACTTTGACTAAAGTGAAGAAAACTTTGCAGGGGTATTTCCAACTGAAGGCCAACCCAGGAGCCTGGATCCTAAGATTACGTAAAGGGAGATCAGAGGACATCTATCAGATTATCACGTGAGTATGCTAGTCATTGTTTACAAACACAAAATTAGGCAGTAATGGCTGTACAGCAGGTGTTTTCATAGCTGAGATTCAAGGCTGGTTTTCAGCTGTCTCTTCTTTCCTACTGAAACCCATCTCTATGGAAACATGGTGAGCTGCTGACATTGTAGCAACGCAAGGTTTTGATGAGTGTGGGGAGTACTGCTCAGCATAGAGGCAGGGAGAGACGGGTAGGTGGAAAGGGCTGCTATTAAAGAGAAGACAGACTGGAGAGATGATGCAGATGGTCACCTTCGTGCCTTCCTCCTCAGACTGTGGAATCTGTTTTTGTGAGGATGCAACCGAGCAAGTTTCCAAGACAGAATGATAGAATCTGTTCTGTTCTTGGGTTTATTTAATGAATCTGAACCATTTGTTTTAAATAAAATGAAAGAATAAGTCAATTGGTGGCTTTTCTGAAAATGTTCACTTACTTGTGTAAATGTCATTGTTGTTCTTCTGACAATGCATTAAATTTGTTTTTTCAAGACTTTGATGATACAATATTCAAATAATTTTTGAAAGCACAATGTCTGAATTTAAGGCAGATTTTTTTCTAATCAACACAGGTTAAAATATACACTGCTGCTTTAAATATCCCACAAGCAGCCTTTATGTGTGTTTTTTTTGACATATGTTTTTTAATGTGAAAGTTTTTTATGTTAATAACTTAATTTTTTAACATGGAAAGTAATTATTTTTTTACTTTTCATGTTACAAACTCTAAACTATATCAGTAGGGAAGGTTATCCCCAAACATTCACCTCTTACTAAAAAACAAATGATGATAAAAATGTTGAGATTTTTTTATGTTACAGACCTTCAAAACTGTAAACGATCATGAAGATGCTAGAGACCCAATTAGCATGAGTGAAATTTTTAGGTACTCATGGGGAGAACTGAACCAGCTTCTGGAGAAAATTTTAATGGTCAGATGAGACAAATGACTAATTATTTGGCCTCAGTGATCAGAATTAGGTTTGAGGGTGTCAGGTTTAAGCTTTCAAAGCTCAGCTTGACCTAAAATCAACATTTAGATTGTTAAAACTTGGATACAAAACAACGATCAACAGAATAATGGTCCCCAACATATGTGTAATTCTAACTATTTGGATCAGAGGAAATGCATATTTTTGAAATTTTGTACATATCTATAACATATCCATGAACTCTTAACTTCCTGTAATTGGTGTCTTCCCTTAGTGCCTGAGATTATAAAACCCATGGAGGTGTGTGACATATTTGTAACTGATATCATTTTAAATTTAACATTTTCTCCAAATTTTGCAGCCCTAATTAAAGTCGTCATGTATTTAATCCTCCCTGAAAATAGAATATTTTAATGCGTCAATAAAAGCAGAAAGTTAATGATGTTGATGCCCCTCGTGAAAGTATGTAAACGTCTGACCTGTGCTATGTGTGAGGGGGCACTCGCTGTTTGTCTTCACAATCACCGATATCATCCTCTTTGGCTAACTTCACCTAAGATTTAGGGCATATACAGCCCTCGGTTCCTCTGGAATCATATCAGACAACCAAGATTTATCCCCCAATCCTCCAGGTGAAGCTAAGAGGTGATGTCATTTTTCACCTTGGCAGGGTCATTATTCTTGTGGTTAGCGGCACTCTGCTCTGGTTAGGTGGCCGATCAGAGCCTATTGGGAGCGTCTGTGTTCCTGAGTCCCAGAGTGTGCATTTTCCTCCTCCAGCCCGTGTTGCTGCCCCGCCTCGCTTTGACAGCGATGAATGAGATGACCAACTCTCCCCCTCTCATTGCAGGGATACAGATTGATCTCTGGTGCTTTCTAACAGTAGCCCTGAAGGCTGATTTGCACTGGTGACAACAGAAGAGGGAAAACACAAGCAGCGCTTGAGCATGTGGGAGAGGGATTTTCCTTAGGTCCACTGTGGAGGGGGCATTTATCATAGTGATAAGGTTAGATTTTTTGCCTTTAGTAAGCATTTGGAGTTGTAATGGCTGGCGGTGCATCATAGTAAATTGCTCATCTCAACCTCTGGTTTGTTCTACAGAGGTTCACCATTAAACCTTGCTGATTCGGTCTGCCAAAATACATTGTCTACTAGGCAAATCAGTCCTAAAACAATTACAGTGAAAGGCTGCGTAACACAATCAATACTGTACAGACTTTCTCATTAAATCTACCAGTATATACAGCACGGCTGGGAAGTAGTGATGGGCAAAATAATGGCGAGGTGATTCTTAATGAGAATGGAGGGTAATGAATATGGTCTGGTTTTTGACCCTGGCAGCTGTCCCAGTATCCGATTTAAGTGCGCGTGTCTGTTAGGACTCTGTCCATTAACGACTGTACTTTCCCTTGTTGTAAGAGCCTATAGTGTTGCTTTGTTTCTGCCTGTGTTGCCATGGCTAAAGCATGGAAATTGACATAATGTAAAGGTCTCTGTTTGAAAAATGCCTCTTTCATTTGACTGAAATAGTAACTGAAAGTAAAACAGCAAGTGATTTTCTGATCACAATATTCAGTGCCTTGCAGTTTACATTGTCTACATCCCTTGAAATTTTCCAGATGTTATTTTGCAGCGACAAACTTACGAGTTTTTATGTGATTTGGAGGACCAACACAAGTGGTAAATTATTGTGATTATTTATTTTCTTTCCAGGCATGATGGAACTGATTCCCCACCTGATGCTGAGGATGTAGTAGTTGTGCTAAACAGCTTCCACAGTAAGATCATCAAAGTCAGGGTGAGAAAGGTTCTTAGACATGTGCTATATTTAGCTTCTCTGCTCCTCTTCTTTCTGTAATGTTCCTGTCGCTCACAAATCATGAGTGTTGGAAAACTTTTAGCCAGTGCTTGATAAAGCCTAATAGTTATGTATTTTCTTGCAGGTGCAAAAAAAAGCAGAGATGATTAATGAAGACCTTTTGAGTGAAACTAGTGAAAGCAAAGGCATATGGGACTCCATAGTAAGGTATGTTCAAAGTCATCTTTAATTTGAGAAACTCTAGTTAGTTTTAAACTTTCTGTCCGGCTTTCAGGCAGTTAAAAAAAAAAAACTGAGTTCTTTGATAGTTTTGCTCATGTAGCTTTCATTTGTCAATTATACAACACGGTTTCAGGAGATCTTACCCTTCCCCTGGATCAAGACTGCAATATTATGCTGTAAGATCTAGTCTTGCAAAAAATATGTGCTTCTGTAGGTATGTGTGTGCATTTGCGTGATTTCCCAGCATTTCCTAACCGTGTGATCCCGTCTCTTTATTTAATGCTTGCTGTGTGAAGTGTTTGGAGCACTTTTGAGAAAAGGTAGGCAGTCTTGCTGGAACCCCTTTAACACATAAACCTTTGTTAAATTCATTAACATGTCAAATTTATGTGTTGCTTTCATTTTTATGTGCCATTCTACTAAACATTGTGATGAGTTGCATTAATTCAGCTTCTTGTGGCCTCAGTTAAAGGACTCATTATAGCTTTATTTCAACAATCACTTTTGCCTTATTACTCTTCCATAAAGGCCAGAGTCCTCTACCTGAACGATGGATCTCTTTTTTAGAGTTACAATGACACTCTTGAGTGCTTCTCTGTATCAGGCTTTTTCTTGCCTGGCCTGTCAGTTTACATGCATAGCTAAGTCTTATTAGGATTGGACATCTGCTGTACTCCATTTTCAAATGATGGATTGAACGATGGTCAGTGAGCTTGGGAGGTTATTTTATATCTTCACTTTGCTTTAAACTCCATATTTTAATCTCGAACATATCTGCTGTGTTCTTTGATCTGCGTGAAGCTGTTTGTAGACTAATATACTGTAACAAACCTTCATAAAAAATAAATTAAATCTTTATTTATACTGAGATCAATTTACATGAAGGTAAATTCTAAAGGAAATTGGTCACACTGGGTTTTACTGAGTAAAACGGGCTGAATACAAATGCACATCACGCTTGTCAGATTTTTTCTAGGTAAAAAATTTTAAACCATGTATCCTATTCATTCAGCTTCAGTTTTATGTAGCTGCTACCTTTTGTATTATTATCTTAAAATGGCTAAGGTTATGTCTTCACTATTAACCCCCAATTTTCTGACTCTCGTCTTTCTGTACCATAACTCAATGTCTTGTGTTTCACCATCTCAGCCATTCATAAACTTAAAAGTGTAAAATGAATCTGTCCAGCTGATCAGCCATAAACTTAACCCTTGAAATATAATATCTGACCAAATATTGCACCAAACAGTCCTTTGTATTTCCAGTATTGCTCTGATTGGCATTGTGATAATGACTGTGATTCAACATATTGTGCAGCTCTATGGTCTGTTTAAAGTCAGATAAAATGCATTGAAGTTTTTAACTATAACTACGGTTAACTACTGTTTAAAAATAAACAATTTCTGGGGTATGAAAGTTTTGGAAGGCACTTGAAGTATTATGTAACCATTAATTTAATCTATGCTGAGTATAAGCAAACACTTTGAATTGTTTTTGTAGCACATTTCTTATAATTTAAGAAAACTGTAGGGTTTATCGGTACTTTGTCATTTCAGAGTAAATATTGCGGATAGATTTTGCTGCTTGTTTGTAGTGTTGGAGAAAGGGATGTTGTGCCCAGCTGGTGTTGACCACAGTTGTGGATTTAGTCAGAGCTCTGTGGTCCAGATTATCTCGGGTGATTCAGCCAAACAGGCTCTCACCTGATCCTCTAAATCTGCTTATCTGTGGGACCCCATTGTTGGGCTGAAGTCCCTTCATAATGGCTGGCTTATTCGTCTTAGGCCATTGACATCGTGAGACCCCACTGATGTGTGGTGGCTTAGCCAACTGTTCAGCTGAGAGAGACCAAGTGTGACTCTGTAGAGAAGCAAACTGAAGAATAATGGAAGTAAAAATAATTCTCATTATATTAGTTATATACAATTATATACAAGTTGTTCATTATTCTAAACCACTGCAGAGTTTAGGTTGAAATAACTTGCATAACGTTGGTGTCAGGAAGCCGGTTTTAGAGGACACTGTTCTCCCACCCCTCCCTACACTTTCCCTGGTGTCTTCTTGGAGCCTCAGGGCTGAAGCCGTGGTTGTGATTGAGTGTGGGAGAGACACCCCTTCCCTCATCAGCAGTCTGTTACAGACAAGGACACTCGGCCTGACTGCAGACACATCTAGCCTCCAGCACAAGTCCTGATTTCTGTCCGCTAAATGTGCCTTGAATCATGAGCCGTTGCTCTTTAAGGACACATTAATGTGTTCACTAGTTTGAAAGTGTCCTCTAGATTTTACTTTAGACTGCTGTTATCTCACACAACACGTTTTAGTCTATTTTCCAACCTAAAAGTGATCTATAGACTCACCGGGTGGCTATCATCGGCTACAAGATGGGCAACGTTTTTTTCTTCCCGTTTCCTGTTGAAATGCTTGGTTGTTCTGTGCAAGTCAGTTTAAGATAATGCTCCCAGGCATCCCTTTTAATATTTTTTTTATGCATTTAACTATTGAGTTCACATCAATATTACTCTGTAAAATTGTTCTGTTCCGGTCTATCTTCACATTTGAAAAACTGCAAGCAGCAAACTTTTGCCTGATAAACGACTTTAACAATCCATTATAAAATTTGCTGAAACATCAGCTATGCAATTAACTGTGCTGGACTCGCGCACACTTCCGTCAGTTCTTTAAAGAAATCTGTGCAATTTAGAGCCTTTTCCTTTTTTAATCACTTCATTATCTGTTCTGCATCAGATTATCAGTCTAATTCAGCCAAAATGATTCAATAAAATTGTCCCAAAGGCTATATCACATTTAATTGAAATAATTTCCTTGAGCAGTCGAGACTTTTTAAATGTGTTTAAAAAGTTAATGACTTGTCAGATCTCCCGGTAAAACTTTGTTTCTACAGCAGCCCTGATATAATCAGTTCCAAGTGTATTGAAAAGAAAATGTCACTTTACACTTGAATTTATAATCAGCTTAGGTGAAATATACAGACACAAAAATAAGGTCTCGTTGATTGTATTGACAGTTCTTTGAAACAAAGTACATCCTTGCTGCTTCTTTAAGAATCAAGAGGGCATGTAGCAGCCATGCACTGCTAATTAAAGTACTCAACTAATCACCTGCCAGTGCAACTACCTCAAAAAAGCTGGGTCTTCACCCACTTGATGGATTAATGTATGCTAACACAATGCCAAAGGAAGACATTACAAATGTTTTAAATAACTATCTTTTCAACAAGAAAAACCTGAGGTCCATCTGAACCTCTAGTAAGCATCTGATCACATAGCATATTTTAAAATACAAATAAAAAATAACTATATTGGTATGACATATTTTAATGATTTTCAAAAGAAACTGTTCACTCTTAAAAGTACATACTAGCACAACTTAGGTTTGCAATACCGCAAGACTTTTACAACAATGTCCTTTAGGGAGATGAGAAATGACTACAGATATCTAACCATAATGTAAATCACCATGTCACAACAACCGTATAAAAAATAAGGTTGTTAAGTCCTTGACCACCTTGCAGCCATTAAGTAGACCGTGCACTGTTTCACACACCAAAGCATCCTAGAGTCAAACAAGGGTCCATTTGTAAATACTTGGTCAAAATGCAGACATCAACACCACAGCAGCCAATCTACAACAGAATAACTGACATCCTGCAATAGTCCAGTTACGGTATTGACCTTACCTTCATTGAAATGCTGTGGTGGGGCCTTAAGGGAATTGTGCATGAAGAAATGTATGCAAACCTCAATTAACTGAAGGAATGTTGTAAAGAAGAGTGGACCAAAATTCCTCTATAATAAAGTCTTCCAGAAATTTACTAGGCAGATCAAATTAATTATAGCAACATTCATCCATGGAGTGATACAAAAAGTTTTGCAGGAAAATAACAAAGCAAACATTAGGGAAATTATATGAAAGACATTAATTAAATTGTAGAAAAAAATTTGCATCATTTAGAAATAAGATATACATTTCTAATGTCTAACAAACAGATAGCTGAAATATGATCAAAATTAACTGATGAATTAATCTCCGGCCTGTATGGGAAACATTATCGTTTTATTTACTGAATTTAAAGGACTAAGCAGTTTCTGAATATCTCAAGTTTTCACATAGTTTAGTTCAGAGCTCAGGAGCCAGTGCAAAAATTTAAAACCTGGTCTGATATATTTAATTTTCTTATTATTGGTCAGGACTCTGGAAGCAGGATTTCGGAAGACCTTCAGCTAAATTATTATTATTTTCTTGTATACCAATAACAATAATACAACTTACTGAATATAAAGTCAAGTAACACTTTTTTCTGTCCTAATTTGACAGGTGACTCTAAAGGAATATTTTTAAGCTGGTAGTTGAGTGACATCTGTGCTTTAAGCAAATGAAAATAGATTAAAAGTAGATTACTCTAAATTTACTCACAACTCTGTTGTTGGTACACTATGGTAAAGAGAGAACTGCATGTATAAGGCTCGAGAGGCACTGATGGTCCTAATCTAATTAACTAGAATGGAAGATAATGCATTTTTCCTGGTGTGGCAGAGACAAGCAGAAGCTCCTATAGCACAAAGAGGTGTTTAACAAATTTGGCTCTGTGTAAACCCCCATACCAATATTTTTTTGTTGACTCATTGCATGCATGTTCTTCTTTTTCCATTTCCTAAGAAGATATGAACATAGGAATATATGTGTGTTTTCAGAAGCTGCTTCGACAACTAATTTCAGCGTGCTAGATGAGTATCAGCGGGAGTTGAAATGTCTCAAATCATGTCAGATTTGTTGACTTCCACACCACTTCCATCCTCATTATTTTTATTTTATTTTAAGAAAACACATCAACTGCTCAGTGCTGCATGATTTGTTTTAAAATTGTTTTGAAATTGTTTCTTCTGCCTTTTATAACAATAATTTCCCCTAGCTTCATGAAAGCATGGTTGCTACAGCAGAAGTTTTGATTTGTTGCCTCCATATGAAAAGTCGTCATGAATCATATCGCCGCCGACTCACGTATTCTGGTTTCATCTGCAGCATCACAGGTGGTGGCTCAAAGAGGGATGAAGGAGAGAAGAAAAAGGAAGATATTCTTAACGTGTTTTCTGTGGCCTCCGGTCATCTGTACGAGCGATTTCTGAGGTCAGTTTCTTCTCTTTCAAGCTCTGCACTGTGAATTACATTTCGTCTGATCCTGAAAGTTAATCTTGTCATATCCCACCTCTCTTTCAGAATTATGATGTTGTCTGTTCTTCGGCATACAAACACACCCGTCAAGTTCTGGTTCCTTAAAAACTACCTCTCACCTTCTTTCAAGGTATTAGTTTTTTTTGCGAAGTCATTGTTTTATATGGAGAAATGTCCAGAAAATAAGTGTTTTTCAACATTTTAAAGTGTGGGTTTTCAAAAAAAAAGAGTGTGGAGAAGTGCTAGAATTTTCAGACTTTATTACTTATTTCATTATCTGAAGAACATCATAAAGAACAACCATTTTAGATTTATTTCTTTTTAAATCTTTGATTCATCTTTGATTTACTACAACACGTGTTTACAAAGAAGTCAAAGTTCGCAATTAGCCAATTGTTATTTGACTGGCTCTGATTGGTGATTCGCATTCAGATATTTAGCTTATTTTGAAAACATATTAATAATAAAACCCGGCAACATAAAGGTTTTGTACTGATGAAAACATTGAGAAATTACACCGTGGAAAATGGTATGTAGAAAAAAGCTTGGGTTTCCAATTATTTTATTGACTAAATGGAAAACAAATTCAAAATTCCTAAGAAAATATATTGAGGAATAAAAAAACTCTATGTTTATGTTCTTTTTAAATTGCAGTTTTTATCACTGATATACCAAAGCAAAGCTACAATATTTAGAAACATATGAAGGTCAGTTTATTCCTCAATCAACTCTGTACTTGGAAAATTGGCATTTTTCCCCCCTTTTTCTTAAAATCCACATGAATTAAGAACTCCTGCTATTTTAATCTTTAAATGTATAAGCCAGCAGCACAGACTTTGAATGTTTGAGCAATATTTTTTTAAAATTAGCTCTTTATTGTCTTTATTGCATATTCAGACATATATCTTATGTCTCACAGAAAGTGTAGCATCACAAATACATGCAGCAACATAAATAACATTTCCCAGAGCTTACAGACATATAACATATATGACACACTTCTCTTATTTATCCTGTTGTACACATCACATGAAACATGGGGAAATAGTTACAAGTTAAAACAAATAAATGTCCCTTTACCAAAATAATGCCAAATTCAGGATTGTGCTTTTTAATGGTTTCTGAAGCACATAAATGATAAAACCCAACTAGGAAATGTTTTTTTCATTCAGACCCTGTAACAAAAGTTACCAAGCTGAAAAACAATGGAATTCTAAACAAGAAAATGTGTAGAAAGTCTGATATGCTCTAAGTAGAAAATACGCCATGTAGAGAAATCTTTTAACCTCTCCTATATTCTTTTGGTCTTTGGTAGGAGACCATTTCTCACATGGCCAAGTCGTATGGCTTTCAGTATGAGTTAGTGCAGTACAAGTGGCCCCGCTGGCTCCACCAGCAGACGGAGAAACAGCGGATTATCTGGGGATACAAGATCCTCTTCCTGGATGTTCTGTTCCCTTTAGCTGTGGACAAGATCATTTTTGTAGACGCCGACCAGGTATGGACTTTTGAAAGAGTTTCACGGCACTGTGTGATTTAAAGCCCGACTCGTTTCGTATGAGTCTCACTGCCGGTGTGAAGATTTGATGAGATTTTGAAACTCCCTCAAGTGTCATCACTCTTTTCTGTACTTACCATAGTTTTTGCTTTGTCTCTCTCTCTCTCTCTCTCTCTCTCTCTCTTCCTCTCTCTCTCTCTCTCTGTCTTCAACACACACACACCCACACACACAGATTGTTCGGGCTGATTTAAAAGAGTTGAGGGACTTGGATTTACAGGGAGCTCCCTATGGCTACACACCGTTTTGTGACAGTCGCAGAGAAATGGAGGGGTATCGCTTTTGGAAGAGCGGGTACTGGGCCTCACATCTTGGACAGAGGAAATATCACATCAGGTAAATGACACCTGTTAAATGGACTGCAGCAGCTCTCCTGGACATCTGATGTTTTAGATGCTTGATTGTAGTTTGAATATATAGTCATGTTCTCTAATTCCCACTGTAAAGCAGTGCACACAGGGTCAGATATTTACACCAGATATTTACACACTTTTTTCATACAAGGTTTGTAAAAGTTCCTTACCACCTTTTTTCCCCCGTTTTGCTGTGGATGTGTGTTAAAGAACATTGTCCAGTGGGAACACCATTTCAACCCAAGTGACTGATAATTTGAGGTGAACTTAGAAGTTCTTCTTTTTTCCTACATTTTGTTCAGTTCTCCAATACTCCTGACAGCAAATTACCCCAAGAGCACAATTCTGCCACCATGATGCATGACAGTTTTTGCAGGATTCAGAGATTAGAATGCGTTATCTTTACTTCTATGAACAAATACTTTAATCCTTAATGCTTCTTGGTATAGTTCCATTTCAGTCCTTTTCTTGAGAAAGACTTTGACTTGGAACTAGCGACTTGTGCTGTGTGTACTCTGCCTCTTTGACAAAGAGTGCTGGAGATTGGCACCAGCCCCCTGCAAGGAGACACGTTGATGGACGGACTGACTTAGCCTTGTCAATCTGAGCATCTGAGCAAATGCAAATTTTAGTTGCTTCACTGTCGTGTTCACAGAGCAGGGTCTTCTTTATCAATCAGCCACCCCTCTGTTTGTCTTATAGATTAGCATAGCGTGTTTTAATGTGAGCAGTCATGCTGCTGCCGCAACAGTTTCCACTTCATGTTTAGCTGATTCCTGGACTGATCATCCCTGTCCTATAGGAACACATAGAACAGGGATCCCAAACACACATCAAAACTGGCTTTGTAATAGATAAAAGAGGCTAAAAATAGTTGTTTCTGGAAGGTTTTGACTTCAGCAATGCTAAATATTTGTAGATTTTACTAGGATTATCTCAAGAGCTTGTGGTCAAGGTGCAAATAATTGAGGGTATATGTGTATGCTTAATTCTTTATGTATGACTTTGCTGATGTGTGAATGGGAGAAAATCCACAATAAATTAAATATTGAGGAAAGAAATGTATGATTAATATTTGAACTCATCAATCATAATCTGTATTGGATACCCTTAACACAGTGTGCTTCTTTTGCCGTCTTCCTGTGTCACATTGAAGGGAAATCAGCTGGCAGACAGTGGATGAACTGAGACAAATTAACTCTGCTTAACCACAGGCTGATGGCAGCAGGAAAAAAAACCCAATCATTTCTCTGCATCTTTCAGACAAAATCTCTTAATCCTGAGCTGCATGTGTCGTGCACACAATTGCAGACGAGAGAGAGAGAGTACAAAACACTCAGGTTTTTTTTTATTTATTTTTTTATCTGTTGGCTGGTGTGACAAAACCAAGAACTCCAATCAGAGATAATCGGTACCATGATAGCGGTTATCAGCCTGCAGTGTTTATGCTGTTTGCTTTCCACAGCCTCCGTACCCATAAAAAAGAGGAGTCTGATGTCTCCTTTGAGACAAACTTCACACATGTGCAGCTACCTCTCTCAGCTAGATGCTGCCGAAATGAAGATCTGTGCAAAGTACAAATTGCATTTTCAGAGAAAGCAGGACGTTATTAAGACAGAAGACGACATTTAGTGGCTGCACGTTTGTGCTTTTAAAATATTAATTTAATCCTTTAAAATATGTATTTACGCTATTGAGGCAGTTTAATTGCAAATATTTTTCTTAGGCAGTTATCTTTGATTATTCTTGTAAGGCATGGTCTATCTCCAGATACTTGTTTAAAGAAACTAGAGTTACCAATGTTAAAGGGAAATAAAGGAAAAAAATGTTTGTACATTTTCTGCATCGTCGATTTAATGCAAACTGGTTCTAGAGGCAGGGCTTCATTTTGTTTATGGCATCATAACTGTACAACTTCATTTATTGCTGTAATGATAGACAGAGCAATAAGTTGGATTATTGCATATTTCTCAAGCTGAGAATCTACCAAGCTCATTTAGAATAGTGGTAGATGCTGGGACTGGTATCTGCAACATGTCTTGAAATGTGTTATTAAAATGTTATGTTACAACATACTTGGGGTATATTCAGGAGCGAATTGGCCATTAGGAGGTTCGGGAGGTTTTAGTAAACTTTCTGATTGTCTGTATCGGGCTGAACTGGCCGGTGGTCAGAATATGTTTTTGCCCCTTAAGGCATAGCAGTGCTGCTGCCCTCGCAGGTGCTCCATGAAATGTTAGACTGGGTCAGTCTGATATCTTGCATACTAAGGGGAAGTACGAGTGGCCCCTTGTTATTTGAAAGGAATAAAGAGAAGCAGGTTAAATTAGCCAGCATGCCAAAAAAAAAAAAAAGGAGCGAGAGATGAGTGGGGCTGAAAAACTTGGCTGAATTGGCAAACATTTTTCGAGGCCAAATCAGTGACAAAGAAGAACCAAGCTGCAGGACTTCAGCAGGTTAGCATGTAGCACGCTGCCTACATGGTTCTATCGTCCCATCCCAGATTTGGCTTATAGTTTTTGGATGTGTTCAGGGCACACAGAAAATTTAAGTCAGCATATCTTTATGCCATATCTGCATTAATAATTCATCAGTTTGATCAATTAAAGTAAATTCATATTGGCTGACCTGAAAATGCACACATTTCTTGATTGCAAAAGAAAACATTTAAAACGAAAGTCTGAGTTCAAAGTAAAAAAAAAAAAAGATATCTGAATATACAGACTATACATCTAGTTGTCGTCTTTTGTTTTTTGTTTTTTCATTAAATTGTGGTTGTTGTTTTTTTACCAGTTCTATAAAAATACAATCAGTAATTTGCTTTGTGTGTTTAGTGCTTTTGAGTTAGTTTTTGTTTTGTATTTGTGTTCTAACACGGGGTGGTTTGCAAAAGTGCTATAAAGTTTATCTTTTCCCATCAACTCTGGTTAGTTTCCCTGAACCCTGCTGAAGTAAAGCATTGCCTCAGCATGATGCTGCCACCAAGATGTTACACTGTGGGGATTATGTGCTCAAAGTGATGTGCAGTGTTAGTTTTGTATGAAACAATGTCCTAAACAAAGTTGAGGCATAGTCATGTCACCATGTGAAACGCGTAGGTTGTTACACAAAGGTTGATGTTTTCAAGCCTTTTTGTCTAATTATGATGATTTCCTGCTTATAGCTGATGAAAATGTGACGTTTAAGATTATATTATTACATCAAACCAAAAGAAGACACATTTTTTTGTGGAGAGGTACCAGCCTCAATCGAGCATATATTTTAATTTATTGGATATAACTGTAAAATGCAGAGACGTGACCCTGTCTTAACTTTTTCCTTTGCCGTTTCTCCCAGCGCGCTCTATGTGGTGGATTTAAAGAAGTTCCGTAAGATTGCAGCCGGAGACAGACTGAGGGGTCAGTACCAAGCTTTAAGCCAGGACCCAAACAGTCTGTCAAACCTGGACCAGGTGCATAAACCCATCCATCAGATTCAATAGATACTAAGTAACTGGTTATTCATAAGAATTTGTATTTATAAAAGCTTTAATCATTTGCTTTGTCATTTTTTTAGGACCTTCCTAATAACATGATTCATCAGGTGGCCATTAAGTCACTTCCACAGGAGTGGCTGTGGTGCGAGACGTGGTGTGATGATGCCTCTAAAGTGACAGCTAAGACTATCGACCTGGTGAGTCCTGGTAACATTTAAAGTGTATTAATCTCTCTGGTCTTTAACTTTTTGTTGCTAAATATATCGTTTTGATATTTATTTCTGACCTTTACCTAAGGCAGCGCGACCATATAAAACATAAAAACCTTGATAATTTTGGTCAATATTGAAATAATTAGCTAAAAAGATTATTCACTAAGTTGTTCTTCCTTAGAAGTTACTGATAATCCATTCAAATGTAGGGTGTTATTTAAAAAAAACCCTAATAAAATAAGATATTCATTGCCCTAAATCTGATTTAATCTGAGAGCGCTGAGAGGATGAGACATGAAGAAACGCCACTTATTTTACTGTTATAGACACACAAAAAAAAGGATAGTAAGGAATTATTTTACATGCAGTTATTCACTACTGAAGCAATAAAATTGAACTTGAATACAAAAGCAACAAAGACATGTGAAATGCTTTTGGTTCCCAAATGTCCGAGTTCACACAACATCCAGTAAACATGCAGACTTTAGTGGTTCATACCTGCATAAAATGATGCAATTCATGTATAACCTTAACCAATGCATTGTGATACAATTTGACTTTTTACATCTATTGTAAATTATCAGTGTACTAATTTAACAAATACACATATTTATATAGATGTTCATTCATGTAATAAACAGGTAAATTCTTAAAGTTGACTCTGGATTTTCTATTTCTTTAATCAGATTTAGTCTGGTTTTTTTTTTTTTTTTTTCTACAAAGTCCTTTTTACCTTTCATGTTGCAGTGCATTGCATCTGCTGAGGCACTATAATGTTTGAGTGTATTCCCATCCACTAATGTCCACAAGGCACTTGGCATTTAGCAGGCAACCAGGCAATCCTGCAGTGTCCTAAACTAATTTGGAGAATTACTGGATGTGCTCCAGCGGACTGAAATAGGAAGCATTGTCTCACTGCGGTGTAGGTCACCACTTGGTAACTCAGATACAAGACCGGGCGTAATGTCCTTTTAACCAAATTGGAAATCAAATTAGGTGCAAATGCCTGTCGCAGACTGCCCTGGGAACTGGGGAGCCGACTTGTACGGACAAAGTGCCACTGGTGATGTGTGAGCGATGTGTTGGTCTGTTTTTCTGGTGCAGTGCAATAATCCTAAAACCAAAGAGCCCAAGCTGATGGCTGCAGCGAGGATCGTGCCTGAGTGGGTAGATTATGACAAGGAGATAAAAGAAATGCTGAGACGATTCCAGGAACAGACTCCAACCCCCTCACTACATAAGAAAGGTAAAGGAGGAGGGAAAAGACGTCCTTCCACAACGCTTTCCTGTTGTATTAATCAAACTGCAGCCTTTGTCTGTTATTCCTCGGCACGACTTAACCTTTTCCGCATCTAGATTTTTTATTTTTTTTTTCTCTCGCGTATTAAGTGCTCATTTTCGGCATTTCTTTCCTGCAGCAGAGAACCGGCGGGATGAACTTTAGCGTCTGCCAGAAGCATGGTGAAGAGGAAGCAGGCAGCACCTTTTTGCACGCAGGCCACCTGTGAAGCTTGAAGACAGACAGTTCCAGCTAAACATAGCTGTGGAGTGTTACATCCCCAGCCGGATGAAGAGGATGTGATATTTTCAGAGATGTCATTTCTGCTTCTGAAGTCGGTAAAAATCTCACAAACTCAGCACAGGATTTAATTGTGAAAGGGCAGCCAGAAACCCACGGCTTGAGGTTCTACAGCCAGACAGCAATTATTGGAGAGTCTTGGAAACACAATGTTCAAAGCACCACATCATGTTTGTTTTAAGGGAAGCATTTGGCATATGTTGCACTGTACTAGAAGAGAAGGCACATTTCTAAGTATATTTCAGTATTTAAAACATAACACACACGCCTGTCTGGGTATTGTTCTCTATCTGAACCAAGTGGAGACGATGTTGCCTTCGTCTGTAGTGCCAAACCAAAGTCGACTTATTAGATTTCACAAACTGCATTATAGACAGTCCGCCTTTTGTTGAACTCCACCCATCTATAACTGATCACTCCTCACTTGGCAACTTCTACAAGCTGCATGTTTCAGTAGTTCTTACCTTTTTTATCTGCATGTCTGTTTTCTCAATAGCAGTTCACATATCATTCACTATTTCCTAATAACACAACCATAGAAATCCCACCGCAGTTACCTGCTTTTAACTGGTTGTTTTTTAAGATTTCACGGCAAATTTTTTTGTCGCATTTTATAAATGCAACTACATCGGTTGTAGTAGGTTATCTTTACAGGGGAGAGAATTTAAACTTGGAAACTCGAGATGCATGGATGGACATAATTATGTAAGAACCAGTATAAAGTGCTCCAATTGGGGTGACTTACTTGGTAAATTCTGATTGCATCATGTAGGCAGCAGGGAAGGTAATGCAGTCTTAAAATATGAATTTTTTTTTAAGTTTGTTTCCTTTTCAAGACTTAGAAAATACTTTGATCCAGATCCACAATATTCCTATTGAATAGTCTTACAACATTTTTGTAATGAAAAGCTTGAAGAATGGCTTAAACTAACTCATTCACGCATTTAAACGTTAGAAGGAATGTTTAAGGTATTTTTAATGTTGTAAATTCCTCAACAGCTGAACTTGTAGATGCCCCTGCAATTTAGTATCAACAATTTTTTGTTTTACCAGAATCTCTCATTTTCAACATCTGGAATCCAACTATATGCACACATTCAGATAACTTTCATCCAAAAACCATTATCAGTAGGGAGGAGTTTATTTACCAGCTACTTATGTGTACCGTTTCTTTAACTGCTGGTGTACGCAGAGTACGTGCTCAGAGAGAAGGCAGCCAACGGGGGAAACCCAAGTGTTTACAGAGTGGAGTTGGACAAATGGTGGTCTGTCTTTGGTACTCGGCTTCAGTTTTCCCAAAGAATCCTCAAGTCATGTTTTTATAGGTAGCATGTCAAAGTTTAACTTATTTCTGTGTTAATTATGTGACTTTTTCAAACATCCAGTGATTTTTGCCTCAGGATTAAGAGAACGTGTTACTGCTCAAATCAAGCCAACATGTTGTGTTTTCACTTAAAAAAATTAATGTTTTTAAACAAGTTTATGCAGGCTGCTCTCAGGACACCTTTGTTTTATTGTAAAATGTAAAAAAAAAAATCAATGTTTATTAATATTATGTAATGAGAGGGTGGATAAAAAAAAAATAAACTTTTGCTATAAAATCTAAGTTCTTATCTCACAGGTCATCAGTGGATGGATGGATTCAGTAAAGTATGCATATTTCTAACTACATACAAGGTGCATTTTCCTGTCTTTTTTTTTATAGCAATTCACCAAATCCAGATTCATGTACATAAATAGTTTTTTTTTTATTTACAGTTCAACAAAAATCCATTTATATAAAAAATAGTGTTTATGAATAAATTTTATCAGGTGAGTGGATGTGAATTGCAGCGTGTGCAACACATGGAAACGATCCGAATGTCAGAATGAACTTCATATGTTGACAAATGACAAATAAGCCGCTTCACACAAGGCAGAAACAGATATACCCTCCCCACCCCCCGCCAGGCGACACCCGAGGTTGCATTATTCAACAACAGAGATGAGTCTTTAATTAAAGTCACCATTCGCTCCACATTTTTCTGACAGTTAGGAACTGACATGTTTTTTTCATGCCAGTGATCTCCCTTTCAAAGAGGGAGGAGAGGAAAATCCACTCCAGTTATAGCGGACTTCTCAGTTGTAGCTAAATTTGAAGTTGAAGGGTCCAGAGCCGAACGGGTTGAAACCTTGGAAGCCGTGGAAACCTCCGTGGAACGGGTGATGGTGGCCCTGCTGGCTCTCTGGATCCATGGGGTCTTCGCCGTGGTCAAACTTGGTTCTCATTTCTGAAAAGCACACATTTATCAGAGGTTCTGGTGAAAATGAAAACATCATCTTTTTGTTAAAAAGACGATGGCTAACTTGGCTAAAATGCTGAGTTGCGAATACAAGTAAAACGCTACTGTCTCTGAAATGGGATTCATTCTGACTGAGAAATGTACACAGTTTAGGACGTGAAATCTTTTTCTTGTTTGAATCAGCCAGGCTTGACTGTGTGATGACAATAATCCAACAGGACAAAATAAATACCAGTAAGGAGCCATTTTCTGCAAGATGGGCACTAACAGCATCTCAGACTGTGCAGACGTCGTCCTTACCGGGATTGGTGAGAACCTCTTTAGCCTGAGCGATGTCTATGAACTTCTTCTCTGCTTTCTTCTTCTCCTCCGGGTCCTGGAAGTTGTCAGGGTGCCACTGTTGAGCCAGTTTTCTGTAGGCACGGATAATCTCTTTTTTCTGGGCAGTTCTGTGAGCGTGAAGAGAGCTTTATCAGCACATTTTATAAAAATACGAACATCTCAATGTCAACATAAGCTGCAGCTAAAAATACTTTTGGTTTCTAAGTTGGTGTTCCGGTTCCTGTATAGAAAACTGAGTATTTTCAAAAGTATAATGACTCAATAGTGGCTCAAGTAGTCTTTGATTGTAGGGATTTTCTTTTTGTAAACTTGAATGAAAAACATTCCTTCCTGACACATGCTTAATTAGAATTAAAACATTTCAATTTTAATTAATGCTCCCCTAAAAAAAAAAAAATCCAAACTAAATTTCCAAAATCCAGCGATCACAGCACGGACCTCTTCACTCCAAGAATCTTGTAGTAATCTCTCCTTTGTGACTGTTTGAGAAGTCGCTGAGCTTTTTCCAGACCTTCTTTGATCTCATGGTCGTTCTCGCTGTGTTTTGCTGCAGTCTCATAGTCTTTAATGGCTGGAAAGAAAAAGAGAAAAATAATGTTTAATACCTCTTTTCCTTTTTGTAACGTTAGTACTGAAAACTTCTATGTGTTTTAGTGGGACTTTGTCAGACCAACACAAAACTGAAAAAAGGATTAAATGATGTTCAAACGTTCAGTCTCCTCTACTTCAGCACCCTTAAATAAAATCCAGTCAGTAGAGTAAGTAGAGTCCACCTGTGTGTAATTCAATCGCAATATAAATACAGTAAATGGTGGAGGTGGGAAGATGAATGGACAAAAAAAAACATTTAAGATCAGTGTTTCTCAACCTTTTTTGGGCCAGCGCCCCCCTAGCCTTTATCCAGGTCCCTCACCGCCCCCACCAAAAGATTTGCAGGCTACTTCGCACTGACCATTATTTTATCATTAATATTACTCACTATTGTAGATGTTTGATTTTTATGCTTGTTTCTGTATTTATCATCAAAAATAATTTCCCAGAGAACAAAAAAGCCATGTGAATAGAAATTATTTTCACAGGCATCTACAAAAAATGCAATGAACATTCAAGTTAAAATCGGTAGGCCTAACAGCAGCCAATCAGAGTGGAAAAAATATTCTTATGTTGTGCCATTTTCTAGTTGTTAAATATTACACAAAATGACCAGATAAAAGATGATCAACATGCCATTTTAAACTTTGAACTATTTGCAAAACGACTGAGCTCTGCAACATTAAAACATGGATAGAACTGTAACTACATTAATCATACCTCTTCTTCTCTTCAGTGTTTGTCATTTTCTGGTGCAGCTCTGTGCTGCCTTCAGGAGAATGGGACATCAGACTATCATCCATAAAATTTCACTTCATTTATTGTTCAGACCAGAGCTTTCAGTGGAAAAACAAAAGTTCCAGGTCATTTTAATGCCATACAAATATGAGACAGAAACATGGATTATATCTTTATATAGACCTGTCTATTGATTATAGATTAATAGTTTTACTGGACAGAAATGACAAAGAACAAATCTGGTTCTTAATCAAATCCTAATGAGTCAAACTGAAAGTGTCATGGAGTCATCAGCCTCATGACATTAGCACCGACATGAAAAATAATATTGAAGAAATAAATATATCAAATCTAATTAAAAACATAAATAAGTGATAAGTTCTTTACCGTTATGGTCTGTAAGATATATTTATTCTTAGTCCTAGATGTGGTCTCAACAAACCCACGACATTTCAACAATATTATTTTACCTTTTATGTGGAAATAGTGTCCTCTGTATTAATTATTGCTAGAAAGGTCTTGCCATACCAGTTTATTCCTCTGTATTTATTCTTGCATTTTGTTCTTCATTCATTTCCATTTAGTTTCCTTTGATTATTATTATCCTCTCTTGGTTTATTGCTATGTCCACTTTAGTTTCTTTCCTGTTGCTAGATTTATTTTATCGTTTATTGACCATCAGTAATCTCACCACCTGCTGCGCCGCCTAATCAACACATGATGTGTTTCACATCATGTGTTGATTTTTCACTGTTCAGCGTCAGATTCTCTGTTTTTATGCCATAATTCACATCTAGTTCGTCGTTCCATTTTATGTCCCACTTCTCCTGTTTCATAGTTTTGCATTATGTGGCCGTCTTTTTTTTTTAAGCCCCTAAGGTGCAGGGCGGTCGGGAAGAGTATCGATGGGGAAAAGGCAGACTGACATAAACCTTTTAAAACAACGGAAACAATTTCTGCATTCTGATTATTGAAATTTAAAAGTGCTGTGTTGTTCTATCACCCCCGTTTCATACCGGACCACTCACAGCTCCGGTGTTAACGCTATAAAATGAACGCTCTTCATCGTGGTATCACACATGGAGGGATTTCTTTATTTAAATGGGTTCATTTTTCAGAGGGATACACAGTGAGGGTGTCGTGATTTTAGCTACCAGTAGCAGGAGAACAGAGCTGCGCCAAAAATCTAACAGAAGCTACAAACACTGAGTAGAAGAAGAGCTGCCATCGATACAGTTGCAGCCAAGCATGTTTTAATGTTACACAATACAGTTTTACCAAGTTGCTCAAAGTCTAAACTGGTATTGTTGTGCATTTAAGGTGTAAAGTTTACCTTCGACTAAATGCCCCCAAAGAAATCCCAGCGCCCCCTTATGTAAAAATTTCCACCAGCGCCCCCTGCCGTCCTCTGAATGCCCCCTGGGGGGCGGTATCGCTATTTTAGAGGCTTAAAAAACAATTGGGACTGGGGTGGAAACATAACTAGAGCTTCTACCGCATTAAAGCATATTGATGCCTTAGAACAGCCTAGTCAAAGTGCAGACTTAAATAAATTTCATTCCTTGGCAAGACGTTAAAGACGTTCTCCATCCACTGAGCTTGAGCCACATGACTTTCCTAATACATCATAATCATGAAGAAGCTTTGCAAAAAATAAACGTACCCCACGTCTAAACATACAGTCCTTTCAGAGACAGAATTTTTTTTTATTTAGTCACTTTACTGAAATTAAGAATTTGTGGCAAACTTAAGGAAAATCAAATGCTTCAAGCCTGCGTTTCTCCGTGTGACTGAACAACAGGAGGCTAAAAGAGTTGTTTTAGGAAACAGCAGCGCAGCATGCAGAACACGTGAATTCAATTTGAGCCAGCCACATCACTCCAAGAAAAAAAAAAAAGTAAAAAAATAACAGAGGAGGCAATCACAGCGATGCATGTTAACAGCAGCTGGTACGCATGGAAAAAGGCTCCTCCAGGATATTACATTATTGCCTGGCTGACACAAAGAGCCAGTGGTCTGTGCTGATTTAAATGCATCTACTGACTGAGAAGTGATTAATTAAAATGGCTTTTTACTGTAGATTGCATGCAGAGGTTTAAAAGCAGCCGAAAGTGCTTGTGCCTGAAAGAAAGAAAAACAGAACTGATGAATTCAGAGGGGTGCTTTTTTTTGGAAAAACAGAAAGTAAAAAAAAAAATATATATATATATAATTTTTTTTTTTCTTTCTGCCTAATTTGAATAAACTGCACTGAGGACCAAAATAACCCAGATATGCTAAGCAAATGTCAGGAAAGCTGACAAGTTATTCAACTTGATAAGAAATGAGAGTGGAGGAAGAAATGGTTTATATAAACTTGTGAGGAAAACAGTAAATCTCCTCTAAGGGATCAGCAGATGGATTACTACACCTTAAAATGTCAAGCTGCTTTAAATAAATTACTCAAGTTTCCACATTCAGAAAGTGCTGAAAACTACCCAAATATCTAAGGTGTGTTGTGGTGGCGCAGGGGTTAAGCACAACCCATGTATGGAGGCCTTAGTCCTCGACGCAGCCGTCGCAGGTTTGATTCCCGGCCTGGCGACTTGTGCTGCATGTCTTTCCCCATCTCTCATTACCAACTTTCCTGTCAATTAACTATCAAATAAAGGCCACTAGAGCCGATAAAACCTTTAAAAAAAAACCTACCCAAATATCTGCCATTATTTGCCTTTAGTAGCTCCCATCGCTTCATAAATGTTGGCCTACATGCTCTTGCTTTATCGACGTCACATTAATTTAATAGGTTCCATCTGCAGCTTCTTCCCTCTCGATATAAACTCATTCAGCAGGAAGCAGAGGCGGCTTCAGGCTGCTTGCGAGCGCAAGTTTGGCTGCTTTGTGCTGTGTTGATCCTGCGAGGCGAACCCAGGTGAATTAAACGCCCATGTGTTCTGACACATTAAAGGCCCACATGCGGTCCGCCGTCTCTTAACGGCTGATGTGCTCGAGTCACGTTAATGACAGCACAGATTAATCTCAGCGAGGGTTTTTTTTCTCGGGGATGTGATGGTGGGGGATCTCGAAGATGAATCTTATTTCTTCTTAGCCGACTTTACAGAATGATAGGGTTTATTGGAGAGTTTTACAAGATGTTTTTTTGAATTATTATTACAAAAGGTTTGGGGGTTTGTTAAGACCTGGAAGGAACTAAAATAAAGGAGCAGGAGGCTGAAATTAATGTTTTGTTTTGTTGCAGCCATTACTCCATTTATGTGCATACTGACCTTTACAACTAGCACCTATGAGATGTTGGCTCAGTAAAATTTAAAAGTGAAACCTAACATGACTTAACATCCTCAAGGGGGTTTGAAACATGAATGTCTAACGTGCTTTCTTTCTGTTTTGAAAATTGTTAGTAAAGAATAAAGCACAGCTCTGAATTGGAAAAAGTGTTTTTAAAGCATGTTAATTCACAGCTGCCCTTCAATGCATAAAAAAAATCATTTGAAAGTTTTAGTAATTAAATTAAAAAAGTAAAATATACATTTTTGTTGACTCATTATTGTAGCTAATAACAATAATTTTACATTTAGGGTGCAAAACTTGATCGATATTCCACTAATATATATTAAAAAATTACGCAATTGTGCCATTTCCATTAAATAAGATCCTCCGACTACTTCCTGTTGTCTTCTTCGTGGTCTGCACCAAAGGCAACATCCTGTCACTCGTGTGATGCTAAAAACAGTATTTCCATTACAGTTTTGCAAAACAAGCCAATGTTGACACAACTGAAAAATCATTGTAGCACCAAAACTTTTCACAAAAATCTAGAGTTTTTTTTTTTTTTCCCCAAAATTGCCATGTTTCCATATTGCATAATGATGTGGCCAATGAAAACACAGCTGCTGTTCTGCTAACGAGCTATCATTTGATCCAGGTGAGTTGAACAAGGAAGAGAACTTAAACAGGCAGGATCCCGGCCCTTGAGGACTGACTTTGATGGTCAGATGGTCACCAGCACACACAAGGAGAGTGAATCCATGCTGAGGAAGCAGATCCTTTACAGAGTGCTGCATTTGTGTGCACAAATAGAAAGTTGAGTGGAAGAAAAAAGTACACAAGCAAAGTCCATTTAGGAAGTTGGGGGAGACTTAAAGTATGAACTTCAGCAGGAGTCAGAGCTTCAAGAGTAATCTCAATGAGATATACCCAATACATTGGCTACGTCTGACATTCATCGTGTTAAGCCACTCCCAAAATAGAGATATCACCAAGAGTGTCTGATCTGGGTTAAAAAAAAAAGCACTCAGTTGTCCAGAGTCGTCTTTTTAGATAAAAGTACATTTTACATTTCACTTGAAAATGGAGGAATCAGAGTCTGGAGGAGGAGTGGCACAGAGACACGCAGTCCTAGGAAAAGCCACGATTCTGTGCAGAGAACCTGATTCTGAAATACTAACGTCAGGACTGTTAACTGCTCTTATGCTGTGATCCAGCAGGGACCCCTTGTGGTAAGACTGTGTCATTACAGTTACCATCAGCGGGAGCCTTTTGTAGAAAAGTGAAGACATCCAATAAATAAATAAAAACATTTTTCAAAAGCTTTAGATTAGTTTTAACATCATATTAAAGGCATACATATGAATTCAGTGTCAAATGGTAAACCGTATAAAGATTGCATCCACTACTTAAAATATATGCTTTCATGACAAAAATGTTTTCTTTTATCAAATCAACAAGTTTACTTAGAGTTAAGGAATCCTATTATTCTGATGCAAAAAGATTTAAAAAGACAAGCTTAATAATTAGCTTATAGTACATTATTCATACTCCTGATTCTAATAAAAGAATATTCTCTTCACTGTAGCTCTGGCTTTATGTTTGAACCTCTGGCCCAGTCTCAATTCTTTTGTAGAATTTTCTTCAAAAGCATAATGCTGCCACCACCGTATCTCTAATCTTTAATTGCAAATAGGACTAACGTTCTCCAACAACCCTTCTAGGGTTTATTTCTGTAGCCATACAGAAATAAATTACACACAGTTTATTTACTAAACAGGCAACTCCAGAAGGAGTTCAGTTTGCACTACGTTTTCTGACTTTCCTTCTGCTTGGGAATTATGCATCATTCTGTGTTGCCATCACTTAATGAAATACACTTAAGTTTTTGGTTGTAACAAGACAAAACATGACTATTAAAACTTTTGCTACACACTGTATATTTTCTTTATTAAAAGGTAGAAGTGTTTTAGCCGTTTTCTTTGTTATAATCAGATATCTGTCAAGATATCCGAGTACACACGCAGGAGAAAAATAAAGAAGTTTCAGACAGAGTTGAAATGTAAGAAATTACAGCGCGGTGGAGCCAGCAGGCTTACCTTCTTCATACTGTTCGTCTTGAACGTAGGCCTCGGCTCTGTCCTTCAGCACATTCACGTTCTCAGGATCCGACTGCAGGACTTCGCTACACGCCGAGACCGCCCTGCCCCCCTGCTGAGCCTGCTCAGAACACAAACCCAAACACAACGGTTCAGTTAATATTCCTGTAAACAAAAAAAATAATAAAAAAAAACTACAGAGTGAGTTTTTGAGGCAGCAGTGAGGGCTCCGACCTGTGAAAGTGCGTGGCAGATTCTCTCCTTGGCCAGAGCGGAGAACTGGGGAACATTGGGCTCGGTCTTCATAACGGCTTCATATTTACTCACTGCCTCCTCAAACCTTCAAGATCAGGAGGACATGTCAGCCAGCAGAAAACGCTGCACGGCGTGCAGCATCATTCTCCAAGTGCAGTCTTATGAACACTGTGCATTAAGTCAAATTTGATGAGACAGCCGTTCACGTTAAGATAGGATTTGCAGGCATGTGTATGAAACCAGAAAGTGGGAGTGCTTCAGGATTTCAAAAAGAGACTATAGCTGATGTGACCTCTGGTATTTAGAGGGGATATTTCATTCTTACCATACCATAAAAGATAATGAAACATATTCAGGCCCTTTGAAGCATTTCACCTTAACCATTTCAAGCCAGCACACATTTTCTTAAAGCGACGGTCCGAAACACAAACCTCTGCTCTCGGATGAGCTCCTCTGCAGACTGGATCTGTTTGTTGAGCTTCTTGACCTGTTTGTAATGGCTGAAACACTGCTTGTGATCCGGATCCAGCTTCAGGCACTCGCGCACCTCACTGCGGGTCACAGGAGATGAGCAGACTTTTTATGCTTTCTTTTTTTTTTTTTATTACAGAAATATTTCACTGGTTTCTTGCTACATTTACACTGCGCCAAGTGCTTGAAATGACTGACTTTCTGGCTCTAATAACCAAGAGAGAGTGGCATATTCAAGCAGAGTTATGGTGTCTTGCAGAAGTATTTATGCGCCATAAAGTTCTTCATATTCTGTCACATTATAGCCACAAACTTCAAATCATCTTTTAGGAATGTAAATGCTTTTTAAACTCTTATTAATAAAAACCTGCCGTCTTTACTCAGATACCCTTAAATTACCTTCCGACTTTACTTTGTAGGTAAAGTCAATCAGTTTGCAACTGAAATTCATGGTTGTAATGTCAACACAGTTCAATCGATGTGAAGATTTCTGCAAAGAACTGCAGGTTGACTAAAGAATATCAGCAAATATTTCTAAAAAAATCATTTCAGAAAGAGTGCATATGTGGCAAAACAAAACTCACAAAGGCCCTCCTTACTTGAGTGACATCTCGTGGTCTCCGAGGTTATAGTAGATGGTGCTGAGCTTGTAGAAAGCCTGGGTGTTGTCGTTCTTCAGCTTGGACAAAGCTTTGAGGTCGCTGATGGCCTTCCCCATCTCTCCCATCTGAATGAAGCACTCTGCTCTCATCTCACGAGAGGTCACATCCCAAACGCAGGTCTGGGGGAAACGGGCAGAGGCAAACATTTGCAGGCGACTGCTTCACAAACACGGTGAACGCTCTGCAGTAATAAACAACAGAGGCGATGCATCTTACCTCAATTATCGCCTCGAGCTGGGCAGCGGCTGTCATGTAGTCTCTGCTGTCATAGCTGCGGCGCGCCTCGGCCACAAGCCGCTGGAGTTCGTCGGACTTCGCCAGCTGGCTTGTAGCTTCCTTCTCTTCTTTGTCCGAAGGGTTGGATTTGAGCTGGAACGTTTTAAGGCGAGGCATTGCGTCTCTTAGTTATGCTTAAATTACAACCAGAATGAGGAAGATCTGAATTTGAAATGTTGCAGGCTCAACAAGGACCAAAGAAACCCTCCGAAAATCACAACGAAAGCTGACTTCCAAAGTCACCTACGATTTCCCTGCCATTGGCTGCCTCCTCTCCAAACATTGCTCCTTGAACCCATTAGCCGTAAAGATTCTCATCATATTTACCAGAGCAATATCTGCTAATGACTGAGATGCTGCATAGGAAGACCCAACCACCCTTTCAAGGGATTCCTGCAAACTCAGCTGAGAGTGGAAACATAAATGTGATGCATTAGGTTAGACTACAGCTGCAGACTGCTGAAACAGCAGGACAGCGTCCACCTCTGGCCAGGTTACTTGGCGTTATTACAGTAAAAGGTTTCACCACCTTAAATGGACTTTCCAGAGGGACTGCAGCTCATCTGGCAGTAAGGAGGAAATTCAAACAAGGACTTTCTGTTTTGACATTGAACCATTGTTTATTTTTTTGTGATTCTTTAAGTAAAATCACTAATCTTGAAAAAGAAATAAGTCTTCCCTTTTATTTAAAAGTGAATATTTCTGATCTGCATAATGAGTCTATCTGTACGGATTGCTGAAGAAACAACATCAACACTGGAAGCATTGTGTCAGGCAAACATTTTGTTTTAATGAATATGGTTCTTCCTCGTGATTTTGTTTATACTCTTACGACAAATGATGTTTGGATGAACCTGAAAGCCTTTCAACACTCAAATGGGATTCGAGTAGTTTGTATCTCAAAACATGGTACAAAAGGACAGCATCACATCCAAGGTGATAAGAAAAAAAAATGAAAGAAGGACAATGCATAATAAACCGTCTGAAGGCTATTCAAAATGTTGTTTTCTTTTGTTTTTTTCCAATATGCTTTTCCGGGTAACCTTCTACTGAGACACTCATAAAAAAAAACCCATAACTAAACTCATCATTCTGCCGAATCTTATTGTAGAACCAATAATGTTGATCCAATCAAGCAAACATTACAAGGTAACTCTGCTCAGTATATTGTTCAACAAATGTTCTCTTTTGTAAAGGAAATGTAGCCTTTTTTTTTTTTTTTTTTTTTTAAACTTGCTGGAATGAGGGAGATCAGGTTAACAGATCAACACTGACCCCTCCTGGACAAGTCTTGCTTAAACATGAAACTACACCTACCACCTTCTTGAAGTCACTTTCTGCTTCGTCCAGCTTTCCCTGCTTCAGCAGAAGGTTTCCTCTCTGAAGACGTGCCTTTTAAAGAGAAATGGAGGTGTTAGATTTTGATCTACTGCAAAAAAGAAAAAGAATTACTAAACCTGGCAGCGCAATATGACAAAACATAGGAGTAAAAAGTTATTTCTGGTTTCAAAGATAAAAACTCACAGATGTGAAGTCTGGTTTGAGTTCAATGACTCTGCTTAGGTCTGGCAGTGCAGACTTTGATTTTCCCATCGCAAGAAACACTGTAGCCCTCCTGTAGTACGCAATATAATTCTTGGGGTCTCCATCTGGGTACATGGCAGAAAATACAACCACACACCTGTCCTAAAATGCATTTTATTGAGTAAAAATAACATGCTTTTTTATTTACAGTACTCACCCACAGCAGCATGAAAATGTGAGAGGGCATCAGCCAGCTGTCCAGCAGCAAGCAGCTTCTTTCCCATTTCCATGTGATTGTCGACACTTCCATCCTTCCCACATTTCACTCCTGGAAACACACGAAGAGATAACAATGTATGCACACACACACACACCCAGTCAGGCCCACAAGTTTTAAGAAAAGCAAAAAGCATTGCTTTTCACAAAGTTTGCTGCTTGAGTGCAAGGATTATTTGCTTTACTTTTATTTTTTACTTTCTGAAATATCCTAGTCTGGTTTGTTAAAAGTTTTGGATTTACTGTGAGAATTGTAGTTATTCAATTATGAAATTAATACTAAAAAAAAATGCATTTCACCTATTAATTGTAGACACACATATCGGTCTTATAATTGATTGTATTTGGCTCTTCCATCCCTTTAAATATAACAGCTGCTTACATGTGTTACCGCAGAGCCTGCTGCGGGCAGAGTTAGACCAGGTGTGAGTTCGCAGGTATAAAATAATGAAGCAGCCTTATGCAATCTGTCACTTTGCTCTTTAACTGCCATGCAGGAAACGTAGCAAAAATAACAGATGTCATAGCAGAGTAAACGGTTAGCTAATGTGAAGTATAGTTAGTAACTTTATTTTGATCAATTTCTTAAACTTATTTTGCAAAATCGATTAGAACCAAGTTGTTAATTGTACGATTTACATTTACGTTAATGACAAAAGTTATTTGTTTTAGTGCATTTTAAATTTATAGAATGTCTCCTGATCACTCTTTACAAAAAAATGCAAAAAAAAAATTGGAACAATAAAGTTTTTATTTAAAAAACAAGATTCCTATCGCTCTCAAACTTTATAACCGACCAGCTGAAGCTTTTTGTCTTTTTTTCCCCCACGGTAAAAGTCAGCTTATTTGTTTAGTAGTCAATATTGTTAGCTTTTATTATTTTCAGAGTCAAACACAGAGAGAAACTTCCAAACAAAAACAAGCTAAACCACTATAATTACCTAGCTCAAAGTGAGCCAAAACAGCTAGCCACCTAGCAAGCTAACAGCGTCAGAACTCCAATCACAGGTCAGTTTGACTTATGGATAACGGTTATAGTAAATGTCACCGTTACAAAGACAGTAACTATGGATATCTGAATAAAGCTAACTAGCAACTCTTACCCTCATATCGCATGTCAATCAAAACAAGAACATATGGGATGTAACTCAGTATCTTGTGGGCTACATGCTCGATGGACACCATGGTTGAATTTGGTCTTCTCTCGGTATATCCCAAGCTGTCAGGTGATGATTTACCAGATGCTTGGCTTAGCTCTCTGTGGTCCCATGTGTTGCTTTCCACGGTTGTGCATAGCTCCCCTGTTCTCCCCAGCAGTCACAGCACATCAGCACACTCCGCTGTCCGGTCGTGGGGGCCCCTGATTGGCTGGGTTGCGTGTTAAGCCCCGCCCATAACTCTTGGCTCAACCGAGAGCAGCCACGGCAGCACAAAACGGACTGTGCGTGCTTGGGAGTGTTCCTCTGCGATTCAGAGAGTACGTCCACCTCATTATTAGAGATAAATGACAGAAATATAGTGATGCAACATGACGTTCTCAACACCTCCCATGTTGAAAATTATAACTTACTCTTTTAGCTGTTTATCCTGCTTATTTTGCATGTGGAGGGTGATGGGAAAACCAAGTCCCATCCCATGCCAGCCTCAACTCTTTAGGATCTCTCTCAGGTTTTCTACCAGGATTACCCTGTATTTAGCATCACCCATCTTCTCATTCACATCAGCTCTGGCATGCTTATGAAGTAAAGCGTCCCCACAGCATGAATCTGTAAACCACCATGCTTTTACCATGAGAATGACTTGTCCACAGTGTTAGATATGCATGTAGGGTAAAAAGTTTCATTTGACAAGAGGACCTTCTTTGCTTCATCCTTACATGACAGACTTGTAGCAAACTGTAAACACAACTTGCTTTGCTGTGTTCTTCCCATTGTTCCATCTAAAAAAATAACTGATTCATGGAGGGCACTCGTATTTCTCCTGTCGACAAACTTTCACCTAAGTAGTGGATCTCTGTAGCTCCTCAAAAATATAATTAGTGCTCCCTCCTTTCCTCAGAATTTAGGTAGATAGACACAACTTTAGTTGATAGTTGTGTCATACTCTAGCTGTACTCCAGATATTTCAAATTCTTGTGTATCTTTTCAGTCAGTCATAACAAATGGCCCACTCACCACAGGTTCTGTTGGAGCTTTCCTCCCAGTAACTTGATGCAATCTGCTGGGTATACTAGATAGAAATTGAACCTGACTGGATTGTTTGCATTATCTCGTTTGATCTGCATGATTGTATTGAATTAGAGTACCAAGGGGTGTCAGGGTGTAGCAGAGACAGGGTACCATGGAAATACAGCGGCACACTTCTGTGGGATACTATATGGATCGCAGGTCGAATTAATATTTTGTTGTTTTGAGTTGAGGAGCTCTACTTTCTTGTATTTCTAAGGCTTTGTGGTAAGGAACACAGAGCAGTGCTTTGAATTGCATTTCAGTACACAAACAATTCTTGTCCATTAATTCTTCATTTTTACATTTTCTTCTGATTTCAATAAAGCTCTCGGATAACATTGTAGTGGTGATCAAATTTTTTTGATTAATCTAATGCATTTATACCCTGCTTTAAGATATTTAAAACTTAAATAAATACGGATACTGCCATTAGAAAATCTGAAATAGCATTTTTGTTACCCTTGATAAAGATGCATAAATGTAGGTCGTAAATTAGACCAAAGTAAATTTTGCTAAGTTTAAAAGTTTTGACATGAAAAAAGACAAAAACTATTTTATTACCTCAGCAAATTTAACCAGTTAACAAATATCCTAAGCAAAACAAACAAATTTGCTTCAAAATTTGCTTAATTGACTGATTGAATCTAACTTGTTTGAGTTGTAGTCATTTTATGAATTATTATCCCTTTGGAAATATGAGCAATCTTTAAAATCTGTCTAAGCAGTCAATTCAACAGTTTAAAATATAGCATTCAGTCTTTTGGGGTTATCATTTTGATGGTTTGTGAAAACCACCAAGTCAAAAAATATTCTACAGCAAAGAAAATGTTGCTGTCCAACACAAGGCATGAACGAATTTTACTCCGAAAGCCCTTCAAGTAGATACAGTGATGAGAAAACGTACGTGTTGAATGATCTGAAACATGTACATCTGACCGAAAAAAGCAAAAACAGATCAAATCTGTAAGGAGAGAAAATACTTTTCCATAAAACTGTAGGCAAAAATCAGACATAAGCCTTGCTGCCCGTCTTCCTTGTTGAGCTTGAGATGACGGAGATGCTGCTGTTTCTGCTTCCGCTGGAGCTCCTGGACTTTCTGGTTCCTGTGATCTCTGTGCGAGCCGATGATGCGTAGCTTTTTCTCGATGGGACAAACGTGTAAGCAGGGTACTCTGTGATGGGGTACTTCTCTGGCCTGTGAGGATCAAATTCAAAAGATATACAGTTGTATTTTAGAGAACAATGGAAAGGGCAAATGTTGTTTGTTTTTTGTACTTTTTAATATCAGTATCTGACCTTGATTTGAAGGCTTCTCTCCCTGCTAAGATACTGTAAATAAGGCCTCCAGCGATAAGTAAAGTGGAGCCACCCCAGCCAATGAAGACTCCAACACCTATCTCAAACCTGGTAACAGATGAAAAGAGAAAAACGCTACCGAGCTGTCTATTTGTTTTTTGCAGACAAAGGTTGGCTATTTAATGGGTTGCACATACTTCTGTTCCACATAGTTTGGGTTCTGAAACTCTGAAATGATTTTGTTTGCATAATATGAGAACGCCACCATTGCACACATTCCTGAAATGACATAGGGACATTACTTTAAATGCTGAAACACTGGGTTTACATCAGTGAGATCTTTCTGGGTTTTACCTCCTATTAGGTAGTTCATCCCTCCAGCAAAGGTTACTTTTGCGTTGGTAATCTCTGAGCCCCCAATCTTAGTGCACTTCATTCCCACTAAGACCAAGATGGATCCAAAGAAAGCCAAAATGATGGAGGTGATGATGAGAGCCCGGCACATATGAATGTCCCCTGTTGAAAAGCAAAAATAGTTTGAATATGTTATGCATTTCATCAAACAGGGTATTGGAAAAAGTACTCATACCCCCTGAACCACAAATCTCAATGTATTTTATTATGCTTTTTTTTTGTATTACATCAATACGCAGTTGTTCATAATAGAAAAAGTGTAAGAATAAAAAGATACATGGTTTTCTGGAAAAGTGATCCTTGCATTCCTGTTTATCCACTTGCTTTGATGCCCCTAAAAAAACAAATTCAATAATCTATCTTGAGAATGTACTTATTTTGCAAATTATCCACTTGTGTGCGATTTACCAGATCACACACAGGTGATATTAGTATAACTACATCTGTTTGTTTTTGAAGACTTCAGAGGTTTGTAAGTGGACATTAGAGAAGAAACAGAAGCAGAAACACCAAGGAACATATCAGAGGGGTCAGGGAGAAAGTTGTGAAGAGATTCTAAGAAGAATTGAAGATTTCACAAAAACACTATTAAATCTGTCATTGTCACAACTGCAAACCTACCAAGTAATTGGCCAGCTGTCTAACCTGAGAGCTAAGAGAAAGAGAGCATCAATCAGAGATGTATCTAATAGGTCGTTCGCTCAAATCATGTTATGAGAATGCTTTTCTTATGCGGACAACGGAAATTGGTCAATGATGGAAAGATGGGTGGAGCCAAATCCAGAATATTCCTTCAAAAAAAAAAACAGCAACAAAAAAAAAACATGTTAGGCACATTTGATTTCAGCCTCAAATAAAAACAAATTGACACTGAAGTGAAGTTTTGCTTCTGAGAAGGATAATGACCCTGAACATATATCCAGCACTGATGTGGAATAATCTAGATCAATGGTCCTCAAACTGTTGATCAGCGCCCTCAGTCCTTCATGTTTTAGATGCTTCTCTGCTTGACCACACCTGATTCAAATAATTGTTTTTCCTCCTCCTTATGCCATCAAGTCCTGCAGAAACTCTTTCAATCAGCAATTCTTTTAAGTTAGATCCATAGAATCAGAAAAATGGAGGACAGTGGCTCCTTGGGACCAGGATTGAAAAACACCGGTTGAGATCATTACTAAATCTAATTGGGAATGTGTGGCAAGACTGGAAAATTGTCCCAAGGACTAAGCTGGAGATATTTTTTGAGGAAGAATTAGCAAAAGTTTTTTTTATGTCTCCATCTTTAAAACCAGTAGAGACAAAGACTAGAACAACTTGCAGCTGTATTTGCAGAGAAATGTGGTGTTATTATAGAGGTGAATTCATGGTGTCCCTTGTGTTTCATTCACAATTATTCACCATTTTGTTAGAATCCTTTTTACAGAAATACACAATATAATGCACTGAAATTTGTCATAAGGAAAGAAATCTGAATAAGCTCAAAAGGTGTGAATACTTTTGAGAGGGTACTGTATGTTGTACTTACAATTCAGTGCCAGCATTGATGGGATTCCCTTGCAGTCAGAGGCTCCCGTGGAGTCAGAAACGCAATCTTTCCACAGGTTGGAGTAGTAGTTTGCTGCTGTCAGAACAACAGAGCTGACCTCAGACCAAGTCCAGATGTCAATGAGCTGAGTGGAACAGACCAAAATCCACCCGGCTACGCAGACCACAAAGCAGCCGATCTCTATGTACATCACCACAGTCCTGTAACCCATGTTGGCCCCCCCAGGTTCAGATGTAAAAATAACAATCCAAGCTTCTGAAATTCTGGAACGCCTCAGTTTCGGACCTGCTCACCTCTGCTCTAAGATGGAAAAGTACACTCAACCATGTTTGTGTACATCATCACATGTTTTGCCTTGAAGTGTACTTTGTGTTTTGTAAAGATCGGTTGAGCTATTATGTTTCATGTTTATACCCAGGAACCTTCCAGCATGATTTGGTTTTGGTCAGCTCTTTCCCTCAGAATTTATTAAAGTCAAATGTGGCACTTTGAGAGAAGATTCGTTATGCTTAAACAAGTTACGTTCTATGGTAATGTCCATGCAGTTCTACTAAATATGTTGGAGAAATAACAAATCAAATTGCCGCTCACTGAAAGTCAACAGAATGTCTTTATTATACAGATCATATTAACAAAATCAGCTTCTCCAGAAAAAGTGATACTCATAATGGCTGCTTTAAATCACAATATAAGCGTAAACACGATCAAAAACAGCACAACTTGGCAAACACAGAGCATGAGCTAATAACTTATTATTGATGCTTATCATGCGAAGGACAATTGATTTCTACCTAGAAAAACTGTACAACCTTTATATGAAAATGTCATAATTGAAAAGATACTCAAATAAAAAGGGCACAAAATATTCTTAATGCTCACTTGTTTGTCTCAAAACTGACAAGAAAGAGCAAAATGCCTTCCTTCTTTGTTCAAACATGGGTTTCAGATTTTTTACACTAGAAGGGATTTAAATTATTATTTTTTTTTAAATGGTCAACACATTTTATTGGTCAATATCTGATTTGATTTCTTTTTTATTCAAAAAAAAGTTTACTGTGATGAAAAAAGTAACATGTTAATTGCTTAGTTCTATACTTACACTTCTCCTTTTTGCACTGATTCACATCTTTTGTATTAGTTTGTTTTTAAGCAAGCCTGAAGACCCCTCTAGGGGATTTGTGTCCTGTTTATTTTAGTTTTGTGTGTATTTGCATAAATTAGGTACTGTTATTTTAGCGGCTGTTGCATGCTGTGTTTGTTCATAGTTTCTCAGAAGTGTCCCTGAGCCCATGGATGAGTTTCTTCAAATTCCTTAGGAGTTTGAAGTTTTCCCATCCATCCACTTATCTCTCACAAATCACGGTCAAAGTTGAAGATCAGAAATTTGGTAAAAATAGAAAGTTTTACTTTTTGACTCCACCCTGATAGCTTGGGAAATTACCCACTTTGCTGCAGAATAGGACCCAATCTGTCCATGAATTGTCTTCTCTAACCCATTGGCATTTCATGAGCAAAACACAGAGACACTTGAACCTCTGCTTGAGGGAGAGACTAGAGTGAGCACACCTCATTTCTCCAATTAAAAAACCACGACCTCAGACTTACAAGTTTAAAAATATTTGAACATTTTTATATCAATTTCACAACAATTCTTACTTGGTGTCATATGAATTGTTTAAAAATGGTGAAATCCAAAAACTCAGGCTTTGCCTTTATTAGCACCTAAACACCAATTGGCTAATTGATGATAAGCAGCGACGAAAAACATAGCATTGATAGAAAATGCTACAAAATCACTGCATTGAGTTTAGTCAGACATTATACACTTCCTCACAACCCTGCTGCAGAACTTTGCAAGTCTTGAAAGAGCTGCGGTACTACACAAATGCATCTCTTTCTGACAGTTTTGATGTAGCTTGAGACTGCTTTGAGATCTTGCTGCTTGATCGTCCTGAGGCGTAAGACCCATTGAGTCGGGAGGGTTGGTAGTATCCTGTGTACAAACTTCTTCCTCTGTAGGATGGGGGCATGTATGTTGGTCTTCCATATACCTCTATCACTGTTCTAAAAAAGCAAAACGTAAAGTTAATGGTCAACTTTTTACATACGAAAGAAGAGACGAGTGGTTGACATACCTGTTAGGGTATATTACTTTGATGACCGTCACAGCATACAGAACAGCTCCAAAAAATATTAAAAAACATCCCACCAAACCCAGAAATGTGGGTGGTCCTAATTCATACCTAAAATAAAAACAGAAAAGAAAAACACAATTCACATCTTTAATAATAAAAAACTGTTTTGATTAGTATATTCCTGTAGCGAAAAAAAAAAAAAAGCTATACCGTAATTCTCCCGCTGGTAAATTGGTAGCATAAGCTGATCTGGCAATTCTGTTGATGTATAAGCAGTAGGCAACAAGATTTGGCACACCTGTGTGGAAAGGTTTCGACGAAACTAAGAAATAAATGAAGGCAAAACATTTCTTCCATTTTTTTTTTTTTTTTTGAGAAAAACACATATGAACTCTTGTACTCACCACCAACAAAATGAAAAACTGCTCCAGAAAAGACCAGCTTGTCTTTGGTTGGTTCCGCTCCTCCGATGTAAGTGCACTCCATCCCAACAAAGCAACACACGACTGCAACAAATCCAATCGTCAAGCCGCACATTAGCAACCCCCGAACTGCCTGGACGTAATCTGTCAGCAACAAAAAATATTAAAAAAATGTTATTGGTTGTACTTTTGTCTTTTCTTGCTGTGAGAAGGTTCTGGGTTTATTAGATCCTGGCTTGGTGTCTGTCTGCACTCAGTTTGCATGTTTGAGTTCTTATTGTTTACTCTGGTTTCCTCTGCTTAGAGCCCTGAAACATGACTGTTGGTTTGCCTTGAGTTAGTTGGTTAGCTAGTTAGTCACTATTTAGATGCAGAGACCAGAAGCCCAGAAGACACTTGTGGATCAACATTGTTAGACTATCTTTTTAGATTCCTGTTCTCCCAACCCAGAAATAGAATTAGACCAGAGGATACTTAGCAACCCTGAAAAGGAGCACCTAGTTTACATACTTTAGATCAACATTAGATTATTTTTCTTCTTTTGCTCTTTTTCTTCTTTTTCTTTCCTTTGGTTTGTTATTTTGTTTGTATTTCCTTTTAATTCACGTAAAGCACTTTGAATTGCCTTGTCGGTTACCTTACCTTAGTTAGAGGATGTACAACAGTACAATTGGAATTTGGAATTGCATTTAGTGGTGAAGAAATTACATTAAGCATATCTTTAGAATATGAAACAATCATCTGCCACACATGATAACGCTCCATTGAGTTTTTGAAGAGTTAATGCCTAAAAGCTCATTCAGATATGTCTAAAAATTCAATAAAGTAGACAGAAGGTCTGCCTTTTGGGCTGAGACACGAAATCCACTGTTTGCTGAAGCCAATTTTTATGAAATGGCACATGCAGCACACCTAACCGATTAGACTATCAGCTGATAAATCATTAAATAAATTCAGTATGTTGTTGAAAACATTCTGACACTTCATATCACTTTGAGGGTGTCTCAACATTTATCGTTAAAACACAGTGAATTTTACAATTAATAAACTTTATTGTTTGAAGGAAGACAACTTACACAAGATACCCCAGAGGACCCCGTATTCTTTACAGTTGGTGACGGAGCTGGACTCGGTGTAACAGTCCTTCCACAGGTTGGACCAGTACCAGGCAACCTTGATTATGAAGGAACCACCTTGTCCTCCCATCTGGCTGATTCTCCAGTTGTCCATTGCCATAGTGCTCAAAATGAACACCCATCCCAAAGAAGTGATCAAAAAGCCAAATATTTGTATCAAACGCTTCTTCATTGCTGAATTGACGTAATCTGCCAATGCAGCGTGGAGGTAAAAAAAAAAGAAAAAAAAAAGATTGGAGCTCCCACGTCTAAATTTGAGTCAGAAAGATCCCATATGTCATAGCAGAGGATGGAGATGATGACACTGTGTTTGTGTTATTTTTGTGGGTGAGGGCTGTATGACATTGTGCAAGATGTTTATAGTAAACCTTCTGCAGCCTGTCTTTAGTTTTGATTGTTTCACATCAGCTCAACCCACTCTAGTCGAGGGAGGAGCCTCTGATGCTGTGCATACAGAGAGACACTTTACTACATCTATCTCAGTATTAAAGATACTTTTCATAGACATATTCATTTTAGAAACTTTTATCTAAACAACTGTTATTGACATTAGGTTGCAGATCCTGAATTGTATGCCTATTGGTTCCGACTTAGAAAAAAATCTATTAAGGTATAAACATTCCCCTTGCTTTTGAAGTAATTGGTCACAGGAGTTTAATGTTTTAATTTTTCCAACTTTCTCTCGTTGTGCTGCTGTGCTATTGCAGGCCAAAATACTTCTGAACAAAAATTTATTTAATTTCAGCTTTTTAAAATTAATTTCTGCCCATTTGTGTTGCGATATTCTGCCACCACGAACACGAACGTTGCAATCCCAGCAGTGCACCACTTCCTGCACTAATGCATGTTGTGGTACATATTAATGACTTTTACAAACAAGTCAAACATCAATAAAAAGGCATAAACCTTCCCATTAGGCAATCACATACTGAGGAAGAACGGCAAAGTCTTTCTCGCAGAACTGCTGGCTAAGAATATTGTTTACAACACATTTAGTTGCAACTTGCTCTTAACACACAATCTGAAAATAACCTTTTCTTTTCACGTGTCTTAGCAACTATTGTAAGACCAGAAATGTAATGTAGATGTGGCTAATCCAGAGGAGCAAGACTGGTGTAATTCCCACTTTTCCATTGGTGCAGAACCTCAAAGAGGTTGCGAGCTCCTTGTGGAATTTTAAATTTGCTGACCATAGCAAAGTTGATTAGTGTTTTTGCTACCTACATAAAACTAATTTATTAGTACTTCAGCTGGAATGAAGTACAAGAGTTGGAAGTTGATAATTTTTTCTAACAATTTACAGCGGCTAGCTGTGTTGTAGAGGTGATGCAGTACATAAACATGTAGAACAGTTTTTTTTTTTTTTTTTATTTCTATCCTCTTTGACAATGCCTGACAACAGCTGACAACAATTTTTGTCAGTCTGTGCTTATTAAAAATATGGTTTCTTAAGCTGTTTTATGAAAAGTCTACCAATCAATTACTCTGTGTCACTAACTGCTATTTGCAGTACATGCCGGCATCAATGTGTTTCTCTCCACTTAAGGCATTTAAGACATTAAAATTGTAAAGAGATTTTATAAATTGTAAAGTAATATTTATTAGATGGGTTAGAACATTTTAGAAGGGGAAATAAACAGCCACCATTACTACATCATCAAGGTGCTATATTGTTTAACCAAAGGATACATATAAACTCCATGTTGAAAAGCCCATTACACAGGATTTGAACTGTTGACCTTTTTACTTTAAGGCACCAGTGCTGACAGCTGCTCCATCATGCAAGTCCAAGATTTAATGACTGTAGTATTAATGTTTCTACTTGAAGAGATTGTGAAAAATGAATGAAGAGGGGTTGAAATGCCTTTAGGAAAAACTACTAGAACAAAATCAGATCTCAATATTTTTTTATCTATTTTGATACAAACACAACTAAAAATGCACATTGACAAATGTTCAAATGTATCGAATAATTTCTAAATTTGTCATTATGGCTTTGATACAGTAACAGGTACACGCAACTAAACCAAAATGCAAATAAAAGTAACACAAATTCAAAAGTTTCATAGAAATACACAGAGAATTATGACCATATTTAATCAAACAAGCTCATTTCTGGTCCACGCTTTTCATGTTTTTATATTCGGAACATACAAAAGGGCATAAAAACAAGAGAACATTGAGTAAACTGTCAGAAAGCCTTTAAAGTACTTTGCCTTGAAGACAAAAAAAAATAATCAAAAATTTATAACTGAAAAGCAGGTGAAACACAAATCTGTTTCAGTGACCTCAGCTGCTATTAGACTGAGCCCCACTGCTGCTGTTGTCACATCTCACATGCTGAAGGTAAAACTCCTAAAAGTCCACCAACGACTTTAGGTTTAAAAGATTTGGATTCACCTCCCTTACACATATGCATTTTTATCAAAGTGCTGCACCCTGGAGGAGCTGCTGTTATCTGCAGCATGCCCTTCCTTTACAGGCTTCGTCTGCCCTCTTGTGTAGGCGGTGATGTGCGAATGTGAGGCAGCGCCTCTGTAGATATAGTTTGCCTGACTGTGGCTGCAAAGGAGAAACAGCACAGCTTCATCTTTACAAGTCAAACTCCTTTAGGGCTCACAAACATGAATAAGATAGAGGTTGCTTTAAAAAAAATAAAATTCTAATGCATAATGCAAACACGTTGCTGATACTAACCTTCTTGAAAAAGAATCTGCAACTGAGAAGCAGAAGACACTGCCCCCCAGAATGCAGAGGATACCACCGGCCCAGCCGATGAAGAGAGCAGCTCCCAGCTCATACCTGGAGACACACAAAAATACTTTTAGGTTATGTCCCACAAGCGTCTCAGTTGAAAAACACGAAAGAGACCTTCAGTACAAAACGCACTTCTGAGACATAAACATCGGGTCAAAAAACTCAGTTGTTATCCGGTGTGCATAGAGGGAACAGGCAGAAAGTGAGCAGATGCCTAAGGAGAAGAAGAAGAAACAAGCAATTAAATGGTTTTGAGAAAATCTTTGCTGCTCAGACAGATCATGTGCACTTACCACAGAGAATAAAGTCTACACCAGCAAAGCAGGCGATCCTGGCTTTGTTCTTGTCGCTTCCTCCAATTTTGGTGCATTTCATTCCTACGAGGGCAAGCACGGAACCGAACAAACCCATGCAGATGGCTGCAATCATCAGTCCCCTGCAAGCCTGGATGTAACCTGTGAAACAGAAGTAAACCAAACCTGTCTGGAATCCAAAGAGTCTTTTGTCTTCATTTGGCGGTTTTCAATCTCAGCTTAAAACACAGCAAGGTCAATAAGCTACTGACCTTCTGAACTCTTTACACAGAAAGCAAGAAGAGCAATTGACCATTACTGCTGCCAGGCAATTTTTGGTAACTTTGTTGGTATGACATTTGTCACTCCAATCAGCTTCAGAGACAAAGATTACCTCTAAAGTCAACCCCTAAAAGTAGTCAACCATGGCCTACACTGCCTGAGGAACCTTGTAAATCTTCTTTATGGTTTTCAAGTTCCAAGAAGAAAGGCTAAACATTGACATATTTGGGGGTAAATGAGTGTTTCATTGGAAACTTGCCTTGGGCATCATGACATCTTTTTGTCTATAAAATTGAACTTGAATTTTCTAACAAAACTGAGGGAGAAAACAAGCTGGTGTTTAAAATGTTTTTTTTAAGCGTCATGGGAAGAAAAAGGTTAAACACACATTACAGCTTTGTATAAATGGAGTAAAACAGTTAAGCTTGAGGTAAAGCAGCCACTGCAATGAATAACGGATCATTTTAAAAATGGAGCTGACCATCCAGAGCCAACATTGACGGAAAGTCTCTGCAGTTGGAGATCCCCGTCGAATCGGTCACACAGTGCTTCCACAGATTGGCCCAGAAAGTAGATGTGGTAATGACAGATCCATCGTTTGAGGAGACCTTCCAGAAGTCCATCGACACGGTGGAAGACTCCAGTATCCAGCCCGATGTAGTTAAGACAAAAGCCAAGATCTCCTGATACATGCCGCTCATGCTGCAAGGACGACTCCTTCACGCCGCCCGGAACGTTAATTCAGGTGGCACGGGCGGAAATTAATTAATGGCTGGGAAAAACTTTTTGGGAAAAGGTATCTTTGCTCTGCCGGAGTTTGTTGAATGGATAGTGAACAATTGATAGTTAATGTGTTGTGGACAGTTATATTCTGAAGGGAGGAGTTTGGCCCTAAACATCAACAGGTGGCCAATGGTCAGCCCTTTCACAAAGTCACTGTGACTCAGAGTTGCACTGGTAGGAACTGAAATCACAGAACGTAGATGGTTTGTGAAGTTGTTACTAAAGAAGTTAGATATTCAAGCTTGGCACATGTCCAGAACGTGTTCGGGGTGTTTATGGAAAAATTTTAAAGTAGAAGCACAAGGAGAAAACCTCTCCTTGCTCTATATTAAACTTTGTCAACATTCCGTCATCTTCTATTTTTCCTTGAGAGAACATATCCTTCTCTCTCTCTCACCTTGTAGAAGGTTGAGATTAATGCTCAACTTAAGTGTCTCAGCTTCCTCTTAGTCCTGAAATAGCAAGTTTTAGTTGAATTATTAACATTGTCTCTCACTTTAATCTCAAAAGGGTGAATTATACTCTCAGTTCAAAGAAAGGAGATGTTGAGATTACCAGCAATGTTCCAAACATAAAAGAACAGAAGACGTTTACTGTTAAACTAAAGATTTATCCTGCTTTGTTGATGTGAATCAGAGCTCCATCTTGTGGCTGAATACTCTAAGTAATGCCTTGCCTATCACACTGCAGTTGATTCAGCTTGCTCAGGGAATGCTGCAAAATTAGTTACTTTTAAAGTAAAAATACTTTACAGGTATTAAAGTTGTACTCTTTTTTTTATTTATTTATTTTTTTTAAAGGGGCCTGGTATAATTTTTTAAAGGGGCCTGAATCTGGTACTTGCAGAAGTTTCACATAATTTCATTATCCTAAAACTATTGAACAGGGATCTTACGCGCTTTCAAGGCTAAACAAATAAAAACTCAAACTTATCAGAGAAAACTAAACGAATCACACTGCCTTCCACAGCCGAACCTTTTCAAATTATTTCACGTCATGACTGTAAATGTCATTGTATTTTGATATAATTTAACATTAAGCAATTGGGAAGTGGAAAAAAAAAAAAAGAACACGAGCCAGTAAAAAATTCAAGTCAGGAATCTCACTTTCTCACTTTAGTTTTGGTATCAATACAGCTGCTTTCTGTGGAGACATCAGAATGTTGAGAGGTGGTAGAGGCAGCATGATGCTGTGGGGGGAGGTCTCATTTGAATTTTGCCTCAAACAATGTAGGGGACAAAGGAACATGTAGGAGAAGATTAGACCAAAACTGCAGGGGGTTTTTTCTGGTTGATAACAGTAAAAAGTTCAGAATCCATACATCACACATGTCAGATTTCGATTTGTAAAAAGAAAAATGTAGAACATAATTAATTTCTCTTGTCAGTTTCTGGTATTTCCAAAAAAAAAAAAAAACATTAAAGTTTGAGGTTTTTATGTGACATACAGCAAAGAAAAATGTTTTTACTGTAAGGACAAATTTAATATGTATTGTGAAATAAGTGTGGCTAAATATATACTGCTCAAAAAAATAAAGGGAACACTTAAACAACACAATATAACTCCAAGTAAATCAAACTTCTGTGAAATCAAACTGTCCACTTAGGAAGCAACACTGATTGACCCGACGAGGGTCCCCGTTGTCAATCAGTGTTGCTTCCTAAGTGGACAGTTTGATTTCACAGAAGTTTGATTTATTTGGAGTTATATTGTGTTGTTTAAGTGTTCCCTTTATTTTTTTGAGCAGTGTATTTTGTGATTTTCTTTATGAAACAACACAGTGTTGGATTAATGTAACTAAAAACACATATTTTGAGCATCAGTCATGCGCTCCTTATGTCCAATAACTTCACCAGAGTTCTGAGCATCTTTTCATGTGTTTGCTTATGTTGCACTGATGTCTAAGTAATAATACTGGTTCTTTACACTGATGTACTTCCTTCCACTGTATTTTATGCACATTTTTAATCCCAATGTAAACTTTTTTTAAACTAAACTGTTTCAAATTTAAGGCAGTATCATAATTTGCTCAATTTCATTTTTTACTGGTGTTACTTACTTTCCACCACGACTCTAAAAACTTTCATGGTTTAACATCTCCATTTTTTTTTTACACATTTACCACATTTAAAACACAAACTTTCATCTGGAAAAATGTAATCACTATATTATTTGCTGTTTTAAATAAAAAATAACAAAAAAAGTAAACTTTTTGGAAGTCTAAAATCAGAATACAGTGATCTCTTACCTTCAAGGTTGAAGATGGTAAGATGAGGTCTGCAGTGTAGAGCTCCAATGGCATTCCCAGCACAGTTGTTCCACAGACCCTGGAGCACCCATGTGGCTGTAATGACCGAGGATGCTCGGCTCGTGGCCCTCCACTCATTGGACACCGTCGCGGCGATGGTGGCGCAGAGCCCGGCTAGGCCACTGAAGAAAGCCAGAATCTGCCAGCCTGTCATTTGATAGCTTTAATAATGTGTGTTGTCTTTGTCAATATCAATATATAAGGAGAAATAAAAAAGTCCTCAGGCAGGTAGAATTACACTGTGGACATGTGTTTCACAAAGATGATTAACAGACAGGACATCTTGATCGCTCACCTTGTGAGGGACGGACAAGCGTGTCCCAAAGTGAACGAGTAAAGGAAGGACAAGCTGGCAGTTAGGCATTACATTTTCGAAGGGAAAAAGAGAGAATCCTTCATTTGTGTGTTCTCGTTCTCGCCTAAGATGATGTCAAGTATCATATTAACATAAAAATAATAAAGAAGTAATCATTGATCCTAAAAAAGTAGGAGACAAACAGATGACAAAGTCCAGTTACTGGTTCATCTATTTTAGCACACAGTATTTAGCAACTGTGAGAGTAATGATTACCAGCTGTTTTATGAACATGTATGTCATTGTTCATGTTACCTTTACTCACTGAAGAATAGGGTCTGAAGTAGAAAATGTGGATTCAAATGGCTCAAAATTTATAAAAACGCTTCTGTTTTAATTTGAAAACCTGACAGTTCACCAGTCAACATCCCACCAAATTATCTGTACCCACTTGCAGAGTTTCAAAGTTTCAATGCATTCAATAGGCTCCTCTACTGAATGCACAGCCAGAGGTCAGTTTATTTTTCCATAAGTCTCCACGAACACCTACATTCTGGTCCAGAAAATTTGGCACATTCTTTGCAACATAGATCAGTTAGACTGGAAGGAGATGTAACGCCACTATGATGTTTCATCAGGGGAAGAATGGTTCAGAGTCATGTGCAGCAGTGTTGCGTATATAACATTTTACATGTGGGTCAAATTTTTCAATGTTGGTCTTATTTGATCAGAGCACCTTGTTCCACATGAACGCTGTGTTTTACATGGCTTTTAACAAACAGCAAACAGGACCTTGTGTTACTTTTCTTTATGGTTTGAGGTGAGGTTGTTTTTCTTTGCAGATTTCAGAAGCAGTCTTATAGTTTATGAAGTTTTGCATTCTCCGCATTTCCAACATTTCCGAGCTCTTTCTACATTGTGGCATTTACTGACAATTTTGTGCAGGAAACATAAAATGCGTGGACCCCCCTTTGTGCTTCCACGCAATTCTTAATTCAGATATCTAATAAGGTAACTTTGACTAGCCATAATTACATTCAAGATATTTTAAACCATTCCATCAAATTTACACAGGTAAATCTGTAAATATAACCATCAAAAGCCAAATAACAAACTCGTATGGTATTTTAAAACTCAAAATGCACATTTCACTTTACACTGACCCAGAAGAAGAGCTGTTGAATATAGTCATTTCTGACTATATGAATGATCTCTCATTCATTTTGCAACATTTGTCTGTTGGATAATAAATTAAGGAACACAAATCTGAAGAGCCGCTTCTGGTTCTGGTCTGCTCTGCATCCCCAGAACCAGAACCAGACGAGGAGAAGCAGCATTCAGTTTCTATGCACCACAGATTTGGAACAAACTTCCAGAAAACTGTAAAACAGCTGAAACACTGGGTGCCTTTAAATCTCAACTTAAAACTCATCTGTTTAGAGTTGCTTATGGCTAAATTAGGGTTAGAGTGCCGGTTTTGATGTCTTCCATCTTTTTATGTCTTTAATGTTTTTAATTTCTTCTTCTTTCTTTTCGACGTTTTAATGATGTAATGTTTTTTGTTTTTTTATTTTTTTTAAATCTCTCTCTTTCTCACTGATTATTTCTGTTTTTATTTTAATTATGTAAAGCACTTTGAAATGCCTTGCTGCTGAAATGTGCTATACAAATAAAATTTGATTGATTGATTGATTGATTCGGAGCCGAGTGTTCCGAGCCAAAAGAGCTGGTTCTCTAAAAAGAGCCAGAATTCCCAAGCTGCCGTGAGCCCCTCCCACTCCCCCGAGCTCAGACAGGTGGTCACAGGTTATAACTGGATTCAGAAAACCTCACCTGCACACAGAGAAACTCACCTTCAGGAATAAAAATGTGAACTGATTTTAGAGTTTTCGGTTCCCAGACGAAACATAGGCTAAAACAAAAACAAATACGTGAAGACTGATTTATACTGACCTACATTGTTATGGAGAATTTGCTTTCTCTGATATACATTCTGATACATATTTTAATGTTTTTCTGTTTATAGTCGCACAAATTCAAGGAATGACAGGAAGTTTTAACTTTTGATATTACTGTCTTTAAAAAAAGGTACAACCAAGAAATGAATTTTGTGCAAGCAGCAGTTTCTCTGTTTTTCTCCCCCAGATGTAGCATTGTTTAATGTTCTGTCCTTGATTAAATAAATTTGAACTGAACAGAACTGAACCCCATTCGGTGTCCACATTGGAAATTAATCACGCATGCGCAAAGCTGCTTCTCGTCAGATTTTCCTACTGTAGCACGGATAGAAAGCTATGTCTATCTCTCGGTGCTATGTGACGTAGCATCGATGTGCGCATGCGCATTTCCACAGGGTAGGACGAATGAATGGGTAGCGCAGATAGTTAGAACACCGGGACACCGGCTGCCAATCTTCTGCTGTAATCCTACCCTGAATGTCACAAGGGCCGAATCTGACGCACAGAAGAGTTCATAACAGATGCTCTCGCTGTGTTTCCACCTCTATATCTCTCTGGGACATAGCCTGCAGAAGCAGCCTGCTGGGTTTGCTTTCACTGTTGGGGCAATGGAACCTCTGAATAAGGAGAAGGAGGATAATCCGTCAGCCACAGCTAATCTTCTCTCCAAGATTTTCTTCTGGTAAGAAAAACTGCCCTTTCCCACTGACAGTGTGGCGTGACCTGAGCTGAACAGAGGGCTTTGCAGGGTGCATGGGCAGTGGACAGTGAAGAGACCCTTTCCTGGATGTGATAACAGGTAGCTGCAGAGCATCATATTAGGGAGAAAGTTATGCTTTTTAGCATTAAAACAATACTCCACTTTAATTCTAGGAGAAACACAAGCTCGAGAAAGGATTTATGTACAAAGTTAACATAAGCCCTTTTATTGGCCTAATTTTAGTTGTGTTGTCAACATTGTTTTATGTATAGATTTCCTTTTATTAAGGATTTTTATATTTCCATTTGCAATAACAATAATCCTAAATTGCATTAAATGATCTGCTTTAACATTTTTGTACAACACCAGCTGTTACTGTTGACGTATTGGTATTGCCAATTGTCTTCAAGTAGGAAATTTTAAAGAAAAAAAAAATGCATTTCCAAATAGTATCTTCTTTAAATGAGTTTTCCGTACCGCTGAAATCAAATATTTACATGCACAGTAAATATTGTGTTTCTCAGTGACTGACATCAACACAGACTAAACCTTTTCTGCTTAGGAATTTTGGCCCATTCCCTTTCTCACACATACCCTTGTATCTCTGCCAACAAACTTTCTCCAGGATAGAGAGGACTTGAACCACTTTACAACTAATTTGGTAGTGTGCCTAAAATCATTGTCCATTTTAAAGATCCGTTGGTGCTCAGGTTGTAACATCCTGGCAGGCATTGCTTTAATATTTTCATATTATGTTCCTGCCTCATGATGCCATCTATTTTGTGAAGTACAGCAGTTGCTCCTACAGCAAAACACTCTAACACACATAATACTGCCACCGCCGTACCTCACAGCTGGGAAAATGTTCTCAGGCTTGCAAGTTTTTGCCTTTTTTTCTGCAAATGTAATGATTTTCATTATAGTCCAATTGTATCCAAGTGGAGGCCTATGATTTTATTCCTGACATGTTTTCTGATTTCTTTAGAATTTTCAATGCCACATTAGGATGAAGAAGAGTGTTTCAGTGACTGCTTTAAAATACATCCAGATATGCGTTTTCATTTAAGTTGAGTGGTGTGAATTAGCCACTCAGAAGCTTTCAAGGCTTTTACATGATTATCTGGACTTCCCCTGGATTCCTAGGGGCATAATCTTAGCACATGTAAATCTTCTTTTTTGTCTGCGTTTCTCCCTTCCTCTTTTTTCCACTTCTCTCCCTCATTATTCTGTCTGACAGCGAGATGAAATGTCTGTTTGTGTAGTGAATATACATTTTTTTTATGTCTGTTTGGTTATACTAACTCCTTAGCATAAACAAATTTAACCTTGTCTATGTTTGAGGAACTTTTTTTTGTCTGGTTGTTAGTTTCTTTTACTTATTGTTGTAAAAATAATTAACATGCGGCCATATATTTTATTCTTAGCTGGCTGAACCCCTTATTCAGAGTTGGGTACAAGAGGAGACTGGAAGAGGATGACATGTACAGAGTTCTCCCAGAGGACGCATCTCAGCGACTTGGAGAGGAACTACAACGGTAACACACTCACTTATTTTTGTTAAGTTAGTGTAAAAGTATCTGTAGTCACATACAGATATGGTAGTCGATAATCTTTTAAGGTTATTGAACTAAAAGAGTCAATACAACATATTAAAGACATCTCTAAAGGTAAAATGTATATAAAAAGTACTTTATTTAAATTATGTTTTGAGCAGTTTCAGATTGCGTTGAATAAGGATTCTATAGTAATTTGAATTTGAAAGAAATTTAGTGTGTTTTTTTTGACACAAACTCTGCTTGGGTAGATCCACCACTATTATTCACCATCATAGTGTTATTACCCTGTTCTTCTTGGAACCCTCCAAGATACGGCAGGCAGGCAAGGCATTTTATTTGGTATTTTGATGCTGAAAAAAAAAAAATCAAAATTAAGAACAGAGACGTATCCAATCCAAATCTGGCACTTTACATTGCCACACAGGACCAATTACATAGATGCAAAACATAAAATGACAAATACTTTAAGCACACATATAACTGGCCATGCAATCAAAACTAAAATAAATAAATAAAATGAAGCCAGAATAGCATCTTTTGTCAAAAGTCAACACAAAAGGTGAGTTTTAAGAAATTATTCAAAATCAGTTTGATGTGCTATGGTAAGACAAAAGAGAGATTCAAACATTTTATAACCACTGCAGCCAATGTGCTGTGTTGGTTGCTGACAAACATTTAGGACATTCCTATCTTTATTCCCTTCTCTTTATCAGACTTTTTCAAGACTTTCTCAAGTGTAGAAATCCTCCACAGTTCTCTATTTCTATAATATCCTCGCTGTGTCTGTGCTCTGGTTGACTGACCCACACAAAATGTAACTAATAACCATATCAGATTTAGATCCCTGAGGCCCTCTGGAAACCAATGCAACATTAGGTTTTAGGACAGTATAGGAGTTTGAGTTCAAATTTTACTGTTGGCTGTTAATAGAAGAGGGTATATTCTCAGGTTAAATGAACTTTATTTTCCATTGCGAAAGCTCAAGTGTCATAGCAAAACAGAGACCATTTTCTCCTCCAACTGCCTGACATCTTAAGCCTGCACCTCTTCCACATACGGCAGAGGCAGCTTTCTGTGAGGAAGTGTGGCCTCAGAGGGAACATTGTGCTTGGAGAAGAGCCCACCTATATTTAGACTGTACTTTTCAAACTCGTACATGGGGGAAAGCATCTTTCCTACTGCTATCATAATAACTCTTGTGTTAGCCAAGGATATGTTTGAATTTAGAGGTTGCGTTAGTCAGATTTTTTGCATTGGAACAAAACTGAAATAGGATGCTGTAAACTTGGTGCATTCTGTGGTATCACAACTACAAACCTCAGTGGATTTTATTGGAATTAGAAAAGTTTGGTAACACTTTATTTGAAGGGGTGTCCATAAGACTGACATGACACTGCCATAAACATGACATAACACCTGTCATGAACATAAATGAGTCTTTATGAATGTTTATGACAGTTGTCATGAAGTGTCATGCGGTTATTAACGACACTTTTAATGCAAAGTTGCTCTAAAAGTTGCATTAAAAGTTCATTAAAAATGCCAACTTTGCATTAAATTGTCATTATTTACAAAATCATCCAAAGTTTTGTTAGTGAACATCAATGAGCAATAAACATCATAAAGACCGAGCTACACACCAGGTCAGGGAGACGGTTGTGGAGAAGTTTAAAGTAGCGTAAGGTTGGGAAAACAACACGTCTAGCTTTACTATACCTAAAAGGAATAGAAAATTTAAATCAGTTTGTCACAAACAATGTGGTTTGCACAGCAAACTCTCTGAGCACTAAAGACCAAAATTAACCTCTTGCCAAAATGTTAATTTAAAATCACCCTGAACTCACCACAAAATGGCAGAGAAAAAAAAAATGCATTTCTTCAGGAGAAACAAGGAAGTTTGCCAGAGCTGATGGGACTGTGACTTGAAATAAATACAGGATTTACATACATTTTGAACAAAATACCTTGAACTTTGTTGTTGTAATGTGGTAAAATATGAAAAATGTGTAGGTGGTATGTTCTCAAAATCCCATTGTTGTTTCTTTCTGTGGATTCATGGGTACGTCAATGTTAATTCAGTTTACTCATTCAGTGCTGAGGCACATGACAAAACAAATACATCAAGTTTATATTCACCACTATATATTCAGTTCAGTCGAATCATATAAATAAATTAAGCTCCAATTCAATCTAAGTTTTACTTTGCTGTTTAGAGACCAAACTCAGTACATTATAGGCAGCCAAGTATAAGACTTTTTAGTCAGAGACAGATTAGGTGATTCTTGTTAAATATAGGCACATAAGGTCGTTTTGCTATTGATGGTAATAGATTTGTAATTTTGCACATAGTGTAGATTGCTACTTCTGGAGTGTTTTAGATTGTTTACACAGAGCTAAGAGATCAGAATTGAATTTAGTACCCCTGTAAGTGCACAGTTTAGAAAATGAAACTAAATTAAGATTTTTTTAGACATCATAAACACAAACAAATCTCGATAATGATTTTTTTGTTTTTCTTTTTTAAGGTTTTGGAATCAAGAAGTTGAGCAGGCCGTAAAAGATCTGCGACCACCCAGACTTGCCAGAGCTCTCATCCACTGTTACTGGAAACCATACTCATTAATTGGGATGTACATCTTTATAGAGGTAGAAAGACCTCATATGCCCTGAATACTTCCACATTATATATCTTTGATCTAAACCACTTCATTGTAGTTCTGACTGCACGTTTAGAGTAACTGCCTTGGTGGAAGGTGAACTTCGCCCTTATCAAAGTTTTTGCTTTGCAATAGCCATAGAGCTCTTTGCACGTCAGCTTCTGTGTTCGGGGAAAAGCGGCTCGGTCGTTTCCGGTCTATTGAGAATGGTATTTAACACTAGGTGCTTGCAAGGCTTGGCAAAGGTAACAATTAATGATGAACATCGATCCGAAGCCCCAACAAGTAAGCTGGAGAAAGGTTTTAAGATGTACGCCTCGTTAAACATTCACGGATACGAAGGTGAGTTTTTCTCACCTTTTATTCTCAGACATTTTTCTTGTAAAAATGTGCTATTTAAGTATCTAAACATTTTAATCCATTCTAACGAACAATGTTTTTATCTTATTTTGGACTTAATTTCAAGTATTTTATGTGTTTATTGTCGTTAGTGTGAAACAGAGGGAGGTTACAGTTCGGACTTTTTGCTTCCGAGGCATGAGGAAGTTCAACAAGCCCCATAGCCTAACAGTATGGCAGCTCTGGTGTCAGAGTTCGAGTTCAGCTGGCTGTTCAAGTTCAAAGTTGTTGCTTTTAGAAAAATATGACCGTGTTCTTTAAGGTCTCCGTGTTATTTCGTTTTGTTACTTTTGCATGCTTCTTGTGAAGAGGTCAAATAGGACGGTGTTTACAGCAATGTAAAGGCGGATCAGTTGCTCGGCTGTCTGGCTCTGGTCTGCTTACTCGTTCCCATATACTCTTTCTTTCGGGCTGAATACAGAAGTGATTCCATGGAAATAACACAGGAACGGCTCCTTTATTTACCATCCGTCTCCCCCGGTAGTTTTAGGCTGAAGAAGCTGATCCGGAGTGAAGTAAAGGCTGCAAACTTTGCTGTGTTAGCTTTAACTGGTAGCGGCGAATATTTACAAGCCACCGTCTTCTTAATTCAGTATCGCTTGGAAATCCATGAAAATTTAAAAACCCATTATGTTTGGAAGTCAACAATGCTTTATTTGTGTTTGAAATACGACTTTGTCTTTTGTAGCTGTCATGCTAACTCAAAGGAGACACCAGAAAGCCGCATTTCGCTCATGCGGATGTGACGTCAGCGCCGTACGTGCAAAGAGCCTAATGGCTCCATCCAAATCCTCAGCTTTCCAGTCATTGCTGAAGGAAACCATCCCCTCAGCGTTCATGGTGATGGCACTGCCATCACAATGTTTCACCATGAGGATTATATGTTGATTCATTTGCCTTCCACTTTACAGTAATGAACTACTTTCTGGTGGTCTACAACATAAAATCATTTGAAAGTACATATATTTCTGTGCTGAAAATGTGAAAAAAGTTTAAGGAACAGATACCTTTTCAAGACACGCTGTTTAAACAAGCATTTCTTTTGTTTTACTATTGTTTTGTCTATTAGGAATTTATCAAAGTCATTCAGCCAGTGCTACTCGGGAAGCTAATCGAGTTCTTTGAGAGCTACGACACTGCTGAGCCAGCTTCGGTCTCTGAAGCTTACAGCTGTGCTGCAGGCATTTCATTGGCCACCATAGGCCTAGCTCTGCTTCATCATGTGTACTTCTACCAAGTCCAGCGGGCTGGCATGAAGATTCGTGTGGCCATGTGCCACATGATCTATCGGAAGGTCAGTCGTCGTGTTGCTCCACAGGAGAAATGTTTCCTTCTGTGCTGAGTTTATTCTGTAGACTTGATTTGATACTTTTGCTCTGCAAAGGCTCTTTGTCTCAGCAGCTCAGCAATGGCTGAAACAACCTCAGGGCAGATTGTGAATCTCTTATCCAACGATGTCAACAAATTTGATGAGGTAACTCGACATTCTATACCTAAATATAGTTAGATTAAATCACAAGATTATATGTTTTAATTTGATTTCTTCAAAAATCATGAGACATTTAGAGAAATTGTTCTATATACAGATGCACATACATTTGTTGCCACCTTCTCAAAAAAAAAAAAAGATAATTTTTCTTTGAGCTAACTTGAAATGGACAAAAATTAAAGATAAAAGTTAAATATTTTGTGTACTGAAAATGGCTTCTATAAAAAAAATATTTCTTATTATTTTGTGACAGCATGTTTGGTAGCTTCCATAACCAACATGCTCTGTTATTTGCATATGCAAACCAGTAGTTCGTCCCCTTCTTTCAGGACAAATTGCTAGAGCTATCTCAAGTTCATAGACAGTTGTTACTTCACTGCAGTTTTTACATCTGTCCAATGGTTATCAGTAAGATGAAGGTCTGTGTTGGTGGAGGGCCATTCAAAATTGTCTAATGTTTATTTCTCTGTAATTTCTGCTGTGCATTCAGCTGCATATTTTGGATCATTATCCAAGATCTGCAACTGAAGTTGAGTTCTCTGACACTGGGCAGCATTTTTCTCCGAAGGGTGACTCGGTCGACTCATGACTTCATTGATCGCTGCAAAGATTGATGATTCACAGCACCAGATGCAATAAGGCTCCTGTGAAAGGAAACCAAACACCTTCCATGTTTTACAGTGGATATATTGTTCTTTTCTTTGAAAACTTGGGCTTTTTCTTCTGTACACTTAGAGCTGATGTAGCTGCTCTTAAAAACATTCTTCAGAAATGTTTCTAAGTGCTACAAAGTACGCAAGTATACATTAGAAAATATTTTTGTTTATGTAGTATATCAGCCTCCTTTCAATCTCTCTTCAGGTTACCTTATACTTGCACTTCTTATGGCTCGGTCCTCTTCAAGCAGTGTCCGTGATTTTACTGTTGCTGTATGTTATCGGACCATCGTGTCTTGCTGGAATGGTGATCCTCTTCATTCTGATGCCTATACAGACCCTGTTTGGACGTTTGTTCTCCAGGCTGAGGTTTATTTTGGATCAGTTGCACCTTGGTTTGCTAGGTCTATAAAAGACCTCGCCTTGTGTTGCACTCCCTCCATTTCTGCAATTTGTGTCTTTCTTTTCAGGGCTGAAACAGCAGCGCTAACAGACGAGCGAATCTGCACAATGAGTGAAGTTATTTCTGGGATCAGAGTTATAAAGATGTACGGGTGGGAGAAGCCTTTTGGCGCACTCGTGGATGAAGTCAGACGGTGCAGTAGAGTTTGTTTTTCCACTCAATTTTCTTCATGGTTTCTTATGATGCAAGTTTCTAGTCTGCAGCAGAGCAGCATCACATTTAATCATGCCCTTTAGTGAGATCTGTTCTAATTTTTTTCAAAGCAGTATGTCATGCCATTATTTTTCATTTGTTACAGAATGGAAATCTCCAAGATCATGCAAAGCTCTTACCTTCGTGGCCTGAACATGGCGTCCTTTTTTGTTTCGAGCAAGATCGTCATCTTTTTCACCGTCTGCGCTTATGTGCTCACAGGAAACAGGCTGTCGGCCAGCAAACTGTTCATGGCCGTTTCCCTCTATGGGGCAGTCAGACTTACCATCACGCTCTTTTTCCCCTTCGCCATAGAAAAGGTCTCGGAGTCTCTCATCAGCATCCAGAGGATACAAGTAAGGGCAAAAAGTCATTGCTCCTCACAGAAACTTTATTTTTCTCTTTTTACAGAGTCAAGCAAATGTCTTGAATAAAAGAGACTGAAAAATGCTAGCAGCAATTTCCACGAGATCTCACAGAAACTAGGTTCAATTGTGCATTTCATCTGTTACATCGCTGTAGATTTAATTGAAAAACTGCAATTTATCTTTTTCCTTAAGAAATTTCTTCTGCTAAATGAAGTTGCACCTCAGCATCTGGGAATGCCTTTGGCAGACCGGAGGGACTGCATGGTAAAAATACAAGATCTGAAATGCTACTGGGATAAGGTGAGAAACACAAGGAGGAACTGCACTCTCCTTTCTTTTCTTGGGCATGTGACTCAAATGTCTTTTTTAAATTTTTTATTTATTTTGGTTTTAATCCTACCTGCTTTCAGCTCATTTATTGCTTAGGTTATGGAGTTTTCATTTTATTTGCTCCTTTATTGCAGAATCTCGAAGCACCAACTTTACAGAATGTGAGTTTCACAGTGAAACCTGAGCAGCTGCTGGCGATTATTGGGCCCGTCGGAGCTGGAAAGGTCAGGTCTGTTCAGTTTTTACAGTTTCAGTCTTGTTTTTAACCCTTGAAATAATTTAACATTAATTAAAAATGTTTACACTGAAAAATGTTTGGTGTCTTAATTGCCTCCAAACTCACATCTTTCCCTTGGTAAAAAAAAAAAAAAAGCAAATAATTTCAGGGGTCTCTCTTGGCGGGTGTCAGCCTTGTCATTTCAATCTCTATTTTTATTCATGTCAGTCCTCACTCTTGAATGCCATACTGGGAGAACTGAGTCAGGAAACTGGTGTGGTCAAAGTCAAAGGAGAGGTGACCTACACATCCCAGCAGCCGTGGATTTTACCTGGCACGGTCCGCAGCAACATTTTGTTTGGCAATGAGTTCAACCCCAAGAAGTACGATCGAGTTCTGAGAGCCTGCGCCCTCAAGCGAGTGAGGATGAACCTTGAAGTTCCTTATTGTTACACGTTTGAATGTGTTATGCTCCCATAAACGACTTGGTTTCATTTGTTGTCTTATTCTGAATCTCGCATAGTGAGTCTCAGTAAGTATGAGCTAGATTTTAAGTCATCCCTACCTAAAGTTGCTTCTTCCCTCCTGTCTCAGGACATGGATCTTTTGCCTGGTGGTGACTTAGTCATGGTTGGGGACAGAGGGGTCAACCTCAGTGGAGGACAGAAGGCAAGAGTCAGCCTAGCCAGGTGTGCTGAATATTTTTAAAGTAGTCACTCTCACCTGTACCAATGAAGAAGGTAAACAACCTTCATTTTTGTGGGCTTTCAGAGCGGTGTATCATGATGCAGATGTCTACTTGCTTGATGACCCTCTTAGTGCAGTGGATGCTGAAGTGGGCCGGCACCTTTTCGAGGAGTGAGTCTGATTATCAACATCTTACACTTATGATTTAAAAAAAGAATGCGCCCTTTTAATTATAGAGATTTATGTTTCAGTACTTAAGAAAACAAGCTGCTCTTCACGACGGTTCTTAATTTTAGTCCAGTAGTAACCAAACAAATTTTTCTCTGTCATTCTTTAACAAAAAACAAGCCAAAATGGAAAATCCATGTATAAATAATTAAGCACGCTACATTATTAGCACACTCCATCTTAATAGGACCTTTAGCAACAATAACTCTCAGTTGTTGATTTTTGTGTGACTTTATTAGTCTCTTGATTTCTTTAGAGAGATTTTTGATCACTCTGTTAGAATTTTTAAGGGTTATTATTTTTTTTTCTCCTACACATAATCTCCGTTCAGGTGCATTTGTGGACTCCTGAGGAAGAAACCGCGTATTCTTGTAACTCATCAGCTGCAGTATCTAAAGGCTGCAGATCAGATTGTGGTCTTAAAGGAGGTCTGTGCTTTGTGTCTCTGCCATCACTGAACAATGTAAGGTATTTGGGGGGAACTTTAAGCTTTGGAAATATCTATGGTCACAAACTTGTACAGTTATGCTAAGTACTGCAATACCATCAAACAATTGTATTCTAACTTAAAGCTAACATACCATGAGAATCACATAGAGCAGGCGTCCCCAAACTTTTTCCTGTGAGGGCCATATAACTTTTTCCCTCTCTGGTGGGGGCCGGAGTCAGTTTGTAACAGAAAAAGTGTGACGTTTGCAGGAGTGCCTAAATGTAAAAATGTATTGTTTTCCAGAAAGCACTATCAAATAACCCTCTCTGGGTTCTTCACAGAAAAAATCCAGGAAATAACACTATTTATCAAATAAATACCGTATTTTCCGGACTATCAGCCGCACCGGACTATATGCCAAGTTTAGATTTAACTGACCTGATTACGATAGTTTCCGAACAGTAACTGTAACAGTAAAAGTGATGATCCTTCGTGTTGCATGTGCTAAATGAAAATAGACGCTTTCTTCTTTAGATTTCAACGGCAGCTCGCATCCATTATTGTTCCACTACTGCCATCTACTGGATCCTAATATCTATACCTCAAATTCTCATAATGATCCCAGTATTATTTAAAAAAAACTGAAAAATCTTCTTTTTCCCCTCCATGCTATTTAACTGATCAACAACATTCTCAAATTTCAGTTCCCTATTAAAACCTAATTCCGTTTTAATGGGCGCTTTCTTCTTTTATTTCCAATTTTGATTTCCAATGATTCACTTCCTGCTAAAGAGCCCCCTGGTGGTTGAAGAAAAATCCACATATAAACCACAGGGTTCATAGCTTAGGAAAAAAGTAGCGGCTTATAGTCTGGAAAATACGGTATATGAAAAAAATCTAAATGCTCTCTGGTGTTGTTCAGGGGGCCAGACCAAATGTGGAGGCGGGACGGATCCGGCCCGCGGGCCGTAGTTTGGGGACCACTGCCATAGAGGCTCAAACCTAAATCACTTCATGCCCTGTCAGATTACTGAGATTTTTAGTCTTTTGGCTCATTAGTAGTCCAACATTAACTTAATCCACAAATACTCTATCTTTTGTTCTTTTTTTTGTTTTTCAGGGCCAGATGGTTGCAAAAGGGACCTACAGTGAGCTGCAATGCTCTGGCATAGACTTCACCTCCCTTCTCAAGGAAGACCAGGATGAGGAGAGGCAGGACATGACCCCACTGCCTGGAACTGGCTCTTCCTTCCACTACACCCTCTCTGACAACTCCTCCATGTCGTCCCTTTCCTCCTCTCGTTACTCTCTGGTCGACGGAGGAGGAGATCCCCTGACTTTGGTGAAGCATAACTCTCTGCTCTGCTGTGCATTGTTTTAGCCACAAGAGAGCAGCAGATCCTCACATTTTCCTTCCTCTCTGCGTGGGCCTGTTTTTAGATGGGTTGTTTTAGATGAATGCTGCTTAAACTATGGTTTCCATGTGTAGGCAGTGCAGCCGATAGAGGAGGAAAGTCGCGTGGAAGGAAATGTCGGCCTGAGCATGTATGTGAAATATTTCCTGGCAGGCGCCAACCTCCTGGTCCTCTTGCTTCTCATTTTACTCAATGGATTTGCTCACGTGAGTTTCTCTTCAATCAGTTAATTGTTTTCTTTGATCAAATTTGTATTTTGCAAAAAATTAATTATTGCGTCAAATTTTTTCTACATGTATATGGTTTTTATGTTCAATCATTTTTTTATTGTGTGTTATGTTTAGATTACATTTGTTCTTCAGGACTGGTGGCTTGCACACTGGTGAGATTTTTATTTCTTTTCACATTTTGAAAAACAAAACAAAAAAAAACATGAATGCTTGCAAGAATTTGAATGGATGGTTTCGTAAGTCAGTCAAATTTTCTCTGACTGGAAGTGGTTGAGGATCTCGTAGAAAACGCCTGAACAAAACTGTTTTACTTGACTTTGCCTGTCGCTTACTGAAACCAACCTTGAGCTTCACAATATAAATGTGTTGTGTTTGGTGCCCTGATGCTGTGTTGTTGTTTTTTTTCTCCCACTATCTTTGTTGTGTTCATTTTTTGTTGTTGTGAATTTCTTGGCTTTTGGCGGCTGACTCGCAGGGCCTCTGAACAGAAGTACATCAGTGTGACTGAGCACCTCAATGGCAGCTTCCCTCAGCATCTGGACCTTGACCTGTACCTAGGCATTTACGCAGGTGAAGCTCGCTGAGCTCTCATTGCTCTTTGTGTATTTTGAATGCTGCAGTCATTCACTGAGCAGATCCACAGTTCTTTGGCTGTGGCCCAGGGCCTTCAAGGCCCAATGTATGTTTACATGGGTCTCAGCTGTACAGTGAGATAGGGGGGCTTTTCTTTCCTTTCTGCTCCTCTATTCCCCCAGTTATCTTCTTGTTTCTCTCAGCCTCTTCATTTTTTTTTTAGGTTTTGTGCTCTCAGCAGTAAAACGTAGAAAATGCGTAACAGATAAAAAAGATACCTGTATGATTCATAAATAAATAGATATTGCTTTGGAAAAGGTGCATAGATAGGATTGTTCTGCATTGATATATAAATCATTTATTTCATGGCTTTTTTAGAAAATAGTACTCATACATAACAAAAACAAAATTATAGATACTAATAATATAATCTAATACATATATTAGAAATGCAATTTTTTGTTACCATCACTATTATTGACACCTTTATTACTAATATTAATAATAACAAAGTACACTATTCAGTGTAAGTCTAATTGGGTGTAATTTAAAAAGATGTTTGGCACAAAATGAGTAAAATGTGCAAAAAACTCAATGAAACAATGTCTAATACAACACAAAATAACTAGTTAATATTCGTTATAAGTAAATGTACAGAAAAAAACTAAAAGTGTTAAACTCATTAAAGTGGACTAAAACCAGTTCTGTCATTTTCAAGGCTTTTATTCAGGGAAGCAGGCTCTGTATATTTATATAGCTGTTTCACAGCTATTTATATTAAAAGCAAAAAGTAGAGGTCCTAATATAAACCTTGGAGAAACACCTTATATTGGTGGGTAAAAACGTAAAGGACCAGACAGTGTGTCCAACATGCCAGCAGATCAAAAATATGCTGGGTTATAAACATTCCCCGGCAGCTTTATAGGGTAGACCTGGCTCATTTATCGACTTCATATCTCGCTGGGTCTAGCCATCAAGAAGGGGTGGATACAGAGAGCAACAATTGAGAATCATTGGACCACACAATGCTTTTCTAATCGGTTTTTGTCCAGTTTTTTTTTTATTGCAATCTACAAGGTCAGTTTCCTGTTCTTAACCAAGAGACGTAGCACCTACTGCTTCTCACTTAGCGTTAGTCTGTCCATTCTTGTCTGGCATCAACAAGTAATTTTGATCCTTCACAACTGCCCTGATTGGATATTTTCTATTTTTCAAACAGTTCTCTGTAACCCTGAAAAATCCCTGTAGATCAGCTGTTGTTGAAATACTCAGACCAGTCCAGCTTGCAACCAAATGGCATGACTAAAGGCACCTACATCTCCTGTCCTCCAGATTCTTATGTTGGTCTGAACTTCAGCAAGTTGTCTCCTCTGCCCCTGGATACCTAAATGCATATGATTGACTGGTTTGCTACTTGTGCTAACAAGCAATTTTAACAAATTTATCTTATAACAGGTTGTTTATTGATCACATCCAGAAATACCAGCATTACTTACCACACAACCAAATTATATTAAATCAAAGTAATACTTTTATTACTATGAAAACCATTCAAATACTAGGAATCCTCACATATACTCAGATTTCACCAACAAATTTATCTGCCATAAAATATTCAAGACTCCATTAATACACCATATGAGAAAAATCCTATTTTACTTTAATCATTCTGTAATACATTTCACATATTTCTTCTTTGTGTTTTTTTTTTTTTTTTCGCCCAGCTTTAACAGCCACCTCAGTTGTGTTGGGCTTCATTCGCAGTTTGGTTTTCTTCAATGTCCTGGTGAAGTCTGCACAAACCCTTCACAACAACATGTTCAGGGCCATTCTACGGACTTCCATCCACTTTTTTGATACCAACCCAACCGGTAAGCGCACATGCAAGCAAGTGAAGCTCTGATTTCTGTTCCGGCATGATGTATTCGAACGATAAAAGGATCAGGGGTCGAGAACATTGAGCCCTGCTGTTACACATCACCACTAGAGGGCAGACTGCTACCTTTCTGCGACATGGCTTCTGTTCCACTTTAAAACACCTACCAGCTCTCCCTTCATCTTTCTTGTTTGTCATGACTGTTAAGTTTTTATATGATGTAATCTTTTCAATTTAAAATGTTAGCCTGAAAAATAGGGGGCTTTCGCTCCCCATAGAATTTATGTTGTTTCTTTTTTTAATGTTTATCTTAACAAATAAATTAATGTTCATTAAAGAATCTAAAACTTTTCTGTAGAAGAAATATAATTGCAATTTGTTGTCATTTTATTAGATTTAATCCTTTTTGTGAGGCTGGTCTAACTTCATAAATATAACACTAAATCCGCATTCTTGTGATGAGATTTAAGATTTTTCAGCACGTAAGGTATTTAAATCGACAAGTGAGAGCGTTATCATCTTTACTGTGAGGCTTTACAAAAGAGCAAACAGCTAGATTGAGTAAACGATGTTTGTAGAACAGCAGATCTTAGACAATGTAGGGTTTGGATTGGAGCTGTGCAAATACAGACATATTTGTCTTGTGCACCGTGTCAAGACATTTTTATCATTTTGTTAGCTTTTGTGTGGACTGCTGCTGGCTCACTGGAGTGGGCAGACAGGGGTGATATAAAAAGTGAGTAAACAGTCTAAATAAGTCAGAAAAGCACCTGTTTTTCTTTATATATATATATATATAAGTATATATATATATAAAAACATGTTTTTGCCTGTTGTTTATAATTTGCCCTACATTTTTTTTTTCAAGAATAATTTAAGACCTCTTTTAATTAGGTTAAGGAATATTACCACAGCCTGTCACTCAAATCCAAAGTCAACTATCAAGTGGCCCACTTTGATAACTTCAGTTTTTTTCTGTTGCATTGTTCACCTGTCAGGAGATAATTACGCAGCCTAATCTCCTCATAGTGACATGAGTGTACAGCACAATCGGGTCGGGTGGGAATTCTCCACAAGAAGGGCAACTTGTATCTGTATAATGAGTCATAATAAGCCGGTAACACAAATCTAAATATGATTTGAGGGTGTTCTGCAGCTCGCGGTTTCCACTGGCATTAAGAGGTGGGTGTATAAGCGCGAAAGCTTTTCCTTTCGCAGCGCTGCGTATGGAGAGAACCCGGCACGTCTTAATCTTTCAGTTTTGTTTTTCAGCTACTGCTGTTTGCATTACGCATCGGACTGCCTGACTCGCTTATCTGGGTGTGCCTTGCTCGGTAATCTTTATAACACTGAGGAGAGCAAACACTTCGAATAATGTAATGATCTGTTTAATAGAGCAGCAAAGGAGAGGCTTAACAGACGCTATCTGATTGCTGTTGTACTGTTATCCATTGTGTGACCAGTCCAGTTGTCACAACTTAGCCTTCAAACTGGCGAACAGCACTTATGTTTTGACTGGATTGACTGGCAACTGTCTTAGCATTTATCAGAAATAAAATTGAAATTAAATAACTGATAATAATTATACACTGTATTATAAATTATTGTCACATTAGAAAAAAAAATCAGAAGTTATTGGATGTTTCTTCTGCAGTTTTTCTTTATTTTTCCCTCTGTAGACAGTTGCTGTCACTTTCCTCCCAATGTTTTGCCACTGTCTGAACATTCTTTTCACTCACACAATAACTGTCACTTCCATCACCTTTTCCGCATTCACCACTCTCGCAATAAGTCTCTGCAATTTGTAACTGTGCGTCTGTGGAGGATTTGACAGCTGTTTACACGTGTAAGTGATAGGTGTGTTGCTGCCGCTGGAAAAAGGCCTTGTGTTTGATAGCGGCCCTCTGAGTTAAAGGTTACCATTGTGAGTGCCGCTGCATAAAGGTGTTTTTTTGTTATTCTGTGAAAGTATGTTACAACAACAGAAAACGTCTATTGCGAGGTAGGATTGACGAAGAACCGCTTTTAGCTGCACCCGCTAAAATAATCTGCACCTTTTGACTCCATCTGTGGTTTTTCTATTGGTTGGATTAAAACCCAGATGGAGTTATGCTGCTAAACCAGCCTTGGGTCCTGGACCAATCCAGACATGAGTTGATTTAACACAACATAGTTAGATTATGGGCTGGACTTAGTATACTAGGTTAGGAGACCATGTTAGATTTTCATCCCGTATAATATTTTACTATTAAAATAATTTTTTTTTGATAGAGGTTTACAAGTTAGCTGGCCAGTGTTGATTTGATCTGCTCTAAAAAGGGTTTAGGTCAAAAGCTAAAAGAAACCATATTTTTTTCCTATTTATTAAACAGACTAAAATCAGAACTAGCCATTATTGTTGGAGACTGACACATTTTTGTTATTGTTTAGTTGAAGTCAGATGAAGCTTGGTTGTGTAACTAGGAATAATCATATTATTCTTTCATGACTTTTACTGCTACCAAAGAACCTGCAACACCTTTTTTGTGTGTTTTTGTCCTTAAAAAACTTAAGTCAAACCTAAAAGTAAAAGGGAAATCAGTATTGGCAAGAACAAGGATCATTTGCACATGTCTGGTTTATATTTTTAGTTTACCTGTACATTAAAAATGTGCAAATAATGAAGTACAACAACCACATAATGTCTGCATTTGATCTGACTACTGAGAAGTTATACTTTTTTATTTGACAAGTCATTTCCAGGGCATTCGACAATCACTTTTGAAACTCGTTCTATGTTTGCATCAAAACCTTCCAAGTTCAGAGATCTGTCAATCTTGGAACATTTGAGGACAGTGTGTTAAAAGGTCTGCACTGCCGGTCTTTGGTGTGTGCTCCACTAAGTTAGACTTATTGATGTAACAATTGAATCTGGAGGACAAATTTTAATGTAATATTGGATAAAATATTTACTTTATAACCAGTGCTTTTGTTAAGATTTTAATACGAACCTTTTCACTAGCTAGCTTGTAGCTGGAGAAATATCTTGGGATCACTTGTTTGTGAAAGTGCAAATTCTCAAGATCTCTGCTGAAAAAAGAAAACTTCAGAATGAAATTTCTTATATATAGTATTTCTGGTAACTATGTAACAGACGCATGGTTTCAACTTTTTTTCTAAAAAAGACACGTTTAATTAAATTTATTTTGGATATTTATTTTTAAAAGTACCTAATCATACTGAAAATCATCTCAGTTGATACTTCAGCACATACTTTTCTAAGTTGAGTAAAAACTGGTGGGTTTTTACTTAACAGCAAAAACACACTGGTGTTTTTACTGGTGAGTATTTTGATTCTGCAAAACGCATAACTTTTCATATGTATTTGACACAAGCTATTATGGTAACTAATAAAAACGATTCAAGTAATTTTACCTGGATTTTAAAATGCACTTACTGAATATGATTTACTTAAAAAAAGATTAAAGAAGAATGCCTATTTTTGACTTTCCACAATGTTGTTAAGTGCTATTTTAATTGTGAGAGTATAATTTTTTGCAGTAACATGCGCCACCTGAATAACAGGACTACTGTAAGTCAGTTAAGTGATTATTATTTACTTTCACCATTTTAGGTTAAAGTGGGGATATTGCATATCTTTATATCAATAAATATAAATAACAATAAATGTATAATATTGTTTGTCATTTACACTAACAATGTTATATAGCATAATTTCGCCATCTTACCATTTCATATTTCATCCTGTGAAAAATCTTCAATTACTTTGCTCATTTCTTTCCATTTTTCAAAATGGTGATACTAAAATAATGATATAGTGTAGCTCTTTTTCTCTTCTCAAGCTTAACAAGTCATGTCAGTTTTTGACTAAATGTTTGGTTTAATCTGTGCAAACTCTGCTTCAACAACATTAACCCAACATTTGGATTAAACACAGCTAGTTTTATTATTTGTGCTTACTTTATGACCAATTATTTGGTCAAAGTGTAAATAATGAACATTGCTAGCATAAGTATGCACTACCTAATTTAATCACCAGGCTAATTTAACCACTGCCTAACCTTTAGAGTGAATTAATGTCATTAACACAACTTAATAGAATAATTTTAGCATCTTAACGGTTTATATTTCATCCTGTAAAGTAGGCTCAATGAAGTTGTGTTATCCATCAAAATGGCTTTTTGGGAATAATGATCATAATGTTTCTCCCTCCTAACGACAAACTGGATCACAATTTTTGACGCAATGTTTGATTTAGACTACCTTCTAATCTAACAGTATATAACCCCAGCATTTGGATTAAAGAAATAATCCAACGGTTTTAAGTGCGCCTTCATTGACTTTATGGGCAATTTGTCTTGTCAGTGCGTGAATGTTAATCATACGTGGCTAACACTACATAGTTAGCGGATAAAAGGCCAACACTACCTGAACAAACACTTTCTTTAGAGTGAACTAAAATCGTAAAGACAACCCACTCACACCGTCATCATACACTATATGTTTACCATTCCATTTTTCATCTTACCTAATCTGTCCAACAGCATAAACCTGGCATTTGGGTTAACAAAGTAAACCAGCAGGGTTTTTTTTGGTGCGTATGCAAATTTCTCTAGATTTAAATATTGCTGTTGCCCAAATGTAGTCATACTATCTTATTACGGCTGTTCATCCAAATGCAGTTAGAGCTGCACAGACAGCAGTGAATGTGTCAAGCTAATGTTGATCCCTGTAATTTGGTGTCATTGAGTGGGCTAATCCCCTCAGAGACTGCAGGCCGAGGCTTCAGCTCATCAACACAGTCAAGGAGTGGAGTTTCACACGCACACACACGCACACACACAAATACATCGGCATCTCCTGTTCCCATTTCGCATCAGCATGGTGGGCCATCTCAGAGCTGGGTGTCACTCAGTTACTGTTGACGCAGGGGACATTAGATCTTCTGTGGGCAGAGCTGTGAGATTCTAATTGTGTCTACAGAGGCAGTGTTTTTAATGTCTGTATTTCAGGTCTGGAATGCAAGAGTGTTAAGAGTGAAAGTGAAGGAAGTACTGCAGAGAGGATGATGATATCGAAGTGTGTAAATTGAATGTGGAGATGGAGCCGCGCGTGTGTGTGCAGCATGGCTGATAGGGCTCCCCCTCGCTCGGCACTTCCACTATTTAATTGCATGAAAGGAAAGGAGAGGAGATTGCAGGAGCCTGGCGGTGTGAGCGAAGAGAATGGATTTAGAATGTATTAGTATTGGCAGCAAGGCGCCGGCGGTGGGAGGCTGCCCCAGGCCTGTGGGCCCTTCATGGAAGTGCAGGTGAGCCGTGCCACCTCCAGCCTTGGCAGCCCCCTCCCTGGTATTACTTTATTATCACACTCTGCTCACTGAAAAGCCCCTCCAACTGCACTGGGGCCCACACATGGAGCGGCTCTGAGTCGTCGCCTTATCTTGATGTTTACAGGGAACAGCGATTTGCTACACAGCCCCACTCGAGCCGGACCCCACTGTTCCACTTCTTTAAAAGTGATTGGGGGCCCTGCTCACCTAATATCTCCACCTTAAGAGGCCACCTTCATTGGGAGCGCTTGATATTTTCTGAGCCTGAAAAGTGGTGCAAATCACCCTTGGAGTCTCAAAGCATGAGAAATTGTTTGATACTAATGCTGCTGATATCCTGAAATGTCTATACCCCACTCTACACAATAGGTGATATTGTTGACAACCACCCAGAGTGATTGAAGCCACTGTCCCATGCTGATCTTACCTCATAGGCATTTCCATGCAGTGAATGTCTTTGTGTAACTACATCACTGTAATGTATCCCCTCCATAGTCTGGACAGACAGAGAAGGGTCTTTGCCTCATCCCCAGTAAAACTCTGTTAACTGAGCCGCTTGTCAAACAGCTGATACCCGTCTGACGCTGGATGCTCCAACACCCTCCAACCATGGTATGATGTAACCCAGAGAAACCAATCCTGTTTCTTTTTTTTTTTCATTGGCATTGTTTGTCAGATATGCATGGATTTAGGTCATTTATAGCTCAGACAGTGAAATTACATAAAATATTATTGAATATATTTAACAAACACAGTTTGACAAGTCCTCCCCCTGTTCCCAGATGAAAAGCAGCAGTATCTTACATTGGTGTGGTAGCAGCTCTACCCCCTTGCTTGCTTGAACCCTCCCCTCGGGATGTCTGTATGCTAAAGGGGCACTCACACTGTGAATAAGATTAGTCTGCCTCTAAGTGTACAACATGCTTACGCCACTTGACTTTGAATCAGTGTTGATTTGGAGCATTGCTGGGTTTTGCGGGGGAATAATGCTCTGGCTGGGTTTATGCAATGGCTGTTATGGGGAGCCCGGCCTCGTCTGCATGCATGTTTTTTAGGCGGGAGCGGCGTTTTGGATAAAGCTGTAAGCTGCTTATGGCCGTGGAGAGAGGTGATTACAGGGCCCTCCTCCATAGGACTGACTGGAAGCTGGGAGGCAACTTTTAGGTCAGCGATGCCATGGTTTTACCATGCCTATGTAGTATCATGCCACAGCATCCTGCCAGTGTGCCACCCTGCTTCTCCTCACATCTGTCCTACACTATTGAATGCCATGTAGTCTGCTTCTTTGTAAATTTAGATTTTCAAGTCAGTTTTGGCAAATTCATTGCAAAATATAGATTTTATGAATTTGCAATATTCTCAGACAACTTGAGGTGTTAATACTTGAATATACATTTTTACTCAAGTGCATTGAAACGTTTGGGTTTTACCAGGATGTAAACCAGGATTTGCACACTGTAGCATGGTGCTGTGAGTTGCTTTTGGAGTAACGGTTTCTTCCTTACTAAATAGTCTTTCAGTCCACGATTCATTTTGATGTGGGTAATGAAACTATCTTACCATCTTTTGCGAGCATTTGCACAAGGTCTTTTGCTTTTATTCTGGGATAGATACTCAAAACACAAACTAGTTTCATTTTGAGACTTTCATTGATGTTTGGTACATCTGAAAATTGTACCAAAAGTCTGACTCAGACTTGGAGATCTACTATTCCCTTCCTGATACCTTGGCTGATTTGCATTAATTCTTTCATGATGTCACACATGTAATGTATATGTCGCATAATATGCATCCACAATTAACTCAAAAGTTCAGAAGCTTGGAAATCCACAACATTTTCATACAGGCTTTTCCAAATTTCCCAAGGCTTAGTAATCTCAATGTATGCGAAAGTCTGACTTTAAAACGTAGTTTGATAAGGAAACATCATAGCTGTAGAGCAGGACCAGCAGAGAGAGGAGGGCGAGGTTCAAATAATCTTTTTTATTGATCATAATGAGCGAGGATCATATCACCGAGCAGACTTCTCTCAGTGTGGCTTTCTAACCATCCAGACAGAGCTTTAGAGGAGCTGCAAAAACACATGAAGTGGATAAGCAGGGCTTGCCAATAACTGATTGTGCCTTCCATAAACTGTCACTGTGGGATGTTTTTTTTCTACTGTCTGTAAATTGAGCTATCAGCATGTCAGGTCAGTCATTAGACTGTCATTCATGTTCAGTCAGAGAGCTCTTCAGATTTGTTGCAAAACTGACAGCAGCCAGTGATCTTTCCTGCCCACGGCGTCGCCGTCCTCAACAAATCTTTGAAGATATTTGAATGATATTGGTTATGAAGACATCATTTACTTTTGGGATGAATAAAATACTTTTAAATTGAATTGACTTGAGTTGAATTCTGTTACTTAGTAATCCTAAATCAACTCTGTAGGAAAAGTTTAGTCTGATTTAATGTCAGAAGTTGAGAAAAAATGTTTATAAAGTGTGTAAATATCTGATGTCAGTTGTGTATGTTTAGCCAGAAAAGATAACTTTTCAGATGTAAATTGAAGCAATATGACATAACTGTGGAGTTACTATTTTTGGGGAAAGCTGCCTCAGTCCTGTTCAGTTGTTGCCACATTCAGACAGAGACTGAGAGGTAGTCTACCTCTCAGTTTATCTGCATCCTTTAGAGACCGAGTGAATAGGTTGTACGGAATGCAGGGATTGACCCTGCGGTAAACTCTGTGTGAAAGCATCTGGAAGTGTAATCGTGTGTACCGTGGGATCAGAATAAGGTAGCAAAGTTGCTAAAGGGATAACAATGAAAGGTCTGCCACTGCACCTGCAGAGCGCCATCCAAAATAATGAACACCTGAGCAGATTGGAGGCAACTCAATTAATGTCACTGACACTGCCAGTTGGAGCATAAAGGCAGGTACGCGGCTTCTGTTGCCCTTTTGTTTGCAAACAAAAGGCTCCCTCACATGTTCATCCAAGAGTAGACCAGTCTTTATGAATTGCTGCCCAAATAATGATTCATTGTTTAAACTAGATGGGGTGAATGCTTTTCATCTCAGTCTCTCGGCTCTGCGCTGTTGAATCTGAGGTGAATATTGAAACGGATCCTCTGTTGAAATAAAAAAAAAATGGATTGAGCATATCTGCTTTTGACCTACATTTGTAGTTCAAACTGCAAAATTAGAGCGTAGGTGAAAATGCACGTTTTTTTTTTCTCAGGCATGGATGTTTATTTGAGCAGCTTTTTTGAAAATATCCAGCAGTTCTGGCTTTGTCTGATTCTTTGTGTTTTTGTTTTGTTTTCCAGGGAGAATTCTCAACAGGTTTTCAAAAGACATTGGCTACTTAGACTCTCTTCTTCCGTGGACGTTTGTGGACTTTACCCAGGTGAGTCGCACCTCGGCAGGTCTGGTTGCCGGTGCTGCGGCGCTGGGAGGCCATTTCATGCCTGGCTAAACCTGCTTTGTGGTCCGGGTCCCCTAATCTGGAAACAATTACTGTAGGATTACTCGGCAGCGCAGCCCAGCGCCTGCACAGATTTAATAAAAAGTGTGCACACAGGCTCAGGGCGTGGCTCCTTCTGTGTGACACAACACAAGTCTTAAAAAAAAAAAAATGTGCATGGAGACTAAAAGTTATTGGGTGAAAGGGGATCAGAAAAGAAATAAAGCGTCATGATGATAGAGGGAAACATTAGGGAGCCGAGGAGGGCATAACAAGGATGGTGTATTGAGTGAAGGTAGCTATAGCAGCATGTAGAGGAGGCGTTTGTGGAAGAGATCCAAAAAAAAAAGGACTTTCCCCTCTGAGCACAGTTTTCTTACCCGTTTACAGTCTCGTTGGCCCAGTAGCAAACGGCCACCCTAGAGCACAACCCGGTTGGGTTACCAAATGCGACCCCGCCACCGTGACAGCCATCTCCCACGAAAGCCTGCGGAGATGAGCTAGCTCATGCACCTAGTGCCACAAAGAAGGGAATGTTTGCCACACAATTCAAGGTAGAGGAGCAGGCGTGGCTCCTTGGTTCAGGCCAAAGAATAGAACAAAGGCGAGCTGAAAATGAATCCCCCCTCCACAATGCCTGAGTGATGTTTGTGGCAGATACCCATCTCGCTGTATACAAAAGCCATCTTAAATGCTGAAAGCACAAAAGATCATATGCACAAAAGAGTTTTGTCTGCAATCGTTCCCCTCGTTTTGATAATAAGATGAAGGAAAACAACAACTTTGTAAAGGATGCTTGGGTCCTAAAAGGTCTTAAGAGTTAAGCATATCATGACTGAAGACTATTTTAAATGATAAATTGTTTACTTGAGAGTTTTTTTTTGCAGAGATGGTCACAAACCAATGTACAACATAAGATACTGAAGATACAAATTTTCAGTATCTTAGAGAAAATCAGGAACTCAATAGTGAAAGTGGAATATAATTCAGTCTGAAAGATTTTAAATGTCATTTTTAGTTGAGAAAAGTAGTGGTTGCCTCTCAAGTTGTTTTATGTAGAATACTGATATAATCAATTATTGTTGTCATAGAAAGTCATGTAATTTAGATAAAGGCAACTTTTTGCCACTTCTTTATTGGAATAGTAACAAAGTGGATAACCTATTGAATGACACAATCAACAACAAAAGACAGACTGTGTTACACCTGAATATTGCCTGTATAAAAATGATAAAAGATGTAATACAAAGACTGGGGGAAAAAAAACTTGATAAGGGATGTACATAAAATAAAAACAGACAAAGCGTCACACTTTGGGGAACACCGAATGTTAAAAAAGCTTTTGAAGAACAGTAGGCAATTCTTATCCTTTAAATATCAGGAAAATATTTCCAAAGACAGACATGCCATCCAGATGTTTTTTCTTTTTTCAGATTTATTCTCACTTAAATTTATTCTATGCAATTTTCATATATTTAGAACAAAGCTTTCTAAGAAAAACTATCACTTAAATGAAACGGAGCAAGACATGACATGGACTGAGTATAGATAGTATGCAAAGTGTTTCAGAAAGGACCAGAAAGTGGTAAGTGATTGTGTTGGTGCACAAAGGTGGCATCATTTGGACAAAGCACCTTTGTTTAGGCTTCTCTCTGCTCTTGTTCAGGTGTCTTTCATTAGGCAGTTTCTAATGCTTCCAGGAAGGAAGATCTGCACTCTTTTTTATCACAGAATTAGCTGCTTAGAAAAGCTGCTGATCTTGACTATTGTTGCTCTTTCTCAGAGGGGCATTTCCCCATAGTCATTGTCTAAATGGTTGTCAGGGGGGAATAAAGTGAAACTTCATAAACAAAGCCCTAACTGGTTTATCTCTCTCTATGGAGAGAGGCCGCTTCTGTGTGAGGATTTGTGCCTGAGCCTTCCCTCCTTTATGGCGGAGTAAGCACTTCACAGCCCTTCAACACTACCCCCATAGCTTCCTAACAAGGGGATTCCCTCAAGCTGGTGGAACCTGGTTACACCCCACAGCACTATTTTTTTTTCCACAGGTCTCATTTAGTAGTAATTTAGTATATTGGAGAAAAGGCTACTTTCTCTCCTCCTCTTTATGGTCAGGGGACAAAGACAGAAATGTCAATTAAAAACACCTCAGCCTTTGGGGACTGTCAGCTTTTGTTTGGACTTGACCTTTAAATCCTGGGTTGCCTTTATTTTCATAAAGAGGGCAGAGCAGGAGGCCAAGACAATGAGGAGTGAATACGGGGGTCTTCGGGTGGAATCTGAGTGAAGGGTCTTGACAAGCTTCCACCACCAACTGTTGGATTTGGTATTGCATTTACCCCCCCTGTTCTCTCCAACAACACCAAAAAAAGGATTTTAATGGAAAATCAGCACACTGTTATTGTCATTCAAGTGTGTCTTGGCTTGTCTTTTGCTAGTGCTGATGAGGGAAGCATAATGTAAGCCTTACACTTGGTAAGAGGGTTCCCTGAAATCAGGATAAGTTTGAAAAAACAGGACCGAGCAAAGTGCAAGTGTAATTTCTTGAACGTTTCCTTTACTTTGACTGTATTCAGGGTTCAGAATCATTGTAGCTTGATTTATGTCAATAACGTAAATTAAGAAATTATACAAAAAAGCAATTAATGAAAAAAGAAAGCACAAGTCAGCTAAGAACATAGTTAAAAGGTAGAAGACGGAATAATGTCATGCACAGTTCATAACACCGTGTCTAACCATGAAAAAAGTAGGGATAGTAATTTATTTGAATTGAATTTGACTTAATAAAGGGATTATTTGTGTGGCTGTTTATCTGGAGGGTGGAGGGAAGAAGCATGCAGACCTAAATAACTGGCACCTTATGTGGAAATTTAAAAATACACAGTTGCAGTCAGTCTGTCTGAAATTAACCACAATTGGAGCCATTGAAATTCTACCTATGTTCAAATGTGCTTTGTGATTCCTGCTCCACTTTTTTTTATCAGCATTGCTACTAATGAAGAGCACAGGAATACATCAACATGCGATTCTCTACAACTGTATATAAAAAAGCCATGCAGTGGTTCTGCAGGTCTCACTTTTCTCCACATAACCAGTGCATGCTTTACTCAACAGTTGTGCAACTGCCAAAATTTAATTCCAAAGGTAGTCTTTGGAAGACTGACTCTGCATTGGCTAGACTTGATAATTATTTAGAGCAAGCAGTTATTCATTTACCACAATTCTCTGACATCATGTTGTGAAGTTTCTTTTTGAACAAATAGAGATGCTAGACAGGATTTTATTCATTAATAAACTTTATAACAGCTGCAGTCGCCTTGGTGGTCTGGCATTTTTTATTGTTGTTATTAAAAATGAAATAAAATGGCCCTTTTGAGGCTGTTAAATCAAAAGTCAACTTCAGCACAAGTGGCTTCATAATTTGTGGAACATGTAGATTAAAGAAACCCCGCAAGTTCAATACAGTTTATAATATTATAAAATTTTTAACAAAGGACTAAAGATGCTTAGAGACCTTTTGGATGCTTATATATTGTCGCTCCCTTTGTATCTCAACTATCTTTAGTGTCTTTTGTGGGAAATGAGAACTGCTGATGTCACTATGAACCCTGCAGGATGGGATTTCACCAACTTGCTTCTCTGCCGTGCCACCAAACCAGTGACAGAAGAAGTAAAGAATGCACTGCCTTCAGGGTTATAGGTCATAAAGTTATCTGCCTGAGAAAGACAGATAATGGTTCATTGTAGAATTTCAGATGCAAACACATTTGTTGACTTGAAATAAATTCATTATTTGATTACATATTGATTATTGATTTTTTTTAAATCAACATTTGAGTAATTTTATTCATGATTACTTTTTGCTCTCATTGTATTTTTATCTTCTAATTAACCCTAAGGTAGGAGTATGAAATGACACACAGGTTAATTTCTTTTAACCTGTAGCCTATAGGCTACATAAATGGACTGAACTTATATAGCACTTTATCCAATCATTTTTGACCACTCAAGGCACTTTACACTAGAGTTTATACACTGATATGCAGCTAGGTAGGCAATTTGCCCAAGGGTACATCAATATGTGGCAGGAGGAAGCTGGAATCGAACCTACAACCTTCCGATCGCAAGATGACTACTCTACCCACACAGCCACAGTTGCCCCGGTCTTAAGGACCTATACTTATCTATCACCTTCCTCCGGAAAATGAACTGCAAGGGATGTAAGACCAGGAGTTATAGGTGGTTATAGGGTCTTGCATGAAACAAAGGATGGACATTTGGAAAATAACCTCATTGATGAGTACTGTGGAGGATCTGTAATTTCATAGGTCTGTTTCTCTTCCAAAGTCTCTTGGAAACTTTTTAGAGTACATTGAAATAGATGTTTGAGCAGGACAATAACAATAATCAAAAATGACAAAATCCACTCTAAACCAATTTTAAAGAATCGACTTTTTCCAAACCTAAGACCCAGAAAAGGGCATTTTAAGCCAAAAATACTAACAGAGTTTCCCTAAGTATTCTTTAAGTGCTGCTCTACAGCTGAAATGACATTGTACTCAAATGTCCAGAAATCTATAAAACATTAGGCGGTATCTATAATTTTCCTATGGGGGAATTTGATAAAATAAAATATTTCTTTACATGTGATTTCTACACTATACTACAACGCCACTAAATATACTAAATTTAAGAGTTACATTTTAAAAATAAACTTTTTTTTTTTTAGATTATTCCATAAAAGATGAACAAAGAGTAGGTTGCTGTATGCTCTTTAAATTATTTGATGACATTTTCAATTCACTGAACTGACGTGTTGACACAAATGTATGCCAGAATAGAAGCAAAACATCATCATGGTTTGCAAGGATGCTTTTGCGTGGACTTAAGTGGCCGGTCAGCAATACCACACATGGTCATTTGATGGCGAGCACCGGCCGAGTAAAAGCTTTCCCGTGTGTGTATGTGTGGTCCTCCCTTGATGCTGCGGTCCAGCACCTCGGCTTCGCTCTGACTCAGACATGCAGGGCAAGGCCCTGGGTCCTTTGAGTCTGGGAACTTACATAACAAAGTCGGGATCTAATCTAGAATCTCGCCCTGCGTCAGGACGAAGGAGATAATGAATTCGGTGCTTTTTGTGACTTTTGTATCTCGGAATTGTTGTTTATTGTGCATTTGAAAATGGTTTTGTGTTGTTCCCAACAGAATGACGCTGAGTGAATGAATGAATGAATTTGCCAGGCACTGGTGATTTATAGTGGAGTCTGGGGGAGACGGCATTTCAAAGCCTTTCTCTTATTTCCAAAACGGGGTTGGAAATCAGCAGCTTGACTGAACCCAAATAAGTGACTTCTTTTTACCTTTTCAGAGCACACAAAGGTCTAATCCTTGGACTACTTGAGCCACCAATGTAGACAGCGACTGAGACCACCACAGTATGTGTCAGGCCCTCCTCCCCCCCCCCCCACACAAAACACATTGACTGCAGCTTTATGAAGTGAAAATGGCCCAGAAAAGGGGAAAATGTGAAGGAGGTGTCCACAGTCATTTCTCCCGAAGAAAAGCCTCAGCATCTGGGCATTTAATTTTAAAATAAAGCTCAAGCACAGAGTAGAATGGATCAGGTCACCTCTATTGTTCCAGAGCCCAAGTGGAACAGCCTTGTTTTGTTTCAGTACCACTGACCCTTGCGACTTATTTGTCCCCCCGCTCTATCACAAAAAGCGTGGAGTAAAAAGAAGAAAAGAAAAAAAAAAAGTTTTGGGTAGATAGAGGAGTTCTTTTGCGATTTCTGCTCTGACATGCTCTCCTGTTGTTTCCTGTTTTCTGTGCACTTTTTCTTTTCCCAGTGGCAAATGTTGCACACTGTTAGTAAATAAAGGGAGGATGAAAAAGGAGTTGTAAAAAGCATAATGATTTCTTGTGTCCGGAGGGATGTTTAATTACAGGGAAGTGTTTATTTTCAGTTGTGGAACAACAGTCGCTATCATTGCGGAGCACAAATATAGCAATTAACTTCAATTTTCTGCATTTACTTAGACATCAAAGAGCTGATAGAATCGTTGGAAAAATAAAGCAATTAGGGTCAGCGGAGATCTGAATGGTCTTTGGACACGGCAACGCGCCCAGTTTGCCTGGATGACTGAATCACATGCGTGCGGTAGCTTTCTTTTCTCGCTAAAGAGCTATTAGTGGTAATTCTTTATTTAAACTGTTTGTATACAAAACCTTTCATCCCTTTATCGACTTTTATGTGCAGCGGGATGTGGCTTCGGGAGTTTTCTGTTCCTGTGTGGTTTCATAGGAGATGTGGATGTGGTCCGAGGGGGTGAGGTGGATGCTCGCAAAGGATCACTTATCCGACTTATCTGTATGTAGTGTGGGTGGGGGGCTCCCGGTGTTCCCGATGCTCACGCGATAAAAACGCCAAACCACGCAAGTGGGTCACATCAAACAGGATCCTGGTGACATCAGACCCTGGGGAACAGGAGGAGGCGAGCTTTTCATTCTAATGGTTCCTGTTTCTCAGCTGCCCCTTCAGATGACCCCACTGACAGATGAGCCGGTTAGGCTCGGACCTTCGGTTAACTGCATCTGAAATGGGCCCAATTTGAATTCAGATCAGCAAAAGGCAAATGTGAAAGCACACGTTTGTGATGTCAACCAGTCATCAGCTGGGGAGCAAAGGAGAACAAGTGTACATGACAAAGACATTGGTTTATTTGATCCTCTCAAGGGAAGGCCGGATAACATGCAGTGATGGCTCGCCATCTAAGGTCTCTTCACTCGCTCCCTGCAGCTCGGAGAATAGACCTTGAAATGCCTTTGTTAGTTTATAAATCACCGAAATCGCTGAAAGACTTAGCAACGAAATACGCTAAAAATCTGTTGTGTCAACCCTCCAGACCTCTCATGTATTCTGGTTCCAGTCTACTTTGCATCCCCAGAACCAGAACCAAACCTGAAGTAGCAGCATTCAGATTTTACGGTCCTTTAATCTGGAACAAACAGCCAGAAAACTGCAACACTGCTGAAACAAAGTTTCTTCAAGTCAAGGCTAAAACGTTATTTAGTTAGAGTGTCCTTTAATTAATAACAACTGGGACATCACTGTAGTTTGTTTTTCAGCCCGCCATTGTTTTCTCTTACCATGCCACTGCAGCGTAATATTTTTTGATTGTTGTTTTATTTTCCTTCTATAATCACATTAAACACTTTGAATTGATTTGCTAAAAATGTGCAATACAAGTAAAATTGGCCTTGCCATTGTTGATTGTTTGCAAGGCATGCCAAGAAAAGTATTTTTTGTTTTTTGTCCTACCAACACATAAATAAATGTGCAGTTTGGTAAGCACTACTATATGATTTTAACTGTAAAGGTGTGCTTTAGTCAGATGAGACTAAAGATTGAGTTTTTCTGTTTCGGATATCAGACATGGTGATTTAAGTGTGAGTCTCTGTCTTAATTTGTAAAGACAAAACACTTCAGACTCCACTTGTTCCCCAAACATTTGTAATTTCACTTGGACTCCTTAAACTTGAGTCTTGGTTGAAATTTTTATCTCATGTGATGAAGAGTGGAAAGAACCAGGTATATGGGCTACAAACTGCAGCTGCTGTGCATGTTTTACTGTGAAAGGTAGTGCTCGACTATTAAACGTTGATGGATTCTGGGCTGCTAGTATTTCATAACGGTATGTTGATGTTAGCTGTAGATCCACAATAATGACCCCTTCAACGTCTCTCCAAATGAATGTGGTACTAAATGACTTTGGATCATTTTAGAACCCAAAAAAAGTCACCATTCCACTGAATCTTAGTCAGAACTCACCTCTATTGGCTACAATGAAAAACTACAATGTCAACTTAAAGACTGCATTAACAGCGTCATCATCAGACCAGTTAGAAAATGTGTATTTACGTGTTTAAAGGGAGGGTAGATAGGCTTTTGTCTCTTCAAGAGATGAAATAATATTGCTGGTTATTTGAGAGGCATGCAAGGAGAAACCTTTTTTCTGTCCTACCATTACAAGAATAAAGTAAATGGGTGGAGTTTATGAAGGGCTACAAGGACTTTAAACTGGAACCGTTTGCAATTAGTCACATATGACCAAGTTTGACCTTTCTTGTGCTTGATGGTGTGAAAAACCATCTCCCATCCATGGTAAAGTATGGTGGAGGACCTGTAATTCTGTGGGCCTATTTCTTTCCTTTTAAAGGACCCAAGAACTTTGTGAAAGTGCATAGCACCGTGAACCTGTTGGAATATTAGGATTTTAAAAAAATACTATCTAAACTAAAATTGGGTCACCATTTTGGGTCTTTTGGTTGGAAAATTCTGCATCTTTATTGGGCCTAATTAGAATTCAGAATAACCCACAGCAACTGTGAAAGAACAGTGGCATGGTGTCAACCAGCCATTAGCTGGGGAGCAAAGGAGAACCAGCATACGTGATAAGACATTTGTTCTGTTAATATTTTATGCCCTCAAGGAAAGGCTGGATAACATGCAGTGATGGACCGTGCACCATCATCTCACTTTGCAGTCTGGTAGCCTTCCATCAAAGCTTAGATTGAAACTTATGTACTGTGAAATTCTTGGGATCAGTTGTGCTCAGTAGCTTTGACTCACTGTTTGATTGTGTGGGCTCCACCACAGCAATGGTTGGACTAGTAATTCCCTCTTATCTGAACTGCAAATGGAATTGAGTGGCTTTTCATCATAAACCTACACTGAAAGTGATCATGCTTAAATGTGCGCATAAGTGGCAGATAAAATCCACAATTAAGGTGCTAAATTAAATTTCCGTCTCTCAGGGGTAGTCGGAGACCACTGAAGGTAAGAATATGATCCTAATCTTCACATTTTTGGGATTCATCTCCACAAAGTTTCTAATTTTAAGGTGGAAGATTTTCCTGTTGTGTGCTATAAGTCTTTGACCAAGCATTCATTTAATCAAAGTATGTAAAAAGTTTACACACTCCATCATACAAGTAAGTCCATTTATAGTGTAAAAATTGAAATATGTGCAAAAATATACTAAAGGGATGGTATGTATATTCCATAGTGCATTTTTTAGCACAATCAAGTAACTGTTAGCTTCAGTTGTTATAAAAATGCTGAATATCAAACATGACTTGGCTGTTTACTGAAATAAATTTGCTTTCACAATTCAATGCCTTAAAATTGGGCCTCTGTCTCTTTAAGAAGCTCCTGCTCTTTCACTCCACCTTCACAACAATTATTCTCATGATGTTAATAATTAACAACCGTTCTTAAGAGCATTGGACTGAGAAGTTTTTCATCTGATGAGCTCATCAGGTCTAAATTAAACTAATGTGAGCCTCCAAAATGTAGTTTAGTTCCTTAAACTTGACTTCCTACTCTATGTGTAGAACTTTCATTTTGAATTAAAAAAGGAAGTAGTTCTTGAGCTGCTTCAATCAAATGGGCAGAATCGAGTTTGCGTTCCAAACTCGGTTACAAAAGATGTAGCCCACTGCCTTCCTGCATTCCTACTTCATGGGCCGGCAGAAAACAAGAGGGAGATATTTTTGGATGCATATTGGATGTCAAAGACCTGAATTGCCTTTAGAGCCAGCATTCAGCATAGTTTCCATAAAAGAGAGATGGGGGAAACTTCTCAGAAATTTGTCATTTAGCTAAAATATGTGTATTTCATATCCAGAGGGAACAAAGGAAAATGTCCTCGTTCAACTAGATAGAAAAGCATTAACCATTTTTTTAAGTGAAATACATAAAATAATGAAAAAATATCTTTGGTTGTTGTTGCTCAGTTTTTCTCTTTAACATTATGAAATTAGGGCATAGGTGGATGCTGGAGGTGGATGCTAATTCACATCCACAGTAAAAAATCCCCTTACAATTTAGTTGCTTAACCAAGTCATAAGAAACAAATGCAGCAGCATGGCCATATATAATTAAATTGTGTGATTTCTGATGTTTTTATGTGTAAACCCCCTGCTTATTAGTTTGAAAACTGTTCTGTATAAATACCTGCTTACGAGGTGATCACTGCCAGATGAGTTTATGCAAACTCTTTGGCTGTCGATGCCAGTTCTTTATTAGATGCTTGTTTTCTTTTCTACTCTGATGATGCGGTCTCTTTGGTCGCTATCAGACTCATTGCCTCCAATCCTGTTCAGGCATTACTGCTCTCCTGGTTTAGATGTGTCACAGAGCCATTAACAAAGGTGATGAGTCACTGTGTTGTTGAGGGTTGTGCAGTTACACTGTCATGTATCAGACACCCACAGTGCGGTTCCCAGAGCTCTCTGCCAGTCACTGTGGCCGTCCTCATTGGCTGGCTGTTCTGCCAGCGAGGCTTACGGGCCAGAAGTGTCGAAGGGAAAGCCCAAGAGAGCCGGGGATATGCGGCTGCTGTGGCCAAGTGGTAAATTCTCACCTGCTACTAAGTGAGAATTAGCGCAGCGATCGTTTTCCTTTCACACTGTGAGTCACATAAACCCAATCCCTCAGCCTGCTGTTACTTAACCAATGGTCTCGCATGAAGCAGAAAGATACATTCTCCTTTTCTGTTTTGAGAAGCAACCCTCAGTGCTCCAAAGTCACACCACTCAGCAGAGCAGCCCCGTGTTCTCTGAATACGGGGCTACTACCTCCTCTCCTCTTTTTCAGGTGTTTCTGCAAGTCATCGGAGTTATTGCGGTGGCCGGCGTCATTATCCCCGGGATTCTTATTCCCGTCGTCCCTCTACTCGCCGTCTTCCTTTTTCTGCGACACTATTTTCTGCAGACCTCCAGGGACATCAAGCGCCTGGAGTCTACAAGTAATTTTTAAGACGGTTTTGCTGTGTGGGGATGGGCTCTTCCATTTGTGGTGATAGACAAAAGTCGACCACAGGAATGCTAATGGAGTATGACAGAAAGCCATGGCTATTAGCATAAAGGCTAAAGGTGGCAGTAACCTATGGCTCGGCCACAAGCAGTTTCCTCAAGAGATTAAGGTTCATGACATCACATACAAAAGTAAAAATGCCAAGTGGGCATGACTAGGCCATAGTTTGTCCTTTATCCTAAGCTTAAAACCTTAGGGCTGAAAGGAAATATTTGGATTTTCTCAGTGACTTTGTAAGTCTAGAATAAAAGAGACAAAAGACGAATAAAATAAAACTTTTAGCTAAAACAAACTAAAGCAGAAGATGGCTGCTAACTGTTTGTCTGATGGAATGCATACAGATATTTAGGAGGCAGCCATTTTATACCGTATATTAATACACACACATGAAAATATATACCCTAAAGATTATTACTATAGACAATATATAGCTGCATCCAAATGACTATTCTTAAAGATAAAGAATGATGATGTACTTTACCAGTTGACCGTCACATTTTTTCTGTTTGTTCATGTGCTAACATTTATTTGATCTTTGATTTCTTAAAGCTCGGAGTCCTGTTTTCTCCCACCTTTCTTCCTCTCTCCAAGGCCTGAGCACCATTCGTGCCTTGAGAGTTCAACATCAGTTTCAGCAAATGTTTGACAAATATCAAGATCTTCATTCAGGTTAGATTTATTAAATAAATGTTTGAAATGGAAAATTACAGATGGTATTGATGTATCCTCTGTCCTTGACTAATCTGTGTATGGAAATATTACAGAGGAGCTAAAGAGTGTGAAAACTGTTTTAAAAAAGAGACCCTGATAAATAATTTAAAAACTATTTTAAAATCCTGTACAATTCAATAGCAGAACAAATGAAACTACAACAGCCAGCATTATGTTTGGCTGTAATCGAATTGAAATTACTTTTTTTTTGGGTAAAGTGCCTCAAGATCTCTTGTGCTGTGGTTTGGTATATAAATAAACTAACCTAAATTAAGTCGAACTATTAAATAGAAAAAGAAAAAAAAATACACAAAAGGCTTATTGACTTGATTGGATAAGTATAAATATCTTTACGCTGATACTTTCTGCACCTAACATTTTTCTTTTTAATATTAACTGTACTTTACAATACATATTCGGATCACCCCACTCATATTGTGTTAAATTTACCACTGCTTTCAAAACTTTATTATTTGTCTGGTGAAGACAGATGATGTTGATCTGGATGTATGCATGGAGCCATTGTGATGTCAAAAAATGAGCGCTCTGCCTCATAACAGGCTGGTCCAGTTTAAATAAACGTATCCCTACAGCATGATGCTGCTACCACCAAGCTACACTGTAGGAATGTTGTTGTTTTTTTTATTGTCAAATGCTGAAATAAAAAATGGACTTGAACATGTTAGTCTAAGGGTGTAAATATATATATGAAACCAGGTTATTGAACCTTTTCTACATTTCTTGTACTTGTTGAATACACAGATTTGTGTATTTTTCTGTTCAACTAAACAGGATAGATGCCACATCATGATAATATATATATATATATCATTTTAAGTACATTGGCTGTGCTGGAAATTGGGATGACCTTTTGCAATTATGAACAGTGTCCAGACAGAGTGGTTCCACATGTCAGTCACTACTGCATCTTGAACTAAGAGTTATTATTTTATTTCTTTGGTATTAGGAATTTAAGGGATTTAGAAAAAAAAATTAACTGTGTCCTTGTTATTTTTACTAACAGAAGCCTGGTTCCTCTTCCTGACCACTTCACGCTGGTTTGCTGTGCGTCTTGATGGAATTTGTTGTATTTTTGTCACGATTACAGCTTTTGGCTGCCTCTACTTCAGGGATGGTACTGTACTGGTCACAGACACACACCCACATGAAGAGGATTATTAATATCTGACAGTTATTAAGAATACAGCTGTGAATTCACGCAGGTGCATGTTTCCCTTTTTTTCCCTTGTGCTGAAGGACTGGAGCCAGGTGCTGTGGGTCTGGCTCTGTCATATGCCGTTACTCTCACAGGCATGTTTCAGTGGGGAGTCAGACAGAGTGCAGAGATTGAGAACCTGGTGAGAAAATTTACACTATTTGCGTCATAAGAGAATGCAGCTGTGTACCTGGCTCGCATTTCAATGTTTTATGAATAAGGTTTACGCCAAAAGTGTTTGTCAAAATTTTGTCAGCTAACCCAGGCTATCTCAGATTTTTTTGATATTTTTTTTTTGCATAAAAAATTGTGACTTGAGGACAAGACTCTAAAATGTACCCTTGTGTGTATTTCAATTTTATTAGCACTGAAATCTGTCTTTGACTCCCAAATCTCTTTTAAGTGAAGTCATGAAGTGCTAAATAATTCGACTAAATCAAATTATCCTCTAGAATTAGGCAACCATTTATAATGTGATGATAATAAATGAATGACCTAATGGTTTCAGAAACTGGAGAGCTCTTTCATATAACCAGAGTAGTTGAAAGCACAAGTTCTTTGACAAGATTTATTTAAGCCTACATGTTATTCATTCTAGATGACATCTGTGGAGAGAGTGGTTGAGTATGCAGAGCTGGAGAGCGAAGCACCTTGGGAGACGGACAAACGGCCTCCTGGAGACTGGCCCCAGAAGGGCTCCATCACCTTTGACAGCGTTAGCTTTTCTTACAGCGACAGCTCCGCTTTGGTCCTAAAGAACCTGAGTTTTGTCTTCACATCCAGAGAAAAGGTTTTTGTCTTTTTACGTCCACCTGTGCGTGACTTGATATGCAGCTAGTTTGAGAGGCGTGCCGTGCTTTTCTTTTTTTTTTTTATGTGGCATTATTTCTGAATCAATTATTAAAGGGGACATCATATTGTGCTGCTGAATCTTCAGGACTATACCATTTGTGATTCATGGAATACATATCATGTAATTAAGACTGTTCAAGTGGATCCATTTGTTTCCAATTTGCATTTTGAGCTACCTGACGGTGACAACTGTTTATTCAGTATAAGAGAGAGGAGAGGCCGAGGGAGAGGGGCAGAGGAAGGCAGAGGGGAGATGGTTAAGGATGATTGAAATTGTGTTTAATGCAGGGGGTGTATTTTGCATGGTTATGGTTGGCCAGGGCAGCTGATTTCACAATGGATGGGCTGATAAGTGAAAAGGCCCTGGCTCCGACAGCCCATGGGAGGGACCTCTGCAGCATGCCATGGGGTTATAAGAGGTGGTGTGCATCTTATTTCCCCTGACACCTTTTTCTTTTTTTTAATGCACCTTGTATCTTTAATAATAGATATTTTTACTGTTGCCTTAAACTGGAAAACAGTTGTAAAGAAATCTTTAGTCAAGAGGAATGGCTTTGTAAGGACACTTTGCTTTTCCCCAAGATCCGATTTGTTCACACTTCTAGTCGAGGATTTTTTTTTTATTCTGTCACATAGCTAAAAGTAATTCATAATATACATTTTTAAATTCACTCATTACTGGTAACCAGCTGTTCAGATCACCATGGTGATATGGTAGACATAGACTAACTATTTGTGCAAACTATAATATCAGTTTGCATACCTTCCTTTTGTTTCTACGGTGCTGGTAGATATGAGAATAACTGACCTACTTTCTGATCAGTTCAGCTAATAATTTTCTCACTGCTTGGACGCATTCAGAGCATTGAATTTTAATTTCCAAGTGGTCACTTGATGCTTTATTGGGCGACAAAAACGTCACGGAAAAATAACACACCCAGGCATGACTCAGCAGAACATTGTCAATTCTACAACGAGAATGCCTATATACACTTACTATTTAGAATGGTGAAACATCAAAAGCAACACACATACTGCAAATAATAAATAAAACATTCAATGTTTCAAAAGCAGTCTTTCCAAAATAGTCCTTACTCATCGAGGTACGGACTCCACTTGATCCCCAGAGGTGTGCTGTGGTATTTAGTAACAAGATGGTTGCAGCAGATTTCTTCAGTCCCAAACCTGCATGAATTGAGATTTGATTTGTCAAATTATATGGAGGCCAGCAACCGAGCCTTTCCAGTTGCCTTACCTTCTTACTACGGTATATTCAGATCCCATGTCTTTCTCTGGTATTTGACGGACGTGCTCCTGGCCATCGACATGACGTAAAAGAAGAAGTAGTGATTCATTTAGACTAGGCCACCTTCTCCAGTGCTTTGTAGTCTAGTTCTGAGGCTCATGTTCTCTTTGTAGGCACTTTCAGAGCAGGATGTGGGTCAGCAGGGACATCTTCACTGGTCTGCGGCCGTGGAGCCTCATACACAGCAAACTGTGATGCAGCGTGTGTCCTGACATCCCTCAATCAGAACCACCATTAACTCTGGCAGTAATTTGAGCTTCAGTAGCTCTTGTTGTTCCCTCCCAACGTGCATCAATGAGCTTTGGCTGCACATCACCCTATTACTGGTTAACCACTGTTGTTGAAAAGGCCACAGGAGGGGTAGTTTTGGAGATGCTCTGACTCAGCCATCTAGGCATCTGAGATTAGTTCTTGTCCAACTTAGGCTTGACTATTTTTCATGTTTCAACTCATCAAACTAAGACAAAAAAAATATCTTACTGACTAATTTACCCATCTCACCAACAGGGATTTTTACCTTTGTGTTCTCGTAATGCAATGGTTGGTCAATGTAAGTGTTTTTTGTTTTTTTTGTATATACAAAACACAATTCAAAAAAAGTTTAAAAAAAAAAGTTCCTGATCTCATAGAAGGAAAACAATTTTAAATGTCACATGACATTCTTTTTCAGGATTATAACTTTCAATTATAGCATTATAGTGTGAGTTAGAAGATTTTTGGGAATTTGTAGAGTTTTATGGATGTGCTCTGAAATTTCTTTCTCTCCTCTACAGGTTGGGATTGTTGGACGCACCGGTGCTGGTAAAAGCTCCCTCATCTCTGCTATGTTCAGACTGGCAGAACCTGAGGGAAGAATAACAATTGACGGCATTCTGACTTCAGAGATCGGTTTGCACACGCTGCGCCAGAAAATGTCAATTATCCCTCAGGTACACCATTAAGAACTGTCTTATTCCTCTGAGCTGTGTCTTTTGTAGTTGGAAGCTAAAACTGCCTGTTATGACCAATAGTTAAAGAGAGAAAACCGATCAAGTGAACAAGCTACTCTGCCGCCACCTAACTTTTGGCTTTGACAGCTCAAGTGAAAGTCTCTGACTGATTCCTTATGATTGAGAAACGATGGTAACAGCCTCTTGCTTTGGTTCCTCCTCTTTTTGTACTCCTGGCTTTTAAAAAGCCAAAGCAAGTGAAGAGAATTATAGTCGTCTCTCTGGGGATTTCTGAAAGTGAGACAAACGGATGCCTTGAGACAGTTTAACTTTATTTCCGCTTGTTGAAACTGATACGGCATTAAGAAAATGCCAGCCTGCGGGTGGGTGTCAGCAGAGTGGAGGGAGGGGAGAAGACTCCCACGGCCTGTACTGTGAAGAGAGCAGTTCCCCATCCCTGACAGAGGATTAGCCCTCTACCCCCCAAACATGGGAAAGCTGCTTAAAAGAAGCTCCCCATCCTCACAGTCAGAGTCGCAGCGAACACCGTCACTTAGCCCAAGTCTCAAACATTTCTCGGCTGCAGCCAAGATGCCCAAAAACAATTTCATTAATGCTCCTCTGTGGATTTGATGGGTTTCTGGCATCGCTGCCTCTTCAGATGAAGTTTTACTTCCTCGTCTAAACTAGTTAGAGATGGATATGATGTATGTTTGATGGGATTTTGTTTACTTACTTTGCCTCTCCTAAAGGGAAGACTTAAAAAGTGCCAGGTTACGAGCCAAAGCTTCCATTGCACATTCATCTGTCATACAGTGTGACATTTTCATTATGTAGGCAGCACTTAGAAAACTTTTTGAAACTTTTTTTTAATCTTTTGCATTCATGTAAATTAACCTAAAAAACGTAATATTTAAATTATTTTTAATGAATATCACAGATAATACAGTATCCAGGCAGCCTTTCACTGTCAACTGTCTTTATTGCTGGTAGCCTTACTTTTTCCCAAGAAAATGTAAAGTTAAATGTTTACTGTATAGTCCTATTGATGAGATTTGGTTCTGATAGATTTGTGACAGCATATGGCATTAAAAAGGATCCATTTCAGTCTCTATTGAACCCTCAGGAATGTCTTAGTGTAACATGAATTCTGTGGCAAACAGAGGGCTTGGAACTGCTGGAGCACATAATTGGCGCATGGAAAGCTGCGCTTGAAAGCAGTTTTCCAACCTAACACTGAATCCTCAATTAAAGTGTGTCACAGAACTAGTCTGCTTTAGGACTTCGGCTGGCTTTATGACAAGGTGGTATTTTGGTGACAGAGGGAAAAGCTCATTGGAGGTGAAGAGGTGGAACATTTTGGGAGAGCGCAGGTAGCAAGGATTAGGTTTTGAAAGCTTTATTATTCTGTATGGAAACTGAGCTGTTTTGTCTTGACCCTTCTGACCCCATAGGATGTGATTTGTTGAGATGCGATTTTCATGTTTGACACTAAACATTCTTTGCTGCTTTGTTAAGTTCTGGATTGTTTATTGTGCCTTGTGAAATTATAACTACCATGTAAATCCTTGCACATTTTGTCACTCTACAACCACAATCTTTAACGTATTTCATTGGGATTTTTTTGTGATTCACCAACACAAAGGTGAACATAACTTTGAAGTGGGAAACAAACTTATCGTTGGCTTAAAAGAAACGCACATAAACTAAAGCAGAAGTGAATGCTATAAGATGAGCAGACGGGCTGGTTGCTGTTCGATTTCTAGTCTCAAAATTGATTGATGCACAAAAGCATTTTTTTTAGTTAGACCTTAACAAACTGAAAGATTGTGTATCTTTGACTTGCAGTCTGTATTTATGATTTTGAACATGGATTGATTTGTGAAACTTTGCAACTGATTGACCAAGAGTCTCTGAGGGAATTTGAAATTAATGGAGCAACTATTACATCTTGTGGTATTATCATGCTGCCACACTGGTACAGCACAGCAAAATAACTTATTCACTTGCTCTAAAAGACTTTAGACTCAGAGGAAATGTATTGTTTGTTTTGTCCTTTTTTCAGTTCGTAAGTGTGGTGAATCACACTTATGCACTCAGAGAGCAGTAACTATAAATACTTTGGTATCTTAATGAAAGAGTGCCAAGGTTATTAAATTGTTAAAAGAAAGGCAACATAATTCCTGTCCTCAGTTTGCCACAACTTGTATCAAGGACTCAGCAAACATGTAATAAAAGATGCTCTGCTTAGAAAAACCTTATGTGGCAGAACCCTGAATACATTGTTTCTACCGTGAAAGATGGTGGTGGTAGCAGCATGCTGTGGGTATGATTTCCTTCAACAGCGAAAAGAAACCTGATTAGAGTTGATGAGGATGAATGCCACTAAATAAAGGCCAATCCTGGAAGAAAACCTCTTGGGGGACTACAGAGACATTAAACTGGGATAAAAGTCCATCTTCCAGCAGTATGACAGCCCTACGCAGATCTACAGTGGAATGGTTTAAATCAAAACATGTTAATGTGCTAGAATGATGTTCACAGATGCTTAACTGAGCTTGAACTTTTTAGAAAGGATAATTTAAGTTTAATTGTGTACATGTTCTGTGGAGACTCGCAGCAAAGAACATGCAGCTGTTATTTCAGCATAACGTGGTTCTCAAAACTACATTATGGTTTAATTACGTTACTGGCTTGTATTAGTAAAAATTTTTGAAAGCATTGTATAAGTTTACGTATAAGCTACTTTATTTTGATATATCTGCTAAATAAAATCCCAATATAACGTATTAAAAACATTAGCTGCTGTTTGAAAAACATGTTTAGCGGATAAAATAACGCTTACATGGTATTCTGTAACCTTAATGCATACATTGAACCTTGTAGACTGATTTTTTTTGCTGGTCTAATCTTGCATTTTTAAAATAAATGTATTGTCTACAACTGAGGTCAGATTGAGATCTGTTATGAAAGTTAACAGACTGTGATTAAGACAGGATGAAAACATGACATCTTGATAAAGATGTCTGCTACCATGTATCACCTCTATCTGCATCACCTCTCTCTTACATATCATTATTATCTTTTTTTTTGTGGGCGTGATAATTAGAACCTCTTAGGAGTGCTAAATCCAGAGTAATCCTGCCAGTGATTGTTGCATGATAAAACAATGCAGAAAAAAAAAACAGATCTGAAAACGTTTCCTTCGGCTGCTGTAAGAGATCAGTATTCAGTAAGACGTATCTGATCTGTAAAATGATTTTTATCAGATTTATTTAAACTACAAAGACATGTTGAACATTATTTGAGGTTTTTACACTGGAATGGGAGCCTTATGAACTTGACTAAAGACAAATACGGTGTCCGACTTCTAGCATGTGGACAGCTTACAAACTGTTTTGACCAGGCAGCCATATGAAGGAGAACATGATCCCCACTTCATAAAGACTAGAAAAAACATTGGCTCGGTTTAATTTTATCTTAAATAAAATAAAAAAAACTAGACCTAACTTTTACAATATTCTTTTGGATTTAATTTATTTACCTTCATTTTGACTTAGTCAAAAACTGTGAACTAGTTTTATTGTGACTGTCCTTGGACAGTATTTTTTTGTTTTGAATAAAGATATAATAGTGTACTATAGTTTCAGTGTACTGAAACAGAATGTTCCTTCTTTACTTTTTCAAAAATAAATGTGAAACAATTTGATGTGCCCTTGTCATCCAACCATAAGTTACTTTGGCCATAGATACTCAAACAATTACAGCTTAATTGACAACATACAAGCAAATTCCACCGTGTGCATTTTAAATAAAAATAGATGCCAAAGAACAAAGGTAAATATTTACTTTCTTGCATTTTATCCATGCTTCATTCTTCGATAAAGCTGTTTTTTAAAGTCAATTATTGGGATCACTCTTTCTCCCAAAATACAAACTTAAGCAATGTGTGATGTTTCATTGTACAATTTTTAATTTTATTGCCTTGCATTAAGCTTTTTATCTGTCAGTCACAGTAAAGCAAAAACACTAAATAGCTCTTTGTTCATTTTTTCACTGTATCTACTTGCCCTTCACTAAAAGTCAGTAATTGTCCAAAATTAATATGACTTTCATGCCTATGAGTGTATGTAAACAACTGACTTGAACTGTGTATGTTTTGCCCCTACTGGTTTCTTGATTTCTCTGGTCTTTCACATGGTGAATTGGCTGCAGCAATATGTTCCTGCTGACAAAAGCGTCATGTTTTTGAGTTGCAAATATGTCATAATGAGCCTGTTGCACTTTTGAATCATATCATAACTGTAAACTGACCTAAACAATTATTTCCCAACCGCAGCAGTCCAAAGCTGCTGTTTTCTTACTAAAAAGATCAATGTATTGGAGCACAGTTAGCATTGAATGGAGCTCCTCGGTGGAGCAGGTTCTTTGTGAACATCTCTCCTCACACATTGGTTCTCAGTCTTCTATAAATCCTGCCTTTAACCCTTTTATACATCTGCCCCATCGTCATTATTTTAACTGGCTATGGCCTTCTCTTTCTATATCCATCTATCCACAGGACCCGGTACTCTTCACGGGCACCATGAGGAAGAATCTGGACCCTTTCAACCAGCACACAGATGAGGACCTGTGGAATGCACTCCAAGAGGTACTCCAGCGTGGCTCTGAATGATTCCCCCTCACCAGCCCAGGGGGGATCCCTCTGTTCCCCCGTACAATGCTGCCATTCAGCCTCCCTGCTCGCCACAAGTCATGGGGGGAAATCCCATTAGGGCCATGGGGCCCAGCTCAATGTGCGGCTTGTAACGGGGAACCATTGAAAGTGCAAGAGGAGATGTGTTTGGGCAGTCAGGGCAACCGTGATGAAGGTTCCCCCCACCGTGAAGGGCTTCAGCTCCTGGTCCTGCTTCTGAATGGGTTTGGTGGCCTGGATTAAAGTTAGAGGCTGGCCACAAGAGAGCACTGGCCAAGGTCATCAGTGGACCTGGCTTTGCATTGTGCCAACCAGTTAATGGGTGTGTTTGGATGGCTCTTTAAAGAGATCTCCACAGGATGCCTTTATGCAGGAGTAATGAAGGGTTGGGGGCGTGCTCTCTCTCTCTGCAGGTGCAGATGAAGGCAGTGGTGGAGGAGCTGCCCAACAAGCTGGAAACGGTGCTGACCGAGTCGGGCTCCAATTTCAGCATGGGCCAGAGACAGTTGGTGTGTCTGGCCAGGGCCATCCTCAGGGAAAACCGCATCCTCATTATTGATGAAGCCACAGCAAATGTAGACCCAAGGTCAGGCAACACCTTGCTGTTACTTTTTTATTTGTTTTTAATAAAAGATTTATAATGGCATTTTCTCTCTCTCGACTGAGTGTACACAAAATATTTAACTTCAAACAATTAAAAATGACACAGTAAACAAACACAAACTGTAATAGTGAATGTATGTGTCTCCTTATATTGGCCAGTACAGCCATCTTGGTTTACCATTGAACACTGATCACTTCAGGAGCCAGGAGGAGGATCTCCTGGCAATCAGAGCCAGGAGATCCTCCTCCTGGCTCTGATTGGTTGATTGTGGTCAGCAGCTGTGGATTTCCTCAGACGGCAATGGTAGTTTATTTATTTGCAGCTTTACACAGACTACACTGTGCATGAACTGTAACTTTCAAATGGCTCGCGTTTTGTTTTTAATGCATATAACGTAAATGTTAATAGTTTTGACCTGAAGGACGTCGGAGCTAATTAGCTGTATTTACTTTTCAGCACTAGTGGTTCCCATAAAACTATGAAAACTATCCAACAGCCTAACTGCTATTGATTGGGTCTGTCATCGCCAAAAAAAAAGAAACATTTAAGTTTTAAATAATAGTAGGTTTTTACATCAATCTAAATGTCAGACCGATTGTTTCCCTTAGATCTGATGACTGTAAGTAAGCTAATATACTGAAAAGAGTAAAACAAAACATGTTTATCACAATGTCAAAATCTGTCATTTCTGCCCAGTTTAAACCGCCTGATGGTCCTCATTTTTTCTCTGTCTACTCTTACACATACTTTGCAGCTGATGAGCCATTGTTCTGGCCTGCGTAAAATCCCTGCCCAAGGCTTTGTAGGAAGAGAAGTTTTTTTGTGTGTGTGTGTGTGTGTTCTCAGGTGTTGTGTTCCCTGCTTCTTTAGAACTGACAGCCTGATCCAGCAGACTATCCGGAACAAGTTTCAAGAGTGCACTGTCCTCACCATTGCTCACAGGCTCAACACTATCATTGACTGTGACAGAATACTGGTAAGTAAGGATGCAGTAAATTTCCATTGTGCAACACTTCAGTTGGTGTTTTGAGCTCCTTTATTTATGTATTTTTCTAAAGGCTAATAGCAGAAAATATCTGAAAAGAATACAATTAAATTCTTCATTTTAAGATCATTTCGTTACAAGAAGGGTCTTGCAAAAGTATTGAACTTTTCCACATCTGGAACAAGTGTTTGACTGTGATGTGGAAGGAAATAATATAGATTCTAAAATGTTTCACAAAAATATTGACTAAATAGAGTTAATTGGTGTGTAATTTAATCTGAGGTAAATCTAGCCTTAGAAGTCTTTTTGAGAAAACATCAGTGAACAAACAGCATCACAAAAACCGAGAAACACAGCAGACAGGTGAGAGGTAAGATTGGAAAGAAGTCCTAAACAATGGCAGACTACCACTCACTTTTTGTTTCACTGGTCAGCACACCTGAGGCCCATACAACGCAGACACTTCTTTTCTGTATCATTAACGCCTCGTCTCCCAACGTACCCATTTAATTCACTTATTTCACAACAGCTGGGTTGATTCCTCCCTCACAGCTTTCGCTTTTATTGAATCCGCACTTGTGCCACTTGATCTTTGGCTCTCTCTTGCTGCTGCCTGCAGAGGTGCCAATTAGTGGCATCCGTGGCGGTGTTTGTTAATCCTCTACGGAGGACGGAGCGCGACCCGACGGCTGTCTGACCACTGAGAGCGTTTCTCGGGAAAGCCAAGTGTCACGAACTGTTTCACACCTATGCTTGTGTTAAATGCCCCCGTGTGCTGAGGGGGGAACTAAACCATGACCTGTGTGTGAGTTGACTTTCCCCAAATTAAAAACAATTTTCAAGATACAAACTCGGTGTTCCAGCGTTCTGCCCATAAACAATTGATTATGACAGCAGCTGCAGAAGTCTCCCTTTCTCACTGACACAGTTGACAAACTGCTCATTAGTGCTGTAAGGGAATCGGGCTTGTTTAAATTAGTCTGTGTTATAATTGTAGTCTTTTCCAAACTGCTGGAACTGGCACTATTCTTTGTGTGGTTTACATAGCATGCCATGACACAGAAATGATGGTAATTTTCTCGAGTGCCTTGAGGGTGTGATTGTTGGATTTGACTGAGGACCACCTCTAGGCCTCTGCAAATGCCTGGGTAAATACATGGATAAATCTCTGATCTCCTGTCTGTCAGAGTCAGCGCAGCAGGCTTTCGCTCTGCTAACAGGTTCCTCTCATTGTCAGAGGCCGTATCGAGCAGAAACAGGCGCCGCTGTTTGCAAGCCGCCTGAGTCACACCAAATGGATGGTTCCTTTTGCACTCCGAACCACTGTTTCCCCCATTCAAGTTTGCACCGTCTGCATGCTCCACTCAGCCGGCGAAACAGCTGAAATGTCAGTTTTCCCCGAAGTAAAGTATACAGGTGTTGGGCCGCACACCTATTATTCTGCTGCACGTGTGATTGCAGGTTCTGGATGCCGGCAGGATCCAGGAGTACGACGAGCCGTACGTCCTGCTCCAGAACCGGGACGGGCTCTTCTACCAGATGGTCCAAAAAACGGGCAAAGCCGAAGCCGCGTCACTGCTGCAAGTGGCCAAGCAGGTATCCATCCGCCTCTGTCCCAGAGCTGGTCTCTCGCTAAGTAAGAGGCCAGCCGTCGCACACTAATCTCCTCAGACTCCAAAAATATTACGAGCTGTGACAAAAGATGTCCATGACCCTGACAAAGCAAAGCAAAGAAACTTGATTACCATTTTAATTTAAAGTGTCTACTTGTAGCCTCGCAACACCGTAACATTAATTTTAAGAGAGAAATTGGCTCTTTGTAGATTCAAATCCGCTGATGTTATCGAAGAAACTTCCCACAATATCTCTTTTCTCATAATATAATTTTGAGATCATTTTAAGTGATGAGTCCAGAAAAGCAGCTTTCTTCGCACTGTCTCCGTTTGGGAATATTGGGTTTAACTTCATCGTGATCCGGGATAAACTTTCTATGGGGATTACTATAATAAAGAAACTCCTTATATATATATATTTTTCTTTCCCTGTGAAATTCATTTGTGATGTATTTCCCCTTCAGACACTGAGCAGATAAGGGCTGGCTATTCATTGTTCAATTCCATTTTATGTGCATCTGTCTGGGACGACAGATACCATATAGCAACTTCAAACAGGTCTTTGTGAAATAAGAAAAAAAAAGTGGGCATCATTTCATTTTCCCTCTGTCCCGCGCACAAATTTATCAGCGGTGCTGTATCTTCTCAGCCAGAGGAGTGAAATGAGTAAAATACTGATTTCAAAGACGCAGCACACTGTGGCATTATTTGGTATCGTCTTACCCTGCACACTGGCGGATTGGCGAGGACATTGTTTGAGCCCTTGCGTTTCTTCTTTTCTCCATTGTAGGCTGCTCTCCACAGATCAGATTACGTCAGCATCCAAAACTGTCTAGCACCACTTATTAAATACTGAGATGGTCTACATGTTGTGTGTCAGGTTTCTATAGTTGTCAGTCAAGGTTTAAATGCATTCAATAATCTGATATCAACCTCTGCCTCCTTTGTTCATGCTGAAAGAAAATCCAGGAGCAGACGGTACATCTCAAGCTTTGAGCTGAAAAAAAAAAAAAAAAAAACAAAACAAAAAAAAAACTTAACCGTTAACTGCAAAAGTATTCACACCCATCAAACATTTTTCACATTTTGTCTTGGTCCAACCACAAAGTATGTATTTCAGTGGTTTTTGCTACATCTAGATTTCTGCTAAACTTGAGGCCTCATCTGACCAGACCAACTTTCTCCTTGATTTACTTTAGCTGCTTCTCTGATTAATTCTCCGCTCCTTGCCTGACAATTTAGGATTGCCATGTCTTGGTATTGTCTGCAACTTTGTCTACTCTTTCCATTGTTAGAAGGCATATTAAACAGATCACAGAGAAATATTTAAAGCTTAGAATATTGTTTCATAACTGCTTCCCCACCTTGAGCTTCTTCTCAACTTTATCCGTTACCTGTCTGGTGTTGTTCTTGGTCTTTTTGACCCTGTTTGTTTACCAGCATCTCCTAGAAACGTCTGAAGCCCTGAAAGAGCAGAAGTATTTATCCGAGTATTGAATTACACACAAGTTTGTCTGAAGGCAGTTAGTTGCACTTGGTTTTGTTTAGGGTGTCAGAGTAAAGTGGACTGAATACCACAGATTTTAAAGTCTATCTTGGTAAAACAAATTGAAAACCATCTTCCCTGTCTTGGTCTCCAACTTGAGTTGAGCAAACCTTTGTGCTCACAAACTAGGGATTTGACTTCAGTTCCACTTTGCTCTTAACTTCCAGACATTTTAAATAAAAATACTTAAATCTACTCATGAATAGTTTCACTACCTAATGTAGGGTGAAGCTTTTCACAGTCACTTTTTTCAATTCCAATAGTTTTTAAGCCAAGAAGTTGACAAAATTACCCCCACAAATAATTCCCGTGATTATCTTCCAAAATTTTCCTCCTATGAATTTCACACCTGTTTGTTAGGCTAAATAAGCCACTTTGGCTTGCCTCAGTGGATGATAAATCCCTTCACCGCGCTCTGACTGGATCCCGTCTTAAATCGCACCTTAACTGATCTCAGCTCAGATTTGGAAAGTGTGCTTGGCATTCTGTGATGTGACACTGCCTCCCTGATCCGCTTTCAGGTTCACGCGAACAGAAAAGGAGAGAGCGACACGCGGCGCACCAAGGACATCAGTGTCATCTTTGAGACGTCGCTTTGACGGCTTGGAGAGTTTCTGTGGTCCTTTTCGTGCTGAACAACAGAGACCAAATCTTTCCCCAGATATGCTTGGATTCCTTGATGTGCACACAAAATGCCTTCAGACTCCCGAAAGGCATTATAGGTTTAGTGTGCACTGCATTGATCGGCAAAGACTTTTGGCCTGGAACAGAGAAGTTTTGTGAAGCAGGCCGTGCCTTTTATTGACCGCATATAGCCGGGTGACTGTTTATTGATTACCTGCTGCTGTGTTTATGAATGTATGTTCTGTCCTCCTGGGTAACTTCTACTTTGCACATGTGATTAATAGAAGGGAAGATATTGAATATGTTTATTGCAGTTTAATAAATTCTAATATTCTGTGGAAGAAGAAATAATTTTTGTTAGACTTTTATTATTTGGAAAGACAGAAAATCCCTAGCCAGGAGCCAGTGGTGTTTGGGGTAATTTGTGCCTTCATCAGACTATTGATTGTTAGTAATTGCATTGTTTTAATTGAACGGTTTTCCTGCACTTTGACTCTAGTGGTTTTATGTCTACCTAAACTCTGGCATGTAGCAACATTTGGCTGAAATAATTGACCAAACTGGGTGTTGGTCATTTTGCCCCTTCTGTATTTTGTATTGTTTTATTTTATTATCTTTCTTTATAATTGACAAACAGAACAAACCAAAAGAAATAATCAGTTGCACATTGATTAAGTAAGAAAAGCACAAAAGCAGGATGATGTGAAATGGCAATGAGTGAGCACACAATTGGTGAACAAACTGGGATTAACTGAGCCCAGTTTCAATGGCTCTAAAGACTTAGCTACAATGTTTCCCTGTTTTTGTTTTGCTTTCTTAAATTAACTGTTGTAGAGCTTTTATTAGATGTTCTGATGCAGGTTTTGGGGGATTTTGATTCAGTACTGATATTGATACTTCAATCTGATTTCAAATATCCCTCAATACTGATGTCTTTCACTCCAGAACACTACTTTTGCAAACAATCGATGTTGTTTTTGGTCATGTTATTGTATAGACTAACATGAATAAACCACTAAGATATATTGCTGTATATTGAGCTCATATTTTTAGTTGCATTTATATTTAAAATACTGATAACTGCGTAATGAGCATCAGAATGATCATGCCCGTACATCCATCGCAGAGTTGCTACATTTGAATGATGAGAGGAAGAAAATGGATACAAGGACTTCCAAACATAATGCTAGTTCTAAAAAAATCTCTCTCTGTGGTATATAATATTAGTAAAGTTACTACAGCCAAGCAGCACAGTGGCAGCAGTTTACTTTTAAAAAGATCTTCTGCTGTGATGGGTGATTATTTGTGAAACGAGGCGGTGTCGCTTTGCGTTTTTACACGAGAGATTGTAACGACAACTCAATAATATCCCTTCAGATGTTTGTTCATTCAAGTTGCGATAGTCCTGACTCACAAACGGTTCCTCCCTCCTCAGATGCTTACTGGTCTGAATGGTATGTTTGCCTCGGGCAGATCAGTGGTTTCAGCGGGTCTCGAACATGATGCTACAAATTGGTAAGTGGTGAAAGAAAACTACCTGGTGATTACCGAGTGAGTCAAGTGATTATTATTATTTTTTTTTTTTATTAGGAAAGTGTTGTAGCTATCCACTCTATTATTGTACCATTTTCATTACCAGATCCATTAGAAATGGAGCTGTTTAATTTGGCTTCACACAGATGGTGATTACACATTAAGAGATTCTTGTCAGTAAACACTTAAGCCGGTTTAGAAGGATGTACTTAACCAGCCCCAAATTTGGGTCGTGAACTGCAGGACATCAGCCCCTTTTAGAAGCTGAGTGATTTACACAATTCATTAAAGCCAATGAATCTTCAGCCAAAGTCATATTAAATGGTTACTTACTCTCAAATGGCCCCTTGGGAGAAGGATTGTTGGCTCGCGAATAGATTAAAGTTTACATTGAAAAGAAAAATTGAATTCAGAGGTAATCAATAGCACAATGGGGCAGTGAGAGGAGCCTGCTGCCTGAAATGAAATTACCATATTTTTAATCTTAATTTTCCACTCTGTGTATCTGACAGTGTGGATGTGCAATCCAAACAGATAATGAGAGAGTGGGATATTGACAGTGGGGTCCTCTGGAGTGCTTGTTTCAGTGATTAAATGCTGTGATCTGTGATTACTTTGTGTCGGGTGTCAGGCTGGCGGCCAGGGCCGGGGGGAGAACGCGAGGGCGCGCAGCAGCTGGAGCACCGCGGCTCTCCGAGGTACTAATGCACCTGACGCAGCACTGACAGCATCTCAAAACCCATTGGGGACTTCAGCAAAAGAAAAAAAAAAAAAAAAAAAAGCTCTAGAAATACCCCTGGCACAATCTAACATCAGAGTAGGCATATATCCTGTCTGCTTTCCTTCAGCGAAAGAACGGCAACGACAAAGTTTTACACAATAAGTATTATTTAGCAGATAACTTCCTACGTCCACCAATAATAGCCCCGTTTAACATGCATTTGAATACATGTTGCAAATAGCAAGGCTGTCAACATAGTGCTGATAAAGCCTTAATAAATAAAACGCGTGAGAAACCTGGCTGTGCACACAATGAGGTTTAATCCCAAAGAAATAAAGCAGAAAATAAAGAGTCAGCACTACGTGAAGGCAGTGAATGAAAATGATGGATTCAAACTGTAGCATCCTCACTTTTAAGAGAGAAGTGATCTGTTGGCGCTGATTTGGGAGTGATATCTGATGCATTCTGTTAAAGAAGCATGCATTGTCCCTTAAATAAGGAATAATGTAACAAATACCTATAATAAACTGAAGATGGTGTAAATTGCCAATAGGTAGGTAGTCTTGAGGGCCGCATCGAGTTCCGGAGACAATGTTTGTCAGAAACTTTCTGTTGTGCCAGCGTTTTTCCTTTCTTTTGTGACGGATACTTGCTGTTTGACAAATGGAAACAAATTGCGCGGCGAAGACGTGTGAATGGCAGGGAGCCGGGGAGTGTCAAACCCGGCGCTGAAAGACGACGAAGCGAGAGCCTCAGGTTTTTGTTGGCGACTCAGACCTGACTGATCCTGGCATAAAGTGCTCGTTGAAGAGAAGGAGAAAAGGAAAACTGGATTTCGACAGGTTGCAGTGAAATTAGGAGAATTGACTGTGGCGGCTTTGTTCCTGGCTGGTGACATGGTGTGTGTGTGCATGCGTGCGCGTGTGTGTGTGTGTGTGGGGAGGGGGTGGGGGGAGACTGGAGCGGCTCCCCTGAGACTGACTACAAACTGAATATCTGACAAGTTCCCAACGCCCAACGTGACTCTGTGTGGAACTAAGGAAAACAAACAACAAATGGCACATTTTAAGATATATGCCCTGACGCAGGTTGTAGTGTGTTAGAAAATGGCTTTTATCTTTTTAAAAATAGGCTCTCAATTCAGAATGTGCTGGTGCTATATTTTCTATATCGTCGCTACAACCTAGTTAGACCAAGTTTTTTCCTGACAGACTTTGGCAAAGTAGGGAAGACAAGAACAACTTTGTGCTGATTCCCAACTTTGTATTTGACTTCAAGCCAGCGATGTCTCCACAGAAGCATAAACAAATGCACACGTGAGGTCTAACTAGGCACACTGCATCACGGTGCCTCAGCAGTTTAGCGGCCAACCCGGCTAGGCTTTATGGACTCTGAGTAACAGTGCTACAAACAATAATTACAGGTCACACGTGTAGAGGTGATTATATTTTATAAATCGTCCAGGCTGTGGTCAGTTTGAACCTGCAGACTGTGTGTAGCATTTTACATACCACTCAATTATTAAGGGCTCCTACCACCAACAAAATCTGGCAGCTAATTAATTTATCTAATTTTCATCACAACAAAAGCACATGATGAAATGATTGCATATATGTGGTTTTTAAAATATGAGAACCAATATAACAAGACAGAAGAACATTAAACCTGTTATTTATATATTTTATATACATATATAAAAACTGTTAAGGATATCAAATATGACAAGAATGAACTGTAAATCAATAAAAATAGGCTTCTGTTCAGTAAAAAGTGACACTCCAAAGTAAAAAGAAGCTGTCTATTACAGCTTTTATTTCGAATAGAATAATTGAGACTGTAACAGACAATTGAGTGGTATTTATTAATTGTGTCTCTTGTTTAATAATTTGTCTGTTTTAAATGTGACTCAGATCTAAAAATCTGATTTAGATTTCATTAGATTTCACAATTAAAAAATGTCTTTAACTGTGAAAAGACATTCACTTTTCACAGTTAAAAGTGACTGTCTGCACAGCAACATGAACAGGAACAATGAACATACATGTTTAAGAGTTTCCATAAAATCTTGTACAGGGCAAAGCATCACAAACACACAATCTAACTTCACAAACTTAAAAACAAACCTAAAGTGCCAAATGATTTGTGTCTTTGTATTTAAAGTATTGCATATCATTTAAAAAAAATTATTTTATGTGATTTTATTATTTTTCAGATTCTCAACTTGTCCACTGAATCTCATGAACTCTGAGAGGTTGTTGATCCTTCAATAGACTATTGTAACTGTAAGAGACCTCCTGTAGATAAATATTATTTATTGGAGTCGTGTAACCACATGTACTTATAGTAAGACGATGATTAGAATATAGAAAGTTACTTATTCTATAGTCTAATAAACATCTGGCATAAAGACATAAACATCTGTCAGCTGTGATTTGACGTACGGTCCCAGTGCAGACCATTCCACTCGAGATAATCCAGTATGAAACAACTGAAACTGCAAAGATAGAAGGTAAAGGGGAAAAATGACAAAACCTAAGCAGATGCTTCTTCTGCCATGTTTGTTTTGAAACTGTTACTCTGATGAGCCCAGTCAGTAACTGAAGCCAAACACAAATATCACCACAACAGTGACAACAGTGGCCAGCTACATTGCTGAAAAATGATGTGAACTAAAATTATTGTTGACGCTAGCAATTATGCTAGCGTCAATACATTATGCTAATGATTTTAACATTTAGACATAAACAAATGGTAATCTTGCAGTAAAAAAAAATATTGTATGCTAATAAGCACGGCAAATATTGTCAGTATGCTAAATATAAGTATTAAAAACGTCTAACCTGACTTGACTGTGTGAGGCAGCCAGACTCACCATACTGACACACAAGAAAACTGTGATCAATTAGTAATAAAAACATCCTTTTTTTCTCCCCACTTGTGCAATTTTACCTGTGCCCAGTGCTTTGAACTAGACTGGCTAATGTGGTGCTTTGAGAGGCCACCAAATAGAAAATATCTTTGCATGCTTTAGCCTTTAAGTCCTGGACATGCTCTGCCAACTTCCAAAAGTGCCATTTAATTCTTCAGCTGCGAAAGAAAGAAGCAAAGTGACCGGGGAGACAATGGCAGCGAGCTTATCTCATCAGTAAATAAGGCTTATTGCTAAACGCTATAAAAGACTATACTCATTGGTGATGTCATTTCTTTGTTGGAGATTGATGAAGCTTGTGGCAGGGAGTATAATGTGAATGTGTGTGTGTGCGTGTGTGTGTGTGTGTGTGTGTGTGAAGAGGATTCCTGTGCAGCAAACTTTAGAGTTTCCAACTTTGCCCCTGCAGAGTTTCATTTAATTTAAAATGTATGACATATATTTTAGCAACTTCTTCACTAAAATTGCACTCTTTGCTGGCAAACTAACCCAAAATGTACTTCAAAGTTCCATCTGGCCAGGGGGGCTTTTATCCTCTGCCATGAGAGCGGTTGATGTTCTGTGCATGTAAACGTGCAGCTCTGGGTAAAGGTGGGGACAGCTTGTGTCCCCCCCCCCTCTCCATTATTGTCTGGTTGCATTTACGTGGGTCCAAGGGCCCACTGTGTCTTTTCGGGTTACTTTCTCATCATTTCTCCTAATGCAGAGACCCACAGGGTTGGTGGCAAGCGCACAATGCGGCTGTTGTATGGTTACTGTCAGCTCTCTCAAATAAGGCTTCCTGTTCATTAGACTTCTTTTCACCTCTCCACAATGCGCCGGCTTTGCAGCAATGGCGAGTCGACGCCCATCTCTTCAATGCCGTGTGAATAGTTCTAAATAGTGTTTATGCAAGGCATTGTTGTCTATTGTGTGGCCAGTCTTAATGCACAGTGATTTGCCTGCTTTTGCAGCCTGGGATACATTATCTTGCTTATGTGGCCTTAGATGCATGCCTGGCCTTTTTAACCAGTAAACAGTCTAGAAGTTAACTCCCTATGGACAATGCTGGAGATGCCTGATAAAGTGGGGCAGAGCATTATAACAAGCCAGTGTATGTCCCTGTGTAATTGCTCAAATGACCTTTTCCTCTGCTTTGTACATATCACCAGTTGTCTCTTTATGCATTTCTAGCACACATTTTCAGGGATCTTTTGAAAAAATAAACATTGCTTTTTTCCCCCCCTCAAAAAATGGCTGAAACTGTAATTAGGAAAGTTTTGAAGTCACTTTGAACCTTAAAGCTGATTTGATTCCTCTTCTTCAATGAACACATAGCAATCCCGCTGTTTGCTTTCAAAGATTAGGCTGACATTATCTGTTGCACATCTGGTAAGGATCGTCTGTTCGGTTGGGGGATTGTATTTAAACCCTCTGTCTTTATTCTCTAAACCATCAGTGTGGAAAAATGAAATAGTAATGCAGACAGACAGCCAGGTGGATAATCTGACACATATCGCGGTGCAAGAATAAAAACTTTTACATCTTGAAGATAACGTCAAATTCATGCTGAACGTGATGGAAATTTTGTGTCACGTCACTTTTAATAACACAGAATCTAACTACTACACGGTACATGCTGGAGGCATAACTTTTTCTGATTCAGATGAATTACAGAAAGACGAGAATGTTTGTTTTGCGCAGAATGTTTCACTGATTGTATTTTATTGAGATTTTATGTGACAGACCAGCATAAAGTAGTGAAGAACTATGAAGAGAAAGGAAAATGGTTGATAATTTTGTTTTGTCTTTATTTTTTACAAACAAAAAGTTTGGCGTGTTCTTGAATTCAACCTGCCTGATATAATATTTGTAGAACCTCCTTTTAGAAAGCAATTGGAACTGCCTTGTTGCTTAAATGTGCAATACAAATAAACTTGACATGACAAATATGGTAAACCTGCAGTGTATTTAAGGTAAACCTCTCATTGTCTCTTTGGCTGTATGTTCACAGTTATCCTGCAAGAAGACTAACTTCTGCCACTGTTTCTAGTTTGTTTAAGCCTTTCTTCCTGGACTGCGCCATTTTTAGCTTCACCCATTTTGTTGCCACCATCATATTTTACTGTGGAGATTGTGCCTCCAGGGTGGTGTGCATTTATGATTCTCCAACCCAAATTTTGAATATCTGCAGGGACTTCCAGCTACAATGGGCATCTTGTCTGATTTTCAAATTATTCGTTTTTTTGCTGACAATGTTAGTTCAGATCATGTTTTGAAAGATTTGCCTTTGTTTTCGGGTTTTTCTCCCCTCTCTCTTGAAATTGATCCAGCTTTCAATTAAATCTCAACAGCTTTGAGGAAGTACTTTCTCACAGCATGTTGCTGCCACCACCATGTTTCGCAGTTGAGATAGTCTATTAGGATGATGTGCTGTTTAAGTTTTTTGTCACACAAAGAAAAATAAAAAACATTGCTCTCACAGAGAACACTTGAAGAGGTCTCTGGTTATAAGACATTGCTCTGAAAATCTCACAAACACTCATTTAAGCTTCTCTATAACTTTATCCCTGCAATTTCTGCCGAGCAAAGTTGTGTTCACACCGATATTGCACACCAGTGGGATTCCATTGTTTCTCTTCACTTTCTAGTTAGGATAAATCAAGGGTTTGGTAGCACAAGATTTTATTTAGAGGTATCAGTTTAGATGTTTTGTTTTATAGTTCAAAAGGCATGTATTGATCCTTCTTCAGCTAAACACAATTATGCAGTATTTTCTGTTATTTTGTCCCATAAAGGTCCAGGAAAATAGGCTAAAATTGGTCATTGTGACAAAATGTAAAAAAAAAAAAGTGTCTTCAGGGAACTGCAAGCACCAGCTTGTCCTTTTTCTTAAAAGTAAAAAAGAAAAAAAAAACTGGTGGCATCTAAAATAATTTTTCCAATAGCCAAAATAGGCATGAAAATTGAGAGAGTAGAAATATCCAGCACAGTATATCCTTCATCTGTTTGTACCTTTGTCCCAGAGAGAGTGTATACATCACCTCGAGAGAGTAACCGATAGGCCCGGCCATTCACCTCCCAAACAGACGCACAAAAGCAGAAGATATCTGCGGCACAGATTACATTATACCCATTTCAAAAGCATTCACGGCTGAAGTATGCAGAACAGAAAGAAAAGATGCTTTTAATGCCGAGCCAGTGATTACAAGTGACAGACGAAACTGATATTTAGCCCATTATCGCTCCGAAATTTTGTCTGTTTGACCCCCTCGAGCAATTCTGCTTCCAAGAGAGAATTTAAAGCCAGCTTCGGACCTGGAGGAGAGGAATGTTATGATTGCTCTAGGTGACACCGATACGCCGCCGTCGCACGGCCGAGTCGAGACGGAGGGAGAAGTGTGGCGGGAACGCTCCGGCAGCAGGCATTTTATTAACCTGTCAAAGAGGGACTAGGTGCAGCTTTGTTTCTGATTGCCGCGTCCCCTCGTGCTCCTGCTGCCACTTCTTCTGCATTTGTCCTCCATTAGCCCACCAGGTGTGTTTCACATTTTATTTAATGAACTGTAGTCATGAGGTAATTCATTCTCACTAACTGCTCCAAGCACTTTCTGCACTTAAGTAGTGATGTTGACTTGCTTTGCTCCGGGGCTGATATTTTCATTAAAGGCCTCCTTATCAAATAATGAAATAAAGAATCAGTTTTTTTTTTTTTAAGCCCGGCGCTATTACCGTCCACAAATCAAAAGGTTCCTCGTGCAATGTATGCCTCCCTCGCTAGTTAATTAGGCAGCCAGGTTGTGCTACATACAGATGCAGCTTTCATGAGAATATTCCGAGACAATAAACCCATCTCTTTTGTTGTCCTTCTGCAAGCCCTCTTAATTAATATCAGCATATACAAACCCAAGTTAATTGAAATTTGAACAGCCCATCTTCACACTTTACAATAACACAATCGCTAATGTTTTGTTGCCGTTTTTGAATCGCTGGCAACGGCTCGTATCTTATCTCTATTTAGTGTCTCATCGATTGCTCTCAAGGATGCAGCCAAACATAAAAGAAAGAAATGTCTTAACCATGAGTAAACACTGGTGGCAATGTATGCAACCCTAGCATTGATTCAGACGGGAACATTAATATTCACACTCCCCCTGATGATCATAGCAAGGCGCACATGATTTGTTCCCATTGATTAACTGACATTACTCCAGCTTCTCCCATCATGGTTATTAATATCGTTTGCATTGATATTATTTCTGCATTAACAACAATTTCACCCAGGTGAGGCAGATTGCAGAGCCGATACAAAAAAAAAAAAAAAAAAAAAAGAAAAAAGTAGCAGCCGCTTTGTGGTGTATGGCTTTAATCAGAACTCCTTGTGATGTGAAATCTTTACACCGGTCATCAATCTGCGAGTAAGCTTTTTGCACTATATGCTAGTTTGAATTGCACAGTTTTAAAGAGGCTGTGCCCCCACCTGTTTGTCAGATTTCCGATGTGTTTTGCAAATTACAAATCCTTCTAGGAATGCGAATTAGGTTGTGAAACCCGAGTGTTCCCCTCATTCATGTTGAGCTCGTATTTCACACTTTTTTTTAATTTTATTTCTTATTTGTTGTTGTTTTACATGAATTCTTAGCGGCAGATAATGAAATTGGGCCAACAATTGCTAACTAGTGTAGGGTTGTAGCACACAGAACGCACAACAAAGAGGAATCTGGCACGCTACTATTTCAGAAGGATTTCTTTTTTTTGTTCCCTCGTTCCTTTTGTCAAATTTGGCCCGTGAAGTGAAATTGCTGAATATAATAAATAAATAGATAAACAGTGGGTTGTCTTTATAGCCTTTATGCAGGAATGGTTTCTGAGCCAAGAACATTTCTGAACTTAACAGTATTTATGTTCCGGCTGTGTTGGTCACAGTCTGTCACACGTTATTTGCATCTGCATGTCCGATTAAACAAATATGACATACTCCCAAGATCAGGCTTCTAGCACTCCAACCACCCACCATGGCAATTAACTGTCTACTAAGCTAATAAGCGTAGCACACATGCCTGATGCAAGCCAGTAGAATATCAAGACACTTTTGCTTGATGTATCCGTGTTTATCCTGAACTGCCACCGTGAACGCACGCTCCACATGATTGACCTGCAGCTATGGATGGAGCTGCTGTAGTCTCAACAGCATTGGTACGTGGGTTCACCGTGTGTTGGAGGGCAGCTGCTGTGTGAAAATCAAATCAGGAGCTTTGGTGCTGTGCAAAAGTGTTCAGACCCCTTATACCTTTTTTTATTATTTTTTTACACTTGTTGTGGCAGTATCAGGATATTATGTGGTAAACCAACTCAAAGCAGTGCTTCATTATCGAAGAGAAAGTTAAAGAATACATGGAATCATTTTTGTTTCTTCTACTTAGAAAATTCTGAAAAGTGTGGAGTACATTTATAGTCTGTAGGACTACCTATTGCAGTTTTGCATCTACATTCGTAAGTCTTTTCATATTCTCAATTGGGTTTAGAGCTTGACTTTGACTGAGCCATATTAATACGTGGATATTCTTTTATCTAAGCCAGGGGTGTCAAACTCTAGTCCTCGAGGGCCGGTGTCCTGCAACTTTTAGAAGTGCCTCTGCTGCACCACACCTGAATAGAACAATTAAGTCATTAGCAAGGCTCTGGAGAACTGAGGAGGTAAATAAGCCATTTGATTCAGGTGTTTTGTACCTGTGGCACATCTAAAAACTGCAGGACAGCTGCCCTTCAGGACTGGAGTTTGACACCCCTGATCTAAGCCATTCTATTATTTAGGGTCACTGTACTGCTTTAAGGTGAACCTTCAGTTTGAACCCACATTTTTTTTTCAGCCTCTAACACATCTTCTTCCAGAAGTGCTCTGTATTTAGTATCATCCATCTTCCCTTCAGCTCTGCTTCCCTTATCCTGCTGGGGGGGTAAAAACATCCCTACAGCATAACACTGCCACCACCATGTTTCAAAACGCTGACAGCATTTTCATGTTCAGAGTATAGCTTTGTTCAACAAACTCTTTTATCTTGCCATACATGTGCAGCGCCTCTAATGTTACTATGGGGATTTTGACTGTTTATTAATGCTCCCCTTGTCCAGCTTGTCAAAGTAATTGACAAATTGATATACTCTTTCCCTTACTGAATGGATTGAACAGTGTTCCCAGTCTTGTTCAAAGCTTTGGAAATAGCTTTGGTTCAAAGCATTTTTAATTTTCTCCACAATTTTGTCTTGTGGGTGTTTTATGGAGCATTCCTCTGACTCCTTCACCGAACAGTCAGCCTATAGAGGTCATTGTTTCATTGTTTGCCATGCATTTTTGTATAAGTGTATTTGAGTAAATGGGGCTGCATATATGTTTGCGCACCAAACATTTCAGATTTTCATTTTTCAAAATTGTTTAAAAAATTGCTTATCAATTTTCCTTCCGCTTCACAGTTATGCTCTATTTTGAGTTGGTTTATTATATATGCGCTTCATAAACTCTCTTGACGTCTTCCTCACAAAGTGTGGGAGAGCTCTTGATATTCACTTGGATTTTTCTTTTTCAGCATCTTGATGACTGCTGGATAATTCGCTGAAAATATCTGCTTTTCTGCCTTTGGCTGCAAAAATAATACTGTCCTTCACACTGCGCAGACTTATTGTCACTGCACTGGTAAGTTTTTCTCAGGGGAAAAAATACTGACTAAACTTTATGAACAAAGACAAGGTATCCATGCTGCTGCCAAAAACCAGAAGCACATCACATTCAAACCCAAATTATGTGTTGATTCCAGCACCTTCACCACAGTCATATAGACATATTCATCTGACACAGCTTCTCTGTTGCAGTAAATCCAAAAAAATAACAATTAAATGCTAAACTAGAGAAAAAACAACACTGACCATCAGGGCATAGCCAATATGGAGGTTAATCCATTCTTGTGTCTATACTACTGAATGCTTATGGAAGCATATTCGCTTAGGGCAGCCATGCAAATTATTACTTACTGCCCTGTAAGCTGATAACACAAATTAGATACCCATTAAAGTTGAACAATGTATATAGAATGAGGAGAGATTGCAAGTGATACCTGAAGGGATGCTTAAGTCATATGGCACTAAAATATGCCTCATGGTTGCAAACTTCAAAAGTGGGGAGATGTTTATCCTTGGGATTGGAAGATGCATAATAGTAATCTCATATGCACAGAGGCAGCTGCCAGGTGGAGGATAGCACACTGCATGTTTATGAATAGAAATCATTACAGAGACTGGGGAGCATACCGGCATGGACCAGTGACACAGAACTTTTCTATTTTTTAACATCTGCACGTTGCAGTGCTTAGAAGTTTATGTGCACATGTGTTTAGTACAGTACAACATGGGCTTGCCTGTGTGTCATGTACTGATAGTTTAATTATTTTTAAACATTCACTAAATGGCCTTTCTTTAAATCTTGATCAGAATAAACAATAATCTCCAGAAACGTAAAATAATCTCACCAACTCTGAGGTGTCCGTACTATCTCCACTCGTGGTGGGGAAACTACAAACAGAATTACGGTAACATTCTGGAGTTGGATAGCGATAAACAGTAACTGAGTGTAGGTTAGCTACTTTAGCAGATAGTCACATGATTAACCACATAATAATTGTTTTTTTATTTAGCCTATGTGGAACTATAAAGAACGTAACTGCAAAAAATGACAATATTCAGCTCAACAGGCACTTAAAAACTTCTGCTAAATTGAGCAGTAATTTTACTTTTCTGGTGAAGTCTGTGTAGCAGAATAGTAAAAAAAAAAAACATAATACAAAAAATGAATGTTAGACATGATTATAAAGTTAGACCACGGTACATTATCTTAGTAACATTAGTAACAACAGGATGTCTTGCTTGTCTGTTTCTAGTAAAACAACTTATATCACGGTATGCATTTCTTTTATAAATTATAATTTTAATTCCAGTAGTTGAGCTCAAGGCCTTGCACATACATTCAAATTCAGTAAATTGGATTATGCATTTTGATGAGACTCTTATCAGATTAAAAGTAGCTTTTGAAAATAACCAGCCTTAAAGATGGGCATTGTGTAAAATTGACTCTTTTGAGCTAAAGATCATGTTATAATCTTATTAGCTCATCAAAAACACACCTCAAGTGTTGCTTTGATTCTTTCGTGCATGTTTGAGAAAACCTCAAATCTCCCATGGCAACCACTCCTGGGTGCCTAAACGCTTGCTCTCGCAAAGCGCCGCCTAGTTCGACAAAATTCCTCCTTTGAGCTGCAGTCTCCATCCAAACATCCGCCTCACAGAGCAGCCGTCCCTAATCCCCCTCCTCTTCTTCAGATTAGCAGTAGCAGCAGTTAGCAAACACTTGGTGGAACTGTGAGTCTGATGAACGTATAGCTGTGTGTTGCAGAATTGCTACAAAGAAAACTTAACTGATATGTTTTGGTTTAATCCATTTGATGTGAAATAGAAGAAGAAAAACACAAAGTGTGTAAGAAATAATCTTAGAAAGTGCAATAAGGGCAAACTGACCTGGACCCTTCATCCAATTGTTTCTTGCAAATTATTCCCCAATTTGAATCGACAGAAAAATTTTTAAATATGAAAACTGTTATTTCTGTGAGGCTGAAGGTTAAAATTATAATCTGTAAAGTATTAACATGTTTTCGTTGTAAGATGCAGGCGTTCTTGAAGAAGTTTTCAACGTGCTCCTTCTGCTTGGTATGTGTATGTGCATTACACATTTGCACAGCACCCGAAGGTATGCACCAATCATAGTAAACAAAAATAGATGAGCATGTTCAATGCCAGTGATAAACATCAATTCAAATTTTCTTAATCCAGATATCTACACATTGCGTACTTGATGATGTTCCAATGTAATGAAAATGTTCATATTAATAAGAAATTATGTCAGCAGTCAATAAAATGACTTAAAATCAGTGTCAAAACATGTATATGATTTTGAGCTAAAAGTGCAGGGCGTTTTAAAAGTTTGAAAGGCATTCGACTGCCAAATGGAAGAAGGATAACTTCAGCTATGAGTTGACTGATGCACATTTTTGGGACTAATTTTTTTCCATATGCAGCACTTTTTGGTCTGGTTTTAAGGTATTGAAGTTGTTCAGTTTTATAGGTGCGAAAACATATTTCAGGCCAGTTCAGGGAGCCTGGGTAATTCTGCCTTCCACTTGCCTATAGCTGCCTGTTGAACCCCATTCCCTTTCTGCCCCTCTGGCAGACTGATAGTTAGGGATCCATCTTAAAGCCTCCCCCTTTTGTCTGACAGACCATGGAGTCAGCAGTTATTCTTAAACTGGTGACTTTCAATGCTCGGTGCTGAAAGAGATGAAGCTGAAACACAAAGGCAAATTAAGGGTACAAAAACACTCGCTATTGTCCCTTTGTTGAGGGTCACAAATCGTCGAGTAAAAGCAACACAGCATGGTTGAAATGCATTTGCCTCCACCCCCAAAACCCCCCCTCCCCGCTTTCCTTCACTTTTCCTCTCTTTATATTCATTAGATTCATTATAGGCCACAAAGGAGCGCCAACAAAACAGCTTGTGATTTTGGTTGAATTCATCCCCCTCTGAGGCCTGCAGGGAAATTAAACTAGGTGACTATCACTAGAGGGTGTGCAGGCTTGACACATCTGAAGCTTTCAGTGATGCTAATAGCCAAGCGTATCCAAAATACACAGAAGCTGACCTCAAACAGATTGTGGGGGTTTAAAATCATTAGTTTGCAAATGAAGCAAAAGTACACTGAATCTGTGGCGGAATCAGCCCACTCTGAACCCATTGATTAGTGTTTGTCAACTCCCCTTTCTCCCTTATTCTCCCACCCCTCCGCCCCCACGCCCACCACTTGCAAACCATAAATTAATAAAGGAGACATAGCGACACTTTGGATGGAAAGGCGCTCTCATCTCCAGCACCTGTTAAACAAATGCACTTAAGGCGGGAATCAAATTGCAGGCAGGTTTAAATTGGTGTAAAATCTTCATTTAGACTATGTCCCCGGGGCTCGCTTAATACTCAAGATTTATATAGCATTAGTTCTGCCTCGCAAATGTGGTGCACCATTCCACCTCAGTGAAATATGAAGAGGCTTGATAAAAAAGCCACAACAGATTCTCTCATTAAAAAAAAAAATCTAAACCCTTTAAAGAATCATTAATTTAACTTGTGGCATGCAGCTCTGACATGTACACAGTTTTTTTGTGCCGGTGCCCTCGGGCGCTGTTATGTTGCGGATTCTGCGCCACCGCTGCTTCGTTGGGATGGGTCTTTTTCGGAAGGAACGCGCCGATAAATTACACTCAATTGCATTTCAGATTTTTTTTTTTTTTTTTAAATATACTGGGGGGTAGGGGAATTATATATATATATATATATATATATATATATATATATATATATATATATATATATATATAGAACATCTGAAAGATTCTTTGCACCTGTTTTCTTTTTTCATGATCATAATGCAGACATCCACTTGAATCTGGGCAGCAGGGGTGAAACTGCTTCAAAGAAGGCAGCCCATTTACAATATGGCGCCCCCCTGTTGAGAGTGTCGGTTTCAATCTCCAATCGCTTTTTGTTCTCCGTCCTTTTCAATTTGTTTACATTTGGCCCCTACTGGAGAGGAACACTCTATTGATTAATTGTCCCTGCTTCCTGAGGCTGCCGTTTAGAGTCCACCCTCCCTCCCGCTTCTGTACCCTTACAGTTTTACTGCTGTGTTCTGTTATTGAGATGTAGCCCAGGTTAAAGCCTTAAATTGAATATTAAACTCACCAAAAAAGTGAAAACATGTAACAACACACAGCAGTTTAATTTCAATACATGTTGTTTTATAGTATGTTTAATTACACTAACTAGTTTTTAGATTCTATTTAAAAAAACTTTTAAACACACACCCACACCCACCTACAGGCGTTTTCTTCTCCCAGCTTGTTTTGCATTCATGTTTTGTGACATCTTCTTTTTCAGAGGGACGCTTTTTTTTTTTTTTTTTTTTTTTTTTATGAAAAGCACCTGTCTGAAATTCTTCAGAACAATTTATCCGATTTGAAAGGAATCATTCCAGATGAAAGTTGAAATGCTATTGTAAAAATGGCCTTTCAGTCGCCTGCCTTTCGCTTGAAGATAAACAATTTCCCATGAATATATGGCTGGGGCCCCCGCTATCTATCACTGAAATCAGAATGTGTCCCATACTGAGCCTATTGTAGTCTATTAAAGGGAATCCTTCCCTGTGGCAACCATTTTGCAGGTTTCAAGCAGATAAATGCCTTCCAAGAGGGATAAGAATGCATTTCTACAAAACTGCATTAAAGAGTAATGTTTGTCAACTACTCCGATAAAAACTTCACAGTCACAATTCTCTTTTTTTTTTTTTTTTTTCAGAGGCGACAAAATGCATTGGGGGGGAATGTGTAAAAGCTGATTGGTGTGGGGAGGCTGCCTACAGGTTAGCGGGCCTCATTTCCAATCTCTGACAGCAATATGTGTCGCTGTGTTGCTCCATCCCGATTGCTCATGTTGAACACAAACCATGGTCACTCTATATATGGAAATCTCTGTCTTCAGGGTGGAAAAAAATTAAAAAGGTGAGATTGGCACTTTAACCCCAGTGCCCTCCCTGAAAATATGTTTTAGTCCGATACATTATACTACTGCGAATTATTTATCAAGAAGATACAAGCTTGATATTTTCAGAAAAAATAATGAGATGTTGAGGTGGCAGCTGGAACGTTCTGGTCCAGCGAGCAGGATCTATGAAACGGGGGAAATGAAGTAAATATGGCAGGCTGGTACACGCACATGCGGTGAATGTGAAAGAGTGGAGTGTGGCGTGCAGGTGGCAATTGCCAAAAACCATATACTTTTTTTTAACAATAAAAATTTTCTCCCTGATTCATCCCTTTCACCATTTTTCTCCGGCATGATGTTTAGGCAACCTCGAAGCTTAATTTACTTTTTAGCTTCCTATCTTACCACAGGCAATCCCAGACCATTGATATAAAGGTCCCATTGTAGTGATAATAAACCGATGATTTTGTCACAGCAGTTGTACTTAATAACTTATGTAAAGTCTCTTCAAAGCCTTAGTCACCCGCAATTAACCACATAGTATAGGGTACCTTGCTTCTTTTAATCATAAACCCCTTCCACACAGGAAAGTGGTTTTTTTTCTTTCTAAAACTTATAAGTTTTTAACTATTTGTGTCCTGCAGCCACATGAAACCTGCGTTTTAGGGGACACAAAATGTTGTTTTTGTTTTAAAAATGTGTTCCAGAGGGAAACTTTCACTCATCCGTGTGAATCGTGAACAATACCGCTAACTTGACCTATAACTCAAAGTGCTTCATACGCGTCATATATAGCAACGATGGTGGGTTACATGTTTGTATTGTAGTTTGTTAGTTTCATAATGTAACATGACATTGAGAAGAAGCTCGACTTTGTTGTCGCACTACAGAGAAGACTCCAAACACACACAGTCGGTCTCCATTCACGTTTCCTTCTTGTGTTTGCCGCTGACCGCATGTGGCTGCTTTATGTCCACGTGCCATACTCCATGTTCAGCACTACTTGTAGGTGTGGGGGAGTAAAGTTAGCATTTTCTGATATTTCTGTGTGGATGTGTTTTTGAAACAAACAACCCATTAATTGAATAAAATCAGGGACATTTTTGAGTTTTTTTTGTTGTTTTTTTTTTACTTTTTGAAACATGTATGTGTGTAAATATTTATATATAAAGAACAATGTTTCTCACCTGTGGCTATAAAGCAGCTCTTGAGTGTCCACCATCATTTGGAAACCAAACAAATGAGCTGATCTGAAATAATCCACCTGTTGCAGCGAAGTCATCCAGTTGCTATTGCGGTTCATACAAAGTGAACGTAGAGAGAGAGAAAAATAAAAACATCTATTGACGCTCTCTGAATGCTGTACAGTTGAAGTGTGCTTCTTCTCAGGCAACCGTCAGAACAAACAGAGAGACGAGCAGAGCATTAATTTGCCTCAGACCCCGACAGTCATCACTTTCAATTTGCCGTTTTCTTTCTTTTATTTTGAAGAATAAGACAGTCAAGGCAACACTTGATGTTTTCTCAGTACATCAGCCATGTTTATCTTCCAATCCTATTCATGAGGACTAAGTGGTATTTAAAGCTGAAGTATGGTTTATGTGAACTTTTGTACGCCGTTTTATGTAATTTACATAAGATGCTAAACTTTAACTAATTGTTAAATGCACAAAAAATGGAGAAATTGAGTTTTGTGCTTTGTTCATTCTAAACAATGCAAATATGTTGCTCAGATGAAGTAAAATAAACGCTTTTCCTTTTTCTCTGAAGCCTTTCCCCTCCCTGGCCCAAACTCCTGTCTTTGTTTTGAATTATTTCATCTACTCAGAACATCCCATTGCTTTTCAGAGCCTCTTTTGTTCTTGTGAAGGGGGTCTTTTATTTGGGAGAAATCTCCCATCTCAGACCAGCGCTTTGCCTTGATGCAGATCTTCATTAATCTCCAGGGCCGCTGCAAGCTCCACGGCAGCCCCGCCGATTTGATGGGAATTGAATTTGATGCCGTATTGTGGCTCGTACGGGAGGCAAACAATGGCCTGTGTTCCTTCCTGTGTCTGTGCACAATCGGAGAGACCCAATTAAATAATTTGGTACAATAGAGGGAACAAAGGGATACCCAGGCATAAAGTGAGGACTTCGGCATTTGCATGCTACCCATTTCTGTATCATGTTAATTAATTTTCTTTGAAACCTGCAAGGGGAGGCGCAATAGGAGGAACGATGCAGCTCATTTTAAAGGATGTCTGATGATGTTTTGTGTTCATGTGACAAGCAAAAATCAGCATTTTCAAGGAAAGGAAAATCATGTGTTTCTCAAGCGTGCATTCGCTACTAAAAATATATAGTTTTAATAATATAGAATTTTATGTTGCGATTTTGTGGTCTTGAACTTGATTTTTTTAAATAGGTCTTGCAGAATAATTTTGCATCTACAATGGCCTTCGTGATGACATGCTCTCAATTAACCATCTGTGAATGGTGTGATATGTAACCGCTTTTGTCGATGGCAACACACGACATTCAATGGAGGGTAAATGAATTATCCACAACTGGCCTGTGATAAGCAGTGATGGGACCCGTATGGAGCTGTCAGTGGACTGCTGGTGGGCTCTCTAAGTCCAGGCAGTGTAATTGAAAGAAATGAGCCATGGAGTTGACACATTAGGAGTCTCCCCAGAGATGAACCACACACACACACACACACACGCACGCACACACACCTACACACACACACACACACACACAGAGACACGCATGCTCAATTCCTTTTTTTTTTTTTAAATATATCATCCACATAGAGACTATCTCACTGAAAGTCTAACCCAGACAATGTCAGCAGCCTGATCGGTACTGAACTGAGCCCTGCTGTAGGTGAGACAGGGTGTAAGATTGGTTAGGTCTCCGTCTGGGTTAAGGGGATAATGAGAAACTGCCCCGCAGTGAGTTAATCAGCTCATCACTCTCCCAGCACTGCCATTTATTTGCTGTTTATTCCCCAGCACAGGGCCCCAGGGGGAGGCCTGTCTGTGAGGCAGCACCTGCAGCCCCCCCTCCCCTCCCTGACGCTTGATTTAGTACTGGAAATGCTGCTTGTGGACCAGATTACACTGGACAGTGATCAAACCTTATTTGCACTCTGATTAGACAAACTGCTGCCTGCACTGACCAGGCTGAAGCAATTTTCCTTAAGCGGTTTTCTATTGCTGCCTCATGTAGAAATGATTAACAGCCTGAATGAATGAGGTGGCCATTCACACAGCACATTATAGGCTCAGAAATTTGTTTCTGATAGAACAGGGGGCAGACGTCCCAAAAGAGAATACAACAATGTGAAAGGAGTAGCAAACCTGACAGAAATGGATATGATTTTTCTCTTTTTGTTTGCATTTAGTTAAAAATGATACATCAAAAAATAATTATGCTCTTCCCCATAATCAGTTGTAAAATCCTTATTTGCATTACAGTAAATAAACCCTTCTTATTATTGCGGAACAGCTTTTTCACATTGTTCCACAGGTATTTTAACAATTTGCCTTTATTAGTTATAGATTGGGTGATTTCTTAAGGCAATTGTCTTTTCTAGATTTTATGTAGGGTTGTCAGAGTGAGATGGGGTTAACACAAATATACAAATATCAACAATTGTGTAAGACTTTACATGCCACATATATTTTTTCTTTTTAACTCACAGTTAAAAAGAAACACTTTAAACACTTTATGCCCCTATAAAAAGCACTAAGGTTTGTTTGTAACATGATGAAAAGTGAAAAAATTCAAAGCGGGTGGATACATATGCATGTGGATACAATACCAACATATAACCCCAAATAACAAACCAGACCTGGATTATTTTTGGATCCTTCTTAACCTTTTTATAGGTTTTCCTCCATCTTCAGTGTCTTCATGTGTACTCATGCGCACACGTACGTGGGCTTGCACATGCTCCTAAGAGCACACAACATATCTTGTAACCTTCAAACATATTCTATCGAGAGAAGGTCCCCCGTTGCTTTCAGAGTGGGAGCCACTCCACCTTGGTTATTGTGCAGAAGATTTTTGTGCTTTAATGCTGCACAAAGTCCGCTCTTTCCACCAAATGATCAGACCGTCTTAAATGTTTACACAATGCACCTGAACCTGAATGGGTGCCTACAGTATGTACTGTAGTGCAGTGGCAAAGTCTTGTTTTCTTTTTTTTTTCCCCCATTCTCTGCTTTGTGGAGAAAAGCAAAAGTATTAATGATGTAGTTCTCTGATTTGCTCTTTTTTGCCCTTAGAATACCTCTCCATCATCTTTCTGGTATTTACAACATTACCATAACCCTGATGCAAGACCCATTTAGAATTTTGCTTGAGTGGCTGGCAGGCATACTGAGGCAAAAGGGAGGATTATTGTAAGGAAAATGTACTGTATAAACAGCTGAAAAGAATAGATGGCAATGCTCATAATGGAATCTGAAAGCTTTCATTTTTCTTTTATTGTCTCTCCTTCCTTCTCCAAACAACCTTCCCTTTTTTTCAGCTATCAGAGCAAAGTTCTCAGAGAGAAAATGAAGTGCATTCATGCATCCTGAAAGAGGCTTTTAAGGTTGAGTACAGCTCAAACAAAGAGGAAGGTGAGCTACGGCTGGCCCGACTATGACTCAATGTTTATAACCTTGCTGTGCAGAATTTAAGAATGCTGATGAATTGAATGGAGCTGACTATGAAGCACATCCACTTCACAATGCGGGGACTTATTGGTATTCATTAGTGCTTTTTGTCCAGGTTGCTAAAGTGACACGAGGTGTTAGGCTTTGTGAAATGTTTCTGGATGATTAAACTCTTACATTCAAAGCTGCTGATGAATTTCAGTCAGGAAACTGAAACTGGTAGTTTTTTTTTTCTTTTTCTGAAAAAAAAGAAATCATTCTTTGCAATAAGTATATTGATTTACTTAGCTGAAATGACATGTATCTTGAAGATGAATGTATGGTTAGGATAAGATATAAAGAGCATTTTATTCTCGACTGTCTGACTCTCTCCTTTTTGATTGTTAACTTGTGATCAAGGCTAACCGAGCATTAGCTTCTCTTTATAATCATCCATCCAGATAGCCATCTAACCAACTAACCATACTCTTAATTCACAAACCTATTAGTATATGCATCTTGAGGTTAAATGCTCAGCTCTCAGCTGTCACACCCCCCTCTCTCTATCTATCTTTGGTCCCTGCTCTTCATTTTGCTAACTGGTGCTCAAAGCTGACCAAGCATCAGCTTGCCAGTTCTGACAAATGGGCTTCGTTGAATTGATGGCAGGCTGGAGGGAAAAAAAAGAAAGAGAGATAATCCCAGATAATGTGGACACAGTTTTCATTTCTTGTCACCCAATTAAACTGCAATTATCCCACTTGCAGGAGGAGAGAAAAGTGGAAAGAATGGCTAAAGAATGGGAGAGCGGGGGCTCCCTGGGACACTCTCTACCAGACACATTAGTCCAGATTTGCTCCGTCCCGATAAAAAGAAACCCATTTCTCGCACTTGGCAGTGCGCGGTGAGTGGCGGACCAGCTGCAACCTGGGGTTTTTAGAAAAGAATGCCTGTGCAATGTTTGCGCCATAGCTCAAAGTGGACGGGAAGAAAAAGATCAAAATGTATACAGGTTGTTGCCCCATTAGAGCATTGTGCCGTTTGTGTGGCGCTCCATGCATCTTTAGCCGAGGACACAAAGATTTTATCCCCCAACAGTCCATATAGATTTTTTTCATATTGTTATTATGTTAATGTTGCGAGACACATTGTCAGAGGGGAACAAAACTGTGTGTTTTGTGAAACTTTGCCCTTCAGTGACCAATGTAAGAACCCTGGAGTGTCCTACACAGGGGTCTGAAAACCTTCAAACAATCTTTTGGCATCTCCAAAGGAGCTCCGTCTGAAAGCGTGCACTCACCTACTGTTCCTTATAAGAGCTGGGAAAAAAGCGACGCTTCCTCTGTGAATTGTTTGCCTCCAGATGAATCGAGGCTAAGTGAAACTCTCCTGTGGCACAAAATCTAAGAAGTAAATTAATGTCCTCTGTAATTACTGTTTCCCCTCTTAGTAATTATCACACAGGACAGTTTATGGATTACCATATTGATTTTACTTGACCCTCTCGGCGAGGCTTAATCTAAACAGAGGGGATACTTTTGGCTTGTGCTGCTGAATGCAAACAGCCCTCGGGGGCTGCTTGGTGGAGATTTGCTCTTTAGGCGTGTCACATCATCTTCCAGCAAGCATCCCCATGGGATGACAATCTGACTCTTGCAGGGTCCTGCCCTTTGGTTTAGCTGTCTGTTCAGAATGTTGCTCTGCACGGATATTTCCTTTAACACAACATGAAAAAAAAAAAAAATGCGTGAGTGAAAAAGTAAGAAGAGCAATCGTAAGAGTAATTCATTAATCTTCACGCAGATGATTAGCTCCTTTGAAGTCTTTGATTTTTGAAAAGCCATGTTCCTTGCTTTGCCGCTACCCCCCTCCTCTCACAGGCTGTTTAGATAAACACTAGAAATAAACAGATTATTTAAAAATCATTAGCCAAACATCTTAACACATTAACCCAGGCTGTCTTTTTTTTTGTTTGTTTGGGGGGGGGGTTGTTATGCTGATAAGTGTTAAAACTCTACAGAGAAATCTAATGATGTTGTCGTGTTTACTGTGTGTACCGTGGAAAGAGTATGTCACTGATCATGGAGAGGAGAGAATACTGTGTCAAAATGTGATCAATAATTCCTATAAGTGCTCCTCTGCATGAATAACGGCCTGATTGGGCGGCCAAGACGAGAGGCTGGAGTATGAATGCAGGCTCTCCTCTGCTGTGTCCATCAAATAATGAGATCACCTGAGACAGCCCATGGTAGACCCCCCCCCCCCCCCACCCCCCTCTTCACCCAAACACAAGGTGCTGACAGGACACTTGCCCTCCCATTGATCATACCGCCATTCAAGCTGGTGCTTCGGAGAAACATGCGCACACACAATCATACACGTCGAGATGCAAAAAAACATGGTAAACATGTGAATGTCAGACACTTTTTTTCCCCCTCCCCGAATATGTCTGCATGAACATCTGTTCTTGAAACGAACACATGTTCTGTCCCCGATGTTTTAAACGGCGACCAGAAAATGATGGAAGTTGATTACGGTTTTTTAATAAATATGGAAAAACGTGAAACTCTAAAAGTTTTAGTTAGCCTGTCTTTTCTTGTCTGGCTGCTACAGACATTTGTGCCACAAAGTCATGTTACATTTATGTTTTATGTTGTTAAAAGATGTACAAAATGTCTAATCTGAAAAAAAAATGTGAAGGCGCCCAGTGTAAGACAACACTCGCTCACCTAGAGAAACGTGACATTCAGCCACAACAATGAACCCTGTGCAGAAGCTTCGTCATTTCACTCCTGTGAGAAGTGGGAGGTTTTTTTTTTCTCTCTCTCTCTCTTCTCACTCTCTCTTCTCACTCTCAATGTCATGGTTATTATCCTGGTCACTTAATCTCCTCAAATAAGATTGATTTCTCCTTTCAAGCCACGTTAGAGTGCCCCCTGTCAGAATGCGCTCAGGCCATGGGAACCATAGAGGATCCAATGCGTCCTCACAATCTTCCCATTTGATGGAGGTCACAGTGGCTCGAGCTGTTTCTTTTGACTTACTGATGAGTGGACGCTCAAAGGGCCGCTTTCATTGTCACAAAGTGATAGAAGAAAGTGCATCTATGAGCCTGCACCACACTAACCCATGCTTCCACTTTGAATCGCCAGGTAATTATAAACTTTTATTAGGAGTGTCAATATCAACGATTGGATTACTTTCCCCGTTAAATGCCGTCGGGTGATTAGCGAGCCCAATTCATGAGGGTCAAAATAATGCGCAAAAGACATTTCACAAAATGTAAGTTTAATTCTAAATACGTGCTAAGTTCAGAGACATTTACACCAAACTTAAATAAATGTTTATTAATAAAAGCCCATTGTCAAGGACGCAGTTTTTTGGTTCAAACTTGATGTAATCGTTATTTTCTCTGGTGTAATTATATAATTTTGTTTTTATAAGTCACAGAATCGAGGTCTAAAGCACAACAGACAGTGTTTTATGCAACCTGGTAGAATTGGGTATCTCAAAAGGTTTTAGTTTTTTTTCCTTCTATGCTGGGCTTGGGAGCGCTTGTATTCATCTTTTCACTTTCACAGACTCATGTACCTGAAAAAAATAATAAACTGAATAAATGTTGACCCTTGTTCCCAACTTTTCAGCGTTGTTTCTATTGGCTTCTTCAGTCGAGATGAAACATGTTTTTGATGAATTCTTCATTTCTCATTCAAAACAGAAGGGAAATTTAAATAAGGGTCAAAGGTGGTTAATAACCTGGAAACCATTTAATGTAAGTGTTGAGCAATGTTAAAGATGAACAAGTCACCTTTTGGAGTTTTTCTTTTCTCATTCCTCTGAAGGACGCCACCGCCGTTATGAAAGACCCAAATAAAAAAAAATAAAAAAAGCATGTGTTGCTGCATTGGCACAGGTTCAAGGAGATTGGATCACTTTTTGTTTGCGGGAGCAGCCTCAATTCAGCTTTCACATAAAGAGCGAGAGACTGGGAGAAGACTGAGAGAGAGCAGTCTTTGTGAGGTTGAAGGAAAGGATGAAAAAAAATTGCCTTGCTGCATCAGTTTTCTCTGATCCCAACTGAAACTATAAATGTATCTTAGAGATGAGCTATCTGTGCCACGAGCAGGCCCCTTTTCTTTTCCCTCTGTCTCTGTGATGAGTTAGCAGGACCTGCAGTGATAAAGCTGATAGAAAGGGGCCTGCTATCAGGTGGCAGTCTGGGTAATTACAACTCTCCATTTTGGGGCTTTGCAGTGATGCGGCGGGGATAAGGGAGGAAATAATGAGGAAGAGAAAGCCCGGCGATAATGTATCTCCTAAATTGTTCAAAATAGTCCATCATGGGACGAGTCATCTCATAGCCTGCAGGTAAACGGAAACATACAGCTGGGGAAATAAGTGTTGAACACGTCAATGTTATTTCTCTCAACGTATGGATCTAATGCACAGAGATGTTGGTAACATCCCAAGTCAATCCCATCAAAAAAAAAGTAAGTCTATAAATGAAATTCAGTTTAATAAAGTAGAATGAATAAGAGAATAAGTACTTAAGAAATGATGAAAGGAAGCTGTGAAAAGGCACAGAAAGCCATGAAGCTATCTGAAAATAAAAGGTTTCTTATTGCCAGGGTGTCACCCAGGATGATTATTATGACTGGTAAGAGGAAAGAGCCCCCATTGGAGACCTTTGTGGTCTTTCTGTTGGAAAACATATTTCTAACTCCATGAATCTTCCAGAAAAAAACAAAAAAAAAAGCCTTAATCCAGGAGTGGAATATGGCCAGCTTGTATTTAATCATAAACCAGACATGATCACGTTCACCATGTAGGACAGAGGAGTTGACCAAGTTCAAAGAGCCACTTGGCTTCTAAACACCATGACGTTTGGAAGTGGAAACTAAATGATGTTTTTCAGCAGGTTGGTTCTGGGAGTTCTTATGACTGAAGGTTAATGGAGAAATGTACTCTAACGTTTTCAATAAACATCTGAAGACAAGTAAAGACAAACGATCCCAAACACAGCCAAGGAAACTGTCAGTTTGTTTTAGGAAAAAAAATAAAGCTGCAAAAATGGCCGCTTTACTCAGCTTGAATTCAGTTCCAAATCTGTGGAAAGAAACTGACGATCAGCGCGCTGGAAAAACCTTCAACATTTGACGACAGTTTATGAGGAAGAATGGGTCAGTAGCACACCTGACAAATGCTTGCGACTCGTCTCTACATACTAGAGATGTCTTGAAGGATTGTTACTGACATCTGGTATGAATCCTGTGTGAATATCCCCATTAGAAATATATTTACTGCGATAACTAACATGTTCAATACTTATTCTCCCTGCTGTATGCCCTCTGGGGGGTGGTGGCAGTGATCACAGTTCAAAAATCTGACTTCTCAAAGGCTAGGAAAGGCCGCTACTGTTATTTTTTTTTTCTTTAATGATACACGAAGCCATTTGATTGCCGCCGCTATTTTGTGTGCCCCTCGGGGTGCGGAGATATTCTGCACTGTGAGATTACGTATAATACTTTGACAAGCGACGGTTTAAAGATGAAGGTCTTATCAGCCCCGGCGGACTCGTCGTGCCTCTGTGTTGCCATTCTCCCTAGGTAATGTGCTTTCAAAGTTTGTTGTATCTGTCAGTTCGGGTCCTCGAAGACTCAGCTGACAATCACTCCTCTTCTCTCACCATCATTCACAAACACACACACATACGCGCACACACACACCTACTCAGCCCTCAGGCCCAGTTGCCTGTATGAGTCCACAATGTTGGATACACACCACTCTGTGTTGTATTTGTGCATGGTTGTGTGTTTCATTGTGAATTGCAGCTCTCCTCACCAAGGGATCATGACCACTATCAATAGTATTTCCCCCTAATGTGATTAAGTTAATACTGCGCTCTATGAGGGGATTATATCTCAATTCCTCTTGATATGCGTAATATTTAGGTTGTGGTTGAGTAAATATTTTGGTTCTTCACCAAAATAATTCCCACTGAGACAAAGACACACAATTCTGCCCTAAGGAGCAATAAAGACTGTATAATTAGAATGATTAAAGAGCTGCACAACTCATTTGGCACTTGCTGAATGTATTTTCAGAACACAAACCTTCAAAATAGGTCACATATTTAGACCACAAAAAAAAAACTTTATTCACATTAATTATACTTTTTTTTTTAATTTGAGACATTCAGTGTGACTCATTTGAAGTGATGCTGAAGTCGCCATTGTCTCTGCAAGCAATCCCATCATAATGTTGCCTTTGCTCTTAAGCACATTTTCTGTGTATTGTAGCAGCCGTAAAGGCACCTCATTAGACAAAATGCCATCTAATTCTAACGCATTCATCTTTAAACTGTAATCAATTGGACCGTTTTACAACCTTAAACTGTTTGTCATTAGCACTTTATCAAAGGAGAGATAAGACTGAGGGTAATGGTGCATGATGGTGACAGAAGAGCTTCTCGGCATGTTCCACATCGTGCAGTTAAAGATACTATCCAGTTTTTTTTTTTCTTTTCGTAACAAATGTACTCTATAAATAAAAACACACTTGGGCAATGAAGAATGGATTTACAGAGTAGGATTTTACAAACTTGAACGGTAGTAAAAAAGCTGTTAATTCTGCTTTGTTGGCATTTGTGTCAGTGACATCACAGGAGGCACGAGAACAAAGCGGGTCAGGTGGCATTAAGCATTAGGTCCACCTGTTGATGTGCGGCGACTGTCAGCAGAAAAAGTGAAAGTTTGGAAATATTTGTAGGTATTTTTTTCTCTTTTTTTTTAAAAAAAAAAAGACATTTAAAACTACAATTGGCAAGCCAAGACTAATACAAGATTGGTAAATGTATTTTATTCTATAAAGACCACAAAGCAAGAAGATCTGTCTGAATTTAGTAGATGCTTAATCTACACTTTTCCATATGCATGCTTTGCAGTCAAAACACGTTTAAATAAATTATATATGAACCCCTATTGTAATATTATAATTTTTTTAGGAGATGTGCGAATAGCTGTTGCTTTTCTATTTTAAATCAAACAATTGTGTTATTATTATGTATTGGGTAAATACAGTATGGTTTATGTTTAAATGTCATAAAACCAAACTACTTTAGATAACCTGAAAACCTTTTCTCCATAGGACTGCTGAGTTACAGTATTTCTCACTTATTCCATCTGGTTGATTGGTTGCAATGATAACAATGGTCAAGACTGCATACAGCCAATTTGGCAGTGTTAAATCCACACTGTCGAGTCTATTTGGTCCTTCTCTGAATTGATTTGTGTTAATTTAACTCTTTTAGAATTATTTCAACAAGAGGCTGAGTATTTTTTTAAACTATTTTAATTGTTACAATTACTCAATTTTAACAGACAATTTTCTGCGCAAGTGTTTCTGCTGTTGTGCAAGACAAAATTGGACGCAATGATCAGATCACATTTATTTTTAGAACATTTTGGCCAGAAATGATCTTGGAAGATCTTTGATAATGAAATCTAACGGGACCTTAGCTCTTCTCACAAAACACCTTTTGGCACATTTTGCTGCAGCCTTTCACAATACAAGGAAACACCTGTGAAGGAAAGGGAATTTGATTAAAAACGTACAATTTAAAAAGACAAAGATGATCACACCAGGATGTAGGAAAAATATTTGATTATGGGATGTCAGCAGATGGATGTATGAATAGAGGGTTGCTTTTAAACTGGTAGAATTTATTATTATTTATCAATAATTTTACAAAAAGTAAAATAAATGGAACATTTTTTCAGCAGATCAACTCTGCGGAAATGGAGTTTGCTTGATTTTACAGAAAAGCCTTAATAGCGATTTTATCGCTTCACTGGAGAATGTATTTAAACTGCTTAGATCTGTTTTTTGTTTATTATTATAAAACATATTTACACTTTCCACAATAAAATTCCCACTTATCCTTCTAAATGAATTTCCAGATTTGTTCTTATCTTAAATCTGATAATCGGCCATTAGAGCAGGACTGGTCTTCACAAGCATGTGGATCATCAAACAGCTCAAAAGAGGGAGGCTGACCACTTTTTTTTTTTTTATCCGCAGTTTCCCTCTCGGCTCGGCCTGCACCGGAGCAGCCGCAGCTGTGGAGGATAAGGGGAAGATGGAGGCAGAGCTGTGATCAGGCAAGCAGAAAGAAAAGCCCACATCAGGTACACAATCAGGACCCCTCCCTCTTCCTCTTCTTACTAAACCTCCCTGATAATGAGCAAACTTTCATGTGGCAGCAAGTACTCCCCCTACTTTGTGAGGGTTTGAAGTGCCAAACACCAGATATTGTTGTTTACCCTCTCTTCTTTCTTTCATAGTCAAAGAAGAGCCATCTGATAGCAAGAGGTCAACTCGTGTTCCCTTGAAATCAATTTATTCCCAGACCCGATTCCTCTCCCTCCTCCCGCTGTGGGAGAATAAGAGCTTGTGAAGGATGAGGAGGTAAGTAAACATCCCACAATATTCTGTAGTGCATTTGCTGCTCAGACTTGGATTACCCAGGGACTCCTCATCAACTTTCTTTATAATTTACTGTGCCTTCTCCAGCACTTTGGAGTGTTGAGTTGAATAAAGTACTGGGTGCTATCATGGAGACTCTCGCACCTCCAGGGGGACTCCTTTAACAAAGTGATGGCTTTAGCGCTTTAGTGTGAACTGTGTGCGATCTGTCCGAGGAAAAGGGGGGGGGAGGGGGGGAGTCCCCATGGGCTTGTTGTGGCTGCTGTCTGCTTTCTATTTGCATGATATTCTTCCCCTTTTTCAGCCTTATCACTGCTTCGCTGTGAGGAAGGCAGTGCTGGCTGCCGTCTCAGAGGTTGGACCCAAGCTTTATCAGCAGGTAATTCTGCCACTCTTACTAACTCATGTTGAATTATTTAAGTGCTATTTCCAGGAGCAGTGTGTGCAAAAAGAACCGGGGCCAGACTTGAGTGTTTATTTTCCATTTTAATCAGATTTCAATTAATCCAGAAAATGTCATAAAAAGAATGTTCTTGTAAATGCATCTCTGGGGGAAAAAAAAAAAAAACAAACAAAAAAAAACATATTAGTTTCTCTTATTTTGATATGTAAAAGGTATGTGTATGAGTTAAATAAAAATGTTGTAATATTTTGTAACCAAAATTCCTAAAAAAAAAATGGTTTAAAAATGTGATTTTTGGCATTTATTTGCAGGGAGTGGAAAATGGTCAAAATAACAACAAAAAAAAAAAAAAACAAATCAGATCAAATAAAACTGCTAATAAAACATCTTATTTTAAATATCACACAAGAATTTTTTCTCACTTAGAAAGCATTCAGAAATCATTTTTGTTAGGAATAGCCCTAATTTTTAATCACAGTTGTTGAGCATATAGCCACATTTCTTCCGCACATGCTGTTGGGTTTAAGCGATAACCTCATCAGTACCTTATTAAGCAGAATAAGAGTGCCGGTGTCGAAACTGAGAAGATAATGCTATATGTGGAGATGCAAAATTGTAGATAAAGCAAATTGATTAAATAATGTCAACTGAGTCAATATTCCAGGTAAAGCCTTTTAGTAGATCAAATCTACCACTAACACTGGAAGGCAACCATACCCACCATCATGTTGCTTGCCTAATTTGCCACGACAGGCCACAGTAAATAAATAACTATGAATATTTTGATGATAAGAAAATACACTGACTGTCACATTAGGACATGCTGAATGGGCCAAAGCTTCTACACGGTTGAAATAAGAGACTTATTTATGACTAAAATAATAATAAACAAAGGCATTCCAGTAGTCTTAAATATGAAATAAAACTGACGTAAAGTGGAAACGCGAAAAAGGGGGTTAGGGGGGTTATCAAAAATAAAAGGAAAAATGAAAAAAGAAAGAAGGTCCTCCTGAAGGCGTACATGTGTGCACACACTTCTGCTCCGATAACAACTTTCACTACTGCAAGGAGGCTGCGCATGCAATTGTGTTTGCACGCTTGTGTGATGAGAGGCTACATGCTCCTGCCGAGGGAGTGGGCCGCTTCTCTGCAGGAATGTTATCGGGGGGCTGAATGACAAGGCCGACAAAACAGGTGGGGGGCGGAGAGGCGCGGCGTTGAGAGATGCTCGGGTCGGTTTTGAGGGAAACAGGTCTATCTTTCATCTGGCCCCTTTTTGTTAATTTGGCGCGGATCATCCTCACCTTGTCAGGTTTCCTCTTGAGACAAAGGTGCGCCGCAATAAATCCCTCTTTAATCCTTGTTAAGAGATTTTTTTTTTTACTGTCAACTTAATAAAAAAAATTTAATAATAATAATAATAATAATAATAATAATAATAATAATAATAATAATAATAATAATAATGTGCAAGCTGATTAGAGCAGAGCGTTAAAAAGGACAACTGGAGTGAATTGAGTTTTATATCCTAATTTAAACGCTCAACCTGCAGCTTAATTTGTCATTTATAATATTGCTCAATGCCGCTTCTTTAATCTTTTTTTTTTTTTTTTTTTTTTAACATATAATTATGTACAACAGGAGAAAGTGCCAGAACAAGCCACTTAAAACCTACAGTTTACGCAACAGGTCCCGCTGATAGCTGTAATTGCTTAGTTGAATATTGGACAACCTAATTTCCAGTTGTCGACTCGCTGCCCTTGGGAAGGTCCTTTGAAGTGAACGTGGAAGTGGGAGGGAGGGGGGATTTCAAGAAAGTAATTAATTTTAACCGAGCACGATTAGAAACACTCCAGACCTGCTCGATATTTTTGCTTATTTATTAAGCGAAAAATAAAATAAAAGTGACAATATATATAAAAAAAGGAAAGAGCCATTCTTTACCTTTCTTCTTAGAGGCGAGCGCCACCCACGAGGAAGAGAAGACACCTTTGAAAAGTGCGCAAAGTGGACAGATTTTTCTTGGAAATAGATTTTAGTCAATGCGGTGATGCTCATGTTTTTTTTTTAATAAAGAAAAAGATCTTATGTAAATGAATGCACTTAAATGTGCAGCTGTTAGAAGAAAAAAAATCTTATAATAAAGCCATAGCTGCCTATGAATAATCGCCGTCTAAGAAAATAACTTCCACATACAGGTGTAAAAAGGATAAATATTTCAAAGATGAGATATGTTCAAAAAGTCACAGTGGAAATTAAGAGAGAGAAGGAAAAAAAAATCAAGGGTCTAGTTCTAGTGCGCATGCGTGAGCGCCACTTTCACTACCTGCCACACACAATCCGGTATTTCACATGGGGCAAGCGGGAGCTGTCATCCACTTGTGTATAACGCTGCTGCTGCGCGTTTAGGCTGACAGTCTCAGGCGACAAGGGAGAACAAGACAATCTTTCCTTATTTATTTAGTTTTTTTATTATCGTCATTTTTCACTTAAGGTGCATCAACTCTGGATGGCACTATGACGCTGGGAAGATTTGAGCATTCATAAGGACGCAGAAACTTGACGATTTCACCGGATAATCCACGGGTGGGATGAAGAACTAAAGTCTAGTGTGAGTAATCTTACCAGTTTGAAAGAATAACATTGTTATGAAGCTGATTGTCTTGTTTGTGTATGTGTGTGTGTGTATGTCTGTGTGTTTTCTTTTTCTGCCTGCTTGATGAGTTATTAAACTTTGCTTTATATTTTCTTTTAGAGAGAGTTTGAGGGAGCATGTCTAAACCAATGGATCACGTCAAACGCCCGATGAACGCTTTCATGGTCTGGTCCAGAGCCCAGCGCAGGAAAATGGCTCAGGAGAACCCGAAGATGCACAACTCCGAGATCAGCAAGCGGCTGGGAGCGGAGTGGAAACTTCTCACGGAGTCCGAGAAGAGGCCGTTCATCGACGAAGCCAAGCGGCTCAGGGCGATGCACATGAAGGAGCATCCAGACTATAAGTACAGACCGAGGCGGAAGCCCAAGACTTTGATGAAAAAAGATAAGTTTTCCTTCCCGGTGCCCTATAATCTTGGGGAGCACGACGCGCTCAAAGTTAGCGGACTTTCCGCAGGAGCGCTCTCCGACTCCGTCATCGGGAACCCGGACAAGGCTGCGGCGGCAGCGGCGGCCGCGGCTGCGAGGGTCTTCTTCAACCCGTCCATGTCAGCGAACCCGTACTCGTTTTTTGACCTGGGATCCAAGATGACCGAGCTTTCCCCGCCTTCCTTTCCTTACGCCTCTCCTTTGGGTTACCCGCCGGGAGGGGCGGCGGCGTTTACCGGGACTGGCGGCGGGACACACACCCATACTCACTCGCACCCGTCACCGGGTAACCCGGGGTACATGATCCCGTGTAACTGTACGGCCTGGCCCTCGGCGGGACTCCAGCCGCCCTTAGCCTACATCTTGCTGCCCGGGATGGGGAAACCTCAGCTTGAACCTTACCCTGCATATGCTGCGGCGTTATGATAGGCCCGCTACAGAGATGACTGGGACTGATCTGTTCATGCAAGATTTTTTATTATGCATGCAAAAACTTGTACATGTGATGAAGTGCTCGTCCTCTCAAATATCACATGTGTATGTACATTGATTAATGCCTTTATCTAAGGTAATGCTTATTTAGAGAACTCTCTAATCTATTATTGCTCAGCCAGGAAGACGACTGAACAAGGAGCACAGATTTGAGCTGTTGAGCATCTTTTTCACCTGCAGGACTGACCTGTTGGAATCATGGCCAATGACCCCCCCACACCCCTCTTCCTTTTTCCTGCTTCTCTCATCAGGACCACAACTGTTTACTTTCAGATGGGGGGGCTTATTATTCAAGGATCAATGAGGAGGACTGCCACAACACTGTAAATGTAAATGTGTACAGATCCAAAATGACCTTTAGTTTATTTGCCGTTATAGGCTTTAGTGTTTGAGATATTTCACTAGAAACACGGTGTATATATTTTGAGTTTTTTTTAAAAAAAACAAACCGTTTTATAGATGTCTGTAATATTTATTGTTTTAGTGGAATTTATGGTGAGCCAGACAATTAAAAAAAAAAAGGACATGACATTTGCACATGAATCTTGCAAGATGTAATTTATTTTGAAGCTTTCTTTTTCTTTAAATAGTAAAAAAACAAACAGAAAAAAAAGTTTGGAAGCAGTTGGAAGTTTATTCTAATTTTCACCATTCCCACTTCTTGTGTCATGTGCAGCAAGGGAAAAAAAAGACCCCTTTTAACTAACTCATATGGAATTTGTATGTTTTGTGTTTTCCTTTAACATCCCGTTATGTACATCAAACTATTGTTGAGCAAAAGGACTACAATAAAACCTATTCGGATTAAACGGAAGGGAATCGCTGACTGTATAGTTCTTGATGAGATGAACAAGATTGGTATCTTTTCTTTTTTTTTTTTCTACCTCCTCTTGCTCCTGCCTCCTCAGTCCAGTCCAGGTGAAGTGTAAGGTATCCTCCAAAGGCCGCTTTTGTCCACGCTTTGAATGGCATTACAGGGTGGGGGGTGTGTGAGGGGGAAATCTAAATCAACCCATTGTTATCAAGAGCCAAAACCTTATTTATCACAATTTTAATCGGAAGATAAAACGGTGCCCTGCTCTAAGCTTTCTTTTCCCATGCAGGGACAAAAAAAAAAAAAAAAAAATAGCAGTGGAAAGTGGTGGGAAACAAGCTCCTCATTGAGGATCTGAAATAACCTGAGTGTGAGAAGAAAAACAAAATAGGTTTAATTTAAATAAATGGATGCACCCAAGAGAGTGTGAGTGAGAAAGTGTGTGTGAAGCAGGTGCGGACTGTTCGAATCTCTCAGCAACATGTAAAGCACCAAAATGAAGTGAGCCGCCTCTTCTAGATTACACCGGGAGATTAATTCATAAGGATCAGAGCGATTATGCAAAACTAATTTGGACAGTCCAGGGATAATTATCTCCGACACGGTTAATTAAACCTTTTCAGCACTTTGCTCTCCATTGTGACACCTCGATCCCTTCTCTCCACGGAACTTCCTCCTCCTTGGCCCCCAGAATGACGCGCTGCGCAGGCTTTCAATTCATTTCAAGGCCGGAAAAACAAGAAAAGTGTCTGTTTGTGTATTTTTATTTATTTATTGTCATTTTTATATCTTGGATACTTTCAGCCTTAAGCCGAAATTGTTTTTCTAAAAAAAAAAAAAAAAAGTACTAGACATGGATTAACAATCTAGGCATCTTTTAAAAAAAGTTCTGATCAAATCCCTCTACAAAATAATCTGTTGAAATAACCAGTAAAGTTGCTGTGATATTTGCATTATTTTTGTTTGGAAAGCTTTAACTGACAAGTGATGCCAAAAATAATTTTTTTACATTCAAACCAATTTTTAAAAATTTATCTACTCAGATAAATTTCTCAAATTCCAGACCATTTTACAATATCTGGGTAATTCCTCCTATTTAATAGTAAATAATCAAAATGAAAATTTTATTCTGATTAAGGTATAAAATGATAGTGATATACACAAAAAAAAGCTGTCTTAAAATATGGCATGTAAGATTTTATTCCCTAACAACCACAGCTAAACTTCATTAGCATCAAATACAGCTGGGTTAAGAAACTGATTTTGTTAGCAAGTTTAACTTTAGCATTAGCTGTATAAATAAAATAATTAAAACTGGATCCAAACTTTTCTGAAAAATGGACATTACCGTCACAAACGCAGCTAAGATTTGTTATTTACTGACAATGACTCTGTTAGTTAAGAAGTTCGGCTTGATAGCAAGTTCCTTTTTTGGGTTAGCACTGTCGCTAGGCTAGATGGCTGAATACGAGCCTTTTGAACCTGAGCCAACGAGTTTAGTGCAAATCTGCCTTAAAATCACAACTCAGATGTGCTGTTGGTTTGCAAGAACTGATTCAAGGTTCAGTTTGTTAGCAAGATTGACATTAGCATTAGCACCTTCACAAAACTCATAAAGTTTGACCCTACGTTTTTGCTCTTGTAATTAATTTTTTTCTCTCTATCAAAACTGATTGTTCTTTATTTAGTCTAAATTGATAAATTGGCATTTAACACATCGCAAATAGATATATTAGTCTTAACCAGACACAACAAATGAGAAAAAAACGGACCAAATAAACTTTTCCAGTTAAGTTATAATTAAAATGTAGGATTTGTTACCAAAATAAAATAATGTTGCTTGAAGGCGTGGAAGCCACTGTCGAAATGAAGAACTGCAAATTAGTCCTTACATAAAGTCAAACATTTTATTGGCTAAAGTTTAATATCCTCCAAAATTCCGTTTTGTAGTTTAAATGAAGCTGAATTACAACTTCCGCTCATTTCTTTCACCTTCTTCTCTTTTTATTTTATTTTTCTTAAGGAAAAGGGGGAGAAAAGCTGAAAGAAGGTCCTTTTTTCCTCCGGCTCTGGGAGCGTTTAGATGGTCGAGGAGGTTTTGTCTGGGAACAAAACATGGGTTGGGAGGTTTTTGTGAGAGTGTTGTTTGTTGAAGTGGAGCTCAGCAAAAGCGGCTGCTTTCCCTCATTGTGATGAAAGCAATCAGTGGTATTTGGAAAACTGTTAGCATTGTCCACTTCTTCTGTGTCCATTGTGGAGGATTTCTTTTCACAAGGTTTTTTTTTTCTTTTTCACCCGATCCAGCTGGCCGGAGTGAATAGCGGTGCAATGTGTACACGCTTTGTCCCTCCGAGCCCTTCAAGTAGCCCACGTTGAATGGAGTGAGTTGACACTGCATGACAGTGAAACAACATAATAAAAAATACATGAGCGCATGAATGGAGGCAGGCGCATAAATAAATAAAATGGGTGGCCAAAACTGGATAAACTGAATGACAAAACGGTGAAAGGGGGACAAAAAGATATTTAACACGCTAGATTAGCATTAGAATGCAATCTACAAGCCAGAACAATTGATGAATGGGTTTACCGGCCAAGAAAGAAATGGACTAAATGCCTTTTGAATAGATAGGCTATGTTTTTTTCTTTTCTCTTTCTTTTTTTGGGGAGGGGGCTGAGAGAGGTTAGATGGGAACCGAATGGGAAAGGTGGAGATACAGCTATGGAAAAGTTTGAGAAAACTTTAAAAATAATACCAAAAAAAGATTTGGAGGAATATTTTTAAGAGATCAACTGAAATGCATGCTAATAATCACCCTTACATTCTTAGACTAAGGGATATTTTCAGATTTAACACTTTGAATTTGGTTTTCCAATATTCTAATTCAGATTGTTCTTCATCAATACTAAAGGGAAGCATGTTTTAGTGTGGCTGAACAGAAGATGACAGAAGTATCTGTGTTGTCAAAGACATCTGAATAAATCCAAGCACTCATAATTATTCAGGTTAAGTAAAGATTTAACACAAGATGTTTTGGTGGCATTGGATACATTTGCTTTCCAGACATTAGGATTGTGTTAAATGATAAAAAAAATATTTACTTACTATAATTAAAATCATACATAAGAAAATGGTTCAGTCTTTATTTATTTATGGTACTCAAAACACACACACACACACACACACACATATTTCACATTTTAAAAGAGAAGGAGAGAATTAAAGAAAAAAACATTTAATTGTAAATTCTTGCATTTCTCTTGTAGATGCCATTAAAAAGGTTGGAAATGTTTGCAATCATGTGATAAAAACAATGGAGAATGGTCGTCATACTTTTATTATATTGCAGGTTTTTCTAACCTTTATGTCAGTATGAGCATTCAGAAGAAGTTTTGCATCCCTTCCGACTGGATCATCAAAGTGTTTAACATGCATCATATTTCAGATTCCACAAGAAAAAAGTGAAACATTTTCCGGTTCAAACATTTAAAAAATATTTACTGTATACTTTATGCTTTACTTTATACACCAACAGTCACTTTGGAGGTTTTTGCATCCAATTTAAAGCGACGGCTGCCTCATGTTTTCATAAGCTGCCTGCCTGATGCCCTGATATGATTATATCTCAGTGTTAAACCCTTTATGTGCCTGTAAGACATTTGTAGAAGTGAGATTAGGCAAATTAACATACATATGTATCACCAGTTCAACCATGTTGACCTCAGAGGGCTGCACAATAGTTTGCTCATCCCTAATTCGCCTGAGGGCCAACCCTGGAAGCTGGTGGATTATCACCTGGTTTCAATGGCCTGAGATGGATCATTTCAGTATTTTTTTTTCAGACATGAATAATACATCAATATCATCTTGTTTGAGGATGTTTTCTCAGTTTGTTTGCAGAAGTCTGCTCCTTGCTCACCTGGCTGTCATTGCATGTGTGTGTAAGTGTGTGTTAAACGCTGGGAGACATATACAGCCAGCCTCGGTCTCTCTGCAAGGAACCTCAAAGAGTCTGATCACTGACTCCTCCATCTCATTTTAGGCAAATCAAAGTGTGAAAAGTCTCTCCTGAAGCAATATCTCCATCATCAGGTTGGGTCAAGAATGTTTATGAAGGCTGTGTGTCATATTACCTGTAATCTCCAGAGTATGAACCGCTGTATTTCTTACTTTCTCTATGCTCCCAGGAGGGGGAAAAATGCCAAAATTATCTTGCATTGCACCTTTTCCGCAACACCTCAACATAGCAAATCAAAGCCTCAAAACCGTACATGTCGCTGTGCCCAAGGTCACCGGGAGAAATGAGAAATCTCTGTGTACTGTACAGTCCACCCCCATAAACATGCCACACAGCCCTCTGAAGTCTGACTTCGCTTTAAAGAGAGTCCAAGTTTGTTTAATAGTACATAATGCAATAAGTCGATGCACCCTCACCGGAGTTCAGAGGGAACGCTTGAATTAGGTTGGGGGGCAAGAAGGTGGATGGAGAGGAGGGGCTACTGAGGAGAATCCTGCAGGTGAGACGGGTGTACTGACACAGTGTCGAACAGAACACTGGGCTTTACACTTTTGAAGTAAATTGCAATAGCAACAATATTTCACTATAACTTTTATTAGCATCTGAGCAGTACCTTTATATCAGTAAGAGCTTTTTGAACCCTGACTAAATCTGAGAAAATCTTATTGCAGTACTTCACTGAAGTGTTTGGAAAGTTTTTATCCAACTTTAATGGCACATGTGTGTGTTTTTCATTTCACAAAACAACTTTCAACAATTTGAAAGATAGGAATTTGGATAGGAAGTTGGAATTTATTGCACATTTTTCAGCGTGTACTCTACACGTGGTCAAAATTATATGTGCAAGCTTAAATATGTACAGTACGTTAACCCACAAGATTTAGTTTAATGTCCAATCCAAAAAGATTTGCAGACAAACTGGACACTTTTTATTGCCAACAATAATCAATCAACAATAATCTGATCTCTCTACTTGTTTATTTATAGTGGAAGTCAAAGTAATATATATATATATATATATATATATATATATATATATATATATATATATATATATATATATATATATATATATATATATATATATATATATATAATGAGTAGAAAGAAATGTAGAAAATAAATACAAAAAATATAAAAAATATATAGGGGCAAAAGAGAAAGGAGATTTGACATTGAATACATGAATAAGAAAATATTCAATTACAAATTAAACCAACAAAAACAAAAAAGAACAAGAAAAATATATATACTATATATTAATAGAACTTAATAATAAATTAACGTTGCTGCACATAAGAGGAAACCATTTCACGGTGTAATACAGCAGAAATGATGTGAAGGTGTGTTGTATCAGTGGTGAAAGACAAACTTGTTTTCTGACTCAAAAGCTCCCACTGCTGTCTAAAATACATCACTGCACTTTTGGGGCAGTATTTGGTTTTAAAGGAGTGAAAGTTATTCAAAAATAATCTTAAAAATAAAACAAAAATAATAAAAAAATAATTAAATTGAAAATAATGTACCTGTTTTAGTGGGACACGAGTCACCTTTTTTTTTTTTGACAAGATAAGACTCTTTCAAACACATCTTATAGATGCTAAATAGTCACTCAAATCATGAAGTTAATAACCCAAAAGACGAGGCGTGAGATTATTCCCTGTATCCATCAATAAGTAGGAATAATGTCAGTGAGCAGCCTTAACAAGTGTTCCTTAAACTGACATGACATTTTTTGTTACATTTCCAAATGACCGCTGGCTGAGATTGCTGGCTCTCGTATTAATTCTCAGGTTTTCAAGAGACAAAAAAAAAAATACATCTGTGGTACGTAGAAATAATGACGTTGAAGAGCCGATGCCCCCAAGGAAGAGTGGCAAAGAATTATATCTTTCTTTAACACAGGACACAGGCAAAAAAAAGATAAGTACCTGTCACTTGGCATACTCTCAGCTACATGTGCCTATCAATGAAGAAGATTATTTTCCCCAGTTATTACAACAAAGATCTGCGGGGCTCGAAGATTGCACCTTTAATGAGAAGGAATGATTTCCTCCTGCACACTCACAGCCACACTTGGGTGAGTGAGCTGTAAAGCCATCGCCCCCCCTTCTCCTCTCCTCTCCCCACCACGAGCCACCCACCCCCTTCACTCTCGCTCTCTCTCAATTCTACCCGAACTTATTAAAATGAAATATTGCCAACATTAATGCACAGGGATTATTTATTACATTTTAACAGGATTATGGTGTGCAAAGCTTGATTTAGGATCCCCACACTTTATTGTGACATTGTGGCGCAGCAGTCAAATTCCACAGACTTGTTGTAATTAACAGCGACAAAATAGATCATTTCCGAATGATATGTGGCACCAGAACTAATCTTTGCATACAGAAATTGTTGGATGCTGAATAACACATTTACTAGATATAAACTGGCTTTCCTCGTCATTCTGCTTTTAACTTGTCTTCATTTTCCTTCTAAATTGTTTTGTCCCATTGCCCAAGTGTCAAAATATGATCATTTTTGCAGTAGTTTAATTTAGTAAGAGTTAGTACCTGAGGTGTTTATTGCACTCTTTATAATAACTGGCACAAATGGTAAAGATATATATATATATATATATATATATATATATATATATATATATATATATATATATATATATATATATATATATATATATATATATATATATATATATATATATATATATATATATATATATATATATATATGCATCGTTTTGCAGTTTTATGATCTCATGCTGGATAATCAAGAAGAATCTAACCATTAATTTATTTGGGCATATTAACTATATTCCAAATGGAGACATACATTTTTCAAAGAAATCAGGTTTTACTAGCACTTCTGCTGCTTATATTTTGCACATCTTCCTTTTGCTGTTAGTCTTAAAACATTTCATGAGGTTAGTGCATAATGAGGGATCCTTGTACTTTGGTCTCAATCTAAGCTGGTCCTGGTTTGTAAAAGAAAAACATGCAAATAATATTTGTTTGTTTTTTATAGATAAATCTGAAGCTTCATTTGTAAAACAACTTCCTTTAGGTTTTGAATCACAGATGATTGAAAGCAGTCCAGGTCTGCAGCTCAGTCTCAGATCAGAAACCAGGACTGTCACTGCGTCCACATGAAGACACCTGTTGGTGTTTAAATGTGGTTGAAAAGTCGGCTTGAAAGTTCAAATTCTATTGTTTTAGGGGAGTTTCAGAAATAACCTGATGTGGGTATTCCTTGTAAGGCTCAACCACTCCATCCAGATTTGCCTTTTCTGATTTGACGAAAGCCCAGTGTTTCAGCTAAAGTTCCCATAGAGGTCAGCAAATAAGCAGCTGTTGCTTCTAGGCTGTTTTCTCACAACTAATTTCTGACCTCGGAACAGTGACTAGAAATCACGGCTTGCTAAACTGTTTCTAGACATCGAGTGTACATCACAAAAGTGCACAAATAAACGTCCGATTTTTCTACACTTTCCAGCGTGACATTGTCCTGCCACAATAACAGAAACATTTATTTTAAGTCTTTTCACATATCTTTTCTTGATGTTCCAGTAAGTGTGGAGGAATCTGTATGAATATTGATCTATCCTTGTCAGGTTCCCCCCTGTCCCCTTGCAGCTTTGCAGACATGCTGGAACAACCATGCAGATGCCTGCCTAATGAAAACATAAAGAATGCAAGTGTATGCACCTTGATGACAGCATAGTGGTAATTTTGTGTGGGCACCTTATCACATTGAGCAGAAAACATGCCTTTAATCTCAAAACATGCCCGGCTTGTGAAACGTGCCATTAGTTATACTGATGAAGGAGCATGACTTCATCCTCTAATTGGGGAAGTGATGCGAAGGAGGTCCTCAGAACAAATCTATTATAAATGGTTCTGCTACACATCACACACAGGGTTACCTCATACGTCCTGCACGCTTTAGCCTCACCATCACTCTGTGTCGGGGGCGAACTGTGTTGTGGACATTTTTCATCTTCTTTGTTACCACAGAAAAAAAAAATAAAAATGGGGGGGCGGGAGGGGGGATTGCTCTGAGGGTAATAGCTTTTGAACGTGACGTTTATAGTTGCTTTGTTTGCTTGTGTGCCGGAAGAAAAGACATCCATGAAAGGATGTGAATGAGAAAAAGCAATCAAATGTCTGGCCTTCACTCTCGCTGTGCTGCTATAAGAAAGACGACACAAGGCTGGGAGCAGCTGAAGTACCTACAGACAGAGAAACATCCCTGTTCCTGTCCTCCTTTTCTTCTCAGCCGCAACCCCCCCCCCCCCACTCTCTCCATCATCAACAAAAAAAACAACTGGAGTTTTATTCATCAGCCTCAATTTAAAGTAATAAATAAATAACTGCCTGACGCATATGACACGTCCGCTGAAGAGTGAGAACTTTCAGTGTGCTATTCAAGTGCACTGAGGTTGTATGCAAAAAATAAAATAAAATGGGTCAAGTAGAACAGTGCTCTTTGACAGTCCTTTTCAGATTGAAATCAAACCTTGCTGTTGCACCATGTTTCCCCCCCGCCTCTCCCCTCTCCTCCACATATATAAACTCATACAGCAGACACAAATGAACTTGCGTGTCTTTAAAGCCAACCTCTGCTCTTTGATATTGGCAGAGACAGGTGTAAAAATATACAGAGCTAACGCGCGGCGATAATAATAAGAGATTTATGTATGTAGGGCGCAAAGGAAATGCCGAGCTGATGCCTGCTGCTGTCAGGTTGGTTTTCCTGTTGCGTCATTCACCGTGCCAGCCATGCAGCGGAGCCAAACGTTGCAGAGAGGCTCCACTTCTGGTACCACGTGCCGCGTGATCTTCTTGTCAGGCAAACAGATGTCTGAGCACTGTGGATTGTTGGATGTCTGTGAACAAGAAAAATGAGTAAACAAGTTGAAATATTGCCCCTCCTTAATTTGATGCACAATGCATCCTGACAGCCAGTTCAGCTAAATATCCAGTGTCATGTGTCAGGTCCTTTCTGTTCAGATAGATAAGTTAGTTTTGGCTGCATGTAGTTGACAACCCCATATTCTGACTCGGGACAATGAATCGCATGTTTACGCTGTTACTGTGTGTTCATATACCTCATTAACATTTTCACATTTTGTCACATTGAAACAACCAACAATGTATTTTGATCACATTTTATGAGATCGATCAACGCTAAGCATAATTGTGAAGCAGAAAGAAAAAGATGGATCATTTTTAAAATGTTTAATAAATAAATACATTAAAAGTATGGTGTGCATTTATATAAATGTACACCTCGCTAATCTTGAGAAGTCATGTAATCAGTAGAGTCCACTTTTCGGTAATTTAATCCCAATATTTAATGGATTTGTAAGGGTATACAAGGTTTGCTAGAGAACATTAGTGAGCAAACGAAGTCTTAAAGACCAAGGAACACAGCAGACAAGTTAGGGGGATGCTTAAAAACAATGTCACAAGCTTTGAATCATCTCACAGAGCTCAGATCTACTCATGATCTGAAGGTGGAAGGGATGCAACTACAGACCTGCCAGACCATAGGTGTCCACCTAAAATGAAAAGATTTTACAGAGAAGTAGTGAGGAAGTGAGGAGCCCCACAGTAACTCTGGAGGAGCTGCATAGGAAAATCTGCATGGAAGACAACTATTTGTTGCACACTCTACAAATCTGGCCTTTAGGGTTTAGTGAGAAGAAGAAACCCATAAAATGTCCTACTTACAGTTTGGTGTACATTAATGACTTCACCATTAATGTACAAAGAAAATGTCACTGAAGAATCAAAGCTCTGTGTCTGGGCTGCAGAGGTTAGCAGGAGTTGGCTCAGTTCCAGATTGATGAGGCATTTTTGAGTGGTTCTTATTTGACAGATTTGGAAGGAGTCCTGGGAAAGATGCAGGAGGGTTGGGTTGGGTGAGTGGTGCTGGTGGTTGTGGAGGAATGTTTTTAATTCAGGTACTTATTATTGGATTTTTATTTTGTAGGAGAAGCAGCTCGTCATCAAATGATTAATCCGGAAGAAGCATTAGGTGAGACCCAGACAGGTATCACTGAAACCCTTAGGGAGATGAGATGTGAATTGGTAGAGCTCTTAATGTATCATCAGATATAAAAAGAGGATATTTCAAAAGCTTACAAGAGGAGTGCTTGATGAATTTGATTAACCACTGGTGTGCCAGAGATCAGCCCAGCCCACAAAAGCTACTAACCTCTACAGAACTAGAGAAAAAGGCAGAAGCAGAGAGACACAGCCAGCGAAGGCGATGTGGTCAGATGGGACCAAACTATAACATCACCCATGGAAAATGGTTTGTGTGGTGGAAAACTAATGCTGTGTGACAATAAAAACCATTCCCACGGTTAAACATGGTGGTGGCAGCCTCAGGCTGTTTGGGTGATTTTCTTCAGTAGAGACAGGAAGGATGGTCAGAGCTGATGGGAGAATGGATGAAGAAAAATACAGGGTAGTCCTGAAATAAACTTGAGACTTTGGTGGAGGTCTCTGGCTGAAGAATGAACTTAAAAATGCAGCCAATACAATAATAAAGGGTATAAATAAAATCATATTTCTGTATGAAAATGGCCCAGCAAAAGTCCAGATTTAGATCCAACTGAGAATTTGAGGTGTAATTTGAATACTGAGTTTTCTTGCATCAAATTCTGACTTAATTTGAGCTCATCTACAAAAAGGAATGTTCAAAAATGTCAGGAATACCCCCCAAAAGATCTGCCGCTGTAATTACGGTAAAATATGCCCGTTTTTCAGATTTTCGATGAAAACCACAGCTACGCACTACCATATGTAAATCTATCAAATAAAAGCTTCAGAGGATTACAGAAAGTTGTGTGACAAGGTTCAAAGAGTGTAAAAACCTTTTCAGAGCACCTTATTCTGACCCTATCTAACCTTTTTTTTCTTTTCCTGTACAATCAATGCAGACCTGGATGATAAAAGACCCCGAGTGAATGGAGTGTGTGTAATGTTGCAGCCGGCAGCGATTACAGAGGTAACACGAAGACTTGGAAGCATTAGTAAAACAGGGTTTATTGTGTGTGCTAAATTGCTGGACGGCTCCAGGGCTGACATTTAAAACATAACATCACTAAACAAAAAACACATTAGAGGAGAAAAGCTGAGCAGGGCGCTTTGAGCTAAACCTGAAATTCAAGTTTTTGGCGAAGGCGACTGACCCACATTTCCTGCCCCTTCTTCTCCTTAACATGCTTCTGCGAGCTCGGGCCCCGGGGGTGACGTATCCCTTACACTGGGATTGCCAGTGCATTTACATAGCATGGTTAATGAGAGATCAACACCAGGAAAGCGCTTCAAATATAAAGCTTTCTCGCGAAAAAAAAAATAAAAAAAATATAATGAGTGGAGCGATTGATCCATACTCAAACAAGCCGGTTTGCTGAGTTAATACCAAAGGCAGATTATAGCCGGTGCCAAAAGTGCCCTGGCGTGCGACGCCTTTTGCTTAGAGCATCCCCAAAGTTGTCATCACATTAGCACATGGTCAAGGACTACATCCTACCACTCTCATAATCTGCTTTGCTGCACAATTAGCCTCCTATAATAAGGCAGCTGTCTGTCAGGCAGCGGGGAGTTTCACCCAGGATGGATGGATCACTTACTGCCACTGAAATATAGCCTCTGAGGTTTTTCCCTTTTTCAAGTCAGCACCGGCTCTCGCTGTAGGTGTGAATTTGGTGACAACATGGAGGGTTGTTCTTTTTTTATTGTGCCAAACATCTATTGCACTTTGATGAAGCCAGACAAAAAGCGGGATAAGGAGACTGTGAGGAGGGGATGGGAGGCAGTTGGCGAGAAAGCACTCGTGGCCAGGACGGATGTGGTTTTCACCTCAGACAATCAGATGTTGCAGAGTGGTGAAACAGCAACTTTTCTGAATAAAATAATAGATAATTTCATTGCAACAATGGCGTAGAAACTATGGGCAAGAGAACAAAATAGCAGGAATGGGGATGGAGTGGGGAAGGGGTTTGAAAAGAATAAGAAGAATTCAGTGCTGCTTCTTGCGAGGAAAAAGAAGAAGGAAGAAAAAAAAAAACATTGATGACACCCGGTTCCATTCTTCCGCTCTCCCCTTTCTCTGCTCCTCGCCTCGCAGCACGGCGGGCTAAGCTGGGAGCTGTAATGTCATTAAATTGCAAATGCTTTTTTTTTTTTTCATTTCCGACACACACTGTTTACTTATCTGGCAAAAACATATGTTGGAAGGAATCCGTTAAATTCTGCCCATTGCCTTGGGTGAAAGTGCAATAGAAACGGGCCCACTGAGCTCCTTCTGTCGTCTCCTTTTAGCACTTTGCCTTATCTACAAGGCTGCTTAGCAGCAAACTGGCGAGTTCAATGAAAAATGAAGATACAGCGCGAGATTAGGGGGGAAGAACAGTGACGGGGGAGAAATGCTCGGAGAGAGGGTCATCCCATTGCAAATGATTTCACTCCTCTCCATCTGCATAAATGACTATTTTTAAGGCATCTCCAAGCGTCTGTATATTTTTCTCACTCTGCCACACATTTAATTTCACGCCCCGTGTTCTGAATATGCTTAAATGCATATCTCTGATGCACCTTTAAGCCAGAGGAAAGAGGATGGGGGGGAGGGTGGGAAAGGGAGTGGGGAGGGCACGAAAGCAAAATTAAAGATAAAATGGTGTGATTTGCACTACAAGTCTATTACTTTATGGCATTTACATATAGTTTACCTCTGCAATTCCAAGATTTTCTTCTACCAAACTCCTATCGGTACTTGGGCTTGTATAAATATGTATAAATCTTTGTTGAGGGAAAAAATAGAATTCCTTGCGCTGCACTGGAAAGTTTGAAGGGTGCACTTTCTTGCTTCAACTTCTCCTGCGCCCACAAGACTGTCAGCATATCTTTTTGGAGGGTATTCTTTGCTTGCCTGCCTCATAAAAAAGGCACAGACTCCAAGCACTTTAGTTGGACAAGTGGGGAAAAAGGATCTTGGGGTCAAGACTTGGCCTAACCTTCAGAGGAAAGTGCCTGGGTGAAGCGATGAGTAGCAGAAGAACAACTAGCACTCCTTGTACAGCATGGAAACTGTCATACGGGGTAAATGTGCGAATCTGATAAAGTGCCGCTACCTGTGTGCAGCTGCTGTGTTGTTCAGCTGTGGCAAAGAAAGTTGGAGCTGTGAATGAAAAAGCCCGCCCCTGACAACAGAGAGAAGACGAAGGCTGTGGATTGGCCTGGGAATGAAAAGGAAGCAGAGAGAGAGAGAAACAGAGAGAGAGAGAGGCAGAGAGAGAGAGAGAGGCTATTCAGAGCACGATTCCTTTCCCTCATTGTCTGCCTGCTCGGATTTGAATATGCGCACTCAAAGAAGACAAGAAAAATGCTTTAGCCTCTCGCTTTGTTGGCCTTCTCTCTCCTCTTTTCTATTTGCAATTAAATGCATTTCAAATGGAACAACTGTACAGAAAGCATTTCTGATAAGAAAGAATTCCATTGCCTTTAACCTTCTTTGTATTGGCTTTGCAATTTCCAAGCACTCTCATTATGAGAGCTGCACAATCAAAACATATCTCTGAATAGAAAATGCCAGACAACAAGCACTGTAAGTAGTGCCTCATTGAAAATTAAATTGCATTTAAAGAAATATTTTTTTCCCTGTGTTCCTTCATGCTCAAGCAAGCCTTAGTGTCTCTGTTTTGTTGCCTTGACAGGGACCCTTGTGTCCTGAGCAGGATCACACAAACTGGTCCCAAGCATGGGGATGAGATCAGTCAATTAGAATTAATGTCATCTGGTCATTTACGGCTAAAACACCCTTCATGTGTCATTGTTGTTTGCTTTGTGTGCAAAGCATCAGTTGCAACCCCCCCCAAAAAAGCCCCAATCTTATTCTCCAGACAGGGAATTTTTTATTTTTTTTTAAGGATTTGAATGCTGTAAATAACTCCAAACCCTCTCTTACGAGGTTTACCCCTGCAGCACTTTGTAACTTATCAGGGCTGCCTTGTGCCTCCTCTAATGCTTGCATTATGCTCAAATGTAAATCGGTAAGCTGCCAGAGCGGTGGGCGGGAATCACTGAAGAAAGAATCACTGAAGGGGTCTAGCCAGAGTTCTGATTGGGGCACAGAAAAATAAACAGAATAATTTTTTTTGTGTGTTTCTGAAGCCTTCCCAAACAAAAAATGTATCACAATGCTCTGTTGAAGTCACACATAATTAAAGAGAAGCAAAGATTTTTCTCTAAATAAGTAAAATGTGACACTTTCGCCTGTAGCACATCGTATCTGGCAAAGTTTTGTAAGTTGGGAACATTAATTTTGTTTAAATGCCAACACTGTTATTAAAAGAAAATCTCTAATATATTCTAAGTGAATGATGCCCAGGGGTCTGTTTTGTATTTTTTAATTTCCATCTCTAATAGTACAAGAGACTGATTAGTAATTAGGACAGAACCAGTTTAACGCATGTAATGAGCATTATAGGTTTCCCGTATGCTCTGATGAAAACGGATAGCATCTCTGTCAATTTGAACGCATGTTGACCTTTAATGGCAATTATTTTACAACACTCTCCTTCATGCTGCTTGTCCCCCAATTGGCTTTACACTGTAATCAAAATATCACAGGGATCTCCCAAATAATTGACCTAAAGCGTATTTTGCAGCACAACTATTAATCTTATTTTACAGTGAATAATTCTGAAGTGGGTTTATACGTGCACAAAACTAGTGCAGAGGGATACGTGGCCCCCAGATATTAATTTTGAGATGGATAGAAGTCTTAAAGAGGATTAAAACTCTATACAGGCGGCTCATTTCACATGGCTGCATGGCACCTAGCCTACTGTATATATGCTGTCAGTCACTCCCTGGCATGGTCGAGATTTGAAATGGTGACAGTTAAAGTACAAAGATGTTCAATCCTAGACTATTTCATGGCATATTTGGTGGAGGAAATGCAAACTGTTAAAGCCAGTCATTCCAGAGCAGCAAAGGCAGACAAACACAGCAACACTGCCCCCCTCCTATTGTGAAGAGGCACTGCAGGCGCCCATCTTTTAGTCATATACATGCATATTTTTTGCTCATTATGAATAAGAAATGCAGACATATGAGTAATGCATCTTTCACTACACCTTAATGCAATCCTAAATTGTTTCATAACGAAGCCACAAGCAGATAAATCATGCACGTGCTAACGGTTTATGTATTTATTATGTTAAATGCCACGAAGCTGTAATAGCCACACAATTGTCATAGGGCTCTTAAAATATATGTACTTAAAACATGCGAACAAAGGCGTCCTGGTTAGATGAGACCAAAAACAAAAACTTACAGCCTCCATGCAAAATGTTATGTGTGGCCGAAAACTACAACAAACAGGAAATCAACCTAAACACCTAATCCCCACAGTCAAACATGGCGATGGCAGCAGCATAACATGGGGATGCTTTTCTTTACCCTGAAAAGAGAAGGTGGTCAGAGTTGATGGGACAATGAGTAGAGCTAAAGACAAGGAAGAAGACCTTGTAGATTGTAAAAGACTCAAGACTGAGGCAGAGATTTACCTTCCAGCAGGACAACAACTCTAAACATTTAGCCAGATCTACAGTGGAATAATTTAGATTAAATAATATGGATGTATTACACCAGCACAGTCAAAAGTCAGTAAATCCAGTAAACCAAACATCTGTGACAAGAGTTGAAAATTGATGTTAGCAGATCCTTTCCATCCGGGAGCGTTGAGCTTATGCTATTAAACAAAAGATTAGCGGAATTTCAGTCTGTACAAGTCTTACGGAAACTTAATGAAGCTGGACGGTCAATGAATTCACTTGAATTCAAATCACTTCTTTATTTTGAGACAAATCCTAACAAATTCAATCTCAAATTGTCTGGTTAAATTCAGATGAATAAATACAGTACAGTTTGAGCACTGCAATAAAAACCAGCTCATCATAAAATACCTACTAAAAGTAAAAGTTGAATATTAAAGGAAACAGTTCTGATGGCTGTTTTATAAGACATTTTGTTTTTAGATAATCTTGTGAATTGTGAAAACTTAAGATTTATTTTCAATTTTAATAATAAGCAGATCTTTTTTTTTTTCTTGCTTATCTGGTCTGTTCCAAAATACATAATAAAAGACCTCAGTAGAAGACATGACTAAACCAAAACAAGATTTGCATTCTGTTTTCTATTGCATTTGCTCTGGGCTGATTTGAAAGACTAATATGAATATGCATTAGAAATCTCCAAAAGCCCAGTAGCACTGGTTGAATAGCTCCTCAAGTTCCATATCGTTAATGAAACAACCAGCCAAAACATTGAAATTAGCACCTTCAATTTGGACACAGAGTGCTGCTCTCTGGAAATGTAACTGAAGTGCCCTCAATTAAAAATGTGAAAGGCCTGTAATATCAAGCCAAGACATGTTGCTGCTATGAAACGTGTTCAGAGTGGTTGAAGTGTTAAGTGCAACACTCACCTGTTGTCAAAGAAAGTGGAAACATATTTCTCTGTGTGCATGATTCTGCCCCCCCCATCTGCAGTTTTCTTTGAAAGACTCAATAGACTCAAGAAAGAATAGATTCAATGCTCAATAAGTACTCATTTAGAGCTTGGTGGAATATTATCAGTCACTCAATGTTGAACCAGAGGAAGCTGAATAACTAAAACTCTGTGTGAAAAGACGAGCTACAATAGACCAAACAGGGTTTACTCTATTATTTAATATGCAAAGACATTCTCCGGGTTCTTTCTCTGCTTTACAGCTTTCAAAGGAGGAAATGCTGCTTTACTCTGCTGAATGTTAAATATCTTTTTTATTAAATGTGTTTGTAAAGCTCTTAGCAGCAATGCATTTAGCTCTCACAGCCACATCCTGTGTGCCATTATGCACATTTATTATTTCCTGATGGCTCTCTGGCACCATCCTGTGTTTCAGTGGGAATAACAGATTCCACTAGAAAGCTGCCAGTGCTGAAGGAGCTGTTTTCAGTAAACGGCTGAAATGACTGAAACTTCTGTGCGGCACTGATAATCTCGCTGAGGAAATGCAACACAGCTGGAATGTTTGTGTTGATTCTGAAGTGTCACAGTTCAGACTGATTTGGCATTATTGGAACGTAGTTTCAGTTTTCCTTTTTGTGATTTTTTAAAAATGCAAAACACCCATAATAACCAACAAAATATCAAATTGTTTAAAAAGAAATTTTCACATACTGATGTCAAATCTTATATTTTACTTCTAGATAAGAAAGTGACTACTTGAGCCTGAGCCTCTGTCCTTCATTGGTGTCCATGTAGTTCAAGTTTAAGCTCAGTTGTCGAAACAAGATAAATGCAGAATTTCTGGTCTTTGTCTACTTTCTCTATAGAAACTTCTGTGTTTTTCTTGGATACTTCCCAGGGAAGTTAAACTGCTGTAAGTCCCATGATGGCTTTTTGGAGAGTCATGTTAGCATCTTGTGTTCTGCTCTTGAGGTGAAGATGTTTGAATGGGCACTGCCTTTATCTTGAACACTGTTGTGTCAGTTTTTTTCCACACAGACTGTTTGTTGTATCTTAAGTTACAAATAGTGAGAGCAGCAGGATTTGACAAAATGGCTAACAAACTGCATGCTCTTCATCTTTTACCAGCAGAAACACGACTTAGGTTTGAAACCTCCAACTTGGAGAATCGTAAAACACCAGAAACTGTCAGTGAAACTATGATATAGTCGAAAATCAAATTATTTAAATACATATTTAAATATCTTCATATCTCAACCTGTTGTTTTGTTCTTCTTTTTTTTTGCTCTGTGGTTCTTAAATCAGAAGTTATTCACCTTTCCTAGAATGCCTCTTAAACACAGAGAACATGTGCAACATTTTGTCTGGCTGACCAATCAGTCATACAAGCAGTTCCTGTTGGTGCCATGTCTAAATCAAAATCTACACCAGTTTTATCAATAAAATGTTTCAACAAACGTGAAATAAATGCTATGATCCATAAATGACACACGAATATGGAAAAGTTTGCAATCAGGAAGTAAAAAAAATAAAAAATAAAACATAAAAGTACAAGTAACTGAATGAAAAAATAAATGTAATAAAAAAGTTTATTAAATTATTCCCAATCCAAAATAAAATATAAATAAATAATAATAAAAAAAATAAATTAATAAAAACAAGATATATTGTTTTGCTAATACTCAAAAGAATGCTCACACCAATCCCATGACTGACTTCTTCTGGGAATACCGTCCAGGAATTGGAGAATTAAAAGCTTTCGAGAAATATTTGAATCACCCACATTTGTGCCTTAAGTGAAGTAGGACTCAGATATTATCAGTAAATAACAGAGACTCTACATGACTCTGTTGTATCTGTTCATTTCCAAGAACATAACTAAAAACCTTTCTGCTTGTTTAATGTGGTTTGTACAATGATAGCTCTTTCTTTATTCAGCTGTATCATGCACCTAAACCAAGAGACCTTCCAAATAGAATGACTTAGATGCAGTGGGATGGCCCAGTCAAAGTCCAAATCTAAATTAAATGCAAAAACTGTGGCAAAATTTTAAAAACTGATGTTCACAGACGTTGTCATCCCATCTGAATAAGCTGAAGATGAACCAGTAAAAGTGTCAAATATTCAAGAGTGGTTCTACAACGTATTGACTCACAGTGATTCTTGAGAATAGGGACAAAACAGGCCCTATGGATAAAGCACAACATTTGAATAAAATATACACAAAATACATTATTTTCAAATATCTGACTAAACTAACCTGGGTCATGTGAGCACAACAATGTATATTTTCCTGGTGTTTGCTGAATATTTTTTTATTTTAAACATTGTAGTAGGTGGCTGGTGTCTTTAAAATCCCTTGTCCCGGAGCAGAAGTCAATACATTATAATAGTATAAAACAATTAAAGAAATACTAAAATTATATATTATGACTATTAAGTATAAGTAGTCATATAAATAATTATAAAAGTGTCAATAAATTGAATTAAAAATAATTTTTATATATTTTCCAACTCCATTGAAATTTGTCCCTAGTTTTTGTCAACACCGTCAGAAATTAAAAGAATGTAAAAAAATCAGGCATTATTGGGGGGCACCAGAACGTCTGAGGACCCCATGACCTCTTTCTTTCTCTTCCTTTGCTAGGCGGGCTAGTTAGCTCTATGTTACTCTTTAGGTTTTTTTTTCTGTTTTATTCTGAAGTTACTCGTCACAACCATGATGTGTCAGCACCATAACTGACAATTTACAAAACTTTGATGAAATTTTGTGAAATAAAAGCTTAATTTTAGTTTACTGTAAAGATTTTATGGACCTGATGAGCTACAATATGGCCTCCTTCAGAATAACATCATATAAATTGAGGTAGTTTGGTATTTTGTCAACTCCGTCAGATGTCAACTCCATCAAAGTTTTTCTGACTCTTTCAGTGAAATTGTCAAATCTCACTTAAATGTGCAATTTATTCATTTTAAGGTATTTTACATAAATTGCATTACTTCACATGTATCAAGTTTTTCATTTTACTCACTAGTTTGTCACCACCTTCAGTTCTGTGTCAACTCAGTCATATACTGTCAACTCTGTCAGATGGACTTTTTGTTGTTTTTTGTTTTAAATAATATTTATATTGCTTCTTGAGTAGAATTTGTCTGTAAAATGAGTGAAAATATCACTAATAGGGTATTTTAAAAATAAATGATATTTATTTTTGTCAGATGGTGATGACAAAGTTCTGGGTCAGGTCGATAAAAATTTTTATTTTTTAAAAATTGTTGCAACTGGGAGCCTGCACCTTAGCATCTTTACATATCCAAAACATTATTTGTCATATTTGCATACATAGGGTTGAGAAATAGTAATAAAAAAAATATGGGAAAATTAAAACCCACTTTGTCCCTATTCTCAAAAATCACTGCTAGACGATGGTTGAATACAAATTGCTTGTCACAAAGAGTTTTATCTTTAAATAACATTGAACACCATTGATGATTTCACATCCTTTTCCCAAATCTTTAACAAATGTTTATACCACAGAATCCCCTCAAAATACATATATGTGACAAAATCTCCCAGATATTGTAATGCACACTAGGAGGACCCGAAATCAGCCACGAGACAGGAGTGAGCAGAAAACCACAGATCTTTATTGGAGACAGCCAAGGGCGGCACACAGGATAACTAGCTGAAGCACTAGCTGGAAGATAGTGCGTGGGGGCGGGGGGAGAAGCGCAGATGCAGGGCTGCGTACTCACAACCGGGGATCAGAGGAATAGAGTCCAGATCCAGTTCTTGGTCAGCCGGGCCGAGGTCATACACGAGGTGGAAGATAGCAGAGTCCGAGGGAGTGGGCGTGAGCGGCGTCAGAGAACAGGCTAGGGTCGAGATCCGGGTAGGCAAAAACAGTAGTCCAACAAGGGAAGGCAAAAGGGGAAAATCCAAAGGGCAAGAGCGAGGCAGTAATACACAGGGCGTGGATGAAGAGCTAGAAACTACTTGCTGAAAGCGTTCGATAATCTGGCAGTGTGCAGGTCGCGGAGGGAGGCTTAAGAAGGGGAGCAATCAGGGAGCGGCACAGCTGCAGGGAATCAGGGACACGACATGGATGGAGTCAAAACAAAAACAGGCACATGTCACCATTACAGATATTTTCAAAGGGTTTTAGCTATTTTGCTATAATCTGCAGAAAAGTGAAAATATTTGTCTTTATATGGAATTTCCTGAATAGCCTCTTGTTGAAGCTTATCTTTCTGACCTTAATGGTATTGGTGGGAAACTGGGCATCTGGCATGCTATCATATAGGTGGTCATGTGCCTCCACCCATTGTACTGACTACCAGCTCCAGTCCACACTCCACCCTTCTGTTTTTGTTTTTTTTTGTACTGACTTGAGTTTGGTTTAATGATTCAGTTCAAGCTTTATAAAGCCCACTTTTGTTGATTTTTTTTGTGCTGTATAGACAAAAGAAAAAAAATCAACAAATAAAGTCTGGAAAACAACGAGGAAACTATTAGGTTAAGTTTTGAAAAGGTGAAACGTAATTAACTAATAACTTGGAATCATAATGAGCTCCAAAAAATATAACACATTTCTGGATGAAATGTTTCTTTTCAGAACTCCCAAAATCCTGAGAGGTGGCATTGATCTGAAAGCTGATTTTGTTTTGAAGTTATTCTTGGCAAGCTGTGAATGCCTCGACCACAGAGAACAACCAAACATCTTAGTGTCTTCTGCTGTTACATAAAAGTTTTTACGACATAATAGCCAGTTACTTGGTATCCTTCCAGATCTTGCTGGAACTCACAGCCGGGCTGTCAGGTGATCATCACAAGACCAATGTCTTAATCCTCCCCAGCTCTACAAAAGCAAGAATGCACATTAGAGTCTTTCTTAATCTGCATGCAACCAGCTGCAGCACAACATGACTTGGTTTAAAGTGCCATTTCCACAGATGTTAACTTTATCACTCCATCTAATTTGAAGATTCACAGCAGCAGACCGTGGCTGAGGGAGATTCCACACTCCTTGGGGGGGGGGCATCAAATCGACTGCCTTACAGCGACCGCTTGATCTGCAAACTGATTTTTTTCACCACTCGCTGGAAGAAACAAATAGGTGTAAAATGAGGATTGTGCTGGTTCTCGGCACTGTGTCTTTGCTGCTCTGCGTTAAACCCGCTGAAGCTCAGTTTCCTCGAGCTTGCTGCACAGTGGAGGGGATCCGGTCCAAGCTGTGCTGCCCTGCTCTGGGCTCCAATCCTGCCAACGTCTGCGGCTCTCTGTCAGGGAGAGGGAGCTGCAGGGCCGTGCAAGTGGACTCCAAACCCTGGGGGGGACCGTACAGACTCAGAAACGTCGATGACAGAGAGAGGTGGCCCACCAAGTTCTTCAATCAGACTTGCAGATGCAGCGGTGAGTGAAAGAAAATTTGTGTAAGCCATCATAAGCCCTACCTTAAGTATCAAGTGTTTCACGGTTGGCTATCTGTGTTGCAGGTAACTTTGCCGGCTATAATTGTGGTCAGTGTAAGTTCGGTTGGACTGGTCCAAACTGTGACCAGAGAAAAACTCCTGTGCTGAGGAAGAACATCCACTCCCTTACCAGCGGGGAAATTCAGGAGTTCCTGGATGTTCTGGATCTGGCTAAGAACACCATCCATCCAGACTACATGATTGCCACACAGCACTGGCTGGGTTTGCTGGGACCAAACGGGACAGAGCCACAGTTTGCCAACATTTCCATTTATGACTTCTTCGTCTGGCAGCATTACTACTCAGTCAGAGACACTCTCTTAGGTAAATCAATATTTGTGTTGTCTTTATCAGTGTATATTTCATTGCAAAAAGTAATCAAATTACACTTTATTGTAATGAGAATGAGATATTTGTAAATTTACATATTATGCACCACGTACTGCGTATTACTAATGAGGTATTCAGGAGCACAAAACTACTTCTGCTAAAATTATTGGTAACACTTTATTTGAAGGGGTGTGCATAAGACTGACATGACACTGTCATAAACATGATATAACACCTGTCATGAACATGAAGGAGTCTATTAATATTTATGACAGTTGTCATGAAGTGTCATTTGGTAAATAATGACACTTTTAATGCAAAGTTGCTCTAAAAGTTGCATTAAAAGTCTATTAAAAACGCCAACTGTGCATTAAATTGTCATATTTTTACAAAATCATGCTAAGCTGCCACTTTTAATGGACTTTTAATGCATCTTTTAGAGCAACTTTGCATTAAAAGTGTCATTATTTACTGAATGACACTTCATGACAAGAGTCACAAACATTCATAAAGACTTCTTCATGTTCATGACAAATGTTATGTCATGTTTATGACAGTGTCATGTCAGTCTTATGCACACCCCTTCAAATAAAGTGTTACCAAATTATTTCGTTTTATATTTAAGTACAAAACGAAAAGCTAGGACAGATTGTACCATACCGACATTACATAAAAGAGATGTCAATAAGTTTTAAAAAACTGCTGTTGATACAATAACAATCACCATTATTAGTTATTTTCACCATTGTCTCCATCAGGAAACAATTTTTAGTGTTTGAAAATACACAAGCCTTTAACAGAGTTATGAAGATTAACTCGTAAGGTATACTTAATTCCAGGGGTATGCACTTATAAAACACCAAGATGTAACTTTAGTAACTTTATGAAAGCCCTGTGTTTAAATTTAATATCCAAAATGATCTTTTATGACTGTTCCAAGTATTTTGCTGATTAATCAACAATATCTGTCTGTATCATATCATAATTGGATTTGAGCTAGTTTGATTTGAAAAAGCTTTGGCCGGATTGGATTCTGTTGAACCTTTTTTGGCCTGATTGTCCTGTGTAAGCTTGAGATCACGTTAGTTGTTAAATAATGCCTTTCCTGCAGGTCCTGGTCGCCCTTTCAGAGCCATAGACTTCTCACACAAAGGTCCAGCATTCATTACCTGGCACAGGTACCACCTTCTGAGCTTGGAAAGAGAGCTTCAGGTAATGTTATCCATTTGTCAGTCAAGCAAAAGTGCAACTTAGATTTTGTGTAAACAGAATCAAATACATATTTTATTATTGTTTTTGTTTTGTTTTTTTTTCTGCAGAGACTGACAGGCAATGAGGACTTTGCAATTCCTTACTGGAACTTTGCCACAGGACAGAGTGAGTGTGATGTGTGTACAGACTCTCTGCTTGGAGGCAGGAACCCAGACAACCCCTTCCTCATCAGCAACCAGTCCAGATTCTCCAGATGGGGGGTGGTGTGCAACAGGTCAGCACAACGAACGACAGAATAATACTCTGCCACGGAAAAGCTTTTGACATTTTGTCATGTTGCAGTTATCAACTTCAATGCCTTTTATTTGAAATGTCACAATCCAATGGGTGGAGACAAATACTGGAAGATTCTGTGACTTTTTGTGTTGAGTTGTGGCGTTAACGTGATAGCCGCAGCCAACAGATGCATCGTGGTTTCCAGATTTCAGACATCAACTAGACAGAGATTTCCACCTTTCTGGAAACGTGTGTTAGTGTTTTGTGTGAAAACACACACATAGGCAAATACTGTATGTTTGGCCATTTTTATTTGCAAAAGTGCTCAAACTCAGTCTGGTTGGATGGAAAGGATCAGTAAGCACCAGTTGTCACATTTTCACAATTGGATTTCAATTTGATTGGTCTATTTTAACACATAAATTTGTTCTGTTTTAAGACACTCAGACTTAGATTTGGAGTCATTGTTTGACTGTAAACTGAACTTGAGCCCTTATCTTAAGTATTTGCAACTTCTAACATGATTTCTTACAGGTATTTAGCTCTACCACCTTCTTGCCATCTTTGGACAGTTTCTTTGATTTGAAAATAAGCAGCTACAAGACAAACACTGGCATCACAAAGTGCCACTGTTATGGTTCCGCTTTCAGGTTGATGTTAACCTGAAACCAAGCGTTTTGCATGAAGGTTAAAAAGATCAGTTTTACTCTCATCCAACATTTATGCTGGTTGTTCACAACAATTTCAAATAAAATACATCAAAGTTTGATGCTTTCACGTGACAAAATGCAAAATCAAAAATCAGTGTGCATAAATATTTTTCCAAGGCTCTGTAGCTCTTGCAGTTACGTTGATTGTGCATCCAGCTCTTTCTTGAAAACGGACATATTTTTCTCCTTCTAGTTTGGATGATTATAACCGTCTAGTGACTCTTTGCAATGGCACGAATGAGGGTTTTATTCAGAGAGGAATGGAGAGGAGAACCAACATGTCTCTACCCACCATGAGTGATGTCAGAAGCTGTTTAGGAATCAGAGAGTTTGACAGTCCTCCATATTTCACCAACTCCTCCTCCAGCTTCAGGTAAAACTCAACAGTTCGTGTTATGAATGTGTTGTTGGCTGTTAGGTCTATAAAAAATTGAAGGGTTTGGTAGTCATAAGTCATTGATTAGTTTGTTTAAAATGAACAGAAATGCACTTGAAGGGTACGAAAAGCCAGATGGCGAACTGGATGATACGGTCGACAACCTTCACAACCTCGTTCACGCTATGCTCAATGGAACCAGCTCTTTGTCCCACTCTGCAGCCAATGATCCCATCTTCCTGGTAGGAATTCAGTCGCACACAATAAAATTTGAGTATACAGTTAGATTCAAACCAAATAACCACGCTTTTCTCGTCATTTCAAATTTAAAGGTGCTCCATTCTTTCACCGATGCCATTTTCGATGAATGGATGCGCAGGTTTGTTCCATCCAACGCCACCTATCCGGATGAGATGGCTCCTATTGGTCACAACAGGGACTACAATATGGTTCCTTTTTTCCCTCCCATCACTAATGAAGACATCTACGTCACATCGGATCGGCTGGGATACTCCTATGCCATTTCCCTCGATGGTGAGTGAATACTGAGCTAATAAAAAAATAAACAAAAAATTATGACTACATAACTTTTTTAATGCATACAGAACTCAAAAGTGCCACAGTTCATGCAATATGACTGCTTAAAATTGTGCACATGTGAATGTTTAAATAAAACTGAAAATATACACGTAAAGAAACTAACAAATTATTGAAATATTTGAGTACTTCAATTAATTATCTAAATTATGTTAAGTTTATAAATGCTTCAATGATTAAAATAAATGGAATGATTCATTATGAATGTTAAACAGAGTGTATAATTATTTCATTATTATTTTTGTTTTTCACTGAAGTTAATAAGTGGGGCTGGCAGTGTTATGCAAATTATAATAGTTTACAGTTAGATGTCTTTATTACAGCATGAGTCGTCACATCCTAACCCTACTGACGATACAAACCTTTGGATTTTCAGAGTATCTCTCCTTTCTTTCCGCAGATGCAGATGAGGGAGCCGTGTTTGTGCTGGGTTCCACTTTGGGAGGCGTCTTTGTCGGCCTGCTGGTGCTTCTCCTTATCTTTGTGCTCTACCTGCGTCAGCGGAGAAACAGAGGCTTTGAACCACTGATAAGAGCTGATTTCACAAACAGGAAGTACACAGAGGAGGCCTAGCCATCACCTGTTGTTCCAAAATGCACCTCAGTGCTCAAACTTACCTCAGAGCAATGGAGCTGTCAGTCTGTGATGTTAGAAAATTACTGATTCTAAGACTGAAGAAAAAAGAAAAACCTCCTTTTAGATATTAAGACTAACCGTAGAAGAGTTCTCTGAATCATGCACAGTGCTTTGTAAAGGTATTCATCTTAAAATTATGTCACCAAATTTTTGAAAAGCTGTTCGCTTTTTGATTGAATTAAACCCCCCCCCCCCCCCCCCCAAATTAAAACTTGTTGGTTAAACTCATCACAGTGTTTCACTGTCCTACATGCTTTGTTTTGAAAAAGCTGACTAAGCTAAGCCAGTATCATATGTCCGTCTTTCAACAGTGGCTTTCTTCTTGCTATTTTTCCATAAAGGCAAAATTTGTGAAGTGGACAACTAATGGTTATTAAATCAAAATATACTCCTAATTGTTTTGTTGAGGAGTTCCCACAGGCCTATTAGCAACTTTTCAGGAAATGTCCTTACCCAGATTAGTCAGATGGCCATGCCTTGGTTGTAGTGCCAATCCATTAATTTTTAGATGATTAATTTAAAAGTTGATCAAATATGCTAAAAACTTGGGATATTATTAATTAATCTACTTTAAATATCACATAGCTCTGACCTTTCTATTGTCTTCCTGATGCAGTTTGTTTAGAAACCCTCAGTCCACTAGAGACACATGTGCCGAGTTGGGAACCGACTACACTGGATTTTATTTAGGGGCACCAGACTAAAACAGTTTCAATGCAAATGCATGCCACTTTTTAGATTTTCATTTGTAAAAAAAAAACAATAGATCTGTCGTCTTCATCCCATTCCACATTTCTGCTTTATTTTTGTTGTGGGTCTGTCTTATAAAATCTCAACAAATTCAACAAAGTTTGTGATTTCAATGAAACAAGTAAAAAGGTTTCTGCAGTTTTGCAGGTCATTGTGTAGTGGCAAAATCTTAATCCTATTCGCAATCCTAGTTTTTTTTATACCTTTCACAAAGTTATAACAAGGAGAAATCTGTTTAAAAAATGTTTAGAATTTATTCTCAATAGTAATAAAACAGAAATGCAATCATCTTAACGGTATGGTTGAAATACATTAAGGCATCTTCGCTCAACAAACTCTTTACCTCCAAGGTAAAAGTAAAAAATAAATGTGACTTGTAAAGAATTGATGTGATTCAGCACTGGGTTAGCTGTTGTTTTTAACCTTTTATTGCAAAAATATTAAAAGTTCAATGATTAAAAAAAAAAAAAAAGGGCATCTTGTGAGATGAATAGTCAGAATAAAGAATCACTTTAAAGAAACACATTGCGTATTTTTTCCTGTATTGTTGTTCTTGCACTGTGGATGTAAATGAGTACTTCAAACAATATTGAAAAGCTCAACACATTTTTTTCTTGATACATTATGAAGGGCATGACACAGGCTAATTCTGCGGATGTGTACGCTCAGTTGGCCTGCTGGTTATGAACCCGACGGCCTCTCAGGGAACAGGGAGCGCACATCCAGACCGGTTTTGTCCGCGCCCCTCAGCGGTGCCAAGGTCTCTCACATTCTCTGTAAGTACGCTCTACTGAGGAGCTTCACTGAAGCATTCAGCCTTGTCCGGTCCCCACAGATTCTCATTTCACAGGTGACTGTGGTCGGCTTCAAGCCTGTCTGTGCTGCAGACATAACCATTCAAGCTTTCCAGATAAATTCAGGGAGTCATTCTTAGCATTCCCTGTCACCACTGTGTGATGTTTGCTCCTTGCCCCTCTTAATAACTCCCAGACATCCAACAAGTATGGTAATATGTACTTGTGTATTCTTTTCAATTCTGTCATTTGAAGTTGACATTTTTAAATACTGCCTGGGATTATTAGGGCAGTTACTCAATACGCAAAGAAGTAGCATGTTTTTGCGTTTTTTTTTTTCTAAATGTAGTTCCAGTAGGTATGAAACATCTGATGATAGTTGGTAAATACGTGTAATATATTCTGAGGATGCAGCACTAAAACATGATACAGTCAGTTAATTTAAATTCATGTAAAGTTTTACAGCAGCACAAGAATATAGGTTTGCTCTTGCAGACCAACCCAGTAATTTTTATTTGCATATAATTTCATTGTAATTCAAACGCAATATGTTAGTGGGAAACTTAATTTGAGATGCCCAATAGGAATCTCCTAATTTGATTGTCTTTAGAGCCACAGGTGTGAAAGGTTTTTTCTGTTTCTGGTTAGAGATTAGTTACCTGAAGTTGATAACTCTCTTAGTGCTTTTGTTAAAAACATTACATTTGACCTCCTAACAAGAACATACTGAACGTGCCATCGTCTATTACCTTTATCAAATCATTTATGAAAAAGTTGAATATCAGGTAATGTTTAATGGGTTTAATTTTGTACTTAATAGCTGTGTTAAATAGATAATGTTTTTTTTACAGTAAAGACTGTATCGGTCCATAGTCCATTGAAATGACCTTCCTATGTAAAACTTTTTATTAAGTGTCTCTTGATAGAGTAGCTATCCACTGATAAACAAAAACCGGATAATATTTTTGTTTCAGTGTTATCTGCACTTGACTTTGTTCAAAATGGTGTTTACATAAGTGGCATTAACTTTTTCAAACAACTGACTTGAACAAAGCTGTTTCTCAGATCAGAAGCATGAACTGTTCCCTTGTGTTAACCTGATACATAACACAGGCATCTATCAGGAAACCATTTTAGGTCACATTTTTCTTATTCAGAAAGAGTTATATTTCTCTCTGAAGGAAAAAAAAAACCTTGGCGATTGCCGTATGTGCATCTGTGCACCGGTTTGCTTTAGGCTTTTATCGCCAACACATTTATCTGTCTTTGCGCTCAGACTTTATTGATAATGTACAAACATACATACCTAATATTATAAGCTGACGGTCTAAACTATTTAAAAGGAGTAGATTGTGTTGAGTTGTTTCTTTACTCCAGTTCTATCAGTATTGTGTCAGAAAATTCATGTCAAGGTTTTCTATGTACTGAAGCAGCACTTAAATGCATTCTGTCACATCTACCAGCTATAAGGATAGCCAGTATAACAGTGAGAATAATTCACATAAGTGAAGGTTTTTCTAGTTCAAGTACTGAAGCAGTACTGAAGCAGAATCAAAACTATCCACTCACGTTGATCTCTTACAATTCAAACAGGGAATTTTGTGCATAAGAGGAGCTTTACTGATAGCTCGGTCAAACTAAAATACATTTTATGCGAGCAGAGAGAATCACCTGGCGAATGCTAGGCTACAAAATAATCAACGTGCTAATTAATGCTGGAAATTGTAAATTGAAACTTGATGTGGTGTGACTGTACAAAAAAGCATTAAAATGGTGGATTCTGAATATGAACTAATTCTGTTTTAACCTGTGTGAACTGAAAGTGCAGCTAATTCTGGTGAAAAGTGAACTTGCACAACAATGGTTTGAATGGAAAAACACCAAAAACCAATTCTGTTTCAAAGTTTGTTAAGTACAGAAATATCATTGCTATGGACTACAGACAGCAGAAGTCTTCATAATAATTAGCTACAGACCAAAGAGAATAATCATCTCCTGCGTATCTTAGGTCATTTAAAAGCTTTTGAATTTCTCATCTTTCATCAATGTTAAGATGCTAAGAGAGTTATCTATGAAAGGTAAATTACTGATGGGCCATTTCCTCTCAACAGAACCTAGCTTAAAAACAATCCACAAAAGCCCCTTATGGTTGTAGTAGAAGATTAATAATTAGCCGCTGTAGCCACTTCCTACCTGTTCAATTATTGATGGCATTAAATTATGACAGTATTTATCCCTTTAAACTTGAAGTAAATATTTTAAACTATACTGAGTGATCACATCTTAAACAAAATGTTAACAGAGCTGTTTAACCATAGAGCTACATAACAGTAAATTAGTGGCATCTTCTCTGCAGATAAAAGAAGAAAAAAAACCCTCTTAGAAATGATTTTAGGTTTTCCACTGCTGAAGCTAAGTTAAGAAACTGGCAAGATATGAGCATATTTTGCAGATTATGGAGTTGGTGCAAGGCAAAGTAAATAAAATGTTAATCCTGACCTTTCAAGTCAGCTGTAGCACAAGGCCACTGCTGAACTGATTTTGTGAGTATTTATAAGTTTGTGCAGATTCTGTTTAAAACAATAGAGCATCTACAGCCCAAAACGATTGAAACCGTAAGAAAGATAAAGAAGCACAACTCTGAATTTGCATTCACAAAAAGGAAATTTAAAATAATCGTTTTTCCTTCACAAATCAGTAAATGGCATAATGTTATATTTAATTAAATTCTAACCAAAGCTGTTCCTGAATCCTCTTGCACTTAGATGATCATCACCTCTTTAAAATATATTATCAAACATTTATTAAGCTTATTGTACCTTTTTAAGGTGCATAATTTAACCACATATCTTCTTACATTTTCTTCAGACAAAAAAATTCTATAAAAAAAAAACAAAAAAACAAAAAAAGCTCAAAGTGCATACTATATTTTTTCCCCAATTGGAAACCTATGTTTACATTTGCCATATGTGAAATAAATGTACAGATTTTTTTTTTCCAAAAAAAAATCTCTGAAGCAGAGTTTGTTGTATCCGCATCAGTCTTAGAAACTGAAATGATTTCATGAAATATAAAGTCTAGGGATGGCACTGCATGATCTTTGGAAAAGTGGAAAATCGTGATGTGGATGACTACTCTCTTTCTCAGAGCATAATCCTGCAGCATCAACGCTGGTAGGCCGAATGCTCTTTGCTCGACTGTGGCTCCAATGTGCTTGAATACAAAAACTGCCAGAGAGGAGAAAAAAGGGGGACAAAAACCCTGCAGTCCATATCTCGCTTGTTGCTCCATCATTATCTCCATTGTCGGTGCAGAGTTAGAGCTAGCAGAGCCAGCATGGTTGGCAGTGCTATGGATGGTGCATGGTGCGGGGCAGAGTCCTCCATAGGCCCGCTCCGGTCGGCTCTCACCACTGGGGTTTCGGTGGCAGTGCTGTACATGTCTGTGGTGCAGCCCTCTGTGCAGCCGCTTCCGCTGCCTGAGCCGCTGCCTTCATCACCTGATTTACAAGAGCAGAACAAAAAACAACAACAAAAAAAAAAAAAAACGTAAGAGTTCATCATTGGTAATTCAAGGTTCACCTTTGAATTTCTGAGAATAGGTCATATTCCTTGTACATGGAATATTATATTCTCTTACAAGTTTGTTAAAACTGATTTTGTACAGAACCTTTGTTTTAACATTTCCAGAGCAGTAAGCAGTAGATTTCTTGTTTTTAGTAAATAATCATAGTATCCTAGCCAGCTACATAGGGGCACTCAAGCTTTGTGTTTTCACATTTAATTTCTTTATGGTCATCCCAAGATGATCAAATGGCCAATAAGTCCATTAAGAAAAAATACATAGCAACCAAACAGCAAAATAACTTTTTAAACTCTTATGCAAAAGCACTTTTTACATTTTGCACATTTCTTCCCAGAGAATTGCAATACATGACAGATATGCATCAGTAACAATACACATACTTCAAATGTGGAGAAGGACTTTATGATTAAAAAAATATATATAGGTAACACTTTATTTGAAGGGGGGGTGAATAAGACTGTCACGACACTTTCATAAACATGACATAACACATGCCATGAACATGAATAAGCCTTCATGAATATTTATGACTGTTGTCATAAAGCATCGTTCAGTAAATTATGACACTTTTAACACAAAGTTGACATTATTCAAAATGTCTTTGTTATAACAACTTGACATTAACCAATAAATCATTACTTTTTAAACTTTACCTTTAATAACATAAAGTTACCTAATTTTTCAAAGTGCAATCAGTAATAATTTTATAACAAATTTATATCAATGTCAACTTTGTATTAAAAGTGTCATAATTTACTGAATGATGCTTTATGACAGTCATAAATATTCATGAAGGCTTATTCATGTTCATGATATGTTATGTCATGTTTATGACAGTCTTATTCACCCCCTTCAAATAAAGTGTTACCAAAATATACTTGCAATGTCTTTGTCTTACTCATGTAAGAAGTGTTTTTCAATGTTCCAACAAACAATAAAGATAAAAAAAACAAAACTATGACAGCTGCCTAAAGCAAAGCAGAAAAAGCATTCTGATTCATTCGCCTGCATTACAAAAATGGCTAACAGCTTACTTGAGTCCTGAAAGCTGATGTCATTGCCATTGTATGCGTTTCTCAGCTTGTTGGTCATCACCCTCAGAGCCATGATCTGCTGACGGATGAAGGTGTCGGGTCGTGTGATGTCAACACCCACCTCAGGGTTATTCATCTGGTTGGTTAGGCCGTCCTTTTGGACTTCAGGAAAGTATCTTTATTAAAAACACAAAACAAAACAAATTCAATTAGCCAGGTGGACTTTTTAGAAAGGCACTCTCTATGCAAAGATATAATACAGAAATAATTATCGTCACAGGCTTTAGGAAAATAAGCAGCACCAAACAAGTGGTTGGAGGGTAGACTAATTCCACCCATAACTGAAATACGTCTAATTTTTATAAAGCGATTGGAAATAGGTTCTTTAGGTTCACAGCAACGTTTGAGAAATGGGAATTTGACCCCATAATGTCAGTTAATACACTGACACACTTGTGAGGTATTTCTCCGGGGAAAAGTATGTCAGCTGCCTGCTCTCCTGGTGGATAAATAGGCTGCGGGTTGCCATGTGACAGAATTCCACAAATCATGTGACACAACAACGTTTGTTTTCCCATAAGCGCTAATCACTCAAGCTAACATATACCCCTGAAATGTCACTGAATTTGAAAAGGTAACATTTTTGTTTGTTTGTTGACTCAAGGATGACAAAAAAATTAATAAAGAATGACATCCTACATTAGGAGCCATGTAAATGTGTACATGTTGCTTGAATCTTTTCACATTTTGTCATTTTAAATACAGTGTTATGCATTTGTATTTCCTTTTACGTGATACACCAACACAAAAAACAGTGTATAATTATTAGGTGAAACGAAACAGAGAAAATCACATTGAAAATTTGTGTGGAATGTGTTCATGTTGAGTTTTATTTAATATGACACCAGTAACAAAAATCTAGTGCAAGCAAATGAATTTTCAATCAGCTGAAAACTGCAGATGTACCAAGAAATCGGTAGGTCAGGCACTCCAAAAATCTGACCTTTATGAAAGAGTATTAAGACAAATGTTGTTGTTGGGGAGGAAAAAAAAAAAGCCATAAGAAGCATTATTTACAGCGAATATGCTGGGGATGTTGCTAACATTTGGTAGAGGGCACTCTGCTCAAATCAGGCCAAAACCAAACTTTTGCTCTTTAATCCAAAAAAAGCTAACATTGCACATTGCTCTGAATGTGCTATCCACACAGTGAAATAAAGTGCTGGGGATTTTTTTTTATCATCAAGGACAAGAAAGGTGGTCAGAGTTGATAGGAAGAAGCTGAGTAAAAATTACAATCTGTGCTTGAACTATTTTACAAACAAGAAAAAGCAAGATGTGCACAGCTGGTTCTCTAAATGAGTTGCAGGTGCAATTGGAGGAAAATGTGCACCTTAGCAGCGCTCAACACAAACAAGGGTCACATATGTAAAAGATTCTCCAAACATTTATCATTTTCTTTGAACTTCATAGCTATTGCTGGTCTGACAATCAACGAGATTGACTAACATGATAAAACATATTGAAGTTTGTAGTTTATAGTGCCTAAACATGTAAACTAAACAACACTCAGTAAAGACTTTTGCAACTCAAAAAATGAAAGTCTGTGGGCAGTCGAAGTTTTTCTTTTTTTTTCCACGTAAAGAAATCAGATTAAGAGCTAACACCGAGCTGGCACAGCCAAACAAAGAACAAAGAGAAATTGCTTCTCTTAATAAAAACAACAGTATATTTCATACAACTCATTACATACTGAAGGAAAACCGTAACAATAAAAGCGACACATCCTTTTTTTTTTTTTTAATTAAGCAGCTCTAAATGAAAATATGCCCAGCTCCTCCACAGTGCACTGAAAAGAAAAAAAAAAAAAAAAAAAGCTTGCCTCTTAATTCTAGGATCAGACTGCTTAACGTCAGGCACGCTGAAAAGACTTTGGACTTCTAAGTAACCTTTTGTGTTAGCCTGCATTAAGCTGCGGGGCTGCAGTCCCCTTACCTGCCCTTGGTGTGTCCATTCCAGCAATCCTCATCACTGGCGTTTCCGGCAGTCACTCTGTCCTCCACACACATCGCCTCCGGCAGACTCGACCAGAACTTCTTGGACAATTTCAGTTTCTCTTTTATGTCGACAACCTAAACAAAGACAAGGGGCTATTAGGCAAGACATAAAAGGACAACTGCGTTTCAGTGAAGCTTTTAAAACACGTGAAAAAGCTTTGGTTTTATGTATTTCAAATCTCTCTTTTTTTTATTTATTCTTAAACATTGTTTATTAATGTTAATACACAGACATCAGATATATTCAAAGTAGTGTCTGACATGAGATCAAGATACCAAAAAAAAACCCCCAAAATGAATATTTGTTCTTAAAGTTGAAATAGAAACGGTAAATGGGCTGAATGTACTTTTCTAGTTCTACGCAGCACTCGAAGCACTCACTACCACACACACACACGCTCATACACTCATTGCAAAGATTTGTGGGTAACTTGAGATTAAGTGTCTTGACATTTGACACGAGGAAGGTGGAGCTGGACCTTTGAATTACAAGGCAAGTAAAGAAAAACATCACTGTCTTTTCAAACAGATTGTAGCAGGACTGGGGTTACTATTACTTAGTTATAAAAAATATATTGGTAAAATAATAATAAAAAAATATTAATAATACATAATTTTGAATTTGAATAATTTTGGTCTTAACGGAACGTAATCATATTTACTGTATAACTCAGACATGCCTAGCTGTGTCGCTAACTATCCGTGCATAAGTTCATACCTAAATATATGTGCATTTTCATTGAAGCTGCTTATCAGTGATATGAGTGATGAGTTTTGTTATACAGTAGTTGTAGATACGTACAGTTTAAAAGTGCATATAGCGAATTAGATGGGGTAAAAATTCACTTCCTCCAAATCATTTTCAAACAGGAAAAAGCTGGGTTTTAGAGATATTCTTCTTACTTCTATAATCTACGACCTCACTTTATGGTGTTCGACATAATTTCTTTGTCAGAAAATGTAATTTTATACTTGTTTTGTTTTCATTTAAATTTGTTACGTGCTCATTTGAAATAACGATTTTATTCATCCATTCGCCTTCAATATTCCAACTCTTTCCAAGCGTAAATGTCTGGGATTCAACTCCAAGACATGAAGCCTCTTAGGCTGCTTGAGTTGAACTTTTTTGCTTCTGTTAACTGTTAAATATTTGCATAATAAAAAGTAAGACCATGCAGGCTTGCAGCAATAATTTCAGCTCGAATGTCAGACCTAAATGGTCCCTTTGCATCCCAGCCATGTGACACAGTCAGATATCGTTCCCTGACTTAAGCTTGTTGAACTCAAATCTTTCATCAAACACACAGAATTTGACATATTTCACTGCAGCTGAAGGAAAGCGTGATAGCAGCAGGTTGGCCCCATTATCTTTTTCCGTCTGACTTGCTGTTGGCTTACGTGAAATTGTGGTGAACCTGAGCAGAACATGAAAGGTGCTGCACTGACTGTGTGACGCCGCTGTAGGCCCCAACTCCGCTTTTGATGTGTTAATCCTGTCACACTGATGCCAAAGCACTTCAGCGGCTCTGATACTGCCCAGAGGGGTCAGGGCTGCACTCAATGCAAGAGTTTTGACTGGCAATGTTAGACTAAACCTCGCACATTAAGTTTAGTTTCACAAATAAGAGAGATTCACAGCTTCACTCTGGCATCTGTCGAGGTGGGTGAAAAGTGTGAATTTAATTGGGAGTGACTCCCATTTTAGCAATGCAAATATTTGATTAGCACATCTGTTAGGCGCAGTTGCAGAAAATAAACAGTTTACTTCTTACAATTATTTACGCACAGAGGGGGAGATGAGTTTTGTGTGAAGTACTGACGTAAAAAAAAAGAAAAAAAAAGATGTGTTTAATTGTGGATTTATTATGCAAAATGAATAAACTGCATTCTTTCAACCAGCTGGAATAATCTAACTGTTTTAGAGGCGGCATTTCAAGGGAATCCAATAGGATTAATATGAACATTTAGGATTAAGTTAGAGTATTGAAAATGGTAGATGATTGAAAAAAATAAGAGGAGTGAAATAAATATGACACTGGGAAAGGTCTGCCTTTTCTGTCATTGCTGAATGAATCCATAGCGTCAATGCAATGAGCATGTATACTGATGCAATACACCCAAATAAACACTAGATGGCGGTGTGCTGCTAGTAAACGAGGAGCTGACAGGCAACAAGAATGAAGCCTGGAAATAAAACTAATAAAAATATGTCAAAGCGACAATCTATTTGCTAACGACATCTGACTCTGGTTAACCCCGGATCGAGTGCGTGAAACTGTTGCATGTGGAGGGAAAAAACAACGGCATAAACACATTCAACACATCATTAGAATAACAACAGGACAATTTGTCTTAGCATATGAGGGAGAAGCTTATTACAACCAGCTATTACAGCACTGACAGCTCTGACATCCTCATTAAAATCACAACAAGGAACACAGAAGACAACACTTCCACCTCCTCCCCTCAGACCAGGATATTATTCTGTATTTGTTTTCACTGATATGCTTACAAATGATTTCCATGATGGGTGATAGCGGCTCAGGCGCTAAAATGGCTCTGCTCTATATTAAGGATTTACAAGACGGCTGAAAGGAGGGTTCTCTCGGTGTGGATATCAAATTATAAGCAGATTACAAAAAATAAATACATCAAAAAACATTAAGAGCGTAGATTCCCCCTGCCCCCCATATTTTTTTACCTATGCAGAAAATGCCATATATGAAGCATTAGTATTCAACGGTGAGCTTTCAATCTCCAGTTTTAATAAATTAAATTGTAAAGCACTTTGGTTCTAAGTTTATATATTCTTTATTTTAGAGTGATGGAAACATTTCATTAGAAACGTGAATTTAACTTCACTGATAGTTTTTGGAATATTTCTGATGACTTTCAGACTTTTTGGTCTGACTACTAAGACTTACAAGAAATAAACATAGTTCTCCCATTTTCATCACTAGTGACAACATTTACTATTATTTGCTTTTGGGCAGTATGCCTGTTCTTGCTTCAGTTTCTAGATTTGTGAAAAGTAACTGGCTTCAAAGTCGAAACACCTTTTGATTTACTGTTGCAGGTTGTAGTTTTGGAGACTCTCTGTTGACGGCGTAAATGCCAACGTTTTGGTCTGACAGACCATGAACATCTGAGGTTCTGCACCTCGGCCTCAAGCAAACTTACTGCTGTAGGAGAGCAAACATCGAAAACACAACACCACGTTTACTTCAAACAAATACAAAAGATTAAAACAATCAGAGTTTCTGGGGTGGCCTAGACAAAGTCTTGATTTGAATTCGATTGAGATACTGTGGCACAATCTTAAATGGGGCCATTCAAGGTGGAAAACCATCGAGTGAGATAAAAAAATTCTTAATAGAATAATTGACCAAATGTCCTTTGAGTATAAAAGACTCCAGTAAACCAGGAGCCTGAACAGAGTTACTGCCACCAAGCTCGGCACAGACAGTTATTATGATTAGGGGCCTGTTACGTTTTTTTTGTTTTTTTTTTTTACATTGGGCCAGGTTGGTTTGGAAAGTTCCTTTTCTTCATAAGAGAATCACAATTTCAAAACTTTGTCTAATATTTGAATTTGTCTGATGATTTGAAACGTGTGCCTGTGGCAATTAAAGCAAAAATAGAAGAAATGTGACAAACATCGTTTTAATGTACTGTTTTTTGACAGTACAATGTTATATTCCTGTTTTCTATTTTCTGATCTGACAGTTGCTTTTGCCAAGTGTGTTTTGTCTGATTTAGTTCCCTCTGCTTTCTGTAGCACCTTTTGCTCATTATGAACCTCTGGACTGGATAATCTACTCCTTACTTAGAACCTTTCTTGATTTTATAACATTTATATTATTATTATTATCCATTTTCACATTGCAATTGAATTATAAATCTACAGTAATTAGCAGATGGACTTTAAATTTATGGTGCTATGCAAAAAAAATAAATAAAAATACTGCAGACATAAAAAAACACCTTTATTTTTACTACCTGCTTATGTTTCTGGTGCTTTTCTCTGACTAACTTTAGACTCTTTCTTACTAAATAAAATAAAAAATCTATTAATCATGCAACAGATAAGATGATCTGCAGGGACACTCACCCATTTAGGTCAATCTTTATACCCCTTTGACGATACAGTACAAATAATAGCTACGCAGAAGTGATGGTTGGAATAGAAATTAACTTTATCGCATAAAATAAAGTTTTCCAGGAAATTTGCCAAATAAATCACACATGGGATGCAACAGGGATGTGACTATTAAGACAAAACTCCAGAACACAAGCAGAAGTATCCTTAAAGGAGATTATTCTAATTGCTTAAAAATGAAACTCATCAGTTTGTATCCTCTGTGATAGCACGAGGATTAAAACAGCTGCTCTAAACGCAGCGTCGTCCGTTATTTCCTTTCTTCCGCAGGGTCTGTTTTTTCTCACAAGCCCTATTTTCTTGCCTCCTGTCGTGAACCATAAATAATTTCATTGTGTTTTCCTCTTTCTGTCTACCTTCTAGCTTCGGCTCTGCACGGCTTCCTTCCTGTTCCTCGCTCGCTTTCCCTTCCTCTCCCTCTTTCTTACTTTAGTCCAAAGCAAAAGTGAAGGTTTCATGGCTAGCTGACCCGTGATCCCGGAGCAGAACTCCAATTCAGGGGTGATTTGAGAATAAAACCTTGGATTTTCCTCTCTTCTGATCTGCAGTGTGGGCTCAGTCTGCTCTGCACTTCTTGGTGAGTTTTTTTTTTCTCACCCATCATATTTCTGTGACCTCCTCCTATTCACTACACCTTGACTGAGTCACAGTATCCCACGTATTTGTTGACACTCCAAGTAAATATGCACAAAAACCCTTAAGAATAAATAAAATTAAGTTTTTAAATGACTGACTCAAATACTGTCCTTTTTCATCTTGCATATAAAAACAGCACAAGGCAGCACCTGCAATGATAAGGCTAAAATATTAGTTCTCCAAACACCACCACACTTTTAAGGCCAACAGAATCCACTTTAAAAACCTGTTTATGTATAAATGCGCGGGAGTGTTTACTTGCAGTAAAAGTAATTAACTACCCTAAATGAATACACACGCAAAACATGTTTACAGAGCAATTATATCTAAAAACAACAGCATGAGTCAGAAATAATTGAGTTAGGAGGTTTAAAGGCTTTCTGTTTACAGGAACTTTAAGTATTTTGAGAAATGCTCTTAATTGAATTTTGTGTATTTAGTAGATATAGCTGATTGACAGATGATGTATTTTGGTGTCCAGAGACTGTGTCCATCTTTTATACAACCCAATGCAAACAACTCAGGCCTTATAGGTTTGTTGGAGAAAATCAGTGACCAAACAGCTTCATGAAAACCACCAGTCAACACTGTGATGACAGCATTAGGCTTTGTGGATGTTTTATTTATTTTTTTACAAAAGGGATGAAAAAGCTGCATAGAGCTGATGGGAAAGATGGATGCAGAGATACAGGGCAGTCCTGGATTAAAAACACCTGATGGAGGGTGTGAGAGACTTGAGGTTCACCTTCCAGCGGAAGAAGCCTAAGCATATAATCAAAGCATATTCATGTGTTTGAATTCAAGGCAACACCTTAAACCAATTGAGAATTTGCATCAATGCTTCAAAATTGCTGTTAACATTCATTTTCCATCCAATCCAACTGATATTGAGATTGTTTGCACAGAAAAAATGGGCAGAAATGTTACAGTCCAGATTTGCAAAACTGGCAAAGAACTTGCAGGTCTCATATTTTTTTTGCAGCCACTAACACTTTTATTCCAGGACTGGCCTCTGTTTAACTCTGCTCATCTTTCCTTTAACTCTGACCAGATTCCCTGTTGAACTGATTATTCTAATACTGCCAACTCTGTGTATCCCGTGTGTTCCTTTCCTTGATCTTAATGATGACACTTGTTCGTTAATTGTCATACAGGGGGACTTTTAACTAATTAAGGTTAAACTGGATTTTATTTAATGATATCAGCTTAAAGTGAGCTGAACACAAATGCAAAAAAAACCCCCAAAAAACTGAAAACAATACATTCTTCTCCTTCCACTATGCAATTACTGTTTGTGGTATTTTGGATTGGTCGACAACTTAAAAGGGGTTTAAACATGAGTATTGGACTTTTATTTTTGAACATTGAACTCACCCAGCATACCCATGATTAGTGATAGAAGCTTGTTCTGTCAGCTGGCAAATGTCCCACACGCCCCCTCTAAAACGTTTCAAATGTTGTAAGAACAACTCTCTCTTGTTAAGCTGTCAGTCCTTGCCTGTGCACATGTCTGCGGGTTGTCAGCATATCCCCCTGGCTTCTAGTCTGAGCTAATTTAGTGCAAGTTCAATCTAATCACAGACTCGACAGCAGGTCTTACCACTCAAACCACAATTGCCAGACAAGTCCTCGATCAACCTATTTACCCTGGCAAGTGCTCCTCCTGTCTGTGTTAAAATAGTTTTTTTCTTTTGATATGAAAGCAGCATTTTTCCTGCATGTAAATTACTGAGGTCAGCGAGTTGGTTCGGCACATACTGAGACCTTGGCCATACCACATGCCTGTCCAAGACCAGTGACCACGCTGAGGACAAATCAAAGACTGTCTCACCAGGAGGATGGCCACAGTAAGAATAACTCTGCCTCTTCATCACATTTTTTGATTGTTGTGTGTGGAAAAAAACCAAAACATAACAAAAGAAAACGAAAAAACATAAAAAGTCTGATGCTGACAACCTGCACTGTCCACTACCAGGGGAAAACTTTGTCTGATGCGTCATAAAGTCTTCCACAATGATTCAGGTCAAACCATTAACAGCGAAGCCTCTCAACCAAGACCTGCCATCTGGCTCCAAAGCTCTTTTAGCATATTAAAGAAAGGGCCTCAGTAGAAATAACATTTACAGGCCTATAGCACACCATGGCGCAAATGATGTGTGCGGTAATGTTTTGAAAAGCTGTTGCCACCACTTTGGCACGTCCCCTTTGTCCTTGTCTGGAAACATTCACCTCAAATGTGACTGGCAGTGCTGCTTAGAGGAGGTAACTATCAGAGTGCATAAAGATGTGGGGTGTTCTTGTTCGATCAATATCCATCAACAGAATGCTAAGGCACCTATGTTTCCCCTTCGTGACTTTGCAACAGGTGAAACTAGAAAGACGTCTCCTTGCTGTTTAGTGTGCATGATGACAACAATACACCAGAGGAAACCACAGAGAAAACTAAGCTATCGCTTCACATGCTGTTGGGGATGCTTGCAATGTGTTGATGATATGTCCATATTTAGAAGCATTCTCTCTGCTGACATGCTTCTTCCAACTCCCTTCTTATTTCTCCTGATTGCGATTGATCATAGTGTGCTGGACTCTGTTGCAGACATGTAAGAAACCTTGAAATAAAGTCATAAAATATTATTGCAGGAGCATTAATATCTCACACTGAAAATGTTATTTGTGTACATCCATATGTAGGAAAAAACAAAAGTTTTTAGCCTAAACATGAGGCACAATTTATTGCCACTCTTACAGTCAACATCTTGTGAAATCCAATCATTGTCATGGATCATCAACCTGCTGAAAGACCCAATGACAACCCATTTTTAGATTTAAAGCTAAATCCATCATACTTTAAATTGAAATCTTGTGGTATTTGTGTGATTTCATACACAGTATTAAGACTCCTAGGTGCTTAGGAAAAGAAACGAATCCACAGCATCACATGTCTTCCACCACACTAAATGAGGATAAGCTTATTTTCCAGATATTCATTTCTTCACCCCTGTTTTTAGTCAGAAACCTAATTTTTATATTACTTTTAGTTTATAGTTACACTATCTATCATCTAAGCATTCAACTCTGTTACACATTTCTTTGCCATCAAATAACTTAATGCGTTGAGATCACTGACCTTGTGTGCTTTCCAAGTCATGCAGGCAGAATTGCTTAAACAAAGAGGCAGAAGAGGTATGGGATTTTCCCCCTAAAAACCCCAAACACAGAACACAGCTCTGTGTCCTCATGCAGAAGGTGCTGTAAATTCTTCAAATGCTTCACTTTCCTCTGATGAATATATTCTTCTGATCAGACGGACACTGTAGATTGACGCAACGTTTCCTCTGTGCAACAGCGCACTCATGCTGCTTCAGATGCAGTTTTTTTTCCTTGATATGGACAATGTCACAAGCGTTCCCCAGTCCCATATTGCCTTTTAAAGTTCAAAGTGGTCACGAGTTGGATTGACTTCAATCCAACTCGAGAGGTGGACATTTTATGTTGGAACCTTCAATTAATCGTAAGGGATAGATCACAGAACTATGCAGTTGAGGCCGACCTCACACAATTACACAGTTCCAGTTAAAGTTCCAGCACAGTTCAGCAAATTCCACGCATTTACATTTGTGATGGTAGGCAAGAAGATGGCATACCTCCCATATACCGCATTTTCCGCACTGTAAGGCGCACCTAAAAACCTTCAATTTCCTCAAAAGCCGACAGTGCGCCTTATAATCCGGTGCGCCTTATATATGGACCAATACTGAGGCACAACCGGTCTAGCAACTACGGTAAGCAGCCGCCGACTTCATTTTTGCCCGTAGAAGAAGCGCGCGGTGCATGCTGGGATAGTTGTCAGAACGCTGGTTTGTTAATAAAGTTTTACTGACCTATCTACCTACCGACCTGATAATCAGGTCGTCTGCAGGTTATTTAGCACCACGTTCTCCACGAACATGTTGTGCGAGAACGTAGAAGGGTGAACATCGTCCGGCCACGCCCCGGCCCAGTCGCGGAAGGCTGTCCTCGCCGACCGGAGTCGGACCGTTTTGTTGACATTCTTTATGTCGACAAAGTGGCTTTAGACATTCATCCGGAGTGCTTCGACTAGCACAGAGAGACAGAGACTGCGGCGGCAGCATGTCGGTTGGTCTGTGTTACCCAGAAAGCAGTTGGGCACAATATCGCAACACCAACACCGTGAGTGAAACAATGACTGGGGCAGACTACTATATAAGATATCCGGGGACCACTTCTTTGTTATTACATATCCACATCCAACGGTACGCCATATAGTGCGGAAAATACGGTAACTATAGAACTATGGTTGTGGAGATTTGGTGACACCAAATCTCCACAGATTTGATGTCACCATCACTGTCACCATCACAGTGGTGATGACACTGTCACGTCATCACTGTCACAGTGGTGACATCACTGTTCTCTAACAGAGAGTTTTAGAGATGTTCTATGTATGTCCTATACGTTGTGGGTGGTGTAGAGACTACCAAGGTAACAATATAAAGCCATCTGTCCATAAATAAAGCAGATGTCGGCTTGTGCACAAGTCACATGAATAATAGAAATATATTACTATAAATACAAGCATATTAAATATCATCAGACTAATAAAGCATTCCTTATATGAGATAAAGTCCTGGTCAAGCCTAGTGGCCAGAGACTAAAGCAAAGCAATAAATTAATTAAAATACATCAATTTTAATGGAGTTGTTTTTCCTGAGTTTTTAACTTTTCCCAAATAAATAAATACATTCTTTTAAATGTCTCAGTGGGTGAACTATGCAGCTGTGGTAAAACAGATATTATGAGGTCATACACATCTTCCACATAGGTGCCAGTAAACGTGGCCAACACTGTGCAACCTTTTTTGAAAACCAGCCAGAGCACAACGTGACAACTTGTTTTGATACACAAACATCTCAACAAATCATCAATCCAGGCTGTGTCTCTTTCTGATGCGTCTCCCGGTGACAACACTGTCAGACTTAAATGATATGGCTCTCTGTGAATAGACACATAGCATAAAGATAGTTCAGTTGTCATGAAACTGGCCTTTTTTTATCTCCCATCTTTTCCCATTTCCAGCGTGGGTTTCACACAAAAGAATAAATGCATCGCAATCCATCCTAATGATATATCCAACAAACACGGTGGAACTAACACTGTTGAGGCATCGCTTATCAGCATTGCATGAACAGATTGCAAAAACTCCTCCTGTAAATAAATGCTGCATGGCGCATTTGCACGAATGCGTCGCTACGTTTAGCTACATTTGGTGGAGTGCTCTCCATGATGGGGCTGTCAAATTTAATTTCAATCCATATCATAGTCAGAAACAACCGAACTGAATTTAAGCACTCAAATTTGCCCAAAACCCCTGAGGCGTAACTTTGCTTTAAACGTTTTCATTGCTTGTTTTAGGAAAAAAAAACAACAATTCATCGTGCCTGTAATTCAATGTGACGGCAAATCTCTTTGTGCACAGAAAAGAAACATAAAAATTACTGATTCTGAAAATAGCTGCCATTGTAGGATGCATGAATATAAAAATATATTGTGCCTCCTTGGATTCATTTAATCTAACATTATGACTTCAACAAGAAAACATCTATTTTGGAATTTGAGGACACAGAAAGAATTCTTTATTGTTTGAAAAGATTTAATATGGTCGTATTTATCCATCTTTAGTATTACCTCTCTAAATATTTCACGTGCACGATCCGACATCTGCTTTATTTATGGACAAATGGCTTTATATTGTTACTTGGGTAACAAGTGTCTACTCTCGGCGAACAGAGCTGCAGGTTATACTCAGTGGCCCATTTAAATATTACAACCTCAAACCATTTGCTCAGTCCCATGATAGCTGCAGTTTCGGCAATATGCTTTATCATAGAGCGCAAAAAGTATCAGGCAACGATCCCTCGGTGAGAAGAAAGTGACAGAATATTGATGAGACAGTGGCGAGTTCGTGCGTGAGGCTCGCCCAAGGCTACAACAGGAGAAGTTTGAAAAAGATAGATGATTAAAGGAAAGCTGCACTCTGTGGAGAACAGACTGAGCCATCATTGGCAAACCCGCCTTCCCCCCATGTTGCCCATTTTTCCCTAGAGAGGCGGGAAGCCTTGAGCATAATGGGGCCAGTGTACCTCATTAATATATTGACACATGTGAAATGTAGCGGAGCATGGACGACACCAGCATTAGTCCGTGGGAAAGATTGGGCGTCACACCCCGCGCTTCTCCAGATAACAGCTGCCTTGGTATTTGATTTTCAGCTGAAACGAGACGAGATGGTTTCAAGTGACAAACTGTAATAGAATTAAAAATACATAAATAAATGAGGAAAAAGCAATCAGTGCAATCCTATATTTATTAAACGACCCACAGCGTATGCATTTACTTCAACATAATCACAGATGTACTGGTAGAACATGAACTTAATGAAGCATTGGTTGTATATTTTTTTCCATGTCATCAAGCTGTGTATTTGGGTTAGATTAACATCCGGTTGTAGCTATAATTAATTTCGAACGTACTGCTCAAGAGAATATTTTTTACTACACCACAGCAAAGTGAGTTTAACATTAAAGTTAAACAAGAGAGGATGAGGGTGGAGATGGAGCAGAAGACTAAGCTTCTTCTACTAAATTATGAAGCTCTATCATGTTTAGTGAGCAAGTAGAATGAAGGAGAATGCCCACCCGCGGAGCGTTGCAGTGCGTCTTCACAATTAATGCACATCAATTGGTGCCTTTAACACTCGTTACAGAGGTTGCGTTGAAGTGTGCCGAGAAAGGACAAGTTACTGGACAAAGGCCCTTGATAGGTTTAACTGATTAAAAAAGGGATCCTTGGGCGCTGTGCTTTGGAGTGTCAGCAGCCAGTGTGGGTTCATGCATAGAAATGAATAAGGCCATACTCCTTTGATACATGTCTGATCCTTCCTATGTGTGTTGCCCTTGAGACTCAGAGGGAGAGGGGACTGTCCCCTGTCAGCGCTGTGGAGAAAGGCAAATATAACAATCATTGAACACTGGACTGGTTTGGTTTTGCAAAATGGAACCGCTGCAGGAAAGATGAGATTTTCATCAGTATGCAGTAGGGATGGGTACCGAATTCTGTCGGTACTACCGAGTACCTATTCACGTAAAATCAAACGGTACCATGTGTCAGTACCTAAACGCATCGTTGTGAGAGTATGCTCCAATTAAAATGACATTTATGACAGTAAAAAGGAGAAAAACATTTTATTCTTCTAAAGAAGTCTTAGTTGACTATTGTTTATTCTGTCTTCAGCTGTGTATGCATTTGTTAGCTAGTTGCCATTCTCTAAGCAGGAGCTTTTATTAATAATATGCATAACTCACTAGTAAAACCATTAAATTAGCTAATATAGCCCTAATCCATCACACTGTTTGTTATTTGCATATCTGCTAACTTAATGTGACTCTTTATAGTATTTTCTTCATGTAGTCAGGTTAGGTTAAAACAAAAATAAATACAAAAGAATAGTACAAACCAAAATAAACAAATTATTTTTGTTGTTACAAAAGAACAGACATCCATACTATACACGTCAATGTGAGTATTACATACTCTGCTAAGCTGGAAAGGCAATGATCTATTATTTATAAGATCTTTTCACAACACTGAGAAAATTACATGCAAACAATTAATATGATTTAAGTGCCTAAACGTAAACTCGCTTCGAATGACCTACGACTAAAAGTTGTTTTAAATCTACAGTACAAAAAAATGTGTCCATTCTTTTAAGGTTGTCACTGTTGCATTGCTCTGAGAGCTGTTGCTCTCAGCAAACCATTAGAAGCACAAACGTGTATACGCATACACAGTATATGGTGTATACACTGCTTATAATGCATAATAAAACAGTTATGTTGTATTATTTAGTCAGAGTGATGATGTGTCTCTAGTTTAGCTGCAGCAGAATGTGATGCGGTGTTGCTGTGAGCTGGGGCAACACTCTGTGCATCTGCATTGCTCCTGGATTTTCAGCACCACTTACGGTGTGTTTTACTAAAAAAGTGTTGACCTGGCTAAAAAAAAGCACATATTCAAATATAACTTATAATGCTGTTAAAAAAAATCTGCTGAACAAAAGCAAAGATACAGATTTAACATTGGACTGTAAAGAGTACAAATACACAACATCCATAATTACTCCAAGACAATTAAATTAAATTAATTATATAACAGCTTAAAACTTGACATTACATTTCACACCTGCTGTATGACATGGTGCATTTTTTAAGGCAAACCTTTTGAGTCTTCAAATGAAATAAAAATTACTATAACTGCTTCAGGATTTTACCATAAGATATTATTTAGCTGCAAAAAACTTTGCTTCGTGGAAATGAACAAGATATCAAACCAGACAAAAGTTGCGTCAGTCTATTAACTTAAAACAAAAGGCAACCATCATAAGTCTGGAGGGAACAGTAACTAAATCTACTTGGGTTGAAATACCAATTTTTGAAAAGGCATGGTGACTTTACTGATAACTTATCTGCATTCAAGAACCAAAAAATACAAATTCTTGCATCTCATAGAGCCACGTAAAAACACTCTCCAAAGATTGGCAGCTTTAAAAAATAATGCAGCTGAATCACCTTCCCATGCACTACATTGGAAAGTGATAATAATAACATCAGTGCTGTGTTAAACTGTCGGCACTAAAAGATTCTGAACTGACAGCATCATTATGTGCTTTCTAAATAATTGAGTCTATAGCTATCTTGACTATTTTGTGGGCACTAATAGTGCTTTTAACTTTCTCTGATTGATCAACTGATCATTAAATACAAAAAACTAAACATTTCACAACAGAGAATCTGGATGCATCAAAAGTGACACAAGCAAGACTTAATGCTAAAATGGGCTTAATTTTCTCAAACTTAGATGCACTTAACACATTTTATAAGACAGCAACATGTATGCAAGATAAGAAACTGAATTGCAGCAGCTCTACAGAAAGATACAGTGCCCCGTATAAAATGTATATATCTTTTTTCTTTCCGTTATCCAAACAGAACAGAATAGCAGATGCATTTTGAATACAGATGAGGAAAAAATGTTTGTTCTGGAGGTATCAAAGTGATGGTATAGGAAACTACTTGTGGGGTAAATAAGTTGGCTGTGCTGCTTTTCTGCTATGATTCATCTTTATTTTGGCATCACTCTAGCCACCAATTTAGCGTCTAATTTAGATAAACTTTTATTGGTGTATGTACTTAAGAAGAAAAACGTCCTATAAATATGAAAACAATTCATATGCCTTATGCAGCAATGTATAAAATGACTGGTATTTTTGAGCTGGCACATGATGCACATGTCACTTATTCCGATTTATGCCTTTGTACCCTTAGACGATTGAATATTTACAATAATCCTTTTGGAATCACAGGCCCTTTACATCCAACATGTGAAAAACTTTGAAAAAGAAACATCAGATTTTTGCCACATATAATCCTTTAATACTGTAAAAAGTTATACTGCTCTGCTAGCTTGGTCAGGATGACCAACAAGTTATTACCATCTTATGTGCCACCCAGAGAAAGATGGGTTTATCTAATACATATTTTTGCCACCTTACTCCTTTTGAAACACAATTCATCACAGGTTCCTTCTGTCGGCAGGAGATGTTGACTGAGCGTCTTTTTTCTTAAATTATTTCATCCAGATTTGGTGTATCTTTATATTCTGCTTTGGATTATATTTAACTTTGTGGATTTAATCTTAAATATGTTGATAGGTTTTTGCTGTAAATTCAGCTTTGCTTGCTCGTCTTCCCCTTGATAGACTTTTACATATAAATTTTAAAGCTTTATTCTCTTAAATTCAGGCCAGATTTTTTTTTTCTTCCAACAGTTAAATTGTGAAATATGTAAACTGAGGTATGCTTGGGGTATATGATATATTCAAAATGTGGAGAAACTGCCACGGAAAATAAATACGTCATGTCATTTTTCTTTTATTTCACTTTATTTTCCCCTCTGTTAAACACTAAGGCCCTGCCTATTCAGCTGTCGCTGCTTTCTGACAAATCCAGCATGTGTGATGCATTTCTGCCATTACACAACCAAGCTCATAAAGCTTCTGAGTACAGTATGATTGAAAACCCCATCATCCTGATTGAGCTGTGTCGCTGTGGGATTTGTCTCTCTGTATGTTTGTCACGCGTTATTTAATTGTAAGAAGTGACGGGTGCGCAGTGAAAAAGGGCTCGACTTCCAAGTCATTTACATAAACAGCTCCTTTCTCCTACTCAGATGGTTTAACTTCTCACTCATGCAATCAGTAAAGAACACTCACAGCCACAATTGTCCCTGCGTTTTGTTTGTGCGAGTGCTCGTCTCTGAAACTTACATGTGTCGGCGGATGAGGTGATATTTGATCGCAAGTCACAAAAAGTGCTCAATGACTGTACACACATATATATATATATATATATATATATATATATATATATATATATATATATATATATATATATATACACTTTGTGGAGAGCACCTCTAAAGAGTTGTGCTACACATCCACAATGATGAAATAGGGTGTTAGCTTGCATTCGTCTCATCACTCAACATATTATTTAAAGCAAAAACTGAAGAAATAATTAAACTGATTGAAATATATTTTATTGAAAATAAATTTTATTTGTAGAAAAAAAATGTCCAAACAACAAAAAACATTGAACAAAAATGCTGATTTTGAGCAATAATGTTGCTATTAACATCAACATGGAGAGATATAACAAGCAAGGCTAACGCCCCCGTGTTTCATTTCAGTGGTTTTGAAAGAGATGCAGGCTTATTTAAGTGCAGCTCCAGGATTGCCTTCCTACACATTCAACACGTTAGCATACACAATCTGATCCTAAACCTGTCTCATGGGGCGACTCAGGCGAGGAATGATTCCTTCAAGCATTAATGCAAAAAGGCGAAAGTAAACAGGATATGTAGCCTGGAACAGGGAACCCGGAGGAATCTCCAAGAACACATTCTAGCGCAGCTCCTTCTTTGCTGCACCTGTGAAGCAATACAAGATGCTGAACGGGTCCAACAAAATCCTACAACATGGATCCAATGCCTCCAGAGATAGATGTTAAAGTTTTTTGAGCTATGAGTTGGGTGGCAGTCCAGGGTGGTTAATTCTCAGGATCACAAGCTGGAAAAAACCACATAACATCTTCTAGAAGCTTTCCATTTCTTTTGTACCGTAAATAAATGTCCAACAATTACGTCATCTGAACATGCCGCATTTTCTTTTCTCAATAATTTTCTAGCTTTGAGGTGCCACATAAAGACTGATCTAGAGTTCAGCAGGTGCTACTCCTGAAAGAGAGCGAGAAGAAAATAATAATAATAATAAAAAAAACCTAAATCATTGAGAAGTCATGGGAAATCTGAGGAACCTTTCCCCAAAGCGCTTAACCTTAACCCACAGCAACTCCACCCAGGATTCCTGGTTTACTGTTTGACAACAAGCAGACTTAACACTAAGCTGAAAATGTGCAGTCAGAGCCGCGGTTAGACCATACAAGTAAATAATGCTTTTGCATGTGGCATGTTTTGAAGAAATATTGTCAATACTTCTAAATGAGAACACGTCACTCAGCAGCGCACATTAACTGGACCGTTGTGTTTGGGTTTATGTTCGCTGGGAAACGGAAAATATTTTTATGTGGTGCAACGCCGCAGATTTTTGTTTTAGAGACCTCTTGTCCTTAAATAGAAGTTTGATTTATCCCACCACCAGTAAACTCGTCTGTTTTACTGAGAAAGTGTTGCCTTAGAATAACGTCTGCAAAAGAACCGTTTTCATGTCTTTATCTGCCCAAAGTAAATATATAGCAACACTAAAACATAAGTGGTGTGTCTACAGCAGGTATATAATTTGAAAAGAAAACATTACCACCCTAAAAATGTCATTAATAATTCAGTCTCCTAAGCTCATGCTTGCAGAACTTTTGCCCTGTAAATCCATTGTTTTTGTGTTAATTTCATCAGCAAATCATGTAAAAATACATATGTGAATTTGTAGGCTCAGTCAAAGGTTGACGCTCGAGTGCCAGCATCAACCCGGGCAACTGTTCAGTTCACGGTCGAACGGTGCTCTGGAGAACTGTGCCACATGTGCACAACCAGACTATTTATTTTTATGCGGTCTTAGAAAAAGTATCAGTTATGGCTACAATCTGTGGAATCTACGTAATTACATGCCTTGCTGGGCAAAAGTCTGCAGATACAACAACTGAGAAAATGGAGCTGTGGATAGGCCCACTTTACTTCTATTACATGTATCCCAAACAAGAATGTTTCAGTGGCTTGACATGTTCCTGAATGGCAGAAGTTTAATTCCAGGGTCAGGACTTTTGAGAGGAGTGGATGTGGTTTTGTCTTTCTGTTTTCGTCCAGGACGACTGACTACAAACCACTCTCTGATTGCTCTTCACTTGAACCTAGAAAAGAAAAAAAAATGCCAACAGAAACACTCAATTCCTCTCAATGTCATAATGTTATTGCTAGAGGTCTGTTGCTCAATTGCTTAAACAATTCATTTATCCTATCGTAAAAATAAACAGAGAATTGGAGATTATATTTAGCAGCACAAAGCAAAAAATATTTTAACCTAGCTAAAAACTTTGCTTTTTGCACCTTTCTCTCCTTTAATCACACTCTCTAGGCTGTCCTAATCATAGTCATAGAAGACTTCAACACATTCTTCGGCTAAAAAGCACAGAAGGAACTTGAACAGATCACTAGTCTGTCACAAAGTCCGCAAACAATCCCACTGTCACACTTAGCAGCTATTTATTGACCCGTGAGTTTTCAAGGTAAGAAACTGTGCTGCCAAGTCAGACGGAAAAATAAAATGCCATCATGGAGCAACCTGACAACAAAGTGTAAAATTCCTGGCTAGTGGGCATCGATTCTCAGTATTTATCTAACGCTGTCCAGCAGATTTATTACTATTTTCTGGCTGACTGGACTTCCACCAAGTAAAAGACACAGCAAGGGAAGACGAAAAGTGATTTAATGTTGCAGAGAGGAGGACAGAATTAGGTTATTTTCTGTAAAGTCTTACTGAACGACATGTGTTTTATTTTTATTTACACTGAATATTTAACACTCATTGCAAATACTGTGCCTTCCCAAAGTACAAATATCATGTCTCACATTATAATCACAAAGTTCATTGTAATACAATTTTTTTTTTTAAGGATTTTTTTTTTTTTTTTACTTCAGATGTCTTTAGTACACAGTAGACAGACAAGAAAGTGGGCTGTGAGACAGGGGCAACACCTGCAGGAAAGGTCAACTGGACCAGGATTCGAACCCGTGATGGCTGCGTCGAGGGTCACGCGCTCCACAGCCTCCTCAGCGCCCAACTTCAATGCAGTTTGTCCCATGTATTCCTCTTTTATTTTATATCTAAGAAAGACTTGCGCATAAGTTGCGTTTATTATAATTTCAAACTTTGGGTAAAATTGTATGATAAAAGCTAAAGTGGAGATTTAGATTTATCTAATAACTGATCACATTTTTTGCACTTTATTTGATTAACAACAATCGGAGGTAATACATGTCCACCTTAAAGACAATCGTATGACATTCCCAACTGTCTTTTTACTCTTGGGAATGTTTAACAGTTTCATGCCGCAGCAGATGCTACGAGCTACTAATGTTCAATAATTTATATTAAATCCGTTTCTGTTCCACTTTTCAAACTGCTCACGGTAATTGTTGCAGCAAGTTTAAAAATGTACCAAGGAGTGGATTGCGTGACTGGGTGCCAGGCAGCCCGAGTGTTGATTGTTTGCTTTCGAAACTGTTTGCAGTTTGGAAAAGGGTGAGACAAACAGTGGAAAGTAGATGGGAGTCAACATTTAGATGTGTCCAGGAAGAAGTGAGATCAAATTTGTTTACAGTTATAGATTTTCCATTTGATGTGTGAAGACAGAGGAAAACAAAAACCTGTATGCATACCGAGTAACCGCAGTGTTTCAGTTCTGGGTTTTTTTATGTTGAGCACAACTTTCTGAACCACTCTGAAGTGATATGTGAGGATAAACCACTGTGAAAAAGCATTTGCCCCTTACAGACTTAATCAGGATTTTTTTTCTTTTCCGCACATCAACATTTTTTGGATCAGAACATATTGTAGATGTTAATTTCCAGCAAAGATAAAGTGAGTAAAAATACAACCGGCAGTATTCAAATGATAATTTTATGTTTCACAATTTCATCTATGTGAAAAAGCAATTGTGCTAAAACTAATAAGGCCTTATGGTTATGAAATGACTATTCTTGACCGTCTGGTAGGGGGCAGAATTTATGGTTCAATCAATGAGGGCAAATTGTCCTGGTTCTGTAGCAAGTCAGCCCAGAAAAATCACACTAATACTGTTACATTTGACTGCCAGTGAGATGGTCTTTCACTGACATGTTTTGTAAGCTTTATGCCAAATGCAACATGATGCACACTTTTCAAAAAGTTTCACTGTCGTCTCATCACTCAACATATTATTTCCCCAAAAGCCAAAAGAGGATTTCGGAAACGTGAGACCGGTGTGCGATCAGAGTAGGATGGACTTCACTTATGGAGATTTTTTCTGCGACAGAACAAATAAAACAAAAAGAGGGGAAAAACCAGAAAGAAACAAAATCCTCTGAGAAAGTTCAAATTAACTACGATATTTATTAATGTGAGTAAGACCCTCTGTGTTTGTGAGTCATATTCAAAAATACTTAGCGGTATTAATGCTTGAATTAATGTTTATATTAAATCCCTCTGCTGAGCAGGAACAATGTTTTTAAATAGGTCTAAATGTGGCCAGTGATGGTCATGGGGTGTCACGCTTAAGGAGTATTGTTTGGGAATTTCAAACAATCGATGCACATGACGTTTTTGTTTTTCTCTTTTCTTGAACTTCTTAACACAATGTGTCATGATTTGGTGGTTTGCGGTGGTGAGAATGAACGCAGAGGACCCAGGTTGAAAGATGAAGATGAATTTAATGACGGAAGCAACTCAACCAGTCCAAGAAAACAGGCAGCACAGTGAGCGGAGATGAAGCCAACACTGGTAGCGACTGATCAGGAGAAGACTGCACAGGAGAGCCGACGCAGACACAGGACTTAACAGTTCAACTGTGCCGGCAGACAAACTATTAGACAAGACTTGACAACTTACGACGCTAGACGTGCGACAAGCACCCGACAAGAGACAAAGACAACAAGTGGGTTTAAATACACAGGGAGGGTAAACAGGAAAAGTAGACACAGCTGGGGTCAATCAACAGGGAGGACAGGACATCACAGAGGCTCACAGGGGAACAAGGACACAGAAAAAAACCAAGAGATAAATACACTAAACACAAATCGTCACACAATGAGCATGTGTTGTTCTTATTTTTAGATCTTTTATGCTACTTTATGTTGTCAGACCTTAACAAGAAGGTGATTATTTGTTTAATACTAGAATAACTCACCTCAACATGCACACTGCTCAAACCATTGAAATGGCTTTTTTAAAAAATCATCTATGTTCCTTAGTTATAGAGATTAGAACATGAAACACAAATTAAATTTAATCTCCTTTCATTACTTTTTTTTAATCTATTATATATTTTTTCCTGCTATATTATACGTTTGTTTGGTGAAACCTAAACACACTGGTGAACTTTGATTTTATTTCTGCAACAAAAATAAATTTGACATGGATGATGATAAAGGTTCAGGTTGCATTTGACAACTCTTCCCATTGTTAAATAAATCATTGTTTGAAAACTGCATTTTGTAGCTATGCTGGCCACCTTTGTTTGATATCTACACAAAAGTGTGAAAGAAATCTGAAACGAGCAAAAAATCTAAGGTAGCACACATTTTTTCACCAAATAGAGTGAAGTTTATATATTATGCATTTTTATTCAAGGAAACTGTTTTGAAAGTGCTGCAAAAACAGAGCCCGGTTCAGCTGATGAGCCAAGAGTCATGGATGAATGGTTTAAATTAACAAATATTGTTCTCAACAGAGTCTCTCTTTTGTCAGCGTTTAGTGTGTTTCTTTCATTTCTGTCCTGTTGCATCACACATGCATGTAAAAACAGTTTCACACAAGGGAGACAAAAGGAACACCTTTTACAAAACTACAGTAATTCAACAGCATAAAACTTGTTACAAAAGTCAAATTAAAGGCTCCACTCCTTATCTTTAATGTGCCTCTAAGCCTGACAGCGTGCCGAGCCTTTATCCCCTCTTTGGACTTTAAAATCTCCATTTCTCCCCGAGCTTCGAGGGTGTGTGCTCTGACAGAATGTCAGGCAATTAAACAGTCATGGCTCATTGAACTGGAGGTGGGTCTGCTCCTCCAGGCTCCTCTATAAGCAACGGCAGAAATGAGTACAGCCACTTCCTGCCTTTCCTCGCGCGTTCTTTGACTCACCAACTTCGCAGTAAATACAGACAAGAAGTTCTTATCAAAGGACACTTTAAGCCATCGTCAAGTTCCACAAGGTTGAGCGGTGCCACCGTCGCGGGTAATTATCCTGTACCAGAATGTAAACGAGGACAGAAAGTGGGACAACAAAGAGGAGCTCTTGTGGGAAGACCTCAGATCTGCAGGGAGTGCTGCAGCATAAACACATAAATGCTGTCACGCTAATGAAGGCACGACAGAGCTGTTAGAGAAAGACTGACAACTTTTTTTTCCCTTTTACACCTTTTTCTGCTGTACGCTGTGAAGGCAAGATAAATAAACACCAGGCAGTGGTGTCAGTTAGGATGTGGATTGAGGGGAAAAGCTGCCGGCAAAACCAAAGTTTCTGTGTTCTGGCATTTCTCAGGTGTAACAGGCCTGCAAACGGAGTCGGCTACAGTCTGTGTTTGAACTTTTCCCTCATTATTGGGTGGAAATAAAGAAATGAGCTCAAACCAAGGCTTCCTGTGGGAAAAACGTGTGTCCTGTAGCACAGTGAGAAATGAGCGCCTACATTATAATTAGGCAAGGATAAACATACCCATGCCATGATGTTTTCACACAGATGTTTCAACATTACTGGGATTTGCAGCTACTGACTGTAGCTACTAGCCGTAATTACCCCAAAGCTCTATTATAAGTCACTTGCATGTCTTCAAAAACTGGGAAAAAAATGGTCTTTTGTTGAAATCTCAAGGTCATAATAAAAACAAAGCATATCCCTTTAAACCCTAGGGTTTTTTGTTCTTTTTGTCTTTGTATAATAAACAATAGTACGGTGCCATCTATCGTGTGTACTTTTGTGCAATTGAGGCTGGACCAAAATTGTTTTAGAGTCTAGCTATCATTACCTCGTTATCCTTAAAACCAAAGAATTGATAGACACTGTGTTTATTTTTTGCCATCACTGCAGAATGAAAAAAATGTTGTGAAGTCAAACATTGGTCAAACTTGTGGGTTTACCCTGTGGAGTGGTCACCACTCCGTTACAGGGCCAGTATGCTTTTCAATGTAATTTAATACATTAGCTTGCCATGTTTTTATTTGTTCTCAAAATGTTTTATTAATGTTTAACTAATAAAACCAGCATAGGTTATTGTTATTTAATATAACACTATGTCAGCATTTCTAGTATCTGCCAGCTAAATTTAGCCAAAATGCAGCTGATTTCACTAAATGCTGTCTAATATTATTGCAATCTTTAATACGATGTAAAATATTTCCTTGATGTAAACATCCACTTTTTAATGGTTTATTTTGTGTAAATAATCCTAAATTTATTAAGAACATAAATAGATCACTTTAAAAACCTTGAAGCAAAAGCAGAAATTACATGGATTATATGAGCTTTTAAAATTATATGTCCAGATTTGGCCTAGATACAGTACAATGTTTCTTCTTATTGTAGGAAGAGCAGCGAGGAACCACAGAAAAGGCAGAATAGCATCAATAGGCAACTCACAAAAAAAATGTAAAGGAAAGTTCTGTGTCGGTGGCACGATACCTGTGACAAAAAAGCCATCAGCTGTTTTTGAAAATATAATGGGACAAACTAAATTAATAAAATGTATGCATTTTCATGCTGGCAAGAAGAAAGGACAGTTTTGTTTTACTGGAACAGATATTGTTATCAGAGAACTGCTATCTAATAAGGCTCACAAAATGTCCGTATCATTACAGAAAATAAAAACGAATGCTTAAAAAAATGGTCACAATCGATGATAAAAAAAATGTCACATGAAACAATAAGCACCTGCTGCTTGGGTCGAAACATGAGGGAGTTATGATGATTGCAAATTGTTTTTGTGTTTGCTGGGGATAACTTGGTTGAAATTTATAGTCTTCCTTCGTTTTGACAGGGTAGATTATTTTTCACTGTACAGAGATGCAAGAAGAAATTTATAGTGGGCATTTTATTTATCACAATATGTCATAACATGTTTTCTGCTCATTCAGCCTGCAAGAGAGACAGAAAGAGAGAGAGAGAGAGAGAGAGAGAGAGAGAGAGAGAGAGAGAGAGAGAGAGAGCAAGACTTTGAACAGAAAACAAAAAGGCTGGAGCAGAGCGAAGTTGCTCTGTTGAGCGTTCAACCTTTAGAACATGATGGATTCAGAAACGACTGTAGCCTTTCGAAAGTCTCAGAGTTACGGTAAGGATCTGCGTTCTCTATGGAGAATATCAATTATATTCTGTCATTTAAAATAACTTCAAAATAATAGTAAAATAAAACTTACAATGCAGGCAGCAGGACTTATCTGCTGCTGCACCGCATATAAACAACTAGTCGATATATCACAGCGACATGTGAAGGTTTTAATCTTACGACAAATAAAGTTGCGGTTTTGAAACAAACCTAAAGTAAAGGCATGAAGTCAAACTCAGCTAAATGGAAAGTCATTTTCCTTTTCCATTTGCACATGGTAAATACACCATTGGGAAATACTCTCTGTAGCATCATGTGGTCAGAAGTTGGTTTGTTAATGGAATTTGTTGCTCTTGTAAACTTATTTAATGAAATTGCAATAGATGAATTTAAAACTTGATTTAATGTAATCTATGTAAATTAGTTTTTAGCACTTAAGTTGCAGTGGGTAATATCCTGATTTGTTTCTCCAGGAGTTGACTTGGCTTGAGGGAAGACAGGAGCAGAAAATAACGGCAGGCCAGATGTGTCAAACAAGGTTTGTTTGTTTTTAAAGCTTAGATTAAGTGTCTTTTTTCATTATAGCTCATATAAAACATCTCATATGCAGGCATATGTGAGTCCAGTGAGATGAAAATATGACTGTGACAACAGATCATATTAATTATTGGCTGGATATACTGAAAATAGAGTTTGAAACTCTCAGAATTTGCTAAATAAAAAAGGCTATTTTCCCTTCCAGCCTTAAATCACAAAACAACGCCACAAAACAACAGACCAAGCAAAAAAAAAAAAAAAAAGAGTAAGTACAACAAATATTGAATCTTACACTGAATTGCATCGTCCTCCAAACCATCCTCTGGTTTGCAGCAAAAAGGCAGAAACACAGAAAATCCTTATTAATTTAATTAGGTGTGGATGGAAGAATCAATTGATGAGCACAAACAGCTTTAAGCAAAAAGGCTTCTTCTGCACAAGGGAGATCAAAAATGCTTTCATAGTCAATCAAAATGAACAACATATAATTAACACTGCATCAAAGTATTTAATGTGTGCCAGTGTTACTTCAAAAATCCATAATTATTGTTAAAACGACGACTTTCCCAGATATGCAACCAATAAAAAGCTTATCAAGAACATGACACATTTTGTTTTGAGGATGTAATATAAAAAACATACCAACAATTTTGGCATTAAAAGCAGGCCCAAGGATTAAAAGCAGGTCATTTATTTTTTTCAAATACAGTGCCTTACGTGTTTTATTGTGTAGTTAAAACCACACAGTTTAATGGATTATATTGGGATTTCTTTTTATGAAAGATCACCACAAAACAGAGCATAATTGTGAAGTAGGGAAAAAAAAAGATACGCAATTTTCAACATTTCTTATAAAGATGTCATGGATTTGTATTTAGCCCCTTTTAATCAGATATCACTAAATAAAATCGATACATAAAACCCATTACTTAATTGGTCTAAACCTCAATTCCAACCGTATTTTTCAAACCTCCCTCCAACTTTAGCGATAAATTTAAAACTTCAATATAGTCTATGCCTCCAGGAAGCAATCGTTTCTCCACAGTCAACAGCCCAGACCCTCTGCATGAGGACAAGGGTCTGGTTTTTACCAGTTGCCTGTTCTGTGGAGGGTTTTAAAGTGAAGTGATAAATCCACTTGTTCACTCAGTCCTATATGTTTACACCCTATTTCCTTGTTGTATTTGTTTTCTTATCTTGTTTTTATATCCGTTTTTAACTGGAGTTGTTTTTATCACTTTGTTAATGTTCAGTGATTTGTTTGAAAGGGCTTAAAAGATTATTAATATGTTAGAACATTACAAAAGTGGAAAGGGGGTTTGAAAACTTTAAGGCTCTGTGAATATCTACAGACACCAACAATCCCTCCATATTGATTTTTGAAAGGAGTTGACAAAAGTATGGCTCGAAATAAGCCACAAGACGGGAGCTTTGTCAGAGCTAAATTGGACTCCAACCCTCTTGTTAACCTTTAACATGACTCAACATTTTAGATTTCAAGGTTACTTGAGATGGATTCTCCTGTAATAACATCAAGATGAACAAACACGGGAGACAATCTGACTGGAAATAGAGGTTTGCTCAAGAGCAAGAAATATTTTGGTCAGCCTCGCAAAACCTATCCGTCACTGTTTATCCTTTTCTCTTCTGTTTGCAAAGTACACAATCGCAAGAAGGGCACCGATCACATCCCACCTTTCGCTGCCCTCTCGGGGTAAAGCTGTTGGTTCGTTAACAAACAAAAATCGATAGACGGGGCTGAACAGAGGACAAGTGAAAAGAATTAATTTCCGGCTCCAGGGGTTTACGATGGCAAATCACCTGCTTTAATCAACAGCGTCGAGGCAGAAAGACGAATGATGTTTACGATGTTCTGGTTGAAAACGGCAGTGTTTCACCCCATGTCCTTACCAGTCTGTCCAGGCTTGTGCCAGCTGCAGTGGTGGGCGGCTCCTCCGGGTTGTAGGGCCTGAAGCGGGCGTTGAACACATCCGAAGTACCACGAGCAGACCTCGAGATTTCTGCAAGTTTCGGCTGGCCACAGCCTTGGAAAACCTGCAATTACAAACACACGGGCACACAGCTGGCAGCAGTCTGGATGGCTGTGGATGCTGAAAATAGGAGAAAACATGCAGCTTTTTTTTTAAGTCTCCTGAATCATTCAGTCTGCACCACCAGAGTGACGGTGCTATGTGTCAAAGCTGAGGTAACCGCACTGATAAGTCAGAGAGTTAAGAGCTGTGGTCAATGCTATTTAAGCTGGAAGGGCTTAGTTTTTACAGGCTTTGGGGAAAACACCACAGATCTAGTTAAACCGTCAACAAAACTGCATCTGTTGAATGAGGTAGCCAACAGAGCATTGAGCTCTGAATGGGAACTGGCATCTAAATCGGTGTAGGCAGAAAAAATATTCCTCACAACCACCTACATTTTTTCCCTTCCTAACTGCAGTTTTGTGGGCAAGGAGAAATGCAGTAAAACACAGGAAACACATTAAATACTGTTAGCTGAACTATGATTATCTGACCAATGTGAAACATATAATTCAGAACCTAAATTGGCATAATTAGAATGTGTTGTACACACCTTAGACACAGCCCAGCATGACGAGCAAACTGCTTTTTTTTGTTGAGAAAATATGAGCGGACCTCATCAGAATGTGTACGGTGCAGCTTCCATTCTTCTGCGGAGTATATCTGACTTACCCTGAAAGAAACCTGGGCACTGTTATCTTGCATATTCATGATGGCCTCTGAAATCTTGACATCAATCGGATCCATGACAGATTCAATGTTGAAAGGCCCTTCGAGCCTCTGCGCCACCAGCAGCATGGCATCTGTCACAGTGGGAGTAAAAAAAAAAAAAACAGGTTAGAGGGATGAGACAAAGGGTGTGGACTGACACACATATGATTAGAAATGGATGTGATAAAAGAATAGGTGTAATAGCACAGAGACAGTGTCTTGCAGGATCCCACAAATTTTAAGGTATTTCTATTGGAATTTTATGAAAAGTATTGGGTTCAAGTAAAATGGAACAAGGCTTTCAAATTATTTTGAAATAAAAATCCACCTTTTAGCATTTTAGCATATGAACAGTGTTCAGTCTAAACCATCTCACTGCAACTCTGAAAGTTTAGGGTTGTTTCAGAGTGAGGATGGTGCATTCAGGGTGGTGCGCAGCAGCAGTAGCATACCAGCACTCGTTGCGCTCTTCATGTAAACCAAACAGTTTAATTTTGGTCTTGCCTGAACAGGGCACCTTCTTCCGAATGCATGCTGTGTCCCCAACTTGTGGTAAAACTTTAAACCAAATTCCTTACAGCTTTGTGTCAACAAAAGTATTCATATAATAGCTCTCCTAGCCAGATTTGTTAGTAGCTTTGGTAATATTTGACCTGCAGAGCATCACAACTGAGCTTTGGATCTCTCTAGATCGTTCAGAATTCCTTATTTATGCTCTCCTTGCCGAGCCTTTTAGTGTAGGCGGACCACAGTGTCTCAGTAGATGCTCTATTAAATGTTTCAAGCTGGAGAAATTGTTTTTATTTCATCCAATTCTGCTTCACACTTTCCAGAACCTCATCCCTGATGTTTCTGCTACAATCCCTTTGTCTTCATGATGCTGCTTGGCATCCAGTTTTCTCCAATAACTCTCAGAGGCTTTCACAGAAAAACTGGATTTGTCCTGGATGGATAGTTTCCTATTGGCAAATTAAAGGACTTCCACAGGCAACTGGTTGCACTGAATCTCAGGGCAAAAGGGCAGAACGCAAATGCACAGCACATGTCAGATATTTATTTATTTTATTCTATATCATAGTTGTGAATTTCTCTGAGTTTGTCTATCACACGATGTCCTGTAACTTTGAAGATTTTTGGTTTTATCGTATGTAATATGGAAAATAAGATAAATGCAAATGAATACTTTTACGATTTAGCACAAGAGTATTAAGCAGTCCACTGAGGGGGAAAAGAAATAACTATTCTAGAAAACGATGAGGAAAATGGTTTCATGTGGGTCCCCAAAGACAATGCTATCAGGGTGCGTCTCATCTCAGTTATGTAAATTGCCTTTCTCTTTATTTCTACAACCCTTGAATAATTAGTTGGATTTATTTTATGTGAATTTGTCCTGCCCCGATCTGAAAAGTGCTTTTCAAGCAGACCAAAGGTTACGGAATTGGTTAATAGGCTTTCTTTTTATTGTCTTCCCAAGCCTCTGGTGGGTTTTCAAGCTACAGATATGTTGAGCTCCACTAGCTTACACAGAAAAAAAAACAAACATTGAAAAAAGTCTGCTTCTGCTCTTTTGTAGGAATTCTTTAAATACTTCAGTACTTTGCCAGCCCAGTTAGTGGTATACAGAACTATTCATGCATGGGTAAAACAAGCTATTGATCAAGATAAACACCACATATTCGGTTCAAGTTACTAAAACATGACCATTTGTCAGCCAAATGAATGGGTTTCATGTTTCCACTCTTCTTTGAATAAAGCTGGAAACATTTCCAACAGGTTTGCTGTCAAAATGTTGCTCTATTTAGATCCGTCTACTTTTTCTCCCCCCCATCAACTGTGACCAGTTTCGCTGTTCCTGCTAAAGTAAAAGCTTCCCGGCAACACAGCGGTGCCAACAAGTTTCACAGCAAAGATTATGTTCAGGGTGATGTGCAGTGCGAGTTTTCAACCAAACATAATATTTTACATGCAAGCCAAAAAAAGTTGTTTTGATCTCATTTTGTGGAAAACGGAACTTCTTTTGGCTTTCTACCAGCAATGGTTTTCCATTCACCATCCTCCCAATATAACAGTCATCTGGTTGAAGGATCTAAAATGTGAGGATTTGTTTGTTTGAACAGGTTTGAAGTTAGTACCCTCTTACAGCTGGGGGCTATTTCAAATAAACCAGTATGACAAACAGCCAAAACTGTTACTTCTCCTGTTCCCCCCTCACTCATTACAATCATGACTGGTTTTTGATGCAAATTGAAATTTTATGCAGATTCACTTGATCGAGTAAACAAACAGCAGAAAGTGCTGATGAGTTGTTGATTTAATAAAGAAAAAAACAAAAAACTGAAAGCCCAGCACATCTGCTGCAGGAAGGATGGGGGTTTATTAAATTGTCTGGACAAAAGCCGGAAGGGCTTGTAAAACACACGGCTCTTCTCATTACCTCGCATTTCTTTCATGCATCATAAATGACGGCTTTAAAAAGCATGTTGCATTCATAATCCTGAAAAAATGTGAACAGAATGGATTTCAAATTAGCTTGATTTTGCACAAGGCTAGCTGAGTGAGTTGCAAATAAACAGAATTAAAGTGCTTTTAATTATATATATATATATAAACTTATATATATACTTATATATATGTATATATATGTATATATAAACAGCAGAAAGTGCTGTTTGCACGTTAATACATTTCAGGTATTAACGTGAAATGTTCTCTACAGTGGCAGATCTGAGTTTGAAAGTCATGACTAGGGAACAAGACATCACCAAACCACCAACTCCCCACTGAGCAATTTCCAGATCTGGAAGCAGAGACATGTTTCTCTGTCCACAGACCTCCCAGGACAGGACCTCACCAGCAGGCTGTCATAATGACTAAAAATTACCTTGTAACTAAACAAGGTCATCCTGTCATTTGGACACTACGGAAACAATGACTTCTAACATGATGCCTCTGACTTCCTTGGCTGTTTGTTTATTCTGCACACAAACCAAAAAAGGAGGCTCGTTCACTTAAAAAGTTTGCAACTTTAGTTACCCCACCCTTGTACACATAAAGATAGGATCTTAATGCACTTTAATTAGAAAAAGAAAACAAGATAAGGTAGCAAGATCGTACAAGAAACAAAACAACCGAGCAAACAAACAGAAAGAAACAGAAGGAGCTGTTCAAATTTTCATTTTTTCCCAGGAACAGTAAATGTCAGATGAAAAGGGTTGAAAAAAAGAACAAAAAACATTTGGCTCTGGCTCCATTTCTTTTCTAATTATGCTGAATTCAGAGCCTTTGAAAAAGCTCTTCTGTTTGTTTACACTGTGATTTGCAAACAGCCTGTGATACTTGCAAGGATCTTAATATGCCAATTACGTCAGTACTAATTGTGTGGCTTGCACCGCACCACAATTGTAAAGAAGCAATTTTCAAGAACAGTAGGTAGACACCTGAATTAGACTATTAAATAAATTGCATTTCAGAATATATCAAGCACCAATTTGCAGAAGGTATGGTTACCTGTACGAGGATGCACCAGTATTTTTGAAAAAATAACTGATTCCAAACTAAAGAAAAGATAAACGTATCACACATTCTCTAGTAAAGGTAATTATGTTATGAAACTACAGTTAGAAAGCAGGGAGGAGCTGACAGCTCTGCTGAGCAAATATCAGGTTACACCCCCATGGGCAAATGTACAAAGCTGTTTCTGGATGCCAAATGTGTGCCAACCAAGCAAAAACTCAAGTGCCATTAGACTCCATTTAAACGAGGTACTATGCAATTAATGGAAGGTCCACCTATATTTATGCAAAGTATAAATTGGTAAAAGTTGAGAGCTGTTTTTGTTTCACAGTTTCCACAAAAAAATAAATAAAAACACCGTATGTTTTAATCTGCAGGTAATTTTCCAGCTTGAGAAGGAAAAGAGAAAAAGCAACCTCCTGCGCTGCTGTCTTTACATACTGTGCAAGATGGATGAGACGCGCTGTGGAATCTCTGCCTCGCTTGCTGTGGCGAGGGTGAAATGAAGGACCAAGGGGAGGCGAGGTAGAGTGGGAGGAAGAGGCAGGAAGTGACTGTACAGCCAGCATCCCAGGATATAAATCTAGACCCCTTTTTTCCTTTATCAAGTTAAATTTTCGGAATGAAATTCTGCACAAGTGTTTTGGTTTCTAATACAATTGTCAGTTTGTAGAGTGTAAAACAATCTGATGCGTTTTTAACTTCGATCAATGCTTTTTATCTTGGAATTAATCGATTAAAGATGCGTCTTTCCACTCTCAACGATCTGCAGTGGCATATTAAATCCAACTTATTGATTTTTGAGACGTCCTTCTGACATGATTCCTCCACCATGCCTGGCAATCAAAAGAATTTCAAAGGGGAAAATATTTTTCTCCATGCTGCATCACATGATAACCTAGTCAGTTTGTAAAAGAGAGGACAGCTGGAAATCTTCTTGTGATGCGATGGTGTTTTAAATGAAGGCTGTCAGAATCTTGTATGACCCTCATGACCAAATAGCTGAGATGTTTCATTTGCTAAGATGATATTTTTAACTCTTAAATGTACCGTTGTTTCAGAGCGCCACTTTATAATTAAATTAACTTGACTTCATTATTGATGCCTAGTTTGTAATTTTAGCTGATCATACTACACTGAAACAAGCAAGAAAATAAATGTGTATTTTACATTCAAAGATAGTGAAAAAAAAGAGGTTCTGGAAATCTTTCCAAACACTGGTGACTTATCAGTAACTCAAAAGACAGATGAAACTACTCGGCTGAAGGAAAACAGATAGATCTGTCAGAAAGAAAAGACGAGGCGAAGAGAAAAGCAGGGGGATCAGAATAAGAGATGATTGGTTTGGCTTGTTCCCATGGGAGAGGTACTCCTGCATTGCATTTGAAAACTACGTACTTGAAGAATTAATGACTCTCATTTATGTGGAGTACATGAAGTCCAGTCCGCTGTGGCACCGGTGACACACTGAGACAAATTTTTACTGCGTCGCTTTTGCAGGGCTTAGATAGGCCACTGGCCAGACAGAGGAAATCTTATTATCAACATGACACAGCCATTGCAACTAGACACATTTTGTCCCATTTTGGACTGAAGGTTTTTTTTTTTTTAAACAAATCGGACTTACTGGATAGAAATATGGAGACTAAAAGTGACAAGATGTAAAATTACAGCAGGAAAAAATGGTTAGTGTTAAACCTTAATGTTTAAGTTCATGATATGAAACAACCTTATTTGTTCTGTCTTGCTGTAAAAGGACTACGGAAGAAAAAAAAATTGAAAAGGTAATATAACTCTGGGCTCTGCCTCTTTATCGAGATTGATGTCCACTTAAATTCAGTCTATGTCAGCCAGCGGTAACCTCCAGTAGACAAGGACAAATAAGGAAAGTAAAGAGGCCCATTTATGGCTCTTTGGCTGCAAAGAGTTTAGCAGAATGAAAAATGGCCTCCAATGTAATTCTGATTCTGCAAAGCATTGCTCATCTCTACTTCACCCGACTAATAGTGCTATGAGACAGACTAACAAGGGAGGGAAGGAAAAATTATAGTGTTCACAAGGTCACGATAAACAAATAACATTGACGTGGTCACAGGAGGCAAAAAGAAACAAATATTACCACCAAATGCTAATACTAATAAAACAGTTAGTGTTAGTGCTACTACTACTGTAACACCTGCAACTAATACGACGAATAACATCACTACCATTGCTACTGTTACTGTGATAACTAATCCAAATAGTACTGCTACTGTGAATGACGTCACTACAATTAGTATTACTATTGAAATTACTTACCGCTCCTGCAATTGCTAATTTACAATAACTACTTTGACTAATTCTACTGCTGTGAACAGCAATGCTACTACCAATATTGGTACTATCAATACTGCTATTACTGTGACATGTACTACTACAACATCTAGCAACACAAATACTGAAACTTAAACTGTAACTAGGGTTAGAAGTATCACCTGTATTACTACTACAACAACTACAATTACAGCGAGTGTGACTACTACTACCACTATGACAACAAGTCCTACTACCACTCCCCCCAAAAAACTCCTACCACCACTAACCCATCTGGTTAGCTTTAAACTATCTGTCATCTGCCTACTAATCTGTAGTCTAAACTTCCTTTAGTTGAAACTAAAACATAAACGATTCCAGATCCTGATTTGTCAGATCCCTGCTCTAGTTGTTTTACTTCCTTTCTAAAAACTGAACTACGTAGAAAAGTTGCCTGCCGATCTGCATAACAGCGGATTAATGTGTGCGCATTTGGAAGAGTAAATTGTATTGTACTGTAAAGCGCTTTGGGTGGTAAGTATGACTGGAAAGTCCATTTACCATTTAAATGCTCTTTTACTGAGAATTCCTATAAACACCCACATTTTGAGAGTGAATAATGGAAATCCACAGAAGGGTTTTGCGTTAATAATATGAATAAATTACCTCTGCAAAGACATTTAGGCTAAAACTGGGTTAATTATAGTCAGGATATCAAAGCCTTGTAAGAAGTTGAAGACACGTTTCAGATGTGTAACAGACACTGTTAGCTGATATTGGAGAAACTAATTAAGCAGTGCCAGGCTCTCATAAACTCTGTGCTACGACCAGCCACACAAAAAAGAGCAGCAATATAAAAGTTGTCAAAATAGATCAATCAAATCAAATTTTATTTGTATAGCACATTTCAGCAACAAGGCAGTTCAAAGTGCTTTGCACCATAAAAACACAAAAATCAACAACTGAAACACATAATTTTCCCAAGGCCTGTCAGTACACATGAAAATGTTGGTTAGCGTTTCATTAATTATGCTACAAAAGCAACTCGAAGCAGGCGGGTTGTTAGTCTAGATTTAAAAGAACTCAGTGTTTCTGCTGTTTTATAATTTTACAGAAGTTTGTTTCAGATTTGTGGTGCATAGAAGACGAAAGCCACTTCTCCAAGTTTGGTTCTGCTTCAGAACGTGAGAAGCTGCATTCAGGATCAGCTGCAGCTGGAGGATTAATTTTTTAGGCAGACCTGTGAAGACACTGTTGCAGTAATCAATGCAACTAAAGATAAACGCATGGATTAAGTTTCTCTGGATCTTGGTGAGAAATTAATCCTCTAATCTTGGAAATGTTCTTCAGATGGTGGAAGGCCGACTTTGTAATTGTCTTTATGTGGCTCTGAATAGATGTGGTTTGAAATTATGATTCAACCTAAAATATTGCCAATACTTAAACTTTTACCTGGGTTTATGGTTGACAGGCATTTTGTTGGACCATCCCTGTGTGAGGAAAGCTGCTTGTGTCAAGAAACTGAACAATCAAGTGAAAATGAAGCCGACAAAGAGCTTTTGTCCAGAAAGAAATATTACTGTGGTGCTAAAAAGGTAACAATCATTCAGAGAAAAAAAGTGATGTAATGTGTCATGGTGCAGTCATCCAAGAAATATCAACAGTTATGGCCACAACCTGAGAGAGAGTTGATTAATAACTTATTTTCACAAAGTTTTGAGTGTCAGTATTTACTGTGAATTGACCACCATAAATCGCCATGAAGAGTATTCAGAAGAAACTATTTACGCGAGTAATAAAAGTTAATTTAAGCCCAAACACCTAATTTGCACTGTATTTTAGCCGTGCTATTAAATGATTCATCATGGCTGGCTTAGGGCAAAGCGTTAGGCTGATATCTGAACTGAATTTGAAGAACAGGGTGGATGAAATTAACAACAAAGCATTAAATAGCTTCTTAGGCTGCTATAAGATCATATCCAATTTAAATATTTACTTATAATTGTGGCTGAATTCAAGGAAAAAGGTTCAATTTCAGTAGAGAAAGCATAAGCATTCCCAAGAAAGCTTTAAAGAAGATTCAGATAACATACAGGGCTGTCACTGGAGCAGAGCTAGCTCAGGAATGGAAGGAGGAAGGTGTGAATGATTCAGTTTGCATGGTGAGGCAGAGAACTTTGAAAACTGCTATTGGTCAGGTCTCGCCTGAAAGAGAGATCTTTAATCTCAATGAGCTATTTCTGGTTAAATACAAGCTGCAAAGAAAGGTACATACTGTCATGGGGTGAACAGGGATAGGAAAGAAGTCACATCTTTGAAAAGTAAAATAAATAAATAACATATCAAGCAAAGATTCTGCACAAAATATGAGAACTAGACCAGAGAGCACGGGGGTAAAGTCTTTTTTTTAATTTTTTTATTCCAGATAATAAACAAATCAATATCAGCATGATGCCAGATCAAGATCCGGTACTGAAGCAGAATAAGTCAAATATTTTTTTCTTAAAATCACTATTTCATTTCTGTAGCTTTGTAAATTTTGATTACAGCATGGTTACAACAATAAGCTGAAAAAAAATTGATGACCAATCGTTGTTGCTTTGTTCCCTTAAATCTTTGAACGGGAGAAACCCAGCAGACTAGACAGCAAGTGTGACTCGTAATGTAAAGTCAAAAACTAAAGCAGCATCAGAAATAGGGTGGTGCACTAATGAGCTGTTCAGGATCAGATCATGTCAGTAATTGCGTGCAAGATTTCATAGAGGTTCAGACACTGACTGCTGACAGGGAATGGCTTTACATATTTTTTTCCCCCTGAAAATGTTGAATTACTGCAGCAAAGCCCACAAATGTATAATTAATCACTACCAAAAATGTTTGTTTACCATTTTTCTTTGCATCACATATAGTAAATAAATGACTCCATATGTTAGAATATGAATGTAATCAACAAATAAAAACATAAAATAAATTAAATTTTACACTTATCCTCAAAATATTGATCTATTCTGTCTTAAATATGCTTCTTTGTTTATTACAGGTATGTTGTTCATTTACTAAAACCAGTTTGATATTCAGCACATAAAGCAGATGCCATCTTGCTTGTGTTTGCTGAATTTTAAGCCGTCTTTAGATGCAAGCCTCTGGACTAACCTTGCACTCTGTATTAGCAAGTAGTATTAGATGTTCTCCACAAAAATAAAGCATGCGGAAATGATCTTATATGTAATGGCTGGTCGACTTATGTAATCAAAGCTACGAGAAGAGAACCATATATTTCACAGGTAGGTGAATTCAGAAACATCTCTTAATATGTGGTTATTTCACTAGTTGAAAAGTCAGTGAAGAAGTAAAAGGAGCACATTCCTTAAATTAATTTAGAGTCACTTTATTTAGACTAAATAGTACATAAATAAAAAACATATCTTGTGAAATAATTAATCCTGCCACTTCTTAGATGTGTAGATTTTGAGTTGCCTTGTTTTGTTTAGTATGTATTGGGGTAAAAAGTGCTAAATTCACCTTGTTCTATTCCTTTATGTAGATATAGGCAACAGTTGTATCATTTATTATTAGCCAAAATAAATAAATAAATAGAGTGAACATTTTTTTTATTTATTATAATAATAAGAAAACTTAAAACTAGCAGCACATTTAGGATTGTTATTTTACTTATGTATTGAGCTGTTGGTTCCATGGAAGTATCAACAAATGTCAACATAATTGAAAATATGTTTTTATAAAAGTTACACACTGCAGCTTTAACAGTAGTGTTTGTATTTGTGGGCCTCTACAATCTATTGGCAAAAAAGATTTTTTATCAATGCACATTGATCATATGTAAACTGTGGCATGATTTTTCTAAGTATGATCAGTGGTAAATAGCTGATGAAGGGAATTACATAAAAACATGCAGATTTTAGTATTTGTTCTGATGTTCTACAGAGATGTTAAGTAAAAAAAAAAAAATACAAATAAACCGTGCAAACTCTAGAGTTATACTTCGGCTCAAAATTATTCATACCTCTGTTAGGTTCAGGCTTAAAGTAATCCTTGAAAATATTACAAACAAGTTTCTTCAGTTGAGAAATAATGTTCAACAGTGAGGCTTCTCTGTAGAAAAAAGCATCCACACAGGAGTTAATAATATATATTCCTCACAAAGAAATATGTAGAAATAGGGTCATCTGTAAAATTAAGTTATTAAAAATACGGCATGTAAATTGGCTAAATTGTACAGTTTTACATTCTTGTCAGAAATCACTTTCAAAACAGAAATATTTATTTGAGTCCCAAGACAGCTAGAACCCATTGAGACAAATGTTAAGATGCACTTAACCAGCATCAATCCATAAGGTTTACATCCTTATGGTGAAGAGGATGGGATTTAGAGAAATTACATTTTTCATGTAAACACTCCAGCATCCTTGTAAGCAGAAGCTGTTTGTGCCGTCTGAGTTTCGGCCATTGACTGACCAGTTAAGTGATCCTTTGTAGCCGATGCTTTATTCATGAGGATTAGTTTCCACAAAGGGAAGGTTTTGCTGCCTTGAAATTAAATAAACAGGTTGCAGCAGGATCCAGTTACCAAGTGAAACAAATCAGCTAATTAAGAAGAAATGAGCAGATAGAATCGATGCAGATTGCTTCCAGTGGTGACATGCTTCTCCGGGGGGAATAATAAAAGCCTGTAAACACCAGCGCAACAAGACAGGAAAAAAATATATATATACAAGCATATTAAAGGCTGGCAGAGTCGACCAGTTCACTTCAGACTTTCAAAGGACTGCAAGCGTGCCAGAGGAAAAAAAAAATTAATAATAAAAAATCATCACAGGAATCAGAAACTTGTCAGCAGAAAAAAAAGAAAAGACAAATAAAAGTCAGAACTGCAGAAGACAATATTTTTCAACAGTCCTTGTGATTGATATGCAAACCACCTGGAAGGTAGGAGGCCGTAAAGGAGAAAGGAGGGTGGCAAATAACAGAAACAGTGGTTAAAACAGCCTGAAATTTTCAAGAAAAACAACACAGATGTTGAACTGATAAAAGAGAAACAGGAATACATGATCTAAGCGACGAGTATAAAAGATATCCATGGACTGGATACCCAGAGGACTTAGCTGTACATAAACATGGGAAATCTGATCACATTCAGATATGGCACACAGATGGACAGCTGTTCATAATAATAATTAGTTAATCTAATAAGAATCTAATCCCATTTTAATTGCATCAAATTCAATATGGCCTACTTTTTCCAATGCATGTTCATTCTATGTAACAGGGTACTGTAAAGGGGTACTGTATATAAATTGCAAGTACACTAGCACCACAGCTTGAAACTTTGTTTCAATATTTTATGCACTAAGCAAGTTTTAGGGTAAGTCAGCAAGGATTATGTCCTCCTGTGGGAAAAAATGGATTAGTAACTGGCTACTCAGCAGAGTGCTTTTAATTAGTAGTTCAGGCTGGATTTGTTCAAAACAATATAAAGTTAACAAAGTGAAAATCACAGTATGGCTTTAAAAATGTGTTTAGGTTTTTCCTGTTATCACGATGCGTGACGGACATGACATAGCATACATGTTTTATACCTGAAAAAATTTTGTTTCTGATAGATAATGAGATATATGCATCTCAAAATATCAATAAAACAATGTAAAATGACTACTAATTAAATAAAACCATCTGTTTTTGTAAGCATAATATGCCAAAAATGATTTTTACCCTTCCCAAAAATTGGTGGAAAAACCCTGAGTGGCGCTACAGCAAACAATCGCTTCTTACAGTTGTTGACCAGATTTGTGCATGTTTGTACTAATCTTTTGATGATTGTTTTCACCAATTAACTTCATTTTGAGTCTGGAAGGCCTCATTTCCATCACCTTAATGAAATTAATCGTTAGGGTTCATTTCTCTATATTCTCTGATAGAGAATATAGAGAATATATATTCTCTATCAGATTAAAGTTTGGATTCCTGCAAGGGTCAGTCCAAAATCTTAAAGTGACTTCTAGTCAGAAGAAACACGATGGTAAAACATTATTTTCAACGTTTACCTGGGGCATGAATAATTCTGGGATTAACTTTAGGATTTAGAGTTGGGAAGCTTTGTTGCATCCGATATTGAAGCGAAGCCACTGGTCCAGTCTTCATAGTCCTGGGATGTCGCATGTCATATTTTAGTTGATGGTACTTAATAACCCAAAAGGTTATTGCGCATTTTGATCATAACTTGTACAAACAGTTAAGCCCAAAGTTATTCACACACCTGACAGTTTTGCATTTAATTTCACCAGCATGTTTCTTCTGGAAGGAAGTGATTTTAACAAATTGGAGTGTCTGCCAGAATCTGACGGACAATCTTTGGAAGGAGCTTAAGATTTACGATGGTTATCTTAAGCTCCTCCTTCCAAGCTCCTTCCAAGCTGTGTTTGGAAGGAGGTCTTCCAAACACAAAGAGCAAGAGCTCTACCAGGAAAATTAATTATCAAAAATACCATGAAACATGAAACATTTCAAGAACTGACTTGAGTTTGTAAATTTACTCCATTTAATTGTGAAGTAATTAATATCTGTCAAGTGTGTTTAATTTAAATTCTTGAGTAATTTTGTTATTGACTGTAGCAGATTATCAAACCATCTCATCAACATTTCCTATCTAAAAAAAGGTCAAAGAGTTGATAGATCTGAACTCTATTGAACCCATGAACCCCCCTTGTCAACAATCTGCAGTGAGTAGACTGTAGATTGTTGATTATTAGAGTATTATTAGTGTTCTCACTACTGAGCGGAACAGTCAGTAGCTCTGCAGCTGAAAAAAGGGACTGAATAAAAGAAAGGATCATGATGATGGTTATTATGTGATTACAAACTTAGAAAAACGACCTTGTTTATTTGTGTTTATTCAAGAAGATGAGCAAAAATAACATAAAAAGCATTTTGGATTTAAAAATACTGGATTCAGGTGGTATTTATTCAGGTATCACAACTGGACTGTAACTCAAATAACCTCCTTGTTGTGCATAAGCTGAATTAAGGTAAAATTAGTACATATGTTTGTCGTAAGTGTAGTTTTTGAATAGTATTTTTTTAGAGAATTTACAATACAATTTTGGGGGTTAAACTGCTCTTTAAAATGTCCATTACGAAAAATGTTATTTCTAGCAAAAAAAAAAAAAAAAGTACAGTAAAAATATGAGCAACTCAATAAAACCAGAAATGAAAATTTGGTCTAAGGATGTTTTTGCCCTTTATGTAAAAGGGTCTTAACAAGAAACAGAGCCAAACATAAAACTGAAACACATAGAAATGAAAAGGTGGAACAGTGCACTTTTGTTTCCCCATAATCCAAAAGTAGAATATATTTTCAGGCATTTCTGATTTTATTTTATTTTTTTCACATTTATGAGGAAAACTCATGCTTTTATACCGCATATATCTTAGTTTGCCTCTGGCTATGCCAGCCTCTTTCAGCGCAACACTCTTATTACAGATGAGGTGAATTAAAGCTTTGCTTTAATGTGGATTGGCATGTTTTTTTTGTTCAGGTTCTCTCATACTTTTGAATTTTTCTAACAAGTGGGTGTTATCTCCTGCAACATTAGAGGGGAATGCTCCTCTCAGAGAATAGATGAATTTTAATTTTCCAAACATCTCTGCTTCTCTGGTCAGTGGAGCTGATACACGGTGTTAACCTTAACATATGCAAAGAAAATAAAAACTAATATAGTGCACTGTACCTTGTATGACTATTCCTTTGAGTATTTCAAGCCTCATAAAATGGACTTTATGCCACAGGATGTGTATCAGCATGCAGCTCAGCCAAAAGGCATTTCTATATAGCTTTAATTTGTCTGTCCTTGAAAAAACAGGTAAGAATTGTCCTAACAATTTAACACTTAGAGCCAAGTCAAAGCCTTTTTTTGTGCTTAGATCTCAAGTTAATTGAAAATCATTCAGCCTGTAATGAGCATGAAATGCCAGAGCCGAGACATATAGAACTGACATTTCCTCTGCACCAGGGAACAATAATTCAATTGACAAGAGCGCTGATAAAGACAAAAAGAACAGTGCTCGGGATTAATGGCAGTCATGCAAAAGTTTCTAAATTAATTCTTTATTGCTTCTCGCTGGAATAAATGTAAACATTTCTGAAAACATCTGCTTTTGAACAAAACACTTGCAGCTATTGAAGGTTGCAACACAACCCAATGTTTGAGTTTGAATACTTAAAACTAATTCCTATATGAATCCTTTGATTCATAGGAAGTGTGAATCAATTTCAGGGAGCATAATGTTTATGTGAATGAGCTTCAATACATTAGAGGCAAAGCAGAAAATGCAAGCTGGTATTAATAACACAGTCCCTTTCCAGACACTTTATTGAATAAACCTTGCTGTACCTTGTTGGACCTTTTTTATAGTTTAGAACTATCTCAGTTATTCACTGAATAGATTTAACAAGGTGCCAGAAACATTCCTCTAGAGACTATGGTCTATATCAACATGATAGCATCACGTAGTCACTTTAGACTTTTGGCACCTGTTCACAATTTTATTAGGCCCGAGCAGCGAAGCACTGCAAAGGCCTATTGTAATTGTACTGTTTATTTTGTTTATGTTTTAACCAGATGAGTTAAACATCCCATTCCACCAAGCTACAAAAAGTGTTCTGATAGGTTGAGATCTGGTGGCTGTGGAGGTCGCTGTAAGTAAATTCACTGTCATGCTCAGGATACCAGTTTGAGATCATTTAAGCCTTGTGACATAGTGCAGCAGCCTGCTCAAAGTACCAATCCAAAGATTTATGCAATGTGGTTAACACAAGACGGGCATGGTCATCGACAATACTTAGGTTGGCATGCTCAGCTGGTACTAAAAGGACCAAAGTGTCCCAGAGAAGTACACACCACAAGTTTCTGGTTTGAGCACCAAGATGAAGTGTTTATACAAGTCAGGATACATGATTTCATGATTTTATGTCAAAATTAGACCATAACATCTTGATGCTATTAACACCCATATGACCAGGTCAACATTTTTCCTGTCTATTTTTACCCAGTTTTAGCGAGTTTGTGTGGAGAAATGCACTGAAACTGGTTGCCATGGTAACAATTTCCCTGTGGTATGTTAGTGAAGGAAGTTAGTGGAAACGCTTGAGCTTTTTCTAATTATTACTTAACACTAGCATTGAGCAAGTTGAGTGGATAACACTGTAGGCCAAGTACTGTGCAACACATGTTGGAGCTAATACCAGCACCTCCTGCTGGCTCGTCTGCAGATACTCAGAGGTAATTGGCTCAGGAAAGGGGGGAAAGAACAACTTTCCAGTCACCTTTCAGTGAAAAGTCAGAGAGGGCAAAAACTGTAGCCAAGGCACTCACATTTTTCAGATGCTTTATTTATTTATTTATGCTTTTTTTATTTATTTATGTTGTGGAGAACGTAAGAGTTGTTTTTTTTTTTAAGGCATAATGAAACCTCCTATGTACCAATCAGAATTAGAATTTATCCAAATCTCTTTTGTGCTTGAACGTCCCATATGAGAACATTTTTTTTCCTCCACCGATTCATGTTCCTGGCTGTGGCAAGAACATGAATCAGCCTGCCTCTCGGGACCCCTGGATTTGTTTTTAAAGTAGGATCAATGAGTTGCTGCCAGATGTGTACCGTCTCCCATGTTGTGATATTACCTGATTTTCCTCTGCAAACAACATGACAGCAACAAAACTTCCAGAGCCATCAAAGAGGAGTGTAAGATGTTGAAAAAATGTTCAAAACTTCTAAGGCTGCTGAATTATTATATGAAAATGAAGTTGACTATGCTGAACTGTCAATATGAATATATTTAGGTGATTTCATGATTCCATCACCTTAATTTCCTTACCATTTTTCTAACACTGTCCCTTCAAACTGCAATGTAGGTGCAGAGTCCCCTCACTGTAGTTTGTAGTAGTAGCTCTGCCTACAATTTCAAAAATGACATGGCAGATAAAACATCTGATTATGCCCTATTAAGTCAGGTTCAGGTTTAAGTGTTTATTTTATGAAGGGTGAAGTAGTCTCATGTGAGATGTTGAAGATGCTCATCAAGGAACTACTGATGGTAGCTTTAAAAATAAAGCTACCATTTATTTTTTAAAGCTCCTTAATCCATTCTAAGGTCAGACAAGGTTTTCCTTTTTAACATTTAGACTCATGTTTGACTAAATACCCCTGTGTCTGTGTGTGTTACTGCACAGACATTGTGAATTAACCACACCTTCACTATTGTGGCCTGCTGTCTGTATACAGCCCACACACCGATTAATAGGAAGTAATTTGTCAGTTGAACACGTAGTTGATGCAGGTCGATATTTTTATTATTGCAAGATTGTCACAGATACAAAATCTTTCTAAAAAAGATGCAAAGTAAAAGTCATCATTTTATTTGCTGACCTTTTTTGATTTTTCTGTGTTTTCATTGGACTTTCATAAAGAATAAATAAAGTCCAGTGTCAAAACATTTTGGTTGAGCTATTAGCTCTGCTATGAGCTAATAAAGCTGTGAGTTGCGCTTGATGCTAATACATTGAAATCTAATAATATATCATTTCTGCTTTGAGGGTAAAACTGGCTTCAACTATTTGGTGCAACTGTGCAGCTGCTCACAATGCAAAATATAGAAAGGAAAAGTAAAACTGGTTGCTCTCAATTGTTGTGCAAACCAATTATTAAAAAAAGAAGAAAAAAAAAACTCCCTGGTCTTTTTGTAATTCAACCTTGGAGGAGAAGTCTAAATTCTTTCATAATTTGGCAATTTCTGCACAGATAAAACCTGATTAAAATTCTATTAAAACCTCAGTTTTTACTAAACACAAAGAGAAAAATACAGCCTAACCTGAAATGGCAGAACTCAAGGAGAATCAGCTCAGATTCTTTGCTGTTCTCCCACCTTTCAGAGTTAGTTCTGACTCACTGGTCCATACCGTCCCAAGGTATTAGACAGTATGGACCAGTGCTGACCTGAAACTTGTATCAAGACAGGCAGAAAAAAACTGAATCACACTCTGGGGACAACAACAAACAACTGCTCAGAGGTGTGTGAGCCCATCTATCAGGTAGCTGACTGTACCATCGCTCTCTGTTGCTAATGTTGCAATGAATCTGGCTGATGTGTTAATTTGCTAATGCACACTTAATGAGCTAAACATGACACTGACATACGGGGCTCCGTTGCTGAGCTTTTCTCCCACAGTAACCAAATATCACTTCAGCAGCGAGATGCAACCTGAGGATTCCTACCCCTTAGCATGCAATGCACAGAACTGTTCCAATATTTATGCTCCAATATTATTCCATCAAGCAGAAGCATGAAATGATTGGTGCTTAATTTATTCTGTAACATGAAAATGACCCCAAACAAGCAGCCAGGAATGAACTATTTCCAGTCACAAAGAGAACAATGAATTCTGCAACAGATGGTAGGTCCCGACAGAGCTCTGATCTCGGCATCAATGAGTCAGTGAGGGATTACATGAGCTGAGGGAAGCCAGCGAGACTCACTAAATCCATGGAAAACTGAAAAAGTTCTCAGAGCAGCACGGAAGAACAGGAATTAAGCACAAGCATAGCAAAGGGAAGCAACTAATTCCTAAAAAAATAATAATAATAATCACACCAGTTATTCATAGAAATATTCAATAATTTAGCATCTGGCATATGTACAGTAAAGATGTATCATTCAAACATTTATTGTTTCTTGTGTGTTAAAATGTTGGCAGTTTAGAAGGATTTTGATCAAAATCCCCTTTTCACCTGTAAATGGTGCTTTAAATAAGTATTTGTTGGATCAACAGAGATAAATTGATATAATTTACAGTAATCAGATCTCTTAAACCATTTTTGGAGCACAAATATCTGGTAAAGTTAGCAAGAAATTCCAGATTCTTAAATCACTCTTTTTTTTCTACTCACAAAATAGAACTATTATTAAATCTAAAGATGAAAATGTCCAAGCAGTCTTAGCATTCAAATATAGGAACAAGAAAAAAAAGTGCTTTGTGACTCCCCCCCCCCCGATAAATCATTGGAAAGTTGTATAAAATTACTGTCATTAATGCTAAAAGAATTGTATTTTTCAGGAGGAAATTCAATCGGCCACGGATTCTCAAGCTTGCCACTTCCCAATCACATTTTGCTTTGTAGAGCTCAACAGGCCAAGGACGTTTGACAGAATCATTTGATGTTCTATCAAATCGTCTTGAAATATATAAATATTACATGTATATTTGTATTCTCTGCACCCGAACTGACAAGTTTCTTCTGAACTTCTCTCCAGTTTACTTGACATTCCCCTGCAGAGCAGTTCTTTCCTATAATCAGTCACCATTTAGCACAGCAGGAGAGCAGAATCGCATGAATAAAATCTTTTCATGCAGAAAAGAGTTGAGAGAAGAATGACAGAAAAAAAACTGCACCTTTTTGACATCTCGCTCGAAGGCCAGGCGTGAATTTATGGCTGTGATGTTAAAGTAAAAAACCAGCACAACCCAATACCAGCTGCAATACTTGGAAGATAAACAACACAAAACAAATATGTTGTATTAGAATTACAAGTGTCAACTATAGCAATATCTAGTTGAGGAAACTGGTAACGAGCGACAAATTTGGTTACTGATATATACTGTCAGCAATGTGTCATTTTTTGACTAATAACAGCTTGAGATAACTGGTTGTAGTTTGCAAAAACTCTCTGACCCATGTCCAACCCCCGTCCATACTTCTTGTGCAAATTTCTCAGGCTTCTTCAGATTTGATGTCTTTCAAGCACAAAAGTTGACCTTCAGTATACTCCAGATTTTTAATGGGACTCAAGTCAGACCTCTGAGCCAGTCAGTCAGTAATGTTCATTACTTTGTTGCTGCTAACTGCTTTAGGTTTCTTTCAATATCTTCATACAATTTTTCATGATTCCTTCAATCTTCTCAAGATCCTCAATTCCAGGCGCACTGACGTCAGCTAGCACCAACACTGTATCCTAAGGGTTATGAGTACAGTGATAGTTCCTTATAGGTAAGACTTAAAAGAGACAAACCTTTAGCCATCTTTAAACTACTTTTGAGAGCTGAAAAACAATATTTTAAATTAAAGGGTCCGTTACTTCATGAACTCCAGACAGGCTGTCTAAATAGATCCACACTGTTACAGATGTTACAGATCCTGTTCAATAAATTTCACAATTAGAGCTTTCGATGGAAATATGGTTACATTTTTTGAGGAGAAATTAAGATTTAGCTGTTTTCTACTTTATGAAAATCAACAAACATTGAATGCCATGTTCTCTTTACAATTTTTTAAGAGTAGCCAAGATAGACGACCGCTTTTTGGCAAGTTATACCAGTGGGAAGCATAAAAAATCTTTTACAAAAGAAAGATATTGATGAACCAAATACTTCAGTAAAATGTTTATTCATTTTAAATGGTCCAAGAGATTGCAGCAACAGTGATTTGCTAATTACCGTCTAATGCCTTGGGACAGTATAATTATTTTTCCATCCATCGTCTTCTTCTAATTGGAAATCTTTCACTGGGGTCCAGTTAGGAATCCTAACTAGGCCTCACCCTCAGCAATACTATTCAACTCATTGTGGGAGATCCAAGCGTCAGAAATAACCAACGATATTTCACAAAAGGTTTCTGAGAAAGTTTGGAATTTTTCCCCCTTCTGACTGAAAGTGTTCAAATTCTAAGCTTTTTTCTTTAATTTTTTTTTTTTATTGTCAGATAATTCCACTGAGATACAATAATCTGTTTCAAGACACTTTGGCGTTGTTGCAGTAAACATATTAAAACAATATTATGTTTCTTCGCTTCAGCGCTACTGAAATAAATAGTGGTTGCTTTCTTTCTCATTGAATTTATGTCATTTCGATTAAACATTAGTCGTCAAAGTGCATCAAAAAAGAAAACCCATTTGCAATTAACCAAAGCCAGCATTGAGCACAGAAGCAACAGTAGTAGCTGTCAAAGTGAAAATTGAATCCAGGAAGTGTCTCATCCTTGAAAGCTCCTGTTATACATCACATGCTCTGTGGTTCATCTCTGCGTCAACTGCATCCATTTATTAAATACAACCACAGTACAGAGCGGCGCTCCCACAGGGCCGCATATTAACACATGTAAGTGGCTCAAATGGAAAGAACAGAACCGCAGGTACAAATGTTAATGACCGAGACAACGCTTGACCTACCGATGTACTGGTTCCACTCTGGATCCAGATCAGCTTGATTTGCCAGGCAGCCCTTCATCACGTTAAGGCAGTAATTCTTGCAGGGTTTTACTCCCGGCAAACCACGACAAAAGGGACAGTACAGCATTTTTGTCAGGCCTCGTATACAAGCTGGAGTGCTGTTTACCTGCAAGGACACAGAGTACAGACAGAAGCTGTCATTAAAGTCTGCATATGCTCTGGGAGACTGATTATAATCGTAAAGAGCAAATTTTCTCAGATTCTAGTGCCAAAAACCATCTGACAAAAAATAAATCCCAATTTGTCCTTCAGTTGTTCCCAATAGTGGATGTGTAATTTTGAAGTGCCATTTTTTTAAGCTTTGCGGATAATGGCGTAGGAGAATGCAAGAAGAGCAAGATTTGTTGTAAATAGGAAACAACTTTTTTTAATGAGAATATGTAAAAATGCGAGTGTGGCCGCTCGTTGACACCACAGCCTTGTGTGTCGGATTAATTCAAAGTGATAGTTTCGGGGGAGAGGGCTGTCGTCGTGACAAATTTAATTGAAGCCAAATTTAAAGGAATTGAGTGAGTTGGGCGACACATCTCAGTTGGTGACGTCCTCACTACCTATATTTTGTCACATTAACTTATTCAATGATGCCTGAGTTCAGTGTTGCATATATTTTCGGTTTGCTCTTGTTCTTTCTTTTACACTACTTAAAAAAAAAAAAAAAGTCTTGGAGCTATTCCTCTGAATGTAGTTGGAAAAAACTAGTTCTGAAGTCCTTTCAATCACAATGTGTGGTTTTTAAATATACCAGTGTATCACAATTCATACAGATGTTATTTTTGTATCATTAGATTACAGACCATTTAAAGTAAAACCTGTGCACCCAGTTCTGATATTTGTTGTATCATAAATCAAAGGGGGCAAATATCAACCATAATGAAGGCCGATATGTTTTGGGGAAAAAAAGCCATTTATTATTACTTTATCTAAACATAGCTTTTTAATCATGTTTCAAATCCCACTGTTCTTCTTTTGCAATCCTGTCACCTCGTTTCTTATTCAGTGGATTTTCTTTGATTGAAACAACACCTGAAACTACCTCCCATTCTATCATATCTCGTTTTAGCAATAGCTGGTGATAAAATGCAGGCAGAGTGGGAAGGTGCTAGGTCCTTCTGTAAAATAAAAGCAGCAAATCCATAATAAAGTTTCCTCATTAAATGCTATTAAATTTGCAGCGAGAGCGCTGCATGGACTTTAGAATTAATACAACTCCAAAGATGACAGTTTCTGTGAGTTTGCTTTTGAACAAACCTATTGAAATCCATGTCTTCAGACAAAATCATTAACATGGACAAAGTTCCCACATTTCACACTTTCTAAATAATTGCACCTTCTACTCCTATGCAACTTGTATATGTTTTTTTCCTCGCCTCTCTGTAGCAACAGATTTTTTTTTTTGTTTCTCAGAATATAAGGTACTTTTGCTTGAAGTTTATCAAATCCTTTCTCTGGCTGACTGATAACCATAGCAACAATATATGAATTTATTAATATGTTCATGTCTTTTGAAAGGCCTAGAAGAAAGCAAGCACTTATAACACAGTGAATGAGTGGTGCTTCCAATTAGCTGATTCTAATCAAGCTACTTAATCAGGTTGTTTTCTGGAAAAAGAAAACCTCTCTTAGCTTCAAAACAAAAATGATTAAGAATTTTCTAGATTGGTAACATTTTTGACTGTTTTAGTGTAAAATATAGAAATAAGCCAATTTGATTTATCTGCTGATTTTGGGCAGCTTTAGAGAGAACATTGTTAAATGGCTATGTCTAATTGTGGAGATCTAGTTGCATTAAAAGAGAAATGTTCAGGGAATTCAAGCTAAGCTTTTTTACACCACTAAGCTGCATGTAAAATTACTGTTTTTGCAAACTGTATATCAATATAAAAATCTCTGAAAGGGCAAATATTATATCAGCTGAAGTTATACAGAAGTTTTAATTAGAAAGCCTTGTGTTTTAATGTTAAGATGCAGAGGGCCAGATGCTTGCAGTGCTGTCGAGATGGCGTACAGTGGGCTTGCAGCTATTTTCTTTATTCTATGAAGCGACAACCAGCTTTTTATTCTGCATTTCTCAGTGTGAAAACTTGCTTCTCAAGATTACAAGCCGCTGTGCTCCTACTTTTCCGTTACTCCTTTAAAAATTTAAAGAGTGGAGCTACGAGCCTTTTATGTTTTTCGAGGAAGAGACGCATAAACAAGTAATGACGTTAATTTGGCTTTTGTTGTCTTCTACAGAAATGTTCTAGTTTCAGTTTGTTTTGGTCAAATTCCTGTGCCACATAAATACTTTGATAATGATAAAGAGGCTTTTTCCTAGGCTTATGCTTTTTATGTTAAGGCTGTATGACTCTGCCTTCCCGATAAGCGTGGGAAGATGAAACATGAAAACATTTGCTACAAAAGAATGTATAATCATTAATAGGTTAAATGGCCCTGCTCCAATAAAGCTTGTGAGGAGCTAACAAATCATCCGTAGAAGCTGAAATTAAATGTTGATCTACCCCCTTTTAAACCCAGTTATAATAAATGAGAAGATTAAACAACTAAATAAATATAAAATGAAATATTTTTTCAAAGTTAGACACAGCTGTTATTTTTTTAATGGACCTTGTAGTAAAGAAACTAAAGGTCTTATAATATGGTGAGGTTTATGCTTTGAGCTATGCAAGAATTAATAATAAGAAGAGGTATTATGGCCCTTAGAAATAAAGATAGACTCTAGTTTAATCGGTATAGATTCTTTTCTCCGCGATGCATAGAGAGGCAGCCCGATGTGTCTCCATGCAGAGAGACAGAGACATTTTCAAAATGCAATCCAGCTCTTTGCATTTTGAAACTGCAGACCATTGTTTAAAACAAACAACTATTGTTTTATTTAGTATAAAAATGCAATTACTATATCTATGTTTAGTTTAAAATGTCCCATCCAGCAAGTGGAAAGATGTTTTAAATATTAATAAAAATTGGCAAAAACCAGTTTTTGCAGACCAGAACTTGAAACAGTTTGGAGCTCAAACATTTTACCCTCAACTTAGATTAGTTTTCTCTAATCTTGAACTGAAACAGTTAATGCAGACCGACCTAAATAATAATCAGATAAACTTTTTTTAAATTTTTCTTTTATATATGCTGTTGGTTTTCATAATTGCCTTTAGAATTCAATATTCTTGTTTTTTTTATTCATAAATTTTTCAGAAATTCAATCGGATTTTAAAGGTGTAGGATTAAATTATGTTCAAAATATAAAGTAGCACCTGTAAAATCAATATCTCCAGTGGTCTATAAACAACAAGAAAAAAAATTGTTCCAATTAAAAGAGGGTTTTATTTATTATCATATATAGGATTTCACATGATAAACCACTCAAACTAAAAGTATCATTCAGCCGTAAAGTGGATAGAAACAAAGCAAAAATCAGTGTGGAGTGCATTTGTATTCTGCCTTCTGTACTCCAATTCTGCTGGGCGACTTACTTACCACATAGAGTCCATCTGTGATTAGTTTAATCTGACTATAAATTCTTTTGAGGTCTCAGAGGTTTGCTAGGGAACTTCAGAGAACAAACATTCACAAACGGAAACTGTTTCCCTTTCAAAAATAGAAAGAATATAGCATAAATGCATCCCTATCAAAACTATCACCATAGCTGATAGGTACCTTTCTTGCACGGCCTATCAAATAAGACAATATGGTGATAAAATATGGTGGAGGCATCATCATGAAGTGGGCATGCTTTTCGTCAGTGGGCACAGGACAAAGGTCAGGATTGATGGTAGGATAAATACAAGGGAATGCTGAAAGAAAACCTTTTAGAGGCTGAAAAAGACTTGAAAGTGAGACAGAGGTTCACCTTCCAGCAGAGCAACGACCCAAAACATAGAGACAAAGCAACGAGAGAATGGTTTAGATCTAAGCGTTTTCATGTTTGCAAATGTCCTAGTTAGAATCCAGACCTAAGTAAACTGAGAATCTGTGGCAAGCCTTGAAAGTTTAGGTTCACAAACTCAAATAGTCAAAGATATACTTCACAAGACATGAACTTGATGGCCCTACCAAATATTGGCATATTGGGATATAAAAGCAAACACAAGTCTCACTTATCAGATTTTTGAAAGTAAAACATAAGTCAGAACCATACTTTCAGGTGGTCTAAAACACAAAATCTACAAACATACGGTATAACTTGTGGCTGTGATGAGACCAAATGGGAAAAGTGTAAATGGGAATGCATATTTTTGCAAAGCACTTTGTTGGAGCTGTAGCTGCAGTTATATTTTTCTCACTTCTGTAGCAAAAAAGAAATATAAGTTCAACATCACCCTCTCTAATTCGGTGAACTGTAAATCTCTGCAGCAATAAGCATGGCTGTCCGGTCTTGGTGGCACCGTGAAACGGTCGCCTCCAGCAGGGTGTCTCTTTTCATTATGCTTTCCCTCAATCTGTCATGATGAATTTATACGTCACGAATCAAAGGGGCTGCAGTCCCAGACACCTGACCTGCATCCCAGGGTCCTGCTGAAATGTCAAGAGGTGAAGTCAGGACATGCTGGCTCGGAAGAAGCGCGGGGTGTAACCCAGTAAACACGTGCCAACAACACATCCTCTGTGACTGCTCCTAAATGAGCCTCGCCACTGTTTCTGTAGAGGGGAGGTGAAGCTGAAGTGAAGGAAATATCTTTTAGGTTCACAGAGTTCACTGTGGTGAGGACAGCCTGAAATGAATTGTGGATTATGTGGAGAAGAGCAGGGTATCTGCTTCCTCTTCGTCCGTACGTCTCCGATAATTGAGGGTTACAACATTTCCACTGGCCTCTGCTTCAACTGTACAAAGGCTCGATTAATATTTATCATATGGCTGATAATTGAATTAAAATGATCGTTGGGGGCGGGGGGTTAAGTGGGGTAAACAGAACGGCTTGCGGCGTATTGAATCTTCGTTTCTTTCAAACCTTAAAATGCCTTTCAGAAACAGCTTTGTTGTTGCTGAATGTGGCTTCATCTAAGGCTTAGCCTCTTGCTTTTTCTTTTATCTAACTTTTGTAGGTAATCAGAGCTGCTCCAATCCCAAGGCTGCGCCACCAAACTATATTGCATCAAACTGGAAATGACTCCAACACTATGATTAATGGCTTGTGTATGCCGTGTGAACAAATATTAGGCGAGAGAGCAATAAACCTTGATAGCAGAAATGCTTTTCTCTTCACTTTCATTGTCGGGACAACTCTCCCGAGAAATCCACACACCCTTCAAACCTGTTTTCCAGACAGTGACAGAACAGGCTGCTGTGAGCCTACCATTTCTTGGAGATGATTACATTAAGAGCATACATTAGTCAGAAAAAGTGCAGGAATTCATCGAGAAGAACGTTTTTAAGGATGCATTCGTTTAGGATAGGATTTTAATTTAATTTGGGGTCAGATATTTTCAAATTCAGTCTCTTTAAGGTGACAGGACAAAGCATATTTGCATTGATTTACAATCAAGTAAAAATTTATCTCAATTAAACAGGCAAAGAACTTTACCTTTGACACTCTCTGGGCCACTTCCCGACCTACAGAGAGTCCCTGGACGAATGTGCGTGCAGCGATGAATGCACGGGTAACCTGAGCCTTGAGCTTCCTGGGAACATCTCCAAATGGCTTGAGCTCATCTGTGTACTTACTGATACACTCCAGATAGTCCTCAGTGATGACATACTGGGAGTTCAGCAGTGTGAACATGCGCTCCAGCAGCCGGGACCAAAAGTCATTAAGCATTTCCTCCAGATTGACATTCCCTCCCGTGTAGTAGCGCTTGAGCTCGGCAAACAGGTTCTCAAAGACCTCCGCGTTCTGCATGTAAGGCTTGCCATAGGTCCTCACAAACATCTCATTCAGGGACCGCTCCGTGTTCTCCAGAAGCTCCAGGAAGAATTCTGGGAACAAAAAAAGACGGTCATATTTACACATGGAAAAATACGTAAATACAAATTCATGAAAATGACAATAAAATGGACAAAAATAAATCCAGATATGCTGATTAATAAAAAATGCACAGCACCCATCACAATTACTACCATTCATTTATGTGCACAGATATTTCTCATTGTGTATAATTTCAAACTAAGACTCAACTGTAGCACTCAAATGTGATCAAGGCAGCAAACACATGTGCAGCTTTACAACCTTTTTTTTTTACTCTGAATCAACCTAAAAGCAGAAGTGGATCCTCCTGCATAACCAGCAAGAATGCAGCACCGGCTTCTGAATGGTAAGTCAACAACGAAACACTTGACTTTTACAGCAGCCATTGTACAGACCCTTCATCTGGGTTGCTATGTGAAAGGTTGTGCTTTGCCGATGTTGCTAGGTAACGGGGCAATGCCTTCGCGATCGTGACGTCGGGAGGTTTATGAAACCGTTTGTTTCTCTGACACCAAATAACATCAACCTACTGCAAGAAAAAAGTGAGATTTTCATTTGTTTATAAAACCAGTAGAACCGAAAAAAACAAAAAAAAAAAAAACTGAAGTTAATTTAAGTACGGTGGAGATTTTTTATTTCTCTGGCAAATGGGCTTTGGAACTTTAGCTATCGTGCTTTACATCAGTAACTAGCTAAAACACCAAGAAATTTTGAATTAAAATGTGGTGGATCTTATTTGTAATGAATAATGGGCTGTCATTGTAATTAAGCAGGATAACAATAGAAAATCTGTGGCCAAATCAACTCAGGTGATGGTTCATTTGACACATCAATCTTCTCCCATGGCCATCTCCACTCTCAGCTAAAACATCTAAAAAGCTATGAGGTGAGCTGAAGAAAACAGTATGAGAGAGGATCCAGGACAAATCTGTCTTTCTGAATAATAACTTCTAAGTCATGATTTTTCTGGGACCTAAATGTTTTTCCCTTTCATTTAGCAAAATGCTGCAAATTAAATATTAGCCGCTATGTATAATGTTATTTTGTAGATTTGATTGGCATTCTTCTTAAAACTATTAAAAAAAGAAGCTTTCCATTCATTTCGACTGATTAAACGTACAAAATCCACAAGGGATCAAATTATTTTGTCTATGCAAATATTTTTCAAATGTTCCTATATGTGCCCCTAAAGTTTCAGCTTCATTTGCCGAGTTCCCCTTCCTGCTGCTTTTATTTGAAGATTCATATTTTCCTCCTGCCTATGATCCTTCCCTCTCCCTCCAAATATGAAAAGAGCTTCCACAAATAGATACAGCTGTTCTCCATATTCATACAGCAAAACAATACAATGCACCACCATGACAAAATCTCTGTTTTATAGCATCTTATGGGGAGCAGCATGATGTTTTATAACACTGACACACTCTGCCTGGCTGTCCATGTCCCTCTGTGTCTGGCTTTTTTCCTTGTTCTTTGTCCACCTGACAGCGTCATAAAACATTTTATAAGAACATCCTTCGTTTCATAAAAAAGACTTTAGGCACAGTGAAAAAAGAAAAAACAAATTCTTTCTTCTCTAACTATTGCCAAATTAATCCAAATTTGTGATAACTGTTTTATGTATTATTTCAATACTTACAGCACGTGTGTAAGAATATGCCCATCTCATTACTAAGTGTATATGTATGAAGCAACATGTTTTTGTAACAAAAAATTTTCAGTTTTCAAAATGTCTTGAAAAAGCTGCAAATGGAGTAGAAACAAAGTAAAGTTTTAGCTGGTGGAAATATGCTTGCCTAGTTTTAAGGTCCAACACATGCTTAAATATGCATTGGTCATTTTACATTTTATAAATAAAAGGTTTCTTGACTCTCAAATTGATTTCCAGTTTTGTTTATTGTCTTACGGTTATCCATGAAAGAAAAAATCAGACATGAATCTCCACCACCACATCCAGATCACACTGGGGAACTCGAATGCCTTCACAGGCCAGATGACATTTATAGACCCTGATGATCAGTCTAAGTGGTTTAAAACATGGCTGTCCATGGTGTGGCCAACATGCAATTGGCAGCCATCGGAAGGATTTTGTGTGGCCGTCTGACCATAAATTAAGAAATGCTGGATCAGGTGATTGATGCAACTGGACTCTTTCATTTTTTGCCAAGATTTTTTACAGAAAAATGACAAACTGCAAGGTACAAGAAAATTTTTATTTTTTTTGCCAGGATGCAAACACCCATTGACATTTACTCAAAATCAGATGATAGAATAACATACATCCTGTACCTTCAGCACAATTAACGGCCAACAGCCACTTACAGTAATCTCACACTGCTCAATAAATCATCATCATTTTTTTTTTGTTTTCAAAGTTCTGCCACAGAAATAGTTCAGAAACATTGGAGACTTCCTTCATGCTTATGTAAGTGTTGTCATCCATCCAGAAAAGTCTTGACAACAGTATACATTTTGCATAATTGATTGTGTGCATGCAACAGTAATGGATGGTGTGGAAGAGAGAAACAGTTGCAAAAAAACAAAAAAACAAACATGTTGATAACTGCATGTTAACCTTTTTCTGTTGCAGTTTTAATTTTAAAAAAATGTAACTTTGCAACAACAGACTCTTCCTTTCTTTGGCCTCGGCAAAAGAGACACCACACTAAAGTTAGTTGGGTTTTATTTTAAGTATTGCCTGGTAGATATTTCAGGCAAAGAAAATGTTGCAGTTACATCCATCAGCCAGCGGTGGGTTCATACACATGCAACTCTTTTGCAATCTGGATGCAGAGCGGTGAACATCTGCTCTGACTGCAGATGGGAAGGAGCGCTGCGTGCCACATGCAGGCGCTTTGGGACAGGGTCCACTGCTGCTCCTTAAGAAGATTAAGAACAATATGTGCTTTCACTTCGGTCTCCAAGTGCCCCAAAACACCAAGAAAATGTCTAGATTTCCTGCTAGTTCCTTTAATTGAGAAAGTTGCTGGCGGTATCGGATTACTGGCTACATGAAAAAGTTAAAACACTTTATTGGCAACACTGATCCAACAGAGAATTTAAATAGAAACTGATGTCAAGACGTAGGACATCCAAGACATACTTCCTTTCTTAATTCAAAATATGATTCTTAGACACAGATGAGGAGTGTGAAGATTAAATCACTCACTTTTATGTTGAAGTCCTGGGAAAATAATACTATTTTAAGCTTGCTCTCTGCTATGCTGCAACTAGCAGAGCCTGTTGTGAATGTTCAGGCTAGTTAACATGACAGCGAAAAAATTATTTTCCTGTAACGGTAAGCTGTTTGTCCATCTTTAGCATATTGAGCAGCGAGTACATGAGGTTGAGTGACAGCGCTAACACTCTCTTCCTCGCTCTGATTGGTTGTTTTTGGTTGGGAATTGCGCATTTATTCATTTCTTCAGATTTGAGCAAATATGTAAAAAAAAAACAAAAAAAAAACATTTTTTATAAATGTTGCACACTGCAAGTTTAATGTGACATTTAGTCAAACACACATTAGTTTAATTAATCACTGAGGTCTGACATTTATAGTTCTGGAAAAACAGAATCACTTCATAGCTGCATTAGGTCATCCTGAAATGTTTCCAGTAAAGTGCATTGAGTGAGTGCACTGAAGGCATGTCAGACCTGGCTTGGGAGGTGAAGTAGGACAGGGCTGCAGAGTGATGTGACCATGTGGGGGTTGAGTTTAGACTGCAGCAGTGTTTAGGTGGGTGGTGAAAATCAGTGGTTTTATTACCTTCATCATTTTGAATTTGATCACCAAATGTTTAAGTTAAAAATCTCAATAAGGATTTGAACTCCTCCAATATAAAGTAACCGCCCGTCACACATATTAGTGTTGTCAGATGCCCTCTGTTCATCACCAACTGTCTTGTATTAAATAGTATCGCCAGCAAGTTTTTTCTACTTGCTGCTGCTTGTCGTGGACTAATAAGAAGCTGAATTTTAGTGAACAGTTTGATTCCTGTGTAGGCGACAAAACAGGACTATTTATGTCCCGTTCGACATGGCCACCATGGCTCAAAATGTCTCCTGAATGAGACAAAGTCTGCCAGACAGCTCATGCCATCAGTTATGATGTTACTTTACTCTCGCTCTTCAATGCACTCCAAAATAAACTGATCAAACTTTCCTCACCAATTGGCAATCTATTCAAGCTAAAAGCTTGAAGCATCAGACTCCCGTTTGCTGCTCACTACCTGTTAGATTCTTTCCAGTCCCTTCACCAGCCCAGCATCCACCCATGGGCTCTATAATTAGAGAGTTTCTAATTCCCTGGCATGGAGTGAGACATGTTCAGTGGGAGGAGATACTCATCACTTCAGGAAAGCAGCATGGACATGGAACAATGAGCTCTGAGCCCAGACAACAAACCTGAACTTATTCTAGACAACAAACCCAAACTCGTCTGAATTGACAACAATCTCTATTTTATATTGTAATTTCTTGGGTACACTGATGAACTACAATACAGTTTGGGTTTGACCTGCCTAAACTCTTTCAGATTATAAACTAAAGGTGAATGCAGATGAAAAAACTAAAATAAAAAAAAAGTGGAAAAAGACCTATCAGCATCATTAGGTAGTGGAAGAGAAATGCTACATTTTCTTGCAGGCCTCACCTGATTGACTTCCAAATAAGTAAAAGACAACTCATCTGGAACACAACTCACAAAAAACATTTTGTTATATTCAACTGTTTGTGCCGCCCCTTGATGGAATGGAAATTTGGGTAGAGAGCCACATCGCCCATGAAGAAAAAGGCCATTGATTTGATCAGCCAATAGAAAGACTGTGATAATCTATTCATCCCCTGGTAGGGGGAAAAGTCCAACACACATATTTAACATAGACATGTTAACATGTTACATGTTAACATAGCTCTGTCCTCATCTCACACAATGTTGTAGTATCTGGCTGTTGTAAGTGATATCACACCTGGCCCCTGGCCCAGTGTGATATCACAAATCACGATGGGGCCCTGCGGGCACCACTAAGAGAGCCTCGTTTTTGTGGCCATATCATGGAAAGATCCTTTGAGCATCTGAACTATGTAACTGCCAGTATTTTATTCGAGTCAGCCTCTTGAGTAGACCAATAAATTTTCTACGACTACCACTTTTTTTCTTGAAGTGAGAAGGTAGGTCACATTTCAACCCCACATGAGAAATGCACATTGCAGCCAATTATCATAATAACCCAGTCAAAAGTGTAATGGATTTAAAGTGGTCATTATCTCCGAGCAATGCAGGTGAAGAAAAAAGACATAACTCTCAAATTATATCACAAATCACATTGGACTAGTTTTATCAAGAGAACAGGAAGAAAACATGTGAAAAAAGAGTCTTCCATTCCTGGATGTATGACACCTAATATAAAATGCTAACATGAATGAGAATGTATTTATAGGAATTATATAGAAACTTAAATTCCAGCAGCTCCTACATCTTTTTAGCAGGAAACTGATTCATCACACACAATTAGTCTGAAATGAAGTTGATACGTTGTCCCAAATAATTATTGTCCATTTCCATGTCGTATCAGGTTTAGTACGTTTTAAAATGACTGCAGTAGTTCCTCTGGGGAGCTGATAAAATTAGCTTACCTTTTGCTACACTTTTGTATCTTTCATCGCAAGCTCCTTTTGTTTTACATCCGATATAAAAAAGAACAGCACCAGAATGAACTCAGGTAATATTAAATATGCAGAGTTTCAAACATTATTTGTGCCTTATTGATGAGTTTTACTTAACGGGATCAGTCAGCAGAGCTGGGGGATATGCTAAATGAATAATGGCAGCTTCTGAGAAAAGTTCACTCAAAAATAAATAATTAAATTTAAAATAAATTCGGTGCAGTCGTTATTAAATTTAGAAGGAAAAAAAAAATCACTAAAATATGAACAGTTTATTCTCAACGTGCATAAGACATTTATGTAAGCTGTCCCTGTTTTGGAGTGATTAGAATGAATAATTATGGCTCATTATGAACAGTCTGACTGAATCCGAAAGCATGAGAAAACAATACATCGTCACTGACTTAATTAGCATTCTGCTTGGAAGTGTAGCAAAAGGAGAAAAAAAATGTGTAAGGGTTTCATAAATTTTAACACATCAATAATAAAGATGTTAGACCAAATTAAGATGCAAAAAGACAACAGTGAAATATTGGGCAACAGCATGTCTTGGCATGCCGGAAGCTCATAATATTTCACTGACAAATCTCAGTTTGGCACTGACTTCTTGCTGTGTACACAAGGCTGTGCAGAAGTTTTGCAGAGCTTTCTTGCTCTCGGTTTCTATGCTTCTATTGATGGATGATCTCTGTGATGGCAAAGATATCAGTAGTCTATTTCAACAGTCTTGAAACGGTACTCCTTTTTTTGAACTTTTGAGCTAAATAATGAAAGTAGAGAGATTTTTATGAATTTGTGGAGAAAAAGTATTTTTGGAAACCGTAATTATAAAAGTTAGCCAGATAGAAGAGGGGGGAAAAAAAAAACCAAGAAGAGTGATCAGGTTCATTTTCCATTTTTTCATTTCAAAATGGCTCTCATCTTTCTTTATCCAGTCTTATAAATTCAATTAAGTTACAGCAGCTAATTTCAAGGCCTACCACATCAAATAAATAAACCAAGTAACATACAGGACCTTGCAAAGGTGTTATTAGCCCTTTAACCTTTTTACATTTTGTCATTTAACAACAAGCTGCTCTGCATTTTACTTGGCTTTTCTGTGACAGAAAGGCACACAGTAGCACAGATAAATGAAATGGGTTGCACAATAAGTAACTAAAAAAGCATAGTGTGGTTTTGTCTTCAGTCTCACAAACAGGACGTTCTAGAAAGTATTAATTTTCTTTTACCTTCACAGTTGTGCACTACTTTGTGTTTATCGATCACATAAAATCCCAAAAAACTGTATTGACGTCCATGGCTGACATGATGTGAAAAAGTTCAAAGGGTATTATTCTTTTGCAAGGCAAACTGAAACCAATTGGATGTTTCCAACGGCAGCATCGACAAAACCTCCGTCTATAAAACCAGGCCTGAATAAGCAACAAGAAATTATACGCTGCAGAGTAAACAGCTGTTATTACCAGCAGAACGCTCCGTGTTCTCAGCAGGACTCCAACCAGTCGGAGACCAAGTCCATCACTCTGTAGGTGACAGCTAAAAGCGCAAAGAATAACACACACAACTTGGTTTTCAGCCCTTTTGAGGTTTCATTCCCGTAGATGAAACAAGTTATTGTGCCGCACTTTAAATTCCTCATGTCAATCATAAACTGGGACATTGATTGGCCAGTCCAAAAAGAGCTGCACTGAACGGAAGAGAGAGTCCTTTTATTTCTCCATTTCCTTCTGTTCATATCTAAGGCAAACCTACCGCCCAGTTACACAGTGGCACTTAAAAGCACAGGCTTTAAATTGCAATAATGTGGAAGGAAATGTCTGTAAAATGGCTTTACTTTAGAAATGTTAAAAATCCTGAAATGATATGTGGAAAAATCACAATTACTTCTTAAATTACAGATATATCACGTGTATTTATATAAGTCCGACCTTTGGCACTATACTGCAGGTTTTTCTGCCTTCTCTATTCCCCGTTTCTTGTCTGAAAAAAAACTCTTTCAAAATGTTAAAATGTTTAGCTATTTGTTAAATAAAACAGTATCCTCAGAATCACTTCATAACAGTTGCATTAGAGCAATTGTACCTCCAAGTAAAATGGTGAAAAGGGAGACTTGCACAATAATTTTATCACCCTCAATTTACACTGCTTGTGTCTCCGCTTCACTCCAGACTCCAAAGAAAAAATATACCCATCTGACCCCTTGTAACGCGTAATCTAATGTGTTACTATTTACAATCCAATAATCAGATTAAAATTACGTATCCAAGTTAAGTATTTGTGATTATTTTTAGAAAACACATATTGTTGCTTTCTTCTTTTTCCTTGGGTAGATGTAACACCAGCGACACAAACGTAAACGATGGAGGGAAAGGAGATGCACATTTTATACCTGATGGATGAATTTTTCATTGAGTGATCAAATTACTCTTTCAAAGTAACTATGCCATCCATGGCAATAAACTAACTACACTATAAATCATATGTGTGTAGACCTGATTTTTGATAAACAATATTATTGTTGTTTTTAGACCATTTTTAAGTAATAAATGTTAATGGGAAAAATGATAATGCAAGAACACAATCTGAAAGATCAGTAAACTTAAAATTATAATGAGCATTTAACACTGCAAATGGAAGGCATTTCAAATATCCAAAATAAATAAACAAAACGACAAATAAAATGAATTTTGAAGTCTTTGTAAATAAAATTTTCCTTCAAAAAAAGGTTTAGCTGAGACCAAAGCACCAACCTGAAAGCTCTTATCATACAGTTTTTTGTAGAAAGAACGAGAAATAAAAAGAGAAGTGATAAATCATGCCAATGGAAATGATTGAATTTGTTTTAATTTATCATGAGCACGGAGCTCAGTTCATTGTGCGCGTTGAAGCAGACATGCAGCGGCACCAGCTGACGCCGCCGCATGCGCAGCGTGTCGCAGCGCCTCGTGCATCTCTGGATCTTAGCAACTCGGTGCGGATCACGCGCACCGCTCTCCCAGGCGGCTCCAATGTAAACCTCAACTATAAACCTTGGGGCTGGTACAGTTTATGATCAGTTAACTCACACATTGTGATTAACATTAGAGTTGCTACCTGCAACTACCCTGGCTCCCTGGCTGGGCTGGCAGTTTTGGCGGGTCTGAATCGCTGCCAACAAAAAAACTCAGCTTCATCTCCAAGACGACGAACAAAATGTGTCCAGTTTTTGGCTTTTCCTTGCTCTCTTTTTTCCATCGTTCTCACTTTGCCGCTCCACTCCAATTCAAAAGAGCAGAACAAATTTTATGTTTTTTGAACAATAACCATTTTTGTTGCTAAGAGATGAGTATGTTTACTGGTAACCAAGTGCCACGAAGTGAACTTCAGATTTTTTTCTTTTGCAAAATTTGCTAAATGTCTTATATCTAATCAGGTAAGCATTATTTCGAAAGAGTTTATGTTTTATAAACTATATAACTTGTTAATTTGGTTTTAAGAGATAAGCGGGGTATTTTTCTGGTAACAAACTGCCACGAAGTCTAAATCAAGATTTTTACTTTTGTGTTGAATGTGTTTGATACATTTATGACCAATTACAAAAACAAAAAAAAACTATTCTGCAAAATTCACCAACTGCACAATTCTTGCTAGTGTAAAATAAGTGGTATTTCAAAAGAGCGGGAGAAACATTATATTTTTTATCAATAAGAATTTTTGTTGCTACGCTGTTAATCTGTTGCTAAGAGATGATCGCGTTTTCTGGTAACCAAGTTCCACAAAGTTCCACAAAGTAAACATCTAATTTTCACTTTTGCAAAATGTACCAACGATAAATTTCTTGTATCTAAGCTGATAAGCAGTATTTTGAAAGAGCGTATGTTTTATTAACTCTTATAATTAATTTTCTGTTAAGAGATAAGTAGGTTTTTTTTCTGGTAACAAACTGCCACGAAGTCTAAATCGAGATTTTGCTTTTGTGTTGAATTTGTGTTTTATAATATATCTACCACTAATGACAAAAAGAACAAAGTTTTCTGAAAAAATCACCAACTACACAATTGTTAAGTATAAAATAAGTGGTATTTCAAAAGAGCAGAAGAAATATGTTTTTTGAACAAAAACAATATTTGTTATTAATCTGTTAAGAGATGAGTGTGTTTACTGGTAACCAAGTGCCACAAAGTGAACTTCAGATTTTTACTTTTGTAAAAGTAAAAATCAAAAAGCAGAGCACAAACATTTCTAATGTAACTATTGCCCACATTAAAAGTAGGCTTTTTCCTAAAATAAGTTTTTTAGCTATTTTGTTTATTTATTAACCATGTTTAGCACACTGAATGGAGGAAGTCGATGTAAGACAACATGCTAGTTATAGCCCACATGCCACTGGCTGCATTTAGGCTAATATTACCATTATTCGATCGTGATATTGCCTAATGTTTTGTGATACCAAGTATAGGCTACAGAACAAAGACAGAAATATTTACAGAAAGAGATGTTTAAGCAGAATCATTGCAAAGGCAGAAATGAGAAAAAAAACACAATTTATCTTAAACTCCTAGAACTGGCTTTAATTCTTGAGTTAAAGGAATTCTATTAAAAAACAGAATCACCTGCTTCAAAAGCAGACTTAACATGTTCCTTTCTGTGAGCGCCCTATGTATCATCTGATATTGTTTGGACAGGTTCAGATCTGATATCACTTGCCTTGTTAAATTTCCTGTTCCTAGGTTCTCTGACAAGGCCCAGAAATTTGATAATGAGTCATATTTCTAAGTTTTAAAATGTTATCAGAAAGGTAGAAAGTTTGCAAATTACTTTTCTTACACTTTACAGTTATGCAGCACTTTGTGTTGATCTGAAGTAATCATCTTTGTTGTAAAATAACTTGGAATTTGTGGCTGCAACATTGCAAATGTTAGAAATAGTTATGGGATGTAAGCACTTCTGCACATCATGGTGCTTGTTAGAGAGCCCTAAATATTGTATGTTTGTTATTTCCCTCAGTTACTCACCATATACTGTTACAGAAACTCACAGTTTCAGTGTTGGGGTCACATTGTATTTGGGAAACGTTTGATAGTTGTGCACATAAGAAAAAAATAATGTAGTTTACTGCTAGGTGAAACGCTAGTTAAAATCAAACCTACTTGGAGATACTCAGACAATGTGCATATATATTTATTCATATTTATATAAATTCCCTACTCACGCTTCCGCAGGTGGACTCTTTCATCCACTGAGCTCGGGTCCTCTACCAGAGGCCTGGGAGCTTGAGGGTTCTGCGCAGTATCTTGGCTGTGCCTAGAACCTGACATTTCTGAACTGAGATGTCTGATCCTGTTCCTTGGATCTGTTTTAGCCACTGCTCCAGTTTGGGGGTGACTGCCCCGAGGTCCCCAATGACCACAGGCACAACCACAGGTCCCTGCGCTCCTCGGCCCTGTAGATGCAGGGTGAATCCTAGCAACCTGCGGCCTCTTTGCCGGGAACACCGAATGCCACCTGATGGTGTAGACCCGCCGATTTCTGCCAGGATCAGTTTGGTAAATGCCAGGTCGCTGCCAAATAAAACTTTCGTCATTAGGGATTTCTTTTCCTCTTATTGATTGGGTGTTTTATTAACAGAAACATGGACAAGTGGTTTGGTGACTCCAGCATTTTTAATTAACTTGTACCGCGGAACTGAGGCTATTTTAATGCACCAAGGATGTCAGGGTCCAGTGGAGGTATAGTGACTGTTTTTAAAAGCAATTTTACTTGTAAACAGTTGCCTCTGGCCTCGTTTAGTAGCTTTGAGATCAGCCTATTTGAACTCGGCAGCTCTCACACTCTGCTGTGTGCGGCGGTCTATCGGCCACTGAAGTACAACAAAAACTTTATAAATGACTTTTCTGATTTCCTGGCTGATATCATGCCAAGGTATGACCGAGTTCTCATTGTTGATGATTTTAATATTCATGTCTGTTGTCCTACTTCACCTATGGTCATTTCTTAATGTTATCGATTCTTTTAATTTTGTGCAGTCTGACTGGTGCTATCCATGAGCATGGTCACAGTCTTGATCTGGTTTTATCTTATGGTCTACCAGTTTGTAATTTAGTGATTGGTGACTCATTATTTTCAGACCATATGCCTGTTTTATTTGAGATAACGCTGTCCTGTGCTAAAGCTAAAGCACACGCTGCAGCTCGGTTCTATAGTGTTCTTAACCCTTCTACTGCTGGTCAGTTTTCTTTTGGTTTTAATCAATTTATTGGTGTATAAAGTGCTTCATAAATAAAGTTGGTATGGGATGGTATGGTACTGTGGTCTTCACCTTTCAGGTCTTTTCCAGTTCCTCCCTGAGGCCCTGGTATTTCTCCAATTTCTCATGCTCCTTTTTCCTGATGTTGTAGTCACTTGGTATTGCTACATCCACCACAACGGCTTTCCTCTGTTGTTTATCCACCACCACAATGTCCGGTTGGTTCGTCATTACCATTTTGTCTGTCTGGATCTGGAAGTCCCACAGGATCTTAGCTCGGTTATTCTCCACCACCTTTGGGGATGTTCCCCACTTTGATCTTCCAGTCCATATTCTGCATATGTTCCTGTACACTATGCCCGCTACTTGGATATGTCGTTCCATGTACGCTTTCCCTGCTAGCATCTTGTACCCTGCTGTTATGTGCTGGACTGTCTCAGGGGCCTCCTTGAACAACCTACACCTTGGGTCTTGTCTGGTGTGGTAGATCTGAGCCTCTATTGCTCTGGTGTTTAGGGCCTGTTCCTGAGCAGCCAGAATGAGTGCCTTTGTGCTGTCCTAGAGTCCAGCTTTTTCCAGCCATTGGTAGGATTTCCTGATATCAGCCACTTCAGTTATTTGTCAGTGGTTCATCCCATGTAGGGGCTTGTCCTCCCATGATGATACCTCCAGCACCTCATCCTCTGTTCCCCATTGTCTGAGACATTTATTGAGCACATTGTCTGTTGAGACTTTGTCCTTGGTGTATTTATGGATCTTGGATGTTTCATCCTGGACAGTGGCTCTCATACTCACTAGTCCTCTGCCTCTTTCCTTGCGGCTAGTCTTGGGGTGCTGGATTTGGGGTGGGACCCTCAATGCATGGTTAGTAGCTTCTGAGTCTTAACATCCGTGGTGTTCATCTCCTCCTTTGGCCAGCTAATTATTTATGTATTTATTTTTATTTCTAACAGACAGAAAAGACAATCAAGAAAGAAAAAAATAAAATAAAATAGAATGAAACAGACTACAGAAATAAGAGGTAAAACAAATTATTATGCCCAAGTGACAAGCAAATTTTATGGCGAGCGCCTGGTGGCCGGGCTCCGTGGGTAAGAGCCCGAAGAGGAGACGTGGGTCCCCCTTCCGATGGGCTCACCACCTGTCCGAGGGGCCAAAAGGGTCGGGTGCATTGTGCTATGGGCGGCAGCCGAGGGAGAGGACCCTGATCCTCGGCTGCAGAAGCTGGCTTTTGGGACGTGGAACGTCACCTCTCTGGTGGGGAAGGAACCGGAGCTAGTGTGCAAGGCTGAGAGGTTCCGGCTAGAAATAGTCGGCCTCACCTCGACACATGGCTCTGGTTCTGGAACCAGTCTCCTTGAGAGGGGCTGGACGTACTTTCACTCTGGAGTTGCCCACGGTGAGAGGCGCCGGGCTGGAGTGGGCATACTTGTTGCCCCCCATTTGGGCGCCTGTACATTGGGGTTCACCCCGGTGAACGAGAGGGTAGCCTCCCTCCGCTTACGAGTGGGGGGACGGGTTCTCAATGTTGTTTGTGCTTACGGGCCAAACGGCAGTTCAGATTACCCACCCTTCTTGGAGTCCTTAGAGGGGGTACTGGAGAGTGCCCCTCCTGGGGACTCCCTTGTTCTACTGGGGGACTTCAACACTCACGTGGGCAATGATCAACCGCTTTTTTCCGGAGCAGGAAGCAAAACTTCACAGCCGCGCTGTGAAGCCAGAAAAAAGCAATTGATCATCAATTGAGATTTCACCATTTTTAAAGCGGGCGAACCACGAGTAAACTTGAGCTTGACACATAGCGTCATCCTTGTAAGCGGTCTTCAACATTTGAACGGTTTCCGATGCTTTTTTCCCAAGCAGGAAGCAAAGCTTCACCCGCGCGCTGCTCATAGAACTTCACCATGAAGAAAAACGACGGCTGGACAAAACGGCTCTTACAAGAAAATTCACTGCGGGTAGATGAAACCTTCCACATCAATGCTGCTTGGCACACTGATTGAGAAGACGTGGTTGAACAAATACCTAGAGGCAGAATTGTGTACTACAAAAACTGCGCGTGCAGCAGCGTCATTCTGGAAACTTTTGGGTACCCCCTCGTACCTCCAACGAATAAGGCAAGTCCTGAGAAGCCAGCTTAATGGCAAGAGCAAGATCCGTGTAATAAACAGCTACTCACCACAGTAATCAGAGACCCTGCAGGAATAATCAGCTGGCCAAAGGAGGAGATGAAGACCACCGATGTTAAGACACTCGGAAACTACTGACCATGCATGGAGGGCTCCACCCCAAATCTAGCATTCTGACTAAACACGAGTCATAGGGAAGGTAAATAAGGCAGGTGATTCCTTGAGTTTTCTAAATTGAGGGAACCAAACCTTTTTAGAATCCTAAAGACCTTTATTGGAAATAACAAACTGTTCCACAAACAGGAGCCATAATACTGGATGGATAATAAATGACTAAAACTATATGATCATGTAAAAGGTTAAAATAAGATTCATAAATATATATGTATAGAAAACAACAAGGAAAATGACAAAACAAACCCTAATTGATTTCTATTTGCTTTTTCTCTTTCTCTCTGTCTGAGCCTCTCGTGGTACCTCTGACCTCAACTCTTTCCATCTGTCCTCCCATGGACCAGATGATGTCCCTCCTACAAAACCAGCCGATGAAAATGATCGAGAAGATCTGAAGGATCAAGAAGACAGAAAAGACCTCCATCACCTCCAGGGGACAACTGTCAGTCTCCTGTTGGGCATCCTGTTGGGCTCCTGAAAACTGTGTGAGACTGAGCTTTAACAAGCTCCGCTGGTCTGCTGTCCAGTATCAGCGTAGAGGAACAAAAGCTAAACATGCTTCAGAGCTGCGAGAGAAGACGACTCTGAACTGTTGACGCTTGTTTCATCTGTGGACAACATGGACATTTCCTGAGGGACGATCTGGACAACCCAAAGATCCAATACCAGAACCAGTTGGACTGACAGGAAGCCAGAGGAGAGAGATGGGGGAGGATTTGGCTGGAGCAACGCCGAGACCGAGTGGGGGAGAGGGGTGAGAAGGAAGGAACAACATGAATCCACATCAACCACTGTGAAGGACGACCTCTCTGTAATGTCCATCTAGATTACAACTTTAAATCTGAAACAACAGAGCAACAGAGTGAGCAGCAAAACTTCACTTTACCAAGTATCAAGTACTTCAACTTTTGACACCAAAGAGGACAATGTCCAGAGCAACAGCTAGTTTAGATGTTTCTGAAGTTTTGTTTTGTTGGGTTTTCTAGAAAACACATGAAATTGGGTAGCTTAATTATGATCATTCTTAGTTGTTTGACTCCTAAGGATGTTTAAAAGTTTAGAAATTCATTCTTCTAGACATAAGAGAAGTCCATTTAAAATTAACTTTAATGTGTGTAAAAGACTCATGTGTTGTCTCTGCCTGACAGAACTTTCCATCCAGAATTGCTTCATGATTGATTGTCCTACACGCTCTCTGTATTGTGCATAATTCATAAATAAACCTGATTGAGTGATTTTACCTGAACAGTGCTTGATAAGTTTTTTTCCACAACAATGGACAAAAACATTAAAGGCTCTCAAGTAAAAGGCGTGGCAGTTTTAGCTAATGTTGGACCCATGAGCCAATGCTAACATTAGCATATTAGCCTGCAAAGACTTTTATGCGTCATCTTTTCCAAGAAAAATTAACCTGTAACCATATATGCGAGTAGTAAAGGCATACATGGCACATGAAAATATGCTGAAGACGAATAACTCACCTTTAAAGAAGCTCTGTTTCTTCCAATGGAAGCTTCCCGCACTTTACTGCGCACCGCTGAGCTGAAGCATTCACTCCAGTGACAAAAATAGTCAAATCCAGTTTACTCAAAATAATGTAGTCTTGTACTTTTCTCAGGTCAAACATGTACATTGCTCACATTACTTGAGTTGAATAAACAATTTAGTGAGACTTGAGTAAAGCATACAAACCTAATTTAAGTAAGAATAGGTATTGCCTTTTAGAGTGTTCTAGGCAAGGGCGTAGGAACGAGTCTGTCATTGGGGGCGATGCATATCGGAAACCTGACAGATCAGTAAATATTTTGAGCAGAAATGTCAAACAATTATGCCATCATCACATCAGTAATGCGTTACTCTAATCTGACCCTTGTTTCAGTAACAAGCATTCTAACACGTTACTATTTACAATCCAATGATCAGGATTTCAGAAAGAACACTCACTTTAGCATTTACCTCACAACTAGCAAGCTACATACTCTGGTAGCACAGACAGGCTACCAGATTCTGATATATCTTATTGGTCAAAAGACATTTGATTATTGGTCAAAATGCACTGATATAAATTGACTTGCAGTTGAACTGGTTCTACTTCCTTCTAAAACCAAAGTAAAAAACAAATAATAAAATAGGACTCGGCAGTTTTAAACTCAATACAGCAGTTTGACCAACAAAAATAAAATCTAAAAAACAAGTTTTGTTCTTCTTGAACAACTCTCTACATCAGTGCAACAGTTTGATCTACAAAATAAATAAAAATGATACTTTTCACGTCTGACACCTTAGCTCCTCACTGTTAACTCAGTATCACTTTCCAGCCCTGCATTCAGTAACTTACCAAACATGAGTCATAAAAAACACTGAAGCAAAAAGCCTAAATGTTTTTATTCTCCTGTAATTTTTAGCCGCAAACAAAATATCTACAGATATGTGTTTCTGTCTCTGCCTCCCTCTGACTCTCTGCAACCTGATGTTCCTGCATGGATTTATGGATTTACAACAGACACTACAGTAATTTACAGGATCAGAATGTGAACAAAATATAAAAAGTATGTTTTTATTATATAGAATGAGAATTTAAACGACTTCATTTTCAGATGTATACATTATTATACATCTCAACTCTATTTAGTTTGTAGCAAAAATTTTCACTAATTTATTTTTAAACCTCTCCTCAAACACTTTTCTTATTGTCTCATGTAATTAATATAATTAATATAATTAATTAATATAATTTTTATATCTTCACACTCTGAAACTCCACCTGGCTCTCCTATGCCTGATCTGCTCCTCTCATAATAAAATAATTTAGCTTATTTAAAAATTAAAAACAGTTCATACATATTTCACTACACTAAATGAAGACCTCACCAGAGCTTCTTCACCTTTCTTCAACATCATTCTAGCACTGCTGTTCTCCTAAATATCTAAATAATATAATATAATATAATATAATATAATATAATATAATATATAAATACACATTAAGTGGTCAAGTATGATCAGGTGTGGCTCACTTATAAAAAGGCTCATTTCGCTGCTTTTTCAGTTTCATTCTAAATCATTGTGACTAGACTAGCTAACTTTTAAACAAAGTTAGCAGTAAAATTTTGGACATGTGACTATTCCAGAATTAAAACGGCTTAACCAGAAAGATTTAGTTCTATATATGAAAATAAACTGACAACAAGATGTTATAAACGAGCGATATTCATGGCAAAATTCCTGACAGATCGTTTACCTTATTCAAACTGAGTTTCTCTGACCCCGTCTGCTGCTGCCTTTATTCTGAGCAGTTCAGAGGGGGGGGGAGGAAGCGCTCTGCTAATGCGCTGTTGTGGGCCTTCAAAATAAAAGCATGCGAGCGGAATATTTTAGAATTCTTCGCAACTGAGGTGAAATTATTGGGGGGGACGAATGTGACTCTCTTCAATATTGGGGGGGACATGTCCCCCCCGTCCCCCCTGCTTCCTACGCCTATGCCCATACAAGGGATGGACAATAAATCAATATCAATGTATGTCACAACAGACACACGATCAATGTCAATAGATAATACATCTGATATAATATTCAATATATAGAATATCCACTGAACTCTGATCCAAAACTGCATAACTTTCAGTGAGTTGCAGGCAGAGGAAAGGCTTTTACTGCCCTACCTCTCACTGTGAGCAAAGCAAGGTGGGCAGCATCAACTAACTCACTCTTTGGTTAACTAGCAACGATATATTGAGTAACTTACATCATTTCAGATGTTTCCACCATGCATAATAACGGTATAAAACCAAACAACGGCATTGAGTGAAAACTCTGGATGAAACAAAGTTGCTAGCAACGTATCAGTTATTTAAAACTCAACAAAAAGCTACATTTGCTCAAAACACAACATATATGAATTTATTTATTTCCATATTCATATATGTTGTGCTCGGAGCACCTAAAGGAATTGCAGTAGAGCAGTGTAAGGGGTAACGCTAAAAAAAATGTATTCTGATGTAACGCTTGGTTGGAGAGACTGCAGTGCTAAGGCTTGTGTGCTAATGTGGATCAGATCCATCTAACCTGAATATTGACAGAAATTCAGCATTTCGTCTTGTAGTTTATGGCAAAAGTGATCATTCCCACAATTGGTGCAGGGCAAACGTTAATGCAACGTTAAAGGGTAGAGTGTCTGCTTTTAGGTCTCCAGGTTCCAGCAGCCACATTTCTTCTGACCTCTTTGAATAAATTGCTATATAAGTCACCAGTTTATGAACTCAAACTAAAACTAGAGATTTTGCCATCACCATTTTTGTCATGGATTTCCATTTTGTTATGAACTGATGCTTTGGTGTGGTGTTCCATACATAATGTCATCACTCAGCAGCAACGTCCCGTTCTCAGCTGCCTTGAGCAAGTTTTTTTTTTTTTTCTCTCCACATTTCTTGATTTCAGGTTGGAAAATGTATACGGTTATTATGAACTACAAGCTGAACATATTTGAAAAAGAAGGGGTTTTTAAAACTCTTAGATTTTCTCCTTATGTAATTATGGATTGTATGGGGTCAGAGAGTGGACATCGGTAGTTCAAACAATCACACAGGTACGCTGAGCTTCCAATATGTTTCTAAGTGTGGACGACCTTAAAAGACCAAATGCATGCTCTCTTTATAATAAATGGCTGTTGAACAAGAAACATGTGTGGGCTGCTTAACAACTGCCAACAACTGTAGACTCATCAAAGTCTGCACAAGGAAATGAACATACACAAGGACCGTACATTAACTACACGTAGGTGGAACACCAGAGTCCGGTGCTAAATGGATTAGAAAGGGCATCTAAATAACCCAATACCGAGGTCATGTTTAGAACTCTGCAGCAGTATTAAGAAAAGCACAAGAAAATATTACGGTAGAGCAAAAGAGAAACCAACATCGTACTGAAAAATCTATTACTGTAAAGACACATTTCAAACTGATTTGAACGGTATCAACAGTGAGATTAAATATTTATCAAGGAAACAACATCTCACACATCCTAAGCAGCTTGTCAGCGAAGACAGACAGTGTCTGGCATAAACTCTGCATAGGACATCTTTGACTATTGTGACTAAAATATGGAGAGTGGCAGCAAATCCCAAGGGAACGAAAGATAGCCTGGAGTCATGCATATAAGTGCTGCTGCTGGAAACACCCCCACCCAAACCCCACCCCTTTCACCCATCGTTTCTACTGCAGGGAAGTGGTTGGTTTTCGCCACTCTTATTTCAGTGAATAATTTAAGTATCATTTATTTATGCTTTCAGGAATCACATATTGTCACCTTCCTAAAATAATGGGCTTGGGTCATTTTTTGCCAGTCAATTTTGGCAAAAATTGACTTAGGCCATTATTTTAGGAAGGTGATGGTATGAGTTTACGAAGTGTAGCATACAGGTAAAACATGTAATGTGTAGATCAATAATTTGTATGACATTTCAGGAGTCTAGACTATACAATTATTTTATGTTTTTGATTTTTTTCTGTACTTGTGAAACAGTTTTATTCTAAAATATATTCTAATATAGTATTATACAATGTAAGATCTGTAAAACAAATTTTCCCAAAACTATTAACATATTAGGTTGTAATCTGATGTTTCAAATGAACTATAAACAGCCCCAGATAATTACCCTTTATTTCAGAGGTTGACTGCAGTGTGACAATATAAGTCTTTGTTAGTTATTCCTTAATAAAACTATCAAACATGTTGTGTTTTTAATTTGAGTATATGTATTAATTGGGGAAATTACTCAATATTAAAATGACTGTAATTTAACTAATCTGTCGGTGCTACAACCATTTTCACTCCTGCAGTTCACGCTTTGCACCCAAAACACAACACTGCTTCTTCTTTTTCTTCTATAACATTTCAAAGTTCAAGGACGCAGGGATCTCTGTACATGATCTCTACAACATTCAGAAATCGGGGCTCTCTATTTTGCCCTTTTCTCTTCTAAATCTATGGGGTTTATCTTTGGAAAATGAGATAGCCTGGACAGAAGGTTGATCTGGAGTCTAAACCTCTTCCGTACTAATTTGGTCATATGTCTTGGTCCTTATCCTGAGAATTGGTTGGCACCAAGACGGATTTTTTTTCTGCAGTTCTTAACTTTGAGCTTGTGATTAAAAATAATATATTTATTGATTATCCTCAATGATGCTACATGATGCCAAGATAAATATGGGTCATCGTCCAGCCTTGTTTGTCGCAATTCTAGGTGTATTCATTTTTAAAAATATTGCTCTGACTGTAGGAATGCGCACGTTTAAGGATGATGAAACTGAATTGCAATCATTTCATGATGAACAAAGATTAACAAGCAGATTTGTCCCACTTAAATATGTTCTCTTGTATCTTCCTTTTTAAAGAGTGGCTAAGTAGAATGAGCTATATTTATGCCAAATGCAAAACAGGATCTTGTATTATTTGGATTAAACTTTAAAAATGTAAGTTATAACCTCCATACTTTGTTAAAAACATATATTACTATGCAATTTCTTCCTCCCACAAAATAAATGGTCTCAAACCAAAGGCTGGATTAACACTTGAAGTGAAGAATAAATATATTGCAAAACCCTTTTTACGTAGATTTACAAAGTGTACCATCTGCTGAGGGTGTTTGATAGGAATCTTGCACAGTAATAATTACCAAGATTTAATGATCATACATTTTATTACCTTCATGTGATAATACTGATAATGTTCTAAAATGATAAAAGATGAGACTTAAAGGGATCTTTAGCTTTAATACTTCAAAGGATTTATTAAAATTAAAAGGATGTGTGTGTCAGTCGTTTTGAAAAATAATAAGAAATCTCTCTGCTGACAGGTGACTTCCTCTGACAAGTTTCACCCCGGCCATGCTTTAGCTTTGTCCTTCATGATGAGCTGCAGATATCAACACAGTCTAATGGTTGCAGAACAAAATTATATTTCTAAAAATAATTATTGCGAGAAATAAAAAACACAGTGCTAAAATGTTGAGAGATGAAGAGCTTTAATTTAAAACTCAGTATGTTCCAATTTAAAAGAAACGAATTAAACAGATGGTGATTTGAAGAGTGAAATAATGTTTGAGACAAAAATCACGCATTGCACAAAACTCCAAGCAGCCTGAATAATGTAGTTTGTCTCTGTGTTACTGTGCACGTTGTCAATTCGTTGCACAAGAAACTGTTTATTTAATCCAAGGAGAAGCATATTAATGAGATTTCCACAACTCCTCTCCTCCGAACGGAAGAAGAAAAAAAAAAAAAACTTCAGACAACTCTTTACAATTAGGTCTAGCAGTATAAATCCTTTGATTTTTGCTTCCTGCAGCCAACAGCAATATGGGGACAGAGTATTTAAATCATTTTCAAAAGAAAAGAAATTTAAAAAATAAATAAATATGAGGAAAAACATTAGGGAATGAAAGACCTACCGTCAAATCTTTTATGTCTGGAGACAAATGTGCTTCTCAACGTGTGACTGGTTTCATCAAGCAGATTTTCAAAGTCCAGCTTGCTTTGCTGACCAAATCGGTCTTCCATTTCTTGGGTACAACAGGTGTGTTCATAGGTGCAAACACGCAGATCTTGTCCTGCAAAAGGAAAACAAACAGAAGTGTTTTTTTTATATTACTGCTGCTGATTTGATAAAAAACAACACACAGATAACGCTTGACCAAGTTGAAGTAAAAACACATACTGTCTAACGTTCCCAGATTACTCCCAAGTAGTTGGGATTAAAAAGGAGGATGTCCTATGCTGATAACTGGGGTGTTCAGTATTTGATCTAATTTGTTTTTACAGTAAATTTAATATGAAGCAAATAATTCAGACCTTTTATAATGAGCTCTATAGTGGCTCTGGTCCACAAGACCTTTATTTATGGCCCTTCAGATGCCTTTACAGCATGAGTGAATTTGATTAAATCTGCTTTAATTCAATGTACATAATTAATAAGACACGCTCAGTAATTATGGTCCGACTGTTGCCTATGTAAATTACACAATCTTTAGAAATTAAACATATTTTTAATCAGAGACAGTGAATGAAGTCGACTTATTTTTGAAAAATAAACTGATTTGTGCAGTCAAATAAGAGAATTAAAATAATGTGGTGACATGAAAGTAAATGATGTTTATGGTGTTTATTATTAAATTTTGCCTCTGGTGAAACAGATGAAATATTGTTTTAAAATATCCTCCCATAGTACATAATTGATGTAACCGTGGAAGTACTCAAACTAATGAAAACTTTATGACCCTTATAATTTCATTTTCATCAGTGGCCAATAAAAGAGAAGACACAGATAATCCAAACTCTGCCCGACAAAATTCATCCTAAAACTGTAGCCGGCTTCACTTTTGATGATTTTAGAAATGGCGTGTGCCGCCTCGTACTCGGTGACCTCAGCGTGCAGCTAAACAAGATCAGCTGATGCATGCACCCTTTTCGGCTCCATCTCATGATCATCATGACAGAAATACTTCCAATTTCATAATATCACAAATCATGTGATGGCACACCGTGGAGCGATCCTTTCGCAGTTGAAATCTAACTCAATGTTACAACACAAGTTGGGCCTAAAATTAAGGCAGACCTACGTGCTTGAGGGCACGCTATTTTTAGCAATCAATATTACACAAAGCAGAATTTAGATTCAATATTCATGAAGCCAAAACAAAATAACAGTACTTTTTTTTTTTGAAACCTCATTTACAAACCGTAATATGGCAATGTGAGGGGGATGTTTGTGTTAATAAATGTGTGAACAGTGCAATGAGGAAAGGCGTGAGACTCGATGGCAAAAGGGATTTGCATAAAATTAAAGCCTGGCAGTTCAGCTGACTACTGTACGCTCGATAAAATAAAACTGAATCTTCACAGAAAACTTAAAGTAAAGTGCTGCTCAGTTATTATGGTTGTGTATCGCTGCCGTATAGCCTTTATGATAAGTATATAAAATATGCTGCCTTCTTTGAGAATGGCTTTTGCTGAACAATGAGCAGAAAATATATTTTCAATACAGCAAACACTAAATAATAAGCCCAAGAGCATAAAACGTCTTTAAGACAGAAAGCCTGAAATATTGAAAATATGAAACATAAATAAATCACACTTTGCCTTTTTGTAGAAGTTTTACAATATACTTTTTCTGAAATTAAAAGAGGCTTTTGAGTCAGGTTCACAAAGAAAGACAGCACTGCCATAAAGGGATGATGACGTTCCATCTGTGCCAATCCTTGAGCCATGCGACTCTGTATCACTGGGTTGTTACCTTTAAAATAAATATATATATTTATTTTTTATGAGTTGTCGCTTATTGTCAACAGAAAGAGTAAAGAGTGACCAGTTTTGGTACACAAATTCTATTTTATGCAGGAAAAATGCGACATTTTTGTGGAACACAGGTAAGGAAGATGGATTCCCACGAAGAAACGTGTCTCTGTTCAGATCAATTTTGGCCCCAAGATTATGAAACAGTGTTAAGTGTTTCAAAGTGTAACAGATGGAGACATATCTTAGCACATGCTTTGACTGATACAAATATCCCAGCAAAAAAAAGTCAGGCCAAAGTTGGGAATAAGGCTGTGGTACATGAGCATTATGTTTAACAGGAAGGAAAATGCCTTCTAATATAGAAGATTTTACCTTTTATAACTTCTTTGCCTAAACAAAATGTCTGCTTGTGTTCACAGCTTGCATAAAACCAATACCCTTTTCTCTCAAAACAATTGCTAAGAAGGTTTAGCCACATTAATTATTTACAGTTTTTCTCAATGTTTGACCCAAAAGAACCAGCTGAAGTCTGGTTGAATATTAGTGCGTTGACTTTGCTTCTAGGGCTGTTGTAAACGATTATTTTAGTAATCGAGTAATCTATAGATTTTTCTTATGATTAATCGAGTAATCGGATAAAAACAATTATGAAATAAAATATTGGTAAATCTTCCATAACACCAGTGTTATGAACATCAGTCTATTTTTTCCACATTTGAGCTTCCCTACCAGCTACTTTTTTGTAGACCGGGGGAGCAATTGGGATATTTACGGCTCCTCCGTTCAGAAACTCACCTACCAGCCATGTTCCGCCTCCCGTTTGTTCAGACCGGGATGATATAAGTTTATTGTGCGGTTCGTCCGTAAAGCTGCTCTTACCCTGTAAGCATCAACCCTCAGCCGCCCGCCGTGTTCAGTCTCTCCGCTCACCTGTATAAATCCTCCTCAGCTTCTTCCCGCCGTTCAACCAGCAGCTCCGGAGCAGAAAGTCTGCCTAACTCTCGGCATCGCGCCGGTCATTTTAAGGATGTTTATTGGTCCCACAAAAACAATGAAAACCCGGAATTATCACCAATCAGTAAAATCCCCACAGGCCGAACTTGAAGATTGGACGTTATGCCGCTAACATGTAGCTTCCGTCAACAACTCAGAGGCGGAAGTCAGAGCTCCGCTCAACGCAAATAATGTTCCGGCTGAAACACGGTGCGCTAAATGATAAAACATAAATTAACGAAGCTTCAAGGCAGGTCAATTTTCCTCGAGGAATTTTAATAATCGAGGTACTCGAATCACTCGAGGAATCGTTTCAGCCCTACTTGCTTCTATTCAAAACTACTGTGTAGTGCAGGAGTCTTCAAACCCAGTCGTCAAGATTTACTGCCCTGAAGGATTTAGATGCATCCCTGCTCCAAACACAGTTGAAACAAAAGAATGAAACGATACTAGACCTTTAAGAGGTAATTCAGTCATTTGATGCAGTTGCGTTGGAGCAGGGATGCATCTAAAACCTACAGCAGATCTTGAGGACCAGAGCTGGATACTCCGGGTGTAAAGTAATCAAGCCACTGCATGTATCACTGATTCATTTCTGCGCAGTACAAATGCTGGTAATGTCCTGTACTTGCACTTTAGGACTTTATCTTTGATTCCAAAGCGTTTCACACTACAGTCAGTCAATCACACACTGACAGTGGCAAGCTACTGGATAGTAGCCACAGCTGGGGCAGTCAGACAGAAGCAAGGTTGCCTTGCACCGGTGTCATGAACTGACAACGTTCTACTAGTAGATCTTATATGTATAGTGCAATATTTATTGGTAGCCATCATAGAAAGTGAATCTCATATATAATATAGATTCATCAACCTTGAGGTGATATATTCCAAGTCATTGTTTCTTGTAATTTTGATTTTGGCTTACAGATAATGAAAACCCCCATTCAGTGTCTCAGAAAATTTGAATACTGTGAAAAAGGTCATTAATGGAAACTTGTGGTGTCACATCCTAATTAGCTAATTAACGCCAAAAACCTGCAAAGGTTTCCTGACCCTTTAAACAGTCTCTCTCTCTGGGTCAGTAGGCTGCACAATCATGGGAAAGACGGCTGACTTGACAGACGTCCAGAAGACAACCATTGACAACCTTCACAAGCGGCGAGCCACAAAAGGTCATTGCTAAGAAGTTGGTTGTTCACAGCGCTCTGTGTCCAAGGATATAAACAGAAAAAGCGAGTGGATAAAAGAAGTGCGGTAGGAAAAGATGTGCCAGCAACAGGCAGAACAACAACAGATTTGAGAGAATTGTTCCCGCAAAATCCATTCAAGAATTTGGTAGAACTTCACCAGGAGTGAGCAAAGGCTGGAGTCTCTGGTTTAGTGAAATTCATAGCCATTGCATCCATCTACCAGGACTTTCTAGAGCACTTCATGTTTCCCTTTGTTAATAAACTGCATCCATATGCTGATTTTATTTCTTTGTAGATGGAATTGTTTTATACACATCTCCCTGAATCTGTATCAATCGATTATCATCAGTTATGTGAAACAAAAAAAAAAAAAGAACACCGTATAACCTAGTGAATAGGTCCACAGGATGTAATTACTTTTAAAGACCATCTTTAGACTCATACTAAAATTTCTGAAGGTTTCTTTTTATTATTATTTCTGGTAAAACATCCTAAAGATAAAAAATGAATTAAATATTTGACGAGAAGGGACATACCTCTAGATTTTACCCTAATATAGCTGCAGGGCCCAAAGATACAAGGTGTCAGATACTCAGAGATAAGGTCAATGCAAAGTAACATATAACACTAACAACACTTAATATGACTCATAAGGTAAAAGCATCAAGATCAGACAGTGACTGTCACTGGATGAGACAGATGTAGGGTTTGGTGGAGGTTCATTGATGGCTCATGTGAGTTTGAAGAAGGAAATTAGTACAGACAGCTGTTCGTAAGGATGACCCAGTTAGAATAGCTGAATGATTTCAGCTAAAAAAAAGGGGACAGAAAATCATCTCAAATACCTGCTGCTGCAGATAAAGAAGAGTGTAGCTTTCAATAACCTTTAGGCAGTTTCTTTTTACGTTATGTAGCTCTGCTTATGTTCCCGTTTTCAAATGTTCATATTTTTAGATTCAATAAGATTTAAATTGACTCAGAGCATTGTGCTTGTTCTTTCTGAAAATTAATCCTGGAAAATGTAGTTTGCATTAAATGGCTGTTGCACAGGCAATGTATGATGTAAATGTTGACTTATTGGTACTGTTTAACAAAGCAAATTAAATTTCCTCATAAGTGTAACCCATTTAGTTTTTGCAGAAGATGTTTCATAAAGTTGGAGCAAACAGAGAGAGCGATATTGGAATATTTGTTTCAACACAATTTCTCTGCATCATCCAGAACCAGGTTCTCTCATGCTTTCTTCTAACCTTACAGAGTATCATCTCAATGCTCCTCCTCCAACTGTTGCTATACACAACCACTGATGAGATTTATTCTACACAACAAGCACTTGACAAGTTTATCCCAATAAAAATAATTGTATTAATAAGGACTAATTCTTACTAAAATGAAATAAAGGATTTCCAATCATTTTGCTGAAGCCTCTACTTTTAGGCAAAATAATGAACAATTGTTACAGATAACATTGTAGGTATAATATTCAGTTATATCAAAAGCAAATATTTGTTGCTTTTCTGTTGGAAGGCATTTAAATCACGTCAATATCTACTGGGGCAATCTCATAACGCTCCATGTTACACATCCTGCTTGGCTGACGGGCTGAAAAAGCAGGCGAAATTGCCTAAACACATCGAGCAAAGTTAAAATATTACTAACAGATTTGTTGCCAAAAGGAGCAAGGACAGATCTCACCAGTGCACCCTTTCTGTTGAATATTGTCTCTTCAAGGGAATGTCAGGAAGAGTTAAAAAAAGAAAAAAAAACAAGTCTACATTGATAATAACTCGGTGTGCTCCAGCAGTCTCAACAGAGCAAAACATTACTTAAAAATAAGCCTGTTGTACATCAACATATGGGAAGAAGCTTTCAAGGGACTTCAGCACTCAGCAAAGTGCCCTGACCTTCCAGACAAGGTTAAAACAGCACTGTGGCCTCGAAGATAATCCATCTACTGAAGCACAGAACACACATTGGTAACGGGCTGTGCGGTTCACAGAGCTAACTGAATACAAATACTCGCATTGATGTCATGTACAGTTTTAAAGGCAATTTCCTTTGCAAAAGTAGAATCAATATGCAATTTTTTTTTCCAAGTTATTACTTTTAGCCCTCTCAACCAGCTTAAGTCATTCAGTTAATATGCTACAACACAAAAAAAAAGCCCAAATCAGCTTTTACAAAGTGCACTCAGCTCAAAACTTGTTCATATCAGCTTGGTTTACAATGAGAGAATTGATTTGCTCTGAGTTGAGTTAATAGCAGCAGCAAATTGAGAATGAGACCTGTACAGTTTGTATCAAATTTGAAATAAACTTAAACTTAGGAGTAACTGTGTGTGTCCCCATTGATACGTAAAAGATTTGATCTGTTGAGTCAAGTCTATTTGTGTAGAGCGTTTCAGAAACAAGACAGCTCAACGTGCTTTACATCTTAAACATCACGCAGTCGCCAGCTGTGAAACAAACAATAAACATTACATTTTGTCAAATGCCACCATCAAATATGTTGATCAATGTTCCAATTACTGCTGATCAAAGGCAACTCTGAAGAGGTGGGTTTTAGCTGTGATTTAATGGAACGCTGTTTCATCTGTTTGCAGTTTTTCATCACACCGCGAATAAATATATTGTGGTTTGTTTACAGCTTTCACTATGAGTTGGTTTTAATATCTTAAAAGTAATCGTGCGACTCTTCTCGTCACGCGAACTGTGACAACCTTTCAGGGGCGTTGACAGCAAGTTGTCAAATTGCATTACATGTTAGAATCCATGGCAATAATAATCTTACCAAGTCTAAAGTGGACATGGGGGAAATCACTGGATATGTGGATCCCCCCAAAAAAAGCATGAATTGTCTTACCCAAAAGCCTGCCATCCCTCTCTTTCCTGCTGATTTTGTCCTCCTACCCTTATTCAGTGAGATCAATATTAGAGCTTTCCTCTTTAATTTGACAGATGGGTTCCTCAATAGTGTCTGCAACTAGAGAAACTAGCAGAAATGCAGCAGTGAGAGATGTTGTAGTCGATCTCCAGTCAATAATTCTGTAATTTTCATAATTCCTCATTGAGATCTAAAAATAGAATTAATAACCTTTAATACAAGTTTATTTCAGTAACACATTTCACTAGGTTAAACACATACAGATTGGTTAACCTCATCAGAACGCATATTTGAATTTATTTTAGTCCTTTATAAGGAGGAACACAATCCTGCACACTACTAGAGAAACCATCTTAATATTTTTGTTGTGAAAGTAGATTTTATTAGTTACCCAGTGATGAAGTTATGGCATAGCTTTAAACCTTTGTGTTTCTTTAATTTATGTCTTTTCATTCAAAGAGGGGGGAAAAACATGACAATCCAAGGAGGCTGGAAGGGGTTTTCAAACACCATTATCAAAACAAAATGTTTTCCCAGATAAATTGTCTACATTTTTTTTAGCAAAACCAAGAATAGTAGCTGAAGGGAGTTCCAACTAATGGTCTCATCTCAAAGCTGGCCTTTGGCAAGTCATTCAATATCAAAAGGACAGTAAGGCTGAAACAATAGGCCCAACATTCATTGTCTATTTGTCCATGACTAACAGAGCAGAGCAATGCTTCCCTTTGCTCTGATCAATGTGTTTAACATTCATACTGAGGAGCAGATCCTACTTCTATTAACATATTAATACCAAAGCAGCAGCAGATTTAATGCATACTAATGTTTTACCCCTTTTCCTCCAATGGAGCAAAGCTATAAAAATGTATTTATTATTTTAATTTTAATGAAACATGGGTATTCATGCTCTCAGGCATTCATTAAAACCAATGCAAAATGTCATAAAACTCTGTGATCACATCCTGTCACTTTTACATCTTAAACAGTTCAACTGACGTCAGCCAGCTTATTATCAATGCAAAGGGAACCCTAAAAGAGATTTAAAAGAGTTGGCTTTCTTTCAGTGCTCTAAATTGGATCTGGTTGTCATGTTAAGTGGTAAAGGTTAAAATGACACTACATAAATGAATTTAGCTGGGTAGAATTACCTGCTATTCACCAGATATGCGTAAACACACACACTATCAGGTGCCAGGAGATACTTATATCAAGTTTGTCAAATTCGACAAAAAAAAAAGAAGACGGGAGAAAAATAAATATCGATAAGAATAATAATCACCAGCAAGAATGTAACACCTTGTCAGTCTGGAATATTAGGAAAATTGATCTTTCTGTAGGTTCTTACCAAGAGGCTCCACAATCCCAAAAGTTTAGCAGCAGAGTCTCTTAAAGTAAAACTTTCTTTTTTTTTTCTCGAGTTTAATAGGTGGACCACCACCTTAAACCATTGGATGGACATAGTGGAGGAAATTCACAAAATGGAGACATTTACATAGACAGCAACAAACAGTAGCTGAAGAACTGTGGGAAAAATAGACATTGGTTAGAAACCTTTACAGGAACTAAACACATTAAGGAACTAACACATTAAGATTGTAACAAGATGTCACCTGCACTCAGTCTGTTTTCCTTTTACTATGCATGTTTGTTCTGCATTATGTAACAAAGGAAAATAAAAATCATAAATTAAAAAAAAAAAGTTACTGGAGTCTTAGAGAATTCTCTTAGAGCTTGCCTTACTGCTTGGAGGTGGCCGTGGGAGGATCTAAAGAAGAATATGTTCTATTTATAAAGTCAAATTAAAGTGGTGTAATTAGACTACATGAGTAATGTAAAAATCTGGTTCATTTTTAACTTTTTGAGGATTTCCTCATCATATCAGAACCTGGAGTTATCTAAATATTGTTGAAAAATGTACTTTTTTTGTGTGTCTTAGATCACTTCTGTGTTTGTAGCTGGAGCAAGAACTGCTGTGACCTGATGAAAAACAGGAGCAAGCTCCTCCTGTTTGCTCAACTTTTGCATGTATTTAGTGCAATCTGCTTTGTGAATTCATTGGAGAAAATAAATTAAATAGTATGCAGAGTGGTTCTTTAAAAAGGACTTTGAACTGCACTGGGAATTCTCCATAATAAGGATTAGGTGGACGGTCATTTTAACGTAGTTCCTCTTAGTACTATGTAAATGTCTTACCTGTACGCGGTAAGACAAAATCCCTCGTCACAGAAAACTTTTATGACATGTGCTTTCCTATTTTGATCTTCCTGATGTATCTACAGTGAAAAGGTAGGACATTCAGAAATCCTACTGAATATGATTTAATCACAATGTTTCAACTGCATTTTTTAACATTTAAAGGAAGCAATACCAATATTTGATTTTGTTGATTACAGAATCAAAATGTTAATTTTTCATAACATTTCTCAAGGTACTAACCCAAGCTACCTCATAAGTGTCATCAGTCACACGTTCTCCACACCTGGGTTTGTTTTTGAAGTTCTTTGCTGTGTAAAATTAAAGTGATATTTATGTGTACCTCATGACATTGTGACAGGGGTGTACTGTGTAAATAATCTTGTGACTCAAGTTGATTCAAAGTGTCCTGTGCATAAACTAGCAAAGGTAGGCCACCTCTCTGAAGTATTCCTCAGAGTGCGTGGCCGAAGAGACTCGCAGCATATGGTCTCTGCCATCTGCTGTGTCCCTTGGTCCTCCCTGACAAGCCTTTTATGGAGTCACAGTTGAAGCCACTCTCAGCCCTTATAAGATCAATGTTGGGGGTATGAGTCCAGCTTTCCTCTTCTTTCCAAGATCAATTAGCAAGGATATAAAGCTTTGGATTTAGTCGTTTTTGTTTTACTTCTATGTTCTGAATTCAATATATGGCTCAGTATTTCTTTCAAATATTTTCAGTCAGTAGGTGATATCTCTCACCCATTACATTTTTACAGGAAGCCTCTGGTTGCTAAGTGAAGAGCTGCAAGCAACCTTTCTGCTGATGATGAGCCAGACTTGTGCAGTGCCACAACTCTCTTCCTGATATCTTGGCTTGTTTCCTTTGCTCTTCCCATTGTGTCAAACAAGAGAGAAATGTGTTTCGGGTTTCAGGTATGACATCCACAGGTGTGACTCTAATTAACTCAAATGTGACACTTGACCTATAGAAGTTTCTGGAAGGAAACTCAAAAAGTTTGACCCAAGTCATATATTTTAAAAGACTGTTATCCCTGTTACTTAACCAAATGTCTTAACCAATCTGCGCTTCCATTACACCTATAAAATGCCACCGGATGCTGCCTCTATGCCACGGCACATTGATGCAGTAATTCATGGAAGAGGAGGCCCAACCCAGTATTGGGTGCATGGAAATATACATACTTTTCAGAAGCCTGACATTTGTGCTTAAAACATCCGTTTTTGTTTGGGTTAATGTGGCGTACTAATTTTCTGAGACACTGAATTTAGATTTTTTTTTTCTTACTTTTAACTGGGAAGTCAAAGTCAAGTCAAAGGGAAGTAAAACATTGCTTGGAGCCAAAACTGTTTTCACATGCAGGTATAAGCCAAACACACTTAATCAGACTGGATGACAGGTTTGAGTCTTTAAACTTCTTTAAACTACATCATTCAGTGGTGGAGAAAACATGGGCGTTCCTTCATTCTAAAAGAACCACATGTAGGCGCGCTGAGCGGCTCAATATGCACCATGTGCAGAGGCTATTGTCCTCGACGTGATTGTCCTTGTTTCAATTCCCCATTTCATGATTTTCGCCTCATGTCTTACGCATTTCTCTCCACCCCATTTCCTGTCAATTTACTGTTCAATAAAGTGCCAACAAAAAAAAAAAAAAACAAGAAACACATTTGCAATTTTGCAAGAGTAAACTTAAGAGCAGGAAATATGAGGGAACTGGGCTGAAATAAGATGCAAATTGAATGGACAGGTCAAGGAAAATCCCAACTGCAAACTGACAATAAGTAAAAAAATAAAAAAACAAATCACAGAATAAGTAAACCTAAAATACATCTTTTATTATTGCTGCAATATTTTTCTTTTAGGCCACACAATTGCCTGATAATCTTTTTTTCTCATAAATATGCAATTAAAAAAATGAAAAATTAATTCAACAGTCATTCGACTGACTATAGTTACTGAAAGCTCAGAATTAAACACACTGAATACACAAACAAACACAGGAAAATATGCTGTTACAAGCAAATTAATACCCGCCTGCTATGGCTCAAGGGGTTAGGATCAATAGACTATCTGTGAGGGCGTGTTCAAAGGCATGGAGAGAATATTTAATGAATTTAGCTTAAAAGCATGTTGGCAAATTCTGCACAAATAAATGAAGATGCAACATCCTTTTTGGCATTATGATCATGTCATGTGGAAATAATATAGGGCTCATTAGATCTGAGCCTAGACAGAATAAAACTCGCTTGTTTCCCCGTGGTATTAAAACCAAATGAAATTTAGAGCTAAAGGTCCCAGTTATTTACAACGAAAGCAGAAACAAGCACATTTCAAAGTAGGCACACAGAACGTATTGTAATTCTGAGGCTATTAGCTGAATGCTGATGTAAACTAATTCCACATTCAGTTAAACATCCAAGTCATTCACAGCAGTAATTTGAATGCAGAGTGTATGCACTGTGTCAGTGTCATCGCCTTTTCTCTAGGGTTTGCTGGTACAATCCCATTAACAGATGGATAATCAAGACGGCAAGAACACCACGTTTAAAATGTAATAACACAAAAGAATGACTTTCAATGGCGGGCAGGCCCGGGCATTAAATAGCATTCAAAGCATTTTCTTTTCTCATGGAAATTTAATCAATTGCTATAAGCTACGAATTGTTGCATTGACGCAAATGTAATGAAGCATTCATTCAGCAGAAAGCAAGAATCAAAACTAGGGTTTTACAGGGAAAAAGTCAAACACAAATTGTACAAATATATGAAGTGTGTCCCTATCTAATCTCTAGTGATTGAGACATTGATGCTTCTTCCAAGGTAATTTTTTGCTAAAAGAAAAAAAATAAAAATAAAACCATCTGCTTTTCATCTGAGCTATGTTACTTCCTCTGAGGTGAAAAAACACCAACATGAATTCAAGTCAAAATCAAGTCGCGGGGTAGCAGAGCTCTGTGAGGCTGAAGCTCTGATGGAAACTGCAGCTCCAAGGAGGAGCTTTGTGGAAATAAGCATCTAAATGCTCGTCTTGGTAGAGCAAGCATTTAGGTGCCCTTGAATGGCTGCCATGGAGATGCAAGCATTTCTCAAACATGGATGAAATAATTAAAGCAACACTCCAGGTATGTTGCTGATTAGGGAAATATATTATGACATGATATAAAGTTCAAAAAATGTACTTCACATAATACACCCTTTAAAAGGGTTAATAGTGTTTGAATTCCAGGGACTTAAGGGTAGAAATGCACCATAACTGCTTATTGAGACCTGACTGGTGACAGCACCACACCAAAAGCGACCAGGGTGCGTTGACCATAACGCTCCTTAGCATGGATGCTGTTACTAGGGAATGAAGAATCAAAGGTAGCTTCTTCCAGTATCAGGGAGAAGTTTAAAAATGAAGTCAGAGGAAGTACAAAGACGTAAGAAGTTATTTAATAGTAAACTACATCCACTCTACTACCTTTGATTTAGAATGGGGCAGAGTGAAAGAAAAAGTCTTTCAGCAGGGAACAAAGTTGTTCTATGTTATCCTTTTGACCGACACCATCTGTCATAAAACATGCAGCAATATGTTGCTTGTTGTTGGCAGCCTTTTGAAAATCACAAGACAATATGTTGATTTTGTAATGCTATCTATGTTATTCCTTAATACATGATTAAAAACGACAATGTTTCTGTTTAAGATAGCAAAACTGTTTTTTTGCAGCAACGGCTCTCGCACACAGTACTGGGGCATCGCCTCTCCTCTTAGCATTAATAATTAATGATTTCTTTACAGCAGGAAAGCTAGACTAAGTATTCTCTGTGTTGTTCTTCTAGCTACTTACTTTAGTTCTCAGAAATTGCATTTGTTACAACAACAGGTAAAGATGGACTGGTATGAACACTGATGCATGACACAATTGTGCATTTACCTATTGATACAATGCATGAAAGATTTTTTGTTCATTCAAGTATTTAACATCAATGTAATACAGTATTTTCACATTTACAAGGCCAAAGATAAACTGTGCAAAAAAATATTTGGTAAAGACATACATATATATGCATTTTTGCTTTATCATGGTGCTAAAACAAACAATAGATGTAGGCTGCAGCGCTGAAGTCTATGCCTCTAGTCTTATGGTGTATTAACAGTATCTATTCTCCACATTGACTAATGTCTCCAGAGGGTTTTCCTTCCCGAATAGCCAAGTTCCTCCTTCAAATTAGCACTTGCCTCAATCAAAATTAAATGCATGTATTCTTATCACATTTTGAGGCATGTCAGAATTCATAATGAAAATCCTGGTCATGTTTTATAGAAGTGGGAGGAGAACATTTCAATGAGTAGATGTCCTTGGGTGAATGAGGACATATTCAAGAGGAAAGAGTCTCACTGATATGAAAACGTCTACAATAAAAGAAGCAAAGTACAATGGTGTGACAGTATTTTTTTTTTATCCTCCAGAGATTCTGCATAAAGAGAAAAAAAGAGACAAGAATAAAGATTTCTGGAATAGCTATATGCTCCTAGCAAATGTACCATTATTTTCATCTATGAACTTATATCACAATAATCCACCTCAACATGCCATTGCTACAAGGATAAAAATGCAGTAAAAACAGCACAAACACAGTGCTGACTGAACAATAGGGTGTTTTTATGCAGGGGTATTTTATAAGTGTCAGTTCCAGCATAGAAAAAATGCATGAAAATATTGAGAGCACAGACAACACATTAAAGATTTGAAGACACTATTTTTCTAGCAAGTACACTGGTGCATGTAAAAGTATTCATAACCTTTGGACATCTTTTTTTATTTCCAAGTTTCGATCATAAAGTTCAATGTGTTTTATCCGAGTTTTACGTGGTAGAGTATTGACACAAAATAGCACACAATTGTGAAGCGGAAGAAAAAATGATACATGGGTTTTGTATTTTCTAGAGAAGAAAAACAAGTGCTCGTGAATTTGTGTTCAGCCGCCTTTCACTGCAATTACAGCCTTTAGAATGTCTGCACCAACTTTTCACATCTAGAGAATCATTTTTAGTCCATTCTCTATTTCAAAATAGAGAAAATGAAAAATGAAAAGGCTGATCTAACACAGAAATAGGACTTAATCTAATCAGTTGCCTTGCAGCTCTATCTATGTGCTTATGGTGATTTTGGAAATGGAAGGTGAATCTTTGCATAACTCGTACCATTTTTGTAGCCTCTAACAGGTGCCTGAGATGTGGATCTGTGAAGCTCTTCAATAGTTCATTAAATCTCTCGGCTGCTTCTGTTGTTGATTCTCCTCTTTCCTGGCCTGTCAGTTTAGGTGGAGACCAGTGTTTGGTAGGCTTGCAGCTGAGCCACACTCTCTCCAAAGCTTTTGATATTGTTTTAAAAACATTAAATTGACTTAAACTTCTGCACCATTTTATTGCTGCTCTGTCTGATGTGCTCCCTGGTCTCTGTGATGCTGGGGTGTTTTTTTCACTTCTGGAGCCTTTTCAGAACAGCCTTGTACTGAAGTTAAAATTAAAACAGATAGACTGATTAGGTCACCTCAGAAAGCAGCTGGTCAAACAAGATTATATAAGTGGTGTGATAGGGGGTGCTAAACAGATGCATACCATACTTTTCAGATTTTAATTAGAAAAATGTAATGTATTTCATAATTATATACCACAGTGTTGTTGGTTATCATCACGAAATCTCAAAACACATTTAAGTGACAATGAAAAAAAAAGAAAACTTTGTTTCATATGTTTGTTTTTAAACATTAACCTTCTAGAGGTGTCTCTAAAGTTCATTTAAGAAATACAAAGTCTGCATAGAGAACAATCAATTTAAGTATTTTTAGTTTTTAATTATCTCCTTAGATATTACCCAACTAGTTTTTCAATTAAAAGTAAACCTGTATTCTTGTAAGTTAATGAGAATTTACATCACATGTTTGGCATCCACACGGTACTAAAAAGTTAAAATTTGACTTTGAGCAGATGCTTTGGGAAAACGGAAACATGAATTTGATCAAACTATGGCATTTTAAAAATGCTTATTAAAATAGGAACCCAAAAGGCCTAAATCAGGAACTGTAGCAGGTAAAAGAAATATGCTAAACCCTCAATTTACTATCGACAGGAACATAAATATACAAGCAGCACACATTTGACATTGAGGGTAATAGCGATAAAATATTTGCATGCTCTATTTGCCCTTGTCAAAGGTGTCCCGATATAATTACTATTATGATTAATGTACAGAATTCCCCACCGCCATGTGCTGCCGCATTTTGGAGTGACGAGCACAACAAAATTAGCATATCAAGCTCTATGTCTGGCCTTTGATGAGTTGTATGCAATGAAAAGCCAAGTGGATGCTTGTGAAGTCCAATGTGGATATTTGATCTATGTGGGGAGCACGCCGAGAAGAACCCCCAGCGCCCCCGCCCCACAGGGATGAGAGGTGAGAAGGGGAGCCACTCTGCATGTCGGTGTGCTAAGTGGAACATTGCAAATTGCTGTATTACATGTAGCAGCTGCTGATAGTTTAAAAGACCTACATTCATAATTACCTTCAACTCATGATTAATGGATATGTTTACAGGAATAAGCTATTAAATCTTAAGGCATTCCAAATGTTCCTGGGCTGCAGCACTAAGATGCAAAAAAAAAATGCTAAAAGAGAAAAATATCCAAAAACGTCTTCAAAATCAATATGAAGGAAAACATTCAATCCACTCAGGTTTCACCTCACGTCTCCTCAGACGTTCTCAACAAGACAGAACTGGCAGCAAGTAGCTAAAGATAGATACAATGAGGCATTGGAGGGGGTTTTGTTTTATGATGACTAGGTTTGGACCCGGCTAGATGAGACGTTGGCACCCAAAATGCCAAATATTGACTCTAAAGTCAATACAGAACCAGACCGTGATCAGGGGGATTGTTTTTGGAAAGTGCTGATCAGTGAACGGGTTGAAAAGAGGAAAACCACTGGGAACTCTGCAAAGAGTTTTTTAGGAATAAATAAACAGTGAGAATCAAAGTGTTCACACATCATGGGAGAGGCAGATGCCAAAAAATGTCTGAACAATTACTCATGTTGGAGAAGCTTACATGCAGTACCTTGGCACCTTCGACAACAAAGAATATATATGGCCTCGGCTCTGATAGCGTATATGATTTTAGTGAAAGATCTGAACAATTATTTTTCCCATGTGCAATCATTACGCAACTTATCTGTTCAGCGGTTTTTTGAGATTATTGTGCATCTTTTGTAATCTACACCCTGTCAAGATAACATAACAATAAATATACCTAATTAATATGAATAGATGTCCTAAAGCAAGGTTGCAGAGAAGCTATATGCTTTTTGTAGCCATAAACAAAGGCCTTGTGGAATTGGGACTGTATTTTTGATCATTCTTCCTACTAAGATTAACAGTTTATTTGAGACGGTTAGTTTCCTAGCATTTACAGCATGGCTAAGGTCAGATCTTTGTGGAGGTCAATCAGGAATCTTAATGCCAGCCTTCCAAGGCAAGATTTGAAGTGTGCCTTGGATAGTCGTTCTGCTGGAATACCCAGATTGATTGTGGTTCAACCATCTGACCCAAACTGTCACCCTCAGATAAAAAGAAATTGGTCTGGATGCTCAGCACCTCAAGTCTGCCAAAAACAGAAAACTGCTCGAACTCCAGAGTGACTGTTCATAGTGAAGCAAGTTTACAATCAGCCTGGACTGAGAGGGTGCTGTCCAGAAAATAGTCCTTGTTCCAACTGGCATCTGGAAAAAGGTCTAAGACAAAGAATAAATCATTTGCACAAAAATAAGAGGTATGTTTGGAGGAGCCACAGTGAGGCGTGGGTGGAATGATAAAAATGTAGGACTACCTTCAAATTGTTCACCCTACCTGACCTCAAATAAATAGTTAGATCTTTGAAACTTGGACTCAACCCTGTATGGCAACAGGGCATTGCTTCAAACAAACATCAGAACTGGTTTGGAACACAGGCAGGCTAAGGCAGACTAATATAGACCTTGTGGAACGGACTCAATCGTTGCCCTTTTGAAAATGTGCTAACTGTTCTCCATAGCCTTGTCCGTGTCATAAAATGCTCCAGTTTCAATGGAGTTATACCAACTCCACCAAATATCCAGTCAGAAGCTTGTTGATAGCTTCTAAACTTGTGTAGCTTCCCTGCAACTAAGCCTGTATGTATACTTTTGACTCTGTTTGGATTAGAGAAAATCTACAGGATAAAATTGTGTATGAAATTCTTACTTTTTAGAAATTGCAGCCCTTGTGTGTTGTACAATCATTCCCCTATGCAAAACAATTATTAAATTAAAAACAAATAAAACGAAACAAAAAATACAGAATAAATATAACATGTATGACAAAAATGAGCGTATGTGTATTTCTCACCCAAATAGACTTATGCATCGTTATTTTCAACTGTATTTTGTTTGTAACTTCACTGTCTGACTTTCTTAGCATGGCACCCTTGCATAAATTGAATAAGGTTGAAAGAGATAACAGACTGTAAGCGAGCTTCTATTTTTGTAAGCATGAAGCGTGCAGCCCCGTGTTGAGTGGGCAACAGTGTTTAAAAGCAGGATTACTAACTGCTGCAAATGTGTTAATACCTGCTCTTTTTGGAAGAAATAAAAAAAAAAATCCCTTTCTTAGTAACTGCAGGTTCAAATTTAATTGGGCAGTTGCTGACAGGACCCAGTAGCTCAAAATACCAGCGAGGATTTAGCTTAAATGAGTCTGACAAACATTAATTTTTTATGGCTGTGCATGCAGTAATATTTCCAAACCAATTTATAAAAAAAGGACAACAACTGTGCGACAGCGATGTGAACAAACCACACAACCTCTGTAGAAGCTTCAGCAACACTGTGTGCTTTTTACTTTCATTTGTATGTTGTAGAAATACACTAGATACTAAAATGAAAGTTTTTTCTGCCTATCTTTGTAAGATTAATAAAGTACGTAACTCGGTACGTTGCCACACTCAACCTTATAGGTGCAATGCTGACACTTAAACACCCTTCTATACACACTCTGTTGGTGACATAAAATTTTAAGAAGGAGGTTAGCAGGAAAATAGAGTTAGACTTAAGCTCTGCTGGAGGCAAAAAGCAAAATAAGATAAATGTTTGAGTCACAAATAGGATTGGAGTCAAGGAATATTTTACAGACAGTACTTTGTTATTAAAAATAGCAGCCCTGAGAACATAAAGCCTCCCTTTGTTAAAGAAACCTTAAAATTGATCTTTGCAATGGGATGTGCAGAGAAGAAGACATAATGAAATTAAATTCAGGTCAGAAAAAATATAATTACTGTAGACTGACATTGTTGACGTCACTGAAGCAATCGTCTAACTGGCCTTTTCTTACAGTCGGCTCTGGGGACTTGGGGAAGGAACTTCCCTTCTAATCCTCCCCACAGTCAGAGATGGGAAGATAAATTTGGGGTTTTCCAGTTCGTTTTTTTTTTTTTCAAAGGTTTTAATAATTACTGACTACAAACCTAGATAAATGTTGACAAGTAGCCATTTTCCTAAAGTCACTTCTTAAGTTAAAATCAAACCAGCCATGTCTCATTTAGATGCAATGGTCATCTGTCTTTGCCAAATTGAGGAGAAGCTAAGAGAAGAGTTCTCAGTAAATTACTGCATTTACCAAAAGGAAGCAAAAAGCTTTTCTATGTTCTGATATAACTACGAATAAAGGATCTTTTTTTGTGTGATAGACCAACAGAATAGACCAAAATAGTGAGGTGGAGAGAAAATCATACATAATTTGTATATTTATTTTAGAAATTTATGGAGTACATAATTAAACCACAGTTGAAGGAGAGACAGATTAAGCTAAATACAAGGAAAATCTTGAAGAAAATCTCAAAAGAAAACCTTCAAGAACTTCAGTTCCATTTTCAAAAAACTTGAAAATGGGATGGATGTTCACCTTCCAGTAGGGCAACCCTAAATATACAACCAGAGCTACAACTGAACAATGAGTTGAAAGCGTATGCATGTAATAGAATGGCCCAGTCAAAGTTCAGACATTGACATTTAAAATCTGCAGTAAGACTGGAAAATTCATGTTCACAGATTCAGAATACAGAAGAATTGCACACTTTTCTTTTTTAAACACTTTTAAATGTCCTGGTTGAAAATGCTAATTTCACACAACATAAGCAAACCACTTCTGCTTTATTTTACTGTTGGCCTGTCATATGAAATCCAAATAAAATATATCAAAGTTTGTACTTGTAACATAACGTGAAAAAGTACCAAGGTATGGATACTTTTTCAATATCCTGTACATTCCTTTAATAGTAGGAACTGATTGGCTCCCAATGTTGCTGTTGTTAAATGATTATGTTTGAAATTATGCTACTGAAATGAAAGCTACTTTTTTTTTTTTAAAGATTTTCTTTTACCCACCTTTACCAGGAGTTCCAATAAATTTGCAGGGTGATGTGTGTATAAATTGTAGGGCACAGTGTTTCTTGCAGCTTTCAGACAGAACAGCCGCTGAAAGAGCCCATCATGAAGCCACTTTGGCATTCATAAGCATGATTGATGACAAGGATGGAGACAGCGCTTGAGAAATCCCCTCTGCCACGGGAAAATTGATGACTGTTTGGACTTTTTTTGTCCCCCTGACGGTACCCCCCATGCTGAGACAGATTCACATTACATTTTACCGCTGAACGGAGGCACAAACATTGTTGCAGCCATATACAAACACACACACACAAAAAAAACAACCACGAGCCATATCGTCTGCACTTTCATCGCAAATATTTTGATGCTTGTTGAGGGAAATGGAGAAACATAAACACGCCACAGATCCATTGAAATTCGGGATCCCTTTAAGGAGCCTCCGGATCTATTTCCACACACGTGTGACTGACAGAAAGGTCACAATAATTTCACAACATATCGCCGCTGCAGTGAGGCATGCCGGAGAGGCAAACTTGACATGGTCACCGTGAGTATTTACTATTATGGCCCTTTTCATTGACCGGGGCAAACCTGCACAAATCAGAGTCCTCAGCGAAGGTCGTTTGCCTTCTGTATGCAGAAGATCACATAAAATATCAGCACAGTTATTTCTGTCCCACTTCTCTGTACTTACTGGCAGTAAACAGAGATGGACGTCAAATGTTAGTGCTGAATAGAAGCTCCTCTGAATCCAGCAGACTGCTGTGTGACTCACTTTCCATATCTAGTCTCAGACATTGGGTAATCCTCTCGGAGGAAACTGAGACAGCAGGGACAAGACCAAGCACAGATCAGATCCTTAACGAGTGCTGTGTAAAAGCAGACTGATGAAGAGCACGGTAGTTAATTTGTCACACCCGAATTAAAAAGTTTAAAGTTAGACGCGACTTACTGACAAGAGTGTGGTTTGGGTTTCTGGATGAGCGAACACCAAGGTCTTTTATTGCAATCCACAAGTTTATCGGGATGTAGCTGCTGACAGCTTTCAGCCGTGGTCAGCAGGCAAAGGAACGGCCTCGGGGTTGTCAAATTACCTTCTCAGCTTTTAAACTTTGGATCATAACGCAGTCTACATGCCGTCATGTCATCTGACCTGGTTCCTCTAATCAAACACAACGGCTCATGGATACGAAGACTTTCATTTTTAACTCTAAAAACATGTTTTGAACACCAGTTTAATCTATGTGGAGTTGGCATGGACTGGTATGAGATTGTTATGATACAATGAAACATGACCTAGTTATTCTAAAACAGAAAGGCAAACAGTCTTACGACACTGCAAAAATAATGTATGAGAATTTACTTTTTATTGTCATTTTGAGTCTTAAGAAATATAAATATAATACATTATAATACAATTGATAAGTATTTTTGCAGAGATTTTATTCAAAAACATATATATATATAGATTCATTACTGATATACAATCATGAATTCAATAAGTTAGAATAAATTTGCTAATAAGGGTAATTTGTCAGAGTGAATGTAGATTTTGAAAATAGAAAACCTTGTTTTATGACGTTTCTGTCATAACAAATGTTTTTCTTTATTGGTCAGATGAAATATTTTACTTCTAAATGTTGACCTTTCATTAGCTGTAAGAATTAACAGAAATAAAGACTTGAAAACACGAGTCTGTGTGTAATTAACATGGTAACTAATATAAGGCGCTTCACTTAGTGATTTGAGTTTCAAAATTAAATTAACACTTTAATAATACTGTAATGTATTGAGGATGACTGAATGTCAACTGTTTGTTTCTGCTAAATTAGATAATTATGGGTTTCAGCTAAAATAGACCCTCCAAATTCAGTTCCTAAGAAAATGTGAATTTTGAGGCGTTAAGGGAGCCCAGATTGATTTGAAAGCAGTTTTTATTCTGTTTGCATTCTTAGATCTGGTGTCTCCCACCTTTCTTTGGCTATACCTCACAGATTCTCTATAAGGTTGAGGTCAGGTGAGTTTGCTGACCAGTCAAGCACAGTGATCCAGTGTTCACTGAACCGGTACTTTGAGAGGGAGGGCAGGTCTAAGGTCCGGCTGGAAAATGGAATCAGTGTCTCCAAAAAGCTTCTCAGCAGAGGAAGCAGCAGCTGCTCTGAAATATCCTGGTAGATGGCCGAGTTGACTTTTGAATTGATAAAACATAGTGGACCAAAACAAAAAAAGCTTAACATGGCTGTGGAAATGTCACTCTGCTCTCCTCTTCCTAGAAAATGAGGACAATAGCAGGAATAGTCCAGTTTTTGCCATTAGCCTAGGAAAACTGCTTCGATTTTCCCATTGGTTCAGGAATAGCTTCGTAGAAAAAAAACAACAACCTTCAACTCATGCCTTTTGAGCAGCAGAGCTGGGCCAAGCGCTTAAATTTATGATGATTTATCGCTAGCCAAAAATTTTAATGGTAAAAAAAACAGGGAAAGATCTAATGAATAGCATTTAAAAAGACAGTACAGAAAATCTGCCTTATATAACTTGATGTGTAATGTCTCAGTCTAATCTCATGTCTCACAAAGTAACAGGATTGAAACGCTGCTCATATTAAAAGCTGATGCTCAAAGCCATTACAAGAGATTTCAAGGAATCAATCCATGGAAGCTAATCACTCTACAAGCGCACACAGCATGCAGATAAAATGACTCATTCGTAGACAAGGACCAGTCATATCAGAGCTGAAATGTTTCCCGTATCATCGGCGAGCTATAAGAGTGTGGAGGCAGCTGCGTGGCCAACAGAAACACTAAGCATGAGGCTTGTAGAGTCACTCTTCACCGAGATCCCCAAGGACCAACTAACATACAAGTGCTGCAATACGAACTCCAAGGTAATATCGTCACTTAAGCTGTTCGCCGTCTGCCACACATGCTTGCTCCCGTGCCATCCCTTAAACAGCTCCTTAACACATTGAAAGCCCCCTGCATTGCCGTGTCACAATTGTTACATAATTACATTTATTGCTGTTTTAGGGGCTAGCAGTTATCATTTTGTGTGACTGCTCACATTATGCAGCTGTACATAATTTTTATACATGGGCTTTAAAGTGGACTTCTGGATTTAAAAATGACATCTTTCCATGTTCCCCCTTGTTTTTCCATGGTTTTATAATGATGCAAAGGTCTACCACTGCCATCTGTTTATCTTACAAGCAGGTAATATTTCAAAGGTTCAGAATCAGAATTCATTTTATTGTCCATATGCAATAAAGCAAGCAAAACAAAATAAAAAAATAAAAAATAAGCAACTTAAATAAATAAATAAAATTCCGTATGTGAAGTTAAAAACAGATCTTTGCATACACTGCATAGAAAGACATATAACCTTTTCTGCAACATTACATTTTGAAAAGGAATCTTTGGAGAGATTTTCTATGACATGATGGCACAAAAATTTAAGCGTCAGGTGCAACAAGAAGTTACTGGTTCTACATGGAGTTTTCATGTTCTCCCTGGACTTTTCTGAGTCTTACAAAATTGCAATGAGCCAATATATAAGTGAGTTCCAAAATTGTTTAAGGGCAAATGGCATGACGTTTTAATCCTGTCTTATTCAGATATAAACAGACAGCCTAGGCAAAAACCATTTACACCAGGTATTAAAATCTGTCCCCTAGCTACCTGGTTTACATGGAAGTAAACATTTGTCCATGTTATTCACTGAATTATCAGCTCAGTGATAGAGATGAGGTCCGATGTGTTTCTGTAACATCACAATTACATTTAAACACTTGCGCGGGGTTATTATTCAGACATTCATCATGCTTGAAAATTACCTATGTTGCATAATGTGGAAGGTCTTTTTGTAACAAAACTCTTGAGGGGTTCAATTATCCATCTTTAAGAGACACTAAATGAGAGGGGAGAAGGTGAATAAATAATGTGTGGCTTCACGAGTTCAGCGTCAGCAAAAAGACACTAATGATAAAAACAAACAGCCCCACCCTCCCTCAACTGTTAGCTGTGCAAAACATCTATAATGCAATCAGAGTGCTGCGATAAAACATTAAGCATGCTGCCGTTGAGCTGATATTCTGGTTAGGTGGTTGACTCAAGACACCGTGCAACCAAAAAAAATATACAATTTCCAAGTAAGCGGAACCAGCCAGTGAAGGTTGACAAAGTTGTGAGGGAATATATGTTCTACTACAAAGCTGTTCAACAAGCATTTAATAAAATTTACTGTCTTCAACCTATTCCTTTAAAGGGCTGTTTATTAGGCTTTAATTAGCTGACAGCAGTGATGGAATGTTCTCCTTCTTTAAAATGAGAGTTATCTGAGTAATAACTGCAGCTTGAAAGAGAGTCCCTTCAGGTCAGAGGGAGGTCCTTCATTACTACTTAAGAGCAATTGTGGTCAGACTGCCAAACCAATCCAGATTTTAAAAATAGATAACCTTCAGTGTGTATACACCTGCATTTAACACTGTCTGGACATGATCTAATTAGCGTGGGCAAATATTACTGCCAGTTGTAAACAAGGTCAATGTATGAGTAAATGAGTTCAAAAGTCTGCTAGCCAAGTTGAAATGGTAAGCCCCAGACATGCCATCTTTCCATCCCGACCCCCCCAAACATGCATCTATGCCCCATCAAAAAGGATTAAATGCCAACTAGAGTTCCTCCAGCTCAATAGTTAATTCTATTGACAGTTACCCAGCTCAATATTACATGGACCCCAGGTTGCTCAATGGGACAGAACTAGTACACCCTTTACCTATGTGGGAAATCCAGAGCTCAGTTTCCAAGAGGCCTTTCTTTCCTGCCAAACTCCTACGTCTATTTAAAGAGGCCATGGCAAGGTTAAACCTCCAAAATGGTCACTGCAATCTTGATTCTACTGTGGGTGAGAAAGATTTATTGCAGCAGACACCTAGACCGATCAAATCATTAGCCTTAAGAAACAAAAGCATATAGGACTGTCACCAATGCAGATAGAGGGAGTCTGTGCAGCCTGCAGCCTCCACTGGAATTGTGGGTTATTTTCCAAAGTTTATACTGTATTTTGACTGATTTGCAGTCAGTAGGAGGGATCCAACCCTGTTATAAAACGTAAAAAGTTTATTTAGGTTCAGGGTTTTTTTAAGCTTCCTCTCCATTCCTGACTACTTGTGTGACCAGCAAACCTTACCTTCCAACGAGGAGACTATTATTTTCAAAGCAGAGAATGAGGCACAGGTTAAGTCAAGAATGTCAGGTTAAGTCAAAAAAATGCGACGCAAATAAAGCTTGCTCCACTTTATTTTTAAATAAGAAGTACTTTCTCCACTCTTCAGAAGGACATAAGCTTAACGCCTCAAATTTGTATTTATAATTGATTATTAAACTAACACTTTTGCTACAATTTGGATGATCAACTAGAAAGGAGATCATTCTAAATTGCATGAGTTAATAGAAAGACAGTGGAAATGTTTTTGTTTGTCGTCTTACACTTGTTGCATAGAGTTGTTTTAAATTACACTTGTGACAATTTAACGTTTCAATCAAGAAGGCAATTCACTTATTAGTTATGTCATGATTATAATGGAATCTACATAATTTACTGTGGGATCTACACTGTTAGAATACAGACGATGCACTAAGGTGCAAGCCTGCAGCGGACGATTTTTGCTGAGTTACATGTTGGCTCTGCAGGAATTCTTTTAATATTGCAACTCCTTCAAAGATCACAACAAAAGTAGTCAGATGCCGTCATTCTGATATTAAAGAAAAAGAGAGAAATCTATCACGAGATTAGCTATGATGTCGCCAACACAGATCTATAAGATTTAATCAGTTTGTTATTCAACCAATCCCTGAACAGGTGTGCCTGTTATCAAATATGCAGCTTTTAACGTGTGCCAGATTCCCTGCTTTATGGAAAGAGTCGCTGATGATGGAGCATTACGCTAATGACGTGCGACAATCCGGCCGGGACAGCTTGAAAACAAAGCCTTTTGAACTCATTTAAAACTGATTTGATTTGGGTTGCAGCAAATACTGGTTTAAAGTTCAAACTAGGAGTCATGTTATTATTCAAGTTCAGCTAAAACGTGCACATCTTATGCTTATAGTTAAGGCAACAGCAGTGAATGATGTATTAACTAAATGAAAGAAGCATAAGGTTTGAACATTTCAGTGCGCAACGACAAGCACGTCTATAGGTGTGCCAATTGCTGTATGCACTCCATTATATCTTCTTTGTGTCTTTCTAAGTAACAAACGTTATAGAAGGTTGCACAATTACAATGACGGCAACAACAATAAAAACAGATGTAGTGGTGTTGCCGGGGTAAAGCGTGACCCTTGTATGGAGGCCTTAGTCCTTGACGAGGCTGTCACAGTTACAAGTCCTGGCCTGATGACCTTTGCCGCAAGTCTTCCCACTCTCTTTCATAATCCAATTTCCTGTCTGACAACTGTTAATAAATACCAACAAAACCTTTAAAAAAAAAAAAAGAGCAGATGCACTTGTAATATTTCCTTGCTGATAACATTTTATTTTCCTTTAGATCTGAACACCTGATTAATATTATGAGTGATTACAAAAAAAAGTGCTTCAGGCTTTTTTGATATAGTCATTTTGAATCCAACTGAAAATGAAAGAACTATGAGACCATCCAATTTTATGCATCAAAGGATGCGTCACTAAGCTTTATCTGATTTTTTATTTTTTTTATTAAACTAAGAATAGGGCATCAAAGTACATGATTTCGGTCGACGTATTTATAGACAGAAAATGTTGGGAGACTTTGGTTTGACCCATTTGTTGAATAGCGGAAACACAACTGTGATCAGAATAAAACTGATTCCAATCTATTCCTAGTTGGCTGAGACATTATAATAAAAAAAATAAATAATAATTATTATTGTAACTGTTAGAAATGAAGCAATCAGTGGTTTTAGTGATAAACCTGATAACTTTTCAGCAGTTTATTATAGCTGTTTTACAATGAAATTACCATTAAAACAGCACAGTGTTACCATGATTTTAAAAGCAGAAAATCTTTTCTAAGAAATACAGACAATTTATCTCACAACAAGGCAAAAGGTTGTAAAAGATATTTGAATTCCAAAAGAATCTTAAACATGTTGGGCTTTGTGAGGAAAGCATTTTGAGGATGTTTTTTCCTTACTACATACAAAAGGAAACAGTATGAGTAGTCCTTTGCCTCCAGAAGCCACTTAGTGCCTCGAAGGTAATCCAATCAAAGTTAACTCTCATACTCTCCTCAAAATGTTCTCATTTTTCTCTCTTAGCTTGTTAACAACTTGGAAGTTTTCTTGAACAAACAGCATTATATTTCAAGGTCTATGTTTTTTTAAGGACAAAATACTTTTTTTTTCAGATAAAAGCATAAATATGAGTTGCAAGACACTTTGCATGGAAAGCATTTATTTCAACCAATGATCATTTGTGAATTTGTAAATCAGTGTGTTTGAGCGGTGAGTTTGATGAAAATGTGCAAATTGCCATTGCTTTAATAATTTAAAAAGTAATAAAGCCACAACCGATTCCACATTCCATGATTCATTTAAACATGCATGAGACAACAAACCCCAGCTGAGTTCTTGACAAATATTTTAAGGCAGCTACCACAACCTATTACTTTTTATTAAGCAGCTAATTTCTAAACTTATTACATGAAAACATAACATATGACACTGACCCGTGAAAATTACAAAAGGACCCCTAATCACAAAGTGTTGCTCTTCCACAAAGTGACCCCAGAGTGACTGTCAGGTCAAATACGTAACACATTTTAGCACCCCATAGTAATGTGACAACTGTATGCCCCAACTCTAATGCCTTTGTTATACTGATAAACTTGATGAGTTTCAAGACAATAATCACAATACGATTTTTAAAAAAATAAAAATAACTAATACTAATTTGTATGTATGTATTTGTTTATCCTAGTTATTAGAGCTTTCAATTTAGAACAAGTTCGCTGAAAACATAGTTGAAACCATGGTAACACAGCTGTACGTTGTTATTTCATTTAATTTTAGCCACTTTTTACGCCCGCCAGTCAGAAATCTCTGCTGGACACAGTCAGACCTGAAACCATCAATGAATTCATGAGAGGACCCTAGCAGCGTTGGAACTTTTGGAAAGAAGTGAACATAAATAGACAAGGAGCAAATCGTCTCACTTTAATGAATAAACCAGCCAGATCTATAGCTGCCTCACTGGTGCAAGCTGAGGGACGCAGGGAGGCTTCACCCGATCTTGATCAATATCCAGATAGTTAAAGCCCTTTAAGCAGCAAATCCCTCACACGAGGACTTTAAGTGACAGGTGGTTGATATGTTACATCAGCGATCTGTATAATATGCAAGCAAAGGGTTCAAAATGCACTCCCCCCCTCCCCCGTTTTTAAAAGTGACCCAAATATATCCTTATATATGTTGTTAATAAATTACTTTATAGCAATCCTGAACTGTCGGAAAGGTTGCGCGGACTTACCTGGGATCTCCTGGTGAGGAACATGTGCGAAGGCGAAGCCCCTCTCAAGGCAAGAGTCCCTCACCTCGCTGCAGTTCCGTGCTTTAAAATCTGCTCTTGCTGCGACTGACAGCACAGAAAAAGTGCAGATGATAGTCTCTAGTCTCAGCATTGTTCACTTGTGTAAAGGTCCTTCAGGGATTTTAAGGTTCCCAGCCGTAAAGAAATAAAAAATAAAAAATAAAACTCCCTCCTCCTGCAGCAGGTCCGCAGGTACTTAATGACTGCTCATGTATGTTGTTTGGAGCTCAACTAGTATGAATGTCTATACCGACACATTTCCCGGAGCAGAGCGGCAAGTCGAAGCGCGGCCGAGAATAAGTGGCGCAGAGAAAAGGACTGTGTAGGTGCCACATGAATTCAAGAGGGTGGCTCAACTTGGTCCAGCGAAAGGAGCCCCTCTGGAGGCTGCGCTGAAGTGGAAATGGTGAGGGCTGCTGGAGAGCGCTGCGTGCTCGGATCAGACGGACCGGCAAGGACAGAGCGGGACACAAAATATGGAGTGGAATCAAGCCTCATCCATTTCAGCTCAGCGGGGAAACGGGCTGGACTGACATATAGGAACAAACATGCTGCCACCACTGGTAAATATGGATGGATGGACTCTTAGTATAAATGTAGATTTCATTGGAGGATCATGTATTCACTCTGAAATCGTTAAATACAGCCCAACATTTAAACTCAGTGCAATCACTGAGTGTGATGCAATCGTAATTGATAAATAATTGAGGCTGCCCCAATGATCTAAATGACTACAAATGTCAAAACTGGAAATGTTTAGTTTCATCTGTGAAGATTGGACCCTGCTTAATGGTCCAATGCTTCCAAAGCTTATAAGAAACAAGTTTTGCGTTTATTTAGAATATACAGAAATAAAAAACACACTAGATGTTATTATTTATTGGGAACTAAATGCTTACAATCATAATTTAAAATTGTTCCCCTGTGTGAATATGCAAATAGCAATATGGCTTTCCCAAATTGTTTTAAGGCATAATAATTTCAATCAATATTAAAGCAAACAACTTGGTATTGTTGTTTTTTTTGTTTTTTTTTTTCCAAAGCTGGTATTAACAGCAAGGGTACCACTTACTGTGCACCAAGTGATTTAGTTAAAAACAATCATTTGCTTGCTGTTTGTTTCCCCCAAAGAATAAATAACTAAAATTAGAGATTAAATGTACCTAAGATTTTCAGAGTCCAACAATGTTATGGCAGTAAAAGATTAATTAGTTTCAGAAGTTTTTACACGTTCCAACACTTTTGTCCATTCAGTTTCATTATAAAAGGTGAGCGGGGAGAACTTAAAATAAGGCCAGCATGATGGAAAAACTTTGGCTCATTTAAAATCCAAGTGTGTTAAGATAAAAAATAAATAAATAAATCTCAAACCCTGTGTGGGAGGATTTGCTATGAGGCTTAAAATCTGTTTTGAAGGCCTTACCTCCTTTTCATGCAAGTACTTCCATGAATTATGAAAAGCTAAGATTTTAAAACTCCCTTTCTTTCTATCATCTCTACTTGCATTTTCCTCCACCAAAAGATAACCATGCCGTAACTTAAATCAGGCAAATGCTTACTTATTGTCTCGTCCTTCTTTACCACGTACAGAACGACTACAGTAGCCTTTATAACTATAAAACACATGGAGGTAAAGGATACAGTGAGGATCAGAAGGCAAGCTTATCAGGGCACTATTGATTTTTGAAGAGCTTGATCCCTCTGTAGATCAACAGTGGATTAATGTGACTGCCACTAGGATGTGAAGGATTTCCATTAGAGTGGTGTGCCACCTTGTGAAGGTGCTTTCAAGTGTCACCGGCTTGTCTCAGAGGGAAACCCTGCACCGAAAGATTTTGGATCACATTCTAGGTTAACACAGGGTGTGTAGTAGTGAAGATTGGACCCAAATGCAGAGCAGGCAGGGGCAGTGAGTAGATGGCGACTAATTTAATAAAAAAAAAATATTGAAGAAGAACTTACACAACAACAGGAACACAAGGAGTGAAAGCAGGGACGAGGTACATGAAACTAACTGAGAATCTAGTGAAAAGTTAATGAAGAAGAAATGGTTAAATACTGGAAGTGAAATTGCTGTAACAATGGGATTGAAGTAAATGGGTTCAGCTGTGAGGGTAGAGGCGAAGGCAGGCTGAGGGAAAGAAACATATGGCGTAAGGGAGCAATGAAAAGTAAAAACTAAGAGGAGAGCAGGAAGTAAAAAATATATATCTAACCATAATAAAAAATAACTAAGCACAATGTACAACAGGTCAAGATAAATAAAAGAAAAATAACAACTAAGAAATACTGGTCAAAAATAAAGATAGAAACTAAAGCTAATCATGCATAAATAGGAAAGTGGGAAAGCAAACAAAAATCCAAAGCACAGGATCTGGATAGAACCTTTCCTTTGTTTTTTTTCTTTTTTCTAATGGTAATATTTGTATTCTTAAGTGATCGTATTATGTATCTTAAAAGGACAGAATCATTTTTGATCTGTCAAAAAATTGATCTGTCGATCCCATCCATTGACAGATTATTTAGACTTTAGGATCCATCCCTTCCTAAAGTATTCACACCTTTTTAACTTTTTCACATCTCACCTTACAACTTCAAATTTTATTGTATTTTATTTGGGTTATTTATGATAGACAAAAGAAGTAGTGCAGAATTATAAAGCAAAAAGAAAATGATATAAAGTTTCATGTAAAGTAACAGAAGAAGTGATCTTGGAGTATTGTCTATATTAAAGTAAAGTAAAAGTTAATGGCAGTAAGGGCTCCTTTAGTGGTTTCATGTGGGAGAAAAACACAGCTAAGCAGATAAGTTCAGAGCCAGTTTTTTAAATCTTTAGGATGAAAGAGGGAGCACACAGTTAGTCACAGCAAAAGTTCAGCCAATGGCTATGTCTAAGAGAGAGACTGGGTTGCACACTGAAAGTAGGAGAATATTACTGGCACCAGTAGGATATGAAAGCTAAACAGGTCAGTTGTGGCTCCTATGAAATAAAAGCTGAAATAACTTTATAGTTCAACTTTACAATTTATGCAAGTAGTAGGAGAATGAGGAAAAGTGGTTATGTTTTCCACCAGCTTAAGCCCATAGCAGCACAGCTACACAGACTGCCCAGGATAAGTTACTTTAGGTTTGTAGTTGTAAAAAGACTAAATGTTATGTGTTAATAGTTTTACAATGTGTGACTTGAAATTCTGAAAAATACGCCTTTCACTATATTTGTCAGAATATTCTAGAATAAAGATTTTACTTTCATCCATCATGTGCCTGTAAACAATGCAGGTTGACACTAGTGTCAACAGTAAAGTGCTGAAAATGTTGCCTTCTGTTTGAATATTTACATTGAGGATTACAGGAACAGCTGTGAGTATCTCAGTTCCTTTCAACTCAGCTTTGCTTTAAAAATGTGACCTTCAGCCCTGAAGCTGAACATGCCTTAATTTATTATTATTTTTATTTTTTATAAATACCAGTAGGCTATGGTTTCACATAAATTAATATTTACTGTACAAGGGAAATTTAATTTTATGGATCATTCTCTGCAAACAATTTGGTTATTATACAGTGAAACAAAGACCGAAGCATGCCTATTTTTTAAAAACTGAATCCAGTTTATGTCAAATTTCCAGAACTAGTGGTGTGGTTTTACTTTCCTTTTCTTTCTGATTGATTTCAGTGATTACATAGAGTTAAATAACCTTCTAAAGATGAAATAAAAGTGGACATTTATGATCTTGACAAAATCACAGAGAGCTTTTCAGGCAGTGCGTGCTGTAGCCAAGTATCTAAATTAGCTTAGACTGCCAGACTGGCAGTACAGGAAGAAAAATCAAATCTAAAACAGATTGTGCTCTCTACAATCAGGCTGTGAGCTTTTAAAGCAGAAAAAAAAAACAATTACACAAAAGCTTATTAATAATAACGTTTTTGATTCAAGTTAAGGGCTGCACAGTGGCGCAGTTGGTAGAGCTGTTGCCTTGCAGCAAGAAGGTTCTGGGTTCGATTCCCGGCCTGGGGTCTTTCTGCATGGAGTTTGCATGTTCTCCCTGTGTATGCGTGGGTTTTCTCTGGGTACTCCGGTTTCCTCCCACAGTCTAAAAACATGACTGTCAGGTTAATTGGCCTCTCCAAATTGCCCCTAGGTATGAGTGTGTGTGTGCATGGTTGTGTGTCCTGTGTGTCTCTGTGTTGCCCTGCGACAGACTGGCGACCTGTCCAGGGTGTACCCCGCCTCTCGCCCGAAACGTTGGCTGGAGATGGGCACCAGCACCCCTCCCGACCCCACTGAGGGAAAAAGGGTGCAAGAAAATGGATGGATGGATTCAAGTTAAGTTATTTGCAATTTGCTGCTACCTGAAAAGCGCCTTTGAGACTACCACATTTTTCTGGGAAGCTTGTGGCAACTATGAAGGTTAGAATTACAATATGTTTATATGCCTCCTCTGTTTATATATATGCAAAGCTGGAAAAAACATCAGAGATCAATTAAAATGACCAATTTCTCAGATTTTTCTTTTTATATGTATATGTTTGAGTAAAGTTAACCTTGTTCTTTTATTCACCAAACTATTGACAAGATGTCTCTGAAATTCCAAGCAAAATGTTTTTATTTATTTGCAGAAAATGACAAATGGTCAATTTAACAAATATGAAGTGCTTTCAGATCTCAAGTAGCCAACAAAAGAAGTTCATATTTTTTTAATGGGGGTTTTTAGTGGGGTCCAGTGCAGTGGTCTCTTATATTTTTCCAGAACTGTATGTATATTTTGCTGGAGAATCCCAGATGAGACAGTTGTCAATAAGAGGTACTGGTTGAGTTAAACACAAACACATTGGTATTCACATACCTTGGTTTTTGGACTATAGAGCGCACCTCACTATAAACCGCACTCACAAAGTAAAAAAAAAAAAAAAAAAAAAAAAAAAATGAAAACATACATATATAAGCCGCACAGGGCTATAAGCTGCTGGTATCTCCGCCGCTCTCGGTTTTCCACAAGGACGCAGCCCTGCGTCTCCAATGCTGAACCACGGATTCATTCGCGCCGAGCTTAAGAGCAGCGGCTATCGATCTGATCGATAGCATTCAATTTAAAAGCTGCATCATATGAACTTCTTCCTGTTGTTTTCATGATGAGGTATGAGTTTAAAAACATTTCTCCGTTGTGCCTGCTGCTACCATGTGCTTGTTCTAAATGAAAATTAGCGTTTTCTTCTTTGCTTTCCAATTTTGACTTCCAATGATTCACTTCCTGCTAAAGAGCCCCCTGGTGGTTGAAGAAAAATCCACAGAAAAACCGCACCGGGCTATAAGCCGCATGGTTCAAAGTGTGGGGAAAGAAATAGCGGCATATAGTCTGAAAAATATGGTATTTGTTTTACAATGTTTTCGGTAAAAACGTGAAGATGACAATATTGTACAATTTCTACATTTCAATAACAACATAAACAATCAAGGCCTATATCAAAGTTGCTCTTGTCAAATTGTTACATCTATGTTTAAGAAAGCAATATCTGATACACATTATGTGTAGAACTTTGATTCTGTTTTGTCACTACAGTTTTTAGTTCTGTACTATTTGAGGTTTTTGACATTTAAGTAGATTATTTGTTACTCATGTCCTGTTTAGTGGCTACCCCTGATTTTTCCTGTGCTTGTCTTGTTCAGATATATTATCCCACGTTCCTTTGCAGTGTTCACATAGTTATGGTGTAATTTCTAATCTTTCTTCCTCAGTGCATCTGTTCATGCGTCCCCACACTTCATTAAATTGATATGTTTATTAATCACTTTTCTTTGCTATCTCTTCCCTTCGCTCTTTCAGAAATCAATATTTGGTGGTATAACCATGAGGTTTCAATGGGGTTCAGTGCAGTGGTCTCTTAATTTTTTATTTTTTATAAATTTTTTACACCTATAGATTTATAGGTGTGGGAAGTCACAGGTTAAATACATCACCTGGCATCGTGGGAGTGCAGACATGATAACCTGTGACATCCCACACCAATGTTAATGTGGATAGCAACATATGGCATATTACAATGCATCAGCATTCATTTCACAAACCTGAGCCAAAATCCAAAGCTGAATGTGAAAGATTTAGTACACCTTGGGCTGCTTCCACTGAGATTAGGAGGGTCGGCAGCTGCAAGGTGCCCTTTAAATTGTCAGACTTAATTAGTTGATTGTAAATAAGTGACCAACTTTTTAGACACTTTGCTTGTTTGGGACTTTAAGGGGTAAAGTTATTTTGTGCATTGGCACAATTGATTAAATGAACTCAGCTGAACTGAATACAAGGACCGATTAGTTAAAACGAGGGCTGGTTCCAAAAGCTGCTTAATAAAAATGTTTTGTTTTGTTTTTTTTACTCACCCTGTAATTTGTCCTAAATAGGTTATGACACTCTAACATGTCATGCTACCATTGTTTTGAGGTTGAAACTGTACATGTTGTAAAGATCAGATTGTTCAATCATTCTCTGATTTATTAAATTATCATTTTTATTGCCTCTCGGAATCAGGAATAAGGGACTTTTTTCAACTAAGTAGTGAATTGGAACATTAAATGTTTTGTGATCATTTATTTTACCTTCTGATGCGGTCTTTTCACGTCCAAAATGATGAAAATATTGCATGGTCAGACAAATTTATTTTGTCCAGCTTGGAGTCCTGTTTCTTAGTTAATGTTCTGTGGCCCACTGCTATCTGCTTTCCTGGGGGATCAAGGACAATGCACTGCTCCCCATTTTATATCAGCAGAACAATATACCAAATCCAAAGAGGATTTTAGGTTGTGCTTATTCAGTCTGAAATCCCTGCACTTGGACTTTGCACAAAAATGGCCGATGTTAAAGTTTATGTGCATAGCATTGTGAAAATAGACTTCAACAAAGAGTGTGTCCAAGAAATTTTAAAAAGGGTGAGAACCGGCGTGAAAACAACAGTACTTAATTGGCTATTAGTGTGATTTTACCAAGCAGACAAAAATATTTGTGGGTTGTGGGTTGTGGTGCTTGTCCTGGCCAAGAAAGAACTAAATAAATCACAAGTAATTAATTAGGATTGGTGGTCAGGTCAGCTAAGTTAAGGGTGAAGCAAAAACATACACTGGACATTCAATAAAGGCAAAGAAGTAAACAAGGGATTTTACTCTCTTAAAAGTCAAACAGATGCACAGTGTTTAGATAAACTGTGAAAACAAAGCTGAACTCATTTGTAACCGTACAGTCACAACATAATCCTAAAACTATGATCAGATTACAGCTCAGTTCCCCAGACATTGCAGAGTTTTTGACAGAAGAAAGGCCCAAGATCTTTATTCTTGGACTTTTATAAGTTAAGTTACATTCGTGGTTTGAACACTTTTATCACGTGTGTTTATGAATCAGATGACACATATTTGTAATATATCTAGAATAAATGAATGTTCAGAGATCACCTGAGTTCAAATAATCATTGTATAGTATCAAATGGAGCATTTTGATCAATTAATGGTCAATGTTTTTCTTTCTTTAAATTGATATAGGATACACTGTATATTAATAAATTCAATGTATATTGTTGTGAGTTTATGTGATAGAACAACCCGAATTAGTGCCTGAACTCCATAAGGCCAAATTATCTACAAAATATATTTTTCATGAAGTGAAAGGAAACAATGTTTTTTTTTGTTTTTTTTAGATTTTGTATTTTAGCAGAATTCTGTTAAGTGTGATGTTTTTTGCATTCAGTCCTCTTCAATCTGATACCCCTAAATAAAAAAAAACTAGAGGACTGATTTGTGTTGAGTAAATAGAGCCCACCTATATACTTTGACCTCAGGCTAAATCCAGCTGTTCTTTGAAGGCCTCAGATGGTTTTTAGAGAACATTAGCACACAAACAGGCACACAAAGACCAAGATACACACCAGAGAGGTCCGAAGTAAAGTTGTGGAGAGGTTTAAGGCAGGTTAAAACAATATGCAATACTTTGAGAATCTCACAAAGCAATGTTCAGTTCATCACATAAAAACAGTAACCTGCAAATAATGTGTCATCCATCCAAACTGAGAGGTTTGGTTAGGAGAGCATTAATCAGACAAGAAGCCAAAGGGCCCATAGAGACCCATAGATCCAAGACTCAGGTTAGCTAATCTATTGACAGGCCAAAGGTTACTTGGGCACAACACAAATCTGACTTATATGGAAATGTAGCTGATAGCGGAAGTTCAGGCTGGAAGGCTCTGCCCCCTCCGTTTGCCCATCGGCGTCAAGCTCATTTTCCAATCTCAGCGCTGGACCTCACCCGACGCGTCCAATCAGCAATCAGGCTCTGCATAAAAGGATCCCCACCCAAGCCGTCAGTCGCCTCCCAGCTGAGTTCAACCCACCACCACCCCTTCTCCTCCCACATCCTTCAGGATGTGGGAGGAGAGAGCTGAAGCTCTCTAGGATGGCACCCTTTCCTGACCACCACCACCAGTGTCGGGCCCCGGGGGAGAGCATCCCTAATCAGTTATTGGGATGTTCATCGAGTTCACATCAAATCTCAGCTCAAATCAGCTGCCGGGGTCCAAGCGCCAAAGAACTGTTATTCATTCCTGTCATTAAATCTTTTAATTGTTCCCTTTTCTCGTCTGAGTCTTTCCAGATTGAAAAGTGACTAGAAGAAAATCATATGTAGCAAATTCATAGCCAAATATGACGACCGTGAAACCAAATGTGAAGTTTCTGACATGTGGCAGAGAACTCATACTGAATACACAATTCCTACCATGAAACACTGTTATGGCCACATCATGCTGTGGAGATGATTTGCTTCAGCAGAGGCAGGGAAGCTGATAAGAGTTGGTGGGAAGATGAATGTAACAATCCTGGAAGGAAATCTGTTAGGACCAGGGGGGTGGTTCACTTCCAGCAGGACAGCGACTGCAAACATATCACCGGCGCTACAACGGGGTGGTTTAAATCAAAGCACTAACTTGGTAATTTAACTTGATCATTCGGGTGCTCTGATTTGCATCTACCAAAGCTTGGACTATTTTGCACAGAAGAGTGAGCAAAAAATGTGATTCTGATAGAGATATCCCCCAAAGACTTGCAACTGTAACTGCAATGAAAGTTAGTTTTACAAAGCATCAACTCAGGGCGGATGAGTACAAATGTGAAAACAAAGACGAGGCCCTAACAGCCGTAATCAAACACAGAGTATCGTACACAGAGTAATTCAAAGTGTTTCACTGAAAAAAACCCCACACAATATATTATTTTGTTTCATTTATAATTATTCACTACTTTGTGTTGATCTATCATGATCAAAAATCCTTTTTTTTTCCAGACTCCTTCCTTGTGCCTCTCAGCCTTGTGGCCTGAGGATGTCGGGTTTGACTTCACATGAATACCTTCAAAGAAGGTTTTTCTGGTGGATTTTTCCACAGAACAGGCTTTGTCTTTAAGAAGAGAAAACTTACGAGGAAGTTATTTCATTTCAAGTTTTCCTTCTTATTTTAAGATAAGTAATTTGTGATGAACTCAAGCTTGTAATAAACACACACTTAAATAATTCAGCAACTTACAATGCACTGCAGAAAACCTCCGAACCCTCCCTCTGGGAAAAGACAAATAGGAAATTTGAAACATTTTTTTCCCTTTAAAATGATAATCGATTTTTTTTCTCACTTTAAAGTAGCTAGCAAAAACAGAAAGTATCTTTCTTTAAAGTGAAGGTCTTTGGGGACAGCTAAAGTTAAAGCTAAACACCAGCTTTCAAATATTTTATGCAGTGAACTTCTCAACCTGCCAAACCACTCCACTATTCTCATGGGAATCCAGAACATTCTTAAACAGGTTGAGGAGAAACTCAGAAGCTTGCTTGGTCTATTTCTTTAGTCATATCTTCTGATACTATAAATAAATAAATAGTATCAGAAAATCTGTATATGTTTTTTGTTCTGGATGAACATTCTCACTCGGTTTTTTTTTTTTTTTTCAGGTGCTGTGTCCTCATTCAGATTTCTCTCTGACTTGAAAACATGCTTTTTGCATGAGTTATCAGTAGATGGAGGAGTAAAAACATCTCCTGCTGTACAGAACAGCTGCTCAGAGGACAGTAACTTCTAATCCGCTCCCAGAGAAACAAGCTGCTGTGTTTCATCAGAGCAGAGAGGCAAGAAACCCACTGAGACAAGGATAAACAAATCCTGCCTTCTTCATTGCTAAATTAACAATCAAGATAATTACACTGTTCTGCTGTCGTCACTCAGTGCACCACTGTGGATTCTGCATTGGAAGTGGGCAACCATCCAGATAAGGTGACTCAGGTTCATCAATTCACTTGTGGAGCTCCCAAATTTACTGCATTGAGCTCCAACCGAGACTATTCCACTGTGAAGATCCACACTGCAGAATGAGGGTAATGGTTACTGAAAGGTCTTTGAGGCACAAAGCAAATTCCAAGCGAATCAAACTACTTACACAAAAACTTTTGTCTGCACAGCCAGTATCCACAAAGGTGATGAGAAATGGTGGCACTCTCAACGAGGGTATAAATGCAATATTAACTTGGGCCTTTGAAGTGCACTGAATTGCTCTTTGCCCAGACTTGAAATTCATCTTCATTGATTTGTAAAACTGGAATCTGGTGCCTTTGTTTAAATGTCCGGTGGAGTTTTTGTAACACTGAGTGTCAACATTATACATGAAGCTTCATATGCATTCGTACACTACCACTAATTATCATTTAAATGTGTTTGACCCTTGACTAGCATAATTCTGGTAGGATATCTGTCCACTCTTCTTGGCTATGTTGGATGGGGTGATTTAAATAAGGTGGGTGGTTTCCTGGCATCGATCCAACAAAGCAAACGGCAAAAATGTCCAATTGGGTTGAAGTTTGTGCCATTCCAACAGCTTCATTTTAGCCTCCTTTATCCACTCCATACCCAGACTGGTTTTGATGTATCATTAGGCTGTTGGAAGAATCATGTTTCACTAAGTTTTAACCATTTAACTCAAACTATAACTGTAGCCGAAAGACAAATTATCCTTCTGCACTGACTTATAATGTATTTAGCAGGACAATTTCAAACAAGTAAATCAGTAAAAGTGCTAAATAAAACATAGTTTATGAAAATTAAAAATAAATAAATAATAGGCCATACTTCGAAATGGCACAACTGCACAAAGAATGTGTTAAACGTCATTTATCTTTAAACTATTACTAACATAGATCAGTGTCTTCAAGCCTCTGTAGGGATTTAATACAAAAACAAAATGAGAATGATTTATTAATTAGCGGCATCATGAGCTTGGATTTTTCTGTAGGCATGGCAATATTCAGCAAAAAATGTGAAGCTATGTGCATGTGGATATATTAATTAGGATTCAAGTCCATTTTTCTTCCCTTGAAATAAATTCAAGTCATTATAATTAAATTATTTCAAACAACTAATTGGCTGAGGGTGTCTTTCTTGAGTACAATCCTGAAACGGGGATAGCAAGATTGCCCAGGTTAATTAAAAAATAATTATTTATTGGCATTAATCAAGCAGGGAGCATAACTGAACACATCCATTTAATGAGGAAAATCAAGCAACACTCCTGCTCATTTTAGACTCTTTTTCTATTACAGAAAGCTTTGTAAGCTTGAAAAAAATCCCTCAAAATTACAAGGAGCAACCTTACAAAACAAATACAACCTAACTTTTATTCAGACAGGAAACCAGGAGCTTTAGGGTCTGTTAGAACAAGTCTTTTGAAATTATATGTGTGTTTGAAGTATTTTGAACTATAGCAAGCAAATATATTAGGGTTGTTACCAAAACACCAATAGTGAAAATTGATAGCCACTAATATTTGTTGTTCATTTGCATTAAATATCCTTGTTTATCTTATCTTCACATCCCATTAGGTATATTTCACAATTGTGTTTAGAGCTAAGAGTACACACATTTAGGACTCAGATGGCGTTCCTCTCATCTCCCTTTTCATTTGTTAGATATATTGGAAAAAAAGCCTGGCTGTTCCGGAATCTGTGTATACTTGTGTGTTTTCTGAGAGATATAATAAAGAGTAGCTGCAACTTATGACAACAGAAACAAAATAACCTTGGCTCTGTCATCCTCATTACACTGCAGGGTTTCCTGTTGTCTCACCACTGGTCTGGCAGTCGTTGCTACTGTCACCTTTAGTTTATACTTGTAGTTTCTTTAAAATCCCAGAGGAAACAGCCGGCCCAGAACCGAGTTTCTGAAGAGGAATTAGCAGGTCATTAAGTCTAAAGGAAGGGGGTTAAAACTACTTTTCCAGACACCAAACACTAAACCTGGTAAAAACAATGTAACGTATACCAGTGAAGAAAATGTGAACTAACTATATAGAAATGTCATTAACAACACTTGTTGTTGTCCATCGTCAGTGGGGATGGCAGGTTATCGTTATGTTCATTCTGTCAACTGGTTGTTTGGTTGAAAGAGGAATTAACAATATGATGTTGCTTCATAAAGGAACCCTGCACCTTCTGCCTGACTTCAATAACATATTATCACAATACATGTATCCATCTGAACGCTGATGGCGGTAGAATTGATAGAATATGGGTATCTATTATGTTATTTGCCATTTGTACCATATTATGAATGTAGACATTTGTAATTTATGTCATAAAATGTTTTTCTATTTTTTACTGATTGATCTTAACATTTTAACCAGTCAGCCAAGATAATTTTAGTAACTTAAACTCAATCAAAAATGTAAAGAAAGATAGACAAGAAAAAAAAAACCTCCATCTTCAATTTCAGTTTAGTTTCAGTCTTTCTGTAGACTTTGGTGAGGCTAGAAAAATCCAAACATAGAATGCAGCCACACAAACAGCAATTTTTAGAAGTACATTATTATGAGAAAAAACAAAACAAGAGTTGCTGCCATTGCAGAGAAAAAAAAACAACAGGACAGGGTTTGACTTAAAATTTCACATCAAGGGCATCGCTCTCATATTAATCCTGTGCTTTTAAATGTACGTTTGAGTCATTCTTTTTTTCATGGTTGATGGATAAAAATATACAAATATTGAGACTTTTTTTTTTAAATAAGACCTGCAAGCACAAGTTTGAATTTACTGAGTAACTGTCTATGACACACGCACACCATCAACATTAAACATACAGCATGGCATCTCTCATTTACACACACCTGTCATGAGTGTGTGTAAATAAAGAGAAACAAAGATACTTCAGTGAATATTAATTGATGAAATGATGCTTAGTGTTAGCAGCCTGGTTTCCAGGAAACCAGAAAAACATCAAATGAAAACTAAACAAAAGCTGTTCAGACCAAGTTGTGCAGAATTGTGAACTAGTGTTTTTAATATGTTTGATTCGGTGAACCATTTGAACAAGTTTAGTCTGAAGCTATTTTTAATCAAATGATCTCATGTTTAACCACTTTTGACCATGTGGTATTAGAAAAGGTCCATATTCCAAAAAAGAATGTTTTCTTTTGTATCAAAAACACTTTTTCAGTTTCAAGGTTGAAGACATCCTGACAACACATTCAGTTAATACAGTTAAATCTAGTGTGTTAGTATTAGTTCCTTGCACAATCTGCCTTTGAAAATAAAAGCCAGTCATGTGATCCAGTGATGAGGGAGCAGTGCCACTGATAACACTACCCGCATTCATTGCTCAGAATAAAGAGATGTCAGAGACTCATTTTTTCATGGATTACAATCTAGTCTGTAAAGTTTCATCAAACTCTGTTGGTCTTTAAATTCTATCATGGCTGGAATATTTTTTTTCTCTCAATATTTTATTCTACTTTTAAAGCGTGTTGAGCTGTTCGCTTTATATGGCTAAGTTCACAATTCATTCGTCATGTTTCAATGTGAGGATATTGATTTATTCCTTTGGAGTCAATCCTTCCGACTTCTGTTGACACTTATTAAATTTCATCTCCAACACTGCATAGATACAAGATAGGCATTATGAATCTTTTCCTGTTGTGGTTCACCGCTGAGGCTTTCATTATGTATGGCCATACGCTCCCACATGATGTTGACAAGCCTGGGGCGCGGAAACACTCTGAACATTGTTTCATTACTCATTCCTCATCGCCTCAGCAACTGTTCACTGCATCAGCAATGGATATTTCTAGGGACATTGGCTTGGACGTAGTATTGAGCAATGATCATCAGTTAAAAATTCACACATAGTGTACTGAAGCACATTCATTCAAACTTAAGCAGTCTTACAAAATTGGAGCTTGGCAAGAGACTTTTTCGTCACTTCATTGTAGACCATCCAGCAGGAGAATATTAGTTAGAAATTTTATTCCTGAATAAATAGCAGCTCGTTTCTTTATTACTCATTTCTTATTTGTGTTACAAAAAGAATGCACTTCCTTTCTTAGATTTTAAATTCAAGCCTGGAATATATTTTCTCTCCCCACTATCCATAGTTTGCATTTGAATTACCATCATGTATTTTGAAGCAAGGATTTTTTATTTTATTTTATTTTATTTTTTCAGGTTTGCATTTGCAACATCATTGGATTTCTTCATTCTACTGGTGTGCTGCAAGACAGACTTAATATGCTGAGCAATACATCAAGCTTTGCCCCTTTCCTTCTCTAGGGGCATTTAATGCAGCATAATGAATCAGTTGCAGACGCTTTCAGATGAGGCCCTGTGTCAACGTCGATGGTATGGATCTGGGAAAAAAAAAAAAACTTCATAAATAATCCAAAACCTGTCATGCATGTGTGTAATGCAGGGGTTTTTGCTCTAAATGTCAGAAGAAATTTGAAGACTTCCATTAGGCTGGCCTTTTGTTTAGAGTAACCCAAAGGAGCTGGAATAAATGTGCATCTTTAGTTCCTAATGAAGGCAGGAATAATAAACTGACCATGTAATCAACAAGCAACTGGTTGTACTGGTTAGGACGTTCATTTATCCTTATGTTTTCATTCATCCTCATTCACTCAAACTGATGTCATGGCATGTCTTCAGTGCTGCATTTAAGGCCATTTAAGCTGAGACAGAGACAAGACCAAATGATACTAAGGTGAGAAGTGCAAGACTTCAAGGGAGCCGAGGCCAAGAACAAAAGATAGGGAGACCATTTCTGTAATTATAATGAAGACGTTGTTGAGGGAAACCTTTCAAAACTTGTTTATATCCAGAACTTCATCATCTGTTCAGTCCGTGTCTTCTACATTACTGTTTCCACATTACCTTATTGTCTATATTTGATTGATTTGTCACACTTTTACTTTCACATTGTTTAGTAACAAAAACCGTTATGCTAATGTATTTCACAAGGAGATGTTAGCGAGCAAAACTGTATGTATGAACAATCCACTTTTTTAGCCTCTAAATACATTTTTGGTGAACTTTAAATGAGTGATGCTCTATAGATATCTCTACATTCTTTTTGGGTTATGTTCATTTTTCTCTCTTTTCTGTTACATGTCCTTGTCTGTTACATCTCAGCATTTGCTGTGGAACTGCTAAACAATGTCATGGCTTCCAGCTAATCCGTTTTGTAAATCTGCCATTTTTCTTCTTCCTCACAGTGATTTGGTAGTTTTTCAAGTTCAGTTATGCCAAAGTTGCAAGTAGACAAGTAAAATCTTTCGGTTCTGGCGTGTATTAATGCACGTTACTAGTTTTTTAATTTTTTTATTTTTATAATAAATTGAGAAGTAATAATATTTTTTTTATTAAGAATACATAAAAATTGATTAATTTTAGAAGAATTGTGTTATTGTCATTGTCTTTTTGACACCTTCTTGGGGTTGCCATGTCACAGCAGCCTCCCCATATTCCACAGCCGTGAGCACACGGATTTGACAAAAGTTTTACACCCTTCCTGATGTAAGCTTCCCTAAGATCCCCGGGAAGAGAGGGAGCAAGATTCATACTGGGATCCTCTGGGCCTTTAGTAACCCTGCTTTTCCACTTCAGCCGCTGCCAGCCTCTTTAAAAGAATCCTAAACTTTGCACACAAAAAAACAAAAAACAAAAGTGCAACAATACGCATTGAGATGCGGTTGCTAAACAATGAATCTTGCAACAAGTGTTACCCAAATCTTTGAAGTAGCGGCATATTGACGTTTTTCTTCTCCTTCAAAAAAGCCCCTGACACTATACATTACCCAAGCAATCAAGCTGAGCTCCAGGCAGTGCTGGATACTTGATTTTTTTTTTTTTTACTTAGCGCGGCAGGCTGACATTGATGAAGACTGTGCCATCATGAACAGAAGCTGAACGGATCAATACAGCCAAATTAGAACCTCAGCATCGCTCAAATCAAAGGCTTACTCTGATCTTCTGAATCTGACTACAGCACAATGCACCAACAGAGAGCCCTGTTGTTCTTGTGACAGCTCCATCCCATCTTTAGGCGCTCCTCAGTCGTCACTGCAGGAATACCAATGGTCTTTCATTGTTAAAGACTTCATGCAATCAATTTCAATCTAAGGATAGTCGTTCAATTACACTCCCCAGGCAGACACACCAGAGCTCGGTTTGAGTGGAGATAAGTTCGACAAAACTCTTGGGAGTCCAACGGCTCTCTGCTGTGTTTTTGTGCTGCCTGTTGGAAGACTGAAACACAGGGGTTTGTAAATGCACACCGGGGGAAAAACAAGCCCAACCCATGGCACTCATTTGGCTCCTCTCTGGTTTAATCCCTTACTAACTCTATCTGCCAGAAACCAGAATGATTTGGACTGTGCTGGGCACCTGGAAGATGCTCTGAAAATATTTTGAGCATCAAACTGGTTGTGGGAATTAGCACACCACAACACACCTGACGGCTTATGAAGGCAGATAAGACAACACTGAAGAAAACAAAGAATAATGACCGAGCTCCAAACTGCACTCTTACTAAAACGTCCAAGTTGGCACCCAGAAAAGTGTTTGCTTTGTAGCAAAAACAGGAAAGTGGAAAAACAGCAAGGGTGCACATTATTATGTGAAAGTGCTTATTTGTGAAACTGGGGTTGATTGTTGCCAGCAAGTTTCAAGAGAACAGCTCAATGAATCACTGAACTGCACTTAAAAGCCACATATTTTGCACAAAAGTAACACATTTGTGCAACTGAAAAACATTTCCATAATCACGCTGGCAAAATGAATGATCTAATCATGCAGTTTCAGGGGGGGTAAGCTCAGCCAAATACCAGCTGAGAAGTAATAAACTGAAGAATGTAGCTGTGGGATGATGGTTTCAAATGCCACACTGCAATAAAGTGTTCATGGTCATTTTATTTGTTTGTGTGAGAAAATATCTCAGCTGGGATTTTACCAACCATTTCTTTCAGGAAGCTGGGAGATATGGAGGCTGAATGACAGAAATAAGACGACTCATCATCTACTCATCTTGACTGAAGCGTTAAAAATGTGACAGGAACACAGAGCAGAACATGTTGGAGTTTTTTTTTCAGGTCTCACTGAAAATTAACTGTGGAAAACAGATCTAAAACGTGAAAAGTTTAGTATGGGTTCATGGATTGCCTGGCGATCACCATTGCTCTCTCAGGTTTAGAAAAATGAAAGAAAAATGTTTTTTTTAATTTATTTCTTTTACTTTTTACAAATAAAAAAACAATGATGTGCACAAGTATTAAGCTTTCCCAAATCAACCACATTTTGCTGCAATGAAAGCTGGAAGTCTTTTGAGATATGTCTACGGCTTTGCAGCTGGACATTGACTAGGCCATATTAACACACGGATGTGATAAGGTCTAAACATTCCCACTCTAGCTCTGTCTGTTGGTTAGTGTTGTAGTCCTGCTGGAATTCAAATCTCAACCACAACCTCAAATATTTTGTTGCCTCTAGAAAGGTTTCCTGCAGCAGGCCAGAAGTGGCCTGTATTTAACTTCATTAATCTTCTACCTATATAATTATTGGGCAATTAGAAAGCTATGGGTTAGATTCCAGCTTTGTAATGCCAAATTGCCCACTCTGATCTGCATATCATATGAATGCGTGTGCACATTTGAAAGTGTGACTGAGTAAAAGTGGTGCTAGTGTATAGCACTTTGAGCGGTCAGTATGTGTAGAAAAGAGGTGTATACATCCACCAGCATTGCAATGTATTGCAATACCATGAAAATATTAAAACTTTTGTCAGGCACTGTGTGTGTGATCAACATTTTACTTCAGGGAATGAGCAGAGAAACTGGCTGGTAATGCTTATAGTTATAACAAGAGGTGTGAGATATTTTGCATGGATCAAGCAATTGTTTTTTGCCGTAATGTACAAGCTGTAATTTGTCAGACTCACAAAACTGTTAATTGCCTTTCCTTTGGAAGAAAAGGTTATTTTAAAAGCTTGTAGCTTTTTTAAAAAAAGGTCTGACCTCATTGTCTTCGGAAAACAAAGACTCCAGTATTATCTCCGACTTTTTAGCCAATGAAGGTAGGTAAATGTGCCAGAAGAAAATTTGGACTTTTGCACACAGTAGGTATGACAACTTTAACCTTTAACCAGCAATACAAAAAAATGTGTATTTAAAGTGACAAGAGGCCTCAAAACAAGAAAGAAGCTCAAAATGGGCAGAACTTGGCAGACTAAAATATCATAATGATTTTGCACTAAAATATAATGAACAGGATTTGTATAGTCCATAGACGTATTCTAACATGTTCTAGGAAGCATAATATGTCATGTTTAAATTACTGCTTTTTAATTAATTGAATTGTGGCAATTTAAGTTTTCTATACTTGCTACAGTCCAGATCATTCATATTTTAGACTTGTGGTTGTGTGACCTGTTTAGATTTGAGCTCAAAATGTCAAGGGGTGAATCTTTCCTGATCAGCTGAGGTTCAACATTTTATTCATTTCATTCACAGCCACTCACCTCCGGTCATAAACGGAGTGCGTGTGAGGACTGGGGATGTTTACAAAGGTAAATCCAGAGCAAGTTTCCAAACACTGTAACCGTTAATGTTTGCTAACCTCCATATTTTAACTACTTTACCTATTTTAATGACTTCCACAAGCAAAGATACAGATGTAACTGCTGAGTTTATTAGCATTGTTAGACCAGAGAACACAGAGAAAGGTTCACCTGTAGTCTATAGGTAACAGCAGAGAATGGAGAGAAAACGGAGGGCTGGCAGTACCTGCGATTTGAGGTGTGTTCCTCAGCTGACAGCTGGGGTATCGTTGCATTATATCAAAGTGATGGAGCGGCTGCCTGACCCAGAGTGGAGGGACAGATTGAGGCTACGTGTTTTCCTTTCTCTGTATCTAGTGCACCAAGTATTTTATACTTCACTCCAGCAGCTTAATGAACTCAAAGACAGAAGTGATGTCAGTGGGTTCCTGAGCATGAGAACAATAAAAAAAACTTTAAAAAATGACAAAAGAATGTTTATTTTAACTTTAACATTAGGCCCTTTTTTTTTTTTTTTGCAGATATGCCTATTTAGAAATAAATGTATTCTTGCCCATAATCTGGTAATTGGAGGGACCAGTTCCAGTCCTCCTCAAACTTCTCTGTTAAACTTTTAACCTTTTTGCCAGCAGGACACTAAATATTATCCTATAACGTTTTAAAGAGATGGAACATACAGAGAGAGGAGTCTTTGACCATCCTCCTTTGTACCATCTATCTCCTCCAAAGTCCTGGGTCCTCTCTTGAAGGTTTTTTCTCTTCATCTTACCCCACAAAAACGACCAAGTCATGAAACTATTTCAATCTACTGCTACAGTAGATTCAAATAGCTTTTATTAGCCCATTAATAAAAGTTCTTGACAACATGCAATCAAACAAGGCTTCCATGGCTTTTCCACACATTGCATCCTTTGTTCTCTTCCAGGTTCAACAGCAGTGCTTGTTGCTGAGATGGTCGATCTTCCTCTCAGCTAAAGTCCCAGAAGAATGAGCAAACTTCTCATCTTTAAATTAATCATGGTAGGACAGAAAAGCGCTTTTCCAAAATCATTGTTAAACAGCTGGTTGGATGCAATGTCTAAGGGTTCCTGACCCCAATATATCACTCTCTGGTGCTCTCCTCTAACACTAAGGTTTGGAGATTTTTAACCTCAGTCACCATCCTGCTCACGATGTCTGGCGGCAGTGTAAATATGGCTCATCGTTCAGCCTAGTGGCCAGTGGCTATAAAATGGGCTTTGCATCGTTTATACCCCAAGGGAAGCAGAAAGTCAATTATATTTTAATTAAAAGTTCTAAGAAAGTGCAGCAAACTTAAATAAGTAATATGCATATATATATATATATATATAAAATAAAAATAAATAAATATATATATATTTATATAATTAATTAAAATGATAAATTAAAATGATAAATTAAAAACAATTCAGTGGTAAACATGTCTTTTTTTGGATATGTCAACAATTGAGTTACCAACATTTCTATTAAGCAATATAACTATTTAATTACAGCAATAAAATATATGGGTCACAGGTCAAGTTGCCTTTACAGTGAAAACAGTAAAAACTGTTGGTAGCCATGTAAGAACAAATCGTATTAATCAGTCTGTTGTTTATTATCAGGAGTAAAGCATTGACAGGATGGAATTCAGCTGTTCAGCGTGAATCTAAAGCTATCCTGGTTTAACTGAACGCATGCTTCTCATCCAGGTGTTGAACTGAACACCTCTGCCCCCAAGGTTTTGCTTTGTCTCTGTTATACTCTTGCATCAGAAATATTTCAGTTCCAGAAACATCTTGATATTGTCAAACCAGACTCAACAAGAACTTGCTCTCTGCATTTTCTGAGATGACAGCACATCCCTATCCGATATGAGATGTGTCAGAAACGGAACAACTAAAAAAAAAAACCCTGCTTCTCTGTGCATCAACAAAGAACAGTGCAGAAGACTTGATTGTTTTTCTCACAGATTGTTTTAGAATGGAATTTAACTCTACTCAAATCATCACCCTAAACACTTTTGTGGGAAGTAGTTCGAGAAAAACACCTTTAAGCAAAAATATATTTTAAGTGCTACATGTTTATACTCTTAATTCCACCTATGTTGGATTGTCAAACACAGTCTATGTTAAACACTTATCTGTATTTGATCTCAGAGTATTTTTTTTTTTCTCTTACTGGTTCGTGCAAGAACTTCAAAGTGTTTCTACCTCACAAAAGTGTCCGACAAATTTGAAAGGAGGCTTGTTGGAGTTTAATTGATCCTATCTTAGGTTACGGGACAAAAACACACTCCCTGGCACACTCAGAAAACAAACCTAAAAGGAATAGACAAGTCCAGAGGGGATGGGAATCTTCTTCTGATTAAAATGAATTTCCATCAAAAGAGTGACACCCTCTGAGAAAGCTACACTGCCAACATGCAAAGGGTCCAAGCACCTTGGGGACTCAGAGTCTAATTTGCTTCAAACCTAAAAGGCAGATAGTACTGATCTGACAGCCAGCCAGTTCCCAGCTTCCCTCATCAAGAATACATTCAATTTCAAACATCAAGATGCCCGCAACAAAAATGAAAATGTCTTTGAATGAATGAAAGATGGCTGTGTGTGTGTGGGGTGTGTGGGGGTTGTGGGGGCGAACCTTAAGAAATCACTGATTCTTGACAAGGTTGAAACATCATCGGCTTCAGTGTCCTGAGCTCAAGCCAAAATTGAAAGAAAACTGAGGTTTGCTTTCACTTGTTCAATCTTAAAAAGAAAAGCTGTGACTTACACTGTATAGTATTCTCTTTCTTCATTTGAATTTTTAGGCACCAAGCTGAGGTTGAGCTCAAAAGCCTTGCTGTCAACATGTGCTGCTGTATTTTTAAAGCTGAAAATCTGCTGATGCCTTTAGCTAAAGAGGGTTATATAAAGCTTCAAGCTGCAAAGAAAAACAAGGAATGCACAGGTAAGTCACCAAACATGAGATTCCCCTTTAGGGCAAAAATCTGTGCATTATGTTCCTTCAGCTGGATTTTTAAAAATGTCAAACTTAACAATTGTGACTAAACATCTTTGTAGTTACTTTTTTTTTTTTTTTTTTATCAGACTGGTGGTATGTGGTTCACCGGAAACATTCACTCATGGAGGCAAAAGACCAACTCGCTTCTCAGTCTAACCTCCAAATGCAAAAGTGACTTTGATTTGAAGCCATCCAAAGCAGTACTTGTAACATGTACAACTGAATTGGAATAAGATGTTAAAAATCTTAGTTGTTTTTGTATCGCCTTTGATTGACTAGGAAGACTTTAAGTCCCATAAATATTTCCCGCAAAACTGCCACATCACCACTACAGCACCTGCTATTTCTGTTAAAGTAGATACATGTAAAAAGCGAGGTGTTGTCCAGGTTATCTGAAGCAGTATAAGTTCAGACGTTATGGAGTTTTAAAATAAATCACAATCACATTTCTATTTAAGGTGACTCAATAGAGTCCAGCAGGCCTGGTGATCTTTCTTAATCAAACACATTATGTTGAACATACAATATTTTTCCTTTCTTCATGGAAAGGCACAATGTTTTGATACTTCCAGTACTGTCTAAAAGCCCTTGAACAACCTGTCTTAGAACGTTTTCACTCCTTAAAATTTTATGTTTTCGCTAAATCAGGTTAGCTGATTATTTCCTGTAGTTTTGTTCTTTGTAGTTCAGTTTTAATTTCCGTTGTAGTGAAATAAAGTACAACACAGGTTGCAGCTCATTAACTCAAAGACTTGAATTTAAAGTCAGTTCACCATCATGGTGGCGGATAGGAGCTCATCATTTGGAGAACCACAGAGGGGAAATCTTTTTCAACAAAATATTTCACTGAAGTACTTGCACTTGTGGTGCTTAGTTGGTAAATTTTAATATTAAATAATACCTTGTAATCTAGAATGAGCCTTTTGTCATGAAAAGCTATTTTACATGCATACTTGCATGTTCAAACGAGCCCACAATCCGCCCACAGGTTCATCAATAAACTCAGCAAGCCTCCTTTATGTAATCCCACACATTTCTTCTTTGATTTCCTCTGTTCTTTTATGATATAATGCACCCACAAAGGAAATCAAATCTCTACAGAGGCAAATCCATTGTATAAAGCGTGTAATATACTGCATCTTCAACTGTGCTGTGAATAGAGCTCGGTACTCTGCCAGCAAGAAAGAGAGGGCTATGAATGATCTCAAAGTCTTTACAAACTCTGGCCCAATACGCTGTGATGGCTATCTCTCTGGTGGCCAAGCTACTTGAAGCCTTTTAGAACTCACTCTGGCAACGCTGCCAATTTCTTGTCAAAACTGTCTAGAGCCAGAACATCTCGACCACTCTCTATGAACCGTGGTGTAGATAGAGGGGATTGTGCATCTAGGACAACGGACTCGCTCGCGCCATATTTGGCGTGTGTGTATACCGCAGGAGACGTTTTACCTTGCACACGCTCAGAGCAGCCTCGCAGCAAATATGAAATGTAGTGGAACAGAGAGCAATTGCTCAAAGGAAATATTAGTTTATTTCTGACAAATGGAACATCTTTAGCAGAACTCGCTGATGTGTGTCATCCAGAGCTGGCCCCAGCTGTCTGGTTTGACATTGCCAGCAGGAGTACAAGTGTCAAGAGTGATTTTTAGACAAGCAGGGTCAAATAGTCAATTCTCCCGACTGAAGATGGTGACAGATAATTGCTTGAAGCTTCACACCGTAAACTTTCAAGGGTGGAGCTGAAAAATTATGCAAATTTGAAATGAGTAATTAGGAGACATTGTAATCTAATCGCAGCTCAGAGGGGAATTGCTCTCTGAAGACAAATTATATGATTCATTGGCCACAGTGGAACTGTAAGCACATGTTTCCTCTGCAAGTGAAGTGAGACAATTATTGTAAATGCTCATACCTGTCTGAAGGAGAATGCATTGAAGTGTGGAGCTAAAATGAATAGTAATAGAAAATTACAGCAAATCACCAGAAAAACAAAAAACAAAAAACATTTTAATCCAGAAATGCTTACGGTGAATTTTAATTAATACCTGCTTAAAGGTTATTCTCAAAAGCGTTCTACGTTTGTCAGATTAAAATATATTGAATATGACTGGAGAACACAGTCTGGTCAGTTTAACGGAAGTTGCACCCTCTGAATTTCATTGCACACACCATGTTAGTAGAAATAATGACAACTCACCGAATGAGTCGTCAAGTTCGGAGGTGAGAACATCATGGTTTATGGCTGTTTTCGTAGAATATGATACTGGTAGACTTAATATAAGTGAATGATGAATTAGTAGAAAAATGTGTAATTGTATCTTAAAATATTTCATAGACCGTTGTCAAAATGTCCAAGATCAATATATTTTTATACGCTTTCAGTAAAGAAAACTATGAATCTTTTTGGTTTGAAAAAGAAACACTCTCTGTTTTTGAGCAATGGATGTAAGGTAGGCATTTTTATATTATTGGGCTATTACTGCTCCTTGTTTACGTTTTGGCAACTCTGGTAAAAATGTGTAAAAGCCCTCAAAACTATATAGCAGCAGTATAATCTCACCCTGATATTCTTCTTCGTAGAGGAGAAACAATGAGTGTTCAAAAATCCACTAAGTCATTGGTGACACATTTTTTATCACTTATGACAAATAAATACAAGTGATTCATCTATTTCTTTTCATTTATTATATATTTTTAAGACAAATATAATGTACATGTTTATATTTCTTAGTGTGAGTATTCCCCATCTGAATATACCTAAATGCAGTTTGAACTTTCATCATTTATTTCAGGGAGAAATTTTACTACTTGGGTAAATGAAACATTTATTTATCAGGCTTTTTACACATATTTATGATAGACGGAATAGATTTGGAAGGGGCAACAAGTGTAAAATCAGTTTTCATTAAAGATGTTTCCATTTTTGGTTTTTATTAATATTTTCGCCTTAGTCTTTGGGGAAATACTATGCAAAAAAAAAAAATAAAACAACCAACAAAGCATTTTACCGCAGTGGCTTTTGCATATAATGGGTGTACCACAAAGGGATGCATGGTTGTTGCTCTCTTTATTTATTTATTTTTTTGTGAATCTCTAAGGAATACTGATGCTCAGAATTTATTTTAAAAAGTACACTGGGGGTATCGTACAAATAAAAATACATTTTGAGACATTTAGGATGTGACGACTGTTATCTTAAAGTACTTCAAAATGACAGTTAAAGATAGAAAAAAATCATTATCCATTAGGATGATTAAAAAACACTCCTTTTCACTAGTGGAGCACCTCTTTACCCTAATAGTACAGCTTCAGTGCTCTTCTTAACTTGTTTCCAGCAGCTGCTAACTATGCAATAAACCCACTGCACCTTGCAGAACTGTCCCCTGCAGTGCATGACTGGGCAAGAGACTCCAATAAACTACTCTAAGTATGACATAATAATGCTATGGAAGTTGAGTGTATGTGTGAATGGAGTTTGGGGAACATCAGAAAAGTGGTGCAGATGGTACATTTCAGACTGTTCACATCCTATAAAAGTAATGGAATACACACAGATGCTTCACTGTAGTTTGCCATGAAGGCCTATTTTGCCCTAGTCCATGAAAATGCATTGAACGTAATTGTCCTCTGGCTTTGCTCAATCCATAAAAATACATTATGCTCCCTCATCCTGCAATTTGAGCAGACAACCCTCGCAGACAGCTGCTACTCTACTGTTTATGTGCCTAATCGGTGGCAATCCTCTATTCACAAGATCATATCATCTGATGTATCATCTGATACGTCAGATGATATATCTGTGATTGCAAACTTGTGGTTAGGCTCTCAATCACAAAAAGAAAATTCTAATTACAAGGGCAGATAACTAAAGCAGCTGATTTTTCCAATTTTGGCAGAGATGGAAACTTTGCAAGCTCATGTGACTGCCTGACCCACTGAAAATTAGCCGGGCAGGCGAGAAGAGGGTCGCACAAAGTTTGGAGCCAAAGGGAAGTTTCATTCCATAAGGGAAGGGAAAAAAAAGACAAGTGAAAGAGTGAGCAAAAATAGGACATGGATTGGAGAGAGGTGAGGTACTGTGGTTAAAGACATACTGTGTGACTGAGTTAGTCTGCATGTAACCGTAGCAGAGCCTTTGGGGTTCTTCACTTCATGCAAAACTTTGATGTATATAGTAAAACGCAAACTTATTTTAATTTAAAAATATGAATGAAATTGGTGCCTTGAGAGCCTAAGCTGAAAAACAAATACTATGTGCTTTTAGCAAATGTTACTCAGTGGTTTCATAATGTCTTTGTTTTTGCTTAAAATATTTTATCTAAATGTAATGTGTTCGATCACATGTATAGACAGACACACACATATGCAAAATATTTCTCTATATCATCACAGGGACTTTGAATTTACTTCTATTCATTTTTCATTCATTTCTAGAAAAACCCAACAAAACATTTTACTGCAACAGCTTTTGCATGTAATGGGTGTACAGTACCACAAAGGGATACATGGTTGTTGCATCCCTTTAGCCTGACCCTGACGCTAACCCTAAACCTAAAATAAGCTCAATTCACACCTTAGTCCTGAACCTAACCCCTAAACCAAAAACAGCACCACTTCTTATGGGTCCCTTAAGGAGCAGTTATGGTATATATTAGATACACTGTATCAAAATGCCAGGCCACAAACATACACACGTGCTTCTACTGCTATACAAACTGAGGACTTTGTACTGACTTCCTTTCATTCATACATTTATGATTTATGACTAACTCAGATATTTTCCCTAACCCTAACCATTCTAACCCAAAAACAGCACTTCTTTTTGTGCGGCCCATACTTTGGGCCCCATAAACAGACACAGGAACAAGAAGGAACCGTCCCCAAACTGTGCTCACCAGGTTGGAGGCATGAATCTTTTCAAAATGTGTTGGTTTGCTGCACCATTAAAAGTTAATTTCTCTGATCTAAGGGACTGAGTCCAACTTCTCAATAACAACCCCACATGCTAATCCCATCTGCACCAAACCTTATAGCTAACACAAAGCAACCAGACACATGCTGTTCTACTGTTAACTGCAAAACCTTCACTTGCCAACTGGACTCCAAGGCAGAGAGGCATGATTTGTCACTCCAAAGAACACATTTCCACTGTGTCCAGTGGGGGGTTGCTTTACATACACTGCCTCAGATGCTTTGTGTTGCACCTGATGATGCAAGACTGGGATCCAGTTGCTCAGCCATGGAAATACCTTCTATGAAATTCTCTAAACACTGTTTATGATCTCAGATAAAGGCCACAGGAGGTCTGTAGCTTCTGACTCTGAAGAAAATTAGTGAGTTTTATGAATTGGAATCTGCTGACCCTTTGTTTTGCATTTGTGTGGCCAAACACCATATGGCTTAATTGGTGTCATCTCATTTCACTTCTGCTTAATGATAGTATCACTATCGCCTTGGTGGAGTCCTATCATGGTTAGGCCTGGCCGAGAAATTGTCCCAGAAGTTATTGTGGTAAATTATAACATTCTTGTGTTGAGGCTATTTTCAAGTAACACGATTGTCACAATAGCATAAGAACACATTATAAAAGAATTGTTTATGTTCTATTGTATTTGTTTAATTGTGACTCAAGTATCTCCTGCCTTGCCACATAGACAGCATGTGTTTTTTGCTCCCTGTAGAAGTACTCACCAACCTGTGTACAGAATTAATTGCTTTTCATGGCTAATTCAAAAGTGTCATTAGCATAAATTGACAGGTGCAGCTTGCTGGATGCATACTTACAGCACGCGTTCATTCTCTGGGCGGGCATAAAATCTAAAGACAGAGGAATATTTAACTCACAGAGGTCAGCTGAAGGAACCAACCTTATCGGAGTGAATGCCAGCAGTGAACTGCAGCCTCAGCAGCGCGCCTGACACTGGGATTTTTTGTGTCTGTTAGCAGAATTAAGCAATCCCCAGAGACGTAACATCAACACACAAGGTCTTCTCTGAATATTTAATCAACCCTACAAGGACTAAAACAAGCTAACCAGGTTTCTCTAGATTTAGCCTTTCGTGACACAAATTATATCTCAACTTATGTGCTAAACAGTGTGGTGAGTATCACCAGATACAAGTCTTGTTGAGTGATTGCTATCAGAGCCCATGTTGATTAGAAGTTTGAGAATCTATATCGAGAGCCAGACCTTCAGAAGCTGATTAAATCAACAGCCCTTCAAGAAAATTTGCTGATATTGGTCTTTTTTTTTTCTCAACATTCTATGTCAAATTCACAACAATAATTTACAAGGGAACCTAAATAATTGAAGTGTGTACAAACAGTCTCCCATCAGTTTGATCCTCAAGGTATCATCCTATATTGATTTTTGTGTGTGTGTGTGCGCAGGTGTCAAAGTATGATTTTAGTTGTTACTCAAAGGAAAGGGGAGCATGTTGCATCCAGATGCAGAAGGAGGGGAAGCCTTGGCAGTTCTGTCAATAAATTCAGTTAATCCAGGAGACAGTGAAGGCACCGACTGTCTCACAATCAAAGGTCAGTCTTGCATAAAGCCTGGGCTAAACAACAGGTTCCATTTGGGGGTTAAGAGGTATGTAAATATCTCTATTATTTCTCTCCACAAGTGGAGGGAGGGAAGGCGATAGTGTGGCGCTGAGCTCCGAATCAAGATTAGGAAAGAACAAGACAAAATATAACCATGCAGAAAGGCTGAACACCCAACATGATGAACCAGGAGAACTTTACCGGACTCTGTCTCACAAGGCCAAAAACAAAAGTGATCATTTATGAACAGGTAGAATACATACAGGCACATTGGGATGAAAGGTTTACAGTGGTCAGAATGAACAACACAATCTCATCACATGAGTTAATTAAACTTTTGCTTTTTTACCCCAAGACACAAAATTTTAAGATATGATAAAAGTACCTTTGTGTAAGTATTTTACAAAGGAGTGGTTTAGTCATGCTTTGAGGTTATTTTAAAGTAGTCCTTTTTAGCTACACCGCCTCACACAAACTTCCTGAAAAGGTGGAGGTAAAAAATAAAGTTATTACAGTCTTCTTCAAAGTAAAATAAAATAAAAACATTGCAAAATATCTATAGATCTCATACATTTTTTAAACTGTTGCCTAGAGGCAAAACTAAATCTAAAAATGCTTTATCGCAGTGTACAAGGAGTGGAACAGTTTTAACCTGACTGGCCAACTTTTCTTTTGCCTCAGCAACTTTCCTTTTTGTAAAATTGTAAAATCTGAAAGCAAAATGTCCTTGTGCCAATGATGAAAACATTTTTTTTTAAAAAGTCACCTAATGTTGGCACACCAGGTTCCTTATTGAATAATGCAAGATGGATGAAAAAAGCCTTCTAACCCTTAATTACCCTAATCTACTATCAAATGATCAGCAATTTATAGCTATATGAATGAAACAAATCAGGTCAGACTATGCTTTTACACAGGATTTTTGTATTTTCAGAAATAAGAAAAGTATTTTTGTTCCTTCTCCTTTGGTTAAGAAAAATTCATCTAATAAATAAATTTACATTTTTAAGCTTATTTAACTTTAAAGACTAATTTGGCAAGGGAAGATGATTTCTATCTTTTGTGAACTTGATCTTTGTTGACTTGGCTGAAATTGTTATCCATCTGAGAAACCCAAAGATAAATGTCCATTATTTTGGTAGATGACACCATATTTTTATTTAAATGTTTCGGTGAACTCAAAGAGTTGATGGAAAGCCCTTGGGCAAAGTTCTCAGACCCTTGAAATTGAAATATCACAAAGTGCTTACTAACATTTATCCTACAGAAATTCATAAGGGTGCTTCGAATTTTGACACTAGTGATTTTAAAGAATGTAATTATTTATTAACATAGGATGTTTATACTCTGCAAATGAATTATTTCTAATTAATAAGATCTGGAGATTTACAATAAACCTGGATTTGTTTTAAGGCATTTTGCTCATCAGGAGTGCTCATGAATGGAGAGAGAAGCAGATGAATACACACATAAAAAAATACCAGAAATAAAAATAAAATACACTTACATAAATTTTCCAGCACTTGCACTAGCCATCCTTGACAATTTTTATGCTTATTTCTACTGGATAATTTTTATTTCTTTTGTAAGACAGGGTAGGGATACGGATGGAGGAGAATGTTGTGTGTCTGTATAACACCAAAGTGTGTTATATATATATATATATATATATATATATATATATATATATATATATATATATATATATATATATAAATAAGATTTGATAAAATTGATTAGGCAGTCGTGACATTTACTTCTTTCATCCCATCTAAGTTTTCTAATTATAAGTGAACATAACAGTGAACAGAGTCAGGGCACCGACACAGTTTAACTGGTAAGTGGCTCGATGGTGTTTGAAGTCACAAATTCCAGGGTCACTAACAAGATAAAAAGTGTGAAAATTTCAGTTCTGACTTTTCACTCAATCTCATGAATGTTAATAACATCATGACAGCACCGGAAGTCAGTAGATCAACACAATAATTAAGATACATCCTCTGGGAACCATTAATGTCTGAAACTCTGTGATAATCCATCAAGGAGTTTCAAGAAGAAAACTGGATTATAAAGTATATGTTTATCAAAAGTATTATATTTTAATATTCTGTGTTTTGAGAGTCAGAAATATGCAGTGCAAGTGGATTTCTGTCAGTGAGGTCACATTAAACGCTATAACTTGAAGTCACCAGGTGCCATCGCCCTGACAACCCACAATCATGCTGCAATCTATGTCTCATAAAGAAATGGGATACCTCGACATCAGCGTAAATAGAGGTTGTTAGAGCACGAAGGCATGGCCTGAAAAGCAGAAATGCATCTCGGAGTTCAGGTCCCCTCTGAATGTTTCCCATTTATCTTGTCTGTCAAGTAAAGAGGATGTGTAATGAAAGGTGAACACTCCAGTGAGTGGCTCCCTCTGCCAGCCTACCATACAATGGCAAATAATGGAAAGTCTGCTCATTGACCACAGGTCTGCAGGGCATTTATCGGATCTGTGCATGGCAACTTGTACGTGGGGTAGATGGAGCACAAAACTTGTTGATGTAGCACATTATAACGATCATAAAATTAAAAACTATAATAAATAAATAAAATAGAAAAAAATAGGCTATACTGTGATCCCACAGACATAAGACATTTCTTGATCTAGTAGAAAACTTAAGAGAATTAAAATGATACGTTAGTAAAGAATCTGACCTTTTCTCCCTTAAATATATAAATACAACTCAAAGTACAACAAATTCTTAAATAACTTTCAGGTCAATGTATTTTTAATTAAGCTAAGGCCTTATCTGATATTCTACTGGTTTCATACGCTGCTTCTATTGCTTAAAATATTTATTGGCAGCTATCGCCCTCTGCTGGAGGAAGATCGGATTGCATCTACATTATTAGATTTTCAATGCGAAAACCTTCACGAAACAGTACCTTGCAAACTCTTCGATCTCATTTTACAACCACAAATGTTTAATGAATTCCCAAATCTCATAATAGCACAGGGCAGAGGCAACGTTATGATAAGGAGATGCTTCTTTGTACAATTTTCCTTTCACTTTATATACCTGCTCTTTTTTTGGTTTGTCAGTTGTAGTTTGTCAGGTTTGTAGTTGTAATGACAAAATTCACAAGTGTAAAATTATTTTTGTAAAAAATTTCAGTGGAGCAAATCCACAGCTTTTATAGAATGTATTTTTTTTTCTTTTAAAACATGAAATTCATTCAACATCTTTTAACAAGTGCTTAATAGCAAATGTTGCTAACTGAAAATTGTTTCAACAGATTCTTAATGATTGATTTTCTAAGGAACAATTAGGTTTGCAAAGGACAAATTCAGAATTGAAATTTCCTACAAGATTTGACAGGGAACCATAAAATTAGCAGTGATTAAAATTTAGAGAAATATTGTTAAACTAATTACATATTTAGATTTGGAGACTGATAATTGGAGAACCACCTTCAACTGCAAAATCTTGCATTGAAACATGTGATCACCAATTTTGAATCCACTGTAGCGTTTTAATATGAATTTTTAATTGCAGCATTTTCTTATGGAACATCCATTTAACATATAACCACAGCATTAATTATTCATTTTTAATAAAAACAGCACACATTTTTGAACACTCAACCCGTCCTATTGCATACAGTTCATCTTTGCCATTACTTACAAAGAACGACAGGTTAAAAAGCTTCAATGTTGCACAAACCCACTCATCTTATTTTATTTAAAAAAAATAATGATTGTAAACATGTTATATTTCAAATTTCATTTTACAGTTCCTCAAGAGAGCATTAAAAACTTTACAAACATTAGCAAACCCAAACAATTGACCGTACAGTATGAACGTCTAGAACACGTACAGGAAATTGATACAACCAGGACGATAAATCCTTGACGGATGCAGAACTGTTCCCCTGTCCTCAACAGGCCGGGACAAGTGCAATACCACCTAAGCATAGAGCACTGTCACCTCTCCCAACCTGCACAGAAAGGGATCCTTTCTGACAAGAATCATTTCAGTTCTATGATCAGTTTTGCATGGATTTGCACAGCACTACCTTGGAAAGCTGAAAGCAAACCAGCAAAACTAACCAGAGACCCACGTGTGCAAGATACCCCCCGCAGCTTCTCCTCATGAGGATCAAGTCTAGAAGTACTTCAAGTGCTCACACTGCAGTAGAAATCCACATAACTACCTGCACTATAAGCACTTTAATACTACTGAAACCTGCATTTGCCTTTTTAAACGGAGCGGAGGAGAAAACCCGATTGACCGCCGTGTGGGAAGAATTGAAATTTTCGGTAGGATTCGGATGAAAACACAGGGCCCCGTCAGTTTTGCATAGATTTGCACAACTCATTTCTTCTTGCAGCGCAACTATGCAAAACTAACAGAGAACTGACAATACCGTTTGTTTACAGGTGAACACATTCGGAACGAGGCAGATGAGAATCCCAGCTCCTTATGCCAGAAGGAGCACTTAGGGCAGTAGGTGCTAGTCTATTTCACTATCTGCACTAGATGCACCTTAGCATAAGCACTAGAAGACAAAAACAAACGCAAATGTTATGATAGAAATGGATATAAAATACAACTAGAAGAAAGATTGCTTCATGGCTAGCGCTAGATAAAATATCTTACAAATCCTGCATGTTTTCTTCAAATATTGATTCTTGGCTCCATAAAGCCCACGGTAACCTTTTACAGCGAGATCCTGCAGATGTGCGTCAACAAGAGCAGTCGCATTCAGGCCATTCAGCGCAGTCACAACCCAGCTGGGCTTGGTGAATAGACCCGCTCCTTTAGTTCACATTATCAGCACAGTGCTGAAAGTGCCTTCACTGCAGTAGATTTTTAGAAAACTACCTGCACTGTAAGCACTTTGACACTACAGTGACTTTAAAATGTTCACGTGGCATTTCCTTTGATTCCAGACGGCGACTTCTTTAAAATAAGATGGGCGCTGGCCAGCAGGTGAAGATGCATGCGGGGTTCCTGCAACGGTAAATAAGTATTAAGAGCAGGTCAGCAACTTAAATTCAGAAGTGAGCACATTGTCCCTCCCAGCATTACCGTACATTCACAATGCATTATGCAAGCTACAAAAAGCAAAAGATGTGCAGAAAGTTCTGTCAACATGCCGAGGCCAGGTGGTGACGGTAATCAAAGAAATTCAATTTAAATTTGTGAAAAACGGGAGCAAAAAAAACATCTGGGTAATAAAAGAGCTGAAATCAGTGGGTTCCAGACAATTAATGGTTCCATTATAATCAGTCTTCCAACACAGCTGAGGAAGAAGTATATAAATCAACCACATTTTTGTGTTGGTAGACACCATTGTGTAAAAGCTACCTAGAAGCACTGTATTTAACCGGATAGAGATACACAAGTGGCAAATCAATATTTGTGCAGATCAGTCACTTTTAAATAAACTGCTTCTAAGCAACTCATTCAACATCCGATTTCTTTTTAATAAACAAGAGCAACACAGCCCGCTTTTTAAGGATTAGATGCATTTGACCTTTTCAAAATTATGATACAGATTCAACTGGAAAACCAAGCAGATTAATACCATTACAACATTTTTGATTAAGGGAAATCAAGGTTGGATTTGAATTAAATCCAACGTTTTCAGCTGGTTCTATTCGTTTTTAAAAGAAATGGGAATTTCAATGGTATAGTCGGTATTAGTTTTGTTCTGAAAACATTTGTTGCCTTGGCTAGCAATCCGACATTCAAAAATGGTCAGGTCCAGATTAGCAAATATTTTGCAAAACAAATGTCTAAACAAATTTCCAAGGTTTTAAAAACATTTTTTTAAAGCTTTCATGCAGAATGGATATCTGGAGATTATTCAAACTGATGGAATTCATCTCCATGTCTACCAAACTTTTTTTGTGCCAGAAACTACAAAAGATGTAACCAGTTTTACAACTTAGTATGTAAAGACTGACAAATGTGGTCAAAAGTAGCTTAAAAAAAAAAAAAAAGTAGTGCCAAAGCTAGGGTTCATTTACAAAATAAATGTACAAATATCTGAGTAGAAGATGTCAAATCACACATTTTATACAACAATTTTAAAGAGGAATTGTGAATGTGGCACACCCGAACGTGTTGCAACAGTTTCATCCACCAACTGCACATTTATGACCTATGTGACAGCACAGATTCTTGAGGACAAGTTGGATTTTTTAATACATTAAGGATTTATAATCAAGTTACAAAATTGCCTTTACTGCAATCCCACCGTCTTATCCTGGGTATATTCACCAATAATTTTAATGTGAGATTAATTCATTTACAAAAAAGAAAGACAAACTAAACTGATTAGAATAAATCACTCTTTATTTTTTTGTCTCAGACAATCCACTGCAAGCTGGCAACCTGGGCAAATATCCCGATCAGGGAAAAACTAAATAATTTGGGAAATAAAAATGTATTTCACACATGGTCCAACTTGACTACTCAACTAATAAATATCAGCTTGTCATACATATGTTACTCTATAATTATTTCTTATAAGCAAGCACTTTAAAACTAATTAAATTTAGGTAGTTTTCCTCAAGTTTCTCAAGTTCTTTAATGAGATAGTACTTCAAAACAATAAATTATAAAATAATTACCAAAATATCCCCAATTATGAATAAGTTATGCATTAAAAAATATGCAACTTTTAGATGCATTTCTGCTACTAATGCACCTAAATGAAATGATTGGTTCATTACCAGGCTTCTGTAGAGCTTAATGAAATGTTGAATGAATTCTGCCATGTGCTCAGGCATTTTGGAAAAATGGTGCATTTAAAAGTTACATGATAGTAGGTCCCGAGTGCTGGACTTGGACACTTCTGAATAAAGAATAAATAAAACAAAAAAATTCAGCATCCAACCTACAAATCACCAGTCAAGGTGGATAAAGGAAAAACTGCCTAATTGCTATCTGAGACTAACTGACTGATGCATTTCTAACCATTCAGGCTGTGCTTGATATTTCACTGTCAGACCTCTTCTATTCTACAGAAAAAAAAAAAAAAAAAAACACAAAACCTTTTAATGAGCTACAAAATGAGGTATGGAGAGGAAATCTGGACATTTTTATTAATCAAGATATAGGGGCTAACTTTTCACATGATCGATTATACTTTCTTTTACTAAATAAAAGAAAAACAGTAAAATCATTTTCATATTTTCTTCACCTATTGGCTCTCCTTGCTTCTAACTCTAAATGCTAGTTGAGGAAGTTCGCCTGTTGGGAAAGAGCAAAGTATGTTAAGCACAACATTACCTACTACAATCACTTACAGGTCATCGTTTGTCTTTTTGTTTGACTGTTAAAGTAGTTAATTACGACTTTGCCATTAACTGGATACATATTGCAGTTTCTAATTGAAGCCCCTTTAATCAAAGCTGATTTAATTTAAAGTAAAAACACAAGGAGTAGTGTAGCTGAGGTCTACAATTAAATATTCTTATTTAACCAGCAGAATGAATGATTGCAGAGATAATTATTGCATTTTGTATATTCATTTTAAGTACTTAGGTAGCTAACAGGACTGACCTAAAGCTACTATTGTAATGGTTTCTACAGCAAAGTTGAATGCGGGACCCCAATTTGAACCTGGACTGCTTGAGGACACCAACATTGGCGCTCCAGCAACATTTCTGTGCCCCTCCCCCACGCGCTAACATGGCGCCTGGAAGTCCATACTTTCACGCGTTTGATATTATATCTATCCGTCTTCTTCTCTGGAATCATAAGAGAAATAAAACTGCGACGCTAAAACGTTTAAGCGCAAAAGCTAACCCGATGCGTGGGAGTTGTCCCACGCAGCAAACTTAAGCAGTAGTCCCAACGCACAACAAGCTAGGGGTCGACACACAGGGTTCTTCACAAAAAATATTGTGTAAATGCGCTACTTTGACTAGTTTTAGAAAATAATCATGCCCGATACGTTTTTTCCCCCTCCATGCAACTAAACACCTGCGGTAATAACTTTGTACACGAAAAGTATTCTTGCAGTGGGCAAAGCTACACTTCGTCTTCTGTTAGTACTTATCAAGGTTAGCAAGCTCAGCTTCTCGTTTATAGTTTAAATAAAACCTAATTGGTAAATTTACCAACTGTAAATATGACTAAGCGTGCCTCCGGTTACGCACTCCACCATTGCAGCCGATAACGGCTCATGTAAACAGCCACAGTTTGTATGCGTGAGCCCGAGTTTGCATTAGCAGCTAACAGGATAGCTGCGGCCTGCTTGTAGTCCCATGTGCTACTGCTTTGTTCTGGAGGCACTTTTAAATGCACAGCACTGCCCAGAAACTGCTCGAAAACATCATGTCTTAGCCACATATCGATCTGTAGCCCGAGTACAAGAGTTTAAATGACGAAACTGCAGCTATAAAGTGCAGAGTTTTGTTTATTAACTAGGGAGAATCACTTTCCCGAGGTATCGTGCTGAGGTGCAGCCGCAGCGACACATGCTTTTCAAATCTCCCTCATTCTACTATCATGGTGGAGAGGTTGGCATGCGCTTCTACAACATTATTTTCAAATGCGATAAATCCAGATTAAAACACGTTATTACTTTATTTCATGTGGGCTCCGCGTCGCATTTAGTATTTCACTTTCTTCAAGCATCTCCCCAAAAATAGGCTAACAACAGGTTTCCTGCCAATAACACGCGTGGTATTAGACATCAGCTTCTAAAAAAAAATCCACCATCTTTCACTGACTTATTCTGACTTACCATTTACTCTGTTTCTTGCAAACCTGAGAAGAAATCTCGCGTTCAACGAGGACTTAGGGAGGGAAAAGTAAAAGTGCACAACCATGTGCTACTATTTTGATTTGCCGAGAGTTTGAGAGTCGTAGTAAGATTGCGAAAGTGGCGCGAGTAGAGTCTGGGTTTAACCATGTGGTGAATGAAGGGCGGCTCCCAGCCCGGACCCCAACTCACTTCATTAACATAAATCGGTTACTTCCTCTGCCAAGTTTGTCCGCTTCAGGCCTTACGTCTTCAGGTGAATTGTATTCCTTTTCATTATGAAAAAAAAAAACGAAAATCAATTAAATTTAATTAAAGTTTGCATCTAAAGTTTTTACTAACTTTATGTACACATTTTAATTTTAATTTGATTTAATTTATTTTTAAAACGGATTTTTTTTTTTCAAAAAATAAATAAAGCGATAAAACATAACTTAATGAGACATATTTTATATTTTATTTTTTTTAATTTTTTTATTTTGGAATAAAATACTTTTTATTATTGAAATTCACCATCGAATTTTGCATTATGAGTTTTAGCTTGTACTTCAAGCTCAGTTTGCAAGCAAAACCTTATGCCACACTTAGATTTTAAATAAATTTTCGTTACAAAACAACAATACTTAATTACAGTTTGTCCAGCTTTTCTTATAGTACATTTGCATACAAAAAACTATGTTTCATCTTTATGTTGCATTGTGAAACTAGCATAAAAAAGTTAAAGATTTATTTTCTCAGATGCATCTTACTTAGTTGCACTTTTATGTAAAAGTACAACTTGGTAGGAGTGATATTTTGTACTTTGACTCTGAGAGCTATATATAGATTGAAAATCAATCTATAGATGATTATTGTCTTGAATATTTTTGCATCTGTCACCTCTTAAATATGATTGAAGTTTAAGAGGATCAGGCAGAAAAGAAATGACATAATTTCAAATTATAAAGTCAACAGAAAACAATATAAAATGTACTACTGATCTCAAAAGTGTTCACACTCCTGCTACAAAGCTTTCCTGTGATTTAAAACAAGTCATTTACATTTAGTCGTATTGTGTTTATAGGTATCAACAATTAAAGTTAGTCTACTTAACTTGAAATTAATCACAGCTGATGGCAGAGTTGTCTCATCATTGGCATCTTTTCACTAAAGGCATAGTAAGGTGGATAAAATAATTTAATTGTACAAATATTCCAGAAAGGAAAAGGGTACAACGCAAAGTATTCACACAATTTACAGTTATAAAAGGCATCAATATTTGGGGGAAATGTATGGGGCACCAGAAACAATACTGAAATTTGATGTTTCCCTAAAAAAATGCTAAAAACCAGTCACGGAGGCTGCCACAAAGCCAACAGCAAAAATTAAAAATAGCAGGGTTTTCTGTAATTAAGGACTGTGTTAGACATGTTACAATTGTAATGTATTTTAAAACCCTATGGGAGATATGATGAAACCAATCAACCCAAGTGTTTAGCACATCATCAATGTGCCACATCAAAAGATTACCATATGCATATTGAAACATGCATATGGAGTTCTTTTGTAAAAGAACTCCGTGGTTTTGTCAGTTTGAAGTAAAATTTTGAACAACTCTAAATATTAACCAGTTTTGATCAAAATGTGCAAGAAACCTGAAGATTCTTTTAGTAGTCTTTAGAACCAGTAGAAAAGCAAAATCTGACAGAATGTTTGTGGTGTTTTCTAAACAGGCCTGTTTAGTCTGACATATTTAGATTACTTATTCATGCAAGAGTGGACAATTATTGCCAAGGCAAAATATTGTTGTAAAGAACTACTAAAGAATACTGCATATGCTGCTTTTAATAATTAATAAAAAAATAAAAAATATGTAACATAGGGTGACTACTTTTACTTTATATTGACCAAAGTGGTTTAGAAGACTTGTATTCTAAAAGGAGTAACAAACAGAAAATAAAAGCATTCCCCATAAAAATTTATTACTTTAAGTTCAATAGATTTATTTATTTATTTATTTATTTTTGTTTTACAGTTTTTAAGTTGCAAAAAAGCTTAAAAACTCAAGATCAATATTTTTAGTTCACGTTCCTGAAATTGGATTTCTGGTTTCTGTTGTTTGAGCCTAACCGGCTGCCATAGGTCAAACGCTGTTCGGTTGAAAAGCAGAAGCTCTCCCCGTCCCACGAAGTGTTTTTCTTTCATAATAAAAGAACATTAACACAAAACGGAGTTCACTACAACTATTTAATTTTTAGAAATACATATATATGATAACTATGAGATAACTAAATTTATCTACTTTGATCTAAAAACATTATTGATACCCATCGTGTGATTTACAACAGGTTATCTTCTTTTATTTTGGAAATTAAATCCCGCTATTTCCGGTTTGACTCTAACTCGTCTCAAATGGTAAAATGTGTCTTCTGTGCACAGTTCAATGAGGTTTTACGATGTCTTTCACTTTACGGTGTATTTCACAGCTGGATTGAAGAGTAGAAGGTGAGTTAAGAAAATCCCTTATTACAAAATTATATCATTTAAAGGCTAAGAACTTTGTTATGTTGGACTCAAAACAGCAATGTTAAAACAGAGTCAAAACAAACTTTAGTCCCCGAAACACATGTAAAAATCGATTAGTATAGGGAAATGGAGAGCCTTACACGCTTAAAAAAAAACAAAGTAAATGTGTGAGCATTTATTTGTGTTAACATACCTTTTTAGCGTAACTCATTTGACACTAAAACGGTTTTTGTCAATAGTGGCAAGTAAAGCAATATAAATTATGTCACGGGCATTAATTTTTTTTGCAGAGTAGTCGATACAGCTTTCAATTAGTCAAAATAAAATGATTCATGGCACTGCCTAGCTGTGTAATGTGGTGTTTTCCTCAAAAGTCTTTGTATTATGCTGTAACATCAACTTCAGTAAATTAGTGGTGCTTTTTTCTCAGACTGATGGCTTTTAGCTTGTTTTCTATTTGGGCATCAATATGCACCGTCCAGTAGAAGTATTTTTACCCTTTTACTTTTCACCTTTTGTCATTTTACATCTTTACGTTTTTATGTATTGTTGTGATCTTCTGTGATAGATCAAACCAAGGTATTACATATTTGTGAGATTGTTTAAAAGCTACTTTGTGAACACAAATCAGAGAAATGTGACATGAATTTGTTTTCAGTCAGGACTGAATACATCAACATCAGCTGCAACTTCAGTTCTCTTGGAATATTTCTTTACTGGATTTGCACAGCTAAAGACTAAATTCTTCATTGCAAAATAGCTCAAGCTCAGACAGATAATATATAAATCATCTGTGAATATACACTTTTAAGTATTCAGATTTTAAGTTCAATTTAAAACTGAGTAGTAATACAGTTTAATCTACCAGTCTATTGTACTTTTGGCTGTAGATTTTGGTGTATTGTCTTGCTGGAAGTTCATCATTCTCTGCAAGTACAGGTGTTCTTCCAATTTGTTTGTTCCATCCATTTTACCATCAATTCTGAGCAGTGTCCCATTCACTGTGGAAAGCATGAATGCGTCCTCACAGCTTGAGTCTGCCACTGGTTTTACTGGTGAAATTGTGTTTTCAGGATGATGTGCAGTGTTAGTTTTCCATTATGTATAACATCATGTATAAGGATGCAAACAATTAACCGACTTACAATTAATTGTTGATTTATGGTTTATTAGATTTTTTAAAATCTAATAAACAGTTAGATGGTTAGATTAACAAATCGATATGAAAGTAGTTCATATTGATTCACTAGACTTTCCTTTGGTGTTGCAGTTTGGCCTCCACTCATTCTGAAAGTAAATGGTTGCATATAATTTTCTTTAGGGGTATCAGAGAAGAAGTGTTTGAATTAAAATACAACCTTTTTCATATTTTGCTTTGCTAAAAAAAACAAAACAAAAAAAACAATTCCCAGAAATTGTCTTCCAGTTCACAATAATGCACTGCCTTGTATTTGTGTATCATGGGAAATCCTAATAAAATGTATTGCAAATTGTGGCGGTTATTATTAAATTCAACAACGTTCAAGGGGTGCAAATACTTATGTAAGGTACTGCAAACAGCTCCAGTTTGAATGCTTTCTATGCCTTTTTAGCAGTATAATCTCAAGTTGACTGGATTTTTATGTGTTCAAATTGTTTCAGCGCGACACACTGATGGCCACCCGTGTGCTGTGTCGGCGGGTCTGCTCCCTTCCTGGCTGGAGAAGAAGTCTCACCCAAGGTCAACACATTCACACCAAAACAAGGGAAGAGATAAGCGATCAGGAGGAAAACAAGAATGGGTCAGATGTTTCCTCCCAAAGTGGATACAAACTGTACTACAATCCTTCGTCATATCATGTTGCAAGAACTTCTGCTAATTCTACCAGTCAGATGGATAGCTCTGAAGAGGAGCAGTTTTTCAGTGCTTCCTTTTGGCAGCAGAGCAACCACTACAGCGTGAGTTGCTCACGGCACCTCTCAAGCTCCAAAAACACACTTCTTGATTTAGCTCTAAACAAAGCATCTGAAACCGAAGTGCCATCTGTGTCGTCCTACAACAAGAAGCCAGTCACACCAGATGTTAAAGTTGACACACGAGCCTTCCTTAAATGCAGACCAGAGTATGCTTCCATGTCCCTTGACCTCACCCAGCGACCTCAACCAGTAGAATGGGTAGAATTGTTGCCACTCCTTCAAAAAGTGTTTGTTTTAAGGGGCAGGATGAAGCCAGCTGACGTGTTGCAGTTTCTCTTGGAGCTCAGCAAGTTGGACCCAGACAAGATGCCTCTGCTGCAAAGTGACCAGCGGTTTGTCATGCTTCTCCGATATTCTGTCGAGCACCTCCGTCTCTTCTCTGACCTACAGCTGCTGGAGGTGTTACAGTCGTTTGTGTGGTTGGAGATACCCTCGTCCCACACCGTGCTCGAGGTGTACGAAGCCGAACTGAGCTGCCGGGCCAACCAGCTGACACTACATCAGTTATTATTAGCTGCTGACTTGTGGCGCTGTATTAGGAGACAGGTGCCACAGTTCTTGCAGCGTCTCTTTGAGTCAGTTCATCTTTATTTAGGACAAGTAGGAGTCCCTGAGCTGGTACATCTCCTTTACATAATAGGCGAAGGTAGGCACTGTCCAAAAGACTTGATCTATCTTATAAAGCCACTTCTCATGCGTCATTTAGCACAAATGCATCCTGAGGAGGTAGGCATTGTATGTTTGGGACTCTTTAAAGCCCAAACCTCACTTCCAGAGGGAGCAGTTTCTCGTATTGTTGATAAGGCAGTCTCTGTTGTGACTGAGATGGGTGACTTTGCAATGGTCAATGTGTTGAAATACCTGCGTTTCAGCTATCTTTTTCACAGGACATGGTTGGAAGCCATGGAAAAGGAAGTTCCTCAACGGGCTCATCGGATGGGAGTCCAGGGCCTGATGCATGTGACTTTAACTTGTTCAGCTCTTCATTATCGTAGTGATAGCATCCTGACTTCTATTGCAGAGAGAGTTCCCTCTCTTGTGCCACATTGCAGGAGTAAAGACTCAAGCAAACTCCTGTGGGCCTTTGCCACCTTAGGGTTCCTTCCAGCTCAGAATCAGAGTTTTTATGCGAGCCTGACAGACGCCCTGAGGCAGAGGAAAGCAGAGTTCCAGCAATACCCCGAACACCTGCTGACTGGTCTTCTAGGTTTGGCTTTTGTTTCTCAGTTTCCTGAGGATCTTGTTACATTAGCTCTAAGTCCTGAGTTTGTCCACTTAGCACTGAGAAACTCCAAGCTAGAGCTGAAAAAGGATTTGTTCACCTTGGATGCAGCTGTGGCTCTGGAGCTCCCTCAGTGGAAAGGCCCACGGTTGAGTGGCGAACTCAGAGAAGAGGTGGCGGAAATGCTGTGGACGTTCGCACAGTCGGACGTCTGCCTGAAACCAGAGGTTTTGGAGGCAGAATCGGCTCTTCAGGATCTTCTCGGTGGAGACAAATTTGTATGCAAAAGAATGATCATGCCGCATACTCGCTCCATCGATCTGGAAATACATCTGGACCCCAAAGGACAACCAATACCTGTGAACCTACTGTGCCCTAAGCAGAATCCCGCAATGGTTCCTTCTCCCCAAAGCTGGGAGAAAATAAACTCAGGAGTAACGATCACAGACAACCTTTTAGCCCAATTAATAAAAGGCAAAAACTCCACTGAGCTTCCTCCAGCAACTATAGCAGCTTCCTCAGTTGGAGAGACACCATGCCAACAGCTACCACCTGACGAAGATGGGAGAGTGTTTGACTCGGTTTTAAATTTTACCAATGACATGGTAGAAACCCTCACCAAACCCAGCCGCAGCAACCGGGACTCGGTTCGCCAAGGCATTAAAGACTCAGTCAAAATTGCTGTCCAGATCTCAAACAGGAACCACTACTGCATACAGTCACAGCAGCTGCTGGGGCTTCATGCCATGAAGAGACGACACTTAAAAATTGCGGGATACAGGGTGGTAGAGCTGAGCCATTGGGAGTGGTTTTTAATGCTGAGGAAAAGCAGGGCACAGAAACTGGCATATCTACACTGCAAAATCTATGACAGTCTTTAAGGATTCAGAAACCTCTGGAAAATTCATGTTGAACAGTGTTGCCAAAAATGTCCTGCGTTCAGTTGCATCCTGAAATCTTGAGTATTGTGCAAAGTACAGAAACATCTACCAAGTAGATAATTTACTTCTTCTGTGTTTGTTTTGTATGTGCAATGGATTTTCAAACTGTATTCACATCTAGAATGGCAGGTTATTTGATGATTATACAATAGGACCATTAAAAACAATTAACTTTTTTTTATACCTCTACTGTGACATAAATCCTGTACAAACGTTTAGCAAAAAAATGGGGAAAGAAATGTTAAAAGTAAAAGAGCTGTCTGATTCCCTAATTGCACATACCCTTAAGGTAATACATTTAATGCCTATTGCAATTCAAAAACATCAAGTATTCTGTTTTTCATTGCAATCTTTTGCAAAAGTTAGATTATGAAGCCATCTTTTTGTGGACAGTCCTCTTTAGGTGGGCAATTTTGCTTAGACTCCTTGTTATGCTGGAAAATAGGGAGAAAACTTGTGCAACTTGATCCTCTGGACAAATAACTGAGGGATTTGAATTAAAACAAACTAGTATTTGCCACTTTACATACAGTAATTTCCTTAATTTTAACAAAACCAATTTCATCTGGAAAAAAAAGTAACCCCATACCATGATCTGTTGGTGCAGATTATTTTTATTACTTAGCATACCAGAAATATATGTTTGGTTTCATCAAATCATAACCCTTTAGAATATTTTATTTAGGGCTGGATGTTTTCTTTGGAAGAAAAGGCATCTGTTTTGAAACCCTGCTTCTTAGTCTAGACATACAAACAAAATGGGGGTTGTTATTGTATTAAAAGCATAGTCAGTATTGTTTTTGAAAATTCCCGCAACCTCTTTAATGTTGCTCCTAAGCTCTTTGCAGTCTCGCAGAACGGCGTCCACACTGTTGCTTCACCACTTTTGGCGACGTGTCTGGCTTTTGATTTCTCAAACTGTATTCACATTCATGTCCTGTAGACTGTTCTCTCTGTGCCATACTGCTATGGTATTTATTTAGTATCTTTCTGCGAGCTGAATCAGTTAGATGATTTTCACTCTGCAATTTTTCTCCAAGCGGTGGCTTTAGCTTAAAGACACATTCTGAAAAATCTGTCAGGACACTTGAGCTGTAGGTGTGAACGCAAGAAAACTGATTGTTAAAACTGATTCAAAAGGCTCATATTTGTTCTGGGATCTGCACACCAGTTGTTTTTGTTATTTGAATTATACAGAATAAAAATCATATTAAAGGTGTAAAATGTTTTAATCTAACGGAGACATTTTTTTTATACCACAAGCCCCTGACAGTTTGATGAGTTGTCCTTACTTATGAGGTCCTCTTGAAAAATGTTTTATAATGATTTATTTCTTTGCTATTTCAAATCTGCATTCTGCCCTTGTGAAAATATGCAAATTAAATATGACTGAACTGCTCACTCTGTGTCGGTACTGTGGTTGCCAACATTTAACGGGGGTCTTGCAAAACATCATTTTTAGCATTTTTAAGAGGAATTTCAGGTAAGATACCTCTAACGCAAATGTTTTATGAATATGAAGATTTTCAAACATTATTTGATGTTATTTTCATGTGAAGGCTCCTGTTGAATTGAAATTCAAACTGGAGGTAAATATATAAAAAAAAACAGGTTCATAAAATGTACTAATTTGTAAATTAGTACATTAGCTGAGGAGAAAGTCTGAATAGTTTTAAAGAAGGGTTAAATAAATTGAGGTTTATTAAAAGTGAGATAAAAAAAATAAAAATGAAATAACCACATAGATACCATAAATGGGTATTTCCATTTGCAACAGTATTTAGATTGTGTGCTAAGAAAAAATTAATTTTACTACAATCTTCGCCTGTCACATTAAAGTAAGACTTGTCCGTAGATGTTCTCAGGAGTGGCCATTGATAATGAAAAGCAGGACAGGAGTTGTCATATGTACACTGCAAAATCTCAAGAGTGTATAATGACTCTAAAGTTCTTGAAGGAAACTTTATTGCACATTTCTGAAAGTCTTTTTTTTTTTGAAAATTCTGCGTACGTGGTAGAAACTTTGATCGCTTAAGGATTGATGTTATGAACTTAAACAGTTTTAAGTATGTTTTATAGGTATTGTTTGCTCTGTGCGATGAAAAAGGCACTTAAATATGAATGAACTTCAGTACTTCTGTAGTGTTAGTTACTGTAGCTGATGCATTTAATCAGACTTTTCTATTTAAGATTGATACTGCAAGTCATTTTAAGAAGTAAGACGACAACAATGCAAAATGCTTCAGGGTCACCAGACTTAACTAGAAAAAAGTGAACAAAAAAAGAAATCACTTTAAAAAAAGGGATTTCTGAGGGAAGTAAACATTTAACACAGATTTTGTATGCACATTAAAGTTTTTGTACACAACTTTACCAGGGACACCAAAAATAGTGGAATGAGCTTTAGCTTTCTATTTGACTCAAAGTCAGTATTTCTGACGTTCCCTTAACTTCAATTGCTGGAGCAAAACGTGATTTACCAATACAATGCAAACTGGGCATTGCTTAAAATCTCATTGACTGTGTCTCGGCGTGCCAAGCGACAGACTGGTCCCGGCTCCACTGATCCTGGAAAATGCATTCTTTCACAGTAGAAAAGAACTGATCCTCTCGCTGCGTTGACCTCCCTCAGCTTTTGGCAGATGACTTTAATCTGGAGGTCATCTGCCTGTCTGTCTTTTTCCCACTCTGCCACATGGAAATTTAGTCCTTTGCCCCTCCTTTCTCATGCACCATTTTTGAGGTGGAAAGAAAATACAGGAATAGATTTCTTCTTGAACTTTATGAAGATTTTACTTTTTGTATTTGTGTAGCAGTTAAGTGCTACAATTGCTGAATAATTGTAGGTGACTCAGAAGATGTTTTGTTTTTTAACAGAAAAAATATCTAAGTCTGAAACTGCTTTGAAACCACCTGATTCAGATTTTATAGTATATTTTCAGAGCATATGTGACAACTGAAATGATTCGCAGGTGCTGTTTTGTTTTTGTCCTCATTTGGAAGCTGTGATGAATCTCAGATAAAGAGCACATAGCTGTGGTCGTCTCCCTAAATTTTATACCTCCTCCATTTCCCTTTGTGCCACTGACAGCGGTGCCTTTGATCATATTGTTGGCTGTTTTTATAATGTGGGAAAACAAAAGCAGCTTCAAGGTTTCCTGTCAGAGACAAATGTCCAAAATAAAAATAAAAACAATGAGCAGGAAGAATTCATTTTGAAATTATTTACTGTCAGGCACAATTAGTTCCTTTAGAAATGGTAAAGGGAATCACCTGAGCTGAAACGAAAACCCCTTCTTAGAGCTGCTGACACTGGAACTGGTTGTCAAATTGTCTCTTTCTTTAAACTAATCAGTCAGTCAGTCTTATAAAGTACTTTTCACAAGGACACATAAAAGTGCTTTGAAGAAATACAAACAAATAAGCATACCAAATAAACGAGGCTAAGCTGAGGAGCTAGCCTTGTTTAGCTAACTCATCATCAAAACAATTGTGTTGAGTATGAGACACTGAAAGACAAAGATCCTAGGAGGCATGTGTTATAAAATACTGATGTATGTGTTAAAATACTGTCACAAATAGTAAAAATTCAACAAAATAATGAAAGAAAACACAAATCTGAACGTTTCAAATGAAATGGCCCTATGGAGAGGCAACATGTGCCTATCGAAAGAAACCCAAGAACACACGTTGAAAGTCATTAACATCTGTCAGCATTGACAAGTTTACAAAGGCATTTATCCTGTGAACAACAAAGAGATCCGTTATCCACAAACGGAGATTGAATAGTATTAAACCTTTTCAAATGCACTGCATGCTACCAAATTTACCCCAAGACCATCGCAATAACTTATCCAGGAGGAACATAGAACAACGCTTAAAGCACTGTCAGGTTAGCTTGCTTTAGATAAGGTCAGTCCTCATGATTCACCAATAAGGTCATCCCATTTCCCCACACAAAAACATTCTGATGATCCAAAGACTTTTAGGTAAATATTTAGTGGACAGGAAAAACAGATTTGTTGCAAACATCTTGCTGAAAATGATGAAATCAAATTCTGCTCTCTAGCAGAAAATCTTTCATAAATACATCAGGCTCTTAGTTCATAACCCTATTTGGATTAGGACAGTGATTCAAAGTACACCAACAAGTGTAACTCTAAATAGCTTAGAAAGAACCCCAAAAATTCTGGTTTTGGTCTGAGTGAAACATTGTGGTGTGTGAGCTGACGTGTGAACCATGTGATTTATGATTTTAGTCTTATCAAAATATATTTCTTGTAGTTGGTTTAAGAGATATAATAAATAAGTGGGACTAACACCTTTAACAGGTCATTAAATGCTCCTTAAAATCAGTTCTAAAAACACACACATTAACCTTAAAGAGACGTTTCCTCTTTCCGTGCTTCATCTACGGTCAAGTGGCTAAAATAAGTTACTTACTTATTATGTGCATGTTTAATCATATTCTATATCTTTCCTGAATATTGTAGCCTGTGTGCATAAAAGAGCAGTAGAAACTAGAAGTGAAGAAAAAAAAAATCAACTCCCCATCTGTCCTCATTTTGTGGGAAAGCTTGATAACCCCCAGGGGGTGCAGCAAAAGAGGCTTCTCGATTCCTCCTACCTAATCAGGATGAAAGAGCATAAATTTTAGTTGGTTTGATGTGCTATGACCGAATGCTGCCAGCAGAGGGAGATGTTTACCTAGAGAACGTCACTTTGTGTCTCATATCGTAGCTTAATGATTGCTTGTGTGGTTCACATTAGTTTGTTTTGTAGCATGTTCACAGCTGCTACGAAGCTTATCTGCTGTGATGCAGTTTTAGCTGCAGGATAACACACTGAAAGAAAATGGGTACATTTTTTGTGTGAAAAATATGTTTACAACTTTGATTAATTGCAACACTAATCGAAGTTAAAACAGGAACATACTCAAGGGCACGAGGTGCATTTTGATAAGGTTGAAGGAAGTCGGTAAATAACTCTGATATTCTTCACAGATCTGAGGAACTACAAAAGAGAAGTCAAATTTGAACACTTTCAAGTCAGTGCCTCCCCTGCAGCTACAAATTTCACAGTTCTGGCTTTGCAGAAAGCATGCTTTTGAAGTTGAGAAGATTTAATTTCTCATTTGGCGTCATCATTCTTTGGATTCAACTGCAACTCATTGCATTGTCGAATGTGTTATCTGTCAAAAAAAGATGTTTGTGTTTTCGGGTTGATGTTGCAGACAAAGCTCAGTGAAAACGGTCTTTCTCTGGCAGAACAACAATTTGCAAAATTCGTAAGAGAGTAATTCTCAAACTTTTTATTACAATTATCACCTCAGGAAATCATGAGGTTTCCAAGTTACAACACATTTAAAGTCAATATGTCGCTTGTACCAAAGCACAAATGGAACTTTTTTATGGTTTTCTTTTAGTAATCTCACCAATCTTTCACAAAGATCCGATATGTGCAGTGCAAAACAAATAGTTGTCTTCTTTATGACAGCAACATTTCTGCTGTAAACACGCTCTACTTGAGCTTTAGGTCTCTGCAGCTCCTCCAATGTTAACATGACTTATGTTCAGAAGCCTGTGATACTGTTTTATGACCTAACGATGCTCTAAATATCTCCACAACTCTATTGCTGCTGGGTTTGTCACATTTGTTGGGATGGATTTTATTTTGGAGTAAAGAGTAAAATTTGTAACATATATTTTTAAATCATTTATAATTTTCCTTCATATTCAATCCCAAGTCCCACAGCTTTCAAAGCCATGTCATATGCATACCTAAACAATCTAAAATGATTCTCCTGGACATTAAATCCATTAGCATAAACAAAGACTCTTAATGCTGGAAAGATAAAAAAAAAAGACAAGAATACAAACTGTATTCTCAGTAATATAATAAACAAGAAGGTAAACACTCTCACATTTGCTTCTGTTTCAAAGATATTAACTTTCTGTAAATAGCATGAGAATTATTAATGAGCCTTTTTTCCACCCAATCATGACCAGTAATTCACCGGTTAATACAGGAGTCACTTGTGAAGTGAATGCTCTCTCAGTAATCCCCATCTTATTTGCATTTCAATTCTTCTGCTTTTCTCTGGCCTGAAGCTAATCCATCGCAGCCTGAATGTCCCCAGTAAGCCGACATCAACAGTTCTTTAGTCGTCTCAACAAGAGGACTTCTACTTTCTGTCCGGTGTTATTCATTTACTGTGTTGGATAAACAGACAAATCCCAATGTGCATGTCCTTGTCAGCTTCACTGCAAAAAAATAAAAAATTGTAATAAGAAATAAGTAAACTGGCTAATGCTCCCAAAATTAGGGGATTGGATGTGGATTTATGAGGTATTTCACATTTTCCACATGTTGAGCTTGTGGTTTTTTTTTTTTTTTGTTTGTTTGTTTTTTTCTCAGTGCCCCTTTCTTTCCGAAATACCCAGCGGCTTTCAGTGTGAGTGTGGATCCTCGCCTTTAAGATTCCAACCACACAGACAGAGCTTAAGCAACTGCTCTGGGGGAAATGACTGATAGGGAGCCTTCCCATTCAGCTCTTGTTTTAGCTGGTATTGATAGACTTGAAGGAAACTTAACTTCAGGCTCTATAGTTGGTTTATCATTTGTCAGGGGATAAACCACTTTGCCGCAGGAGCTCAGTGGATTTGTCCTGAACCGGATTATTGCTGTATCATTTGTCCTAATAAAAACTAAAGAGAATGTTATATTTATTGACTGCTGTTCACACTCACACAAAAGGAAAATAACCGATACATTTAAGCCAATTAGAAATACGTTCACACCGTGAGGTTTATCATCATGTGGAAGCCATAAATTTCAATTCATTTTTGCAGGATTTTTTTTTTTTTTTTTGTGACACACCAACAAAAACTACTGCATAATTGGGAAGTTGAAGGAAAACGACAAATTCAATTTTATTTAAAAATCTGAGGTGTTCATTAGTATGCAGTCCTCTTTACTCTGATACCCTTAAATTCAATCCCGGGGCAACCGACAGCATTCGGAATTCAACTAATAAGTAAATCGATTCCACCTTTGCGTAAATGAAAACTACAAATTTACAAACACACCCCGCGCGAGCGTGATCTCATGCCAAGCAATGAGAGGATTAATCAAAGAAGCACGGAAGAGAGACTTGTGGCCTCTCTGGAGGAGTTGCAGAGATCCACTTTTACTCTTGCATCTCACATGTCTGGCCTGTTTTTCTACTTATTAATGATTTACATCAAAGAAGATACATTTATTAAAATGGTCCAGTCAAAGTTTAGACCTAAATCTAGTAGATGATTTGTGGAAAGAGCTGGCAACTGACATACATGGGTTGGTTGTGCGCCATTGAACTGAGCTTGAGTGTTTTTGCAAGGAGTTTGCAAGAGTCTTAGTTTCTGGATTTGCAAACTTGTAGAGACACGCCACACAAGACGTGGCCCATTTAATGCAGTAAAAGTTAGTTCTAAAAAGCCACTCAAAGTCATTGTCAGGCACTTTGAGTAGTAATTATGCGATATAATTTTACATCAATTTGACAATTACATACAGGCCTTTAATATAAAATGCTTTTAAAATACATCAACTTCTGTGGTTGTGATGCAACAAAATATGAAAGAGTTCAAGGGCCGTGAATACTTTTACAGAAACTGCATCCTCTTGTGTGACAGCTGCAGTTTTGACCCACGAAGAAATCCATCACAACTTGAAGGAGCATCAAAGAAACCACAGTGGCTTTGCAATCTAGTTTAAAAGTTCAGCAGAAGTTGCCTTTGCAAGGAGGGAGCCACAATAACCAAAAGCATATGTTGTCATAATTAGAATGTCCCCTCAATCGCACAACGGGGACTATTTTTAGCAAGCTGCTAATAGACAAACATACTGAGAGCCACAGCTCTGTGTTTTCAATCTAATTAGCATTATGTGTCCTCCTCTCTGTGTGAGATATTTTCAAATTGACACTTGTGCAGGCGGGAGTGTTGCATAACGACAATGCTGTCCCTGTACACTCATCACTTGGTCCCACAGATCATTACAGCTCAGAATAGGACTGATGGAACATGGAGAAACAAAATGACACTGAACAGCACTATCACTGCACCGCACTGCACTCTGCTGTGGCTTCCAGACAAGGGTCATGCCTTTGCAACAATGCCTAATCATGAACATTCTGTCGGGGCAGATCGAAAGGGATTTCAAGGTCAGTTCGGGTGTGTTGCACAGAGAGCTTTGCACAATGTAAAGTCTTTTATGCTCAGCTAAATCTCGTAAATCTCGGAATATTGTCTCTGGTAAAGCAATAGCAAGGGAACAGATGGAATTTGCTTTGCTATGAAATTCAAATTTCCATCCCACACACACATGACTCAAATGAAAAGTGCAGATTTTAAGCTGTAATGTGTGAAGCTGATTCAAGACAAATGGGTGGCTGTCATTTAATGACAGCCATATATATATATATATATATATATATATATATATATATATATATATATATATATATAATCGGCTTCACCTCGACTATATATATCCATCCATCCATTTTATAGACTAAGGCCTCTTGTGATTCACGGTAACACTAATCACAACAGGAGATCCTTCCTGCACACAGCTATTACCACCTACAAGAAGATATTAGATCCTTTTTCCTTTTGGATTCGTGACATATTTTTGAATTTAACTAAATTAATTTGGATCTTCTAAGCTGCTATTCAAAAGTACTACCTACAGTTACACAGCATTTCCTACTGCAGGTGAGCTGACCACCGTAAATCACTCTTTGGCAATTTTCAGTAAAAAGGCTGTAATCAAAAAAATCTAGTTCCATACCTGTTTCTATAGCTTAATAAAGGTTCTCTGTGTAAAAAAAAAAGATACTTAATGAATCAATCAATCAATCAAATTTTATTTGTATAGCACATTTCAGCAGCAAGGCATTTCAAAGTGCTTTACATAATTAAAATAAAAAACAGCATGTGACATTGAATAAATTGTGAGAATGAATGTAATGAATGAAACGCAGAGTTAAAATAAGACGAAAATGTTGATTCACAGTTCCAATTTTTCCTAGCAAGTTACAGCAATTGTAAACAAAATGTAACAAAAGTCATGCTCATTAAAGATAATTCTTTTTTAATAAATTCATGAGTTCAGCAACATGTAATCTGTATTTTCTTATGTAAAACAGAAATTTGTGTTTGGATCTTAAGGTTCTAATCCGCCTTGACAAATTGTCATGCTGAGCTGGTTTCTGCAGGAGGCTCCGTCTTGTTAAAATTGAGTTGTTCCTTTCCACTGTCGCCACATGCCTGCTCAGGAGGAGGGATTGCTTCGACGTCAGTGACTTGATATTGTTGACTGGACTTCCTGAGATAGAAATCTTCTCCCCAGTTGGCAATACAGACTGAATTTGAATGCATTGCACTCAAATTGTGTCCAGGATTCTCTTGCAAAAGAGATGTTTAATCTCAATGTGAGTTTCCTGGCAAAAACAAAATTTAAGAAAAAGGGTTGTATGTAATTGAATATGATTTTGTCAGTATGATGTTCATCTTTCTACGTATTTCTGAATATAAGTAGGATCTGATGTTTTTGGGAATTGGTGCTTTACCAATGAACTGAACTGGATTCAATGTTATACCCCATCAGTTCTTCAGTCTTCAGCTTGTACATACAGTAAAATACAGCCTAAGAGCCTCAACAGCACAACCTAAATTTTTCCTCATTAAATGAAGAGGAGTGTTATCCTTTAATTGTCTGCCACAGATTACTGCACAGAGTCTAAATTAAACCTGTCCACATAAGATTAAGCCTGCACAAATCATCCTCCTCTTAATGGGAATTTATATTTCAATGTGTAATTATACCCTCTAACCCTAACAGACAAATTTGAAGAGATGTGTTAACAAATGTGTTGTGTTTAATTATATCACATTGAACAGTGAGGGATCAGGTATTCAGATGTGAAAGAGGGGTAATTATAGAGAGCAGCAGAAACACACACACACACGCGCACATACACAGACACACACACACACATGCACACACCCACACACACACACACACACACACGCACACACGCACACACACGCACACGCACACACACACACACACACGCACCTACACACACCCACACACACGCACACACACACACAAGCACACACGTAAACATGTCTGAAAACACTATATCCAGCGCTGCTGCTGCATGAGTTGCTTCCCAACTATATCCTATCACTTAGAAGCATGCAGGGTGAGACAGATGATGAGAGAGGAATTTAAAATCCTTCCAATGTTCCACTGTCTTTTTATGAATAAGTAATGGATGTTACTGTGCATTCACATTGCCTTGACATTGCTAAACATTGTGCTCTGCAGCATGTTTTTTTTTTTAGCAATGACAAGAACAGTGACAACATTTTTGTAAAATATATTTGCAGAAAATGCATCCTTCTTGAATGAACGCCATATTTTGGCAAGATTTAAATCTGATTTACACAAAAACCATGTCCATAAACCATGAAAAGGATCTGTAAAATCAGAGGTTGCAATGTGGAGAAATTTTGAAGATGGAAAGACAACTGTCAGGTGCAAAAGTGCAAATGCTGTTAGACTCTAGAGAGATGCAAAAATAGAAGTCTTTTTAAGTTGCCAAGAAATGTCATGCTCCTAGAAAAAACACCATCTCAAACCACAATTTTCACTCTGTCCAATGTTGCACACATATGTGCTCTGGGAGACTAAAGGATAAAAGATGGTTCTTTCTGCTGTGTGTGGGTGCGTCAAGAAAAACCTGGGACAGTTGCTGGTAAAGCCACATATTTAATGGATCTGTGTGCATGAAAATCCAAAGCGGTTGACCTCGTTCTGAAGGATTGATGCATTATGGGACCTTCTGATCAGATGAGGTTCTGAATAATTTCGGCCTTTGTGGCTTAGTGCTTATCAGCGTATCCCGCCGCTGATTAGGCGGCGTTCCTGCTTTAATCCGAACTACTTAATTATACGCTAGATGTTGTCTTCCAGAGGCACTCTTTTTTCCCAATTCCCTCTAACATCTACACACACACACGCATATATATATATATATATATATATATATATATATATATATATATATATATATATATATATATATATATATATTATAACTGTTGTCATACATTTTTTGTGAAACATTTGTTTCATTTTAAATAGAAAGACATGTATGTAAGAATGCCAGGATTTGTACTTGTCGTTTGTTTACCAGGAATACTTAAAAGCTTTGTTGCAGTTTGAAAGGAGCTGCAGTGCATCCAGGACGAATTTGTAGACATTGTCCCTCGTTAGTATTTCAAAGAAATTAGTTTCAGTCCTAGAAGAAAAAAAAAACAGTGTGTGAAAAACACAGAGTGTTACACGAAAGTACAGGAAAGACTAAAAGAGACAAGGACGAGCAAACAAACGCAATAAAAACTTGACAACAAGCAGTGGTGCTTTGTAAAATTGTGTATCACTGTATGCTGATGTACAAACAAATTTGTCTCAGTGTTCACAGATTAGTTTTTTCAAAGCTTGCTGTTTTCCATAAGAGCTAAAAACTTCAAAGTTTGTAACTGGGACAATTATTTTGCACCCAAAAAAGATGAAAAAGATCCCAAAAGCAGCTCCCTCTTCTCCTGTTTCACCATATAATTGGCAAGCAGACTCGAGTGATGTCTGCTCAGTCGTCGCATTTAGGCCAATCTTGTGAAACAGCAAATTTACTGTTTCTAGCATCTCAAAAATAACCCCAGCAGGTGTGATCTTCCTTTTAGCTTCCTTTAAAGCTTTTCTTTTAACACATTTGGTATTCAGGATCTGTTCTCTAACAGGTGAACATGACTCAAATCAGCTGCCGCTTTGATACACGAATGTTCCTTTTGGAATGTAATAATGTCTACGAAGGATCTGTCACGACAGAAGTTGTTCTCCCTCTTCTTCTTTTCTATTTCGGAAAAAAAAAACTCAAACAATATTCCACCACACGATGATTACATCAACACCCATGTGTCAACACCAGCAATTAGAGGGAATATGCATCACCGTTTCCTCAACTTAGTCTTTTCAACTGTATAAATTATATAGAATTCCATGTCTGAAATTGAGAAACATGTTGAAAAAAGTGAAAGAAAAGGCAGCAAGCAAAATGAAAATAAAAGTGATAATGTGACTTTTGAAATCCCAAAAATACCATACCATAATGTCTCCCGATAATAAAAATAGGAATAGTTATAGAAAAGTCTTGAGCTTCAAACCGGCACACTACAAAGGCTCTTAAAAGCCCTCTGTGTTGAGCCCACTCTGCCTGCTGTTAAGCACAGTGGGGAATGATTGCTTGTGACAAAAGCTGCAATTCAAAACACAAACATTCTGAAAGCATTCTGGTTAGATGTTGCAATCTTTGCTCCGGTTGTGATCAGCACTGTTACTCTGACGCCTTCATGCATCAACTCTCTCATGTATCCAAACAGATGTCACCAGTGTAATTTGTATTTGCAAGGCATGCAGTGGTTATGCAAGTTTCACTTTTTTCCATGTAATTAGTCCACGTTGAACTCCATCAAATATATTTGATTCAGATCTGTCAGTCACTATGAACGTGTGCAGAACAAACACAGTGTTGCTGCATACCTGAACACATGGAAAAATGCCTTCATGTGGAACAAAGAGCTCAATGCAGTGTTCTGTACCATCATTTTAAAAACAAAAAAGAGAAAACCTCCAGCCACTTGATGCTGGCGTTTGGAAACATTAAAGTGTAACTAAATCCCCTGTGACAGCACAATCTCAACCCCAGAAAAAGTTTAAAAGTTCCATCAAAGTGGGTGGGGCCCAGAGACGCTGAGGGGCGTGACCGAGTGTGGAGGATTATAGGGTTAGGCAGTGATGTGTTCAGGATAAGGCCGTTGCCATCTTAGGCACTTTTCATACAGTGATGTTCTATCAAAACAGCAACTAGTGACAAGTCTAGTTCCTTTTTTCTGTGTTACTGAAGACTTTGGCCACAATAATTAAAGCACCAATCACTCTACACTACCTGTCCTGACTGAGGGAGAAGCGAATGGTGCTGTGAGCTCCTACCACACTGCAGTCAGTCCTGCAGGAAACCACCTGCAGTCAGAGCAGAACAGAGACCCGTTCCACTATGTCTTCACACTGCAAATGAATCACAGATGTTCTAAGTTGAGAAGTGTTATCTATCAAAGCTTGTTACTCTTGAAATTCCAACTCCTGACTCCTAAAATCGTTTTATGACCAAAAGTGAGGCAGTGATGTAGACATCAACCAAGCTGTACCATTAGAGAATACAACATTTTGACTACAGAGGTGACAGTTCAGAGCAAACAGACTACCTGCCAAGGAAGCAGCCAGATGAGCTCAGTTTTTTTTTTCATGGATTGTTTCATGTTATGCTGCCGCGGCATACTGAGAGTTTTAAGAAATATGCAAAAAAAAAAAAAAAAAAACAATTAATTAAAGTTGTCTGCTGAAGTTTTAAAGATGAAAGGTTTAACATGCAAACGCGATTTTCTGAAGACACACATTTACCCTGTATACACACATCTCCTATTGTTGTCATCATTTAAGCACTGCAGCTTTCATCTAATTTATTCCCCACAGTGTAGATAGAAAATATACCTGCTTATTGCAAACCTGCAAAATACAAGTGACTCACTTTAATGTTGTATTCTTTTGAGAAGCATCCTTTTGTTGCATAAGTTAAAAAAGAAAAATAACTCCACTTTATTTGAAGCTGATTTTTATATTATGAACCAGGTTTTCTCATTACCATTTGCCCCCAAAAATATAAGTTTATATCTTATAGTTTTTTCTTATGTTACTGTTTTCCAAAATATGATGTTTTTTTCCTTTCTGACTGACAAGAGTCTGGCTTTCATCACTATTTGAGTGGTGTCTTTTTCATAATAAGCCAGCAGACTGGAGCTTGTACAAAACCTGCTGCTGCCATCTGTGACTCCAACAACAGGTGCTGTATGAGCAAAGAATTACTTTGATTAAGGCGATTTATATGCCACTGTCCTAATCATAATGCATCAACGTGTCTCTTTTTTTCAGTTAGCTGTTTTATTCGTGTGGATATTCCTTACCTGCACCTGGTTTCTGAGGTAGGGAGACATTAAAACAGAAAATTTTGCTGTGAAAAAATAATAAAGTGCTGAATATTATGATCAATATGCACCCCAACTAATATTTGCAAGGCAAATATTCACATGCTAGGCAGCAGTGGAGGACCGGGATAGGAGGGCATAGTAGGGTTCTCATGCTGCCTTCCCACTAAGACAGACTCAAACTGCAAATTCAGGTTTATGCTAAGCTTGAGTCTGGGTTTTTTCTAAAATATTCATCATCCAAAGTTCACAACTGAGGCAACTGACTGAAATTTGGTCACTATTGAGTTTTCCAGCAAGGACAATGATCCCACAGACATTACAAGTTGTTTCTGAAAAGATAAATCAGGCAACATCAAACCCCTGGGAGTGCTACAAGCTCTCCCAGAGAAGAATTTAGGAACTATGTTTTTTTTTTTTTGTTGTTTTGTTTTTTATCATTATTTTATTATAAAATAAGAACTATGTTTCAGAGCAGGGTTTGTGTCAAGAAAGCTACCAAATTAAACAAGAATATGGTCAATGGTAATGTTAATGATCATGTTTCCTTTGCTTCTTGCATCTTACTAAGGAATATTTATTGAAACATTATTTGATTATTGGAAAAATTGCTAAATCAGTTCAGGTTTTTATACAAATGGTTCTCACTTTTAGAAACAATTATAATGTAACGTTGCGTAAAGCATGTTAGCTTGAAAAAAGAACTGTAAGCCTAACCTTGAAGTAACATCTGTACAGATGAATGTCTGTAAGTCTGAATACCCCTGAGTGGAGCTACCTTTTTCCCTCAGAAATGTTGAATTTATGGATCAAAATACATCACGGATGCACTTATATCTCCACAAAAGCTCAGGTATTTTCAAATATTCAGGATAGCAGATGAATTATTAATAGACATTGTGAAATCTAAAATAGTGTCTTTGAATAATTCATCCAGAAGTCTTCATAGTTTTATGTTAGTCAGTAATTTATGTCAGTGTTTAGTTTTTTTTTCTAAATGCATTTTAACTTAAAATTGGATTTTTAGAACCAGGATAAAAATGTGTTTTTACATTAGAAGGTCAGACTCAGAGCTTTCTATTAACACTCTGCTGGTTCGAAGTGTATTCAAAATGTGTTTCCAAGCTTTTCAAAAGGGTAACAAATTACCTTACACTAAAAGCAGAATTGTAATCACATCTCAAAATACTGATGTTGCATGAATATGATTTACCGAAACACTTCCACTTCACATTTCAATGAAACTTTTCAGTGATCATTTACGTTTGGTGCAAAAGGGTAATGCTGTATTGCTAATGCACAGGACAGTTTGAAAGCCTTCGTTTCAGACAGTAATTATATAAACCTGTAACAAATGTTCTATGAGAGTAAACGTCTCTCTTTTCACTATAATACTTTATTTTTCATTACTTAATGTTCCATTCCATGTGATTTCATCATAACTATAGTATGAACTTGCTGACGTGAGAGATATTTCTCAGCATACCCAGGCTTGCCAGTTGGAGTTACTGCAGTTTTGGCTGATCGTGCAGATTAAGATGCAGATGTGCCCAGCGTTCATTAGGGATTGGAAATGTTCTCCTCTTTGTTTGGAGGCATGATTGTGTTTCCTCAGCTGCTTGTGTACGCTAATAGCTTATGCTGTAATTTTTTTCTAGTTTTCCTGTGGTTTAAAATATATATGAAAGTGTCTTAATGGCCTTTGTCATTGGTATTTTTTCATACATTTATCTTGCAGATTGTCTCATAGACTTTTTTTTAAAAATGATTGCTGTAGTTAAGACAAAAAAACAAACAAACCCTATTTACTTCTGACCATTACTGTGTGAAACTCTGAAATGTCCAATTTTGGTTCTTTCTTTAAACCAGCAGTTCAAAACCTTTTTGGTGTGAGCAGTCATTAATGATTTATTACTTAGAGTAGGAACAACAGAGCAGTCATTTTAACATTGTATATTAGTGTGGTTAGCACTAACAGCACTCTCTTTTTGTCTTGGTATCTCCCACAGAATGTAAACCTTTGAAATTACAGTAACAGAGAGATTTCTAAAGGCTCTCAGGCTTCGCAGATTCGGCATGTTGAAGCAAAGACATACATTAAAAGCGAGAATGAAACAGATAATGTTTCCTACATTCAGCCTTCCTGTTGTCTGCTGAAAGTCTTGCTCTCTTGCATCATTAATGAATTCCATACTTGATGCAGAATTTTTTTCCCTTTTGAACAGCCTCTGAAATCGCTGTGCTTCCTCTGACTTATTTCTTTAAAACATCTCACTGAAACTGGATACTTTGGGTATACTCTCCATCTTAAAAACACCTTCTGTGCCATTAAGCTGCATATCCAGCTACTCCACTCTGACTGCAGGTATGCATTTTTTAAGTGAAACAAATTCCAGATTTTGGAAAGGTGTTTTAAATTAATTAACAAAAAAACTGCATTCATCTTCAAAAAAAAAAGAAAAAAGAAAAATTAAAATGCATTACTGAAAATTTGAGGTAGATTAATCCATAATAATGTGCAATAATCATACTCACAATTTAGTTTTTAGGAAACTGCTTGTGCACTGGGTTACTCAGTTTGGGTTAAATTCGTAATGAGCCAACACTGATGATGTGGAAGTGCTAAACAGTAAATATGAGTTGTTACTTCTCGAAACAGAGGACTGCTTTGAGAAGTTTTGCGAGGAGTAACAGTAATGATCAATGGCACAACCTAACTCTTCTGCAATGGTCATTTTTCACCAGGCAGGTTCACAAGCTCTCATTAAGGACAGCTTGGACTGCTAGAGAAAAGCTATGACTTAACCCTGAACCTTTCCCTGCAATCATCCTCACAATTACATCAATTTCCAACAGACAGCTACTGAGTCATTGTCTAAAAGACACTTCCACTTAACGACTTTGAGTCACACAATTAAAAAATGTTGAAAACAGTAAAGTGGTCCCCTTATGCCCCATTTTCTGCATGTTTAAGAAGTTATGCTACACCAACACACTTGATATAAATGACTGAAATACCTCCACGGCTTCTCATCAACTCCTACAGACGTCTTATAATGACCCGTTCACTTAAAGGACCGCGTCAAGGCATTGGTTAAATGCACGAAATCCTTCATCCTCACTGTGGGGTGAGAGTGTGAAGCAAACAGAAACTTGCACACTTCCATGAATCACTTGAAGTGGTGCCCTGTGTTCATTATTAATCCCACACATCTGCGTCACTCTAAATTTTTTTCACATCTTTCAGATCCCACATATTTTATTCTTCAGCTTGTGAGATGTAGTTTGAGCCTTCTTTACTCTGTGACATTAAAACAGGTTCATTGATCACATATGTTGGAAATCAATAAAACAGCACTTGCTTAATTTGAAATGATATCTTTGCTCCTCTGTTCTTTTACATTAGACAGTTATCTTGCCTGGAAACATTTTATATGTACAATTTCCAGAAAGTGTTTCAAATAGAAATCTTTGGTGACCTCCATCCTTATATCTCCTGAAGCAGCTTCCTTCCGCTTCATAAAAAGAGCCTGGTTTTAGCTCAGAGACGCACCACAAATCCACATGAAGCAAATGAAAAATGCCTCAAACATACTTGCAGGGGAAAATAATTTGTCATTGTACCCTCCAAACAAACATTAAGTGGGAAGGGACAACAGGGCGAATGACACAGAGCCACATTACCAGGATAAGAAAATGATACTGTGCTTTAAACTGGCCAGCTAATGGGTTTCTTATTGAGTAGATCTGTTCACCAATGCTTTAATAAGTCATATTTAAGAAATGACAAAGGACAGTAAACATTCTCACCCCATATTTTTATATTTAGATTTTAAGGTCATAAAGTTATTAAAGGAGAGAGTTTAAAAACACGTTTTAAATGCCATTGCTTATCTGTGTGACACAATTATATAATGCTTGTTCTTATTAACATACTTAGGGAAAACTGATCAATTATAATAATAATAAAGTCTCATCTAATTTCACACAAGAACCAAAATTACATACCAGTCTAGCTTGCCAGACGTCGGCTGTTTATTTGGCTGCTCAGGCAGCTCAAGCTTTCCAGTTTTGTGGCTCATGAATCTCCTCATGTGTCTTATTAATAAATGAATATTAAAAGCTCATTAAAAACTGCTGATGTGAATTAATCCACATAATCGTTGTCTGATAGTAATTTTTTTCTTTACAACATTCTAGTGTTTAAGTGCAACGAGAACTTTGCAAAGAGACAAGTACTTTTTCACTGCAACATTTGGCAAACACCGGTCTGTTGACTTTTTTTACTTTGCCACATTTTTAAGCTAAAGCTATCTTTGTAAACCGTTCATGGTTGGAGCAAATAGATTTGCAGTCTCTGCAAAATGTTTTGTTGACTTTAATGTATTTCATAACTGACACAATATTAATTATGCAGGAATAAGTAATTAATCCATAATATACTCATTAAGGACACAAAAGGGACATTCATCAGGAGTGTTATGCTAACTGACAGGCTTGTCTTTATAAATAAGGAATGTTCATATGTAACAATAATCCAAACATAGCTCATGTCAGAACATGGAAAGGTTAAAATTTATGACAGAATCGGGCACATTTAAAAGATGTTATTTGTTAAGTTGTTTATATTATGACACCTCTCAAGCTTTTCCAAAGACGTGCTTTATGTTTTCATAATACCAAACAATCCTTGTCAAGATTGCTGAAGTTTTTCAGCGACTTGCAGGACAAGTTTGACACATGTCATGGGAAATCGGAGAGATCTTGGCAGCCAGCCAATAATAGCTTGTCAATTATCCAGTCAGCAGTGAACAACTGAAGTGCTGTTTTACATAAATTAATAAGAGCTTCATTAATGATGCCGGAGCTGACACATTCTGGTGGAAGGCTGTCTGGCATTAGCTTGTTAGGAGTCATGGCAGAACGAGCCAGAGCACAAGGAGAAACTTAAAAGGAGCTTTTTGATGCGCTTGCCACTGGCCCACAGTACACAGCCCTCAGTCAATAATGCTTCTCAGTGGTCAATGAAGAAAGATATGTATGGTCAAATGCATTTAATGCTGAGGCATTGGATAAGCATTCTTTGAAGTGGTGCTTTTTGAATGCTAATGTTTTCCCTGACCTATTTGCTGCTTTACATTATGGAAATTACTAATGGCCTTGGTGCCCATGGAGACTGTGGAGATGCTGCTACAGCAGAACAACAATGTAATTAATACAGGAATATATTCATAAACTTCCAAACAAGAACCAATAAATTGAGAGCAAAACTGCATCTGAAGTCTATTTTGGATGTTCGACCAGTTGTGGAACATTACCATCAAAGTCAGGATCTCATTATGTTAAAACACATAAAAATCTGGGTGAAGACATTTGTTTGACAGCTTGAATATGGCAGGACTCCCTCGGGTCCGGAAGACGTTACCCAACACCCCCACCTTACCATCTGTCTGAATCCATTGTAGCTTGTTGGAAATCCCACAAGGATACTTAGGGGGAAGAAAGACAGAAACACAGAAAAGTGCTTTTAGGAACCACAGCACACCCTTCGCCTGTCACGAGTGCTGAGGATAACTTCGGGATCTTTCGATGCCTCGAACTAAAATCTGTTTGAAAACTTTCTTCAAGTTCAACTTAATCATTTTTAAGTTGAACTTAAAATCAACTGGTTTTGTGGATACAAAACCAAGCCTTCGACTTGGTTTTGTGTCCACTGATTTTATATTTTTGAGGGTTTAAGATTAATCTACCACTGCTGTTGAATGAAAATAAGACAGCGTGCGACAACAAAACACGAAACACGAGTAGTCAACAGTTTTAGCAAATAAATGTCAATAACATATACAAAATAGGTAGAGAAAGTGGCAGTTTTACCCTGAATATTTACAATGAAACAAAGAGTAACAGGGCTTTCAACTGCATTTTAGCAAATAAAAGGTTCTGTTTTTTTTGTACAAAGACTTTTTTAAATCATCAAACAAAGTTTTGGTGTTACCAATATTTAGTTTTATTGTTTCAGAGAATAATACCAGACAAAAGTCTTGTCTTCATTAAAATTCAATCACATATTACATTTAATATAGAAATGATTTGTAAAACCAAAATAAAAAAAAAGAAAACAAACAAAAGAGAAAATCAATAAAACAAGATGTTCACTTTAAAAAGGAGCGGCAAGAAGAATACATTTATTAACTCCCAGCCCTTCATTACACTATAATCCACCGTTTATGTTTCTGTATACAACCTACTAAGCAAATTAATTATTAATGACATTTTCTTAAAATGTTTCAGTCCCCTACCTTTATGATTACTTCAGCAATTATGTATATGTAGTACTTTTTATTTCCACGGACCATTAATCTGATGTGAAACATTCCACTGTGTGGTGCACATTAAGTGTCTCATTACGGATTCAACACTCGCCCGTTGCATAAAATGCAGGCCTGAAGTACATAAGCTTCAAGTAATTAAACCTATTTGCTTTGCAAAAAAGTTCTATCTGTTCGTGCCAGAAAAAAAGGAAACATTTGAGGAGAATAATTATTACAAGCATCAAATCTGATTTACTAACATGCGCGAGAACAAAGCATGCATTTGAATATTTATACTCCAGCGATTAGCTACCTTCGTTCCAGGTGTCGGTTTGAGTTTGTAAGACGGTCTGGAAGGAGAAGAAGGAAACAGTCGAGCAGTTGCTGCATTTAAATTCAGACTGCCACGGCACATGGGCAATCTGCAGCAGTCCACTCACACATCAGAGCACTTCATTCACAGCCAAGTCAGATTTATCGAGGGGCCTTACATTATGAAATTTTAAAGTAAGCCGCGCTGTTTTGTTTTAGCTATAAATAATATGTATTCTCAGGCTTAAATTCCCAAACTAACCCACACAGTTCTATTTAAACTGTGTGATAACATTTGTTTAGTTAAAAGTTTAAATCTTTAGTCTGGCATTACTGTTCAGGCTCAGCTGCTTTTTCATTCTGGGTTTTGTGTCTTTCTCCTCTGTCTCTCTCTTCTCTCTCTTAACTGAATGAGGAAACAAACACAGAGCCCTTTCAGGTCACATCTTTTTCAAATCAGCAGGAGACACTGTTCATGCTGGTGTGCTGCATTTCTAAATAAACCTACCTCTAGGCAAACAACATAAACAACCAGAATAGTTTTATTAAACAAATGCAACACACCATCCAGCCTATCCTAGTCTTCTTTTCTTTTTCTTTTTTTTTATAACAAATTCATACCCGATAAGCCTGGCTTTTAGTGGTAGCCGCTCTTGCGACACTTCAGGCCAAGACACATCAGTGCCCTTGATGTGATGAAGAGCTACAAGAAGGAGCTGATAAAAAAAGAAAGAAAGGCTGAGGTTAAGATGAGATAAGCAACTCTGCAGGGCAGCATAAGAATGGCCCAGTATGCTAACGATTGAGGAGAGGAAAACACAGCGGATTACTCTGAACCAGGGAAGCGCTGTTAACCCTTTCACAATAGTGCCTGTAAACACTGTTTTATTTACAGCTGAAATCACATATTCACACTGTTTGGAAAAAAAATACATAACCTTTTGTTCTGACATCTAATCAGACCAAACCTTTTTTTTGTTTTAGGTCAGTTTGAATAAGCAAAATAATTTTAATTGCTACATGCTAGATTAATAATAATAATAATAATAATAATAATAATAATAATAATAATAATAATAATAATAATAATAATAATAATAATAATAATAACACAATGGTTTTGTAAAATTCCAATTAAGATCGAGCCTGTGGATGTACTTCAAAGTTCACTGCAGCATAAAATAAACTTTACAAAGTTTATTATGAGCAAGCAGGATCTGAATTCAGATCCTGAGGAATGGATGAGAATCCTAGTAAACTATCGTAAAGAACAAAAAATATGGCAACTTATAAATTTAACACACACAAAAACTGACTCCCAGTTTACATTACATTATATTTTCTGGATTGACAGAATAGGATTAATTTGTTGTTGTGTTTTCCACCACATTTAAAAACAACCACTCATTTTGATTATCCCTGTGCTTTACAATGCTTATAGTCAAAAAGATTACAAAATATATTGACTAACCTCCATCGTCTTACACCCTTGTCCCTGGTGGGAGTCGGGAGGGGTGCTGGTGCCTATCTGCAGAGAGACATTTTGGGCGAGAAGCGTGGTACGCCCTGGACAGGTCGGAAGTCCATCGTAGGACAACACAGAGACAGACAAACAATCATGCACACACACACACACACACACACACGCACACCTAAGGAGAATTTAGATAAACCAATTAACCTGACAGTCATGTTTTTTACTGTGGGAGGAAGCCGGAGTACCCGGCTTCTCTCCAGGTACAAAGTCCTTGAGGCTTTGTTTGACAAAGTCTTTGAGTGAAGCATGAATACACACCAAGTCTGCATACCAACTCCATGCAGAAAGACCCTGGGCCGGGAATCGAACCCGGCCCAGGGTTCGATTCCCTGGGCCGGGACCTTCTTGCTGGAAGGCATCAGTGCCTTACAGCAAGAAGAATTACATCAAGTGCATTGCTTCACTATGCATTTGAAACGTTAGCATATACAATTTAATCAAGCTTCCATGAGAACATGTTAAAAAATGTACAGTCCTCATATACATTATATACCACACGTTTGCCTCTGCTACAGAAGCAACTTTCAGCGTCTTCATTTAAGAACCAAAATCCTATTATACAACTGGTAGAAACACATTTTTCCTCTGTACTTCTCTGGATTGACAAATGCATAAACATATATATTCCTGATTATTCCAAATCATAACTCATGATTTGGATGTTTTCATGTCTGGCAAATGTTTGGGATAATAGGGATTCATTTATCCTGGTAACAGCAACAAGTCTCAGACGTTATTATGCTCACAGCCAGCAGATATTCTTACTTAGAGCTAGGAAAGCTTCTTATAAACGTCAATTCACTGTCTTCACAATATGGCATCTTAGTGTGCCTGTTGCTTAAGCTTTTCTCCTTTCTTCTTGATGTGAAATATCACTCAGCGAGTACTATAAATGGGAGGACGATGGGGGGATTTTGTCACTTTTCTCAGGTTGGCAGACATAAGCTTGGATCAGCCTTCATAAATATTAGTGTGCCTCGAACATACTGTTTTCAGTGGTTGCCAATGCTCTTGACAAAATTTTGCAAATCTGAATCCCTGAACACTCAGCCCAGAAACATGTGATTTGTTACCAGAATCATCCTAATCCAGTGGACGTCACAGCATCATACATGATTCAACAAGAAAACTGGACATAGATAAATGGTAGTTTATGTCTGAAATGCAACGCATCAATTATTACTGAAGGCATTCAAGTTTGGGGAGGGCTTTCAAATCAGAAAATGTTGAAAGACGAATAGATAGGATAAAGGTATTGCCATGTTGTTCGGCAAAGTCCTTGAGGCAAGCATGAATACACACTGAGTCAATAATTTATGCACTCAGACACACTTTTAAACACACACAGATAAAAGTGAGAGGGAGAGAAACACAGCGCACAGAGCTCAGGGAAACAGAAGACTCAGAAATCTTCAGGGACAGACACGGAGTCTGAGACTAACAACTGCAAACCACACGCCGATTGTTACAGATAAGATTTTTCTCTACTCTTCGCAACGACAGAAATGTCAAGGAGGCTTGAATCATCTGTGCTTCTAACGTGTTGCCCGACCAATAGAAGCTAGTGTTTGTCCTTTGGTTAGCGCTTGCAGTCATATGCCGTCTTCACACTGCCTGACACATCTCTTCAAGCTTACATAATGTTGATCTGCCCTAATTTTCCCTCTCCCTGGCAAAGCTGGGGTCTTCAAGCATCAAAGCGATATTACACTATCAACCTGGGAGAAAAAAAAAAAAAACCTGAATGAGTATACGGGGGCCTTGCACTAATACTCACTCCAATCACAAAGTAGGACTAGATTGAGAAGGGTAAAATTCTAGATACTTTTCAAAATAAAAGTCTGAGAATGTGGTTTGAGTTTGTCTTCACTGCCTACCTTCTGATGCACTAAAATAAAATGCGGTGGAATCAATTGCCTAACAAGTCCATGATAAAGCCGAGAAATTTGAACCAGGGTTAGGTAAGAAAACAATATGCTAATCTTTGAACGTCTCACACGGTGCTGTCCAACCTATCATGTGGCACAACAGCGATCCGACTCTACCACGAAGAGCGTTAAACAGAGAAGCATCCAGTAGACCAAGTGGATCTCTACGAGAGCTGCATGACGGTTGCTCTTGTCAGATGAGAGCAAAGCTGCAGAAGATTACATCTGATGAAGAACTAACACTGCACTGCACCCTGCCACATTAAAAACATATTGGTGGCAGCATCATACTGTTTTCATGCTGTTCTTCAGCAGTGTTAGTCAGAATTGAAGGGAAGATGAGGAGAAATAAACCACACACAGTAGATGCTGAAATACAGTAAAAATATACACATAGAAATCTGTGCATCAGATATTTACAAACTCTGTGTGGCAATTGTACCTCATGCACACAATGTTTTCTGTTTATGTGTCAGGTAATTGGATGTTACCATGGATACTCAGCTTCCAGAAAGCTTTTTCTGCAGAAAAAAACAAACAAAAAAACATCCCAAAACAAATGTTGTTTTCCTTAAGTGTCTGTAAGCACACAAATGTCTTCGTACTGCACAACTACAACGAGGTCAACTGTTTTAATATTACAGCACAGAGTACATTACAGTAAGAATGTTCTGTCTTGTTTTCCCACAGAGGCTTTATTAAATAAAACCCAGTTTTGAAAATAGCCTTTCCTAAAATGAGTTTCTGAACTTTGTGAAACAGCTTCATTGATTATTCAAGCTCTCAGTCAATCTCAGTAATAATATGCATCATAGCGTGTTTCATTATTTCTTTTTTGTTTAACTATGGAAAACAGAATGTCTTGAATATTTTAATAGGATTTCAGCTCTGAAATGTTCACAAAATCGCCGGAGGGCTTGTTGAACGATTAAATTCTGTCCTTCCCATGCAGTGTGACACACAACGTGGTTTGCAGAGCTAAGGAAGACAACAGCAACTCAAATGAATGCATATCTTTTATTCATTAGCTAACTACTAAATAAAATGGCACACTGTAGATATTTTAATCCCACAAATTCCTAGTTGCACTTTGTTTTTCCAGATAGAGACATGAGGTTTTTTTTTTTTTTTTGCCTTCAAAGACAAAGCAAGTTTGCAATGAAAATGCTGATGATGTGTTCTATTTACAGAGGCTGACACAGAAAAATCACTGTTTTGTATGAAAATCAAACAAAGCAAACAGGCAAACAAGAGAAGTTGGAATAAGAACCAGAGACTGACCCAGTTTCCTCTTCGTAATTTAAACATTTGCAAATATTCACACAACAGTCACATTTAATTCTAGCATGTTTAGATTAGTAGTATGTATAGTCTTAATAGGGACCAAAAAACAATTGCATATTGTCAGTAATAACCACATAGTGAATAAAAAAATCTTTACAAATTTCTGGTATGTACAGTAAACACATTTTATTACACTGTTGCATTGTAAAAAATAACATTAACCCAAATTAGGGATGTCCGAACTTTCTGTCATTTATAAAGCATCATTTGATTTAAATTTTTTGCTTCTAATGATATATTTGGCTCTCCACATTCAACCATAGTCTTAAAAAAATCATATATTGTACTTGCTAAATAAACTTTAATGCAGAGAAGTTTACAAAAGTGCCAGGCTAATATTAACATGTGTACTCTGCCTTAATATGTGATTTGGCTAAAAATATATGTTTCATAGTAATTCCACCCAACAGTAGAATTACTGTTGGGTGGAATTCCACTGTTGGGATATGAAGCAGTAATTATCCTGCTTTATAAACTAATAACTTTGCTTTGAATGTCTCAAATTTAATGACAACTGTTTCAGCTGATGTTCACTAGTCAGACAATTACATTTGAGTACTGCAAAGACTAGGTCACATGACACAAGCCATGTTTACAACAAACTGTCATGCGAATTTTGAGCAAACCTTTGAGATGACACAAAAAGTAAAAAAAAAAAAGAATGAATGAAAGAAATAGAATGCGAAATAGGCATGTTTCCATCTGCACTTTTGGAGAAAATCAACCAGGCTATGCAAAGTTTAAATTGTCAAATGTTGACATTATGCAACATTAAGTTGCAAACTAGCATTCGCCACATATCTCAGAAAAATTAAGATTTTCAGGAATTTTATGCTATCGGCAAGTTAACATTTTTCTCTCATGTCATCTTGTATTGGTGACGTTACATGCTGTACAGAGAGATAGAGAAATAAATGTAATTTTAATAATAAAAACAGTGGGGACAAAAATGCCTCTCACATGCCATCTATACACAACATATATCGAATTAAATCTAATGTACCTTGTCCTGATAAAGCTGGACATTGTGAATAACATCAGCTTTAATCCTAATACGCACATTAGACTGGATCAAAAGCAACACACACGTTTTCAGGTTGTGTAAGGATTGGATGTTAAAAAAAATCAGCTTAATTTTGTCATATTTTTGCCTGAATTACACAGGTTTTGCAATACACCCCAATACCTGGCAAGGAAAGAATATGATGACTGCTTTAGATGGCTACTCGAAAACCAAGATTTTTCAGGTCAATAAAGTGCTGTGCTATTTTTCAAGATATAAACCTCCAAACCGCATTTGCAACAAGTAGACCTGGGATCAGCTCAGGACATCCCTAATATACTTTCCCTCAACACTACCTGAACCCCAATTTTTTTTTCTTTTCTTTTTTTGCTGCTTTGAACTAAAAAAGTTATAGCACACCACAAATTGAACAAACTTCTGACCTGATACAAATAAACATTGCATTTTGTACTGTTTTCACCACTTTCATTTTATAGCAGAATACTGACAAAAAAAGAAAAACATAAAAATATAGCTGTGCAGGTACATATCATGCATCAGCTGTGAATATTTGAGCACACTTGCTCTAATCAGAAAACAAGTAAATCCATGACAAAGTTGATACAAGAAAGGCAACAAATCAAGACATCCTCCTTGCTTAGCATCATGCTGCAATATAAAACTCGCTGTCATGCAGACACAGTGTAGAAACAGCATGTCTTCTGGTTGGCTGAGCCCTGGTGACAAGTTCAGTGCATTTGAGAAATAACTACGTATTTAACTCTCAGGGAAAGTCATATTTCTTGGCTTACTCTATTACCCCAGGACCTGATTAGACTACATTAAGACTGGATGATGTGCTTAGTTTCCTTTGAAGCAAGTCTTATGCATAGAAATAACTTTATCCGATTAACCAGTCATTTATTCAGATTTTCTATCAAACAGCTTAGTTGTTACGTGGGCTATAACGTCCCTCACTATAAAGACGCAAATGATTGAAGTAAAGGTGCCACATTTGAAGAGATGGCATCGTCGTCATAAAGGTTCGGTGGCAACTGAGAAATGAACAGATTGTCTGAGTGTCATCTATATCTATGCATAGTAAATAATTTGTAATGTAAAGTAACCCTTCTATCTGCATTTACCAGACCAAATCAGTGGCTATATGCATGTTTCTGTGTTGTGAATTTACAAAAGTGACATCATCATTGATCAGTAGAGTCAATAGTGCATTTTCTCATCTTCTATTAATAAAGAAAAGGAAATAAAATATATATAAAAAGGAGTTAGTTTTTTTTTCTAATATAAAAATAGTTGTTTAGCAGATGCTCACATATGCCTGAGGCCAATAAAATTTCTCTACATAAGAGGAATATTGAGACAGAGAATGAAATAGACCCAACTCCGAACAGCATACCAGTTAAACCAGTGACAGGTTTTCAGGAGGCAGGGTGCAACCAGGCCAAACAACCATGAACATACGCGCACGTTGATGGGCAATTTAAACTGTCCGATTTATTCCATTCAAATACTTTTGGTGTTTGGAAGAGAATATCTTCACCTGCACAGGGAGAAGATGCAAACAGCACACAGTAAGGTCCCGACCGAGATTTGAACCCAGGAATTTCTTGCTGCAAGGCAACACTGTGGACAACTGGGTCACTGTGCAGCTCTATACATGAACGTGCAAATGCAAATTTGTTTCAACCAGTTTTCAACCCAGTGCCATGGGTTGAAAACTGGCATTATGCACACAACGTGTCTTTCTGCTGTTCCCTGACATTTCAAACTCGAACGTATTTGCGAGCAACAGTAAAATCAACAATTGAGATGACTTTTATAGAAATGAAAAATACCGACTTGATTACTTACTTGATCTTTTTTTTTCATGCCTCAGAAGCAGGTGAAATTTCATAATTCTCAGCATTAACATGAAAAATTAATGACTTTGATTTGAAATACATCGATTTGTAACTTCATTTCAGTACATTAGACAACCTCTTTGAATTTTTTCGAGTTTTGCTTCATCTTTTTGTAAGTTAACAAGTGAAGTCTTTATTAAAAGATGTCCCTCTGCTTGCATGTACAGTGCAGGTCCTGAACAATAAACACTGAGGACAAACGTACAGAAGCCTTTAACTGCCTGAACTTGGAAATAAATTCAGAAGCAGTGTATCGTTAAAATGAGAACATTTTTGCATTTTAACAAGTTTTCCATCTCGCTATGACGTGAAAGTCTCACGTCACAATGACCTACTGCTGAATTTATTTCCCAGCTTTGGCGGTTAAATGCTACCAACTAAAGCAAACAAAGAAAATACTATGCTTGAGTTCTAGTTTGATGGGGAGTCAGGCTCAGGTGAATATTTCTATTTCAGTCTCTTGCAGAATTATTATTTTAAGATTCTCGTTTTATTTTTCCTATACACATTACAACCTGGTGTGTAAATAAATCTCTTTGCAGCCCTTTCTAAGCCTGAAACAAGACTCAACTGTTGGTCCAGATAATTTACTCAAATTCATTTACTTTCTATAACAGTAATTACAGTAAACACTGGTGTCCTTTCTTTGATGAGGTTGAGCTAACATATATAATTTCATCATCTAAATTATGCCAAACCTGACACTGACAAGGGGTCTTGTTGTGGGTCAGCAGCTATAGTTCATGCTTAGTCACACTGAGCAGACTTTTATTTTGTACTAAGCATTAAATGTGGTGTTATGGAATTACAGCTGCACAGCTGCACAAGAACTACAGGTAGTATAAATCAAACATTTAAACAGGGTTTTCGTTGCATATTTATCTTTTTATGCTTTTTTGTTTTTAGATTGCTTTGGTGTTGATTTAAGGACATTTTAAAATGGATGTACATTTATGTGTAATAAAGTTGCAGAAACTGCATTTGTACACATTTGCAGAACAGAAATAAAGACATCCGAACTGATACAAATTTTTGGTTACTAATCACAAGTGCAACAAGTATTGACTTAATCTAAAACATCTGCTGGTTGGGAAATAAAATGTTATCACCAGGAGGGTCTAAGTATACAAACGAGGCTAGTGTAATACTGTCATGGTACAGATAATCATTACATTTCTCCCACCTATCTGCTGGAGTGGAGACATTCACTGCATCCATAATTTATGTTTGTGGTAAAAATGAAGAATATTAATGTATTTCATATAATCGTTCTACAGTTAATCTTGAATGATACATTTTGATGAAGACTTGTGTATAAATCAAAATTTAACGTGAACTTCAATGCTTGATTTTCATACAAAAAAGTAAGAAAATTGGCAGAACAAGCTGCCTTATGTGTATCGCTGTCAAATAGCATAAGCTTATTTAGAGGTGAAGAACGTATCGTCTTCATGGCTCATTAATACTCATAAAATGCAGCCAATTTCAGAGTTAAAGCTCAGGCTCAAATTATTGTCAGTGATTCTCTTCAGGGTGAATTCAGTGAACGGGTGAGTCATAAGAGCCCTGAATCTGAGTTTTATGTTCATATTTGCACACTCAAACTCAACTGCAAACCACACTGGACTGAAGTGTTAAGTGGCGCTTCAAAATGAATAATTGGCCTCTTGAATCACTCGCTCTGTAAAGCATAATTCCCAGAAAAAAGCATTTAATATCTTGCACTGAAGTTTGCGGAGTTGAGAAAATTGTCCCTTTTTTAAAATTTCAAGTAGGATACCACACATGTGCGTCCGCACTGATCATTGCGAGGACAGGTGTTTTAAAACTGTGTGAATGTAGTTCGTTTTTCCAGAACCTCGAGGTAATCTGGATCAAGGTGAAGCTTTGCTTTCAGTTCCCAGTACTCGCTCCTGTTGGGTTCCACATAAACAGAACTCGGCGTTGTACAATACAGTATTGTCTGTTGTATTCTGTCTGGTTGCACATATTGATGCCTTGCATCAAAGTCTGAGGTATACTGATTTGATGAGTGCGCACCATGTCTGCAAGGTAACGTGTTGCTGTGGCGTCTGTTCTTGTCGGGTTCGAGTACGTCTCTATAGTAGCACGGATTGTCTCGGTAAGGGGTGGATGGCTTGTTAAGAGGCTCTGGAGTGGTGGCGCTGTACTCCGAGCTTATCACATTATTGGCTGCCTCTTCATCGAGGTTACCCAGAAAGGCGCTGCTTAACTCGTCAAAGTCTCTAAATCCATCCACTGATTTGCTGTCCATGGGGGTTTGTGCAGCAGTTCTGCATGTGGCTTCAGTAGGAGGTGGGATATACTCATATACATGCCCAGCTGATGTTCTTACTTTGGGAATGGATGCCTTTTTGTAAAGGCCATACTCCATGTTGAGAGAGCTAATGCAAGCATTCATCGATTCATTCTGCTCACTTTGACTCTTCTGGCGTCTCTTTTTTGTAGCCACAAACAGTCCCGCAGCCACAAACACAGACACAATAAATAAGAGGAGAAGGGCAAGAATCATTACAGATAAAGGAATAGTGTTGAGCTGAGTGTCGGAATCTAAAGATGTTTCTATAGTGATAGTGCTCCCCGGAAAGGATTCCTCGGAGGGCGGAATCATAGAAGCAAGTATATCAGAGTTATTAGGGCAGAAATTAGTCGTCTTAATGTATCTCATATCTTCCCCAGCCAGCTTCTTGGGGGAGCCACAGATGACGTTGTTTACAACTGTGCCCATGCTGAGCAGCTCCAGCCACATCTTCAGGTCTAGTATATTGCACGAGCAATCCCAGGGATTCTCGTATAAATCGACTTGAACAAGGGCTGTTAATTGATCAAGTACACCCCTGACAGGAAGATACCGCAAGTGGTTGTTACGAAGATTTAGTCTAGCTAATGTCAAGCCATTAAAAGTGCCTTCGGGCAAAGTTTTCAAGAGATTATTGTTTAAAAAAAGAAGCTGAAGTTTTGGGACATGTTGAAAAGTGTCCGCAGTTACTTCTTTAATGACGTTGTACTCTAAATATAAGAACTGCAGGCTCTCTAGTCCATAAAACATATTGGATCTAAGATGGTCAATCAAATTCCCATTAAGGTACAGTCTTCGCAGATTTGTCAAATCGCCAAAAGCTCTATCATTTACCCGAGCTATCCTATTGTTACCAAGATGAAGCAAATCTAATCCAGTTGCCTCAATAAAGTCTGAGCGATGCACCACAGGGATGTAGTTCCCTGTCAGATACATCTTTTTGGGGTTATATGGTTTAGGGTTCAGATCAGAGATCTGTTCAATCTTTCTCTCCTGGCAGTTCACATTCAACCCAAGGTCTGAAATCTGGAGATTGCAGGTGCAGGCAGCTGGGCAATCTAAAGGCACTGGAGATTTGGTCTGATATGACACAATTTGACCATAATTCTGTGGCTTGTTGGACGGGACACGGGCGGTGGGTTTTGATTTCAATTTGGCTAACTGACGAGGTCCCTTGGTCGGTCTCGATGAAGATCTCGCGATGCCAGATGCGGTGAAGGAGGCGCCAACAGCTGGAGTGGTCCTGTAGTATGCGTCAATGCCCAAATGAGGGGGAGGTGGCATCTCATACTCAGCAATGGCTCTCCTTGGGCACAGCTCTTGCTTCGAAACTTCGTCAAGGTCTCTTCCATGAAGCCGAAATGGGAACTCACAAACCACGTCCCCAACCAAGGCTGTGTACGAAATGCTTTCCAGCCAGGTCTTCAGAGCAATCAACTCACAGGAGCAGTTCCACGGATTCTCCTCCAGCTGTAACTCCACGACACTGTTCATGTGCTCCAGCAGACCAACGTAGGGAAGCACTTTGAGCTGATTCCCTCGTAGGTCTAAATGAGTCAATGGTACAAACTGAAAAAGGTTTACAGGCAGGCTAGATATTAAATTGTCATTCAGAATCAAGACCTCCAGATGTCGAAGTCTGCTGAAGGCATTTTGCTCCACATGACTGATGTAATTATAATCAATCTGTAAATACTTCAGACTTTCAAGGCCATGGAAAAACTCTTCCTTCAAGGCATCGATTTTGTTATTATTGAGATGTAATCGTTTTAATCCCTGCAGTCCATTAAAAGCTCCAGCTTTAACTTCTGATATTTCATTATTTCCAAGATTTAATATTGTAAGTCCTTTGTACTCAGCAAAATCATTGGTAGAAAGCTTTGTCAAAAGATTCCCAGTAAGGAGTAGTTGATACTGGGAGAAGAGCACTGGGCTTATGTCAGAGAGTCTTGCAATTCCTCGGCTTTCACAGCTCACAGTAAGCATCCCTTCTCTTTCCTCACAGGCGCACAGCTCTTGACAGATTTCCCCATAATGGCCAGACATTTCAACGGTGCACACTGACGTTGCACCGAGCAAAACATATGGAATCCAAAGCTGCATTTTCCTGCAAATAATGGCCAAACTTGCAGTCCTGCTAAGGTATCCTCAGTGTCATCTAGAATAAAAAAACAAAACAAAACAAAAACACATCGTAATGCGAATCTCACAGCAACTCTCACATCAGAAAGCTCACGAGTCAAGATTTTCTCCTACAATCAAGAAACTTTACTCTGAATTGAAAGGAACTTCTTCAAGCAGTGCAAAGGAAAGAAAAAAAAAAAAGCAAAGCGAGGTCAGAGCAACTACTAAGAACAAAACAAATGTCTGTGTAGAGAAGCCATATTGCATTTGCTTGCTGAAATGTGAAAAAGCAATTAAAACACAAAACACAAGCTTTCAATTGAACCATATACCTCAATTACGGCAGATTAACAGAAATTTAGCGTCTTACATCCAATACAGACACCCAGCATCATTTTCCCTCCAACTCCAGCTGGAAATACATACCTCACGCACATTGAAGAAGATGTAGGGTCTTTCCTGGGTGCTTCAGCGCATCTTTTTTATTTTTAATCCTTCGAAGCGAAACAGAAATAGGGATGTAGACGCAGCCGTCGTCACTAATGCACAGGAGAGGATGAAAGAAACGCTGATCAACCATAACTGCCAAATGCTTCTCTTTCAGCTCGCTGTGCCGGAGGAGACACGGCAGCGATGCTCGGTAACTAAGTTGCTGCTCTCTCTCTCTCTCTCTCTCTCTCTCTCTCTCTCTCTCTCTCTCTCTCTCTCTCTCTTTCTCTCTCTCTCTCTCTTTCCCTGTCTCTCTTTTTCTCTCTTCCTCTCTCTGGACGCGCACAAACACGCTGCCTCTCACTCGGTGGTCGAGAGGATGTCAAGTCATTTCATGCACAAAAAAATCAGCTCAGTGGAGCATCATGCAGAGATGCACCCCCATCTAAATTCACCCTCCACCGTCACCCATTCCTCAACCACCCCCCAAAAGATGTTGACCTACCTACCAGCAAGAAGTCTGCCAAATATATCAATGATTTAAAGTCTGAGGCGTGCTTCCTGCGTCGGAAACAACGCATCTTGGTTATTCATGCAGAAACCAAACCCAAAACAAAAGAAGAAGAAGAAAAAAAACGCCCTGCCAACGCCAAGTTGCATCAGCTCTTCATATAATCTGCCAGACCTGGAATAAGAAATGCCTGCAGGGGGGAGATAGCGATGCAGCCTGAAAGAAAAAAAAAGGATAACAGTGTCACTGTCTGTCTCTTTGGAGACATGAATCGATTACATCTTTTCCACCATCACTCTGGTTCTTCCTTCCCATAGCTTGTGGATCTGGACTAATCCAAAGTAAACTGATATAAGGTGCTGTTGTAACTTCTTTCTTTCTACTTTACACGTAGAAAGAATATTATGAATATTATATATTCTGTTTTTAATATTCATATAATAGGAATAATAATAAAAACAATAGTTATTATTACTATTATCATTACGTTTAATCACAATAACAATAGCTAGTCTGAATCGACTAGATCAATTAATTAGATTCTGCTTTTAATACATTGCAACGTTGTTGCCTGTAGGCACCTAACTTAACAGCTCCATTGACCGTAGTATATATTTTAAATCTTTAAGTGAAATTGTTATTTAATTGAAAACCAAGGAAAAAGTGTGCAAACAACAAATAATCACACCAAAGAATGGAGAACTATCCATCCATTCATTTTCTTGCACCCTTGTCAGGACGGGAGGGTTGCTGGTGCCCATCTCCAGCTAATGTTCCGGGTGAGAGGCAGGGTTCACCCTGGACAGGTTGCCAGTCTGTCGCAGAGACACACAGGACACACAACCATGCACACACACACTCACACCTAGGGGCAATTTAGACAGACCAATTAACCTCACAGTCATGTTTTTGGACTGTGGGAGGAAACCGGAGTACCCGGAGAAAACCCACGCATGCACAGGGAGAACATGCAAACTCCATGCAGAAATACACTGGGCTGGGAATCGAACCCAGAACCTTCTTGCTGCAAGGCAACAGCTCTACCAACTGCGCCACTGTGCAGCACCGAATGGATAATTAATTGCACAATATTAATTTACTGCTAGAGTAAACGTATCCAGTGTTTATATGAGACCAGTGACTAGTTGCGTTTCCATTAACCATAAAATTGTGCAAATTAAAAGTATGAAAAGAAGTTTGTCTAATGGAAACAACAAAAAACCCCTCCCCCCCTACTTTTTTGATAATAAGTTCCTTCGCTGGGATGAGGTGGTTTGTCAGCCGTATCAAAGTAGGTGTAGTCTGCAAAACTGCAATGGAAATACTTTGTTCGCATCACACGAGGATAATCTATTATTATTTATTATTATTTAATTTAATTAATTAATAAATTTAATTATTATTTAATTATTTCTCAGACACCATTACTTGATTTTGTATTTAAACAATTAGACTTCAAAAATTGGAAACATTAGTTTCTTAGATTTCTGCAACATATGATCTAATTTGAAGGGTAACGACTCAGTATTTTCTATGTGTCACTGTTTTCATCACTATTGTTTATTTTGCATTAATAGACAACAAGGGTGTTTTATTAGAAAGGTGACGTAAATCTTTGTATACTGAACCTCCCCAAAAGAAAGCATTGCCCTTCAAGCTAAATTCCTCTGGAGCCACATTTGAACTTCACTAGGATTAATGTTGCGCTTGAAAGGCGGTTTATAAATAAACATTACTTACTTACCTCCTAGGGTAAAAATAATACATTAAATTTGCAACACAGTGACAGTCCAAACTGAAATGCACTTTGGTTGTAAGTCAAACAAATAGAAATAAAACAATATAACATTATTTATGATACAATGTAAAATGTAGTCATAATGCATTACAAATGTTGATTTTATTAAAGGGAAACTTACTTGAAATATGGAAATAGCTAAAAGAAAGGGACTACACTTAGTTGTCTTTAAAAAAAAATAAAAAAAAGAAGTCAGCAGAAGATTCAGCACTCTTTGCTTTCTACAAAGAGTCAGTTCACTCGGCAACCTATAGGTCAGACAATCACGCATGCAAGCACTCTCACCTGAGGGTCATTTCAAGTGTTTAAATAATCTAGCATGTAGATTAAAACTGTCGATTCATCCACCCACTGATCTCTCCAAGGTTGCCGGAGCACTGAAGCCTGTCTCCAGCAATCTTTATGTGAGCGGCTAAAGACTTATTATCTGCTAAAATAATTAGATAAAACGTATTTTATTTTATTTTAAGCTGTTGCAACAGCAACATGACATACAGAAAAGAGACAACATAAGTAAGACTGCAATAAAATGTAAATTTTTATACAGTAAAATAGTGTTCTCCAAAAATGTATATACCATACAAACATACTGCAGTCTGATGCTCAATCCAGTACTTTGGATGATGCAATTGGATATGATTATAGCTAAGTTTATTTGGAATGTATGTGTGATTTAATGTGTGACTGACGTGACTCTTTTTGTAAATTGCCTTGAGACGACATGTGTTGTGAATTGGCACTTTGTAAATAAACCGAATTGAAATGCATTGAGTCAGAAGAACAAAAGATAGCCCTTTGGTGCTTCCTGTGACATAAGTAGAATTCAGCAGCATCAAATCCCTATGTTATTATTATTATCATCACTGATTACTTTCAAGAAGGGCTTATGTATATGGAGTAGACTGCAGCTATAAAGTTCAACAAATGCATAACCAATGTGATAATTAGCTATTTGGATTAATCCGAATGTGCTAAATGGGAGATTACAATAATTAAAAGCTTTGCTTAAAAAAAAAAATAAAAAAATCTTAACAGTGTGTGTGTTTACTCTAAAAGGTAAACTGAGTCATAGTGTGTGAGTCATTGTCCACCCTGTGAGCTTGTTTTTCAGTCAGCCCTAATGAAAACCAAACAGTTATGGAATAGGCTTTCAGGCATAATCAGTGTTAATTATTTAAATGCTTCTGATCTGAACTGTAGACACATGATGCATACTAAATATTTTGTTAGTTCAGTAATACAGCAAATGATAAAGAAATACACACACACGCACACACACATACAAAAAAAAACTAACAAAAAAGCACTACCTGTCTGGCACTTTTTATCTGGATGGGTTAGCACTGAGGCAGAAACATGTCAAGTATCATTGCATACTGCTGTGTCCTCATGGAGCTGTATCCATCATACTCTCCACTTGGCTCTTGCTCACATGGGATGAGAGCAGGCGCATCAGGGACACTGCCTGTGGCTCATGCTAAAGAGTATGACGGCGGCATTCAGTGTGCATGCAATTCATTTTTGCTTCTGTTTCCACTGCCTTCAGAGGTTTTCTTCCTCAGTGTGGGCCTTTATCGCTCACTAAGCCTATCCCTATAACTCTATTTCTGCATAAATTAGCATTTATGTTTTAGAAAAGTATAAGTATGATAAGATATGATTTTATCTCATTGCAGTCAAATATCAGCCACTCTGCTTAGTTTTTTTTATTGCCCAATTTTAATTTGCTTATTTTCATTCCATTTTTGATCCCGCTTATGTTTGCTTCTCTTGCAGTATTACAATAAATCTTCATCCCTGGTCAAAACGTGCAGCAGGAATATGAGGCGATGCATGATACGAGCTTCATTTAGTATCTCTCTAAGTCTTCCATGACACTGAACATAATCTTTCACCAACTGGGAGCAGAAAGTAGTGTGCTGCACAAACACACAGGCAGCATGCACACATGCACTAATGCACACATGTAGCAAGTGAATGAGGGAAAATGATGATGACTAACAATTATGTGTTCCAAGGTCAGACATACACAAATGGAGTTGGAGCCATGCCACAGTGGATGATGGGTAGCTCTTCTGATTTATTCTCTATGTAGATGGCACATTGCAGTTTGTCATGTGCGTCCAGCTGCAGCATCCCAATAAAACGCTCTGCCACCGTCTACCAGGAGGGCTCTGACTGGCCTTTGTTGCATTAGTTCTTATGCAACATGGGAAATTTGGATACAAGGACATCTGTATAAATTAGAATAGAAATCGATAAGTTAACTCATTTTAGTAAATTAGCTGAAAAATGGAAGCCTTTATTAATTCTCTCAGCACAGTGATATTTTTCAATCTGAAAACCTTGCTGATTATGGTTGACAGTTAGTGGGAATTCCAAAACGTTGTTTCTCAGAATCGTGGGATATTAAAATAAAGAGAAAACAAAAAGGGATTGCAATTATAGAAATATGATTCCAGTGAAAAGCATGCCCATGCAGTAAATTTTGGTTGGGGCTGTTTTTGATGAATTAGTGTGTATTTGCTGCATGGCATGCATAGGATCAGCCTGTGGCGCTGCTTTGATAGCAGGTTTTATCTTGTCATTGTTATTGGACCCACTGCCTCCAGCCTTCTTCTTAAAAATGAAAAATAAAATCTCTAATTGGATAAGGCCTGCTGAGTTTGAACAGTGATGTGGTCGTCATTGAACCAGGTGATGTTTCTTTCAGCAGTACTGGCAGAAACCAAGTCCAGTTGGAAAATATTCATTAACTTAGAGCATGGATTTCAAAGAGGAACATTTCTCATAAAAGGTATCTTTAAAAATAAGCAGGTATTAAACATACTTTCCGTTAAATACATACATTTCTGTAATATATTTTATCTTTGGTCTGATGTAATATCCATCCATCCATTGTCTCTACCAGCTGTAAGGTGTCTGGGGGGCTGCAGCCTTATTCCAGCGGTCATTGGGGGTAAAATGGGGTGCACCTTGAACAGATCGCCAGTCTGATGTAACTTTCTAATTCTAAGTGTCATCTTTTCATTAGTTGTAGGTAGAAATCTTCATAACGAACAAAAATAAATGTTTGAAAAAACATCTGTCTGTGTGTAATGAATCCATAAAATGTGTTTTATTTTATAAACTGAATTAACTTTTCCATAATATACAAATTTCTTCAGTATCTGTTAATATAAAGCTTGTCATTGGAGGGAATCATAAAGTGAGCCAAAATGTTCTTGTGATTTTATTTCACATTGGATTCCAAGCATCTTGGATTATCATGTACTTCTTCCTCCAGACATTTGGCCCTTGTTTTTTTTTGTTTGTTTTTTTAACAAAATTTATACATTGTTTTCATCTGAAAAGTGTTTGGGCCACTCAGCAACAGTCCAGTCTTCTCTGCTCAGCCTTGGTTAGAGGCGTTTGATATTTTCTCTGGTTCAGTATTGTTAACACAAGGAATGTGACAGTTTAACCCTCCCTCCTGGATAAGTCTCTGTGTAGTTACTCTTTGACTCCATTGACGACTGAAACCTTGTGAAACCTTCACAAACTGTTGATTTGGCTTTGCCTTACAATCCTCACAAGTGTGCAGTTATCCCTGCTGTTTTTGCACCACTTTCTACCACACTCTTTCCTTCCTCTAGTCTTTCCATTACTATGCTTGGACTCAACACTTTGTGAAAAGGCAATTTATTTTTCAACCTTTTGTAGGGTGTCGATGGTTGTATGCTGGACAAGTATAAAGTCAGCAGTTTTCTCCATGATTGTACAGAACACATAATAGCATTTTTCCACTGAAAGATTTTGAATTCGTGTAGTTTAATATTCAGATTTTCAGGGAAACAACATTTTCCTGTCTTCGGGTTCCATTTTCTTTGAGTCTTAACCATGAAAATTAACTAAAACAAATGGTTAACATCAATAAATTTCAGAGCACACCATCCTTCGCGTTGTAGATGCTTTTTTCTTCCACTTAATATTGCGACTGCTAAAATGCAGAAAAAAGCTTGAGGGTTGCATGGTGATTTGAAGGCTTTAAATAATTAAATAAAATATATAATTACAGGTAAGGTATTAACGGGGCAGTATCGCGTAAAATCAACGTTTTTTTGAGCTTTACATCATGTTATAATGGTATAACCTCATAAAAAAATATACCTGGAGTGTTGCCTTGATTCTGTCATGCATGTTTGATAAAGCCTTTAATCTCCCAAGGCAACCATTCAGCTGTGCAAAATGCCTGTGGACCTCGCGCCTCCTTCGAGACCCAGCTCCTCCTCGGAGCTGCAGTTTCCAGGCTTCTGCCTCACAAAGCAGCCCTCTTCCTTTACAAATCACACAATTTATGAGGAATTGATTTTTAAATTTCCTCATCAATAAGTAATTGAAATATATCAAACAAACCAAATGCACAGAGGGAAGATTAGAAGAAAGGAATAAGCAACCTAAGCACAACAAACTATGTGGTCATTCATTTAGTGCATGAATGCAGTTAGAATTGCCTGTTGAGCTGAATTAATAAGATATATGGACATGTTGAAGAGATTCTAATCTAATGAGATGAACATGTATTATAACAATGCCTCTTTTCCCTACATAATTTGACTGGAATATTCAGTGGCGAATAATTAATCCACATTATTCAGTGCTTTACTAGGAACCTGCACACCATCCTAACAATGCTCTGTAGAGGCTGTTAAAAGTGTTTAACACACAGCAACAATCCAAGAGTGCAGAAAAAAGCCCATAAAAGGTTTTTAGAAAATCTATCAAACCTCGTCTATTATTAATAAAACTTTTCAACAATGTTTTTCTTTTGAATAGTGAGGGACATGTCAACGCTCCACTGAGATCTATGCACTTAAAGGAGACTTGACAGATTAAACACCAGCCCACCTCGGAGACAATTTAGTCTGTCATTGCAGGGACAAATTAGCTCCTTGTTGAGCTCACTGGAGGACGTTTTTTTATTTTTTGGCAAGAAGCTTCTCACATGAGACTTGAAAAGGCCACCACGAAACTAGTGACAAGAAACTGCGGGGCTCAAAGGAAGAGTGCTGCGGACGGACTGACACTCTGCATGATCATTAGATAATAAACCGAGGCCAGACTAAGTGACAGGGCCAATAACAGACAGGGCATGGAAATTATTTTGTGGATGCAAGGACTAGCAGCAAGCGGTCTGAACTGAAGCTTCTGAGGAAAGCTCAGGCCTCCCTCGGGGAGGCAAGGGAGAAAATATGTTGGCAATGTTGTCAGCTATCATGAATGACATCTCATAACCTCCATATAGACCCCTCGGTCCTGAAGGCAGATCTTGGTTTGGCAGTCAGCGTTTATAAGCTATTATAAAAGCCACACACAGCATGTTGTTTCCCACTTGAACACAGTAACGGCAGCGCTGCCTACGTCTGTACAGATTTAGGATATATATTACACTCAATTTCTACCCCTTAAACTTTTGTAAAGAAAAAAAAAAGAAAAAAAAAGTATTCAGGTTTATTTAGTTAAATTTTTTAATTTCTGTAAAGTCAAGCAAGCTCTCTTTCTTCCTATTTTTTTCAACTACATAAAACTTTATCACCTTTTCAGGTTGACAGGTCGTAATTCCACCTCAACTTTTCATCTTATCTGGGATTGGCCTCTGGGAACTCCTCTGAAGCCCCTGCAGCACCCTGAGCTACAGTGGAAAGCTGTTATCATCCCAAGCATGTAGGCTTACTCTATCTGACCAAAAGCAGAGCTTCAAAAATTCCAGTTGACTTCTTTCATGTGTCAGCGCTGCTTTGTTGCTTCAGCATGTACAACAACATGTTGTACATATCCTTATTTGTTTAACTCTTCATGTATTTTTTCTGGCAGCTGTCATAATACTTCAGTGCAGTTACTCTTATGGAGTAGAATAGAACGCAATAGAACAGACCTTCAATTCTTCCTTCGCGCTGCAGCAAATAGGTAGGCTAAAGAAAGCACACACATACATACATTATAAAACAGCAATAGAAATAGAGTTAAAAAAAAACAGTTGTGCAACATGCAAATTAATCCAAAACCTAAAATTAAAAATTATACAGTTTTGAAAAAATAGAAGACATACATCCTAAAATGCGCAGTTGTACAGTTGCTTGTGCATGAACAGGCAACTGTACAAGAATATGAAAGCCCATGTAAGGAGCGACATAGATGTGAATATTTATTTGGCTTGTTGGGAGTAATGTTTGTTACACAGTAATGTTATAGACTCCTACGTACGCAATATTGATTGCATGATTTGATATTTTGTTGAAGATTCATAATCTCATTTAAGAAGAATGCAAGAAGCTGCAACTTCCCTGGTCGCTGCTTGGGAAGAAATGAAGATACTCTGATGACACCTGGTGGTCCATGTGCAGAATCTGCGACGAGCGGAACAGAGCAAGAGAAAAGTTCATAGACAAAAAGAAAATATCTGCTTGAACTTTAGAATCTGTATGTGGTAACACATTTATTAAAATTATTTCTCTATGATAACTTATTTTATAAAAATATGTTTGATGTCTAAATGACATTCCACCTATAAATAAACAACAAAAACAGTTGTCATATGTCTCTTGGTAATAAGTCCATTAATACAAATAATAATAATAATAATAATAATAATAATAATAATAATAATAATAATAATAATAATAATATCATTAAAGTTGATTACATGACATGAAGCCTTTCAAAAGTTGCCAAAACCTCTCTGCCAAACTCTTTACACCACTACTGATTCTTGTTTACTTTACTAAATTTAATAATTGACACTTGAAGAAGCAAGACATACCAACTTAACAATTCATTTAACAAACAGGGTCCTCTGTGGTGTTGGGAGAATCAAACACAATCATAACAGGCTGGCAGCTCCCCTGGTCACACGCTGCCGTTGGACAGCTTCTTATTCTTTAACTAACATCTGTCGTAAGTAAACAAATGTGGTCGTGTTGGACACTTTGGAGCGAACCGTGCATAAACGCTGATCCTACAAAAGTTTAAAAATGATTTAAACTGATTGCAGAATCTCATCTTGATATCTCTCAGCATTCAGATTACTTGAAGTGATGACAGATTTTACTTTTCCAGCGAGGGAGATGTTTCCCCACATCATCACACTGCTCCTCCAAAAGCTGTTTGATATTGGCAGAGAAGATGTGACATGTTAGCTGCAAGATTTGGTACTTGTTGTTCTCACTGAGCAACATACTACTAACAATACAGCTAAATCCATAAGGAATATTTTCTCCATGAGCATTCAGACAGATAAGAGGTTGTACATCCCTATGAGTATCACTGGTTTTAGTTTGATACAAGTGGAAATTGAGGTGTTTACTGCAGTAGTAGCAATACAAGTGGATAAAGTATTTCTCCTCATTTTAGGTGCCCAGACACTAAGAGAACATGTGTGCAAATAGATGGATGTTGTTCGGCACTATTGTGTTCTACTGATGTAATGAGATGCAAACTTATCAAGGTGATAATAAATAAATAACGCTTTGACTACCGTATACATGATTGGAAACCAGCTTGGAGATCTCTACAGGTAAACGCATATCGGCAGTATTAGATGCACATTAAAAAAATAAACCCTATTATTTATCTACCATGAAACAATGCACACCAACGGTATCTGATCGATGTCCAGCGCTCCGAGGCAGCTATCCTTTTCAAACATGTACTATTAAGGAGAGCTAAAGCTACTGAATAAAACATTAACACGAAATATCACTACTTTCCAGCTCCTCTGCTGCGCTGCTTTGGTGGGTCGTCGTCAACAGTTGTAGCGTCATGCAAAAAAATATATATATATTAATAGAGTTTTTGTTGTAGGCTACTTTGATAAATGAATAACTGCACATGGAGAAATACTCACATCTGTTCTGACCCTTCCAATATTTGTCAGCATCATCATTTGAAGCGACTCAAAAGAGGCACAAGTTGGGAAATTGTTGTATTTCCAATTGAAAACTTGGTAAATCTGACTTATGGGAATAAACAGACCATCAGAATCTCAAATAATACTCTGACTGAAAAAGAACAGTGTTTCTGAGATTTTTGTCTTTCTGTTCAGTCCTCTTGACCCCCTTGGTGGTCATGGAAGAAGGCTTTTCATACTGAGCAGAGTTCACATGCTTGCTCAGGATGTACTGCTGCAATGTCACTCAATGTAGTTGGCCATGTTTCCTTAAATTGATTACTTTTTGTAGTTAGCTTAACAAATAATAATTTGTTTTAACAAGGAATGAATTTGACTCGATTTAAATTTGACTTTATATATAAAAAAAGATAATATAGTACCTTAAAGAAGGAGATCTTCATTGTGAATTGATGCTAGATTAATAAACTGAGTTGAATTGAGTAGTAGAAAAAAAAACTCATTAGGTGCTGTGAAAAGATGGCTGACATAATGGCATGAAAAACCAACACAACTGTAGCTACTCAAATCTAATGTCTGACTACACATCTTTTATCATGAGGGCAATAGGGAAATAGTACATTTCTTTTATGTAATGAGGTCTTAAAGACATAATCTTTTAAAGTCTTTTTTTTTTTTTGCTTATTGAACATGATAGTTATCAATATAATCTAAAATTACCACAATATTAATTGCTGATACTATACTACTAGAGGAGATCATTTGGCTGCCAATGTTAACCCCCTCCAGAAAAAACAACACGCAACTTTGCCTTATACCTCTAGGGGTCACTCTTGGCTAAGGAAAGAATGTAGTTAACTGTCCCTCACTATTGCATTGCTTTGTGTATCACTGTCACAGACATTAGATATGGAAACATTAAATGGTAAACCCAATTATGACTGAATAATGAGAACAATAACAGAATTATAACTGAGTCATGGACAAAGTCCAGAAGCTGTTATGTGATTAAATGCTCACTGAAAATATTGATGTCCAGATTTCCGGTAAATGTCTTTTTTAAAAGGCAACAATGCAGACTGTGCATATAGATTTTCCTTTTCATGTCTGTCACATTTTAGCGCAGCAGCTCAGGAAAACGCTTCTTCTAATTTGATTTAACTCAAACATTGTTTTTTTGGGGGGGGGGTTTGTCTTTCATTTTACACCTCAGCGAGAAATTAATTTGGTTGTTCACGAGGGAGAATTCCTCTCCTTAATTAGCATTTAGATATTTTAGGAATGAGACAACAAAAAGCATAAAATCACATTGTCTCACTTGGTCGATAAATAACATGAAGGCAACAACTTGAAGATGCTGGGTTTGTGCAGATCAAAAGGGCCGCGTGAGAACACTCCTAGTTACTGTCTTGACAACTCCTGCTTGGGGCTGATGGGAGCAAGATAAAGTCTTGACATGCTCACAAAGGTCAATTGCTGTGTGGTGCCTGTATGTACCCGGATACAAGAAGGGCTTCCTTCCTTCTTAATTAAATACAGCAATCCACCTTATCTTGGCTCCTCATGCTGACACGACTCGATGTGTAAACCAAAGCCAACTTATCCTCAGATGACAGATCAAATGCTGATGATTAAACAAATAAACAAACAGATCGACTTGAATATCTGGAATAAACAGCCCTCACAGAAGGACAGCAAGACCCACACTTGCAATCTCAGTCAGAAATCTCAGAGGGTTTTATCTTTGGCTGGGATGACTCAGAGTCGAAGGTAATTACCTTTGTCATTGAGGTCATTTTGCTACAAAATGGAATAGTCTGGGGATTTGAACTCACATTTAACCGAGCTGGGGCTAAAGACACTGGATGATGGGATTGTGTTAAATCTGTCAGGAAAAGAACCGAGCCAATACACAGAAGCATTTCCATTGTGCAATTACGGCCACCTCGAAGTGTGACAATCAACATTTGACTGTTTTTTGTTGTTGTTTTTTTTAAAGATGGGGGTTGGAGAGGGATGAGGGTGAATAATTGTTCCAAAATTAAATTCTATCAAAGAGCTACTCTGATTGTAGAGACACTTTGGTGGCTTTACCCTCACCCCTCCCCAACCCGTACTCCACCTTTCTACCCCCCTACCCCTCAGAAACAGGTTGCTGGAGAATTCCCCACGGAGAAGAGACAAACGGCGGATTGTAAAAGTGTGGCAGCGGGGGTACTTGAGCTTTATTTAGCTATGTGCCTTTAATTCACGCGGGGATTGGATGCAATGTCGTTTGCTCCTAACCACAACATTAAAAAGACGGAGGCCCCTCTATGATGTTGCCACGGTAACGCACATTGTGCCTTTAATGACAGCCTCTGCCCGCGCATCTTTTGCGTGATCATTTGCTGCCCTGATGGCAACCCAACTTCCACTGTGCCGACACTGCGTGCTAATAAGTTCCGGTGCTGCGTGTGCGCCTCTCGCTCATTTTCTGTGCATTTGAGTAATCCAAAACCATTGTGTGCGCCTCTCATTTATTTACACAAAATAATTACCTCACTGTGTGTGCTCGAATTGCATGTCGTGTAAGAGCGCGGTTGTATGTGCAAGCCCGAGTGCCTTGCGTGTGTCAACATGTGTTGCTGTTGCTTAGTATTACGCCCATGTTCCGCACCAGTGAGGATAATTCAGCTGACCATCACCTCTCGTGCTCCCGTGTGGATTTAGCTATAAAGCCGGGAAGAGCACTGGCTGAGACGACATAAACAGCATGAGTATTTCCATCACGTTTATCAGACCATCCACCATCCAAATGGTTATGGAGTTGCTTTCATTTTCAGCTCATATTTGTATAGCCCCAGGCAACAACCCAGAGTAATACCTTGTGGCAGGCAGGGCCCGGGCGAATGTACATCACCAATGTATTAATGTCTTTACTCAATTAAGGTGAGAGTGCGATGCTTGCGATATGTTATTCCAATTAATAGGCGCGGATTTCTTGCTGCCATTTATAATCAATATTTCATCTAACATGAATAGAAACAGGAACATGTGCCAGCGCATTCATCTCCCCTGAATTATCTCTATAAGATGACGGCCCGCGCATGCCTAATTGCAAATTCAAAAGGACGAGGGGATAATAACTTCTGCGTCTGCGTGCACTCGCACCTTCACATGTGTGCGAGGATGTGCAGCCGGCAACTCTTAGGTTTTCTGAAAATAGAGGCAAATTTTCATTTTCAACTCATTATCACCCTATTAAGCCATTTAGAGGCTGCCGCGAAGAATGTTTTAAAAAGCTCATTCTGTTAGTCTTTGAGCTGGGCTCCCATAGACTTTATTCGTTGTTACCTTGAGGCATCCCTGTACGTTTGTGAGGTCCCGTTAGCAGCGCTGTTTGCTAGATGAAAAGTCATACCAGGGCAAAAGATCAAAATATAAATAAAAGCCAATTGAACCTTTGAATAAAACATATTTAGGCAACCTTGTAACTTACCTTAAAAATATGTATTTGGAAAAAGATTTCTCCACTAAAAATTAAAGAAATGAAAATGATTTGACACCTCGCCCACAGACTTCCTCTGACAGTCAATTAATTTAAGCATAACATACAGCTGTCAAAAGGTAAGTACCAAAGGATAATTTTAGGGAATTCAAAAGCCATTATTATTTGAGGATTTTATTTATTAATGGTGAAAACTCAACCCTACGTGAGATAGTTCTCACAATCTGACTTTAAACCTGGTTGTCCTGCAATCAAGCGTTAGTGATAACTGCGAATGAGTTTTTTAAAAAATATCCTTTAAACACATTTTTATACATTCACATTTGGAGATTTAAAGAGGTGAATGGTCTGACTTCTATCATTCTAATTGGATTTAAGTCTGAACTTATAACTAGGCCCCTCCAAAATCATCATTTTTTGAGCCAATAAGATTTGGACTGGCTGGTGTGCTTTGGAGCTTTGTCCTGGTGCATAACCCAACTTGGACACTCTGCATCAAGATTGTCCAATACAGGGCCGAGTTCATGCCTACCTCAATCACAGCAAACCAGGAAGCCATCATACAGATATGATAGTCTTCTAATTTTAGTCAATGTTAGCTTTACTTTAGAAAAAGCAAGACACATACTTTCCAAGAAGTTCTAGCATTATAGTTATCAAAAAGTCTTGGGGATCAATTGTTTTTGCCTTTGTTTTCTGTCTGATCGGCAGTGGTTCTTTTACGGATTACATTTTTGTCCAATCTCTGTTATTATTCAATCCAGAACAGATACCTCAATGCCTTCAGCAGTTTAGTCGATGTCTATTTTTTTAAATTTTTTTGCAATCTCCTGGATGACTCATTGATATGCTCTTGAAATAATGTTGGTAAGCTTCTATTGCTCCATGTTTTCTCTGCTACTGGATAATGGATGTCATTGAGTTTCACTAGAGTCTTAGGAATGTTTTTCTATCTCTTTTCAGACTGACAGATGTCAGCAACCTTGTTTGTCTTCTGTTTTGAATTTTTTTTGACTGGAGCGTAATGTTTAGCATTACAATGATCTTTTAGATCATTCTATGGTGTCAGAAAGGTGGTTTTCTTTTTCTTGATCATATGAATATGGACGTAATCAGGCCTGAGTGTGACTTGTGAATATTAACTAAACAATATGAAAAATCACAGAAACTTCCTGACTTAGCAAAGAGGGAAGTTTTTATGTTTTTATGTTTTTATGTTTTTAAGTTTTTATGTTTTCACGCAGGCCAACCTTTTCCTTTTATTCATTTGTATTTACATGGGATATCTTTTAATGTTGTTAAAAAATTTGAAACATTTAGGTGCAACAGAGAGGCGAAAACTGAATATATCAACGTTGTTCTACATAAAAGCATCTCCAACTTTGCCAACTATGACCATTTATACGGTGGAATATTCATGAAACAGTAAATAATAAAGAGCAATTTCTGTGAAATACCCACATACTTAGTATGAGGGAGGCAATAAAACGTGGGGGGCATTGCAATGGCTTTTCTTCTGCTCTTTTCATTTTATCACTTCCATTGTGACACGACATCATGTGGTGCTCTCCATCCTAACACATTTTGCACTGGCCCCATATGCCAGCACAATGGCCACAAATTTCAACAGCACTGGCATCCAATACTCATTGTCTAAAAGTGTTGGCAACACTCGCATCACTGTCTCTAGGCTTGCAATTAAAAGAAATTGATCATCTCTGCCTGCACTTCAAATTTAGGAGAAGTGGCATGACATTGTTATGCTGTCTGAGACAACAGCTTTGTTGGGAGATGCTGCTCATAGAGGCTTTGCGCTTTTCCCACGTTGCACACTTTTTTTTTAATGGCTTTACTGCAGCTGTTGTGACTGGCATGGGAAAACCCGATTGGCACGATTTGTTGAGAGTTGAAAGAAGCTGCATTCTTTAACAGTTTTGCATTGCTGTGTATACATCCCCATCATCAACTTTGAACAACATTTATGTCCTTGATAAGTAAAAAAAAAAGGCTTCCCAGAGCATGCTACTGCCAATATGTTTCACTATGAGTATAGTGTGTTTGGGGTGAAATAAACAAGCACACACTTTACTCCCATATGGCTAATTTTCTTCAGAATTGACACAGACATTCTCAACCTTATGAATGAGTTTCAATAACATAGCATTTCCTAAATGTTCATAGCTAAAGTGCATTTTAAAACAAACCTGGCTTTACAATGTCATATCGTTTAGAATAGCAGTAGTTTAGTTTGCGTAATTCCTATGTAATTCTTATATTTTCTTTCCCCAAGACGTTGGACCATTTAATTGTTTTTAATGCTCGTTTATAATTAATCTAGAACTTTATTGGTAAACAAAGGACATACTCTGGATGCCTTCCCAGAATATGTAAAATGGTTCTAGGAACACCTATGCTCTTCAGTGGGAAACAGTTTTATGAGGGCTGAATTGGTATACTTTGCAATGTGCTCATTCACTTGGCGTAGGAGTGCCTTTGTGTCTGTTGAGCTCCTTGAAATTACATGCCCCTACTCTTTTCCTTCTGTAAAACAATGCTGTGTGTGTGCATGTGTGCGTGTGTGTGCGTGCTTGTGTGTGTGTTTGGGAGGGGATATTTTGAAATAGAAAGTATTCCAGCCCTAAGCTACCTTGTAGGACCCTAAATACTTAAAAAGACTATGTATGCACATGTTGCTGGATAGTTTAGGGGCCTAGGATTTTACAAAGACTTCAAAGGATAATGGCATAATTATTGCACTTACCACCAGGGGGAAGAAAAGTGGAGAGACAGAGAAACAGAAAGAGAAGGGGAAAGGAGAGGGCGAAAGGAAATAATGAGTGTTCAAAATAGACAATAAATCTAATAGCGTGCAAATTGAATGGAAATATGCTCTCACAGGAACATCACATTTGTGAGTTTTATTATCAACTTTAATGCTGTGATCTCTTCTTGAGCTCATTTATGATTGATTTAATGAGAATTTAATGTAGTTAGAATTTTAAATTGCCATAAATCTTTTTTTATTTATTTTTTCCTCTGTACTGAGAGCTCATAGTCCAGGTAACAGAAAAACAGCAGGTCCAAATGTGGCTGATAGCAGCATGCTTGTGCTGATTAAATTGCAATCGATTCCTGCAAAATGTCAGGAAACGCAAGGGTCTAGTGCCATTTAATGCGTGTCAGATGAGAGCTGTAGGTAAGAGTTAGTGTTATCACTCATATGTCACACGATGAGGAGAATGACAGGGCTGTGCCGGGGGTTTAATTGGCGTTAACACTTGTGTTGTTGAGCATGGGCTGGGTCTCCAAGGCAATGCCCAGAAGATGTGAGTCAAGAGAAGCAGTCAACAAGCTTTGAAGGGAAGCAGTTATATTTACTTACTGGGGGTTTGTCTTTTTTTTTTTTCCACTACCGAGCTTTACAACCATGTGGAGAGAGATAAGAGGTATGAAGCTAAGATGAAATAAAATTTTGAAAACATTAACTTTCCCCACACAAATTCAAATTGGGCAACACCGGAGCTTTTCTGAAGCAAAATAAAAGTACGAGTTGATCAAATTTGATTCTGTTGACTAATAAAACAGAGTCCATGATCAATAAAGATGTAAATTGCTTTTGTTGGATAAGACTTCAGCAGAGCTGAATAAATATAATCATGCAAAATAGCCTCTCCAGAGGCTATTGGATACCTAGTACCTATTCATACATGCATCTATTGTTTTACAAGGGCACAAAAAGGCTCTTGATTTACATTGAAAACAACAACAAATGCTAATGCAAAGCAAGAGCAAAAAGACAAAACAATTGACTTAAAACATCTTGGATGACAAAAACCATAAATACTAATTAGGTCTGTAATTGACGGGGAGGAGACATCCAGCCCTGGTCGGTGTGCTCGGTTTAAGGTTTCAAAGACAGAGGAGATTATTCTTTTGGATTACCTAAATGGCTTTGCCGGGAAAAAGCCATTAATCAAAGGTACCCTCTGGTCAGAAAATAGCTCCATAGAAAATATCTCCAACGTTCTCATTTCAGCACAGAGATTCCTGGCGAAGCTATAAAGCACAGTGTCATGAATGACTGGCCCCACTCCAAACCCATTAATGATGTGATGATTGAACTCCCATTCACAGAATAACCTAAGACACTCAAAATGTCAGATCGAGTTTGTCAACAAAGGTTGTCGGGACAGACCAAGGTCACTTGATGGAAACATTTACGATGTCGCTTGTTAACATTTTGACTTTTCCAGTGAAAGAGCTGTATGAGCTGAGGCCTTTTTCTGGCGTCTGGCTCGCAGCAGTTGCACATATAAACACATATTTTTTTTAGCTTTCTGAAGATATAAGTCTTCAGAAAGCAAAAAAAAGTTGCAAAGAAATAACACCTGAATGATACTGTCTCAAACAGAATAACATTATTGGCGTAACAGAAAGACTTGAATTAAAATACAATATGGAGCATCTCCCGTGCAGATCAGACCTTTTTCATGATTTATGATTTTCTCAGTCCAATGCATAAATTACTGTGTGAAACTGTGTGTCATACATGTAAAACCAGTATGTTTAGGTGATGTCCTTTGAATTATTAGAGGAATAACAATATGAAGCACGACGGACTGAAAGCAAGTTTTTTCATACTTTATTATTTATACACAAGGTGATCTAAAGTGCCCAATTGGATATCAAAGGAAAGACTAACAAAAAAAAAACACTGACGTTTTTGTTTAAAAAGAAACATTAATGTGCCAAATACTATGAGCATTTAATTAAAGATAAAAATATATATACAAATTTAAAATGCAAGTTCACATCCATCTTTAAAGGAGATATATTATGCATTCTCCAGGCACACAGTGCCATTTTATAGCACAACTCAGTAACAATTCAGTTGGTATAAAAGTGTTGATTATATCAAACTCAACTTCAAGGAAATTTGACTTTGCATATTATGTTTTAGTCAACTTTTTTGATAGAAAGATACTGTAAACAAATACCTTCACTCCAAATTTATAGGAACCTTGAACATTTGCAAGTTTCAGGCTTTTATTGTTTCTGAGCTTTATATCATAGACATTAAATGCTGCCTCACCTTGTTTATCTCTGGTTGTAGGAACACAGAGGAAGCAGGTATCTGATGACCAGAGGGGTCTATATAGTTTGCACTTGACAAGCTACTCAGAAATGTATTTGGGCAGAAGTCCATTTCACAATTTATGGACCAGCAGCAGAACTTTAAAGTATATCTTTTTACAAACAAGAAAGCAACAGAGGGATTTAAGAACTGTTTTAATATGATCTATTTTTCTGGTGTTGATAACGACTCTGGCAGAAACATTTAGGATGAGCTGCAGCTGCCTGAATGACTTTTACAGAGCCCAGTAAAGACACGATTACAATAACCTCCTGAAAACAAAAGCATGCACACACTTTTCTGTGCCCTGTTTTGACAGGAAACATTTGGCAATGTTTTTAAAGTGATAGAAAACTGATATAGTAAGCTCATTTAGTTACAGACCTTATGGTTATAGGTTATTAAAAATTTAGTTTCACAACAACACCAATGTTTCTTGAATGCACAGCGGTATTTAGCCCTATTGAGTCGAGTTAAGGGCTTTACAGGGTCTCTGGAAACTGATCTGATAAAGAGAAAGTAGTATTCATAATATGCAATATTTTGGAAGTTAAACAGCAAAATAAAAAAAATGTTTTCCAAAAAACCTTGTGGGCACTATAGCAAGGCGGCAATTGTGGTTTTAGATTTTGAACTGTTTCTGTCAAAGATACATAATTTGATTTGTTATTCAGAATTTAGCCTGGATACAGCATTTCTATGCAATTCCACTCGATTCTTGTTGCTCTTTGATGCTCCCTCTGGGAATTCTCCCATTGAGCTCGGTTTGTCAGGTTGAATTTCAACCTGGCCAATCAGCTAACAGAAGGGAAAGTTGTGAGCGATAACGTCAGTTTTCTGCACTGTTTTAAAATTGTAGTTTGCTTTAACAAAGCTATTCAGTCAGTGTTGACCACGTTTCCAAATACTGAATTAACAGCCTACTTGTTTGGGTCAGCACATCTCCTGTGGAGGTTGTTTACAGTGCAGGCGATTTCCGGTAAGCTTCATAGCGTCGATTTGGTGCATTGCATCACAGCCAACTGTTAGTGATAAACGTTTCATCAGAGTTCACCCCTCCAGCAAACATTTTTCTTTTCTTAGTAGCTGAGATTCCAGACATTCTGTATGAAGCAAAGTCCATTGCATGTTTCTTGTTATGGGTTGGTGCTGTTACATGTTGTGAAAGTTCAAAGCCAATGGTAATCTTGAGCAGTCAATGAGGAAGAGGAAATCTAGAAATGTTGCATTTCTTAGATCTGGGTGTATTTTGGGGCATTATTGTCTTGCTGGAAGATAAACCCTGAACCAACATTCAAGTCTTGCAAGTTTTGTTCCAGGATTCCCATGTAAGTATCTCTATCCTCCTAACAACGCTGACCAGCTTCCTTTTTCCCAACGGTAGAAATTTATTTATGGTAGTCAGAGTAAGGGATACTAAACATAAATGTAAGGCACACTTTTTAAAACCATTTCTCGTTAACTTAATTGAGTTTTATTTTCCCCTTCACAAATATGCACTATTTTGATTATATTATCACAGAATATGAAAAAGTTCAAGAGGTATGACTGCTTTTGCAAAGCACTGTATGCTCAATGGTATGGATGGATGAGTGGGCAGATTGAGTGGAGAACAAATTTTTTTATAAGCAATTTTGTATGTTACAGCTTTCAGTGGTGCCAACATTTTCTATTGCAGCAATAAAAAAACAAATGAATACACGGTCACAAGGCTTACAGTTTTAATGGTAGCTTTAAGCCATATTATGTATTAGTTTTAGTGTTAAATGATCTAAAATTCAGGACTACATAGTTTATCAAAAGATACAATACTGCTATATCAGGTTTCAACCCATCAAAATCAGCCATTGGTGGGAGAAACCAATTGCCTTTAAGTTTTTGCCTCAGGACAGTGACAGTAAAAGGCTTTATGGACAAGTGTTCATAGGTAGAGGAGCTTAGCTTTCTTGGAGAAGCTCACAGTGATGTTGTTCTTCCTAGGAATAAAAGAAGAGCAACTTGAGTTAGAATGGCCATTTGGTAAGGATTTATACTTGTCTTCCAGTGTTTTGTGCAAGAAGGTGTTAAGACAGGGAATTTCAGGACAGACACTGACTTGGGTTTGCCTGTCTCTCTCAAAAGAAAAACTCTAATCTGTTCCTATTTGAAAAGAGAAACTATTTCAAATAGGAAATTGATGAGAGACGTCTGGTGATCTTTGTCAAGACCACAGCCACCACAATCTGGCCCCAGATAAGTGGCAGAAAATAAATGGATGTGTAAATCAATTAATGAGCTGTTGAAAAATAGAATAAGTGGTAATATGCTGATTTTAGTAATTTATTTGTTTTAATGATTAAGCCTGTCACAATATGCAATTTTATTTAGCTTTATTTAACCTTTTATTTTACGATGATAAAAAAAAATCCCATTGAGAAAAAAAAAACTTATTGTCAAGGGAATTATGGCCAAGAGGCAGAAAAAATACAACACAGTAAAACAAAATTAATTGCATGATTAATTAAAATATATGCTTAATAATTTCCATTCTAATGATTGTTATTTTTTGAAGGTTACCTTTGTTTACAGAAACATCATAATCCATTTTATTTATGATTTCAGTTTTGTGTGGTTTTTATTTCCATTTTATTCATTGTTTTTGGTATTTGTGTTTTATCTTGGACATTTAAAATGTCTTTTAGTTCCAGTGGTAAATGTTCTTTACAAAATGAAAGCATTTTGATCCTTGACAAAAACTTATTCCACCATTATCAATATATAACTTCAAAATGCTCCCAAAACAACAATATGGCAATAATTACTGGAGAAATTTATCATCAAGCATAATTTGTTAGATAGGCCTAAACATCATACAATTTTAATGGCAGAATCAATGTTAAAGTTAACTCAGCGATTGGAATGTAAACAAAAGTATAAATAACTACATTCAAGAAAATATTTTAAAGAAACTTTGTAACAAATCATGTGGAAAATAGACAATTTTGTGTTTTTTTAAAGAGGAAGATTTATTTGCATCACACATTGCAATCAAGTCAGTGGAACGACTTTAACTTGAAGAGTGACGATAAATACAGAAAACAGAAAAGCAAAAAGAGTGTGCACACAATAGATATGTGTTCATATAAATTATAACAGATTATACAATGTATATTTTCTTTACTTGCAACTATTTGGATGATTACATTATTTAAAAAAATGAAATAAGATGTACTCTGCTGACTTAGCGATGCATAGCAACAGACTGGTTTTAGGAGATTCACAGCTTGAATCGAGGAAATGCAACAGAGAGTGGGCCTGAGAGAAAAACAAACACATTAATAAAGAAAAAAAAGCACTGTTTGATGGACATGGCTGCTTCTAGCCCACTGGGCTTGCTGGCATTATCATACTCTGGTGTCTTCAGTGCAAGTGATGTGCTCAAGGAAGGGAATGGGGGCGAATGTATTCTCCTCATGTATTCATTCTGTCTACCAGATACATTTTTGGAAGAGCACTAGGCTTTATAATTAGTTTGGTAGCAAATTTAAGCTGTTTTGGGGTTAGATTCAGCGCCACATTAGAGCCTATCGGCTCAGTCCATTATTAATATCAATGTGAAAAATCTTGCACTTGTATTGGCTCCTCATTATTCAGTAATATAGTACATTCTAAACTGAATTCACAGTAAAAAAGAGCAAGCATGGGGGAGCAGGTACCTCAATATAGACAATATGCTTGTCTGAGTCTTCACTTCCCAACATTCACACCTTCACTGTCTGTCTTTCCCCTTGACGGCAGTTTAAAGGTTCATAAAACTGTTTTATCACAAGCAGCCAGGAGACTTCTGAGGTCATTTGATATAGACCCCTCTCAGACTACGTGTAGTAACAGCTAATTTGGATTTATGCTTTGGAAAGTATTAGAAATATCTTCTGTAGGTATGATAAATGTTATAATCTACAGCTGAACCTGAGCTCAACAATCCTGTACTATCCTTTGAACTTTCCTTCTGTTTAGCATCGTGCACTCTTATGTCTTAATCTTGGAGAGTAAATGTTTTTATTTGACATGGACCTTTTACTGTTCTTTTTTTCTTTGCTGTGGACCAGAGTGGCTGAGCGAGCTTAAGCTGTTTGCAGCAGTGGTTCACCTAACAGATTACCATTTCAAATTTTCAAAGAGCCTTGGAGGTAGCAAATATTATTTATTTTCATCATTGCAAAAGAACAAAGAAATAGAAGGAATTCTTCTCTGAAACAGGTTCATTTCCTCCTCTCAAACCGGCGAGGCCTCCCTGGAATTGTCCATTTGTAAACACAGAGATTCAATCAATTCAGCAGCAGCACAGAGTTTCTTATTAATTTAACATGCAGGTAAAATGACAGTGTGAAAAAGTGACTAAATGGAATAAACACTGACCACCGTAGGCAGAAGTTACATTTCAGTCTAGCATACATTTTTCTTACTGAAATGCTGAAGACGCTCACACAGGGCAAATATCTACAGACAGCGGCCACACACCCACGCTGTGCTTCACAAATCGAGTGGGCAGGGGTATGCAATACTGTTTAATGCTGATGAATTGCAGTTAAATTGTTAATCAACATAAGCTGTTAATTTACATACAGGAGGTGCTTTTTTAACAATAATTTTAACAATAATGACCAATGATGAAATGAATAAGATTACTTATGTAGCCTTGCAAAGTTATATAAACCTCTCAAACATTTTTAGGTTTTGTCACATTGCAGACTTTGATTCAAAAATACTTTGGAGAGTGAAAATCAGAAGTGCTGTTATTCAGGCCTCTTTATTCTAATACAGCCAAATAAACTCAAGTGTAACCTGTTCAACCCGGAGAGACTCACACGGAGAAAAACTGCGATTGTAATGTTTAATTGACGTGAAGGAATTAAGGTTTTGGCGCTCGGACCCCAGCAGAAGACGTGGGCGCTGTGAATTGCAACAAACTTGGATGAGCAGCTTGCGATAAGGATTTGAGACGTCTTCCCCAAACATAGTAGTCTCAGCATCCTGCCGTGTGGATACTTTTCCTTAGTAGGGACAGAGAGGCTGGTCACAATTGATGGGAAGATCAAATCCTTTTGAGAAACTGTAGGAAGACTTGAAACAGATGTTTTTATTTCAATCTGAGCCTTAGCAATTCTGTTAAGACAAAAAAAAACTTTCAATGTTTTCACGGCTTCTAAAGCAGGCAAACATTTCCAAAACAGTAAAATGTGGTTTTAAAAAGTATGAACGAAGGAGAGTAAATCAACATTCATGTCAAACCTTCACATTTGTATTTGTAAAAAAAATAAATATGTGAAAGTAATAATTTTCCACCCACATTCCAATTTATTCATAGGTTCTATTGATCTCATGAAATCACAATAAAACTTCAAGTTTTGGATTGTATCTTGAAAATGTTTAAGAGCTATGAATATTTTTGTAGTGTACTGCAAACTTCCAACAAATTATAACTAAGAAGGAAATGCATTTTCCTCTTCTTTCTTTCCCAAAATGTGACTGTGACTGATTTATTATGTTAATATTAACTTCCTGAATCATTACAACGCAAGTTATCTGCAACCAACTCACTGTTTTCTCTGCCTCGCATTTTCTTGACCTCCTGATGTTCTCTGTCAAGGTCAAAGAGAAGTGGTTATGAAAAGAAAAGGAAAAGAAGAAAAGAACCACTGTGCTTTATAGTATTCAGATCCTGCTCTAATCTCCTTTCTCAAGATGATGGAAGGAAAGGATCATATATGACAGAAGAGTCTTTAAAATGGATTGGAAAAAAAAAAATATGACGAGAGCCCACGCAATCACTCCTCCCTCTGGTGCAAGAGCTAAATCCCCAAAAGGAAACTCCTCATATAAACATTCATTTTTTTTTTCCACAGCACCTCTAACTGTGCTCAGATTCCCGTTTATTGTACCTTTGGTGCGTAGCCACCGAAGCAGCCTGGCAGCATGTCGACCAATCATGTAACCTGGAGACAGGTCTGCTGCCTCTGCCAAAGTTGTAATTTCCATTCCTCTGATAGGCCTCCCAGTTTCATCTAATTTAGATAAATTTCGCATTAAATAAATTGTGTATTAATTTCATTTGATCTGGTTGTAATCAGTAACATGATTTGTTTGTTTAGAACAGCAGGTGGGTTCGCAGAACTGCTGGATTGTGGGATTTTAAAAGTCATGCCAAGTGGTTGTGTTGCATATCCCTCACTAAAGGGAAGGTGGGGGGAGGGATGGAGGAACTGAGGAAATGTAAATGCTCCCTCACCTCATCTAAGCCAGGATGAAACTCCATTTTAGCAGCCATACATGTAGAGTTTTCAGGAAAGGGAGCAGTGAAAAGAACACATTTGCCTTCACGAATTGCATGAAATCCTGCCCAGGATTTGGCGATAAGGACTTGGGAGTTTGAGAAGCCACAAACATATCTCACTGGGGCCTTCATAAACGCTTTTCATTAAAGCATTTTCTTGTCAGCAGGATAAGTGACCTTGAAGAGACGGTGGTTTAATTACGAAGGTTAAAATATCTGGAGCGATTAGTGTTATCATTCATTTTTTTTCCTCCTCTCCCGTTTTTTTTCTTTTTTTTCTGGGTTAGATGCAGTGTCCTTGTTGCAGACGGATCACAATGAGAATTAAAATGAGAGTGGATTGGATAGAAGGAATTGCATCATAGTCTGCTCTGGAGTCTGTGCCAGTCAAAGCATACTGGTTCAAAACGTGGATCCAACTCACTGGTTTTTTTTTTTGCGGCTTTGTTAAGGACTTGAAGCGAGCAATAAACAGCACTCCCGTGATTTCTCTCAGGATGTTTGAAAGTGTCATTATTTTTGCAAAGAACTGCACAACTTAATTGAGAAATGACTTATTTACTGACTCTAGAAGAAGATGGAGCAGATGGAGGAGAAGAAGCCGAACTGTTGGGAGAGGATCTCACTGCAGTCGTGGCTCTGGGGTCAATATTGCAAACAGTGTTTTGATTCAAATACAAACACTTCTGATCCTAGTGCTCCCACAGAGCAAAACATTTACTTATTCAAATTTACTTCCAGTTATTGCCTGAAATGACAAAGTGGGCCTTTCCCCTGCTGTTAATAGATGTTCTGAATGATTTATACTCAGGCATTTTGGCATGCCATGCCTGTCTGTCAGCCAGTTCTTTGATTGTGTTTTATTGCTTTCATTATGTGGTACTGACACATATTTAGCATTCAGATCAATATTTTGACTGACCTTAACCTTAATGAGGTTTGACACTATACCATGCAAGCTCTCAGGTTCTTCAAAGGTTGATTGTAATTATAAATATGTATTTAAAAATTGTTATTAGCTGAAAACATAACATTCTATCAACTTTATTAAAACTCATTCTTGAGGTATTTGTGTTTTGTTCCTGCACTCTAGTTTTTTCATAAAAAAAAAAGAAAAAACACGAAGGTGAATCCCAAAATGGCTATTTGTTTCAAGCTAAATACACTTTTGAATTCACGTTGGTAGTGAAAAAGAGTGTTTTGTAAATGCCAAACAGTGTTACCTTGGGAATTGCAGAGATTTTTTGGTCAAATAAAATGTATAATTTGCTTCATGGGAAGTTATCACCTTTATAAGTGTAGATCTTTATGCAGATCAACATTTATTTGTTTCTTTTCAGTTAGGTGCCATTTTATGTTTGAATCATTAGTCAGTCAGTGCAAAGTGGTTTGGCAAACCTGGACCTACATTTTATTATAAATATCCTGGTATAATTGCTGGTGGGGGAGTCAGTCACTGCCAATGAAATGAAATAAAATCCAAACAAGAAAATAAAAAAACCCCCCAAAAAACAGATAATATTTGACAAGAGAGGAGCTTCAGAAATAGAGTTGTAGTACTCTCATACCCATTCTTATATGCTACCTAATGATGAGGTCTGGCCTTGCCAAGTTTTATGAAGCACATTTAAATATATTATTAACATCTTAACGTTGCACATGCTAAAAATAAATACCAGCATTTTTTGCGATTGCAGACGGTGTTATGTTCTAGTTGTTAACCAGTGGAGAATATATATGATGCTCACACAGGTTTGGAATAAATTTGTTGTTGTTAGTGTATAGGATTTAGTTTAGTATTTAGAGACGTTAGACACCATCACTTTGTATGGATAATTAAGAAAATATGTGGTTCAAATCTATATTCATATATTACTGTCTTAATTATGAATTACTATTTAAATTGTTTGTGTTCCATATAGAGGGGTTATAGTTTTGTCTTGAATTTGCTAGTATTTCAGTAAGTAGTAATCTGTACAGCTGGAAGAGTCAAATTCAAAAATGCTTTACTGAGCCCAAAGGAAACTTAAATGTTGTTGTAACTCATATTAATTAAAATTATTCAAATAGTTCTTTAGATAGTGATGGCTGTTTGCAGGAAAGATCTTTTGCAACGGTTTGTGTTACAGTGAATTTAAAGATTCCTTTGAAGACATTCTGCTTTCTAAAACAGTTTCATTATAAATATCCTGACCGTTCATGAAGAGGACGATCAGGGTTGTCCACTAGTTTCTTGATTTTATGAATAATCCGTCCCTGCATCTCCACAGTCGTCCCCAGAACAGAACCAGCCTTCTTTGTCAGGTTGCTGAGCTTTTTTTAGGTCTCTGTCTCTGATTGACAGCAGAAGAGATCACGCTCTCAACAACAGACTTATAGAAGATCTGCAGCATCTTGCACCAAACCTTGAAGGATCCTAGCTTCCTCAAGAAGTACAGTCTGATCTGTCCCTTCTTCTAGATGGCTTCACTGTTGGGTATCAATTCCAGTCTGCTGACCAGGTGAACTCTGAGGTATTTACATCCCTTCACCATCTCCACTTCTTCTCCCACTATGGAAGTATGGTTTGGTCTAACCCTGTTTCTCCTGAAATCTACAATCAACCCCTGCAAAGCGGTCCACAAGCTCTCTGTACTCAGACTGTTGTCCATCTCTGATACACCCAACAACTGCAGAATCATCTGAGTATTTCTGTAGAAGACAGAAGTCAGCTTTGGCATCAGCACAGCCAAAACTCGGTATATTGTTATAGTATACTTTCTCTGCAAACTTTGGTCATTTCAATTTCTCATTCAAAAATAAAATATCTGTACAATTTTGTTGTTTCTTTACATTTCTCCACACTGGCAAGTGCAGTATTTGAACAAGGTGTTCAGTGTCACACATTTGGGGTTGTAAGACGCTAAACACATTGTGTCACAATATTCTTAATGTTATATTTAGAGTTGATTTGATCAAATGTATTGGTATATTTTCCATGTAAAAAATGTGTAGTATTCAAATGTTAGTATAATTGTCATTAGTAGTTCCTGTTCTAAAACTGGTAAAAAAATAAAAAAATAAATTCAAAATAGGTCAAATTATGTATTAGAGAAAAAGGAGGTCTGAAAAATATAGGGCACCTCATTAAATATTTAGTTCTTTATTAGCAAGTGTACTTCATCTATCAGTGTCTTTTTTATCTTCTCTGGAAAAAAAACATTGATATATAATTATGCCACTTACGCAACCGAAATTAACTATGTTTTGGTTTTTAAATAAAATATTTGTCCAATGTTTTGGGACATTTTTATTACGCACAGCTTTATATTCTTTTTAAAGATTGTCTTACATTTTCAATCACCCTCTAAAACTCTAATGGATTGAATTCAATGATGTGAACTGGAAAGATTCTGCTCCTGCAAAGCATCCCCGCACCATGATACTTCCAGCTCTATGCTTCACTCTGTGAAGTTTGGTAACACTTTATTTGAAGGTGGGTGAATAAGACTGACATGACACTTTCATAAACGTGACATAACACATGTCATGAACATGAATAAGCCTTCATGAAAATTTATGACTGTTGTCTTAAAGCGTCATTCGGTCAATTATGACACTTTTGATACCAAGTTGACATTATTCAAAATGTCTTTGTTATGACAACTTGACATTAACCAAGAAATCATTACTGTTTAAACTTTACCTTTAATAACATAAAGTTACCTAATTTTTAAAGTGCAATCAGTAATACTTTAATAACAAATTTATATCAGTGATGATTTCTTGGTTAATGTCAAGTTGTCATAACAAAAACATTTTGAAAAATGTCAACTTTGTATTAAAAGTGTCATAATTTACCGAATGACGCTTTATGACAACAGTCATAAATATTCATGAAGGCTTCTTTATGGTCATGACAGGTGTTATGTCATGTTTATGACAGTGTCATGTAAGTCTTATTCACCCCCCCCCCTTCAAATAAAGTGTTACCTGAAGTTCTTTATCTGGATTTCTGTCTTTGGTGTTTTTAAAATATGTTCCCAGTTCTGGTCTACAAATAATTCAGCTGTAGATTCAACGATTCATCAGATGTACTGATCTCTTTTTTTAGATAAACTTTCCTAAATTACATATTTTACATTTTATTTATCATTTAAGGCTGTGATGCATAGATTTGTTATAACAATATGTAATAAATACTTGCTGAATTTTGTTGTTTACTCAGAAAAACACAAAGATAACAAGCTGATATTCACCACTTACTTAGCTGGGCTTTAAGAAAGGCCTGCAATTAGTTGCTTAATAAACATCCCAGCCATAGATTTCTACTTGCAGTTTTTAAACATCAAATTAATAAAAGTGAGTGGCTGTCTTTAGTTCTAGATAGTAACTGTGTTTTGTGATGTGTTTTTTACAATCTGGATTTTTTTTTCACACAACCAGTTTGACCAACCTGGGCAACTGTAAGCAAGGAACATTAACAGGAGCTGACAGGGAGGAGGGAGTCTTTGCTTGATTTAGTTAGAGAAAACTCTTTACTCTGGCTCCTTTGCAGAATCAACCAATCAGAGCCAAGAGGAAGGTCTTGGCACCATAAATCAAGCTAGTGTACGTGTTGATCAATGTGACTATAGCAGAAAAACAACTTACTGTTACAGGGAAACAGTTTATCCACTGTCACTGATCGCTATGCTAACTCTCCTGAACATTCATGACAGGCTCTGTTGTCGTAAACTTGCTTTCTCATAGCAGACAACAAGGGGGAAGGTGTGAGCACAAGCATGACTGACAGCTCTTAGACCCTCCCCCTGGCTCTTATTGGTTGTTTCTGACTGAGCAGTGTATTTCTGCAGAAGAGAGGGGAGTTTCATATTGGCAAGACAAAGTGACCCTTTTAATATATACAAATACCTCTTTAAACAAATCATGTTTTTATCCTGGTATAAGATCATATTAGGACCACAATTTCCCTTAGATGTTGATGAAGTCGCTACACAGCAATAAATACATTGGGCATGTAGAACAATCGCTCGGTTGGACACTCGTCTGTGGGTCTCACAGTTTTCCTGTTGTACTTGCTGAAAGATTTTTGTGAAACTCTACCATGAAACAGCTGGCTGTGAAAATGAAGAGAATGTTGAAAAATTATTCATCAATACTAGTAGGTAAATTCAAGAGTCTAGTGTGTTAACATAATCATGGACTACACAGTGATTTGTGCCTCTGCAATAATCCTGAGTCTTACTGTATGTTTATCCCTGATGACAAAGTGCCATGCGAGGCTGTGTCCGGGGCTCCATGTATTTCCACGGAGATATCGTGCTTTTACACATTTTCACTCAAAGTATAGACCCAAAATCAGTGGGCTAAAGAAGTTCACACAGACAAATGCTCTCATTAAGATGTTAAAAGCTTTGGCTTGCTGTGATGTTTACTCAACTTGAGGAGTCTTATGGGTAACCTATTTTAGCTCATTCAGAGGGGAAGCGGTCTTACTGGCAACTGCAGTTTATACAGTTTTGTGCCAAAAGACTGATCGCTTGGTTAAACATCACAGTAAGGAATGTGGGTAGTCTGTTATTTGAGTGCTCTTGATGTGTATCAATGCCCCTGGTTAGAAAAAATAAATAAAAATCCACCAACAACCTGATTTGGTACTTACCTACTATCTATGTTGACAAGTAGCTCCAGGAAAAAAAGAAAAAAGAAAAAGAAAACTAAAATCCCTTTTTGTCATATTGAGATATGTTTCATGTTTTAAAATGCAAGGTTTTCAAAAATAATACACAGTATGTTTACACGTTTTCCTTTAACTTGTATTAACTTGTGATCCATGAGTCAAAAATCCTGAAATAGAATAGAATAGAATAGAATAGAATAGAATAGAATAGAATAGAATAGAATAGAATTAACTATATGGTCCTCCCTCCAGTGGGGACATTTTAGGTGTGCCAGAGCAAACTGACACACATTTTTAAGTTTTACTTTTGTCTGTAGTGACATTTTATTTCCTGTTGTCATTTTTGATTGATTTCAGATATACACTGGAATTTCTGGTCTCGTTCTAAACAGCATCTTTGATTTGTTCTGGCTCGCAACAGCAAGTTCCTTCAACATCTGGCATCTTAATACAAAGTAGATTAACCAACTGTGTATTGACATGCCGGCCATTGGTTGTGTAAGTCTCACTTTTTTCCACATAATCAATCCTTGTTTTTACCAATGGAGGAGTTTAGTTGAAATAATGCAGCTAAACTGTTTGGTTGTTGGGAGAAATCTTTCCTCTTCACCTCATTGGTTACACAAAGTTCAACCTATCATCCTACATAGACAATCTTTGTAGCAAAGAACTTGCTACAACCTTTGTTGTGTTACAACTTGTACTTTCTATTATTTTTATTTTTTTCATGTCCCTGAAACAGTCTGTTTCCTATCTAGCTGAATCATTACCCGTAAATGACACTCATTTGCATTTTTTAGAAGACGTGACTGCAGGGCCTTTTTTCTAATTACTGATTTGATTAGAAAAACAATAGAAAAAGGTATTTATTTATCATACTTTCAATATTTATCAGTGATATTGTTGCAATATATAATAAACAGATATTTAGCCATGAACTGTTGCTTTCAGTAATAAACAGTCCTCTTTGGGAAACAGTGAGCTTCTTAGTCTGGATCACATTAATTAGAAAAGAGAGAAATGCATTCTGCATATTTAAGCAGGCTTAAAATAAACAAAATTAGCAAATTAATGTTAAACCTGCATCGCAGCCTAAAAGCAGAATGTTAAACAGATGACTCAGGAATAATTTATGTTTAGTTCTCTGCAAACAATTTTCAATCTGTTTATAAACTATTAATCCTTTTTTACCCCTTCTTATGTAAAGAAAAAGTAATGATTGATTAGTAAATGTTCTTTTAAAAGTATTTCTCATTGCAAGTAATTAATTTCTGTGAAGCCCGTTTCCGCAAACGAGGCTTGTTGAAGTCGTCTAACAGACGTTTTTTAGTTATTATGCTGTATCAGAGCTCTAATGGGCAGAGCTTTGTCTGTAATTACACAAGGTCCCCAAACTCTGTGTACTAATAATTATAGAGGTGTAAATTGACTGACTCTACAGATACAATAAACCTAACCGGAGAGCGAGAGAGAAGTCAGCTGAGCACTCGTCAACATTATTTTCACCCACACAGTGCTCAGGCGAGGTTTAATCAGCTACAACAAGTGAAAACACCTGTGTGGGTTTAACATGGGCATTTAGGGGCTTCATACTAATACAGCTGATGGAAAACAGAGAACTTTTCATTGGAGCTTTGCACTATTCTCCTCATAAGCCTCATGTTTTCCACATGTGTGTAGGCTGAACACAGAAAGGAAGCGACTCCAAAAGGAGGCGGCGAACACGATACGACCTTTTTTTCTAAAATGTTTCGTTTTAATAGAAGCGTGAAGCAAATTAACGACGGTTATGATTGGGAGGGCTTGAGGACTTTGTGGCCTATTACAGCATCCCACACACATAAAACTGTGTCTACACTGACTATTCAATTCAGTTTCTTTAAATAGCGGGAATTCAGAACTTGTCATCTCGAGGCAAAAGCTCAAAAAAAGTAATTTCAGATCATTCATACGTACAACTATTTAACAGTTTTTAAGTTGTGTATTAAGTTCAGTTTATTATTCAAATTAGTTTAAGAATTTTAACTGTCTAAGGAAATGCAGCAGATTGCAAAGAGTCACTGACTTGTATTATTCACTCCTTCTGGATAGCGACAGTGAACAACCGCTTGTATTGTGTCGTTTACTGTACGACAATCCTTCATGCTGAGCTTGCATTTACCGACAGTGGGGAGGATAAACTCCACTTTAACAGGAAGAAACCTCCAGCTAAACTGGGCTCAGTGCGAGCGTCCATCTGTCGTAGCCGACTGGGGGTTTGAGAAGACAGAGCAGATACGCAAAACAAAAAATCTGATGTGGGAATACTTTCTAAGCTAAAGGAAGGTCAAATGTTAACGGGGGGTGGGTGATGTAGCGTGTAAGTAAGTTGCTGGCAGTATTATCTCAGCTGATACCTCCAGGAACGTACCTGCCTCCTTGAAATTTACCATTGTCTGCCATTGTTAATCGGTAAGTAACATGATCAGCTGGCTCATTTAAATAAACACGTATATATTCATGAGGTGCTTTGCATTGACCATTTATGGGTGAATGTGGGTGTGCAGAGGGCAGATCCGCTGCACCTTGTGCAGACACTTTGGTCTGCAGCTGTGATCTATAAAGGAAACTTTCTTGCCGGTGTTCAGGGGCACAATTTTACAAATCTGGATATTTTTTGGCACATGCAATTTTTGCCTTTTGTGGCGAGAGACAGATAGAAATAGAAAGAGAGAGAGAAAGATAATAAGAGAAAGAGAGAGGGAGAGAAAGAGAAAGAGAAAAAGAAAGAGAGAGATCTGTCATTTACTTAGTGAAAATGTCTCTATAGAAAGAATGAATGCGCACTCAAATGTGCAAGGAGACACTAAACATAAAACCAGAAGTGGATACCATTTAATCAGCAGGTGAATTTTAAAAGCAACATTTTCATGTACTGGTTGTTATGTAAAGTAATTGTCTCCTTTTGAGTCTGCACATGTGATGCAATTTGCTTTTAATCTAAAATATGTGCTTTATGATTAATGCAATAGGCAAGTGTTTCATTGTGCCTTCGTTCTCATAAACCATATGAAAGTAATATTGTCATAGAAGATATTTTATTTAATTTTATTTTTTGTTCTGTGGGAAGTAAGAGTGAACATATGTGCTAATGGAATGCAAACTCATGCAAACCTTGAAAAACCCAACTAACTCAAACTGAAACCACCTCCAGCCAAGGTGGCTGCATCATTAACTGCAGAGCTAACTTGCACAGAATGCTAATGAGAGCTCTGCTCTTTAACAGCTATAAAAGCAAAACCGTGAAGCTTAACATTTGATGTGCTCCATCAAAGCTTTGTGACATCCCCACCTTTGCAGTTTCTCCAACAATGTCAAAGACCTAAAGAGTGGCAGAGAGGGACGCCCGTGTCTGAGATGATCCGAAATATGCTGCACTTATGCCTCCACGACTCCTAATCAGCCATCTTATTCAACATGTACCTCTTTGGTCAGAAAGGAGGGTTTTGCGCCGCACTAAACTGCGTATTGATTCAATAAACTGTCTATCGATTCTAAAAGGCTCGGCTTGTTTCTATACTCTGTCTCGCTCTGTCTAGTACCTATTTTCTCCCTTTTTTATCCTATTTATGACGGCAGACAAAGCACTTAAAGGGTGAAGCTTTTTAGACTCAGGACTCTTGAGCGTATGACAGAGCACATTAGCTTCCCCACTTTATGCAGATATTGGCCCACTTTGTCACTAAAAAGGCTCGCAGAGGACTATTTTTGCCCAATTCAAAGTGAGGAAAGTGTGTCGTGACCCAGTAACATGTAGTGAATCCTGTGTGAAGTCCTGCCAGATGACTTCCTCAGTCTATATGCATTTTTTTGTGTTAAACATTAATCACGATTGACAGATCGGTGTGTTTTTGAACCCCTCCCAGAGGAGACTGCTGTCGCTAACGCCTTTTTAACAAGCACTTAAAATGAGGTGTGTGTGTGTGGAGTCTGGAATTTTCAGCCAAAAGGGGGTCAGGGAGAGGCTTGTTTATTACTGACGGCCTCTATGAAAACTAAACGCAGTAAATAACATTAGACACCTTTTAGGAAAGGGTTGGGAACGAGAACGGATGTGGGGAGGCATATGGCTTTTTTTTTTTTTGTAAAGTCTCTGACTTTCCTGTCAATTCTGCCGCCTGTTTACAAGAAAAAAACAGATTGTGGAAGTACACTTCCGCGAACACACGCGTATCACCCCAGCCGTACTTCGACTCCGAATTAGGGAAAGCATTACTCAGTGGTGAAATTTGGCGTGCACATTTATTTCCATGTCAATTTGCTTGGTAGAAATCTAACAACACATTAATCAATTTGGCTCACTGTTTGGCTTTTTTTCAAAGTCTGTTTTCATTGGGCTGGAATAATCATCTTCTTTGCCCAGTCTTAGTTCAGCCAGTAAAAAAAATAGCTGTATTTGATTTCTTTTAGAAAAAAAAACTAACAAAAAAAATACACAATCCCTTTTAAAGTCTGTAAATGCCAAGGATATGAGGCATTAACAAGGAGATGCTGCTCAGTTATGTTTTAATGTAGCTTATAGACAAGATGTTCAGCGTTTCCCAGTGTTTTTTAGACTAATGTCTTAGTACTTGAAATCCCAATTTGGGGCAGTGGACTGTCAACGGGATTAAGGTTATGACAAAACTGAAAATTTTGCTAAGACAAAAAAGGTTATTATTTTTAATTTTACAAAACAAAATTTCAAGACTATTTTGGTGCTCTTTGTATTTCATTTGAACCTTGAATCTTTGGCCAGTTTCTGTCACACAGTTTCTGTGCTTTTAAGTCCTTCAAATGGGGGGCCACAGAAAGTGCCAGAGTGACTGGTTTCCTCTGGCTATTTAAGTGGACACAGCAGTGCAATGCTGCAACTTCTAAACCTGTTGTTCTGCACTGCAGGCTACCTGGCTGAAGGACCAATTCACATTTTTGTCATTCTTTTGTTTTTTCTTTCTTTTTTACTCTTTCGTTTTTAAAATCCTGCATTTGAAATGAGTATTACTTTGACTGACTTTATTGAAAAAATATAAGTGCATGAAAAGGGAATTAAAACTTTGGCCATTTACTTTAAGAAAAGGCTGGTTTTATACAATGGGCAAACTACAAGTGCGTCTCTCAGGCAACCGACAGCAAACTCTGCCTAAAACCAAGTAATTTGCTGTCTTGTTAAACGGTATGACTTTCTAAAGGCTGGGACAGAAAACATTTATAATGATAAGATTTTTTATTAGGACTACCACTTAATTTAGGGACTGTTTACTTTATGTGTTTCAGAAAATTTATATTATATTAATATTCACCATCTTTTCTTATTTTTGAGGGCAGTAGGGATGACTACTGTTCTTATGTTCTCAATGTAGGAAATCGGATCATTTTTCTTCAGGTTTCTGTGTAAGTACTGAGCGTTTTATACTCAAGGTTATCATGCTATGGGAACTCAAACTGGCCCACTCCTGGCTTACAGCATTCCTTAAAAAATCCCTTATCTCAATCAGTGAAGAGGGATTCAGTTCAGAATTCAATCCCAAAAGCATCTTGACATACCATCTGAGTTTCCGGAATAACTTCACTCATTTTCAAGGTGCACAGAGATGAACAAAAATTCGCATGGCTGGAGGACTCTAATGTTTAAATTATGTGTTTTTCTCATAGCAAGGATGGTTCACTTTCACCAGTATTAAAGAAAATGTTTTTTTCTCAAATGTTTTCTTTTATTAGATGGCAAAATTATATTTTAACACAGAGTACTTCACAAATGCTGGCACTCTTGTCAAAGATGAGTACAAATCCCTGACATAAATATATATATTTTTTCACTCCTGGCCATTTCATGATTTTATGAAGATAAAGACATCTTCAGAAAATTGAAAAGCATTTTCTCAAGTCTTTTGCCATTTTTAAGAAAAGCAAAGTAACATAGGCCTTTATATGAATGAATACTGTGACATTTATTAGGTTTTCACTCTATGTTAAAAACTTATGAGAGGTTTTATTTATTTTGCCAAAGGTTACCTTGTAAAAACAAACAAAAAAAGAAAAAAAAACAATGATTTTTTTAAACATGAACAATATATATATCCCTTATCTCAATATATATATATATATATATATATATATATATATATATATATTTAGATATATTTATATATAAGCAGTGTTATAGCAGTGTTATATTTATCAACACAAGGTACTTCTGATAGGAAAATCATTTCCTAAAGCTATGCTCCAGATACATGTTTACACTAAAAACAACCGCAGATTGCTTTCAGAAGTTGTTTTGATGTCGTCTTTGGATCAAATCATAAAATTGGTTTCTTTTTTGCGAGCAAAAAAGGGAAAAGGTTTATACCATCAAGTTTATCTAGTTCAAAAATATCACTTTTGAAATACATATTTACATAAGTAAAATCAAAGTTGAAGTCACTACACTGCCTTGCAAGAATAACTGTATCCATAAATTATTCAATTATGTTACAACCACCGACTTTAATGTATTTAGTTTGGAGTTTGATGTAGATAAAAATAAGCTGTGAATAAGAAAGAACATGATGGTTTTCAGGATGTTTTACAACAAATTGAAGAGTGTGTCAGTTTGAGATTCATTGAGTCAATTATTTGTACAGCTATCTTTTGCTGTCATAATAGTTGCAGTCGTATGAGGAACCTCCCTACCTGTTTTGCACAGCGAGAAATGAAAAGAAATTTTCTCTGTAACTTCTATTATTTGCAAAGGAATTATTTTTCTTTGCTAATAATTCAAGCACTTGGATGTAGAGCAATAAGAAATATCTTATGTGGTAAGATATGTGGTAAAATCTTACCACATTTTGCCAATCAGATTTAATTCTGGACCTTAACTGGAGCATTCAAACTAATAGCACTTCTTGCCACGAGACGTGTTCCTTTTGCAAAATTAATGAATAAATGCATTTTATTTCGATTTCAGGTTTCAGAATGGGGGAAAAATTACTGGAGAAGCAGAACTGCAATTACAGTATACATAATTGTGTCTGGTTTATGAATAAATAAAAATACTGTCATCAATAAATATTTCAATATATATTATATATACATATAGTTTATTTTAAAAACTTTGCAAGAACGTAATAGCACACAAAGCGCATGTTCATTGATCTCTGTTTTCGTCACCTGTCATGGTGTCAGATGTATGTAGCTCTGCGCTACCTTGTTGCTATAATGTTGCAGGCTTCATGCAGCGGGAGAGGAGGAGAGAACAGCCACGGTGCATTTCAGTTCTTGATTTCTTCGTACTTGTTGCTCCCTGATTAATGCTCAGTAATGTGTTGCCTTAATTGTTACATTTAATTGTGGAGAAGAGGAATTTTGTTTCTGTCAAAGCAAATCAAGTTCACTTTTTTTCTTCAACTATTCATTACATTTTTCTTTTTATTTTGTTTCATATTACAAATAGCACAAAATGCATCAATACACACAACACTTGTAAAAACGCCACATGGGTATTTTACATATTTTGAAATTTTATATTTTATAGGGTTATACATCCGTTTTTTATTTATTTTTTGCAACAACATACTGGGTTGTTTTTTTACTTAAAGATTCAACGTTTTTTGTGAACATCAACCACAAAAACAATTAATACAAAATTATAGGATAAAATGGCTTGTTCTTAGAAAAATGTATATTTTCAAAAATAGATTTGAATGGATCTTTAAAGTGAACAAATACGGAGGATTCAGTTCTTTTCAAAAGGACACAAGTCCCATCACTAGACCAGGCCCAGAGGAAACCCCGGACCCTCATTTGAATATGAAAACCTTAACTAAAAAAGACCCTGAAATAAAAAGTGAGTTAAATAATAATAGTGGCTAAAATATGAAAAGTAGCTTTACAAAATAAAACACCATTGTGAAGTTAAATAATAAAATAAATGAATCCTGAAATAAATAAATCTTGACATGTATAAGTAAAACTGTGATTGACAAACTTAGCCCTTCCCAATTTTGTATCTATATATTCTTTTTAATATGGAGACATCTATTTTTTTATAAAGTATTTATTCATTATTTATTAGCAACATAATTTACTTACTCATTTAATTCTGAATAAAATGACTCTGCAGTTGTTGAGCCCTTTCTGTACTCGTTCACTTAAAAATACATAATTTTCAGGCTTATGATATTTAAGAACTGAAAAACACTCAAATCTAGGTTTCCTTTATTTTTATGCATGAAGCCATTACTCATTTCTTTATTTGTTAAATTTCTTCAGAACTGCTCTCTGCAGGTTAACACACCACATGCAGGTTGCAGACGCCTGATGCATCATTTAAAATCCCAACGTGATACACTGCAGTTTATGGCTATAACATAAAAGCACCTGAAAATACTCCAGCGAGGTACTGTGTGTCTTATATAAAGTAGTTGTGAAATTCATGCTCCAGTAACAACTACAGAAGAATTAAGTTTACGTCGCCTAATGGCCTCCAGGTTTTGCTATTTCAATTACGTTCTCCCTGTGCTAATAGAGCTAAAATCAGCTTTTTAGAAGTCGCCCTAAGGGGAATGCACGCTGTGTTCAATGACATCTCCCAGTTAAAATGAAAACTACACTCTCAATATTGTTTATGTTTCTTGCTCGCTCGCTGTTTCCCCACCAACAGTTTCCAACCAAGTGGAACCATCTCCCTTAGAATTTAGCGAAGGTGGAAGACAAGCTCTTAATCGCCTGTGTTATTGAATTATTGAATTAAAAGCTTAAGTACTCCGGGTGAGCATGTCAATTTTTCACAACTGAATGGTACAGTGCTCATTCCATTTTCATCTGAATAGATCATTTGTGTATGTAAAATGTAGAAGAATGGAGGTATTACACAGATCAGTTTCATTGTCTGTAATTCCCTTTTACTGTGACTGTAATCATTCTGTGAGACAAGTCATATTCATCCTGCAGCTCATGCTAGTCCTTAATCTGCATTCACATTCCCTCAACAACATTGCACTTTTTTGTCAAGCAGCTGTGGTGTACAGAGCTGCATTAATTTGAAAAAAAAAAAAAAAAAGAAGGGTTCGCTTCAAAGAACATTATGCATAATTAGGGAAGAAGTTTAACCTGTTTTACATCCCTAAGTGATCCACCGGTAAACATGTACTTGGAGGAGTAAGTGTTGCAGCAAATGGTTCAGCCTCCTTTCTACTTGACATTCTGCTCACCTGTCTCCTTCCCCCATGTTCTGAAACCCTGGGACTGATACAGATAAAATGATGTGATGTTTCTGTCTGTATTTCAATGGGATGAGATGCTGTGACCCACGCAATCTCCCTCTCAAAGAGTATTTCAACTTATGCAGATGAGCTCATCAGAGCTGCCTGCTGAGATGAGACATCTAGGTCTGGAATTGTGTCAATACTAGCACCAAAACAAATGCAAATCAAAATCCAAATTAATGTGTTTTCCCCGAGGAGAAACGGAGTCGTACTTATAGTCAACTCTCAGTAGATGACAGGATTCTGTTATCCCAAAAAAAAAAAAATCCCCAACAGTTCTCGCTCTGCCAGGGTGACAAAAGTCGGTGTCTCCAGATGGAGGAACTAAACTAAACTAAGTGAGGAGAAGCAGGAGGCTTCTGTGAGATTGTTTTACAGATGCAAAATGGGAAAACATTCCAACATTCCCGGGATTATTTAGTTTAGTGATCCAGCTGTCCAAACAGACATCCATGTGTATCCTTAAACACGGCACAAATACAAGCAGATGCGGCGCATATCTTCTTGGGTTTTTTGTAAATAATATTACCATGGCCGCAGCCGTGTTTATGTCCCTGCATGAATAAGTGGGAAGCCATGTTTGAAAAGCAGGTTGTGTTTGGATAAAAATGAGCAGTTTGGGCTGCTCTAATATGCCTGCCTTCCTAGCCTGTCTGTCAGACCTAGCCTTATCTGCATTTGATTGAATGGTAAATAGTGCACAATGCATACAAACAGCAAATTTGCACTCTCGCAAATCTAATGAGGTAGACGGCAAATGATAGACATTTCATCAACTCAGTAAAGATGCAGCATTTCAAAGCCTTCTGAGGAAGCTTCCTTTTTATTTACTGTATGATTCTTTTTCTTTCTTTTTCTTTGCACATGCTTGTCATAACCTTTAATCCGCTGTTTGTACAGTCCCTTTTGCTGCCAAGATGACCTACTTTCCCCCATGGGAATCATTAAAGTTTAATTTGCTTTAATCAAAGAATTCACTGAAACGGTCCGTGCTTGTAACTTGTCGTCGGAGCTGAAGCCGGAGCCGCGTGTCACCGTTTGTCAGATAACATTTATATTTCAGCAAACTTCGTGGACATTTACTGACTGTAGCCGTGACGACAGTGATTTTGAAAATAGAACAAACACGTCCATTGATGTGATGCATACTTTTAAGGAAAAGCTCTTAGCAGAGGATGTCAACTAATCTTCTGTGGGGGTGCACTAACCCACAGTGCCTGGTTTTATTCAACGTTCTTAAATATATAAATAGCCGTGTAAAATGATGTTGTTTTCTCCAGAAGTAGCTCTGAATTACACAAGTACACACCATATCGGTAAGGTTGAAGATTGATTTTTACAGATATAATAATGATATCAAGTCCATTTATTAGCTTTTTTTTCTACTTTGATACATAGGCTTCAGCAAAGTGATAGCAAAACTATGGAAGAAACACCTGCTAAATGTAGCAGTAGGGCTAAAAAGTAAAAACTAATTGTTCTAAACATACAAATTCTTTTATGTTGTTTGAAGGGGAACAAACAGCACAGCAATCCTCACTTAGCCAGCTGACCGTCAGTGCAACAGCAGGTAGTGGAGGAACACAAAGTTGTCATTTCGCTCTTTCTTTGCACTTTCTTTTCATGGTCTCTTAGTTAAGGGACTTTTACACCGTAAGAATGGTAGGTGGCGTTTTTATTATTTTTCTGGGTAACTGGCCCATGCCTATTGCAGAGTCACTAGTGCTATGTGTCTTGAACACACAAAAGAACATTTAAAAGACAAAAATCCAGTTCTTTCACATAAACCACAACAGCTTCAGAAGTTGTGCCAGTCAAACAAAAAAAAAAACTGCCCCTCATTCGCACAGTGTATACAAATTTAATAAAGTACACAACGAGTACAGTAGCCCACATTAAGCACAGCTTATTTCCACATAAACTGCAGAGAGGACGACAATAAAATTACAAATACATTCTTAAAAAAATGTTTGTTTTTTTATAGGAACTTTAAATGGTTTTTATGAAAAGGGACATTCCCTGTTGCACCACCATTAACAGTTCATAAGACACTTCACTTTTTTTGAATGTAACGTCACTTGATATGTATTTTGGCTCCTTTGTGATATTCAAAGTAATGGTCCTTATACACTAAATGGAGACAGAAAGCTTCACTGTACAAAAGCAGACAGGACTCGTAGCGTAACAGTAGCAGTTTGTTCAATAGCCTCACAAAATCGGAGCTGGAAATGTGTAAATTACAGACATCTAAATCGACATGTACAGTACACCATGAAAACGTTTGAAGTTAGGTAAGCACTGATCCCCACCACCCCGATATCCCACCCAAAACTTTCACACCAGTCAAGGACACATATTTCACCTAAACACAACAAGTCACAAACTAAAAAAGTAAAAAAAAAAAAAAAAAGAAGAAATAAACAAACAGAACATAAAACATAGAAAGCAGATGGTTTTTGGTTATACAATGCGTTTGAACATCTCTGTGGGTCAAAATAAATCAACTCCTTGTCATCGATTCGGGGTATCATTGTCATCATCATCATCATCATCATCATCATCATCATCATCATCATCATCATCATCATCATCATCATTATTATCATCATCATCATCATCATCACATCCATGGCAGGTGAGAGGGAGCTGGAGAGTGCCGTCACCACACCTGTCAGTTGCCGGAGTCCCTCTGGTCGGGAGCACAATCCGACCCCCCACACTCTTGACTGATGACAGAGCTGTGAATGAGACAGCTTGACAGGGACTTAGGCCTGAGCTCACAGGTCAGGTAGGAGGGCTCCTCCAACTCGGTGTGCAGTGGGGAGCATTGGCCATCTGGAGGGCCATAGGCACTGCTGTCTGATCCCCCGTCCCTCTCTTCTTTGGGCTCTCGGCTGGCCAAGTCCGGGGGCGCGCCGCTCTTGGTGGGGCTGCTGGACGCAGATGGACTCTCTTGGAGCGGTGGGCTTAGCGCACGCTGCGATTTTAAGTAAGGTTTAACATTGGCCACGAGGATTGTACTGTCCCGCTGTTCTTTTCCAAACGTGGTGAGGGTTTTTCTGCTGCTGCAGCTGATGGTGCCATAAATCTCTGTCTCTACCATGGCATCCATTCCCACAGGGATGAAAAGGTTGGTGCGATTATCTGCGCTGTCTGCTTGGCTTCCTACCCGTAACTTTGGCATCCAGCATCTGTCAGAGTGTCCCAGTGCACGACATTCATCGGTGCAGTGGACTGATTTGTCTTGCTCTGCAAAAACAGTTAAACATTTGTTATTGGAGCCTGCTGTGGTAGGAATAAACAACCCACAGGAAAATGTAGATGACATTTTGAAGGATGAGCAGCAATACTCAAACACAGCAAACAAACACAATTTCTAGCATTATTCTTAACTCCAACTAACAGCATCACTGCCGACATGTAATATTGCATATGTCACAGTGATTTCCAGAATAAAATCCCATTATGCAGTCTAAAGCAATAGTTAGACTGTTCTAAGATATGTGTTTAATTAAATCACCCTAATTTGATAATACAAGCAAATTAGATAATACAAGCATATATATATATATATATATATATATATATATATATATATATATATATATATATATATATATATATATATATATTTCCAGGTTAACTATCCATTTTTATGTTTTTGTCTTTTGATAAATTTGAGAAAACACTGATTTGTACGACTTACGACACATTTCCCCCCCTGGTATTATCAACAATCTGTGTAGGTGTTTTCCTGGAAAATATCATCTGGTGCAGAAGATGTTTTTAATTTACATTTTCATCAGAACTGATTTAAAAAGAAAGAGTAATTTGAATTTAACATGCAGGTCCTGACTGGAAGTAAGTGGCAGTCTCAGTAGTTAGGATGCTAAATGTTTGTCATGATGTTCATACAGTCGTCCAAGTTTCACCCACCAGTCTCTCGTGGTAATTTTTTTTGAACAGTTTTTGAGTTTTTCATCACTTGCAGCATAAAGCAGTAACTTGCTTGTTTATATATGACGTTCTATTTCACACATTTTTTTTTTTAATCAGAAGTTTTCATACATTTCTTCACTGCTTGACAAAAATCTTCCACAAGTTTCTCACAATCATTTGCTGAAGGTTTGACTCATTACTGACAGAACTGGTAAAACAGAGGTTTGTAGGCTGCAACCCTTGGCACTTTCTTCACAACTTTGTCAGAATTTTGTGACAACAAAATCACTGACTTTGTTGTCCTTAAGCCATTTTAAAACTAATTCAGCTCCTTCATATGATCAGGCTTTGCCCCCTTTTTCCTTTGAGTGTATTACTGGTCATTATGACCAAATATCTCTGTTTCAGTTTCATCAGACCAAAGGATTTGTCTCCAAAAATGAAGGTACTTCATTTTGTGTGCATTTGCAAACTCCATTAGAACTACTTATGTTGCTTTTGAAGATTATTTTCTTTTGGTGTTTAATCAATATAAATAATTGCTATATGAATCAATTTACCATTTTGACTGGTGAAATTAATGCACACACTCCAGCCTAGTAGAACCCAGCAATGCACCCAAAGTTAATTTGCAAGTCATCATATACTAAAATGTATATGATGAGTAAAAGTAACATTTTTGAACAATAATGGAAGAGACCACATTCCTAGCTTATTTTGTAAATCTTCCAAAAAGCAGCTTGAATGAGAGCTCGGTTGCGTGCACTGCAGCACTTTGAACAATTTCACATCAATGCAGAACATGCTGCTTATGAGCACTGACACCAACAGACCAGATGACAGGATTCAGAGCCAAAATAACGAAGGCCGACGTGATGGATTAATTTTACATAAATGTCTGTTTACTTCTTCAGTTCTGGACTAGCATAGCGGAAGAACAACTTCTTCGCCATTTTTGTGTGCACTAGATTATTTGTAGCTACCGTGAAATCTGTGGCAAACTGAAATATCAATGAGTCATATCAAAACAGAATAAGCATGATGCCGCTAATCTACGCTGCATGAAAACCTCATTGGCATGAGTAAGATGGGAGTAAATTTAGAATCGGTGTTGCATGTGTGAAGTACAATACAAATTTAGAAACACAGTTGAGACAAAATACTTGTCACTGTTCAGGAAAACGAATAAAAGAGACTGCAGTGAGTGGATTAAGTTAAATGGAATCACAATACGAACGTGATAACGATGAAATACACTACTGCTCACTAGAGCTGCTGAGTTTTAAGAGTGTTTAATGAAGTTTTGAACTGGGACTCGGCAAATGCCTGTTCTTAACTAACTTTGATCACATCAGGGACAAAAAAAAAAAACAGATTGCAACATTTAGATTATGTGCATACTGTACTACTACTACTAGCAAAATGATTTCTGGAACACATTCAAAAGTGATCCTTTTCTTTTTTTTGTCATTTCAACTAAAACACACAGAAAAAAAACCAAACATGAAACAGAAATTTTATATAAAGATCTGTTATCCAGCAGCATCATGTCCTATTGACTGGAAAGAAGAGGGTTGCTCATGAGTCTTCTGTTGTGCAGTCAAGAGGATGTTCATTGAGGATGAAGAGTGAACAGCTTTTTCCACTCAACTATGAGCGGTTATGAATGACCACACAGACACTCACAGGTCAGTACATGCATGTCAGTACAAAGGCAGAGAAAACCCAATCAGGCACACAGAATCAATCCTGTCACTCGTTCTCTTATACACCAGATGGTCTCAATTGTATTTTTATGGTCTTTAAATATCAGCCTTCTCTGTTTGCAGCTTTGGTAGATCCAGAATATTTGTAGGAACTTAATTCCTCGTCTTTTGTTTACCAGTCAGATTATTCTTTTGTCCAGCAGCTTTTATTTTTCTAAATGCTGGTTATGTTTTGTACATCCTGCTGTCAAGTACTTTGAGAGCTATCTTAAGTAAAATAAAACATTAAATTTAGAGGAAGGAAAATAATTTTTTCCATGCATCTGTTGTACCCTCTTTCTGGGGTTGCGGTGGCTGTGGGGTGGCATTGGAACCAATCCCAGCTGACATTTGGCAAGAGAAAGAGTAGCCCACGCCCTGGGCACGTTGCCACTTTGAAAAGGTATTGCATCAAAATATGATTTTGAAAATAATTTTATGCCACACACAGTCATTAGTTTGTGCCTTCGCCATTTCCAAATTGTTTTGAAATGAAAGAATTGTGCAGAATTCTTGTATTTTACCTTTTACAGTAGGGTTTTATGAAGTTTAATTAATGAATTTCTGTTGACTTCAGTTTCTGAAAATAATTGCTAAACTTGAAATAAGTTTAAAAACTAAACTGTTTTATATGTATATGTAATATACATATCACATATACTTTTTTGTAAAAAAGAGTTTTTAAAAATGCAAAATGCTCAACCACCTGTTAGTGTTAGAGGATTTCCCTGCTGCATTAGACGCAACGGATCATAATGACTGATACACTGGAAAAGTGTTTGAGATGTTTTGTACTGTTCTCCATTGGTTCTGACTGTACCTGACAGATGGTCACTACTTTCTGTCATTTGCCAATTACAATCAAAGTGAATTATAACCTTGATTATAAGATCAGATGTGAAAGATTCAGACCATTTCTGTTGTCTTTTCCATTTTGAAAAGTAACTAACACTTATAGGTTTCCGTATACATAACCCAAAACATTATTGACTGCTTTTTACCCCACTTAAAATAATAACGTACAATTTAAAAATGTTAAAGTTACATTTTGTTACAACAGTCAAAAGGGAAGCAGTAATTGTGGTGCTGCTAATTTTGATATTGTTTTTTTACTAATGTGTTTTTTGTCTCTTTCATTTAATAAACTCACCAAGGTCTGATTTTTTTAATTGTGAAATTACACAGCTAGTATAAAAGATGAATTTATTTTAATTTACAGATCATTGCTATCTGCGTCAATAAATGTAGAAAGGTGCTATATGCAAAAGCATTATTAAAAACAGGATTTTATTTATTCAGATAAACCAATAAATAAATACACTTTTTACAGCCTCAACATATTTGTGATTCCAATGATGCATAGTTAACCTATGACCGTAGAAGTGCTTACTTGATTACCAAATGCTGCCAACCCCAAACACTTATAGATTTACTGTATTATTCACCGTAAAAAAAATAGAGAAAATGTTGAGATTATATTGTGCCATGACAGCCTTTTGTACATTTCACACCACACCTAATCCTAGAGGCATTAAATAAGCAGACAGAGAGCAACGCATACAAAAAGCCAATTTCCATGGTGTTATGGTGTAGAGGGTGTTGTCATTTTTTCCCCTTTTCTGTGACCATTTTGTTCAGCTATCAAAATTAATTTGACAATAATGCACTGAGGTGTTTTGCATGTAAGGGCATAAAGCAAAATGTCAAAAATGTCTTGTAAGTCGGTGGAAAATAATAGTTTTCCTTCATTTGTTACACATGAAAATGAAACAGCAATTTCATCCTCCTCTTCTTCTGTCGACTGGTCTAAGTTTAATCTAATACATGTGTTTTCTTGGCTGTGGTTTCTACTACAACACTGCAGGAACTTTTTTTTCACCACAAACATATAATTCTAAGCAGAGATCAACAAATTTGTTAGAATTTGGTCAAGCATGGGATTTTGCCAGTTATATTTCCCGAATGAAAGAAAACACAAAAGGACCGCTTAGCTTCCTTTTAATGCAGATATATCGCCATACAAGCATCAATTATTGACAAACTGTGGAATAAATTGTAACATTTGTTACACTTTGCCATCCATTAATCTCCTTCCTTCAAATACATTTAATATAAATACCTACAATATTTCATTCATGGTTTAATGCCACTTTGATCAGCTCCTTTTTTTGTCTTGCTCACATGCCATTTTGTATTATCAAAGTCCCTCAAGCAAGTGGCTGCCTAAATGAGGCACTTGATTTCATTTTGAAACCTGGCTCTGATGAGGATGAGCCTTGAACAAGAGAAAGCTTCACATGATGGGGGGCTTGGGGGGTGGGATGATCCTCCTTTTGAAGGAGATAGTATACCATTTATCATACAACACCCTCCACAAGTTTTGCTGAAGGACACACAAAACCAAGAGAACATGGATGCCAGAACTCCTGAGAGTTGTGGAAATGAGCACCATTGTATCAAACAAGCTCTTTTGAAAAGTACATGCCACAACTATCACATTCTGCTTCTCAAGTGTATTAACACCTACACAAGCACACCCACACATAGCCACAGGGTACGATGAAACTGTTAATTATGCTACACCGGACAAAGCTAAATTGTGTTGTTAATTTAGCATCTGAGCTCTTAATGATTTTAAATGTTGGTGGAAAAGTTAATTAAATTTTACATGTTTTTGTTTGGATGGTTTGGCCACAGTAATAGACTTTGAGTTACAGACAACTATATCAAGGTTTTTTGTTTGGAAAAAATTTAGACAACTTTTCCTCAGACTGTCCTTTTCCTAACCCCCCCTCCAACCTCCCCCCAAAAAAACAAACAAAAAAAACATAGTTCTGAATGCTTAGAAATAAGTTTTCTAAGTAGTCCAGTTGAAGAGCTATTCTTGCCCTTCAACTGTACCTATGAACTATCAACTGCAAATGTTTGTAATATGTACAACCTCTGTGTTTCTGACCTAAATACATTTGGTGTTTCTATTTCAGTCCTAAATATTTTCTGATAAATGTGTGGTTTTGAAAAGCTGAAAGTCATTATGAACGTTACTTATCAAAAGTAAGTATACAAAAGTATACAAAAAGAGCTGTGTCATTTTAACAGTGGCCATAATTACCTCTAACTGTTGATTTTTTTTCTTTTTTTTAACCAAAATTATGTTTTTAAACGTTTTAGGTAAAATATTTGGTTGTTACAAATCTCAAATCCTTATTTTCTTCATCTTGGTTGAATCCCTTGAGATATACAATTTATTTTCCAAGAAAAGATAAAAAAAATTCTTACACTAAATCTTAGAGTATAACACTTATTTTCTTCTTTTTGCTTAAATGTTTGTCCCATTTTTTTTTTCTTCATTCATTCCTAACTAGAACTTGGGACATAAAACAAGTCCTATGTCACCAGTCGGCTAGTTAACAAAATACTTAAAAAAAATGCTGTGTAACAGGACAGCACCCTTATGGTATACATAAGCCTACATCATGTGACTGATAGTGAAAGTTTTCACATTAGAGATGTCGGGATCAGATCAGGGTACTAATATGGGCATTTTTAAATGGTTCTTTTCTAAACTGCACTCCTGATCTCTGTTATTAGTGCATTGTCTGTGATGTTATGTAAGCCAGGGCCATACTGTTAAAAAGGGATGTAGCCGTGTTTTCATTTTTTAAAGTCCTCTGCCTATATTCTGGCATGTCTTTTTGTTGCTAAAAAAAATCTTTAATTTGTTTTTCATTCCAAAAAATGGAAGTTTCTTTTTACCATTTACAATGGTGCACAGCACTGGGTTCTGCAGCAACCTGCTTGTCTGTGTCATGTAATGTGTTCTGCATGTTGTGGTCAAAAGTTGTTTGTATAGAGTGTAGCTGTATGAATAGCGGATAAACAATATTCACTAACTTATAGAGCAGGGGACCAACTTTTTAAGTAAGTTTAGCCTTCACATTATACACTAAAAGCTCTTTAAAAAAAAAAAAGATAATGAGACAAACTGCCAAAGATCTGCATCAAAATAGAGCAAAACATTTTATCTTAAGTTTGGATGTCAGCAAAGTGCTCCTCATAAAATTATTGCCAACAGGAAGAAGACACGACTTTTTCAAAGCCAGAAGTTTTATGTTTGCTGACCAGCAGTTTCTTTTAGTTGGAACAAAATTTAAATTCGTACTTCAATTTATGCACTGACTTCATTAATGTAGTAACTTTATTGATTTCTAAAACGCCCTAATTTTAAAAGACTTGGATCAAAACCAGGGTGAAAAAATAATTTAAAACTAAACATAGATACATAAAAACGAAACATGATTAGAAAAACTGCTTCACTGGTTCTAAATGCAGGGATATCATTTTTAAAATACTATAAAATTACATCCATTGATCAACAAGATATATAAACCCGACAAACATTTTCTTGAGGTTTCCGATGCTAATTTCAAGTAATTTTTAATGTCATTTTTAATGATTTACTTTTGATAAGAATCTTTTCAGTTAAAGGAAACAGATATTTAGTTGGAGTATGTATAACAGATGGGAAAACTTAGTAATTGGAAAGTTGCAGCCAGTTAGCAGTTAAATCTAAAAAAGTAAAGTCAACATTTAAATCTTGAGGCTTAAGAACCATAGATCAAATGCTAAAAAAATTGATGCTGTCTTTCATAAGAGATAAACCCCAAAACCACAAAGCTTGTACTCTCCTATTAGCACTGTTAGCTGTTTACCGAGGGGAATTATCTGTAATTAAGCTAAACGTAAATCTTTCAAGTCATCTTTACTCTTAGATCTGTTAGACAAATCTAATTTTTCTCTGTGTAAACAAAACTTTTTCTTTGATGCTGCAAATTATTTGTAGCTCATATTTTATTCTGATTTAAAATAAGCTATGCCGACAATAATGCTATTAATTAAAACCTTAATTCCATTATACATTTACTTTTACTAGGACAGCTAACTGAAACTATTTGACAAGAAACACAGAACAGATCCAATGCATTACTCTGTGTTCATTTGTGTTTTCAATCCTTTTCTTATTTGCAAAGTGAATACTGCTATTCCTTAAGCACTGCTATAAGAAGCAAACCTAATAAGAAAGGAGCAGAGAGAAGTAGGCAGATGCTGAATTAATTTCTATGCCACCTATCTGCAGAGGAGCCTGCAGATGATGCTGATGCAAAGGGATGCATAAGCTCTGAAGGTAAAGCAACAACAGAGTGAAAAGCATTCAATTTTTGCAGTCATATACCTCACTGCGTAAGCACAAGTATTCACAGGGCGGCATTTTTACCTAAAAGGTACTCAATATTAGTAGTAGTTCACATAACATTCTTTATTTAGGACTATTATTTAAAACAGATAACATTCTTGCACTTTGTAAAGCACCGTCAAAAGTAAGCTATGATAACGATGCCGAATTATTCAAAAGTTAAAATGGAACACTTTAATTTGTTTGGCCGGTCCTTAGCTTCACATTTCTCTTTGATGTTATGTCACAATGGCTCTAAGAAAGCCATAGCATTACAATGGGCCTGTGATCGCATCTAGCCAAATCACTGCAAAAATAAATGACAAATAGCTGTGATATTACACATAACTGTAAAACAAAACAAAAAACAGGTTCACAAAAACAAAAGAAACTGCTTGCCTATTATAAATAGAATCAGAGAAAGCCTAGCAACATACCCACTGTGCATCTGGTGTCTGTGAGAGTGAATAAATATTCAGAGTGCATGATAGTGGAAGCTGCACAGGTGCATATATTACCTGTATCAAAGCAGCCAGGAGACTAGAGGGATGGTAAAAGGTAAAGACATAAAAGCAACGCTACTTAACCTACCAGCTTTTGTGTTGGTGCATTTGGAACAAAAAAAAATAAAAAATCTCCATTTTGGATAATAGCGTTATCTTGTCTAAATCTGCAAAAATAGTAGCTTTGTTGTTCAGTAAATGTGCCTGTGTTTGTTGGTAAGATAGTGAGGCAGTGTGTAGGTAGGCGGGTGGTGTTTTGTATGATCAATTCTGCGGGAAAAATGCATAATGTGAATCTTCCATCTTGCTGTCTTGCAGACACTGACACCATTTAAAGGGATAGTTTGAAATTTCAAAGTGACGTTTTATGAGGTTGTTATCAGTTATACTAACATATTAGCCGTCCACTGATTTTGAATATTTATTTACTTTTCTGAGATGTGTGTGATATCACATGGCTTGACAACAAGTAAGGAAACTACTTCTAGAGATGCACCGATCAGAGATTGTGAGGCCAATTTCCATCACTCAATTTTCTTTCTGACTTGCTGATAATGAATTTAGCCAATACTAATTTCCCCATCATAAACAAAAACTTTCCAGATAAACTAAATACTTAAAAAAAAATTAATATAAAGGAAAACATGTTACTGAGCGGTTTCTTTCTCTCTAAATCGCTGAAAAACATAACAAGATTATGGGAAGGTAAAGTTATAAGAAAGAAGTATTTCTACAAATAAAATAAAAGACAAATAAAAAGATGTGCCACATCTACTTGGCTCCTTTGAAAGACAGATTACACTAAAGCCTCTTTTTATTCTGTGATCTGTAATTCACTCTGACGTGTTAGATTGTTCAATAACTCATTTATGAAGTTCACATATGCATAAGTCTTATGTAACATTTCTATGGTGATTAATCATTAACTTTTCACACTAGAAAGAGAAAATACATTACAATAGGTTTGACTGAGAGAGAAAGGTATTGCTGTTACACAACTAAAGCAACTAAAGTTAGACCTGATTTAACCCTATTTTACAACAAAGACAACATGATTAAAGTTACGGGTAGCAGTGATCCAGTTTAGTATCATTATTGGAGTTGATGCTGATGTCATTATTGGCTTATCGGGCTGAAGCTTTCTGATTGATTTTACACTGAAAAGGAACACTGTCTGCTAAAAAATGGTAGCACATTTAAATAAAACACTGTATAAATTCTCCTGTTTTAAATAATACATAAACAAATGTTTCAAATATATAAATATTGATACATGTGTCGTACAGAAGACAACTGTTAGTGAACAGAGATGTTTCTGCAGATTGAGCATCTTACTCCAGATTTACCCTATATGTGTCTCTGCTCTGCCGCGTCGTTCACTTCGCCAGCGGAAGAGAGTCATTCCTGGCAACCATAATTTACAATATGTACCGTACACATAGTCACCGATACCTGATCTAGAACTTTTTTAAAACATCAAGACCAATACAAATATTCACTTCTCTATTTATTTATCTAGTAATTCATCTTGTAAATTAATACAGTTGAATGTATGGCCAAAAACTGTAGTAGTGCAGTACTTATGTTTTTTTCTTTGTTTTGTTTAGTTGTTTTTTTTTTGCTTGTGTTTTTTTACAACCCTTGAAGAAAAAAATAAAGGCTTTGACTAAAATGCACTGGACTCAAAAACATTAGCTTCAGAAAACCCACGGTTGAGTTCTACACAATGCCATTCACAGCTGTGGAGACAATGGAACAGTTTTTTGTTATTACATTTTTGGTGACTTTATGATGCATTTTATGTAATCTTGTTTTTGGATAGTCGTGCATATGTCTGTCTGTTTCTCATTTTGTTCTTTTTGTCTTTGGTTGGACTTTGAGTCTGAAATAAAGTTTCTCTCTATATTGGTGTAGACAATATTACAACGTGGGGATCGGATCGGAACTCAAATATATCCTTGATTGGAACATCTCTGACTGGTGATCATTTTAAGCTGTTTTCAGCATTTGACCTTGCTCAGAGCAGTTCTCATGTGTATCCCCTGCAACGCTAGTAGACCTGTGCTGCAACTAAGATTTCAAAAGGGCTGACAGCATTTTCCAATCCATTTTTGAGAAAGAAAGGATAAAACAGAGCAATGCAGGAAGTCCATCTCTCTGTTGTGGCAGATTGAGCCACCAACATGCCTCGATATATATATATATATATATATATATATATATATATATATATATATATATATATATATATATATATATTTTTATCTTTCCACAGTTACAACTTCTACACTGAAGGGTGTAATCAATATAACTGGGTAGCATTTATGGTGCATTCTAAAATTTAACAATATGCTATAGCTGAAAACTGTAATGATGGTATTTTCAGGACAATTAACCAACATTTATATGACTTTTCTATTACATGTTTGCATCACCTCAGCGACCGTTAGCATAACAGCTGCTAAAATTATATATCGGTTGTTTGAATTGGGATCAGTCAAATTCCATACAGCTGATCAAATACATTACCAAAATACAGTGCAGTCCATGACATCTGAGATTGCATATACTGCCAAATAATTTGTAATTATGATATTATAAGTAATGTTATCACAATAATAATCACAGTAACGATAATAATTGCTGCAGCAATATTTCTATCTCAAAACTGATGGGTTGGAAAGTTGAAGGAATGAGGCAATGATCTCCTCATAAGAAGAAAATCAGCCAATTCTGGTCATCAGTCCCTTTTTTCGGTGTATTTCAACTGCATAATGCTTCACTTCAAAAATGTCCAACTATCTCTTTAAAGCTCAGCTGACCAGCCCTATCAAAGAAAAACCTAATTTAATCTAATCATTGGTTTTTCTTTCTAACTACATCTCTCACTTAGGAACGGGAAAGACATTAGCAAACATACTGATATTAAAAGCATTTCCCTACTTGATTGGATTTCTCTTATCTTACAAACCCAGGTCTATAAATGAACTGCCACTGCAGTCAAGCGGCATCAGCACTGCACTAGTTTCACATGTACAGAACGTCTTTTTTGATATATCTCCATATGACTGGCATCAGAACTTCGGCTGAATCAAATTGTGGGGGGAGGGGAAAAAAAAAGTGAAGTGATTGAATTTACACCTCCCACAGAGTTAAGTTTGGTCTGCCATAATTCCTCTCAGAACACACGCAACCACCAGATCACACATACATAAAAGTGAGACAGACAGGGAGAGATTCACACATCTCCTCTGCCAGCCACTAGAGCGCCTCCATCTCTGCCCTCCTGAGCATACTGCAAACAAACAGTTCATAGCAATGTAAATGGTGTGGAAAGTGCTGCATAGGGACATGATGACCACAGCCGTTCCTCCTCCGAGGCGCGGACGAGGAAATGAAAAACATCGCCACTTCACTTCAAGTCCCCCACCCATTATCTTTTATCTCACCAGCGAGCGTTTGCTTTCATGTTTTCGAGTTTATATCCGCAAAAGCTAAATATATCAGTCTCTTCCAGGTCAGCCAGGTTGCCATGAGCCTGACAGTCATCTGAGATTATCCTCCTGGCAGTCTGGATCGCTTTGGATTTGCAAAATAAAATTTAACAATTCTATTTTCAGTCATAAAGTGAGCGCCCTCTCTCAAAACCACAGCAAAACTAATAACTGAGGAAATCTATCCAAGCAAAAGGTGGAAACAATCTGTCAAGTTGCACTCAATGTATCTGTCATTTTGCTTTGCAAGTGTCTGTCATGCTTTCTGAGACATGCATGCAACAAATCTACCTTCACAAAAATGACATGATATAAAAGAAAAGAGACACAGACAGAGGTACAGTTTTCCGTGCACGAGTCCGTTTGATGGTTAAATCAGACTGAAGACGTATGAAAAATTCTACGTTCAAGACTCTTTCATCCTTTTAAACTCTCTATCTACCTTTCACTCCAGTGCCTTCGTGTCATTTTTGAGACATATCTCAGGCTGTCTGCAATGTAAAGTGGAACAAAATATCCTGCTGCACCTACAGCTTCCAATAATGTTGAGGGAGGACGTCTTTTTGCACTGGCTTCTACACCCAGAAGAAGTTGTAGAGCTCTAGTTAAACACCAGCAAAACTGAAGGTTCTTGCTGCATTAAGCACAAACAATGTCTGCTACAAGAGTCAGTTAGGCATCTTGAAGATGTCCACTCACCCTTCTCAAAAGGCTGGCCATTAACTGCTGCCGCTTTCATCTTGAGGGCCTCCCTGGCAGATGTGTCGCAGTGTGAGCCTTTATTAGTATCCTGGTCACTATCAGCCTGGTCACTATCACCATGGCCACTGTCTCTGAGACTTGCTCGTTCTGCATCCTTAAATGTTGAGCTGCAGAATGGAACAGACAGAGAGGAGCAAAATTAAGCATAAGTTGTCATAACTTGTAAGTGAGTATCAACACACTCTGATAGGTAGAGTCTGGGAGCATAGCTGTACACGGTTTTCACATATTTTATGTGGAAATTTCATGCTTTTCTCGACTAAAATTGACAGAGTTCTATGTTATTTCACTCACCTATTTTTAAAGCATAAATGTAAAATTCAGAGTCAACATTTCTGGCTTTATATATGAAACCTGTAAGGAATATGGATGGATGGATGGATGGATGGATGGATGGATGGATGGATGGATGGATGGATGGATGGATGGATGGATGGATGGATGGATGGATGGATGGATGGATGGATGGATGGATGGATGGATGGATGGATGGATGGATGGATGGATGGATGGACACAACGTTTAGAAAACATGAAAGAGCATAAAGTTGGAAATGCGGTACATACGGAAACACCAATATTTTTTTCAAACATTTTCTGAACTTAGCCAGATCTGAAACATACTGAAATTCCACACTTGTGGAACCCCTGTGAATATTGCTCTTACCTTTGAACAAATGGCTGCCTGCTGCCAGAATAATTGGGCTCTGATGAGAAATTTTCAGTCTGGAAGGTGAAAAGGCAAAATGTTAATGTGCATTCAACATTTAAGATTTTTTTTTTTAACAATAAGCTCTCTCTCTCACACACACACACACACACATACAATACCATGGCATAAATCAAGCAGGGGCACATCCATAACTTTGAAAAGAGTGTCCATGTGGTGGCAATTGAAAAAATATATTATTTTTATTATTTCTTTGTACTTATTTGCCTATTCATTTTTTGACAATCCTTGGCTGGAGCACAAAAAAATCAAGGGTTTTACAATAATTTTGCTATACATGCCATGGAGGGAAAGGATGACAGGAATGATATAACAGACACAAAAAACATGTGACAAAGTTTAGTAAATTAAATAAATACTCCAAATTACTGAATTTTGTCAGTGAACTGCAAGATGTATGCTCTGTTGAAATACTCCAAAACATTCATGGAAAATAAGATTACTTCACTGGGGGTGGCAGCATATTTACAAGTTTGTCCTCTAGGTCCCCCTTTTTGCTGTCACTAAAAATACAATTTAACATTGTTCAAGAATTTTTCAAGAAATCCATTTATGATATCACTAAACAAACTCAGAAACAAGCCGGGGAGAGTTGCTGAGGAACAGCAAATTTCCATTGTGAAGATATATATTTTCCTTGGCAAGGCAAAGAGTTCAGCATTTGCCACTGTCATCAGGAGCCTTCCCCCTCTCTTCTCAAAGTAGTGTGTTTGTGTTGATCACACCCACATACCCTAGTGACTGGTGACAGTGCCAAGCCTTGTCATCTGTGTTATAATCTCCGAATGAGACTGTCCTGAATATTTACATCGTTTACATCAGATAATTCTGCAGTGCTAAAAAGCCCTACAAGCCCATGCTGTCAAATTAGCATGTTAGCTGGCTCGGGTGTTCAAACCCTGCCATCTCTACAAGGCAAGGCTGGAACTTATTAATGGCACCACTGTGCCAATCCTGGATGTGGATGGGTGGATCTGGCCCACATTTCCAAGGGGGGGCAAAAAATGTGATTGTAAGGTTATGCTGTGTGCATCTCTCTGTGTCTGCTGCACATCGGTTTGGTAATGTGATCGGACAAGCTGCTCAAACACCTGTCCAATCCCACATTTCAGGCGGGTTTTTGTTTTCGCTCTCTATAGCAGCGATTCTGGCAGGGTTGCAGCGGCCTTGCTCAAGACTCACACTGTTTGCATGTCTAACCGCGAGGACTCTCAAATTACGGAGACCAACTGTGCCATTCTGCAGGAAAAGACTTAAAATGGAGCAATTTGAAAATGATTCTCAAATACAGAGAGAGAAAGGGAAAATGAAAAAAAACTCTCTTTTGTACAAAGCCTTTTAAAATGCATGAATACGGTTCGACAGGAGGTTGCCATATCATGCTTTGCATGCGGAGAGTATAAGTTAAGTCTCAAAACAGGGAAAAGAAGGAAAATCCATGTAATGATGTCTGCTCTGTGTGCCAGTTTCCTCCTTTTCATACACTTTTGTCCAGTTTGTAAGGCAAAGCAGTAGGTGCAGATAAGAGAATAATAGTAAATGAATAAAATGAAGAATCCTGCTTACCTGTATCACTGACATCCTATTCGCTTGAGTGTCTGTGTTCAGCCCAGCAAAACTGGAGTGGCACCCCGACCTGGGCACAGTGAGGCTGTTTGGGGTGGTTTTCAGGTACATGACCTCTGACCTGGGCAGTGTGAGCGGCAGCGGGCTCTGGTAGTCGAAGCATATGGGTGAGGTGATCAGAGATGGGCTACTGACAACGTTCATCCGGCTCGCAGAATCCCTCTCCTCCATCTCACTCTGCACCAACATGATGTCACTCTTGTTGATCCGTTTCTTTTTTCCCTTCCCCACCGGAGGATTGGAGTACTCAGCCATGCGGCAGTTATAATTCCCAGCATCCTTATCTTGATGCTTGGACTTGACAGCGATGGCAGTCATGACGGCCAGGAGCATGACAGAGATAATGCAGAGGGTAACTATGAGGGGCAGGGACACGTCCCAGTGCTGCTGTTCCCCACTCGCGCTGGAACCCCCTCCTGTCGTCGTTTCCGTATTCGCCTTAATGATCAGCTTAGCCACAGCAGATAAGGGGGGTTTGCCATGGTCAGTTACTCTCACCACCAGCTCAACCACAGGGGCAATCTCCTCCCAGAGAGCATGGGCAGTTCTGACCTCTCCTCCCACTGGGTCTATCTCAAACAGGTGGTCGTCGTTTCCCTCTGTGATCTCATAGGTTAAGTGCCCACTTTCTCCATGGTCATGGTCCACTGCTTTTACTGTAGCAATAATGTACCCAATTCCCACGTTTCTAGGTACTGGGATCTCAGCCGTATCATTCTGCAGCAGCGGTAAAATAATAACTGGAAGATTGTCATTCACATCAAGGACATTGACCCTGACTGTAGAAGTGCTCTCCATGTGAGGAGAGCCGCTGTCTTTTGCTTGAACCTTGAACTCAAAGGATTTTGTCTGCTCGTAGTTGAAGGAGCGAGAGGCGTAGATTGCTCCGTTTGTGGGATTAACAGACACGTATGTGTAGACCGATACATCTCCAATGTGGGATGGCAGTATGGAGTATGAAACAGTTCCATTACGACCTACATCTGGATCATGTGCCACGACGGAGCCCAAGTACTCTCCCGGGATGTTGTTCTCAGGCACCTGCAGCACGTAGAGTGTCTTTGTGAAGCGCGGTGCATTGTCGTTCTCATCTAAGATTTTCACAGTGAATGACCTGGTGTTGTTCAAAGATGGGTTCCCGTTGTCTCTTGCAACAATTGTGACATTATATTCATCTTTCGTTTCTCTGTCCAGAGGTCTGTCTGTAAGCAGAGTGTAGAAATTATCGTTGTTTTCCTGAAGTCTGAAGGGGACATTTCCAAGAACCCGGCACTGGAGTTGGCCATTACGCCCTGAGTCTTTATCAGTCACTCTGACCAGTGCTATTACAGACTCTGGAGGAGCTGCTTCACTGATTGCTCCCTGCCGAACAGAGACAAAACTTATTATTGGCAGGTTATCATTTTTGTCAAGCACTTTCACAGTAATTTTACAATGTCCTGGTATCGGATTGGGCCCCAGATCCTTTGCCTGCACATCAAACTCTATGATTGGATTCTCCTCAAAGTCAATCTCTCCCTGGACCTTAATGACGCCAGTGTTTGGGTCTATTGAGAACAAATCTTGTATTCGCTCAGATGCATATCCAGTGAAGGAATAGACCACCTGCCCGTTGCTTCCCTCATCCTGGTCAGTGGCGTTCAGATCTATAAGTATTTTTCCAGGGGGAGAATTCTCAGGAATCTCTAGCACATAGGAAGATTTTTCAAAAACAGGGCTATTGTCATTTGAATCAGTCACTCTGACATTGATTTGCATGGAGCCCGATCTCGGATACTCCCCACCATCGATTGCAGTAAGAAGAAGAGTGTGATGACTCTGATCCTCCCTATCGAGGGGTCTCTGAACCACCAGTTCTGGGTATATAGTCCCATCACCCCTCACTTTTAAATCCAAAGAAAAGGTATTGTAGTCATCTCTTGTAACCTGATAGGTCTTTATCCCATTTTCCCCAGAATCTGAGTCATGTGCAATAGTGAGGGGGAAGCGTGTCCCAGCAGCTGCATTCTCAGAAATATCAATATTCACATGATCTGAGGGGAAACTGGGGGAGTTGTCATTGATGTCCTGTATATCAATCTTGATCATGCAAATTTCCTTGTCATTGGCGAACACCTCCATAGAGAGCTGGCACTTGGGGTTGCGCCTACATAGCGTCTCTCTGTCAATCCTTTGTTTGGTGAAGATTAGTCCACTCTCGGGGTCAACATCCACCAGATGCGGGGCTGAATTCTCCAGAACCCTGAAGTTGGATTTCTTCCCTCTCTCTACAGTCCCATATCCGCCGTCTTTTGCTATGTTGCCTATAACAGTTCCAGGTCCCTGCTCCTCCGGGACGGAATAATTGAGGTTTTTTAACGTGAGGGCTTTCACCCACAGCAAAAGGAAAACGGGTGCAGAGAGACGCATCCCTTCTAAGTGGATATGCAGCAGTGGTAGACTGAAAAAAAAAACTGGTTGACTTTCAACCTGTTGATTAGGAGAAAAAAAAGAAAGACAGAAAAAACCTAGTGCTCTAACCCGCACCGGGCACGGCTTTCACGCTGATCTCACACTAATTAGGTATTAAACCGATCCCTGAACCGTGCTCTCCCTTTTTAATTTGGATCTTGACCTTTTTTTTGGATGCGGTGTAGCTGGGACGAACTCTTTCTGTAAACAAAGATGACCGCTCGACGACACCTGATGTATGAATTAAATATCAAATTCGGCACCACTACAAGAGAGATGCTTTGTTTCTCTTTGTTTTTTTTTTTCTCCCCCAAACGTAATGTGTGTGTGCGTGCGTGCGTGCGTGCGTGTGTGTGTGTATGTGTGTGTAGGGGGACTTGATGAATAATCGATGACTATAAAGTATTCATATTCCCAACCGCATCCAAGGTTAAAGCGTTTAAATCTCGTGGTTGAAGGTTAGAGCGCGGCTCGCAAAAGCGCATTGCCCTCATGCGACATCTACACCTAGGCTACTGCGAAACACTGACATGGCCATTCAAAATGCAGCATTTGCCATTCACGTCGCATGTTACTTTCCCCCTTTCTCCTGTGCGGCACACTGTTGCACATACGCGTTCGCTCCGCGTCGCCCATACACAGTCTGCTCACAAAGTGGAATAAAAAATAAAACAAGCAGGATGCAGAGCTGAGAAATACTCCAGTTCCAACCTTTTGTGCTCAAGAGCGCCTGCGACTTTTGCCCGATGATTGTCCTATAATCAGTCCAGTAATCCCATAATCCAGTCCAATTGGACCCGGTGCTCTTCCATCCTTCATTCCAGACAATTCCCTTCAGCACTGACCCGTAAAACGAGCGGGAGGAAAAAATGAGCCACACAGAGGTGCTGGAAGATTTCAGATAATCAAAATTAATCGCTTCTCCTGCGCTCACAGGTTTCTCTCCTCTCCGCGTCAACTGTTGAAACCCGCTCCCCTCACTGTGTTGAGCCGATCTGACCGGAAGCCACTCGAAGCCCTCGCAACGCACTCCCGTGTGTTTCTGGGCGCATTTAACATACTTTCTGATCGTCTTCCAGCGAATGAGTGAGCAGTGACAGATCTTTGCCTTGAGGGGGGTTTCTCCGATAGGGTCTGGCAAGATCGCATGAAGAAGGGCTGTTCTAGTGCTACGTGATTCATTTACTGATGTGCGCGCAGCGAACAGCAGCATCACAGGGAGGAAACGTGCTGGAGGATGTTGCTCCTAATACGTGTCGATGTGAACCAGAGGGGATTGGAGATAGGTTTCTTGAAATGTGCCGTAGCAGGAGCAGAAAGAACTTGACAAGTGGGGACAGAGACGGTCCGTTGGTATATGTGGCCCCAGGGCAGAAATTTTGTTCGGTGAGGGGGGGGGAGTGGGGGAGTCACTTGTTGTCACAGGTCACCACAGCGTCACTATCATCTTCTTTTATGTGGTCCCTTCTTTCCAAAGTATGCAGAAGTCAATTCACATTATTTATTGAATATATACAGCAGCATACCCCACAGTATATACTTTTAAACTTTTCTGTAAACAAAGATGTTTACAGAAAACATGGTTCTTTGTCACATTAAGAACCATAAACTAAAATATACGTTTCATAAGCAAAAATAAAGTAGTACATAAATGGAATGAAAATGATACATGGCTTTCAATTTTTTTTTTTACAACTGAATCTCTGAAAAGTGTGGTGTGCACGTATTCAGAACCCCAAGTCAGTACTTTGTGGAAACAATTACATTTACAAGCTGATACACTGGGGCATGTGTTTACATGCCCCCCAAAAAATCAATCAATCATTTGAATTTTTCTCTCAGACCACAACCCGACTTCCTCCATTATTATTATTATTATTATTATTATTATTATTATTATTATTATTATTATTATTATTATTATTATTATTATTATTATTTTAGTCACATCTAGAAGAAGCACTTTGACGAAGCTTGGCAATATAACTTAGACTTAGTCAAACTGGATAAAGAGCATGACATCAGGTTTTAAGATTGTTAGTTTGACTTTATTCGTTTGACTCATGAATATGCTTTTAGCCACATTATTCCACTGTAGTTCTCGGTGTAAGCTTAGAGTTTTTTCCTGAGAGAATATGAAGCTCTGTTCCAGTCTCAAGTATTTTGGTGCTTCTAACAGTTTTTTTTTTCTCTGTACCGTCCTGCTTTTAGCACAATTCATCTGCCTATTATCTCTGAGCAGCTTTCCTATCCCTGCTCCCCACAGGATGATGATGGTTTTGTTCAGACTGATGTGCACTGATAGTTAGTCCCTCACAAATAGTTTTTTTCATGGATGTATTTTTGCTATTTTAGCATAAACGCCATTTGTGCAGCACACAACTAATACTTATACTGTCAGCAGATTGCCTCACCTTAACAGCAGGTTTCTGAGTTACCGTTGGCCTTTTGAGTGCTCTCCTGATCAATGCTTTCCTGTCAATTTAGGAAAACAACTGGTTCTTGTTAGGTTTGCAGGTTTTCCATACCTTTCTCATTTCCACAGCACTTGCAATAAAGAGTGTTAGGAGTTGACAGCAAAAAAAAAAAAAAAATGGTTAAATCATTTCTTTCTCTGACTTCTCTGACTTTGTTGTGTATTTACCATACAGTACTTCAATACAAACTGTTGAATTGAGAAGCAGAACCCAAGTATATTTTGTTGGGCTCACAATAAATAGCAGTAAAGTACAATATATGTGCCTAGAGGAATTTGCAAATAGATGCAATATGCACTAATTATATCAAAGGAACAATATGAGTTTATTAAATTAAGAGCCTTAAATCATGACTGTTGACATTGATATGAAACTGTTAGGATTTCACACTGTATCTCTATCTTATTTGTCTTTTCTTTAAAATGTCCAATATGTAAAAGGATAAATTTCATATTTGGATCACACTATGGTAAACATGGCTTCAAATGCACTCAAATCCAGAGCTTGTGAAACAATGCTACAGCTTAATTTATTCATACTTTGGGTTGACTCTGGGTGTAATTTATTTATTTATTTATCTTTTTTGGGGGGTTTGGGGAGTGACATATGGCCAACATGGTGTTAGAAATGTAAAATTAAAGCTTTCAAAATGTTTGGAGAGTAACAGAGAGTGCTGTTTTCTCAGTGTCATTGAAGCTCCTCAGGTATTCATAACTTAAGATCCTTATTAATTATTAAAAACAACAGGCTTACACCTGTCTCTTCTGTTTGTTCCTCATTTTCATCATTGCTTTTGAGAAAATTTAATCAGAAGATAAAAAGAGAAAGAGAAGGAGACAGACTGTGGATGTTTTCAGGATAATCTCTGTAAAGGACATAAGACAACTGCGTATTCCTCTGAAAGAAACAAGGCTTATTTCACAGCTCAAATATCACAGCTGTTGGTATAACCTGCCTTATGCGGCTATCACATTGCTTATCCACATCAATCTCATATCTCACACCGACAAAAAAAAAAAAGATGGACTGACATTTAGTTCACTCAGCATTTCAACAATATGACATTTGCATTTTTATTCTCACTTGACCAAATCTGGGTGATGCCGACGTGTGCGTGGGGGCGGGCGGGGGCTCCATGGTGTCGCATTCAGGTACCATATGAGAGCAATTCTGGGAGGACGCTGTGTCAACATAGGGGCAAGATTACCGTAGCCCGCTTCCTCATTTAATTTCATGTTGCTTGGGATCTAAATCAACCTTGAGTTGCTCCTCAGTTCATTTTCGATGTAGGAAATATGGCTGCTTTCCTCCTGTGGGGAGCATCAACTTTGGCTGGCCCCGGTGCAGCTTGCATAAATTGGCCGTTTCTGCAGGTATGAGATAAGGACAACAAAGGGAAACTAATTATCATTCAGTCTATGTTAAAACCTCAGGAAAGAGCCGCTATTGACAATTGTGTCTGCATTGTCACAGTCATACTATTTAATATGATCTGAACTCTAAATGAGAGGGTGGTTTATATCCATAATAAATAGGCCACATCCTGATGTGAGGCTTTGGATGCCTTGTTCATCTAAAATCCCGCTGACTTTGTCTTGAGTAACTTTCTCTAATGAGACCACAGTACTCGACCTGGTATGAAATGCAATTTATGTTGCTTTTTCCTCCTCCTGTTTTAACTGCAAGAACAACAGTGTGCATCAGGTGTTCTGTGGCAAATTGATTTTTACGTGAAAGCACATTATTCCAAAGGCATAAAAAAAACCATACCTGTTGTAATTCCGGGTGGAAATAACAAACAGTGGCCATGCTCTGTTTAAGCACACTTGTAATATTTTGCCATCTCTCTCATGTGATTCACTTACCACTTGGCGCAAGCATGATTAAAGGTGAGATTAAATTGTTTATCATTACCTTTTTTTTTTTTTCTGCTCCCGTCTCTAGTTGCGCCACACTTTGAGCAGCACACAGGAATACTGATGGTGGGGGAGCAGGAATAATGATTAGGACAAGCCACTGAATCTTGCTGCAGAGTAAATGAGCATGAGAAACAAGTTTTAATGGAGCATTTGGCAAAACAATCAGTTACTCCCTAAAATAAAGGAGTGATTATGGAGGAAAAAGCAACTTTATTATTTATGTGGAAAATATTAAAGTTGCATATGCAGAGTGTCTTACAAAAACATTTAAAGCTGTTTGTGTGTACGCATTTTGTTCATTTAAGACAACAAACAAACTGTCATTTATTTATTTTATAACATTTTAAATACTAGAGCCATCATAATTAGTAACATTTTCTTAAAATGAGGGTTTCCAAATTATTTTTCAAAACATATAAATCGAGAAGCACGTTTTCATTGAGTAATCTTATTTAGACATCCCTTAAGAAAGTCAGTGCAACCAATTACCTTTAGGAGTCATAGAGTGCACCTGTGTTATATAAATGCAACTGTTTTGTGAATTTGTAGATGGTTTGTAACTCTGGAGGAGCTACAAAGAGCTGAGGTGTGACAATCTAAACACATGAATTAAATATTTATTTTGAATTTATAGACAACAAATTTGTACAACCAGAAGAAACAAGCATCATGCTGTTGTTAAATTATTGAAAAACAACCATCTGTTACGTTCCAGAACTGAGATAACACAATGTAAAAAAGCAAAGTAGAATTAGAAGTGGTCCATTTCCAGTTTAGAAAGGAGTAAGGGTAAGCAAATGATTAATTGATCTAACTTATACTTCAACACATAAATCAACCTTGTTTTTCTTGTTGACAGGACCGTTGTTATTTATTCATCTCTGAAATATGATCTATGAAAAAATGGGAAGAAGAAGGCAATTGTTGAAAGAAAGCCAAAAAAGTTCTGTTTGTCACAAGCCATTTAGTGTAATATGCAATGCTGGAATATGTAAAATAAGGTGATCTGGTCAGATGAGACCAAAATTAGTTTTTTGGTCTATGTGAGAAATACTTTGCATTTCAGAAAATTAACACAACGCACCATTCACATTGCAAAACATGGTGGTGGCAGCATTATACTATGGGTATCTTGCTACATTCAGCAAAGACACAGAATTGGTCAGAGTTGATGAGAAAATGGATTGAGCTAACTGCAGAGAAACTCTGGGAAAAGACGTGTGAAAGGCTTCACAAAACGTGACACTGCAGTGGGCAGAGGTTTACCTTCCAACAGAGTGAGCAGAGGATTGTCTGAACTCTGAAGTTAACTAGTTTTCAAAGAAAAACGGTCAGAAGCTTCAGTCTCTGGATGTGATAACTATTAGAAACAGACCCCAGACTTGAATCGGTGGCATCAACTGCAATATGGGTGCGGGTGAGAGTGGAGAGGGAGAATGGAGTGGATAAAAATACATCCAACACTTATTGCAGACTATTTATTGACTAAATGTAAATTTAAATGCTATTTAGGTTCACTGGATTTTATTGCATAGTGTTAAAGTTAACAGAAATGAATATGTATTTTTTCAGATTATGATTTTTTTTTTCTTTGCAAAAACCATTTGCCATATTTCTCACACTTATTGCGTTCTCCACTTATTTTATCTTGCATAGCGGTGATAGTTTAATGATTTCTCTTGCAAGATTCCCATAAAACACAGAGAGGTTTGTGATTGTAATGCTGCAGCAAATAAAATTGCTGTATATTATTGCAAAGCACTGCAACACCTTAATGTTACATTCTGTCTAAATCACTAAAATGTAAGTTCTATATTGATAATGAAGATTTTCGTGATGCAATAGTAATCCGTATTTCTCTATAATCCCTCTGTCATGACTCCTCAGAAAGGTATGAGTCTTAAAGGGACAGCTGATTTAATTCATCCCCCCAAAACCCATTTTTTCTATACTTGCAAGAAGCCATGCAGAAAATTTTAATTTAATGTGTCAAGGTTTTGGAGAAGTGAACCTGTGAAATGTCTGCCCCTCATCAGCTGTGACAATGCAACACGGTTACAGAAACATGAATTTAGGAATACTTTCAAAGTGACTTAGAATATAGTTTGTTATGGTTTGTAACATAATGCTTTCAATGCTTCCTTTGTGTCAGAGTGGCCACTGTGATCTGAACTACCCCAGGTTGAGGCTAGGAAATATTTGAAAGAGGCTGTTGAAAAGATCATATTTCTGTTTGATGTTTGTGGTGAACACTTTGTTCTCTTCCCTGGCAACAAATCCACAGAAAAGGACAAAATGAAGAATGTACAGATCCTACTAACAAGTGCCTTTGCCTGAAATGTAGCAGCCTATTGTTTATCTCAGTAAGTGAATTGTTTCATTTGTTCACCACCTCGGAGCAGCACATATTGCTGTGGTGGATGGCGGTCATTTAATTCAAATGGCTGACTCCAGTGAGGTTTGAATCCTGAGTCCAATCTGTGGTAGGAGTGAAGCAGAAAAACACTCTTTCTTAAAAGTTCAGAGACTTTGTTGGTCTCGTTTAGTGTAGTTCTGGCATTTGTTTATGCCAAATGAATGCAACTGGTTTGGAAAAAGTTTTTAGCGTTTCCTTTCTCCAATCCATCCTTCCCAGTCGCCACCCTTCCTATCACACGTCCTTCTTTCCTTCCTCACTATCTTTCATGCATTCTTTCCTTCATGTGATCTAACTTTTTCTCTTTGTGTCCTTCTCATGTCTTTTGTTCTTATTTTATATCTTTATAGAATATAAACATCACCACATGTCAATCTGTTGTTTTTGCAGGTTCTTTATGTAAACTCTGGGCACAACATGTGCCATATATTACAATTAAAATTTTGATTGTTTTGTTTTTTACTTGGCAAAAAAGACTGGTAACTCTATTATTGGCACTATTTAAAAGAATGAAACTTTACATGAAAATGTGAAGGAGTTTAGTCAAACTCAGCAAATATTTATATATACGCTCATGTTTAACATTTATGTACCAATACCCTCTTAATGGATTTTCCTCTTATTGTAACAGAACATGTAATTCAGGAAGCTCCAGATTTCTGTCAGACTATCTATGCTCTTCCATATTAATCTTCTATAATGCAGTTTCAAAGGAGACAGGGTTCTGACACTGTTGTGCTGGGTGGCATGTTGCTTCATTAAGATGAACATGGGAGCTGTTGTTTATTTTTAGTCGATCCCACACACAACACCCTGCTGTTATAATTCGCGAGCATACCAAATGTGCATTAATCTGTAGCTGAAAATAGAGCCCAAGAAATGCCCTATTTACCAACAAGTCCTCCAACCTAGGCATCAAATAGGTCGTTTGTAACGGCTTGCTGATCACACTAATGAAAGAATAGCAGCTGTTTAACACATGAAGCTAATAAACATGGTGGCATTTGGTTATTTAAGAACTGTGCAATGGTTGCAGGGTTTTTTTTTAGGAGTTACTGTGTTTTCTATACATTTAACAAAACATTTAAAAGTAGTTAACATCAACTAGTTTTCAAATGCAGTTTATCTTTTGTTACACATATGATACATTTACTTGACACAGAAGGCTTCTGTGCAAAGTATAAACATTGTTGAGGGAAGTAGAGGTCTCAGAAATGCTTGCTTCAAACTGCATATGTTTGACTTCACAAGGTTAAAGGAATAACTTATTATTTATTTGTTGTGGTTGTGTTAGGAGTTTATGAGCAATAAATATCTTAATCGAAACTTTGTTTTGGTTTTTAAACAACAATTAGCGCATGACGAAGAGCATAGTAGACATCTGCAACGGTAAACAACTCCTGTCTCAAAAATGTTACACAGGTTTATGGGAAAGTTCTTAAATGACTATTTTATTTGCATTACAATGTATTTTACATGAGAGAATATTATAATATGGTCCCAACATTTAACGTCATTTTTTTGCTTGAATTAGCATGACCTGATGTAAACAACTGGTAAAAACAAAAAAATAAGCTAAAGTGAATAATCTGCATTTCATCACCTATAACTAAATGCACAGTTTGTCTAAATGCAGAACATGAAAACTAATTTTAAAAATATGTTTTTAATTCATTTTAAAACCCAAACACTTCCTGAGTACTGTTGTCCTGTTTGAATGTTACGGAGTCTGTCACTTGCAAAATCAACATAAATATTTATATTTTTGATCATTTCTAAAATTACGTAAATAATCCAAATTAGACTGAAACAGGCAGATCTTAACCTTTCACACTACTGTCCATTAGCCGTCCATTTCTGTGGGCTGACAATTGCTATGTCGCTCTGTCAAATGAACCTAAATAGAAGAGCTGCTTCGCTGCCTGTGTGTGCAACAAAAGCAGCCTAACACAGCTCACAAACCTTGTTATCATGATACATGTCGAATAAATTGTTTTTGTTACAGACCAGATGTGGATTTGCATATAAATGCAAATCCTCAAGGGTCAATGTTCCAGCTCTCCAATATTTCAGTTCTGAGTCAGAACTCCGGATTCGAGCATCACTCTCCAGAGAGTAGGGGTTAAAGGGCAGATGTTTTTGCATCGCATTTTTTTTTAGTAAATGCTTAGGAGGTTTAAAAGTTCAGACAAACCTCTGCAAAATTATCAAAATTTGCACTTTTGTTTGGAAGTTTATTTGATTTCTCATTGAAGTCAGCTCAGGTTTACTTGGTGGTCGGTTATGTGTGTTTAAAAAAATCACAGACTAATCTACATGATGGGAGTAAGGAGTTAAAAAAGTGTTTGTGTGTGCAGAAAGGTCCTTTCTAAAGGATTTATGCAAATGTGCACCTCACGAATTACCTGCTCATCAATCAGTCTGGAAAACAAGCGGTGCATGGATTTCAGCACAGAAGCAATGTGAAACTAATGAACATTTCTGAACAGTTCACATCAAACATTTAAGGCTGAGTCATGAATATCATTATGAGAACGAAGAAAACAACTACATGACCTTAAGTGGGTTGACTGACAGCTCACGAGTTTCTGCAGCTGCAATAACTAAGCTGAAGTCTGAACATTTAATTTTGTTAACAGGTCTGTGTCTTATAGACATTTCAGAAACGTTCCTGCCGACTGCAGAAAGAGCCAAAATGTCAGTCCGTCAGACATATTGAATGGGTATTATTAGTCTGAACCTGGGTAGGCTTTTTTATTTTTTTTTCCTTCATGCTGCTTAGATCTTATCAAGCTGCACATTACTTTAACAGTCTATTATAATAAACTCAATCATTTCCTTCAATTTCTAAAGAAAAATAAAAAATAATAAAAAAATTAAAGCCCAGACAGTAATAGAGCGTATACTTTAGGACTAACTAAACACTCATACATTATCCGCAAATCTATACTGTTTACCATTTAATCAAAAACATTTTGTTAAGGAATCTGGTACTGTATAACAAATTAGACCCTTAATTGTAAAAAGCCCAAGCTACAAAGTCTACAGTATTGCAGGCATAAGGAAGAATTACTCCACTACTAAAGATGCATTGATTATTCATCCCAGTAACGACCTCACGTCTTAAGTTGTTAGAACTCAGCATTCTAACGTCTACCATGTAACTTAAGAGACTCCAGGAACAATTCACTGCTTAAATTCTCAGAACAAGCTCACAACACATGCTTGTAGTCTTAGATGATCAAACGGAAAATTATTGATTTTTTCCGTTTTATTGTGTATGTGGAGTTTTGAGTCAGGCTTCCAGCGAAACTTGGCAGCTCCGCTGAGAGGCTGGTTTCTTACTGACAAGTTGTTGTAATGCCAAAACATGCTCAACGTTTTGGGCTAAATACAAGGTCTACATTTAAGACTGCTGTGTGCAAAATTGAAAAAAGGGGATAACCTAGGAGTGAACAGATCAATGTTTTTTTTTTTTTCTCTGTACCTATATTTCTAATAGAGCTCTTGGCATTGAATTCAAATGGAGCAATATAGAAATAAAATCAAAACATAGTCCAAAAACTCTAAACATTGCCCATAAATAATGCTCTGTGTTGGTACAGAGACTATGACAAAGAGGTGCAAAAATGGCATAGAAAGCAAAAATGAAAGAACTGAAATCTGACTGTATTTAGAAAGGAGCCCTCCCCTCTGTTTGTGCAAATTTATTTTCTAATTAATGGCCAAAAATAGATTTCTAATAACCAAGTTATTACACAAGATGCAGGTTTCATGAAGTGCTCTCCCAGGAGCTGCACAATCATTTTTATTTATTTATTTTTTCAAAACACATTGATGGCACTGGTTACAGACACAATTTTAAGCTTATCAATGTTGAACAGAGCGCGGTTGAGGCCATAAATCAGAAGGGCAAAGAACATAATTTACCATTAACCAGCCACCAACAACTGCTGCTTGCAGGATTTCTGACGGAGGAGTCCTGAAAATCAACAGGAGAGTTGTCCAAGAGCCAAGAAAGACCTGAAATTAGAAAGAAATGTTTTTTTCTGCTCATGCTGAAAAAAAAAAAGCACAAGCAGAGACGTAAATCTGTCAAGGAAGAGAATTTGTGGTAGCGCTGTGAGCAAATGTTGTCTACTGTGTATTTAAAAAAATAAATAAATAAATATTCTATTGATTAAATAGTGCCAGAAACACTTTAATTAACAAATAGTTGATATTTGTTCATCACTTTATATACTTATGTTTTAATTTTACGAATTTTCACTTGTTTTAGACCTGAATGAAATATGGGTAGAATGAGTCAAAACCTCAAACTACACATTTACAGTTTAAGTAAACACCGGCAGTATGATACTGAATGTGCATTTTAATCTTGCGACCAAAATAAATCAAACCGAATTGAAAAAGCGTGTATTAGCTCCTTCAGTTTTCTGCAGAACATTTCAATAAACCAGCCAAGTGCAGGTACAAGGTATTATGAGAAACGTGTTTTTATAGAAAAACACGGATGCGCTCACTGCTTATTTTTCACACAGTATATTTTAAAATGGGCTCTAACATACATTGCAGCTCTGGGGAACATTGGTGAAATTAAAGACTTTGATCAAAACACTGACTGAACAACACACTCTGCCAGCACTACATAAAATCTAACTGAGATAAAGGTCATCACCAAGGAGCCAATGGGTAGCTAGAAAAAGATAAATGAGCACATCTGCATGTGATGCCTTGTCTGACATGATTTAATCACATCATAGAATCTGAACCACTATTTATAGTACCAGATTATTTTTAAAGGCACTAGCAATTTCCAGTGTTTATTGGCTCCGGCGCCTTGCATAAACATATTTTACCTACTTCATGGAAATATTTTATTTTTTTCTCATTTGTTTATATGATCATTTATTGTAAGTACATGCATTCTCTTTCTTTAAAAAAATAACCACTTTAACAACACTGCTTGTTGACTTCTTTACACAACTTCAAAAGTTTACTTACTTTAAAGGGAAACACTTCAGAATAAAGAACGGTATTTAAAAATCACCCATTATGTCGTTTTTACTGCATGTGGAACAACACAATCCAATCTGGGCTTTACAGTGTCAGAATGGTTAGTAGAGATGGTCTAGTGCAGTTGTTTTGAGTTCTGATCCGATCCTAGTCCCTGAAATATCTGCTGATTCCAAAAAATGATTTGAACCAGAATACTTTTGCTAAACATTTAGTGTTGTTTTTGATGACAGAGTTGCATAAAGCAAAAATGATTAAGTAATGCAGGCACTGTCAGCTGTACAGCTGCATATTGTGTGCATATTTTCAGTCTTATCAATAACAACACGACTGAGAAAAATCTGAAAAGATAGCAAAGCAGAAATGGCCTGTGGAGGATGGGCACAATGGACATTATTTGGTTTCAATGATAGTTTAAAAGTAGTTTATTGTTCTTTGCGTTGGAATTTCCTGGGTGTAAAACTTTATTACAAGCATCTTAAAACGTAAATATATGAGACAATTATTATTTCACTAAAGACAAATCAAAAACATCATGGCTGACATCACTGTTACTACCTGCAGTGATAGTCTCTTTCAGCATTTTCAGCATTGTAAAGTTTCTCTAGCTTGAGCCAAAGTCCTCCAACAGTATACTTGCCTTCCAGAGCTCACGAGTATTTATTTCATGGCTAGAAACTATAATGTATGTTGTATCTATATACCATTGATGGGGAGATAGATAGGCCTTGAAATGGCCAATTAAAAATTTCCTTACTTTTTGTTCATATGCATTCGACTGATCAAAGGCCCAAGCAGAGAGCCAGTCACAGCAGCCTCTGTGCATTCTAATTTACACACATTAGTCTGTAATTTGGCCCGGATGGTCTGAGTGTGCAAGGATCTTTCTGTAAGCAGGTGTCTTAAAGGGATATTTCAGGATTTTGGAATTGGAGTTGTTTTAAAACGACAAAGTCCACTTTGGTTGGACCCTCGATATCGGGCTGACTAATTAAGTTTAGTTTCCAGGTTCTGGAAACTTACTCTGAAGTTGCACTAAATGAGGATCGTGAGAGTTATCCACCACAGAGACGATTTTATCTGCCGTTATTAAACACCGTGACTCTAAATTACCTTTTATTACTACACAGAATGAAATCAACTTTAGAAATAAATTATCCCTTAGTATTTGTTTAAGCATTAAGCCAAATGGTCCAGTTGAGTGTTTTGACTTTGTTTACTTCAGGGTCACTCACCTGAAGGTAATTTAGATTTAAACTCGCAATTAGCCATAATCTGCAGAAGGCACATTACATTCTTGTTGGAGAAAAAAGCAACAACCTTGAAGCAAAAAAATTTTAATCTTTATGTGGTGCGCCAACGATGAGTTTAACACCATGAATAGACAAACTCCTGTCATTTCTATTTATAAATGGCTCTGAACATAAAAAGAGATTTGAATGCAGTTGAAATTTTACAAATTCAAAAGCTTCTTGAAATGGTAATCTAGAACAGTGTCATAGAGAGACAAGAAATGTTCATGTAAAACATGTGGAGTAGTTATATATATAAGTAGGCTTTATTCAGCAGAAAATAACTTTCTGTTTCAAATTCACAGCCTAGTCCAAAACATAAAAGAGACACAGAACAAACATTATAATTTTTTGAAGATTATCTTGAATTGTATATTTTTGTTTGATGCTCAGCTGAACTACCAAATGTACGTATATCCCCAAGGAATTTATTTTCTGCCTATTTTTATCTTTTTTTTTTTTTTACCCCATTTGAAAGGAGAGGTTTCTAAGCGTTGCTGGAGACGATTATGGAGAGCTTATGCGGCTCCATAACTAAAAGACAGAGATGTTTTTCGTGTCCAGAGAAAAAAACATATTAGACATTTCAATCATTCAAATCTTTAAATTGAAAAGATAAAGGATGCTCCATTGAGTATTTTTGGGACATGTTATGAAAATTTAAAATATAAAAGGCCAATATCAATTCCCAAACGAATTAAAATCAGTGCAATGTGGTTATAGATTTCTTTAAATTGCAGTAAAATAGGACTCTGCATCATTAATATTACATGTTCTATATTACTGTTTTGATTGTGTCCCATTTCACTTACTCACCAGTGACTTGCTGGAAGCTTTAATCTCTTTTAGGAAGATGTCAATACGAGATTCTTAAAATATAATGAATATAATAAAAATAGTCTTAAAACAAAAATACACAACAGATTTTTTTCAGTGAAAACATAGAAGCAGCATTTTTTTTCCTGCTGCTGATACAATATTCTAACATATTCATATAAATAATATTTGTTTATTTATTTTAGCTTTGACTTATACAAGCAGTTATAAAAAAAAATAATACATTTAGTTGTAGCCTTCAGATGCCTAATGTGCAGATTTTCAGCTCATTACACAAAAAAACAGATTTGAATGTAACAATTGTTTTAGGACAGATCTAAATTGAGTTCAAATAAAAATAAGTAATAGTTTACGTATTACTCAGAGTCTGATGTTTTCATGCCTTTATTTCTGTTAATTGCAATGCTTTTCTGCTGACAGGTAACAAAAACACAACATTTAGAATCAGAATATCACAGCAGACCATTACAAAACGCCAATAACAAAATGTTAGCTCAGTGAAAAGTCTGCTGCGTACCACATTCAAAGCTGATGTTATGAAAAGGTTCTTTTTACACATTTTTCTAACAAGGAAGTAATTCAGACACAACATACAGAAATGAAATATCTCACATTAACTAAATGTAGAAATATAAACTGTCATGCTGATTGTAAAAGACGATGTCTGAAAGTTTTGGATGCTTTACTGCAGCAGGACCGCCTCCATCATAGAAACATTACAATACACATGACTGTTATTGCTTTGTGCTAGAGACAAACTTTCCTCAGAACATTGTCAGAGATTAGTAGACGCAGAACTTATTTCAAACAGAAGTTGGAGGACCAGACAGTACAGTGTCCTTTCTGTTGAAGACTTTTTCGTTTTGTTTTGTTTTTGAGAAAAATTACGTTGATATCTGCTCTGTAAGCACAATTTATTTTTCAGCATATAAAGGATCAGAATTAGACAGTACAATGTGAAAATGTCGTAATAAATAACTGAAGATGAATGTCTCTTTATTTTCCCAACATAAAATGTCTTGCGAAAACTAATGGGAATAAATTTAATAACCTTTGTGGAGAAAAAAAGAATAAAAAAAAAAAAAAAAGAGAAAAAATGTTAGTAGGGCTAAAAGGACAGACAAGGTATTGTGAATTATTTCAGAACATCCACAGTATGTGTGTTATTGAGCTTGCAATAATATAATAATAAAAACCTTAAACGTTCCCTTTAAAAATCCAAAGTTCATGAATTTCCTGAGTCCGGTTGGTCTTTTCACTTAATTCTTGGAAAAAAAACAACCAATAAGTCCACTTTGTAGCAAACATTTTAATTGATGGCTAGCTCTACTTTGAGGTGAGTGATACTCTCAATAACACTTAAGTGACACAAATGCTAATTTATTACTCCCTTCTTGAACTCTGAGCTCAGCAAATAAGTCACTTTGATTCCCTTTTCAAAGGATCCACTCATTATTAAGACAGACCACGTGTGCCACTTTGTTTTTTAGCTCTCCCGGCTAAATTATCATCGAGTTGAATATAGCCCACAGTCTCACCAAGGCCGTGCCAGCTGCCTCGTCTTCCTCTTTGCTCAAGTGTCCCACATACGGTGTAAGAGAATTGCTGGTTACAGTGCTCTTAGGACCGGCAGAGAAGCAGCAGGTTAGAAAAAAACACCTCCCGGGAGAAATGATTCAAGCTATTGGAGAGCCAGAGAGGCGAATAAAGTGAACGCAATTTCAAAGGGGAAATAAATGGAGGTCATGGTGTTTTGATGTTCCTGTACTGGTCACAAAAATAACTCGGCTGATGATGGAATCAATCACACCTTTGTGGCGGTGAATATTAATGAAGACGCGTTAGCTGTTGTTCTTTTTCTTTTTTCTTTTTTTCCTTCTTAGCATTTTTAGTAAACAGTGTTATCATGGAGCTTTGCCATCCCCAGCTCCTCGCAGGCTCAAGTGAGAGTTTTCAGCAGCAGCAGCACAGTGTGATACCGGCTGAATCGAGGAATATTATTTGAAATGTGATGGGTGGTGGTTGTTTTTTTTCTTCTACTCCTTCTGCTGTTCTTTTTCTTGTGTTTTTGTTGTGACAAGTGAGTGCAAGGTCAAAACGGAGTTTATCCTCTGATATCACCTGCCAGTCCAGACAAGAGAAACGCTCACTGAAGGTGACACTGCTTTGGTGTCTGCACTCAACATGCCACAGCATCTTTCATTTCCTGCACGCCAGAAATTTACAACTCATGCTTTGACAGGAGGAGTAAACATCTCTAATATGACCCAGACGGTGGTGCTCCTGTACTCTAAAGTAAACCTGCTCCAACCTGCATGATCTTTCAGAAATCCAATGAAAACAAAAACAAACAAAAAAAAAAGCCAGATTTCAGATTTTGTCTAGGAACCAAGTTTACACATCTTTAGACCAAAATGTTTGCCCATACTTCTTTGACAAATAGCTGTATCTCAATTCACATTGGACGGAGAATTACGTGAACATCTGTTATCAAGTCTTGCCACAAATCTCCATTTGGTTTTCATTTAATCTATTTACATATATTTTATATTTATTCATATTCTGTATTTTTAAATTAGGTAAATTTTTGTATATATACATTTTATGTGCACTTCTTCTTTTTAATGTACATGTCTGCACTGGAAAAAGGACTTTTAATTTCGTTGTACACTTGTATAATGATAATAAAATGCATTCTATTCTATTCCATTCTATCTATGGCTGTTTGTATTTAGTAGCAATTTATGTCTGCTTATGCAGATGCAGACAAAGCCTTCTGTATGTCTTTCATATATTTTAGTTTGTCATCATGGAGCTTGTAGTGTACATCAAAATGGACAAACGAAGCAATATCACTGGTAATTGTGGGGGCAGTGTGCCTCACATACACTCAACAAAAGGAACAAAGAGGAAAAATCTGATCAAATTTGCTCTAGCAGGCACTCAGAAATATTGAAAGTGTCATTCATCATTGGTTTTGTGCATCGGTGTGATCAGGGAGAAAACTTTCCAAACTAAATGTTGTGATATATTGAATGGCACCACAGACCACGTCAATCTATCGTGGTGTATTTTTTTTTTATCTATTTCTGAGAATGTAAAGCATCAGGATTTTCTCTACTGTTGCCATGTTTGGTGTGTTCAGAAACGATTGAATTCAGAGGTTTACTCAGAACTGCGCTCTGGTGAATATATTGCCTAATAGCCATGCCAACTTAATAAACATGTTAAAAGCAGTGATGCTTGACAATAATTAAGGTGAACATGCCTGTTGATGTGTGTGTGTGAATTGAGCATACATGGCTCTTTATAGTTGACTTCCCGAAAGAAAGGGACTCTCTGCCCCATTATTTTTCAGACTTTTATTCCTAGTTGCCACCTAACACCTCTGTCCCTGCTACAGAATCACATCCCCTTAGCCTGATGCTAACTTTGCCCATCTGAGCTGTGGCTTTCCTCAGCTCCTGTAGTGCTATCATGAGCCTCTTGGCTTCCTTCATTTGCCGGGACTGTTAGTGTACAACTCTCAAAAAAATTAAAAGATCTCTTAAAATGATCAGTTTCTCTGATTTTACTTTTTATAGATGTATATTTGAGGAAAATGAACATTGTTCTATAAACTTCTGACAACATGTCTCCGAAATCCTAGAAGAAAAAGCGAAACGGTTAATATAACGAAAAAAAATGCAGTGATGTCAGACCTCAAATAAGGCAACAAAACAAGTTCATATTCATTTAGAAACAACAATGTAAATGTTTCAACTCATGAAGAGTTCAGGAATCAATACTTTTTGGAATAACGAGGAGGATTTCAATGGGATTCAGTGTCGTGGTCTCTTAATTTTTTCCAGAGCTGTGGGTGGATTGCAGAGTCTTGGTACATTTGCAGCTGTGCTAGTTTTACAATTTTTGACATAAATTGACCAGTTTATGTGTCAAATGAAATCGAACAGTGCTTCACAAGAAGCCCGACGCTTGGGAAATTGTTTTACAACATAACCCTGCTTTTAGCTTCTCTTCACCTTAATCAGACCACTTTGTTGTGCTCCTTGGACTTGACAATGCAAAGTTTGTTCACTAATGTTTTCCCCCAAACCTCCAAGGCCTTCTCGAACCGCATGTTTTAATAGTGAGATCAAATTACACACAGTTGGATTGTGTTTAGTATTCAGTTCAGTGTCAGAGAAAATGGGGGGAAATGGATGGTGCACTGTTCAGATTTTAATTTGTATAATAAAACAATTTATATATAAAAGTTTTTCAAAATTTTAAAAAAGTACACAATGGTTGTTCTGTAGTAAAGCTCAAGGGGTATACTTGCAATGTGAGCCAGAAGCCCTTAAAATCCCTTGAGCTCCCAAACCAATAATAGACTTATTTCCAGATTTATGATGTTGAAAGTAACTATGATCCTGCTGGTTTAATGAGAAGGGGAAGGCAATTTAAAGAATAGCATTCCTGTAAAAATGCAGTTCAGCGTAATCCCAAAAATATTTCCAGATTATTTCTGGGGTAGCATTTGATGTCACGGCCGAGTTGTTTAGTATGCAGTGGATCAATCATCTTCCTCAAAAAGTCATTTAAATTAACTTCTTGGACAGATATCTATCCAGCAAAGTACTCCACAGAGGCAAGACACTATCAGAAAATTAAAAAGGACAATTTTTTCTATGAAACTAAAATGAAACAAAATTGAGCAAAGCGAAGCCTCATGAACATGCAAAGATGCTTCTGACAGACTGTCTTTTTTTTAACTTAGATTTTTTTTTTCTTTTAATAAATTCAAACAATATGGTGTGCCCACCCTCTTTGCATCCTCTGTCTCTGACAACACAGCACAAGTCACAGTTTTTTTTTATGCAGCATAGCATGCCACTCATATGGCAGTCATCAAAAACATGACAGATGAATTCATTTTTTAGTGAAGCACTGTCTGAATTATCACTACTTAATAAGAACCAGGTCAAAAGCAGGGTTCATATGCAGCATACAATAAACTTGAAAAGCACAGAATTAGATTTAAGATTAAGGAAAAGAGAAATTTTAAAGATTTTTCTATTCTTTGTTTTGTGCCCTTCTTTCTGTGTAAACATCTCTTTCTACATTTCTCCACTTTGCTTATTTTCCCTTCTGTCACTTTCTTTCTTTTCTCCTCTCTGTCCTCTCTTTGTTTTTTGTTTTTCCTCCCCTTCTTTAAATTAACTTTCCTTATTTCCTGTTGCCTTCTCTCCTACCATTTTTATTTCTTTCTCTCCTACTTTTTTGTTTCCTTCCATTCTTCCTTCTTTACGTCATTCCTTTCATGCTTCTTTCCTTTCATGCTTCTTTCCTTTCTTTCCTTCCTTCCTTTTCTGTCTTTCTTTTCATCCACTTTCCGACTTAAATCTTTACCTTCCTCCTTTAAAGGGGCAGTAGTATGTTCTTTTCCAGGCACATTATGCAATTTTATAGCATTATCAAGTAACTATGTTACATTCAGTGTTGTAAAAATGCTCCATAGATCAAATATGAAAGTTTACTTCCTGATTTAACACCTTGAAATTGGGCCTCTGTCTCTTTAAAAACTCCTGTTCTTTGTCAATGTCTGCCTTCAGGAAATCATCACAACATTGCTCCTCTATTAACTTTTTAACAGCTTCTGAAGCTGCGGGGGGAAAGCTGCTCTGTGAGTCGGAAGCTTGGAAACTGCAGCTCTGAGGAGGAGCTGTGCCTCGAAGGCGGAGCTGGGTCCAACCAGGCGTTTTGAACAGCTCACTAATTGCCGAGGGAGATGAAAGGATTTCTCAAACCTGTATGAAAGAATCAAGACAAAACTGCAGGTACGTTTTTTGACATGGGAATAACATCACAACATGATATGAAGCTCAAAAAGTTGGATTTTACATGACACTGACTCTTTAAGTCCTTCCTTCTGCTCTTCTTTAACATTTTTCTTCTTCAATTTTCCTTGAGTTATTGCTTGTGTCTGACTTTAGGTCCTTAACCTTTCTGTTTCTTAATTGTCTTTCCTTCCATGTGTCTTCTGTGTATCTTTGCTTTCAAATATTCAAATATTTGTTTTTGTGTCTGCCCTCATCCATTCCTTGCCTTCTTCCTTTCTGCCTTCCATTCCGTCTTCTTCATGTTTGCCCTTCTGTGTCCTTTCTTTTTGAATCACTCCTTTGGCCTGTTTCCTAATTTTATTTCCTGTCTGTCCTTTCTACTGTTTTTTTCATGCCCTTGATGCTTTCTGTCTTCCTGTATGTCCCTCTTTCCTCACCATCTTACATATCCTTTTCTTCCTTCATACTTTCCTATTGTGCTTGTAAACAGTCTAATTTGGAAATGCCTTGGTCTTTTTGCGTGAAAAATCTACTGAAACCATGTAGAGGACCAGTGCAGAAATTACCAGGGGTTATGTTTTTTTTTTTTTTTCTAATTTATTTATTTTAATCCGTAGGAGTCCCATGCCAATGTTGGGTCGTCACAAAACAAAAAAAATAAGCTAATATCTGTGCAGTGCATGCCTAATTTGCAGATGAAGCATCAAATTAAAATGTCAGGAGGCTGGTTGGAGGAGCCGTAGCAGTGGAGTCTTAGTGTTTAAATTTATGTCTGAGATTATACCATTTTCAAGGAAGGTGCAATTTGTGCAGCGGCATTACCGGAGCAACACCATGTTATTAGTTTCAACAATTTTCAGTCGTGTTAATGCCATAAAGGAAGGAAGGAAGGCAGGAAGGAAGACTGTATGCCACCTAGCGGGATGTGAATAACCCATATATCTCGCCACCAATTAGTATTAGGCTGTACTGTAAAGTGACAGGAAACTAATTCATAAATACTGTAGCGACATGAAAGAGGAGGGAAGCCTTCCGCGGAAGAAAAATAAACTGTCAGTCTTGCAGAGATAGGAGAACATCAACGCAGCCATTCCAATTACTTCAAGGTTAACTATGAAACACTAATAACTTCAGGGAGCTGAAGAAACAAAACACTGTTAGCTAATAACATAAGCAAGTCATTTAGACTGATTGATGCAACATATTAGCCTGCCCTCCCTTTCCCCTCATTCTCTTTCTATATCTCTCTCCTCCTAATTTGCTCTTTCATATACCAGAGCTGTGCCTCCTTTTGGCAGCCCCGTCTCCATGGCGGCCCTGCGCCGACACAATAAGACGCTCCCCTCGCTCAGCTGTAAACCACAATCAACTGGTGAGCGACTGGCAAAGATTTATCATCATCAGCTGCAGAACTCCAGCTCTCCTAACGTGTGAGCTGGCACACTCTGCAGATAGAGACAGAACTGCAGGCACCGAGTGCCATTACTGCGCGAGACAGAGGTCAACCTCTCTGGCGCTGACGTGGAGTAGCAGCCGTCAGCAGAGCCGCGCCAAGTTTGTATTAGATCCTAAACAGACTTTGATACGGGACTTCAATTCCAGTGTACATTATTTGTTGAATATCAGCAGTAAGTAGATTTTGAAGGAAATACTTTTCCTGACTCAACTAGCCGGTTCGTGTTTCTCCAAGATATAAAGTGTTCAAGTTAAGCTTGGCTTTATATGTGGGCTTCTTTAAAAACCCGAGACTAAAAGGGCAGGCAGCAAAGAATGTAATCAAGAAATAAAGCAATGGAGGTAGGGCACAAGGACAAACCCAAGGACAAAAGAACAGCGGAGAAGGAAGTAGACAAGGAAGAAAAGAGGGAAAGAAGGAAATGTGAGAAAGATGGAGAAGAGACGTCTGAAAGGACATGAGACAGAAGGAAAGGAGTGAAGAACGCAAAGACGGTGGATTCAGAAGAGGCAGGAAGCAAAAAAAGAAACAATGAAGGAGACAAGAAAATGTACAACAGAAGAAGAGAAAGCAGAAATGACACAAGAAAGAGAGGTAGGACTCTGGAAATGAGGAATAGAAGAAAGGAAAGACATGAGAGTGTGGACAGCACTGAGAAGGAAAAAAAAGGCAAGAATCAAGTAAGAAAGAAATGAAGAATAGATTGAAGGACATAGGAAGGCAAGACAGAGACATAGAATGAAGTATGGAAATAAAAATATTTCCCACAATATTTTTTCTCTCCATACTTATCAAGACCTGGTAAATAGTGAAATCAAATTCTGTAATTTTTCAGACTGCATAGAAACTCTTGTATGGTTACATAACAGTAATTACATTGGTACATTGCCATAAACTAATTTACAAAGTCTCGAAGCCTGCAACAGATTAAATATTCTATTGTGTGTGTCGAACCCCTAAGAGCTTTATTTATTTATTGTTATGGCTTTTATCACAGAAGTAACATGGTGTGTTTCCTACGTGGTCATGCCATGATATTTGCTTGTTAAAAGTTGAATAATAATAGCTCATTTTGAAAACAAGCCCAGTGGAGATTTGAGCTCATGTTCTATTTTATCATGAAAATACTCTTCTAGGAGTGCTAATTAGGTCCCCCTTCATTTCCATTGAAGTTAAGGCGAGAATCTCAGCTTATTTCCATGCAACGTGTGCGTGTGTGTGTGTGTGTGTGTGTGTGTGTGGGTCTTATTCTTGGGTCTGTTTGAGGTAAAGATGAAACAGCTGTATGTGGAGTTCATGACGTTGTGGATTACTCGCAGATGTGCTTCAGCTGAAAATGAACACTCGAACGATCTGATTGCTGAAACCTCTTCAGCACATACTCGTCTTTTGTTTGTTCATCAGCCTTGAATGTCGCACATCCTTTGCTCTGCAGATGATGCCACATCGGAGCGATTTAAGACATTTGAAAATCCCCTAAAAAACAACGATAAAATTACAAAAAAAAAAAAAAGTCACATAACCAGGAGGACATCAGTGGTTTTGGGCGAACTTGTCACTAAAAGCCTGAGCCGAACAAAGGCAGCCCACATCTCAAATGGCAGCAAAAAATTGAGACTACTGACATATTATTTCCACTCTGCGTGATGTTACTGTTGAACACGAGCTTCCTGTGAGACTTCACTGAAAGTCCATTAAAAACTGAGGTTTTGTAAAAGCACAGCAAGAGCTCATGAATAAAGCTTCCCTCCTATTTTTGCAGAGAAAGATCTCTGGGTTCTTGTGAATCAGTCACAACAGCACGCAGTAAATAAAAAAAATCTATTTATTTATTATATGATAGCTTTCATCTCAGTCAGATTGCTGTATTTAAAAACGATGGCGTACAAGTGCAAATGATGTTTGAACTGGTCTGTAATATTTAATAATTCCACAGCTTGTTGTTTCCCCCTAGTGGTGCAAAACCTACAACATGAACATTACAGGCTGAGAATACTGCAGTGACTGCAGATTAGGGTTTTTTTTCTGTCACTTTGGTGCATTTCTCAGATCAGAACTGAAATTCTGAAAATTACTTGTTCAGTCTTCAGATCCCTGTGTCAATTGTGCACATCAAAAAAGCAGTTTCCCATTTCTGTTAACACATTCCTAATGCTTTTGTACATCCATGCAAGTGACTATGTACAATACTCTGATTATTCCTACATTTTCAATTGCTTACGTCGTGTTTATCAGAGCATGCTACATGGGTCTCTGTTGAATAATCTCGACCTCATGCCGTATAAGTCTTAACATGCAAGATGCTGGAACAAGTTGTCACATGTCAAACATATTTATTTACCCTTTCATTACATTTCCACTTTTTTTTCTAAATCTGTTATAAATTGTTATGTTGCTCCCAAGTGAATCCTGAGTTTCTCCAGCAAAGGGGAATGTGAAGCATTGAACAAGTGATCAACCAGTTTTCTGAAATAGCTCAAAGACACATCTTACGTAATATCATTTGGCAAGTATAAAGTGTTTTTAGACAGAGCAGAACACAGCTTTATGTAAAATTAAAATCTTTAGTAATTACTTGAAGCGTTGCAAACAAAAATGCTGAAATAGTTGTGAAAATCTGCCCATCAAATTTTATGAAAAGTTCCTGAAAATGTTGCTCAAATTGAACAATTATCTTTCATTTGAACCTCCACTCTTAGTGAAAACTGGACAGTTTTTTACAGCTTTACTCACATGATATCTCTTGTTTGTTATAAATATGCCTGTACTTTGCTTTTTCACAATGCAAATTAGAACATTTTGAAAACTATAAATAATCATTAAAGAATTGATTCTAGAAGAGATTTGTATGCTCCTTGTTTCAAATATGTATAAATTCTGAAAAAGTCACAAAAATAAAGTAGTGATATAAAAGTATGAACATTTAAAAAAAATCCTTCCATAATATCTGACAATAGCTATTATTTATTTTATTTCTAGCCCATGACAACGAGAGTCAAAGCAAAACGAAAACTAAATAAAATCAATCAGTTTAAACGACATCAGGTCTAAATGAAATCACTTTCTTCCATTTTTTTTAGTTTTGACAAACACGTGGGCTTCCCCACAAGCCGAGAGGCCAAATGCAGCTCTTCAAATGTTACAGATGTTTTAGCACCAGTTCTTGCACAAACAGCCCTATAGGCAAGTCCTAGCTTCCTTCTATTACCCCACACACAACCAAACACAGACCTACTCCCATGACAAACCATATTTGACAAGAAAACAGCAGCAACAGCAAACAAACCCAAAACTTACTTGGTATATCATCAGAAACCATAAGAACTACAAGATAGATGATAGATAGATAGATAGATAGATAGATAGATAGATAGATAGATAGATAGATAGATAGATAGACAGACAGACAGACAGACAGACAGACAGACAGACAGACAGACAGACAGACAGACAGACAGACAGACAGACAGACAGACAGACAGATAGATAGATAGATAGATAGATAGATAGATAGATAGCAAAATGCTGTGCAGATTCCTTAAAAAAACAATGAAGTGCAACATGTGCACTGGTCACAAAGCCCAGGGTTCTTATTTATGAAGCTGGTACAAAACAAGTTCTGAAACTGGCATACTTCCCTTCCCACACAAAGGTTGTGATCTATAATAAACAAGCTTGATCCCTCACACCAACTCTGGCCCATGCGCTTGTTTTTTAGACAGAGGGAAATGGTGACAAAAACGGTGGGTTGGGGAATTGAAGCTGAACTGCATCACGATTCCTGCAAAAATTATGGAGCTTCAGTCGTAGATCGACTTGATCATAAGCATCCAAAAATGCGGTGTGATGTATTCTTCAACTGCTGAGCCACAACTACAAGAGGATTTAGCCAAAGAGGTTAATTTCAAGCTTACGTTTACAAGCAAACAGATGAAAAATAATATTTTGATCTATTCTTTAAGTCTCTGTTCCATATTTTAACTGTACAACAGCTTGCCCAAAACCTACGGAGGCTGCAGTAAAATAAAAGCAGCCTCTTGCGATCACAATCTGAGTACCTGTCATGTCTAATCCAGAGGACAGGGAGCATATAGTTGCTTCAGAAAATCTCATTGCTTGGGATATGCAGCCAGTGATAGGGGACATCAAGTCAAAACACAGGAGACAAGATCAGCCAGGCGTGTTGGAATTGTACTTTTCCAGGAAGAGGGCTCTGGCCTTATGCAGGACGTTATGCCAGTAATATATAGCGGTAGTCACCGACTCACTGGCGGAATGGAAAGTGTTGAACAACACAAATAATTACACACACAAGGTGCTAAGCAGTAAAACATCATTTAACGAAGCTTCAAGGCAGATAAATTGCCACAAGAAATTTGAATAATTGAGGTACTCAAATCATTAATTGAATTGTTACAGCCCTAAAAGACCTAAAGTCATGCTTACTATTCGGAATATCAATAAATGCCCAGGCAATATTTCTGCTACACTGAATGGATCCTAAATTAAGAAAATGTTCAATTGCATCGAAGTCCTGTTTCAGGACTGTTTTTCTGCACTTTTCTCTTTTGTCCTCATCAAGGTGGCATTGCATCCCTCTTCACCAGCCTTAGCATCAGTGAAGCATCTCCTTCAGGTGGATGGATCAAGGGCAGTGAAGGTCTATCCAACTGAACATATTTGATGGTGTAAAACATGGATCAGTAATCTTTAACATAGATTAGTCTGTCATATATTGCAATCAAACTGCCTTTTGTCATAGCAATGTGGCACATATGTATTGGTATTGTGCACAGTGTTTTGTGTTGAGATTATGGAGGTTTTGCAAAAACGTGAGTATGTCGACAATTAAGACTGGAATAAAGTGTCTCCTTACACTGTTTTACATTTGGAATAGGAACAGCCAGCATTTGCTGGCCATCAAAACTTTCTTTATCTTTGCAACCATCTTAAGTTGAATTTTTTTCTATAGTTTTTTACACTTTTAGAGCAAAAAATGTTTTTTTTTAAAGAAGTGAGGCCTTCAGTTAAAGGAGAGGGTTATCTCTCTCATCATGTCCCATTTGGACTGTGGTTCTGATTCACCACTCAAAAACAATGCTCTTTTAAAACAGGTTCGATGCATAGAGTGAAAATCAGATTCTCAGATTAGAATATAAACATTGAATTATTTTTTCTTGAATGATTCAAGAGATCTCGAAACGATGGCGCGTTCTGTTGATTTGTGACGTTTTGAAAACTGCACATCATCCAAGGTTGAGGAAATATGCTTGCCTTTGCTCTGCTGTTGAAAGGCAGATGAGGAGTGGTTGATACCACTCTCGTGTTTGTCCGTTTAATGTGGCGCTCTAGCCAGCAGGCAGTTTTCTTAGATAAAGTAAATTTGCTTGAAAGTGAGGAACAGCCTCAGAAAAAAAACTCTAAAGATTGGCTTGGTCCATGTTCAGACTACGCAAATACAGACAGAATAATTCACTTCTGACAACTTTCTGCAAAATAACAAACACGCATGTTTCTAAAGATGACACACTCTTTTTACTCTTTTTACTCTTTAATGTCTGTGGTGGACTTCCTTTAGGTTGGTGCTTGTAAAGGATTAGGCTTCAAATCCAAAGTGATGTCTATAAACTCCTTTGAATTCCCACATCCTTAAGATTATGATAAAACAACAGCAGACTGAAATAAAACACCAGATGTGGGACACGTTCCCTCCGTGGCATACTGTATTCACAGAAGAAAATTACAGTGGGATGACAGAAACCTTCTGATAACATCCTATGATTAAGTGAAAATTGTTGCTTTTGCCTGTGTCCAAACCCACACTGTGTCTCTCAAGTTTAAACCAGCAGACACCACCGGCACGGGCAAACTCGTTCTCTTCAAACCTAGGAATAATGACACAGCTGACATCTTAATGGTAAATGAGCATAAACAAAGCCTCGGCTTCAAGACAAACTGTCAAGTAAAAAACAAATGCTGCTATTCTTCAGCGTAAGCCCCACAATCCAACGCATCCAAAAGTCAATATTCACACTTGGCAGCTCAGACAAAGATGAAGACGAGGTGCGAGAAGTACAAAACACGGTGCAGTCTGGAGCGGGCCTGAAGCGCCACATGCCATCGATTCAGAGAGGCCCCGTCTTTTACGTGCGGGAGAGTTTGTTCCAAAGCTGATATGCTAAAAGGCCACAACAACGTAATCGCGGTCGTATATTTTGCTATTTTTCAAAAATCAACTTAACACCACAGGTGCAGAAGAGACGCAGCAGGCAGATCTGACTCATTCGTTAATGGAGTAGCTGTGGAGATGAGAAGCAGTTCTGCGGAGACTTGCAAAAGTAATTATACGCCTTGAATGTTTTCATATGTTCTGCCTGCACTTCCACAAATGTTAATATGTGTATATTTAGATACATATTTTGTGGAAATGTTTTGTGATAGATTGACACAGTTATTTGTTAGCATTTATTTTAAGGAACAATAACTTTTTAAAAACTTTTTTCTTTCAAAATAAAATTATGAGTCATATTTGTAATGTAACCCTTAGATCCAATTACAACGAGACGATTTTTGTGGCATGTCCTCGCCAGCACTTCACATCTAGAGTGTAAAGGTCTCGCCAGCCGAACGACACTAGCTATCCAAACAGCTAAACAGAACGAATGCAGAAACTCCACAGACTCAGGAATGACGTCTTGAAGTATTTACTGACATCAATTTTCTGTGAAACTGTAACAAGATAACAAAGCAATACATATAAGTATTGTTGCTGTAGTAACAACGTCAAAATCACTACATACACCATTTCTATACATAGATTAGTGGTCCGAGTTAGCTTAGCATCAGGTCGAATTTACTTCTAACAGAAAAATACATAAATTCCTTACAAATGAAGATGTCTCCGACAACTATTCTCATATGTAATTAATTCAACTTATAATACTTACAGATGATGCTTTAGCGAGCAAGAAAACAACGTAAGTAGGACTGAGGAACTGCCATGCGGCTGAAACTATGCTGTACTTCCCTTTTCTATTTTCTCTACTGCTTTTGACCACTACTAAGAATGACCACTAGATGGCATTGTTTAGCACAAATTAGATAACAAAACAGTGAACATAACACTCCCCGCCTGAGATCATTAGAGTCCCACATAAACATTCAAACACTAAGGTCATTTGAAGACATAAGCAAAACCACCTCAGTGACTGGGCGGCAAAATGTCTTTTTACAGTCCCCATTTGAGGTCGTTACCGCAACCTTTCTGACTAATCCGTCTTGGCCTGGAAAGATCTTTGAGACAACTCCCATAGGCCACTCGTTCCTCTTCACTTGAGTATTTTTGAGCAGCACTATGTCTCCATCCTTAAGGCTTGGTCTCTTGTTCTGCCACTTATGGCGAAACTGCAGAGTATGGAGGTATTCGCACTTCCATTTAGCCCAGAATGTGTCTGCAAGACTCTGTACTCTTTTCCACTGTTCTTTTAGCATTATGCCGTTCTTAAAGTCTCCTGGTGGAGGGGGTGAAGATCCAGGTTTTAGAGTGAGCAACAATGCTGGTGTGAGAATAAAGGGTGACTCAGGGTCAGATGATACTGGAACAAGAGGACGCGCGTTCATAATGGCAGATACTTCGGCCATAAAGGTTGACAGAAGTTCATGGGTTAACTGCGCTTTTTTGCAGACCTGAAACATGGAGTCGAGGATGCGCCTAGCGATCCCGATCATCCGTTCCCAAGCACCTCCCATGTGCGATGCGTGGGGTAGATTGAAAATCCAAGAGCAGTTTTGCTGGCTCAAGTAGTTTTCGATGTTCTGGAAGCCAGGGTCAGTTTTATTCATTTTCAGTGCTCGGGCAGCACCAACAAAATTTGTACCACAGTCGGATCTGATCTGCTTTGCCGGACCTCTGATGGCGAAAAGACGTCTCAGGGCATTAATGAAACTGTCAGTGCTCATTGACTCAATTAACTCGATGTGAACTGCTCTCGTAGACATACATGAGAACATAACGGCCCACCGTTTTGAGTTGGCTTGTCCACCTCTTGTGCGTCGCAAAACTACGTCCCAAGGGCCGAACACATCGACACCAACGTACGTGAACGGTGGTGCAACTTGCAATCTTTCAGAAGGCAAACTTCCCATTTGCTGACATTCTGTCTTCCCCCTTAACTTCCTGCAGGTGACACATCTGAAAATGACTGTGCTGATAGATCGCTTAGCTCCGACAAGCCAAAATCCTGCCGCTCTAATAGCTCCTTCTGTGAAATGTCTCCCTTGGTGTCTGACGGCTTCATGGAAGTGGCGTATAAGCAGAATCGCTAGGTGATGTCGACCAGGAATGATGAGGGGATTAGTAGTGGCAATGCCCAGTTCTGACTGTGCTATTCGACCCCCAATTCTTAAAAGACCGTGACTGTCAAGAATTGGGTGTAATTTCCAAAGACTGCTTGAGGAAGGGATCCTGCATCCTTCAAGGAGACATTTGATTTCTTCCTTGTAAAGCTCTCTCTGAACACTTTTTATGATGCAGGCCTGTGCCTTTTCCATCTCTTCTTCTGTCGGTCGACACATATGCCAGCCATAGCAGCCAGTAGCCTGGCCAGAGTGGGTAAAGGAATAGGCAATATGGCTCAAATGCGCTATTGTCCTCTTGAGAGTACTGTATTTGGAAAATCTTTCAAAACGTTCAGGACTTAAAGTGCTTCTTTCAACTTGTGTCAAGTTCGTAACCACCTCGGGACGTACCTCTATGTCTTGAGCAGGGTCCACAAGGTCGTATGTTTCTTGAGATGAAAGCTGCACAGGAGAGTTCATGAGAAAGGGTGGTCCTTCAAACCATGTGGTACCACTCAGCAGTCCTGCTGGTACAGATCGGGACCCGTGGTCAGCGGGATTGAGTTCGGATACTGTGTGTTTCCACTGAGTTGGGTGAGTAGACTGGAGGATGCGCTGAACTCTGTTGTGTACGTAGACATAAAATCTGCGTGTCTGGTTGTATATGTACCCCAATACGACTTTGCTGTCGGTGTAGTACACAACGTCATCAAATACACAGTCCATTTCTGCTAAGATCAGCTCTGCGACTTCAACTGCGAGGACTGCAGCACATAGCTCCAATCTCGGAACTGTCAGACCTGCTTGAGGAGCCAACTTTGTCTTTGCGAACACAAAACCAACTTCTGTGTTGTCTGTTGTTGAGACCTTTATGTAGGCAACAGCAGCAATGGCTTTCACTGATGCATCAGCGAAAACACAAAGTTCTCTTCTTTGGGCATTTGCTGTTGAGAGGGAAGTGTAAGGCCGTGGAATTTGGAGATGTTGCAAGTGTTGAAGTGAGTCTCTCCATTTAGTCCACTCAGCCTTCATGTTCTCTGGAAAGGGTGCATCCCAGTCCTCAGTTAGACTGTTAAGCTCCCGCAGTAACAACCTGCCTTGAATTGTAATGGGAGCGAGAAATCCGAGCGGATCATAGAGACTATTCACTGTAGAGAGGACACCTCTTCTTGTAAAGGGCTTTTGATCGTCTGTAAACTGGAACGTGAAATTGTCCGTATTTATGTTCCAAAACAATCCCAGGCTGCGCTGTACAGGCAAGTTCTCAGCAAAAATATCCAAGTTCTCAATGTCTTTAGCTCGATCCTCAGGTGGGAAAGCTTCTAGAACAGCTGGCCTATTAGAGGTCACTTTGTGTAACCGGAGGTTAGAGGATGCAAGAGTGTACTGCACTTGTTTTAGAATATGAACTGCTTCTTCTTCAGTGGCAAATGACTTCAGCGCGTCATCAACGTAGAAATTCCGCTCAATGAATTTACGCACGTCTTCTCCCAAGTGCGTTTCTTCGCCAGCGGCAGCTCTCCGCAGACCGTATATAGCGACGGAGGGAGAGGGACTGTTCCCAAAGATATGCACTCGCATACGGTACTCAATAACTTCACAGGAGAGACTGTTGTCTTTGTACCACAGAAAGCGTAAAAAGTCTCGGTGGTTTTCTGTGACGACAAAGCAATGAAACATATGCTCAATGTCTGCAGTCACAGCCACTTGTTCCTTCCTAAACCTCATCAATGTTCCTACCAGACTATTGTTGAGGTCAGGACCAGTGAGTAATATGTCATTGAGTGAGACACCCTCATATGGTGCACTCGAGTCAAAAACGACTCGGATTTTGTTGGGTTTCTTAGGGTGATAAACCCCAAACAAGGGTTAGTACCAACATTCTTGGTCCTTACTAAGGGGTGGAGCAACTTCTGCATGGCCTCTACTCAGCATGTTCTCCATGAACTCAAGGAAATGGGCTTTCATCTGAGGGCGTTTGTCCAGCGTGCGTCTAAGGGACATGAGGCGATCATGAGCTAGCTGCTTGTTGTTCGGTAAGCGGCGGCGTGGCGATCTAAACGGCAGAGGCCCTACCCAGCTATTGTCTCTGTCTTGGTAGAATTGCGAGTCCATGATGTGCATGAACTGCTGATCCTCAACTGACGGCGCCAGTTTGTGATCATCTGCAGTGCGTGTGAAGACCTGTTGTCCTAAACTGTCCAGTTTGTTGCAGGGTTCAGACCTGTATGTAAATGTCTCTTTGATTTTGATTTGGCTATCACAAGGCTGGAGATAACTTGAGCGATGGTTATCCAAGATGTATGTTTTGTAGTTGTTCACACCTTCAGGTTTATGTGCTCCTCCAAGACAGACGTCGCCAACGATCACCCAACCTAGATCTAATCTTTGTGCGAATGGGGAGTCGTTTGGGCCATTTATTTGTTCTCTGACTTTATGTACTCTCAGCACATCTCTGCCTAACAGAAGTGTTATGTCAGCGTTTGGATCAAGAGGTGGAATCATACTGGCAATACGTTCCAAATGAGTGTGGTGACGAGCTGCTTCTGGAGTAGGTATCTCAGAGCGGTTATTAGGAATTTCATTGCATTCAAGGAGTGTAGGTAAGGGAAGACTTATCTTCTCATCTACTGACTCCACAATGAAACCTGAAGCTCTTCTACCGGTCACGTCTGCGAGCCCAGCACATGTTTTTAATGTGTAGGGATGATTTGGCCCTTTAATCTGGAAAAGGTCAAAGAACTGGGAACGTGCGAGTGAGCGATTGCTCTGTTCGTCTAAAATTGCGTAAATTTTTTAGACTGACCTCTTTGTCCAGCTGGATGAACATTCACAAGTATTATTTTTGAACATTCTCTGGCACTCACTCCTCCACACACCTCTGTACACCTGGAGGTGACTTCTTGGGTGTCTGTTTTGTCATTCTCCCCGCCCTGCTGTGACGGGGGAGACAACGACTTAGACTCCCATGGTGCTGGACCTGGGTGAAGGGCGGAAATGTGACAAAAGCTATCGCACTCAGTACAGATGGTTTCAACAGTGCAATTTTTTGCAAGATGATTAGTAGAGGCACAACATCGAAAGCAGATGTTGAATTTCTTGAGAAACTGTTTGCGATCCTCTAAGGGTTTCTCCCTGAATCCTCTGCACCTTTGTAGAGGATGGGTTTAGTATGAATTGGGCACAGTTTATTTGGACTTGAGACTTTTCTCTCCTCTGCATTCACCTTGTTAACAGTTGATATCTGTGTTTTGTGGACAGATATAGGCACTTTAGAAAACCTTTCTTGTCCTTGTTTTCTATCCGTTATGCTTGAATGATTAGAACTGTACAGGTTAAAGCTTGGGTCTGTACGGGTTTTAGCTTCGGTGCGTATAAAGTCTGTGAAAACTTTGAAAGGGGGGAAACACACATTGTACTCACGTTTGTACTTTGAACCATAAGACATCCACTTCTCTTGAATGTTGTGAGGTAGTTTTTCAACTATTGGTTGAATTCCTCTTGATGTGTCCAAATAGGACAGGCCAGGTAAAAAGCCATCCGTCTTGGCAGCTTCTAGCTCCAACAACAGATCAGCTAGGTCACGCAGTTTGAGGGTTTCTCTGGCTGTGATTTTGGGAAAACTTTCCACCTTATCAAAAAGTGCCTGCTATATGGCTTCTGGAGAGCCATAGATTTCCTCAAGCCTTTCCCAAGCCATCATCAAACCCGCTACAGGGCTCCTGATATTAGCGGCCTTTATCTGTTTGGTTTGTTTGCTGGAGTTCTTACCCAGGTAGCGTATGAGTAAATCAAGCTCTTCTCCCGCAGACAGCTCGAGACCCACAATGGCACCTTTGAATGATGATTTCCATGCCCAGTAGTTCATAGGTTGGTCATCAAAATTTGTAAGGCCAGAAGTTATTAGTTGACTGCGAGCTAGGTATTTGGCAAGGTCATAAGTAGGTTGAGTTGGCACACAGTTGCCACCTACCGGAGTGGCGGTGTAATGTGTTGGAATCAAGGGAGCAAATTGGGGTGCCGTCATGTTCCTAGGAGGTTGAAGAAAGTTTTCTGTGTCATCCGAGGAGGTGTCTTTTATTATGTTATCTTGCTGTCTGATGACACATTCATGAGGGTGTGTTGGGGTGATATCTTCAACCTTTGGCTGTGTAGGCATCTCCATTGTGGTGATGGGTGTTTGTTCTAGGACGTATTGAGCAGTGCGTTGTTCTTGGCTTTCTCTTAATGAGACGCTGGCTTCGCTGCGTGTCTCTAAACCCAGTTGAATCAGTCCAGCTTCTAGTGAATTAGCCTCTGCAATCGCAGCTTCCTTTTCTTTCTCAGCTTGAAGTGCATCAAGAGTGGCTTGAAGGCGGGCCTGCTCCACTTTAATTTTTATTTCTTTGAGAGCGTATGTGGCTCTGGCTTGAGCTCCTTCAGCTTTTGCTTTAGCTCTTAACAGTTCCATACTAGCTCTGGAGCTGACTGTGGACTGTGACTTCCTTGAAATAGCTGATCGAGTCTCAGTCATTTGAGATTTGCTTTCAGCCATTTGAAGAGATGCGGTTCCTTATGATGGAAGGTCGATCTTGTTGAGGTGCCTGTAGCACTTTAACTTAGGTGTTGCAATGGCGACGCTCCGTGCGAAGGCCTCAGTTATTTCTTCCTCAACTGTGATGCCATCTTTTCACTGTAAAGGTCTCGCCAGCCGAACGACACTAGCTATCCAAACAGCTAAACAGAACGAATGCAGAAACTCCACAGACTCAGGAATGACGTCTTGAAGTATTTACTGACATCAATTTTCTGTGAAACTGTAACAAGATAACAAAGCAATACATATAAGTATTGTTGCTGTAGTAACAACGTCAAAATCACTACATACACCATTTCTATACATAGATTAGTGGTCCGAGTTAGCTTAGCATCAGGTCGAATTTACTTCTAACAGAAAAATACATAAATTCCTTACAAATGAAGATGTCTCCGACAACTATTCTCATATGTAATTAATTCAACTTATAATACTTACAGATGATGCTTTAGCGAGCAAGAAAACAACGTAAGTAGGACTGAGGAACTGCCATGCGGCTGAAACTATGCTGTACTTCCCTTTTCTATTTTCTCTACTGCTTTTGACCACTACTAAGAATGACCACTAGATGGCATTGTTTAGCACAAATTAGATAACAAAACAGTGAACATAACATAGAGACTTAATGTTTTGACTAGTCTTCTTTTCAAAATAGAATAGATCATTCAAACTGTATGGAGCGCTTCCACTGACATCAGTTTGTAAGTTTTATCACAGCTTCTCAGTTTGTTTATGTCTACACTTGACTGAGCCATTGAAACATCTAAATATGCTTTGATCTAAATCAGTGTAACTCTGGAAAATCCACACGTGGAGATTGTTTTAATCAAGTCTAGACGTCCTGTTTGTGGCTCGAACCACGTTCCCTTTCACTCTAACCAGCTTCCAGTCTCTTCCGAAGAAAAACATCCCCTAACCATGATGCTACCAGCTTTGCATACCTACAGGTATCAGAGTGAAGGAGACAAATACCCACAAAATGCTTCACTTTTTAAAATTTGTATCAAGAATTCATGCACCCATTTCTTTTCAGCTCACAATTTTAAAATCCTTATACTTTCCAGGCACATAGTGTCGTTTTATAGCACACTCAGCATCTATGTTACTTTCAGTTGTCATAAAGATTTTATATGCATGAAACATCACACTTGATTTTATGATTTGATGCCTTGGAATGTGCCTCAGTCTCTGTAAGAAGCTCCTATTTTTTTCATTTAGCATGTCACCACAACAATGTTCCTCCATTATGTCATTTGCAACCCGTAGAAGAGTTGGACTGAGAAATGGTTTGTATTATAAGCTCAGCAGATGCTCAGGTATTTATTAAATGCTGCTTCCGCTAGTCTGGTGGAGCTGAGTGCAGAAGGCGTCGGGGAGGGCTGCTCTGTGAGGAGGAGACTGTAACTCTAAGGAGGATCTTTGGGGAAAAATGAGGCACTTTGTGAGAGCAAGTGTTTAGGCATCCCTAAATAGCTGCCAGGGGAGATTCAGGGATTCCTCATAAAATGCATGAAAAGATCAGAGCAACTCTCCACGTATGTTTTTCATGAGGCAATAACACTGTAACATGACATAAAGCTAAAAAGAAAAAGTCAACTTCGCTTAATACTGCCTGTTAAAATGCATTGAAGTTTGTGGTTGTAACATGATAAACTCTGAAAAAGTTCATAGGGCTTTAATACTTTTACTATGCACTGTAAGCTGTGGAGGTTCGAAATGTTTCGTGATATCTGCTTCTGGACACGGATAGAAAGTCAATTTCAAAATAAAGCAGACACACATTTCACCCCAAACTGTGCAAATGAATATACCTCGTGGCATAAATTGTCAGGTCAGTGCACAACTTGTTTGACCTACAAGATGAATATAAAGCAATGACAGAGGGAGCCATATTGTATTGATTGATAAATGCATTTTCCCTCTGTGTACAATTGGCTATCTGTCAGGGCCGTGAACATCACCAGGAGCACAAATATGACCTTCTTCCTTATTGCTTGCCTTTTTGTACTTCGTGGCCTTGAATCCTCAAGTTAATATCTTAGCAATTTTCAAAACTGTGGCGACTCTGACGAATGGAAGCTCTGAATACTGAAAGAGTGGTCAGGACAGCTTAGATATGGAATTAGTTTTATTCATGAGGAACATTGTAATATGTGAGAACTCTGTTTGGTGCTGCACGGTTATGTAAAAGGTGTCTAATCCACTCCATTCCAGCTTTTATCACAGCTATCAAAAAGCTTAAAAAAAAGCAAGTATTTATGATCATGCAAATGAGGGCAGCTCTCAGCCCACGTTTTGTTCAGGGGAACAAAAAAACCTTGAAAAAAATAAAAAACGGTTCTGCTTTCTATCTGAATCCACTAATATCCCCCCTTTCTTTTCCCAAAGATTTAGAATCTATTAATTTCCCCATGAAGACTCTTCTTTACCTGACTGTTTAGTCATTTGTAACAGCTTTCTTCTCTTGTCCTTTGTGTTCTCATGAATCAAGCACTCTTTTAAACTGACTTTGAAAATAATGAGGACGGAACAATGCAATGACAAGGTTGTTTGCGAACAGATGATTGTCTTCAGGTATTTGATAGTGTTTGAAATGCATATCGCAAGTTTTGGAAATGTTGATAAAAAGCAATATTAAAGCGAGCTTGTCTGTTTGAAGCTGTTGGTGAAGAAACACAAGCTTCCCCATGGGCATGGTCCTTTGATTGAGAGATATGTTTAATTGATCTTTTTCTTGCTTAATTTATTTGCAAACCTTCAGTTTTTTTTCAGACTGAGTGTCCTAAATTTGCACCTATACTGGCACTGTTCATATGCTATATAGTATATTAGATTTAGGTGTTTCTCTGATCTGGTTATATCCACCCTTCTAGCCAGCCAGCCTCTGGGGTTTTTTTTGCAGGTTCTGTATTTATACTCATATATGTATTTTAAAAGTATTTGAAACTCTGGACATTTGTATATGACTAAGTATAGTGTTTTGACATGAGAAATGTCCCAGAACCCTTTATTCTGTGTTTGAAAGGGAAAACAAAAACAACACCAGCTTTTCAACAACAACAAAAAAATAACAGCATTGTTCTTTAAATCTGTACCTCTACAAACAACCAGTGTCCAGAATCCAGGGTGTTGCTTGCCGGCAGGGTTGGATATAGATTTTCAAACTCATCTGCGTCTCGTCGATAAATAATTTAGGACCAGGAACAGTTTTCACTTGCCCTGCATGTTCGCAGTTTGAATTAAACCAGCAAACAGTAACCAGCTCTGGGAAAGCGTATAGTAAAAGCACAGCAAGCAGGTGTCTTGTAAGTGTCAGAGGATTCAAAGAGTTGCATAAAAAATTACATTTCACTTTGTACATGGGTAGTTTTTTTTTTTTTTTCATTTTCACAGCAAAGGCAGAGGAATTCATTAAAAGGCTCACGCCTCATAGCAACAACTGACAGCCAGGAATTTGTCAGACAGCCTAATACATGGTGCTGTGTTGTGTATAGTGATGGAAATTATTTTAAAGAACAGGCGTTGATTTGACAGCACCCCAGTAAGATTTTTTTTATTTTTTTGTCGGTATAATGCTTTATGCCTTATTTTTCTTCAGGAGCACCAGATCCTTTTTTTTTTTTTTTTTTTTTTTTTGCTCATTTACATGCCAGAAACCAAACGGAGCAACCTTGGAGTCTTCAAAGCAGGTCTCCCAGGTAATGGAGGGGAGCGTAGGATTGCACATCTGATCAGCTCTGACTGGAGTTTTCATCATGTAGATCTAAAACTGGAGGAGGAGTTTTGCATGTTTACAGAAAATTAAAGCAGGGGAGGGATTCTCATCTTTTGTTTTAATGTTCCTTAATTAAAATGATTCTTTGTCACACTTCATTAATTTTAATCACAGCGTTGTATAAAAAAAAAGAACACAAAAAAACTGCCATTTTGTATTAATTCAGAAATTTTATTTGAGAAAAAAAAGAACAGAAACACAGCAGTAGACACCACAGGAAACAATATACTGAAACTCAAATAATGAAAGACAAATCCACAAAAGAGGTGCACCAACCAGTCTTCCAGAGAGTGGAATTGGACAATTTTCCGTTGATTGGTTATGACCACTGATTAGCAAGTTAAATGCTGAAAAAATATTTGCTTTTCCTCTCTTCATTAAATAAATAAATACAATGAGGTCTGACCATTTGTGGTCGATGACCCTCAAATCAGCATTTGCTTGGAGAAATTAGACAAAGTTTATGCATTGATACATAAATTGTGGTAAGCTGGTAAAGCTTTAATTTCCTGTTTGATTTATAATTACTACCTCTATCAAAAAACGTTCAGCACATCAAAAATGGGCTATTCACAGAACACACAGTAATAAGTACCAGCCAGGAAAAGCTCGATTAGTCCATATCCAATAAACATTCTCCCACTTTTTCCTCATAAACAAATATGTACACTTGTTAATTAAGAATATGATACAAACTTCTACACATGTACATCCACAAAGTACAGCTAAATAAGATTACCTGCACATTTTATTAAAAGATAGTTGCAACTTCAGATTCTGTAGCCACCGTTACAATGTTGGGAGTCTCCTGGTGGACCGCGGCCTGTCCTGCATCAGTTTCATGCGGCTGCTGGGGGAAGTAGGAAGGAAGAGTACCGGATCTGGAAAAAGTCTGCATGTTGCTTCTTGGCTTTGGCTGGTTTGTGTTGTATCCACAGTCCTTCCTAATGCTGTGAGGATTGTTGAAAACAGGCATGGGGGAGAAGCCTATTGTGTAGGCATTTTCTCTGGAGTTCCTGTAGCTCCTCTGTGGTATCACACAGTAGGCACTTTGGCAATCTCTAGATAAGCTGCTACTAGTACCTGAAACAAAGTAAGACAAACAAAACTGCAGATTAGATACAGTAAGTGTAAATGTTATGTAACCACCTTTAATGTTGACCTGTCAAAGGTTTTATTTAAATGCAGTCTTGCAAAGTCTGGGAAATATTTAAAGCTACTTTTGTTACTATCCAGGTCTGAATAAGTACAAGGAAAACTGAGTGTGGCCAGAATGTTAACAATTATTGCCAATATTAATTATTTATATTTTCAAAAAGTTATAAACCTTTGGTTCAAAAAATAAGGTTATTTCATTGATTTATATTTAAATGATACGCCTTACCCTGATTTTTCCACATCAAAAATGTAGACTTCAATATTTTGCTTTTAAGTATAAGGCGCTTCAATTATGCAGGTTCAAACACCTCAGAGTTTTTGCTTGAAACCTCAAACACATCAAGGTTACGATCACAAACCTTAATGTATCTTACTGTGGTTTTATGTGATAAATTAATCCAATCTATTGTGTAACTGGGAAGTGGAAGATAATGATACACTGTCTTCATTTTTCAAGTTTGTAAAAAAGATTAGCAAATAAATATCTGAAGAGTAAGCTTAGGAATTCAGTACCCCGGAGCAAATAACTTCATGGTGCGGTCATAGGTTCAGGTTGGAGTGCAGTGGTAGTTTTCCTCCATATACCTTATTTTGCATATCAGCTAAAAAAAAAAAAAAAAGCTGTACTTCATGTAGTTGCTGCATGGGGGCACAGTTGTTAGTACTGTTGCCTTGCAGCAAGAAGGTCCTGGGTTCTTTCTGCATGGAGTTTGCATGTTCTCCCTGTGCATAAGTGGGTTTTTGCTGGGTACTATTGTTTCCTCTCACAGTGAAAAAACATGACTATCAGGTTAAATGGCCTCACAAAATGTTCCTTCGTTGTAAATATGTACATGGTTGATTGTCTTGCATTTCTCTATGTTGCCCTGCGATGGACAGGTAACCTGTACTAAGCGTACCCTGCCTTTCTCCCATCGCTAGAGTGAGGCACCGGCCACCCACTGCAAGAATATTGCCATTAGATGGATGGATGATATTAGATTAAAGACTAAACAAATATTCACACTATTCTTTGAAGATTTGCAAATCAAAATCTTAGTATGTGTCATTTGTCTCGCACTAATACACACAACTCTGACTTGGTTTCACACAAAATCCCAATAAAAATCTTGAATATTGTTGCAAATTCTAATAGAAATGCGACGGGTATGAACATTTTCCCAAAGCCTGCAATTGGCTGTTAAAGCCATTTGAAATCAAGGCAATAAGCAGAACCTTTGGTTCTTAAACTTAACATGCAAAAGACAGAATAACAGTAGAGAAGTCTGATATGTGATGCCATTATGTAAGCCATGCATGTAATACAGAAAGTAATTATTATGTATCATCATTTTAGTTGTTATTACATGAACTAAAAATTTACACTTCAAAGAAACTTTTGAAACATTTTTAAATTAGATGTATAAAAATTTTGGAATGTGAAATGACAATGAATAACTAGGCACCCTGGAATATTTAAAACTTACTTTTCAGCCTGGGTTGGAAGGTGCTGAAGTTCTTCTTGCCGCCATCTCCACTGACATCTGAGTCGCTGTCATTGAAGTCACTGTCCCCTTTACCGCTGTCCTTCACGCTCAGCTGGTCGTTGTTGCTGAGGCCGCTGCAGTCAACAAAATACAGTATGAGCCACAACCACACCACATTAGCTTGATTATTGATGTGTTTTCATATGCAAAAACTAGATCTTTGCTGCCCATCTAACCTCAATCTGCACACATTGCCACAATCAATAAACTGCACGCATGGGGGAAAAGTAAAGCATGCTTTCTTTTCATTCAAGTTTCACTGCTATGCAATACACGCAAAAGGAAATTTCTCATTTTTTCAGTTAACTTACCTCACTTGCAAGCAGTATCTGTCACCTTGCCACACAGACGTTGGCTGAAAATGCTTGGAGGGCAGGAAGATCTAAGAGAGCAAACAGAGTGACAGTAGAGCGCTTAGTTTCCATTTCTGGCACATAGATCAAGGCAGCAACATCACGAAGCTAAAAAGATGAAAAATGCTGAAAAAAAAAAAAAAACACTGGATGACTCACCTTCGATTCTGAGTCTCTGCTCCTCTCCTCATAGAGGCAGGAATCATCCAGAGACAAAGACGTCCTCTCGTGGAAGAACCCCTGCTGGCCCGTGTAAATGTTTGGTTCTGCAGAGGTGAGCATGGAATGGGCCCTGCCGTCAAACAGGCCCTGGCACACCTCTCTCTTTCTGCCACGACTTCTTCTTCCCCCACGGCTCAGTTTGCACGTGAGGGCGACGGCCACAATTGCAATTAGCAGGAAGGCACAACCCCCACTGAGCACGATGATGATGATTAGTGAGCCATCGAACGAGGAGCCTTCTTCCTCACTTGACTGTAGGACAATGACAACCTGGTCTTCAGGGGGTTCTGTATCTGAAACCACAAACCTAATAGTGGCACTGCTAGACAGAGGGGTCCTTCCGTTGTCACTGACTGTGATTTTAATTTCCAACACGTCCCCTATTTCGGCTGTGAGCCACTGCTTCAAAGCGATCTCTCCGGTGTGTTTGTTCATGGTAAACAGCTTTTGGTCACCTTCCAGAATTTGGTGGGACAGCTCGCCATTCACCCCCTCATCCACATCTTCTGCTACTACCTGGAGGGCAAGGTAGCCTGCAGGGGCAGTGTAGGGAAGAGGGATATCAGCAGAGTTATTCAGCAGGACAGGGAAGGTGAAATATGGATAGTTGTCATTCTGATCCACGACTCTGACCCGGATCATAGAGGTGCTGGACAGAGAAGGGGAGCCTCTGTCCTCAGCTTGGATGACCACCTCAATCTGTTGGAGCGTTTCATAATCAAAAGACCTCAAAGTGTATAAGGACCCAGAGATTGAGTCTACAGAAACATAGGTGGACACTGGAGATCCCCCAGGTATTTCTGAATCTAGGATCTTGTAGGAAACTTTTGCATTCTTTCCCATGTCAGGATCTCGAGCAACAACGGTGGTAATGTATGAGCCAGGAATGTTGTTCTCCAGAACTGAAACTTCATACACAGACTTACTGAAAAGAGGGGGGTTGTCATTCTCATCTGTTACACTGATTGTGTACTGCTTGGCCGTCTTAAACGGGGGACTCCCCAGGTCCTCTGCCACTACAGTCAAGTTGTATTCTTGGATCTTCTCTCTGTCCAGAGTAGCGGTGGTAACGATCATGAACGTCTCCCCGTAAGCCTGCTGCAGGGCGAAATGCTCGTGCCCGAGCAGGCTGACGCGCACGTACCCGTTGGAGCCCGAGTCTCTGTCCGAGGTGCTGATCAGCGCCACGAAGCTCTCCGCTGCCGCAGCCTCGGTGATGTAGGCCACCGAGTCGCTGCTGGAGGTCATCGGCTTGATGACGATCTCCGGAGCGTTGTCGTTCACGTCCACTACCTCGATCACGACCGTGCAGGTGGAGGGGACGGAGTTCTCGCCCTGATCCGAGGCTCTGATGCTCAGCTCGTATGACTTCCTTTTCTCGAAATCAACCAGAGACTTCAGGGTCACATCCCCGGAGTAAGGGTCGATGTGGAAAGTTTGGGCCGCTTCGGATGACAGCTCATCCGGGAACGCATACACTACTTCCCCGTTGATGCCCTGGTCCGGATCGAAGGCGTGCACTTTCAGTACTCGGTGACCTACCGGGGAGTCTTCCTCCAACTCAACTTTCAGGGAGCTGTGCGCAAAAGCCGGGCTGTTGTCATTAAAGTCCAACACTTTGATGTTCACAGTCATAGATCCCGACTTTGGAGGTGCTCCTCCGTCAGACGCAGTCACCTGTATAGTGTAAGAGTCCTCCACCTCCCTGTCCAGCTCACTCACCAGAACCAGCTCGGCAAACTTCACTCCGTCCTCCAATTCGCGCACTTCCACGGCAAAGTGGCTGCAGGAGGAGATGATGTAGCTCTGGATGTAGTTATCACCCACATCCTCGTCGAGAGCGATCTGGAGCGGGAACCTGGAGTTCAGGGGGACGTTTTCAACTATCTCCAGTTTCGTTTCGTTGAGTGGGAAGAACGGAGAGTGGTCGTTGATGTCCTTCACCTCGATCTCCACGTGGATGAGCTGAAACTTCTCCCTGGAGTGGGCCACGATGTTGAAGGCGATGAAGCAGCGAGGGGACCTGGGGCAGAGCTGCTCCCGATCGATCACATCCGCGACGGTCAGGAGTCCGTCACTTTCCCGCATGTGAATGACTGAGGTGTTGCTCTCCTGCATGAAGCGGAAAGATGTGTCCGGGTCATCAGACGGATCAATCTTTAAATCTTGGGATAAATTCCCTATTTCCGTCCCGGGTGCGTCTTCTTCATAAGTAAAGTACCTTGTAGTTGTGCAGTGCACAGTGCGCAGAAACACATAAAAAAGCGTCAAGACAAGCGCCACAGATGCAGCTTTGCAAAACGTCATGCTGAGTGTCCCCCCCACAAAAAAAAAGTATTCAGATGATGCACGTCGGGAACTACTTCTCCTGTCTGAGTCCAACTCCGAGTTAGCAGACCGACTTTAAGCCCCACTGTATGCAAATTGCCCGCCCAGTCGACCAATGGCCTTCCAGTGGGGCACCAAAAGGAAAGGTTTGGCCCTGCACCAATTTGTAGCTTATTGTTTTGGGTGCAAATGGCTCATTAGATAAACTGATTGTGGAGCTTTTAATCGGGCAAACACCAGCTTCCTTAAATTAATCTGCACGTGGCAATTAATTAACTAACTAAATTACTTGGAAGGGACAGGATAATAAGAACAAACTCCTCCTGAGGAGGGTACAGGTCCACCTGTTAAAAGCTTTGAAAGGATTTACTGGGTGAGTTTCACCCAGCGAGAGAAGGAAGCAGACACATGGCAGCGTTATTAGAAGTGCTCCAAAAGTTAAGAAGGGCACACGGCTGTGGAAAGCATCAGGAGAATGATTGGTGCCATGCGCAGAAGTTTAAAAGTCCTGAAGGCAAAAAAATAAAGAAGAAAAAAAAGAGATATTCAAAGAAAGTCATGCTATGCATGTAGAAGTATCACCATGCAGATAGAATGTTAAAATTAAACTAAAGGAAAGGTTATGGTTGGGAAGAATACATCTGAACCATTTTCTCTTTGAGTACTGCATTTCATATATATATATATATATATATATATATATATATATATATATATATATATATATATATATATATAGAGAGAGAGAGAGAGAGAGAGAGAGAGAGAGAGAGAGATTTTTTTTCTTTCTTTTTTTTTTTAGTTTGTATTCATAAGCAGCACTGTTGGGTAATTTTTCATCACTTTTATGGCTCTTGAGTGGGTGAAAAAAATGCCAACTTATGTTTTGGCTTGTAAAATATTAATGTTAAGTGCAAAACTGTCAGACAACAGCAGTGAGAAAGGGACAATAAATATAAAACAGACAATTATATGAAATCTAAGTGTAATGCGACATAAAATTTAAATATGTCATCAGTGGCAATTCAAACATATATCATACCCCAGGCAGGTTGTTTCTACTGCCTCTCCTTGCACAAGCAAAGTAATAGCAACTCCAACAGCAAAAATAATGTCAGAAAGATAGATAGATTTCGGACTATTTAAATGCAGTCCAGACTCCTTTGCAGATACCAAAATAAATCTTTGATTGGACAAAAAGCCATGAGATCCAAATTAGACACCAGCTTCAGCGTCATTAGAAAGCTGTTAGTGTACAGTAGTGTTTCAGTGGCATTCACTACAAAATGTTTGTTGCAGAAGCAAAATTCTACACTCAAAGTGATGAAGGAAAATTATTTTTAAAAAAGAAAAAGAAAAACAGTCTAATGTTACTGGATCATCTACAAAAATGTTTTTGTTTCCCCGAGTAAAATGTTGTTAAATACCAGTGCCTCAAAAATGAAGGAGAATCCTGTTGTCACTGTTTTGAAGTTTGAAACTTCAAAATGAGTAAACTTAAAAAGAATCTTAAAAATAGTAATCAAGAAAATGATAGATATAAACTGAAATGTTGTAAATTCTAAGTAATCTCCGTTAGTAACCTACGTTTTGTAATATGGCACAGAATATTGTTATAGCGGTAGATATAGATATGACAATATTCCTTTGTTAGAGGTTCACTAACAAAAAGATATGCTATAGAAATTGTAAGTTAATACAGACAGGAATTGTATTTGAATTTAATTGGCCCTCTTTATTTGACACTAGGTATTTACCTTAAGACTTGTTTTTATTATACACCAACAACAGGCTTAGAAAAAAAAGCTAACACAAGAGTATCAGGGGATTTTATGATCTGTGGCACATAATATTGTTAAGAGATTTAGAGAATCCTCTCCACAGAGCAAACAAGGCTGAAAACCAATACAGAACGGAAGAGATCCTCAGGCCCTCGGGCTGAACAACATCAAAAACAGGCACATTTCTGCACAGAAACACTTCTGGTTGTCAAAAAAATATCATGTATAATATCCTAAAATACATCTCCTTTTTTTTTTTTTTTTTTTTTTTTTAGAACTGAATCATTTAAAAAAATGTTCCAAGGTGAAGTGGGTAAAAAATGTAGATGCTGGAGAAATAAATGTTTTTGACAGTAGTGGAAATAATCTCTTGAGCCCTAAATCGAACAGGGAATGGCTGGTTTGTTATCGACATGAAGCACAAAAACCAACACATGAAATACTAATATTAGGCTACATTATCTTTACTGTCTTATTCTTCTTTCAGTGAGTGAAGTTTGACAAACTAGCGTATAAACATTATTTCAGAGAATCATGCTCGAGAGACAGAAAGCAGGCTTACTGTATATAAAAAGCTTCAATTCAAAGGCATTAAGAAAGAGCACATTTTGAGTAAAATTACAATATGGAATGAAACAGATGTTAGAATAGGAGAAAATGACTTACAGTCACACCATCTAAAGCAAAGACATTCCACTGACTGTAAAAAGCAGTGAAAGTTTCCATAAGAGCAGTTCTTACAAGACCCTTAAAAAGTATGAATAGAGTGAAGTGAGTTAAGAGTCTGAAGGCTGATGGTATTTCGAAACCTATTTCTATAATGTGGTGCTGAAAATGAAAAAAAAGAGCAGTTTCACCAATTAATGTTCCTTGAAAAGTTAACCATTTCATCCAAAATGTGTCAGTAATTCCCAATGTTCAAAGTTTTTGACTTGAATGGATGGTCTACGTATTTCAGAAAGATCCTTGAAGAACATATTCAGTATAAAGGAGCGGAGATGTGTGGTAAAGTAGTATGCACACAATGTTATGAAATTTAGATATGCTACAAAAGAGCACCCACATACAACTACAGAAGGTGCTGTGACAGAGCTCAGTTGTGAGTCTGCCTCTTTACCAAATCCTGTTGCTAGAAGTAGATATATTTTATGTACAGAGGAGGCAACAAATTTGATGGCACCCATGGGGAAGATGTGTGAAAAGCTTTTAAGTAAATTAATCTGTAATTGCAGTAGCATAAACTCACCCTAAAATATGTTATTACCCTTTCTGTCAATAAACTGTACAGGTCAATGTGCCAAGACAACAATACTTTTTCTATAGCCTCTCATGAGGTTGGGGCAAACAGAGAGGGAGAGACATAGAGACAGATAGAGAGAGAGAGAGAGAGAGAGAGAGAGAGAGAGAGAGAGAGAGAGAGAGAGAGAGAGAGAGAGAGATTTTCCCTAGGTTTTCAATGAGACTTTGATCTGGGGACTAAGATGGCCATGGGGAAAAAAATGTGGTTGGTTAACTTTTTCTATATTTCTATAGCGATGGGTTTTGTACGCTATATCCTGTTGAAAGACTCAGTGATGACTAACTTTGGATTTTCTGCTCCACCATATATTTATGTAAAAATGTTTTTCAATGACTTTCAAGGTTCCTGAGGAATTTGTAAGAGAAACAGACCCAGAAGCATCATGTTTACGTTGCCTAAAGAGCAATGTACCAGAGTCCAACATCGAGGTTGCACATCTCATTCACAAGTGTGGCAATGTTAGGTCTATAGATAGCCCTGATTTGGACATAATATATTTATTTTAAGTTTAGAGACAGCTATATTGCTTTATCTAAACTTGGATTATGTTAGATGTGGAATCAAAAATTCAGAAGGACCACAAAAAAGTTGTGAATCATGCACAAATGCCCAGAAGGATAAACTCAAACTCCAAGACAGTTTTATTTGATTCAATATGAATGAATTCTACATCTTCTTTTTTTTTTTTTTTTCAGTTTTTATATTTCTCTGCGTGGAAAAAAAAGACAGTATTGTTCTTTATTTTAGAGATAGAAATTCAGTTGAAAATAGTTAGAAAGACTAGATATTTACATATTTGCAATAATTGTGGAATGAAAAGACACAATTTAATTGTTTGTAAATATTTAAATAACAGATGCAGTGTCACGGTAACAAGAGATGTCTAGAGTTCAAGACGCTCTGTTTTCATAAACTCTCTTTTCATAAACATAGATCTATAGGAGATCTATGTTTTGACTTCTAATAACTAGACTGTAAGCACCAAAAAATACATGTTTTTATATATTTTCATTCCATTATTTATACTTTTTTTTTTTTTTTTTTGCTGAGTGGACATGAGGTTCTTTTCCACATATTCATCCTTGTCTTCATGCCAGACACAAGTGAGATTTTTACCAAACGCTCAACTGGCCAAAGCACACAGTTCCAGTTAAAATCTCAGTAGAGTCTATTAAACTGTAAAAGTTCATGTTTTTGATGGTTGGACAGCAAAAATCTTACATGGCTCCCAAAAAACCATGTCATATTCAAACAGCATATATTGGTTGTCATTGAGACATAGTGACCACAACAAGCCACATTGCTACAGTTTTCTTAAATTGAGCTTTGGAGATTTTTTTTTGTACCCTCCTTAACTTCCAATTAGTTGTGAAGAGATCTTTGTCCAGTATAAAGCCATGAAAGAAATGGGTCATTATGTCATGTCATTCATAGTCCAGAAGACAGAAAATCCTGCATTACTATTTTACTGCTGCAATAAACTTGCATTTATTTTAAGGCTTTTTTTTAAGACTGTATTTTAACAAAGCTAAATATTATCATAACTGTTTCTGTACATATTTCCATATAAACAAGTTGTTCATTTGCACATCATCCCAGCTCCTTCTATTTTTCGTTTTGAGGATTACAAATTTACCATAAACAACATAAATATTTATTTTCAATCAATATTTTTTTTTCCTCAACATCATGTTCATTTCGTCTAAGCATCTCCTGTAAATTCCATGCATAAGGATGAATTATATTATGCATAAATTATAAGCATCAGTCTCTTTTCCTAATGAGCAGCTGCAGACACTGTCTCATCTCAGCAAATAGTGGAGGAGGAATTTTCCGTGCCGCGTAGCTGAGAAAAATTCACGAAGGCAGACAAAAGTGATTTGATTAGTGATGTGTTTCGGACACCCACAATGTTAATTGCACACAAGATATGATTGTAGCTCTTAGTTAGCTGGAAAACCTGCCAGCCTAATCAAGATTATCTGTGTTGTAATAAAAACCCAGTTGCACTTAATTTGCTCCTTTCTGCATAGTTTTGTAACAGCGGCCTTGGAAGTTAAAAGAACGAAATGATTCCCACTTAGATTGCATTCTCACAAACACACACAACACATACAAGAGCTTTCCTGGAGATAACAAAAGAGCACGAGTCAACTAGACCTTTGTCAACCATATGGCTGATTAGCTTGTGCTGATTAAAAGCCCTTTATGGCTCTTCAAAGAAGCTCTTGACACCTCACAAAAGTTTAGGATAAGTCTGTCTGATCCCCCATGTGGGCGCATACAGAAAGGTGTAAAAATGCACACAGTGAAGACCCCCAAGTGGCCAAAGTCACCCCTAAGCGTTGGGGGTTGTAAGCAGCTCTGCACTGCCATGTTTAAATGTTAGAGAAGCTCAATTTTCTTGTGTGCTAGCTAAATGCAAAAAAATTGATTTTCTATTTCAAATACCAGCATCTGTTGTTACTGGCAGGACTACGAGGCAGAATTACAGAAAAAAAAACAATAACAAAATGCTCAAACAATGTAGCAGAGCAAGCCAATTTAGAGCTTAAGCTAAGGCATTTCCATATTGAATTTGGAACAAGCTTCAGTGGGATGGCATAACAGCAGAAGTGGATACTTAGTTTGCTCTCAAGTCTATGAGCACCAATTAAAAAAAAGTGATTTTCTCATATTACAGTGCCTTGCAACACCCTTGAGCTTTTTCATATATTGTCAAACATCAATATATTGTACTGGGATTTGCTTTACGACATATCAAAACAAAGTGCATAGTTGTGAAATGAAAAGGAGATGAAGCATAGATTTTAAAAATTCTGGTGCATACAATAAACAACAAAAAGTGCATTTGTATCCAGCCCCTTAATAAAATAATTTGTAGAACCATCATTTCTTGCAAATTCTGCTGGAATTGTTTACGTTTATGACTTTCATAATTTACACAAAGAGACTGACATTTTTCCCAGTATTCCTTCCCAACTGTCTTTTCATTGATTCTCAATAAGATTTATATCTGGACTTTGACTGGGCCAATCTAACACATCAATCTGCATTCTGGCTGTACCTTCAGGCTTGTTGTCCTGCTGGAAAGTGAACTTCTGGCCCAGTCTCAAGTCTTTTGCAGCCTCTAACAGGTTTTCTTCCACCATTCCCCTGCATTTAGCTCATCCATCTTCTAATCAATTCTGAACTTGTTCCTGCTGAAGAAGTAGAGCACCAGAGATTGATGCCGCCATCGCTGTGTTTCACAAAGAGTATGATGTGTTCAAGGTGATTTGCAGCGTAGAAAAGACTTAACAGAGCAGCTTTGTTTACTATTAGATTATGTTACACTCCGGCGGACTCTATTTTATAATATTACAAACTTCTGAAGCCATCTGGTTGTGATGGGCCTTTTTCAGAGATATCAGAATAAAAAAACTGGAAAATAAATAAGAAAACATGTATTATTTCCCTTCCACTTCACAATTATACATGTGTTAGCCTAGCATATAAAATCATAATAATTACTATTACACCTAATGGTAATGTAATGTGACAAAATGTGACATTGTTTTTTTTAGGAATAAATAACTTTTTAAGATTCTGTACATCAAAAAATATCACATCAAACAGCATATGGAGCAAAAGCCAAGCTAAGTCCTTAATCTCAGTTGGATGACGTCCTCTTGTGCCACTTAACACTGTGTCTGTATCTTTTGGGGTTAAAAATAATGGTGAAACTCAACTTTGCTGTTTTTCTTGGAAATGTTTATTTGTCCTCTGTTCCATTTTTCATGCGTTTTTTATTTATAATCAGGCTCATGCTGAACAGGGACCAGCGGGGGACCAAACATCAGACACATTTTTACTATCCGCAGACACACAAAGCCTTCCCTCAATAGTCCCATGCTGGCTGTGAGTTGAAATCCAAGATTGTATTGCAATGTGGAGTCAGAAGGTGATGCAGAATTATCAGCCAAATTAGTTGTTTGCCAGTAAGAGGATTATGCTCAAATCTTATCAACTGTCTCACACTTCCCACTTTGAGTTGCAAAAAGGTTTTAACGCAACAGCTGGTGGTAAAACACGTTTGTCTGCAGCAGACGTAGTCAGTTAAAGGAGCAGGGCTCCAGGTGAATGTGTTCATTAATGGCTTGCATGTGCAACTGAGTCATATGCTTTAATAATAAACTGCATCCAGTCTTGTCTAAAATGTTTTCCCAATCAATACATCACTACAAGGTCAGCAGAGGCCGAGCCACAAACAAAAGCAAGGCTAACACACGAGTGATACTTGTTTGCCACTTAAGTCAGGTGATTAATGCAGATCACGGCCTGATTAAGACGTGTGTGGTGGCAGTAAGAGCCTTACAGCAGATTAATGGGCTTGGCCATCTGTTCTCTCACAGTGGGGATTTTAATTAATGTTAAGAATATTGTTAATCTTGCCTCAGCCGTCAGCATCACAGTAATCAATACGGTGCTCAGAAATCAGCCAGGTTTTGCCCAGGCCTTTAACGTCAGCCTCCAAAGCCATTTGGAAACCGTGTCTCCTCTCCTAACAGGTAGGCAGACAACAATGGCATTTGCTAACACTTTGTGAAGTAATCCCGCCATTTGTCACCAGGAACAAATGTCTCAAAAGCCCAACTTTTGGATGAGGGCCACCAGGTTGTTCACTCACAGAATAATATGTTGGGTTTTCTGTCACGGGAATACGTTTTCAAGCAAAATAAACTGCAGAAAGTGTCTATTTTTCAGTGTGGCTTTCCCATTTTAAGGTAGCCTGTATTGTGTTTATTTTTTTCCAGTACGCATTAATAGTCATCAGCACTGAGCCATGAACATTAATAATTCAATGTAACGTTCATTTGCACTGGGTTTGTTCTTCAATGAAAGTCATCAATACTATAAACTTGTAGGAACATAATGAAACTAACTAAACAAAAAGAGTTAACGCAATTGTGAAAGTACAAGCAGTGCAGAAAATAAAATGTGACCACACAACAGGAAAACACAAATCAGCCTATTTCATTTGACATTCATGACGCCAAATGAAATTGTGAACTTTTTTGACATTCCTTAATTAGCTGAAAGTGCCAAGCAGCTATAGGGTTTCGCTTATTGACACAGACATTGCATATGCAGTACAGCACTTTCATGTTTTTTGGTGTTACAGCCACAAACATCCATGTATTCATTTAGATTCCCTGTGTTACACTATTGTGTTATTGCTCATTCCCAAAATGAATAGAAAATTACACACGGTTTTCAACTTGCTTTACAAATAAAAACGTGTAAAGTAATTCCTTAAAGAGGAGGTTTAAACTTGCCCTTCTTTTTACATAGCCTATTATGCATTTATCTGCAACTATTGCTGCATTTACTTTATGAGCTCAATTTCTTTATTTCTCTGTATAGAAGTTACATTTGGTCAGGCATTCCTGCTGGCTGTGACACTTTCCTGAAGCACGCAATTGGCTGAGCTATTGCTGGCAATAACTTCTAGTTCTCTTTCTGTAGATGATAGACTTAGCACTCTCTTTCTGTCTTTAACTTTCTCTCTTTCCCAGACAGAGCAATTGAAGGAGCTATTGCTGTGACTAACAATTTGCACTCAGTTTTTCATGCCTTAGATTTTACTCCTGGCTAAGATCTTATACAACTTTTTCTCTGCTAGATGAAGCCACTAAACGACCTTCTGCTGCCGTAATCTTTTTCTTTAACGTAGAAAATAGTCCTGGACCATCGCTTCTATGGTTTTCGCATGTGCTCTATCTTCTCAAACGCCCCACTCGGTCGCACATGTTTGTTCAGAAAGGAGGAATTACGGCAAAGTCACTCTCTGTACACAGCTGCGTTTACTTATATAGAAAACCTTTTACCAATTGGCATCCTGAAATAAACTCAACCTCATTGTTTGTTACAAGCATTGGATTGGAATGTACGTATATAATTTACTTTGGTCTGTATTTATGATCAGATTGAATTCGCTATGGGTCGGTGCAGGTAGACTGAGTCTGTTTGTCTTGTAAAGTCCCGTTACGATTACATTTGCTGTGACGGCACACCATAAAAAATGAACTGACTCAAACCTTAACTCAGCTGAACTCACAATACTAAGCAAAGTCTGTGTGTGTGCTGATTAGGATTCAGTCATGCTGGAATGACATGATCTTGAAGTGAAAGTGAAACTAACAACATGATCTGCTATCTTATTAATTCAGCAAATAATTACAGAACCACTTTAGATAATAGGTTGTTCTTTCAGAAACCTTATAAAAGCGGTTGTCAAATTTCAGATCCTGAAATTTCTCAAATTACTAATATCATTTCAGATGTTTTGAAGAGTAAGCCTCTTTGTCACAAACAATATTTCCATTTCAAAAACGTACCTTGTAAGTGGAGCATTCTGGATGTGACATCACGGCCTGTGGCTATTTTTTCTGGGCCAGAATGCCTTACTATTATTGATGAAACAGAGAACTCCGAATAATATCCTTGCAGCTGTCTGTAAAGCGAATCTGAGAAAAGAAAGTGGGTCATACATGGAGACAATGCCCTGAGCTGATGTTCAGCACAGATCAACAGTTACTAGACTTGTTTACCTTCATTTGTTGCAGCAACAGGCAGCAACTGGATAGTACAGAATTGAAGTGTTTGTCAAATACAGGTTCACACTGAAAAAGCATTCAATATTTTTTTGTTAGGAATTGTAACTTGAATGTTTTTATCATGTTCTTGTGTGAAAGATCAGCACAGAGAGGCACATTATCCAGGTGAGAAGGCAGATACTGCAAACTTTTTTTTTCCAAATAATTGAAATAGCGTGGGTTGCAAAAGTATTCACTATATTAAATTCACTTTTACCAAATCAAAAAAAAAAAAAAATCATTGTGATAAAACAAAATATTTTAACTGATGGATTTTACTACTCACTCATTATTTTAATTAATGCCTGACCTGTAGAATGGAGATTTAATGGATGTAGAACATGGTTGAAGACAAGAAGCACATTCAGAGATCTCAACATGCATCTAGGAACGTAAAAAGGTCTACAGACTTTTTTTTCTAATGCTTTGGGATTCTAGCTAGCCACAGTGAGAGATTAGAAGATTTGGAGAAACCAATTAACTTCAAAGAACACATAAACACATGGAGAAGGTCTCAAAACCACAAGAGTAGCACCACATGACTTCATCGTCATGTAGATGCTTTACTTCAGCAGGAGCAGGAGAGTCCACATCTAAAGCCAATTGAAACCTGGTAATCCTCACCATCTCATCTGAACTGGAGCCAACTTTCAAATAGGAACAGGTTTAGATTTCACTCTATGTTAGCAAAACTTGTTGAGACATTAAATGTTGTGCTACATTTTGAAGGATTGGAAACAAATGCACACTTTTATGCATGCAGATATTATTTTATCCCAACATCACAACTGTGATAATCTGTCGTACACAATCCTAGTAAAATAGCTCATTTGTGGTTGTAGAAAAGAAAGGTTAAGTGCATTTATGCAAGACATTGAAGATGATTATGTATGTCTCTTTTTTTGCTGAAATACATAAAAGGTTTGCAAGCTCTTAAGCACCGAGATCGAATCATGAAATGACTATAGGAAAAATGACGTAGTGCTCATAATTTAAAACCAGGCTTTGTGGAATGCTGTCAGAAATTTAATCACAATTCCAGACTGTTGATTGGTATTTTTAGCCATGATTAAACAGTCTAACTGGTTGCTGCAACTTTTTTTTTCCCCCTCTTCTGCTAAATACCTCACTGAGCTCTTCTCTGATTTATATTCATGGCACAGCATGCTTAAATTTAGATAGGCAGAGACATTTTGCTCTGGCTGGAGACTTATCCAGCCATTTCAGAACCAACCTCCTTATCAGTTTCTTCATCTCACTTTAACCTCAGGCGCTCTAATAAACTGGTGGTATACATGTCAGTGGCCTGGCCAAGAGGGTCATGTGGAACGTTTAATCTCAGCCATTTGGGCTGTCTGAGAGGCAGATAAAACAAGATTATCTCGTGCTTGGTGCTGGCCCTTGGTGAGACAAGAGGATGGAAGCATGTGAGCAGCAGCTGCGAAGGTGCCAAACACTCAGACTGGTTCTTGGTCTCTGCTGCTTTTGGCACCTCCTGCAGCATCACAGACACAGATAACCCCCACCGCCCTTATCCTCACATCTCTCCAACTGATTACAACTGGCCAAATGTTTAGCACACTGTCCCCAATCACACCTAATGTGCTGCCGCAACATGCCACTAAATAGCTCTCAGGGTCATATAAATCCCATTTGTGTATAGGCTAGATGTTGTTAGGTCTTAGGTAATTGTCCTTCCTTCCTGCTTTCATACTTTTATTTGCGTCAAAACTTCTAAACTGTGATCTTTCTTTTTTTGTTTGTTTTTTTCTTTTTCAGCAGGGCTTGAAAATCCCTTCACAGACTGACACTGAATTTAGGACAAGTGAGGGCCAACTTAAAAAGACATATTTGTAAAACAAAGAACGCTTATGGAAATAAATGCACAACATGAGAAAATCTGAAAGAAAATTCTCTCTGTTTCACGATAAATTAATTAGTCTATTAGGGCAAAGCATGAATAATAAAGACTTTTCTTGTAATTAGATCTCAACGGACTCTACATGTTTTAAACAAATGCAGAACATTAATATGGATGCAGAGCCAAAAAAAAAAAATAAAAATAAAAAATCCTTCCAAGATTTCCTCATGCTGGCCACAAAAGGCTGCGACTATTAAGACATTTTTTGAAAGACAGATTTTGTTGTTTAAATCTCCTAAAAGCCAAGGCAGATCAAAAGAGGCATTAGTATGCAGAGACAAATCATGTTTGGCTGAGGTTCCTCTATCCCCTCTCAACTCCAGCCATTCCCTCCTGTGTAGTAACTAATGGTTGTTGCCTCACAACGATTGGAACAACAGTTGCTAGCTGCATTTTGTTATGCATGAGCATTCCTGAAAAAGCACTGACCTTATGTAAAAAATAAAATAAAAAAAGATCTAAAATAAAGGGGAAAAAAAAACAAGCGGAGTACAACTGCACGGCTGCAGAATGATGTCCATCATTAGAATTTAGGCACAGAGAGGAAAAAGACAATTTTCTATCTCATCACTGTAAAAAACCAAAAAAAAAAAAAACCTGGCAAAGGAGCATAATGACAAACAAAGCAAAAAGAGGTATCTGAAATTGAGGCCAGTCATCTCAAAATGGGGAGTCACCCTGCAGGGTCGGATTAAAACTAGGGATGAGAGTGCCATCTACAGGTGACGTGTTCTTACAAATGACTTGCAACATTTTAAGAGCTTTCAGCACTATTTTTCATGACGTTTCAGACAAATAAGGGACATATACACACAAAAAGTTCTACCTACCTCATGAAAGAGACAGCTTTCCTAACATTGAGTAAAGACGGCAACATAAAAAAATTGGAAATTTACAACTTGCTTCTACTTCTATTACATCTGAAGCGAAGACGTGTCTTATAAAACGTATTGCAATTATGGTGACTGCATTACATTTTATGCTTTTTTTCCAGCCATATGACTGAAGACCCAATGGTTGCTTCCAGACATTATTTGAGTGTGATGCACATCCTTTTCAAACATTTTTAGTGGTTGCTGTAGCTAGAACAAGACTCTAAATGTTACTTGCTCGGTGTGTCTTTATGTGCAAAAATATTTGAACGTGTTTAAAATGTATAACTAAATTTAGTTCCAAAAGTATTCACCCCAATTTGCTGTATGTCATTTTGTAGCATTATAACCATAAATATAAAATTGTTGGGCCTTCATATTATTTGTATATTTTCATATTATTTGAAAAATTATATATTATATTTCAAATTGCAGAGTTGTACAGAATTCTGAATTAGAAGGAAAATTATACATGGTTTACTTTTTGTTGAGAAACATGTATCTGAAAAGTGTGGCAGGCATTGACTTTGTTTGATACCCCCAAATAAAGTGAAAAACAAACGGAATGCAAAACTGTTCAGAGCATGTTTCTGCATTTGAAATGCCCAGAGAAAGTGCAGATCTAATATTTATTTGAAAATCCTTGGAAAAATTTAAAAGAATGGGCAAAAATCTGAGTCAAAGTTGGTAAAGACTTAATAAAATACAACCTCTTCAATAGAATCCAAAGTTCTCAACAGACCTGAAAACAAATACATGCCACTACTTAAAAAAATGTAAACCATCCGTTCTTTTACTTCTACTTAATATTTACTTTGCATTGGTCTGAGGATTCATTAGGATCACATAAAATCCTAATGAAATGCACTGAAATTTGATGTAAAAGGTCTAAGAGGTCTAAATACTTTGACAAACCACTATGGCTGCTGAGGTAAAAAGAGTTTTCTTGCTCAGGCACACTGTGAATAAACCAGATAGTCAGTGAGAAAGTAATATTATCCAACGCAGGGAAGATAAAGTGTATCTTCCTTTCATGTGAGTTTTCCTATGATTGCATTTATATATGCCTCCATGTGCATGTAGCCTTGATGCTAATTTGACGCTTTTTCAAGGACCGGGGTCCCTCTCCTGCTCCTCGAATGCATCACATCTCCGCGCTGTCATCACAGAATGTCAGCTCCTCGAAGCAATTTCCCTCTCAGACATTATCTGATGAGTGAGAACCGTTTCCCATTGGCAGTTGAAGATGATATTTGGGCTGAGCTGGAGCTGGCTGTTAAACGTGGGACTGGCTCGTGACCAAAGCTCCGGTCCTCCTGGTCCCAGCAGCACCCACGGGCCTGGCCACCGGGGGCGGACTGTTGGGCCAACTGGCCACTGAGGAGTGTAATCACTCCCTCTGACAGTTTTGGCACAAGCAATCCATTTGCTCCACAGCAGAAAACCCTGAGTGAAAGAAGTGCATATTGCTGTTAGGCCAGAAGATGGCAATATTGAGGCAGCATGCTGATTTACAGCGTCTCTGCTCTTATAACGCTTATGTGACCCTTATGTGTGGAGACTAAGAAAAGCTTTTATCTTAGTGATCCTTATCATGCTGTATTGAGGTAATTTTGTCCTATTTAATGGTCCAATTAAGTTTAGTTAGTTTACCAAGTGGCTAAAACAAGAGTAATTATCATTAATGCAGGGCTATACCTTAAAGAAGCAGGGCTTAAAGATTCCGCAAGCAGACGATACCGTCTTATTTTACCGTCTTTACTCATGAGAGTTTGCGATTATGAATGCAAAACGGTAACAAAGGCGCTAAATAGGATGCCTGTGGTGTGTGGATGTGTGCAAGTGGAGCAGAGAGATAGATTAATGTTGAGGGGCATCGGCTTAGAGGGTGCTTTGTTTCCCCCACTGTGTGCCGAATGCAGAGAGGAGTTAAGGGATTCCAATCTGGTCGTCGAGTCCTGCGGTGCGAAGAATGTTTGGAGTAGGCTCGGCGATAGTGGACTCCATTACAGGGCTGAGTCTCAGGGTAGGATGCCATTGTGCAGGGAAGCGAGAAGGTTAATCAGATCCTGGCTCCATTATGACTGCTTGGTATTTCCAAAAGGAGTTCCATGAATAGAAAAAACTGTAAGCTCTTGTAGAAAGGAATCTGGGCTGGAAGCTTTTTTTTTGTATTTTATGTTTGTTTTTGTTGTTTTTTTTGGGGGGGTTTTTTTTGGGCCTGATAAAGAATAGTGTTGGTGTACATTTGAAGTGATTTTGCATCCTCTGGAGCAAAATCAAATGAGCATTTTATGGAGGCCTGCTTATTAATTATCTGAGATTAAGAAATTCTCTTGCAGCTCTGCAGCTGTGTCTTTGTTTGCTGTTAAGGGCAGATTAACTTAATTGATTTTTCAAGTATTAAATTAATTTCACATTGTGAGTCAATGACGTCTGCTTGCACAAATTCTGCTTGTATCTTATCAGCCTCTCCTCATTATAAAAAGAGGACACGTTTCAAAACATACTCTTTTAGGGCTTTTTTGTTTCCACTAATAAGGGTATTATTCTAATTTTATTTGCCTCATTGTTGATGAATACATCTATTTTATTAAGTTATTCTATTAATTTTATGTGCGAAGCTGTTCTCAAGAAAACTGACAGGCTTCATTATCTCTACATTTAACCCTTTTATTTCTCCACAATAAGCACACACAGCAAGTTCCAGCTTGCTGAAAGGCACAATTTTGCTTCCTTCCTCGGCTTGTTGTGTGCTGAACTCGAGAAAGTATCAGATAAGCTAGGCACTGACTTGATAACACCAGCAACATCTACCTCCACTTACACACTCAGCTGAAAATCTCCCTGATTAGGAGGCAGCTGGAGAGTGATGCTTGCAGATTGGTTATAACATGGCTGCTGTCCTATATGCTAAACATTTCAGAATATAAACTGCTGATGACTATCGGGATGAAGATGCAGAAATGCTACACCAGACTTTCTTTTCGCCTTAAAAATGACCTTAAAATGCCTAGATGCGTTTCAATATATTAAATGTCTTTGAAAAGTTCATTTGTTTCAGTAATTCCATTAAAAAAGTGAAACTTATTTAGATTTATTACACAGAGTGATATATCATATAGTGTTTTTTTTCTGTAAATTTTTATAATAGTGTCTCACAGGTAATGAAATTCCCTATTTTTGTTCCTGAAATTTAGAATTTGACCTAAGATAATAAAAGGTTTTAATACATGAAGGAATTTAAGGATACTTGTTTCCCTCCATTTGTTTGTTGGGTTTCACCCTTGAGAAAGAGAGGATATCCTCCCTCCACCTACATGTGGAGTGGCAAATTATGATTGTTGTTGGTGCTTTTGCGACTAATAACAGCAAATCTGCTGTTATTGGACTTCTGTGGTCGTCATGGGAAGATGCCAGTCAGACTTGGCAGCTCCAACCGTATTGTAAGGGTCTGCTGGGAATGTCTCTCATCAGACTGAGCTTTAACTCCCACCTCTGGAAGAGCTTTGAACAAGTTCCAGGGAAGATGGGGGGCCACTGAGTCCGAGTGGGCCACGTTCCGTGCTTCCATTGACAGGTCGGCAGACTGGAGCCGCTGGCTGTTGGTCCCTGTTGCAGTGGAAACCATCAAATGTGATGGTGGACACCGGTGGTGAGGGATGTTGTCGGGTTGAAAAAGACCCAAGTTTCTCATTGGGTCTTTTTGGTCTGATGGACACTGGAAGATCCAGGGAAATGCCGGGTGGTCTGTGAGGCAAAATCTCAGTGGTGGGAGGAATTCAAAGAGAACCTCCACCATCCGGCATCTCATCTCGGCTGGCCTGTGAACGGCTTGGGATTCCCTGGAGGAGCTGGCCACTTGTGGCTGACCCAAGTGGTTGTGGAGAGGAAAGCCTCTTTGCTTGGGTTGCTGCCTCCGCCACCCATGGAAGGTAATGAACAGACGGACGGACAGGTGCGTGGTTATGGCCTACACAATCCAGCAAAAATAACATTAAAGAACACCCCATAACACACATATACAGTGGAAGTAAAAATGGGACAAAAGTTGCATTTTTGATAATGCGCCTTTAGTGTTTGAATGCACAAAATGGCAAGTAATACAATGCTATTAGCTTATAATAAGACACATGCCTATTGAGTGACACCACTGTCTCTTTTCATTTTTTCTTTTGAAATGTAATGTATCCTTGTCACCTGGCTGATAGTTGCTGCTCTAATTCAGTCCAAATGAGTTCTGTTAAGCCAAAGTCAGGACTCTGTGCAGATCAGTCAAGCTCTTCCACACTGAACCCACTCATCCATGTATTTATGGACCTTGCTCTGTGCACTGGTGAGCAGTCATGTTGGAACAGCAAGAGGCCGTCCCCAAGCTGTTCCCACAGAGTTAGGGGCATCAAATTGGCAAGACAAGTTTATTTATATAGCACGATTTGTACACAAGACAATCCAATGCAATTGCAATACAATCAAAATAGACTGAAATGATGAAAACCACTGAAAGCATTGGATAAAAAGAAACAATTGATAAGATGCTAATTTAATCTTAAATCTCACTCACCAATCAAAATGTCTGGTGGGATGCTGAGGGTTGGCCTCTTAGTCAGTGGACTAAGAGGCCAAACTCAATTTCTTAAAAACACTGACATTAAAATGTCTCCTTCATCAAGCATTATGCTTGGCAAAGTGAACTAATATGAGTGCTGTTCTCCTGCCTGCTGTCAAAGTCAAACTCATCCATTGGATTGCCAGATGAATTCGGATGATTCATCACTCAAGAGAACACAACTCCATCGCTCTACAGGGTCCAGTGGCAACATAGTTTGTACTGTTGCATGTTGGATGCAACAGTGTTAATCATGGAAACCCATCCTATGAAGTTTTTGATATTGAACTGATCTGAAGGCCACATGAACGTTCTACATCTGAATCTATTAGCTTTGTACAGTGTTGGCTAAGTCTGTGCTCGTAGCATCAACTTAGCGCAAAGAGCTGACGAAGCAAAGAGCTTTCACAAGTGGCATCTTATCACGATACCATGCTGAGCTCTTGTGAGTGACCTATTCTTTCGCAAATATTTGTAGAAGCAAATGCAAAGTTACTGGTGGATGTTATACATATGAATTCAATACGTTTGACAATAAAATATGTGTTCCAACAGTGAAATGGTTCTTTGGACATGCAATCAACCTTCTTCCATGGCCATCACATGTCACATGCCTAAACCCTATTCTTTGTAGAGAGCTGATGAGAAGAAAGCATAAGAGATCTTTTGCTCTGCGTACATCAACTTGTGAAATGTTACAGAAGAAGACTAAGTACCATGCTGTTGAGAAAGGGGCTGCAGAAACTTTTAACAGCTGTGGTGCCAGTGATCGAGGCATCAGTAATGTTATCAACCTGTACAATTTACTGACATGAATTCAGCACATGTACAAAAATACATTTTCCTGGACTGAGTGAGATTTTGGTACAGCAATAAAAGATGAATTTCTTTTAAGACTTTATATCTACACCATGAGCACCTCGTGATGTAACTTGTTAGGACAATGAACAAAGAAGGAGGTAATTCTGAGAAAAAAATAGCTTTAAAGATGATATTTAATAGTCTACCATCTAGACAATATACATCAAGAGTGATTGAGAGAACTGACACTATAGGGCAGCTCATATTTCATGAGAAAAAAAAATGTAATTTCTTTGTGAAGTTAAGGAGCTGAAATTCAACTAAGCTTTGGAGAACAACAGAGCACTTATAAGCGAGGAAATGTGTTAACAGCCGAGACAGACCTATTCTCGGCAAAGAGATAGTAAAGCATAGAAGATGAAGTGAGATAGAAAATCTAATTTCCATAACAGAACAAGAAAAACAGTCTGGCAGACGTTTTTTTTCTTTTCTCCTGCTCGTTCCTTTGAATTGTCAGAGCAATCATGGCCAAGCCACAGCCAGGGCATCAGACTAAAAGGAGTGGGGGTGGTAGGGTGGCTGGGGCAGGGGCGGTGTAGGGATGTGAGCCCTCTCCCTTCCAAAACACATACAAATGAACTTGACCAATCTTGCGCCCGTGCGTGCGCAAACACACACACACACATAACAGAAGAGGAGACACTTCGAAGCAGGCATGCACAAACATTGCTCAGTCTCAGAGGATCAGACAGTGAACACATTATGCAAACAGAGACTTTGTGTGTATGCTGCTGAACGTGCCTGTGTGTTGGAGAGAAAAATTAGACTGATTAAAAATCAGGAAAAATCACAAACTGTTGGATGAATCTCCTAGGGGCTAATTAGGATGCTGAATCCTGAGCTAAAAACAACAACAACAAAAAAACTGTTGAACAAATCAGGAAATGTAGGTGTACTCATGATTTGTTTTCTGAAATCTGATTTAAACATTGAGTTTGTTTACATCTTAGGAATGCAAACCGTACCTGCCTCATGTCCTTTTCTTCCACGAAACAGGCAATAATTGGTTCCTGTAATTTTTTTTCTCAGGTTATAGGACTTGCAGCAAGCAGTGGAGTGAAGTGAAGGGTGTTGCTGAAGAGCAGGGGGTCAATCCTGGTTTCATGAGGGAAAACCAGGTGCTAGCAGAGTATATTTCTGGTCCTTTAGGAGCAGAAACGAACCATTGCTAGTTCCTCAAATATGAGCTCCACAGTGAGGAGACATAAAAAGGAGAATGCAGGGACAAAATTGAAAATGCCCCCTTTAGAACGCAGTTTAGATCCTTTTTCAAGCCAAAGAATTGGTGCTCATTGAATAATTTTTACAATATTCAAGTAAGGGAATCAATATTGTTTATGCTTGGCTCATTAGTCAAGTTTTGCTGTTTACCTCAAGTTCAGTGGGAAACAAAGCAAACATGGAGGCAAAGTGCGCCGATCAGATCAAAAGATGATTTTCTTGGCCTTTGTCCAGTGAAAAACTAACACTGCAAATCAATGTGAATACCCAGTGGCACGTGGCGGTGGTCACATCAGCTGTTCAGAGTTAATGCTAACATAGATGGAGCTAAGTACAAAGAGCTTCCTGAAAGAAAACCTGTCGGAGGTTGCAAAAGACTTAGGCGAAGTTTCGATAACCAAGCAGTGCAACAACTTACTTACACCCAGAGCTGCAATCAAAGGGTTTCATGTTCACCATCTATGAGCAGCATTTTTTTAAGTCTGATCACTGATTCTTAATTGCACACTTCTTTTCCTGCATTATATATATATTTATTTATTTTTTTTTTTTTTTACGTTTTGTTATGGGCATAGTTTCCTTCATGTATGCTCTCTTTTCAAAACCCCAGTTGGTCATGGCAGATTCCTGTTTGTACTGAGCCAGGTTCTGCTGGAGATTTTCCTCTCCACTGTTGCAACACGCATGCTCCATGTGGGACTGCTGTCAGTCAATCATTTGAGATGACATGAAATTGAATTGAATTGAATTGAATTGAATTGAATTGAATTGAATTGAATTGAATTGAATTGAATTGAATTGAATTGAATTGAATTGAATTGAATTGAATTGAATTGAATTGAATTGAATTGAATTGAATTGAATTGAATTGAATTGAATTGAATAAGGTCTGGACCTTTACTGGGCCATTCCAACATTCAAATGTGCTTTGATCTAAACAAGGGTTTCTCATCCTGATCCTTAGGGTCCGCTGTCCTTAATGTTTTAGAAGTGTCTCTGCTCCAGCACACCTAATTCAGATAATTACATTAGCTCCTTTTCATGCCATCAAGTGCTGCAGAATCCCTTTAATGGCACATTCATTTAAGTCAGGTGTGCAGCAAAAGTGACACACATAAAGCATTCAGGACAGAGGGCCCAGAAGACCAGGTCAAGAAACTCCGGTCAAGAATAAGGCGTATTCTGGTATTGAAATGACCCAGACGAAGCCCAGACCTTTATCTCTAGCAAGACTTAAAGATTTTAACATGTTCATAGTTTTTAGATGCAAACGTCAAGTTGCTTTCCCCCAAATAATAAGCACTGCGATATCTCTGCTTTTTTTCAAAGGGTTTTTTAGCACTTTTAGCACTTCTGTGCTGTGGAGTGAAATGGAGGCTGTTGACAAAAAGCAGGGGTCAGTCAGCGTACCACTTTCACGGGGGAAACCAGGTAACAGCGGAGTACATTTCTGGCACTTCAGTAGTAGGAAATGAACCATTGTTAGCTCCTCTACGGTGAGATCTGCAGTGGGGCGACATGAGAGAAGACCACAGGGGCAAAAATTGAAATGACCCTCCTCACAAAACATCCTAAATATTTAATTCAAGCCAAAGAATCGGTCGCAGTTGAATGTTTTGCACCGCGTGCCGAGCCCCCAAGATGTTAGCCCAAGCAAGAGTATTGTGATCGTTTGTGTTCGCCTTATTAAATAGAAATCTGAACTGCTCCCTTTCTTTCAAATCTGTCATTCAGAAACTTTCAATTTTCATGCACCTGCCATCAGAGCAGCCAGCCAACCCGCATGAATATATTCAACATCACACAGAGACAGTGAACAGAGGGGGATCTGTTTAATGTTCTGAGAGGAGGAAGAATTATACTTTAATATTTAAACTGCCTTTTTTTACGCTGGAGATTTCAGTATATTGCTCAAATTCTCATTGTTTTCTTTATGTTAACAACACAATGGTGGCATGACATGACAATCAGCTTGACAGAGAAGCTACACCGGCTTCAGATCCATCCAAACTCTCTTTCAATTATCATCCCTGTGCACATGAAATGGAATGCACAAATGGTGGAGTCTACAATATTCATTTATTCTGACTTCCCTGCAGTTACTGTGTAAATTTGACTGAGGGATGGGTTAACTGCAACATGCATGAAAGAGTAAAAAGCACGAGTTACATTTTTGGAGCTCTATTAAAGTTTCTGGTGCTGCACAGCTATATTTCTTGGGAAAATCTGATGTTTGCAGAGAGTAATTTCAGCTGCCACCTCAGTCTTTGCTGTGAGTTGGTGTCTCGGGGTTAAAGTTTCATGGCTAGCAGGGCACCGACAGAGCTGCAGAAAGAGCCACCAGTAATCTGGCAGGTCGGTGAAGAAAACCCGAGCCTAATTAACCTCTGAGTGAGCAGGTCTGCATCGGTGTAAGTGTATGTGTGAGATGGTAAAGCAGGGAAATCTACTATCATCCAGTTCTGCTGTTAAAAAAGAAAACACCAGAAAAAAAAACCCATTACACTCCTGAAATGGGACTGTAATGGTTTGAAGGTGAGTATTTTTCTCAAGCAGAGGATAGCTTAAAGCTTATAATTTTGTAATATAATATTGCCCTTGATCAGAGAATGCAAGCACCAATACTTAAATTGATTCGATGAAAATTGAAATCTTCAAGTTCTTCTGCGAAGGTTGTTGACAAGCTGTACCCTGACATCATATGCAAATATTGGTGAGACAATACATGATATTTAATTTGAATAAAAAAAAGAGAGATAAGCCAAAGAAAATGTAAATTTTAAAAATCAAACATGGCTATATGTTTAATACTTTATTGTATTTGATATCCCAATGTTGAACAATATAGCATTAATAAAAGTATAATTAAAACCTTTTAAACTACTAATGTTTCAAATCTGTACAAAATTGAAAAATAAGCCTCTGTTTTACAGTTTGAATTTGTATGTGTGACTCCAGAGGAGTCAGTGCCTCACCAGTCATGAACCTCACCACATGTCACTGGTACCTATGGGGGGGAAAAAATCTGATTTCCAAGACGAAGTGACTGCAGGCTAGAATGCTACACTGTGATCACATCCTGACAGTAGATGCATTTCCATTACAAATGTGTGCAAAACTGTCATTCTTCTGCTAATGTTGAAAATACACAATTTTGCAATTGCATTGTTTCCATTAAGTAAAATTAATGTAATCAAAATCACAGCTGAATAAGTTTGTTCATACAATACATCATAAAAAAAAAGACATGTTGCACCATCATCCTCCAAATTAGAGAATCATGAAAACCGAATGCTGCTACTGCATGTTGGACTTTGGTTTCTTTGTTTGCAAAGTAGACTTGAACCAGAAGACCTGAGTGGTCTGAAGAAACAATACAACAAGAAAAGATAATTAATGTATTTTGAATGCTAATCAAAATGCTAATCCATTCAGAGATTAAAACATATGCATTCTTTCAAATTGCGCCTTCAAAGTCCAGACTTAAAATCAATTAAGAATTTAGAAAAAAAAAAAAAGCTGGAAATTGATATTTCGACTCACTCTCTGCATAATCTGACAGTGGTTGAGCTATATAGCCAGATAAATTGGCAGCCATTTCAATCTATAGTTGTGCAAAGATGGCAGGGAGCTTGCAGCTGTAATTGGGATGAAAGTTAGTTCTGTAAAGTACTGACACACAGATTTTAATTCCAAGAAAATGTTTACAACCATAGTTTCATTCCACATCCTACAAATTTTGACCATTCAAATAAAATCCCAACAACATTCTTTAATATTTGCAGTTGTAGCGCTACAACACTTGAACAACGTTCTTGAGTCGAGCTCTAACTAGTCTTTGCAAGGCACTGTGCGACTGCAAACATATAAACTGTCTCTGGTGCACACGCTGTCTGCTAACAGGAAACGCAAAAGAAGAACCACTTTTAAAATATTAAAATACAGCAGTGCTGAAAAAAAAAAAAAAAAACTATCCGATAATGATCTGCACTTGACTGGAAAAAAGACACTGACAGTTAGACAGGAGTACAGCACAAAAGTAAATTATTTCACATGCCCTCAGGCATGTACATACTGTCTGTTTCGCAGATTTTCACTTGGTCCAGGCAGTCGCTGGTCTCCGTGTCCCCAAGACACAGCTCTGCTCTGCACAAATCACTACACAAGAAAACAAAACAATAAAGTAGCCAGTGCTTGATGTCGGCCTCGTGCTTCTATGCATTAGCTCCTGACCTGCTCAGCTTTTTGTTACTGAATCTATTTTATTGCTTTAAACCCTCACAGCCTTTAAAACTAATTGTTACAACAAGCACTGAGAAGACTATAACAAGCTACCCCAGATTCTTTTTTTTTTTTTTTTTTTGCCTTACTCTCAGCATGGAGCACTGTGTCAAATAAAAGCCTTCTACTAGGAACAAAAATTTAAATTCAATATTCAGTCGCTGCTTTTTATAACTCCATAAACTGATGCAAAGATTATTTTTTCTCTTCATGCGTTAATTGTTCTACACTAACTGGTTGTATCTCAGAAACAAGTTCCTCTTCACCTCAGCTTTTACATGTTGTACAACTGATCCACTTGACCTTAGAGATCGAGTAGGCTGGTCTTTGAAGAGGCTTGTCGATTACCCAGAGACACGCTGGAAGCACCATGAGTGATATGAATGTGAACTGCAACGTTGTGAGAGACAAACTCTAGTTCAATGTCAAAGTCAAACCTTGGTATTATTGATATTCAGTGAAATCCAGGGTCCTGACCACTGCTATTTTATAAAAAACAAAAAAATATATATGTGAAATTAACACTAAGGCTACATTTTTCTTCACTAGCAGGCCTGCTTTGAAAAACAAACAAACAAAAAAAAACAATCCTGACCATAATTTGATGCTCAGTTATGGAGTCACCTTCTAGCATGGACCATCTGTCACCAGTTGCGCATGCATAAACATGGATACACATTTCACAAATTGTGATTGAATGGTGACCTGATCAGGCTGTACTCTGTCTTTTCCGCCTCATTTGAAGGACATTTAAGTCCATTCACAAATTGTAATTTTGGACACAGTCAGAGATGGAAAGAGACTGGCCACATGTGGTTTTCATGCTTGGTACCACAGTTGCCTTGCAGCAAACTGGTCCTGGTTTCAGATACCGTTCTGGCGTTTTTCTGCCTGGTGATCCCATCTATGCACAGAATCCAACCCCCACAATCCAATAATATGACTGCTAGTTCCTCTAAATAGCCCTCAAGCAAGAGTTTCTCTGTGCTAGGTTTTCTATTCTCTTTGTCTGTGTGTTGCTCTGTAATGTAATGGTGACCTGATAGGCACCAGGCCCCAAAGCTCAGTGAGGATAAGTTGGCATGGACAATGAATGGATGTTTCATAAATTCATCATTATTCTTTTGTTCTGAGTCATAGCTAAAATGTGACTCGTGTAATGTGCATTCCTGGAAAACACTGGGAAATCTGTCAAAAAAACATTGCTAACATAGCTACTCCTTCATCTTTTTACTTGGTAATGATGTTATGGGAAAGACAGTCGTGTGTGACAAATCATTTGGTGTATAAAATCACACAGTTTTAGAATAGGACACTAAGCTGTGACTGAAAACAGTAAATTCAGATTAAATTAATGGAACAAAACAAAATTCCTCTTTGAGAAAAACAACCGCTACGCTAAATGTTGATGCTGGATTTGAGGGGCTTTCCTTCTGCATGAAGAGATTTGATAGTCAGAAGACATGACAGTCAAAAGCAACAAGGAGAAAAGAAATAAACCATAACATGTCACAATTTCACATTTCTCTGTTATTAAACTGATTGTAGGGACGGCCTCTCGATCAATGCAGCTGTTGATTTTTCTTTATACAGACTGATAACAAAAGCACAAAGAGGTTATCAGTTTTAAAGGAACAGAGGGGGGAAAAAGCAACCTTCTTGAACTGTTCCTGCATTTTAGATTTAGCAAAAAGCACATGTTCTCTAAGCAAGTGTCTCCACTATTGTGTCCTCCTACCTGTATTTTCTGAGCACTGTCACAGCCTGTTACCTCAAAATCAACCAGAGAAGTCTCTTGTCAGGCCTAATCTTTTTCTCTGATTCTTCCTCATGTTCACTGTCTTTCTCTCTTGGAAGCTTGTTTCCACACAAACTGCTGCGCGCAGCTAGATGCCATGAAATCTCTGTAGTTTGCTTCGGCTGTGTGGACATGCTGTCAGTAGTGATGTGCCGAATCAAACTGACAGCTCAGATGTGGGCTTGGAAAAAAAAAAAAAAAAACGACGTTAAAGATCATGTGGATAAAGGGGCCGATCATCCTCAGGTTTCGCTGGTTTAAAATATCTAGAAAATACTCAAATGGGATTGGACGAAAAGTTTGTATGAACTCGTATCTGCGCGCTCTCTGAAGTGTTCGCTTGTAGCTTTCGAAGTGCATGCAAATCTTCCCAACACCACCAGACACTTCAAATGAATTCTTCATTGGCCTGTCAAAATGCTTTTCCTCTCCCATCAACACCAGCAAGAGTCTATCGTGATCTTCTATGCAATGGCCTCATTGTGCGGGGCATCAAGGATTCTACGGCTCCATCTCCGGGTGTGCTGTGAACTGTGAATTTCAGATTTAGACAGCCCAGGGCCCAGGGCCATGAGCCGCCAGCACTGCTGAAGTACTCTGTTGCTTCACACATTTGAAATTGGCTGACATGTTTAAATTTGCCATACCTTTGCTCAGTCCTTGTGCGATTTCTGCTGTGGAAACCACGCAAAGCTGAGCGACTGAAGACCTACATGTGTCAGGGCAATAAAGTGCTCCCCACCTCCTTGTTTTAGTCCACATTTTCTGAACTGCCTTACATGCACATTTTAATGAGATTTATAGTGTACACACATAAATGCTGTTGGACACATCGGCTTGTAACATGGTAATCTCAAGAAGGGATGTTTGACGGAGAGCTTCACCGCATTCAGCCACCGGATCCGATGGTGTGGTAATCCCTTAATATCTCACCAATAACTATTAAGGATTTAATGTCACTCCTGCTCTTCTGGGAGGGGGTTTACTTGATTCACTCCAGTTTTTTTTCTCAGCTCAGGACACGGCTGAGATTGACTGAGCCTATAAAATCTCAAAAGTCTTTTCTCACGGTTCACAGAATCAGCAGAGGCAGGATGTTCAGATCTTGTATAACAGAAAGTCAGGGTGACCATTTCCACCTAAGTTGGAAAATCCGTGGCGAACCAACCTCCTCTCACTTGCTTGGGTGATATATAACAAAAACATGTGAGGAAAAACCTTGTATTTACAAAATGCCCTGAGAAAGTATTAATACTTCTTTGATGTTTTTAAAATTTGTTGTCCCCATAAAATCACAATTCAAATTTTTTCGTGAGATGAACATTGAAGAGTGTGATGTGCATATATTTAAACTCTTCTGATAGCCTTGAAAAAAGTATAATTCAATGACTCCTTTCAGGTGTCACTGAATGAGTAAGTTCTGTATAACTTAATCTGACGCCTTTACAGAACTCAGGTGTTTTGTAAACTTTGTAAAAATAATTTTAAAAAACACACACAGGAAGGATTGTGGCACAATTCAAACTTAATCTAAAATGCAGTCCAGAGCCAAAACCTCAGGTAGGACAATCTGTCGAGAAGACAATTAGTCGTGCAGTTGCAAGAACAAAGTCACTGTCGAAAGAAAGCCACAAGAAGCTTCAATTGCAGTTTACTACAAGCCATGTAGGGCAGAGATCTCCATCCAACACAATATTGATCTGCTGGTGGTTTAGCACTGGACTACTGGCTAAAAAAATAAACATATTTTTATTTCCACTGATGTTGCTGACCAGCTTGTGAGAGCAGTTTTATTTTAAAATACCAGCGTAACACTGACAGAACCCTATCGCCCTGAACACACCTACCTGCCTCACAATGACACAGGACTGTCCCGGTATCTTGCTGTGACGATCCTTCTCTTCTGCAGGAACAGGGAAACTGCTCAAAGTTTATTGCAAGATGGAAGGAACTAAATGTTAAATGCATCAATTTTCTCTCAACAATTAGGTACTACTTTCTCTTAGCCTGACACACAAAACCTAATTGAAATAAATGGAAATATGTAGTTTTAATGGTGAGAAAACATGACAAAAGCTTTAAGGGGCACAAATACTCTTTTGAAACACTGTTAAAAATGCAACCTTAATATTCTAGAGTGGAATTAAGTTTTTTTTCTTTCTTTTTGCGATGCTGCTTTATTGCTGCTGATACACTGAATAAAGCATTTGCAATGCAAAATGGTTGTAATCCAGACTCAGAGAAAAGCCAGTTGCAGTGTGAAAAAAAAAGTGGATCACACTAGGAGAGACGGATGAAAAAATAAAATAAAATCTTGCGTTTTTAAGGCCTTTGAAAACTTCCCCGGTTAATTTTTTATGGCCGTACCTTTTAAGAGACACGTCAGTTTGATTTAACGTTCAGCTGACAGTTATTGGTTTTTGGTGTTTACCTCTTATCACTTCAGCAAACTGGGGAGACCAATTTATACTCTGGATGCACATGAAGCAGCATCAAAAATTAAGATCTTGACGCCCTGGAAACATTATAAAAGCTTTCTGTAATGCCACTCTGTGTGTAATTGGTGATGCTCTTTCTCCAAGTGTGTGCGCGAGGACGATAGCGGGCTTGTTAAAATTTATCAGTATTTTTTTTTTCTGCATTCTCAGTTTAGAATGACAGACTGACACTTTTTTTTTTCTTGCTACAGCCTCATCTACTCACTCAGTGGACCCTGGACAGTTTGCATCTGAATGATGAAAGTGCAACATTTTCTATCTTTTTTTCTTTTTCTTTTTTTTTTTTACTCCATTACTGATCCCCCAGAGTTTGCCTCTGTCAAGTTGGAGTTTTCATGATAAACAACCAGGCAGCAATAAGTGTTCGCTGACACATATTCTGGCACGTTTGATAAAGAAAATCTTTAAAATTGGGCTTACAGTGGAGAAATTGTCTCAAATGGTTCAAAGGATTTGAAGTGGAAGAAGAGAGGATTGATGTTTTTGCTGCAAGCCCCTGAGTAGAACTGGCCCAGGGTCTAATCAGAGAGCAACAACGCACCCCCACTCAGCACCCCCACTCCTTCCCCACAGCCACAGGATTTTCTCTCACTATTCAGAGGCTGATAGATGAGCCTCTCTTTGTATTTCAGCCATGCACTTTCTTAAATCTGAAAAGCCAATTCATCTTGGGCAAAAGCATAAGGAGGAGGGAGTTAGGGTAGAGGGGGGGGGGACTTCAAAACTCATTTTTTTCGCTCCTTCCCAGCACTCAAATGTCATTCACAGCCTCCCTAAACACTTTGTCTCCCCTTCATTAATTGTCTCAGTGCCTCACACAAGTCACGTGCCTTGACTACAAGTGCAGAAGGAAGAGAGATCTCGCCTTGGCCCGTCCCTCCAAGATAAATTAAAAATGTGATAAAGACACACAGAATTTGCAAAATTCTTACTGAATTTAGCAGCAAAAACAATAGAGCAGCAAACTGTCAGGAAACTCATTAAAAGAAGCAGGGCAGACATATTGCCATCTTAACAAGATTATGCGAAACATCCATTTTGCAAATCCACATTGCTATTTCATCACTCCCTACTTATATTTTCTAACCATCAACAAACTATTTTTACTGCTAAACCATTAAGTATCAGTTTGTTATTCTTCATAGTTCAATATTTTCATTATTGAGATAAGTTATGAAGACATTACAATCTCATCTAAAACAGCAGTTAATCGCTGTACATTAACTGAAAGTTTAGTATTTTACCCAATTTTTTGTATTTAGTTTAGCCTGGATCCCTGTTTGAACCAACAGGCTCTTTCAAAATATGACAGGTTATGAACCTCGATCAAACCAAAATAACTGTGGCATAGTTTTATTTACTGAAGTCATATAACCATGTTTCTTTTCAGTCAGTGACTGAAAGACTGACTCAGCTTGAGACAATGGTTGTCAGAGCAGGTACAAAATGTTCTCTATAGCTGCTTATTCTGAGTGGTCATTGGGCGAGAAGCTCAGTAAACTGTGAGCTCAGGCCTCTTTTCCATTACAGTACCAGCACAAAGACACACTATTATCCCCCTTAAACACAATTTAAAGCAGAAATCAACCTAAAACACATGTTTCTTTGACTGACGAAGGAAAAAGTAATACATTCCCAAGAACTTCTTACTGTAGTGCAACAGTGCAAATCACAAAGTATCTGGACTTAATTAACAGATGATTTCTGTCTGTTAACAGAACTGATTGAACATGCTGACTAAATAACTCAGAAATTCAGACTTTCAAATAGAATTCATGCAGCAAATGGTACAGCTGTAGTCGGTGGTTATGTGAGTGAATAAAAGCATTACTGGTAACAGATTTACGTACCTCATGAAATTGGGTGTTAATTTAATAAAAGAGACAAAGGTAAATAAAAAGTATTTTTTCTCTATAATATGCATAGTAATGCTGTCCATCACCTCAGTCTTTGCTGTGCAATCTGCCGTATCCTGCTGGTTTTTATTTGAGATGAATGCACAGTGCTAATTATGAAATACAGTGACACTCATGTACCAAGTAGAATGCTTAAGACATTCTTGTGGAGTGAGTCAATGTGTAACTATTTCTAAACCATCTCATAGATGCACTAAAAATATAAAGTGACTTACTTATGGCAAATATGATGCTTAGTAAATGAGTGCCAGTTTCAATAAACAGAAAACAAATTAGTATGCTGCATCTATTCCTCTTGTCCACATGCAAACAAAACAACTTTCTGAAATGAATGTCTATTTTAAAAAAATCTAGATATTTTTTCAATTAGAAACAATGACAAAACCAACAGTAGTTTTGACACGCAGCTTATCACCCAGAGCAGCATCACATTAAGACAGGGGTGTCAAACTCCAGTCCTGAAGGGCCGCTGTCCTGCAGTTTTTAGATGTGCCACAGGTACAAAACACCTGAATCAAATGGCTTAATTATCTCCTCAGTTCTCCAGAGCCTTGCTAATGACCTAATTATTCTATTCAGGTGTGGTGCAGCAGAGGCACTTCTAAAAGTTGCAGGACAGCGGCCCTTGAGGACTGGAGTTTGACACCCCTGCATTAAGACATGTCAAACATAAAACATCACAGAAATGTTAAAAGTTTTAAATGAAAAATAAAAAAGTGTCTTGTGGCAAGTGGGTCATCATCCTTTAGATCAAGAAAATGGCTCCAACAGCAATATTCATGCAAGAACCGACACTTTATCTGTCGACCTCCTTCATCCATTCCCTCTATCGCTTTCTGAGCTTGAAACCACAGAATAGTTCAGTCAGGCTTTTAAAAATCTGTTCAGTGCTTTACCAATCCTCAAAATGCATTATTACCAGTGGTATATTAGTATCAGAGGGTTTTTTTTTATTTGTCCACCAGAGCCTGTGTAGAGACACCTTTTTTTTTCTTTTCTTTTTTTTCAATCGGAGAAAAAAAAATCTTACACACAAAAAAAAAAATACCCTTAAAACTTCACAGTATACAAGCAAAACCTGGGATTAATGGCACACACACAAGCACACAAGCACACACACACAAAAAACTTTGCTGGGCTTGTGATGGACTGAATTAATCTTTCCCTTACAGGTACAGTGCTTTATAGACATTCAAGTAGTGCACTATGCTATGCTTGCTGTCAAACCGAGTTCAAGCAGTTAGTGGGGGCAGACAAATAACCAGTGTAATAAATCATCCATTTTTCTCTGGTGGAGCATCAGAGAAGCTGCAGCACGGACAGGTTGTTTGAAGTTTAGGCACTTTCATTACACACGTCAACAACATGCGTAAAGTTTAATGGTCACGCAGTAAACTTGGGGGCACATTTTGTTACACTTCACGTAGCAAACTAAAAGCATTTTTTTTCCTTCTTCCAAGAAGATTATTTGTCAGCCAGCGATGCAACGTACATTGCAGTGCGTTTTTAATCTTGCAGCGTCTCGCTGTGCCCATGTGTTGAGGGAGAATGGGTGTCGGGTTTAATTAGCAAATTCTTACAGTGAATGTGGACACCTTGTTGACACATCCATTCCACATGAGCTATTGCTGATTCCTTTGAATGCAATTTACATAATTATACCTCATCCAACCCTCTGAAGCGCGTGCCTCAAACACCATGTTGCTCCCGGGAAAACCGCACGAGGGGGGAAAATACAGCCATATTAATGCTTGTGGCAAGAAAACACTAAACGCTGCAGCTCCGTTTCTCCATCTGCATTGTATGAGATGTGATGGCCTCGTTGCTTCACAGACGGGACCACACACACGCGCGCGCCCGCGCGCGCGTGCACGCACGCACACATGGCTATAAGCTCACTCTTTACCGTTAAAGACACACACAAAGACAGAAAATCTCACTGCCTGGGAAAGATGACCTACATTTTGTCGATGCTTTGCACTTTCTGTACATATTTATGTTGATCTATTTTTCAAAAGATGCAAAACCTCATTCCAAAACATAAATCCTCATTTACATGTACAATGTTTGCAAATGAGACACAACACCAAGTGAGCAATGTCAACGCTTCCCCCACAGAACAATAAAACTTGACGCTCCCCCAAAGCCAGGAACCAAATTTCCTCCCGAACCACGTCCTGCTCATCTAATAACTTTGTTTATGTCTGCCGTGTGACACGTCTGGAGAGACACCTTGAACAGTGGGATGCAGCTCTCAGTCCAAACATAAAGAGAGTAATGAAATATCCACCCGCCTTATTGTTTCCAAACTCCTCGAGAAGAATCAATAAAACATAACATAAGCTTCTCTCTCCGAGTTTAAGACTTCCAGTGGGCTTTGAAAGCCCCTCGTGACGTTACGGAGCCTTTCTTCTTGTGCAAAAAAGAAAAAAAAAAAATCACACCAGAGCTTTAGTTTGATGGTTGAATTAATCAGCAGAGACCATCTTCAGAACAAAAAGACATGATGTTGCCTTTGGGATCCAAGGCCATCTGAGATTTCACAGCCTGTATTTAAAGGCGCGTTTTGAAGAATGCGTCTCAACAGCTCGTAATAGGCTACGACAAGCTGGAGTGCCTCCCGTTTGTGGTTTGCAAAACATGGATCCCCCTCAACCCCCGGCAACATAATACAAATATTCTCTATTTTCTGAGTGAGTAAAACCGAAGAACTTCAAAGAGTTGTTAAAAATAAATTTGACTCAAATAAAGTCGCAGTAAAACGTGTTTTTACGCAACTTTCCCACTGAGGTTAATGCATTGTGAAGCGTCTCCCTTCAGTACTTAGAACAAGGAAGTTATAGCGAACAAGGTCAACATTTGATGGCACCATTAGAAGACAAAGGATGCAGATAAATAGAAAGGGGCTGCAACCTTATTAGTATGTTATCTCAAGAGAGTCTGTTTTTCTTCTCACAGATACAGCATAGCGCTTTCCACACTTACTGACTCTCCTGTAGAAAATGTGCATTATGTCTAGAAATAAAATAATCTTTTGTTTCAGAAACAAAATCTCACTGTATATTTTCTTTATGTAAAATATAATTTTTTTTTATGTTTGGCAAACTGATTCTGTGGGAGCATAGAACAAACACATGTAAATGTGTAAATGTTTTTAGCAAAATTGTTGGTGCCAGCAAACATTTGTCACCCAACAACAAATTTTGCTAACTTTTCCATACAGCGTAAAAACAAGGGGCTGCAGACAAGTAAATGATTATAAAATTCTTCTAACCACACGTCAAATTTTTATTCTGCCACCTAAATATTTCCCTTAAACCAGTCAAACTCACTTTACTTATTGTCACTCATACATCATTTCATGTTCTGTTCATCCATTTGTTATGTTGTAATCAACTAAAACAAGCTTCCACAACATGCTCAGAAAAGACACAAATAAGTTTACTTTGTCCTGGAAGTAGTTTGTCAAAGTATGTACATTTGGTACACTCCTAATTGATACACTTTTTCAGAGGAGTGTGCATTTGGCCAATAGACGATCGCTGTTGGGGTTGTATCAATAACAAACATTACCTGCTTGACCTGAGCAATGACAGTAAAAAAAAAAAAAGAGGAAAGTTACTATTAGCCAGATAAACTACATTCAAATTGTCTTTTCCAGAGTAAGAAAATGAAAACGATTGAGAGAATCAAGAATTACAGAGCTAATGTACAGAAACGTATGTGATTATTTGGCCAACAGCAACAAATTGTAACCCAGAGTGTTTACTTTGAAACAAAAGTGTCACTGTGAAGACAGAGAACAATTTGAATGCACCGACACAGCCCAGCTTTGCGTCCATGTGAGGTTTTCTGACGCTGTTAGTATTGAGGAGAAACTTCTTGGACTCAGCTTAAAGTACACATGGCAGTGAAGGGATTTTAAAAATACATAATAAATTTTTAATGAACATTAAATCGACTTGGTCGTCTGGTTACTGATGGGGCTCCAGCTATGAGTGCATACACTGGTTCCTGAACTTTTAAATTATGGCTCCACATCTGCAGTTTTTGCTTTACGTCCATTAGGCGGCTACGTGTGGAAAGCCCAGAGATGACCTTATATACACAATGGAGAAAGCCATGAGAATTGTTAATTTTATTTGCTGCTCTGCTTGTTCATAATGGCTCAGCAAAGGGAGGGTTCTCAGCCATTCCTACAAACACCATTGGGAGATCATCCCATTTCCCTATAAATGCAAAGAACAAGAAAGAAGCAAAAATGTTGCCAGTTTTGGGCAAACGTGCACTTTCTGTGTGACATTTTTGGACATCGGAGCACTGCACATCGGAGTGTAAGAGCAGGAAAGGCTCATTGTCTATTTGACTAAGAGACTTTTAAGAGAAAAGTGACCTCTTTTAAAACAGATCTTCTGTATGCTAAAATGTCACACTTCCCCAAGTGACCAAGCGACCCGACCTTAGATAAGCGGGAGAAAATGGATGAATGGATGGATGCCTCTGTTCTCTCTTAAATGTTTCAAACCATTTTATTTTCAGAAAACTGTAGCCAGAATAAATGCAAAACACAGAATTTAACTGGTTTCGTTTATTAAGGGAAAAAAAAACAAAAAAAAACATCCAAACTCTGCATGTGAAGTTACTTTCAGGAAATGAATTTGCAGGAATTAGCTCTGTTCAAATACAAAAATTGTGTCAGCAAAGTTCACCAATTAACACATTTCTTCTCATTTTTTTTAAAGCACCACAACAACTAATTAAAATTTCACAGAGGGTCATGTGGCAAACTATTTTCAAACAATGTGCAATTTTTACACTTGCGTGGAATAAGCAAGCGGCACAACGGGTGTTATTAATTAGGCTACGGATGGATTTATTTTGGACAGGTTTTTGCTATGTTTACCTGCAGATTTAACTTGCCTAACTTCCCGGAGGGTAATGAGAATCTTATAGGAGTCGACGGGAGCAACTCTTCCTAAAATGCTTTTCTCTTATAGAAGAAGAGAAAAGCAAGGCTTCTCAAAGACACAGAGTTCTTTAAAGCAAAAGATCTCCCACCAGGGCAACATTCAGCTGAACTGAGCCCCACCACACAGTAATTTGCCTCTGATTCCTAATCTTTGTAAAAAAGAATGCAAAGCTAAATGCCTTGCACAAATTCACCCAATTGTGGCATTTCTTCAGGCACATTATAGACCAGAGTGATTAGAGAACTTAAAATGCAAAGGCATCCCTTGAAACTAAATGCATTTAGAATCCCATTAAATATGGAATTGTGTCTGTGGGCCAACACTAAATTTGAAATATCTTTCCCTGCCACATTTTTCCCCCCCTTCTTATGTTTCTTGTTTGCAGCTCGCATCCTTCACTCTCTCTGCGAATGTGTTTGAGGCTGTGAATAATTTGCCAGTAACTTTAATGGAAGTAGCTCTGCCCGGCGTAATTATACAACATTAATCACAAAATGTGGACATTTGTTGTGACTCATGATTCCGACAGTTGATTGCTTTTACTCTGAATAAATACAGTTATAAATTGCTACCTGCAAAAAGATGTAAATGCGGAGCCATTAATGTAAAACGTAGCCTGACTTCATAGCCTTTCACTGCTGTCTTCTTCCTCTAGAGGAGGTGACCTTGAGTTCGGATATTGGAATAAAATTACATTCTGCTGGATGGGTAAAAATCTGAGATATCTAGCTGAAATGTGTTATAATGAGCTGGAAATTTATCATTTCATACACACAAAAAAAAAAAAAATATATATATATATATTATGTTTTCTCTGAGCAAAGTAATTATGCACTATATGTAAATGAAGCCATGGCAAATTAGGAATTCTGCACACCACAGTGAAAGCAACCATCTGCTAAATAACCCCTTTCGACCATAAACATTTACTTATCATAAATTCACATTAACTCCTCCGTGTCCCAGTTGAAACAAATGCTGCATTGTAGTATCATAATCCATCTTCCACAACAGCCATTTGACCTGCTTTAATGCGATCCAAAGATAACCCGCCCACACTGAATCTACAATCACCTTCGTACTCATTAAAGAGAACTTCAGCCTGCAGAGCATGCAACTCTACGCCATGTTAAAAGAGGCAATAACTGTGCAGCAGCAATTTCAATAAACAATTCTTCATAATTTTCGGCTGCTTTCGTTGCTCCATGAAATGGCTTAATCTTACATACATCAAAGAGCTGCAGGCATGCTTTAGGAATAAAGGTAAGTGTAATTTGAAAATGATGTTGGAACTTAGGATGTATTTGAGCATACTTATTGAAACAGCTCAGAATGGATGGTTCAAAACAGGCTTGTGCTCAGTAGTAGCAAGTCCCACCTTTGGACGGTGGAAAAAGAGACACGTTTTGGTGAGTGCATAACAAACCCAGAACAAAAGTAAAATACCTTGTAAAGTTTGGAAGATAATTTTTTTTTTATACACAATGACATAAATCCACACCAAGATGGGCTAAAATTTCACTCAGTGGGCAAAAATCCATATAAAAGAAACACCAAATGTCAGAATAGAGCTTAAAATGTGCAAAGAATAGAGACTTTAATTTGTGTAAACATGTCTTGTGATCTGATCAAACTGAAATTAAATATAATGGCCATTGCTTTATCTGGAGGGGAAAACGAGAAGCTTGCAAAGCTGAAAACAGTCTTAGGACTGTAATGTGAAAGGGTGGTATGTTGTTGTTTGGGTGTTTTTCTGCAGAAATGCCCAGTGTGCTTCTTAAAATAGATGATATAATCAACACCACATAATAAGTACAAGAAGGCAGGCTTAAGGATGACAAAGTCATTTTGGATTGTTTATGACAAATTCCTGATCTCAGTCCTATAGATAATTTGTTGGCAGATTTGAGAAGGTGTGGCCAAAACTGGCCTACAAATCTGATAGAGTTATGCCACTCTAGTCTAGAGAAATTGGCCAAACCTCAGAAACAGTTACACAAAATATTTGATAAGTGATAAAGTTTAAATACCATTTAAGCAGTTATGAAGGACCAATTTTAGTAAAGTTTTTATCTTAAAAAATATGCTTCTCATGGTTCTCATCATTCTATTTAGTCATTTTTAAAGAGGTTATCAGTGGCAAGAATTTATTGCAGATCTCTTTCATTGCTGAAAGAGGGAATTCCAAAACTGGAAACTGCTATGAAGCAATTTTCAAGATATACATTGCCTCTTACGTCTTTCAAAGAATATCTAAACCCATATTTATTGCTTACCACAGCCCCCATTGTTTATTCACATTTTTATGCAATTATCCCAACATCCAGGCTCATCATTATTGCCATAACCTTTAACAGACAAGAGTTTCCATGCAGTGCTTCAGTCTCAACAAGCTGTGGTCTGTGTAACCACCTAATGAATCAGAATGAGAAAGAAGGAACATATAGTTAGCTGTAAATAGTCAAGAGATGAATTGCTCTCAGTCTTCTTCCAGATGCCGAGTGAAAGAGGAGTTTCTCCCCATGCTTCTCAGAGATCCTCTTCTTGCTGCGGGAGCAGAACAAAGAGGTGTAAAAACATAATTATTCTGCAAAAACCTAATCCAATAAGGTGCACAGGGGACCTGACAGAACATCTTAAAAGAACAAACTTCCATGCACACATACTCGATGGAAACTAAATCAGATCCCGGGAGAAAATCGAAAGATTTGTTCTCTTGATTACTGCCAAAATTCAGTTTGCACAGCCAGTTCCTGATACCACATTTTGAACGAGCGTTGACAGGCGTGTTTGCCAACACTTTACTGAGTCAATAGCACAGGGTTATCCTTCCACAAATTCAACACTGGTGAACCTCATGATACTCTGCTGGAAAAGGCTTTGACTGAAGGCCGGAGTCTTTGGAGGACGTCTGAGGCTGCAGATTGCGGGTGGAGTGCTGTAGTGTTCAACCTGAGCGGTTAAAATGTGAGCAGAGTACAGTGAAATGTCAATCCAACTGCTGGATATGAACACTGTTGAAATAACGGGTTCTTGACTGAAGACCGTGTGCATTAATTCACCACTTTTATCTCCCTGTGTCCTTCCTGGTAGGCACAAGACTGTGGAAGGAGAGAGAGAGAGAGAGAGAGAGAGAGAGAGAGAGAGTGAGAGGGGGGGGGAGATTTGATCCTTTTCAGCTGCACAATTATCGGTGATGTCGGAAACTGAAGTTGAGTGATAAGGTCTGTCACTCATCTGACACTCCATATTCATCCCAAAGCTGATGGAAGGGATGGTGTGAGAGATTTCGGCAGGTTAGAGTTTCTTAATGTGAAAAATGAAAAAAAAAATGAAAAAAAAAAAAAACTTTTTAATGCATTGCAGTTTGCCATCCTGAAAATGGAAAATCTCCCTTAAATATATTAATGGGTTTTTAAGCACTTTGTTGTTCAAACAGGATGCAAACGGCTCACTCTATCAGGGACACAAAGATACTGCTTCTGAAACTAAAACGCTGAGACAATCCGGGGGAAAAAATACATAAAAACCTATTTGTGTGGTTCTCCACACATTTTGTCACAAACATTCATATATTTTATGTGATGGAGCAACACAAAGAGGTGCATTATTGTGAAAAATGGAAATAACAGAAGGTTTTCAAAAATAATTTACAAATTAAAATCCAACTGTGTGAAGTCCACTTGTATTCAGTTTCTTTCACACTGCAAAATCACATTTTGCACCAATTACAGCATCATGTTTTTTCCCCAGGTATCTCTAGCGGTTTTGCGCATTTACTGTTGTCAAATCGGGTTGGGAAGCGTCTTTGCAAACCAATTTTTGCATCTTGTCACAGATTCCTAGTGTGATTTAAGTCTGGACTTTTGACTGGGTCATTCTAATACAATAATATGCTTTGACCTAAACTATTTCAGAATAGCTCTGGCTGTTTAGGGTCTTTTCCACCCCACCCCCAAGAATTGGCCCTTGTATTTAGCCTCCAATAAACTCTGACCATCATCTATGTCTCTGCAAAAGAAAAGCATTCCCACAGGATGAGTCTGCCATCACTGTGTTTCACAGTTGCTATGGTGTGTCCAGAGTGATGTGCCATGTCAAGAGATAGTTGTTGGGGTTTTTAAAATTAGCTCAAGACCTGTAAAGTACCAGACACAAGACCAATGAGGTTTGTATGCCTCCCTTTGCAAAGGGAGAGATCCACAACCTCTAACCGCTCGGGATCAAAGATTAGTGAGCTTCTGCTCAACTCTGCTTGGGAATTAGCTTTTATTATGATGACCTTCTTCAGTGGAACAATGCTGAGATAACAGAACAGATGGACCCCTTGGAAATTACATCATAGATAAAGAAAGAACCTTAAAGAATAACTGGTCAGAGCCAGTTAGGTAACTGGACAGATTTAGATAAAACACTCAAATAAAATGATTAGTTAGAAACTAATCATGATGATTAGTGAAATGATTAGTAGAAACAATGATTAGTTTTACCCAACAATGCCCATAACTCTTTTTATCCAAGTTCAAATAAAGACTTTGATGAGTAAGTCCAAGTCAAGGGTCGAGCCTTTGGTTCCCAGGCAAAGTCAAGTCTCTGATGACTGAAATAAACATTTTCTCATCAAGAATCTCAACAAAATACACTGCAGTTTGTGGTTCTAATGAGACAAAATATAGAAAGGTTCACGTGCTCATTTGAGGCCTCATTTTGAAGCCCAGAAGAATGTGATACCCAGATTAAATGTCTGAAAGACTAAAGGCTGTTTATTCCCAAAATATTCTGCAAGAAGCTGAGCCAATCAAAGCAAGCAACACTACAGCAGGACAAGAAAGGGAACAAACGGGTACTAAGAAGAACCAACTATTTAGGGGTGCTAATGAATACCACATGGCAAGTATAATTAGAAACAGGATCAGGTGCAGAAGAAGAGCAGAAAACAAGACTGACTGAATCAAATCTTGGCAGGTACTGAGCGATTAGAATAACATCATAGTAAAAAAAATAATAAGAAAGAGACAATACAAAACACACAAACAATTAAATGTAAAAAGAAAAATGCAATATTTACAAATATATATAAACTTAAAAAGATGTAGTGTATTTTTCAGTCCACACTCATAATAAATTTGTATACTTGTTTGGTACAGAGCATTTAATTACAATATTTATGCTAGCATGGATATCCAAACCAGCCCAGAGAATTATACCCGAATTCATTCAGCAGCATCAGCTGCAACTTGATTTGTCAGGAGACATTTTCTGGTAGATTTGTCCCTTGAGGAATATGTTATTGTCAAGTTAACTAAGTCCTCGCTCAGCTCCCAAAGAACAATTAATAGTCCCCAGAGTGCACACACACATATTAATATACAAAATGCACGCATCCGTATTTACAGGCAGCCTCAACAGACAATAAAACCTACATCAAAGGAAAGGGGAAATAACTTCCGCTAAATAAATCGCTCACACTTTAATTGCTGCAGAAAGCAATAAATAAAGTGGCAGTGTATGTTCAAGGCTCACGGAGAAACAGGAGAGGCACTCCTCAGACGGGAATCGTACTGAACACACCCTCAAATTATGGTCAGAAGGTCTTTTTCATGGGCAATGATAGACCATCTGTCAGATATGGCACAGTAATAGAGGACTCAAATTCAAGACTCGACACAGTGGCATAAAATCAGTAATCCTCTAATGAAGTCCAAGGTCAGTTCACAAACATCCAATCCAAGCTGAAGCATGCAAAACAGAAGCAAGTCCAAAATACAAGCAGGGTCAAAAAGAAAAAAAAAAGTCACTGAAAGACAAAGTTATGATAAAGGCTGAAATGCTTGACACAACGGACAAAGACAGCATGACAAACGAAAGCCACTTGGGGTCAGGTATAAATAATAAAAAAAATAACAAAGGAAGATAATGAGACCCAGGTGGACAACATTAGGGTGGAGCAGAGGGTGATTATGGGAAAGAATCTCAAGAAGTTGTCTGAAACAAAGGAAGAAATGAATGCACTAATAAAACAGAAAGTTCAAACACAACACAGATTGTGTCAGTGTTTGTCTGCTAGGTTTCAGTAAAGTCAGAGTTTTTGCTATGATTGTGTAAGCCATGAAATATTTTAGATTTTATTTTTTTATTTTTTTGAATTACTGATTTGTACCTGCATACAAACTGTACGCACACTTAACAAGCAATGAAGCATGGATGACAAAACTAGGGAAATTACTTCTACTTATAAACACACTATCAGAAAATTGTTGGAAAATTGCAATGAGGAGAGCAAAAATATCTTAGGTAAATCGTGACATTAGCATGATAAGGAAAAATAATTTCAGTTGTAAATTGGAAAACGATGGTTTGTCTAAAAATATAGCTCTTTGTTTCAGCAGTCATCAGTTGGCATATCTAAGATGGGATTGACAGATCCCATTGTTCAAGAAAGGACATGCTATTACTATTGACAAGCAAAAGTAGAAAGATGAACTCTCGTCTAATTCTCTTCGCCATTCTTGCATTTAAGATTATATTACTTTTCACTGAAAGTTGTTTTCCTTCCACATAACTTTTCATACCTATGCGTGGATACAGCTGAACACCCAGTTTTTTTTCCCAACAACCAACGTCCTCTTGCTTTGTGTGAAGCGTGTCAATAATTACGTGTTAGTAAGACTTTCATATCATTGGGTACTCACATATCTTTTTTTTTTTTTAAACCCGTTTTTATTGGTCTGACGCAATTTTCCAGCACATTGATATTTGATTAAGCCTCACATCAGTTTCAATTTTTTTTAGGAATAACTGACATTTTAATGATATTCTGATTTACTGGGATGCGCATGTTAATACAACATAAGTAAAAAATAAAAATAAAACAAAACTAAATTTTTCATACCAACATATTTCTACCCTTTTTTTTCTGTTGAGCAAAGGAAGAATAAAGAGCTCGGAGCACATTTTTTTTTCTCACCCTGTGTGGATGTATTTTTAATTCTAAAGCGAGGGATTGGTCACACTTGGTCTCATTAGCATGAGGAGCCGTATAAACCCCGCCACTGCAGAATTTGGAGCTGTGTTGAAGGCGAGGCTGCAAGCATATCTGGCTGACTGGCTGCTGCGCGCACTGAAGGACTAACTTTCACTTTCAGCACAGTTCAGTTCGTAAAAGCGGGGCGCTGCATGGAGAGCTCGCTCCAGACGTGAACCGCACACAATGAGGCTACTCAGCGACGGGAAGACCTCTGCAAAGATGAATGTAACTTCTTGGCACCGGTGGATTGTTATCGTCTATTTTCATGTTTCTTTCTTCGCCTCTCGGACTGAGTCTGAGGGAAATACAGTGAGGTACCAGACCAGAGAGGAGGACGCACCGGGCACTGTCATCGGGAACCTGGCCAAGGACATGTCCTTGAGTGTGTCCCACTCCTCCAAGATCAATTTCAGGATGATGAAACAATTCAACGACTCCTTTATCCGGGTGAGAGAAAGCGACGGGCAACTCAGCGTCGGGGAGCGAATCGACAGGGAGCGAATCTGCAGGCACACTCCACAGTGTCTGATTACTTTTGACGTGGTTAATTTCTCCAAAGACCGCTACAGGCTGATCCATGTCGAGGTGGAAATAAGGGACGTCAATGACAACTCTCCGGAGTTTCCAAACAGGGAGTCTGTGGTGGAGATCTCAGAGAACGCAGCGCTGGGCTCCCGGATCCCCCTGGACCCCGCTGTGGACGCCGATGTCGGGTCAAATTACATACAAAGCTATCAGATTTCTGTGAACAGTCACTTCACCATAGATGTGCTCCAAAGAGCGGATGGGGTTAAATATGCGGAGCTGATCCTGATGAAAGAGCTTGACAGGGAGACTCAGCCCTCATATAATATAGAGTTGGTGGCAAAAGACGGAGGGAGCCCCTACAGATCCGGGTCAACTAAGATAACTGTGAGAGTGACTGACTTTAACGACAACAGCCCAGTTTTTGACCAGAACAGCTTCTCGGTCAGCCTCCCGGAGGACGCGCCGGTTGGCACCGTGATCCTGGACCTGAACGCAGTGGATGCTGACGAGGGTCTGAACGGGGAGGTGGTCTACGGGTTCGGGAAGCAGGCTTCTCACGAGATCCGCGAACTTTTCCAAGTGGATAACAAATCGGGCCGCGTGACCCTCAGGAGTCCCGTGGACTTCGAGGATAAAAGCACCTACGAGCTGGACGTGCAGGCCATCGACCTGGGCGCGAATCCGATCCCGTCCGTGTGCAAAATCATCATCCACGTCACGGACGTGAACGACAATGCCCCAGAGATCAGCATCACCCCGATGACCTCCATCGCAACGGGTGTCGCGTACATTAGCGAGGCGGCGGAGAAAGACAGCCTGGTGGCGCTCATCAGCACCCTGGACAGAGACTCTGGCGTTAACAGCCAAGTTCACTGCACTCTGTATGGCCACGATCACTTCAAACTCCGGCAGGCCCACGAGGACAGCTACATGATCGTCACAGGTGCCTCTCTGGACAGAGAGAGGATCAGTGAGTATAACTTAACAGTCATGGCTGAGGATTTCGGGTCACCCCCGTTGAGAAAAATCACCCAGTTCACCATCAGGCTGAGCGATGAGAACGACAACGCCCCCCACTTTGCGAGGGCCGTTTATGAGGTATCGGTGGTGGAAAACAACGCCCCGGGCGCCTACATCACCACGGCGGAGGCCAGCGACGTGGATCTGGGTAACAACGGGAAGATCACCTACAGGCTGGTGGACAGTGTCATCATGGGGTCCCCGGTGAATACCTTTGTGTCGCTCAACTCCGTGTCTGGCTCCATATATGCGCTGAGGAGCTTCAATTATGAAGTGATGAAACAGCTGGATGTACATATTCAGGCCAGCGATGGGGGGTCGCCCCAGCTGCAGAGCACGGCCATCATCAGGTTAAAAATAGTTGATCAAAACGACAACCAGCCTTATATTGTGGAGCCTCCACTCTATAAGGGGTCGGCTGAGATTTTCCTGCCCAGAGACGCACCTGCAGGTTACTTGGTGACTCAGATCAGGGCCACTGATGCTGATGAGGGCATTAATGCACAGCTGTCCTTTAAGATTACAGATGGGGGGCACTTAGGATTCTCCATCAACAAAGACACTGGAAAGGTGCTGGTGAATCGAAAGCTCACGTATGACCTCACGGACAGTGTCAAAGTCACGGTGGCGGTCAGTGACAATGGGTCCCCCCCTATGACGTCCACAGCCATGATTATTTTCAGTTTCATAGAAGGCACCCCGCCCAGTCAGCCTTCCTCGGCTCAAAATAGCAACGAGGAGCTCTTCGAGTGGGACATGTCCATCGCCATAATCATTGTCCTGGCTGGAAGCTGCTCTGTTCTCCTGCTGGCTATCATTCTCATCGCCACCATCTGTAGCCGCAGGAAAAAGGAGACGAGCGAGGGGGGTTATGAAGAGAAAGTAGAAACACCCGATGTGGAGAAAGCTGAAAGTAGTCGCATGGATTCATTGATCGTCAATCACAAAGGCAAAGCGTTTGATGCCCACCCATTTCCAGAGGGTCTGCCTCTGGCCAGCAGCAACACAACAGAGACCAGCAGTGAGGACAGCAGGCAGACAACAGGAATCTTTGAGCCGAACACCAGGCCAATGGAGGCCAAGTTAAAGGTAAGCAGACCCCTCTCTGCCCCTCTCCCCCTCCTCCTACATTTAAATATGACCACTTTATCTGTTTGAGGTTTCTGATTTAACAATGAATGTGTTTTTCATCTATGCAGGGTTATTCCACACTGCCAGGGTATGGGAAAGAAACTGTGAGGCCTATAACAATATGGAAAGGCAACTCGTTCACGACTATCTCAGCGAGGGACCCCCAGATTAGCGGGAAAGACAGTGGGAAAGGGGACAGCGACTTCAACGACAGCGATTCTGACATCAGTGCAGACGTCCACAAAAAGGAATCACCGCCAATGAACAGTGAGTTTCAGAGATAATCAAGCAATAAATTAATCAACCCACCTCATCTAACTTGTATATTCATCAGATACTCAAGAGTTATGATTAATTCAGATGCAAACTAAATTTCAGTTGAGTTCCCCAGGTTCTCCTGTCCTCAAACATTCAGACGATCCATCAACTATTTGCTGTGTTTTCCCTTCCTCAGGTCTCTGGGCGTGCACCAGTGAATGCAAAGTGCTTGGACACTCGGACCGCTGCTGGAGCCCTTCAGCCACTAGGCCTAATACAAGCTTGGCCTGCGGACCTCACCTGTCGACATTCTCCAAGACCGCCACGCTTCCCCGGGATGCCAGGAGGGAAAACTACTACCCGCCCCATATCCCTAAAACCAGCGGTCTGCAGAGCGTGTATGAAAAGGTCCAACACCAGGAGTTTGATTACATCCTCGTCGGTCCGCCTACACCGGCTAGGATACAGGAAACGGATGAAATATCCATCCCAGAGTACACAAACTCTTAAAAGGACATGAAACATGTCTAAAACTGTAATTAAAAGACATTTAGTCTTTGTACTGTACAGATCTTTAATCCAAATTGACTCCATGTTGGATTGTTGACGTGTTCAGTAGCGTGTCGTGTGTGTCCTTTGGCTCATATATGACTGTTCATTGTATTATGTGTAATATGCAAGATTTTTTAACGATAATATATTTTTCATAATGATTCAATGTAAAGAGGAATTTTATTATGACTTTTTAAAAGCATGTGTTACTATTTAAGGGCATGACTTTTGGACATTTAGGCCGAAAAATGGCCTCTCTGCTGTGGAAAACAATCAGCCATGTTTGTGGTAGATTTTATCATGATGTTGCACAATAAAGAGTTAAAAATCAACACTGTTTTGCTGTTCAATAGCAATCAAAATGTAAAAAAATAAATAAATAAATTTGGGAGTTGTTTATAGTAATACAACCTCAATTAACCGCCTGTATGCAGTTTGTTTGCCTCAAAGGCTTGTGAGTTGTAGTAAATATAATGCAGTTCTAAACTGTCAGTGAGCAAAAACCAATCTCCTTGTCTTTTCGTTGTGCACAATGTGGCTAGTCTGCCGCTCCAATTTGCATGCAAATATGGCACTGCTGCTCAAATTCTCCCACAATTGCATATTTTTCAAAGGTCAAAGAATCCCCTCACCTTATGTGATTGCCTCCCAGCTTACCAATTATCCAAAAAAATTTAATTTAATCTGTTTCTAAGCAACAGGAGCACAGCATATTTGAATCTCTTTTTTTTTTTTGTGCTATTTTTTCTTGCTTTCAGGTTATAATAAAGACCGAGAAACCTTGACCGTAAAACTTGAAATCAGACAGCTCATAATTAAGCAAATGTTATGTCTCTCTCTCCTTCTTGTGTGTAACGTATTCAGAGTGTGTACCGTCTTCAGCCTGCTGTCTGAATAAATAAACCTAAGAATAATAATATTTACAAGTTTGACTACAGGTATAGTGCCAGTTTCCATTCCTGCTGACATTTTGGCAAACAACTTAACGAAATATGCAGCAAGCACATAAAAAATGTATGACAAGGTAGTACTTTGCACTCCTGGTTTCTGCATAAATTTCAGATAAAACTGAATCACATTTGAACACAAATCTAAGTAGATTAATTTCCACGCAAGTGAGACAAGATTACTATTCAGTACCTTGCAGAAGTATTAATACCCTTGAAGTTTTTCACATTTTTTCACGCCAGAAACACAGATTTCAATGTGTTTTTGTGGGTATTTATGAGGTACACCAACACAAAGTAGAGCATATGTATGGTAGGAAAATGTTTTTTTTTGTTTCTTTTTTGTAAATCAAAAATCTGAAAATTTGTCTAGACCCTTTACAGTAATACTCCTGTATGAAATCCTGTCTGACCATATGCTTATTTAGTTATTTTAATGTGTGTACTTTAATCTCAGTAAAAATACATTTTGTGAGTTGTTATGGATCATTAGCAAACAAACAACATAAAAGAGAGTTGATTTTTGGATTTTAGGAAAATCATGAATACGCCTATGCATCATGGGAAAAGAACTGGACGAGGTGGAATATGGACATGTTTTCCTGGCTGGTATTGGAAATACCGCAGTGATCCTGCCTACCAAATTGGACTGAGCAGACTGTATTTCTTGAGGAAGCTTAGGTCCTTTATTGTTTGCAGTAGGGTGTTGCATTTCTTCAGAGGCTGTTCTAGAGAGTTTAATCTCATCTTTAGCCATGTGTTGGGGAAGCAGCATCAGAGCCAGTGATTTAAAGAAGAGCAGCCCTGTTTCGTCGACGGAACAGAGACGACATAGCATTTTATTCATCCACTGAAAAGAAGGAGGGCTGCACAGTGGCGCAGTTGGTAGAGCTGTTGCCTTGCAGCAAGAAGGTTCTGGGTTCAATTCCCAGCCCGGGTCTTTCTGCATGGAGTTTGCATGTTCTCCCTGTGCATGCATGGGTTTACTCCAGTTTCCTCCCACAGTCCAAAAACATGACTGTCAGGTTAATTGGCCTCTCCAAATTGCCCCTAGGTGTGAGTGTGTGTGTGCATGGTTGTGTCTCTGTGTTGCCCTGCAACAGACTGACGACCTGTCCAGGGTGACCCCGCCTCTCACCCAGAACATCAGCTGGAGATGGGCACCAGCAACCCTCCCGACCCCACTGAAGGACAAGGGTGAAAGAAAATGGATGGATGGGATGAAAAGAAGGATTGTTTTTCTGTAAACCTATGAACTTCACCTGGACTGACAAGATTAGGTATCAGTTTTATGCTTCTCAGGGCATTAATCGGAAAATTATCCAAGAGCACACGGTAACTCTGGAGGAGCTGCAGATTTTCAGACACAAATCTGTTGCAAGTACTATTGGTCAAACACTCCATAAATATGGTAGTGGATTCAGGATGTGGGAATGTTTCTCTCAGCAGGAACAATGAAGCTGGGCAAGAGCGGGGAGAAATATGAATAAAGCTAACCATGCAAAAATCTTGAAAAATAATTTGTTAGAGGTTTGTGTTACTCGAAAAGTACTCAAAAAGATGTGCAAGTATAATTGAACTGGAATTCTGTTTGGTGACAGTGTGCTGAATCCTTGATGTACAAAGGAGCATTACTGCAGGTCCTTTCTGAGCTGTGAGACTCTACAATCCTCACTTTGTCCAACAAGCTTCACAGTTGTGTACAGTCCTGCTGTTTACAAGTTTCTTCACTTTTTCTGAATAGTTTGGTATTATTCAATATGTGCAAATATAAATGCAGTCTGTCATTTTGTTAAATTATCCAACTCAATTCCACATTTCTCTTCAAGAGAGTATGCTATTTTTAAGAAATGTACAGTATGATTTTTTTTTTCCATCTCTTCAAAGCTCCTTTGTATTTCTTTTTTTTTCTTTTTCTTAGTTTGGCACCAGACGTTTGGCTACTTGTTGCCTTTGCGGAAACCTGAGGACCCAAGTAACATTCTGATGAAGAATTTTGCAATTTTATATTAACCTTACATCATTCACACATACCTGTCGGAAAACCTTCTGGCGGATAACCCAACTTCCATAAAGAGAAGCAACCAGAGAGGGAATTACAGAGGCACGAGAGAGAGGGATTATGGAAAAAGTGCAGAATTCAGCTGGTGGATCCTGCTGTGCTGCGGTAAGACAGGCTCTGGTTTTTGATCAAAACCGTTACTGACATCTTTGACGTGTTTGTTAAGCTGTCAACGTTGTAAAGTCTTAAGTTTTTACCCAGCAGTGTTAGTCTTGCCTCAGTCATTGTTCAGCATTTGCTGTGTGTGTGTGTGTGTGTGTCTTTGTTTGCTCTTGAATTTAAGGGTCGCAGCACATCCAGCGCACCACCTTCTGCTGGAGTCAGTCATGTGCTGAGATTTGGAGTTGTGGCCCTTATCGCTGGTGCAGCGTTCATGTTGTGCACGTTTGTGGTTTCCCTCTACATGTGGAAAACCAGCGATAAAAACGTAAGTGAATTGGGATTATATGTTAAAAATGTTGACAAGTGTGCGGCATTTCAAACTGCAAAATTAAATCTTTCCTTCCGACCTCAACACGCAGGCTGCTCAAATTGATTCATTGTGCTCTTCCACACTTTATACGCAACAGCATAATGTTTATTTGTGTTCTAATGAGCTCACATGTGGGGCAAACCACCTCATTGGGGTCTGCAACAGCATCTCCTGTGGTGCTTTACTCAAATTCTCAGTGTGTTAAAACTACAGAGGATTTTGTTCCATGGAAATGTCTACGAGGGGGTAAATAACACAAGCAACATGAAGCTTGTTCCTGCCTCTGCTGTTTGTGTTTGCCACTTTGAGATTTGCATAACTCGACTAATCAGTCATTTTAACATGTCGCTTTGAATGCTGCCAGGTTTATAGCGTTCGCTACAGCCTGAACATCAATGGGAAGGTGAGAGAGGGCTCCATGAAAATTGATTCTGACAACAATCTGCAGAGATTTCAAACTGGGAGCGAAGCTGGGGAGGCTGTGGAGATTCATGACTTTCAAATTGTGAGTAAGTTTGTCCTTGTTCTCGCTCCCCCCCCCCCCCACCCTTCCCTGCTCCCAGAGCTCAGCTGAGACCTTCTGTGTGCTTAGCCAAGTAGCAAAAGTTGTGAATGTAAACATGGCATCTCTGTGATTTGGTGCAGGGAATAACTGGAATCCACTTCTTCGGAGGAGACAAGTGCTATATAAAATCCCATATCAAAGCAAACCTCTCGCTCCTGGGAGCACACAACAAAGACACGCTGATGTTTGACCTGGTACGTGTGCGAGTTCTTTGACATGCCACGTCGAGAATTTGGAAAGAAAGAGAGATATTGCAGCATTAATCTGAGTAAATTCAGAGAGACTGTGTTTGTTCTCTTGTCAGACAGATGAATTAATGCCTGTGAGGTTCGATGAGGAGTTCCTTATATGGGTTGCAGCAAAGCAGCCGCTGAAGAACACCACATTTTTGAGCAACACAATTCTGGATCTTTGTGGGGAACTTCCCATTTTCTGGCTCCAACCCATTTATCCCAAAGGTTCTTCCTACTTTTTTTTTTTGTTCCAGATTCTGCTTATGGTTGTAGGAGGCCTTAAGCAGGATTTAATTTGTGGTAGATTTCTGTTAACTGTGATGAATGGGGGGAAACAGCAAATTAAAATCCCACGTTCAGTTTCCTGGGACATTCAATCTTTTTATAGATCAATAAAAGAAGGAAACAGAAGGGGGAAAAAATGTCATAGCCTATGCAGTCATGGAGAGACTTTTCCAGTCATTGACGCCCTGCAAAAAGATGATAATCCACGAAAGGTCACTGTTAAAAAAGAAGGCTGCTCACAGGGTGCAGAATTCAACCAAATTTATGAAGAGACTGCAAGGAAAACATGTGGTAGAAAAAGGTGACCTGGTAACCCCAGATCATTCTATGCTGTGTTGCGTGATTTTTATTTTCTGATAAATTTGATTTTTGGGTTGTCATTTGCCATAATAGTTCAAATTAACAAAAATAAACGCTTGAAATCTATCGGTCTGTATGAAATGAATCTAAATGTGCTTCACTTTTTGAATTGGATCACTAAAAGAAATGAACTTTTTTTCTTAATATTCTAATTTATTGGCGTCAGCTTGTATATCTGTGTTCGTCAACATGCCCTTTGGGTATTTTTAATATTTTTGAAACCCAGAGGCTTGCAGGGGCCCCAAGGCAGCCACAGAGTCTGACCTGATCCCACCGAAAGAAAAACTGGCGTTCTAAAACACTGTAATCTATTTTAAGTTGAGCCGTTTTACTTTTTTTTCATAGCTCATTAAAATCTTAGCTGTGATTGCTTTTCTTATCTGCTGACACACTTGTAATATTTCCTGCCTTAGCTTAGAAGTTAGTGAAACACTTGAACATCTTGAACATACACTAAATTTAGAGTGGAATAACAAAGTCCCGTATTAAAAAAGAATGAAATTGAAACATGCAGCACCGCTTGATATCGCTGCTGCTAAGTGAATTATTTAAGACATCTGAGACAGCTCCAGCTATGTAGGATTGAGCTCTGAGGACATGTACGGCATCTTGCGGATGTTGACCCAATACTCTTGCCTCTTGTGGATGGAGTAACAGATGGGGAGAGGAGAAAGAGAGGCATGCGACGAGCCAAACGGCATTTGGACATGCAGGACATCAAGGCGTCCACTCAGGAGAGGGACCCGGAGAGGCGCAGTGAGCAGGAAGCTGTGGACGAAGGACAGTCCGCTATGGGGTCAGGGTACAATCCTGAAAACCCCTACCATGTGAGTCATCCTTTCATCAACAACATTGTTTACAGTGAACAAGTCTCCACAGCTGGTTAATTTTTGATTAAGGTATCAAGAGGCATATCCAAGGCCTTGGAGCAATCCTTAAAGTGTTGTTTTGAAACAAAGTTTTGCTTTTCATAAATTACTTCATCACAGCAGTGCTAAAAAGGACGGTTCTAGATGTTGTGAAGTGGGTTTCATTGTGGCAGTTATCAGCAGTCGGTATTTCACCAGCAGGAGACAGGAGTCTTAAAGTGTATTCTAACTGTAGTCCGAAATCAAAGAATTAGCTTCTGTGGCACTTTACTATGGAATATGTTCCTCATTAAATTATCATAGAAAGCACTGTGTTCTGTTTTTAATATTCTGTTTTATTACACCACAAAGTACGTTCTGTATTGATTTAAAACTCCAAAAAGACTTTCCAGTTTTCTCTCAAACTCATTGTTCTATTTGTTGATAACCCAAACCCTAGGTGAGGATGGCAAGGATGAAAATCTGTTTGATAACACTGACAACACTGCAAACATGTGAAGAAAAGGGCTGCATGTGCTAAGAAAAAAGTGATAATCATAGGGGTCAAGAATATTTATAAGACACAAGGTAAGGATTGACCCCAGGAATTTCTCTGACTGAGGAAACTGCATTGTCAAAAAACATGCAGTAGGAGGAGTTCAGTAGCAAGGGGGGATTGTTTACTTAGTGTAAGACATCTCAGACAGTCATACAGTAATCCACTTAGATGAATCTGTACTTTAAGATAATAATCTGCCCAGCATTCCTACAACATGTTCCTAAAGGTGACAGAATATTACTCAATTATTAATACACTGACGACTCAATCCATTAATAGCACTATCTTTAAAGCGCACTAAAAACAAAACAAAAAAAAAATCATACATGACATATATTACAAAGTTATTTCTTCAGGATCTCATTGGAGTATTAAAATGATTAGAACTGTAACTAATAATGCATGTGAAAAAATGTCACATAGACATGTTATTTTTATAATCCAGTACAAATTCAGTTTCCTTTATGCCATCCATTATTACACCCCAATACTTTGTCCAACTTCCAGTCTTTATTTCAAACCCCATATGGGCGGCTTTGAATGGCATCTATCTTAAACACAGTGAAATTAGAAGAAAGAAAAGCTGTCTTTGTTTATTACCATTTGGTCATCTTTCAATAAGAAGGGCACACAGCACTTTGCATATTGAAACATTTGTAAGTCAATATGTTGCTTTTGCCCTTGAATAAATCACATGCAAAGAAATACATTGTTTTAGGCTTCGTCTTGTGATAGTTATAAGAATGACACAACAATTTGCAATTGTGAGAAATTTTACAACCCAAACCTGGAAGACTCTTAAGTTGAGTGAGACAAAATTCATAAATCTTACTTGTAAGAATCATTAAATGTGTCATAAATGATCCAAATTTGTAGAAATGAAAACAAAACATGTAATTTTATTCTTTTTTTATTCCACTTTTTTCACATTTGAAATTAGTGACCTGATACATAAAAAAGTAGTACAGAGACCTCACTCAACACTTTGCAATGTAACCTGGGCTGACTTATAATGCCAAAAGAAACGTCATCAGCCGAATGCAAATATTTGCACGTCAATGCTAAATTTAACATGCTAATGTCAACCTCGCAGCTAATTGTGATTGTTAAACAGATCGTCTCCTCTTTAGTCTGAGCCTGAAGATCTGAGAGATTCTTGGCACAATGCTGACTGAAACATTGTTCAAAACAGCTGTAAAGATTTAACATTAAAACGTCATGTTGAATTTGAAAACAAGACTTGTAAACCACATCAGCTGCATGTTGGCGTTTTGGATTATTTGCATACATGCTACAAGCCAGTGTTACGAACGCAGAAAAATTTTATTCTAGTAATATTTACAAGTTTTTAGCCTAAAAGAGCAGAAAACAGTGGACTCTGAACAAAATTTATGTGACCCAGGTTTCCTCCAGCATTCAAACGCACAACTTACACACAAATCTGGGCTGTGCTAACGCGAGAAATGAGTCTCAAAAGTCCTTGTTCATTCATAACCGGATCTGTGCATAAATGCAGGTTTATTTGTGCGTCTGCCAGGCAACTTGTGTGTGCTTATTTAACATTTGTAGGTGTAGAAGAAGGTTTGGATTCATAATTATCAGATTTGTGAGGTTGTAGTTAAAAAGTTTGAGTGTAGAAATTTAATGTTTGTAGAAATTGTTTAGGTGCGTGTGCGTGTGTGTGTGCTTTTATTTTGTATTCATTATTTCTTCATATTTGTGACCACATATTTACAAGTATCCGGAGTTACACACAAATTTTCTTTTTACGGTTTACAAATTATGTTTCACAGATACAGCTATTCAAAGTTAAACACAAAGATGCTTACACGAGTTACAAATCCAGTATTACATACACACAGATATTTTTACTCACGCACACACACTTTTACACACACCCAGGTATTTTGAGACTATTTTTACTCCATAATGGACTCAGGTGGGGACTGTTTGTGTGAAAACTGGCTTTAGCTAGCTGGAACATTATCATGAAGTGCCCATTTCCAATTGTCCTCTGATGAGCACAACGAGATGAGATGTTGTGAGAATGTTTATTTTTCATGCTGTAATACTTTTGCATCTGAGTAACCTGACTATTTGTAGGTGTCTCACATAATAATTGGGATATAACAATAATTGGATGAGAGTGGAGAACACTATATAAGTCACACTGTAAACCGAATGTTACAGAACTAGAGTGCATAAATAACTGCAGTACAGTGGATCCCTAATAAAAAAAATAAATACAGTGCATTAAAGCATATGCAATAGCTTCTGGCACAAAGATGTAATGTTGTAAAACCTGTACCCATAATGCTCTGTTGCCACCATTCAGGTTCACTTGGTTGCACAACGCAAAACTGTGACGCCTCGAGAAAATTTTCATTGGGTTGCCTAGAACAAACCAGTAAGAATTTAAAGGCGGTGCAACGTATATAAATAAAGTAAAGTAGGATATGGAATATTTAGTTAATGTTTGTTTTTGTTGATTTTTTTTTTTTTTACATTAGTGTGTTGACGGAGGAAGATGGCTCTGTATGAATTTGTATGAACTGGACATACAAATGCGTACATGGTCAGCATCCACTGAAGGCAAATAACTCAAACCTTCTACTGCTCAACTTTACTACTAAACATTGAAAGAATAACTTGTCTTGAACTTCCTCATAACGTGCATCAACAGTAATCACCTGTTACTTGACCAATGATAAGAAACTAGTCCCATGTTCCTTCACACAGTGTGATTCACACAGTGTCTGAATGAATGGTGAACAGTGTTCCTGAATTAGTTTGCAAACACCAAACGATAGAGTGTAAGTTACCTTTGCACATAGGTATTTCAGTTTTCAAGCTGCATTTTTTTTATTATTATTATTTTACAAATTCTTTCATAATTTTTTCTTTATTTGTGAAAAAAATTTGCTAAAATTTAGAGCTATAGAAAAAACCATGATTACTGAATCATGAATAGGTGAGGGTTCACTGTTTTAAGAATGATCTTAACCACAACAGAGCACAAGTTCAACTGCTAAATGGCAACAAAAGGCTTCCAATACAATTCTTGTTTTTTGTGCAATAAGGATCAACTAGACATAACATGCTACAAACACGACCGTCTCTTCGGTGTGAGACAAAGTTATGAAAATAGTCTAGAAACAGTTAATATATTTCAGCTGGACTGAGGTCCAGCTGTTTGTAAGACCCGTACCCACAGGTTTTACAAACCTGTACTGTCAGTATTGTATAACACTGACAGCTTCTAAAAAAAACCACAGAACTCCATTTAGACTAAAAGTTCAGTCTATCCCTTTGATATGCAAACCTTCTTCAAAATCTACTTTTGCAAAACTGCAACTCAGTGAGAAAATGCATTAACTTCAAGCAGACCCTTTTCTTTGCTGTTGTTCGGGCATCAATCTGGCATCTGCAATTTTAGGTCACTGTGGTCAAAGCAGCCAGTCTGTCTCGATGAACTTCTGAACCAATGTAGAAAATTCCCACCGCTTATACAAAAAAAAGTCTGCGTTCTTGAGATGATTAAAATGTTTAGAACTTGTTTGAATTGCAAATATAGATTTAAACATCTGATGTGCTCCTCTTGTATATTAATCCTCTTTAATGTAACCACAGCGCAGCGGAGAGGCCAGAGAGGAGAGCGCCATGACCTTTGATAGCATGCTGGACCACCAGGGAATCTGCTGCTCAGAATGCCAGCGCAGCTACACTCACTGTCAGCGAGTGTGTGAGCCTCTGCGTGGCTACTGGCCTTGGCCCTACAACTACCGAGGGTGCCAGGTGGCCTGTCGAGTGATCATGCCTTGTCGCTGGTGGGTGGCACGCATTTTGGGTGTCGTGTAGCCGTCTTGTTTAGAAAGAGAAGTGTCTTTTTCTTTTCTTTTTTTTTCCATTGCCAAAGATCTTAAACCTTACTGCTTTTCAGAGCTGCTCTTGACAGAGCAACTTGCATACTGTGAAAAAAGTTTTCAGTAAATGTTAGAAATCTCCACTTCCCTAGACATACTTTTCCTCTTTTGTTCTGTAAAATTTGAATATGCACTGTAGATGCAACTCCAGAATCACGAATAAGCTCATCTTTTTCATAGCTCCATGCTAAAGCTGTAGTGCACTGTACTGTGTCTAGCAGAAAGGCTTGGGACAAAATCCAAAATGCTCAGCAAGATCATGCCCCTTTTTCTGACTGAGCAGGCTTTCAATAAATTCTAATTACAGTACGCCTGCTTTGATGTTGATGTTTTTCTGTGTCACACGCTGTTTCCATGGCTCCACCGGGTGTTTTCTTCTTTTATTTTGATAAAAACTGAAGTGACAGCAACAGTTGCCGTAACTTCCATTTACAGCTCCGATTCAGTTTGAGGGCAACACAATTTTTGTGTTGTGTGCCGACATCTGCATTGACGTGTGCTAATGTGGGCTGAGTGTTGTGGCAGTGATGGAAAACATTTCCATCAAAATGACAGTTTCATTTAATAAATTATTTCTTTTTTTTTTTTTTTTTTTTTGCTAAAAGGAGACTGCAAATAAAACAGGTAGGAATTACGATCCCCAAAAGTTTTCTTTTCTATTTTCTTTAATCTCTCTTTTGGTTTTGTTAATATAACTGCTTGTGTTTTCGACTGTAGCTCACAATCAAAAGTGATCTGACTGTTATCTCTAAAGCCGTACGCCAACTTTTTAAATAACTAAACGCAGCTGCGTTGTGATGAAGCTGATTTCACACGGGGTTATCCAGGCACATCAAATTACAACAGATGTGAAATTGCTCCATATCTGCCTCTAAAGCTGCATTGAAACTCTGAAGCAATGCGAGGAGGCAACACAAAAGAGATGCTTGTCTTTTTTTCTGCTTGGAGATTTTTCCTGGTTTTCGCGCGGGTAGAGGTGCTTATCACATCTGCAGTGCTGATAAGGCGGCCTCCGTGCTTCCGTAGGCTATATAATATTAATCCCTCTCCCACGTCTGCAGATACACTTAAAGGAAGGTGACAAGCATGACATATCCAGGACCTCCTGATGGCTCGTGCTCTCGAGTGCAGCCGCTAAAAGAGCCCCCAAGTACCCTCAAGTGATGTAAATTTGCAAGGGGAGTCCAATTTCCATCACAGTGCTGTCACTGCCATGGTCATTAAACTAAATCATCCTGCTGTGTGTCACACTGCTCCTGTTTTAAAGGCTCCTCTATAATGGAGTTATACTTGGACTGCAGATTGGAGCACAACAGTAAAATGTCTGACCTGACATCACCTGTAGGACTAACCGGAATATTATATTTTTCCTCAAAACTGAGGAGGATGAGGGGAAATGTAAAAAGAAAAAGGAGAAAAAAAAGTACGTTATTGTGCAGTAGTTATATGTTTTTAACAAGTTTAACAAGACAAAGTAATTATAATAAACACACTTACTGTGCTGCTTTGGTCTGGCAATCTGTCCAGGACGTACCTCGCCTCTCGCCCAGTGACCGCTGGAGAGAGGCACCAGGCGCCCTTGCAACCCTAGAAGGATAAGCATGTTGGATGGATGGATGGATGGATGGATGGATGGATGGATGGATGGATGGATGGATGGATGGATGGATGGATGGATGGATGGATGGATGGATATGGATGGATGGATATGGATGGATGGATGGATGGATGGATGGATGGATGGATGGATGGATGGATGGACATTTACTCTGTTGCACTGTCTACTGTCAAACTTTAGCCCATTTTGTCAAACTATAACCACAAATGTCCATATTTCTAATTGTATGTAATAGAGAAATATAAACCACAGTTAAGTGGAAGGAAACTAAACTTTTATACTTAAAACCTTAAAACGTGCATTTGTATTCAGAGAGTTTACTCTGGTACTCCTAAATAAAATTCAATGCAATCAACATCAGAAGTCACCTGATCAGTGAGCAGACTCAGAGTATAAACACAAGTGCTCTGTGAAAAGCCCTGGAGGTTTGTCAGAGAATATCAATGAAGATAAAACATGGCAGACAGACTGGATATAAGGTTATAGAGAAGTTTAAAGCAGAGTTAGGGCTGTAGGACAATCATGTAAGCTTTGAACATCCACTTAAACTAACAGGAAGCCATTGATAAACAATTTTAATTATCACAAACTTTATTTGTACTAGCCTACACCCAAAGAAAGAAAGAAAAAAAAACAGAAGCCACAGTGTTTCACAACATGAGAAAGAAGCAACTGAGTAGAAAACAGCTTATGGTAAAACCTGCTGAGAAAACGTGATCAAATACAAACATGCAATGAAATATTTGATTAAATAAAATCACTGTGACCAGATTACATAAAAAATATTCATAACAGTTATAAATCCATGGATAGAGTTTCCTTAAAAAACAATTTAAAGGGATTAAAAAGGGAATTTGGCTGATCTGATTTTCTCAGGGAGAATATTTTTCTAAATAGGTGCTCTGACCAAAGGAGCTCCATTCCCTTTAGTCTTTATTCAGGATTATGGTATGGTCATAAGAGCTTTGCTTTATGACTTCAGGTTTCAGCCGTGGTGTTAAGAGATCAGAGATGAATTTGGCACAAACCCAGAGTAGGCCTAAAGGGTCAGCAGTAAAATCTTAAATTAAACCTTAAAATGAACTTTTGAGCAGTGAGGAGACCATAAAATTGAAGTTAATATGTTCTGTTTTTTATGTTTTAATAAGTAGTGTTTTGTACCATCTGTAGATTCTCAGAGGTTTATAAACTGTAATAATTAATTTTGAGAGGAAATTAAAATAACATTTAGAAAAGAACTGATTTAACAATACCGTTGAAGTAGCATGAAATATATTTGAACCACAGAACTGACATGCTTAAGGTGGACACCAAGTTGAGTCTTTAAAGCATTTACCTTCCCCTTTATGTTTATAGACTACATTATGCCTGTCAACCATGCCAATTTCTAATAAAATACATCAAATGTGTTTGTTGAATTTTGCCAAAGAGTAACTTATTGGTTTTGTGGATTTATTTATTTTTTTGGGGCATTCGGTTTCACTCCTAATTTGTTGGCAAAGCAGCACAGCACAAAGATCTCTAACTTTAGACTGAAGGAGATGGAAAACAAAAATCAGAAAGACAGATCCCAACACCACAAGCGAAAACTCAATGTGGCATTTAAACCGAGGGAAAAAAAAAAAAGAAAAGAAAAGAAATGCTCTGAACAACATCAGTTTTCTTTTTCTTTTTTTTTATCCCTGGGCCCTGTTTCGAAAGAACTTGTCTCTTTTTGCCATCCCTCTATCTCCTGAAAGGAGAAATGCACCCCCATTGAGTAGAAAGACGAATTTGTTGGAGATCGGCTTCAGTGTGCGAGACAGTGGTGCCTTTTTCTTTGTCTCTCCCTCTGGAGCTGAGCTTTACCCTGGGAGCCCTGCAGGCCAGGGAACAAACAGAGCTTTGTGAGCACCGACCCACTGTGCCCAGCAGCCACACTGCAAACCTTCAGCTCCTGTGCTAATAAGACGCCACAGATGAGGAATGCGCTCAGCTGACAGAGGAGGGGGCGCTTTCTCGCATCCACCTGTGCTTTCATCATTGCCCATCATAACAAACATGGGCAGGCGGGGTGTGTGTTGTGGCTGGTGAAAGCTCCCCTCACCTATCCATCCTCCTGCCACTAACACCGAATAGGATATATTTGGGGGAATTGATCTTTCGCTGGAAGAATTAGGGCTAATCACAGCCATGCAGTCACGAGAGCTCTGTGTAAATATGTCAGTAGTCTGTCATAAATTTGAGCATTGCTGCCCAAGAGGCACAAAAAGTGTGAACAGGAGTGAGAAGTGAACCACTCTAGCCGACGTGTCCTACATTTGATTGCATGTTTTCCATTACACCCGGACATGAATGCAATAAATAGTATTGACAGTCCATTTTGCACCCTAACGATGAACACAGAAACCCTTTTAGGCTTGCTCATTATGTTTGTCTGTGAAAAAGCACTGCAATACATTTATAGATGCTGGCACTGGAGAACCTGTTACCCGCAGCTTTGCACCAGCAGAAACAAGCCAAGCTAGGGAACATTTGTCTTTTCTTTTCTCCTGAATGCTCAGAAATACATGGCTGGATGAAGGGTTGTTCTGCTACAAGGCTTAAATGCTTTTTAATCCCATGGTTGAGTGACCACTTGCAGTTCTGCCCAGTACTCTGCCTGCCATTTGCAGGTCCCTCTGAAGTTTTTCTGCCACTTGCTCGCCTTTCTCTGCCTTTCTCTCAACACCCCGCCTCCTGTTTTGTATGCGAGTCCCAAACGGTTTTTAATCAAATGCCTGCTAGTACTGCATAAAAAAAAAGAAGAAAAAAAAAGGCGTGACTTGTTTATTTCGCAGAGTTAAAACTCCAAATACTGGTTATAGACCTGCCTGACTTCAGTGAATTATTGTCAATGTTATGAAACATTATGGCAATTACTCTGCACACACTGCAGGGATTTTTTTTTTTTTTCTTTCCGAGTATTGCACTTGGTTGCATGGTGTCCTTGTTACACTTAAATAGAAAACCTGTACTGTGGTGTGGGTGTAAATTGGACACAGTACTGGAATTTGCACCACTGCTCTGCGAAGGACAGACTCTGTGTGTGTGACAGTTAGTGTGGTGGTGCTGCAGCAACCTGCAGTGGATGTCAAGAGTTGTACTAAATAAGGTAAGGCAGTTATATTTAAATCATAACACGAGATGTGGTCTTGGAGAAGATAACGGGAGAATATTGCGCATTTGTAATGAAAAAATATGTTCAAATCATAAAATAATATTGAAAGGGTAGCTCGAGATATTTTAAGTTTGTCTCTGATAAAAGGTAACAAGCAGTTTGTATAAATCCACATTAGTTGGACCCAGAAGTGAAACCTTCCAGCTAGTCTGAGAGGAACCAAGACCGAAGGCTACTTTTAATATACTGAAAAACATTCAGTCTCAAAACTGTCACAGTGGTTAGTGTGAACATTCAAGTTGAGGTCAGAGATTTTTTTTAAGTGCATGACCAGAATAAAGAAGATCCAGGAACACAGCAGATAAAACTCACAGATAAAATTGTCCCACACCATTCAGGGGGGTTAGCTAAAGCATGAAAGTTCTCTGGTCAGATACGACCAAAGCTGAATCATTTGGTCTTACTGCAAAACATTATGTTAGGCAGAAACCTCTGCAAACTTATGACTATTCATACAGAAAATGCAAGTAAAGGGAAACGCTCCACCTCTGATCTCCCCATGGAAACAGATTTAATGTCCATGCAATGCAGGAATGGCACAAACTTGGAAATTTTGCAGCATTGCCAAGTACAAGACTTGTTTTCATATTTAACATCTACAAGAACTTTTAAATCACATTTCTACAAAGATCTAAATTTAATTAAAATGTTTTATTTATTGCTTAGAAGTAAGAAGTCAACAAAATTTGTGTTTTTTTATTTTTAATTTAAAAAATCACACTTTGTGGCTCACATGAGCTTTAAACTTATTTGTTTTGGCTTCTGTGGCAAATAGTTTGGACACCAAACCCACTTTTAAAAAAATCCCTTTAAATGATAGAAACCTGACCAATCTTTCCAGCCTCTGTGTCCAACCCATCTGGATTTGCAACAAATGAAGTTGTCCAAGAGGATAATCTATCCATCAACTGTGAAAATCCAGAACTATCCCTTTAAAACATGCCAAACGAATAACTGTGAGACTCTCTATCAAACGGTGACTTTCATTTCAACTTAAATCCTTCAAATAGGTTTCCCAGAAGTTGTGCATCATCCTTTTCCAGAGTAGATTGAAATGAAGTTATAGATAGCTCAAAGCAAAATCAAACGAGGACTTCACATCTACAAACTGCTGGGAAGAGCATAACAGCTCACTCACAAAGCAATGTCAAGAGGTTTGCCAGATGAAAGTAAAAGTTGCTTTGAGAGTCGCAGGAAGTACTGACAAAGTTTATGAAGAAGAAAGTAAATGTCTTTTTAATCCTCAGCAGCAAATGCAACAATGAGGGAGCCTGCACGCTTAGATATGTCACCCCCGGGGCAGGCTCTATACTTAAGACTTACAACAGCCTCATTATCTCCCTCAACTCACATCAGATCCTAGCAGCAGTTTGTCACAGGCAGGCTCCTCTCTGCCACCAGGCATCAGACCAATTCTCCTGCAACACTACTGTACATAATTGCCATATGGACAGCGTTTTGGAGCCAGACTGAAGACTAAAAAGCCCTCCAGGCAGATTCCCCAGATAACTAAATGAATATTTTATCTCATTTCCATCTAATTTGCACTGCATTATAATACAGGAGTGAATTTTTTAATTAATTGATAGAACAGATCAAACACAGGTTTGCACTTTGATTTTTTTTTTTTTTTCGGGGGGAGCTGTTATTTTGATAATTTGCATGACTTTTTTCCCATGCCAAGCTTTTTAATCTCTCGGAATTTCGGCATCTCTTTATAGCCACACTATAATAAAACATACAGCAAATTAATAACTGTCAGTGCACATAAAATGCCTGTCTTGGGTTGTGTGAGCACTTCCAGTGAGAAGTTCTTTTTTTTTTTTTTTTTACCTGCCACCCCGCTGATTAATTAATTTCACACTGTTTAATTAAATCCACAGTCTGGGGAGCCTGGGCAGCACCACGGGGAGCCACATGTGAGCCTTGTGCGTACAGAGATTACTAAAGAGGGTCTGAGACTCCTGCTCCCTGGCTGATGTTGATGCTGACGTCACCCTCTGGATACCAGAGCCTGATTGTGTCAATGTCATCTTGCAGTTGTGAGCCTTTTCTGCTGGGGACATGATAGCACATGGCTCCATGTGTGGATTTCCAGCTTACGTTTCCGCTGGCACAGAGAAGCTGAGCATTTCACAGCATCGTCCTGAAACTAGCTTTAAGATTAGACCGTATTTTGAGCTTGTGGCATGCGGTCAGTGTAGAGAAGCTAAAAAATTACACAGATGTGTTTCTGTATGAATTAGAACCCTTATCAATATCAAGGACTGCTGTGAGATTCTCACAGCATTATGACCAAAATACGAACAGTTAAAAAAAAAACAGCTGAAAGCTGGAGTATTTTAAAAAAGAATATGCTTCTTAAATATTTGTTAATGCTGTCCCTAAGTTATGACTATATTTTATGAGACAGAATCTGTAAAGATAAATAAATACATAAATAAAAAAAATGAGCTCCTCCATCTCCTTCCGGAGTTACTATTGTCATCTGCAGAAATGCGCCGCTCCTGGTCAGAAACAACCAATAAAGAGCCAGGAGGAAGGTCTTGGCACTGTGGGTCATCCACATGTACTAGCTGCTCAATGTGCTAATGGCAGAGAAGTAACGCAGATGAAAACCATTAATCAAACGCCATTGGTGGCCATCCTAACAAGCCTGAGCATTCAAGACAAGCTCAGGTGTCGGAAGAAGCTGTAGAGCTGCAGAAAGTCAGGGGGAGAGAGTGAGCAGCGCATGCACAAGCTTGATTGACTGCACTAAGACCTTCCTTCAGGTTCTGATTGGTTGTTTCAGACTGAGCTGTGTATTTCTGCAGTTTTCAATACTGAGGCAGGTGTGCAAAATGAAGACGGACCCAGACAAGCTAATCAGAGGGAAAGTGGAACAGGTGTGGTGGGAAGAAAGCAGGGAAACTGAGGGAAAAGAGGTTAATTATTACAAAAGAAGATGAACTCAAACTCAAAGAATCTACAAAGCAAAGGGAAAATGTCCAGCAGTAATTCAGGAGACATACACTCAAATATACAAGGAACAGAGCATGAAAATGAATTCAGAAATTAAACTCAGCTAAATGAGCTATGGCAACAACACAGAGAAATGAATAGGACCAGACATATTGAATATAAATATAAAACAGAAAGTTTCTTTTTTTTTATGATGTGACTTATTTCATGAGAAATAAAGAATTAAAAGGGGGATGATTTTTTCTAAGACAAGCTTGCAGACTTGAAATGGTGATTTTAATCAAAAAGCACTTCAATAGAGGTTTAGATGCAGTTTACAGTAAAAAATAAAAATAAAAAAATCACAAGCCACACTTTTGTGTAAGCATCACAAACATCTCCAGTATTCACACATTTTTATTCAAGCTGCAGAGTTTACTGAGACGTGATAAACTTTTAATCAGCATTCCTGCACGCAGACTGATACAGCATAAGCTCGGGGAGCGACGCGCTGTTTGCGCCTGCCTTGTCCTGTGACAGGAAGACCTATCAGGTGCTAAGCCCCCCCTACCCCCCTCTCCTCCGACCCCCTAACTCCTCCGCCCCTCCCCCCACCCCCACCTCCATCCCTCCTTCTCTCGCTCTCTCTTCTCCTGACCTCATTCTGTCATCTTCGTTTTCCTTCCTCCCCACTCTCAGGTCTTTCGTAAAGTGTCTCCATGCATTACACATTTAACAATGTATTAAAAATAGGCCACCATCAATCAGTTCTTTCAGCGGCAGAGACTGAATCTTCTCGTGGCACCAATTTGATATGTTTTTCTCCAGGTTCAAGGAGGAAATGACAGCGGTAAACTTTTCACACACTGCACATCACGCTGGAATGAAAGGAGCATTTTAAGTGATTAGAGAGCGCTCCGAAGTAATTTTGAATTCACATTTCTCTTAACGTACACACAAACATACATGTATATACATATATTATTATTCATGCATGTAAGCCTTAAAGCTGTGACAGGATACATGTTGATGGGTGCCAAGTCAACACTGCATCCAAAACAGTGATTTAAGGAGCGTGATGCATGATACAGGAAAGGTACAAGGTGAAGCCTGATGTAATGGTTGGAAGCGAGTCAAGCCTCAGGGGCAAATAATAGTGCGAACAGTCTCACTCCAGGTTGCTCACGCCAAAGCAGATGTTCAGCTGACGACAGCATTACAAAAGACAGTGCCCCGCGTTACTCAGAGGCTCCCTGCGTTATCGGGTTGGCATGTCGGAGGCTGTCGAGCTGCAGACAGGAGGCCCCGGTTTGGTATTTGTTTTGAACGCCATACTTATTTATTGAAGAACTATAGACAGGATCAAAAAGTATTTTCACGGTTCCACGGGACTTTTGTTAACACAGTAAGGTGTTAACAGGTGGAGGCTCCTTGTGAGCTTTGATGTTGCTGCTTTGCTCTGAGGCTTGATCCTGCATTCTGGACTTCAAAACAGACTGTGCTTCATCGCTGGCACGGGCTTGAAGAGGCAGACACAGACTGCACAGACATGCCTGGAGGACCACACGGACAAAAAAATAAATAAAAAATTCAGCTAGCACACGTCAACATCACAGGGAGAACATCTTACTCCTGTCGTGTAGAACTGATCCACAAAACAAGACTGAATTAGTTTAGAGAGGTGGATATTATAATAAAATGGATCTGTTTTATTTATTTAGTTATAGTACCACACTAGCAGTGTAGCAAAAAAAAACAACAAACAACAAATGTTAGATGTGAACTGTTGTGGTAACCTAATGCAAGTCAAAATGAATCTGTGACTATTTCCAATATCTTCCTCTGCGCTTGTAGTACAATAAAGAGCTCTAAATGGCTCGTCTTCAAAAAATGCCTGCAAGTAACATTTTCTTCTTCATAGCACGTCAGTTTGATTCACAGACTATCTGGTAGATTGCCAAGTGACGTTTTTTTTTTTTTTCCGTGATAATGTTTTTCCAGGTCATTTTCACTTATTACCCCCTGAGGTGTGCAGTCTAGCAGCAGTCTTTACAGACATGACTCCATTACGATGTCCCACACACACACACGCACGCACACACACAGCTCATTCAACAGACACCTGCAATGTTCTTAACATATAGAAGTCTTGTCTGAACCATGGCAATGCTCACCTTGAAACATCTCTTGAATCTTTTGCTGACGATGTACAGTGCAATGGGGTTGATGCAGGAGTTCAGCGAAGCCATGTTAATGCCGAAATAGTCAAGGATGAGGAAGGCGCTGGAATGGAATGGATACTTTAGGAAAATGGCCTGCAGTACCTTGCATGAGAATTTCATTTCATGTCCTTTTAAACTGCTCCGTAGGTTTTCGTGCTATAGTCACAAACTAAACAGTATTTATTGAAATTGCGTGGGATAAACAACATAAATTACAGAGTAGACATGAAAGAAAAAAAAGAATAGGTTATTTTAAATGTGAAAAGTTTAGTGTGAAAGCATTTTGATTTCGGGGAATCAAAACACTTTCCTCTTACATTTGAATTGTAGATATTTACAGCTCTTTCAGAGTTATCATAAGTTTCCTGTTTTGGTAGATTTGCCATACCATTTACTTCATCAAACAATGGATTGGACTTTATTCTAAGAATTGTTTGGACCTCGGGATGTCATCTTATGACCAGGAAGTGGATTAGTGGATCATTCATACAAATGATGAATTTTTATACAAATTTCATCATTTGTTTACAAATGGTGAAATTTATACATTTCATCATTTTCACCTTTAATTCTGTGGTTGTGTGACAAAATGCGACACTTTTTACAGGTTATGAATAGTTTAGTGAGTGACTCCATTATAGTTTAAATTAAAAAAAAGTAATAACAATGCTCACCTAAGTAGCTGGCACCTGTTTGGATCCTTCTCATCATATATGGTCCATTTCAGGATTCTGCTGAGGTACAGGGGTAACCAGCACAGCGCAAACACGGTAACCAGGCAGAAGACAGTTTTGGCGACTTCTCGCCTCTTTGAAAGGAAAGATTTAACACACATTCAAATTAAAATGGATGCGGTTATAGGTTACACAATGAGACTGAAACTAGAGGATAATCTTATAACCTGTTTAATGTGGTCACTTAATGTATTCTCTGTGTTTCTCAGCATCTTTCTGGTCATCAACGTGTAGAAAACTGCAGTCCAGGTTAGTGGCATGCAAAAGTAAAAGCCAAAGAGCCACCAGTCCTTTATAGATTTATAAAACTGTAAATTAAACAAGACACATGGCAGAAAAACCGTCATTGTCCGTGGCAACGGGACAGCACCAACAGTACAATACTGATGCCCGTATTTATAGGTCAACGGGGACATCAATAAAAGCATCCTTGACATTTCAAGGCTTGCATTTGATAAAATTTGAAATCTTCTGTTTACTTTGTGCTGCTGAACAGCACGACATTACCTGCATGAACTGTGTGGTTTGGATGGGGTGAAGCAGACATATCCTCAGATGCTTCTCTTTATAGTCCATTGTTATCATATCAAAGCCGACAATTTCAGGGACAGCCAGCAGGATGGAAAAAACCCATATCAGGGTTATTTCAATCGTTGTCCGCACAGAAACCCAGATGCCTTTGATTTGATTCCAGGATACAACAGCGCGGTATCTGCAAAATCAATGAGAAAATGTCATGGCTTGGGGAACTTTTTTTTGTCTGCGGCAATGAACAATTTTTTTTCTTCCATTTTTTTCTAGCTGAAGAGCATTTCAAGGACTACCGCTGAACAAAATGTGTCTGCTTGATGAAATACAGATTGTAGCATCAAAACACTCTTCTCACGGAGGCGACGAAACAGCGCAGCTTATCTCCCTACCTGTCAACACTCAAGGCACATAAACTCAACACAGTAATCCCAACAGAAGTTTTTTGGATGAAGGGGACAAGTTTGCATATTATTAAACCAAATGGCCAATCCTCTGCCAGCAGCTGCAACAAAGACAAGGACAATTCGGTTAAGAGAAAGAAGAAGGATATCAGGATCGAAGTCTTAAAACAGAACAGAATGCAGAAAAGCAGCATAGGGTGCAATGTGTTTTTCTCAATGCTCTTACACAGCATACGGCAAATAACTCACCCTGTATGAGTTGATTGGAATGTCTATCACAATGTGGATCAGATCCCCTACAGCAAGGCTCGCAATGATAATGTTAGGTCCACTTCTCATGGTTTTGTTTGCATATATGACTTTCAACAGAGCAGAATTCCCCACGATTCCAACAGCAAACACCACCACAGAGACCATAATGTTGACATATTTGAAGGCGCCTCTGATTCCAGCAGACTCTAAGCACATGGGGGGCTGTGCTATTTTTCCTCCCGTTGCTTGGGTTGGAAGAACCGAGATGTTGGATTGCTGCTTCTCCAGTGCCGAAAGACCAGGGGAAGCCGTTTCATACGGCGTGATTACAGAGAGTGGGTCTGAATGCTGATCACTGGCCTGTAATGCTACAAATATATTTCCAAAACACAGAAGGAGAGTCACGGTCCTCATTGTTTCTGATTTCCTTAATAAAATCCTGAAGGGGATTTTGCTAAATCTGGGCTAAAAAAAAAAGAGAAAAAAAATGCAATAATTAGCATATATTGCCTTTAGATTTGCAGCAAAGCCATTGAGGTAATGGAAAAGGATTAATTTAATTTCCTGATCAAAAGGCAGAAAGAAATGATCAAACGGAGCTGAAATAGTGTGATACAGTGAATTATTTCAGCCTACCTTCAGTTTTGCACACTCTGTGTGAAGCAAGTCGCTGTAAAACCTTAAGAAAAAATAGACTTTATACTTAACACAAAAGACGGCGCTCTGTTGTTGTGCCTGTTACGAACGTTCATATCCAACTGAGAGAAATCAGGGTTTTATAGACTAAAGTATTGTTGTCAGCATTACTCATCTATCTGTCAGTCATGACTGTAATTACTCCCCTCGATGCATCATTCTGAATGAAAGGGTGGTGGTGAAGTGTACTGTCTGTTATCCAAGAGTGAGATCATTTCAGTCTTCAGTGGGTATAAAATTGTACAGTTTCTCCATCTTATATTTTTTTTTGGAGAATTTGGTGTCCAATACTCACTGATATAAAGTTATTTAATTTTCTCAAAGTGCTCCAAAAATGTGTATTTCAACCTTGCGAGAAATCTGTCCTCAAGCTACAAAGCATTCCACACACCCTTTCAAGTCGCTGTAGATTAAAGTAACGAACAGAAGTGGGGAAATAATCTTTTGAAACTATGTGACATTTTTGATGATCTTGATGCACAGATACTGCCAGGCAACGGCGCTTGAACAAAAACAAATAGGATAGGGGATCGGAACTGTAGCGTGTTCAGTCAGCTTTCTCTGGAGACTCTGCTTCGTTTGACATATCACGTTTTGAAAACATGAGTCTCTCTCCGTCCCAGGAAGAAGCTGCCTCTTCCTCTCCTGAGAGTCCCAGAGAAGGTGACTTCTCCTCTCGACAGCTTTATGACAACTCGGAGAGCCTGGAGGAGCATGAGACATGTGACGACAAGAGAGGCCCCATTGTTAATAACGTACCCGACAACTACTCCAGCTCCCCTTCCGAAGCTCAGATCTGTGCTTCGCCGGTGACAAATGACCTTGAGAATGTACGTGCTGGCATTTCTTCCAAGGAGCAGATTGAAGAAAGTGAGTTGGAAATGGGGGTGGGGGGGGGGAGAATGTGACAAATATATGGAGTCAGTCTGTCTTTATGCTCTACATGAATCTAATTTTCTGTTTCTTTGGCGGGTAGGCCACTCGAGTAAACCAGAAGATTCAAGTTCACCGTTGTTAGAAGAGAAACTGTAAGAAAGTAGTAATGTAGGAATATTTATTTTATTTTTTTTCTCTTTTGCTCGTTGATGGCTATATGTATTGTTTACTGTCATTGTCTTCCTATGTCTGATTTTAAACACCATTAGATTTACTTTTTTAACCTGTTCAAAACCGTTCTTTTTTTAAAATCCTTAAAAGTTATAAAGTCTAAAAATCACTCAGAGTAAAATGCATTCAAGTTGTCTTGTATATTGCAAAAAGGGCTTTAGATACCCGTTCTCCAATTACACATGATCTCAATTCTTCGCATTCCTCATGTTGCATGCTTGTAATCGTTTTGTACTCCTGCAGTTAGATATCATTTCAATGACTTATGGAAACAAATGTTCTTCAAATATTGAAATTTCATGCATAATTGAATTAAGATTTCAAATTATGGCCTTATTTCTGTTAACTGTGGTTCTGATTCCAGTTTGAGTCAGGTAACTCACAAAATGTGACCCAGAATTATGGAGCACAAGATTGTAAAAAATAAAATAAAATATGGAAATCACAAGGGGGCTTCTAAAATCAAAAACCTGAGCTCATTATTATGAAGAATTGTCACAAAAACACCAATGGAGACATGCAAAAAAAAAAAAAAAAAAAAAAACTCTGCTCAGCCTTTTTAACAAGTTTGATTGCTGGAATGCCAATAATGATTATTTCCACGGGTTTTTAAGAAGGATCTGAATCACTAAAAAGTATGTTATCTTAAAATTGATACTTTAATTTACATAGTTTTTTTAATCTTCCGAGAGATAACCGTCTCATTTACCATAAAATAACAAACTTATTGGTGGAATTTAGATCGTTTTAAATCTAACTATCCAAGTTAGAAATAATTTCTAGTTGAACTATAGATGAGTTGCCATGGAGTTAAATTGTTAATTGTACAGCTGCAAAAACTAGCAGTTGTAATAATACAAATTTGTAACAAATGTTATCCATACATTTACTAATTGATTATATGGTACAGTACAAAAAGAATTGTGCACCTCATCAGTAAAAATAGACCATAAGTTGAAGATGTGTCTTGGAACTAAACTTTCAAACTTTTTAGTAAGTGTGTTAAGGACACATTGAAAATAAATTTTCAGGACAAATAAATTATTTTAGCAAATGGAAATTTGTAAAAATAATAATTCAAGATTCAGTTTTTGTACATTCACCTATTCACAGATTTTTTTTGGAATGTGACACCAAATTATTTATGAATTGTATTGTTTTTTTTTTTTTAATTCAGCATATCGTTTATGAATATGATCTAAAATATTCGAAAGAAAATTAATCTTTGGAGCTGCGGGCATAATACGTATGAGCAATGCTACGTGGCATGCTATTGGCTAACCAATACAGGAGCGTCATTTGTTTTTCTTTGATGGTGATTGGCTGTAGCACAGAGAGGAGAGTTCAGGGTCCTTCGAAGGACCCTTTGAAGGCCGAGAATAAACGACGACAGGAAGATAAAAACTGTGAATTCAGACAGGTCTAACCATAGACCCTATTATGTCTATGGGTCTAGCCTTTAGCTAGCTGGCTAGCTTCCACCGCAGCGTAACTCATGTTGCCTAGCAACCGTTACAGCGTGAAGCTCAGAGAGCGGCAAAGGAAAAAAAACGGAGCCGTAATTTGTTTTTCAGCCATATACTCCTGAAATCTGTAATATGCTTCACCTTTTGTAGTAAAGGCTGTTCTATAGTAAAAAAAATATATATAAAAAAAATACAAATAAAAGTCTGTTAGTTTGATTCTAAAACTTCCAAATGTGTTTTTTTTTTTTTTTTTTGGAACTTTATTTTAAATAAATAATTTGAATAAGTAAATTATTCATTTTCAAATATAGCCTTCGGATTTCAGATAAGACATTACATTTAAATAAAACTATTATGTTTAAAGGCCCAATTTTAATCAATAAAATACATTTTCTCAGGAAAAGATTAAATACTTTAGTAACATTTAGCGTTTTACAACTAGAATTAGACTGAATTAGACTGGGCGCTAAATACAGGATTAAATGTTTGATGTGTCTGGTACAATGAAAATAGTTTACTTTTTTTGTGTGTAAATTTTCAAAGATATAATACGGTAGTTTATATATATATATATATATATATATATATATATATATATATATATATATATATACACCTTCTGTTTTGCTTTGCATTCTGTTTTACTGTAGCATGGATTTTCTCTTGTTCATTTCTTGCACATTGGCTTTGTCTTCATTTTTTTTATTTGCCCACACCTGTGTTCCAAGTTTTGAATAGTCCTTTACCAGCGTTTTAGTCATCCCCCATGTTCTACCTGAACTATAAGACTTTCTTTGTTCTCTGGTCATTTCCTGCTTTATACCTGTTCAAACAGGCTTTTTAGAATTACATTTTTTATTGGGTATGTGTATTTACCAATGGTGCAACAGGTACGTACCTCCTTTGGCAACCAATGTTTTAATACTTTATTTCTCTAACTTTAAATTTAAAGGAGGTTGATTGAGTCCAATGAATAATATTTATAAAGATTATAAAATTTTATTTTGAAGAGAAAGGTCCAAACAAGGATCAGAATCTCAGTCAATCTAAAGTGTTATATAGAGGTTTAGGTTTTCAAATAAAAATATTCAGAAAGTAGGATAGAACAAAATGACCATATATTGATTAAAAAAAAATGCAGATACAATTTTGCAAATGTTTGATTTGACCTCAAATTGTTTCTTACCTATTTACTAAACCATTGGAACTTTGCTGAGATCAACTGTTGTAGCTAAGAGTTTAATACACAAATAATCTAATCTTACATTATAGTGTTTCTATTACTCATTAAAAACTAATATCTCATATTTTTATTGTCCTTATTTTTGTCCCAACATTTCACACATTGGCCTCTGATACTTCAATGTGATGAAAGTAACACATATCTACTTAATTTAAGTGCATCTTACTTCAGAGAATTTTGCAACATGTCCTATGTTCATTTATTGAGGTTCTGATTCCCCAAGGGGGACTTTTGAAAATATCCTCTCCTAATATCAATGTGAACTAACACATTTCTTTACATATGAAAATTAAAAATAACTCGTTTTTAAATGAGTACAACACTCCCTTCTCCAGGCATTATAAGGTTACACATGAAGGCTACAAAATGTTTTGTAGCAATTGGCTTTTTTTTTGTCATATCCAAGCCTGAGATAAACAGATCAAACTGCAAAAGTGCAAATAGAGAAAGAACCCATGTCTAAAATAATACAATATGTCCCTGAACTCCAATAAATAAAGATAACCGATATCCTTTCTGTCTATGCACTTTCAATGACCATGTTTCTGCTCCTGGGTCAAACCAAAATAACTGTAACTGGCCTCCTTTTGGTGCATATGGTTTATTGAAGTTTCAGAAAGGAAAAAAAAAAAATTACAGTTAACTAAGCAGACTGAGCACTTTATATCACTGGTGGTTTGTCAAAGCTGGCTAGAAAGATTTCCCAGAAGGGTGTGGACTCATGCATAATCAGCTGAAAATGTCACGTGGACGACATGAAAGAGTTTGGGGTGAAAAGACAAAAACTGCAACACTTTGAAATCTCCTAGGCCAATATAGTAATAACAAAATGACATGTAGTTTAGCTTTGCCTCAATTTTAACCAGTAACAATTCTGACTTAGGAGAGAAGCTGCTGCAATGTGACCAGACTTAAATCAACGTAGAAAATAGATTGAGTTTGATCAAATACATTCAAGATGTTTATTTTTTCTGAGGTAGACAGAACATGTCATTAGTGACCGCTGCAGCTGATCTGTATCAGCAAAAGCTGTACTTTGCATGCTGACATGTTGCTTCAGAAGTATTTCAGACAGTTGAATGAAACTGTAGCTGAATCCTGTCCCTCTGTTCTTCCAAGCAGCCCAGACTCACCGCATTTCATGGAGGTCTGCTCACTGGATGGAAGATTTATTACGCTGGTGAGCACTGAAACGCAGACAGATTGGGAGAAGGTGGAGGAGTGCTTCTCTTGCAGCTGTCAAGGTAAGCTGCGTCATCAGTTTTGGTGAGAATGGGTCACCTGTTCCTACCCCCATTTTTGCCTCCCATGACTTATAGACATCTGTCAGATTCCTAATTATTTCTCCGTGGTGCAGTTCAAAAGAAACCGGAGACTCTCCAGATGTGGCAAGAGGAAGTGTACAGGGACTCTGTCGTGGTGTATTTGGAGGTAGGCTGCTCAAATCAAAAGATATCTGGGTTATGTAAACAAGTCAAGCCAAAGCGCATGCTTTTGTTCAAATAAACATGCATGAATGAATAAGATCTGTATGCAATCCTCTGTATTTTGAGATCAATCAGTATTTTTTCTCTATATTTATGCAGTTTTTAGTTCACTATAATCAAAATTAATCTCTTCCTAACAACAGTCTCCTTTTTTATGTAGATCGGTGATGTCCAAAGTGCAGCCCATGGGGCCATTTGCAGCCCTAGGAATGGTTTTTTGTGGCCAGCGAATGCAATTCAACAATGATACAAATTTGGCCCACTTGTAAAAGCTGTTGATGCAGATGGACATTTAGTTTTAATTTTCAGGGCAAGATTTTCTCTGAAATTAGAAAATGAGATGCACAATGTATGCATTGTACATCTTTTAATTACCAAATTGTTGGCATTTATGTTTAATTCAACAATTAGCAGAACGTCACTCAACAACTTTTACTCAAAAGTAGGCTTCAGCACAGTCGTCAAGCAAAACACATAAACCCAGAAAACATGTTGGAAATGTGTTTTAATAATGCAAATGGCGGGGATCTTCGATTTATTTATTTTTTTGGCTCTACAATAACCTACAAATAACCTTTTTATATTAACATCGGACTAATTAGTTCATTAGATTTAAATATTACATGTCGAATGGGTAAAAATAAAGGTAATTGAAAATAAAAAAAGTGATTTTGCAATTTTAGTTATTAAAAACTCTTCCAGCTTTGTGGCCTTGATTACTGTCAAGTTGTTGATCGTGGCCCACGTTGCACAACGTTTGGACATCACTGATTCAGATTATTTGTCATTTTTGATCAGCAATCAATGTGGGATTTTTTTTTTGCTGAAGTTTTCTGTTTCACATTAGGATGCAGGAGAGGAGGCGTACGAGGGTCTTCATCTGGGACTCCCTCGTGTCATAGCATGCAGGCGAGAGCCAAAATTTGCTCCTCGTGTTTTCCAGGTGGTGCCAAGCAAATTTAGTGCTTAGAAAAAACAGCTATGGTCTCTTTTTTTGTTGTTGTTTTCCCTCAGTGATAGTGTGGAGGCTATAATATCTGAAGTGAAAGGTGATTGTGAATCTGTTCTTCTAGGTGGAGCTTCCAAGAATTAAGTTTAGGAGGAAGAAAATTCTTTCTAAAAAAACTCCCACCAAAACTCTGTGTGAGTTCTGTCAGCAGAATCAGCGTTATCGGCGTTCACTGTCCATTTCATTCATCACATCAGAGAAAGAGGAGGCCCTCTTAGACAGAGTGAGTGTACCTTGTTTTACTTTACATCAATTCATTAGAAATGATTACACCGCAGCTAACCTTTACAAAATGACAGGATCGCCTCAAAGCTCACTGGTGAGTAGCACCAGCAGTGGAAAAAATGAAGAAACAAAAAATTGTCAAAATTGTTTCATCTAGGACATCTATTATGAGGAAGCTAAAGAATTTGAAGAAATCTTGGAAAAGGAAAAGGAGAGACTGGAGCGGAAATACACTGGTATGTCGGTTGAGATGGATGAATCTATGTCTATGAACAGACAGGAGTGGGAGACTGAAGACGAAGCACATAGAGGAATGTGAGTGGTCCAGTACTCTCTTTATACTGCAATTCAATGGACGGTACTGTTTGCAGAGCATACAGAACTTTAAAAAAAAAAAAATAATCCTCACATTTTTTTTTCCTTCAGATTTTACCACGTTACAATCACAAACTTGAATGCATTTTTGGGAGAGTTGATGTGATAGGCCAACAAAAAGTTATGATACCTGGGTTTCAATTTTTTTCAAGAGGGTGGGTGGCCTTTGCAGTGGTTATTCTGTAAAATCAACTTTTTCTGAGCTATACGTCACAATATATAATTCCCCATGGCAGGGCGTTCATAAACACTTGCAAATGCAAAGCCCCTTCCTCACTCACTTCTGCCAGACTAGTGGAAGCAGCAACAAGCAAACACCTGGTGGAAATGAGTATCTGCTGAGCTCCTCATGCAAACTGCATCTCAGTCCCAAGCTCTTGAGAGCAATTACAAACGGCATGATGGAGGGGCGTTGAGCTGAAGGGAGAGAGCGGGAGCTACTTAAAGAGAACAGGGGGCAATTTCAAAGCAGCCAGATTGCAAAAGAAAGTTATCAGATTGCATCTCATAAATGCAGAGGAAACATCTAAACTTTTGGCTTTAATACTGCACCATAGAGATCCACAGCTAATACTATTAATTTCCTCCACAAATTCAGCCTTTCCAAAAGAACGGCCAAAAAAAAAAAAAGCCATTTTGTTGGTTTAGCAAGAAAGACTTGCATTTTTCCACATCAGACCAATATTGAATATTGGGATGATAATCCATGCTGTTGTCAGAGTTCATAGATGGAGCTGAGCTGTCAGAGCATCAAAAACTTGAGACAGGCACCAGAGATTACATTTCCAACAGGACAATGATTTTTATACACATAGAATTGAATGAGAATAGTTTTGATCAAAACACAAATGTGTTTGAATGGGCCAAAGTCTAGACCTAAATCTAGTAAAGGATCTGTAGCAGAGTTTGCCAATCCAATCTCAGTGAGATTAACCTTGTTTTGCAAAGAAGAACGGGCAAACGTTTCAAAGCAAAGCTGGTGCAAAGACTGGCAGCTGTAAAGTGAGCAAAAAGTGATTCAACAAAGTATTAACTTAGAGGATGTTGAATAAAAATACACACTGACCTTTTCAGATTTGTGTTTTTAAAAAGCAAAACTGGGCATCCTATTCCTCTGTTTCCACTACTATGCATTACTATGTGCTGATCTACCACACAACATTAAAAAGGCCGTCAAGTGATGGTAAATCTTTTACCACCGCTATGTAGTGGTTGTTGTTATGTTTTACGCTATGCAGTGGTCGATTAAATTTCACTGTTACATCTGTTGTGTAAACTATCTGGATTTTCTAATGTAGGATGAAACGTTTGCATCACCAGAGAAAAAGACGATTTGAGGCCACAGGTATGCAAGTAAACTCCTTCAGAAAAAGAGGCCAACGAGATTCTGTGAAGCACGTTGCATACTAAACCTCTTACTAAAGAGATACAATGAATGGATGTTCCCCTTTTGTTGCTCAGGCTCGTTTACAATGGCAAAGGATGCAAGATATGACATTCTAAGTTCTCCAGAGAAAGCGATTGCAACTAGCATTCTAGTGTCAAGGTTGCAAGAAGAGCTAACTGAGGAACCAAGGGTATGTATGTTGTATGTGTGCTGCAGCTCTAGTCTTTCCAAAACAGTCATTTGTGTCTAATCAAAAGTGAAATTGTGGGGAGGGGGGGAAATAACAAAATGAGGGAAAGGGCTAAATACGAATTTTGATTGTCGTGTTGTAAAATATATTTAAGGATATCTAAAACTGTGTATTGTGTTGCAGACAACCAGCGTAATACAGAAATTCTACAAAGATGGGCGTATTTTCCTGATCAAGTATGTCGATGAATCAGGTGGTGTTTAGTATCCTTTGTGTTCCGGTGAAAAAAAAAAAAAGTAAAAGAAAAGAAGATACATTACCTATGAGAAAGAGTTTGCACATTGTTAATGGTTCTTAATAGAAAAAAAAAAGTTATCCTTCTGGGAATCCAGCCATCGTAATAATCCCAGCAGAATATCCTCACTTCACTTACGTAATCCTTGAGGACAAGGACACGAAGCCCAGAATGATAGGCATTTTCACACCTAAAGGCTGCGCTACGTGCTACCATTCCAATGGATTGATGTGGTAACTATTTCTTGATTAATTATTTTGAAGCATAAATTAACTTCTACATTACTTCCAAAATGTGCTTTGCTGCCAACTTCTGCTGTGGTGTCTTTACATGTAAGCAATCTGTTACAGAACAACTGCAGGTAAACAACAAAAAACAAAAAAAAGTGGCAAAATAAATATTTACATCTTTGATGGGTTACGGTTGTCGTATCGTTCCCTTATTCTTTCAAATCCGAGGGAATTACTTTTTATATTTTTATTCTTTTAAATCACTGAGAGCACATTCATGGGAACCGTATGGTACGTTGACAATTAGGTTAGGGAGGTAAAAATCAAGATATCATCTAATAACAAGTACTTGTTGATCATGAAAGGATATACCCAGATAATGTGTTACTTCTAAAACCCCAAAACCATACATGATTCACCCTCGGTGGTGTTGTTAATCCTCTGATGTTTCTTTGGTGTTTAGTTGTGGCTCCAGCAGAAGGCTTTGGATTTTTCAGACTTTTCTTAAGAAGGTGTTTGGTGGTGGTCTCACATTTTGATTACTCAGCCACATTTGTCTCGATTCGTTGCGTGCTGCTAATTTGATTTGCATTATTGAAAGTGCAGCCACAAGTAGTGTTTCAAGTATGTCTTTATTGCCAGGCGATCAATCAAGAAGTTACTCAAAATATTAATTGGAATGTAGGTATTTATGTGAGCCTGTATGTGTCCAGTTCTTTCAACTCAGTAGTGATACGATGTTACCACTGAGGATAAAAGAATGATTGACATAATCATTGACTTTGTGATATTTGTGCTGAACTTCAGAGTAAAACTATAATTGTTAGGAATCTTTGTTCTGGCATTTGGTTAATAGTTACATATTTGAGAGATATTCTGCTTTTTTGTTTTGTTTTTTTCTGATTTTGCTTTTATATGTTCTTAAAGGTTGAACATAACCTCTAGTGGAGGTGTCTGCTTCGGGGAGACGGGCGAGTTGAGGAGGCGTTGGAACTGGCTGTATTTTGACCCACATGTGCACAACCTTCCATTCAAGCCCCTCATCTTCGCCATGGGGCCATGCATCTCTATCCACATACATTCACAAGAGTGTGTGTATGTGAACTTCATGTACAAGGAAAACCATGTGCGTTTCAGCGTTGGCTCGAAGCTCGAGGTGGGTCAGCACAGATGCAAAACACATTGTACATGTTTTGATAAGGTGTTTTCTTCACTGTGAAATGTGTGATGAAGGCACAGCAGCCATGGCTTACTGATGAAAAAACAGTGCATTAAAAAAAAAGTTGTTTTTTTTCCCCCCCTTCTTTTTTTTTTTAATCTTAAATACAGATCATTTGCCCAGAAAGCCATGCACAGCTAGGCCAAAGCATTTTGGAGAGAGAAATCAAAATTCAGAAGACAAAGATTTTCTGTCTGCTTGACCAGATGGAAACCTGCATGTCCCACCCATTGGCAAACATGCAGAACATAAAGCCACATTTCCGTTTCATCGCCCGGCTGGAAAAGCTTACCAAGCAAGTGGAAAAAAAGAAGTCACTTCAAAACACACAGCCCGCTGCAAATTAAAGGAGCAATACTAAACCCGGTTGATGATTTGTGACAGCGCCAGAGTTTACAGAATTTCAGTATGTTCAATCTTTTGAGGATCTTGTGTTTTTTTTTCTCTGTAGCGACAAAAGCAAAAATGTCACCAATCACACAAATACATAAAGAATTTATTGATTATGTATTAATTCATTTGGTAACACTTTATTTGAAGGGGGTGAGTAAGACTGTCATGACACTTTCATAAACATGACATAACATATCATGAACATAAATAAGCCTTCATGAATATTTATGACTGTTGTCATAAAGAGTCATTCGCTAAATTATGACACTTTTAATACAAAGTTGACATTATTCAAAATGTCTGTTATGACAACTTGACATTAACCAATAAATCATTACTGATATAAATTTGTTATGAAAGTATTATTGACTGCACTTTAAAAATTAGGTAACTTTATGTTATTAAAAGTAAAGTTTAAACAGTAATGATTTCTTGGTTAATGTCAAGTTGTCATAACAAAGACATTTTGAATAATGTCAACTTTGTATTAAAAGTGTCATAATTTACCGAATGACACTTTAAGACAACAGTCATAAGTATTCATGAAGGCTTATTCATGTTCATGACAGACGTTATGTCATGCTTATGAAAGTGTCACGACAGTCTTATTCACCTCCCTTCAAATAAAGTGTTACCATTAATTTAATATGTTTAAAAAGCACAATGTTTTTTTTTATTGTTTAAAAAACTGAATATTTTTTTCTGTTTTTTTAAATGAAAGAGCAGTTTTTTATTTAATATCTGCCCATCTACATTCTGCATTCTGGATCAGACTCACTATTTTGCCATGACATGGCATTTTGTTTAACATAATAGTAAAGTTAAAACAAGATATTTACAATTTAGTTTATAATATGTAAATACCATACACACTATACTTTGTGGTAGGTATGGTAGGAAATAATTTGCTCAATTAATTCCAGCAATCAATTTATCAAGGAATGCTCATTTCTACCACTTCTAGTCAAAAGAAAGCTGCTGACAAAATTCATGTAACTCACAAATTGGCAAGCATCAAAGAGCGTGCAGAAAAAAATTGGATTTCTATTTAATTGTGTAACATGTTCCAGCGTAGAGTTGCACAAATTGACAGCATGACGGCTTAATATGCAAGCAAGTCTTAACTGGAGTCAGGTGAGTTTCAGTTTATATTACAGCCTAGTCTTCAGTTTAAAAACAACAGTTCACATTTTTTAGAGAATAAACAATGTAAGACACAAACTGAACAAGTGATCTCCTTACATGAGACAACTGTAAAAACCTGTCATAACTGGTTTTGAGCTGCTTTTTACTGTGCTCAATCTGTTGCAATTTTACTTCAAAAGAAATCAGCATAGACATAACCATAATGAGAAATTATTTTTCCATTTTCTTTGCTTAATAACCCAAATGTTTAGTACCCCTTTCCTTCATTGCTATATTTGACTTTTAGTGTGTGTTTTTTGATAAGAGATGCCAACAATGTCTGTATTTTTCATCATAGAACAAAATTAAAACAAAGAGATGCTTTTGATGAATAAAAATGTTAACATCATATAATATTATAAAACAGGCACATCCCGAGTTTCAGCACCCCTGGTTTTTTTTTGTCTCAATTTGTAATTATATTGTGATTAAAGATTCCAGTAAAATTGTACTGATAAAGATTTTAAAAGATCAGCCTTAAATTAATTGTAGTACACTTTTAATTTGCCTGAAGTCATTGCGAACATTTGTTTCACTGTATTACGTTTTAGTTGTCTTGTTATAGGCAAACTACAGTGATAAGTCATTTCTATTAACAAGGCTGAAGTGTGAAAAACTCATTTTACAAAGAAGGCAGATAAAAACACTCTTGAATTAATATTGCTACGTCTTTAAAAGAAATAAAATGAAGTACCTGATTAAAAAAGGCAATTTAAGATGAAAAGAAGCTAAATATGAGTGATATCTCATTTAATTATTGCAGAACTAGTTTGACGAAACACAACTGGCTTTTGCAAATGAATATTTTACATCACTCACTGAAAGATTGGTAATTAGTTTTCTTCCCAGACTCTTTAAATAATTAAGCTTACGCAAATACTGATGGTGAGCATATATACAGTAATGGTTAGAAAAAAGGACACCCTTGATAAGTTCAAGGATATGCATGTTTAAAATGCTAAGCTCAAGTGTGCAAAAACCACACACCATGTCATTATTTATTAAAGATGAAGTCCAAATGAAAATGTTTCTGAAAAATTAAGTTAGTCTCAAAAAAGCTAGAATTTAATTAGGGTGTGCTTTATTCACAGTTGCACGACCTAATTCTAGAGGAAAATATATGAAAGGCACCGTCTTTAAGACTATCCGTTAAATCGCAAACAATTTTTCTTTTGAAATCCTTCTGACGTTTTCTTGGCCATTTATACAAACCTACTTACACTTTATACACCTCTTAAATTGTTTTTACACACTTGATTGCCATTCTCATTTAGACACTTTTCAAAAATAAAATTAAGAAACTGAAGAGAAAAACGATTGTTTTAACTGAAGATTTCATTGACAGCCATGGGAGTTTCAGAGATGATCCGTTTTAGAGGAACTTAATTTTTTTATCCATAACGCTGGTATTTTTACCTCTTTTAGGTTGGGTTCCGGTGTTAATTAATGTGTTAGACATTAAATAACACAACCATCTACCCTAACAACCAATGATGTATTCCTGATTTACGACATCTTTGTCGTTACAGTTACTGTATATGGATTTGAGGTGGATCTCTAAAAAATGGCAGAAACCTGAGCCCAACCGAAAATAATGAGCAGTAAAATGTAAATCCTTCAAAGAACTGAATGTACAGTAATTTTATTCCAAATATATCTACATGAGGCTTCAGTGCACCACTGGTGCAAAGGTAATCCACAACAGGATGATGAGATTTCAGGTAAAAGAAGTCTACTTTAAGGAACCTCTGTGTGCATTTCTCTTTGTGTCTGCTACACACACACACACACACACACACACACACACACACACACACTCACGCAGCTGCGTTATTGTTCTCTGGTTGCTAAGTTACACTAGGGGGCAAAACAGGCTGTTTTTATTTGACCGTGTTGTGCCTGACGCAACTTTTTGTGGTTTCTCTGCTCACCCCTGCTTCACAATGAGTCAAGACTATCACAGACATGATGCAAACACCGGGCTCGCCAGGCAAATCGACTGAGATGGAGACAAAAACAAATCCTGGACCTGTAAACAAACAGACGTTTGGAGAGAACTGACCCAAATCTAGAGTTAATGCACGAGAGCTAATATGGAGCCAAACTCGAGCAGGTCAGACGACATGTAACGAGGCTTGATTTAAATCGATTTATTTATTTAATGCAGCAAGAGTTGCATGCTATGTTATCTATTGCATATGAGTCACTAAAACAGATACTCACATACACGCTTTAAAGAGACGCCATAACCATATTTTGCTCACTCTCGCATTAAATTAGGCTACACTTTTCCTGTTTGGCATGAGTTAGGAGGATATAGGCTTCCTAAAGCCTGGAATGTTTTTTGGAAGTTTTTACAACCTCTTCGTATTTAGAAGTTTACATATATTGACCTAATGTTTAGTAAAAATCGCATTTTAAACTGTACTATGTGCTGTATCAAACATTTTTGAATAACTTCAAGCCTCTTAAATAACTTGCTGGAATTTCGGCTCAGTTATCTTGACATAACTTGTCTTTGACAGAGTCAGGTATGCAGGACGTCATTCCCACTCACGTTTTGCAGCGCTGGCCAAACAGTTTGTTTTTTTTAAGATTAAGATGAGGACTTTGTGACAGCTACTATAAAACAATGACATTTTTTGTTTTTGAGCGGCTTTCTAAGATGCTTTGTGGGTTTCTTAGGGTCTGTCACTTTGGAAGATTGATCTATTCCCAAGCTTTAATATCCTGATGTCTTGAGATGTTCTCTCAACATTTCCATATAATGTTCTTTTCTCATAATGGCATCTATTTTATGAACACACCCTACAAACACAGATAATCCCCTTACTTTGCAATTTGGATGGCGTTTTCAGCTTTGCAAGCTTCCTTATTTTCTCTTCAAATATAATGACGGCTGTTATGGCAAAACTTCAATATATATATTTTTTACACCAAATCGCAGGATGTGACACGAAAAAAAACAAAAGAAAAACAGGTTTTTGACCCTACCACATTTATAAATTCTGAAAAAATAGATTTTTGGATTATGCTTTGGGAGTAATGTCTTCTTTCTCTTCGAGTGACATGATGGTGTTTGATCGACTCTAGCATCAAACAAGAACTTTTGCTTAATATGGATGTTTTGCACAAACATATTTATCACCCAGACACACATCCAGCCTCCACCCTGAATTGGAAGATGGCTAGACATTGCCAGGGTGTTGATACGCATGTGAAAATGTGGACATGGCACCTTCAGTCAACAGGAAATTGTTCCCATGGATGAACCAAAAATGGTGATAGCGTATGGTTTTTCCCGTGCATCTTGCCCAATATCCACGATGTTAAGAAAAGAAAGCAGTGTGTTTGAGGTCTCTCCAAAGGTGTGCCTCCATTTACATAAAATGATGTAAGTTAAGTTGTTAGAAGCTTGCAAAGCCATGATAACATCATGACTAAGGATAATTTTAGACAGTGTATATAAATATTTGTCTTCAATTTTAAATCTGTTTTCATCCCCAAGCGAATCAACTTACTTTGACTGAATCTACAGAATAAACAACTGCATTTTATTGTATGGGTCCTTGAGTTATGCTTTGAATGTTGTTGGACTGAAAAAAAAAATGTGATAACCAAGAACTGGTTCCAGGGAAACCTCATCAGACATTTTCACAGTCCTCACTTACGATGGGAGGACTGTCACCAGAATCAACGTTGGCACACAGACGCACGAGGGCCTCGGTAAGTTTTCCTTTAATTCTTCTGTTTTAGTAAATGTTTAAATGAATGTACATTTTTAAAGATGCTTAGTATTTTTTTTTTTCCTGTCTGCAGACTATACATCAAAATATGTTTCGCTCAACGGTGAAGAAGATCATTATGACAGTTTGGAGCAGAGAACTGATGATGAGGTATTCAGATTTGTAAAGTATGTCTGCCTGCGAATGTCACTGACAGAGTCAAAGATTTACTTGGACATCCTGAGCCGGAGAGGGTTTTTCTGGCACTGACTCATTAATCTAACAAGTAAATAACACTTTGTAGAGAGCCAGTAGAAAGAAAAAAGAAAGAAAAAACTTGGGATAATTGCCATATCTGAAATATTTTGGTATTGTTCAGAGACATTTCCTTCTTTTGCCAAAGTAAAACTGAACTTGAGTTTTCACAGCCTTGTCACACTGTAAGTTTTATGTTTTGAAAGCTGATATGACATGGTATCCAGAGACAAGGAGTTTCACGGCTCTGATTTATTCATGAAGCACGAGTTAAAGACCTCAAAGAATTTAATAAATTATGAAGAGTCTTTGTTTTTTTCCTTTCACTTCAGAGTGAGCTGACGATATCCCCAGATAATGAAATGTTGGATTTGCACAGCGAGGAAACTCCCCACTCTCCTACAGCCTGCCAAGAAGGAACAGAAGAGACCTTAACTAATCTTGACAAGGTATAGAAGAATATGTCACTTATAAACTCCTCATTTTCCTTTTCTGGTTTAAATATGACTCCATTTGTGGAACAGGCAATTAATTCAGATTTGTTTTGTGGCAAATTAGCCCTGTCATCACTTATTCATCTACAAAAGAACTGTAAGAAATTGAATTAGATGTTTAATACTAGTTGATTTGCAACTGCATAGTAACACGGTTTCATGTAAAAGTATTTATAGCTGTTAACTTTTTCACGTTTCGGGATATTACAATAAAAAAAAAATTGAGTGTTTTATTTTGTATGTATGTCATCAAAACCAAGTTGAGGGAAAATTGCGAAGGAGAAACAAAATAACTTGTTTGTATTTTTTCCTTTGAATTAATTTCTGAAAATCGTCTTTCATTTTGACCCTCTTTAAATAAAATTAAATTCAATCCAACTGATGCTGCCTGATGCCATCTCCAAAATTGTTAGTCGTTTGATAAGCTGACAGAACAACTGTCAGAGAAAGGTAGTTATATTACAAAATATTGATTCAGACTGAATATGTCACACATTTCAGATTTAATTTGCAAAAAAGCAGCTAAAATCACGACTCATCTAACTTCCAATTCACAGATATGTGCTACTTTGTGTAGTACGGCGGTACTTTTGATGCGAAAGTATTTGTGCTTTGAATCAAGCGGAGTAGAGTAGGAAGGACACGGCCCAGGCTAGCTTTGCACCATTTGTCAAGCTGAAAGTGGAGCAAAACATTTTGTGTCTTGTGGTAATATATATGCCTGAATTACCGCCATGCTACTAAGGAGGTATTTTTGCTCAGAGAACAGTCAGCAGTTCAAAAAGAAAAAAAAAAAAATCCCTCCAGTGACCAGTGTTCTTACAGCCTACAGTGCTGAGCTAAAAGAGGTGAGAGAGTGCAGCTCAGGTCACTGTTGACATGGAGGCTCACTCCTGTTAAAAGGAACAAAAGCTCCTGTCAGTGTGTGCAACTTGGAATTGAACTGATTTGTAAAACAAAGGGGGGGGGGGGGGAACAGTCAGCAGTATTAAAATCCACAACACCTGACTTTTTATCCATTCAGACAGACGAAATGAAACTTTCACATATGCAGCAGAATTTATATTATTGTAAGGTATTACAACGAGAAATGAGTAGAATCTCTAAAAATCCCAGACACTCTATTTCAAACCCCTTAGCATTTTGTCCGTGCTTGCAGCACAGCTCCAGGGGATGGGAACGTCGGTTAGTCAATTACTTGCTCCAATCTGAAATGTTTTAAAAAGTCAGCAGAGGACAGACAAGACGGACTTTAAAAGATCTCCTGCACTTGCTCCGATAACACCTTTACAAAAGGAAAATTTGTACTTTGCTTTAAATTAGTTACACTTTTGTAGTAAAAAAAAAAAAAAAAGATGAGAAGTTGCCTTTGAGTCGTTAAAGTTTTTGTGTGACAGTCTATTTTAGGAACAAATGTGGGTTAAATTAACAACATTCCTTTCACCCTCAGCTCTACTTTAAGCTGAAATGGTGTGTCAGATAAAAATTTAAAGGGAAAAAAAAAATCCTTTTCATTATTACTGCCGAGACTGTCAATGTGCCCAGTTTCAGTATTTAGGTCACACTGAGCCCAGTAACAGCTTCAGAGTCCAGAACTCAGGCAGCTATTTGAGTATTTATATTTTATTTTATTCATGACTTGGCACATTTAGAACTCCAGAGTTCAGGTATTCTAGGATGAGTATTAAATGCCGACCGGAATAAATCAGAATAAGGTTACACATGCAACTGCATTCAAAGGATGGAAAAGGGGGCCTGCATAGACTGGCTATTTATACACATTTAACCAAACTAGTTAGATTATTCTTAGAACTTAGAACTTGTAAAACACAAATAGTGTCTGTGTTTGTATCAATATAATTTATTTAATAAGATTAAATTGTGGAAACGTCATTATCTGTGAACTTTACAGTGCAGAACAAACTACTGTGTAAATATTCTGTAATTGCATTTTCAGATAAAAAAAATAATTAATTAAAAACGCTGAAGAAAAGAAATCTTGAAATTTGAACCTGGAAAATAAGAATTTTGAAGAGTTAATTTATTGGATGACAGTATTTTTTTGTTGCCACATTAGTTCATTTCAAGTGGAAACATCGTGCTTTTAAATCCTTCATTACATTTAAATCATTCAGTTGTGGCCTATATAACGTTTAACTCCAACTCATTTTGGTACTGTCTCTTTAAATGTAAACGAGGCACTTCATCACAGAGCATTCCACTCCACCCTGTTCTGCCATTTTTGTAGTTTGACAGAAATGTGAAAATCTAGCAGTTTAATACCAAATTGATCAAAAGATGTCAACAATATTTTAACAAAAACTACCAGTTAGATTTTAAATCCATAAATCCTACCATAATATGAATGAACACAACTTATAAACAAGGCCTCAATATAGGTAGCAAGTGCCAACAACGTCACTGAATGCATTTGACTCATACCAAACAGTTTACGTAATAATATTTTTAGACAAAATTTCCCTGCAAATCTTTTTTCGATTCTGGCAGAGGTTGCTGAAGCATTCACACAGTTTGGATGGTGCTTATTTGCGCAAAGAAAGACGACTTTCCTCATTTATGTGAGTGAATTTTCAAGAAAAATAACATTTAACCAAGGACTTTGAAAATGTTCTGATACATGGAGACGATGTTATCAGTTGTTTTATTAATGCTGCTCATTTTAAATTTCATTTTATAGTAAAGACAACCACAAACATTCTCAACCTTAACTCAAAAGCAGGTTTTAGGAGCGCAATTCATCACACTTAGTTAAATCCAGGATGCTTTTAAAAGAAAAAGTGAAACCCATAATCTTTTCTTATTGCAAAGAACAAAAAAACTGTTTTTTTTTATTACAAAACCCCATGTTTATTGTTCAACAAGAAATTAATATTATTTTACTTATTATGGCCTGCGCATCAAAACATTTGAGCAGCATAACTTAAGCTGTTGCCAAAGGGTGATGCTTAATCAGAATCAAACAAATGCAGTATGTTGCATTATAATAAAAAAAAAATGAAATTATACATAGATTTTATTCAAAATATCTAATTTATGCACTGCTGGTGAATGTATAAACCGCTCCTGAACTTGAGCTAACTTGAGTTAAGGTCCTACTTGCCCCGCAGCCAGGAGTGGACCCTAACCAACCACAAAATCTGCTTGTGCCTCTGGCCAGTCTTGACTGAAGTTTTGCATGAAAACAGAATTTAGAATATTTATATCCTTTTTTTAATTTTATTATTATTATTAGTTTTTCTGCAGCAAAAATGCCTCATGAAGCTCCACTGCAAAAACACAAAATGTTAGCAAGTATTTTTTGGTGTAATTTCAAGTGCAAATATTTTAGTACACTTAGAGTAAGACAAAATTAACTTACAAGTAACTTTTCACCAAGAAACATGAAATTGTTTTAAGTAAATAATCACTCGATATTGAATTAAAAAAAGTACAAACTCCCCATTTTTCCTATAAGTGATAAAAAATTGCCAGTTGAGCTACTACTCTTTCATCAATACTAAGAAATTATCAACTTCACACAAGCTCTTATGTCTTGCTTAAAGGTTACCTGCAAGTTAATTTTGTATTATTTCACGAGTACTAAGATATTTGCCCTAGAAACTAGACCATAAGTAAGTTCTTGTGTTTTTTTCCAGTTGGTGACTGATGAAGAGTCAGACAAAGAGGAAAATCAAAGGTCAGTACTGCTTTCTGTCTGTTACTCCTACAACATGTTTTTCAATTAAATTTCAACACCTGTCAGTATCTGAATTCCAATTTTCCAAGGCACACCCCCAGGCAGCATGGTCTGAAGTCGAAAGAGGGTTCACATGAAGACATTTACACACACTCTGAATCAAGGGCCACCACCCGCTTTGAGACTGGGAAACACTTCACAGGTACAGAGTAACACAAAGGGCTACTTGTTTGTTAAAGACACATTTTCTTGGCTCAGTCTTTATAACAATAATACATATGATTACATGCAGTCTCATCATGTTAATGGGACTACTCACAATAGTTATCAGTAATGATTTACCATGGCAGATATGGTTAATTGCTATTATGTGATCAGAAGTTCTTAGTTCAGAGTTTTAAGTTTGATTCCCTTTTGGAGTTTTTCTGTGTGATTCTAAATTGCCCACAAGTGACGGACAGTATGGATTATTGCAGTAGCACCAGCAGCTGTACGGCTGTATGCACCGACTACATTGAGATTTTCCTTTAAATAATAATAAAAAAAAGAATAGTTATTGTATGTTTTACTATCTAATGCACTTTACTATTTACAAAATTGTAGAGAAAATAATATATTTTGTGTCAAAACATCTTGTACATAATAGCGCACATCAGTGTGAGTCAGTGGGGATGGGCACGCCAAAGACTAAATATTATTGGTCAATTTAACTTTTGTTAATTTTTTCGCTTTTTCTGTGAGCTAAAAATGAATGAGCTCCTCCCGTTGTTCTAAGATCCCGTGGGAGCTTTCTTTTTTTTACCGTGCGCGGTTTTGACGTGGTCGCCGGTTTTTTTTTTTTGTTGTTGTTTTTTTCGTGAACTGAAAAGCTGACAGGTTACCCGTAGGAAAAAAAAAACGTTAGACAGATCAGGTCTCAACTTTTATGAAATCCAACTTTCTTTATATCTTTAAAATGATATCGGCACAAACGAAAATTTTTGCTGCACAGACCAGCACAGACATAGCACTAACGTTTGACACTAATTTTGTTTGATTTCATAAAAGTGGGGGGGCTGGTTGACCTTTTGACCTTTACACTTTCATTAATATCTTCAAAGCCAAAGCAGCAGAAACGAAAATGTTTGCTGCACAAACCAGCACAAACGTAGCCGAGTTGATTGACACCCATTTTGTCTGATTTGAAGAAAGTGGGGTACTGGTTGACCTTGGATGACCTCTAGAAACATTTCTTTATATCTTTAAAATGATAGCGGCACAAACGAAAATTTTTGCTGCACAAACCAGCACAAACGTAGCACAAACGTTTGACACCAATTTTGTCTGATTTGAAAAAGGTGGGGGGGCCAACTTCACTCAGGTATCGGAGAGTAGCACAAAACTATCACTGCACCTGACCTGCAAGAGCACAACCACCTCCCCAACGCAAAACCAGCACAAATCCAAACCACGAAAGCAGCGGTCTTTTTTTTTTTTTTTTTTTTAAAGATGCTAAATAATAAAGACATGAAAGCGAAACCTTACCCGTGTGATCCACGGAAAGAGGGGCGATGTTGATTCCCAGGTTCAGGTGGTGTCAGACGTCCAGAGGAGGAGAAGGTGAAGCAAGATTGTTTGATTAATTTCTACTCTTTTGGGGAACGTTTCGACTAGATTCAAGTGTTTAACCCGCAGTCTGAGTCGCTCAGTAGGAGCTGCAGATGTCTGCCATCCGGTGACCCACCAGAACCGCGCGCACGGTAAAAAGCTCAGCCGGGATCCAAACGACCGCTGTTAGAACTACGAGTGGGATTCAAACTCCGCTCATTCATTTTTAGCTTGCAGAAAAAGCGCCAAATAAACAAAAGTAAACTGACCAATAACAGTTAGGCTTTGACGTGATGTGGGTCCAGCCGTACAGCTGCAGACGTCTGCGCATAATTCTGAACTTTAACCCCAGAAAAGAGTTGTATACATACAGCAAATTATTTTTAACCGTTTTTATAATTCACTTAAAAAAAATCTAAAAATAAGTATTATTTCAAGGTAAAAACATTTAATTGAATCTTTTTTTTTTTTGACAGTGCTACCTAATGACAATGGCTATTTTTAGAACTTGGTCCCCTTGGGCGACCGGGTGGGTGCCTGCGGGCACCGTGTTGGTGGCCCCTGCTGTACCATATTACAAGCAGATTAAGGTTTTACCATAATTTCCTTTAATTCATCTGTGTTGTGAAATCTTTATCAACATTACAGAACACGTAAAAAGTTTTGTCATCTCAAGTGACTTTTCGGATAACGAGTCGTCCGCCACAGAATTGGAAGGTGAAAGAGGAATGAGCTACAACAGCATCTTCTCTTTCAATGTGAGGAAGGAGAGACTAAAGGTGACGTCACATGTTAAATGTTCAAATTGCAGTAAAAATGTGTAAAAAGCCTTCAGGTGAATGTATCTGTTGTAGCACTAGCACAGTCTCACGCTAACAAACCATAAAGGGATGGTATGTATTTTCCAGGCGCTTGGTGGCATTTATAGCACAGCCAAGTAACCACCTTCAGTTGTTATAAAAATGCTGCATGTAGCAAAGATGACTTACAAGAAATTTGACTTTGTGGTTTCACACCTTGAAATTGGGTTTCTGTCTCTTTAAGAAGCTCCTGCTTTTTCATCACAATAATGTTTCTATTTAACAACCTTTCTTAAGAGCATTGCACTGAGTAGTAGTTAATCTGATGAGGTCAGCAGACTAACAGTTCCACCAGGTGTTTGCTAATCGCTGCTGCCGCTAGTCTGCGGGAGCTAAGTGGAGGGGGGAGGGTTGCTCTGTGAGGCAGAAGCTCAGCTGGAGACTGAATGCTTTGTGAAATAGGCTGTGCTTTGTAGGAACAAGCATATAGGTTGCCATGTGAGATGGATTAGTAGACATTCTGATCAATCTAAGAGTAAAAAATTAAGAAATGTGTTATTTGCATTGACCTTAAAGAGATTGTTAGGGGTACAAGCAATTGTGGCGCTGGTGGGGTTATAAAAAGACGCATACTTTTTAACAGGATTTTACAATGCACTCAAATAAGATCCCTCTTACTGCTGCTGTTCTATGCATCTCCAACTGAACATGAATTTATCCTACGGCTTTTCACACATCTGCATTTACACACTTATTCTTAATATGGATAAATTAAGAGTAAGTGAAACTTCCTTCTTTGCATCAACAGACGGTGCCGTTTATCAGACGCTACAAAAATGGCAAAATTTTCTGTTTGGTCTTTCAAGATGGAACTGGACATGTGTGGTATCCTCTCACGTGAGGCCTGACGATAAATTGCCGCTTTGATACGAGTAGAACGTTGTCTCCTTAATCATGCTGGAAAGCTACCCAACGGGAAGACTTGCTATCCTTGCAGCAACGTCGCATTCAAAGAACTCGTCTTGCGTGGTGGTCCTGGAGAACAAAATCTATGAGCCACAGATTAAGGCGCTTTTTACCAGCAGTGAGCAGACCTGCTTTCATGAGAATGGCAACATTTGGTAAGATTTTCTATTTCATTTGCAGAAAAAATCTGCATCCATGAGTCACTAAGATCTTTCAAGCGATACCCTTTCTCCGCTAGGGTTAATCTTACTTCAACAGGAGGCACGTTGTTCAGTGAGACGGGACATGTGAGGAAACGCTGGAAGTGGCAGGGGAATGAGCAACATGTTCATGCTCCCCCCTGCCAGCCATTCCACCTCACCCTAAGCCCTTTTCTTGAAGTCCACATCCTATCCCAGGAAGACATCAGCATCCTTTTCAACTCCAATAAACACACTGTGGAGGTCATCAAAGTGGCTAGTGTGACCGTAAGTTGATGCGTGACCCCAATTTCAGACCTAAATCACCCCTTCTGCCTTTGCATTTTTTTAGTTTTTTTTATTTGCTTTTTGTAGACAAAACATGTCAGCAAGCAAGCAGCGCCAGTGCATGACTCGCTTAAGTCTTATCTGAAGCAGAAGAGTGCAGAGATCAACGCGCTGCTCCAGAACATCCAGTCCCTCGCCACCTATCAAAGCAGCGAAACTACACCGACGGTCGACCCTCATCCTGCAGATGGAACGGCAGCAGCTGCCAGTGAAACGGCAACACTGCCAGGAAGACCCCCCAAAGAGGGCAATGTCCTTCAATAGGATTTTCTCATTTGTGTGAAACGACTTGAGCCGCGGCGTCCCTTGAATTTGAATTTAACGACTAAGTGCTTTTTAGAAATAAAGCCAAGTAACATTAATAACCTCTTCTTTTATTAAGAATGTCCATAAATAGAAGACCTCTACAAATCAATTTACATGGGACAAACCAAAGCAAAGAGTACACTGATGACACATCCGTTCTTCATGTAAGAGCAAAATATACTGTGTGAGAGTAAATGCTGAATTTACCAAGTTATAAAAGAAGTATAAAAACACAAGTTTTCAGTTTTGCTTTTCAAATGTGCAACTAAACAACAAAAACATTCAAAGTGGAGGTTGCAGGTGAGAAGGTTTGTGAAAACATCCATCTCTGCTCTGATTAGAGAGAACAAACTTGCCGGACCTGACTCACCCATGGTACAGGTCATCATTTGGCTACACAGACGGAGACTAACAATGCCTTAGCAAAAGTATGAATACTCCTTCACTTCTTCAGTTTTTTTTTTCTACCTTGTAACAACAAATTTTGGGGCATTAAACAGATTTTATGCACCAACAGAATTCTGTTCAATTGTGAAGTGGAAGGAAAAAGACATCAACATGTTTTGTAAGAATAAATCTGAAATGTATGACAAGAATTCATTTTCCCTTTGTAATTTCTATCACTAGTGCTCATCTAGATACTGATATTCTCACCCAATTTTTCTGTACCAAGTAGTTCAAGCTCAATCAAGAGCATCTGTGAGCAGTTTTCTTTTTTGTATTTTAAAGCTTATAGATTATATAGATTATAAAGCTATAGATTTAGTTCCAGTAACACATGAAGATGCTTTGTTCTTAGCTATTCCACCATAGGCCCAGCTAGATGTTTAAGGTCGTTTTGCTGGAAAACAAACCTCTGCCTCCCCTCTCGGGTCTTCCCACAGCAAGATGCTGCAACCGCTATGAGTCATGGTAGGGATCGAATATTTAGGATATTTTACATGTAGTGAAAAAAAAAACAATTGTTGCTCTCATTTAAAACACAATAGCTTATACAGATTTGGTACATCCCTATCATGTCTTAAGACAAACTGTACAGGACGTATTTTGGTGTTCTTGCAACTCCTTTACAAATGACAGTTATGAAGCAGCTAAATGGTGGATTTTACTGCTTTTTACCATTTTTTTAAAGAAAAATATGCAAGTTGTGTATGTATCATTTTCCCCTCCACTTCACAGTGATGCACTTCCTTGTCTCAGTCAACAAAATATTTGAAGGTCAGTAGTTGCCATGTGACGAATGTGAAAATGTTTAAACTGGTATAAAGACTTTTGCATGGTAAAATAAAGAACAAAAATATTTTTGCAGCATTTTCCTTCCAAACCAAAGAAGGGAACTGGGCATATGACTGTGACTTACTGACCATTGGTTGCTAACTGGCTTTAATAAGTCCGTCATGTCCTCATTTTTAAATCCATACCCCATCTTTATATTACCACCAAAACTGTTCCACAATAAGAGATGCAACCGTGATAATAAACCCACCACTCTAAGTAGGAGTAACTCTAAGACCCTTTAATTTTTTGCACAACAGGCTGATCTTGAAAAGTCCTTCTCAACATGAGTACCCAAACCTTCATCTGATACTTTTTTTTTTTTAAAAACATCCATCCAGCACTCCCGTCCCAGCAGGTAGCACAGGTGCAGGGTCTTTTCTGGTCATTCCGCCCCCTCAGCCTCCGGGTCATGACTGAAGCGCCGGCTTCACGCCGCCATCGAGAGGGTGCATCGATTCACCGAACATTACTTATTCACAGACAGCAGCAGGTTAATCTGAAATAAAGCCGTGGAAAGTGATGAGTGCTCGCTGGGCATGAGCTGATGCACTTTATTAAATGTATCTTTCCTGAAGTTGGCTTGAAGCACTTTCAGAAGCTGGAGCATCATTATTTAAAATATCTAAAGCCCCTAAAGGCTGTGCTAATCCCACAGAGCTGTACCTGCTCCATAGATGGACATGCAATGATTTGAAGGTCTTCTCCACTGTATTCCTCCTGAAGCAAAGTGTGCAGTCTTTGGAAAACCTGCTGGATGTTATTCTGTGTGGAAAAAAAAAAAAAAAGGAAAAAAAAAACATCCTATTACTGAGTGCTGGAGGGAAATTAAACCACATTTCCATCTGGCCTCTGTCCCCTTACTATCCCTGTTTCCATGTCAACCAGTGAATTTTGTTTCTCTCATTCAGCCTCACCTGGCACCTTGATGAACAGTACACAGGCAGCACAAATATTTCTCTATTAGAGTTCAATCACACTGACAAAATTTTTGGCGAGAGGCTCCATCTCCGTGCCACATTAAAGCAAAAACAGTTATCCTGAGAGTCGACGGCAAACAAAGAGCTGCTGTCGCCGCCTCTCCAAAAATTCAACAACGGTCCTCTTATCTCAGCAGCTAATTTCCACGAATGAATGGATGAATAAGAACACGAGTAAGACCTAACATGATAAGAGGTTTGTTTACATGACGGAAAAATTTGCACAACAACAGAATTATATATAGTGCCAGTAAATACTTCAAAAACACTCAGAATTAATGTCATATTAATTTGTGTGCTCTTAATGATACATTTAAACAGTTCTTTTTTTTTCTCCCCCCCACCACCTTAAATAATATTTTTTATAGACTAGGCATAAAGACTTGTCTACTAAGGGTGCCCACGATTGAATTTATACTCAATTTTATATAACCCGCAGAGTCCGTGCGTCAAAATTACTCATAAGGGCTTAACTATAAAAATACATCATTACAAATATTTGAATAAATGTCCTTGAGGAAGGTGTAGAGAAACCACACGTTTTATAGCAATCATCAAGCTTCTAGCCCACATTTGACGACGTTTCTCATCAAATCTGGTGGAGTTAATTTAAATTAGCTGGATTCCTGTAAGGTTCCTGACTTCAAAGCAGAGTCCATAACTTTGAGGTTAAGTGCTTCCAGAGGCTTAATGTTAGCCTGCTTCTTCTATTCAAAGACCAATGTTCCTGTTAAGAACCATTGCCCTGTTGGAACATCTAGTTGTGTTCAACCACAACCCACAGTATGATTCTGCCACCGCCATGGCCTCCTTGACTTAATTGTTGCCATTTCTGCAACAATTGTTTCTTCAGACAAGAAAGGAGTATACTTGTTTCACAATTACATGTACTGTCAGTAAATACTAGAAACAAGTATACTCCTTTCTTGTCTGGAACTACAGCAGAAGGCATTTAGTTTGCCAATGTGGGCAAGTGTAAACTGCAGTGAAGCTTAAGAGTTTAACTTCAGACCAGACGCATCTTTTCTGGTCAGCATTTATCAGTTCATCCTGATGTGAAACATGATGCACTATAAACAGTGATAGTGGTGTTCCATCTTAAGATTTATAGACTTTCCTTTCTTTTGATTATAGAAACTTAGCTCAATGATGCCTAAGAAGCAGGATAAAGAAGGAGGCATTTTGGGAGCAAAGTGATGCATCTTATCAGTTGATGTGCATCAACTGGTGCGTTTAACACACCTAAGATGCTTTGCATTGAAGTGCTTGCAGGAGAAAAAAAAAATCACTGGACTCCAGCTTTGGATAGTCCAATGTGAAGCATCACTGCTTCTGAACAGAACAGGTTCAGAACGGATCGCTGGGCGCTCTGCCTCATAGCCTTGGGTGCTGACAAGCGACGAGACGCAGCCAAAGTGGACCGTTTGATGGAAAAGAATGGGGCACATTTTTCTTGGCAGATGACCGACACAGCTGATCTGTGTTGTCGTTAATAGTAATGTTCTAGAATGGCTCCAACCTCAATGCGTTTTGTTTAAACGCCAAGGCTATCGCTGGAAACCAACTTGTTTTGAATAAGTGTGGCCAAACATTTGAACCAGGACCCAGATTGGCCAACAAAACACCTGTGGTTTTTCTTCAATTAACTAAAGGACATTTGCTAAATATTGTGTATGCACATTATAGCCTGCAAGTATATTTTTTTACTGTATGGATTTAAGAAAATCCACAGAAAATTCTGACTTGTGCATCCAACTGTAGTTGGATCAAATATTCACTCATGATGAATGCATAAAAACCACAACAGTATCCTCTACAATAGCAAAGAGAAGTATTGTAACTTCAGCAATCTGATGACACTCTGTAAATAATGTAATCTTATATAACTAACTGAAATTGAAATTAAACTTGCACTGTGACAGCACGGTAAAGCCAGACAGTAAATAAGGAAGCAAATAACTTTTTTTAAGCCGTTATAATGACTTAAAAAGAAACCAAGTCATCCAGTAAATGTCAACCCTGTGCTTTTCTGCCACCCACCCGAACAGGCTTAAAAAGGATGAACTCTGTGTCTCTGTTGGCCAAGTACAAGGACATGCTCTGTAAAGTGCTCGGCAGCTTGCTCTTCATCACTCGGTATGTGGCCATCACTATATCGTTGATCTTTGCTGAAAAGAGAGGGGAGAGGAAGAAAAAAAATGTATATGCTGAAAAAAAGACAAAGAAAAACACTGGCATAACCTCTAGCATTTGCCATATGGGCCTTGATGAATTGCTTCATGGTGTTTTCCTGAGACAAGTCTTACCTGGCTGAGCCCAAGGTTGCTGAGACAGGCTGTAGGTGGGACCACCTTGGACGGCCATCGTTTTCAGAGCTGAAACCTGAGCAGAGCCACAACAAAACGTTACAGCTTGACAAATAGCAGAGCTGCCAACTCATCTGTTTTTGTTTGGAAATAAAGGGGGGAATAAATAAAACACTTACCCCAATTTAAACAAAATACATATTTAAAAAAAAAGGCATTATTTCACACTTAGCTGAATTAGAAAACCTCGACAACAGCAGAAGCCTTCTTTAGAAGCTTTTCACTTAGGTATTAAGACCTTCTGAGGCAAGTGAATAAACAAATGATTACAAAAAAAATAAAAAATCAAAAGCTGAAAAAAAATGAAGGTCGAAATGAGCTGTTTTAGCCTGAGGCTAAGTCTGCCTTCGCTCTAACTGTTACCTTGGTGAGAAACTCCTCAAGGTTCCCCACAAAGATCTGAGTCTGCTGCTGGATAAACTGCTCACAGCTGAACTTCAGGTGTCGGTCCACATCCTTCTTTGAGTCAATGTAGTGCTCTTTTATCTCTGGTGTTCCCTGGGGGGGTCGTAGAAAAAAAAGGATTTAGTGCTATTAAGCAGGAGCTCCCTTAGGCGGGGTGCTATCAAAGCACATAAAATGAATAGTATGTTTAGTATGAAAGGTGAAGGGAGACATAAAAAGAAAAAAAATTACTCTACCTCCAACAGGAATTCAAGTATGGCATTGTGACTATTGAGTCGGAAGAATTTAGGAACAGCCTTGGGGTTCAGGATTTTGAAGGCAGCATCTTAGAACAAAGCAAGAGAGATTAAATCTGAGTTGGTGCAGAATTAGAGTGCCATCTAGTGCTGGAAAATGTAACAAGCCAGTTAACGGAGATGAGGGCGATAGGAGGAGCCACTCTTGCCCTGAGAGGCATCGGTTAATGTACGTTATGTTGCTGGATTACAATTTCCACATTAATTGCTGCCACCGGTGCATGTGATAGGCACAAGTTGCTTAATGAGCGTGAAAATGTAATGACTGGCTTTATGGAGCTGAACACCAACGTTCCCCTCTGCCTTTAATTATCTTACCTCGCGTTTTTTTCAGGTCCAGTGAGATTTCCTTGATGGCAAAATCAGTGTGAAATGGGGCAATCTGTTCACGCAATATCAGCAGGTGCTTGATCAGGAAAAGTTGCCCGTCTATTTGAGTCTGCAGGAAGGGAAAGCACAGTGATACATCTGCTGACTGTCTAAACTACGGCGAACACAAAAAGACACAGGGATACGAAAAGACAGGATGATAAGCGAAACGGCTGATCATTAGCTGCGGATTAACCGTAGCCAGAATATGAAGGGAGTTAAAATCAGCAAGTAAAGCTTTTGTGGGAAAAAAAAAAAAGAAACATCAACAACATTGGGTGGGAACACGTCCCCCTGAGATTAATGCTGCTGCTTTAATTTAAAGTGGAAGGTTGAAATGCCACTGAGCGCTAGACACTGACAGCAAATTTGGAGGTGAGAAAAGCCCATAAATAAAGGATGGGTTTGCTGAATTCTCTGCGGAGCTTCAGAACGTCTAAATTATTAAATTAAAAACATAAATAATTTCCTTTATATAAAAAATAATAGCTAAAATAAAAACATGTCAAAAACAAAAATGTAAACAAACTAAAATATAGCAACATTTAAATAAAGTCAAAACAAAAATTCTGACAAAAATACATATAAAAAACAATAAAACAAGCATTTAGATAAAGTGATATAAAACATACATTTTGCAAAGCACCACATAAAATCACGTAAAATAACAAAATTTACAGGATTTTACTTCACTGTAGCTAAAGCCAATGATTTCACAAGCAGCTGATTTTAAAGGTTACGCTATGAGTGAAACATTCATCATCAATCTTTCAAAGTTCACAGAAAGAAAAAGTTTATTTTTTGTGAGCTGATATTATCATTATAAAAACCTATAACCACATAATAAACTTAACAGAACATGCCAACCTTGTTTTTAAGGATGATATCAGAGGCTTTAAGCAGCGACTGGATGCAGGCAGATAAGGCTTCTTGAGATAAACCCTGAAATACTGCTCTCTAGAAAAAAAAAATACAAAGACTTGGTGTAAAAAAAACAAGTAGATGAAATGGAAACAAACTAAAAGTAAACGCTACAAATCCTGCAGCACTTTAAATTAGTTTCCCATAAACATGGAAGTCTTACATCAATGCATCTGTAGAGCTTGGACAAACAAACCAGGGTTCGCCTGACAGTGGGGTACCACATGCCGTGCAGATCCGCGGGAGACACAGATGTCTGAAGTCGGGAGGGTTCCACATTGCCTGTTTTGGTGGAAAAATGAGAAGACAACATCAGGTAAATTATAGCAGTCCATGTTGGGAAAATAATATCCCAACCTGAAGACACAGACCTGCATTGCTGTTTCTTCTTCTATCGGCGTCTTCAAGCTGAACATCAGAAAACACAGACTCTTGTGACATCTGCTTCATCTGTTCCTCCTTCAAGCTCTGGGCAATTCTCTGTTGTTGACGAGAAGAGCAAGAGACAAGAGTTGATACAGCGAATACAAGGAAATACAGTTCTGGAAAGAAGTCAGTAACAGCTTTTAGAAGCTAACCAAAGTAAACGTTGCCAATCAAATCCCTGTAAGTTTTAGCAGTCAAAGACAAAATCTAACGTTTTTCTCGTGAAATGTGAAGATATTCACTCCTGAGGTTTCCCAACCTAAATAAGGAGTTAAGAGTTTTAAGAAAAAAGTAACTAGAAACAGAAGCTGGAGTTAGAATGTTTTGTTCTTCATCTTGATGTCAGTTTTTCTTCATAAAAACTGACATAAAATGAAATGCATCTGAGAGAAATAAAACGACAGAGAATAAACCACACAGACATCACAATACTACAGAGGCAAGAAGGGAAAATGCTTTGCAGCCCAACTCATTTCAGTGTTTCATAAAACTGCTTCCATAAATGATAAAATCATTTCTATTAATCAAAAGGAAATGAATTATGTTTGCCTCCAATAAGGCCTAAGGGCAAGACGTTTAAAAAAAGAAAAAAAAAAGGCTATTCCATTTCAGAAAAAAAGACTCACCTCCATCATTTCCAGTTTTTCAGGATAAGCCAGATCACCTGGAGCTGGGTTGTAACTTGTGATATCAGTCTGGATGTAAATGTGAGTCCTGTAGACCAGCCTCTCCTGAACGTCCTCCAGCATCTGCTTCACCACGGCATCAAAGGCGCCCAGCTGAGCAGCTACAAGACAGAACATGAGGTCAGTTTAGCCGGTAGCAAAACCACAACAGATTTATGTGTATATTTTAAAAGTTGCAGGCCAGCTTCGGTTCGCATTAAAGCATCAAAATGTAAACGTAACGCATCATGAGACCAAAGATTACGCCAAAATGTAATCATTCAGTAACAAACGTAAAATAAAACGCCGCAATGTTTCTCTCCAACAAGTAGCTGTTAGAAAAGCTGTTTAAATTCCCAATGCGATACTAATATGATATCATTTAATTCTAAAGCTCATCTTCAGAGTCAATTAGGTTTATTGCCATTTCTTCGATGCACATGATGCCTAGGAACTTAAAACAAACATTATATTCAATCATAGAGAATCCAGCCGGCTGGTGTTCAGTTCAGATTATTCAAATACACTCCAATAATATGTTCAGATTTTGATCCAGTTACATAAAGTACAATTTAATCTGAGTGTTAAACAAAACAATCAAATTCAGTAGGCTGTGATGCAAATCGAAGTGTTCTGCCTAGACAAATGATGAGAAAGAAAGATTTAAGAGTGGCATTAACCTTTAAGAGAGCTGTCAGTTTTATACCGTCTTTAACATGACCAAACTGAACTAAGATCAGCTCCTGGTGGCACAGTTAAACAGAGCATAGCCAAGTAGTGAATTAAAGATGTAATTTTTGAACCTTTCGGGATAAACGTTAATCTCTTCATGTGGAACCAAAGCTGTGACATTTACCCTCAAAGGTAAAAAAGCTTGTTGACTGCTGTGTCATTGTGCATGTGAAGTTCAGACTTGCGTCTACTCTGTACATCACTCGTCATTAGTGATGTTCAGCTGCTCCCTGGCTTTAAGCTTCTCCATAACAATTTCCTATTCAGTTGAACTGCAACAACATTAATTGAACCCTTGGGCTCCAACAAGCTAAAACTCCACCTAGTTCCTATTGTTGCAGCACAAAGTCTTACTTTAGGAGTCACTTATAACATTAAAACTACAGCTGTTATACAGTTAATCATAGACTAAACAACTTTTGTCTTTAAACTGTGAGGAGTCTGTCAGCACATAAAACCAGAAACAAGATCTTTCTACCTGAATAAGGATTTGAGAAAAATAGAAAATCATTTAACAGAAAGAACCTCCAGCAGAACATGGCTCAGTGTAACCAGCCATCTCTAACAAATCCCACAGTCTTGGTTCATTTGAATATATTATGGTAGTCTGTCCTGAGGTTGTTTCTAAAGAAAAAAAAGAGGCTAAGCTGTATTTTTTGAAACAGTTTAGACTCTGTATCAGTTTAGACTCTAAAGTCTCCCCACAAGAGTCTCTAGACTTGCAAGAGCATTACGAAAGTTTATTTATTTTTTATTTTTCCTTTATCAAATACGTTTTTACTTCTCTGGGCATTTTGTAGTGTATTCAGTGCAATCCTGTCAAGACTGTACCTACTAAATATTTTAGCTGACCAATGTTTAACTTTTTCCTTGTCTCTGGTAACAGTTTGTTCTCAGCAGTAGTAAACATTTATGCCCCTCTCATTTTTTCTGCACAGGTTAAACTAAGACTTTTCTGACAGTAGCATGTCTGGCCTGCAGCCTATTCAACGTTTGTATTGAATTAAGGTGTTTATAATATAATTGCAACTGCTTAAGCTAACAATGATCGTAGTAGATTTAGTCAGTAATCTACTTGCAAACAGCTGAATGTTTTAAAGTGTTTTGCATTAAAATTATATTTTGCTCTAGTATGAATGCAAATATTTTTTTATGGAAATCAAAGAGACAAACAAATATCCTTTCTAAAGCATGTTCCTCCCAGTACTTTAAGTGCTTCACAATGCGGTAAATGTTGAAAAACAGTCGCTTTTACTGAATTTGCCGCAACACACACAAAAAAATAGGGACGATTTTAAAGATGTGGGTGCAACCATTAAACCGTGTCAACACACACACTCACAGAGCTTTGAAAACTGAGAAAATAGCTGCAGGCGGAATACTGGTAATTGTGACAGCAGCATGAGAAAACCTGATAAATCTAAACTCGCTTACATTTTAGATTCCTCTTCCACAGAGGTGTTTTATTTGAGCAAAGTGTTGTGCAGAGCAAATGTGGAATATAAAATGAGCAATCGGGTATTACAGTCTTTATCCTCAGCAAAGTGTAGTTACATATTTTAGGTTAAATGCACGCCACTCTGGCAGGAAGCTACAACAAAGACATCGAAGTGGCTTAAACAGTCATACAGCTGTCTCTTTTTTTCAATCTATAGTGCCTTAATGGCTTTTAATGGGGGAAGCCTTTGCTTAGACTAATATCTCTTAGGGATGAAACTAAATGAGCCTTTGGTTCTCTTCTTTGAGTTTAGTTCAGCATCTGTGAAAAAAATGATTTTGCTTCCAGGCTCAGAGTTAGAGGGTACACCAGCAGCAATATTGTTTAGTGAAAATGAGGTAGATGTAAATTACTTAAGTAAATTATGTCTCAGTTTTCATATTAAAGCTTCCGTACCCCAGTGAGCAGTTACTGTATAACTTCACAGCCATGTTTCAGTGGATCTTATCTGGAGTTTCACACCACAGACTGATACAAAGTGTTGTGTCATTGTGAAATGAAAATAATACAAAACTTGCTTTTTTTTTCAGGAAGGTCTTAAAAAACACCTTTTCCTGCTAGATTTAATTAAGATCCAGTGTAACCAACTAACTTCAAGAGCCACATATTAAAAACAACATGGTAGTGGCAGTATCATGCTGTGGAGATACTTTCTTCAACAGTTCAGGAAGCTAAACACACAACAATCATGAAAGAATCCATCTATTCCTGAAGTACATTTAATTAAAAGAAAATGGTAGCAGAAAATTATTCACAGGAACCAAGTAAAATACAGCCCCCTTCATTATCCCTCACTCCTAGGATGGAGGGACTCCCCATGGCAACAATGGAAACCAAACATTTTATAAACGAGACAAATTTCACAACACTTTAAAATTCTTGTAGCTCAAAGGTTTTTACACTCTCCTATAATGGTGATATAGCACTGGCTTTTTATTCAGGGACAGTTGGTATTATTTATATGTAAAGAATCAACAGTAAAGCAACACAAATCTATGGTTTGCTTGCCTTGTCATTTGAACAAAATCTAAAAAGAAACTATGTAGCATCTCCTTCCACTTCATAATAATGCACTGATAATTCAAAAATAATATTCCGCATTGATCTGCAACAGGAAATCAATTTAAGTTTCTAGGTTTATTGTGAGAATAAAATTGTTCTACATATAATACATATTGGAATATAAAGTATCGGATGAAATTGCATTATTTTTGTCTAGTTGTATGTCACAGCAGTTAAAGGTTACTTTTATGTTCATCTATTCATTATTATTATTACTTCATAGGGAAAAAAGGGTGGAAAAAGGTTAATGTGTGCAAGACCAGTGCACCCTGTGGTTTTCATGTCTAACATGTCCAATATATTGGCTTGACTACAGAGACCTCAAGAGTTGTCGATCTGCTGCGCTAGGAACAGGGAGTTGCGTCGGAAAGAACAACTTGATCTTCCTGTAGCTTTTAAAATGGTATTTCAGTAAAAAGTCAAACAGGGAAAAGCTACAACTAAAGTATTGGGATGTTTTATAGCTGAAATTACTGCTAGGGAAGAAGTGGGATTTATATGTGTAAAGTATCTCAGCAGCAGTATAATATTCCTTCCCGCCGATGTTTTGGCAAGAGTTATTTCTAAAATTTATGAAGAGGTATGACAGGGAATTATCAGAGCTGCCCATAAATTTTAAGCATTTAATTTTTGGGGGGCGTTGAACGTCCATAAAAATGGTATTCAAAATGGCAATAACCATTTTATTTTCAAGATAATGTATTGTTTTTGATAACATGAGTACAGTTAAATTTAGATACGCTTTTTACAATGGCGGACTCGCAGTCCCCTCCCAGTCAAACAACAAACAAAAACTTTTCCTGTTTTAGGTCTGTTAGGGTTACCAACATTTAATTTCAATATACATTCTTCTACTTTAAACGTTTACATGCATTTCCTAAATTAGCTTTTAAATTATGTGACAAACATTGATTAATTTTCCACAAGTTTCTTCAACTAATTTGCCTGAATGTAATATGATCAATAATATCCAACCTAATTTAGATCAAGCAGCAAAGATGTTTAAATAGTTTGTGGCGATGTACAGAAAAAAATAACACACAACTATAATTTTGAAACTCCTGAGCAGACTACTTGTAATTAAGAAAAGTTGTTAAGAATGGTTGATTAAAGGTGGGAACATAGCTGAAATAAAAAACTGGAAAAAATAAAGTTTTCAAGGACTTCAGTTTTGAAGAACAAATACCTCTGCTATAAAGAATGTTTTCATTTTCCCAGAAATAAAATTCTTTGTGAAGATTTAATAATACTTGAGAATTCAAAACAACTTGACTAACATCTAAAGTTTTTTTCTTAGAAGTTGTGTTCTGTTTGTTCAAAACAACAACAACAAATACAAACAGAGCATCTCAGTAAAGTTTGGGGGGGTAAAAAAAGTCACATTTCTTCATAAAATCAAAAGTAATTAACTGAAGAAGCCCAACAAATATATCAGAACTGCTAAAGACTTAACATCACAGCAAAAGTCATTCATCATATCTATTGTTGAATATCCTGTCCTTTTCACTGACTGAAAAAAGCTTTGGTGTTTTTCTTAGTGAGTGTTCCCCAACCCTGGTCCTCAGGACCCACTGTCCTGCATGTTTGAGGACTTCCCCTGCCGCCACACACCAGACTTAAATGAATGGGTGATTGACATATTTCTGCAGCAGCTGATGGCATGCAAAGGAGGTAAAGCAATAATTTCAATCAACTTTGATAGAGCAGGGTCACCTCTAAAACATGCAGGAGGGTTGTAGACCACTGTTCTAAATTATTTTCAGATTCTCCTTTGTTCCAGAATAATGTGCTTTGTACCTGCTGTCCTCAATTCCAGACTCAGAAAGGAAAAAAAGAATGCTATCCTATGCAGATGACACTAAGGTTTAAATGTAACTGTAAAAATGCTAAAAGACTACCTTCGACTCAAAAGTTGAAGGCCTTTGAGTTGTCTTAATAAGTCTTCATTTTCTGTATTTCTTTGAAAGAAGTACAAGGGTCTATACTGTTGCTTACCAATGTTTCTTCATTTGTGTACATGAAACCTTCAACCCATTAAAGAAATTTTAACATCACAAACATGGGCACGGTTGGTGATTTTAGCCTCAAAGGTCAGAAAAGTACAGTGGTGAAGCAGTCAGCAGAGGCAATTGGCCACAATATGTCAAATCTCTCAGCTAGCACACTTGCAGCAGCACAAATTGTTTGATTAGGTGACGCTTGATGCACTGAACACACTGAACACTATCAGAGGAGGGATAAGGCTGCTTTTAAATCTGATTAGGTTGTTTCCCCTCATGTGTATGTTCTATTTCCTGTTACAGGCAGGTAGCTAAGTCCAAATCGTGAGCACAGTATGCCTAACGATGAGTTTTAATGAGAGAAAGAGCTCGAACCTACCATTGTTTTGAACGTGGTCTTCCAACATCTCATTCTTTAGGATGCTGCACAGCTCAGACAGGGTTTCGAGGTGTATGATGTGGATTATCAGCGGCCGGAGAACATCGTACAGCGACAAACACAACTTCTCTAAAAGTTCGCTGTCAGAGATTAAAAATTACATTAGTGAAAGATTAAAACATTGATTTTAACACTCAAAAGTTTAAACAATCAACAATTACTCTGTGGAGTTCCCGCCCTAAGCAAACACAGTTCCTTCCTATTTGCTTACTGTAGCGTGCTGTCCATGTTCAGCTGCTACTACTCACTCTAATTTAGATGTAGGCTTGGTGAAGAACTCATTAAACAGCTGATGTTCATCCTGACACACATGAACCATGAAGGCACAGCCACTTCGGACCTGCAGACACAATTAGCCCATGTTCATAAACTCCAAATACAGGTCATTGCAAAAGCATGGATGCCCTATTAAAATATTTTACAAGCAAAAACATCACTATATTATAGTTTATATGATAACACGTGGTGAAAATGCTCTATTCCTCCTCTGTCTGAATCTGTCGTTGTATCCTCGGGCAAGACACTTCACCTGCCTTGCCTGCTGGTGGTGGTCAGAGGGGCCAGAAGGGCCAGTACAAGGCATTTACCATAAATGTGGTACAAAAAAATGTGCTTTGCATTTGTATTCACCCTCTTGACTCAATACCTTGCAGGACCACCTTTGGCATCAAATACACTTGTAAGTGAACCTGCTCTTCACATCTAGAAACTGCAGTGTTTGTCTATTTTTTTCTCCAATCTATTGGGTAAAATTTCAATAAAATACATTTAATTAGAATATGTTGTTGCAATGTGAGGACATGTAAAAGAGTTGAAATAACTCAAGTACTTTTGAAAGGCATTCAGCGCTAAGTAAATTGAAAAAAAATATATTTAATCTAGTTCCGTGCCAAGTTCTAGGTCAGGCATATTCACTCACAGTTTGAAAATGAAATATGTTGGAGGATATTCTAACAGGATTGTGTTTCTGCCAATAAATTTACTTGAATGAAAAGATCAACTCTCTTGACACCTGCTGAACACAATCTGAGGTCATGCTAATTTATCCGGCGCGTGGCTTTCTGCTTCCTCAAACACTCCAGAAAATGTCCCTGGGGCCGCATGCTGTCCTTTCCACGTAAACTAAAATGTCATCTTCCAATATCTAAAGGGCACCTCTGGTTTTGAACTCTCCATGCCTTACCAGAGCACAGTGGTCTTTGCTGTTTTGCTTGGTCAAGTCAGTAATGGTGGATGTAATGCAGGGACTGAGCAGCTGCTCTCTCTGGTCAAGATAACACTGGTGGATTTCATCTAGCAGCTGCTGGTACCTGCTCAGGTTGGGAGACAGAGAAGTCAATTTTAGAGTCTTATTTATAAAAGGTAGCATGAAGCCACTGCTTTGATAAAGAACAAAAAATAGTAATACTTACTCTGGGATCTTCTGTGCTCGCTGCTCTATCTGTTCAATCAGAGACTGAAGGGAGGAGATGTAGAAGTAAAATGTAATTTATTTACAGAAAATAACCAAATATAACAGGTTGAAGATATTCAGGAAATAAATATACTCACTCTAACTTTAGGCGCAGCAGCTCTAAATTTCACATAATAAAGTGTAAATGCATTGTCTGCATTAGTGAGACCCATTGGATCCTAAGAAAACAAAAACAAAGTATGACATGACTAATAATGTCCTAAAACCTGCAGATCTTTAAAAGTTTCAGCAGTGAACATTTAAAGTTATTTGCATTCATCTATACAGAAAAAAAAATATCTTCATACAAGATAAATATTACACAACGTTTCACTGTCATTGTTACAAATTACATGTAGCAACAAACAGAGTTTGCTAAAACCTACCAAGTGTCAAACTATGGAGACGGGGCACATTTATGCTACAACCTCACAGTATATAAGAATATACAAATAAAATAAAAAAAACATGGTTTCATTTTTTTATACCGAGGACAAAAAGCTGGCAACGAACATATATTCAACTTTAAGATGCAAATAAGTAAAAACTATTTAAAGCCTTAAAATGAAATTGATAAATATGGATTTTTTTTAAGATTTCAAAACCTACATATGATTAAAAACAGTACTGTGCTTATATGTGAATAGATAACAATAAGGAAATAGTTTTTTTTAAATAGTCCTTTTAAAAAAAGTGAAGAAAGCGATATATTTTATATTTGTTGGCATCATCGTCCACATTTCAAAAAAGGAAGACCTTATGCAAGTATAAGCAAAACTCGAATGTCTACAAGAAAAAAAGATACTTAATAAAAAACATCTAGTAAGCAACTAAGGAGGTAAACACACAGGCTTACATTCCAATCATAGATCACTTTTAAATTAATAATTTATCCTTACCCTTTTTGTTAACTGGCTTGTAAGAGATTGCATAGTGTTTACAATGTAGACCTTCATGAAGTGCATAGCTTTAGAGAGACACTGTTTAAATTTAGCAAAATAAACTGGATAATCCTTGAAATTAGGCTGTAACAAACAAAAAAAAGAGTTAGAAATAATTTGCGCAGATCACTTAAAAACAGACATTATTGGTTAAAATATGGATTTTGAACAGTCCCTGAGGACATCTATTATGTAACACAAGGCCACTGAAACACCAACTATTACATGCAGTCATGGATTACAACATACTATTCTGGATTTTTATAAATATAAATTACTACACATTACTTACATGTGATGAAACATATTCTATGCAATCATCCAATTTGGACAACATTGGTATAAAACCTTCACTATTTACAGATAAAGTTGGAGAATTCAGTTTCTGCAACAAAAAAAAAAGGAAAGATTAAAGTCATTTAAATACAAAGTATTTGTACTGTTATTGCAGTTAGTCTTGTCTGTGAGATTAAACAAGGTAAGAGGCTATTTTCTTTATTTTTTACATGAAGAATATTACACACCTAAGTTACTAAAACATATGTGTAATACAGTGTATGTTTTTGCAATATGCAGAAAAAAACGCCAGCCTACTGTGTTTATGTTTTCCAACTCATTAAAGTATGACAGTTTCTGTTGAATGCTCTCTGCCAGGTCAACAAGCTCTGACTGCAAGGTGAAAAACAAACGGTTAAAACAAGATAGGAAAAGTGTTCTTCCAATTTACTTTGTGCACCAACATACAAATATGAAGCATGTTGAGACTCATATTGAAAACAGATTAGAAATAAGATCTCAGAACAGCAGAGCAAAAAATGTTCCCTTTATCCTTTAACCATGTAACACTGTGGATCTTCACAGCATATAGTACTTTCAAGACTTCTACACAGTCACCTCTGGGTATCATCAATTCATCATCAATTCATTTACACAATTTCAGCTCAGTTTTATTCAGGTAATAAAAAATTTACAACTAGGCTTTTCAAGCTTCAAAAACTGTAGAAAAACAACTGAAATGCAATTTACAGACACTCTATGGGCAAGCGATCCATTTAAAAGGCTTCAGTGAAAACAACTGATTTGTCCTTACTTGTTCTTTGAGCAGCTGTTCACAGGCCTCATGCAATGCCCCGGTCTTATTGGACACAAACAGGTACTGTTTCTGAAGAGAATCCAAATGGTCAAGAGCTGCATTCACATCTTTCAGAATAGCATCACACTGTTCTTGGTAGCTGTTCAAATCATCTCTGGTTCTCCTAAATGAAAACAAAGAACGCTGTGATTTTTCTGAAAAAGTAGACAAAGTTATGTGGGTTACACTCATTGTAGTTTAACAGAGTTTGTGATGTGTCACAGAATTGACAAATACATTGTCAAGAACAAAACGAAAGTATATACAGAATGCACATAAGGACTAAATATTTTTAATAATAATGTTGGTTATGTTTTAGGTTCTGTATAAAATCTTAAATGTTTGTATTTCAGCACCTGTACTTTGCGCTCTCATCCAAGTCCATGTTCGTCTGCAACTTGGCAAACCAGGCAAAGAACTGGAGGGAAGCAAACAGCGTCATATTACACCATAGTCCAATATAGACAATGTTCCGCAGGGAAAGTTTAACTGGCTAAACTTACCTGCTGTGCAGTTTCTATCCTGTCATTTTCCATTTCGAGCATCTGAAAGCCTTTGAGAAGGACGTCCTCTGCTGAAGCAGGCACAGCTGCTGTGAACGGGGACTGCAAGGACCGAGACGACAGGCTGCACAGGTCCTCAATGGGCAGCTGCACAACAATACAGGACTCACTGACAAGGTTTCAGCTAACTTTGAGGATAGCCTGGTACAAAAACAATAACTAAAGCAGGCTATCAGCTAGGCTAAATTAAGCAAAAGTCAACTGAATGCAGCACTAAAATACACGAGAACTAATTCAGTGTCATACAGATGCAAAGTAATTGTAAAGTTAACTTCTCCAGGCATTTAGGAGTGGAGTTAGCGTCCATGTTAGCCAGCTAGCTGTGTGGAGTCTCCTCTCACCTCCGAGGGAACAGACAGCGTTTCAGCCGCAGCTCGGATCTCCAGGACAGAGTCCATTTGCTTCTCCGTCAGGGGGGCCGTGGCATCCGTGCGGCGGTCCCATAAAGACAGTTTCTCTCGGGTTTCCTTGTCTGTTAGATCCAGAAGCGACAGATCTGTGGACGCCATCGTCACTGAGACAGCACCAACGTCAGCAGCAATAACGAACAGGTTCCTGTTCCGGGAGTTTGGGCGGGGCTTCGTGAAAGGCTACACCAATAGGAATCAAGAAGAATGTGGGTATCTTCTTTTCCAGTCAGTCGGCAAGTGACTCGGTAAAAACTCGGGTAATTTGTAGTTTCCTTTCCTAAGTACAGAATGCATCAATTTAAATCAAAGGACTGTCTGACATTTGGCATCCGTCACTAAAATGAAAACATTTCCATTGATTTTATATCAATCACACATCCATCCCGGCTGCCGTTGTTGAGTGTGACAAAAGCTGTTCGACACGCCGTACGAAGTGCAAACTCCGCTCACCGGTTTCGCGCCTCTCCGGTGTGTAAATGGTGCAGAGCCAGCAAATGAAAAATCGTAATCAAGTGTGGGCTATTTACTTGACCATTTATTAATTTATTCTGATGTATTTTTGTTTTATACGATTATATTTCCACCACAAAATATTTCTGAAGAAAATAAGTTACGTTCTACTCTAATGCTTACCTGGAGTTAAGTTACAGACTCACTTTAAAGTAAGCAAAAGAAATCAATATTTTTTATATAATGCTGGACATTAAAATCTTCTAAGTAGGAAGCAGTGTGTAACATGCAATATTTTTATATTTGTCAAAAACAAAATTTGGTAAATTTTCAAACAACCTTAAAAGTCAGCAGATACATCAACAGAATCCATCACTCAACATTTGCATAGAAATGTAACAAAGACTCAGTTGTGTGTCACAATATTTACTATGTGCAATGTCTTCACAGTTTCAAAGTTTAAAATCCATTGTCTTTTTGTTTGTTTGAACTATTTAATACCCCGCAATTATTATACATAATTGTGCAAAGCAAGACTTTCCAGATTTAGGACAATAGTTTAGAATTTAACACAGTTCTCTTTGTTTATATTATGTTGTCGCTTTCAGTTGTTTGGTTATTCATTCAATCCATATTTTTGAATGAGTTGTTTTTCTCTCTACACATTTTTCCTAATACTGTTAATTAATTTTGTTATAAAACTTGATATATTTGAATAAATAATTTGTAGATATATAGTTAGATGACTTGAAAAGCAAAACCACTTTATACGTTTAGAAACTGGCTTATATTCTCAAACCTAAGCCTTCCTTCTGATTAAAATGGGAATAAAAGCAAAGCAGAGATCTAAATATTTTAAAAGTTCATATAGTCAAAGAATTGTTCTGAGAGTTAGAGTCTCTCGCCATGTACAGTATCTATTACAAAAAAAATAAAAATCCAGTAGGTGGAGCCCTGGGAAATTTTTCTCATCTATTCATCACAGAAATTGGGCCATTTATGTCCTCAGTCTCTCTGAAAATGTAATTTTAAGGTTTTCTGATATCAACACACGCTGCCCTAGATTTTAAAGCTGCTGAGGCTGTGATTGGTCTGTCTTTTACTTTGAAAGGCAAAACATTAAGTATTTTTTTCCTTCATGCAGGAACATCCTTTTGTCTCATGAGAAACAAATACTCGACAATAAATACTTTTTGAGAAACGGCATTTTTACGGCACATTTTAAAAACGTGCAGCATAAATTGTTTTGTATGTGCCTCTTTTTTTTTTTGCCTCAGAGGCATATTTTCTTTTTTAAATGAGCATGTAGTGACAAATGTTTTGTTTCTTAAATCTAAATGTTTCCAAAGGTGTTATTAAAAAAGGGCTTTACTAATTTTGCATGTCAAATATTTATAAAAAATTAGGAAAACTTAAATAAAATCTCTTATAAAGAAGTCTCAACACACAAAAATGAGCACATCCCCAAATGTAAGGCTGGTGGTATTACATGGATGAGGAGGTGGTGCTTGTGCATTACAGCTTTGTCTGCGGGGTGTCTCTTGGGGAGGTCATGCAGAGTTCAGATATTTTTTTTTTCTCCCTCCCCCTTGTCTTCTTTGTTGAAAGGAGACGCTGCAAAATTCAGGCTGAATTACTCTGGCACAAAAAGAGATGTCAGAGTCAATCTTGTCAGAGGCGGTATTTTGGATCAGTGTGGGTCAGAGAAGATCCTGGTAAAGCAGTAAAAATTGACACGTCGCTCTGTGGTGCAGGTGTTGTGAAAACACGACTGAGCAAAGATGGGAAATCCCACAATAATGGCTGTAAACAATGAGTGCTTATTCCATGAAATTACCAACTTTGTGGGACTCATTTGTAGTGTTAACCGAGCATCACAGAACAAAAGGATAAGGTCACACAGATGATCACTTGGAGTAGGTTTTTAATTCGCCTTTGTGAGGATATGTAAATGTGAAAACTGCGATGAAGCATTGAAGCTGCTGTAGTGAGGAGATTCTAAACTGTGATCAAGCAACTACAGATAGTAAGTACTTAAAAATTTTGAAATAAACCCTTTAAGAATCAGATTTTCTGAGTGAAACTGCTCTATTCTGATTAAACCCTTCTTTTTCTTAGAACGCAAGGACAAGTGAAGAAAGTATTCTGACAGAAGTTGGCTTAGAAATGCATTTCATAGTGACAGCTTTCTTATCAAAGTGCTGGCATTTAATACAAATCAGTTGCACTGCAATAAAATAGTCTGACTTTAAAAAAAAAGCCTGTGAATAAAAAGTATTTATTTTTTTTGTTGCAGTCTGTGCATGAACGTCCATCAACATCGTCAATGAAAAATAAACAAAGCAACAAGAAAGAATAAAAAATTCTCCTGAGCCCTTTGAAAATATTGCCTTGAACTTTAGATTTTAACAAATTCCTAATCTGACCCCATAGAGTATTATACATAATTGTGCAAAGCAAGGAAAAAGTATTCTCCAGGGCCTGAAATGTACTTAAATAATTCCAGTAAATTGTAACAAAAACTTAATTCAGTCCTGTTTGCTTTTTAGATCAGTTCGTCTCGCATGTATGCACTTATGTACAGTAGTTTGCAAAATTCATTCCCCTTAAACTTTTCCGCATTTCTTTAATATTACAACCGTAACACAACTTCAATACGTTTATGAAGATTCTATGTGATAGACCAAGAGAAAGATGTGCAAAATGTGAAGGAAATGACACAAAGTTTTCAAATTTTCATCCAAATAAATACCTGAATATTTTGACATTATTTTGTGTTCAGCTCCTTTTCTCCCATAACTGTAAAGAAAATCACGTGTAACTAATTTCCTTAAGAAGTCAACTAATTTGTAAATAAAGTCCCCCTGAGTTAGATTTAATCTACGTATTTATTTAGCCATTGTCAAAAAAGGAGAATGTGCACAGTGTATCAAAATGACAGAGTAAACAAATGGAAAAGGGTGTGCAGGTCATAAAATACCAAAATTGAACTAGTTTTCCTTGCATACAGAAAGTGTACACATTTTATTATCCCCACAATGAAATGATGGTTGTGGCAGACTCATGCTGTGGGGATGTTTTTCTAAAGCAGGGACAGAGAAGCTGATCAGAACTTGGGAAAATGAAGAGATGAATACGAGGCAATCCTGGAAGAAGACCTATGAGAGGCTGTCCTGCAGAAACTACTCTAACCATTCAGCCGGAGCTCCAATGGGCACTAAAGCATAGAATGCAAGCAAGGCTCAGTTAAAGTCCAGACCTACAGTAAATCTAATTGATATCTGATGGAAAGAATCAAAAATAAATGTTCACAAATGGTCTCCAACCCATGAGACTGAGCTAATCAATTCTTCTCTTTTGCAAAAAAGAATTGACAAAGATTCGACTTTCTAAATGGTCAAAGTTGGTAGAAACATAGGCCCTAAAAGAGTTGCAGCCATGAAACATTTTTCTAATAAGCATTGATCTAAAGGGTATGAATACAAACGCAACCCATACTTTTAAGATTGTTGTCTTAAAAAAACATTCGAAAACCATGTCTTATTTCCTTCCTGTTCACAATTATGCCGTTCTTTGTGTCTGTCAGATTAAATCCCGAGAAAATATATTAAAATTTGTGGTCATACCAAGACAAATGTGGACGTTCAAAGGGAATGAATACTTTTGCATGACAATGCATCGACATCATCAGTGGTTAAAGTCTGTGCTCTCTAAATGATCGGGTATGGGCAGTCCACTGAGGACCGTCAAGCATCTATTCCATACATTGAACACCGGGCAGACTGGATGAACAAAGTCAATGTCAAACGTGTACAAGTGCTGCGAGGCCACGGCATCGTAGAAGGAGAGAGACCCCGAATCGTAATCCAGCAGTATCCCAAGGCGCCGCAGGTGGGGCGAAGGCTCGATGGGGATTTCCTTGCTGTTGTGGCGCACCACCCACGAGTTGTTGCAGCGGGAGAGTACCCAGGAGGCCGAGTTCTTGCCAACCCACTCGTGTCTTGGTGCAGACTTGTAAGCAATCCCCACAGCAAACCTGAGTGTGTGAAAAGTGACACATTGAACTTAATGGCTGATTTAAAGTACCGTAGTAAAAAAGAAACCCAGATGAATGCTATAATGTGTGCATCAGATGAGTATATTCCTTCAGTCTTAAGACTTACTTTACACTGGACCAATCAGCAAGACTCATTCCAAGCTCAGTGATCCAAATCAGTGCAAAATGCTCTTACCATGTGCTTCCTCCAATCAGAGCTTCCCAGTAATGGCGGCCGCTGTCTATGTAGACATTCCCAGTAACCCCGTAGCTGCTGTGACTGGAGAAGCGCTCCTGACTGTGGCTCTTTTTAGATGACGTCTCATCTCTCTCCACCGTAAGGTTATCGTGGGATACCCTTAGCTTCCGATGAGCAGACTTTGGGTCCAATTTGAATGGCTGGCCTTAAAAGAAATCCGTTGTTGTTTTATTCACATCTAATTTTTTTTTTTATTCATTATTAAAACACTTAGTATCAGTAAATATTTGCAGCTGACGATGACCTACTGTTGGTTTTGAGTTTCCCCGGGGCGCTACTGCGGCTTCCAGCCTGGTTTATGGCCTTCACTATGAAAATGTAGTTGGTGCCACATTGGAGTCCATGCACGGTGTATTGATTTTGCTTGATGTTTGGGACGATCATCCAACTATCAACAGAGTTACACAGACCTGCAGTCCAGACATACAGAAAGTCACTGACGAGGAACAAGCAGTTAATCACAGGCTTAGTTAGCAGAAATCACAGCAGTAATTCAGTCTGTGGCTGCTTTTTTTTTTTTTTTTTTTGACTCGTCAAGCATAATCTCATTAGCACTCATGTGAGTGTGCTGGAGCACTGGGGCAGGCAAGAAAACATTGTTTGATTGCGCATGTTGCGACCACATTAGGGTGATCAATTCCAGAGGTCTGCTGCTCATTTCCACCCTGGCACAATATCAAGACTACTGTAGCATCGGTCCTGCCTGTCGCCAGACATGTCACATTAAATGTTTCTTTATAGCTTTTTTATTCTTTTTTTATTACTGAAACAAATCTAAAAAAAAATCCCAGGAGATAGGGTTGAAGACAAAAGTTTACATTCACTCATCAAAATAAATCGTGGTCTTTTATCAGTTCAGTTATGCTGGGTTTTTTCTACTTCAGGGATCAACACACAACTTTAATCGTCAAACACAATAGTAAGGCACACATGTTGAATTTACAGTAGATTTTAACCCTCAAAGGGTCAAATTTGCTCATGCAGAGTCAGTTGTATGCAATACACTAATTGTAAAAGACCTATTATTGCTGTACCAACCCTCCAGACCACTCAGGTTTTTATGTATTTACTTACTTACAAATAGCATATAATCAAGGAGGAACTTCCTAAAGGACAATATCAAATCCTTGTGGTCCTGTGGGTTATTGAAGATGTATGCTGTTTGATAATTACTCTCTAGAGAAAGAATCATTTCAATACATCATTAAAAGAAGACCATATTAATCTGATATTAAATGTGACTGACCAGAAGTTGCACCTCTTTGCTTGAAACACACTATTTTATTTGGGTGTAATAGTAAAGTCCTGGGTTCAATGTTTGTTTGTTTTTTTTTTGTTTTTTTTTATGAATTACTTTCCATCACACAGTAAAACTCCAATCAAATGTACATTATGCACTTACTGACAACATTAGACTGGCTGGTGAAGATGGCATACTGAAGCTCATATGATATAACAGAAAACTCATCGTCTGATGTCCAGTGAACCGTGATGGTGTCGTACGAAGCTGTACACAGTTCCTCACGAATTGACGGCGGATTTGGTGCTGCAGAAAAACAAAACAAAACAAAACAAAAAGCCTTTTTTTTATCCAAAGAGACTAATGGATGCGGAGTGGATTTCATTCCGAACACAACATCATCAAAAAAAAAAAGACGAACCAAACAAATGTATCGTAGAAAGCAGTGGAGGATAACCAGCACCATCCATTTGTGTTTTCTTTCAGTCTGACAAGTGTAATTAATCTACACTGGAGTTCCTCCAGCTATTACAACCACAGCCCCCATGCAGTGTTACATTTTCGCTTCACAACAGGGGCTGAGCATAAACAATCAAACCTCTTTCATTCTGCACAAAATAAGGCCACTGCTGCCAAATATAGTGAGCTTTTTATTCTTCTGCCACTTAACATTATAAGTGTTGAAATTAAAACCACCTTATTCATTACAAATGCATAATCCATGATTTAGGCCTGAAGAGTGGATTATTTTCAGTTCAGGAAATCAAGGCGCTAATAGCTGGTACAATAATTTACACACAGTAATCAAGCATAGCAATTAAACATTGACTTTCATAAGTATAACATTACTCACCTGTGAGGTAATCCAAACTTTCTAGCAGTTTCTTTTCCCTCGTGAAGTCCAAAGCAAAAGTATCAAACGCATCGTTCAGGTTAATTTCTGGTAACAGTATCTGAGAGGATGCTGTTGCCATAGAGACTCTGTTATTAATATAAAAAAAAAGAAAAAAAAAAGAAGAAGAGTCATTAATGTGTCATCAAAGAGGTGGAAATGCATCCATTGACTGTATTTAAAATATTTACAGTGCTTTGTAAAAATACAATGAAATGCATTTAGATTATATGTATTATATGTCATTGATGTTTGGTATCTCTTACCTCTCACAGATACTTTTAGCTGTCTGAAGGAAGCGGGCGTGGTCGCTCTCCTTAAGGGTTTGGTCAGCCTGAGTGATGAGGGAGGACGATCTCTCGACGCACTGCTTACAGCCCGCTATCTGTTGAGCGAGCTTCCTCAGCCTCATGGCCTAGGCAGAAAATATGACACAGACATAGATGATTATTGCTAAATAACCAATAAATTCAGCGTGATGTTTAGCTATGCCAGTCACAAAATCCTGGTGGGAAAACATCTGATTTACTGAATGCTTTGGATTTTCTCTTTTTTTGTGTGTGTCAAACTGAGATGTACTTGCAATGGAGGGCATATTTGCGAAGCTTTCCTAACAGCGCTGTCAGAAGCACAACATCCTCCTAACTGGCTTAACAGCCAAGAGCAAATTCACAACCTGTCACGAGGCACAAGGTGAGAAAGGAAAGAGTCCTCGAGAGAAGAGCTTCTCCGAAAGCAGGGCTGATCTTATGCCGACACTGAACAAGGCACAACTCGATACAACTTCTCTAAGGGAGAGGCAATGATTCCCATCTATCACGGAAAGGAATGTAAACAATATTTTAAATAATTGCAGAAGCTCTGACAAAATTGCGAATTCTGTTTGAATTGCCATAACCCCGCAATGTTGGGTAGGATCTGTAGTCGTTTTGGCACCTTCGATAACTATTTGGGAGAAAAACGGCCTCTGGTATTCCACCTCCGTCTCTAGCGGCACTTAATCAGCATGAATCATTACCCATCTCTCTTTTGTTCTGAGTAAAACGCTGATGTGCAGTGAGCACGTTTCCGATGTTGCCAGCAAAAGTCGAACTGCATGTTTTATAAAAAAGTGTAAAACAGTGAAAAAATGCTGACTGGTCTTTCTTTCAAGTTTGACACTGGTATAAATATTTCAGGTAATGAAACTGATATGGTTTTTAACCCAAACTTGTGCTACCCACGCATCATCCCTTTCTCGTCCTCCTTATCTCCAGCTTCTCTGCAGAAACTATGCATTCATTTTCAGTAAGATCTTAACCAAATTTACATTAAGGCATCTTGATAAGTAGCATTAAATGTACTATGTTTACTGTGTAAAGTTGAGGGGAAACATCTTTCTTAGGTTTCTTTACCGTTTCAAAAAAGGCTCACTTGTCTCACTTCAGTAGCGACGCTGAAGTTTTTCCAATAACACAACGCTCATGGTCTCAGGAGGCAAGGTTATCAATGTAAACAAGGTGATGCACATGTACAAAGAACAAGACTACCTTTCCCTCCTTTATCTTTGTTGCTATTATTTGTCTTCGATGCTGTATGATATTAATCAGCAGGTCACACTCCTCCTGTAGCTTGTTTTCTTGCCGTGAGGCATTTACCTGGACAGAAGAGAAGTTTGAGATAAGCAACAGTAAAAAAAAAAAAATAAATAAATAAATAAATAAATAAATAAATAAATAAATAAATAAATAAGTGGTGCTCAGGCTAGCATTTGTTTTGACAAAACGTGATGTGAGCTTCTTCATGAGAAAATCGGAAATCTTTACAGGAACCCTTATGAGGATCACATTCAATAGCATACAAGCAAAAGGACGCTGGAAATCCAATGCGATGATACTTGTTCCCTCTCACCGGAGGCGAGATCATAATAAATAGATTTTGTGAGGGATTTCGCTTCTTGTCCCATGTGTTCCTCATCAATAACTGGTTCAACTTTCATATCTCTCTGTTTGGTGACAGAGAAGTAATAATGTTTGGTAAATCAGCAATAAACAGAAAACTTACAATTTACAAAATGTTATGTGCAAGTTATTATTATTATTATTATTATTATTATTATTATTATTATTATTATTATTATTATTATTATTATTATTATTATTATTATTAGTAGTAGTAGTAGTAGTAGTAGTAGTAGTAGTATTAATTATAATATTACATTCTTTTGCTAATCTTTTAAGCATTAAAATCACGTTTTTCCATTATTTATTCTCCATAACTTTGAAAATAGCAAAATTACATAAAACATTTAAGAAACTATTATTACAAAAATTGTAACATAATAAGTGAGTTTTGATGACATGAACAACTATTATTTTTACATCTGGTAATTCATCATGGAGTATGGAGATTAAGAGTTTTCAGATGCATGGACAAATAAATCTCACCTCCACATTCTGGCAGGTTTGGATAAGTTTCCCCATCAAACTTTCTAATTCACTGGTCCTTTTGATTAAACTGCTGAGGTTGGAGTCCAATGCTTGCTGCAAAACATAATTGAAAAAAAAAATCAGCATTTCATTATACACTTTTATATCATCAAGCCATAAAGAAGCTGAACAAATACTGACGAGCAGGTACAGCATTTATTAACATCGGTATACAGCATGTCAGAGCCCAGACGTAGAGAACAGTGGATGTAACTGGATCTGGCTGTCCACTTTTAGGCTCTGATTAGTGCGAACCCCCACAAAGTCCTCCCTGTGGTGTGCCAAAGATCCCATCACCCAGCCTGCTGGGGCATGGAGCTTAGCAGAACATCTGCCAGTGATTAAAACAACTAAACCCTGGCTGTGTTAATCACTGGCTGAGATCAAAGGCTTAAATTTCAAACTTAGTCTCTTGACTGTAATTGGGTGGCATGATGATGGTGTGGTCTGATGGGATGAAATGTCATCTTATATGCTAAGTGCTATCCCTCTAGAATTAAAACACAGATTTCAAGATGAATTGGGAACAACTTTTTTTTAGCATCTTTAATATGAATCCATTTTAAATGTAATGACAGAAAATAGTTATTAACCTGCAACATTTTTGCACCCCATATTTAATTGGTAAAAACATTTCTATGTGATAAAAGCTAGTAAACAAAACTTTTTAAGAGAATTTAGCTTCTCACATGGATTTGAAGTGATTTTTCCCCATTTTCTTTGACAGAGCTATATTTTTAGATCTATCCACCAATATTCTATGGAACTGAGAGCAGAATTTTGTGATGGCCACCTCAAAATCATGACTTTGTAATCTTTACTCCACTTTGTCTCATAATTTACTGCTACTTAGGGTTGCTATCCATTTTTAAAGCTCACTGTACTCTACATGATGCTGCCACTCCCTGCTTCACAGTTCAGATGATGCTCTCAGGCTTGAAAGCATCCACCCTGTTTTTCCTCCAAATCTCCCTTTCATCAGGCCTCCGGACAAGTCTCCAAAATCAAAGTCAATGTCACTTAGTTCAGTGGCAGTTTACTTTTTATGTTGCTTTTGGAGAAAAGCAGTCAAAAGTATAGCCTTTCAACTCATTTTGAACAGGACCGGTTTCACTGTGAAACTCTCTTAACAGCTTCAGCCAGACTCATTACAAAGTTGCACACGACTCCACACTAAAACATATTCACTCCTGAGAGTTCAGGACTGACCAAAGGAACAGGCCTGAACTCTCTGGTGGCTGGATATTTACCTACTGTTTAAACTTGAATATAATTGTTCAACTAGATGAGCACGACTCCATCGGGCGTTGAATTAGTTTTCAATGACGAAACAGAGAATTGTGTTCTCTTCCTGATATCTTGGCTGACATCTTTTAAAAGAACAGTCCTCTCTCTCTCTTTGTTCTGTCTTTTAAAAATATAGACATTTTTTGATCATCCAAAAACAGGAAAGGTTTAGTCAAAGGTAGCATCAGACAGTGAGAAAAGGTTATAAATCTGTTTTTATACAGCATGTGTAAACTTTGGAACTTGTTTTATTCCATCTTCATTTAGTAACAATACTGGATTGTTAACATGCCAGTTTAGCTTTGAGATTACACATTTCTCTGAATTGTGTACTTATTGATATGCATCATTGGTGGTCATGTGTAAAGCTAATATATAACATTGTCTAATACTGGATTCACCAGCCCAGTACAGTAAGACTAAGCACTAAGTTAGGGAGGGCACTTTACCACCTGGTAAGCTGCCCTGGGACATCAAGGGATATCCACCGGGGCCCGGCGTGGTCCCCACAGCTAACAGCTGGGCTAGCATATCTCTGGGAGCCATAGGAGACTGAAAGAGGAGATTGTGGATCCAGGAGATGAGAGAAGGACGACGAGCAGAAGGTTTTAATAATTATTCTCTCAACAAGACTCAAGGGGATCCCAGTCGACGGAAACCCATCCAACTGGAGCTCACCACTCATATTAAGCTTACAGTCTAGTCCTGAACAATTCTTCATTCAAAATCGTTTAGTACTTTCCTGTGGTTTTTAAATCGCTACACCACCACTGATGCAATGCTTGTGTTTTGTGATCTTCTGTAGCTTTTAAGAAGTAACATTAACAGAAAAATACTTTTGTAGAGTTTCCTTTTATAAGCATTCAATAAAAGATCAACACCACTCTTCCACTCTTTTAGTGGAAGAGTGGTGTTGCACCACCGCATAAAAGCAAAACTGTTCTGGTTTCAAATCCCAGCAGGAGATTTTCTGTGTGAAGTTTTCCACATTCTTCTCCTGCTCACGTGAGTTTTGTCTCCAGTTTTCTACCAAATCTCAAAGAAAAAACATGCGTGTTAGGTTAAGGTGTGCGCATACTGTACAAGAACCAAGCTTAGTGTTATATTTGTTCACGCAATGTAACAAGAACGGGATATTTTATACTCCTCAAGAAACTGAGGTGCAGACCTCTTTGGAAATATTCAGCAAAAGCGAAAGGAAACAAAAAAGTTTGTTTTTCTCTTTTCTAAGTATACTGACTTCAAAGGTCTGCAATTAAACAATGCTAGTCTGACACCACAGACGAAAAACTGCAAAGAAGAGGTGCTACGAGTTACCTGCAATAACTCCCAAACCAGGGCTGCAGGAAAAGAATACCATCTGTCTTTTCTTGCATACCCAGGGGAGAGAGGACATACATCGTCTCTTGAGTAATGTTATGGATTTTAAATTAGAGATTCTAACCTGCATCTTAAGTGTGAGAGTGCGAATAAATGATTGTTTTCTCTGCGAGGTGCATAACCGTTTCTCCTCAGTGACTACTGCAGGTAACCAACAAATGAAGGTTTTCCAAAATTTTAATTTTATTTTTTTTGTCAAAGGACTACAACATATGACATAGAAAAAAATTAGCTGCAATTCCTTTAGAATTAGAGGCTGTAGATTCTAATTTAACACAATTAACTCATGAAAAACAAAGTTAACCTTTCATTTTTATCAAAGTATGTCGCTACTCTGTTTTCTCTATGATCCCCTCTCCTCCATGTCCCCACTAAGTCCTGTTTTGTTTTTTATTATTTAAAATGTAGGAAATATATCTTATTTTTTCCTCCATTGATGTAAAAAGACTGGTTTTGATGGACCGCTCTTGAAGTCTATCTCCATATAATGATTCCCCATGTTAACAGCTGCCTCAGAGTCCCAGTTAGCAGCTATGGCAGCAGAACTAATTTGTCATGGTTAAGAGTACATTTAATGAAAAATGTCTGAAAATCCCCAGGTTCACACTGTAGTTTAAATCTATCCAAGGCAATGAATCTAAGGATTAAACAGAGAACCAGGGCTTTGGGATGCCACACTGAATATAAATAACACACAGGAGAAGGAGCAGTGCTGTTCATTCCTGGTCTCCAGCTCAGTGCTACAGAATGCTACTTAATCATTCATAACTATTCACAGCAAAGGATTTTCGAACAATACCCAGTTCAACAGCAACATTTAAATCACTGTGATATTTGAAACCTGTAAAAGAAACATCAGCCAGACAGAGCATTGCAAATATTTGCTACAATTTTGTCTGATTTAGAAACTAATGACAACTTAAAACATAATTTTAGCCTGCGTCAATTTGACAAAGCCAGTAAAAGAAGCAATTTTCTTACTTAAAAATCAACAAGTAATCGGTGCTCATTTCTATTAGCTGATTTGGCACAAACAATATGTTCTTGCAGCTGCTCATTGAGAAATCTATTAACAAGGGCTCTATCAGAACTATTATATTTTTATGTTTGTAATATTCTTGTTTTATTCTTTGCATCACTACAAAGTTAGCCTTGAAGTTGCAATGAAGTAGCTGAACAAATCCTAAATACTTTCCAGCTGGCAATTTAAATGAATATGTTCAGATTCACTATACATATTTAAAAAAGGAAAACTGTCTTGTCCTGTTCGACATGAAACCATATATATATATATATATATATATATATATATATATATATATATATATATATATATATATATATATATATATATATATATATATATATATACATGAAGCAGCTATCATGAATCTTTTTAATGCTATATTTGTTTAGAGAGTCAGAGGGAGTGACCTATCCGTCCAAATGAATGCAGTGTTGCTGTAAAAATGTGCAAACAATATGTTTGTATTTGAAACTCAAGAGAGGAAATGTACATTCTCCCATGCAAGTTAAAAAAGAATAATTTTAATGAAAGAGCATGGAGAACATATATAAGTGTGAATTAATAAGTCCAATTTTGGTTGTTTAGTAACGATAAAATAGTCTGCCTAATTTTAAATCTAATTTTAAACTTAGATAAATTCAAATTCTACAGCCTAATTTATTTAAAAATATTCATCTTTAACTCGTCTCCAACATCAAATCTGCATGACGGAGATAGCAAAACCATAATAATGTTATCTTCTTTTTGTTGAAAACTCCAAACAGTCAATGATCAGAGTAAGCAGGTAAAATAAAGCTCCGAAGGTTCAAAGCCTGAAGCAAATGGTTTGGAGACCACTTTCATGTTAGGTGTTTCACATTGTGATTTCATAAGGTATGTGCGTCACCGTATACCAAAATAGCAGAGGCTTTATATTACTGCTCTTACAAATATGATTTATTTATACTGAAAAGAGTGTGATGAAAGCCATTTCGGAGGCTGTGTTGCTGGTACAGGCGAGGTGAATTCATAGCTTCAAAACGTAGAGCGTGGAGCACAGCGTGCTGATCAAAGTGGCCTAAAATACAGGCACATGTGTGTGCTTTTAGGAAGTGTTTGATTATCCCAAGTGAGACGCAAATAAAGTTATAAAGAGGAAATGGGAAAATACAAGACAGCAGACAGCATCAGTCATAAAGTGAGTTCATTTCTGGAAACATTTTCATCTGCTGCTTCTCTGAATGTGCCTAAAATATAACTCCTTTGATAACATCAATCTTCCTGGCGAGTGTGAATAACTTTCTCCGAACTGAGAACTCTTTCCTAAAATCATTTAAACTCGAGAGGAAAGAATAGCAGCTTCCTTTTCTACTGGAATGCTTCTGGTTCCACACCTTTGCTTTGGCCAGACGCTCTTCCTTCCTTTTAGAGTCCAAGCGGGTCACTGTCAGGATCAGGAGTTTTATCCTGTGTCAACATTAGGAATTTAGTAAATTGGCTACATATTCTTCCTGTGAGCATTACAGGTTCTGTCAGAAATGCATGTAGGGCAAAGCAGATGCAGACATTGGTTGGACAGAAGACCGTAGACCCAGATGAAGTATGTAACAGATCCAAAACTTCCAAGTTCTGATCAAACAAAGCACTGGAGACACAACAAGAAACCTGATGCAATGCAGCACAACACGTCCAGTGGGGAAAAATAAAAAATAAAAGCCAAAATCCCAATGCCAGAAATCACGGTCTCCATTTTTTTACTGCTGTTATTTTGTGTCTTTTGTGTCTTTTTTATACTGATGCTTAATATTTTCCTGCAGTAGTAGCAGTAGATCATTTCATTTATCTACATTTTTATTTGCTTTATTTGTTTTGGGGATTTTTTGCATGTTAATTTATTTAGTCATTCATTTTCTAATTATTTTTAATTTGGACAGTCTTAGCTGTCATTAGCATTTTATTTGAAGAAGCACAACTTAATTAAGACCAGATTTTTATATATTTATGAAATATCAGGTTTGTGTGAAAGGACTAAAAACAGAAAACCGTTTTGAATCTAAAGTTTCCATTAAACTTCTAAAGTTTATAACTACATTGCATTGCTTTCAATGACTAATGGGTATGAGAATGATTTCATGTATTAATACTCGTATAGTTTAAATATTTTGACATCCTTGACATTGGAAAACCTCCTTGCTATCAACCTCATTTTTAGCTTCCTTCCACATATTCTTATCCAAAACATTAACAATGCTTTTATAGAGCAGAAAAATGTTGGTAAAAAATGTAAATATTGCTAAATCTGCAGGGGGGATTAAATGAATTTGGTCCAAACTGTAACAATGCGATGGAAAGTGTGAAACCACGAGTGCATTGGCAAATCTTAACAAATATTGCAAAAATGCTGAGAACTGATCTCCATTGGGTCACATTTTGCATATGTGGTTTTCTCCAAGTACTCCGGCTTCCTACCACAGTCCACAAGCATCCATGATATTTTATTAAAATTCAAGTTAAGAGAAAATAGACAGTTGTTGATTCTGTGTCTGACTTTGTCACAAACTAGTTGGGAACCTTTCGAGGGTGTACCCAACTTCTCAAACGTTTACTGAATACAATCCAGGCCCTAATTAGAGCATAACAGAGACAGAAAATGGATGGGATCTTGCAAAGAGGTCACAGACGAAGCCCCAAAATGTTCAAGTTCTGCTCGGATATCTGTGGGGTACGCCTCATTATTTGTGATAAAAACACATGAATGAACCACAACCTTTAGAGACAATGCAAACCTTAACATCCCAATACTAGACACCAAACTCCACAAGTTCTGTTTGTATTTCTTACAGGATACAAATTTATTTAGGACTAAACTAGAAGCCTAAATGCTGAAGCTCACCAGTAGTTTTATCATGTTGACTTTATTTTATAATATTTCTCCTTGATTTTTAAAAAGTGCTTTTAATTATAATCTATTTAACTCAATGACTTACATATTTAGGTTTCTATTTTGTTTTTTAAAGTCTTGTTAGTCAACTGCATATCGAGATTACTGTTCTGCATTTCACAGTATTTCATTTATTTCAGTCTTTCATTGCCGTATCAGTGTATCAAATTATTTTAGACTTAAAAAATGTTACATTGATATTTTTTATAAAAGAATTACTGTATACATCAATAATTGTATTATTACTGTTCTCCTTTTTCTTCTGACTATTAGCATATTAACAAAATTATTACACAGTTAATGTATTTTTGTTTCTATTTTCACAGTTTTACTATGTTAAAAATGTTGCATCTTTAAATTAAAAATATCTATTCCAATTTTTTTGCAGTCTGAAAGATTATATTGATCCCTTATCACACATCTGAATGCCATAGTGGGAAAATCTAAAACCTGAAGAAAATGTATTTTGTACATTTGTAAGTAAACACTATATATTGTGCTTTAAATTGTATTTTTCTATATAATTGTTTTTATTTATTTCACAATGAGATATTTTTTATGAGACTGGACAAGTCATGAATTTACTTAAATATCCGCTGAGTAGTTTTGATATGCTGTACACATATATATTGTGTACAGCATATCAAATATATTGGTCAGTTTGTTTTTATTTTTTATACCTCAGTTTAAATCGAATTACTCTTCTTATACATAAACTTGGTTTTCTCACTTATTATTTTAATGTTTGGAAAATGAAGATAAAATAAAATCCTCTAAATAATCCTTCTTATCATGATATTTTTTTATTTACTGCAATTATTCTAAAACCACATAAGCTTTATTGATAAACCTTTGCTTCTTTTTTACTAAATATGCATGGATTTGTATTTCACTCCAATCCCTAATCAGAAAAAGCATCTAAAGCTCTGCATTATGAACTTGTGAAGCAGTAAACCCATCAGTTATTTGATTTGTGTAGTTTAACCAGTGGAGTTGAGAATATTATTGTGGATCTTCCAGTCTCCATCCATAAAACCATTAAAATGCCCCATCTAAGATTCTGTGAAATCATGAGGACAAAGCTCCGGAGTTGGCCCCCCGTTCTCTGCAAGTTGTTTGTTTGGGGTCTCCAAAGATACGTTGGTAACCTACCACAGCCCAAGTTTTTAGGAATATTATTACATTGAAGCTAAGGTGGATTATCGCTGTCGTTCAACCCTGTGGTACATTTGACTGGAAACATAACCAGCATGTTCCCAAACTCTAGTACTTTAAATGCCGAAATAAACTCCAGCCTCCACGTGACCCTGAATCAGACAAAGCGGCTACAGACAACGGATAGATAGTCAGACAGAGGTACCTAAAAGCAAAGAAGGACACAGACAGTTCATCCGAAATCCCACATTCTGGTTCAACATAGACACTCCACAGGCGCCAGGACACAAAGGCAACAAACCACAACACTCTGCAATGCCACATACTACAGTTCCCAAAAGTGCTTCCATTTCGGGGTAGATTGAAGGTGAACTTGTCTCGTTTGTAATGGTTCATTATCAAGGGTTGTATTTTATAGATTAGTACTACACTTTCTGTCATCGGCAGTCATTTTCATATCAGCTGATTTATTGAGTATATTTGTAATTATAATAATATTGGCAGTTCAGCATTTAATGTAGCAATATTTTGAATAATTAATTTAATTAATCTTAGTCTTTTTCTCTATACCTTAAATCATTTCTGAAGCTAATTTTGAACTGTCTTAGTTTTATTTTTTTTTTTTAGTTTGTTGACTGTCCAGTGGGTTCCTAAATTGTCCCTTACAGGAAAAGATTGTTTTTCAATAGAGAAACCTTTAACCATTGTATCCTTCCAGAGGTCTGTCTTTAGTGGTTTTGCTTTTCAGCTAAAGATATTGTGACCTCTTCTTCGACGAATAAAATCAGACTCCAATCCCTGAAGAACTATTCTTGGGACAAGTCCTATTTCAAAATATCTCATACCAGATTTTAAATAATGTCATCCAAAAATATGTGGAGCGTTGCACATAGCTAAAAAACCTGACCGTGACTGGCGCCCCATTGCCGTCAGCCCTGTTGCTGTGTGCCCAAATGTTTGAATTTATTTTGAGGCACGATAAGAAAAAAGTTTTCCAGCTGAATTCCCTCCATATTTTAGAGCTGGCTGTGGTCTGCTGTGTCCTGCATGTGGAATGCCAATGATTTCTGAGCAAGGGTAGAAGTGGAAACAAAGGTAGACTGTGACCTAATAAGAAAAATATTTTGCATAACTTTTACATTAAATACATAAAATAAACTGTTTTTAACATACAGCTGTGACAGAAACAAGAAAATCAAGATCAGCATTAGGTGGAAATAACCCTGATTTGTAATCATGGCTTTCATGCGTCTCAGAATGCTCTCTACTGGTCTTCCTCAATACTTTTGGGTGCAGCTAATTGCTAATCATTAGGCAGAATAATGTGTGTTTGAATTGAAATTCAAGAGAAGCTGAAGTATATGCAGAGATAATGTTTTAAGGAAGAAATGGTTTCCAGAGCTTTACATTTAATTTCCTGTAGTAGTCGACGTCACATTGTGTAAATATTTTTACGAGTCCATAAAATAGTTTTTTTCAATATGATAATCGACGCCCTTATTACACAATACATAAGGATATTTACTGCCCTACCTTTTAAAATATGTTAACTCAGACTGGTATTCCTGTCAATAAAAGTTCAATATTTGAAAGTATAATTTTACTATTTGGAAAATGAGAACAAAATTTGAGTGAAAGTCATTTCTACAATGCACTATATAATTCAACTCAACATGGTTTATTTATGAGGCCCCAATTCACAGCAAATGTCATTTCAAAGTACTTTACAACATAAACAGTTTGAATTCGCATACAGTTATATAGAAGGACACAATGGCTTCTGTTTACTGCAATCATTGCACAACCACATAAATTAAAAATGGAATTTTCTGTGAATAAGTGCAGCACTGTCCCATTGTCACCAATAACATCTTTTAAAGTCTTAACATTATCCCCTATTGTTTGCACGGTTTTAGATTAGCATCTTCCCATGGTTTAAACTGAGTCGATTTAATTTCACTTCAAAGTTTCAGTCTTTTGCCTGTTTACATATAAGCATTGGGATTGACTGGAAAACTCGTATTCCTTAATGCAGCAGTCGCTCTCTTTGATCATTCGAAGTGAAATATTGACACAAAAATGTTGCAATTATGGATTTGATCTCAGCACATAATGATCCAAATAACTCAGCAGCACACGTGTCTGTGCAGTGCCACACAATTTTCTTTATGTGGGAGATTCTGAGACATTTTGAAGCACTTTGATCAGGAGAAAAACTCTATCAGCTGAGCTATTCACAAGCTCAGCTGAGAGCCACCTGGGTCCTGGGCTGCATGCTATACGAAAAGCCTATTTTCCACAGCGGTAGGAATTGCCATTTCCTCCTTCACTTCCGACCTCAAACAGCGGAAGTGGCTGCATGTAATGTGAAGTCCATAGGACGCAGGGATAAATAAAAAGAATAACATCAAAAATTACACCCAGCAAGTAAATACTTAAGTCTGCGAGAAGATTAAATGGAAAGCCTTTATCTTCCTCTTTATCCGTAACGTCATTAATCATTGAGACGATGTTATTAAGCCACATTAGTGCTCACATTAGTTACTGGATGCAATAATGAAAACACAACAGGCTCATAAAACTGAGTACTATACCTCATACATTAACAGCTGCCAAGGTCACATTAGCATGTCTCATTAGTCAATGCCTTAGACCCGTGTTAGCTGTTTCAGGGAATACATCACTTAATCTTCACAGATACTTTTCATCCCTCAGGAAGATCACGTTCAGATTCAAGGAAGATCAATAAAACAAATCCGTCCTGATTGTTTGATTAAAGAAATGACGCTGATCACCTGGTCCGCCTCCTGGTATGATTGATCATTCCCCGCACAGAGAAGGCGGCCAGGAGACTTCTGCATGATGACAGCATGATCAGACAAAGGAGAGAAGTTAACACCAATCCTCTGAGCTAAAAGAAAAACAAAAACATCCCAACAGACCACTTGCATCCAAATTCTGCTGTGACTGGCAAGCGTAGCAACCGGGACAAATGCAGTATGGATTGATTTTATGATAAATAAAAACATCTGTTTGTGACTCATGCATGAACATTGTGAGTGTCGGTGAAGAAAGTGGACATTGTTTTCATGCAGCCGTTCATTTTAAGAAGAAAAAGGGCTGTTTGTTTTTTTTCTTTTTCAGAAAAGAATAGTTTCCTTCATAAAAACTTTGACTATAGATCACGTGATGATCTGAAAACTTCCCAAATCACGGAGCCAAGAATGGGTATGACAGCTGCTATTAATTAAGTTTATCATTCTGTTACTGAAAGGTAGCCAGGCTAGTTTATGGCATTTTCTCAATAATCACATTTTATGCTGAGAAAAACAGATTTTTTTTTTTATTACTATGCTGTTGATATTTGGCAAAATGGATTGACTTTGATTATCCTCTATGCAAACAACTGAGCTATAGTATTTAGTATTTTACTGTGGACGATGCCACTAATATTGGAGCGACAATGTTGGTGTACCATCATGGAGGTTCATCCTGAATCTATTCTTTGGTGTCCAGGCTTTTCAACACAAACCTGTTGTCACCATGACTCTTTATGGCATTTTAGATTATTTTTAAAAGTAATAAGTTAATCCTGCATGAATGTTCCTTCAGCTGACATGTTAAGGTTGAATAAGAAGCTAGCACAACCATCCAGGCTTTGGTAATACTTAATTTATAGCTAGGCATGAGAAAATATTTTTTGTATGTCATGAAATACGGATTTTAAAGGTTAATTTTCTAAATTATAATGAAACTTATATTAATAAGGCTTTATTAAACTGAGAAAATGCAATCTTTTACTGATAATCCTGAGGTAAAGGGAAAAAGAATTAAAATCACAAAATAAACCTTTTAAGGTGTGTCATCTGCTGGCTTCCATACTGAAACCGTTGATTACATTTTTGTTTTCCTTTACTAAAGGCCGCTTTAAATGAGATCATAAAATAAACCCATATAACTCCACAAGCTAAAATAAATCACTAATAACAGTGCAATTTTTGTGTGAACTGCTCATTTAAATTTACAATGAACTGAAAGCAGAGACACCTTTTTCACGCTCCAGTTAACATCATGTCTTATTAATGCCTGCCCTGCTGTTGAAAGTGAGTAGTTCCCCTTAGGGTAAGGATGTGAGTGCCTGGTCCAAGTGCTATTGCATTCTGGAATTAAAGGCAGAGTAAAAGGTGGTTTTCTTGCATGACATACTACAGCACAGTTAGTCCTATAAAGCCTATAATGTTTGTAAAAAATCCCCCACTGTGGACCTGTCGGAAAACGAACACTGGCTTCACAACTCATTACCAAGAAATCCAGAACTCATTTCTCATTCCAGGAAAATACGTCTGTCTTTTGTTTAGTTAGTTTTTTTAAATCACGACCCAGAATTTTGTGATACTGAGAAAAGAAGTCGATCGCATCTTAGGGAAGACACTATTTTAGTCAACGTTAACTCAGATTAACTTCCTAAACATTATAAAGTAAACTTGAAAGAGATTGAGATGTAATTACTCGTTACTTCTGCATGCATTGCCAAGCTGCAGATCATTCATAAATGCTTCTAAGAAAGATAAAGTGCAAAGTACAGTGTTCTTCTTTTTTCTTTTTTTTTTTAAGAAAACTGCTGATAAACTTTTATTTATGTGACAGTGCATACCACTAACATCATGCATTTGCTTCTTGGTTGAGGCAAATTTTAATAATTTACAATCATATTGTGCAACTGGAATAATAAAGTACTTCAAGAGGTGAAGTGAGATCTGCAGGGGAAAAAAAGTATGGAATGCTTGCATTTTAAATTCTCAATCGTTCCAATAATAATTCTATTTCTTACCTTGAGTTTGTCATATCGGTCGCTGAGGGCCGCCACTTGGTGGTCTCGATGTCGGCCGACAAGCTTGCACAAGGCGCAGATCAACTGTTCGTCTGTTACACAGTACATGTTGACTTTCTCGTCCTCATGCTCCAGACACATGAGCCCCCGGAGATGGGAGTCCTGCAAGGGTTCAATCAGCCGGTGGCCCGTGAAGGGTTTCTTGTTTGGGTGGGTGGCCTTGAGGCATTCCTCGCAGTACGACACCTCGCAGGTAACGCAGGTCTTCACTGCATCCTGCGGGGGATCCTGCTCGCAGAACTGACACTGCACTCGATCCGTAGGAGACGTCATGGCTTTGCCTTCTGGGATCACCCGCTCACGACGAGTCTCGCTTGGGGAGTTGGGTCCACTCAGAGAGGCTTTCTGGTAGCGGTCGATGATGTTCTGTAGGGTCACGTTGCGTTTGAGTCCCTCTAGGCCTCTCTGGTTGAGAGTAATGACATAGCGACAAGTTGGACACTGGAAGGCGCTGATAGACTGGATAGGCTCGCTGGGGGTGCAATGGGAGACCAAGATACGATGGGCACAGTTGAAACAAAGACTGTGAGCACAGGGCAGCAGCAGTGGGTCCTCAAAAAGCTCCAGACAGATTGGGCAGGTCAGCTCAGACTCTAGTGTTTCCATTTTCAGGCACAACAAAGAGGGATTGTGAGCGAAATCCAGGGAAGCCGATCAGCTATCTATGAATGACACAAAGGAAAAAAGCTCAGTTACTCAGTTATAGAAAGTTGGGGGGGAGAGAGTTAAAAACTAATTAAATAGATGTTGGAATGATTCAATCCAACTGTCCATATTTAATGAGTAGAGAGGCATAGAGATCAGATTTGGTAAAAAATTCTAAATAAGAGAGCTTTATCACAAGAGCTCCTAGATTTCACAAGCATTAATACTCTTATGTGGAAGCTGGTAGTCAGGGAAGATCACTTGGATATGGGTTATTTTCAGAATCAGTAAGGTGATTAAAACATGTCAGTGGCAGCATAGAGAGGTAAAAGCCAAACTAAAAAGAAAACTGTAGTTTCTGAAACATGTAAAGACATGTCTGCAGTTCAAGAGAGATCAACATTTGCAGCAAATAGCAGGAAGTTTGAACAGATACAGTTTTTAACCGCAGTCTACTATGGAAAGTGATTGACATTGTAATGTTGGCAGTCTTTTGGAAAGTGTTGCAGAAGGGCTGCTTATTTACGCAAGAGAAAATACAGTGTTTCTACTGTTTCAGTAGCAATGTTTGTTAGTCTCACTAGAATTGGTAATATGCCAAAGCCAATTTAAAATGTCTTTAAAATGTCTCCCTTATACTTTATCTGTTATTAAGTAGAGTAAAATAGTAGTTTATGGTGACATAATCTCCCTCACAAACACCATACAGTTGTCTCTACTGTTAATATATTTAATTAATGACTGCTTACAAAAGGACTGGTAGAAAACAAAAAAGTGAATGTTCTGTGAATGATTGGAGCCATGACATCATAAGTCCTCTGAAAAAGGACTTGAAAATTTGCTAAAATTAGTATCAGCAAGTAGTGTGAATGGTGCTTCTCTAGAAAAAATACAAACAAAGCCTGAATTAAACAAGACTTTTGCACAACTATGTGTTACTTAGAATAATCAGAATTTATTAAGTCAGTCCCATCTTGAGTTTTATTTGGCTTTTCTTTGCAAGATGAACTCAAGTACATGCATTGTGTAAATATTTGTGGGACAGTTAGGATAAGCAGGTGTCTGCTACTAATAAATAACCCTTTGCCTATTTGGTGCAGATCTGATTTGCTGAACTTGAAGAATGTAGCTGCAGCTCATTTTAATTTGGCTCCAGGGGAGCCTGCATGAGTTCCCCTCTGCACTGTCGTCCACTGGGGAACAGAGCAGCGAGGACTGACAGCTCAGCCAAGCAGAAGTCTATTGGCCTGCTTGCTGAAGGCTGGGGCTCCACACCGTCACAGACACTAAGCCTTTGTTCCCTGGTCACTCAGACACCCCCAGCTGCAAGCGGACGCACCGGACTTCACAGAGTCTCCCTGTGCGAACTTTACCTCCACTCATTAAGCGTGAAGAGGGCAAAAGCTCATTATCAAGGACAGTCGGGCCACAAACGGCCCCTTGAAAATCATGCAGGACGCCACAATTATCTCAGAGCAAGTTTGTGTTTTCCGTTGTCCTCGGATCTCCAGACTTTTGCTTGTCTTACTGTGGCTACAACACAAGAAGCAATTCTTGAGCATGTCTCCTGTGACTGGGAAGCATCTGTTGGCCTTTGTTAGCTTGTTACTTTATTCTTTACACACAAACCTGCCAATTCAACTGCCAAAAAATTCCTTTTCTGGATTAAACCTGATCTCTCCCCCACCATTGTTGACAAAAAAAATAAAAAATCTTAAACAGAAAAGCTTTCCTAACAAATTTTAAGTGTACTTTATAACACTGTCTCAGGAGATATGCTATATGTCTCAGACTTTCTAATTTAATTTCAGTGGAAATCCTTGTTTTTCTAATATTACTTTTTAAATATATATATTTTTTTACCATTTTATTAATCAAAGGTAACATTTTTGAGTAATAAAACTTCAGAGCAATAAAAAAATTAAAAACCGCAAAAGACACAAAAACATCGCAGACTACATTAGGTTTTGCAGGTCTTGTCAAACAGGTTCGCCTATTGGAGCATGCAGTCTGTGATAAAAACAAGGCAAATAAAGAGCAGTTTTAAATAAGCGCAGTAGGAAGAGGTGGCTATTCTGATGTCATCACCAGCTATATCATAAGACATCCTGGACTTATACAAAAGCTTGTAAAATAACACTGTGGCAAAGAGCCACTCCAAACAGCCCCAAGTATTTTCTGCATTCCTAAAAGCGCTCCCATTCATACAAAGTTTACTTTACCCACCGATGGATTTCGCCCCACTTTGCACTGCCGAGACATTTTTGCTTCAGGGAAACCTCTGACCTGAATCATGAAAATCTGTTTCTAACAAATGCAATAAACATGGACTCCGGTGTGAAGCACGCATCCAGATGGCACAAGTTTTCCAGACCCCAGTAATCCTGCTGCAGAGCTGTCATTAGGCGAAAGATTGAGCAAGAGGTAGCAAGCACAACAGGAAAAGTTGCCCGACAATTCCAGGAAAGCCAGCTCCACCTACAGCGGGAGCTCCGGCCAGAGCTTGGGAGAAGAGGAGGAGAGCGGACAGCAGTGAGTGTGGGGAGAGAGGGAGTAAAACGTCGAAAACAAACGGAGGGGATGGGATTGTTGCAGAAACCTCGTCCTCACAGGCAGGTCAGTGTCCTCGCAGCCCTGCCCATTCAGAAATTCAAAGCATCGGGATCAGTTTCAGCTTTCTTTGTGCAACTGTTCCCACTGTTTCATACAGCACAATGCTGTGGGCTCAAACTTTTTCCTGGCACTTCCATCAGGGACTCAAGGGTAAAAGTTGACAACACAAGCTGTGATGAGAGTTGGCCAGGCTATACAGCAGGGTCATGACTCTTTTTGCAGCCAGTGAACAAGTGATGAGAACCAAATAATAAGTCCTGTTGGAGGCAGATCCTCTCCGGAGTAATTCAAACTCCGGCATTATCGTACAGCTTGCGAAATATCTGCGCGGTCTCAAAGGAGAATGTTCAATAAGACTAGAAAATGAAGCCAGACATGACTTAACATCATCGGCAACATCCACATCTGTCACAGCTGGCGCTGTTGTGGCGAGTCAGTGAGCAGCCATCTGCTTACCATGTGCGACTATTTCCGAACACACCCCTGCTGGGTTTCGTTTTGGTCCTCCTGTCACTCAGAGGGGTCCCCCAGGAGGCTCGCCGCTCTCAGAGACAGACAAGAAGCTGTAAATATTAAAAAAGCTCTCGCTCAAGTCCAGACACACCTGTAGGTGCTAACTTCTAGGGAGAGAGAGACATGAAGGGAATGTGACTGGGATTCCCTGGGTGCTTTCTGTGCAGCCTCCAGCGGGAAATACATTCACTCGCCCTGGAGCAGAAAAAGGAACTTACCCCATTTGTTCAGTAAAATGATGAACGACAATGTGAACATAATAACCTTTGCTCACATTCTAACTTTAAAGCACATACTAATCAATTTTCCATTAAAAAAGTGGGAATTTGATTGACATACCAACACATATTCACTTAATATTTAAACTATCTGTGTGCAATTTAATCTCAAATAAAGCCAGCTGTTCTGTGAATCACTTACGAGTTTGTTAGAGCTCATTTATATAGAAAAGCATCATGAAGACAAAGGAACATGTCTGACAGCTCAGGGGTGGTATCGGGGTGAAGATTAAAACTATGTCACAAGCTTTGATATCATGGCACCACTGCACACCTGCCAGTGGCATAAAGAAAAGCATTATTGAGAGAGATCCTTAAGTCCAATTTGCAGTCTGCATGGCACACACATAAGGGACACATTAAACATGTTGTAAAATGTGTTCTATTCACAGTTTCACTCCCAAACCGCTTACAAGGAAGTCAAAGGGTCCACGAGGATACCCATGTTCACCTGACAGTTAAGGGGTTTTAAGAACTACAGTGAAAGGGTTTAGAACTAAATTATGTGTGTTTAATGGATAACACTCTGCATCTATGTGAACATACTCCACTGTAAAACATGGTGTTGGCAACATCCGGGTGTGGGAGACTTTTTTCGGGGACAGAAAAGCTGGTCATAGTTGATGGAAGATCATGTCGCTGAAGCGGTATGCCTATAGGATCATTGTCCGAAAGGTTGATCTAGAAATTGTTATTTTAATATGGAAAAGTTCACTGGGGGAAAAAAAAAAACAGACTCTTTTCAGGCAGTGTTAAGGAAAGGTTGGTCTAAAACATTGGAATTCAGCCCCAGACAATGTGCCAAGGTACTGAAATGACATGTGGAGTTACATTTTGATTAGGAAGTAATGGGTCCTTTATAGATGAAACAATTAAAATGTCTTTGATATGAGGGCAATTTCCTGCTCAAACGCTCCTTAATCCTCTTGGTTATGGTCTTTTATCACCCTTAATGATAGTCCTGATCCATGTAGGCCATTCAGACTCTGAAAGATTGTTATTGCTCTCTGTCTTCTTCCCCGGGCTGACACCTAACATATTTATCTGTAATCCTGTCCTGGTAGCATGGCTGTGACCAATGAAGGGGGCCAGGGCTGGAGGAGCAGCAGAAGCAGCCGGCTCTGCTCAGTTCTGCTCAGCTCAGCAGCGGCCCACTCAGGCCTAATGTGATTTACAGCTGCGGTGGCACCAGCCAGCTGATTAGACTGACTAATCTACCTGATCTGCAGCTGCACACATTACCCAGATCATCGTTAATGGAGCCTGTACGGCCGAGACACAGGCTGTAGTTTAAATGATAAAAGAGCGCAACCTAATTACTAACCTTAGCATCTCTGCGACTGGAGTTTAACCTCATCTGTACATGTTGGCACGGAGAAGAATAACGGTGTTCCGGGCTAATAATAAGCTTCAGGTGAAAACCGTGGCTCTAAATGTATCGTTTCTGGCATTTCACGAGTCTGGTTGTGCTAACAAGTTCATTTGGTTTCCTGTCTTACAGTCTGAGCAACGCAGGTCAGACTGGTCGGCAGCAACTTCTCATTTCCTCTGCGAGGCTTGGCAGGTGCCATCAGCGGGAAAACACCCTATCCTTTCCACGACCACAGGAACTTCAAGGAATGCGACTTTCCAAGCATGCAGCTGCAACCCGCTTCCTCCAAGTTCACACACGGTTAAAACTACTCGGTTACTCGTTGAGTTAAAACGTCAATGTACTCATTTAAGTTTTGACTTTTTAAGTTTGGAGAAGTCGTTTAGGGTTGACGATTTCCAAGTGGAGAAAACACGCAAATGGCGACATCTTGTGGTTGTTTTGCAAAGCTGCATACAAGAAAGTATTCACACCGTCACATGTTTAGCAATACATTAACAAACATTGGATCAAAATGTGAGAAAATATACCCACTTTAACGACGGTGACTTTCAAATAACTACTTCTTGGAAAATTGTAAAACTTTTCTCAGAAGTAAGAATATCTCGTCCATCTCTTCGAAAGCTTTAGTTGTTCTTCCTCTGAAGCAAGTTTTTCTTGCTCTAAAACAAGAACAACTTGCTTTAGAGCAACACAACTTTATCCAACTAAAGCAAGTTGTTCTTGCTTTAGTTGGATATGTCTTTTGAACATATCTTCCTGATGTGTTCAAAAGTCAGGATATGTCTTTTGAACATATAACACAGCCGTTATAAGATTAAACTTTGTAAAAGATAATTCTGGTTAAAAAATGGGGAAAAAAAAGACTACTTTTGTTTCTTGCCGGTTTTCAAAACGGAACCTTGGGAGGATTTCTGATTTGCTCCAAGCTTTTCACCGTTTTGAGATCATCCCATTTTTACAATAAATACTGTTTTGCTTCTTTAAAATGATCCAGATTAGCTCTCAGAGACTGAAGATGATGGACTGGAGGTAATGGCTTATCCAACACGGGCAAAAACGAAAATGGATTTTTGGCCTCCAATTTCAAGAAGTGTCATATTGTTTTTTTCCGGATGCTATTTTGTCAACATTTGAATATTCATCTAAGTTGCACTTTGTTGGAATACATTTACCTGGAAAGTAGGAGACAGTGTGACGTCAATGTACTTGCTGTTTGAAACAAGCTGAGAACTTTAAAGAAAACGTTGGTATCTAATTTTATGAACTGCTAATACATTAGAATTTTTTTTGCACTGAATTTTCTACCAGACACTTGCACTGCCAAGAGAGGCATTACCTGTTCTGTTCTCTGTAAATGATTTACACAGGAAGGTTATAGGTGGTGCACCACCAACCTTATCTCCAGTGTAAATAACTTCCTAATTTAGACATGACAATGTGTTTTAAAGTTTCTTTTAAAATAGCTTTTGTGTTTAACACCAAGGTGGTGTTTTTGACACTGGAGTTGTTTTGATTCTACTCTGGTTTCAGCCCCTCCTACACTAGCTCTTCCGTTAGCCTCCAGAATCAACTCATCTGGATTTGTACTAAACAAAAACACTTAAGAGAGTTGTACAATAATCTGTTACACTGTAGGTAAGATATTGACTGTTTATAAAGACTAAACAGACTACTAAAACAATTCTTAACAGTCCCTTCAAACACTTCATTGACTCAATAAAAGCTATAAAGATCTCCACGTGTTGCCATGGTGACAGCTTGTTGTCTATTAGTCACAGTAGTGATCAGAAGCGGTGTGCTCATTTGGAAAGGTGCCTTGCATTTCTTTTTAAAACAACCAGTTATTAATTAATAGGAACCACAAGAAAGTGCATTTTCCTCCTCTACGATGAAGTGGACCGTGACATCTGATAATGATAAATAAAAATAAAAAAAGGATCTGTTGACAAAATGGCAATAATAAAAGGGAAAGACCATCCTTTTGAAGCTGCACACTCAAAAATAATGCATCAAACTAAAGTAAATGTGCCAAAGATTGATTAATTCAATTTCCAGAAAACCTGCAGTCGAGAATGTGTTTGAAAATGTCTCAAAGCTGTCGCAAATGACTGTTTTTACACAGGAAGTCTGCTGTAGCCTCAACCCACTCATTTTTGTGCCGTTTAATTCCAGAAATTCCCTTCAGACCTTGCTTAGTCATCACACCTCTCATGCAATCTGGTTCAAAACCTTAGGAAAAATAACATAGCCCGACAACTTTTGCACCTAAAAAGATCCCTGCCTGGAGCTTTGGAAACACATTATGACTCATGTTTTAGCAGGAAAAAAAAACAAAAAAACCCCACAAAGGCACAGTAACATTACACACTGGCTGTGTTCTGAGTGACCTCTTGACTTACCTGCCTCATGGTTCCAGCCGTAAAGAAGCAAGGGAAAGTACAGAGCCACCTCCACAGTCACTCACTGCTGATATTTAGTCTCTGCGAAGCTGATCCACTGCAGCGGTCTGAACTTAAAGTGTAGTGACTCGCCTCTCAGACTCTCTGTGAGTTTCTGAGCTCTTAACCCTCTCCTCTGAGCCCGCGGGGGGATCAAAACTTGCCACCTTTTTATCTACTCTGACTGAGAACCATCCCATCTAGATGCAGTGGGCTGCAGGATATTGGAGAAGCCAATAGTGTGAAAGGGGGGCAGGACTTTTGCTTCTCCGCACTATAACTTGAGGCTATCAGACGTAACTTGGAGCAGAGGTTTTCCGAACTCGCATAGATGCCTCCAGCTGAACACCAGAAACAAAATTAAACTGTTGGATACCGTTACCATCATCCTTAACCTCAATCAAATTTAGTTGGAAGCATTGGAGTTGAAAATTTGCACCATGCTCACAGTGAGAATAACTGAAGTCAAACAATATACTTTTAACACAGATGCTAGCTGTTATCAGCCATATTTCTCAGATTAAACACAGGAATGCGCTGAGATTTGTGACTGCAGACTTAAAAAGTGTTGAAAGCTTTCTCTCACATTGTTGGCGCCTGCTCACAATTCCTCAGTTGCTTAGAAAATAACTAACATGTGGAAAGACTGACCCGGTTGGCACCCAAGCAGTACGAGAGAGCGAGATCGCATCAAGTCTGATCAGTTTCTCAGCTGAAAGTTTAGACGCCGTTACCCGAGACAACCTTGTCACCAACATTGGGTATGAGGGCTTTTTTAAAATTTTTTTTTAGAATTGGATCACTGTGCAAGATGCATGTTTTGGGCTGTGGTTTTACCGGCGTAAAACCACAGTGCAAAATGGCATAGTTTCACTTGGATTACAAAGCAGCCACATTCTTATGTCCAGAAGTCCTCATGTTTCAGTTCAGCCTGCTGCATCCAGAATGGTGTGAAATGAAATAAGAGAAATCAAACCATTTTAGGGACTTAATAGTCAATATTCCCTTGAAAAGTAACGCATAGCTATGTTTTTTTCAGTACAATCAGCTTAAATTCAGCCACCATTATATGAAATGTTGAAGCCTATAAATCTTACATTTTGCTGCCTAGAAAATCCATAAATTCAAACAATTTTCAGTTGGTTAAAAAAGTTTAAAAAAATTATACCACCCCACTAAACTTTTGACACAAAGCAGGAAAGACTTGCGCTTTTGCACTGTTTGAAATATTTTGACTCTCAGCTAATATGAAGAGTCTAATCAGACATGGAAGCATTTTTTCAGTGTTGTGTAATTTGGTGAGCCTCTGATTGTGGTCCCGGTTTCCTGCTCTTTGCTGATAGGAGGGTCATCCTGTGTGGTCCTCTGCTGCTGAAGCCAGTCTGCTTAAGGGTTTGACATATTGTGCCAGAGATGCAACTCTGCATGTCGCGGTTGTAACCAGTGGTCATTTCAGCTGCTGCTGCCCGTTCTGTTATCGCAAACCAGTCTTTCTATAATTCTCTGACCTCTGGTGCCTGTAACCTGTTTTTCATCCGCGGAAATGTCACTTTTTGAACCATTCTCTGTAAACCTGAGTAATAGCCTTATGTGAAAATTTCAGTAGATCAGCAGTTTCTAGAAAATACTCAGAAGCTCAGAAATCACTAAAATCCCATTTCTTTCACATTCTGATGCTTTGTTTAAAGTTTAGCAAGTCGTGTTCGCTATGCCTAGATGCCTGAATGCTTAAATACATCGATCTGCTGCCATTTGATTGGGTGATTCACTGTTTACCAGACAATTAAAGAGGTGTATCTAATTAAGTACCCCTTGAGTGAATGGATATGAGCAGGTGCAGGAGGCCACTGAGTGCCACTAGACTGCTTGTTCATATTCAACCTGCTGTTTAAAAAACAAATTGCATTCTAAATGCAAAATATTCACAGAAAACTGTGAAGCAGATTCAATGCAGCAGACCAATAGATTGTCAAAGCTTAAACAGAAATCCTTACTCTTTCTTCTGGACTTTTTAAGCATCCTTCTCCAAAGATACAAAGTGTGTCTTACCTCACAGCCTGTTAGTCACTCAACCAGACAGTCCAGTCAGGGTGACTCAAAGATACACAGAGAAACCAAAGATGAGAGTTTCCTAAAAACTTGTGACTTTGCTCAGAAGACTCCCTCTACTTTTTAACTATCTGTCTGGGTGCTGCCGCTTCATCTGTTTTCCTCCTGTCTCTGAAAGTCTTCTCACACAAGCCTCTTTTTTCTTTTTTTCTAATCCTCTCCAAAGGAAGCCGAAACTGCTCCAAATGGTTCAACCAGGCACCGACTTCTCAGGCTTTTCCCTCTTTGTGTTATTTTGTTGGCTGGGATCATTAACTTGGTCCCATGAGAACACGAGGAGGTAAATAACCACCCCCTCCTTCCTGTGGAAGCTGTCAATCACTTGTGATGATGAGGAGGTGAGGGGCTGCTCTTAGCCTCTGAGGAAACACTCCTGATTGGTCACCGGGGAGCAGGGGTGCCCGGCATGACAAATGGGAGCTCTAAGATGGATAGAATTGCTCTGTTAGGGTTACATGCGCAGCCATAATAGACTTTTACACAACTCACTCATTTGCATGTCATTTAGAATAAAGCTGCAGACTTGTCAGACTTGACAGCAAATGTCTCTGCATCTGGATTTGAGGGGGGGAAAAAAGTGCTTCGTTTAATACGTTGGCAGTTGGGCAAATGCTAGGGTCAAGCTGAATAATGTCAAGATCTTTTAAATGACACTTTGGTACAGTCTGGACATTCAGTGGGGGGTACGAGGGGAGAAACTACGAGGGATGCATTAAGCTGCCGTTGCTATGGCAGTTTGGCAGGAGCAGGGATGCATCCTGCCTCTCGAGCCAAATGCCATTCTAATCTTTTCACTGGCCAACCCTCAGCTCTCTCTTCACAGATTGTTTGTTTCTTCGTCAAGCCTACCACTGTCTGTTAGTTTCCTCTTCCTCCCAACATCCAATGCCAATTTGAAGTCAACAGCATTTTGTAAGGAAGTGAAATGTGTAGAGACCCTGTGACTGAGACAATACCTGAACGAGGTCACTCCCCTTCACAGGACCGAGACTAAACGCTTTAACTGACAAATGACGAGAAACAACAGACACATTAAGCACGGCTGTGAGTCTGATGCCTGTGCTTGACTCATTCTGAACACTAATAGATTTGTAAACGGCGCTCAGCAAATCCATTTCCAATGCAAAACACACAGAAAGCGCTAAAGTAATTAAAGTTTATATACCTCAGTTCAAAAAACTGAAACATCCACCAGATAAAATACATACAAAGAAATATTAATCTTATTTCTGTCAAGAAGATTACGACATACAACTAAGTAAAAACCAAAATTCAGTTTTTCAGAAAATTTGAATATTCCATAAGACGAATATAATTGCTTCACATGTCCAGTCACCGCACTATTTTGCACTCAGTATTTGATGAAGGCCCTTATTACAGGAACTACTGCATCAATGCGGAGTGGATCTCTGTTAAGCTGTTAAAAAAACAAGTTTGTTTTGATCGTGTCCTTTAGCATGTCTCCAACGTTGTTCAAAGTCTTTTCAAGTCTAAATTTGTTCTATAACACATACAACCATCAGTAGTTGACAGAAATGCTGCACGAAGTACAAAATGAACTTAATATGAAAACAGCCCCGCCCTCCCAGACCCCAATAAAAACCGAAATAATTATAAGTTCTCTTATTAAAGGGCCTGTAACACATCTATGAATTAATTATTTTGCAACAAAATGACAGAAAATCATGGCTATTTACTTTGATTTGAGAGAGAAGCAGACATGTGAGGCCAGTGAAAACTGGTTTGCCCTCTTTATTCATTCCAAAGGTCACACCCTTCCCTGAACTGTAAAAAAAACATCAAATAAAAAAAAAAACAGTCTGTTTCTGTTTTTATCTTTCCACAAAAGAAAATCTGTCTGGGTTGTGGTTTTCAGTAACCCGTCCCCACCTCTCCCACTGGAAACTGAGGCTGTTCTTTGCTCTGGTTTGACACACAAGGTTTCTCTTGTTTTCAAGAAAAGGGATATAAGATCTTTATTTTTTGGTATTATTTTCAGTGACTTACTGTGGTATGAAAATATGAGATAGAGTCCTGACAGAACGTTTAATAATTACTTGCTTTAGCAGTCACTATTAAGTTTCAAACATTTTAAAATAAGCAATTAATAGTCTGTGTTAATACAATATGCAGTTTTGAAATTATACTGTGTAGCCAATCAGGAAACTGTGACAAAAAGTAATGCCAAAGACCCCCTGTTAAGTCATACAGCAAATTTTATAAGCATTTTTATCCAATTTCACTCACTCCAAGCAGGCCTGATTACGGCCAGGCCTGTAGAATTAAGAAATATGGCCAGCCTATAAAAGTTGTTCCATTGATGACTCACCCTGAAGGCCACAAACAAACCCTGAATAACATCTAAACACTGCAATCTTCATTTGTCAAAGTTAGGGTCAGTGTTCATTATTCACCAACTGGAAAGGGACTGAGCAAAAATACTATCCATGGGCAAGCTCCAAGGCGATATTGACTGGTGATTTAGAAGAATATTTTTTTCTGGTAGACAGGACAAAAGTGGAACTTTTTGGAAGGGGTTCATCCTGTTTCATCCTTCATAAAACATGTAACTTAAAAAAAATTAATTATGCCATACATAAACCTTTAAAAATGATGGGAGGCTTTTTTTGCCGGTTCAGGACCATGATGACTTGATGTTTGTACCAGAAATTCTTTGCAACAGGACAATCATCCAAACACCAAGATGTTCACTTCTGAATGGCTAAAACTAAAACCAAAATGTTGGCTTTGGAGTGGCCTTGTCGAATCCCATTGAGATGATGTGGCATTAGCTAAAACAGATGGTTCATGCTTGAAAACCACCCAAAGTAAAACAACTCTGCAAAGAAGAGTGAATCAAGATATTTAGAGGAAGATTAAAGACTCATTGATAGTTATCACGGGAGTTGTTGCTGCAAAGATGTTACAACCAGTTATTAGGTTTCAGAGGCTTTTTCTGACGAGGCCAGGTTGGCCTGGATAACTTAATTTCACTTCATAAAAGGAAGGAAATTCTAAAACTGCACTTTGTTTTTCCTCATATCATTATCTGATATTAAAAGTGGTTTAATGCTACAAAATACCAGAAGAAATCAGTAGCGGAATAAGTACTTTCTCACAGTATCTTAAGTAATCAATATAAAATGCTGTCACAAGATGCCATAATGTCGAAAATGATTGTTTCTGTTTCTGAATTTGCATTGGTGGCAGTGAAGCCTACAAATATTCTAGAATAATCCTCATATAAATACAGCCTAAAAAAACAACAACACATATATTCCCTTATCAATTAATAGCATAACTGTCCACAAAATTATTCCAAACAAATGAATATTCATCTCCATTAAATGAGGCCATTTGCAGCCTAAGGCGGTCCTCTTGATGATGGCTGGCACATCAAGCTGCATTAATTAGAAAAAGACCTGCAGAGGGCCAGAAACGCCCTCCTGAAAAGCAAGATAAGTAGTTGGAGCAAAACAGGCCATGAAATTGAGTGTTACATAAACATTAATAGTTGAGGAAAGAAGAGGGAGGAATTTTTTTTTTCTTCTACCTGCATAGTCATCATGTCATAAGGTTAGCTATCAATTTGCAGTATAAGCAGTTCCACAAGAAAATCCATGCCATGCCAAACAAAGAAATCCTAATTTATGCATACGACCACAAACTGTACAAATAAGATTTTTAAAATAACACATTTAAAATAAATAATCATTACACAGCTTTAAAGCAGCCAAATACGCTGAGTAAGGTAGAAACAATTTGAATAGCCTCAAATGCAAATTCATTTGTCTTCAGCAGCCATGAAAATAAACAGTAAAATCAACTCACATGCTAAAGTCCTGAGAAATCTTTGAGATTATTTTCGAGCACAAGATGAAAAGGAATCTCCCATTGAGAGCCGAGCTCTCTATTTCAGTGATGAGAGAATAAACAAAACATACAGTAGCATCCTAGCTGCTCTGTTTCCCACACGCCCTCCTTCATTGCTGGATCTCCCCACCCAGCCCCATCCCTGGCTATATGCTCATGCAAGCATAAATCATTACCAGCAAGCATCACGTCCACCAGGCCATTTCATGGATATGTTCTTCATTAATGCACCCCCAACCCCCTTTTTGGGGTTGAGCATTTGCCCCTGACTCCCCACCCACCCTCACAACAAAAAGACAAAGAGGTAGCAAATGGAGAGCCAAAGTGGGGGGGTACACAAACCTTGGGGACCACATTTTGATGAGTTTCTAACTACGAGGCCCGGCCTTGAACAGATGGGACCGTGTCTCCAGGGTTGTGCTGCATCGCTGCGTTTAGTTAGCGCATACACTCCCACACACACACCCCTATACATCCTTTTAACCAACTTCTGCTCACCAAATGATGCTGTGCAGATTCTACTCTAGATGTGATGAGCAACATAAAAGAAAATGTCTTTTATAATATTATGTTTGGCATCAAACTTCAATGTAATCACAGTAATTGGAGTCTGAAGGTAAATGTCTAATTAGGTTAGCATGTGCTTACAGGCATTAGGATGGTCTTTTTCAGTACAAGTGCTGATCTAAGCGACTATAATCATTTTTTCCGAACTAGAACAGCCCTCACTCTGCCAGCGAACAATGAGATGAAAGCAAAGGCTGCCCTCGTCGTGGCAAAAGTTCAACTTTTTAATTGCACTCGTGCCTTAAGACATGCTGCCAATGACTAACCCGCAATCGGCTTGAATATTAGCCAAATGAATGAGAATGTTATTGAAAAGCTAATTAACGCTCACAGCGGTTTATCTTCAGAGCAGGTAAAGTTAGTTCAAAGAAATCTAGTATGATTTAGGTATATGCTCTCAAAGGACCCGCCATCTTGTTTCTGCATGCATTTAGCTCGAGGTTAGCAGGCTAAATGGGCAGGACTGGTGTGGGCAGCGACCTGGTATTGATCCTCATCCCCCTCAGCAGCGCTGCATGGTCGTGAAAATGCCACCATCAGATTTAAGCTTACGATCTTCTCTATTTTTTTCTTCTGTAGTAAATTGGACTAACTTATTCTGTGCACATGTATACAGAGACTTAATTTAGTTTGAAATGTTTATGAAACCTGATAAGCACCACAGTTTAGATTTATGAAAGAGCAACGTTCTAAAGACGTTTGTTTTTGTTAATTCTATACAAGCATTCACAATCCTTGGAACATTTACACATTTTGTCATGTTGAATTCACTCATTTCGATTTATGTCATTGGGATTTTATGATCAGATAAACAAGATGTAAAAGCATATTACAAATAAAAAAAAAAGCGGTCTCGAGGCAAATTGTGAATTTGCCTCGAGACCGCTTGACATTGGTAGGCCTAAATAAAACGTAATGCAAACGACTGCTTTAAAAGGTTACCTATTCGGTAAGGAGAGTCCACCTTTTTGGGATACATGCGAAATGCTATGTGAGGCTGAAAGGAAATGCTGGCCATCAAGCTAAACACACCATTCTCATGGGAAAATATGGAGGTGGCATCATCAGGCTGTGGGGAAATAGCCGAGAGACCAAGAGCATAGACTAAGTCAGCAGTTTTTGTATGTCAGCTTTTATCAAAGACATTCAGGTAAAATTACAACCACTGCAAAAAATGAAGCCTATATATATAAAGTTTGCCAACAATCTGTTTTGAAACAATAAAGCAAACTTTGCTATTCAAAAAGAACTCTTTATGTTTTGTTTTAAGTACTATAACAAGGGATCAAAAGAAACTGTTGCGGTCAAAATAAAAAGTCATTGATCATTTCCCAAAGAAGCTCGATGTACTTTGTGGCTAAAATAAAATTGCACAACGCTTTGCTGTCTGGTGCTTTCTCGCTTCAACAAATATGGGAAGGCATTTTGGAAAAGAAATATAATCTACTATTTTAAGTTCACACCACAAACTGCTCCTCAGAAAGTCTTGACTTTTTTTTTTTCTTCTTTTACGGAAAATAAAACGTATCTACTTTTTCGAAAGGGTTCAGTGAATGCCTGCTGCATTCTTTCTGCTTAGATGACTCAGTAATTGCTTCCAGCTTGTGTGGGAATGTATCTAAGAGAATTTATCACATCTTTATCGCAAATCTGCAGCTAACTAACTTTATCAAAGATGATGATACTAAAGTATTCCCCCTGCACTTTCTGGCTGTATACCCAACCCCCCCAGCCTCAGTTTGTATTCTCGCTTTACAAACAGTAGTCGCTTTGAAAGACGGAACCTGTTTGACAAAGGCAGACAAGAAATTGTCCTCCGCCGGCTAAAGAGTTTTCAGACAACGCCGTTCCTCCATCTCTGTTAAACATTACGACCGTCACACTCGACTGGGTTTTGCTGGAGTCAATCTGAACATCTGTGTTGGGGCTGCGTTCACATGTCCAAGGAGGCAGTCAGAGCCAAATGCCTCAGCCCAGCTGTTTAAGTGAGGATCATCTAAATTTCAGTTTTCTCCTAGGTTTTTTTTTTTAAAACCGTTGGCTCGGGCATGTTGACATTGTTGATGAGCAGTTAACATTATAAAACAAACACCATCAATGTTATCTTAGGGACACACAACTGAATATTCTCATTTGCTGTCCATCAAGATGTCAAAACATTTCTTCAGAACATCACAAGACATTCCTGCAGAAGCACGTTCTTCTCTAAAGTTAGAGATGGGTGAATTTTTTTTTTTTTTTAGATATTACTGACACCATGGCACTCAGCTACACTTCATTGCACAGAACTGCATACACTAGATCTCAAACATGATTGCACCGCTAAACATCCAGCTTCTGTGAAAAAAATATGGCACTTTAAAACTGTTTTCCAGCTTTCATGCCATATATATTCTACGTTATACGTTTATGTATAAATCAACAAAAATGCAGCTAATATTTTGGGGAAACATAAGCCTTCTTCAGTAAATCACTGTCTAATCTTGACTTGGCACTGAAACTTGCAAAAGAAATATCCACAAATTTATGTCTACAGATAAATCTCCACAAATTTTCTAGTACTTTTTTTTTTTTTTTTTTTGCTCAGCTCTGGTTACTAGCTCTGGTTACTACTTTCCAAATCATTATGGAAGGATACTTTCAGTAATATCCATTATCATCATTACTGAAAAATATCCTACCGTTAGGATATGGCTTAATGCGCATTGTATCGTAGTCAGAACGCAGAAATTCTGACGTCTCAGTTAAAAACTTAGAAAGTGGGAGAAACTCAGACGACCCCATTTATGACTATTAAGGTCGTCTTCGTGTTTCAATATGACTTCTTCTCGCATCAACAATAGCAAGCTGTGGTGGAAAACTTTACAATACACATGGAAGAACATGTCTAAAATTAGCGTAACATTTACCACCTGCAGTTCTAAACTGAACAAATTTCAGGAGAATTGCTGGAAAGCAAAAAGAAAGTGGAAAAGATGCCATAGTACATCTTTTGGTTAAAAAGCCTAGTCTTGATCCAACTGTATTCCTAAGCCTATCTAAAGACTATCTTTCCTTTCAAAAGTTTTGGAAAAAGTTATTTACAAACAGTTCATGGAATTTTTAACAGCAAATAACATTCCTGAGGTTTTTCAGTCAGGATTTAAATTGCGTTACAGCACAAAATCTGCATTGCTTGGTTTTTAACGATATTCTTGTAGTCACAGACTCTGCAAATTGTGTGATCTTGGGCTTTATTGGATTTAACAGCTGGATTTGATACTGTGGACCACAAAATTTTAATTTGTCCCTTAGAGCACCTTACAGGCATTCAATGGACTGTTCTTGCCTGGTTCAGCTCCTATCTGACAGCATTTTGTGTCAGCCTGGGAAATTTCAAATCTTTCTGTTTCACTTTCTTGTGGAGTTCCGCAAGACTCAGTTCTTGGGTCTCTCTTTTTTTTCCATTTAATTTTTTTCTCTTCTTTTTTCTTGGGCTCCATCTTTAGAAAGCACAAATGTTCTTTTCATCTTTATGAGAACAAGATCATAGATCTTGGCCCTCTCACGCAGTATCTGAAAGGCAGTGTCACCAATCCTGGGGTAAAAATGGATGGTTATTTTAGTCTTGACAGGCAGATCCCCTCAGTGGTGAAGTCCAGTTTTACCAAATGAGATCACTGGCATGTAAAAGATATGTATTGATTACTGCAATCCCTTATCTCACAGACACTGCGGATACGATGCCCATAAAATGAATAGAGCTGTGCCAAAAGCAGGTACTGTTCCTTTTGCCTTGTTTAGTTTTCACATTCTTTACTTCCCCATTTAGTGTTGGTTGTTTCACCAGATCAAACAGGTTTATACAAGCAGGCAATCACAGTGAATTGTTGACAGCTGAACATCCACATTAATATTAAATGGAGGATGTAGTAAATGAAAGACTCAAGAAGTAAAAGCTACAAGAGTGTAATTTGCGTAACGGGACGTGGATTTTTTATCTTTCCTTTTTGGTGACATTTGGTCCGTACTTCTTACCATATGGTGGTGGTAAGGCTCCATTAAGTTGATTGCCAACCACCGTTAAATAAAAAGCAGAAGAGTCATCACAGTCCTAGCAGCGGTGTCAACCACACCTCACTAAATAGGAATTTCTGTTGACTTCTTGTTTAGAGTTGCTCTCAGCAGCTGATTGAATCCCTCTTAAGATGCTAAGAATAGCATGTTGTTCTAATAATTGCATGGTAGCTAGCATTAACTATTGAATGAACTAATACGTTTGTCTAATCAGGTCAATGACATGGAATTTGCATCAGTTGTTGGCAACAAAGTAATCCATATAATGAATCTAAACCAAAGTATTCGTCGAAGAAAGTCACGGCTAAAACGTTAGTTACACATGGAATAAGTATCTACTAAAAACAGTACCTTTTATTTTATTATTACTGTACCTTTTAACCTTTTATTATAAATAAAAGGTGATAAAATGTGTTCACCGTTTATTATAGATAAAAGGTTAAAATTCTCGTAAAACAAGACGGCAGCTTTGGCTGACATCACTCTGAACTATGGGAACCCAAGGAGTGGATTGGTGTAATAAAATCCTGATATTCCAAGCATTAAATCTTCAAAATCCAATCAATAAAATTGATTTTATTGATTGATTTATCAATAAAGGGATTTTCAAAGAGCCAAAGAAAGTAGAGAAACTAGTTGTCAGTATTTGAAGTTTCTTCCTGTTGCTATGGGTTAATCTATACTCGTGGTCTACAAAAATCCTTTCTGATTACCAAAGAACTGCAGAAGTGTTTGGTTCATGAAAGCAAAAACTACCTTAAAAAATCTTACTGTTGCCAAAAAAAAATCGAATAAAGATAATTAATAATAGCAATGTTTGCAGCTATATTTTAAAACTTCCAATGGAAATGGCCAATGGCCTCATTAGCAATATCTCAATCAACAAAAACACACATGTGTTCACTACTTATTTCACATACTTTTATGAGAAAGCAAGACTTTCTCACTGCAATATTACTATTTTCCAAAGCTTCGCAATGCACTGCACTACTCCCCATTCATCAGAATGTCATCTGCAGTGAATTAAATTTCCTTTTAACTAAAATCAGCGCTCAATTAATCCTGACCTTCCACCTCTCCATAATAAAGACTGACTTTTTGGGAATATTCAAAATTCACGGTCCTAAAATGTGACCGTGGATATGCGCGCACATAATTCTTAACATCCTGCTTCTTTGTGCTGTCATTGGCTGTCGTAATGGGAGTGATCTAGCGACAGATCTCGCCCTGTCACAACAACCAGGCACAAAAGCCTCGCAGCTGCTAACGAAGTTGGCACTGAGAATGCAATGGATATGGTTGTGTTTATGATTTGGAGGCAGGGCTGTGGAAACGGAGCTAAGTGATGAAAACAATAGTGAAATTTTTAACATCCAAAGCGCATTGACCAAAGTAATCCATTTATATTGCCAAATTAAGTCAATTCTTGAACCCAGAAAAAAAGAATACCATTAAAAAAAAAGAAAAAAACAACACATTTGCTCGGTCTTTCAAGGAGTAAGAGGGGAAAAAAAAATCTGAAGGCTTACCTTATGGAAAAAACAGAAAATCCAAGCGAGTTCAGCAATATTGCATGTCCAGACTTTGCCAGAGCAAAGACTGTGTTGCTTTATTAAAACAGGAAAGATAGGACGAAACCAGCTCTGCTCATTGAAAGTTGGTCTTTACCTTTCTTTCTGTGGGAGTGAAATACTACCTTTTTTGCCAGACGAATGTTTTCACCAGCAGCTGTTTTACGAGGAGGCTGACATATCGGAGCTCCTCAGCTGTCAGCAGACGTGAAGCATGTGAAAACAGGGACGTTTTTGTGACAAAGCATCTGGCTCCCATCTGAACTGACTTTGTAACTAAATAACTCAAACTGCCAAGGCTCTGTTAATGAGTTCATAAAGTTCAGTGCTTCTTCCAGCTCTCCTCCATGCACGTGTTCACTCACACAGACTGCAACATGACTGTTTTTTCAGTAGGAAAAAAAACAATAACAAGCATCCAGGTACAAGGCTTAATGTGTTGTGATCGATATTCTAAAATCAATAGTGTCCTTTTCAGAAAGACCTGCAGGATTCCCTACTGCTCCTTTCTGAGCTGATCAGCTTTCTGCTTGATTCAACCAAATCAAAATCTTAAAGAGTTGGAACTCCATTAGTCCAACAGAAACGCTTCTTAATCAGATCTTACCTGCTTCCCCATGGCTGTATGTGCTCTCTCTCTCTCTCTCTGGTGGAGAAGGGAAAAAGCAGAAAATTATTTTTAGACAGCTGGCTATTTCCCTGAGGAGGAAGACAGGCAGGAGACAGAAGACTGAAAGGTGTTCTTGCCTGCAAACACTCCTCTTTACTAGGGTGTGTATTCGCAAATACCTCCCTTAGACACACACGCACACACAGCCTGTCATCTGCTTTACAGGTTTATACAGGATCATGGAAGGCTCTGAAGGAGTATTTAACCCTTTGAAAAGCTGCCACTGAAAGGATCGAGTTTTTTTTTTTTTATTCCTGTAAATTACGAGAACTGGCAGAATATCGACTCCATCAAGAGTGGGGTAAAAGTAAATAGCTGCACTGATTTTGTCTTTGCAAAGACTCTAAGATGGAGTCTGGCATCAGATAATGCTGATTGAGGGCCTATTTTCAGTGTCACTGTTGCCTGTTTCGTGTAACCAAGCAGAGACGATAAAGATCAAGAGGAGAGAGGGAGAGGAAGGGCGGGGAACCGGGGTGTCTTACTGTCGAGCAAGAGAGAATTGGTTTTTCCTCCATCCTAATGAGAATTCATCCTTTGAGATGGATGACTCACTCTGAAAACAATTTCGTACTTGTAATAATGAGATCATATTTGAGGAATTGGGTGTGCATCCCTCGAGTAAAAGAGTGAAGCGTTTTAGCCAAAACTAAATTTATTTGTGTGGATTTTATCTGCTGAACTCAAGAAAACTCTTGCGTATGGACATTCATGGTACATAACTTGAAGTTTCAAGGAAAAAAAAAAAACTTTGGCAAGCTTAACTGAGTCCACTGGGGCAAACGTTTCAAAGCATGAACACTTCTGGCCAAAACAAAACAAGAACACTGATTGGAAAGCTCTGGAAACCGACAGTGCGTCGGCTTGTGTGAGATTAGATGCACAGGAAGTTTGGAGATAAGTAAATCCCTAAGTGTAAAGGAGGTTATTTTAGTTTAGATAGTTTAAGCAACTTTATTTCTTACTAATCAGCTTATGCCTAAGGGACAAAACCTATTGAGCTCTTCAGAAAAAAAAAAAAAAAAATCTAATTGCACAGGATAGATATCAGTCTGAGCAAGTACATGTCATCCTCTTTTTAACCTTGATTTAGGATGGCTTGGAAAGTAGAAACGGCTCACCTTTAAAGTAATTTTATTTTACACCCAAAAAATGTCTATCCACATTAAGATGTCATTTAAGATTTCTGACACTTATAGCATGGGAGAGATGTAAAAATGCCCTTGAAGGTGTTCAGGGGATTTTATAGCCTAAAATACAGATTTTTATTTTTAACTCTTCCTTTCTCTACAGTAAGCATAAGGGTCTGAAATTCAACCATCACTAAATTAATGTAATTTAAAATACTTCTCTCATTTTAAGTTTTTTTGCAGCAGATTAAATTTGCACGTTTTGAAGATAGACATTGATAGAATAATAATAGGTTTTCTAAAGCATTTAGGTGTATCCTTGGCTGAGAGAGGTTTTTGGATCTTACCACACCCGTGGCAAGAAAACAGATTTTATGTCTTTATTCCACTTTAAATGTGTGCATTGTGACAAATGGTGCAACATTTACTGTGTGCAAAACTAAAAGAGCAGATTAAGTTGCTTCTTATTGCCCCAGGATTCCAAATTTAACAACGGCTTGACATTTTGGAAATAAAGTTAAATGTTCTGTACAAGATCTACTGGATCCCCAGGTGGTTAAATAATTATTACCAGCAGTACTCAAAAAATAAGTCCAACTCCCTTGCTTTGCCTTCCCATGCGAGCAAATTTAATATTTCAGCTTGTCAAAAACAGTGGATCTTCATCAGTGTTGACAAAATGTTTGGACAGCACAGCATGAGATTGGGTAACCTTGATATTAATTGCTGCAGTTAATATCAAGTGATTGTGTCATTTGTCAATACATGTTAAAAAGAAAAAAGGTACGTGTAACGCAGATGATGGAATTTTGCTTATTTTAAGCTACTTATCTTTTGTATGCAATTGAAAAGCAAGGGAAATGCGCAGTAGAAATGGTTAACTTCTTTTTTGTATTCAGTATGAAAGGAAAGCTTCATTTTTCTTCCAAAGAAGAAGGTTAATTTGTTTTGCAATAAAAAAAAGCTTTTTATTTGCGAAGATAATATGTTCGTACTAGTTAGAATGCCATGAGAACATTTTTTTTTCCAAAGCTACAGATGTTTACCACCTAGGCCCTGTTTAAGGTTGACCAGAAAGAAAAAAAGTGTTGAATGAGACGAGAAGGGACTTTTCACACACCTGTGGAGGTGGGGTGATTACACCTTTATAGTTCCTTTGAGCAAAGTAGAGTTGGATGACTTCAGCAAATTTCCAGCAAACAGCAGCCAAACCCCAGATTAACTCACCACACGTGGATGCGGAGAGGCTTCAAACATTTACAGCAGATGTGCACCGTCAACCCGACTCTGCAAAAATTGAGTCTGGGAAAATATCAAAGCTTTTATCTATTGTTTCAAGGCAGAATCATGTCAAACTTGTGGCGATGGCAAGTGGAGTACGCACCTAATGATCCGAACAGCAATGCTTTATCTGTGGGATTGTGTTTCATACTGCTGGAGCTGATCAACCGTGTTTAGTTTATTTGCTTTCATCACCTCAACAAATATTCTCCAGAGTTACTCCAGAGGAAAGAGAACTCCACTTTCCCGGAACGAATGGAGAAAGAGAAAAAAAAAAATCTCAGATCAGATATCTGGTGCAAACTACTTCAAACCTCTGCTATGAAGGAAAAAAAAAATCACACGTCTTTCGATTGAATCAATAGTGAAATAAATCAGCTATGGCATTTTGCAATTTCATCAGAGTTTCACAATCTAGTTGATCCATCTTCAGTATTTCCCTCTGTGTGTAAAAAGCACTGTTCCTTCAGGGCAGCTCACAGCTGACAAATACAGCTTTTGAATTATAAAGTTGGTGTTACATTAAACATTGACAACACTTTAAAAAAAAAACATCATAGCAGGGGATTTTTGTCAGCTAAAGATCTGCTTTTCACTGAAAACACTTCTAACTAAATCAATAGATTTGACTCGAGGATTTGTGTCATTTTTCCAACCGTATCAAAGCAAAGTTAAAGTTGAAATTGTGCGTGATACTAGGATCTCTTCATCAGTGTCTTGGAGTTGGCAAATATAGGACTGAGTGAAGAGACTAGTAGTATGTTCAGCAAAAATATCACTCCCAACCCCTTCGCCTCCAAATCTCCTGAACAGCAATAGCACAAAGATGAGTGAAAACAAAACCCCTAAACTCACATAAAACTCAGAGATTCGCTCACAGCAGCTACTGGGTTATGTCTTAAATCTAAGCTGAGACAGTAGTTGGGTAACTTAACCAAACATTTGGATAGAAATTGTGAGCTTTCTAATTCCCCATAATCCTTCAAAGACCAAAATACAGTATTTATCCAATGACCCAATCAGCCTTTTCCACAGCAATATCAAGACATGCTCAAATGTAAAACAATGTTGTTTAATTCTGTTAATATTAGCATGTTATGTTAATGACTTGGGTGAATATTGGTGTATGAGAACCAACTTGTTAGGAAAAAATAAACCCCATCAGGCACAAGTTTGTGCCAACTAAGTTCAATGTTTACGCTGCAAAGCTGTTATTAAGCCAAAATAGACTTGCTCTAATTTGTACAGTGTTATATAGGATTAGGGTTTGTTACAAAGTTGAACTGTAGCAAACGGCAACTGTAGTATAACTAGTACTGAATTGGAACGATCTGTTTACGTAAAGTACCTTGCAATATTTTTTTATTTTTTTTTTATGAGTCAGTGCTAATTAAATAAACTAAATAGATTAAAAAAGGGGTTCTGTTTGTGGAGAATGTTCTTCTGTTGTCAAATAATTCACATTTTCTAATATGAAATAAATTACACATTTTTAACTTTTCACAATTGTGCTTCTTTGGCCATGTTGACATGATAGTTTATGTAAATGTATATTGTTTTGTGTTTTCTGTGTTCTTTTCTAGTTGGGCTTTTTGGATTAGAGCACAAAGAATCATTCATTTTGGCTAAAAATGATAGAATATGTTTTTGTCCATCACCAGTGACTGTTTGGTTACTCTGCCAGTGGGGGTCAGTATTGCTCCACCAATGAAAAAGACATCGAGGGAAAATCGGAGATCTCAGGGAAACATCAGGTTATCAGACATATAAAGAGACGACCGTTTCTAAGACGGATATGAGGGCTATGTAGGGACTCTTAAACTGAGCTATTTTGTGTTGCACATCTATAACTAAATGTTGCTGCAAAATTAACAAAATAACTTAAATTGCTAAATTAGTCTGGATATACCACAGTCAGAATTTGGAACTTTTAATTCTTCTGTAGAATGCTGGTTTGAAAGGTATCCTCCTCCTCACTGGACAGATCTCCATACATTTTTTGCTTTCCTAACCAAAGTATGAGCAGGCAACGATGCAATCACTTCTTTTTGTCTTGCATCATTGTGTAATCCACAGATGTCCAAGTTAAGCATTCCAAACGTATCATTTTTCTTCTGTGGAAAGTTTTATTTGCCTTGTTCAGAAAAATGTTTTATTTCATGCTTTTTCACATATTTCATCATTTTAAAAAAAGTGAACATAACCATCGTGAGATACAAGTCTGAACACAGCTGAAATGAAAAAGGTGAAAATATGATAATATATGATCTTTAAACATTAAACGTAAAGATGTGCGATCTGAAATTGCACTACTGACCTTTTTGTCGTTTTCCCCAAAACAAGAAGAGCATTTCAAATAACGTTGGTTACTCTCATCTGTTTTGACATATTAATACACTGCGACCATATGGCCGTGTGGCATATATTGTCACATAACATACGCTGTGAAATACCACATCTCCGAGCATATGCTAAATGTTTGCTAAATGGCATGCTGACAGTCTGAACCGAGATGAAGACAGAACCAGAATGTTCACGGATGTCCTATAAAACAAGTGTGATAACAACGAGCTCAGGGAGGAAAACATCTGGCTGCTCCAAGTTCTTGGTGTTGCATGGGAGTCATTTCTCAGCCACATAGTTTGCTGCTTGTTGCGCAAGACTGAGGAACGAACAAAGCTGTCTGTTGAAAGCTGCCTGGTGGTGTCCTCAAGTGTCCCGCTGATGTAATTTAAACAGCCAATCAGTCACTGCCAAGCCTTGCCAAGGAAAAGGCAAAAAAAAAAGAGAGACTGACCAAACTTGACCTACTGTCCCACCCTTCTAATTATATATGCATGTATGATCACAATGAAAAACAAAAAAGAGTGTTTTGCCTCTAATGTGTGCTCTTACGTATTTCAAACACACATAAACACATATTTACTTTCTAAACCTGCATACTCTATACATTTAAGGACATATAAACAAATAATTTAAATGTTTGGGTGTTTTTTTTTTGTTTTTTTTTTTCTTTTTTTATTGGTCCAGTGTAGTCTCTTCTTCCGAAAGAGGCGCTTTAATCACATTTATGCCAGTGGGAGCAAGAGGCAGAACAGATGGTATGAATGAAATGAGATTTTACAGACTTTATGAACACGGCTCTTCTAGCGCTGCACCACGACTGTTGAAAACAGAAAAGAAAAAAACAATAATTCTAACAACACGTTCAACGGATCATTTAAAACAAAAGCAGTACAATTGATTTCAAAGCAACTGACTGTGAATGAAAGATTAACAAAATAATGTCAAAGTGTGACTGCTAGCACTCTCCTTTAAATCTCCTAGAAAACCTTAGAATGAAAAGTTTCTGTAAGTATTGTTTTGTTAATAAAGTTATTTGGTAAATGATATTGAGACACCTAAATCATTTCTATTCCTTAGAAGTTGACTTTAAATAAAATATAAACATCACCACCCAATATTTATGAGTTTCAATATTCAATATTTGGAACTTGGATCACTTTTGGATTTACCAATTAGTTTTTGTAACTATTTTCAATCTCAAAGTTAAAAGAATAATCCTAAAAATGGGCTTATTGCTGTTCAAATATTCTACATGCTGGTTTATATTGCTGATTTTTATTTCTTTAGGAGTGGAAGATACATAAATTAGTTTTTATTACAATGTTATTCTCTCATCAAAAACATACCTGCAGTGCTGTTTTGATTATTTCATTTCTCGTGTTTGAGAACTCCTTGAATCTCCAGTGACCCCTCCTGACCCCACTATGGGCAAGGGTCTAAGAAAATGTATGGATCATATGATATATGAAGGCTCTCACTGTGCGAACTCCATGAAAGCTGACCAAGACCATTCTGAATATGTCTCCATACCAAATGAAATGCTATTTATTTTACTCCGCTGATTAGGATAGCTATTAATGGTTTTATTCTGATTATGAAATTACGCATGAAAAGGCTAATTTATGGTATCCTTCACCTCTGAATTCAGAGCCATCATTTGCAGGGAGTAGCTACTTCTGATCTGCTGGGTACTTAACACATCAGGGAGAAAATCCTTCAAGTTAGTAAGCACTCCAGAACTATGGAATGTATTTGAACAGCAGTCAGTATGCTGCAGCATATTAAGTAGTGAAGAGACGATCCCTGAAATGACAGCGAAAAGACTAAGGCTTTGTAGCATTTGATTTGAAAGATATTGTGCATGCCTAACACCTTAATGAGCTCCACTGTGCTCCATTTTTCATGTGCAGAGATTTTCTTTTTTTTTTTTTTTGCATAAATCTTGCCCTTGAAACCACAGGGCCAAGGCTCTTTTGTTGCTGAACACACTCAGTCTCATTTTGCTTGTGACCTTCCTCTGTCCTCCCCGCAGCTGCTCCTGATGCTAAGGAGTCGGCTCAAAACGGATGGACGTCCTGCTGGGAACAGCAGCAGCCCTCTGCCACAGGCTCAATTTGCATCCAGCGGCAAAGATGAAAAGATAAGACATGATATAAAATATTATACCTCAATCTCGTGCTTTCAGGAAGCAGGTCACACACAAAAAAAATATGATCTCCATTCTGTTTATTTCCTCCCCCCGACCTGTTAGTGTTTAGAGGAGAAAAACGGCTCTAAGAGAGAAACACGGCACATCTGTGAGGTTTGGTAGTAAAGCGTCCGACACATCCAAACATCCTGTTCTGTCTCTTCAGGCTTGTTTAAATCAAACCCGGCGGTGGTCAGGTCATTCCAAATTCACTTACACAGCTGTGAAGGTTAAACCTGTTGAAAAGATTGAAGAATCTTTTCAGCCTTTCAAATAGTCTAAGTCTTCAAAAAGCCTTATATTCCTGATACTTCCAGCATTAGCGAGCTGTAGTAGGAGTTTCTCACCATCCAGGTTTGTGTTAAATATTGCAACTTATTACCACAGATCATCTGAAATGTCTTACTTGCATAAAGTTCCAAGGACATGCCAGAGCCTAATTGATAGCCTGTAAAATCTAATCTTTAAACGCTTAATTATGTTTGACTGTTTGATATGATTGAGTGTGAAGAAAAATTAACAAACTCTATTCAATATTCAATAAACTGTTGAAGCTCACTGAACAGAGCCACAGTGTTTGCTTACTAATTACAGATTAAATGAAAACCCGTTTGTGGTCTTATGCTGCCCCCCTATGGCCACTTTTGGTAGTTTTCATTGCAATGTTGTACATGTCAGGAAACGATACAAGAACCCCTCATTAAAACGCACTTAATTATAATAAGGAACTGGTTTTTTCCCCTATTCTGATTCATATACTATCAAGAAAAAACTTTAATAAAACTTTAAATAGAACCTCTAGAATAGAGTCTCTAGAAACAAAAAAAACCAGAATGCATAAAATCTGAAGAACAAACAAAACAATCACTGACATCTATCAGTCCAGAATCATGTGGCAATCCCACAAACTACATTGAAATCCAAATTAATAATAATAAAACAATTAACATAGTTGAACTTTTCCAGGTGTAGCCGACCAACTCAACTGAGATGTTGTGGCATGACTTGCCACAATTCCTCCTCAGCAAGATAAAAGACATTTGGTTGAATTTTTTTCTTGCTATAACCCATTATTTTATGCCTAACAAAGTCCAACCCTACCAAAGCTGTCCTTGGAGAAAAGGTTTGCTTTCCAAGGTTTATGAAAGATAAGAGTATTTCTTACTGATCTGCAAGATGCCAAAAAGAAGGCAGCTGTGATGGCAAAATAAAGAGGAAGGTACGCAGCCACTAAAGCCACTAAGCTGATATAATTTTGTCTAAATGTCAGTTAACTCAAGAAAATGCACACTTGTTATCAGTACCTGACATATTTAGTGAAGAGAGTGTATCCATGTGCACACCACTCAATCAATAGACGTGATGCTTTGATAAAGCTGGTTGGTGTTTTCCTAAGTAAAGCCATGGTGACCATCCCTGAGCCGAGATTCGAGAGATTTATCGACTATGAGTGACACTGTGTGAACACGGAGTGACACCTACCTGTCTGCCCGTCTAAACAAAGGTCACATCGCTGTGTGGTGTTGGTTGCCTGACAAATGCAAACCTGTCACTGTCTCCAGGGGCAGGATAAAAGGATTCAACAAAGAAGAGAAGAAAAAAAAAATCAAGCTTGGACTAGATTTAAAAAAAGAAAAGAGTACATACTGAATTACTTCAATGACAGTGACAAACGTGTGTAGTTCAGAGACAAAACACAATTTAAAGTTGATTTTGTGGGTGTGTGAATGGTATTTGGTTCAATATTTCATCTATATAAACAAAGGAACAGATGAAGGGTAAGAAATGTTTTTCTGACAAAACAAAATGCACTTATTTTGTCATTTGAAATGATAACCGCTTTTCATGAAATACTTAATCTAAACGGTAACACTTTATTTGAAGGTGGGTGAATAAGACTGACATGACACTTTTATAAACATGACATAACACCTGTCATGAACATGAATAAGCCTTCATGAATATTTATAACTGTTGTCATAAAACATCATTCAGTAAATTATGACACTTTTAATACAAAGTTGACATTATTCAAAATGTCTTTGTTATGACAACTTGACATTAACCAAGAAATAATCACTGAAATAAATTTGTTATAAAAGTATTACTGATTGCACTTTAAAAATGTGGTAACTTTATGTTATTAAAGGTAAAGTTTAAACAGTAATGATTTCTTGGCTAATGTCAAGTTGTCATAACAAAGACATTTTGAATAATGTCAACTTTGCATTAAAAGTGTCATAATTTACCGAATGACGCTTTATGACAAGTCATAAATATTCATGAAGGCTTATTCATGTTCATGACATGTGTTATGTCATGTTTATGAAAGTGTCATGACAGTCTGATTCACCCCCATTCAAATATAAACTAATGATGTAAAAAATATATCTGGCGTATGTAATAGAATTTGTGATTTTAGGTAAAACACGGTGAGAAGTGGGGAGTGTGAGGCATGAAACGAGTTGAAATGTAACAGGGAAGCGAAATGACACGTTTACAAGATGACACTCCAGCTTTAATTTCCTGGAACACAAAAACATACACAGATTGCACCATTTCCACTATTGTGACTGTAGCAAAAATTGCATCCAAAGCTCATTGTGGTATTATTGCATTCAGCATAATAAGACATTGAAGTGCACATTGCTGTGAAAACTTGTTTTCCTCTTCACAGATTTCTTCCCTTTTTGCTTGTTTTCACACTTAAATGTTTTTAACATCTGGCAGAGATAAAAGAAGAAGAAAACATTCAATTTTCAGTATGGAGATTTCATTTATTAAAAGAGAACTATGCAAACAACCTGGCTCTATCTGAAAAAAAAAAAAAAAAACATTGTCCAAAACTAATAATTGGCTATTCCAACCTTGGTGGCAGCAACTACCATTAGGTGATCTGGAAGTCTTTCCATTCTTTGTAGAACGTTTTTTTTTTTTTTTTTAATTCGTAAAGTATCTCAATCAGATCGCACTTTGACTAAGCCCTTCAAAACATTAATTCTTTTTTTTTTTTTTTTTTAAATCTGGGCAGATTTGCTGGTGGGCTGTGGATAACTGCACTTGGATTTGTGGTGTGGATCCACCATTTTATGCAAGTCTTCTCAGCCTGAAGTGGCAAAGTAATCCCAGACTTTCATATTACCACCTTTATGCTTATATTAATGTTTGTATTTTTTTTTTTAATTAAATGCTGTTAGTTTTACATTAGATTTAATGGAAGACAACTTTTCTCACATTATTTTGGGAGTTATACTCCAAAAAAAGTCTTAGAAATTGGGTTTTTTGGGGTGGTGGGCTTTTGTGTTATTGTAGGTCAGAAGTGGCTTTTAACTTGAAAATGTCATTTGGGTGGAATTTTTGCCAAGTCTCGTTCTTATTGTTAAATAATAAACAATGAGCTTAACTAAAGCAGGGGAGTTGTGCAATGCAGCATTGTCTGGACATCGGGCTGATGCAATGCCTTGGACATTCTTGGTTCTTTTGTGGCCTCTTGATTAGCTCTTGATGTGCTTTTAGAGTAATTGGCTGGACGGTCTTTGGAAGTTTCACCAACTTTCCATGGGACTGAACTACAAAATGTGGTCAGAGGACCAACTACTTTCTCTTTTTACCCAAAGGACCAATGATTAAAATAATAGTTTGTTTGGACAGCTATTTCTTTTCTCACAGAAAATAAAATAATTTGAAAACTGCTTTTTATATTCACTCAGGCCATCTTTGTCTGATATAAAATTGGTTAACAATATAAGGGGATTAAATGTGACCCCCCCCCAAAAAAAAGAAAAACAAAATAATTCTTAGAAGGGACACATAGTTTTTCACAGCATTGTATTTATGGCATTAAAGTGTACAGATTTTTCATGGTTGGGTAACAAAAAATTTATTTGTATTAAATAATTCTACAAAACATAACACAATAAAATAATAATAATAATATTAATAGAAAAAAAAAAACAATGTAAAAAAGCATTCTTCAAGCAAACAGTCCAAAAGTTCTAAAAATTGAAAATACAACAAAGTTAGGCTGATTTTTTTATTTTATTTTTAAAAATAAAGTATAAATAAACATTCATAACATAGTCTAATGTTGCTGAAATGAGAATTACACCAAACTTTCTGGGAAGGTTTCTGGATTTTTACTTGACATCATCTGCCAGACGTGCCACTTTTCTGTCTGTAGGTTTGAGCAATCAGAGCCCGTTTTCCTCTCTGTTGGACCTGCAGTCTGAAGGGCGGGCGGGTTCTGCTGGGGGAGCAGCGACGTCTGGGCGTCGGGCTGATGGTTGAAAACAGAGACTGGGCAAGGAGCAACTGAAGTTTCCCAAACAGATCCAGCACACAGACAAGGAGACGAAACCTCTGTTCTGTCCATAAATAATGGACATGTAGGGCGTCCTGTCCTTTGTACTGAGCTGTCTGGGGTAACAGCCCCTGATTGGCTGCTCAGTGACTGATGTAACAATGATTCTGGCTGCCTCTGCTCTCTGTGGCCAGGAGAACCACTGCTGCTGCAAGTCACTGGGAGGTGTGGCCTGTTCTCCAAAACGCCCAATGGTGTTTGTGTCGCTCTGACGGGCAGCTTGTTGTTGCCTTGGTGACTGCTCAGTCCCTCCGACGATCCATACGAGTCACATTCTGAGGCATCTCCAAGGGAGCCTGTTGGGAAACGTTTAACATTTTGCATTTATTCCACATCCCAAGGCCGTCTGGAGCAAGCATTAAAGAAATGATAAAACCAAGATAATTTTGTTACCAGTAATGTGATGGCTAATAAAATCCTTCCCAAAAAGCTCATGCCAGGTGTCCCAGAAACAATCAGCCGAGGCATCTGAGAGAAGCAGGAAAATAAAGATTATACTGTCTGCTTTAATGCATGGTTATATGAGCAGGAAATATGACAGAACTAAAGTCATGATTGTTTTAGGCTGGCTTCTTGCATGCTTTTGGCGCACGTGCATCGTTCCAGTTCTGTGATAAATTATTTTTAGCTCCAGTAACAGCTGGAAAGTTTGTAATGTTTATATTATAGCAAAGGGGGGGCAGGGGGATAATCCCACTGGATTGAACCTGGAGAATCTCTAAAGAAGCTATATATACATACCCCTTGAACTTTTTCACTTTTTGTAAAGTCACATTCTGTCTGTTTTTTGGGGATTTTATGTAACAGAGCAACAAATAGCATTACATAGATGTCAAAGGAAAATGATACACGGTTATCAAAATAATTGACAAATAAAAATCTTAAAAGTATTGCATGTATGTATTCCAACACACACCATGCAGAATCAAAATTTAATTGATCTCCTGGAGTTACAACTGAGAATCTTCTTTGTTTAATGTCTCAGCTTTGCACATGCACAGACCATTAAACTCATCAACTTTTACCAGTTTTCTTGTCCCTAATGAAGAAAAAAGTAGGTTTACAATTGCCTCATTTGTCTAAATGATTGACTGAACAACATTCAATGAGAATTTTAAAGCTATCAATATTGTTTTTTTTTTTACCTAACCCTGCTTCAAACTTCTCCACAACTTTATCTCTCCACTTTGCATTGGTCTACCACTTAACACCCCCCCCCCCCAAAAAAAATACATTATTATTGGGATCTACTGTGACAAATTTACAAAAAGAGTTTATGTGAAGTGATGCCTCGCTGTCCTCAGTCAGTAAATGAACCCACTTGACAGCTATTTCTCCTCTTGTCTTAATTTTTCTTGGACATTCAAAGTTTTCCTAAATTTCAGAGAATCATAAATTATCCCAAGCTTTTAAAATTAGTTTTCTTTATGTTTCTGAATGTAATCTTATTCATCCCACAGGTTTCTGTTCTCCTGGTTGTCAGAAAGACAATTCAATGGGTCAGTTCCAAACATCTCTGTTGCATTGTCTCTTGGGTGTCAGGGTGTGGGTGAGTCAAACTACTTCTAAAGTACAACCATGTCATAAAATACATTTTGTTCACCTTTGTCAGCGGAGAGGGTTGGTGAAGCGCTTCCTGATCCATCTTTGGAACGGTCACTTAGTTTGTACTGCCTAGGGCGTATGGGATCTCTGTCTGAGTTCAAACTGCTGTGCTCTGTGTCCTTAAGTAGCAGTCGATCTGACAGCACAGGAGAGTTATTGTCATAAGGAGACACCTCTCCGCTGGACGCTTTGAGGGAGTCACTAGACATGCAACTCTCTGTCAGAGAAAATGAATCTTCTGGTCTCAGAATGCCTGACTCCCTGCAAGGAAAACAGAAGAAAAAAATAAATAAATCACGGGATCTTAATAACGTACAAAAACGATCAGTGGTCTAGCAGACAAATCACGTAAAGAGGGGAACTACTGGAAACGTACGAGCACTGAGAGGCCCTTCTTCGCAGCAGGTATTCGACAACATCAGAATCCGTTTCAAGCAAGCTAATCAGCACCTCATTCTGAAGATCTGCAGGAACCTGGGTAAAGCAAAAGTCCAGTTTGTTTCACCGTCTTATAAATAATCGATATCAAATACATATTTTGCAGCAGTAAATAAAGTCGTATTATGAATAGCAAAGATTTATTTCATAGTACACATTTTTGTCTTTTAATTTTTATATAGCAGTACAGGTTGTTTTATTATATAAAAGAGAGAGTTCTGTGAGTTCTTTTCAAAGAGCATGACTTAATTCCTGTAAAAAGCAAAAACGTAAGAGGATGAAGCAGATACTGGAATGCTTCCAGTAGGCTTCTCGTTTCTCGAAATTGAGCGTAGATAAAAGCTCATTTTACAAGGTTCTGGACTAAAAACAAACTTACTTTAGTGATGTAGCTTTGTTTTGCAAGCATCTATAAAACCTTCTCTTGGTTTATTAAGTCGATGTTTACATTTCCTTTACGTGGCTTCACTCTGTTAAGCCCAACAATGGCTCATAAAACAAGACATATTTGTGACTCGGTTTGTCTTGAACTCCACCTTATCTTTGGCTGCTTTAAATGCCCCTGTGCTCCACTTACCATAAACAGCATATCATAAGCATCGATCATCCTTTGGACAACACTGATGATGGCTGAACTCTCCTCTGCATGGGCAAAACTCTGGACAGAAAACTCTTTGTCTGAGCTCTTTTGCTTGTGTAACAAGTTGGGACCAAGGATTGTGGCTAAATTGCGTGAAGTCATCTTGTTTCCTGGGATCTAAACGAAAAAGGATGATAGAACTTATTTATTTATTTTTTTTTTTTACAAATAAATCTACTAAAAAATGAAATAAAAAACTTATTAGGTCAATTATTCTGTTCAAAGTCTATTTCTGTGGACATTACAGTCATTTAGTTTCATTGTTGGTCTCAGTAATACTTTTGTCTCTTCAGCTTGTCCTGTCATCTTATTCACACAGTAGTCTCGTCTTTTTGAACCCTGTTTGCAAAAAAGCTTAAATCAGCCGTATTGCAATGTTCAAAGAGCTTGAAATAAGAAGCAGCTGAAAGTCCGTAAATTACTGTGCCCTTTTTTGGGAAAGACTGGAAATGTGAACACCTGGCTCCCTTCAAACAAGATAAAAAATGTTGTACACAGTCCCCAGGATCTTCAGCCATAATTTCACGGCGAAGGCAATTATGACAATTTGCAAAATTTCTCTGCACATATTGGAGGTTTCTGCAGCTCCACTGTTACTTTCCATCTTATTGTGAAGAACGTAGCACCATCTGTGTTTCCATCAACTGTTCACCAGTATCTAAGGATGCAAGTGATGAGGCTTTCAGTATGGATGGCCCATTTCTTTATCCACATATTGTGACTTCAATCAGAATGAGTCATGCATAAAAAAATTCCAACATGTCTCTTTTTCTGATCATCAGGCTGACGGTCTGAAACTTGAAGTTCTTTTCAGAGTTCTGCTTTTCCCTTCTTCACATAGTCCTCTGTTCTTTTAGTGGCTAAAGGCAATGTCAAGTCTTCACTTCAACAGCAGGAAAATACATTTCACATTTAAGACGCAGCTTGAAGAACCCACAACTCCCCTAAATCTGTCAGTAATTTCCCTCTACGTGCAATTCGGAGGAGTGTGCGCTTCTTCATGGAGAGTTCAGTGCATACCAATCTCTTATCAGCAAGGGGTGTAAGCATGTTTTTTTTTATTTTTGAAATATTTTCATCTGCTTGCTGAAGTCGTAGATAACACTCCTAGCAAAAGCCTTACAATAGATAAGTGTGCTTAGAGGGCTGCCAGTGGCATGATATCCTGGGTTTCACAGTCCTGCTTGAATTCGTCTGACAGGGGTATGCAAACCATGAATTATGGACAAGCCGCCCCTGTTGCTATCAGGCAGGCTGTTGCTCAATGCAGCACCAAGTATGCAAAAATGCTGTCACAACAATCTCACCAGGATGGTTTTGTGCTTGTTCAAACAGGCAGAGAAGGCTTTGACTCATCAAGAATAGCATGGAGTACGCTGCTGTCTTGATGACCCCCCAGCAGACCTCTCCAAATAGAACCTGAAACCATCCATGTTCTGGCAGCTTCTTTGTTGAAGTTTTCATTATCTGTCGTAAAAGTGAGCCACAAGCTGGCCAACATTAATAATGGATATATTTATTTTAAAAATACATTCCCCCAAAATTTACTAGAATAATGTAATTTCATATCAATGAGGAAAAACAAAAAAGCAAAAAAGTAAGGGTGTGGAATATAATGAGAGAAATAAATTCTTTGAGCCATTAGCTCAGCGAGTTTAGTCCGACACAAATTAAAATGTAGCCCTGTATTATTCTCAGTCCAACACATTACCCATCTCAAGGTAATTACTTAAAAATTATACAAAATCTAATCAGTGCACAGAGGCAAAATGAAAATAAATAGATGCTAAGTGTTCCTAATATGCCTCCTCCTAATCTCACACATGCTCACAGGTACTGGGCTTTATAACAGGAGAAAAAACAAATTAGGCCATAATAGAGGGATGTTCACAGAAGCCTGGTGTCTGTGTGCTCATGGTGCTTCATGGAGAGAGTGTTCATGAATCATTTGATAAAGATAATTATAATCGATTAACATGCATAACGGCGCTGCTGTTTTGGCACAGTAATCTCTTCAAATTAGAGGCTGCAGATGCAAGGCACATCTGTCCAACTGCCCTCTGCTGGCTGCTGGCATTCATCGCATTAAATCTGTGGAACAGTCTGTTTACGAGGACGCAAATTACCCTCTGATGGCTAATCATGCTGGGGAGGGGGCCGGGAGGGGGGTCCTATGCATTTGGCTTTTGCTTTTGTGTCTAAGCAATAAAACTAATTTGTAATTAACATGAAAGTGATGATTAATGTAAAAACAATCTGGGAAATTATATGTAAACTTCCCATGAGTTATAAAAAGCAAATTCTGCTATCAACTCATCCAAAAAAGGAGATTTTTTTTTTTTTACCTTTCGTCTTTCTGTGTCCAGGCTGTCTTCAGCATGTGAGGACACAGTGGACAATAAGCTGAGGATGCGCTGCAGCGTGTCGCTATTAGAGGGAGGAAGCAGAAATATGAGGAGCTGGATGGCACTCTGTTGTTTGGAATAATCCAGCACTGCAGAAACACAAGTGCATCAACTTTAGTCAGTTAAAAACATAATCAAAAAGTTCAGGCAAACATTTACATCAAAATGGTGTATAAAGCCGGTGAAAAACTTGCCGACACCAACCATTGGCATGGATGTTATATAGATTGTGGCCCGTAGACACATTTCATTCACAGTTCTTCTTCCAAGAAGAAATGACCAAACAACTTTGATGATTTTTAAAAATAAATAGTCAGTGGGCGACTGAATCAATTGTGGATTTTAAATTCACAATGGTTAAAAATTAAACAGCACAAATACATACATAACGTGTACATGTTTATATAGATATTAACAAGTAATTGACTTGATATTTAAGAAATGTTATCATTAAAAATGTTAAAGTTTCTTTATTTTTGCTGGTTTTCTGGCACAGATACAACTTTTAAAAGAAGTTTAAGAATAGCTGACAAAGTTTCGACAGGGTTGACAGTGGGTACAGTTTCCAAGGATTCAAATCATTGCCTTATGAACTGTTGTTAGAAAAGTTTTATTTAAGTAATTCCTTGACTATATAGATCTGGCAGTAAATGTATTTTACTCTGTCATTTTACAATGATGTTTGCAATAAACTAATTCGAACTGAACTTCTACTTCGAAAAAACAAACAACATTTATATTGCTTCTGTAAGTATCCCACATTTACACAGCATCCATGCCCATGGCGAGTAAATGCAAACGTTTCATCGAGGCTGCATGTGTCTGTGTGCTCCTCACGCATAGTGTGGATGAAAGCTGTGTACAGTTCTCTTGTCAGCAGCGGGTCAGGCAGGTCTCTGAGGAACTTCTTCAACAAAGCAGCGACGTCGTGGACGCAGTGCTCATCGCTAAGGTGCACTTCCCAGCCTTGATCAAACTCCTCACGGAGCTAGATGAAACATCATCACAATCAGTGCTGCAAAGAATTTTTTTATTTTTTTTAAAAAAACATAGAGGAAGTTGATCAAAGTGCAGAAGGTTACCTGTCGTACTCTCTTTTTGGAACTCCCGACGCGGAAAATTCCTACTGTCTGCAAGCCTGAACAAAGACACGAATGCTTCACAAGTGGCAACAACCACATACACGCTCATGAAATGATTGATGCTTCTGAAGTTTGTACCATTTTTTTCCAAGTGTTGGCAGCAGAGATCAACTATCCTCGGCACCTGTCTGTAAATAGGGTTCAGGCTGAGCTTTTTGTCACGGGGTTTCTTCCTGTTCCCGGCTGCCTCATCTGGCACAGACAGCTGAAGGGCCTCCAACAGCCGAGCCTGGTTATCATCGAGGTCAGTGATGCAATCCACAGACACTCCTCCCTGTCAGTCATAAGAGTGACAACCATGTAGTCAATGGAACACAAACCAGCTCAGCGTTGCTGCAGGAAAACGTGTGCGCTGACTTCGTTTAAAGGCCGCAACATCTGCATGCAGAGCGGAGATCTGAAAAGGTCACAAATTCCCACCGAAATCTGCAGAGCGGCTGTAATCAGACAGATCCCCTGTTGTTCTACATGAGTGAATCAGGTTTATTGACAGAAAGGCTTACCCTCCTGGATGTCCATGAGGCTATGTCTGGCGTGCTGGGGAGTGGAGAATCGTTATGGCTCTCTGGGGTGGAGCTCAGAGAGGAGTTGCTGCTGGAGAGCTCCTTGTTAGGCCGTTTGAAGCCAGAGGACAGGTGAAGGAAGGATAGCATCAGTTCGGTAGTGTTACTCTGCTCCTCCCGCTGGTGTTCGTGCCGGAGCTTGTGCACGCGGTCGTTGGTTATGACGTGCGACAGCGGTATGCCAAACGCCTGCGGCAAAGTCTCTGTGTGAGTAGGGGGAGAGAGCAAGACGCAGTGATTAAAGCTGAAGTTGGCACACATAGTTTCACATAGTTTCAGTCATGTCTAGTTCACAATGTCTCATAAAAGCATTCGTATCTCTTCAACTTGTTCATATTTTTAATGTTGCAACTGTGAATTTAAAAGCACTTTATGACAACCGCGTGGGATAGACCAACACAGAATAAGGTAGAAGTGGGGAAAAGAAAGATGGATTTCTAAATTTTTACATTTTCTCTCAGTTAAGAACTACATTTTGCTGCACTTAGAGGTTCTAGTACTTTTGGGTATGGGTCAACCAGCTTTGCACAGACTGAAAGGGAAAGGTGTGTGAAAGATTTTCGAGTTTTCCCAGTGATGTTTTAGTAGGGATTGTGATCTGGACTTTGATTGGTCCATTCTATTATGGTTCCAGTCCAGCTGCATGTTTAATGTTGTTCTCCTTTGCAGCCTTTAATCGGTTTCATTCCATAATAGGCCTATGTTTATCTCCATCTGCCGTTCCAGTGACCTTTTAATGCGCTTCCCTCTAACCCTAGAGAGAAAGAATCCACACATAATGATGCTGCCATCACCAAATTTCTGCTTGGGAATAGTGTGTTAAGGACTAGATTCAGCCTTAGTTTTCAACATTTTCTTCAATTTTGCATTTTTGTTGGTATAGGTTAAAGGTGGGTGAATAAAAATGCAAGACATATATATTGGAATCCATATAAAAATGTACGTTTCCTTTACTACTATGCCCTACTTTATGTGGGTCTATCGCAATAAAATACACTGTGATTGTAACGTGACAAAATGTGTAGAGATTTAAGAGTTGCGTACATTTTTTAAAGCACTCTATCCTTTGTATAATTTTCAGGGAAACATATTTAAATTTGAGCAGAATCTTAAATAAATTCTACTAAAAATAAAGAGGAACTGGCAACAGCAGAGCACGCACTTAATATTCAGTGAGTGCATACTTTCCCAAGTGCCTTTGTAAACAAAAGACTGAGGAGAAAAAGAGGAAAGAGGGGGCTGGGAATGCCGGAGGATAAGCTGCAACGAATGAGCCTCCACTTAAGATTGTTTTAGTTATTTCCCTTGACTGCCTCTTTCTGACGGAGAACATCACTTTCCTGCCACATTGTTGCGGCGGGCGGGGCAGCGCGCTGGTTGAAGATCACAGCTTCCTCTGTACTGGAAGATTCTGATCACTCACAGCTCCGAGCGAATAAACAGCTGAGAGTGTGTTTGGTGGAGTGAGTGTACACAGCTTCAGCCAAAAAGGATAAGAGCTGCTTTTAAAATGTCAGAGCCTGACAAGGCCCAAGAAACTAATAAGAAGCTCCCACGGATCTAAAATACAACTGTGTTTATCTCCGCAGGCTTGAAAATGACTTCGGTTTGGGATTTACAGCTATACCATTCTGCTGTAATGCTTGTGTGAAATCTTCTCACAGGATAAATTTGAGAAGCACCACTATTCGTCATGAGCGGCATTACCTTTGTCTCTGCTCTTTTCCTTAGATAACGAATCCAACTTCTTCCTAAGAGACTTCTTGTGCTTGTGGCCATCTGTAAAAGTAAATACAAAAATCCGGTTTATTTAGCTCCTGTTCAGGCTTGTTTCACTACTGATCCCCAATGTCATTTTTGCACTATACTAGGGTGAATAAAATCACTATTTTAATGCAAGTGATTCAATAAGATTTTTTTTTTTTAATAGGCAGTGTTGAAGCTGATTCGATGCAAACTAGAAAACTTAATTGCCTCTCACCAGGTGAAGGAGAGAAAGAATATATTGAATAAAAAGAAACATATTGAATCTCAGACATCAGAGCGGTGACGAGGACAGCTTGGAAGCAGCATTAGGTATATTTTTAAAGTTTATGTGGCATAAATTCAAACTGTGTGGCAACATGAAATTAGACCAGTTTGATTGATTTGTGTTCATACCTGAACAGTAGATCTATACATGGCAAACTAACTGACATAAACACATACTCCTCATATCTATTTGCATTCCAGATATATCAGCAAATAATAAAGTAATCCTTTATTGCAATAGCATAGTCAATGGAAAATATGATTCCAGTTCTACAAAAAAATATTTGCCTTTCTTCTGCAGCTACTGCAGTAAAAGATACATTTATGTCCAGCTTTTCCCACAGATATTTACCAGGATTTCCAATAGCTGGATATGTGCATGTTCATATATGTCAACAAACAAAAAGAGGTTTGCAGAAGTGAATATTTGTGTGAAGTGTGTGAGGAAGATAAGTACATTTTGGAATGGTGATATGGCAGCCGAGGTCGTGACACCGAATCAGTCGCCTGAAGGCAACGTCCTGAAGGCGGACCCTCTCCAGTTCTGAGAGGCTCTGCAGTGGGACTGGCTTTAGGGAAATGCTGGGTCCCAAAGATGTATTCCAGGTGATGTCACCCTGAAGAGAAATGCAGATATCATTCATTCAATAAAGCAGACAAAGTTTTGTTGTTGAATCAAACATAATTCTTATGTTTTTGCTTGCCTGTCACACTTGAAGCTGCAAAATGTAAAGTTTATAAAAAAATAAAATAAAATTACATATTTGTGAAACTGTCACTATGTTGTGACAGCAAGGTTTCCCCCAGAAAACTTGCTAAACCCGGTGGTTGGGCGCTAGGGCAATCGTTCATCCATCGGCCCGTCATGTTTTTGAGTTAAAAAATGTTTAAGGTTGACAGATAATTTGAAAATATCACTTGATAATTATGTGTTATAAAAGATTGTAAGATTAATACCTGAACACCAACTATAAAGACTTAAAAAATGCAAACATTTTAAAAAGACTTAAAAGAAAAACATGCTTATATATAAGCGGGGGGTGACACTTATACTTTATACACTTATACCACTTATACACTTATACCTACAAAATTGTGAAAAGAATAAATCAAGCTCCTCCCAGTGCTAACTAAAAGCAACCAATCAGAGCCAGGAGGCGGTCATTAGTGCTATCAACCATGGCCATGTGTGTTCTGTTCACTCCTTTCCCTCTTCCCCTCTTGCACTCTGCTTCCTTAAAGCTTCTCTCCATCAACAGAGCCTGGCGGGAATACTAAAGTTAGTTAGCATGGCCACTATTCACAGCAGATAAACAGTTTTTCTGTAACCATCAGTTGCTTCTCCAACACTAGTACATTTAACAGCACGTTCACAAGGTTAATTGACAGCGCTAAGACGCTCCTCCTGGCTCTGATTGGTTGATTCTGCCTGGGGGCCGGGTAATTCTTCAGGCAACAATAGCAACACTGGGAGGAGGTGGAGGAGATCAATATTTTCACAGATTATCTGTCTCATTATACTATCACAACAGGTTTTAGCAATTATGTAAAAAAAACATTAAGCTGTGCTTTTAATGTTTCAGATCATTAAACATTAATCATTAATTTCAGACAGAGATAAGCTGATATAACCTGATAACTTGTTGTGCCACCCTTGCAACAATTATCATCAACTCCTTGTGATAAATGGAACATTCCTGTAGTGTGTGCATATGTACGTATATGCATCCCATCATGATCTTAAAATATATCCAAGCAGCAAAGCAGCCCTACAACATCGTACTCCCACCAAAAGTATGATGTTCTTTTTCTCAGTTACATTTATCCCACATATGACAAGATACACAACTGCTCAAAAGGTTCTCTTCTGTCTCATCAGTCTGGGGAATAGTTTCCAAAAGTCTTGCAGATGTTTTCTTTGGCAAATATAAGACTGGCCTTTCTCCTCAGTTTGGTCAGCTGGAGTTTTCTCTTAGAACTTTACCAAGAATGCCATTTTTACTGTTTTTGTTTCTTACTGTTCAGTCTTGAACCCTATACTAACCGAGACATGTGAGGCCTGCAGTGAGTTAGACATCATTCTGGGTTCTTTTGTGACCTCTGGGGTCAGATGTTTGTGCACCTTTGAAGTATTTTTGGTCTTAGGTCATCCTTGTTTCACGTTTTCTCCATTTGTGGATGATAGCTGTCACTGTGGTTCACTTACTGTAATTAGGTGTGGCTGGTTAAAATGAACAAAAATATATAAATAATAATGTAACATGTAGGAAACTATACAGTTTGCTTTTAGCCTTCACACAGATTGTCTTCGTCAGGTATAAAAAAAATAAGGTTTGATCACCTGAAACATGTCTATGTGTCAAAAAGCAAAGACAAAAGAAAACTGTAAGGAGGCAAAGACTTGTTTTCGCAGCACTATATATCAGACTCAAGAGGCCCTTGGTATGCAGAAGCTGATAGCTGTTTCACTCAGTCTGATAAATGCAAACTGCACCATAGCTGTAAAAACAGTAAAGCTGTTTACTTAATATTTGTCAACAGTTTAAAAAATTTTGCAAGAAACAAAATTATTTACGGTGAATTCATTAATACAACACTTAATGTTCCACTTTAATTCTAATCCTTAACATATCTGCCTCAGACGCAGATATTTCAGTGCACACTCCGAAAAGTCAGTAATAATCCTTTATTTTAATGAATCAAAAAGCATTTTAAAGCAATTGTGAAGATTTAGCACAGTAGTGGTAAAGGGGGCATATAATCAGATTTTACATTCTCAAGCTTTAAGCATCTTCATGCTGAAGATTAAAGTGCTTTGATCCACATCTATTGAGGCAATCATTTGAGCCATGTTCCAAAGAGGCTTAGTAACTCATTATAAGGATAAGGCTTATGGTGAAGTAGCTCACTTCCATTTAAACGAGCATTAGGACTGAGCTACCATAGCCGAATTTTTTATTATTTTTTTACTCTTACACGCAAAGTGTGAGAAGAGGAATATAAATGTGGCAGGGATGTATCTGGCTCCAGGTTCCTATTTCTGCATCGCAACAACCAAAACACTGTCAAAGAAATATCTTCAACGACGAGAACAACAAGGAGTTCTGTAACCACTGCTGAGCCCACACAGAGTCTTGAAGTCAACATCATTATGTCAGTTTGAAACTACATGAAGAGACAGATGCAATGGAGTCAGTCAAAATTTCACAAAGGGGTTGAGACCAGGTTTCCAGGATGTGAGAACAACAAGCTTCAAAACATGGTAGAAGAGTGGAAATGTCTACCTATTGGAGCCCCAGTTAGCACGTTAACAAAGCATTGAAAAGCATCAAGTGCAGAAAGAATTAGACGCAACTGTGGAAAAATTCAATGAGTTCAGCGTTTTGTTTTGCATTTTTCAACAAATTTTGCAATATGGTTCTATACTTGTCTCAAGTTTTATTAAACAGTGCACTCTCAATAACCCAAATGTATTAATAACTTTGCTTTCATTTAAAAAGTGAAACTGAAATGCTATATACGTATATATTATGAGAAGAAAGCTCTGCTTTGTAATTATGATGATTTCACACACCAAATAGAAATGTTGGGTTTGATAAAACACAGTGGACTGACACCAGCAGATAATCTGAGTTCCTGATTCGACACTTACTGTGGAAACTTTATATTGGATCTCAAGTGCCTCTCCACTCTTCACATATTCTGGGACTTTGATTTTTAAATGAAATAGAAAAATAAGTCTTTGGACCACTGAGCAAAAACCAGAATAATGGTAAAAACTGTGAGCTTTGCTGAAGTAATTAAAGACACAAGTTCAAATCCATGCTGAGAGTCCATGCTCCTCCGCAGCACTGATTAGCTAAGCAATGTAACGTGATCCTCTGGAGCAAGGGATGGCAAAGCGTGGCGCGTCATCACGACTTTACACAAGTTTGTCTTTACCTCCGCGGCAGAGGCTCCGCCGAACCCCTGGGGTTTGATCGAGCCCAGGTTAAGAACCACTGCCATAGAGATTGTGAATGCAGGATGGTACAGGGACATTACAGACCAAGGAATGCCATACTGCTCATCTTCTACATTGTAAAAAAAGATAGTACCAAAAACCTCTGAACAGGAAATATGTTAACAATATGTTTTGTTCCAAAGCATTTTGTTAAAATAATTAATCTTTTTAGATTTACATAAATTATTCAGTAAAGTATTTAGACAATTTTAAGCGCTCATTTGATATCCTCTTAACGGTTTTGTCTAAAATCCCCTAAGTCAGTTATCCAACACAAGAAATCATGTAGTAGATTTCAGAGGCATTAATTTCTGTCTTTACATTCTTTCAGAAGTAAAAAAACCTTTTTCAGTTTTTCTCAAGATGTCTCTTACTTTCCAGCTTTGAACTGTTGCCAGCAAAGTACATTTTACAATGCTTGTCTGCATGGCTTGTCTTTTCTGTTTTTGTTGGTAACATTGACAGAATGTTTAACGAGTACCTACAGACTGTTGTATAGCTTTTTTTATGGTTTTCTGTGTTGCAAAGAATGACCAACTAATAATACTCATCTTTTTGGACCAAATTGAACACCTATGTGATGTACCAGCAGAACAAAGAGATGTGGCAATGTTTTATAGGTCAGAGGTAACGCGACATGCATTGAGCAAATCGTGCCAGCCAATTCTGACAAACATAAATTCCTCTTGTATGACTCTGGCTTAGGTGAAACTTTCTCTGTGTCTGATGCAAATGCGAGCTGCCTTCCCACAGTTTCTGTTGACGTCTTCAGATAAAAAGCCTGTTTGGTTTTGTGAGTAATTTCCAAGTATTGTGCTGAACATTTTAATGCAACACCTTTGTACCCTCTGCATAATCACAGGTGTTAGTGGGTCAAGCCGAGACATGCCACCACGCTACAGTTTTGCTCCAATACCTTCCAGTTATGAAAGCAATGTGAATATGTAATTTTCCTCTAGTCATGCAGGCATTTTTTTAAGCAACCAACTGTAAAGCAAATGCAAACATTTGGGTCCAATTCTTACAGGACAGTTCGCCTCCTCATTTTACTGTATTTTACTTGGGAAACACATATGTTATACTTTTGAAATGGCTTTACTTGTTTCCTCCATACAACATAAAAATGTCTGAATAAACCAAAAATTAAGAAGTAGCCAAACTTAAAACAGATCCAAAGAAATAACCACTCATAATTGAGTCACTTACTTTGAGTGTTTAAATATCCCTGCCAATTAGGTAAATAATCCGGTCAAAAAGGCATAAAACAGTGAGTCATACCAGCCCCCAGTCTGAATCAGTGAAAATCCACTGCTTGGTTACAGGTGCATGTGGATGTGGCTAATTTTAATTCAAAGCCTTGCTGAAAAGCAGCAGGGCTTCCTAGAAAACAATGGGAGGAAATCTGCAAAGTAATTCATACAATATGCCTGGAAAGATTACGCTGATCTAGTAAACTTGAGCGAGATCCATGGAGGTGAGGAATACTCCACAGCTCGGGATGTCAAGAGTTAATTCTGCAGCACAAGATAAAAAAGGATTAATTTGCAGACGTAATAGTTCTTCGTAAATGTATCTGTAGCCCTTGAGTTTTTTTTCTTTTTTTTTTTACATGTATTATATTACAACCTCAAACCTTGATGTACTATATTCACGTTTTATATAACAGACCAAGATGAAGAAGTGCGTTGTTTTCTTCTTTTTATTTTAATAAAAAAAAGTTTGTAATATCTGATACCAAATGTATTGCAACTAATTGCTTTTCAAACAGTGGAGTCTCCTAGACCAATGCACAGAGGACAGCCAAACTGAAAACCTACTTCAAAAAATAACAGTCTGCACAAGAAGAGCATTATTCAGAGAATAAGCTAAATTGATATGAGAAGACAAAAAACTGAACATTTTGTCCTTCATACAAAATACTATTTGTGGCAGAAACCTAACGCATCACCCTGAATGAAACATGGTAGTGATAGCATTATACTGTGGGCATGTTTAGGGTCCGTGTAAGATTGCTGATGGGAAGATGAATGAAACAAGGGCCATAGTGTAAAAAGTAATTAGTCAATCATTAACTGACTTATACAGACAAAAAAATGCCATTTGCTAAAATAACAAACATACTCAGAGCAGTAATTAAGCCAACATTGATAGTGCCTTTTGCTATCCAATTATTACTCAGTTAATCCAGAAAATAGTCAAAAGATTAACCCCACACAGAAGAACTGAGCCAAGCAGAAAGGGCTGAGCTTTTCACATGTTGAATTTAGAAGTATTTTTAGATGCAGATGCATCTATGCATCAGAACATCAAGCGCACACAAAAGGTGTGCTAAGATGTTGCATTTTAGGCAACATCTTAGCACACCTTACTACTCATAAGAGTAATCAATTAGACTAGGATAAAGTCTTCCAAGTCACAATCTAGACCTAAATCTAACTCAAAAGGCCTGAGAATTGCTGTTCACACACTCTCCAACCAATCTGACAAAAGTTGAGCTGTCTTGCAAAGAAAAAAAAAGAAAATGCAAACAGTTCAGAACAAATGGAAGACACATGTAAACGCAATTTGCTGAATTTTGTTTAAAAATATGTTGAAAACCATACGTAATTTTCCTTCACTTTACAGTCACGCACTACTGAAAACTGTGGTTGGAACAAAATACATGGAGAAAAATACGACTGAGGCATGCATATCATCTGTATCAAACCCTGTCGTTTTTCTATTTGGAAATGTTTTGCCCAATCTTCTATTAGTCAGATCGTGGCGTTGTAAAAGTACAACAATGTGAGCACAAACTACTGCAAATGAAAGCATCTATCACACACGAAAGAATATGATTTCTCTAAAAGAAAAACATCTATTATAAATTAAGCAACATATTTCAAGTATATTTAAGAATATTTTTACTACGTGGTAACAATGCATTTGCGTCATTGTGTTTTGTTTGCCTTTATTTATAATTCCGGTGACTTCGGGGCACATTTGAAATGTTCATAAGTCACAGTTAACTCAAACAGCTAGAAAAAAAAACCTCGACCCAGCAGTTACTCACAAGACAAAGGATGATGCTTCGTTCTCCCATCACGAAAAACCTACTTTCCAAAGACAAAACGCCACCCGAACTCCGTTGAAACCTGAACTTTCCCACAATTTAACCTGCGCCACCTGACTTCGCTCCAACTCTTCACGACAATGAGCCTAAATCAGAATCACGGTGACACTTGGCCACCAGGGGTCACTACGAGCACGTGGAGAGAAAAGACCCACACATCCAACATCGATCAAAGAGAGAAGCGCATGAAACAGGGTGGGGCTGCCTGGAAGCGTCGGTCTCTTCCTTAATTTACAGCAGACAGATTAAAGTGTGTCCTGGCAGATTAGCGTCGAAAGAAAGACCTCAAATTAATCCACTTTAAAGCTCTTGGCACAGTTCGACAACGGCAAACAATTGTCAAGACTACATTACCCATAACCCTCAGCTATTACCATAAAACATATAGTAAATGTTCTACGATGGTTGTGATCTCTGAACCAGATATTAATCAACTTCTAGTGGTCAGTCAAAAAAAAAAAAAGAAAGGAAACATAAACATTATTTCCAATATCAAAGATGAATTCTACTGGAATCCTTTTTTCAAAGTGAACCTTACATGTATAAAAACAATAATAATAATAAATGAATTTAATTTGGTGTATTAAAGATCAAAGTATGCATAACAGTTTTAGCCAAACTGATTTGATTTGTGAGCAAACATCTGCTCACAAATCAAATCACTTACTTTTTGCTTATTTAAAACAAAAAATAAAAAAATAAGTGTTTTTTTTTTTTTTACTTGTCTGTACTCAAGTTTCTTAAGCATATTTGTTTTGCTATTACTTCATCACTATTTTCTGCTTTATTCAGATCACAATTCTTGATAGTTAGGTTAATTTCAACAGATGTTCATGAACCACTATGTATTTTGTGACACTTTTTATATATAAATATGACAGACTCTATTTTTGGTTGAGTGTTTAGGGTATTTTTTATTATTATTCTTCCTTTTTCTTCTCTGATGTGTATCTTGCTTCCACATACAGCTAAAAACATGTCTGGAAATGTAAAGCTGAAAAGATGCCCATATAAAAACGTACGTGTACAATAGATTTCTAAATATGGTTGGGAAAGTAGGTTAGGATTGATTGAAGGGGCCAAAGATGTGTCAGCTACAAAAAGTCCAAAGGATTTTTCTGCGCTAAATAAACATATCCATTAAAATATGTGCCTTTGAAAGCTCAATCTTTGGAAGAGCAGTGTTTGGAAGGTATTATAAAAACATTTTTAAAAGCACACCATGGCTTTTTTTTCAAGGTGATCTGAAACACTTCTACAGAAACATCTTTTTTTTATTATTTAGTTAGTGTTGTATACAAAGAATTGACCTGCGGAGGTTAAAGGGGAGTATGATCCCCAGAGACAGAAACAACACGGCCCTTCAATTTATTGCATTGTAAATCCATACTCCTCCCCCAGCCTAATGGACACAAAAACAGATGAAAATGTCATCTAAATTATGACCCAGTAAAAATGCTTCTTTGGCCAACAACATGACCTGATGAGTTTTATGAGCTGCATCCTCCTATCTTTAGATTAAGCCTCCTATTAACCTCCTGACCTCTGTTCCAGCGACCGTTAAACGTATTCTCATTTTTAATATCATTATATCCTTACAAAGGCATTATGAACGGCTCAATCTAAAGGTCATAAAGCTTTCTGGGTGCTTCCATCAGAGGCTCCTTTGGGGGTTCGGGGGAAAATGAATGGCAAAATTTAATTTAAAGAAGCATTAAACTGGTTATTTGGAGCATCCTAAAAAATATTTTTCTAAAGCTCTCATAAACTCTATGCTCTTCCGACAAAGTTCCACAGAGACAATATTAAAGAGAATGCAATGAATGCAAAGTAAAAAAAAAAAAAAAGAAAAGAAACAATAAACGAAGAAAATACTTTCAGATTTCTGACAAAGCCATATCCAAAGGCTCACCTAGCAACAAATTGTCTCAAATGAAGTGCAGTAAACCATGCTGGGCACGCTGTGGATCAGAGAAAAGATTAGTGTCACATTTAACTACAGACCTGGAGGAGAGCCGTCATGCCAGTTGTCATAATATTAAAGGGAGAGTAGAACACTTAGAGGTCAGTGACATCGTACACAGAGCTGGGAATAAGTGCACAGGATATCAGCACATGTCACATACAAGTTGCTACTGCCAAATTCCTATGTAAAACCTCTTTGCTCTATGCTGCTGTTGTGTATTTTTGATAAAGTTTTAAGTGCTCATTGTTCTCATGTTGTTACACCGTTGAATGTGACATGCTGGGGTGACCCAGAAGACAAACAACCCATGTCTTGCACTTTGATAAGCCATTGTAACCATATGTCCCTCTTGTAAAGCTCCCATTTTAATGTGCTTTTTCATAAAGTATGTGAGTATCTTGCTGTTTACGGCACGTAAAAACCCTTCTGACAAAACAGATCATATCTGCAGTGTGACCACACACAGGTTGCAATGTAAGGTTGACACCAACTGCTCCGAAACAATGACCGGGACCTTCACCGTTACAACTGCAAACGACCTGCGATGTTTTAAACTTATTTCCATTTTCCACGCAAATGCCAGATCGTAAGGTGCCATAGTCGCTGCAGCCCAGCAAGTCTACCCCCATGCCATGCAAATGCAAAGTCTCTAGTGGGAAGAAATATGTGCCTGAGGGATTGTAGCCAAGGATCAGGTCATGCTGCTGCACTGTGAGAAATAAGAGTCGAAGCTTTCTTCATGTAAACCAGATGTCTCTGCTTTCCATCTCGGCCCAGGCTGCAGAGATCCAAAGTGAGCGCACCAGTAAAAAAAGAAAAGAGAAAAGAAAAAAAGAAAGGAGTGATATTCAACTTCATGGGAGGAAACCTTCTCAAGTTTACAAACTGTGTTGCTACGTTATCCACAATTAAACATTTATAATTAGCCAGCATCATACGTGCAAAAGCATATGCAAAAGCTGCAACGGTTGTTTTTGAATACATTTACACCAGATGGAACCTGAACGAGCCAAATGAAGTCACTCTTGACATGGAAGTCTTACAGCATTGGGGCCGTTACTGGGTGGAGGTGCAGTAGTTTCATGTGAAAAAGGGGAACAAAACAACCAAAAAAAACAGAAAACCTTGACGTTGTTGTTGCAGTGGTCTCTTGGATACCATTGTCCCTGAGAGGAGAACTTGACTATATGCACACCCACAAAAATGTGACTTTGATTACTGAATTGAAGAAAGATTTTTGCATACAAAGGCACTGGCTTGTAAGCTGATTGTAAGCTGACAGCGTGGTCATGTGAGTCTTCAGGCAGGAGCTCAGTCCCTCTGTTTTCAGTTGTGACTGTAAAACACAGTGCAGCTGCACCGTTTTAAACAACAAGATGGTGCAGCTTGTTTTTTTGTAATTAAATAATAATTCATATTTAATTATTAAATATTGGTGATTAATAAAATAGCGTATTTAACCACAATGTAAGGTGGCGTGAACGTCCCAACAACAAAAACTTGTCCTAAAGACTTTAACCTCATGCACACTCCCAAATATCTGTTTCACTTTTTTTTTCTTCCCCTGCTTCATTCAGGTTCTGTGAAAAAGGAAAAAGTTCTGGCTGTGGAGTTAGTGTTGATAACTCCAGAGGACAGATTCTTGGCATTCATTACAAGGCTATTACGGTGTCAGGTCAATGATATATTTCCAATATGATAAACAAACAGTGTTGCCATGGGGAAAATTTAAGCACAACAGTGCAGATTGCCTCCAATATTTAGTACTTTGTTTTATTTAGTAATGTGATAGCTTCCAGTGCACTTTCTGCAAAGCAGCTGCTGCACATTGAGTTGCAATGTTGCTGTCCTCCACACAAGTTTAGAGTTGCTCTGTCTTGTTTGATGTGAGGTCTGTAAGAGGTTATGCAAGAAGACAAGCAGGGGAATGCACAAATGCACCTAGTTTTTTTTTAAATATATTTCCATTATGTTTTCGACCTGCTATAATTATGTCTACAGCCACAAAGTAAATAACATTTATTCAGACTTCATGCACCTGAACAACACAATTTATAGCAAAATTATTGAGCGGAAGGAAAAGAAAACACACTTTCAGTTTTTTGGGGATTTTTTCTCCTAACAAATAAAAAAACCTGTAAACTTTGATTTACAATAGTATTCAGGCTGTCAAGTCAATAACTTACTAAGCTGCTTTCTTTTTTGCAAATACAGCTACTAGACTTGTGCATGTCTGTAAACTGAAAATGATTCCCGCTCTTTGCCAAAGTAACTCAGGGTAGGTGAGATTGGATGGATTGCCTCTCTGAACATCAACTTTCATGTTTTGCCACATTCTCAGTTAGATTCAGGTCTGGACTTTGACCGGAGTATTTTAACACCTGAATATTAGATTTGATCCAAAACTTCCCATTATAGCTCTGGCAACACCCAATTTGATGTCTTTTAAAATGTCTACCACATCTTCTTCAACTGTGACCCTGTGTTTGACTTCCCATCAACTCAGATTCCATTCCCTGCCCCTGCTGACTCTTACAGCATCATACTGCCACCACCATGTTTCATGTAGGAATAGGTATGCTGAAGTGCTTTCAGCATACCTATATATACCTATATATATAGCTAGCTGAAATATATATACATATAGCTAGCTAGATATATTGCAATGTAAAGGTTTTGTCCCAAGGCACTGTGAATCCTAAAAAAAAAATCTGTTTGCTTTGCAAGTTCTAACATCAACACTTGTCTCAACTTTGCACATTCCTCCAGAGGACCACCTTTAAAATGTCTCCATTCAGTCTTCTTAAATGTGCAACAGTTTACTCATCTCAACAGTGAACATAATTTAGTGTAAATTGGATGAAAAGGGATGACGTTCATCACTTGTAGTGACGCAACAAGCTGTAAAACATGTTGGTCCACACGTAAGCAGACCTGTCCAGTTAGCCAGAGACCTGGTGGTGTTGCAACAGCAAAAAACTGTGATTGATTAGTTTAGGGAGGTTTTTCTATTCAAGTCCCATCCAGCATTTTTTGTTTTAAATAAAACCAAGATCATATGGAATAAAATGAATTAAATCAAGTAGAGTTAATGCTTCTGCATTATGTTTTTTTTTTGTGTGTTTTTTTTTATGATATTCCATTCACTTTCGCAATGCTGCGACTAATACAGAGACAACAGCAATGTAACCAACTCTTACACCTTGTGTAACTTAAATTTTGCTAATGAATTTGGGGAGTAAAATTTGCTTTGGAAAGTTTGGTCTCTTCAAAGTTCCTGCTTTATAAGTTTCTGCTCGAAGATTTCCAGCAGGAATAACTGACGCCCACCAGAGCCACCACTCTCTGCAGCATGATCGAAAACAAAACGTAGCAACGATACATCTGCCTTCAAAGCAAATCAATTAAAGGTCACTCACCCTAAACGAACTCTCCTCAACCTCGGTACCACAGTGCCGCATCAAAGTCGAATCCAAACTCCTGGTCTGCCTCAGTTTCTTATTGGAAATTCTTTTGGGGCTTAGCGAGCATGAGAACACGCTGCTCAAAAGTCCTTGTGCGGCCATATCGCATAGTCAGCCGCTCATGTAATATTGGATATAGATCCGCAAACTCATAATCGGAACTCTGCGAGATGAACCGTTTCCCGTCCAGCGCTCGCAGCGCCTCTGCCAGTATTATGAAATGCGCGCCCGTATTCTCAGATCACCTCTTCCGCCTCCCAACGCTGTGACTCAGTGCTTCATGCGTCCAACATCTCAATGATGCTTCTAAGAAGTATGTTGATTTCCCCACACGAGCATGACAAACAATACTGAGTGGAATTAGGGGGGGGCATGACTTTGTTTATATTGGCTCTGAGTGACTCAGCCAAACCAATTTGAATTCATCTCGCAATAAAAAATAAATAAATAAAATAAAATAGATGGTAGTTTCGTAGCGTAAATTTGATGTTCAAAACGGACTTATTTGTAGTTTATAAAACTTAGAAGTCTGCAAATATTTTAAGGCGTTTCGAAACTAATTTATTTATTTTCTTTTTCAGAACATCTTTATTGTTTATTGACGCACAAATACTGTGCACAACAGATTTGCAAATAATGTTTTCATTTATTTTGGGGGGGGGAGCTATCGAGGCAATCTGGACACATTTGAAATCTTACCTAATCAACTCTAATTCATTTTAATAAATCATGATAAATTAATTGATAACAATAAACCATATTTGTAGGACAGCTGAGTTAAATTTAACAACCCACAGCCAGGCTTACTGCCTGACATGTAGAATCAAGAAATCACTTAAACTGAACCTGCTTGACAACATTAAGTTGGCTGAGAGATCTCAAAAAGCAAAGCATCAGCCCCAACCTGAAGAAATTAAACAACAGATGAGGAACACAGTCATTGACGTTATTCAGGAGAGGCTTAAAGCCATTTCTAAGGCGTTTGGGACTCCAGTAACAGCAGTCTGATATAACGGAGGAAGCATGAAGCTGTAGTGAATGTTCACAAGAGTGGCTTGCTTAGCAAAATTATTTCAGCAGCGCATCAGTGACTCATCTAGGAGGTAATGAAGGAGTCCAGTACAGCAATGTAAGAACTGCATGATGCACTTGCCTCAGTTATAACCCAGAGTTCATGATTCAACAATAAGAACAAAACTGGGCAAAACGGCATCATATGGGAGATTGTCGAGGTAAGACCTGCTCCTGATCAACAAGAACTCAAAGGTATGTGTCATATTTTTTTTATTAAACTTATTGGTGATTCTTTAAACTTTCGATAAAATATGCTGTAAATTGAAGACTGAATTTTTTTTTAAAAGATGCCTTAGACAGGCAGTCCATGCATGAAAACTCTCCAATGTGGTTGAATGAATACAATTCTGCAAAGAAGAGTGGGCCACCTGTTATCACAAGTGCTTGATGGCCGTGTTTGCTGCCAAGGGTGGCACAGCTGGGTATGAGGCTTCGGGGGCAATTGTTTATTCTCATCGGGCAAAGTTGGTCCAGGCAGCTTTTTTCCTTACCTTTTTCAATGGAGTCATTTAAAAAGTACAGTTTCCATTTTCTCATGTTACCTTTGATGCTCTGAACAAATTCAGTGTGACAAAAATGAATAAGAAATTTGTGAAGGGAGAACAGTTCAGTACATTAAAGGTTTCCTTCAGAGATGATCAAGCTGAACAAAAAAGGTCTTATCCACTTCACAGATTTATATAGTAAGAGTAAGAGTTTTCCAGTTTCATTCTTACATATAGTGACAATCTTGCACACACCTCAGCTGCATTCACTCAGTCACACTGTATTATTTCTTCACTGCGAGGCAGCTGAGATACATGGCATGCCATGCCCTCTGAACGGACCCTTCCTGTGGGAGCCCTGGGGAAGAGACCAGTGTGATAACGCGACATGTGAACCAGCACTGTATGGCCTCGATAAGGATTTATCAGATACAGAGAGTCCACTAAACAGACAGGGGAAGTGGTGATAAGTGGGCGGCTTTACGTTTGATCTGCTTATTTGGTGCTGATGGAGTTTGGGTAGAGACTCCCGGAAGATTCTCATCAGACATCCCATTATATAATTTCTCAAAGGGATAGGTGCAGCAAGACAAATGCTAGCTTAAGTAGAAAACCCCGGGCACGTTGATTTGTAGAATACCTTTCGCTATACGCTTTGGTTTGTTTCAAGTACAGGCGTAAAACAGAAAATTGCTGCAGTGAAGTTTTAATAAATGTAAGCAGAAATGACAAGTATTTCTGGGGAGTAAACTGAGAAGTAAACTTGGAATGTGCAGAGCATTAAAATCCAAACAGAATGAGCCGCTGCTCACTCCTCTGTCTCAGTCAAACACGTTTCAGAGGGAGTACAGTGCTTTCAGCTAATCAAATTAAAGACTTTGTATCTATCAAATGAACCCACAATAAAATGTAGTTTTTGGTCATAGTTTAACAACATTTTACAGGCTTCAGTTTTGCAAGGCGTTGCATGGCAAAGGAAAATTTCCCTCGTTTTTTTTTATTTTTATTTTTTAGGACAGGGCTTTGGTGTTAATAGATGTCTTCAAAACAAAGTACATCTGTACTATTAAGATTTCACTTTGATAAGTAAACTCACCAAGGGGATCAGCAAATAGTTTCAGCATTTATTAGATAATTCAGAAAGTCAGATGCAAAATAATTTGTCTTGAGTTTGCATGAGTCATCACAGCTGGAGTCGAGAAAAGAAACAAACCAAGGCCGTGAAGGCAGAGAAAAAGACCACTAGATGGCAGTAGAACAAATGCTTAAATTGCTACCGACATGACGTGTGGTTTGTTTGTTGGGGGACAGAGAGGGGATCTGCTGGCTGTCAGTACAGCAGACACTGAGTACCAGGTGAGGGGAGAGGAACAGATTGCAGGTCCATCACAGGCATATGATGTCCATCATCTTCAAAATTCCTTCTGTGCAGAGCTTGTGTTAACTTGTCTTGCTTTACAGATAGGCTGAATTTGTGTACACCTGCTTCAGAGAAAAGAGAAAAGCCTTGGAGAGTCTTTGTCTTGCACAAGTAAGCTTTTTACAGGTAGAATCTCCAAACATCGAATGCATTTTTATCAGGACTGTATGTGACAGACTAAAAGTGATATGCAGTGGAAGGAAAAATCACACATTCTATGATAAATATAGACTGAAAAGTCCCTTTTATTCTGATACCCATTAATAAAATGCATTGCTGCCATTTGCTTTTATAAATTAGTCAATTTTTAAGTAGAGTCCATGTATATCTTATTGGTTTAAATACAGCTGCTCTGTGAAGGCCTCAGAGCACATGAGGTGTAGAGGATCACTGAAATAGAATTTCAAAATAACATTTGTGCGCTTAAATATTTCATCAGTCAGTTTTTATTTGCATGGGCCAAACTGCAAAGATTTTAAGTGTGATTAAATCTCAAGTACAACTCAAATGCTGAGAAAGCTACAATATTTTAGGTGGTTGTGTAGTTTTATTTATACAAGTTGCAGAGATCCTCGTCTCTCTTGGTGGAGAAATCTGTGAAAAGGACAACAACTATTTGCAAATTTAAAGAGCTACAACAGGATACTTTAGATTGAAGCTTTTCATGTCATGTTTAAAGTAAAAAGAACAACATATTAAGAACAGTGCCATTAAAACTAAAAAAGACCGTTTTAAAAATGGATGATCACCCAGTAAAAAATAGATTTCTGCAGTGCCACTGTTTTGTCACTTGTGTGCGCTAGTGTATCTTAGAGCAACGCTAACTGCTTACAGCACTTATGAGCCATCAATAATGTACATTAAAGAGACAGGGAATTTGTCCCATAGGGCCATAAAAACAGAGCTAAACAGCACCTCTTGAACTGTTGCATGACTTTTTGTGTGAATGTGATTAAACACCAGCGTTACTGTCTAAAATTGCAGCAGTTTGGAAAGATATATTGAATATGTTCAAACTTTACCTTAATATGCATTTATAAATCAAAATTTTACCACAGTGACTCATAAATTCTGGGAAACGCAATCATGTGTAACCCTCGCATGCATGCACCCTCGGGGGTTCATGCATTTTCGTCAAACACAGAGTCGTTAGTGTCCTGAAAACTGAGAAATAAAAACAAAGCATCCTCTGAGAAGAGTGCATTTATATCAGATTGGTGGGCTGGTTTTTATTACTCAGATTACCGCCTCTTACATTTGATAGCTCATCTTCTCTACAGTGAAGGATGAAAATGGGAGTAATGGTGAGTAGAAAATGCAATCTGGATGTCAGACAAGCACTTGATTAACCACTTGCAGACGCGGCCTCTGAGTCAGGGCTTTGGCTATCGCCGGCTCACTTTTCCCTCTTAGCCTGATCTTTCAAACATTACTGGTCACGAGGTATTGATTTTTCATCCTTCTCAATATCCTCTTGCCTTTAATAGAATTTACACCAGACTATCAGCTTTTCAAGAAGCCCTCCCCCGCCCCTCACCCTCTCTTTGTGGCGATGCCAGTATCTTCTAAGCCACAAAGAGGGGCACACCGAAAGCTCATCCTTTCATCAGCTCCTAGCTACCTGCGAGAGAAGATATGGAGCCTGAAAACAAAGATAAAAATGAAAGTTGTGTTGCCAGGTGTTTGGAAAAGAACCACGAGGAGCAGAGGTGAGCCAACAGTTGTTTCACTTCTGTTTTTTTTTTTTTTTTTTTAGAAAGACACGAGAAAAGTAAAACCTACTTAAAGAGAAGCGGTTAGAATGATTTTGAAACTTTTGTAACTTTCCCAAGGTGTATTTTAGAAGCAAATAATTCTAGACCACAAGTGATTTCCAATGTATTTTTTTTTGCATCGTAAAATGAATTTAAACAAAAAGTTTGAATTGAGCACTTTTGAGAAATTCAGATTAACTGAAATTAGTATCGATATTTAAATATTGTTACGTATTCTACCTTTTATATGACATTTTTTCTCAAATTTGTAGGAGACTAATTCACCTGTTACAGAAACAGTACATATAGTCTTTAACCCATTACATTATCAGCCTTTGGAAATCTTTGTAGTGACCTAATTTTGAAACTAAATCAATCAATTGAATGTTACACAAATGTACCTAATACTTCTATACAGGGAATTTGAAGATTTGGTAAATCTGGTGCTCACACCCAAAACTAAATTAAATCATCTGTCTTCACTCTGTTCTTCAATACATGTATGGATTCAACTTTCGAATTGTTCCTTTTTTTCTGGCAATTCATATTTAAAAGAAATTCAGGTTTTGTCATTTCAGCAATGTAAAGTCCAGCCCAAATGCTGTAAGTAACAACAAAAAAGAAGAAAAATGTCATTCACTAAACACAAAACAAAAGACCCTTTGTCGAAGCCTATTACATGCCATTTGAGAGATTAAGATAACACACTAAACACCTGATACCGAAAAAAATTTAAGATAAACTCAAATAAGTGTGTGCAGCTTTTATTTAAAGTGATACTTTCCAGCTGTAATAATGGATGAGTGGAATGTGTGATATTTTACCATTTTGCATGATCCCATATGAAAAAGCAATTATCTTCCGTATTGTCAGGCTAATAATTGCCGTAATCCAGGGCATTAGAAACGAGGCGTGCTCTCGCAGAGGTTCTCAGAGAGGCTTGGAGCTGTGCCTGCAGCAGAAGAGTGCTTCTGATGCAAGTGACAGCGCCGACTTGGTGACCTATAGCAGCTTTCCACGGGCGCATCGATTTTTCTCCCACATTACAGATAATTGCTGGATGCTGTGAATCCTATCCTCCCAGGGCAGCAGGGAGGAGCTTCTTTAGTATGTTGACACAGGAGTGGCTATCTGATTTGCAGAATGTGATATCCTGAGATCTCATTGACTGCCACTGACTTCTTTATGCTTCCTGACTTTTCTATATGTACGCTTAACAGCTTGCTTTTATGCCTGGCTTGTTAGCCGTCCCGATGGCTGATATTTAATTGAGCACATGAAAATGAACTACTAGATTCCTTATTTAGCTTTTTAACTTGCTTAATTAATCATGAATAATTATCTACCAGGCAGTCTTCTGATGGCAAGAGTGATAATTATCCTGATTGATATTTTAGACAAATGCGGCAAACTGTAGTACTGGAAGAAATTAGGTTGGCAGTTTTTAATACATATATCTGCAGGCTTTAGTATATGCCAAGCTGCTGCTCTTATTAGATTAATATGCATTTTCCTGTTCTGCATGAAGTGACTCTCATCATTTTATGCAAATGACTGAATCTAGTGTTTGTTCTGCTTCATATAGTAAAGAAAAAGTCACTTCCAGCTCAGTAATGTACTAAAAATGAGCTTATGTTGAATGTTTTAACCATAACTTTAAAATGTTTGGACATTTTGTTTCATCTGTTCTGTATTATATTTTTTTAATTAATCATAAATGCAAATCTCTGTGTTTCAGCTGTATATAAGCCCATACAAAAGTAACCTGCTGAACTTTTTGGAGATCCATGCTCTAGAGGTACAAAGCTGGTAGAACAGGCACATTTACAGAAAAACACGGTTATAAACATATTGACTAAGGGGGCTACTTACAAATACAGGCCATAATTTTATAATTATTAATTTCCAAAACTGACAAGTTGAGTCTAGAATGGTCTGTTCTGGATGAATCTAAGCGGCCACATCTCTCCAAAAAGAAAGATCTTTGTTCCTGTCTGCATTTGAAAACGACAGTCGGGGCTTTTAATGTTTTAATAGAAAATACATTTCTTTCCTCAATGTACGTTAACTTCTGGTTTCAACTGCAAATCATATTAATTCCAGCTCATAACTATGTTCTGGTTTATGATGGACCATCATGTAAAATCTACATAAAATACAGTGAAGTCTGTGATTGTAGTGCAGCAAAATGTAGAAATGAATTAAAATGTGCATTTTGCTTTTCCAAGGAACATTAATGAGAGGATTTTTCAAGATGCACGTTACCTTAAATAGCTTAAAACGAGCTATCCACCCACAAGCAGCGCACAACACATTAAATCAACCCTGTATAGAAACACTTCTTAAATCAAGCCTGCTGTAACCCAGAGACAGCATGCCTAATGTGATTCTTAACTGCAAACACAGTGCATGGTTATTGCTTTCTGCACATCCTCTGTTCTCGCTCGTGTTGCGACCTGTGTGACACAGAAAAACAGGCCACCGATGCAGTGTGCTCTCTGGCCCAGGGGCGAGCGCCAGGCCAAATGATTGGATGGATTCATGAGCAGTATTTCTCTCACCAGAAAGGTCTGCTTTAACCCCACACTGCACTCTGTTGAGGCCATATGGCCGTGCTTAGCTACTGGACATGCAAACAGAGACGGTGCATGCTTTTGGCATGGTGCTCAAACCAGGGTGGCGAAGCCAAATGTCTGAATGTTGCATGCTGTACTGCTCTTATATTTGCAAACTAAACTTTCCCTTGTCAAACGTTGCTTTGTGTACTTGGCATGGGATGTGTTATGCAAGCAGCTCCATTTGCTTGCAGTAGCAGACACGTGCCTCACTTCATAACTAATGGAGGACTGTGAATGCCATTCATGCATGAGAGTCAGCATGGTATTATCCAGTGTCAGCAAGCATGACGTTAAAGTAGAATAGCTGTGGGTTAAAGTGAAAAGAGATGTGAAAATGAGAAAAAAAACATCAAATCACCTGATTTCCCGAGGCGTATAGGTACGATTTCAAATGTAAGATTTTTCGGTGGCTGCGTTACACAGTAAAACAATAAATCTATCTGAGAATACAGTAGAAATAAGCTACCTGATGGCTACTGTGTAACATGGACCTAATTCTGTGGTTTATATAGGATTTAGTTCTGGCTCAGTTAGGGGTGACAGTTGGCAGGCAGACAGTGATAGAGCCTGGATTATGGCTGAAGCTTAATTTCTAAGCTCTCATGGATGATAAAACACATGGCATATTCAAAACGCTTTGTACTTTGGATAAGGAAATATTTCAGATATTATTTTATAATGTTTGTATTACTTAGTTCTGGCACCACTTAAGCGCATTTCAAACACTCTCCGGAGAAGCGTCGATGTAGAAAAACGCCACGACTGAATGTCCGTGAGAGCTTTGTTTATAGCCTTAACCCAGCACAGCCATCCATTGAAGTCCAGCTGTTCCGCATTGATCTCTCTGTGTGTTTTCTGATGCACTGGCCCGGAATGTGATGTTATTTCATTACCAAGGCAGGAGCGACAAGCTCGTTCTCCTCCCTCAGGGCACTGGCCACTCACTTGGACGGGCCCCGCTGCATGTAATAATAACTGGCTTAGTCAGACGCGGCTCAGTTGAGTATTGAGTCAAAATCAAGCCACGAGAAAAACTTTGTAGTCGGAAGAAAGAACACGAGCACTCATCAGTAAAGTAGGCTCAGAAGGCCCGGACAGGAAAAACTGAAACAAGTTCTCCATCAAACTTGATTAGACTTGTCACCAACTATGGACCCGGATGACAGCGATCTTGGCATTTTTACAGTCATTCTGTAAGTAGAGAGTTCTCTGTTGAATTCTGGGCTGAATCAAAAATTATTATTTAGGAGTATTATATCTTCTAATATAAAAGTATATGGAATTCAAGTCTTAACATATAGAGTAAAAAAAGATTTGGGATTTTATAATAGTTAACTTTTTTTGTCCACAGAAAGCTTGTGAATATAACAATGCTTTGACATATACAGTATATGATGACGTGAAAACAATTACGATCCCCCAACAATTATTCAGATTTTCATTATGCAACGCTCATATTGATGTCTAGTCGTTTTAATCTCTGGAAAGGAAAGATATCAAATTGCTGATAAACAAGCAATTATACTTTATTTTATTCTTCAAACTAATACATAAACAAAAAAAATATCTCACAACTGCAAATGTATCTCTAGTTGAAACAATTCCAGTGAGACGCATCATGTAGATATCTACTCTCTGACATTGGCCTGAAGAAAGTTTGCCTCATGCCTCACTTCCAGCTGTGAGCAAGAACATCTTGCATGTTTGGCCTAAGTTGAGCGACTCCTCAACATCTCATTTAGATCCAGAGTTGGGCTTTTATTTGACCTATTTGTTAATTGTCAGTCCGTCCTGGGTGGGTATTTCAGGTGGTCATTTTGGATAACTATCATATTGCAGGATCTAGTTAAAGTAATGTTTTTCAAAGATGGTATTAGGATTTTGATACATGGTCCTGTCTTCTGTATCTTTTTCAATTATGTACATCATAGTTGCAATTAGGTTATTTATCATGTAATGCTATTTGGTTTGCGTCAAACATTCCCTATGTTCTGGTAACGTAATAATACAATTTTACACTTATCTTTCTCTTTGGCAAATCTCAGTTTGGTCTTTATACTTTTGTTGGAACAAAAGCTTCCTCCTTTCACACCTACCATGAAAGTTAAACTTGTGCAGTATCTTTCTGATTATGAAGGCGCACATCTTCAATTGGGGAATGTTTTGAATGTCCTGTACTGATAGACTATTTGTTGTACAGCAGAATGGCTACTTTTAATCTACTACTTCTAATCCTGCTCGGTCATGCAGCGCAACTTTTTATGACTTTGATGTCAGACACCCCCAAACAGACGTTTAATAGCAAAAAATCAATCAATAAGCGTTCAGAAATTGAAAAGTGACATTGTTTTCCTCACTCATCGTCCAACTGTGACGCAGGACTCTCATCCATATTGAGTTGCAAATACACTGGCCACTCAATATTTCTAATATTAGACTATGGCAACACTGTGTTTTGGAAATATAGAGTTAACTTGAAACAAGACCTAAATACCAGGACTGAAAGGACAATAAGCATTTAATGCCTGACAGGATGAGCATTTAAAAGACAAAGAGAACCCACAATATCTCTATTCACAACGAACAAAACAAAAACCTATCGTGATGGCCATGTTTGTGACAGGCCTAAGGCCTCAGGACCATAACTGTCCATAGGAAGGACAGTTATGGTTCTGTGGCAGAAATCCTGTCATTGACTTAAAATCACGTATGGAAACTATTTTCATTGAATATAGTTTAAAAAATAAAGAAATATAAATGGTCTAGAATATTTCAAACATTTTGGCTGGCTCAAGGATCAATATTTGACATTGCTTTTGCAAGTCATTGCCAATGTTATTTTGGCTAAACAGGAGAAGGATTGCTGTAGGTGCATCGGTACAAATTAGATGGACAACTTTCATATACTTGATTGGTGTCATTAATTCCGAGCTAATACAGAGGTTTAGTGGTTACGAATGGACAACAATAAAGGTTCCTGTCTGTGTACCCTAATTTTCTTTAACAGACTAAGGCGAACATCTGCCTCAATCTCAAGTCGTTTGCTTCCCTTAAAAAAATTTGTTCCAGGATCACCCGGCATTTAGCTCCCACCTTCTTCCCGAGATCTCTAATGTTGAAGCAATCATTCCCACCCACAGAATGATGCTGCCACCACAATGCTTCTCTTTGGGTACTGAGTGTAAAGGGTGATGTACAGTGTTAGATTTCCATCACACATTGTGCTTTGCAGAACACATGCGTCCACGTGTATACTGTCCTCTACACAGCTTAAAACTAATTGAAAACGTGACCTATGATGGCTTCTTACTTGGTTGAAAACCTCTTTGGTTGTGGTATATTTGTTCTATTAATAGAAAATGAGTTGAACAATACATGACCTGTCTACTGTGTTTCTTGGTCATCATAATTATTTTTGTTCATTCCTGTTCTCTAGCAAATCTTTGAGGGTTTCACAGAATTACAGCAGAAGGAAATTAGTTGCACTGGGTTTTGCTTAGGAGTATTTTGAAATGTTAAAAAGAAAATTGAAGTTATGGAGCATTTTTCCTGCTTTCAGCTGTGCACTACTTTGTGTTGGGATATCACATAGACTCCCTAAAGCAAACACAAGTGTGTTGTAATCTGAGAAAATGTGAAAAAGCCACAAAGCATTGTTTACACACAGCAAAACATTTCTTACTTTAACACCTACTGGAAGTTTTTGGTAGTTTAGATGGACATATGTAGCAAACATGAGCCCCTAATAATCATTGGCATATTTTATAACTCTTGGGTCATTCAAACACACAGTGTCAACCATTGTGTCCTCATTACAAGGTTTTATTTGCTTCTCCCATAATGAGCTGCTGCCTGCCACTAGTGCAGTGAATGTTACCAGCAGGTCTGGTAAAACTTAAATTAAAAATCCATAATCTGCTCAAAGCATAGCAGGTAGCACTTGACTTCTTATCCCAATTAATCATACCTCTGTATATATTAAAATTCTGCCCTAAAAGCAGTTTAATTCACTGAGTAAATCAGCCACAGCTTCAGCATAATTAGTGTCACACTGAGACATGATAGGTGAGGGGCTGAGGTTCACAAACACACAAAAAACATAAAACCCCTTGGGGAATCAGGTCTACATTTTTTTGCAGTACTCTGCAAAAAATACTTTTCATGCTAAAAATCTAAGAGGTTGGTATTTGTATTTAGTTCCCTTTACTCTGATACCCTAAATAAAATATAGTACTACCAATTGTCATCAGGAATCACCTCAGAAGAACATTAATGACCAAACATTCTCATAAATACAAAGGAAGACAGCGGACTGAACAGGGATTAGGCTGTGGAGGAACTTAAAGCAGGGTTAGGTTACAAAGACTAAGGTCCCATCTGCAGCCCATCAAAACATGGCTGTTCAGCTGTACTGACAAGCCAGACTATAGTTAGAGAATCAACCAAGAGGCCTATGACAAGTCTGCAGGACCTCTAGAAATACACAACTCTATTAGTGGTGCCCTTATAAACCAATTTTGAAGGTTTCCACATGCCATGTCAAGTAGAACTAATTTTTGCCTTACATACAAAAATGTATGTGTGGCAGAAAGCTGGACATAAACCTGAACACTCTACCACCTTTGTAAAACAAGGAGGTAGCAGCAACATGCAAATTTTTTCATGCTATGGGTATTTGGGAAGGTAGTCAGAATTGATGTGAAGACGCAGCTACATATATGGCAGGAAAACCTACAGGAAGTTGTAAAAAAAAAAACAACTTTCAGCTGGTTGACCTTCCAGAAGGACAGAATAGATAAAAGTATAGCCAGAACTACAAAGGAATGGTTTTCTGTAAATCTGAACATGTTCAGGTGTTAAATGACCCAGTCAAAGTCTTGGCCTAAACATATTTGGGAATCTGTGACAAGACTTCAAAATTGATGTTCACGGATGTGTCTCCGGATGTGGTCCCCAACCTTTATAGCAAGGTTGGGGACCATTGCTATAAAGTACTGATTCACTTTGCACTATAAATATTCACTATATAATTTTCCTTTCACTTCACTTCCGAGACCTAATTTTTGTTAATCTTTTACATAAATTCCTAACAAAACAATGGTTTTGGGTGTAACATGACAAAATGGGAAAATATACTAAAAAGGGTGTCAATACTTTTCCCAGGTATTGAATTCAAGATAATGTATTTGAAAATGCAATCTCAATCTGCTTTTGTAATCATTTTAATTGTTTTCTCTGCTGTTCTTTAGCAGCACTTTCCCAGTCGCCACTATGCCAATGGTTTAGCATGTCCTTATTATGTTTTAAGGTAAGCAATGTGATCCAAAAGCAGCGTTTGCAAAATTTAAGCACTGCTGAGTTTAAATAACCAAGTGTCGCAGAATGTCTGAAATCAGCTGTTTTAAAAGGAACTCAGGGAAAAAAAATGGTATCAGCAGGACAGCAGGGTTTTATCGGTCAAAGCTTCAGCCATAGTCGCCTTAGATCACGCTTTGGTCTGACCCTAATATCCTCTGCCACTCATGCAGGCCTCTGGGCCGCAGTCCCAAACAGACAAACTTAACCGTCCAGAAAATGCTGAATCTCTCAATCCTGCTGCCATCGGACACTGCGTTTTGCGTTGGAAGCAGATCATTGGAGGCAGATCATTGGAAATGCTTTTTTTTTTTATTCACTTTTCAGAGAATCCTTCATGTCTTCTGTTGAATCCTAAAATACATGTTCCAATATTCCTTCTAGGCATGAGTGATCTGCAATGTGCGCGGTTTCCAAATGTTTTTAACATAATGTCTCGAACTGCTTTTTAAAAATAATTGCATCAACTCACATCACAATGTTCCACCACCAATCTGCATCATTTTCTGTGACTGCAAACAAATCCAAGCTTGACTCTGAGTGGAAGTGACAACCTTCTTTATGCTGTGTATCACTCTCAGCAAAGGCACATTGAGTCACTCTCCAGATTCTTACATGTTGTGGCATTTTAGCATAATTCGGTGCTAAGCTTTTACTGTTTCTGCTTGGAATTTCCCCCTAGAAGACGAACATACTTTTTAACTCTTTCTGCCATCAGGTAACGTTTTTACTGATTAAGATGTTCCTTTTTGTGCAGTGCGTTGAACTGAGTTTCAAACTGATTTTAAGCATTTCTCAAACATCTTGATTTTACTGTCTTATAATCAAAGTCTCTTTTTGACAATTGGCTCAGTTCTAACAAGCCATTTGACAGCTGGAGGAAATTGCTTTATAGAAAGTGTTTGATGTCATGTTTGTCTGACTGTGTTTCGCTCCTCTCTGGATCACAAAGGAAGTCATTTGACTACTGTGAAACACTCATTTTATCCAAACTGTTGTAGACACACGAAAAAGTATAAAACATTTAACTTCAAGCAAGAGGTTAAATGGCTCTGTTTTCTTTTTTTTTTTTTTTTTTAAAAAGGATAGAGCTGTGCTGTTTAATTTATGAACGGTGATTCCCACTCCTTAGGGCATTCTTCATTTGATGGTGGGACTGATCTGTGCTGTTTTCTCAGTTATTGCTTTAATTTCTAAGTAATAAGCATTTGATATTGGACATGCCGTCATTTATTAAAAGTATCTTCTTTGGCATCATCTTTGTTTTTATTAGCCGGAAGTGAGCATAGCATTAAGGCAAATAATTATGAACAAACTAAAAATCTAATTATTAAGCCTTAATAAAGAATAATGTGGACCTCAGTAGTGTGTTCACCATCCACACCCATTTCACCACTCAAATAAATTTACCAAACACTACACAGTTTATAGAGAGAGAAAGAAGCAAATTATTTAAATCACTGACAAAACAACATATGCAAAAGGTAAAAAACATAAATAAAAATCCCTCTATGTTAATAAAAACTGTCTCTGCCAATCAACTGCTGAAAAGGCCTTTTGGAGACAGACACTTGGCAAGAAAACATTGAAGAAACACGAAAGATTAAGTTCTTCACTGATGCCAAGACTCCCACCGCATTAAAAGTATGGCTCTAGAAGGCATCTCTAAAGAGTAAGAGGCTTATAGTGTGACTTTCTTCAGAGGATTTTTTTTCTATTTCCCACAGCTTTCTAAATGTTGCAGAGCTGTAAACATGTAAAATTAACACTACATATTACTTGAGTGTAATATTTAGTGGTGGCAGCATCGTTCAGTGGGGATCCTTTCCCTCAGCAGTGTCAGATGCGATGCTGAAAGGTTCGGATGCTCCTCGTGAGTACTGAGAGTGAGCATTTAGCAGCTGAACTACATTGAAAGGTCAAAACAAATGCGCTGTGCAGTACAGGCAGTGTTACGTGCAGCTGTAAGGCAGAGACCTCAGCTGGGGAGGGGGACACATTAGGTCCTCATAACGTAACAGCTGCTCTTGTTGCTCCTGTGTTGTTTTACAGGCACTGTGTGCATGTGCCATCTCATCCATCTGGCTCCTTTTTTTTTTTTTTTCAAAATTTTCGCTCTTCCGGGCAAAACACTAAATGTCTGAGATATGATCCAAGCATGCTTTGGGAAAGGGGAATTCCTGGACACAGGCAGCACCCCTTATTTGCAAATATTGTGCCTCCTGTAGACACACGGGCTTAACAAGCTCTCACATTCCTGTTTCTCTCCCCTCCACTTTCATCTCCCACCAACATCGCCGACCCCCCTCCCTTTCCTTTCGCTCAGGCTCTCTCTGTGCCTCCCTCCAAAGCTGTTGTTACGGTGCGGCTCCCGCACATCATTCCACTGCGATGGAAATTAAATGAAGGTGGCTTAGCACAGCTAACAGAGACATGCTTTGAAGGATGTAACCGGGGGAAGCTGCGCTGCCAGATCCTTTTCCATGGGATGTGGATTTGTGCTGCTGAGGCGAGGACACAGCAATCACTCAGCCATGCAGAGGCTCAGAGAAAACGACTAATCTCTACACCTGACTTCTGGAAGCCTTACTTTTGTTTTTCTTCCCCTTTGCGTTATTTACTGGCGAAAAACAACGCATTACAATGGTGCCGGAGTGAAGTTAATTTTGCATGTGTAGGTTGATTGCAGACTGCAGCACACATGGATGTGTTCAGCTTTGTCAAGATGCCAAAGCTTTCAGGGTGAGTTCGGCTGTCATATATACTAAGCGGACTGTAAATGTGCGTTTACTGGAAACGGTGTTCGTGCGTTTCAGAGGCGTTGCTGTGAAGAGCCACACAGGATTCACATGTTGAGCCGCTGCCTTGGAAATGCTGAGTTAATAATCTTTTGAGGTAGCAAGTTGTGCAGTCATGTATGATGAGGAATGAATGAGAAAGCGAGGTGGATGGCAGTGGGGGCGGATGCTAAAAGCTAGCGTGATTCATTTGTTCTAAACTGTGTGCATCCATGTTCATAAATTTCTCATGCAGAAAATAATTACTGTTTTTTTCTGCACAAGTGCTCAGGATTCCTATTTTCCATGTTAATAATTTTACTTTTTAAAAATCTAATTTCCAAAGTTTTTAGTTCCCTATTATCTCAGTTTTAAAATTATGAACAAAGATGGATGGATGGACTGGTTGAAATTTTAGATAATGGAATAGGAAATAAAATCTGGAAATACAATTATCTTTCCATATTCTGTGTTATTTTTCCATTCAGATTTAGATCTGGGAAAGACTCAAACCTAATTCCATACTTTTGCTGACTTTATCAGATCGTATGGGAAACCTGACGCTTTCAGGGCCATAAAAACATTGAAGTATTAGATGACAAAATGAACTGAGATTCTTTCAATTGTTTAAATGCTTAAGTCAATGTCCTAAGGGAAATGATCATTAAGGAAATGGAGATGCAATTCATTATGCTTGTCCTTACATTGAATAATTCAGCATGATCAGATTTAGCTCATCAGACATATTTAATACATAACAAGTTGTTGAAAAATCACACTTATTTGTTGCAAATAGCTAGAGAGGATCACAAATAAAGAAGGAAAACACTTTTTACACGATTTTCTTCTTAAATATTTTTCATTTAGTATATCTGGTGTGTGAGAAAAGTGGAAAAGACAAATGAATGGAGCTTGGAGGAATAGGTGTTTTCATTGTGAGGAGTGACAACTCACTTTGTGAGCCCATGGGTCTGCCGTTGGACATTAATCCTGCCTGAGGATTAGCCTCCTTCAAAAACATCACAGACCACTGATGGAGAGAACAGCTGATCATTAATACAAGGCGCTGAATGTGACAGAAATTTTATGACACAGGAAAGGCCATTTGGAACGCAATCTCACGTATGAGTCATCAACACAATGTTCTTGCTTTTCTGAGGCCAAGAATATGTAAATAAGAACAATATCGTTGCTCTTTTTGTACAATTAGTGCCACTCACTACAGAAATGGAAATATGCTATGATAGGATAGCATTGTTGTTGGTCTGCCTCCATGCCGGCGTGCATTTTGTGGCTCCCAGTGGAGCATCAACATCACTACTTCCTGTCACAGTTAATAATGCCATGCACTGTTCTCTCTGATCATGAGTTAGCTCTGCTACATTTACACATTTTATGTTTTGTTTTTCACATTCTGAGCTGCCAGCAAGAATTTAACACACGATAGCTCGCTATAAAGGGCTACTAGACAGGAAGACTTCAGCTCCCCCAGACGTCCAGCTTTTCAGAAACAAGAAGCATCAAAATTTCTTCATTTCTCACATTGTGGTGAAATCCTGACAGCATTTCTGTGGTACAGTTTCTTGAATCAAAATTCAAGGCATGTTCTTTTGTGTAGCACATTTCAGCGACAAGGCAATTCAAGGTGCTTTGTAACTTGGGTCTACCTCTAAGCACCTTCACTCCTTTCATGTGTTCTGTGGGTGTTTGGAATGGTTTGCCAGCAGAGCAGCACGGATACGGTAATGAGCATCAGCCTCACAAATCTATGCAGATATTGTCAATTATCTTTGAATTACAAGGATTGCTGAACTCTGATGGACTAATCAAATGAAAAAAAAAAACCTTTAGTGTTCCACAGGGAAAAATTCATGGAGAATTAGTCAACAATAGCTTCTTCCTCATTCATAAAACAAATAAAAGAAAAAAAGGATTTTTGTCTGAATTTCTTGATCGTTCCTGCAGAAACTTGTCACCAGTAGACTTTCATTTTTATTAGCTACTACTGGACGCGCTTTTGCCAGCTGCTCGTCAGGCAGCCAGCTGGGAGTGAGTAAGCATGAAATACGCTGTACTTTGAAACTGAGGCTGTGCAGTAGCACCTTTAACCGAGCACAGCTTAACAGCATGGATAACAGGAATAGATTGTGCAGTCCCAAGTCAGAGACTAGGCTGCTGCTAATAAATTTTTAGTTCCCAATTTTTTGATTGATGAGTTAATGCATCACCATTTTTGTCTAGAAAGCTGTTAGTGCATGTCTGTTGCAATAACATTCTCATGTGTTGGCATACCCCTTGACATAGGTAAAGATTTTCATCTTAAAGTATCACTTCCACAATGACAAAAATAAAGAAAATGATACAGTTTATCTTGTTTGTTCAAAATGTCAAATGTCTGAAAGGGATACAAACAAAAACAGGCCTCAGCATTATATATCCCAGAAAATTATGAAAATATTTTATTTATTTACTGTATGCATTATTTATAAGTTTTTGTCTGGCTTATAATTGAGGAATTTAGAAATTAACAATATCCATGCAAAATTAAATATGTTGTAAACAAGATTTGGTAAGATTTATATGATTAGTTGTGCAAAGTCTTGATGTTAACACAATGTACTTTGAGCTTCATATCAATTTATAACATTATTCACATCAAAAACATACCTGGAGTGTTGCTTTGATTCTTTCATGGTGGAGGAATCCTTAAGTCTTCTGTTGCTGCCTTTTCCATATAGCTTCTCCTCTGATCTGCAGGGCCCAACCAAACCTCCGTCTCACAAAGCATCCCTGGATAGCTCCTCACCCACTCAGCTCCTCTAGACTAGCAGCAGCAATTAGGAAACACCTGGAGGAACTGCAGATCTGCTGAGCTTGTCATACAAACTACTTCTCAGTCCAAAGCTCCAAAGAACAGTTGTAAACGGCATAATGAGAAGCATTGTTGTGATGACATGCTAAAGGCGATGTGTTGGAAAGAGCAGGAGCTTCGTAAATTGACAGGTGTCAAATTTAATTTGTTATATATATATATATATATATATATATATATATATATATATATATATATATATATATATATATATATATGTGTGTGTGTGTGTATGTGTGTGTGTGTGTGTGTGTGTGTGTGTGTACAGCATTTTATAAATAGTTGAAGTTCACATAGTTACTTGAGTGTGGTATAAAATGACTCAATGTCCCTTTAAAGTACATAATATCGCTTTTTTTAAAAGCAGAAATCTTAACTGGAAGAAAATAATTTATACTGTGTCACTTTCTGTTGCTTATTTGCTTCCCTCCAAGCTCTGTTTCCTAAATAACATCTATTATTTGATGCATTGTTCAACATGTTTTGACAGCATACTTTCATCATAGAAAATCATTGGTCTGGACCAAAATTGATTAGCGCCCATGCTCATCAGAGCACAACAAAAAACAAAACAGATCTTTCATATATATAGCCGATAAAATCACAAGCTTTTAGGGACGAAAGGCTCAGAAATGGCTGTGGATCAGAAACAGGAGCCAACTGGCAGGGGAATGAGGTTGCAAGCATTAATTTTGTTCTGTCCTTTGGAGCTTTTAACACAAAAGCTAGAGAGCAACTCAAAAAGGTGCAGGAGAATCCATGTCAGCTGCTACAGGAAACATGTGTTGCTGTGTTTGGTTAATGTTTTACTTGGAGAGCAGAAAAGACCCACACCTTAAGCAAGGAAATTAGATCTACTTTTCCAGCTTGAAATTTAGTACTTTGCAAAGTGTAATGCTTTACATTAGATTTTGGGGCTCCACTGTGGCACAGCTGGTAGCTCTGTTGCCTCAGACCGATGGGGTCCTTCTGCATACAGCTTGCATCTTCTTGTCATGCATGCATGGATTCTTTCCAGGTACTCCGGTTTGTTCCTACAGCCAAAAACACACCAACTGTTAGGTTAATTGGATTCTGTTAGTTGCCCTTAGGTTTAAGTGCTTCTGCGTATGTTTGTTCTGTGTCTTTGTGGTGTCCTGTGATGGACTGGCAACATGTGCATCGCGTACCATGTCTCTCCCCAAAATGATTGCTGGTTATAGGCATCAGCCACCCCGCGACCCTGCAAGCACAAGTAGGTATAGGCAATTGTTGGAAGGTGGAAGATGGAATGTTTCATTTTCATTCCACTTCACAAATACACACATCTTGTTGTGACAGACACAAAAAATTCAATTAAAATGACATGAAGTCAGAAAATATTACCAATATGTTCATCGTTTCATTAACAACAGCACTTATGCAACAGAACAGAAATGGAAGTTTCATTACTCGGCTGAATAGACAGGTGTCAAATTTAATTTGTTATATATATATAACAAATTAATATATATAATAGAAAAACAGACATACAACATATATATATATATATATATATATATATATATATATATATATATATATATATATATATATATATATATATATATATATATATATATATATATATATATATATGTGTGTGTGTGAGTGAGTGAATCAGTGAATGAGAGAGAGATAGAGAAAGAGAGAGAGAGCGATGTTCAGGGTAGTGTTGTTGCCCATAGCAACAATGTCTGAGCTTTACCAAAGACTAACTCAGCAATGTAAGATTTTGTTGGAATATTAGGGAAGATAGACACCCTAATTTTAAAGTGAATGTTGGTGTGCAGAAGATTCGCATAGTAATAATCTACAAGGCAAAATAGCTCTAACTCCATTTCTTGTGATTGTATTGATGTGTTCTTGTTATATAATTCCCACCATAAGGATTTTGTTGCATATCAGCAAGGAACAGCCTTTTCTTCCCCTTGGCTCCAGTAAATAAAAAAAATAAAAAACTGACAAAATGGCATGCTTACTCACAAAGGCACATAAACAGCAGGAGAAAACTGAGTTGTCTACTGTAGCTACAGCATCATACCTGACCTCTCTAGCAGTCATAGCATTCACAGTAACATTTCGATAGCAGGATGTAAATAACAGATTTGACTGTTTTTCTGCCATGCTGCTATATTGGCCAAAGGCTTAAAGCCATGTTGGTGGTTGGTGAAGTCAAGCAGAGGGCAGATGCGCTCTGAAACAAAAGGCTGTCTTATGTGCCTTCAAGATGAGAAGCAGAGGGAGAAATCTTTTAATCAAAAATGTTCATCTACAGCCCTGCTCTGCACATCGCCTCAATTTCTTCCCATGAGATGCGCATTTCTGTCTCTCTACAGATTTCATATTCAGACAGAATCCCATTAGCAGCCTGTCTCTGCATACATGTCTGTTTATTGCAACACCACTGGCAAAAAAACAAAAAACTCTCACGCTCTCTTCAATGTGTTTCACAAGGCATCTTAAGTCATATTTGCAACATTTCCTATTACACAAGGGACCAAAACATATCTTTATTCTTCAGTCAGCTTAGAAAATATTTCCTGGGCTTGTAATAGAGTGACAAATCTTACTCACACCATTAGGTGATTGAAGACATTGAAGACATTCACATTTAATGACTCATTGTGTCTACTACTATTTACAAAAGACTACCAATGAAACTGAGCGAGTACCACTGTCAGAAGTTTACTTGGATGAAGAGCATATTCATTTTTGGCTTTTAATGTTAAATTTGAACCATCCGTTTTTTGATAGGCATGAAAATACAACATTTAATTCCGATACACTGTAGAACATTTGAAAAAGTGTGACTTATTGTGAATTTCCTCATCTAAAACAAGGTTGTGGCAAAGTTCTGTCTAGATATATGACTATTTTTTATATGAGAAATTTCTCATTTATGCCAGTTGGTTTCTTGGCATTGACCAGGCTTTGTTGTAGTCAAGACCACCTAAACCTGAGACCAAGTCAAGACCAAGACTAGAGTGTATCGAGACCGAGACAAGACCAAGACCAACACCCCGCTCTACACAACACAATAAAATGTGAAATATAAAAAAACTGCTTCTCAAATTGATCTGCAAGATCTACATTCTCCTAAAAACACCTAGATATTAAATCCTTAGAGCTGAAATAAATTAGAATTATCAATTCAAACTCTTTCTTCTGCTTTGCTTCTGTCTCCAAGTCACAATCTGCAGAGGTTTCACATTGCCCCTAACAAGTAACGCCCTGGGTGGTTGCTCATATTGTCAGAAACCACCACTGTCTGCAACATTAAACATAGCAATCATGACAATGCACTAAGTATTCATCCTTGGACAGGAACAACAAGCAAGAAATAATCTGGCGCACTGTTCTGCTCTCTCCCGCTGCATGAAGCCAGGTAGCAAATGACAGGTGACGAAAATAATCAAAGAGCAATGAGCATGTGCTGTGTATTATCTCACGTTCATGTATTTTATTTATTTGATTGTTAAATAAACATATATATTTAATACAATATAATGATAACTACTGTAGTATGCGCGGAGCATTACAAAAACAAAGAACGGTCCCCAGTGAAACTCCAGTACTGTCGTTCATAGTAAAGAGCCGTTCAGACGTATCGACTCATTCGTGAATATCACATCCCTATATTGAAGAATTTGGTCACAACATTGTTGACATATGCAACATGTCAGTCAACACCTCTGCACAATAAGCGCAGTAAGTGACAGCTTTATTTCATCGCAAATGCAACATTTTGTCACTGCACAGCTAACTTTGCTAGCTTCACTTTCACATGGCTTACCTTTGTCTGAGCTTCCTCAAAGTGAGCTAGAAGTTGGACGTACTCCCCGCCGTCTCTGGAAGCGAAGCGCTGCTGAATTCACATGTCGTCATATGCTTTCTTATGATTTATGTAGGTAAATTTATTACCTACAATTAGACAGACATCTTCTCCCGCTCCGAGACAAACTGCGCACTGTCCCAGAGTACTCAGGGTGCCGCGTGCGAATTAAAGGGGGAGGCGAAGGGTGGCAGCGGTAACAGAAACATTAATTAGTAAGTTGCGTTATTGCTTGAATTTAAATCGGTATGTTTTGCATCCAGTGGAAATGAGGATGTTTACAAATAAACTGGACAATATGCTGACAGTTTAATGATATTTCCACAGTTGTGGTCTTGACTGGTCTGGATATAAAATCCCAATGTCCGAGACCGAGACAAGACCGAGACCAAATGAGGTCGAGTCCGAGACGAGGCCGAGACCGTCAAAAAGTGGTCTCGACGGGATCCAGCATAAACCATAGATGAAGGTGATTGTTTTGTAAAAAAAAAAAAATTCTTCAGTCCTATTTTGAAACCTAGTCAGAACAGTGACACTGGAGTTCCAACATATCCCAGGTTTTTCAATTATTTTTTTTTTTTTGTTTAGAGCAAGAGTTTGCGTCGGATGAATGGAGATACTTAAGCTGCCAACAGAATCAATTAATCAATCAATCAATCAATCAATCAATCAATCAATCAATCAATCAATCAATCAAATTTTATTTGTATAGCACATTTCAGCGGCAAGGCATTTCAAAGTGCTTTACATAATTAAAATAAAACGCTTATTGTGGCTACAAAATACGAGTGGTCAAGGTGCAACTTCCTAAAGACATTGATCCATATAGTGCTGATAAAAAAATATATTTGAGCCTGCATGCATAATAGAAAATGTGTATCCAATTAACATTATGATCTCAATTCCTGTTTCTAAACTTATTGAAGTTGGATGTTGTATGACTATTTCATCCCATAAAAAGTAACGAAAATAAAAATCTAAGGATTTAAATGTTTTAAATTCCAAAACATAGCATGACATTCACACACATGATGACTGAATGTTGACTTCTTTATTTTGGGAGACTGGAAGCTGTCCTCAATATCTTTCCTGAAACATGAGTTCAATAAAATATAATTAGCTGCATGGGATGAATGTATTTCTATCTTTCAGATATGATGGCCATGCAAACTAATGCTACGTTTACTGTGGCTTTCTTGACCTCAGGCTATTCCCTTCTCCTTCCCAAGTGCATGCCGGGAAACTTAAAAGGGAATTCATGGTTTGGTCCCCCTGGCAATCAGCACATAAACATCACTTGCAGCCATGTGCAGATGGGAGTCACTGATGCAAAGCACTTGTCAAAGGAAATAATGCTCTGAATACCTCATGAAAGAACAGTTTTATTGCATTCTCCATGGATTTACAGCAAACATTTGTTGCCGGAACAGGGTTTCATATTGCCAGCCCTTGTGGATTGTTGGTGTGAATTATTCAAACTAACTTGAGTGTCTGTGTTGGAATGTTGCTCCTCCAAGCAGTCGCCTTTTCTATAATGCATTATCACTCCCTTCATGATTAGGATATGCACCCTTTATGGTTGTTCTGTGACAAGCATGTGTTGAAAAACACGGAGGTTTAAAATGAACTTCTTTGATTAAGGAAACATAATGGTATTGTGGATCCAGTCTTTGTGTGTGAATGGCTGAGAAGTAATCTCCCTTTTTTTCAGACACTATTAAATTATTTTTCTTAAGATATTAAAATTAAAATTAATGAATACATGTAAAAAATATTCATGTTTAGTTTTAAATATTAAAAATCTGCTTTCTGCTGTGATTGCAAAGAAATTATATTGATGTATTTCATCTTTTTTCAAACAAGGAGGTAGATTTTTTTTTCCTATTGGCCTTAATATTTTTAAATATCCTCCTGACTACCAGGAAAAAAAAAATATTGTCCAATCACCATTTTTTTTAAATCCCACAGTCTTTGTAAGGTAATAAAAGGTTTTATGCACTTACTTTGTCTCTTCCCATAAAATGTGTTATTACTGATGAACGCCATTTTTATGAATTAGAAAAAGGTACGTACAAAAGTACCACCCCTTCACATGTGGTATCATTAAAAAACCCTAAATGTCCTCTCCAGATACCAAAAGGAATTAATTCAGTAGAATGCAGGGGGTGGGAGATATTCAAGTTTAGAAATGTCCTCTACAGAGGAAAAAATGAACTACTGGTAGTCAGGAGGATTGGTTATTTTAGCAAATCAACCAGTAGGATCTAAAAATATCTCAAATCATAATGCCATCAAGCATTTTTAGGTTTAACAAGTTCCCCACTGACCTACATTTAGCTCCCCTTTTACTTCTAATTGTCGTGCAATGACTCTTGGGTAACCTGTTCATGAATTGTGTAGCATGGCTTGCCTACTTAGAGCTTGATTACTTAGTCCGATGTGACTGTGCAGGTATTATTTATTAATGCCTGATGAAGAAGATCAGTTTCACTGTCCGCCAGTGTGTGAACCCTCTGAGCCTCTTGGTTAGTATGGACTGTTGCGACTGACTGAGTGGCATGATGGGCCTCCCATGTGCAGACTAAATAAATCAAAGATCATTGTATCTTTGACTGCAGTGTCATTACAAAGTCGGTGAGACAGAAAACTGATTTTCTGAGACACCTTTTTTTTCGGATTAGAAACATATCCTGAAGAGACGTCATTTGAAATTGTAAGTACACTTTATTATGTTGTAGACCTTGGGAGAAATGTCAAACATAACCCTGCGAGGATGTTGTCTTATATTCTGCAGCCTGGAAATTTTAATCATGCTGGAATTCTTTATTTTAATCTGGATGAGTTTGCATGGTTGTTTTTACAGTTTTAAGACTTATGACAGAGATGGTCATAGAGCTAATAGTGTCTGACATCCTGATTTGAGCAGTTCTAGATATACGGCATTGAAGCCTGTCCTGTGGGTCAAATAAATTCATATCAACATACCAACACCACTGATTTGGGAAAGAAATCAGATTGGTTGGACTGTTTAGAGGACTCTGAAAGTAGAACACTGGCAGCTTTTTCAAGGCACAGATGGGCATTTACATTTCTCACAAATAGATTGGGAATTGAGTCTGAAACTTGAACTTGAGTTGCGTTTACACTGCACAAAGAGGTGAGAGTTCAGTTCAATTTAGTTTACCTATATAATTAATCTCAAATATGTAATCTCAAGGCAATGTAATAAAAAAGTTAATTCAACCATAAATACATTCCAACTGATCCTAGTTATCAGACAGTGTAGTCAAGTTAATTCATTTCATTATTATTAAAAAAACGTTCTAAGTAAACACTGCAGATTTAATCGAATTGACTTGCAGCATTTACTCCTTGTGGTCAAGCATGTAGCAACAGTGGACAATCACTTCCATTGTGTAATCACTCATACTGAACATACATGCAGCAACAGTGGAGAGGAAAAACTCCTCTTTATCAGGAAGTAACCTTCAGCACAATCAAAACCTGGCTCAGTGTGGTCGGCCATCTGCCATGATTGATTGGAGGCTGGAGAATACAGAGCATACACACAAAAAAGAAACATAAGCATTGATCAAGTTGTACTTTGCGTGTTAGAGAAAAAAATGGCCATCAAGTTAATGGCCATAGTAGCTCCTTTAGTGGCTTCTTCTGGGAGAGAAGCATAGCTTACCAGATTAGCTCTGAGCAGGTTTTAAAGTACATAGGATAAACGAAAGGACATACAGTTGCTGCAAAATCTCAGCCAACATCTTTGTATAGGACAGACACAGGGTTAAAGACTGAAAGACAGGGCCAAGGGCATCATCGAGGGAGAATGTAAAGTTGTTGGCAGCAGTAGCTCAGCCAATGTCCCCCTTCAGGAAACTGTCAGCTAAACAAAGTGCCAGATCAGAGGTGGTTTCTACGAGTAAAAAAGAACAGAGACAATATAAAGCTTAAAGTTGAAATATCAGCAAATAATGCAAAATTGGAGAGACGAAGAACAGCAGAGCAAGGAGAAGTGGTCAGTGTGTTCACCAGTAGCCTAAGCCTATATAGTAGTTTAACTACAGAGTTTGCTAATGATAACCTAAGCTACTCTAACTACAGGCTTTATCAAAATGAAAGTTTTTATCCTAGTATTTAAAGTAGACAGGGTGTCTGCCTCACAGACAAAAACTGGCAGTGAGTCTCACAAGAGAGGAGCCTGATCTTCCTCCCATTTTACCTTTTGAAAATGTATGAACAAAACAGTAAACGTGCAGTCTGAGAGCAAAAAAATAAAATAGAAAAATAAATGGATCTATCCTGTTAATTTTCAACTAAACTCTGCAGTGTTTTGGATGAGTTTTAACTGCATTTAGTGGATTTAGTGGACTTCCTGATTGTAAAGAATTACAGTAGATGATGTAACAAATGGATGAGGCAGCAAAGTACAACAATAGATGTACTAGGAAAACAGAGCATGTTCACTATATGGACTTTTTTTCCTTTTAATGAATCAACCATGGTTCTAATCTACACAACATCTCTTAAGTGTTTTTTTTTTGCTATAGTCAAGGGTATTTAAGAGTTGTATAATTGTACAGCCATCACGTTTTACTGAAAATATCTTTGAAGATTATAAAAAATTATTATAATCTCGCATAATGCACAGGGATTTTTTATTGATGTCGCATTAAGTTGCCATATGAACAAAACTACAGCGAGACACACTCTCATGTAAATATGTAAGACAGTCGTGCACAATTCATTATCATTGGTACTGTAACTGGGGGAAACATTTTAGGGGGAAAGAAAAAGGAGCTTTGAATAATAAATGTGAAGAGCCCTGTTACATGGCAGACAAGCCTTTGAAGTGACATAACTTTCTGCCACCACTTTCCAGCATCACCAGTGTGCAGACACAAAGGCAGTGATAAAAGGAAAAAAGTAGGGGGTGCATGCAAAAAAAAAAAAAAAAGACACGACTGTGTTCCAACCCATCCCACTTTTCTGGAAAGCCTCCACTCTACCGACTTGTGGCTCAAAGAAATGACTCTGCATAGCTTGGGTTTGTCAACAAAATCAGACAACGATGCGGCAGCATTTTGAGAGTTGCTACAATAATAGTTTTCTGGTCTTCCAAGAAAGGTTATCAGATCAGTTTAAGATTGAGTCACAGAAAAAAAAAAGAAAAAAAAAGCTGGTTAAGAAGAAGATTTGTGTGTGCTTTATGTTTTAAACACTGTGCTGACATCCACAAATAAAGCCAGTTTCATGCCTCTGAAGCATAGGAGTGAGGCATGACAACTCTGCCTGGATCGAGCTTATGTAATTAATTTTTGATTTGCATTCACTCACTGATCTGCGCCTATGGAACGTTGTTTGTCACATTGGACTCAGAAACCCCCTTTGTACTTGACTGGGACTCTATCGTGTCAGTGCGATCTGTTTTTGGGATGTGGATATGTTGAAATGATTGGATATTATTTCTAGCTCATTTAAAAGTTTGAACTTTCTCCCCAACTTAGAGGTGGTTTCAGGGTTTCACGTAGTTCTTTTCATGTTCTGCACCTTTGCAGCCACAGGACCAAATCCTCCGGTTGGCCGCCCCCTTCAGGGACCTGGAGTGCTTCCCAAGGACCCCCAAATGGATGGGACATGGGCACCATCAGAGAGGGGCGTGACTGCTACATCAAGTAAGTGCCCTGTGTTTAAAGAAACAGAGGGGGAGCTCTCTCCATCCCAGATGTTTCATGAGTGCTTTGCCAACCTGTGATTATTCCGGCCACGTCACTGCCTCCACACTGTCTCCATCAGTGCATTCAGAATACTGATTCTTTTTTCTCTTCCCTCCACTGCTGCACGCACTCACTGCCCCTGCTGACTGCCTTTCTCTCTCCTTCTCTCTCTCTCTCTCTCTCTAGCTCTCTTTCTCTCTCACTCCGATACACCCACTATACTTTCTTATGCAGTCTCCCAAATGCAGAAGAGGAGTTTAGAGGGTGTGAGTGTGTATTCTGCTGCGGTGGATCAAATTTACCAGCATAATGTTTTTTTTTTTTTTTTTCTTATTTTTTTACAAGAGAAAATTGGGATATTATGCTATCAACGTAGTTGATCCTTCATAAGTGGCACTTCAGGCAATCTGTCCAGGCAGGTAAAAACAACACAGATTTTTTTTTTTGTAAATTGTCTATGTGCAATATAGTTTAACAAGTGAGTGTTTTCTCTTTTGCTGGGTGTACTGTACTAGAAAATGACTGCTGTGCATGCAAACCTGTTCTGTAAAATATTTACACACAATGTTAATTATTTTTAGTTCATTACTAAAAAGTAAAATACAGCAGAAGTGTGGATTGTTGTTTCAAATGCATCCAAACAAGCTAATATTAGAAATGATTCTCAAAAGAGGAGTAGAGCACTTGTCACACATGGGTCGTAGCACGAGAAGCGTGATGTCAGAGGAGTTATATAAGAAGTACGGAGCAGTGAAAGCGCTGGATGCCGAGTGTGTCTGCATGAGACAGATCATGGAGGCTTGTTTGGCTCCAGCTTCTGCTTTCTAAATTTGAGGAAGACTCATGAATAATCAAACATCTCTTCCTGAAACTGTCTGAGGTTGAGTTTGGGCTTTATTGGCTCCCGGGTGCTGATGTTAAAGTCTTGTGTTTTCCTCAGCGTAACACATGCCAAGACTGCATGACACGAGTGCATGAATAAAGTACTATGGGTTTAATATTTAGTTTGACACTCTTTTTTTTTTTTTTTTGCAAATTGGGGTGTACTTTAGAGACCGATACAAAAATGTACTGAAAAGTTGATGAGCACAATGCGTTCATTATTCATCAGTAATAAAACCAAACAGTTCGATTTTTACCAATAAATTAGGGTAGATATTGCTACTTTTAATAGCAATTTTGCTCTGAGTCAGATTTATAATTTTTTTATAATAAAAATTATTTTGCTCATCTGGTTTGTCCTTTAAAAGAATAAAAATGATTAGGCATAATATGGTAATTAAATATTAAATGTTGCAAATCTATTTAACAGGAGGAATGAAAACCTTTTCCCAACAAATGTGTTACTGTTTCAGTGCTAGCCTGAAAGCAAATTTGATCTTACCAGAAGCACTGTCTCTCAACTACTTAGAGCTGTAAATGAATTTTTTTATTTCGTTCAAATATTGTGGTATGGAAATTTTTTCCTTAATTCGTAAAGCCAAACTGTGAAAAGGTATCAACTATCAAATCTGATATGTTGGTATAGTTGTTAAAGCTGAATGTAAACTTTTAAATCAGGTTGTAATATGAACATTTTCCATGAAATCTATGGCAAATAGTCTTGTTCATTGGGAACAGCTGCCTCAATCTTAAGAAATGTAGCTTGTTAACAAGGTTAGCTTAATTATTAGCACGGTTGCTAATCTAGTTGATGTTGAACGTATAAACAGTATCTGTTCCAGCAAAGTACCATGTTAGCTTTTTCCACTATCAAGATGCACTGTTCACTTCCTACAAGTGCCTCATTGATAAGATGTTAAACTTGCAAGTTTGACTTTAGCATTAGCGCTATTACCAAACTACCTAAGTTCTTGCTTTAACCCCATAACTGTCACCCTCAAAACACTTATAAGTAAGTAATCATGTTACTATCCCTGTCAAGGGGTTTTAATAAATTCATAAAATTCATAAAATCCACGTTTTCTGCTGGACATGAACATAACGATTGAGAGTAACAGCCGACCCAACCAACCTATCCAGTTAAATTCTAATCAAAAGAAATAGAATTTGTTACAAAATAAAGTGGCTAATGTTGAACATTATATTTACAAACTAGCATGCTCAATTAAAATTGTATTTAATGGCCAATACATAACTCAACATAACTCATTTTTACAGTGCAGAGGAATGAAATGTGCAGCTGCCTTTCTGCTAGGTAAAAAAATATTTTGAAACTTGTGATGACATGTAATGGTCACACATGGTACACTTTGCAGAGCATTAACACTACGTACCTAGAGACAAGTTTTATTTATTTATTTATATTTATTTATTTTCTGTGCAATATAGTGTGCATAATTTTTAAGTAATTCAACATATTATATTCACTCAGGCTTACAGTATAGACAAAACTGAAAAGGCAGAAAAAATATTAAACCATGGCTTCATTTCATGAGAAAGAAACATGGCATTAAGAACCTCATCAAATCAGGATTTTGAGGCAAGAAAAACAGGATATTGCTATGGTTATAGACTTACTTCCCTCTACTGCTACCCCCAAAACAGCAAGAATTCAGCAAGAGAGCACATGGAAATACACTCTGCACACAGTGCATCAGACCAATGTTTCCTTCTGCCTATTGTTGTCCGCCTTATTCATGATAAAAACCCTCAGCATAGCTTGTGATTTCTGTACAAAGCGTTGTGGAGCTACGCTAGTAGCTAATGGTTGTGATTAGAAGGCATTAGATGCATGGCTGTCTGCACAATGGGAACCTAGCCATGTTCAGCAGGTGGCCTTGGAGGGGAGGGAACAGTGCTCTTCCTGAATGCACAAGTCCATATGTTTTTGATCTGCGCACAAGCTGCTGAGTTTGTTTCTCTACAGCAAAAACTAACAAACTCTCTTTCTGCATACATTTTATTTCTTTCTATATTTTCAAGCCATATCCTGCAGCAGCTGTTGTTCCTATATAAAGAGAGAATCACGGCATGGCGTTTGTGTAATGGGGAACACGTTTCTTTGTATTATTTAGCAGTTTTAGAGGATGTATATTTCAAAGTACAATACTTTTAAGTCATGAAAATTTGTCAACATATGACCATTCCAATCACACCATTTTTAAATTGCAAATAAGGCTTCTTAAAAATCGCATTGTTTGATTTCTGTGTTTGAAACTTTTGTCTCCATGGCAGCACATTGCAAGTTACATATGTTCAAATTTATTTATAAAACCTATGAGCTATAACGATTCTTTTAAGGGTTCTTGATGCTATAACATAGCATATTTCTCCAAGACATTTTTAAATTATATTTATGCCAGTAAAATTAATGCACATTTTTGCATAGTTGATGAGTCCATGCTGTAGCATTGACACAGTTTAGTTTTTTTTACAAGCTCCAATTTGTTCTACAGTTTTCGTGTATCAGTACTTTACTTAAGTAGATTTAATAATGGGGACTTTCTACTTTTACTCCACTACATTTTACAGTAAGTATCTGTACTTTCTACTTCACTACATTTCTACAAAACTGTCTCGTTACTCGTTACATCCAAGTCGCGTTGCTCTTTTTTTCCGTTAAAATGTGAAGTTCAGGGATTTAAGGTGGCTTAGTGTCTGTTGTCACCCATCGGCTCCACCTTTACTCGCACGCGGAGCTCCAGACATGCGCAGTGGTTTCCTCTGAGAAGGAGAAGATGTCTGTTTAATCGATAATAGCTGCATAAATCATAATATATGGCGACATGTAAAATCACCAGCGCTTCGCTTTCACAGACGGTGGGACGTCGTCCAACTTTTAGCGTCACTTGGAAGGAAAGCTTAAAGAAAGGTAAGATCTGTGGAAGTGGTGCTAGCTAAGCTAGCTGTATAGAGACACATGTTGCATCTGCGATGAAAAAAAGTTGTCACTCATGCGCTGAATTATGTGTGGAGGTGTTGACTGAGGTGTTGCTTAGGACAACGCTGTGACCAAAGTCTGCAATATAGTGATATAACATTCACGAACGATCCGATTCTTCTGGACGGATCTTTACTAAGTCCTAAGGACTGAAGCCTCACTTAGAGCCGTTCTTTGTTCTTGTGTACACTGCGGTAGCTATATATACACACACACACATTTATTTAATCGCTGAATAAGTAAAAGTTGAATGTATGAATGCAGAGCATGCTCATTGCTCATTGATTGATTTCGTCTCCTGTCATGGTGGCAAGCATAGCAGTGGGAGGGAGGATGAAAACAGTCACGATGCTCCTTCTGCTTGGTTACTTGTTGCGCCGTTGGACAGTGTTCATAGTTGAACGTTATTTACCGTTAATTGCGATGTTTCAGTTGTGGTTTCTGACATGGGCAATATGGCCAACCGCCCAGGGCGTTATTTTTCTAGGGATAGCAGGACACCTCTTCGGATTGTAGCACAGCGATGAAAGCAAAACAGAATGAAGTGAGTTTTAATTGATACTGGCTAAATTCATTTCAGCTCTTAAGTATTTAATATCTAGGTGTTTTTATGGGAATGTGGATCTTTCAGATCAATCTGAAAACCAATTTTGATAGGTAAACTTAATGTTATTGTGTCATTTAGCGCAGGGCGCTGGTCTTGGGTTCGGTGGTCTTGACTACAACTCTGCTACATGGCTCCTTGGTTGCATATCCTCCACCTCTGGCTCCTTATCAAAATGTTCGTAACTTTATTAAAGAACAACAACAACAACAAAATTTTTAAAAAGTCAACAAGATGTTCATATTAAAGACCCAACAAAAATAATGATCTCAGTAATTATTGTTTCTACAAGGTGTTGCGCAAATCTGTGCGTTTCGGTTCCAGGCCAAAATAACGAGCGGAGCAGGAGTTTAAAATTAACTAATCAACCACCGCTGTGTTCAGAGAGGCTTATTAATGATCGCAAAAATAAATGTCAAGCCTGAAAACCTAATATTGTAACGGACTGAATGTTATGGCTTGCGCAGGCGGTTGTCAGGGCAACGGGTGTGCTTAAATGACAATGAGAGAAGGAGAGTAAAAAGGTAGGAGATGTTTTTAGTTGATCACATGTTCAGGTTGTTTTACCTTTGTTTACCTCTGCTGTGGCGCATCACAGCCCCTGCAGTTTCTGAACGTTCAATAAACAACAAACTTAGACTAATTATCTCGTTCTTTGTGACTATATGTCATTTACAACAAACATCAAACACGGTATATATGTTTCATTAAGTATTTAACAAACAAATGGCTTCTACCGTGATAATTATTTGAAATTAAATAAATTGTCTACTAGGGACAAGGGTGTATAGAAAATGGATGGATGGATAGTTTGGACATCTCGCTTTGAGCTCAAAGTCTGAGGGGCTTATCCTCTATCAAGCTACTTTTTTTGCCTCTTATTTAGTGGAAATATTGATGTTGATGAGACTTTCTCCAAAATGATAACTTTTTTCAACTTTTATAGCTCCACTCTAACGTTCACAAATGACATTGAAATAAAATCAAGTCCAACATCTGGTTGGAGGTGATTCCTCTTTAACCTGTTGGAGGAAAAACATCCCAACTTCAGAAGATGAGCTTTTAACCTAACAGAGCTCTGTGGTTCCTCCTATCAGTATGAGAGTCAAGGTGACGAAGTGGAAGCTGCAGGATCTTCAGAACAAACAGGTCATGATGCTAGGCTACTGGAGGTAGGCTCTGCTATGGGGGTAGAGCGAGCATATGTTGTGGGGGGGATGGGTGCCAATTTATGTGTTCGCATCCACCTGAATAATATGTAATTGCAACCCTGATCATCAGTACAGCAGGTGTTTAATGAGCTAATAGCTGCAGTAGCTAATCTACCACATTGATCACTTAATCGCAAAATAAACATCAAGCCATGCATATGGATGGATATGTTAATGAACATATCCATCCATTAGAGACTAATGGACTGAATATTCAGATTTTTTTTGTGGGGATATTAGTACTACTATTATTATTAAAAATCAATAGCAATAATAATATAAAATTATACATTTAAATATTGATATTGATATGTTATTAAATTATAATGACAAAGTTATAATATAACTGTTATATAACTATATCATATTACTATTGTTTTTAATTATAAAAAACACAGTGTTTGTTATAAATATATATTATTTATATATAACAATATATAAATAATATACATATTATTTATATTCTTATAAATAATATTACTATTTATAATAAATAGTAATATTTATTATTATTATTATTATTATTATTATTATTATTATTATTATTATTATTATGTTAATAATATTTCTTATTATTAAATAATAATTGTATTATTATATAATTTAATTGTTATATAATATAATATAATAATTAGATTATTGTTTAATTATTATAATTAAATAATAATTAAATTATTATTAAATTAAAACCCCCTCCAAGGACTCCAAGAAGGGTGGGTAATCTTTTCGAGAAGACTGGTTACAGAACCGGAGCCAAGCGTCGAGGTAGAACCGATTATTTCTAGCCAAAACCTCTCAATCTCACACACCATCTCCGGCTCCTTCCCCACCAGAGAGTTGACAATCCACGTCCCAAGAGCTGAAATGGGTTTTCTCTGTAGGGTGTCTGGGCTCTCCCTTAGAAATAAGGTGAGAAGCTCGATCATCTTGGAGGGACTCAGAGTAGAGTCACTGCTCCTTCACGTCAAGAGGAGCCAGTTGAGGTAGCTCAGGCATCTGGTCAGAATACCTCCAGGACGCCTCCCTGGTGAGCTGTTTCAGGCATGTGCCACTGGGAGGAGAGCCCGGGGAAGACCCAGGACACGCTGGAGGGACTATGTCTCCTTGTTGGCCTAGGAACGCATTCTGATTCCCCCAGAGGACATGGAACAAGTGGCTGGCGAGAGGGAAGTCTGGACCTCCCTTCGTAAGCTGCTTCCTCCACGACCTGAACCAAGAGGAAGAAAATGGATGGATGAAATGGATGGACAGTTGTAATTACAACTCCCTTACACTTTACGCAACTTTTTCACTGTTCATTAACATATCCATAATCATATCCCTGTATCCATGTTTGTTGCTAGGGAAGATTGGAAAAATCATTACCTGGACAGTGTTCTCTTCAGGTTCAGGTCCAGTCTTCTAATTCCGTTTTCGTCAGAACAGAGGTTGAGCTTTAGACTCAACAGTCTCCTTTCCACCCCAAACTTCCCCAGCCGGGGAAGTTTGTTCTTTAAGATTAAAGAAATCGTTCCCTAGGACAGATCTCTCTTGTTGGGTTCAGTTTTCTAATGCCTCTATCGTCAGAGCAGACGATAGAGGCAAACGTTCCCAGGCGGGGAAGTTTCTTCTTTGAGATTTGAGAAATCGCTCAATAGGACAGATCTCTCTTGATGGGTCCGGTCTTCTAATGCCTCTATCGTCAGAGCGGACGATAGAGGCAAACGTTCCCAGCCGGGGAAGTTTCTTCTTTGAGATTTGAGAAATTGCTCAATAGGACAGATCTCTCTTGATGGGTCCGGTCTTCTAATGCCTCTATCGTCAGAGCAGACGATAGAGGCAAACGTTCCCAGCCGGGGAAGTTTCTTCTTTGAGATTTGAGAAATCGCTCAATAGGACAGATCTCTCTTGATGGGTCCGGTCTTCTAATGCCTCTATCATCAGAGGAGACGATAGAGGCAAACGTTCTCAGCCGGGGAAGTTTCTTCTTTGAGATTTGAGAAATCGCTCAATAGGACAGATCTCTCTTGATGGGTCCGGTCTTCTAATGCCTCTATCGTCAGAGCAGACGATAGAGGCAAACGTTCCCAGCCGGGGAAGTTTCTTCTTTGAGATTTGAGAAATCGCTCAATAGGACAGATCTCTCTTGATGGGTCCGGTCTTCTAATGCCTCTATCGTCAGAGCAGACGATAGAGGCAAACTTTCCCAGCCGGGGAAGTTTCTTCTTTGAGATTTGAGAAATCGCTCAATAGGACAGATCTCTCTTGATGGGTCCGGTCTTCTAATGCCTCTATCGTCAGAGCAGACGATAGAGGCAAACGTTCCCAGCCGGGGAAGTTTCTTCTTTGAGATTTGAGAAATCGCTCAATAGGACAGATCTCTCTTGATGGGTCCGGTCTTCTAATGCCTCTATCATCAGAGCAGACGATAGAGGCAAACGTTCCCAGCCGGGGAAGTTTCTTCTTTGAGATTTGAGAAATCGCTCAATAGGACAGATCTCTCTTGATGGGTCCGGTCTTCTAATGCCTCTATCGTCAGAGCAGACGATAGAGGCAAACGTTCCCAGCCGGGGAAGTTTCTTCTTTGAGATTTGAGAAATCGCTCAATAGGACAGATCTCTCTTGATGGGTCCGGTCTTCTAATGCCTCTATCGTCAGAGCAGACGATAGAGGCAAACTTTCCCAGCCGGGGAAGTTTCTTCTTTGAGATTTGAGAAATCGCTCAATAGGACAGATCTCTCTTGATGGGTCCGGTCTTCTAATGCTTCTATCGTCAGAGCAGACGATAGAGGCAAACGTTCCCAGCCGGGGAAGTTTCTTTGAGATTTGAGAAATCGCTCAATAGGACAGATCTCTCTTGATGGGTCCAGTCTTCTAATGCCTCTATCGTCAGAGCAGACGATAGAGGCAAACTTTCCCAGCCGGGGAAGTTTCTTCTTTGAGATTTGAGAAATTGCTCAATAGGACAGATCTCTCTTGATGGGTCCGGTCTTCTAATGCCTCTATCGTCAGAGCAGACGATAGAGGCAAACTTTCCCAGCCGGGGAAGTTTCTTCTTTGAGATTTGAGAAATCGCTCAATAGGACAGATCTCTCTTGATGGGTCCGATCTTCTAATGCCTCTATTGTCAAAGCAAAGGTTGAGCTTTTAGACTCAATGGTCTACTTTTCACTGCAAACTTCCCCAGCCGGGGAAGTTTGCCGCTCATTAGAGCAGAGGTTCAGCTTTTTCGCCTCTTTTTCCTCCTTATCTCTCCAACCCTTCTCAATCTATGCACGTTAGGATGAATGGAGAAATCGTTCTATTCATCAGCATTTTCTCCATCAGACCGACCTGAATGATATTTCTCTGTGCTGTGGCCTGATGAGCAAACTGCCCCAGCCGGGGCAGATGCAACATGCTGTCCTTCAAGACAAAGAACAGCAAGACTTTCTAGGGTGACTTTCAGGCTGTTTAGCACTTTGATTGTGAGTTCTCCTTGGGGCAAATTCCGGTATCATAAGATGTCGTACATTATAGGGATCCAGTGCACAAGTCAAAGTCTCTTCAGAGGAAACTTCCTCTGACGAAAGATCAGCCAAATCGTCCCGTCGGGCAGATCTCTCTTTAGGTGTCCGGTCTTCTAATGCCGCTTTCGTGAGATTCCTTGAGACCGTTTGGTCTAAGCAACCTTTCCCAGCCCTCTTTCGACGGGTCCACTGATTCAATGCCGCTATCATAAGTGCAGAGGTGACGGTTTCGGAATCAAGGGTCTCCTTTTCACCGCCAACTTCCCCAGCCGGGGAAGTGGCAGACCTTTTTTGACGGCTCCATTCCTCTAGTGCTGCTATCATAAGAGCAGAGGGTGACTCCCCAGCCGGGGAAGGGTTGAAAAGATAGGAGTCAAATTCATCGTACTCGATGGACTCATCCCTATAGCTTCTTGTGTCAAATGTCACCCCAGGAAACAGCTTGTTGCAAAGTTTCCTCACTCCTTTGGTGACCAAATATCCTGCACCAAAGGTAATCGGAAAAAACATGGATGTGAAAGCAATCTTCTCCATTGTCAAAATATTTGTCTAACACACTGCTAAAGAGATGCTTGAATATAACCTCCTGTTTTGAGACCTAAGCATTCATAACCTCAGATGTCCTTTGATCTATGTCATAGATGAGGTCATAGCTACAATGAGCTCACTGTAGTTCTGGGGGAATATCTTGCTTCTGATTGTTGCTATGGAAATGGTCAAATCAGTTCTGCATGACTCAAACTATTAACCCTTTGCAACTCCATCACTTAATCATTCGAGGTGCCATGACAGACTTCAGAAGGGTATATTTCAGGAGGCTAGGGATTAAAAAAGGGATTTTAATTGTTAAATATTAAGTTTAGATTGACCATTTTATATTAAAACCATTAATTTAAGTAGGATTTTTCATAATTAAACATTTTGAATCATACTTGACTTAAAAATATCTTAAAAGTAAAATTAAATGTAACTTACAAACATTTGCTGCTGCTGCTGCATTTGTAAATTGTGACAAGAGATTTTGCAATACAATACAACTCCATTTTGTATATAAAAAAAAAAAAAATTCCCTTCTCACCCTCCGCGGGTGGTCTGCTTCATCCTCTGAGCTCGGGTCCTCTACCAGAGGCCTGGGAGCTTGAGGGTTCTGCGCAGTATCTTGGCTGTACCTAGAACTGCACATTTCTGGACTGAGATGTCTGATGTTGTTCCTGGGATCTGTTTGAGCCACTGCTCAGTTTGGGGGTGACTGCCCCGAGGGCCCCGATGACCACAGGCACCACTGTGGTCTTCACCTTCCAGGTCTTTTCCAGTTCCTCCTGAGCCCTGGTACTTCTCCATTCTCATGCTCCTTTTTCCTGATGTTGTAATCACTTGGTATTGCTACATCCACCACACGGCTTTCCTCTGTTGTTTATCCACCACCACAATGTCCGGTTGGTTCGCCATTACCATATTATATTTTTTTATATTATATATTATATATATTATTATTTATATTATATATTATATTTTTATATATATATATATATATATATATATACTCTTTTGTCATAGAACCCCCAAGAATTTAAAACTACTTTCACCCCTGCCTGCGAGTGACACTGTTATGCCTCAAGGTTTCTTCTTAAAAGGAGTTTTTATTTTGGCAAACTAATTAATTTTCCCATGAAATTTGCTAATTAAAAAAATCCAAAATCTGAATAACTAAAGAATAACATTTCTAGTTCTCTGTAATCGCAAAGGCTATGGTTATTTCATTGTTTAGAAGGATAATTTAATAAATAATAGACTTGAAAAACAGAGAAATGTCATAGGAGAGAAGCTGAAATCATAGGAGAGAAGCTGAAATTCTGCACCAAAAAGATGTAATCTTTAAACCCTCAGGCAGCACTGAAATAAAAACAGACATGCCTCTGTTGTGAAAATCGCAGTGCAGGCATAAAGGGAAAAAAACAAAGATATACAACATGCTTAAAAAAGATGAACTCATGAAGTAGGAAACTGCTCCAAGTCCAGAGAATCTAAAATTGAACTGCATTATTGTGAAGACATTTTTTTACTAGTTAGTTTTAATGAAACTTATTTTCAAATGTTTGCCTCTTTAAGGAAAACAATACAAAACCGCATTCTGCAAATATTACAAAATCATAGCTCTAAATCAAAAAATGTTGATTTTAATTCTCCTTTTTAATCCATAAAGCTGTCTGCCAAATTAGAAATATTAAAATGCTTTTATTAACATCAACCTTGAAAGTCATCTCAAAATACACAAACATCAAACAATTATGTGACATAAGGTGACTTGTCAGGTGAAGATCAGGATTGAACTTTTTTGAATGAAAAACACTATGCATGGCAGGTAATGACTACAGCATCTCCACAGCGAAACACGGTTGTGGCAGCATCATGATGTGGGAGTTTGTTCTTCAGCAGAGACAGGGAAGCTGGTCACAACTGACTGGAAGTTCAGTGCATTGAAAATTGATCTTCTGGGATGTTTTTTGTCCAGTTCGACTGAGCTTGAACTATTTTTCAAAGAAAAATTTGGTAACATTTAAGTTTCTGATGTACAAAGCAGGCTGAGACTTGCAGTGAAAGGTGGATACATACTTCTACTTTTACTCCTACAATAACAAGATAAACAATACATTTCTGTCTTACTTTCTGAATGAAACAAAAATAATATTTACAAAAATGTAGGAATCCACTAATAAACACATTTCATCGTTAACATTACTAGCAATATTGAGTTGCCAGATAATTTTTAACTATTTGGTTAATTAATGTAAACAGAAAAGAAAAAAAAAACTTACTGTCAGCATCAGTGAGTCTTACACTTAACTTTCATCAGCATTTGTTGAGTATTTTTAAGATAAATCATACAGTTACAACCATACAAACTGGAAATGTTGTTCAATTGAGTCCTAATAAAATAGGAGTAATGGATGGGACAGAAACTAATTTGTAATAAAAAAAGGCCTGCATTTTGGACTGATGGGAAAAGCACAATCTTATCAAACACTGCAGTAATAACCATAAAAGCTTTGTTGTTGTCCCTCTTTAAGGATGAATGATTATCTTCAGATTGAACAAATATACTTATGAAACAAAAAGCAGCGTCATATGCTATGTTGCACTGTTAGAAATGTATGCAGAATGAGATTTATCAAGATTCTTCTGAGGTTTACCTCGCCATAAAGATTATGGCCACCCAGTTCTAGAACTGCCAAGTTATTGACAGGTTTTGTTGGTTATTTTGTTCTTTTACATTCGTTATTGTATGTCAGAACTCTTATTTGTTTTTTCTGTGCACCACCTACATTTGACGTTGTAATGGCATATGGCATGGCCTTTGTTCTTGGACGAAGCAGAGAAATCCTCCCCCATTTTTTTTTTCTCTGACAATCGATTAACATCTTTAAACTTGTTATTCCCATTGCAGCTTTTTTGTGACATTGCAAACCCAAATGACAGATCTGACTGTGTCTTTGTGCCATGAAAGATTAATTGTTGGTATTTAGCTGTGAATAGAACGCGTGTTAAGAATAACTGTGAATTACACACTGTCTGCCCAGAGCTTTAATTAACCAGCACTTTTGGCACCATGCAGAGTTGCTGCTGCCGCTCCTGCAGCCAGGGAGAGTGAACAAATGGTGTAAAAATTATACCACACAATACGTGAACTTTGTGTTCAGTTATGCACATCTCTTTAACTAAAAGTGCTAGAAATAGTAATCTTTTACAGCGGGCACGAGTTGGAGGTATCTTTAAAATGTACTGATAAAAGAAGATGAAAGATGTGAAACAATTGAGTTTTGGTTTGTAGCTTTGGTATGTTTTGGTGTTTGTGTGTGTGTGTCCGTACACAAGATAATTGCTACATTATAGTGCTACGAAGTAATACTGATCAACGTATGAAATGATTGGCCATCATGGAAACCTAGTACCTAAAGAATACATGAAGCAACAATTAATCGTTTATAATAAATGTAAATACACTACATTACCTTAGAAAACAATATACTACAAAGTCTTATAGTAAGCTAATTAAATAGCAGAATTGACAAGGGAATATTTTTAAATTTTTTCTCCAGTCACGTCTCCCAGAGTAACTCCCTGGAGGAAGTTCGTCTGGACGGAGACAAGTTTGTGCCCCCCGCGCCCCGGAAGGTGGAGATGAGGCGGGACCCTGTGCTTGGCTTCGGATTTGTGGCAGGAAGCGAGAAACCTGTGGTTGTCCGCTCAGTTACTCCAGGTAATGAGAATGACCCACCTGCACGCTGAGTTCTCCATACAACACTGACTCATTCAGTCCACAGCCACATCACGAGATGAAATCCACCTAAAATGTAGTAGCTTGGAGGAAAACCCACTTACGCCGATGATTCAGTGATTTTTAACAGCCCTCGATGAGTAAGCGTTCATTACAGCTTTGGCCACAAGACAGGACACTTAGAAAACGGAGAGCGTTCTGAACAACACGTGTGTGTGCCTGAAGTGTTGTTTGGTATGTTGTGGCAGGGGGTCCATCTGAAGGCAAACTGATCCCCGGGGACGAGATCATCATGATTAATGATGAGCCAGTCAGCTCAGCACCCAGGGAAAGGGTTATCGACCTTGTCAGGTAAGACATTTGCCTTGTGTCACAACTGTCGTGGATAATTGAATACCAACAAAAGTATTTTACTTTAATGAGGATTCTGATATTAATATTATTCACTGTCGGGCTTTTAAAGACGATATATCCTTCATACCTGTTTATTGGCAATATGATGTTTTGTGTTTTGCTGATATAATTCTGAAGGGGTATGTTCTACTGAACTGATGTATGCACATTACTCTAACCACCCGTGCCATCCAATGTGATTTAGATTAATCACTGATACACCTGAGTCATTGATGGTGGGTGACTGCTATATGAGTGGTGTAATAAGGTATGTGGCCTATGCTTCACAGATCTAATGGATTTGAATGGATTTTCTCAGTTAATTCAATATACTTCCTTGGGAAACAAATGTCAGGCACATGCACTTTTCTGCTATCTTCAATATTTTTATGTTAACCACACTTTATTTTTTCAAATCTTTAATCCATTCATTGCCTTCTGCTTATGTGAAATCATGGGGGTCATGGGAGTAGTTGCTCCATGGTGGGAAACCCAGGCATCATGGTATGGAGACACAGTCTGTCCTGTGAGATCTGGATCTGCACTGGGCTTTTCTACACAGTCTTAGTTTCCACTGTAAACCTCTAACATGGAGCTACCAGTTGGCATCAATGATCAGACTACATCAGTTTTCTCTTTTTGATGAAGAGGAGGAGCAGCTGTACTTTGAGCTCCGTCTGGATGAAGGAGCTCTGCACCCTGTTACTAAAGCTGAGTGCAGACACCCCATGGATGAAGCTTGTTTTAACCACTTTGTTCCAGAATCTCATTCTTTCAGTGATGATTCATATCTCATTGTGATTGGTGAGGGTCAGAAAATAGATAAAGTGAGAAGTTAGCTTGCTTGTTTGCAAGTCTTCATCTTGACAATTGAAGCTTCAGCCACATTGCTGATGACTTGGTCCCAGGCCATCACCTGCTCCAACCTACCAGTACTCTCAATCAAGACACCAAGATACTTGAACTCCTCTGCTTCAAGCAAAGACAGATCCTTAACCCAGTAAAAACTGTGGTTCACCGGGTTGAGGGTTCTAAACTTTCCAATTGGCAAACATCTGACTCTCATCATGGCAGTCTCAAACTTGGTTTCTGATCCAGTGCATTCTGGAGGTCATGACTCAAAGAGGCCAACATAACCCCATCACCTACAAAAACCAAAGATGACAGTTCAAGATTTCCAGATCTAACAATCTCCTGTCCCAAGCCTTGAGATTCTATCCATATGCCCCACAAACAGCATTGTGTTCAAGGTAGGGCTTTGGCTAAAACCAGGGTCTCCCATAGTAAAGTAGCCTCAGGCAAAGGGATCAGACCTTGATGAAGAAAGACCAAAAATATTGTCATAACTCATTGAGATTAGGAAGACCAGTGAATCCTCCTGGCGTTAGACCTCAGAGTGGAGTCTTCCCCGTGGCTAAGCCTTTGCTGAAATAGTAAATTACCTCCATGTAGGCCTGCAAGCTTTGGATAGAAAAGTCTTAAGGGGTGGGTGATTGTGGGGTCCTGGGTATATTGATGCCCTGGTGTCATGATCTGGCTTTTGAGACATGGAGCATCCCTTTTGCATTATGTCAAGCAGAAATAAAAAGGAAAAAAAATTGCCTCATTTACTTTTCTTTTTGTCTCATAGGAGCTGTAAAGAGTCCATAGTGCTGACTGTTATTCAACCATACCCAGTGAGTATCTCCCCTATGAGTGAAATTGAATTCATCCCTATAGGCCATATGAGCATTTGGAAGTGATTATTTTGTTGACTCTATGAAAGCAAGTAATTAATCACGCCATATGTTTGTGCTGGCACTCTTTCTGTGATGCCAGTAAAGTTAGAACTTGAGCTACTCAAACAAAGACAAACCTTTTGAGTGCCCTTATATGTAGGGAGTCAGAACCACACAGGACTTTGTATGAACCTGCAACAACAACATTTCCTAGAGATACAATGCACCAGATGGTAGCGAACACTCAGTGCCAGGAGCATAGCCTCTCTGCAGCCTTTGTTTACAGTTCACATAATAAGTTACTGGAAATGGTGTTTTGCACGGTTTCCTTCCAAAAACAGACAAAAAAAATTGTCAGAACATCATCAAAGAAAAGAAGACATATTGTTTGAGTTTTCTTATGTGGCAAGAAACTCAAACGCATAGCTCGTCGTAATATCAAATACATTTGGTATAAAACTGCAATCTTCGAGTCATTGTGAATGCAAAATGATTCTTTCATGCAATGTCTGTGGTGTCAAGTACTTAATAAGAACCACTTAGAGACTGTTAAATATTTATAAACAGATTAAGTTGGAGTAATTCATCCTGTGATTACTCATGTTTACAGATTTTATTTTTTTTTTACATTCTGTGATATGACAACAAAAGGATTATTCTCATTGTCATGTTCTTGATTAGTATTATCCTAATCGTGTCACACCAAAGAAGAGTTAACATGTTTTAATGGGGAATTATTTCCTCTAATCACACTTGTGATTCGTTTTGAAGTGGAAGCTGATTGTCCTTTAAATTCCTGCTTCTTTTTTTGTCTTTGTTCTCTCTCTCTAAAAGTCACCCAAATCTGCATTCATCAGCGCAGCAAAAAAGGCCAAGTTAAAGACAAATCCTGTTAAAGTCCGCTTTGCTGAAGAGGTCATCGTCAACGGACAGGTCCCGGTAAGTGAAACCAAAAGAACTCTTCTTGGTCAGCTTTAGATTTAGAGGTGAAAAAGACAGACTGTGATTTATTAAATCCTTAGCTTTATCTATATGATATAAACAGCATCCCTTTGATGGCCTTCAAGTAATGGTGTCCTGTAATGCCCTCTCATTGTGCGAAAGCACATAACCGACAGCAAGAGATGAAGAGAGAAAATAGTTACTATTGGTTCAATGCGTCTTAACAAAGGAAAAAGTGGTGGCAAAACAAAGATGTCTTTTTTTGCACTAACAAGGGGCAGTAAATGTGAGGATACTGCCACAGACAGATAAAAAAGAAGTTCCTGTGCAATTGCTTCCTATAATTAATAGGCGAGTCACAGAAAAGAAGATTCAATGAGGGTATCAAGGAAAGAGAGCCAAGCAGTGTTCATATATCCCCGTTTTTAGGTAGAGTGCTTTGCCCAAGTCATTCTCCCTTGGTAAAACTGAGGAGGAAAACAATAATTGTCATACTCACTCAAAGGGCAGAGCCTTAGAATTGAATCCCTGATGTCCACTGACTGGCGCCTCTGCTACAACTCCTGCTGCCCTTCTCTGCTGCATCCTTCAGGCTCTGCTCTGTTGCTTGGCCTTCACTTGTCTTCTGTTGGTAGTCCTCCTCTTCTCAGGGAATGGATCCCCTTCCTGGCCATTAAACCCATAATAAAACACATTAAATAATATGCATTAAAAGCTTCATTCACTGGCATTCATGTCAAATTCAAGTCTTTCGTAGCCTCTAGATTTCCTTTCAACTTTGCCCTGTTTTTAGCATAATTTTTCTACTCATTAACAAATCAGGTGGTCCTTTTTGTACTAATGCTTGTTTGAAAAATCAGCGAGACTGTATGGAAAGCAGTCAGTCATTTGAATCATTCAGATGATCCATCAAAGTAGTGGTGGGTGGGTTGCGAACCCAGGGTGTTTTTTTTTTTTACTGTCACCCTGCTTTAAACTCCTCCACAACTATATTTATGACCCTTCTGCTTTTTTTTTTTTTTTTTTGCTGTTTGTTCCCTAATATTTTCTAACAAACTTACTGAACAGCTGGGTTTGCAGCTTAGTAATGGGATTATTTTTTGAATGACAATGTTTGCACTGGATATTGTATAGAGGTATCGGAATAAAGCTGAATAAAAAGGTAGTTTAAACTTTTTAGTTTTTTAACAATCAGTCATTTTCTGACTCCTTTGTACTTCAAGGTTACTTTGTGATGCCCTGTCACTTTGTGACGACAAAGTGACAGAATATGAAATGGTTTAAAAGAAGAAGCCCTGCATAACATGTTCCTTTAGTGGAAGGCTTCACTGGTCTCTTACAAGTATAGTTTAAGGACCTTTCTCTTTATAAAGAGAGTTGTTGATCATACAATTTTCCTTTTCTTCTCAGGAAACAGTAAAGGACAACTCCCTTCTTTTTATGCCAAATGTTTTGAAGGTATACCTGGAAAATGGCCAGACTAAATCATTTAGATTTGACAGCAATACATCCATTAAGGTAGGTGCTGGTAAGAGTCTCCTTTCACACTGAAATGCTGTTATGTAATCTAAAAGCCTGTTGAGGTTTTACTTTATGAAGCGCAACCTTTCCTCTTCACCGTGGCATTCAAAGCCGTACTTCAAGTGAACTTATGATGCAATCAAAAAGCAGTTGCCATATAATTAATTGTGAAGGAGAGGCGAATGTAGCGATTTACATTTGCCCCTTGCATTTTTTTTTTTTTTTTTGGCAGGTGGAAGTCTAAATGTATGTTATAATTGTGATGCTTTTAAACATTCTAGGCTGTGAGAATGATTTCTGTGCATGACTGAGCTTAGCTGAGCACAAGGAAGCTGCTCAATCTGCACATTGTCTATGTCGTATTAACTGTGACATTGTCTATCTTGAAGGACGTCATCTTGACCTTGCAAGAAAAGCTATCCATTAAGTGCATTGAGCACTTCTCTTTAATGCTGGAGCAAAGAGCTGAAGGATCTGCCAGCAAACTCATGCTCCTGCATGAGCAGGAGATGCTAACTCAGGTGAGAACACAACCATGGATAGAAAGATAGAGCAGCTGTTCAGTTCACTTTGGACAAATTCACAAAAAAAAGTTATTAGTTTGTCCACTAAAAATAATTGTGATTTTATCTGCATGACCAGTTTTGTACACTTTTCTGTACATTATTTCAAAAGAAGACAGAAGATATTTAAGGGCATACAACGTGTAAAATCAAAAGTAACAGAAAGAAATTAAGCTGTCAAACCTTTCAGCCAAAGAGTGCTGAGGAAGTGTAAGGATGTTATGTAAAACCGACAAAACTTGAAGCAGACACCAACGGCTATACAAGAAAAAAAATTAAGCTGGTTTGACTGAAAGTTAAGATAAAAAATATGTCAAAAGACCCTGAGAATCTTCATGCAACAACCACAGCAGTTGCACTGATAGTTTGGCTGCTAATGCCACAGAGCGATTTGTCATTGTCATGGCGTAAACTTTGTTTCATCCTTGCCCCACAGCCTTGGGTATTCCTGCCTTGAAATCAAGATTGTTACAGCTTTTTTTAATTCTGGGGGGAAAAAATGTCTCAAGCAGAGTGTGTTTTGGTGAGGGAGGAGAAGTTCACATTTTAATCTTCATGAAAATGCTACACTTGTACTGCATAGAGGAGTGCCCAGTCAATCCGATTCAGAGTTGCTACACATATTAGAAAAGTTGTTTTGTCCCAAAAACGTATTTGAAACGCAATGAAAATGCCAGTTGTAATTTACTTATTTTTGATGCTTTTCTTGTTGCAAAATTTGATATTCAGGTTCATAGAAACCTTCTTGTTGATGGTGCTGGGTGGCTCAGTTGGTAAAGCGGGTGCACCATGTACAGAGGCTACAGTTCTCAACCCGGTTGTCACGGGTTTGGTTCCTGCTCCCGGGTCATTTACTGCATGTATTCCACTTCTTTCTCACCAAATGCTACTAGTTCTTTTTTTTTAAGAGGTCTCTGCAGGTTACATAAAATGTTGTAGGTAACTCATCTGTGAGGTAACGTGCACATTAATTTAATTCCAGTAGAAGAAATCAATATTTGTCCATATTTGCATATGTTATGACTGTCTTAACTTACCATAATTACTGTACTGCGGGAACACTGATATTTTAATCCATAATGCTGGAAAGCTAAACAATAATTGTCAAATAGTTCCTTAAATCCTAGTCTTTTAATTGAATAATGTATTTTCAATTTTCACTTCAGTTATTCAAAGTCATTACTTCTTCAGATAAAAAAAATAAATCACATTGGTATGTTTTTTAACCACAGAAAGGTTCAAGCACAAAAAACTTATAATAACTAACCTAACGCTTCTCATTTTGGGATCATGCTCCAGGTGACACAGAGGCCAGGCTCACACAAGATGAAGTGCTTCTTTCGGATCACTTTTGTCCCAAAGGATCCCGTGGACCTGCTAAGAAGAGATGCGGTAGCCTTTGAGTACCTCTACGTTCAGGTGAAAATGCAAGAGTCCACACACACAGAAATAGCTTTTAGAGCAGCAGTAGCTGTTGCTTATTTTACATTTGCAAAATGACAGCAGCCATGAGTCAGACTTCTCATTCTGCAAACACTCACTGTGTGTGCATGGTGTTGTTTTGGATTCCATGGATAGAAGTGAATAAAACTAGGTTTCCCGTTGCATCTCTCTGCGCCTCCTTTCAGAGCTGTAATGATGTGGTGTTGGAGAGATTCGGGTCAGAACTGAAATATGACACAGCTCTTCGCCTGGCTGCCCTGCAAATGTACATTCTGACCATCAATACCAAGCAGTCTCAGAAAGTTTCTCTGAAGTATATTGAGTAAGTAGATCAGGTTTCACGATGCACTGAGACAGTGGCACCTTTCTTTGTTTTTAGCAACTTGGTCTAGAAGGTACAACAATGCGGTGATGTTAATCATACTATGGCCTTACATCTCTGCCTCTGCTTTAATAGTCTGATAATTGTAACTTTAATCAAAGGACCCGCTTTGAGTGATAAAAATAATTTTTAATAGTGGCTTATCTGTATCCACAGGAAGGAGTGGGGTCTGGCATTATTCCTGCCACCTGCGGTGTTGTCTAGCATGAAAGAGAAGAATATCAAAAAAGCTCTCACCCACATCTTGAAAACTAACCAAAACCTGGTGCCTCCTGGCAAAAAGGTAAGGAGTTACTTATCCACTGTATTCTTTTTTATCTCTGTTTTATTTGCACATCTTACTCAAGGATACCACCTAGTGGAGAGTTAAGATCTATAGTACTGTGGAGGTATTGATAAACTTATGTTTTGCTACATTTATTACAAACACAAATTTCTGTGTATTTTACTGGGGTTTTGGGTGATAAACCAGCACAAATTGATGCATAATTGTGAAGTGGAAGTATAATAACACACATCAACTCACGGTTTTCATGCTTTTTTGCTTTAAAGCAAAGATAGGATCATGTTCTGCAGGAGAGTGAAGTCTAAAGTCTTTTGCAGCCTCTAACAGGTTTTTTTCCAGGACTGACCGTCCATAATCTCCATCCATCTTTCCCACCTGAAGAAAAATATCCTAAGATACCCAGGAGTACGTTTTCTAATGAGGTGGCTTTTTAGAAGAGTTTTAGAAAGGTAGCAGTGTAAAAGAGCCTGCATACATCATTCCACTTCCATTTACCTTTGTCCAAAATATAATTTGATCACGTTGCAGTGTGTGGTTATAAAGTAGCTAAACGTGAAAAAGTTCAAGAGGTATGATTACTTCGGCAAGGCAATGCTTAAATATGAGACGATGTTTTTTTTCATATTCTGCTTTACAACTTTTATTTACTTAGTTTAGTTTACATCTGACACTATGTCCCTCTGTTCATCACCTCTTCAGCTGACTGCACTGCAGGCAAAGGTGCATTATCTGAAGTATCTCAGTGATTTGAGACTTTATGGAGGGCGTGTTTTCAAATCCACTCTGGTGGTGAGTAAGCTCGTCTCGGTATCCCCCGCATGCATTCAGCTAGTATCACATCCTGTTTAGTTATATTTATGTGGCGTCTCTGTCCCGTTTACAGCAAGGCGAGAAGTATACAGAAGTGACTTTGCTGGTGGGGCCTAAATACGGCATCAGTCATGTGATAAACACAAAAACAAATCTGGTGGCGCTTCTGGCTGACTTCAGCCATGTTAACCGCATCGAGATGTATGCTGAAGATGACAACAGGGTTAGAGTGGAACTGCATGTTCTGGATGTGAAGGTTAATACAAAATTTCTAAAGAAAAATGATGTATTATTAAAGTCTTTTTGTATAACTTTGACTGTTATTTATTTGATCGGACTGTCTCATCGTATTGTTTTCTTCTCTTACAGCCCATCACTCTGTTAATGGAATCTGTTGATGCAATGAATCTGGCCTGTTTGACTGCTGGCTACTACAGATTACTCGTAGATTCTCGGCGCTCCATCTTCAACGTGGCCAAAAACACGGAAACAAGTAGGGAAACAATGTGATTCGAAATAGCTATCCGTGACTCAGCAGGATGTGTTCAAAAATATTCATTCAGACTCTCGGTTCCTTTTTCACAGGCCATGCGGCTAAACCGAAACCAAACTACCAGGCAATCGAGTGTGCTTACAGTATACCTCACAAAGGGTGTGAGGACAGAAATAACCAGAGGTGCAGCCAAGATTACTTAGACCAGCAGTGTGAATACCTTGACCACAGTAGATGTGAAGTCCAGCCTGTGTACGTGACAGAGATTCACCAGCCTCAGCACTCTGTTCACAGGGCAGAGAGAGCGGAGTGCTGCAGAGTTTCTTGCTCCCAGACTTATCTCAATATACCAAGACCTAAGCCGCCAGATTCATCCAGAAATGCAAAGGTTTCCTTCATATTTGGGGAACCCCCTCTGGACAGCGTGAACCCCCAAAACCTGGGTTACCAGAGACTGATGGACGAAGGCCCAGAGATTGCAGATAATTACAGCCACATGTACAGGCGCCTTGAGGAGGATTATAAGATGATGGATGTCATAGAGGAGGGTTATCCATACTCTACCAAAATCTTTGGTCCCACAGAGTGCATCGAGGAGCCCCTGCTGCATGACATCTGCTACGCGGAGACAACAGATGACGCAGAAGACGAGGATGACATCAGCTGTGAGGAAGATTTGGTGATGAGTGACATTGATAAGCCCACATTGCTGACACTCTCAGGGTCCAGTGATGACATCATTGACTTGACCTCCCTCCCTCCGCCTCCAGAGGTTAATGATGAGGAGGACAACGATGTACTTCTGCACTCCCTCAACATGGCCATTGCTGCTCCTCCTCCTGGTTTCAGGGACAGTTCTGACGAAGATGAACAGCAGGGGGCTGGGCCTCGGGCCCAGGAGGCCTGCAATGATATCCCCATCTCTCTAATAGACTCTGTCCCCACACACCGAGCGGAGGGTCCTGAGGAGCCTCTGGACGATGCAGTGGTGTCCACCCTGCAGGCACTCGAAGCCCTGGCTGCTTCCGAAGAACAGAGTCCTGCACAGTCCGAGAGCAGCACAGGTTCTCCTTATACTATTGTAACATTCATCCACTAACATTATACTCACTTGATCCATTCATTTTTGATTTGCTCTTATTTTTTTGTCTCATTTTTTAATAAACCCCATTGTGTTCAATGTTTCCATTTATGAGTAGTTTTTTCATTCGTTTGAGACATTTGTACTCATTGTGTTATTCATGTTATTTTTGAGATTGTTTTTTTTTTGTTTTTTTCCACAAAATGCATTATGGTATGCTTCTAACATGCTCAGAAAATGATATTCCTAAATAGCTTTGAACAGATGTGACCAAGCCCTGGGTTCCCTTTTATTTTTTAAGAACAAACCTCAGGAGTGCTAATAATTTTTGCAGCTGTTGCTATTGGTTAAACTATTTACGCAAGACAATATGAGCAATATGAGTTTCACATCTTTCCATAATGTTTGGTTTTGTTAAGATCAGAAATCTTTTTATTACAGGCTCCTTTAAGAATGAGATTTTTCTTCTTCAAATAGACACTTTTAGGTGTATGTTTTGATGCTGATACATTATGGATAAGCAACAAACTTGAGTTCTTTGAAAGTAGGAAATAAGAGTTACTGCTCCAGAATGCTCCGATCATCTTTTTTTATTTCATGCCTTGCATTAGTGTGTAGGCTAATTTATTTGAGAAGTTACAGCTCCATGACAAAACTGAATCTCTTCCATCTGGTATGTCCAAGTTTTACTTAACTTGTCTTCTTCACCGTCAGTTTTCAAGAGTACCATGGTTTTATATTTGTGGCCCAAAATTAGGTTAAACTTGAGCTATTTCCACAAAGCCAACCTTTAAGAAAAAGAGACATGCTGATTACTTGAAGATACACCTTGCACTATTAATTTTATTGATTTTAGAGGGTTTGGAGATGGAATAGAAGAGAATAAATAGAATAGAATAAATAGAATATGATTAGCTATATCATCAGTAAAAACAGTGATATCAAATTACTGAATCCTTCATGATATATATATTTTTTCCTGACTTGTCTAAATTACATCAATAATTTTGTCTTTTAGAAATTTCTCTTGAAATGTCTTTCCATCCATCCACCCACCCATCCATTCATCCACTCATTCATTCATTCATTCATTCACCCACCCACCCATTCACCCATCCATCCAATGTTATTCAGGTTTTGTGAAACTACAAATCCCAATCCAGTAAAGAGCACATTACACAGACAAAGCATGCAGTTATGAAAAACAATTTCTATGCTTTTTACCTTGTCACACAACTGATTTAAATCTACAGCTGCCTTCAGTTTCAATGATCTAAGAAAACATGATGTCATAGGAAAATAATGTCAAGACATTCTCTCACTACACAGACGTGATGTTCCATAAAGTGTTTTTCAGTATCCCAGCATACAGGAGGATTTTATAAATTTTAAACATAATTGGGCATTGTCAGTAAGATCTAATGTTGTCAGTAAGTTTTTTTTTTCATTATTTCCAAATTGATTTACATCTATTACTGTGTTTGGATCCCTTTTTTACATTAATTTATGTTATTGTTTCTACAAAATATAGCTGATTTATTCCTTGATATGAGCCATTTGCTTAAGAAGAAATCTTTAATAACGTATTCTTCTTTTGTATGTGTGGTACGCAGGTGTACAAATATCACGAGCATTTAGCCCAGAGTCTTCCGACTCTGGCAATGAGACGAACTCCTCTGAGATGACCGAGAGTTCAGAGTTAGCCGCTGCTCAGAGGCATTCAGAAAACCACCTGAGGATGCATGTAGCCATGACAGAAGGATGCCGTGCCATGAATGAAGAAAAGGCAGAGGTTTGCACGACTCGTGATGAGAATCCGGAGGAAGCTAATTCCTCGGCCGTTACCTCCTCTCAGATTTTCCACTCAGATGGCGGTGAGATGGAACCAGATACTATGGAAATCAAATCAGTCAGTGAATTCTTCACCAAGATGCACATGGGCTCCCTAATGAGCAGACAGAGAGGGAAACAGAGGGAGGCGGAGAGCAGTATCCAAGGAGATAGATGCAGTTCCTCTGAAAAATCTAACTCGACTTCTCTAGATTCCGCTAAGGACGAGCCCCCTCATCTTGTAGGGAAGTACAACGCTTTCACCGTAAGAGATTCCTATTACATGAATCAACTTGATCTAGGGAGAACTCACTGCAAAGACAGGCATCAAAAATGGCAGCAGAGAGCACCGGGAAGCAAAATGGCAGAGAATCTTGCACCAGAATGTGCAAGTGACTCACAGGCTTCCCACGCAGATAGGCTGACAGCAAAGGGAGAGAACCAGGAGTCAGACGAAAGAAACCACCAGTTAAATGCCCATCTCATCTCCCCATCCAAAGGGCCCTTCCCCGCTGAGAGTGATGCTACTTCACAGGACAATAAGAAACAGATCAAGCTTTCGCAGTCAGAGCAGGATGTCACACGGATGTATGAATACCATGTCAGCAAGCGCATGTCATCGATACAAAGTGAAGGCGTTCATTCTCTGCAGAGCTCACAGTGCTCGTCAATAGATGCGGGTTGTAGCACCGGCAGCAGCAGTTGTGTCACTCCAATGGACTCTCCCCTTTGTGCCACAGACAGTATGCATGTGCTATCAGAGTCTTCGCTAAAGGGGATGAGCTATGCAGCTGGGGCTGAGGAGAAGGCCTACGGACCCACAGTGCAGGGGAAAGCAGGGCACACAATGGACCCCACCCTGATGAGAAAAATCCATGCAGCGACCAGTGCTGAGCCAGGGTTTGGGAGCAGTCACAAAATGCCCAAGATAAAAGAAACCACAGGTAAGACAAAAACACTAGGGGACATCTCTACTTTGTTTCTGTAGAAAAACATAATTAAAGGAAATAAAACACATTCACCAAGCATTCCATTCTCACACTGGTATCAAACGTTTTGGGTTTTTTTTCTATTAAATACTGGCCTTGGCATTTAGATTAAATATTATCTTTGCTTTTTGAAAAAAGTTACCAGCAGTTTGTTTTTTTCAGAAACTATTCAGGAGATATTATCCTAACCTGTTGTGGAAGGCTTTCTGAGGATCTACATTTTCTTTTACTTGAGGAACATTTGAAAGGCCAAGAGAGAGCAGAAACCATATATTCTGGCCTTACTGAGCCAGAATATATGGCTCGTTTTAACGAATATAATTTGTTCGTTAAAACAAATTATATCTACTCAACAGTGTCCAAAAAATAATCTATGATCTATCTATAATCTATCTATAATCGTGCAGCCTCAACGATTGGAAGCTATTTGACAGCATTATACCTACACATTGTTACATTTATATGGCTTATAAACAAACAAATACATAGCATTAAATTTCCTATTTATCCACATCTGAAACTGTACCACACCAAATATATTATCCATCTCCACCATGAACTTTCTAGACAGGAAAGAGGTTAGAAATACAGTATTTACTGCATACACCTTTACAATATTTGCATAAATATCATGAAAATGTTGCAATAATTAATTAACACTTTTACTTAATCTCATGATACAGTATGCAGATGATGTCTGCTATGATGAAGTTTGACACATGCTTGAAGTAAATAAAATGGAAATCGATTTGGTCTTATTTTCTGATTTAATAAGCTAATAAGACTCCAACCGCTTAGAATTGTAGGCTACATAAATTATAATGGTTTAGTTTTGGCAATTTGTTGCACAAAGGATGTACTAGTGTAAAGCTCTTTTTTTACAGGGGTGCCTAAAGTCGGTCCTCGAGGGCCAGCATCCTGTATCTTATAGTTCTCTCCGTAGTGGTAGTAACAACCTTTTCATCATGTCAATGTTCTTCTTAGGCCTTCTAACGAGACATTATTTGATCCAGGTGTGTTAAACCAGGGAGATAACTAAAACACGTAGGATGCCGGCCCTCGAGAACCAACTTTGGGCACCACTGTGCTACAACATCTTTAGGTGTAAAACTTGTGCCTCAGTTCATGTGACAACAAACGTGTGAACAACAAACGTGTGACATGAAACTATGCGAGAAGTGCAGACTGCCTGAGTGCATAAAACTTGAGAACCCCACCTAAATGTTTATTGCTAGTTTGAAATTGCTCTTACTTGCATGTTTCAATTATGTCTCAGAAAAGAGTACCTTGTTTTTTTTTTGTTTGTTTCTTGAAGGAAAAATGTCTTATGTTGATTATAATTGGTGAAAATGAGAAAATGTACTCTTACCAGCCACTTTACTGGTGTTAGGGTTAACAAATATCTGCCTTTAGAACTGACTTATTTTTGCAATTTTGCTCTGCGATTAATTTGCACATTTCGGACCAAAACAAGTTCATTTCTGGAACACAGAACTGCATCATACTTCTCCTTCTTGAGCAGTATGATGTTTGGACATTTCCATGATATAGTATCTCTACATGTTTAACAAATAAAAGCAGTTCATTGTCAAGCATCTGGAAAATGTTCCCAGTGATGAACCAGACTTGTGCAGACTTACAGCTCTCTCCTTTATATTGTTGATTTATTTTGAATTTGTCATTAGATTAATCAAGAAACCAGAGCCATGACTTCATAACCTGAGCTCACTCCCTCATTGTTTAAAGAGATAGCGCTCATTTGTTGTGTAAACTTCTTATTTTTAAGGCATTAATAATTAAAAGAAGGAGAACAACCACTGGTTCTTTCCATGTTTTTGACAAATTTTCTGTTGTTGTTGGCAAACCATTGAGCATGTGTATCTACGAAAAGTGGCTGGTGAGTGTATGTTGTTTTGATAAGCAAGCCGATAGCCTTGCCTCTTGCATAAGAATGATAGTGCATGCTTACTTTATATTCTGTCTACAATAATCTAGTCATGTACCGTATTTTCCGCACTATAAGGCGCACCTAAAAACCTTCAATTTCCTCAAAAGCCGTCAGTGCGCCTTATAATCCGGTGCGCCTTATATATGGACCAATATTGAGCCACAACCTGTCTAGCAACTACGGTAAGCAGCCGCCGACTTCATTTTCCCCCGTAGAAGAAGAAGTGCGCGGTGCATGCTGGGATAGTTGTCAGAACGCCGGTTTGTTAATACAGTTTGATGATACATTTAAAGCCAGGGGGGGAGGGGCAGGGGAAAAGAGACGGAGACTGCGGCGGCAGCGTGTCGGTTGGTCTGTGTTACCCAGAAAGCAGTTGGGCACAATATTGCAACACCAACACCGTGAGTGAAACAATGACTGGGGAAGCCTATTATATAAAGTACTATAGAGTATAGAATATAGAGTACAGAACAAATTGGCAACCCAACCTGAAGCGTCTATTCTATGTGCCTTATAATGCGTTGCGCCTTATATATGAAAAAAGTTTTAAAATAGGCCATTCATTGAAGGTGTGCCTTATAATCCGGTGTATAATCCTTATAGTGCGGAAAATACGGTACATTAAAAAATAATAATAAAAGAAATACTTGATTGTTGCAGGGAGATACTTAACAGTTCTTTCTGTTTTCCTAATACCCCTAGTGTAGCTTGCACACAGCTGAAGAAGGCTGGGAAAGACTCATCTTTATCTCTCTGTAACGAGACCAGTACCACCTCCACCATCATATCACCTTCATCATTACGAAGTAGCACGACGTCTAGTGAGGTAACACTGGCCAGCCCTGAGCCTGACCTGTCTTCATGTGACCCAACAAGAAGCCTCAGGAAGCCGCACAGGGTTCTGATGCTCAGAAGGAGCTGGAGCACCTTAATGCCAGGTTCCAGAAGCATAGAAGCACTTAAGGAAAGGACAAAAGCCACGCTCACTGGAAAGACTGTAGGTCAGAATTTGCAGTCCCAAGATTCCCCAAAAGTGAAGAGTGCATTCTCTGCCAAAACCCTACCCAAAAGCTTGTCCCAGGGTTCAGTCAGCTCTGATTCTGCAGAGAGAAGGCCGCTATTCGGAGTCTTACTGCTGCCGTCAGAGTCAATAGCTCCAAGGCCAGATGGAACATGGAGGTGTCACGGGCCATTTAGTCACTGCTTCCTCAGGAGAAAGCCAATTACTCAAGGTAGTTATGAAGATACAGAGATGTCTTCACAAGTTCTGCTCTCTAGTAGCCCGACTTCATCTAGTCGCAAGGGGAACACAGTCCAGAAAGCAGGCCACAAGGCTGAACGGACTGATACGTCTATGACCGAGATGAGTCTCAACGACAGACTCGCTCATGTACACTCAATGAAGGGAAAAACGTACAGCCTTCATACAGGGTTTGCACTTGCACGGAAGGATGCCTTAGAGATGATTAGCGTGTTGCACTGCAGTGTCAGACACAGGCCCAGTGGTGACATACCTGAGATGGGTGAGACCGACATGGAGACGCTGTCCCAGCTTCTGCTGCTGCAGGCCAAAGTGCTGAACAGTGCCTGCAGTCAGATGTCCACGGAGTACAGCAGCCCGGAGGAGCTACTGCTCACCCTGACGCACAGCTTCCACACATTGTGCTGCTTAGCGCAAGCCTGCATGTCTCTGGCGGAGGTCCTGAGCACCGAAAGCGAACGCAGGGAGGTGGTGGCCAAGGTGGACGAGGTCATCATGAACTACGTGTGTCTGCTAAAAGCTGCTGAGGGAGCCGCGGGAGGCTCTCCCGGTGACCAAAGTGTGAACGCATTGTTACATTACTCCGCCACCATGTCTGTTGTTATAAACACGCTAACTATCTCACTAAATTCACTGCTCAACAAAAAAGCTGTTGCTGTGTTCTGATTGTTGATTTTTAAGCCATACATAAGAGACGTGGGTTTACCAACCAATGTGAACTGCTGTGAATAAAATCCTGCCTTGTGTATACACTATTTTAATATCTAAAGAAAAAAATATTGAATTATATCAAATAAAGTTTTAAAGAGATTATATCCAGACCCCAATGAAGAGAACAATTACCCTTCCCTCGAGTATATTCTAAAATTTGACATAAGGATTATTTTAAGGATTTATTGATTTCATTAGATTAAGATGTAAATTATAACAACCTGAAAAGCACCTTCTTTTTAATTGTATAAATATGTATTGTGTTGGAGAAATGCTTACACTATATTTAGACAATTCATTGCACAGGACAAGATAATTACACAGTTAAAGAAATACATAGAATTTTATTTGCCGACTCACTTGATTTATTGACTATTTTACACATGAATACTGAGTACTTTCCTGTATTTTTCTCAACATCATTAAAAAGAATTTAAACTTTTAAAAGCCTTCTCTCATATAATTATAGTTTATTTATGTTGTACACCACATGCTGTCCTTTTTTGTCTGACTACATTTTTCCTTAAGGCAGTCATTTCTGACATTTCTTGCAGTTATTCGCCTTTCATTATTCAGTGAAACCTGAATGATGAAACCTTGTATTTCAAACTCTCAATGAGGAAAGGTTTTTTAAACCCTAAGTTTAGAAACCCAGTTCAATAATTCACGATTTTTGAATTTGTTCAAGTCTGAGTGGTGGTAAAGCATTTGCATTAATAATGATCATGTTCTGTTTGAATTTGCATGAGTCTGTTGAAGAGAGAAATGCATGAGAATGGAGAAATAGGTAAACAAGTCGACAGCCATGGTCATAGTTTTGGAAGATTCAGAACTATGTTATTTAAGTAACTATGTTAAGTAACAATAACATAAATATATGTCAGCCGTAACTATCTTTTTTGTCTGGCAGTTGTGGCTCATGTTTTGAATTGAGGCTGAATGGTTTAGTATTGTTGCCCTGTGATGGACTGGTGAGTCCTCCTCCTTGCTGGTTGACTGATTTAGATAGGCGTAAGGCTCCCTCGCAACCCTGTAAAGATAAATGTGTTAGATAATGGATGGATGGGATGGATGGTTTATTAGCAGATATCTTAAATGCAGTAAATAACTCTGAATTTATTTTGTTAATTTGATGTTTGTTTGTTTTTTTCACTGAATTTTATGTTTTCTTCAGAAAGCCAGAATTTACACATCACTGTATATTGTATTTATTTTTTATAAACTAATTCAAATGATGTGATCAAATAATCACTCAGCTATTTAACCTTTTTTTTTACCAAATAGTTTTTTTTACACTTGAATAATTATTATGTCACTGTCATTTCAGTTATAGACAGCTACAATGCAGTAGCTTGAATGGGTGAATGACTGAATGTATTATGAAGCACTGTTAGAAAGAAAACAACTTTGTCTTTGAAGGAAATTTCAGACTTTCAATCTTGCATAAATGTTCTGTGAGATTTTCTAGTTCTAGATTTTAACAATAATATATTTATAATGCATGTAAATATGAAAGCGCTACAAAATGACAAAAGCATTAAGCAATGTAAAAACAATAATATCGATCAAAAGATCCACACTGACGTCAACAATCTTTGCAGTCTCAAGAGCATTTTTTTCCTATCCTTCAATTAAATAATTTTTGTCTTCATTCATAAATGACTCTTTTGAACTCTTATCCACTAAGCTTAGACTTAATACGATTTATTGAAGTATGCAGTTTCCCCTAGATTCAGACTCTGGCATCAATATGGATTTATACAAGATGAAGACACAACCAATATATAACTTTTTACACTGAAGCATTAAATCTGACTGCAATAGCAAATCTAAAGTTGTAAGTTTAGCATGGCTCAAGAAGCTGGAGATTTCTACTCTGAGATGGGGTGACAAGTTTTGACCCCAGGCAAGTCATAACCTGAACAAGTCATTCGATGAGATATTTTAAAACAGAAGGTACCAAAACTTTCAAAATAAAATCTTTATTTTGAAAGCTTTGAGTTAGTGGTGATGTTGGAGTTTATGATTACAGGCTTAGAAGAAGTCCCAATAAGTTTTCTATAATGGGCCTAATTCAGGACAATGTTTGACGTACACAAATTGAAACGTAATGGGAAAGAAATTTATGCTATGATTTTGTTTCCTGCAAAATAGTAAAATATTTTAACTGCTGTATTTATTTTAAAAATACAATGCTACATGTATTCCTATCTACAATAATCAGAATATATTTGAAAGCAATGTATCTTTCTAACATTGGATTTGGCCATCTTATCAGATGCAGAAAAAGAATTAGCCCAAAATCTATTAAATAAATAAATGAAAATGTCTGTCCATATATGTTTAACCACCGATTGTGAATTCTATGATAGTAAACAGTGAGATTTTTCAGTTTTTTTCCAGTGGCTGAAGGAACTAACATGTACACTATGTGAACATGTGAGGGTGTAGGCCGTTCAGCCATGAAGCCACAAATGAGCCACAGATGGCTGAAAAAAGATTCTGCGCAACATTTACTATGTAAATTTTCAAACCCAAATCCTATCAATTTCACTTTCCCCCCCATCAACTTTCAGAGAAATGAAACCATTTAGTTATTTAACTGTGTAGTTGGACATTTTCTCCACACTATATTTTGTAGTTGGGAGAAAATGTCATAAACTTTGCCTCTATATTACCACTAAATGAAATCCTCTCACTCAGCATATGCCTACAAAACAAAGACAAACAAAGTCACCACAATAAAAAATATACAAGAATAACAATTTTGACGTGAGGTTTAAAACAATAGGGAAGTGATGCTGTCCAATTATACACACAATAGGTTTACATAGCCACCTGTTACTTTCATGTTATTACTATAGTGCTGATTGCAGTCCACCTCTTTCAGCATTCTTCTTGTGTTGACAGCAGCAGCAAGCCACACTTGTATACTCCTACAAAAATATGTTTCTCCACCTGGTAAGTGAGACATACGTCACTTCTTATATATACATGATGCATTAGAATTTCATTAAAATTGTTATTTGAGTAATTTAACACAAAGTGACATATTTTAAGCATTTCTTTCAGTTAATGTTGATTACTATGGCTTACAGCTGGTAACATCAAATTCGTATAAAACTAGACGTTTTACACACAATCATGTAGAACCCAGTTGACTTAACTTCTAGGTAAAACAATTTATTTTCTAAAGAAGTTGACTTGTCAAACAGCTATGTATCCAAGAATATTTACAGAAAGGTGAGTGGAAGGAAAAATTGTGTTAGAAAAAGATTCAAAAGCAATAAGTGTAACTGCAGCCTTGAAGGGATTGTGAAGAAAAAACTAAGAGTCTAGAGGAGTTTGTCAAGTCATGTAGTGCGGCTGGATTAAGTGTTATAGTGGAAGACGAGACACTTAAGAACCAACAAAGCAACAAAATAAAGGTGGCTAATAAAGCAGCCTGGGCTTTGAGAACACCTCAGGCTGAAAGCATCATGCAGCATTTATGTCATGCAGGAGCCCTAAATAGGTTTACTGTGCATATGCTGTGCAGTACATGGATGGACTTCTCGGCAGACTATTATTTTATTGGTCGTTCCTAATCTTTTGTGAGTGACTATATTTTTGGCTGTTTTTGGCTCAGCTGTAATCTGTCATCTAAAATTACAGAAACAAATGACTGAAATATGTCATAATCTACATAGCAAACTATGAGCTTAACTATTAAGTTTTCAATGAAAATGTAAACCACTAAATACAAAATGTTGAAAATGTAACATTTGTGTTTTACTGCATTGTAAAGTAGAATATGTTAAATTGGACTTATTTGAAATAGTCATGTATATTTAGCACTGTGCATGTTTTTCATAAAGTCACCTGTTTTTGTGCAGATGTGTGGGGCCCTGCTGGGCCTGGGTTTTTGCATTCAAACAACAAGTGCCATCTCCTACCCAAAAACTCTGCCATGCGATGTTAGCAAGGACAAAAATGGGACTGCGGTGAAAGTGGACTGCACTGAAAGAAGCCTCAAGTTTGTCCCCAAAGCCATCCCAGCAGAGACTACCAATCTGACTCTGACCATCAACCATATTCCAAATTTGAACTCAACCTCCTTTCGTGGTCTGGACAACCTCACAGAGATTGACATGAGGTGCAACTGCGTACCCATCAAAATTGGCCCGAAGGACAACATGTGCACAAAAAGTGTGACAATTGCGGAGGATACATTTACTGCACTAAGGAATCTACGGGCACTGTATCTAGATGGGAATCAGCTTGATAGCATTCCTAAAGGCTTACCTTCAAACCTTGTCCTTCTGAGTTTAGAAGTGAATCATATTTTTTATCTTTCTAAGAAAAATCTTTCCGAAATCCAAAATGTTCAGGTGCTCTACCTGGGACAAAACTGCTATTATCGCAACCCCTGTAATGTTTCCTATGGCATAGAAGATGGTGCATTCTTACAATTGGAAAACCTAACATTGCTGTCCCTTAAGTCAAACAACTTATCCTTTATTCCCTATAGGTTGCCTGTAAGTTTAAGAGAGCTGTATCTATACAATAACAACATCCAAGAGGTCTCTGATGAGGATTTCAAAAACTTAACAAACCTTGAGATATTAGATATTAGTGGAAATTGCCCTCGATGCTACAATGCCCCTTTCCCATGCACCCCATGCCCAAATAACGCACCCCTAAAAATAAGTAAGGGAGCTTTTAAAATGTTGACAAAACTAAAAACGTTACGTTTGCACAGTAATTCCCTGACATGTATTTTACCTGAATGGTTCACTAGCATGAAGGATCTGAGAGTGCTTGATCTCTCATCAAACTTTTTAGCCAGAGATATTGGGTCCACAGACTTTCCTAAGTTTCTTGGCAAGCTAGAAGAACTGGACTTGTCTTTTAACTATGAGCTCCAGAGGTATCCTCAAACTCTTAGATTGAACTCCAGTTTCTCCTCCCTCATGTCTCTTGAAATTCTCAGACTAAAGGGCTATGTGTTTCAGCAACTAAAGCCAGAAAGCATTGCTCCCCTAAAACGTCTTCCAAATCTGACAGTTCTAGACCTCGGCACAAACTTTATCAAAATGGCAAACCTCAGCATTTTAATGGAGTTAAAAAGCTTTCATATAATCAGTTTGTCTGACAATAAAATATCATCTCCCTCTGATGCTCAAAATGCGTTTGGTTTCAACGGGGGAGAGCCTATGCTGTGGTCCCCCATGTCAGCAGCTGATCAGTTCCAGAACAAGGAAGTGAGAGAGATTCATTACTTCAGATATGATGAATATGCTCGCAGCTGCAAATACAAAGATAAGGAACTTGGAATCGTTACATTATTTGTCAAGAAGGAATGCAGCGACTTTGGCAAAACCTTGGATGTGAGCAGAAACAACATATTTTTCTTGCATTCTAGGTTTTTAAACCTGAAGGAGTTGAGATGTCTCAATCTTTCAGGAAACGCAATGAGCCAAAGCCTGAACGGATCTGAGTTTAGCAATCTGACTAATTTACAGTACCTGGACTTCTCATCAAATCGCCTGGACCTGTTGTACTCAACTGCTTTTAAAGAGCTAAGCAATCTGGTCATCTTGGATATAAGTAAAAATAACCATTATTTTGAATCAGAGGGATTGACTCATATGCTTAATTTCACTAAGAATTTAAAAAAACTCAAGACACTGCTCATGAATCACAACAAGATTTCTACTTCCACCAACACAGAAATGGAAAGTGACTCTTTAGAGAAGTTGGAGTTCAGAGGCAACAGGTTGGATATGCTGTGGAGAGATGGGGACACGAGATATATCCACTATTTCAAAAAATTACGTAATCTGAGAATACTAGACATTTCTTCCAATAACCTTCGTTCAGTTCGAAGAGAAGTCTTCAGTGGTCTGCCAGACAACCTGACTGAGCTCCACATTAAAAAGAACAAACTGTACTTCTTTGCATGGGGGGAACTACAACTTCTGAGATCTCTGAAAGTCTTGGACCTCAGTGGAAATTACCTAACCTCTGTTCCAAGAGTACTGTCAAACTGTACCACATCACTTGAAAAACTTGTTTTACATGACAACAAAATCCTAAAACTCACACCAAATTTCCTCCAGGAACCTCTTAGTTTAAAATATCTAGATCTTAGCTTCAATCTTATAAAGCATATTGAGCAATCTAGCTTTCCAGATAATGTTGTTAAGCGGATGGACAAGTTGCTTCTGCACAAAAACAGTTTCCTTTGCACCTGTAATGCCTCTTGGTTCATCACTTGGCTAAACAAGACCACAGTGACCATCCCTCGACTAGGAATCGACGTTACCTGTGCTTCTCCAGGAGTGCAAAAAGGTAATCTTGTGGTTTCAGTGGACTTACAAGCCTGCCAGCACTCCTTCCTATCAATCATCCTCTACACTCTCATGACTTCACTCCTCCTTAGCTTCATTACTCTGTCCATCGCTAGTCACCTCTACCTGTGGGATGTCTGGTACATTTATCACTTCTGCAGGGCTAAACTCAAGGGCTACAGCCGCCTGTCTTCTCAAAGTGAGGTCTATGATGCCTTTGTGATGTTTGACAAAAATGATCCTGCTGTGTCAGAGTGGGTGATGAAGGAGATGTGTCATCATCTGGAGGAGCGGGGAGACCGCCGATTGACACTGTGTCTGGAGGAGCGAGACTGGGTCCCTGGTTGTCCCCTGATTGACAACCTCTCCCAGAGCATCCACAAGAGCAAGAGGACTGTGTTCATCCTCACCAAAAAATACATCCAGGGGGGTCATTTTAGGACAGCCTTCTATATGGCCCATCAAAGACTGATGGATGAAAAAAATGACGTCATAGTACTAATTTTTTTGGAAAAAGTATCTTGCAACTCAAAATATCTGCGCTTAAGAAAGCGACTGTACAAGCGGTCTGTGCTTGAGTGGCCCACAAACCCACAGGCACAACCATACTTCTGGTTTAGCCTCAGGAGTGTATTGGCTACTGAGAGCCACAAACAGTACAGCAATCTCTTTAAAGAGACACTCTGAAGGGGTGACAATATAGAGTTTGCAAAAAAATAAGACAATTTGTGTTTTATCAGTTATTTCTTCTCTGCAACAATGCTTCTTGGCAATAATTTTTAAAGTTATACAATTACAATTATAATCTCTGGCAATTCACAATGCCTTTCTGCTGTTGATTCTTGTTTGGTGTCATTTGTTGGATTGAACAATAGAAGTTTGAAGAAGCAAGAAATATCAGTAATAAAGTAATTTTTCCTTTAACAAATCGAGGTTTCAGGAATGCACTGGAAAGCTATTCACAGCTACAACAGCCTGGTATGTTGCCCTCATGCTGATCGCCAGCACTCTATTTTGGCATTCCTTTCTTCAACCAACCTTTCTTCAAGTCAGTAAAGGTGGTTGCACTGGACTCTCTGGTATGAAAAGCACATCCAAGCAACCTTGCATTTTCTTCATATTTATGACACCATGCATGAGAAAAAAAAAAAAAAAACTTTCCCACAGTAAGATACCAAGAAGCAATGTTGCTGCTAAACAACTTTTCTAGTTTTTTTTGTGATCATTTTAAATGTATACTGTCACACTTTTTTAGCATAATCTTAAAGCTTGTGCTATTTGGTTTCATTACTGGAAAAAGGAACAACAGCTTTATGCTAATACCACTAATTATTTTAAGATTGTCTTTATTTAATATGGTTGCAAACAAGAAAATGGCTAAGTACAGCTACTTCTGTAATTTGCATGTGGCTTTTCTAACACATGCAGTCTTTCTGGGCATACAATTCAGCTTACAGTTTTATTGCTTTTTCTTTTAATAGAGCAATACTGAAATACAGGGCAAGAAAAGGAAGTCAGTAGTTTTGGCTGGTGTTGTAAACGGATTGCTGCTTTGTCAGATCCCTTTTAGATCTGGAAGGCTTTAATGTCCTGGAATCAGTAGCTATGAATATTCTTTGAATAGCTGGGTTCAACCTAACCTGTACCATGGTGAGTTTTGCTACTACAATTTTCTTTGTATCTTCATATGTGAAAGAAACTAATTTTTTTGTCTCTTTAATTATGCTAACCATTACTTTTATTTTAGGGTAATTCTTAGATTTAATCATTTGATGTGTTTTTGAACAGTTGTTTCATTATATATGTTAAAGTTGAGTTGAGTTAAAACTGCTTAAATCATACAACAATATACCCACTACTGTAAAATAATTTATTACAAGCTGTGCAAGCACATATTTATGTACTTCTTTACTTGGTTTAAACAAACAGCCAGTTGCTTTTGAAGGCTAGTTTTATATATATGTACATATATATGAACAAAATAGACATTGTCACAATATATCAAATAAACATAGTCTCAGACATAAAACTATGCTTATGTGAGCACAGCTCAGTGTGTGTACTTTGAACATCCAACCCTTAGAAGTATTGAGACATTCAAATGACAATTTATTGCATTCGTCAATATGCCATTAGGACAATGACAATAAACATTTAATTCTGACAAATGCATGTGTTTGTTTTTAATTGTGTTTAAAAGTAGCAACAGTCAAAATAAAGGATCTTTGTCATTTACATTGTTTTGATAAATTTATAATTTTGTCTATGCCAGGTCATATAATTTTTCCAATCAGCTCCCAGGTCTTCAAAACCCAAATAATGTAGATTTTGCCTAGTTATCATTTACTAAACAAAAATAAATTGAAATTGACTTGTGGAAAAATAGAGTGAACTTTACATTTTAAGTGAGGTATTATTTTCATTACCATGAATTAAAAACATACAAACAGCTGACATTTAAATGACATAATTAGTATAAATAAAATGTGTTCCTGTATGTAGAAATTGTCATGTCTCTGACAATATCATTTAAGATTAGACACTGTTTGATGTAAAGTTCAACTCCAATAGTTCAAAAAGTAAAAACAAATAAATAATCTGTGCTTCAAATGCTCAAACCATTCTTATCTTTTAAGAGCTTTTAAATACACGTTTTCTTCCAAAACTAAATTACCAATGACATTCTAGGAACCAATCGTTTGTTCCTACAGGAGGCAGTGTAGTGTAGGGGGAGTGTCATCATGCTTTTTACTTTCCCGGGTTAGGAAAATTTGACAACACATCACCAAAAATATAATTTCTTTTTTAAGTTAAATCTGACTTAACAGGTACATATATGTTTCTCAAAAGAGAACCTGAAGAAGCTTAAACATCTTCTCCTTTCATTTAACTTTTTACTCTATGAAGTTACTGAGAAGGCTGAATTTCTGCTATACCTCCCAAGGCTTGAACTGCTTGATTTTTTCTAAAACTATACTTTAAAAATTTATCCCAAAACCATTCATATTTCAACTGAGTTTTCAAATCTTCAGTCATTAAAAAAATTACATTTGGGGAATTTGATTTTTTGGAATGTTGGTTCAAACACACTTAAAGATACTAAAAACTTGAACTATATCTGCTTTGAATTTGGGGACTAAATTCATAGATTGTTCAGCTGCATTCAGAAACTTAACTTCTTAAAAGTTATCTGTCAGAAAACAGCCTGTATCCCACTCTGCAGAAACAGCTTTCAAATTCAGTAGGTAGATACATTCAGAGGTCAGACATCTCTATTTCTTCATACATAAAACCTCCTTCAAAACACTTGATCTTTGAGTTATCTCATAAGGAACAGTGCTTTAACTTGTTCATTTCACAAAAGCAATTTGAAGGTTATGGAGATATTGCGTGTCTGAATCTATCCAGCAATGGATTCTCTGCTGCACCAAATGGCACAGAGTTCTCATTACTGCCTAATTTGACCTACTTGGACCTGTCCTTCAATAAGATTGATCTGGCTTATGACAATGCCTTCCAGGAACTGAAGACACTCGAAGTCCTAGACCTCAGTTTTAATGCCCACTACTTTAAATCTTTTGGAGTAACACATAATTTAAACTTCCTAAAACATGTGCTTGTCCTGAGAGTGCTGAATATGAGTCATAACTCAATTTCCACTTTAACAACAAAGCAGATGCACAGCAGATCGTTAGCAGAACTACAATTTACAGCAATAACAAACTTGGAACTATTTGGAAAGTAGGTGAAGACTCATATAAGACTCTTTTTACCAACCTCACTAATTTGACAGTTTTGACTTTATTTTTACAGAAAAATTCATTTCAATGTACATGTGATTCTTTGGATTTCCTTGTATGGATTGGAAAACGAGAAATAAGGATTCCTAGATTAACAACTGAGGTGAGATGTGAAACACCATTAAAGGACAGGAACAAGCCACTTATATACTTTGACATTGATCAGTGTGTAAATGACGATATGGCGTTCAAGATGTACGTTCTTACAACATTCTTCCTTATTACCTTTATGTTTGTGGCAACAGTTGCTCACTTATTTTACTGGGATGCTTCTTATGTCTTGCACTACGTCATGGCTAGACTGAAGGGATACAGAGCCTTGTCCTCACAGGAAAATATTTAAATATTTTATGTCAAAAATATTTATGACATCTTTGTGATCAAGGATCCACGTGTCTCTGAGTGGGTAATGATGAATCTGCGGGTGAAATTGGAAGAGGAGGGCGATAAACTTCTTCCTTTGTTCTTGGAGGAGAGAGACTGGCCTCTAGGAGTCCCTCTAGTGGATAACCTAACACAGAGCAGCCAAAACAGTCGCAAAACCCTGTTTGTCTTGACAGAGGGCTACGTTAAGACTGGGGTGTTCAGACTGGCAATGTATCTGGCCCACCAGAGACTGCTGGATGAAAATGTGGATGTGCTGATGCTTGAACCTGTCCTGCAACATTCTCACTTCCTGCGCCTCAGAAGGAGGTTTTTTGAGAAAAGTGTTGTGGAGTGGCCCAGAACTGCATCTGCTGAGCCCTGGTTCTGGAAAAACCTTAAAAATGTTTTAAGAGTGGATAAAACACTCTTAAAACAGTAAGACTTATACAAAGGTCTTAAGCACAAAGAAAGAAAGAAGACAAAACCGTTTGTGATAATCTAGTAAATATTAATGAGCAGTGATAGTTGTTGGACTTTGACAAATACGTTAGATGTTTTATTGTCAATCAATAAGGGGCTTCATGATTTCACAATTGTTTTTACCTTGCAGCTATAAGTTTCAAGTGGGGTTTTTTATTCATGCTTCCACAATTTTTATCATTGGTTTCATTTTGTGAAACACTTTTCAAAATGTAAAGGTATTGGCTTTAGTGTTTTCTATTTGTATCTCTGTAAAGTGCTTCATAATGTTTTGCCAAGTTTTACATCCCTTGACAACACATGATCCTCACTGTCATACCATCTTTCTTGTGTGGCTCCTCCTTACTGGATCAGCACATTAGACATGGTCAGAAGTGTTGAAAAGAGTTTAAAAGCTCCATGTCGTAGGAGGCAAAATGTTTCGGTCCAGCATGGAGCAATCCTCCTCTAAGAGGATAACGTTCCTTGTTTTCTAAAAAACAAACTTCTTATAGAAAACAAAGAAGCTTTGATCCATTCAAAGCTTCTCTAAGCAGATACTCATTTTAACTTTTTAACTGAATAATCTTTAACTTAATATGAAATTTAGTGAGTGAAACTATATATCAGATGAGACTCACCTAAGAACTCTTACATGTTGTAATTGGCCCTTTGAGTCCAAAGGTCCAATGGCTGGGTTAGTTCTGAAAAATGAAACCACAACACATACACTTTAATCGTTCTGTCATATTTATAGCTCTGAGTGCAATTCCCTGAATGGCTACGGTTGTCTAATTGTCTGCATTGCTACGAAACTGATTTATAGTTTTTGCAAAATATTTTTGATGTTGATTTTGGCTGGCGTATCTGTAAAACTGCAAACAAGGAAATGAAACTGTTTTACAGTTACTTCTGCAATTGTCAGGCTATTCTTCTCTCACATCTTGTGAAACAGTTTGCCGCTTTTATATCTGACTTCAGTAGGCAGGATTAAATTTTTCATAACATGCAGATTTCAAAAATCATCAGTAGTATCGAAATATGTCTTATTCGCACATTTTATATCCCATTTAAACTTTTTTTTTAGACAAATGCAAGAAGCAGTTTAGAGGTTTTAAAGGATCATGCAAAATGGTGAGTTTTACCAACACAACTTTCTACACCACTTATGTTTGTGACAGAAAAATGTGTCAAACATGTTATTAATGACAATGTTTTTGTGTTAATTCTTAATGGATTACAAGAGTAAGAAATGAACCTGTTCTTATCTTTTATTGCTAAGTATTTTTGCCTTTTATAGTGTTTGGTCTAGAACAAATGTAGCACTTATAAACTGAGACATACAGAATTTTTTACAGTTGAAATCTTGGGGCTTTTGGGGAGCAACACTCAGTGGCTGGGTCATATCAAGCAAGTAGTTAAACGTACTTGGTTCAAAACAGGTTTGGCAAGTCAAAGAAATGAACCATAAGTTATGAATTGTAGTTGAGTTTAGTTTTTGTAAATATTTGATTTTATTTGACTTAAATGAGTTAGTTCACAGTGCTCGTGTTTTAGTATCCAAGGATGCTTACAGTTTTTACAGTGATTCTTCTTATCTAACCTGAGGTCATTTAAACAATAAGTAATGACTAAAAACCCACATGGTGTATTCACACTAGCCCCGTTTAGTCCACTCTAATCAGACTCTAATTTCTTTGTTCAGAAAGTCCCATTCGTTTGGGGAGTGTGAATCCAAATTTGAATTTCAAAACAGTTTAAAAAAGCGAATTCCGAACCTCGCTCATGGTCCGGCTCAAGTGAACTCTGATGCGGTTGAAAGACAGTGTGAATGCAAGCGGATCGGAGACCGCTCCAAAAGCAGGAAGCTAACTGCAGTGCAGGGCGTTCTGGTCAATACAGTACTCTCTGCTCTGCAGGTTAACGGGGATGTTGTGTCGGTTGCCATGGCAACAGGTCTGCGTGCCATCACAGAGAGCGAGGAAAAGCAGAATATAAACGGTTTAAAGTTGTTTTACACCTGTTTATCAGCTTATTATTTATTTGCTGTGGTGCACTGCTGTAATTTTGAAACCTTTAATAAATGACAAAAACTGTGCTAATTACCTCTCTTGTTACAATATATCATCAAATAGGATTGCATATTTCATATGGCTCATATATATACAAATATATGAGTCATGGTTTGTTACATTTTGACAAATTAATTTTAAAGGCGGGAATTATGTAATATTAAATATTGACCAATATAAAAGAGCAATTTGCTTAGTACTATCTTGCATCTTGACAGAAACCAAACTGTTTATAGATTTATATCAAGAGATTATACATATTTTACATATGAAAACATTAGCAATTTCCTCAGCTTTAATTTAAGCTGATTTATAGAAATCAAACTCTTTCACCTGCTGGTTCCATTCTGACCCTAAAATTCATCTACTTATGTTCAGGTCTTAAACACTGCAACAAAGATTTTGCACAACAATTTAAATCCCATGTTCCTATTTAGTAAATAGAGAAAAAAAAGCTAATTTTCTTTAGAAGAAAAGATAACTTTTTCAGAAATAATTCTCTTTCAGGTTCTCTTTTTTATGGTTTTATTTGACCATAGATCCACAGTGCTGAAGGCTGTCTAGCCTATTTTGGGAGGCCCAGGAAACAGGCTATCTATAGCGTATACTTTTATGTAAAAAATAAACCAAACAAAAAACATGACATTTTTCACCTTTAAAATTCTTAACATGACATATAGCCATGCATATACGGATATAGTCTATGGATATAGGAATCATTTAGCTAGCATAATGTGCATCCAACAGTATTATTCAACTTACTCGGTTTGTTTGGAAAGAAATGTGAAAAGTTGTTTGCCTTTTGCTAGTTCTGGCTGGTTTGTTGCAATGATTAACAAACCACGGCGCGTTCCTCTTCTCGGCAGCAAAACTCGCGCGCCTAACGGACACAAGTTTAAACTGACGTTATGATATGTTTATGGACGGTTCGGAAAAACACGTTACAGCATGTTAACAACAGATGTAATAGCTGTAACTACCTCTGGACAGGATAATAGATTTTTTTTAGTTATATTCAAATTATTTGTTTTAATTAGATCCATATGAATCTTCTAAAGAAAATAACATTTAAAGACAAATCATCTTTAAATGTGAATGTCTAATTTAGTTTAGGGTGGATAATCATTTTAATTGCAAACATTATTCCCACGAATCTACTTATGTTTGACATTTTTATTAATTGCTGAAATTGATCAATTTCTTAATTGTAACTTATTGATATGTACTTGTGTAGTTTATTTCTCACTACTACTAAAAAGTGTGGAAATAAATAAAAACTGGGAAGTTCATCACAACATCAGTCTATCTCTTCAGTTTAACATATTGCATAAAGGTCTCATAACCTGCTTTAATTCCACCATCTGATTGACTTTGTTATTCATTTCAGACTGCAAAGTGTTGGATTTATCTGCTGCTCCTTGGTCTGTGCTGCCATCTGGAGATCCAACCTGCTGCCTGTAAACCTCACTGGACAGCGCAGTTTCTCTGTGATGTGACAACCTCCAATTCCTCTGAGGTCCGATTTGACTGCAGTGGCCGCGCCCTAGAATGGGTACCTAGTGGGATAACCAGTAATGTTACTGCTCTTGATTTATCAAAAAATGACCTGAAGACCATTAAGGCTGATGCATTTTCCAACCTGCTGAATCTGACTTCTCTCAATCTCAACTTGGCAAACATGTACAAGAAAGTGGTCTTCAAGGCAAGCCTTAGAAACCTAACAAAACTGCAAGATTTGAAAATGAGTGGCAATGGCCTCGAAGAAATCCCAAGCTACCTACCTGCCAGTTTGGAAATCCTTGAGCTGAGCAGCAACAACATTACAAATATGAATCAAACGAGCTTTGCCAGCTTACGAAACCTGACGCAACTGTGGTTATCCAAGAACTGTTACTACTGGAATCCGTGTGGCAAACCTGTGAAAATCCAAAATAACACTTTTACCCACATGACCAAATTGAAAAATATGGATTTGTCTTATAACAACTTAAGTAATGTTCCCAAAGGACTACCCCAGTCTTTAGAAGTGCTTAATGTGAGTTGCAACAAAATACAGTTCATATTTAGGGAGGATTTATCTGGCTTGAATAATTTAAAACTTCTTAAGATACAAGGGAACTGCCCTAGATGTGAAAATGCGCCATTTCCCTGTGTGCCTTGCCCTAATGGTTCCCTTGGAATTGACCCTGATGCATTTGAAAATCTGTCTGAACTTGAGGAAATCAATATGGGGGGAAACTCCCTAGAGTATCTGAATCCATCGTGGTTTAAGAACCTGAGGAAGCTTAAACATCTTCTCCTTTCATTTAACTTTTTGCTCAGAGAAGTCACTGGAAGGGCTGAATTTCTGCGATACCTCCCAAGGCTTGAAGTGCTTGAATTTTCTTTCAACTACGCTTTAAAAAGTTATCCTAACACAATTAATCTTTCAACTGAGTTTTCAAATCTTAAGTCATTACGAACTTTGCATATGGAGGGTTTGGTCTTCCAGAATATTCAACCGGATACGCTCAAGCCTCTCTATGAAATTCGAAATCTATCTGCTTTGAATTTGGGGACTAACTTTATTATTCAGGCTGATTCCACTGTTTTCAACAAATTTCATCCATTGAAAATGATTTATTTGGCAGAAAACAGGCTGTATCCCACTCCACAGAGACAGCTTTCAAATTCAGTAGGGAGATATGTTCAAAGGTCAGACATCTCTGTTTCTTCATATTTTAAACTTCCTCCAAAAGACTTCACCTTTGAATTAACCCATGGCCTTATAAAGCAACAGTGCTTTGACTCTGGACGGGTTCTTGTCCTCAGTTCAAATAACTTGTTCTTCATCTCACAAAAACAATTTGAAGGTTATGGAGATATTGCATGTCTGAATCTATCCAGCAATGGATTCTCTGCTGCACCAAATGGCACAGAGTTCTCATTACTGCCTAATTTGACCTACTTGGACCTGTCCTTCAATAAGATTGATCTGGCTTATGACAATGCCTTCCAGGAACTGAAGAAACTCGAAGTCCTAGACCTCAGTTTTAATGCCCACTACTTTAAATCTTTTGGAGTAACACATAATTTAAACTTCCTAAAAAATTTGCCTATCCTGAGAGTGCTGAATATGAGTCATAACTCAATTTCCACTTTAACAACAAAGCAGATGCACAGCAGATCTTTAGCAGAACTACAATTTACACATAACAAGCTTGGAACTCTTTGGAAAGTAGGTGAAGACTCATATAAGACTCTTTTTACCAACCTGACTAATTTGACAGTTTTGGATATTTCGTGGAACGACATTGAAAAAATCCCTGATGATGTTTATGAAAAGCTCCCTCGCAACCTAACTGAACTACGAATAAGTAATAACAAAATGACAGATTTTTCATGGGACAGTCTGTCTTATTTTCATCGGCTTAAAATTTTAGACTTAAGTTACAATTCGTTGTCCAACATAGCAGGTATTAAAACAGTCACTAGTTTCTCTTTGACTTTTCTTTATCTGACTCACAATCAGATATGTCACCTGGAAAGTTTCTATTTCAAAGGCATGAAAAGACTAGAGACTCTCAACCTCGGCTCCAACAAGCTGGCTATCATCAATCAAACCACCTTCGAGCCCAGACCGGAGAATCTTAAGACTTTATTTTTACAGAAAAATCCATTTCAATGTACATGTGATTCTTTGGATTTCCTTGTATGGATTGGAAAACGAGAAATAAGGATTCCTAGATTAACAACTGAGGTGAGATGTGAAACACCATTAAAGGACAGGAACAAGCCACTTATATACTTTGACATTGATCAGTGTGTAAATGACGATATGGCGTTCAAGATGTACGTTCTTACAACATTCTTCCTTATTACCTTTATGTTTGTGGCAACAGTTGCTCACTTATTTTACTGGGATGCTTCTTATGTCTTGCACTACGTCATGGCTAGACTGAAGGGATACAGAGCCTTGTCCTCACAGGAAAATATTTATGACATCTTTGTGACTTATGACACCAAGGATCCACGTGTCTCTGAGTGGGTAATGATGAATCTGCGGGTGAAATTGGAAGAGGAGGGCGATAAACTTCTTCCTTTGTGCTTGGAGGAGAGAGACTGGCCTCTAGGAGTCCCTCTAGTGGATAACCTTACACAGAGCATCCAAAACAGTCGCAAAACCCTGTTTGTCTTGACAGAGGGCTACGTTAAGACTGGGGTGTTCCGACTGGCAATGTATCTGGCCCACCAGAGACTGCTGGATGAAAATGTGGATGTGATTGTTCTCCTGATGCTTGAACCTGTCTTGCAACATTCTCACTTCCTGCGCCTCAGGAGGAGGCTTTGTGAGAAAAGTGTTGTGGAGTGGCCCAGAACTGCAGCTGCTGAGCCCTGGTTCTGGCAGAACTTGAGAAGTGTTGTAAAAGTGGATAATCAAATTATGTACAGCAAAACTTATAAAAAGTTTTTCAGCAGCAAGTAGGGATAAAGATAATAATTCTTGAGAATAACCTAGTAATTGTTTAAGCATATTAAATATGTCATTATTTGGTATATATGTCATTGTGACTGTGATACTTAGCAACTTTGATCCTGCACTTTTGAAGTAATAAAGTGGAGATAGTACTGTACATGACCATGTTTGCATGTGTAAGTTAAAGAGGGTGGCTGTCAAAGGCAATAAGTATTTCATATCAAGAAATAAACAAACACGTAATCACTGACCGAGTTTACTTCTCGTTAAAAGTGACCTAAAATTGTCTGTGTATATTTAGTTTTTCCATTGTTCCTGTTCTTTAGACTGTCATGATATGAAGACAATTTAAGATGTTACTTTGGCTCATCAAACAGACCCACATATTTCAATTTAATTAACTATTTTTAATTTTTACAGGACAAATTCACAACACTTGTTATTATTAGACACTTTAGAAATACAAATAGTCCTAGTTATCAAACCACGCCGTCAAATTCTTTTCATTTTTGAAATGGGACGTTTTCTGTTCTAGGAAATCAAGAATTGTATTAAGTCATTGACATGCAAAATATCAGACTGGGGTTATTAGGTTTGCCATCATCGTGAGTGTTTCAGGGTTGAGTTGTATTTTGGGTCTGCATTGTATAAGTTTTGCTCATGGTCTTTGGTCTGCAACATAAAAAATCAGAAAGAATACATTTCAACTTAATTTTATGTTTTTCTGATATCTAATCAATATGCTAAAATGACTGATCTTTGTCTATCGAACAGGTCTATTTCAAATTATGTTTGACACATAAAAATACAAATGTTTATTTAACTGCTTTTATATTTTTGGGACTGTGAAACTGTGGGTCTACGGTAGGATGATAATAATAATCTCTAAATTGAATGCAGCGTTTAAATCTTATGAGTAAACAAAAAAAAAACATGAAAGATGGGAGACTTATAAGTTTGTGTTGATTTAAATTTTGCCAGAAGATTTCAGAATCTTTGATTACAAATGTTTTAAATAAATTATAAATAAAATGTAATCATCAGTGTCCGTTTAAAAATTTCTATTCACAAGCTGATCTTAAAATATTTAGGTTTATTGACTACGTACTTCGCATTTTAGCACAGTTTATGTATGTCGTAGCTGCATTATCGCATTAGTCCACATGGGGTCACAAGTGGTAAAATTATAAAAAACCTGCCATTCTTTCATTAGACTTCTTCATGGTGTCTTTTGTCTTCTGCGTGAAGAAACATCTAAAACTACGACTTCAATTTGCACAACTTCGTGACGTCTAGAGAAACTCACCGGACTTTTAATCATGTAATGAGACGCAGCTTGTGGTGCTAAATTAATACTCTTTTTTTTTTCGTCAAAAAAGGAACTGCTTATTTATCTGACCTTATGCTACGATATGGATATGTTAGTCATTTGTTTCAAATCATCCTAAATAATATAAATAATTTAAAACCAAAAAATATGGTTGGTTGACAAACGCAGAGTAGGCGTGACGTCAGAGGTTATTAACATACTGGGCAGTATTTATTGAATGAATGAGCCGCTCATTCTCACTCTGCTCCTGTGACTTTTGTTTGGTGTATCTTCTGTGCCTACTCGCTTGGTAAGTGATCTCCATTTTTGTTTTGTTTGTGGCGTTATTGTGTGTAAAATTATTTAAAAAAAAAAAATATATATATATATATATATTTTTTAAACAATTGCTTCTGTCTGGTATTGTGAGTGAAGCCATGTCAAATGAGTAGCCTCTTAAAGGTGTGCTGAACTATAAAATTGTTCAACTTTGGTTGCTAACCAGGATGTAGCTGTGCTCGGAGGCGTTCTGATTCAATTACTAAAACGGTTACTGTGTTTTGTTTAGTGCTTTTGCAATCATGTCTGACAAACCCGACGTCGCTGAGGTTACAACCTTTGACAAAACCAAGCTGAAGAAGACTGAGACACAAGAGAAGAACACACTGCCAACTAAAGAGAGTAAGTTCTACTCCATGCAACTTTAATGCATGTTTTGGTTCTGAGGTTAACTCCAAGTCTTTACTCTGTTCCAGCCATTGAACAGGAGAAGTCGGAGTCATAATGAAGTCCAGTCTCCCATGTGTTGCACATTCCACAAGCGCTGCTGACTTGAACCACCTCACAGATGCGTTTTTGCCTGTCTGCACTTGCTAATCCATAGCAATGTCTACAAATTCCACCAGATGTAAAGCAAGTGGCTTCCCTTTAGCACGGGGATCGGTCCCTTCAATCCCTGCTGTGGAATGACTGCATGATGGACATGTACTTCATGTTTTTTTGTTTTTTTTTTGCCAATTCTGAATGCTCACTAAGCAAGGCTCATCTTGTAAAACCTTGGCATGCACATGTTTCAATATGTAAAATAAAACAAACTTGAATAAATGTGGTGTACAGGCTTGTTTGCATTGCAGTGTCCCAAACTGGATTTCAATGAAAATCCTGACATGTAAACTTTCTACAGACTGCAATATTGGCAGTATTTACTGATGTGTTCTACTTAAAGACTGGGGAATCTGCTGCTACTAAAGGTCACATTAAACATTTTGGGTTTTCTGAAAGCCAAACCTGACTGCTCAGTGTGAAGGATTGAAAATGGTCTTGCAATACTGGGTGGAAAGGTAAAGTTAACCAACTGCAGCAGTGATGACCATGAACTTAATTTCTATGAGGTTCCTGTATAACAAGCTTTGTGACCTTCTCAAATTCAAACCAACTGGCTTGACTCACCGGAAACCTAAAATTTACTCTGAATTTTTCACTGTGCATTTAAGCGAAAATTGCACCAGGGTTAAATTAAACTGGGCATGTGACTAAAGTTGCCATTAGGTCCTTAACTGGCATTCACCAGATCTATCTCTGAAGGCTGTGAAAATGCTACTTTGCCTCACTTTTGCATACTGAACACTTTTGCATACTGAAGAATCAATACATAGGGAGATCACATCATGCTTTCACAGCTAATGGCTGTGAAAGAATAGGCTCTAAGGAAATGGAACATGTTTCTTTCCCCACAGGAAAAGGTCACTTTTAGTCTGGGAAAATATATAGTTGGCACATAAGGGGCTGTTTAAGTAGTTTGGACAGACAAAGGTACCTCTATCCAACAATTTAATTTGTCGAGATTAATAACTTCAGTATTTGTGCACAAGTCAGACATCCTGTTTATGCCAATGTTGCATGTGTGACGCTGCATCCAATGATCCTGTGTGAACCTGCTAACACCAATACAAAGAAATGCAAATGACTGAAACAACACGATGTATTGATTGAGATGAAATTGGCAGTGTGCGCCAAGATTCCATCTGCTGTCATTCTAACAAGCACACTGTGCAGCTTCTGTAACAGAATGAACCTCAACACAAAGAACACTGATGCTTCTGTGGCTGCATAGCTTACAGTACATAACGTGCTTCGAGAAAAGGATCCCAGTGGTACCACTGAAATGGCCCTTATAATGTAAATAACTGATTGCCTAGAATAATCTGTAAAAGAGCTAAGAGGTTAAACACAGGTAGTGTTTTATAGGCAGTTCCTCGACATTCGAAAAATTATGTGTTAAGACAATCTTAAACTTAAAAGGTGGCATTTTGAAATAAAAGTGATGGTTCAAGTTACATGTTACTGTGCTTTAACAAGTACCTGCTTATGTATTCTGTAGCTTGCAGGCGTTGTGAATATGTCTGCTTTTTTTCAAAGGCCATCCTGCCAGTGCTAAACAGAAGCTACAGTTGACTATTTTGTGGGAGGAAGTGATGTTTCAGCAGAACTGCACAACTGACAGAACTCGTCTTTGAGTCTGTGCTGATTTCTGATCTTTGGATTGATTTTGTTTTATAAAACCCCCCGCAGATCACAGATCACATTAGTTCGTGAAATACCAGGACAATTGCATCAAAAAAACCTTCTTTAACGCACTTATTTTGACATTTAGTAAAAATCAGATATGCTTTGATGCCTATAGAAAAAAGAAGTCTTCAAATTCCTTGATTTTGATTTTAAATAAGAAACAAGGCAGAACAACATGGCCTGTTTCTTTATCCATTATGTCAAAGCAATAAGTAACTAAATCAACTTGATAAACACTCTGACTCCAAACTTTCTGACAAGGTAACAAGGCTCACAATTTATAATACACATGAATCAAAATATAGACACTAACAAAATCTAGCCATAGTTGTGGTGCAGAACCCTTTGCTAAATAAAGTTGGAATTTCACATACATTTCACTGATATTTTGTTCCATTAACTGTATGACTTGAATCAAATGCTTTGAGTTTTCCTTCATTACGTTTGGCCAGGAAGTGAGAGGAGGGAGTGGGAAGTGAGATGTTATTGGTTTGCATCTTTGTGTGGTTTAAAGGTGGGGTGTAATTATAGAGAAAGCATGCATGAGAGAAATGGAGACTTTGACAGCAGCTTAGTTTGTGAGAAGTTCTGCCAAGAAACAGATTAAAATGTGTCTGATTTTTTATGAAAATCATTTGTAACTGTCTATATGTTAGATAACACTAAAGTTTTGACTGCTTGCAGTCAAACGTCTGTTTTTCTGAGGGAAGCTGCAGAGTGACAGAGAATTCACTAACATCTATATTGACAAAGTATGCCACCATTGCAGACAATAAAGATTTTTCTTGCCCTAACTTTTCACATTGAGGAACTAGTGCCACTGATTGTTAAAACAGCTTGATTGTGAATTTGTGGGAGCTCAGAAGTTTCATAGGTACGAAACAGGATGTGGTTAAAGAGCTGCAGAGTCACACTGTTCGTGCAAAACTCTTCAGTTTAATTAAGCACACAGAAAAAGACAAACGTTCTAGACTAAAGGTCAGTTTTAGAATCTTCATTATTTAAATTCTACTTCTGAGTTTTTAAAGAGGTCAGAAGATGAAAAGTATCACATCCTAAACTAGCTGTACTATTTTTTATTTGAAATGTGTATCATTTGAAACAATACTGTGACATATCTATAACTACGATCTGTCACTATTCAGTGTAAAATGTCAAGTCTGGGTATTCAATTAGGTTCTAAGAGAATAAAACGCTCATTTCTAAATCTGTAACCTTATGTTAGGTATATCATTCATTTGAGATTGTGTCTTAATTTAGTTTGCTTGCACAATGCCTGCATTCTCCCCACTTGGAAATCTTCACTGGGATAGAAAAATACTGAATGGTGATAAATCATCTGACTTCAACACATAAATCTGTTAGTGGATTCAGGTTGCACAATTAAAGCAGACAGGAATTTGATTAGCTAACTTTGCTGCTTTAGTCCTGATCATAAGCACAAGTCTCCACATGGTATACAGCAAGTATTGCCAAAGTGCAGCTATTTAAAATTGTGCATGCTAACTCTCTGGTCTCAAAAATGTCTGCCTGCTTGTTCTGAGCAACTGAAGTTAGGGCATTCTAATTTGTCAACATTTATTGTCCTGTGCATCGATGTGGACAATTGTGTAATAATTGTGTGTGTGAATATGTGTACAGCTCAAAGTGGGTCAGCGTATGCCATGAAGACAAAGTAAGGTTACAGTTTGTTGAACTGTGACTTCTGCTATTTGTGACAGTTTCCCTATTCCCCAGCTGGGCTTTACTCACATGCTGCTCACTTACAACACAAAAGCCTCACTGACTTCTTCATGCAGCATTACGTGACAAACATCTGTTTGTTTATGCGCATAAACAAATGTATCTATGCAACCTTCTGATCTGTAACTACGGTGTAAAATGTCAAGTCTGGGTATTTATTACCCAGCTGTGGAGCGTAACTGGAAATTAAATCTTTCATTTACAGGCGACAACGCAGCTCTCTAATAACAGTACAGACATTATTTACACCTGTGCAAAGTAAAAGCAATTCCGCAGCATGTCCTATCCTGTTAGGCATGCACTGAGGTGAGGTAGGGTCTCTTCATAGGGGACATGGCTGTGTAATTACACCCCATACAAACTTATTTAATAAGGAGGGAATAAAGGGCAGCTTTAAACTCTGACCTGTAAGGCTCAGTGAAAACAGAACCTCTTTCAACATCAAACAGGAAACTAAAGCCTCGCTGTAAACCTATCTAGTCCTGTCAGAAGTCTTTATTATTACTGAGGCACTTGCACTTAACTGTGGATTCAAAATAAAACCTTCCGAGGAAACTAAAGATGCTTGAAATTACATCTTGTGTTCGACGTCAAGAAAATACACAAAGCAAATCTGACAAGTTTGTAATGTTCAAGTTCTTAAGCTAACTCCAAATCATGCAGTTGTTTTCAGTGCACTTTAGACTTGGTCATTCTAAAACATGAATGTATTTTTGACCTAAACCATTCCATTTTAGCTCTTGCTGTACAGTTAGCATCGCTACTGAAAGCCAGGTCATTGACTGCTGTCGTATCAAATCTTTACAAGTTTTCTTCCAGTAACTGCCCTGTATTTAACTCACTTCACTTTCACATTTACTCTTAGCTTCCCAGTCTTTGCTGAAGAAAAGCACCCACTGCAGGCGATGGCAGTGGCTCAGGAGGAGCATTCTTGTTGTTTCAAACCACCATTTCTGTCTATCTCCGTCACTTTGTGGTTGTGTCCCTGTGCAAGGCATTTCCCCTTCCTTGCCTGCTGGTGTTAATCATAGTGATGATGATGATGATGATGATAGTGATTGTGCCAAATGGAGGCCGCGTTTCGTTCAGTCTGCCCCAGGAAAGTTGTATCTACAATGTAGCTTATCACCATCAGTATAGTGTGTTAATTTGTGGAGGAATGAGTGTAGAGTAAAACAATTTGAAATCTTTGGATGAGATAAAACACTGTATATGGTGAAATAATGCTGTGTGACAGCTGTATGCTGAATGTGAATTTTGTTATCAAAGCCTAGTATTTTTCAGTTAAACTTAGTCTTAAAAGTCATGTGGTTGTTTACTTTTCTTTACAATGCTGGGAATTTTTGTTGTAAAATTAGACTAAAAGTAAAAAAAAAAAAAAACATTTTCAGCAAATACTTTTTTTGTGCCCAAAGTTATTATAGTTTTCAGCACATTTTTCTGATTGTTTATGAGTCACGTTTATGCATTCTTGTTTGATGCAAAAGTTGACCTAGTGTACTGGGATAAACCCATAGCTCAAACCCGTCCTGTTAAATTAATCCAGTGTTGGATCAGTCCAGATTTAACAGTGAACTGTGTATAGTAATAATCAAAATTGGGATGTCTTCAGCCCAGCAGTCTTTAGAGAGTCCGTGGTTTCTACCCACAGCCTATTTAAAAGCAAGTAAATTTACTTGGGACGGACATCAGAAATGCATATTAGTTATTAATCTTTTATTATGTTGCTGCCAGTAACTTGGAGACAATCACTGGCACCGTAAAAGTCTGAGGTTGATAAAGCTGCTGAATAAAACGCAACGATAGGTGAACAGGAAAGCTGCCTAACACAAATATGTCTGGCTGTTGTTTCCCGTATGACATTTGACTGATCAGTTTAGGTAAAACTTGTGATGTGTTTCATTTCCACTTTCATGTTGTAAAGCACCTCATTACAGTCAGAGTCTTTACAAGTTCCTGATTTGGCCTTCTTGTTTTTTTCAAAATCTAAGAACTTTAGTCAGCAGCTTATTGTTGATACTCAGAATGTGAACACATGGTCGGGCAAGGAAATCACATATTTAGCCACTTCTATTAATGCAAGTGGAAGTCAGTTCGCCCTTCCCTGAACTGAGGCAGAACTTCCCGATGTGTTTAGTAAAGCACTTTATTGTGCAACAGGTTCAATGCATCAATCTATCAGCCATATCTAACAGGAAGCAGCGGTGAGAGCTGAACACACCTCTTTTAAATGTGACTGTTACATCGACATCGGTCAAGTCGAGACGCCAATGCTCACTAAACAGTACTTCAAACAGTGTTTTCTTATCTCTGATGAGCAGTGGCCCATTTACAAAGCTGTCAGTATTGCCTGCTGTGCGTTCATTGCCAATGTCAATGCCCTGTGAAAGCAGGATGTGGTTGTGCATGCTCACTACTTTCAAAATAACTCTAAATTGCTTTGTCTGTCCTTTTATAGTAAAGATTTCGCCGAATGCATTAAGTCTCATAGTCAACAACCAAGTAAAAGAAAATTCAGTTTCCCATTCTAAAATAAACGCTACAGAATGAAGTTGTTTAAAATATATCTTCAGTATCTGCTGCTATCTCAAAAGGTTTTCATCAGTGAGGTTTAGGTTTAGGAAATGATGGAGGGGAGTGTTTCTCTTTCACACACAGCAAGTGTTGCAATACTTGCAGCACATGATAAAACTACTTAAAATGGTCAAAAGCTAATTTTCTTTGTCACTCCTTGCAGAGGCAATATAAAGAACATTGCTCAGTCATAATACTTATATCCCTGATAAGTAAAGAGAGCGTGTCCTCATTTTGTTGCAGTGCATTGCTCTGGTGGGAAAACAGTCATCCTTTTGATTGCAACAAGAAACTGAAATAAACACGAAACTCCACAGAGGACCAACGAGGTATCATATTTCCTGTTCGAGACAGAGCAGCACTTTGTCTTTATTTTTTAGCAGCAGTTCTTTAGTTTACACACCCCAAGCATGTCGCTGCATACTCAGCAAAGAGAGACCTCTTGTGACCGAAGAGGAGTATAACAAAATTCCACAAGGACAATGAATGACAATTACAATCTAACCCTCTAATTATGTGAATAAAGCACAAACTTAAATATCTCTTTTCTCAATGACCATGCTGTGAAAATTCAATTATTTTACCTTTTATTTAAATTTGTCCAAATATGTCTCGTAGTTTTTTTTTTCCACAACTAAGTCGATATTCTTTCCATACAAAAACAGGATCAGTCAGACTCGGTCTTGGTCCAGGTGGAGCCCCTGCATAGATGCTCCTTCAGTTAGAGATATGACACAGAAACATCAAAGCCGCTGCCAGTTTTGTAATCTTTCTTTGATTATTCATTCAATTACCCATCTCCAACCTAAATATGTGTGTAAAAATAGTTTTGTTTTAATACTGATATCTTGCAAGGGAGTGGTCATAAATTTTAAGGTAAATTGTATCCTGTCTTATAAATATCTTTTTTTTATTTAAAACTTTGATCCAAAAGTTTGATCCAGGACATGTGGGGGCGCTGTTGTGGTGAGCATCTTCCTGCACTTCACTGTAACTTACAGCCAACTGAGTAGCTCCATTGTACATAAAACACTTCAAAAAGTCAAATTTCAAAATAGAGGCCTAAATAAAAGAGCCTTTTAAAAAACAACAAAAAACATGAATTGTAAAATTATGGGCAACCGTAATTTGCAAATAACTGATTCTATCACTTTCACTGCACATAATGTTGGCCAATATCACACAGTACAGAAAAAACAACAACAAAAAGACACTATTTTGATGTGAAAATATGACCTTTATTTAATCCTTATGACCATCCTTCCATTTTCTGCTACACACAGTTCGATTACTGCCCCCTTATATATTTTTTCTTTTTTCATTTCCTGTCACATCTATATATTTAAGAGCATAAAACACAATCATTTAACAAAGATTTGTGTAATTTAGACCCACTGGCAACAATTGTTGCTGAGTGTAAAACCTACATTTTCACTAACATAACCAACACAAAATGTATTAATTCATAAATATCATGTCTTAGGAAAGTCCAAGGATTGAAATGCATGCACTTATTTTGCAGGAACAAAATTGGGATTAAATGGGTTAGGTAAACAAATAAGCAAGTAAGTAAATAAGTAAGTACATTTTATTTATATAGCACCTTTCTCAGACATCAGTCACAAAGAACTTCACAGTAAAAATAGTAAAAAAAAAAAAACACCTAAACAATAGTATACAGGTTTTAAAAAACTACTACATATTTGGACATATGATAGAAAAATAAACTAATATGATCAGACAAGGACTTTAACAAAGTATTGAGCTCTATACATCGTCCTGTTCCCATAGGCTGACTTTGTCTTTTTGATCATAAACAATTTGTAATTGTGATCAGTAGTGATTTCTCATCTCTCCCAGTGTTTAACAGCTCAGAACATCATTTCATTTTAACAATAAAATAGTCTGAGGATTCGTTCCAGTGGCAGCGCCTGTCAGTATCCTGCGTGCTTTAGTTTTTTTTTTCTTCACTCAACCAACCTGAATTAAATAAAGGTTCTTAAGCAGGCCTCTGCATAACTTTGCCATGCTATAGGGAGACAGTTGCACCATTTGAATCAGTCGTGTTGAAGCAAAAAAACACATCTAAAACTGTCTGGACCTCTGTCTTTAAGCTCTCTGTCATGACATAGATGTTTGATTTTGTGTATATGGGAGAGTCTAGATCAGCAAAAAACATCACAGAGATGCTACAAAAAATAATCAGTTTTGTGAGCTGACGTCTTCAGACAGGAAATGAAACACAGAAACATTTCAACAGCAAACCAACGGCAAATCCTGCAGGTTTTCACAAAATCACAGACTGATCATTTGTTGAGTGAACAAACAAGCAGGACCAGATGTCAGAGCTGTGTTTAGAAGTGTGCAAACCCATTAAACAAGTTTATGGCTGAACCAAGAATAAACATGTGTGAGACAGCAAAGCTTCATGTGTTACCCCTGAGCGAGACATCAAAGAGTGCTGCAGCAGCTAACAGCACGCCTCTGCATGCTTCTTTGGCTTCCACAATTAGAGGATGCAACTAATTACATGCATATCTCTTAAAAACAGAGCGAAGGCAAACTAGTTGGCATGTACACGTATTTAATGCTCGCCTTTGTTTTTCCCAAACTGTGGCGTCATCCTGGCATACACATGTTTAAAACTGGACTCCGTCTCTTCCTGCATGGGTTTCAGGCAGACCAGTAAAGGATTAGAGTGAAAACCCAAACAAAATCCCCACCCCCACTTACCAACCCCCTCCTACCTCTAACAGTCGCCCCCTATCTGTCTGAGAGCAGTGTCTTTTCGCAGAGTGTCAACCCACCTCCAGAAATTCAGAGGGGATGAAGGGGAAGCAAATTATGGGATACAAAGAGTAACTGGAGCACAGAGAAAGGAGACTTTTAAGTCTTGGTCCTGAACACGCATGAAATCCAGCGTGCTTTGAGTGAAAGCTCAACCAAGACGTGTTCCTTATCTGAGGAATTTAATGAAAGTGTATCTCAGGCAGGAATTGGTCAAAACTCCCCAGACTGAAAGTCAGAGTCTCGGAGAAACAAAGCAGCAGGGCTGTTCAACTTTTCAGACATGCAGACGTTTGCTTTGATCGGTGCTTTTTTCATCCTGCTCAACATCTCCTCTGGCAGCCCAGAAGCTTACAGGTAAGTCAGACTTACAAAGCAAGTGATGTTTTCTGTGTTTTAACCCTTTCTGCAGCAAAATTTTATATAGTTATGCAAGAAATTAGCTCCAAAATAACCAGAGACACTGAGAATAGCACAAAAAATGGCTGTTTCAAGATCTTATTCTGTAGGTGAAGTTTAAAATGCTGTCCCTGCAGACAGATGATGATGAGTGTGGGTCTTCTAAATGTGGTGCAGCAACTGTTTGTAACCGAAGGGCACCTGTTGCACCAAGGAGCTCCTACTCCCAGAGCTATTCCTGTTGATTTCTCGTCCAGTCTCAGATTCCTCCTCTCCCTCGGGGGCAAGCTGCTTTTAGAATCCCAAATCCCACAACATCTAAACATCTGGGATATCAGAGTTTACCTTCAAGCTTTAAGATAAAGACAATAAAGGTGAGAGGTGCAGCCTTTAGATTTAGCTTTTTTTTTTCTTTTTTCTTAGATGTACTCAGTTATTCAATCAGTGGCACATAAAAAAAAATGATTCAACTAAAAATACATTTCTGCAATGCAATCTTTGCTTACTGTGGGTTATTTTAAGTGCAATGCTGAGCCCTTCCACACAACTGAGAATAGCTTGGCACTAGAAATGCATTTGACTCCAGAACTCACACAAAGATAAAAGTACAGCTGAAAACTGGCATGTGCATGCGGTGTCAATATGCATCATGTGGAGAGTCTAATTTGTGCATTCCTCCATCCTTTCTGCTGGAGGTCGCTCCACAGGAAGCCCTATTTCTAACCTTAAACGGGCTAAAGAGCAGATGCGTTTTATTAGTTGTTTGTTTTCAAGGTGCTAGTCGAAAACAGATGCTGAAAAAAACCTTCTTTTGAGAAAGGCGCTGATTTTGTGTGAAGACTTTTGGATATAAAAGGGTAGAGCTTTTAATGAAAAGCAACATTCGCCACTGTGTCATTGTGGCTCGCTAGATAATGTTGCTTGCGTAGAAACTTCATTTGTTTCTGAATGTTTGATCCTCGAAACAGAGCGTATCATTAATGATGTGGCGGATAAAATACCCATTTCCTCATTGCTTCTTCCACAAAGGCACCATCGACAAGTTCATACCGGAAGCCAAGCAGGCGTGTGTCGCTATGGAAGGAGGCTGGAGTGCTGCTATGGCTGGGTGAAAAACAATAAAGGGCAGTGCGAGGGTAGGATCTACTGATATTTTCTGGGGGAAAAAAAAAAGGATAGAAAGCAATCACACACTGTATTTTTCTGGGAGTGTTTGTGATAGATCAATAAATAAAATAATGAATAGTTCTGAAGTGGAAGGAAAAGGATTTCTGGTTTTCAAATACAAATCTGAAAAGTGTGTCATATAATTGAATGCAACCACCTTTTGGAAGGTATGTAGCATCATCCATCTACTTCAGATCAAAACATGTATCCCTATTAAAAAAGCATGTTGTTGTCATCACCATGCTTTGTCATAGGGATGGTGTGTTCAGGGTGATGCAGTGTTAGTTTCTTGCCACACTTAGAATTTGGTGTGTAAGCAAAGACATTCAATTTTGCTTTCATCTGACCACTTTTGCTTTGTGTCCTTCTCGGATTTTAAAGTAATGTTTTTTTCATGTCTGGCAGGCAACAAAACCTTGGTAGGTTTGTGCTTCTGCCATAGTTTTAATGTTTTTTGAATGCTAGATTGAATCTGTTAGATGTTTGAAGTTTGGGAAAACCTAACATTAGGTTCTTTCACATTTTCCTCCCTGACCTCTCTGCTGTTCTCCTGGGTCTTCATGATGCTGTCTGTTGAATAATATCCCTCAACAAATCTCCAAGGCTTTACACTAGCTTACACTGCATACATGTGAACTCTGTTTACCAGGTTACTTCCTGAGGCAATTAGTTGCACTGGATTTTAGTTGGTAATGTTAGATTGAAAGGGACTGAACACAAATGTACAACACACTTTTCATTCAGAAATTGTTTTGAAAACCATTCAGGAATTTCCTCTCACTTCACAATTATGTGCAACTTTGTGTTTGTCTAGAAATACACTTCTATTCTGTTCTATTTGTGGTTGTAACTAGACAAAATGCTGAAAGCTTCAAGGGATATGGTTGTTTTTAACAAAGTACTGGAAGAATACTGCCTCTCATCCTTTTGAATGTTGTTCTTTTCATCAAAATTTCTTGACCCACAAAATCCTGAGGAAATGCCTGCATAATAGAAATGTGTGGTTTGACTGCAGTCCACCACTCTCGACCACTAATATGTCTGGTATATCGTGGTATTTTCTCCATGTTAAATGTTTTACCAGCTCAGTGCGAGCACGGCTGCAAGCATGGCGAGTGTGTTGGCCCCAACAAATGCAAGTGTTTTCCTGGATACACTGGAAAAACATGCAATCAAGGTGGGTAATCCAGGTCAGTGAGGAAGGGGACGGGTAACATAGGTCTGAGTGGGTTTAGATTAATGTAGCTTCAATTTGTTAAAGTACATTACATTTCCACACTATTTTTAGATGTTTAAACTTAGATGTAAATGTGATCCTTTTTTTTTTTTTCTTAGATCTGAATGAGTGCGGCCTAAAACCTCGTCCCTGTGAGCATCGCTGCATGAACACTCATGGTAGTTACAAGTGCTACTGTCTAAATGGATACATGCTAATGTCTGATGGATCATGTGCAAGTGAGATCCTTTCCTCCCTCCCACGTACAATTACTTCAAATGTAAAGTAAAATTCAAAACTCAATGTCTGAGCATGTCCATTATGTTAATGCGCTCAGATTCCAGGACGTGCTCTATCGCTCACTGCCAGTACGGATGTGAGGAAGTAGAGGGGGAGATTCGCTGCCTCTGTCCATCTGCAGGTCTCCAACTAGGCCAAGACGAGAGAACCTGTGTAGGTGAGCTGCCATGTTAACAAGGAGGACAATTCAACTTCAAAAGAAGGAATAAAGAGAATGACTTTGCCTTTCAGTGTCTCATGTGGGATACTCATTTTCCCAGATAAGGTCATAACTTTACACTGTCAAGCTGATAGATTATAAATGCAATAAGGTTTTATTCTTCTCTGTTTGAGCTATGAGAGAGCCAGACTACACATAGATCACAAAATCCTAAACAGTCCAACTCTTCCAGTTCTAGATTACCTAATTTCAACAGTGCTTCTGATCTAACACGTGCAGCAGCAATTTGACAAGAAAAGCTAGGCTTTCACTTTTAAGGTGAGCCAAAAACTAACCGAGCCCAGATGTTCTGTACAGAGCTGATCGGACACATTCTGACCCTATACTCCGCATTAAATTTCAACTTTGGCTGCACCAGATTGGATGAAAAAAACATGCCCAGACTTGTAGCGGTTAACCACGGATTTATTATCAAACAGTAACAATAAAGCCATAACTATGTGGCTTAATGAAAAGGAGAATACAATATAAAATCTAATTTATGCACCCCTCAATAAGGAGCTTGACTTCAACAAAAATGTTTCCTTGTTGTATATCTTCTTTTTTTTTTCTTCTCTCTTCAGATATTGATGAATGCACAACTGGGAAGAACCTGTGCCCACACAACAGACAGTGTGTGAACACCTTTGGCAGCTACTACTGCAAGTGCCAGAACGGCTACGATCTGAAATATGTCAACGGAAAATATGACTGTGTAGGTGGGTCTACAAGGTGTTCTTTAAGGTCATACATCTGCTATTAATGATGCTTTTGAAAGTACAAGTGGCGTTCTCCTGTTTGCAGATCTCGATGAGTGTGCAGATGAAACCCACAAGTGCAGCCAACATGCCGTCTGTCGGAACACTCACGGGTCCTACAGGTGTCGGTGCAAACCTGGCTTCAGAGGCAATGGCTTTGAATGCTCTGGTAAGGCAATAATTTAAAGCAACCGCTTTTATGAACGCTTCTCAAACTGTACAGAAACAAGTAAGAAGCAGAAAGGACGAGGGCTTCCCCAGATCAAAGCAGCAAACCAGACTGGTCAGAAGTAGTTTCACAGCTGCACATTTCATTTAGATTATTTAACCATCAGCAAGCGGGAACATAGCCAAGGCGAGTTTCCTGCCTTTGGAGTTCACTCGATGTTAAAGGCTTTAAGAGTCTTGGATTGAAAACACACCTGTGTAAATATGAAACTTCATTGTAACCAGCTCATTTCGGAGAGAATGAGAAGAAAAGACAAAGCTGCGCTCTTTGAAGCAGGACTGAGATCACAATAAACAAAGACTCTCGAGGTCGGAGGTTTCAGCACAAATGAAGATGCGTTTATTTTATTTTTATAGCCAAGCCATTTTATCAGAGGTCATGGGATGGAGACAAAGGCAGTGCAGATGATTCCCTCAATGGTGAGATGATATGTGAGGAGGATTTCTTGCGATGCTTTACCTTTCCTCATGTTGGCTTATTTTGTCTCTGTCTTGCTCGCTGCTGGAAATGTGCCACCACAATAACCACTGCTTGAAACTTCCAGCATGACAGAGCTGATATGAGAGATCACGTTTGCATCTAAAGCACTAATATTTCATTTTAATTTTATTTTCTAGCCCCTCTTAATCCGCATGCAGATTTCACAGGCTGCTTTTTGTTCTGCTTCCATTAAAAAAAAAAAAAAAAAGTGACTCTTATTGGTAAGAAGCTGCAAGGAAGCTGGGAGCAATAACAGCAGCTGCAGAATGCATATAAACAACAAACAGGTTCTGGTAAAATACTAATTTTTAACTGCACATCCATGTGCGTGTGTTTCGGTTCCCTTTCCGGTCTGCAGTCATCCCAGACTCCCAGGTGAGGCCAGAGATCCTGGGAGGAAAGTTAAGCAACGAGGAGATAAAAAACGCCATCCCCGAAACAGTCCCGACGCCGTCCCCCAAGGTCCTCCATCAACCTTTCGACTACGATGGAGAGGTCTACGTTGGGACCCCGACGGAGGAACGAAAAGAGGAATTTCCTGAGGAGAAGGAGGAGGAAGAAGAAGAGGAAGAAAACCAGCTCAACCCAAGGGGAGATGTTTTCAGTGAGTATCTGGTCTGTAGCTGTCCTGTTGTAAATCACAGACAGAAATTCTGGTCTATGTTCAACGCATTGACCAGCAGCTGAAATAAACATCAGCTCAGGATGAAGTTCTTGACCAAAGAAGCAGTAAAGGAAGGGATGACGCCTCAGACTGCATTACCTTTGACTCTGAGCCTCTGAGGTAGGTCAGTGAATGGGTTCACTGGAAATAGAGATATACTTAAATATTAATGTAAAGCATCAAAAATAGTGTTTTTGTTGTCAGTCGCTGTTGCTGTGCATCAAAAGGATCCTGGGTTCAAATCCCACAAATGTGCCCTTCTGAATTGAGTTTACCTGTTCCATGTATCCCAGCTTGCAGCCTCAAGCACCATAGCTAGCAAGGATTAAGCTTTTTGCATGGATACACTAAAATATTCACCCATTGCTCTCTGCAACATAACTCACACCAGATCAGACTGGATGAAAAGCTTGGTGCACTCCTTCAGTGTGTCCCAGGATGGATTGCAAGCACACTACCAGACTAATGCAGAGACAAGTGTTGAAGAGCTCTAACGGTGGCGTGACTGCTGTAGAGTGAAGTGCTTTGGGGTCCTCTTGACTTGATAAAGCACTATGCAAGTACAGAGCCAGTTACCATTAACTGTCAACTCTAACCTGATAGTAAAATGTTTAGATTCTCTCACACTATATTTGTTAAACGAAATGGAGATAGAACCAACCGAATGAGAAGCCAGCAATGTAAAGCTGATATAGTATTTCTCTTTATCAGATATAAATGCGTAGAGCACAGAGGTCATGTTGTAGCATTCATTTCTCTTAGAAACCTGACAACTGAGATTGCCTTTCACCTCCCTGCTTGATCTTCGTGAAAATACAAGTCTCTGTGTTAGACCTGTGATAGCAAGAGGAGACAAGCCCCAAGACATCCATCACCTCTGGGAAGGATTTTTTTCTTTTTTTTTCTTACTCTTCTGGCATGTGCAAGCCTAAGGATAAAACTCATCTTGAGCATGCTTCCTAGTCTCACAATGGGGTGTAGGAGGGAAGGAAGATTGTGAAGTCCCCACAAGCCTTTTATTATGTTTTCCCCCAAACAGCTGTTGTGCTAAAAGACTTTGCCTCCCAGTAGGAAAAGCCTGTCATCACCACTCTAGACCTCTCTTAACACCAGCCCCACTGTGAGCTGAGCAGGTTCTGTAACCCCAGCTGTCACTCATCTGAGTCTCAAAGGGCTGCTTTTCACATGTGGTGGTTTGCTGCAGGAGCTTTAAAATGCTTGGGAGTGGGGGGTTCAAACCTAAAGTCGAAGCTCCATTTTAAAACATTATGGCAAATGGAGAACAGGTCCTCACCTGTTGGTTAAAAGCCCCACTGGACCACTGATAACATCAGAATCTCTATTTGGAAAGCTAAAGAAGAAACAGCTTTGTCTGATTTACTTTTCTTGTTTTGTTGAAATGTTTACTTGCACAAACCTATTTAAAAAAAATCAATTGTGCCATTATTAATCCTCTTTTCAGGGTAGTTCACGAAAGTAAGGTGTCTAAGCCCAGTCAATGCCTCCCTACATCACAGCCTGTAAAAACATACTTTCTTTGAATGTCCCGATTGGTACTTAAAGGTGTAGTTCTCCCACATTCCAGCTAAAACAAGAGAAGAGGTCGTATGCCTGGACCCTATAGGTTCTGTCTGATTCTCAGCAAACAGAGTCTAATCTCCCTATTCTCAGCAGGAAGCTGAGGCTGCCTACTCATCACTGAGCTGCCAACTCTCTGTTGACTGGATATGTATAAAAGCAATAGATCAAGATCAAGAATGTTTACTGAACAATTGTAAATGTTCCCGTTTCAGGGATAGAGGAGTCAATAGTCAATGTAAATAAGCTGCTATTCACACAAAATACATAGAATTAGAAAAATAAATCTTGCTTGGGGAGAAAGTAGCTGAAAACCCTATATGTATATATATATATATATATATAATGTTTGTGCTATACAATTTATAAAACCCCAATATTCTATTTATACAACACTCAATGATTGTTTTTTTATTGTTCAAATATCATAAACAAAAAGAGAGTGATGATTTTATCATTTAGATTTTATCTAAATGATTTTATCATTTAGATCACTTTTATTCACTCATACAATGCCCAAGCATTTTACTTTACTTTTTTATATAATCGTACAGTTTTACATGCTAGCTTTTGTTTTTTGTTTTTTGGCTGCAGTCTCTTTTTACACCTAAATATGTGATGCTGGAGGAGGAAAAGTCCAAGGAGGGGATATAGATGGAGCCACTGGATTTAAAAAGCATGACTTTTGCCTGAACAAAATCATTGTTTTAAATCGATTTGACAGCGTATAAATGAAGACTTTTGTGTTAATGACTTTTTTGACGATATCAAGATTTAATATGCATTGTTGACCTTGAATGTCGTTTCAGACTGGCCAAATTCTGAGTAGGTTTTAGCTTAAACATTATTTCTAATCTTACTTCTGTGTTTCCAAATTATGGTATTTCAAACTGATGTTTAGTTCAGCTAATGGCAATTTGGCCAAACCCTACTTCATAAGGGGAAAACAAGCTAACTTTTCCTTAAAAGGTTAAATCACGTCAAAAACTTCCAAATTCCATAGCTTGAAAAATCAATGAATTAAAAAAGAAATTCAGTTAATTTATTTATTTTCTTCTTCTCTAAATTCAGTATCAGAGGACTTTGAGTCAGTGTTTGGCCCGCCCACAGAAGTCAAAGAAATCTACATTGAACCACCTCAGGAAGGTAATCAAAAGCATGTTTTAAACACAATAAAAATGGTCTGTGGGTGGCCGATTGTAAAAGTGTACAACCGTTTTACTTTTTTTTTTCCCCCAACTAGAATATTTCCTGGACTGCAACTTTGATCAGGGAGCCTGTGAATGGGTCCAAGATAAAACCGATGACATGGACTGGACTGTGGCGTACCATGATAAGGGTGACGAAAGTGTGTTGCGAAATACTTATTGACTGTTTAGATGCAGCTACTAATATACCGTTGAATCCACTCAGGTGGCGAGTACTACATGGCTTTGAGTGGGCTGATCGGCGGCAGAGAAGACGTGGCCAAGCTGAAATTGCTTCTCAGTGACCGAGCCCAACATGGCAGCTTCTGCCTCACCTTTGACTACCGTGTGGTGGGTCATGACGTAGGCTCGCTCAGGGTGCTGCTGGACAACAATGCTTACCCTGTGTGGGAGCAGAGCCAAAGCAAAAACCAGAGCTGGCAAACAGAATTCCTCACTGTGGCCTGGAAGGAAGAGGCCCCACAGTCTGTGAGTCATTGCTTTATGAAAAACATTTTTCTTAGATTTTATTGTCATCACGAAGAAATTGACTTTAATGACAGCTATACATGAACGTCACAACAAATACTTGGCGTGCTTTCAATTACGTAGATCTAAAATTCTGTTTATTCAACTGGAGTGTGTTAAAACGAATTTTGCAACTTAATAATACAAAGATTCAACCAAATGTCTTTCAGATTATCTTTGAAGCTCAACGCGGGAAAGGCATTGGAGGCGAAATAGGGTTGGATAACGTTGTGCTGACCTCAGGGCCCTGTCAAGAGGATGCAGGTCCAATCTTTTAGGGAAAAAAACAAAAAAACCCCATCAAGGATTATCGTGCTTCAATAACCTGCACAGTCAGATTATGTACAACGAGTGCATGCAAGTTTGCTTTCACTCCATGCTGGTACATAGATCTGTAACGTTCTTTATTTTAAGTTAATAGCTAGTCTAAATAAAACACTTAAATGACTCGTATCTCAGGAACAGATGGTAGAGCTAACTTTGTCAGTTTGTTCAAACAGTATTGTGCTTAACTTGCGTTGTGTATGTGACAGTACGTTAGTGAAGTAAACTACATAAGATGCAAGATGTAATGTGAATGAAATTGTAGATGACGTAAGTTTTTGAAGGCTTTTTTGATGAAACAATAAAAGGTGTCAGTTCATATATGCTGCAACATTTGTATTGAAAATATGGTGTATGGTTACAATAAACATGTTTTTTTTCTAATAGTGGGAGACGTTATTCATTTTAATCGTTTTTTTCTGTTCAATCATGAACTATATTTCCTCTATGTATTTCATGTTAGTTAAATAAAATAGAAGACAGCTTGTCTTCCAGCGTCTTCATGTTGTGCTGGCACAACATGACCTAGATGTCTTGTTTCTCTATTGGGATGTTGTATTTATGGTTTTATTTTTCTGACACATGCAATGTTTGACAATGTAGTCCCAAAAAAGCACAATATTATTCTTATCAGACCAGATTACCTTCTTGCAGACGTTTGATGTGTCCCCACATTGCTTGTAGCAAACATTAAACAATACTCTTGTTTGGTTTTCTTTCAAAAATGTTACAATCTTGCCACTCTTTCAGAAACGCAAGACTTGTGGAATGCAAAAGTTATAGTTAATTCTGTCAACAGATTTTGTTCTTCTAGCACTGTGTCTTTGTTTGAAGCTCCTTCAGAGTTATTATGGGCATAGCTGCGTCTCTTGTACAGCCCATCAATATAAGTGGATTTCTATATCTTCTTAGGCTTTCCCAGTTGTGTCATACATTTTCAATTAGATTTTAGAATGATGGACTGAACAGTACCCTGTGAATGTCTTAAAGTTTAGAATATTGTTTTATAACCCAATACTGCTTTAAATTACTGAACAATACATGACTTTTCTGGCATGTATTTTGATCTTCCTTATGCAGCGTGTTTGCTAATGTTTTTGAACAACCAAAGAGAACTCTAAGACAAACTGGATGTGTTATGCAGGGAACTAGTTCCACTGGAAACATTGTGCCCACAGCTATCCTGGTGCAGGAAGACACTTCGTCACCAGGCCCTCTGATCAACACCAGCAGGAAATGCGGGTGAACTGTCTTGCCCGAGGACACAACAGTTAAAGCTTGCAGTTGTGACATGACAACACCTGAAAGTATTCAAGGCGGTTAAATACTTCTGTAGTATCTTAGCGCTACAGAGTACAGACACTGCCTAAATGTCACCATCTAGCGGTCAAACGTAATTACTACAAAAACCTACAAGAAAAGTAGTGTTTGCTGTCGGTGTAAATTAAGTAAAGAAGGCGAACGATAATTGTTTACTTTTTTTCTTTTTTTAAGAAAACGTGGCATCGAGTATTCTCACAAATAAATATAAATATAAGGTATGGAAGTTGAAAAGGGCTCGAGTTCTTATTGCAGCCCTGGTTGTGTTTCTATTAAGATCACATGATCTGGCGGCTAGCTGCGTTATTAGCACAGTCTCTGGGAGTTGAACAGGAAACGCCGTGAGTTGACGTTATTTGAGCTGTCAAACGAAAGATATCATTATATTCAAAATATTTTTTTTAATTGTTACCATTATTTTAGCAGCTATCTGATTAGAACTGCGAAGCACGTTAGGAGAAATCGTCTCGGTAAGTAAAGCTAGGCTAGCTAGTTTAGTTCTTCATCAACCTTTCCATCTGTTGTGTATTTTCAACTTAGCCTAGCACAGCCTAAGCTTAGCTAGCCTTTAGACCTGGAATATTATGTCTTTCAATTTAGTTGCTACGTTTTACTGGAGGTTAATGTTTTTGTACGTTATGGCGACAAGTTAGGCCTTCATAGATTAACGGTGTACGTTTTTATTGCTATTTCATCTGTAACTTCTGCCCTGAAGCGTATGTTAATCGGGAGAATGACTGCTTGTCATTGTGTTTCATATAGATGGATGTTCGCTATATGGCTGCCATCATCAAAATGAAGCAAATGAGCATGTGATCTAACACTGTGGCTAACAGCATATGATCTGGCCCAGTGGAGGAAGACAACGTCAAACTGGGGTAAGAATAAATGACAATTATCCTATTTTGGGTCAGAGACATAAAGTGAGATATCTTTACATGTAAACCTCAATAAATTCAACATACCCGGAAAGTTAATTTATTTGAGAGATTCAGTTTTGATGATTTTGTAATTTACTGAATACATTCCTGTGTTATCTTTCTATTAGGTAAACAGTTTCACTGTGTTTGATAAGAGTAGTTAGCAGCCATGACGGCAAGGAAGTCCCTGCTTAAAGTCATCTTGCTTGGTGATGGTGGCGTTGGAAAGAGCTCCATAATGAATCGGTACGTCACCAACAAGTTTGATGCTCACCTCTTCCACACTATTGGTGTCGAGTTCCTAAACAAGACCCTCGAGGTGGACGGGAATCAGGTAACCCTACAGATCTGGGACACTGCCGGCCAAGAGCGCTTTCGCAGCCTGAGGACTCCTTTTTATCGTGGCTCCGATTGCTGTCTGCTAACCTTCAGCGTGGATGATAACCAGAGTTTTCTCAACTTGAACAACTGGAAGAAAGAGTTCATCTACTATGCTGATGTCAAGGAGCCTGAGAACTTCCCATTTGTGGTATTGGGCAACAAAGTGGACGTGACAGAGAGGCAGGTGTCTACAGAGGAAGCTCGGATGTGGTGCCAGGAAAATGGTGACTACCCGTACTTTGAGACCAGCGCCAAGGATGCCACAAATGTAGCTGTGGCTTTTGAGGAAGCGGTCCACAGAGCGCTGGCTGCAGATGACAAAGCGGATCACCTCATCCCCACAGACACGGTCAAGCTCCACAGAAAGCCCCGCTCTGCTACTTCTTGCTGTTCATAAAATCCTGAAGCTATCACTAATAATCCTCTAATATGCCTGTCATGTTTTGAGGTTGTAGGCATAATATGCTGTAGTAATAAATGATGCTACTAGCTTTTTTTTTTAAATTATTATTATTGTTATTATTTCTCCAAGGTTCATTGATGCCAACTGTTGAACTTCTGCCCAGAATACACAAGAAACACTAACTCCATTCATGATCCATTACAAATAAACTTAAGGAACGTTTGCTTTGATTTAGCTTTGGCATGTTTTAAAATTCTTTATGCATTAAAATAGTAAATGTTCCAGCTTTCTGCCGTCATAATGACACACACTGCTTAGATGTGAGTGCAAATATTATCGGGCTTCCAAATGTGATTGTGCAACACAATTACAGAATCTAATCGCATCGTATTAAAATCATTTGTATCACCCAATAACTGTTTCTAATGATTATGAATGATCTAAATCCCGTCTTTAGAAAAGCTAACCACGGAGACGTTTGATTACTACCCCTTAAAACTGTGTAATGTATTTGCATCATAAATAAATTAAAGCTGTGTTGGAGAAACTGTCATGAACATGTTTCCTTCTGGGAATAAACTTGAAGAATAACTTGCATGACAAATTTGAGCCGTCAAGTTTCTGCAAATCTTTGTGTTCTGAAACCTAGATGATGTTCAAATTAGATATTTTTCTTTAAAGTTTTTTTTCCGCCCCATTTTAAAAACTAATTCTTAATGCACTCTTGACATGAAAACCTATATTGAAGTTCTTCAGAAAATAATTTAAAATGTGACTGTGGATCAATCTGACTCGTAAGATGTGATCACAATAATCTACACCATTTTTGACAATACACCAATGAACTTTTCTATTACATTGCCAGCTGACTGATGGATAAAGTGTACTGATAAAATACATTCAGGATGTGCTGCAACTTAGCACTACGAAATAATTAAATACTGAAATAATTACATATGTGTTATATAATTTCCATTTTTGACTTAATTTCTTTTTAGAGACATTAAAGGCAAATTTTAAATGTATGTAGTCACTGTTGGACGTTATCAGATAGGTATTTAAAATGAGACTCGGCTTGGTTTGATCAGCCTGTTGGTAGCATGAAGATTAACTGCTTACAAGTTTAATGAGATTAAACTAAAAACTCTTCCTGGGGAGATTAATTTGTTTGTGTTGTTTTGATTTTGCTCTGATAATGCATATAGTAAAAGTTATCCCAGCGTAAAGTAGAAAAAAAATCTCACATTTAAAATAAAATCACTATCATTTTATACAAATTTATTTTAACCATACTTTTTATTTAATGCTACAGAAAAAGAACAGACAAGCATTTTTTGAATTTTATATATACAATTAGAAGAATGCATTCAGATCTTGGTGTGGATTAACTTAGGAGATGTTTCTTTCCAAGAAACTGGACTTTCCTCTCAAATGCCGTCGAGCGAATCGGGGCGTTGATTTCATAGAACGGATTCATTGCAAACTGTAAGATAAAACGTAAATGTAAGACAGTCAGTCTACCAAATTAGGGTTAATAGAGTCACACAGAACACAACTCACCTTAATGTACAAATCATACACATCGTTAAAAAAGTTCTTGATTCCATCTTCTTGTCGAACGTCGTGCAGCATGATGAATCTTATTTGTATGGCATTTAATTAAAGAAAATAAACCAAGGCAAATATGATATAAAAAAGGTAAAAGAAACAATTATGTTGTTTAATATGGTGGTTATCAACATGCCTGGTACCACTTCGATATGTTGTGTCCACTGACTGGAAAAAGATGGACATTTTGCATTTCTGAGTAGAAAATTGTCCAAAACCATTTACCAGCTACACTAAAAACTGTGTTTAAATATTAAACTTAGAAAAAAAAAACGATAATTCACAAAAGGATATGTCCTGCTGTGACGAAGGCTGAGACAAACCACTCGTTGAACTTGTCCACAGTTTTTAGGTACATGCTGTTGGACAGCCACATGTTCTCGTCCACCAAGTCTAGGGCAGCGTGTGCGATGAACTGGTTGAGGTGACGATGGTCGTCCTGTGGTCAATGAAACACGTCTTGTAAATCCATCCATCCATCCATTTTCTTTACACCCTTATCCCCTAGTGGGGTCGAGAGAGGTGCTGGTGCCTATCTCCAGCTAACGTTCCGGGCGAGAGGCGGGGTTCACCCTGGACAGGTCGCCAGTCTGTCGCAGGGCAACAACATCTTGTAAATGAGGATCATAAATACAAAAAGTTCTAATGAATCTTGAAAAGTATGAAAACGTAGCAATCAGCTTTATGAGGGTCTGTTGGAAGGGTTAGCTCAACTGTAAAGCATGCAGAGCTGTATCTATGTTTATAACTTGTAGGAAGAACCTTGTACTGTACAAAAAAGAAAACAATGATTAAGACAAGTTATGACAATTCTATTCTGTTGTGCATCTTCTAGACGCAGAGCTTGTAGGTTACAATGTTTAATAAACTATTAAATAGGATGTTTAATAATGAAAATAAGCAACAAAAATTGTGGAACTTTCTGTTCAGTTTTCTGAAAGCTGCAGCGTTTTGAAATACAAACTGTTAGACACTTGAACAGTTGGTGGCATCCAATGTCTGCTTGATGCAAAGAGAGATTAATGTACAAAAACAACAACAATACGGATTCCATATCACAACCATCACATAAGATGTTTGTTTTAAGTTTCAGGGTTGGAGCAATGTTTTAGTACACCTAAAAGGCAGACCAAAAAATACTAAAAAAAAAAGGAAGAAAAACAGTTGGACTTTGTTTTGCATATTTACTTTCAAACGCATCTCGGGAAGTTATTGCTAATTTTTTTCGGTATTTCACGCCAAGTCAATCTCCGCAGCAGCAGCTGGACAATGGTATATTTCGAATATCTTTTTCTGTTCACTTGGTAACTAATATGTTAATCCCAGAATGTTAACATTTGTCCAACTCGGTTACTGCATGTTTTACAAGTTTTCCATATCAGATTTGTATGTTTTTCAGTTGAATTGTCCAGAACAAACGTCACAGCCAGGTACCGTCATTTTGATACTTAACAAAATTGTCTGAATTTACTATTTATAATATAATTTAGCGAGTCTTATTAAAAATATTTCTGTTTAAGGAAGTCAGCATAATTTTTAAGGGATGAGTGCACTTACTACCTTTGATTCAGGTTTCCCGGTTGGTAAAAACTCCATCTCAAACACAGGATTGTCATGATGACCGACCATAACAAAGTAAAAGCTTCCCGACATTGTATAGTTATCTTCTTAGCAAATCAAGAGATGCCCTGTAGTTAATGAAAAACAAACAAAATCAAATAAATGATCTTTCGAGACATACGAAATGACATGTATACATTTGAACTAAGACAACGCAAGAGATTCTTACTTCGCTATCAAAGTAAACAGGATCCAAATTAAAGTCCAAAGGAAAATTGAAGACGTATATTTTAAAGTAATAACCCAGTTTTTCTTTACCCGTTAAACTCACTTCCTGAAGATGTGAAAGCGTAGTCGCAAAATGATGACGACATTGAAAAAAAAAACGTTAGCTACCCATTTAAATTTATTTTGTCTGTTTTGGAATTTTTTGGAGCATACTATTTTTGAAATTACATTACTAAATTAGGTCTGTGTAAAATTCTTCACGGATAAATGTGATATATCGAGAGCTATTTAAAAAATTTAAAGGATTTATATCAATTGCGTCATAGATGTGCGCCTGCCTGCTGCAGAATTTCCGTTGGCGAATTTAAATGTTTTGAGTTAACATCTTTAAAGGGAGCGGGTCGATTGTTTTGATTTGTACAGCAACTGAAAAACAAATATATTTCTCCTTCGTCTGTTCGGGAATTAGGGTTTCAGGATAGATAAACTAGTCTTCTACAAGCTGAGAAATTGTCGATATTGAGGGATTTTCTTATTCTTTTGTAATCGTTATGTCCTCGTCCAAGGAGGATGCGTTATCCCCAGAAGAGCTGAGGAAAAGACTCTATCAAACATTTAAAAAAAACGGAGTGCTTGACACACTAAAAGTAAGTAACATTAACCTCAGAGAGGCCACATAACATCGTCTTCGTAGTGGTCACTTTATTCACTAATGCGCCTTGTTCCTCTTTGGTTCTGATCCAGGTGCAGCTGCGGAATCAGCTCATCCAGGAGTTGAAGAGTCCACATTCCAAGGGACAAACTCCAGCTCTCAGACCCCCACACGGGACATCCGATACTCTTTTACTTTCAGCTTGCAACACTATAGTAGCCGATCATCTCCGTACTTTAGGGTATGAGTACACACTGTCTGTATTCTGCCCCGAGAGTGGTGTGTGTAAGGACCAGGTGTGTATGACTGGTTCCCTTCTGCAGTTTTAATTGTATGATTCACAACCACCAATGTATTCCATGTGGTTTTTAGTTATTTACAAATAAAACTCTGACATCTTCCTTGCCTTTGCATTCAGCATAAAATCCAATGCAACAAACTGACTTCATAAAAAGAGTTCTTGATATTTTAGGTTGCTATCCTTTCGATCAGATTTACCTTGCAGCAAAATAAGTATTGACACCAGAGGGCTGAGTACAAATGCAAGTTACACTTTGTTATTTTATTTATTTATGTTTTTTAAATGTTGCATCATTTTACAATTATGTGGTACAGTATACTGAATTTTGTTGCTGTAATGACAATTCTGCTCAATTCTGGCAGATTCTCAAGAAAGAAGACCTTCTTCAGATCCTTAAATTTAACCCTTCGTCAGCTTTTTTCACATCTATGGTGATTATTAATGCAATTCAACTCACAGTAAATGTAAGATGTAATCAAATTAATAATGAAGCTGTTTTGTAATATTAACATTATCAATTTTAAACAGCTAAATAAAGAAGACGATGATAAAGGTACGTTCAGTTACTTTGTCTTCCATTCAAACTTCTTCTGCACCCAAGTCTTCTCGTCGGCATAAACGTTGTGTCTTGCAGGGCTCCTGTTCAGTCTTTTAACAAACCTGACACACCATTCAACACACAACCTCCGTAATGATGTCGACACTCAGACAACCAACTTAGCAAGTTATGGAGAGTCCCTCGGTAGGATGAACTTGTATACGGAACTGCCTTTTTCATTGTTTTCAAGTACTTATCATTTAGTGTTGATCACAGTTATTTTCCTTTCTGTTCCCAGTTGAAAAGATGAAAATGATTGATAGACAATACGAGAACTCCAGTTTAGGTGAAGACAAAATGTTTCCACTCCAGTCAAAGCTGGCTGCATATAAAAAAGAGATTGAAGCACAGAAGGAAGCAGAAATGAACACAAAGGTTTACACATATGAACATGCAGAATGACATTTAATCCCCTGGGTTGTTTTTGTTTTTATATCATTTATGCTGTTGCATTGCGTCATTTCTTTCAGCTGAAACATTTCAAAGACGTAGAAATCGCAAAGGTCAGAATGGATGAAAAAGCCAAGTTTAATCAGGAACTTGAAAAGCTGAAGCAAGAACTGGAGAGGACTTATGAAATGAGGGCAAAGGCACTGATGGACCGAGAGAAAAATGCCATCGAGAGGCTGCAAAAACAGCAAGAGGTAAGATACTTATAATAACTTGTTTTTCTCTGCACTTTCTCTTCAAATACCTAAAATGCTTGGCCATGCATTCGTATGGTTGGTTAATATTAAAATTAAATTAAATATTAAATATATTAATATTAATATAAGCTTGGTTAATATTTTTTCACCAGTGATAATGTCGGGCTAAGATAATTGTGAAACAGTATTCTGCATAGACCAGAAACTCCAGTGTTGACAAAAATAGATATTAGAATAATACTCAGTGAGCTAAATGTGCACATTGGGGTTTGTGGGAGGGGAGATAAAAAGGAAATGCCCACAGATTTATCTGAGTAGACAACAAGAATGTCATCAATATAGCAAGATGCCTTTCTCTTGTTAAAAGAGAATGATTGCTGACTTTTGAAACCTTGACTTCTAAGTTATTGACTTTAGATATCAAAACTTTTAATATTCTTAAATATTTCCAAATCTGCAGACTTTGTTTAATTCTTTTGACTATTAGTGTAAACATTCTTTAACAACTGTGTTATTCTTAGATTGAAGAAAAAAATGTCTACATGCAGAGACAGTCACTGCTGAAAGAAATCGAAACGCTGCGCAGCAGGGAAAATGAGTTGAGGATGAGAATGGAGGCTTTTGAAAAGTAAGTAAGATATTTTTAAAGACCTTTTTTTTTTTTTTTTTTTTTTTTTACTAATTCCTTTTTAATCTCTGATTCATTGTTTTATTAAATGTCAATGTCAGGTCCTGTGAAATTTACGCAGAGAAGATGAGAGCTACTGAAGAGTTGTTGAGGAGGAGAGAACTGGGTGTAAGGACAATGGAGGACACATACGACCAGAAACTGAAGAATGAGCTTTCAAGGTTTTTTTTTTTTATTATTATTATTATTTAAAAAAACAAAAAAAAAACAATCTGGCTTTGTTTAGGTCACTTAAAGTCCAACAAAAGAGAGCTCCTAAATTTAAGTTAGTATTTTCTCAAGTTTAGTATTGCTATCAGATGATGTCACTGTTGGGTTGACTTGAGGTAATATTGTTACCTTATATGAACCATCACTCACCTTGAGCTTTATCAGCTAAAATTAAATTATGCTGAAATTGTAATCTAACAACTTACACAGAAATCTATGAAATAAATAATAGTTTTGTGAAATTCTGAAGCGATACTGTAAATGTACCGCTATCTCATCAATTTTTTTTTACAAATCTGGGATAGAAGAAATGTGGCTTTTCTATTATAGTGTCAGGAATCACTGACTTGACTATGTGCTAAACCGATTTTCATTCATCTTTGTCACCGATTGATCTCCTGCTTTCTATAATTCCAGTTACCAGCTTGAGCTGAAGGAGGAATTTCTTAGAAGAACAGAAAAACTCACAGAAAGTGAGAACCGAAACAAAGGCAAGCCTTTCACTTCCTGCAGGAAAAAAAATTACCAGCTTGATGATGAATTAATTTTCACAATGTTCACAATGGGGTTTTTTTTTCCAGTGGAAACGGCTCGAATCCAAAAGGAGTCTGATTTGATTGATGCCAGACTAGAAGAGCACAACAGAGCGTGCACAGAGCTGAAAAGACTTCAGGTGTTAGTTTATTCAACTAATATTTAATTTGAAATATTTTGGTTATTCCTACTACACTTTATTGGAGAAGATTGACTGCCACAGGGTGGTTTATTGAAGTCTTTTCTAAGTTCTGTTTTCATATTCCACTTCATTGTTTGTTTTCCCAGGTTGAGCTAGAAACCGCACAGCAGCAGATATCGCTGCTGACTCAACAGAAGGAGCTATTAAAAGAACGACTGGAGAGCACGAGCGACTATTCCCGCTTGAAACTGGAGAAAACGGAGCTGCTGGGACAGCTGCAGCTGCTGAAGAAACAGCTGGAAGAAGCACAAGGAGAGAACCAGCGGCTCCGTGCAGGTGAAGGGAGACCGCCGCATTTCTAATGAATATGAAACGGCTTCTGTTTCCTTCATATCCATATCAGCTGTTACTCAGATAACATAAACAAGGTGCAAATACACATTCTGTTAAAGTGATGTATGCAGGTTTTTCTTCACCCATTAATCTAGTTTCTCTCTTATACCGAGTGTCTGTGGCTCAGTAGAGGCGTCCCCCAACAGTCAGCTCAGTATGAGCTTCGGTGCGCTGTGAAACGCTCAGTCGGTCTCTCTGCCTCAGCCTGAGTCTAATTGAGTGAGCCTGGTCTTCCAGTGTGGGGCCTCTTTGGCTGACCTGTAGCTTTGCAGACTGTCTGTGAAGGAAAGCCATTAAAATGTAAGCGGAGACAGAAAGCTCTGTTTACCAGCAGCAAACAAAAAACGTTTCTTCTCTCTGAGGGAGACCGAATTCACCCTGTTTAATAAGTGGAAAAAATGTGTTGGTTTACTTCTCTGTCGGTAACACAAACACAGTAGCCTGAGTTCAGTAGAAACTCTGAGTGTGGTAGAAATTGGACATATTTAGTTAAAAAGAAATTCTATAGTGCCTTTTCAAAATACTCGTATATCTTTAATTAACCCTCCCTCCCTTTTTTATTTGTACATTGCAGCTTATAACTTCAAAGTACTTCTTTCGGATACGTGATAAGCCAATTGAAAGTGGGAGCATGATGATTTTTCTCTCCCTCTCTTTCATTCATTTACAAGTAATGATCTGAAATGTGTGGCATGCATTTGAATGAATTATTTACTGTAATTACATATCCTTACTGTGTGACTTCTAAATACAATCCAGTGCAACCAGCTGCCTCGGTAATTGTGCGCTATCTTTGGTAAAATGGTTAACAAATGTAAGGGGCATGAATGCTTTTGCATACATTAACTAAATACGTTTTGTAAACCCCCTTTCTTAGAAATGATCAAACCATCTAAGGAAGAACTGGCCTTGCAGACGGAGCTTCACCGACTGCAGAACGCTCGTACTCTGGACGACGCAGAGTTTGAAAACCAGAAACAGGTTCTGCAAACGCAGCTTCGGAGTGAGGTCAGTCCGGTCCCACCAGATTACTTGGAAGACTGTGGGAAACTATGCGACCTAAATTTTTCCCTATGGTCACATAGGAAAATAATGCTTTTGTGCCTCTGGTACCGTCTTGCAAAACTTTGCAAGATGGTGATTTGTAATTTTTTTGTTTTGTTTTTTTCTCTCTGCAGGTGGAACGATGTGCTCAGCTTAAAGCTCAGCTGACAGAGTGTGAGGAGAGGGCAGAGTGGATGACCAAGCATGTCGAGGAGATCAAAACACAGCTTCACCAAACACAGCAAGGTAGCACGTGGTGCAACTTATAGTTTGTGTTAGCTTGGTCTTTGTGTCATGTCAGGTTTGGTCAGTTATGCATGTTAGACTCTGTGGCAAGTTTCAGCTCTGAATAGACAGATTTGCTTTCTTTTTTTCTGAGTGAAAATATTTGTCAGGTGTCAAATATTTTCCCCATCGTTTAAAAAGTGTCTTGCAAAACTATTCATGCCTCGTTTTGTCATGCTGCAAACTTCATTGTGCTTTATTGGGATTTTATTGGATAAAATACAACAAAGTTTGAACGAAAAAGCAAAGTGGAAGGACACTTTTGAATTCAGCTCCCCTGTGTCTATTTCATCTAGAAGCGCTATTTACTGTAATTACAGCTTGAAGACTGTTGGGGGACGCCTCTACTAAATTTGAACGTCTCTAACTATGTAACCATGAAGTCTTGACAAAACTGCTGGATTTGTACAAAGATTAAATTACACACATCAGAGTAAAGGGGACAAAGTCTCCTCAGATTCGTTTGTTTGTAAGCACGTTAGAAAACCAAATCATTCCACTAAATCCACTTCATAGTTATGTGCTACTTTGAGCTGGTCTGTAAAATACCCCCCAAAAAAATGTTGAAATGGGAAAATGTTCAAAGGCATCTGAAGAGTTTTGTTGGCATTGTAACAAAATGAAACCAAGAAAGAAAGCCGCTGTCTAATGGTAGTAACTCAGTTTTAGATGTAGGTGCTTGTTTTTCTGGTGGTGGTCTTCTGTTTTAGTGTTGAACCCCCCCTCCTCGCCTCTCTGTTTTCTTTTCCTCTTTCATTTCCTTCTGTGCGACTCGATCGATAACGACAGCTCTGGAAAATGAAGTGCTGCGTAACCCGAAGCCCTCTCTCGTCGATCGCTCCGTTCTGGAGTTCAGCGCCGACTCGCTGGTTCCACCCGACATCTACGTGGACAGAGCTGTGCTGAGGTCCAGGGTGAGTCACCATGATGTCTTTGAAGCAGGTGAGCCACTTCGAAGGCACAAGTTCCCTCGGAGCGATTCTCCAGACTCTGACGTGGAGCTCGTGGCAGAAGCCAAAGCTCGCATCCAGAAACTGCAGAGGGAGGCTGAGAGCTTAGAGGAAGCTTACAGAAACTACCAGCAGAGGGCAGTGCACTCCATTGCCTCTCATAGGCCTCTTTCCCCACAGCAAACCTATTTTTCACATTACCCCAGCTCCCCTTTGAGGAAAAAAGACTCTCAGCCTTCACACAACTATTCAACCCACAGACCAAAGACTTTACTCAAACAACTCACTCCTCAAAGTATCCAATCCCCCACACTGGTATCCCACGACACCGGAAACATCATGCCTCCTTCAGAAGTCTACGACCAGCCTCAGGCCCCATTTGTCACTGAACAGAGTCGCCATTCTTTGTCTGAACCTGTATTTGTAAGAGACGGACAAAGTCAGGATGAAAGCTCCGTTTCAGCCAAACAGCCGTCTGGGACGCCACAATCCTCTTCCAGAAGGCGACATCAGAAGCAGAATGCAGAAGGTAGCTTTTTCATTTGTCAAAGAACGCCACACACAACTACTCCAAGTTTATATTGTTCCTCTTTTAGCCTTGTTTCTCAATGTAAGTCCTTGCTCCCCCTCAGAACCAGCGGTGTCAGCGACGGCGCTCTCCCAGCCGCCGCCGTCTGACACACGGCTCTTCTGCGCCTCGGTCGTCACCGTCGCCGCAAACGCAGGTGACTTTTCTCCTGAGCTCAGTCCACCTCACAGCCCCCAGCTCAGGAGCACAGCACGGGACCACTCCAGGTACCATCTGCTGCTGCTAGGACGAGGACCAACATTTCACGCTTTACTTCACGGTCGTGCATTTTAATGATGTCTCGTTTGCCCTTGTTTCTTTCAAGTCCTCCAAAAGCGCAGTCTGTGCTTTCCAGCTTGGAGTCTTCCCCGCATCCGGAGGAGATAAACCTTGAAGATCTGACGGGAGATTTGCAAGGTGTTCTAGAATATTAGCAGTCATGTGGAGGTGCATGTTGTTAAAGCCAGTATTTTGTTTTTATGATGGAGGAAAGAATGGTTTTAGTTCTTTAATCTCCCTACATGCTCCTCATTTAGAAGCGAGCTGAACTTAATTTGCGATGGATTTTTTTTTTCTTTTCACATGTGTTAGCACTTAAAATCTCTGTAGGGTTCTGACTGACAAACATGTGGAAAAGATGTGCCACAGAAGCACGTCGCAGCTCTGAGCACTTAAAATTGGAAACCTCGCACTCCGTCCGAACAGACAGAATCATACACAGACAGTTCTTTGACAAGGAATTTGTGCCACATTTCAGTGCTGGAGGGCTGCACAGTGGCGCAGTTGGTAGAGCTGTTGCCTTGCAGCAAGAAGGTTCTGGGTTCGATTCCCGGCCTGGGGTCTTTCTGCATGGAGTTTGCATGTTCTCCCTGTGTATGCGTGGGTTTTCTCCAGGTACTCCGGTTTCCTCCCACAGTCCAAAAACATGACTGTCAGGTTAATTGGCCTCTCCAAATTGCCCCTAGGTATGAGTGTGTGTGTGCATGGTTGTGTGTCCTGTGTGTCTCTGTGTTGCCCTGCGACAGACTGGCGACCTGTCCAGGGTGACCCCGCCTCTCGCCCGAAACGTTGGCTGGAGATGGGCACCAGCAACCCTCCCGACCCCACTGAGGGAAAAAGGGTGCAAGAAAATGGATGGATGGATGGATGGATTTCAATGCTGAACCACACACATCAAGAGTTATATTGATTTTATGTCACATTTGTGTGTAACTGTGAAGTGGAAGGAGAAGATGCATTGTTTTCAAAATAGTTTGTATTTATAGAAACATGGAGACAAGGAAACCATTGTTGGATAAAAGAAATGGCTTTGAAAAGGAGACGACGTTGACTCGTGTCCCCTTCCCAGATTTTTGTTTGAAAACATCTCAAAACTCATCAATGATTTTCCTTCCATTTCATAATTACGTACTGCTTTCACATAACATCCAATAAGGAAAATTATGGTTTTTATGTGACAGTGGGGGGGACAAGCTACTTATACTCTGACGTTATACAGTTTTGCTGCGTATCTTCAACCTTCCAGTAGAAAATGTTTCCGCTGAAATTTCCAAATGATCTGCTGTCGTGTTATTTGCAGCAGGTGTCATGTACAACTTTGATGGTTCAGACAGTTTTTTTTTTTTTTCCTGTTTTTTAATGGCTATGAATTTGGCCCCCAGCATGTCCTTTCAGCCGCCCCGCACAATGGTGAAGATGAAGGACAGCTGATTATGTATTCTGTGCCGGTTCTCTGGCTCTGTTGCATTATGGTGGAGCATAAAAGATCCCTTTGTGCTGCGTCTCCCTCCAGAGCCCGGCCACATTCCAGAGCTTCTCCTGGACACTGCTGTCCCTCTCTCTGAGGAGGCCCCCGAAGGGCCCGCCACCCCCCAGCCCCAGGACCTCCCAGAAGACCCAGCAGACTTGCACAGCCATCCTGGTGAGTCAACCCGTCCAGTAATGACCCTTGATCTCGGTTGACCCACGACGATATGCATTTTATATTTATGTTGAAGGCCATCATTCTTACTGCTACCAGTCTGCCACGTTTGGCTCATTTTCCGGCATCCTGAATTTATGTCACTCCGCTTTTCTCTAGAAGTTCAAGAGACATCAGGTGACTCTGTCAAAAAGGAAGAAGAAGACGAGGAGCAGAGGTGGGAAATGGAGCGGAAAGAGAAGCGAGAGCGAAGGCAGAGGGAGCTAGAAGATACTATGGAGCGAGAGGAGCAGGAGTTGGAACGTCTGGAGAAGGAGACGGTAACGGTGAATCCAGCGTGGCGATGCTTAAAAGACGTTGATCTGACATCAGCAGTGACCGCTTCTCTGTCTAACCAGCTTTTGGAAGAGGTGGTGCAACTGGGAAAGGAAGGAGAAGAAACGGAAGAAGCAGCAGCTGACATTAAGAAAGGAGAAGACGACGAGCAGATCAGGGAAGAGCCGAAAGCAGAAAATCCACTGGAGAAATACATGAAGATGGTTCTGGAAGCAAGAGAGAAGCAGAATGAGCAGGTCAGTTCAATCTGTGTGTTAAAGTTTTATGTTCAACTTGTACAGTTTACTTAACCTCACGTTTGGCTTTTTTTGTGCATTTCTAGAAGCCTGTAAGAGAGGAAGAAAGACAGATGAGCCCAGAGGACAAGAGTTTATTTGAGGAAAAAGATGAAAGGTAACACAAATAAAGCTGCCGTCTTGATTTGTAGGCGTATTACTATATTGCATATATAATAATTCAAAAGGTATGACGTTACTTCAGAAACCTTTAATACAAGAGCAAGACCACGTGATGTAATCCCAATAATTCATTGCTTTTGTGGTTTCCCATCTCCTGATATGTCAGTAATGTTATTGGCACTGGAATTGCTTCAAGTTCATTTAAAAATATCTTCCTCTGATGAGCTGTGCTTTTTTCTGTCCCTTGAGGGCTTCAGTTATTAACTGGGTTTGTTTTCCTCAGCATTGCAGCATTCTCGCTAAAGGATGAAGACGACGAGTTCTGGTGAGCCGCCTCAAGAGCTGAGTCGAAGTTCTGTAAAGAGTTTCAGCCTCGTCACCTTTTTAACCTACATTTTGATTTTAGTTTTTTTAGACCCATTTGCACTTATTAAAAATGTGAAATATGCAACTTTTTCAAACTGCTCTAATAAAAAAAAAAACACTTTACAACATGCATAACTTTGTTTTCTTTATTTTCATAAAAACAGTCATCAGGCCAGTTGAGCTGTGTTTCCAGTCAGACATGGTGCTCATTGATTAGTTGATTGATTGATTGATGTCCTCCTGGTGATTCATAAACATTTCCTTTTTTTTTTTTTGGTTCATTCAGTATGGAACACAAACAATCAAAGGTCATGTACATTATTGTGATGTACTAGTATGCCTTGCAAAAGAATCCGTACCTCTTCGACCTTTCCACATTTGGCCCTGTTGCAACTACAAATTTTGTCTTTCATTGAGATTTTATGTGACAGACCAACAAAGTAATGGTTTGCTATGAAATGGAAGAAGTGGGTTGATTATTCTCTGCATTATACCAAGACACAAGCCTCCATACATGTTGACAGGACGGGCAAGGAAAGTGGTATTCAGAAACGAGACAGGAAGCCCATGGTACCTGTGGAGGAGCTGCAGAGAGCCACAGCTTAGGTGGAAAAATCTTTTGGCAGGATAATGATTAGCTGTGTACTTTACAAATCTGGCCTTTATGGAAAAGTGGCAAGAAGAAAGTCATTGTCGTTATGTGTTGGTCGTATTCTATATGAATAACGTACAATGAGGTTTGTGGTTTTTACATCACAATATGTGGTAAAGTTCAAGTGGTATAAATTATTTCGCAAGGCGTTGCATGCGACACATTTCTCCTCTTTGCCGCTGTGCAGCTTTCTAGTTACCATGAAAGAAACACTTTAATTTCACAGGATACCGTTGTACACATTGGACAGCATTGGCTTCAACACTTTGGCTATATTTACTTTTTTTAAAAATGTTTAACTGAATTATTATTATTTTTTTTAGGAAATCTTAAGGAGACCCTGGACATTTGTAGAAAACATCTGTACTAACATGCAAAAAGAAAAAAAATCTAAAATAAAAAAACAATAGTCTAAAAATATTGATAACTAGGTTAGCTATGTAAAAGGAAGTAACATTAATTCAGTTAAAAAGGGCAAACACTGCCTACTACTGATGTCAGCATACCTAACTGTACATCACACGTGTCTCTGCAGAAACATACATGGTTTTCATGCAACAGGACGTCAAATAATCCCTGTAACTTCACTAAAAGCAAAAAAAAAGATTACATGAGTAATTATATCAAAAAATTGCACATTTAAAAGAAATGCAATTTAAGAAAATCATCAATACGACGTTTCAGTTTTTAAAATCTTGACACCAAAAAAGTGAATCGTAGCATATTTACATCGCTTAAAACTTAAACTCTGACTGCTTTCAAATGCAGTGTTAATGTGGGACAGTTTTATTTATGTTACAGGAGCTTAAGCAGAAATCGGTAAACGTGTGTTTTGTACTGATGTACAGTACACAACTATTTACTGAGGAAGATCTTAGCATCACATCATTGGAAACAGGTTTTTTCATTAAATTTAACTCAAATGAACCAACGTTTATAGATGTTATATGTATTCAGATTATACTTTGCACCATTTATGTAGTAAGTACAAGAAATAATTCTAATTAACTCCATGAAGCAGATTTAATCAGGTTGAGTGAATGGTTATGTTGCTCCAAATACATCCCATTTCTGATCAAAATTAAATTTTTAATGTCTGAGTTCTAGTGCACACCTGAGGTAGTGTTAATGTAGGCGATTGTTGTTCTGAACATGCTAATGGAACTACAATCCAAACTAATTCACACTTAAATGATTAGCAACCAAGATGGTTACCCAGCAAAATTTGCGTGCATTAATTTTGTGAGCCCCATCTACAGAGCTCGTGTAACTGCCTCCGTTTTATGTTCTTAATGCTACGATTTCAGCAACGCAAGACTGAGTTTGAAAACACTTACTGAAATTGGACATAAGGCCTTCCTCACTGTACAAATCATCAGCATTTTTTTGTTTTTTATTTGAAATCCAACAAGAGAACATGTCATCAAGCTGAAACTTTGCAACAAAGGGTCAAAAGAAGGAGCATAACAGACAGCAAAAAACAAACTGTTATTCGCCGTGTGAGAATAGTGCAACGTCTTAAACATTCACCAGCAGAGACTGGTTGCAGAAAGGGCTAGAAAACATCACAATCAACAGTATGAATGTCAGAACTACACTGCATTTCCCTACAAAACACAGAAAAGGAAAAGATGTAGCACTCCTGAAACACTTCTTGGTGAGTTAGTGCAGAAAGCAGCTCTTATGGATTAGTTTGTTAGGAGCCAGGTTAGTACTGCTCAGAGTTAGCAGGTCATACTAGCGGAGTGTTGGTCCAGAAAGAGGGCCTGTAGTGTTTGGCCATAGTGTTCGTAAGCGTATCTGCATGGATGCATTATTTTTTTTTTTTGTTTGTTTGTCTGTTTTGCTTTGTTTCCTGTAAGCGTGCGACATCCTTATGTGTAGGAATTGAGGCATTCCTTGGAGCGCGAGGTGATGTCCTGCAGCTCCCGTTCCTCCTTCATTTTGATGTCTTGGTAGGCATGCATTTGACTGGCATCCTTAAGGTAGGCCCAGTTTGCTGAGAGAATCATGAGGTAGTGGATCTGCAAGAGAAGGGTGAGGTGGATGGCCGGTGAGCATGTCAGAGATGCAAAGCGAGCTACAGGAAACAAGAGCTATGGTATGTAAACAAAACACACAAGTTACACTTTTAGAGAATAAAACATGGCAAAAGACTTTCTACGATAAATTTGTTACAATTACAGCTACTGTAGATGGTTCTACTTCTGCTACATAGAGCACTACAGAAATTGCACTTTTATGGTAGGAAAAATGAATGCTAGAAAACAAGTGAAGAGTGGTGCAGGCGTTAAAAGCTGTGGGTTAGTGCAAAGCATGAGATCCTGGTTCCTGTAAACCTGACTGAGCTCCGTATGGTCCCCGTTTCATGGTTTACAACACTTTGCATGAGTATTAATATCTCTTGAACTCGATCACATTTTGTTATTACAACTGCATATTCTATGTATTTTATTATGCTTTGTCGAGTATTCGATCACACTAGACTAGCTTGGACTAACATCCCAATGGGTCACTGTTTAGTCATTTGTTCAGAAATGGAAAATGGCACCAATCCAACAACCCTACGAAGACCTAAGCTGACAGGCGAAGCAAGGAGAGAATTAGTCAGAGAAGCAACTTAGCGGGCCATGGTAATATTAGAGAAGCTTCTGAAATACAAACTATACCTTTCTGTTCAACATTATGCATTATCCCATGTTGGTTGGTCAGTCTGCCTCATTAAATCCCAACAATTATGGTAAAGTTTGTCAATGTAATGTAACAAAATTCCCAAAAAGTTCAAGAGACATGAGCACCTTCGCAAGCCACTGCATACGACTGTGAGCTTCAGAATAAAAAAGACCAAGTAGGGATACTTTTGTAAACAAAGATTGTTTATTTATGTAGAAAGTAAAAGCTACAGTCTTGTAAAACTTAAAGAAAATTAAATATATGAAATATGAAGTATAAGTAATTATAAGCAGATCAACGAATCTGAAAATTGTAAGCATGCAGGCACTGTGTTAAAATCAACAAAACGTCTCTTTAAATGGCACTTTGAGGAATGGAAAAAAAAAAATTTAAATCTTTCCAAGCTGAGGATCAGCTGTCGTAGGAAACAGGATACATTTTGCTACTCTAAAACAGAAATTATTCTTACATCTTAGAAAATGAGGCTTTAGGACCTCATCCAGAAGTATACCACTTGTACTGGCCCATGCTACTTTGAGGGAGGAGTTGTTACTTTGAAATCTACAATCACAACAGATACTCATATAATACTCATCAGGATAACACAGTGGATGAAAGTTTAGGATTCATTTTGTGAGGAAAAAAATATAATACTGAAGGTTTCCTGTGATTGATTGGCACAAAAAGTCCAAATGAATTAAAAAATAAACAGAAAAAGGAACAAAAAATGAGGGTAAAGCTACTTTGCCAATGACTCGCATCTTCTTACAGACGTAGCTCCAGAAAACACACCAGAACTGCTAATCTTTTCAAGCTAAAATGACAACAATCGGATTCATTTTTATAGGCTTTGTGATTTAATGCTTCAAGGCCATTAGACTACTGGTGCAGTGTTCCTCCAATTAAGGTCTTAAGGCCAGTCCTTATAAAACAGCATTAAAACCTGCACAAATGTTCTAAAAATATATCTGGTGTGTGACTTATGAATTTGTGCACAAATCTGCAAATTTACCCTGATGGAATTGAACTGGCTCTCGCAAAGCGGGCTGCTGGATGCTGCAAATCGTGTTTGCTTTCCTGATCTGAATTAATCATGCACACAAGGCCTTTATGTAAGACACAAGCAGCTGCACACGTTTCAAATTTAAATACCTCTATTGTTTTCTTAGATTTCTAGCTTTACACTTTTCTTTAAACTTTTATGGTGGCAAATTTGTAGAAGCAAAGTGTCATGGAAAACGTGTCAGCAGTGCTCCTAATCTGAGCGCAGCTTTATTAGGACAAGAAAACTCCCTGGATACCAAATGCTAAAAGAAGAAGACATAACCAGCTATTTACAGTTTGTGTGATAACTAATTGGGAGATGTCAACTTTTCTATTCTCAGGTTTTTGTTTCCATTTGTTTTTTTTATGTTTCCTTTTTTTTTTTTTTTAGTTTCTTTGTTGTCAGTGGTATTTGCCTCTAATTGGCACAGTCGCTTGTGGTGCCGGGCTCTTAAACCAGCTTAAAACTTAGTGCAGCAGTCTTCCCGACTCTTAAACTTCAAAACAGCAAAGTTATAAGTGGTAGCCATCATGTAGATCAGCTGGTGGAAGAGAACAGAAAAGGCGGTAAGAGCACATGCTGATGACGTCCTCACTCACAGGTGCATCTCGATAAATAAGGAATATGACAAAAAAAGAGTTTATTTATGTCAGCTGTTCAATTAAAAGAGTGAAATTTGTGTGTGCTATCGATTCAAGTTTATTTGTGTTAATTCAAATCATTTTCTCAAAATGTGATTGTTGCATAAAGGCTACGAAAAGAGCTGGAGTCAGTGTTTCAGGAATCACTCCAGGCTTGAACTTTTTGCATTTCTGAACCAAAGATATTGTCAGAAGCATCTTACACTGGCTAAAGATTAAAACAACAAGAAGAAAGCTATATTTTTAGATGAAAAAAAAAAAATTGTTGCAGATTCTGGAGGAATAAAGGAACAGAACCTAAGCTACTGGAGGGCCAGTCTAGTTTCCACAGTCAGAGCTATAATCACCAAACTGATAGGAAATAAACAAATAAAATGCGTCAAAATGTGTCTAATAAATCCTTATGAGTTTCACTTTTTAAACTATATTACTGAAATAAATGACCTTTAATGATTTCCTAATTTATTGAGATGCACATGTTTATTTTTGCTGGTTAATAGTGTTCAGTTTCTTGAAAGTAAAATGTTAAAGAACACTTTAAATACATGTTTTATATTGTGGAATTCAAAGTTATTCTTCCTGTCCATCTTGAAAAACAAACAGCCACGTACATCTAAGCAAATGGTAAAACAGTGAATGGGGGTTGAAGCTGTGAAGAAGCCAATGACAAACCCTTGTTGGTGTGGTTACACAAACCGTACAGCGATGAAAACAAAAAAAAAGGAGCGCTCAACTCATAATCTGCTCATAAAAAAATCATGCAAAGATGAGCTGAAGGATTGTGAAACTAGAGGGCAGCTTACCAGAGCGATCACAGTGGCTCCTGCACCGGCGCATGCCACGATGTACAGGTGGTAAGACAGGTAGAACTGAAAAAGTAATTTTTTTCAGAATTAGTACCTTGGAATCATCCTTTCTTGAGCTTTAAGCCTGTACTTTGAAATATTACAGCTACGCGTGCAAAGTTAACAGGATCGTACCTCGCTGCTGTCGCAGACAGTAATAAGAGAAGATCCGCAAGCTTTTCCTGGTGTGGCGTTCCATGGGATAATTCCTGCAGCCAAAAAGATTCAGAGGATTGTTGTTAATGTTCTCAACATGTCAACACTGGTTAAGACATGTGGCTTACAGATGTCAAGCCAAGGCCTACAGGGACAATATCACTGGGGTAGAAGGTGCAAGAAAATAATATTTCAAAGTGTCAGTGGGGCAGTCCACTAATTTCACACTTTTTTTTTTTTACAGAAAGTTTCACGCAACATGTACAAAAAAACTCCGTAAAATCTCTGTAATATCTCAGCTTAACAATCAGGACCTCAAATTCAACTTTATTTATAACGCGAGTTATTTAGAAAAGAAAAAATGTTGACCGTAGTGTTGCACAAAACAATTGAAGTAAATATAAAATATATGAAACAGAAAACAAAGCTATATATAAGGCAAACACATAACATCACATACAATCTGAGAACATGGTGGGTGCAGGGGCATGATAGACGGATGAATATTTGAAAAAAATTAATGTAAAAACATGGATAAGGTAGACAAAATATGAAGCGTGAGGTTAAAACACATTTTGAAAAGGGGGTATAGAAAGACAATAAAAATTCCAAAAATAAGAAGTGTGAAGAGCTTTCCAGCCCAAAAGACAATTATCAAACCCTTCATAAAAGTGGTTGTTGTGGTTCTTGGTCAGACGCCACATGTATGTTTGCGCTCAACTAAAATGAGCTGAAACTAAATTTATAAAAGACAAAGCGACGCTCTCTTACCGTACTGACGAACATCCACGCAAAAGGAGTCCAAGTTTGTAATGTTGGCCATCGGGGACTTCATGGTGTTACAGGTAGCCCAGATGTTGTAGAAGACGAAGACGGGTACAGCCGAGAAGCCAAACACGCCGAGCCAGGCTACACCCAGGATGTACGTGAGGAACACAAACTAGAGGGGCAGAAACAAGAGCAGGAAGGAGCTGTAAAAAGTTCATAAAATAAGCTCGCTCTAGAGTTTTACACATCCTATAACGACCGTTTTCCAAAAAAATGTCCTGTTTAAATAAAAGCACCGAGGTTGTGTTAACATACCATTCCACTGATGCAGCGTCCACAGATGGTGGTCTTGAACTCGCTGTGCAGTTCCTTAACGGCGCTGGTTGTGTAGAATCCCTCGGCGAGCAGAATGATTCCGTACAGGAAGAAAAACGAAGCGATGCCGTAGATGACGTACTGCATCAGCTGTATTCTGTTAAAGAGCAAGGTCACAGTGAGGCTTTGGTGAGACGACACTGTGGACAATAAAACGCTAGCATGACCCCACCACTGTTCACCGTGGGAAAAAAATGGCCGCATGCAGCATTTTTATTTTCCATTCAATCTTTAAGACATGAGAAAGTTGGTTTTTTTAAAAGAAAACCATGAACAGATGGTCGGGATTAAGCAAAACGTGACGAGAGATTCGAGTCCAAATGTGGGGATAAGCAGGTGATGCAGGTCTCTGGAAATCCTCCAGGCAAAAGACAGACTGTGGACATCTTAAATTAAACAGAGCTCTCAACATAAAACACATGTGCAGCCCTGTCCAATGTCATCCTTTTTTATTGTCCAGACAAATGGGGGTGCTTTTAAAAGCGATCCTTATTAGGACTGTTCTCTAGGATCAGGTGAATGTGGGAGGTGATGGAAGCTAAAAATATCCCACTTCAAGCTCACATTACAGCAGTTATCTATGTTAAAAGATTTCGTTTTATTGAGATGCTTATCTAGAAGTTTGTTTTCCAGTAAGGGCAAGGGCTCCTAAATATTACAGTGTTCTTTGTTTGCATTTTTAGAAAACGGTGAGCATCAGTTCTCACTAGACTCTGCAATGCATAAGTACTCATAAGTACTCCAGAACTATGTTACATTTCATCACAAACACATGGCTACATATTTTTAATTTTAAATTATCTAAGTATTTAGACATATTTTGTTGGGATTTTATGATGATAATATAGTGACAGTGAACAGCGGTTTTCAACTCTTGTAGGAGACTTAAATCTGGCCTTTGACTGGACCATTCCAACAAATGAATTTGCTGTAATCTAGACCATTCCACCATTACGTTGGATTGTTGTCTGGTTGTGTTGTGTGTTCAGAGTACTTCGCAACATTTGTTGTCTACCATTACTAGTTATGAATGAATTAAATTTATCTTGTAATAATACCTTCTTTGGCTTGAGGAAATGTATAAACTGGACTTCTCATGACTTTTTTTCAAAGCTTTCTGCTTACCACCATTCTATAAAAGTAAAGTTTAAGCCAAAAAATACTCCCACCCAATATGAGGGTCAGTATTTCTTAAAATGTTTGAAGCTTTGACTGTGGTTTGTGTGTATCATCTGCAAATTTATGTCACTTTGAGTTGGTCCATCACAGTAAATCCCAATAAAATACCTCAGCTATTGCTAACTGCAACACGAGAAACTTTTTATTTTTATTTTAAAGGCCCTATATGGACAACAGCATGAAGTTGTCTGACTTACATGTCAGTGAGCATAGCATGGTCGGTTCTGACTGTGGAGAAGAAGGTTTCCAGGATGGTCACAGTGCCAGTGAGAGCCACATGGCCGCATCCGCAGAACAGGGCCACACCGGAGAAGCAGAGGATCGTGGCAACCAGCGATGCATACGGCACGCCACCTAAACATTTGATGCAGCACTCAAAGCAACCTGTGCAAGATGAAACGGAGGAGAAAAAAAAAACATTTTACAGGCCACTGCAATTTGATATAATTATTTGCTTTTAAAAGGCTGTGAGGTGAAGCGAGATCAACATCGGCTGTCATGTCCATAAAAGGCTCATTTGTTTAAACCCACAGTTTGTCAAGAGAGGAAGCGCACTCTGTCAGCCATGTCTACAAATGTCTGTAACGTGAAGCACAAGCGGAAGCAGCTTGCTGCGTGCCCCCGAGGTCTCATAACTCGTGTCGCCTTCATGTTTGCGTCTGACAATTCACCACTACTCTTAAAGGGCACTAATGGCTGTCCAGCAGGTCAGAGCAGTGGGTGTCGTCTGCCTTTGCCAGGCTGTAAAGAAAATCTATGGCAGCTGAACATGAGGGGAGTGAAGTGACCCAAATGGGCCTGTCTCATCCAATGGGTTCTTATGCCTTCTGAGGTGGAGCCATTTACCACAGTGCTCTCTGTCTGTAGGCACGAGCTAACAAGCAGCTCAAATCAAATCCACATGTGTCGGTCGGACTGGAAACAGGAGAGTCGAGGGAGAACTAGGTCATTTTACGTTTCAGCTGCGCTGCCAATTCCTGATGTTACAATTGAATATTGAGTAAATATTCAATTTACACAATGTAAATTCAATATTTAAAGCTGCAACAAGAAAATGTTTTACATTCGTAACTACTAAAATTATGAAAAAGAGCTAAAAAAAAAAAAAAGGCTACTGATAGTGTCCAGTCCACACACAAAGGGTTGCATTTCAGACAAACATTGTTTTTAATTGTTTTAGAAACTTGATGGTTTATTTTAGTTTTTATATCAGCAACATTGCTGTTTGCTTAGAGACAGCAGTTCAAAATATGAGGGATTCTAGGTTTAGGCTGATCACTTAAAACTGCAGCACGGCATGGCTTTGTGCAAAACTCAGACAGAAGCTCTTCTTCTTTAACTCGACTGAAAAGTGAAGGGGGGGGGGAAAGATAATGAAAACTAGAACATGTTTTCTGTAAATATTGGGCATTAAGGTCTCCAGCACTAAAACTACAGTAGCTTGAGAAATCTCAAACAACTTTGCGTAGTTTGACTGAAGCATTTATAGTATCAAGACTCTGTGCCAAAAGATCTGGGTACATTAAAACGCCTCAATAAGTAAGCTATCATTATGATTCCAGCAGATTAAAGTGACGTACAAAAACTCGGAGTATAGCTAAAAGTAAACAACATCTTTACTCCACATGAAGAAAATTGCAGGCTAGGTTGTTTCTACAAAATTTCATTGCAACAAACCACCATATTTTCTGAGCAACGCGTTTTCTTTGTGTCTCTTTCACAAAGTCGCCGTCCTGAGTATTCGGCGCCGTTTCTATTTTTTTTGTGTGATGAGGAAAATTAAAACAGATAAATTGCTGCTGGGCCAACACTTTCGGAGTCAGAGGCCTTATTGGGGCAGTTTGCGGCGCACAGAGATAAAAACATTTCTCTCCAATGGTGCGTGCAAAGGAGTTGCCACGGCAACATGCTAACCACAACTTTATGAGTGTGCCCACACTGGGGCTGCGAGCTCGAACAGTCGGCTATGTTCCTCAGACAAATATGTCAGGCAGGGACAATGGATGGTGGAACATCCAGTGCCATGGGATATTGAGCCCAGCTCTAAAGTAAATAACGGTTTAAAGAAAAAAGCTGCTCCTGCTTTAGATGGAACCATCAAATCCAGTAGCAGATATTAGCTTAAGGTCAACTCAGTTTGGACCTTCCAACACTGCAAATAGCTGCTTGCATACCCGTAAAAGTGCTTTTTGTGCACTGTTTACCATCCCGAGGTCCACAAATGTTATATGTGCTGAATGTGGTCGGGGTTTAAATTTATAGCTAAACTAAAAGGCAGAAGACACGAATACGAGTGGTTTTATTTGCAGCTGCTCTAGTTCTTTTGGCGAATCTGAGATATCATGTGTGAAAATAACCATGACTGCCTGCTTTGATGTGTTTTTGTGGCTATAATTATAATTTAAGACTGGAAAAGGCAATCCAGATTTTTGACTTAAAACTGCATGAATTAACAAAACTTAAATATAAAAACAAGTAAAAATGCATTCATTTAATCCTCTTACTGAAATGAAAAGTTAATGGTGTTAGATTATAAAATCTTAAAAGACTATTTAGTGAATGGATCAGTGATAAAGCACAGGGTTTATACGTACTATTTGTATGCAAGAGGTGCTAAAACATGAGTGTCTCTATAGACTAAAAACAAGCAAAGGAAATCACCAGACAGGTGAGGGATTAAGGTGTAGAGAAGTTTAAACCAGGAGAAGGTTAAACATTAAGGTCTCAGCTATGAACATCTCACATTTTCAGTTCATCATATGAACAGAAAATGGCACAATGACAAAAACCTACCAAGACACGGGTGCACACAAACAATGAGAGGCAGCCAAGACATCCTTTTTTGGGAAGAACTGCTGAAAACTAATGCTGAGGCGAGGGAAGCTGTTGACAGCTATTAGTATTGCACTCCACTGGCCATGCAAAATCATATTTGTGTTGGAAAACTAACTCTGCATATTAAGTTAAACAGGATAGTTGATGTGAATTTGATGGGCGAATATTATTCTTTTTTTTCTTCCATTTTTAAACTATGCATAATTTCTTTCCCATTTCAAATTATGCAGTACTTTGTACTAATCTGTCAAATAAAATCCCCAAAAAATACATCCAAGATTGTAATGTGGCAAGTAGATCAAAAGCTGTAGTTTTTGTAAGGCACTGTGCTGTAGTTTAGTAGAAAAAAGCAGAGCTTTAGCAGCTAAAACTAAACAAGAAGTTCTCAATAGCAGGATTAGTGATGGACTGTTTGTGCTAATCCTCACAAGAAATAATAAAAAATAAATAAATAAATCATTTTGTTGTTCCATTTTCCAATTTCAGGGATGCACAACTAAACACGAAAACATGAAATGACGAGGTGAAACTGCTGGCTTCTTCTGATTGGATAGCCAAAAATGAAAATCACGTTGGTCTCTCTGATGACTTTCACATGCTTCCCAGTCACCAACACTCCTGGTCAGACCGACGGTTCCTTCAAGTGGCTGACTTTTTTGTCTTTGTCACAGAACGCAGCAAAACAAGAAAAAGGAAGAATTCAAAGTCACCATAACAGAAAGAAACGCAGGCAAGTTTGCTGCTGTTTGCCCTGACAAAGTCTGGCCCCAAAGCAGTGGCTTGATTTGCCACATCAAGATCACGAGGAGACCAGGGGAAAAAAAAAAAAAAAAAAAAAGATTCTTGTGTGAGAAAAAAATATGTGTGAAAGTGTGTGACATTGTGTGAGAAACTCCGGAGGACAAAAAAAAAAGAAATAGAAAGAGTCCAAGAAGTCCTGATACAAAGGGCCAGTGTGTGCAGCCACAGACTGTCCATCACATTGGACTCTCAGGGGCCATTCAGAATAGCAGTAAGCCACGACTTTGCACTTCCGGCACGCAGGCTTGAAGCCCAAGACAAACCCTGCACTGAGCTTCATCCTGTGTACTACCCCCCTTCAGAACAGTGCAAAGCCATAACAGTCCCTTAATACGCGAGGAGGATCCTGTTTGCAAAATCTGTCAGTGCAGAGATGAGGCTGTTATGACATTCAGGCAAGCTCAAATACCAGAGGTTTACTTACACTTAATAAAAAGACACACACGGCTTTCTTTTCTCAATGTCTGAAGTTAAATCTAACAAACGTCTCTTGTTTTGGATCGGTTGCAGTTACCTCAATTTTTTCCATTTGATAAATACCGTAAAACTTACCAAGAACATTTTTGAGAGATTTTTTTTTTTTTTTGTGTTACTTTCATTGAACTCAGAAGTTTACGTACCTTTGCACATCATCAGTAATCACTCCAATTAACTCAAATGTGTCAGTTGACCTATCAGAGGTTTCCAAACCCATGACATCATCATTTGGTCTTTTTGTCATCACTTGAGGAGAGATTAATCATTCTGTAGCTAAACTTAAGATTTTGAAAACATTGATGAACAAATATCTGACATATTCTGCCTCTCATTGTTGTGGTGTTCACCAGATATAACGCTTGGCAATTATAACTCATCTAATACAAGGGAAGCTTACTTTGACTCCAGATAGTGAGAGAAAATGTGGATTTATTTATGTGCTGTATGCAAATCTCTGGTTTCAGTTTAAGTTATTGTCATTGCTATCAGTTTAGCTTTTCACCTATTTCTTTTATTTTAATTGAGATGCAATGGTGTAGTATGAATAAAAATGACCCTAGACTCACATTCAGGTCGCCATGGGATTCAATCATAAAACAAACTAATCAGAGCAATCTGAAATCCAAAACATACTTTCAATAGAAATGTAAATTCTATCAATTCAATTAGAAATTTTTCCATGAAAAACTGTCCTGGGGTATAGATGAATGGTACATCCCTCTTTAAACGTTGCTGTGGTAACACTTTATAAAATTACAGTTAAGATATAAAACAATGTTTTCAAGAAAAACAAAACAACAACAAAAAAACATAGAATTTAATGCAGAGAAACATAAAAAATTATACTCCCAAAAGCAGAATTATACACAACAAAAGGGTTATTCTTGAAACTCAACCTGTCTTTTCCAGACACAGACATCTCCACCTAGTAGTTGGGCAAATACATTTATTTTCCCTCCCATTCATTTAGATTCATATACCCCAAGGTTATGATCTTGTAGGAGTGAGCCAAACAGAGACCTCCCCAACATGTGCTCTTCAAAAGTGAAAACTTTTTAATACGTTATAATGGTACTCTTCTCCTCAGGCTACCATCACAAGGTTATTATGCACATGCCTTTAATTAACTATGAGAAGGTTAAAGAAAATTGCTTGAAACTATGTATGAATAATTTGTATGAAATGTGGTGGATTACTCCCTTCTTGCACCTCCCCCCCCCCAAAAAAAATGTAGCTCAAAACAACCAAAACTGCTCATGTACAAAATGGCGGAAGGACCATTTCGCCATTCCAACATATTAAAAAGAAAGTCAACAAAACTGAAAATGCAGGAGAACATCTTAAAAAAGATAACTACTGTGTAATATACAAAATAATATTTATTGCTGCATTTTGTGACATTTTGTGCTTCAAAGTAAACATTTGTTCTTCTGCCTCTAATCAGGTACATCCGACCATGAGTCACTGCGAACGGCTCGTGCTCAGACTCATCGCTAACCCCTGCAGCTGGTCTTCATCCCTCAGCCACAGCCATCGCATAAGCACAAGCACACAACCTGTTGACAGAATCGCAGAGTTGCTCAACTTTATGTCGGTTTGAAAGTGGAATAACATGCACATCCATCCGTAGCTGGTTTGAGAAACACCAAAAAGCCACGCTACAGATTCAAACAAGCTATCAATCTTTCATCTAAGGGAGACACAAACACAAAGACACCTTCTAAAACAAAGACTTTCAGCAATCATAAAAACAAGCTCCACGTCACTATATGGACAAATAAGTATGGAACGGAGTCCGCACGCACAAACAAACACACCACGACGCGCAGCTGAGAAAGAACTCACTGGAACTCCGAGTCTGGAGGAATAAATTGCCTTCCAGCTCCATTAAAAACACCATCCAAATCCAATCTGAAACCCAGGATCATTGCTAACAGATGTCTCCGTTTACAGCTGGGTATTGTTGTTTGTTGCCCCACCGGGGCAAACTGCCAGAACATCATCTCATTTTCCATTTTCTACTGAGAGGAGAGATGTTAAAATGCCTTAATTGCAACTCTAAAGGGTGTTAAAGAGATCCTTTTCTTAGCCAGCAAGTTTCTGAAAAGTGAAACTTTATGTCTCATTTCTAACAAAATGTGCGATAAAAACGATTCATGGTCGTACTCCCTGTGTGTGACACACTTGCTTTCCTGCGCAAAATTGGATTTCAGACCTGGGGCTACTCACTGCACGCTGTACTAATTAAACTCACTTCAAACATACAACAAACAAATTAGTGACTTGGCATAAATAATAATAAACCCTGCAGATGATACAGTCTACTCAGATTTAGTATAAAAATTAATGAAAAATGCTACGTTGCCAGAAGATTTTCTATTATTACTAGTGGATATATAAAAAAATGTGTTGTTGTGAAACTGAAAATAAATCTTATATGAATTAAACAATGATTTACTTTACACAGTTATTTATATATAATTTTTTATTAAATTACTGCAGAAGTATCTCAGCTTGATACGGTTTTTAAATTTGGGGAGTGTATGACTAATTGATGTCCAGGCAGCAGATTTCTCCACCTGAGCTGTGGATCACTGTTGCTCCTCCAGAGTCCTCTGGTTCTTTGAAGAATTCTCTAATTGACCATGCCTATTCAGACCAGATGGATGGCCATGTCTTCTGTTGCACCATTTGTTTTTTTCATTTTCAGATGGTGGACAGAGCAAAGCTCTGAGATGTCTATAGTTTGGCATGATGTTTTATAACCTAACCCTGTTTTGAACATCTCCACAACTTTATCCTTGACCTGTCTGCTGTGCTGTTTAGTCTTCTTGATGCTGTTTGTTCTCAACTGTTCTCAAACAAACCTCCCAAGTCTTCACAGCTGTATTTATAGGGAGGATTGTTACGCACAGATGGACTCTATATGCTATTCACGGGACTCTTTTTAGTGGCATCAGCATAAAGAACGGTGAACACAAATGCATGCAACACTTTTCAGTTATTCGTTTGTAAATAGTTTGAAAAAACATGCATCATTTTCATTCCATCGCATGATCAGGCACTACTTTCTGCAGGGCTGCCATATGAAATCCCATTAAAATGCATTGCAAGTTTGTGACTGTAAAGTAAAATAAAAGCAAGGCCAAAGGATGGGAGTACTCTTTCAAATTAGTGTGTAAATTTGCGTACTGTTGATGACTGACTCAGTCATCTCCACATTCACCCCATTTGTCTTCAGTCTTCTTTGAAGGAATTACCCTGACACACCCTGAGCATTTATGGATCTACATTAGAGGATGGTTAATTATCATTAAGTGACATTTTCATAATGATGTCCAGTGACAAGCCATAAAATGACCTGGTTCTAAATCCTTTTACTGAGATAAAGAAAAAAATTAAACACTGCACCGCTACACAATAACACTGTTGTACAAATGGTAAAGGAACCAAAGTGTCATGTGCAATATCTACATTTTGACATTTAAGATCCTTGGATCAGAATATTGTGGTCAATTTTTGTTAAATTCTGACCACCTGGTACCAATTCTGACCAATTTAATAAGTAAATTATGAGAATATGTTGCATAAGAACAGCATTCCCAAAATTTTCTTCTCACATTTCTGCCATGAGCAGCTATTATTTCTTTACACTCATGTGTAAACAGTCACTCTGAAACTGTTTTACAACTATTTGAAAAGCAAGAATGATTATGGAGTTTACCATCTTGTTTCTAGGATTACTTTGGTTAGTGTAACTGAAGCAGGGGTCTCCAGCGGTCTAAGGAGAACATTAGGTTCCCCAAAAACCCACCTTGTTCCAAAACAGACTGAGGTTGAAAGCTCAAAAAGATAAAAAAAAAAAAAAGTTATTCTGCAACACTCTATTCAGCCTTCTTGTTATCTGCTTGAACTCTCACTCTCTCTCTCTCTCACTCTTTTGCAGCCTGAACAAACTGAAGAACATGTTGTGTTGTGTCTTTTCAAATAACGTCTTACATCTTGGTGCCTCCGCTCCCTTAATGTAAATTCCTCAATGATGATGAAAATATCTGAGTATTGATCACTTTGTAGTATTAAAAAGAGTTCCTGTTAGCACTAACTGAAGGCATGAGCAAGAATTATGTTTTATGATAAGAAAAAGATCAGGTACCTGTTCACCACCTACAAAGCATAACAATCTGGTTTTGATTAATAGCCAATTTATTGATGCATTTCTAAAAAGGAACAACTTTCTATCAAGATACTAAGCAAGTTTGTTGGTATAAACCTGACTTGGTTTGCACTAAAAAGTTGAAGCTAAACTACAAAGCCTACCTGCTACCACACTAATCTGTTTCTATCAGGATCAGAAGAGTGGAGCTTATATCATAAATCAAATTGCAGATATATACGGTGAGAGGAACCATTCAGGAAATCTACTACAGCTGTGCGTGAAAACGTCCTTGTATGTCAGAGAAGAAAGAATAAAGTAATTCACTGTTTGACCAGTGAAAAACCAGGGATACAACCCGGCTCTGCTTATCCAGGGTTGATCCCTTAATTTTTAGACATCCAAAACTTTATTACACCCTTCCTCCATCTGGCGACTCCTAAATCATGAAGGGGAGCAACAAATCTACTTTTCCTGAACAAGGAAGCAGAGTATCCTCTGCTCTGATGGACACAACAGAGGAAACAGCATGTGAAAATGAGAGAAACAGATAACCCTACAGAGGAATGCAAAAGAAAAACTCAGGAAGAATGGAAAGACAAATGAAGAAAGGAGAGAATAAGAGCCAAAGACGTAACAAGAAATACTTGTTATAAAAACTGACAGAGAAGATGGACGATGACAGAAGAAAGGAGAGTGAGGTAGAAAGGGAAGAAGATCTTGGCTGTGTTTGTTTGGCAACAACAGGCTGAGGAGCCCCAGGGGTATGGTAATGAGAGTGAGGCCTTTCAGCAGAGCGGAGACCACTGGAGTAGAGCTGGAGTGGGCTCTTCTCACGGATACTAGACCTCAGAGATAAAGGGGGTCAGTGGGGGATGGGAGCCTCAGGGGTCAGGGGAAGTGAACTTAGCGGGGATCCCACAACAGCAACTGGTGTGCTAATCTTTAAGCACTTCTACCACAAACCCTGTAAATACTCGCTGAGCTAACATCTTCCTCATCAGGTGGGTACTGTAAATCTGTTGAAGAAAAAAAAAACTATCCTTCTTTTTGAGATCATGTTTTCCACATAAATGCTTGCAGTTCAAACAAAGAATCAAATGAGTTAAATTGTAAAACACAACACATAGAAGCACACAGAGGATGCCTGCTGATACATTACAGTGTAATATAACAAGATTAAAAGCAATCCAGTGTACAAACCTTTGGGTTTTACATACAAAAAACAGCTTACTATAGAAAAAATAATGCTTACAATATGTTTTTACTTAGTAAATTGAGTAAACAGCACTTTAAAAGTGTTTTTGGCTTTAGGGCTCTAAAAGTAAATCCTTCTAATTCCCAAAGCATTTTTACTGTTTAAGCAAAGTTTACTGCAACAGTATTTGTTGGTTCTACATCCACTTAGTTGTCATTGTTTTATTACGTGACTGGTAAATTGGCAATTTACTAGGATTTTCTCCGCAAGGTAAAGTTACAGGTTGTCCAGTCATTTCAGGCGGTTTACTTATTTATGGTATCCTTGGAGTATGACAAAAATTTTTAATTTTTATAAAAAGCTGCAATACCAGTGCTGTGCCAAAAAGGGTGAGAACGTCAACACCATCAAAATTCAAAAGAATGTCGTATGTGTGGCAAAAGCAGTGCAAGACTCTGCTAAAACATCTGATTGTGTTTTTTCTGACTCCGTTTGTGAAGTTTAAATGAGAGACAATATGAACAGGTTGGGACAGATAAGGAAAAAGTTCTCATCGGTTCTGTCTCGGGTAGTTTGCATTTTTAAGTGTTTTAAAAAGTTAATAAACGTAGCCGTTTCGTCGGAAACCCTCATTTTTCAGTGGATGAGTGCGTTTTGAAAAATATACGTGTTAGTTTTAACAGTGACCAAGACACAAAAATTATATAAACAAATGGGAGAATCTCTTTATGCTTTTACAAGCAAACACAATAGAAAAAACAAAATAAAAGGGGCTAGATGCATCTAAATTGTCACTCAGCTTTCTGTCATTAGTGATGCAGATAAAATTTATGCCACAAATAGTTAGAACGTGATATGCTCAAACCTTCATCATGATTTTTGATCAAATGTTAAAACAATTTTCATTGCTTGCTGCTCATGTTGGACAGTTTCTTGTTATTGAGCTCAAAATGACCAGTCCCTTTAACTTATTGTCATTGTTGAGACAGTTTGATCTGCTTTCAAAAGTGTCAAAGTAAATGAAGGTGGGAATACTTCGGACCGCCCAAATGAGAGTTTTTTTTAATTTTTTTAAATGCAGAGTCTTATGAAACATTTATTCTATTTTTGCAAACACAAAGTAGCAGGATTTTCAATACTTTTTGCCATTAAGAATACCGATTGAGATAAGGATGCAACATATGGAAATCTAGAGCAGAATGGTCTATAATGATTACTTATTGTTGTTTAAGACATAGTTTGTTATTTTTCCTGAAAAATCATAACGGTAAGAGCCCTGTCTTGTCTCATTAAACCCACATTCTTTACTAATAATTTCATGAATCGGCTGTGTCATTACACCTCTCAATGCCATTAAAATAAGTTATTCTTATTAAGAAATTAATATATTCTAATTATGCAAAGCAATACACAATTAATAATGAACTGGGATTGGGCTCATCTTCACCAAAACCAAAGACTGTGACTGTGAGAGTTTCACATGAGTGCAGGCGACGGAGCCTGAAAGCTGCAAGCTCGAGACTCTGCCTTGAGACGTGGCCACTCTCCTACCGGAGGACACGATCTGCATGACGATGAAGCTCACACGAATAAAACGGGCCTCATTGTGGGTCAACCTTTCACTCTGTGAGACTCGGAGCTCTGAATGCTCCTCAGTGCTCAGCCACCCGTGAAGACATGCACCCCGGCTGGCTCACACTAAACACGAATTTCTCAGGGATCTGGGTCCACGCCCAGGCCCGATCCCCACTTCCACCAACTAATAGAAAGTAAAAGCACCAGAGGAATGAGAGCAGATTAGGTCAAATGGGTGTGTGGGTGTGTGTGTGTGTGTGGAGTGGTCCATATGAGGAATGACTCACTGGTGTCCGCTGAAAGGGGAAAAAGTAAGCCAAAAGCAGTTAGAAAAAGGTCCATCTAAGTAGTCCAGAAACATGTTTGTCGCGCTCATGGAGAAAACATCCACTGTCTTGGGGATTGAGATTCTTATAAACATTACTTTGGCAATTTGCTGCAGTGAGTGAAGATCATTCCAGAGAACCCATCACTGACCCAGATTTAAGTACAGTCCTTCTCCGTAGGTCAGCCCGCGTCCGGTGTTTATCCTGACATGTTTGGCATGAATTCAAGCTATTGATTGGTTTACAGCAACTCCCCACAGAAAACCCATTATACAGATCTATTCATTTGTTTGCTGACCCATTTTCTGCTGTAGGTTCTCTGTGGAACAATGGGGTTACAAACTCTGGAAAGTTAAAAGTACAGCTACTAAAAAGCAAATGACCACAGGAATAAGCTCCGTGTCGCACTGGGTTTTCGTTTACCTTGCCATCTTAAATCATCATAGTAGGACATGGAGAGCAAAGAGGAAAAAAAAACCGTAGCGGCCTGACTCATAATGAGCCTCGTCCTTCCTATTGTTCCATCAAAAAGCAATGAACGAGAGGTAAAAAGTTTATTTCTTTCCTGGTCCATTGTGTAAAGAGCAGAAAAAAAGCTAATCACAGGAAATCAGCTCAGTCTTTGACCAGAGTAAAGGTTAGAGGTAGAAGTGGAAGTCCTTTAAAGACCCTATTTTAAGATGTCTTTGATGTTTCTCTCCACTTTCGGATGCTTATAATCCAATTTCTGTTCATACTTCGATTAAAACTAGTTTATTTTCGAAATCAGTAATGATTGTTGTCATGGTTCTGAAGTATAATGTTGAAAACAACATGAAAAAATCAGAAACTTCAAAGTGGAACAAAAACATTTGATATTTATATAAAATACAAATAGATGCGCTTTAAGCTTACATGAAGACATTCTTTTCAGATGTTATTAAAGTTTATATATTTTTTGTGGCCTTTCTAAGCCTTGGATTTTGCCTCTACACCAAACCTCAGAAACATTATGCTGAAGCCAATCTGTGCATTTCTTTGTGGCATCATATATTATCCTATAATTCAAAGCATTTTATCTCAGACAAGTATTTTTTCTTGAAAAGAAAAAAAAAAACTATACATCTAATTTATGTAGTACAGTAGCAAAAATCAAATATATAAACTATTGAGTTTCGACCAGAGGCAGAAACAGTCTTCATATCTTGGCACCCGGCCATTTCTCCAATTCCAGGTTTATTTTGTTCTCCTCAGTACTTCACCAAACAATGCCCAAAATATTTGACTCAGTACTTTTTAATTGCATGTTTCTACAATCATGTTAGGTCTGGATATGGAATAACATTCACATGGAGAAGCCTGGCACCCATTTTATTCCTCCTCTTAAAAAATTACTTCAAGGCCTTGACAACCTTGACTTTCTGGCATCTCTGCAGCCACTGTGGTTTTTGGCCAACATGTTGCAGGCAGAATAAGACACACACACACACATGCTTCCTATCACCCCCTCTAACTCACTTGAGATTTTGGACGCTGCCACAGTGGCTTGGACAGGCAGAAAGCCATATCACATTAATACATAAACCTACAGCTTTAAAAATGTACAATTAAAATCTAATCTGAATCCAAAGTTAGAAACTTGCCTTAAGTCAAGACAAAGAAATATGAATTGTTTGCTGCTTCCCTCATTCCGTTTCCCTACATGAGGAACAAACCACCACTTCAGAAACAATAAATAGTCCTTATATAATTGTTTGTTTCTCTTTCAGTCTGCTCTAAACATTTTAATGATGTCTCTTGTCTGTAAGAGCATTTGCTGTGATTGTAGTCCACCACAGTGAGATTATAGAGCAACTCAATCAGTAACAGACATTGAAAGAAAACACGTCTGCTTCAGAAAAACAAAGCCACTGCTCTTTTCTTCTCAAGTAACCCAGTGTCAATTTCTGTTATAAGAAATAATGTTATAATTCTGCAAAAAGTTTTTAAAGTTCTGGCAGAAAAAAATGAGAGATATGTGTGCCAGAGCACGCTATATGTCAAGCAAATCAGTGGTGTAAATGGATAAGTTCACCCTTTTCATAACATTGCAGTTCGGTCCTTTGGGTTGATCTGCCATAGGACATTTGATACGAAATATCCTATGCTACTGCATAGGATATTTTGTATAAATCATGCTTCAATTCACAGCTATTTGACGGGTGTTTCTTTATTTTCTACGTTGTACTTTTAGTGCAAGGCAAGAACATTTATGCAACAGTGGGGTCACTTAGGATTATTTTGGTTTGATCCAGGGGTTACAGTCACTCATGGTTTAGAAGAGCTAACTGACCAAAACAAGGGTAAAGGCCCAAAACAAAGTTACCAGGCAATAGTATATAACTGAATTGAATTAGATGTGAAATTTAGATTTTTTTATGAGCATTTATTTCTTTATTTTTATATAGTTTATTACAACTGTTAATTACAAGGACAAATAACTGAGACACAATGGTTTAAGTGCATGAGCAAAGCATGGCTCGGTTACAAGTATAAAAGGGAAGTAGGAAGTCCAAAACACAGGTACGAACCGGTAAACCAACCCTGAGACTTAAAAAAAAAGAAAATTAAAACTAAAAAGGCCTGTGGCTTTAAATTCACATGCCTGTTTGGATCGAGTCACTTTACATGTCCTGTTATTTTAGATGCTGCAAGTTTGGGTTTAGGTACTAAGATCTGGTAAACTGAAGTTAGAGTCCCTGGACAGCAAATAACATGATGAAAGAAAACTTTCATTTCCAGCCTGGTTGCACTGTGCATGTGAACACAGAGTAGCACAATAGAGACATAATGAAGTCCAAAGCTCTTGAGACAGCAAGGGCTCTGGACTCTCACCCTCCCACTCCTCCCACCCCCCAGCTGCTGGGAATCTCTTCTCTCTGCTACACTCCTGTCTGTCCCATTGTCCCCCACCTCACGCCGCCAACCTCTCACCCTTGACCTTAAAACTCAACCCTTTTCAAAACCCTTGGGTCTTTTACCCAACCTTTATTAGGTTGAGACCCCTCTCCTTTGTTCCAGCTCGACTTCTCCATCGAGGGTTTGTTGACAGCTCTATGACAACAAAGCGGCTAATACGCAGATCACTTTAATGCCATTGTTACGTAAGGCTCCCCTGGAGTCTCAAAGATGAGACCACATCCTGGAAGTACGCAGGAGTAACCCGAACCTGACACCTCAACCCCAGCAGTGGAGTGTCTGTCTCTTTAAATAATGATACATTTCTTAATTAGTGGCAAATACATAGAAACGTTGGAAGAATAAGAACTTCCTAGACCAACTCCTGGTTTACAACTTGGTCTAAGAGTTGGCCAGTTCATTCCTTTATAGGTCTGATGGACACATTTTTCCATGAGACACTGCAATATTAAAACACAGCGTTATGTGTTATGAATCTGTCAACATGGAACAACATGGGTAAAGTAAGCAGTTAACATAAGGCCGATGAATGAAAGCGAGTTCTTTACAGTGACACTCAGTGAATATATACATACAGTATATGCTTGGAGACTTATTTTGAAGTAAGAAAAAAAGCTGTTCTTGAATTGACCTACTTTACTGATGGGTACAATCCAATCCCAGATGCCTTCATCGCTATTAAACAGCTTTTCTGACAGCATTTTAGTACTTCAGTTCAAGAAGATTCTTGAACATAGTTAGAGAGAAACATGACATCACTAGCCACTTAACTGGGTGCAACCTTTGAGTACTGGCTTGGACTCCCTTCTGTTTTCAGAATTGGCATAATTTTTTATGGCATAGATTCAAGAAGGTGTCAAGAAATATTCAAAAAACAGGAATAACAAGAAATATCCTAAAGTTTTAAGTTGGGCGTTTTTGGAGTGCTGGATATTTTTGTTGCTCTTTAGGACTGGGCACCCATTTATCATCCCCCTTTTTTACACTGGAGTTGTGCACACTTTCCTCCTCCTCAGAAAAAAACATTCCTCAGTTTTGTCCATATTGATATCATGGCAAAATTATGGCTACAAATGTGCTTTTGATTTTTAAGCTGCACATCTATAAATCAAAACTCTGGTGATGTTCCATCACTTCCTAAAATGGCCTTGATTGGATTAAGATCAGGAGATTTTGGAAGCCGATGGAGTGAAATGAGCTCATCGTTATATTCAAGAAACCAGTTTGAGAAATGGTGCTTTATGCTTCTCTAAGAAGCCATGAGAAGATGAGTGCACCATGGACATAATGGGATGACCAACAACAATCCTCAGGTGGACTGTGGAGTGGATGCACACTTGGTACAGAGTGTTCCAAATAAATATGCCCAATATGATTACATCACCACAATGAGCCTGAAGTAATGATGCAAGACAGACAAATGCTTTCATGTTCACATCCAAAGCCTGAAACTGAGACTCTCCGAACTAAGCAACATCTTTCCAATCTGTTCAAGAGTTTTGGTAGCTCTACACAAATTGTGACCTGTTTCGTGTCATTAGTGAATAGGATTGTCACCAAGATCTCCTTCTGCTGTAATCAATTTGTTCCCAGGTTCAACAGGCTGTGTGCATTTCTAGGTGGTACTGTGCATGTTTCGGGTGTAACGAGATGTTTGAGCGGCTGTTGCCTGTCTGTTCATTCTCCCCTGACCTTTGACATCAAAAAGGCATTTTCATCCACACAGCTGCTCCTCTTTTTTTTTTTCTTTTTCCCAGGCGGTTCTCTGAAAACTTGAGAAACGGCTGTGAGTGAGAATCCCAGTAGATTAGCAGTTTCTGAAATACTCAGGCCAGCCCGTCTGACACCCCAAACACATTTCTTCCCCATCTTCATCATGTCTGTGTAAATGCAATGTTACTGGCATGTCATTGGCTGGTTTGTTATTTGTGTTATTGTGTTGTCAGTGATTGACTGAAAGATTCTGTACCGACGGCAAATTCTTTAAAACATAACTTAAAGACTTCAGCATGGTTGTGAAAACAAAAATTGTAATTTCTAGTTTTAGTTTTTTTTCTTATCTGCTCGCTCCTCTGTAATCATGTGTACTAAGTTCCTGTTTGCATGTTTTAAATATTATAAATTAAGTATCACTGGAGATATGGCAAAAACAAAATGATAAACATGGAAAACATGAGGCAATTCTCCGAAAAAGCAGCAACAGGAAGACAGTTTCAATAGAAAAACAACATATCAGGTGTAAATCTCTTTCCACTCATATTCACACTTTATATTAGTGTTAGCTCACTTCCAGAAGGTTTGCAGCTCCTTCAGCTCTAAAGATTTATTTACAGCTGTTGCTATTCTGCTGTTACAGTATTTATCGTTTTCCCATACTCTAAAGGTGAAAAGTCAAGATGACTTAAGACACCCCTGAACAGTGCCATTACAATATACCTACAGCGAGCCAATCCCAACTCTGGCCTGCGTGTTGTTACAGAGCTAAGCTGTTTTTCAGACAGAAACATCTGGGATTTCCTCTGTCCTGAAGCAGCAGTTAGCTGGTGTGTTTTTTCTTTCTCCTCCTTTGCTTTGCAGTAAACCTTTTGCTGAGTGACACAAAATATCCTGAAATAAGTATGTGATGAAATAATCAAACATCACTAAACTACTCTATTCTCTTTTTCCATTTTTCAGCAGTCTAATTAAATAAAAATCCATTTTGTCACATCTCCAACCAGTCTGCGTCGAAACCTACCCAAACATTCTCCCCGAGCTCTTATATTTCCTGCAGCTGCCTCGTTATAAAAGCTCAGCTATTTCAGATTCTCATCTGCTTGGCAGAAGTGACTCTTCCTGTCTATCAATCCCATCTTTGAAAGATAATAAACAGATGATGCAAATTCTCACTCGTAAAACTTTTTCTTGGTGAGGAAAAAAAAAAAAGAAAAGAAAAAAAAATCGGTATGGAAAGAATGACTCCTCTAACTAATATAATCTGTCACAACAAGAGAAAAAATGAGTCATGCTCATTTCCAACATCTTGTGTAACCCAAACACCAGTCATTGCAGAAATATCTCCGCAAGATTTGTTGTAGGGGCTGTGAAGCAAACTTTAAATATCTGCAACAGGAATGTATCCTGAATTCTTTCTATGGAGCTGTAGAAATATTCTTATGGAGGCTGTGAGGGTATTCATTTAAATCGCTGCTCAATTCGACCCCACTGTTGCGTTTGGCCACCTCCCAGTAGTGCCCGGCTGTCTGGCAAGGCTCTTCGCGTGAAGCCCATTTCTCACTGGTGTGCCGGGGTACCCCAGATGCTTTTGTCTTACGGTTGTTTAGCAGCCGCGTTAAAGGGCTGAGGACAAAGAACTATCTGTGGAGGCTTGAATACACTCAGCAGGCACACGGCCAACAGCTCAATCCTATAGGCTCCCACAGCTGAAAAGCAGACTAATGCATTCGGTTTTCACTCCTGACAGGGGATCTTGCAGGGAAATGAGCTGGGGGCCCTTTTCTTTCTCATTAGATCACCTAAGTAATTTTGCATGCAGGTTGTGGTCGCACAAATCCTAGAAATGAAGTCATAAAGTAGATTTTGAACAATTATTTTTCTTAAAATCAGCTAATATTAATTTCTAGTTTTGAATTAGGTCTGATCTACCAAGTTTGATTTTGAACAATTCCAATTATTTTTGTTCTAAGGACTAAAATACATAAAAACATAACTGTGGTGTACTACTTGAGAGAAGTAGTAAGTTTGAATTTTCAACAGAGTACAAATAAATTACACCATCATCCCAAATTATACATCAAAAGATTTGCCCTAAAACTTTTGGGACGTTTTTATTAAACTTAAAAAAGTGCATAAAAGTACATAATGTTGATTGTCTTAGTTAAGACTGAAAGTGGTGAGAGGTCGAAATGTTTGATTTTCAGTATTTGAGCAGCCAGTCTTTAATCATAGCAGATCAAGGGAAATCTGGCCAATCCAATCTGATCAAACTGACCTGTGCAGCTGTACTTACGAAATGACAAACGGTAAAAAAATAATATGGTTATTTTGAATGTCTTAATCTAAACCTATTGTACATACGGCCGGGCGATAAAAAAACAAAACAAAACAATACAGTACTTATTCTTACATCTTTCAGTAACGTTTTGGAATTTGAGTAAAGCAGACATGGCACATAGCGAGCAAGTACTTAAATGCAAACATACGACTTGTCAATCAAAGTTGCTCAACTATTGCCTTTGCTGTCTTGTTCAATAACACAGATCTGTTTTCTGAACCGCAATTTAATCAAAAAGGGGGCTTGATAAAAAGTGTGAAGACATTCATTGGTCTTTGTGGTTAGGGTACTCGGAATAATAAACTAATTAATCTGGAGCTGCTGAAATATTTACATATGTTCTACTTGGTTGGGACAGCTAATGGTGCAAGACACCACTTTTGTTTGAGGCTATTTTAAGCCTACTGGGAAATAAAACCAAAGCAAGTTATAATAAACCGCACAAGTGACACCACTGGAGTGGAAAATATACAGTGACTGTAAAATAATAAGATAATTTAGTTTGCCTAAAATGAGTTTTGTGAAATCCTTATAGGCAGGCAGTATTTTGCTCTGAAACAGAAAATAATTCCTTGGGGAAAAAAGATTGCTTTTTCTATATTGCTGAAATTGTTTTTCCCCATAGCATTACTTTTCTATTATATAATTTCTGTGGGTTAGACATGTTAACATTTGTCTTGAAACATTAGAAAACACTCACAGAACCAACATGGCGTTAAATCTAAACTAGCACCGATTTCTACATGGACAATTATTAAACCCACAGTAGGTAATTTTTATATAAATATCTTCTTTCTACATATTTGTTAAAACTGTCACTATGTCCTGACAGTAGGACAGATAATTTGTGAAATAAAAAATTTAAACTCCTCTGGAGGAGGAATGTCTCACCAGTGTCAACCACAGTCGTGTACGTGATGCTCATAATCTTCCCCCGTTTAGCGCGTGGCATAGTTCAAGCTCAAGATTTCCGATTGCTGCAGCTGTGCTAATGGCGGAGAATTAATGTAATGTTACAGGAGAACTGTTCATTTCTAGAGTTCTTTGCAGGTCCTGCATTCGGGGAGGAGCTGTGGAGGTTTCACCGTCACCCAACAGAGCAAGAGGGAGGGACCTGTGAGGTTTTTTTTGAAAGCTGGTTCAAACTTTCAGATTAAGTCCACAGATTTCTCCGAAGTTCCTACTGCTGCTTTAAATGACACCAAACTCACAAAGGCTTAAATGTTAAAGCAGTGTTTCTCAACCTTTTTTGGGCCAGCGCCCCCCTAGCCCATATCCAGGTCCCTCACCGCCCCCCACCAAAGAATTTGTAGGCTACTTTGCACTGACTATTATTTTATTATTATTACTATCACTATTGTAGATGTTTTGATTTTTATGCTTGTTTCTGTATTTATCATAAAGATAATTTCCCAGAAAATAAAAAAGCCATGGGAATAGAAATTATATTCACAAGTGTCTACAAAAAATCCAATGAATGAACATTCAACTTAAAATTGGTAGGCCTAACAGCAACCAATCAGAGTGGAAAAAATATTCTTGTTCTTTGCCATTTTCTAGTTGTTAAATATTACACAAAATGACCAGATAGAAGATGTACAACATGCCAGTTTAAACTTTGAACTATATCCAAAACGACTGAGCTCTGCAACATTAAAACATGGATAGAACTGTAACTACATTAATCATAACTCTTCTCTTCAGTGTTTCTGTCGGTTTCTGGTGGTGCAGCTCTGTGCTGCCTTCAGGAGAATGGGACATCAGAGTATCATCCATAAAACTTCACCCACATGACATTTATTGTGCAAACCAGAGCTTTCAGTGGAAAAACAAAAGTTCCAGGTCCTTTCAATACCATAGAAATATGAGACAGAAACATGGATTATATCTTTATATAGACCTGTCTATTGATTTATAGATTAATAGTTTTACTGGACAGAAATTAAAGAACAAATCTGGTTCTTGATCAAATCCTAATGAGTCAAATTCAAAGAGTCATGGAGTCATCAGCCTCATGACATTAACACTGACATGAAAAATAATATTGAAGAAATAAATATATCAAATCTAATTAAAAACATAAGTAAGTAATAAGTTATTTACTGTTATGGTCTGTAAGATATTTATTCTCAGTACTAGATATGGTCTTAAACCCATGGCCCTTCAACAATATTATTTTACCTTTTATCTGGAAATAGTGTCTGTTTATTCTTGCCATACAGTCCTCTGTATTAATTATTGCTCGAAAGGTCTTGCCATACCAGTTTGTTCCTCTGTATTTACTTTAGTTTCTCAGTTCATTCTTGCATTTTGTTCTTCATTCATTTTCATTTAGTTTCCTTTGATTAATATTATCCTCTTTTGGTTTATTGCTATGTCCACTTTAGTTTCTTTCCTGTTGCTAGATTTATTTTATCATTTATTGACGCTCACCATCAGTAATCTTCACTCATCACCTGCTGCGCCTTCTAATCGTCATGTGTTTCACATCATGTGTTGATTTTTTCACTATTCAGCGTCGGATTCTCTGTTTTTATGCCATAACTCACATCTAGTTCGTCGCTCCGTTTTATGTCCCGCTTCTCCTGTTTCAGAGCTTTGCGCAATGTGCGTGTCTTTTTTTAACTCCCTAAGGTGCAGGGCGTATCGATGGGGAAAAGGCAGACTGATATAAACCTTTTAAAACAATGGAAACAATTTCGGTATCCTGATTATTGAAATTTAAAAGTGCTGTGGTACCATTGTTCTATCACACCCGTTTCATACCGGACCACTTACAGCACCAGGGTTAACGCTATAAAATGAACGCTCTCTATGGTCTCAAAGCATATGTACAAAAATCCTCAATAAAACATGAAATATTTTAAAATCAGACTCCAGACAAAGTGAATCACAGCAACGTCATCAGCCGATGTAACGCCAGTGAAGCTACTAGCAGGAGCGGAGCTGCGCCAAGAAGCTAACAAACACTGAATAGAAGGAGAGCTGCCATCGATATCGTTGCAGCCAAGCATGTTTTAGCAAGTTGCTCAAAGTGGTATTGTTGAGCATATATGGTGTAAAGTTTACCTTCAACCAAACGCCCCCAGAGGAATCTCAGCGCCCCCCTTTTGTAAAAATTTCCGCCAGCGCCCCCTGCCGTCCTCTGAACGCCCCCTGGGGGGGCGGTACCGCCCACGTTGAGAACCGCTATGTTAAAACAATAGTTTATGCAGTATTTTCTTAAGCCACACATCCATGCACAGAAACACACTCACTACTGGCAGCAGCTTCACTGAACACCACAAAAGCAAAAGTTTGGAAGGTAGATCAAATTTGTACAAAAAATGATCAATTTCATTAATAACAACAACAGATTATATAAAAAATCCTCAGTCTTTTTAGAGATGAATTTTCTGGTTTTCTTGAAAGTAGGCTCCTCTGTATCAAATAACAGCATTGCATAAATGAATATTCAAACTAGGATTTTCTTTATAATTTTGCAACAAAGTTGTAACTGTTGCAAATCTCCCCAAAGCTAAAACTCAGGTCTCATTTTCCTCTGTGACATTTATTCAGCCACAGTCTGTTTATCTGCGGATAAATTGTGTGAAATGGTTCACATCAATGAAAGCAGAGTCAGTCATGCTGCAAATACATCCTAAAATTCATCAAATCCATTCTATAGTTTATGAAAGAAATTGTGAACACAAACTTGTAGTTGCTGCCATAAATTTGACATGTAGTGTAATCCGAGTGCTTGTAAAAGAAAATTGTACATTTTAGAACAACAAAAAAAAAAAAACACTACAGTTGATTTTATTAGTGAAAGAATATGAGTAAATAAGTACAAACAGTCCTTTTATCTATTAATTTTAATTCTGAGCAAGATGTGGCTGTCACAAGCAGCACACCGAGAGCAGAAAGCAGTGCAACACTGCTGAATGCCTGTTGGAGCAGTGAATAAACGCTCATCAGCTGCAGCATCTCTTCGCTTACCGTGACCCATTATTTCCACCAGGCCTTCTGGAACAATCATTTGACTGTGAACACAACAGTGATCGAAACTGCTGCTCCACTAACAAGGACCCCCATTTTGCTCTGAATACATGAAGCGATGCCAGCAGGATGTCAAGCTGAAAAGGAAGCTGTATTCGTCAGCCGAACTCTGATAATCAGATCTGTTCTTAAATCTGTAGATAATGACCAGATTGTGTCAATTGAATAATTTTGTCCTATACAAGCCTACAGCTGCGTGTGCCTGTCATAAAACTTTGCTCTTTTTTGCATAGAGAAGATATTTAAAGTGCTAACCTTTAATTATATAGATAACGTAGTGACTGTGACACTTGGAAAAGTATTAGGATCCGCTGAACTACTTTGTAATTGTTTGCATTAAAGCTGCAAACTACATAAAGTTTTATTGGAATTTAATGTCATAGACCAAGACACAGTAGTGAATAATTTGGACAGGGGATGAAATACATGGTCTTAAACACGTTTTTACAAATTTAATTTTTTTTTAAATCAGGTTAGAGGGGGCTAAATACAAAATAATGACACACTCCAGAATGAAATTTGTAAAAATATTTTCAAATCTGACAAGATTTCTGAATGTAAAAGCAACAAAACATCACTCACACACCACCTTCCATCCACTGTGTTCATTAGCCTTTTACACCACCATGGTGGAAGCCCATCACTGAAAGAATCCAACCAAGAAACCTCTATTTCTATTATGTCACAAAGCCCAATGGCTCGCTTTGTTGTCTGAGGACTTATCAGCTCAGCAAATTAACATGACTGATCAGGCAGACCTGGAGGAGTTGGAGAGCTCAGCGAAGATGAAAGACACCCAGAAGAAGGAAGACGGGAGATTTCAAGGGAAACAAAGTGGACCAGCAGGAAGAGGAGGAGATGGATGTGAATAAAGTTTTCGACAGAACTAAAATGTGTCTTTCCGGAGCTGCACGGCTGCAGAAAGTCCTCGGACAGGCCTCGTCGATTGTACAATAACCTAAGATGCCCAGTCACATGAGATGCCAAATGGAAAGAGGCCCAGAAATCACATAACTACGACAGCGGCAAGCTCATTATGGAGAATATTCGCTGTAATTAATGACTGCAAAGCAAAGACAGAGAGCAATTTGCAGATTATTGATGGTGACATAAAAATGTTAGGTCTTCAGAGGTTAACAAACGGACTGGAACATATTTCAAATTTGAAATTCAAAGACGGCCTGAAAAAGATTTTTGATTTAAATAGCAAAGCTACTACTGCACAACCGCTTACCACCCCCACAGCAACTCATTCTCCAAGCCTGTTTATTACTGAGCTTGGAGAAGAGGAGCATGTGCTTGTGACCTCCAATTTGCCTCTGAGCAGAAGAATCATGAGTCAACTTAAAGTAGGAAGAGCTTATCTGACTCTCTGTTATTGCTCTGCCCTAGACTGACAATTTGCTGTTGTGCCAAAGTGCCTGGCTTGCCCAGCACCACCGGTCACAGGTCTTTCCTCCCCTCAGACTCAGAGGATGCAGGGTCACAGCACATACAGTTTCACTGCAGTGACACGTCCCAGATACCCTCAGCTCAGATGAGCAAAAACATGTGCAATGTAGAAGAGCCCAAGACAAGCAACAGATCAGAAACAGCAAGAGACAAAGCTCGAGCTAGTGTGACTAATTCAGCCCATCAAAGGACCCGATTTAGCAATGAAAGCGTCACGTTAGTCATGGAAATAATTTATGACACAAAAATTAACCTCAAGTCAAAATCAGTTCTTGGTTTCACTGTCTGCTAAACCACGAGCCATGCGTGACGTCAATGTCTTCATCTGCAGCCAGTCCATGAGGGGCCTCGAGGTCTTGCTGCAACCAGCTGCACGCAGGCCATAATTATAGGATCACACGAAATGCAAATGTGTCGAGTTTTAACATCGCGTCCCACAAAACTGCTATTCAAAATGGTGGTGCTAGAGACGCAGGGCAGTTGAAGAGGATCACAAGTCCTGCAGCGAGCAAGAGAACAAAACAGATGTTTGTTTTGGGAGATACTGTACAAGGAGATTCCAAAAAACTGCAAACTGCTGATGAAATCCCGAGGTCCACAGAGGTAAAACAAGTCATATATACCTTATGACCTATAGCAATACAACGCTTTATCAACTTCAGAGAACCCTAAAGCACTCCACACTATACTCAGTTATTTACATGCTGATGGTGGCAAGCTACTTGATTGAAGCCACTCCTGCCCTGGGGCACCCTGACAGCAGCGAGCCGGTCACCGGTGCCACCGGGCCCCCTGACCACCACCAGGAGGCAGGTGAAGTGTCTTACCCAAGGACACAATGAAAGAGGCAGACAGAGCGAGAATTGATCAAGGGGATCTGGTGAAACTGGAGAGAGGAAATATATTTTGGGTTATTCGTGAACTAGAAAAGGTCTGAAATCAGTTCCTGGTTTCAGATTCTCATTGGAGTTCAACCAGTACATGAGCACAATTGTGATCATAGCATCTATCGTACTTGATTAGGTCAAACTTGTAAGAAATAAGTCAAACTATCTTTCTGTTTGAGTGACAGCTTTACAAGCCAGACTGCAAGCACCGTCTCTCCACTCGATGTCGTGGAAAAAACATCAAAAAAGGTTTCAGCAGCTAAGCTATGACAATAACTGAGTTACTGAATTATTTGTCTAACTACGTGACAAAAATACCATGCAAGATGTTTCATAGGTTTCCACTAAAAAACAAAAACAAGTTATTTTCTAGAGAAGACAAAAATTACCATAATTTACTCTATTTGACTGACAAAACGTGAAATTAAAATATCCCCTTACTTTAGACAGGAGCTAGAAAATCTGTTCACCGCCACTTAACAGCATGGCATTTCACCACACCCATAGTGATGCGGCCCAGACTGGTAGTAAGTTTACTTTGACTTACATTAGGACCTACTTGGGTTATTGAAATCCCACCTACAGCAGCAAAGCAAATTGCTCGCCTTATTCAAATTGAATCTGTGTGTTACATTGTGCTATTAAAATTTGATCAAGTTGTGCAGAGCATTCAGCAACCATATCAGCCCACATTTCTTAAACAAAGTATAATGGCAGTGAACATGCTGGCATTATGTAAATTGCCTACAATTAAATCGAAGGCCCAGTTTTCTTCTTCCCATCCACCACCACCTTTTAACTGTGGCCAGGTCTCAGGACAGAAAAGTTCTGTTTGTTCCTGGTGGTAACCGTACAAAGACAAAGCGAAACTGCTGAAACATTTGTTTTTTGATTGACGTCTGGAGTAATGAAACACTACTTCTCAAAACTTGAGCTACTACACACTTAAGAGACATCAGTTTGGATTCTTAACAATTAGAAACACTACAGCCAACAATGTGCCCATGGCTACTCTGGAGGAGCTGCAGAGATCAAAATCTAAGGCAAGAACATCTGTCAACAGAACGAGTTTAGTTTTGTACTCAAATAAATATGGCTTACAGGAATTGCTGACCCCCCTTTTATTCTGAAAAATCATTTACCGATTTGCACAAATGCACGCACATTCACATTCACAGTGACATGTGACATGTGAAACTGAAATCCAACCTACAATCTCCCAATTGCAAAACAACTCCTCTACCACTGACCTATATTGAGTCTTTTGTTCTTGTTGTGTAACTCTGCATGGCCACCCCAAAGGCGAAACATGGCAGTGGCAGGAAGACGGATTGGGGAGTTTTTGTTTGGCTCCAAGTCAGTTGTTGATGGGAACAGTGGCGCAACTACACATTATTCAGGTGGATGCAAAAACATAGATCGGCGCCCCCCCCGACCGAGGGACGGAACGTCAGGGTGAAGGAGCGACGCTCACTCAGCACCCCCCCCCCACCCCCGAGGCGACGATACGTGAAGGGTAAAACTCGCTACATTTACCTCGTCATGTGTGCGAGGTGAAGGAGCGTAAGGCGCGCATTAGTGTACGGGAAAACATCATCGGCGCGCCGCCCCCTCCAGACGGGGTTTTGGCGCCCCCTCTGGTGCTGCGCCCCTATGCGTTGCATACCCTGCATACCCACTTTTTGCGCCACTGGATGGGAAGATAGTTCAAACTAAATGCAGGGCATTTTAATAATTAGAAACCTCAAAGCTACAGTGTTCTCCAAAAGCTCCCAGTTGGGATCACAGAACTGAACACTGAAGGCTTTCTCTGGGTTGAATACAACAGATTGAAGACAGGTTATCTTCTCGCAACCTTCAATCAAAGCAGTGCACGATTAGATCATCCAAAGAAAGGATAGAGAAGACACTAAAACTCTCCTCTGAGAGGCGAATGCCATGTCAAAAATTAAATCAGACGCAAGTTATTTAAGTTCAGCCCCAAGCACAATCAGCTTTGTGACATCCTGTTTATTCTGGGCTGGACTCTTATCATGCTCACAGTTAATCAATTTTCTATTTCTCATGAAACAGAGAACTAAGATTACCAGAAGGTTTTTTTTTTTTTTTTTTTTACAGCACCAAACGAGTCTTCACATTCACAACAGGCTACGCTGCTTTATCATGAAAAAAACCCCAAAAAAAACCTTTGAGAATATTTGAATATAAAGCAGACAATGCACAAAAGGTTGATTGCTATGCAAAGTAATATCCTCACTGAGATGGAGAATGAGGCACAGAATGAGGGTCTGTGGGGAATTGGTTCACAGGGCATCCGCTATGAAACTTGCAGTTCAGTGAACTTCTCCCTCTACATTAAGAGCCACTGAAGTCGCACAAAGGAGCGGCTCCAAATTAGGAGCACAAAGGCGCTTCTGTGAGAGCTTCAGAGTGAATTAATGAGCATTGATACACTTTCTCACAGCGTTTTTCCCTACAGCCTCAGCTCCGGCGTGTCGAACAACATCAGCTATTAAAAGATTACGGAACCCAGCTCAGCCACTCGAAATGATACAGTTATTAAATCGATTTGTTCTATCCTGCATGTGCAGTTTCAGCACGAGTGAGAAGTTTCCAAACATTAATCTGCCACACCTCAAGGTTTGGAGCGCAGATGGTCAACACTTGGAACTCATTTAAAGATGGGACCGTCTCCTTTCTAACTCCAGACTGCAGTTTATGAGCTTTCAAAGCACGCAGGCTTCAAGATGTTTCCAATAACATAATCTCCCAAGGTACATATATTAAAAGTTTTTGTTGGGAAAACATTGTACTAACCTTTTATTTTCATTAAAATGATTGCGATGCCACGCCCCATCTCATCTCAACTCAAATTTAAGGAAAAAACATTAGTACTGTTAAACAAAAAAACAAAAAAAAACCTACCCAAAGATTTGCCTTTAACGGTTACAAGAAAGTGAAAATGTTTGGAAGGAAAAGATAAAAGGAATAAGAAAAGAAAAAAATTAGTTGTGCCCAGTAGTGTTTGTGGAGTTTTATGGGGGGGATAACCCACTTTAAAAATCTAAATGTCCATTTCATTATTTTAAAGAAAGATAGTTATTTATTGACTGTAAGCCATGGAGTTTATACATTTAAATTTAGAAAACAAGTTAAAAAAATTATGTCTTTGTTTGTTTTGTCCATAAATGTTGTTCCCTTAAACTGGTTTGTAATTTCATATACAAACCAGTTTTTGAGATGATTGGTCAATCTCCCAAACCGCCATTTCATGCTCTTGCAGTTTTGGTTGTTTCATACATGTACGTTTTTCACTAACAAAAATAAGACATAATGGCCATGTGACCATTTGTACCCACTTTGATAGAGTCCTGGTCTCTCATATTTTACCACTGAACTGATTTGATCTTGCTTCCCTAAAAATGTTTTACCACACACACACACACACACAAAAATTTACCTAAAATGTTAATTCAATTTCACTAGAACTGTATGCGGCACAGCAACACAGTCAAAACACTGGAGAAAGAGGTGTAGGACACATGCTTGCTGTTGTTGTGTCTAAAATACTTGGTGTCAACAGTCAGATTAGATGTGGGGCAAACAAAAATTAAAAATTAAAAACGTCACAGTAAAATGAAAAAAAAAAGCAAATCTAGAAAATTCCATGTGAACTTATATTTTTAGTTCCTTAAAATATATGAAACACAGATATATTTTATTGGCCCAAGTCAGACCATGCTGAAGACCGACCCTGTCAACTCCCCGTGAACAGGAAGCAGAGCCAAAATAAACAGAAGTAGGCTGCAATGCGATGCATGACATTAAACTGAACATGAAATTTGAGCATTTCACTTTGTAAATACGAGCATTTGAGAAAATTAATCTCAGGCCCCATTGGTTTCATGTCTAGCAACGCCCCTGACTAAAGTCAATCACTTCTGCACTAATGATCAATAGATGCTGATGAAAAAGGGCGTTGCCATATTGAAAATAGGTTTTCAACGAATGCATTGTCTTTGTGTCCGTCTGTCTGCAGGGAACAGTGAAGACAGTTCGCTGACCTGAAGTTAACACCTCCACGCACTCCCTCAGAGTTGACTGGAGGAATCTCCATAATCTCCCTAATCGCTTTCCTCAACATCTAGGTTGCTCTAATGCCGATCCTCACGAAAGCGGGTCAGATAAACAGCCCGGTTCTGCTGCACAACAGAACCCTCGCTCCTGTCAAAAAACAATCGGCGCGCCCTCACGAAAAGTTTGAGGAGCTGCGTGTCTCAACCCCACGCTGTGATCCCTAAAAAGACAAAATCTTGACAAGACTTCCAGTGTCACAACTTTACAGGACGTCTTCGTTTTGACTTTCTTGAACTTACCCATTGTTGTTAAAAGTTTCCGAGCGGCCACGAAGTGAAAAGCGATGAGCTGAGAAGTTGAGCTCCAGCTACGGCGTCGTCGCGTCCTGGGATGCACACTGACCGCAAGCCTGCTCTGCTCCAACACTCACCCACAGCGTCCCCGCGGAGGAGGCAGCGTGGCTGACGTCAACACTGAGGGGATTACTGATGGGAGTCGCAGCCTGGCCCCTCCTCACCAAGAAGTTTGGACCATCATTTGTTATCCTGTCATGTGCGCAAAGTTCAGTCTGACATTCCTTGGTTATCTCACGTCAGGCTGAGCAAATACATTGATTTTATTTTTTTTTTTGTGCCAAGATTGGGATCTGCTGCATAAGCAAAGTCTATGTTGTTTGTGCTACAGTGTATCTGTACATTTTGAACTTTTCTCACATGCTGCAGCGTCACAACCAGTTGAGATGTAATGAGATCGATCAGCTTCAAGAGTGTAATTGTGAACCAAATTACTGAACTGGTTGTCAACCCTTTTTTTTCCTTCTTTTTTTTTTTTTGTAAATTTGAAAGGCTTATATTCAGTCCCCCATAAAACACTTTGCAAAACCAAATTTTCCAACAGCTACAGCTACAAGTCTTTTATGGGAGTTTTTCCTTAGCACCATTGCAGCTCCAAAGACTGGATTTTTGTTTTACCTGTCCTCGTTTGCAAAATAGTTCAACCTCAGTTAGATAAGATGGATGGTTTCTGAAGACATACATTTTCAAGACTTGCCAATTATTAATTGGATTTAGGTTTTCTTCCAGGATTGTCCACTGCGTTGCTTCAGCTTCACCAACGTTCCCGTTTCTTTTTAGAAAAAGCATCTCCCAAAGCATAATGCAGTCTGCAGCCGTGCCATACTCTGTCCATTTTATGATGGACTGAGCAGTGCTTTGTAGTGCTTCTAACCCAACTCTGCTTTAAACTTCTCCACAGCTATTACCCTGGCCTGTCTAATACGTAATCGTGATGCTGTTTGTTCACTAACTCAATAAACTTCTGAAGCCTTCACAGAACAGCTGGATTTACACCGAATGTGTCTATTTTTAATAAGAAACATTGAAATTACACGAAGGTAGATTTTATTTATCTGCTGGCTTCTGATGGCAGCTGGTTGCACTGGATTTAAGAGCAAAGGGGGCAGGATACGAATGTTTGCAGCTGCTTTTTGTTTTAATTCATTAAGAACTGATCATTTTATTTCCACTTCACAACTATGGAGTCGACAATGTTGGGTCATATAAAATTCCAAGGCACTGTATCTAAAATGATAAAGAACTGGATATCATTGAAACAACTATTACTGCAGGTCAAAAAGCCCCACATGCTGCAGATTCTGCAGGAACTCTGACCCAAGTCTGTGACACTCAGGGGTTATCTTAAAATTGAAGTTGCACAGCTGTTTGTTTTTTGTTTCATTTTTCTTCTTTTTTTTTTTTTTAATGAAGGAGCACACGTGCAGCTTTGAAAAGGTTTCTGTTGCACGTTTTAGCTTCACTTTTCACATCTGGGTTTAAACTTATTCAGGCTGTTGTCAGGCTCCGCTGTCTCCACGGCTCTTTGTCTGCAGGTTCCTGCTCTTATCCTGGAAAATTTTGCTTTATGTCAGACAAAGGCAGGAAAAATAAACCAACTCAGTCTCCAAAGAGAGATAAATAAGAAACATAGAGTGACCACAATGACACAAAATGGCTACAAAGAGATGTGCTGTAAATCAGCTAAAATGTAACACACAATAGTCAGAAGAACGCACAAAGCACTTCAATGAGACACAGGACTCCCTTAAAGTGAAACAAATTACCACTAAGACATAAAGAGACATATAAAAAAATAAGAAAAGTCTCCCAAATGAGTCGCAAAATGACCAAGACGGCTCTAAAAACATTCAATACAATAAAAATGAGACATTAACAACATTTAACAGATGCACAATGATGCTTTTTATCATGCACAAAAGCCAAAAATGAAATGAAAAATAGCCTGAGTTAATTCAAATTTTCTACCAAATCAAAATAAAGCAAAGACTGCAAAATTAAAAAGTAAATAAATAAATAAAATAAAATAACCACATCTATAATGAAATAAAACAGAATGCATCAAATGACCAAATATCATGGTTGTAGATTAAATTGGATTTATGTCATGGAAAAAATAATTCTGTTTAATTATATTTTACATCGACATCATAATTTCCCATTTCTATAAATGTTTTCTGATGAGTCACAAAGAAAAAATGGCCAACTGGCCCATAACAACACATCCACTAAAAAGGGACTGAGATGGAGAAACAATAACAAAATCACCTTTTCACCCCCAAGAAGCTGTTTTAAATGCCTGAACTTTCTGATTTTAAGTTGATTTAATTCTCTCATGCTTCATGTTACCTCTGTGAACTGCAAAGGAAAGGCAGCCTTTCCACTAAAACGAGGTCCTACAAAGAAACAATGCCAATCACCATCAATCCACTGTGCTGGTATCCGGTACCCGAGTACCCCTTCCCCCCAGTCCAATCCAGTCTTTTCAATGCTGGCCAAGTGGGCAGTTCTCTCTGGTTTGTTTCATGGTCAAACAGCTATGGCATCTTCCCAAGATGACAAACTCAAAAGAGGCTGAAAAGCAAAGAGTTTTACCAATCAACCCTAGAGGTAAAATGATTGTGCTGTTATTTAATATGTGACATATTTTGATATTAACCCTTGAACATTTTTCTAAAACCATGTTTCATCTGTTCTACCTGTTTTTTTTCTAACTGCAAATGTCTAAGTGGCAAAAAGATTTAGTCACTGAAATAGACCAAACTGAAACTTGTACTAATTTGTCCACACGTAAATTAGTACATTTCCCTCACATTAAATGTGCTAAATTCCTACTGTTTAACAAAAGTCCTGTGATCTCAACCAAATAACGTATGTGCCCTGTAAAGCAAAGAAATGTCAGTCAATATCTGTGTCTGTGTTTGGGAGCTGCAGCAGGTCAGTGTGTCTGTGAGGGCGCTGTTGAATAGAGGATCTGCATGGGAACCTTCCAGCAACGCACTGACTGATACAGCAGCTGGCCGACAGCAGGCATATTAGTGGACTATGTGAAAACAAAGCAGATCAGACAATGCCTTTTAATCTCTCATTATACTTCAGGCCCATGCCACGACAATCGCGTAACACAAGTGGCATTTTAGTCCCTAGGTGGACTCTCGGTGATTCTAAGGAGGTTCGTCTTTATTACCGTTGTTTCAAGAACCAACAACGTGGCATACATTTGGAATGGATATATTTGAAGCTAAATTTACAGTAACGGCAAATTCAGCAAACCAAAACAGATAGTTAGAATTTCTTTTATTTTATTTGCCTGGATATGTTATTAAAAATGTAAATCTTTTGTCGTTCAAGTCAAACACTTAACATAAATGATTGAAACATTTTTTATTAAAATAAGAACACTTCTGATTTCTGCAGAAAAGTGGATGTAAAGTGTTACTTCTTACAGCATGGACTTTGTGCAGAGTTCTCCTGTCTGTGGGTTTTTCTATGGCTGATTTGATTTCTGCCTCTGGTTAAACAAAGTTTATTTAGGTTAATTAGCCTCTGGAGGTGACGTCGTATAGTTGTTGGTTCAGTGTGTCTCTGGGTTAGCTCTTTTATTGAGCTGGTAACTTGTCTAGACTGTGATCCAACTTCTTGCCAGTTGGCATCTGGGATAGACTCAGTAAAAAATAAAGCATCCATGGTTCACCCTTGCTGCAAGTTGCTTTGGGCAGCTATTGATGGTTCCAGTCAATATGTGAAGGGTCATGATACAATTTGAAAACAATTTAAAATCCAGGATTTTAATTTGAAGAAAACATTTTAGACAGTTGCCAGTCTTCCCATGTGCAGCTGTTTCAGCAAATCCAACCCAGGATCAAACAGGAAAAAATTGCAAACAACCCAGGGGCTACATTGTCAACTAAACCTCTTGGCAGTGCAATTACAAAAAGACTCAAAAGGTATAGCTTGTTTGGAAGTACTACCAAAAGGATGGATCTGCTCTCTAATGTAGGTTTGCAAACTCCCATCTAAATTAATACGGTGGTAAACAGATCCGTTCAAAGAAGAATTGTGTAGCCATGACGCCTTGTGCCATGTTTAGCAAAAACTAGCACATCAAGAGAAATTGCTTTTCCAATTCAAGCATAAAAGGGGAGGGATGATGATTTGGGTTTATTTTGCAGCCTGGGCACCTACAGAACTCTGCTCTGTACCCCATTATCCCGGGCTCACATGTAAGACCACCTTTCCGACATATGAGGTTTTGCCAGATTTAAGCCATAAACAGAATAGCAGTTCAATACACATTGGGAATTTGACCAAGGAAGGCCTGGAAATTAAAATGGAGGTATTGTAAAGGTCCAGTCTTAGCCGTGATTGAGATGGTGTAGGTTACCGGGACCTTTAAAGATCTGTGAAGAAAACAGACTTCAATGAACTGAGAAAACATTGTATATAAGACCTGTTGACATTCCTCCATACTGATAGGAGAGACTAGTGAAGACATGCAAACATCCACTCATTGTTGCCAAAGGTGGCTACTTAAATTGTTAATCGGTTTGGTTGTTTTTATTGTGACTATACAAAGTCAAGGAACAATTCTTTAAACCGAGACATGGTACCAGACAAGGCAATGTCAAGGATGTGACAGAAAACAAAAGACACTATGGAGAGAAATAATGAGTAACAGGGAAAATGATATAAAACCTTTTAAGAATATTCTGGGGTTTTCGGCTCACGTATTTATTGCATCACTTGATCGGCGCAAGGGCAATGTTCAATTATATCATATTTATAAATACAACAAATAAGTCACAAACATAATAGCAAAATCCCTACCAGCAATAATTAGAGACAGAGCTTTTCTATGAGCATATTCCTGGCTGTACTTTATGTTGTGTTCCTAATTAAGAGTAAGCACTGTGAAACAGGGTTGCTGGCAAGCATTGGGAGCTAATTGAGGCAATCCTGTGGCACCTAATTGCAAATAAAGAAAAGCTGCTGAAGCTCTACACCAAACATAACAGCCACTATGGTTACTAAGCACTGGGAAAATCGCAGACGCTGAAAATGGGCTCAAAATGGGCTCAAAATGGGAGGTAGTTTAATGTGTGTTGAGAGCAAAGTTGGCAGTAGATCAAATGCCACAAGAATGAGTTGGACAGCTCTGGCCTGCAGATGATCTTTAATCTGTTACTTCATCACGCACAACAACCGAATTTTAAAATCCCCAAAGTTTTAAAAAGAAAATAATAGTCTCAGATGATATAAATATAAACAAGAGGCAAATTGTAATCAAGCTATTTTAAGAGTTCCCCAGAGTTCCAACTGGGAATTTATATGACCGTGGTGGACAAATGTGGAAAAGATTAAATGTAATCATTTCTAAAGCTTTTCTCTGGTTATTAGAAAACAAAATGCAACCTGAATAAAAAAATTAAAATAAAAAAGCTCCCCTTACCTGTTAGTTGCAAAGTTAGTTTTCTGGATGTGAGCACAAAAGAGCTTAAAAGGTCGTTCATGCTTCCAATTTCTGAACTGAATGTATTCCAGCTCGAATGTTTTGTGGTTTCTTCTGCGGGCAATTATTTGTACAGAGTTTTCATCCATAACATGGTCGATTTTATCAGTAATGAATGCAACTGAAGTTTTAGTTTGAGTTTGTCTGAGTCATTGCTGATGTAGAGATGTAAAAGCATGTTATGCTCTGACAATATCTGAAGACCTAAAGATATGACTTTATTTATTTTCATAACTAAAATAGTTCACTTCAGGGTCTTCAGAGGCTGGATGCGCTCCGATCTCTAACAGGGTGGTGCACACACACAAAGGTCAGCAGAGGACCAGCTGACATTTTGATAATGTCAGCTAAAGTAGGAAAGCTCAATGGAAGAAGAAACCATTAAATTTATGGGCATGGATGTGGTCGAATACATAGTTTTGTTAATGCCATTGCAGATCTTGAACTTTTAACATTTTACCATGTTACAACCATCAACTTTTACTTGTTTTCTTGGGATTTTATGCGATAGATCAACACAAAGTAGCACAAAATTGTGAAATGTATGGACAGCCTTCAGAGGTTTGCACAAAACAAATTTGAAAACCCAGAAACTCAAAACTTGCCAAAAATGTAAGGTTTTGGAGACTTTTAAAGCCCGTCTCTTAAACAACGTTCCAAGCTGATCCCCAACCATTAATGGAGAACTGTTCAATCCATCCTGTGAATGGAAAGAGCAAGACTCAACTGCAAACATGACCTTCAGATTAAACTTACATCCTGGAGAAGGAGAGCTTTAATTGGAGAAGCATCCCAGAGCCTCGTGGTAATCCCAAAGGTCTGCAAATAAATATATAGAAACAAATCAACAGTATACCACTATGGATGAGCTTCAGTGATCCACAGCTCAGAAGTCTTGCTACTGAGAAGAAGACTCAACCCCTAAACAAAGATCTTAAACTCCCAGCTGGAGTCTTTATCTGACTAATCTAAGGCTGCTCTTCTTCTTTTTCTGTTTTTACTTATGTCAGAGAAAGTGAATTACTGCAATCCTTTAAATGACCATCCCAGATCATGCTCTCTGTAATAAAATTCCTGTCAGCTTTCTGCACTGTAAAAGGAAATTGGTTTATATGTGTTGAAGTGCACAGCTGGGCACTTTAACAAACATAAATATTGACGTCTGCAGAGAAATTGTCCCTTAACATGCAAAAGCATGCGTCAAAGTACATGCTGGAACACTGCAGGTATGGGTACAAGTAAACAACATAGTTAAGAATCAGGGAGAGAAAAGCTAGGAAACCAGTTTTGACCTCATGTGGATTACTGTGGGGAATCAACATCTGGTTTTCCATTTTAGTAAAAAGGTTGAAAACATTGTTCCACTGCCATCTTAAGGGAAAAAGAGAAGAAATATGTTGCACACGTCTGTCTAGAAAGTCTTCTAAAAGATGTTTTACTGTTCAGCTTCTCTGTGTGTAAAATACAAGTCTTGCTTTGTGCTTATCAAACTTGCATTCTGTCAAGTTGTTTTTGTGAACTTTGATAGTCTTTGAGTAAGAGATTAGTGGCAGACAAATGTCATTTGTTGTAGCAGATGTTTATGGTCAACATCTGTTTGTTGCTCTGCAAATGCAATGGATCCCTTCATGCACTGCATTTGGAAGAAAGGTGGTGGCCAACTCCAGCAGCTTGAGGGGAGTGATGAGCATGTAAGCAATGAGATGAGCTAATATAATTTCTTAACCCTTAAAGCTTTGGGCTGATGCCAAGAACAGGGTGTAAAGGCAACTCTAGACTTTTTTTCTTTCCTCCAGTGCTTACTGTTAAACACTGGAAAACAAAGCAGCAATGTGACAATGCTGCTGGTGATAAATGGGTCACTGCAACTCATAATAAAAAGAAAAAAAAATGTTAGTTATACACAAAATACAAGGGAAAGAATGGTAGCTTGGGGGCATCTATTAAACTGCCATGACAATATGGACCAGATACAGATGAAAAATAGTTCTAAAGTTGTCCAATAGAGAGAAGACTGTAAGACTGTAAATTAATTAATGTTAACAGGTACAAGCTGAATATCTGGTCACAGGTTTGTGTTTGCAAAGCTGGCTCTTTTGAAAACTTGTTGATTCTCACGTTGTGTGTAGCCGTGAAAGCAGACTTAGACAATAATATCATGCTGCCATCTGGTGGACATTAAAATACTCCCTATGGCATTAATAAACTGCCAGGACTTTTATTACAGTCCTAAATACATAATAATAATAATAATAATAATAATAATAATAATAATAATAATAATAATAATAATAATAATAATAATAATAATAATAATAATAATAATAATGAAGAAGAAGAAGACTGATGAACCCTGCGGTAAAATTCTGCAAGTCGCTGGTTCCTCAATTCCCCACATTGAATTAGACACTTGAATTAGAAAACAATTCACGTGTTTTGAGAGAAATAAATGGATTGCCATTTGAATTTATATGTTGTGTTACCTATATCTAATGTCTTATTTCTACACTTTTTAATTGTTGAGCTATATTTAACTACAAATCCTGTGTGTGATATCATAGATACATTTGCTCATATTATTTTCCTACCAACAAATTACATTGACAATTGAAATTCAACACAGATCTTTTAAATGCTTTGTCATTTTTAGTATCAGTTCATGAATAACAGGTTTGCCTCCACAAAGTTTGAACAACAATTTACAAAGTAAATAGCACAAGTGGTGGTGGTAGAAACATAACTTATAGGTAAAACAAGTGTGAGCAGTTTGAACTTTTGTGCTTTAGATCTCCATTTCCATAGCTTTAAAATCAGAAAAATAAATAGAAGATGCAAAGTAACATTATTATAAATATAGTCTCACAACAGGGTTAGCGGTGAGGCGATATTTAAAGTAGGTGGAATTATTTATGACTGTATCAGGGAGGAATTCGCTTTGGGAAACCAGCAAGAGGTTTGGACTTTTTTTTAAGTACAGCTGCAGATTCTCTCAAAGACAAAAAAAAAAGCAGTACAAGTAGAAAGTGTGTAAATAAATATGTGTGGACCTAATTTGTGATTCATTGTTAAAAAATAGAATAATGTTCATTCTTAAAAATAAAAGATGGCAGAAATAATTTGAAGCAATAAATTCTTCACAGCCAGAAATAATAAACTATACATTTTGTTGATATTTCTTTTCTCTTCTTGAGGTCACTCATTGTCTTATTTTACCTTTTTCTCTCTTACATTAGTGTTTCAAGCAAAGATTTGTTTCCCCATTGAAAGTAATTTGCATGAATTTGAATAACTATTGGAAGATTATCCCCTAAATGCATTCATAACTCTACATTCAAATTCGGGCAAATTGTGTTAGCAGAGAGTCTGCAATCTATGTGCTTTCAGTAGCTTTGAGAATTAGATGGCTGGCTATGCATTTAATAATGCAAATGCTATCAAATAAATTGCTTAATAAAGATCTAATACATTTAATGAAGGAAGAAAATTATATATTCTCAAAACATAGGAACTACTAAATAGACAAATAAATCTGAAATCTTACACATACTGTTGGACTAAAAACAAATTAAATTAAGATTAATTAAAAACTAAATACATTTCTGGCACCAAGAAACAAAATCAACACTGATTTTTAAAATCAGAAATTAGAACAACTTCACTCTAATAAAATTAAATCACATATGAAGAGTAGAAGTAATAAATAGACAAAACAAAATTAAAAACTGTCAATTAACATCAAAATATATGTCATGTAATGAGGATGACCCAAATGCAGAAAGACAACAAGCAGTATCAATGTAAAAAGTAAATTTAATAGAAACTGAAATCCACTAAAAACGTACAAAGATGAAAAAGGGATTGAGGAGGGTCCTCTATACCAAGAGTCCAGAACAAAGCAGGGTGACCCAAAGGTCACCCAGGCAAATCTACAGGACCCAGACAAGACATCTCAGAGGATGACCTCATCCCACAGGAAGAGATTCTGATGCTTTGGGGCAGCTCTGCAGCTGCTAGAGTTGATATATATGCACCAGTAGAATAATAAAATACAAACCAAAGCATTTCTGACTCAAAACTGAAAAAGCAGATACCAAACCACCTCAAGAATGTACTATGAACGTTATAAAATACACAAAATGGGGATGCTGAGTAGCTGAGATGGCGGATGCAGAGGCTGCAGCCCTCAACAGCAGTTGCCTTGGGTTCAGTTCCCAGTCTCAGGCCATTTGCTGATTGTCTCTTGTCTCTCTTCACTGTTTCCTATCCAACTACTGTTAAATAAATTCCACTAGAGTCTGAAAAATCTGATGCCTCCCTTCCTTCTCCTTCCCCAACAAACATGAAACCAGCGCTCCTAAAATTAATTTATGACAGATCTTAAGTTTGTTTTCTGAAATATTGCAATTCTGCTCTGTTGCTTTCAATATCCAAAATAATAATATTTGAAGAACATTATTAAAATAAAAAGCTTGACAAAATGCAAGCGCAGAATATATATATATATATATATATATATATATATATATATATATATATATATATATATATATATATATATATAAAAATGAATAAGGTAGTGCTGTAAATTTTTGGAGTGTGAGCATTTTCCAGCATTTGTTTCAAATAAAACTCTAATAGCTGATTATTATGGAGAGCCACCTGCTGGCAAACCAATTAGATTTTCTAAATAATTCATTACTTTTGTATCTTTCATTATCGCTGCAGATTATTTTTCCCTCTGGAAGTGAAACTGCCAGAATCTAATTTCTTCCTGGTTTCTGAGAGCCGCACTCTGACCACATAGCTGTGTGCTGGCCAAATCAATGTATTGAACCGCCAGCCATAAATATCTGTTATAACAAGAAACATCTGTTATATTTAAAGACAACGATGCCAAAGTGACTTGTAGCACCATTCAGGTTTTATAAATAATTAATCATATCATCCATTTACCAGTACACCTAACTGCACCCACCAGCCTTCGATATAATTGGTGTTTATTTGTGTTCATTTATAATTTTACATTGACAATTTCTTTTATTTGCTATTTTGTTTTATGTGGGAAAACAACACAAAGAAGAACAGGATAGTGTGGCAAGGAGAAAAAAGACATTAATTATTATTATTATTTTATTTTATTTTTTTAAATTGTACAAGTGTGGCATTAGAAGATGGTGCTGTGGCCAGGCAAGACCAACAAATTACTTACTGTCCAGGATAAAAAATAAAATAAAAAAAACTAAAATCACCCTGAACACACAGTTTCCACAGTAAAAGCCAGAGTTTAGGGGAAGGAGACAGATGGTGGTGAATAAAGAGAAATCCTAGAAGAAAACCTGCGACAGGTTGCAAAAGACTTGAGACTGACGGTTTTACACTTACAAGATAAGGAACCAACACTTACAAATCTACAATGGAATGGTTCATTCATCTGTTAGAATGGTTCAGTCAACCTCTGGATTTAAACCTTGTAAGATTTAAATATTGATGTTTACAGATATTTTCTGCGATCGAGGCTGAACTACTTTGCAAAGATGAATCCTAAAGACATATTCCCTGAAAAAAAGTGGTTCTGTTAACTTTAGGGGCTTTAATGTAGACCACAGTTTTCAGATTTTAATAGTAAAAATACATTGAAAGTCTTGTATCATTATCTTTTCCTTCATTGCTATGTGCTGTATATTGTGTCGGTCTATTACATACCCCCCCCCCCCCCCCCCCCCCCCCAAAAAAAAAAAAAAGTTGTGGTTTTACTGACCAAATATAATGCAATGCACAATATCTTTCCGCAAACAGGACGCAATTCCCATTAGCTTTGCACTGGATATTGCCATCAGGCTCTCATTCTTGTTTTCTCGCTTGGAAAGTGAAACCACCGTGAATTTTTGTTAACACATTGTGCAGTTTTGCTTTTACACTATTTGTTATTTAGGTTGACGACGCTGTTTATGCATTCTAGCCTGCAGCCCCTTCGTACCGTGGGGAGCTGGGCTCTCGCATTCATAACAGTGTGGTAGATTCCCGTTTGCTGACCTGGTATGAGCAAAAAGCCATTACCAATTTTAATTATTTTTACCAGACGCTTTTTGAATGCTGCACTGATTACATTTTTATTGCATGTGTGGCTACTTAGAAAACACATTGTAAAAAAAAAAAAAAGAAAAAATCAAATATCACATTTTATTTCTGTTGTCCTGCTTGTTTGGAGGAGTTGGTCGTATTCCCAGCTCCGCTATATTAAAAATACAGGAGCTCAACCTGCTGAGAAACACCCAGGAGGTTCTGTTTCATTAGAAAACAGACCCATCAGAGTCGAATGCAATGAGTTCATCACTGAGGCTCACCCTTATCGATCCGCGCTCAATATGGCAACACAGTGACAAATGTAGACTTCTCAGACATGTCAGAGGCTCTCAGATAAACTGCTAACTACAAACACAATTCATTTTTTTAGGTTTTGGTTGTTTGTTGCAGCCCATCACTTCTAAACATCCATCAGTATAATTTTACCGTCTCTTTTGCACGCATACGCCGCACACCCCTGTAATGGGCATGATGTTAAATATGCATTATTTTATTTGTTTTATTTTATGTGGGATGGTTTGTTTTTAGGTCAGTGCTCTTGTACTTTCTGCAGTGCTCCTCCAGGACCACACAAGCCGCAGAGGGGTGATGTTCTGCTGTCGAAGCAGCTCTCAGGAAGCCATCAGTGGCTCTCTGATCACGTTGTTCGCTCCAGGAACAGATGAGGGTTTTGGTTGTAACACTAGCAAGACACAGTGCAAACATAGGCTCAGTGGAAATCTTATTTTAGACTTTTTAGATGTATTTGAAATGTGTGACTAAAATGGGACACTCAGTATGCACACAAAAAAAAAGTGTATATTCGTATTTAGATAATCAAACAGATCTCAGAACTACAAATATGGCTCAAAGGATTAGATTAGTTTTATGAAGTTGTGAAACATTTTTTCTGTACATTGAGCATGACACAACCTCAAAGTGATTTGACATCGAGGGAATAAAGGAAATGTTTATGAAGCAGGTGATTAAGGAAACACAGCTAAGGCCTGAATCTCACATCAGGTCTTTTTGGAAAGGATTGTTTATTTATATCTAATGTGAGAATTACAACAAACAGTGAGGCATCACTTTCATATTATGGTTCCCAGTGGTGTAACAGTTGTCCTGGAGATGTGAGAGTTTACACGTTCGTAAAAGCAAACCAAGATAAAGTTATTTGACATTTACATTCATTTCATTTCATTTATTGTAATAACGTCAATTTTTGATTTTCATTATTGTTACATGTCTTCTCTCTTGATTTATTTAAATAATTTGAGCATTCGTGATGCATCTATTCATAATGTATTGTACTTTAGTGTATTGTATTTTACTCATGGTTTTAATAATTTTGGGAAATAATGTTTTAAAATTTTATTGCAAATTATTTGTTATTACTTTAAGATTTTACTGTATATTTTGTATGCATTCTGTCTTGCTTGCTTATTTTCACATTGAGCCTGTCATTTATAATAATAATAATAATAATAATAATAATAATAATAATAATAATAATAATAATAATAATAATAATAATAATAATAATAATAATAAACATTTTTAGATATTAAATTTTAAACATAAGTAATGTTACCGTATTCTCTGACTGCACATCCATAATCATTTATAATTCATGCTTTGTCACTTAGAACAAGCTGACAAGTTTGGTTATATATATATATATATATATATATATATATTTTTTTTTTGGGTTTATTTTCAGGAGCATTGCTATTTTTAAACCAGAGAAACAAAATGCCCTGGTAAGCATGAAAAACATTTTAAATATGAAAAGAGAAAAGGTATGTACTTGTTTATGACATCATGTTTTTTTTTAAAGATATTAAGTAGAATGAAGAGGAAAAATGTAAAAGACGTGGGAACAAAATGCTCTCTTTTTGGTCTTGTCTTTTTTTTCTTGACTTTGTCAGCTGTATCACTATTTTAATTGACTTTGTTCAAACCTGCATAGTTGGACATTTCAAGCCCACTACATATGCATCTACCTGCAAGAGGACAGCCCTCAAAATAAAACAGAGTAAAATCCTTTCTTTCCTGGTTGACATTTTAATACAGTGCTGCTGTACATCGCCTGACATTGTGCATTTTGGAGATTATCCTCCTTTGAGACCTGCCAGATCCTGGCTGGCTTTAGATTATTGACTCGAGCCAAAGGAAACTGCTCCTGATTGCTGCTCTGCAGCTTGATGAGAATAGCTCCAGCCAATCAATACGTCCATTTGTAAGGTAAATTCTAATTGGAAATTGTTGCCATTTGCATCTGAACTCAGACACACGAGCAGAACCAGCGACTGACACAGCGGAGCCAGAGAGTGCTCGTGGCAAAAAACCAGATAAGTCATTTGTTATCTCCCTCATAAAGAAAAATCAAACTGATTCCTCAGCTTATGTGGCTCCCTGTTTCCTCAACATATAGCCGATTTAATTGTGTTCGCCAGCCGAAACGCTCTCAGCTTTTGAGGTTTCGTTCGTCATCAGAGAAATACAGCTGCTCCAATCCGCTTATCAATGTGTGTCTCTGTGATGTTCCCATGGAAACTGTGTTTACTGCCCCACAGTGTTCTAAAAATGGTTCCAAAAATGATAAGAGAGCTAGCGAGAAGACAGGAGCAGAGAGATGTGATGAACGGTGACAATGACTGACACTTTGACAGCACTAAACCACTGCACGTTGTCTTTGTTAAACAAGAGTTTTTACTCGCATTATTTAGACTCAGAATTATTTCCTGATTGCAGTCCAACTAATTTTGTAAAGGGTTTAAGAAATTAGTCCACTAGAAATATCTTTCCCACTCCACTTTATAAATCTTATTGTGAACTTGGCTCAATAGGCTTTGTTAGCGGATGAGCGCAAGCTAGGACTACAAATTGCAAATCGAAAATGAGATTGACCTCATGTCAGCCTATGCTCAGTATGAAGTCTAAATAATGGAATAAAAAAAAAGTCAGCTAACGTCTTCCTTTAAAAAAAAAAATTGTCTTGAACAAGAAAATGCTTTATGTGTGTTTCCTTTTTTGATCCTGTAATCATCTTTACTAAATGACTAAGAAAACGATGTGTTAAATGTGTTTGGACTTTTTAAGTACATCTGCTTTTTCAGCAATACAAACAAATATGTGTAAATCATGCAAGTGTAATTCAGTAATGAGTTCATAGATGACACAGTTTCCCATGTTCCCATGGAAATGGCCTTTGGGCTAAATTTATTGAATAATATTAATTTGAACTCTTAAAAAAAGAAAGTTTGATTATTTTTTTAATAGCTCTTATCATTTGGTATCATTTGGTTCTGGATTATGTTACTCTTTGATGTTTTATTAGTCACAAAGCAAAACATGTTTAGATTATAATAAGATTATAATGCTTTTGTTTTCAATAAGAGAAAAGATGGGGCTGTTTAATTTTAAATTATGTCAATTAAAGCCCCGACCTAAAGAGGAAAGAATACAACAGGTATGGCAGCTGTTAAATAAAAAGGCAATTTAAAAGTTTTACAGTACATACTCTACATTTTTCTACAGATGACTTTAAAGGTGAAAACTAGACTTTTCTACCATTTAACTTTATTTGGGTCAAAGTTAAAGGGCAGATGATGACATTTAGGGGTATTGATGACTGGTACATAATTACATTTTTACTGTGCTTTGCAAAAGTATTCATGAACTTTGAGAGGCTTTACGTTACCTCACATTGCAACATATTTAATGTATTTTGCTTGGACTTTGTAGGGTTTGCATGCAATAGACTATACAATAGCGCACAATTAATGAAATAGAAAGAAACATGTGTGGTTTACAAACGTTCTTAGATCTGAAAAAAATGTGACATGCATATGTATTTAGCTCCCTTTAATTCAAACAGTAAAGGAAATAAAATCTGGTGCAATCAATTGCCTGAAAAAGTCAGTTTTGTACATCCCACAGAGCACTTTTCAACATGCCACGTGAAAACGGAAAGACTGAAAACCATGCAGTACATGGCCATCTGCAGACTGACTGACCGGGTAAGGAGAATATTAATCACAGAAGCAAACAAGAGGTTATGTGTTTGAGGAGAGTCCCAAGTGGGAGAACCTGTTAACAGAAAGACTTAGTTTTTAACGACTGGTATGGTGGTAAAAAGAAAGTCACTGTTAAAGGGAAACTATAAGAGGTTCTGCTGACAAAACAAACATGTTGAAGAAAGTCACAGCATTGACAATGTAGGGCAAAAATTGAGCTTCTGGGCCTTCGTGCGAAATGCTGTGAGTGGCAGAAAACTACCATGACCGACCGCCCTGAAAGTGACATATGGTGGTAGAAGCATCACACTGTGAGGATGCTCTTCTTTGGCGTGAGCAGGGAAACTGATCAGAGTAAAAAGAAAGGTAGTTGAAGCTCAATATAGGTTGATACTATTTAAAAACTGTTGGATCCTGACTTGAGACTGTTCACCTTCCAACAACCTTTAACATACAGCCAGAATCACACTAGATGATTTGCTAGACTGGCCCAGTCAAAGTCCAGTAAGCATTGGTTCATATCTGCTCTCTGTCCAAAATTATGGAACTTAATCTCTTTTACAAAGAAGAATTGAGGAGAAATTAGACTTTAGATAGAAATGCAAAGCTGGAAGAAATATGTGTGTCATGACTTATACCTCCATAGTAATTATATAAATATTTATTCATAGGACATAATAATAATACTTTCTTGTGGAAGTCTGATAATACTAATACTAGTTTTAGCAGAATATGAGCAACTTTGGGTGGCTAAACTCTGTGATTACACGGTAGAATAATGTCAGTTTTTTTCACTGTCAGTGTTCCTATTCTTTTTTTAAATACATCACTTTATAAAAAGAAAAGGCAACAAAATAATATCCTTTAACCCAAATGCATTTAGCATAGAAGGGCATAAAAATGTGTGAACTATTTTAGAGTTGATCCATGCCACATATTTAGTCACGAGACACAGATATTTACCACATCTCAGCCAGAAAGCTGAAAGATGCCATTTAAAATGTTTAATGAATTAAATGTGTCTAAGATGGATACCAAGCCACTTTCTGTATGAATAGATCAGCTGCTTTCTTAAATTAAACCAGCTTCATTTGATTGCTATAGCCAGCTTTAATGTGTTCCTTCATTAGACAAGCAGCACTCTAGATAATTTCATGCAAACATAACATATCATATGTTCAACCTGCACAAACTCCACTGGATGATATGAACCATGATGTCCATCAGCTTGTTTTTACACAGCTCGTTGGCTAAGGAACCATTTATATTTGAAAGTTTTACTCGTGAGATGATTTTCCTCACCACAGTAATATAGATGCGTAAATTCAACAATTATAAATATTTACCAGCGCACTCTGCATTCTGGAGATTAGTTTTTCCATTAATATATGTACTTTTTTTTTTTTTTAAATGCTGCACAGCTAGTGTCCCTCTTGCGAGTAATTGGTCCCAAAACACACATCTAAGCTCCTCTGAAAGGGGCAAAATAAATTGATGGAAACCAGTTAAGCAATTGAATTGCATTCAGTCTTCAATGTATTCCTGCATCACTTTGACAGCTGCACAGCGAGACAAGCCTGCAAGCTACAAATAGATAAACTGTTAGCCAGTGTCAACATGGAAGCAGACGCTGGCTGGATATGAAAAAAATGATGTGTATTTGTGCTTCTTTTGGGGTTTGGGCGACTGCACAGACACGGCAGCAGGGGAGACGTCCCAACATGAAGAAACGTGACAAGTTTGCTGTCGCTCGAACAGTAATTGCTTAAAAAGCTGGACAAAATCGTCTAGTGTATAAGGCATTTTTATTTATTTTTTTGCATTTGTTTTGGCATTGCTTATGTTTTTTTAAGCTGCAGGAATGTGCAGAGACTGGGTGGGTGTGCAGGATGTATGGGAGGTCTAGACAGAGGATCAGCGGTTTTTCAGTGCTCGGTGATGAGGAAAGGCTCTGTGACTGTCAGAGCGCTCCCACTGATAAGGGAGAGCTGTGATTGGCAGATGAGCCACAGTGAAGACCACCACTGCTCCCATCCACTTAGCCTCCAGGAGGAACACAGTGGGGAAAAAAAGCACCAGCATCCCCATAAGCTTATTGGGTGTGCGTACACCTTGTGCTCTCCACGACCTCACTGCTTCAGTGCTGCATCTAGAAAACAATCAAAAAATATTGAACATACGTCTCTGGTGCAGCTATGATGTAAGAGCCGTACAATCTAACTGAGTTTATCGTTCTCCTGTGTGCCTGAAAATAGCTTCATTTTTGCCTCGACAGAGAGCTTATGATAATTGCATTGGGGGTTTTGGCGCTGGAGGATTCTCAAATCCTCCCCGACTCTTTAAAAATTCCTTCATTAAATCCAGCACATTCATCCATTCCACCTCCGCCACGTGTTACTGCTCTGTATCCCTGCTAGGCCTAGGACCAGTTCCACGAGTTGAGTTATAGAGCAAAAAAAAAAAAATTCATTAAGTAGGATAAAGATACAAGGAATCGATGGAGCAATGGATTCTCTGCAGCTTTCAATTGTCTCCAGTCCAGTGCACAGGAGCATCAGGGTGTTAAAGCCTGCTTATTGTTTCCAGGTGAGCTCTGCGGTCCATCAACAACCTCCCAGAAACTGAGCAGGGATCGATGACTGCTCAGCTGTTTTGTACGTACAGCACATGATAAATTTTCTTCAAAAAGGAGCTGCTGGGATGATTTCTGCTGTGAGAAATACTTTTTTTTTTTTTTTTCCTTACGTCACTACAATTACAACTGTAATGTCCTGCCACGTTTAGTATCTTAGCTCTGTTCAGGTGTGAGAATCTGCTGCATTCAGACTAAATGCAACAGGTGAACTATGCTATTGGCATTCAAAATGTGAATTTTAAACGTTTAGAACAAAACCTCTAAAATGTAACTTTTGAAACTACTTTTTTGTGATAGTAACACTCTATTGCAACAAACATGTTTTGTGCAGCGTCTTAAGCATTCATTCTTTTTCTGCTTTTTGTTTTTTTTATTTTTACCAATGTTTTGAAATATTAATACATTACTTTGTATCCATCGACTAATTTGCGGATTAGTTGATGGATTAGTTCTTCCACCTGAGCTGCGGCTCTCAGAAGCTCCTCCAGTGTTACCATAGACCTCTGGGTTGCTTCTCTGGTTAATTGATCTTGTTACGTCACATCATGAATAATAAAGTTAAGTTACACTTTTATGTTTCCTGTTCAACTAGGGGACTTCTGGCAGCTTTGAGTTTTGAGTAAAGGGGTTGAACACAAGTTGTCACAAATTTCAGATTTTAGTCATTTTGCTCCTGTTTCACAATCATGCACAACTTTGTGTTGGCCTATTGCATAAACTCTAAAAATACACTGAAGTTTGAGGTTGTAACTTAAACAAAAAGTTCTCAACGCCTGAGCACTTTTACCAAGCCACCGCATTGTGTGGCCAAATTACCGATCCTTTTTTTTTTTTTTTTTTGTGGCGTGTGGGCAGCTCCATAACATGCTAAGATTTTAATAGCTGTGTGAGAACAGACAAGCACTTCCAGTTGAAAGAATAGTTGTGCTTTTATTCCCTTCTTTCACAAAGAAATAGGAAGGCAAGCATCCATCTCTGCCCTCATTAACACACAGATTCAACTTGTTCTTCTTTAATTATTTGACCCACCTGGCCTGAAGTCTTTCCTCATGGAAACTAATGGCCAATTGAAGCGCCGGTGGGCTGTCATGACACAAAGATGTGCCAACTGCAGCTGTCTTAGAAAGGAGAATAAGGCACTTCGGTGCAAAGATGACTGTCTCTTATCAGCTAGAAATGTACTCATTAGAGAAGATTTCTGGTTTTAAATATGTTATTTTTGCCACCGTCCCGACACCGTGACATTTGAGCCGTCCGCACGAGAAGATGGTGACGGTGCTGCCCCACATAACTGGCAAAATAAGGTTTGTTTTTTTAATCAAAAGCAAAGAATTTGTTGAATAATTAACTTCGGCATTAAGCATTTATGCTCGGGAACATGCCTTAGAAGGAGCAATGCACACAGCTTCTGTTGACACACAGATGTTATATCCCCAGATCAGGTGAAAAAAAATCCAACATTTTCAAGCATGAGAGCGATTCTGACACTTGTAATTCTGTCAGAGAGAGGACGATTACTTCACCTCAGGCAGGGATGATCTGCTAACTGGACAATAACCAAGAATCAGGCTGAAACGTAATGTTGCCCTGGGGCATGTGGCAGCGGTGAAGCATGAGAGGTGTCAAGAGGAGTCTCACAGCACAATGCTTGTGGATGGGTAGTTATGAATGAAATTATGATTTTTTTATTTTTTTTTCCCCCTCAGTTCTCTCTATAAACTGCCAGGTTAAAAACAATTCAACTTGGGTTATGTTGTTTCCTGAGTTGTTTCAACATCTGTTTAAGCTCAGTGTTTTATTTTTTAATACTAAAAGGTAGGTTAAAGGGACTAACATTAAATCAAGCAGAAAATGGTATGAAAACAAGAACTCATAAGCAAATAATATTCATTGTTACATCTTCTATATCTTCTGTGTTCTTGTAGGAGAGTCTCTCTGTATGTGTGCCAAGAACTGTAACTACACCTCCACAAAATTTTTTCATTATTTTTAGCTAACTTATTATGAACAATTGTATTTGTAGTGCAAAAATGTTTCCCTATTAAACCCTTTAAATCGTTCTTAAGAACAATTTATTCTTGATTTACTATACTTCTTCTTAAGAAGTACAGTTCCTAATGTAAGCTCACAGTTCCACCAGGTGTTTGGTAATTGTTGCTGCTGCTAGTCTGAAGGAGCTGACTGGCGAACGTGTGGCAGAGAGATGCTCTGTGAGGTGAAAGCTCGGCTGGAGACTGAAGCGCCAAGGAGGAGTTTTGTGACAGCAAGCGTTTCAGGTCTCCCTTGGCAACCATTCAGATTGCCAAGGGAGATTCAATGATTTCTCAAACAAGCATGAAAGAATCAAAGCAACACTCCAGGTATGTTTTTGATGAGAGAATAACAAAATAAAAAAAGTCAATCTTTCATCCACGATTTAAAAAACCTATAAACGCTAGCAAATTTAAAGACTAGTCAAATGGATCAATTGAGTCAATCAACATTTTACATGTTGCAGACTCAGCAAGACAGAGGCCTGTGGCCTGTGTGATTGTGGAGACATTGAGGAAGTTACAGAACCAAAGGTTAAACAAACAGAAACAATGCTGAGAACAAAAGCAGAATGCAGCGATGAGCAATGAAACCATGGAGATCAAGTAGGTGGGAGGAGTGATAATAGGCAGAGAAACCAGGTGAGAACAGTCAACACAACGCAGAGCAGCTGGAGGAGAAAGCAGGAATCAGAGGGAAGGATGACTAATAGGAGAGGTTGAACAGAAACACGTCAAACTATTTCAGAAAAAACTATTTAAGACTTAAAAGTCTGAAATACTTTTAAGTCTTTCAGACTTAAAAGCGCATTTTGGTTTAAACTTAAAAGTCTAAACCAAAACGCACTGAGAATGAGACACAAGAAAGAACATAAAGTTGTACATTTTTTTAAAAATATGGCATATTTACTGAATGTTATGATGTTGTGAAATTTTGTGAAATTTTATACTGACCCAATCCTTTAGCTAATAGTTGCTACTAAGCTGAAAGATTTTTCTTTTTTTTTTTTTTTTTTGAAAACTGATAACACTGAGTATTTGGTCTAAAATACCCAACACCTGTCCAGACAGCTTCAGCCGAACATCAACCTAGAATTTGGGCTGAAGAAATAACCAAGCCGTCATTGTGTGTGTAACTTTAGCTGCTTCCTCCACAGCACATACGCGTTTGTGTGGAGTGACTCATTCACGCCCGTGGTCCAAGAAGCCTCTGAAACCCACTCATATTCTGAAAACTGTCAGCTCTCCCACCCCAACCTCTGTATTGATACGTCAGGTTGGCATGCATACAAACTAGGACTAAAAATTACTGAGTCTCTGTGATGGTGGCCCACTAAACCTGAGCTCCTCCAGCCTGAGGCTTCTGCATATTTCCTGTCGTCTGCATCAGTGACAGCCAGTCGGCTCTCCGCCGTCTCACTCTGGGAGGCCAACCTTTTAGCATTTTCAGCGATGTGCGTTGGAAATCTGTTTCCAGGGCAACTGGAGTAGCAAATACTCTCAGAGTGGCTTCTCACTGGTGTGTTCTTTGTTTATACCACATGTATATAGATCTGTGAGGATGCCTTGAATCATAGCACAAAAGGGCCACAAGCCAAGACAAATGCATATTTCCATGAAGGATGAAATAGAACTATTATAAATTCATTAACTAATTTAAAAAATTATCAGTCAAAGGAAAGGAGCTAAATCTGAATGAATGAATGAATGAATGAATGAATGAATGAATGAATGAATGAATGAATGAATGAATGAATGAATGAATTGACTTTATGTCAAAATCCTATATCTTGCATAAGATATATGCAAGATATGCAAGATATAAACTTAAACATTTTAAGTTTAAAAAGTCAATTATGAAAACTCAAACATGTAACATGTTGGTTCTATTACAAGATCACTTTATCCTTAAATCTGCCAGAGGTATGAATAATTTTGGTCTTAACTTTGTCTGTGAGGGGTTGGGTGAGACTTCTGCGTGAATTTACACTGAAGATCTCTCCTTTTATTGTTTTGAGACCCTTACATGTTTTTGACTATCAAGTAAATTGTAATATCACATAAAGAAAAGCCAATCTGATCAAATACAAACAATAGTTTTGAATTATTTGCATCTATTGATGCTACCCAGAACAACGTGCCCCAATGTAGAAAAGTTATTGCCCCTTATAATAAATCATGAATTAACTATAATTGATTGTGAGTGCATATTCCGTACAGTAAGATACAAGGACATACAGTGTTAGCATTTCTGTGTATGAAATCGTTTCTATGAATGTTTTATGTAATGTAAAATATTCTGATAATATGAATTCTTTGCTTTCATTAGCTGTAAACTCTGACAATCTAACTTAAAGGAACTACATATATCACCCGTGTGCAATGAATCTACATAATCTGAGTTCTATTTGTTGAATGTAATGTTAGTTTTCAATCATTTTCAAGTTTAATGAGATAAATCTCGATCAATGTCAGTGTGCGGAGTGAAGATGGGAGTGGGCTCCCAAGTGAAATTCTGTGAAACCTTTTGCAATCTCTGAACACTCCAATATAGGAGGGGGCGGGGGGGAACATGCACGGTTTGTAGAAAACACAGTCAAGGACGGAGTCAGAGCGCGGCCAGTCAATCCTCTGTTACAGTGAAACCCCCCTGGGAGCAATAACTCACCATTCAATCTCTGCACCTTTGAAATACAAACACTGTAAATGAAATCGACAGAATCCCCACTCAGAATCGGCAAAAATTCGTATCTTTACTTTGACCTGAAAACGCGAAATATTCCCTCAGAAAGACGTTCAGTTCTGATACGCGGTTGCGCGCACTGGGAGTTTCCCTTTCAAAGCAATCACACGAGGAGGGGGGGGAACTCAGCATTTAAAAGTGCGAGCGTCAATCACCGTGAAACACACGCTGGAGGCAAGTTCCCATATATTCCTGGTGATTACCTCGCTCCTTTATTAGATTTATCCGAACTCAACTCACGTTCGTCACTTTTAAATGCCTTGCGCCTGCGCGTAAAGAATCCGGGAGCTGTCCAAGTGCTGAACTGAAAGAAGAAAAAGAAGAAGGAAAAAACGAGGCGTTCCTGTCTCATTCCTTGGCAGCCCCTCTCACCTGAAAACGGTTTCACTTCATAGATGCCAGCAAGCCTGGAAGCAGGTCGAAGCTTTTTTAGATCTCAATCCGCCGCCTGAAGAGGAGCTGCAAGTTGACGCGTCTTGGAGTTAACATAATTTCGACGGTTATTTTATTTTTTTATTTTTATTTTTTTTGTTTCCCCTCCCACCCCAAGGACTGATGTTTCTCCCCGCGTTTGCTTCGAGCAGTTTGATTTTGTGTGCTGGAGTTTTTCTGTGAAACTGAACTATGATCTTTGGCCGTTTTGAGGAATGTCTCCCGCGTTTCTGCGTGACCCGAGACAGCCCAAACGCCAACGACTTGGTCAGGAGGAGAACGCCGCTGTTCCCGTCTGGATTATGTGTTTGACTGATGTGAACCATATGGAAGAAATAGAATAGAAAAGTGAAGCACATGGGGAAACCACCGGGAATGAAACAATCCTTCTTTAAGGTTTTAGCAGCTATCTTCACATACTTCCTGGAGATGAGCAACTTCAGGTAAGAAATTAGATTTTTTGTGTGTGTGTGTGTTTGTTTGTTTGTTTGTTTTTCACTGCGAGTGAGTTTTATTGTTATTGTTATTTTGAAGTAAAAAAAAAAAGGCAGTAATTATTTGAAATATTTAGACTCATTTATTTCTTTAACCCAATTTAACTCAACTATTTGACGAACTAAAAATGATAAAGCATAAAATAGTGTTATTTTTGTTTAATTTGATTTTAAATTTTAAAATATTTAGAATTGTTTTTTGTGCTTGTATTAATTGCTGAGCCATCGCTGCAAATTTCTTGCCGCTTCCACCTGCACGTTTATGCATCTCTGTGGGAATCTCGTGTTATGAACAGATTAGTCCTGTTTCGGAAGGGAAATCACATCTGATAGCTTAATATACGTCTGTGTGCGTGTGTGTCTGCAACTCACACGTTTTCTGTGAGCGCCTCTGACTCCCAGGCAGCTCCTGGGCTACACCGATAAGGTTTAACACCTGCTTTCTGAGCTGCGACTTCTTTCTGATCAAGTGTTTTTTTTTTTCCTCCCCTCCCCTTCACCATGTGTGCTTTCCAGAGCTGTGGTCGCCAAGGAGTACGATTCCAGGTCCTCCTCCAACATGTCTCCATCAGACTTTCTGGACTCCTTAATGGGTCGCACGTCCGGGTATGATGCACGAATTAGACCCAATTTCAAAGGTTTGTTCGCAACCAAATGAGTCTCCACGCACACGCACACACACACACACAAGCACGCACGCACACACACACACACACACACACACACACACACACACACACACACACACACACACACACACACACACACACACACACACCCCCACACACCCATACACGCACACACATTTCACTTCCCACATTTTGAGAACTATAAATAGCCACAGAAATGCCACTGTAAGTGTAAACACTAATCTTTTTAACCAGTTACGTACTGGATACTATCTGTTGCCAAGGAACTGGGCTTCAAGCAACTCGGAGGCAACAATCAATCACTTCAATTAACAGTAACAGCGAGGACCCTGCTTAGATTTAATCACAGTCCACACTGTGCCACTCAATGATGGTTTTCTTATCTGAAAGCTGTCTAAAATTCAATATCCACCTTTATTAAATGTGAGATCAGAATCAGGAGCTGGAAATATCCCAGCAACACAGAAATAAGACACATTCTCACTTCAGACAGGGATGCTGGCTAGACGATTGATGGTGCCCCAGTGGCTAGACTGCAGGCTCTGCTGCTGTTGTTGCTTTGATGCTGAGGACACACACAGTTTCTGTCATTGGAATGGTTTTGAGTGAGCAAAGTTTTCACTTAAGGGGGGGGGGGCTAAGGCCCACTCTTAGCTTCTGGGGTCACCTGGGATGTTGTTTGTTACAGTCCATGGACTCCAGTAGGTAAAGCAGCTTGAAAATACAGGAAGGGGAAAAGCACAATCCATTGTCTGTACCTCGGTTTTCTTGCAAGGTCACAGGGGACTGGTGTTTATCTCCAGCAGTCATAGGGCAAGAGGTGGTGTAGACATGGTCACCAGCCCTTCACAGGGTCACAACAATATAGAACCTCACATTTTTCTTGGAATTTTTACGTCACAGACAAACATATAGTAGCACATTATTGAGGTGAAACTAAAATTATACAATCCACATAGTGTGGTCCTCTTTTTAAAAAAAAAATTATTTCCGTTTAATCCAAAGCTACTTAACACAATTCAGTTCAACCGACTATAGTAAATAGAGCCCACCTGCATGCAATTTAATCTCAGCATGGATGCAGCTGTTTTGTGAAGACCTCAGAGGTCAAGCAGAGAACATTTGTGAGCAACCAGCATCATGAAGAACAAGGAATATATCCGACTGCTCAGGGATAAAACTGTGAAGAAGTTCACAGCTGCAAGCTTTAAGAGCTACAATGGACTAGTTTAAATAAAAGCTTTTTAATATGGCTACTCAAAGTCCAGATTTACTTCTAATAGAGAATCTCTTAAAATTTGTTGATAACACTAACTGAGCCTTAGCTATTCTGCTCTGAATATGGTGGAAACATGTTCCGATTTGTTGGTGGTACAACAGAACATATGCAGTTGTAAATGCAGTGAGTTGGTCTTGCCAAGTAATAACTCAGGCTAGCTAAGCACTCACTAAATGATATCACACGTTTTCAGATTTTTACTTGTTTGTTTCTCTTCTTGACTTTTATCCACTGCACTGTGTTTGTGTATGACATAAACTCTGAATAAAAAGAGTCAAAGTTTTTAACTGAAAAAAAAAACATGAAAGAGGGTATGAATATTTAATTCCTGTATGCCATATATTCTTTGTCTCTCAGGGGAATCTGGCACATGTCAAGATTTCTGTGACACATATGAGACGATAAGAAGAATTGTTATATTTTTAGGTAGTATTGATACATAAAACATCAATTTTGCTGATTTTAACCTGGTTGTTGTAATGCTAGAAGATGCATGGACGTGAGAGCGGGGTTCTCTCTCTGTTTTAAACACATAGAGCTTCACATGTTGCAGTCAGAAAACCAACAAATCCACATTAAGCGGCTGTGCTGTAAACAGTTAGTTTTTGCTCATGAAACTGCTAGACGTACTTTGAAGAGTGTCGAACCGTGTTTCTAAAGAGGCTGACCTAGATTTCCAATGCCGAGTTTGTTATGAGGAGCTGCTGCCAGTTACCTCTTTCTGCTGTAAAAATGTGGAAACTTGACAACAAACAGAGGCAAATATTAATACAGAGAACCATGAAATATTGATGTGAAAAACACAGGGGAAAGGCAGTAGGAAGAGCTTACAACTTCACTTATCAGCTTGGGGAGAAAGATTTGCTGTGACTCGTAATGCAAGTCTTGCAAAGATATTTTAGTTCAGGGAGTTTCAGAGAAAAACTACCTTCCCTATTGGAGTATATAGGATAGATTTCCTTATTCTGTTGTAGAGAATATGTTTATTTGATGGTTTAGAATTGAAGCATGACCTTTCACTATCAAATGCATTTGCTTTGTTAATTTACTACAAATGAACATTTTATGGTGATTTTGATATATTTGATGATTTTTTTTTTACTGATCATAACCCCAACTTATATTTGCAGCACCAAGGAGTACCTCAAGTATTCTTTTTTCATGCTATAACCACAAACTGGATACAATTCATCTGGATATAACGTGACAGCATGTCGGAAAGAAAACTAGTTCATAGTTCAAAATGTGTTGCATAAATCTAAAAAGAAAATAAAAATAAAAATCTGGTGTGTATTCTTATTAAGCCCCCTTTCCTCTGATAATATAACATCCTCTACATTCAATTGCCTTCAGAAGCCATCTCATCAGCAGACAGAGTCCACCTGTTTGCATTTTCATCTCCATTTGTTGGACAAGCCCAACAAGTGAAGCATTATTCAGAGAAGCAGCCATGTGATCCACTGTAATTGTGGAGGAGCTGCAGAGATCCACAGCTCAGGAGGGAAATTCTGTCAACAAGGCAGCTGCTAATCATGCTCTCAGCAAATCTGGGCCTGACGGAGGACAGGCAAGAAGAAATACGTTGTTTAAAAAAAGTCCTTAGAAGTCCCTTTGAAGTATTTTTTTATTATTATTATTTTTTACAAGCCAATAAAGTGGACAAACAAATGTTTGGAAGAGGGTTTGCTTGTGAGATGAGACCAACACTGAACTCTGTGGCCTACATGTATATTACATGTATGTGTGATACAAAATTGTCTCTGCACACCACTTCAAAGGGACAGTATTGTGTTTTCATAGAAACATCAAGTGGACGACCATGTATCAATTTCCTTTCACGTCACATCTATGTATTGATCCACTACGTAAAATCCCAACAAAATACATTGATGTTTGTGGTTATAATGTGACAAAATGTGATAAGGGTGTGAATACTACTGCAAGCCTCTGTATTATAAGAACAGCTTCTTTTTGGTGTCCATGGAAATTTTGCTGCTCAGATAATTCATTCCTCAGCTGACACACCACTCTGTGTGTTTGCATGTCTTTGACTCTGTGCATGAATCCTCTATTCAATGTGTTACCGACAAATTACCCCTAAAGGATTACCTCCATTAGACATCATTTCAAACATCATTAAGCCAATGCTAATAACCAATCATAATGTTAAGTTTCATTTTAATTGCTCTTGTCAAGCATTGAGGCCAAAAAGCAGATGCAGTAGTTTCACATACAACTCTTACCACCGCCCCGATGACATACAGAAGCCTGCTTGTTGTATTGATGCATGTTTGAATACACGGCAAAGCAGCAGCCCGAAATTCACTCTCACCTCAAAGGCCCTGCTTAAACATGTGGTTAAAGGCTTTGTTTCCCCCTGTCATGTCATTGTCATTCCATTTCACAGGTCCTCCTGTAAACGTTACATGCAATATTTTTATCAACAGCTTCGGCTCTGTCACAGAGACGACGATGGTGAGTTCTTCTGGATTTTATATTGACGTCTTCCCTGTCCGATTTGTGAATGTGTTATTTATTCCTCAACCTGCAGGTCCACCAGTTAATGTTACCTGCAACATATTTATCAACAGCTTTGGTTCAATAGCAGAAACTACTATGGTGAGTGGCGTGTTGTGCGAAGCCCTGACCTCTTCTCTGGAATCCAGATTGAATCATTCTGTTTTTGCCCAGTGCTCTTTTGTTTCCTACTTTATTTAATTCATGCATCTTTTATGATCATCACCGACTCAATTGGCGGGTTAAGTATTGATTTCTGTCCCCATGTGGCCCTTTGTAAACATGTTTGCTCACGTCTGAACTCCAACAAACTGAAACAAGTAATTTAGTTTGAGCGTAGTCAATAAGTAGCAGCAGGAGGTAGAGGGAATTTTAAACTTTGCACTAAAGCATCCGTTTGTCAAATGGGGGGAGAAAAAAACAAAAAACATAGCATCTATGAGAACATGCAAACTAATCAAGATCAAAGGACGCATAATGAGAGATAATAACCACTTAGATAATAAATGGAAAATGTTAATTTGTGCAGGGAGCGGGAAGACGCGCAACTGCCAGGGAATTACACAGCCTCAGACAGGCATGGCAAATACTTGGAACCGCCAATATGCTGATGAAATGTCAAACAACATAAGGGCTTTTCATCATCATGACATATCAATTACTCTGAGCAACTGAGCTTTCTGACAGTTCATACTACTTACTGTAGTATCAGAGCTCCCCTCATCCAGCTGTACTAATCCATCATTTATTTACCTTCTATAAATGCTAATTCTGACAAGAAACCAATGGAAAAAGGTCAGTTTAGGTCAAATTGTAACACTATCTGATCAAGAGAAGACATGTTTGGATGATTAAGACTCTATGGGCACCTCGATGATGGATGTTCTGATGCAAAACATGTTTTTAGAGTTATGCTCACTCATCGACCTTTCCATTAATTGTCCAGTGTTGTGTTGCGATGTTGCAAAACTGTGTTTGATGAGAGGCAAATACTGTAAGTTTCTAAGCTTCACTAAATTAAAACGTGTGCTTGTTAATGTGGAAATTATCTATTTTATTATTTATTTTGTTGCTTGATGATGAATGATAAATGATGACATCTGCCAACTTTGCATGAATCTTATGATAATATTGAGCTTTCAGTGAAATGTTCAACCTGTTCTTTATTCTGGCTGGGATCATTATCCATGGGTTCACAAGTTGAATTTATTGAAGGCTTTGTCTAAGCCATATATGGCAGACTGAAACATAAATACACACTGCTGTTAATATCTGGTAAATTATTGCCCCTCAACAACAAGAGTATTGTTGCCATCAACAAGCTTGTATTATTTTATCTGTATCTTTGAATATTCTTGAAGATTAAACTGCAGTCAGGAGGACCGGTCTTTCTAGTAGAAATGTTGTACCTAATTTATTTTTGGTTGATTTTGTGGCACAGAATAAGGTTTTAAGCATCATCTGCAAATTGATAAAAAAGATAGAAGTTCTGGCTATTCCTCAATTATATTGCTAGTCCTTTTCACAAACATGTTAGTTTGGGACCACTGTCTTGTTAAAATACCTCCTGATGTCCAAAGTTCAACCATCTGGCTGTTCATTTAAAGTCTAGTTGAGGAATCTGGAGATAATTTTCCTTCTTTCCTATTCTATTCACATTGAATGACGAACTAGTTTCACTTTAAGCAAACCAGCCTCTCATTTGACCCAAAAATGTTGTTTTTTTCGGAACGCATCTGTTTTGTCTACGGTGGATTAAAACATTTGATCCATTTTGGTTCATGAGTTATTCCACAACACCTCAACAAATTTGTTTAATATTTGGGTAATTTTTCGGACTTGATTCAGCTTGGTACATCCAAATGGCATATCCAAATTACAAACAGCTTCCAAAAAGAATTTCTAAATTTCCAATGTTCCTTCATAATTAAGCTACCACTTCCGTAGATTTTCCCATTTGTTATTTTCATTGGACTAACCAGTATTTTTTATTGTACTAGTGAGGAAATATCTGCGGCTTCCAATCGTGGTCACTAACTAAATAAATGATTCAGTGAATGTACATATATATTTAAAAATATTTAACTTGGGTAGATTAGAGAAAATAACTTGTAAATCTAAACTTGTGAACCCAAACATCATGTTTCACAAAAATGATTCCACCCTGGAAAATGATCCAAATAGATAATTTTCTATCATAGCATGTAAACTTTCAAACAATATATTGAAGTATGTTTTGAGTATGTGTACATTTTAAATTAAGCTCTTGAGTTTGTGATGTAAATGTGGACAGAGTGTGTTAATCTACATATTACATAGTTTAAGTAATGCATAATCTTTGGTACAATGTTCTGCTTTCTTGATAAATTCCCTTATTTATCAGTGATAGAAACAAATTTTTATGCATCTGAAAACAGAATTACTGTAACTACTATTATGTTATTATCATTATTATAATTTTTCTAGCTGAAAAAGAGGCACATTAAAAACAAGATAATGTGCGACTGGTATTTCCACCGCCAGCATGCATTTCTCTCAGCCCCAAATCGCTCCGCAGCAAATATGCAAAGCTGCTTGTGGTCTCTGCAGGATTACAGAGTGAACATCTTCCTGCGGCAGAAGTGGAATGACCCACGGCTGGCGTATAGTAAATACCCAGACTCCTCGCTCGACCTCGACCCTTCCATGCTGGACTCCATATGGAAGCCAGATCTTTTCTTTGCCAACGAGAAGGGGGCCAACTTCCACGACGTCACCACGGACAACAAGCTGCTGCGCATCTTCAAGGATGGAACTGTGCTTTACAGCATCAGGTGAAGTTGAGCAATTTTAAATATCAGAGCTGTAAAAAGGTACTCTGCATTGCTTTACACATGTACACACACACCTTGACTTTTCATATTTTGCTGTGTTTACACTTCAGTGAGTTTTATTTGGATTTTATGTGATAAATCAACCAACTCAAGACTTGAGACTGGAGAATAGCTCAGTCATCATCCAAATAATGTGTGGCAAGACATAAACACTGATGTTCACAGACTCTCTCTATTAACTTTGAAAGGCTGGAGTTATTTTGCAAAGGAAGATGTTTCTGAATGTGCAGAGCTAGAAACAATATAAGCTTGCAAGTTGAACTGATCGGAAAGTCGGATGTAGAGAGGGAGCCTAAATGTAAATAAAAAAAATATATATATTTTCGATTTGTATTTATGAAAAACATAGAAGTCATTATACATGTTTCTTCCATTGGATATTTATAATACACTTCATGTGGGCAATCATAATCATAAAATACCAACAAATAGCATTGAAGTTTGTGGTTTGAATGTAACAAAATGTGGAAAAGATTAAAGAATATGAAAACCTGCAGGCCACATGAAGCCCCCTCCACCTTAGAAGAGAATCTAGTGAGTTAAAGTATATAGCTGTTTTATTCAGACATTATTACAGATTTCTGCATATTTTAACCTCTTATTCCTAAGAGCTGATGAACTGTTAGCAGTTACAACTAATTTAAGTTTTAGCTGGAGTTTCAGAGTTCTGAGTGAAATAATGAATGATCCAATCCCTTATAAACCAAAACCTCCACAGCGTGCATTCCACCAGAAGACATTCAGTTACTGCTTTTCTTAAATTTCCTCAGACTTCAAAGACTCTAAGATGTAAAGCATGTCATTTTAAATTGATCTTATCTGTTATGTTCACTTCTTTGAAATATGTTGAACATCAGTGGATTTCTAAGGCTGTTTTTATTCATATTATTCTTTCATTGAAAAGAGCTCAGATTGAAAAAGGCAAGCTCATGTCAGGGGCTTTGGATGGAAATCTAAAAGAAAAGAAAAGAAAGACGTTTTTTCCCCTTTATTTTTGCCTGTATGCACAGAAAAGCTTAGAGACTACACTGTGTGTGTGTGTGACATTTATAGGGTCTCTCGGCTTTAACTGTAAACATAGTCCAGGTACAAGACTTGAAAACAGGTTACCTCTTATTTCAATACAACCTCTGTCACATGCACCATTCAATTTCTTTCAGCAGAGATGCAATGGAACATGGATCAATTTTGAGTCCATTTGGCGAGCAGCTCGGCGCTGCGTGGTGCACAGGTGCAGCGGTAGAGTAGGTGAATGAGAGAAATGAAAGGTGGTTAACCACACTCTTCAGTTGGGGGGGAGAGGAGAGAAATGACAGAGTGGGCAGACTGCCGACCACAATGCATCACTGAAACAATAAGTTGCAGTAATGAAAGTGTGATGGGAACCCGTTGAAGGGAATCTTACGAGATACAACGGAGGTTCTCACCGGACCCAATACAGAGATTGCAAAAAAAAAAAAAAAATGTACGGACAGTAATGTGATTCTTCAATCTATTGTCAAATCATGTGTTGAGGCCCCAGTTCAAGGTTTCATAAACATATTCGGCCGGACCCACCTTGTTTTATAATACGTCCCTCTCTTATATCACAGGTTGACTCTCATTCTGTCCTGTCCGATGGATCTGAAAAACTTTCCCATGGACGTTCAAACTTGTACGATGCAGCTGGAAAGTTGTGAGCATTTGATGTTTTTCTTATGTTTTTTTTTTTGTTTTTTTTCTGGACTCTTCTGATGAAAAATCTGCTCTTTATCTTAACTCCTCCCATCATTTATTACCTTCAGTTGGCTACACCATGAATGACCTGATTTTTGAGTGGCTGGAGAACGGCGCGGTGCAGGTGTCAGAGGGACTCACCCTGCCTCAGTTCATTATGAAGGAGGAGAAAGAGCTGGGCTACTGCACTAAGCATTACAACACTGGTCAGAAAGCAACTAAGCACACCTTGTCTAATTAACCTAGCCTCTCTGAATTGCATTTGTCTAATCGAATTACATTTGTTCCCACGCTGCAGGTAAATTCACCTGCATCGAAGTAAAATTTCACCTGGAACGACAGATGGGCTACTACCTGATCCAGATGTACATTCCTTCACTTCTCATCGTCATCCTCTCATGGGTGTCTTTTTGGATAAATATGGATGCTGCTCCTGCAAGAGTGGCATTGGGCATCACCACTGTGCTTACGATGACCACTCAAAGCTCTGGCTCTCGAGCTTCTCTTCCAAAGGTACAATTATATTTTTCTCTTTGACCATCACAAGTAATATGCAGGGTGGCAGATCTTTTATTTTAGTGCAAAATGTCATTCAGGGGTACATAAAGGTTTCCAGTAGAACATGTGGCTGTAGTACATCGTCTTCCTTTCATACTCCTGAAACTCCTTACCTTGTGTTTAGATCCATTCATCTCAAGAAAAGCATTCCTGTAGCATGCTACTGCCATCACTATGTTTCATGGTGGGAATAATGTGTTCAAGTTAATGGACAGTGTTTACATTTTGTCACATTTAAGGCCAAAAGGTTGCGTTTGGATGTCTTTCGACTAGCGCACGTTCTACTTGCTTGCTGTCCTCCCTACGTAGCTTGTGGCAGAGGCGGACTTCTTCTTGCTTTCTTTTTACCACTTCTCTGCAAAAGCCAATTTTGTACACTTCACAAGCAATAGTTGTATATGAACTGATTTCTAACCCCCACACTTGCCCCTCTGAGGATTTTTTGCAGCTCTTCCAGAGTTGGCCTTTTGTTTGCTTGTCTGATTAACTTCTCTCCTTGTCTGACTTGTCAATAGAATAAGCTGATTACATAGCATCGTGGAAAGATTTGAACACATCATGAAATAATGGTTTGTCTAAAAGAAGAGAGAAGGAAAATTGAAGAAGTGAAAGTCTAATTTGTACCGTCAGTCCATGTGCTTAAAAAATAATTGAAGATCATTGATGTTTTGATCACTGAAAAGTCAAAGGAATGTGACAGTCGTGGTCGTGATAAGCGTATGGAAACCTTTCCAGGGTGTTTATGTCAGATCACTGAATTTTACCAATCAAGCAACACTCATGTTTTATGAGTGTTCTGTTTTTACAAAAAATATGTGAGTAAGTAAACATTTTTTTATATAGTACCTTTCAAGACAAACCTCACTAAAGGGTTCAACAAAAAAAAAAAAAAAAAAACATGGAGTTGCTGCATGTGAACTTAAGTCTGTAATGCATAGATCAGTTGCACTCACCACATTTTGTCTTGATTTAAGTGAATATTGATGACACTTAAAACTATGGCAGCAATGTTTCAGAAGAGATGCTCTAACTCAACTCAAACACAAACGCAAATACAATCACAATGACACAATAAAAAAACAAATAAATGTATATTCTATTTAAATGACACGGCTATCGTTAATCAGAAACAAGACTATAATGATTGTACTCCTCATTCAATGTACCCTGAAGTCAACATCATAATTGGTTTTGGATGATTGTCACAGAGACCATGTATGCATTACAAACAGCAGAGCAACACTGCAAATGCCTACTTTCAATTATGGAAAACAGGCAACACACTCACTGTGAAGAGTCCTCTGGCACACTGAGTTGGATCTCAGCGATCAATCAATCTCATCATTATCAAAGGCTACAGCCGGCGTCATGAAAGACATGAAAAACACAGACGTGCTGATAAGCATTTCAAGAGGAGCTTTTGAGAGCTTTGACTCGTGGAAACAATAACTCAGTGTGCCTTTAAGGGTCCTTGGATTTCTGAGTTGCTTTCTGAACAAGCCGTTCAGCGTGATGAACAGGCGAGGTCTCAGGGATGGGAAGGAAAAACTGCAAACGTCATGCTAGACTTTCCAAAAATTACAGATCAAAACCAGCATTTAGAGGTATATCTGATTATTTTTCTATTGTTATGTGCCAGTCTAACACTGACATTAACAGCAACCAGGCAAACCTTCCAAGCTAGCACTTAAGATATCTACGCTTAGTTATTTTTATTTGAATGACACATTTAGCCAACAAAATCTGTAATAAACTTTGCAGCGCATGAAGTGAATATATAAATTAAACTCTGATTTAAGTTTCATAGCTGGATCACAGTTTGAAGTGAAATCAAAAATTCATGCTGCATTTGATTTGTGAGTTGATGCTGTCACCTTGTTGGGACTAACAAAGAAAATCTGTTTTGTCTCTCAGGTCTCGTACGTGAAAGCCATTGATATCTGGATGGCTGTGTGTCTGCTCTTTGTATTTGCTGCATTGCTAGAATATGCTGGGGTTAATTTTGTCTCCAGGCAACAGAAAGAGTTCCTCCGCCTGAGGCGAAGACAAAGAAGGAATCACAAGGTAAGGTTTCAAAGATTTCACAAGGCTGCTGTTTGCATAGGACACTTTTAGAGCACACCAGTTTGACTTTGTGGCTCAGTTTTTTTTTTCCATCTACATACCAAAATCACCTTCAAAAAGTAAGAAAAAGTATTTCGAAAGCAGCTACAACACGACTGCAGGTTTTGTATTTGCACCTGAAAGAGCAGGCCAATCCCATTTTGCTACAAAAAGAAGAGGTTTACGTAGCACAAAAAGGTACAAATTTACCAGACAATATACCAAAAATCAGGTTAGCACCCTGACGACGCTACATGGAAATGAATGGCCCAAAAATGTGATTTATGTACAGAACTTAATAAGACCTTTTGAATAAATCACAAAAGCACCTTGTTGTTTATTTTTAAAAACATAATCCTTGAATAAGGCTACACCTTTGTTTGTCTAATTAACAGTTTATCTTGAAGCCTGCCACTCTAATCAGAAGTTTGTAACTTAAGATAGCAGTTTTAGCTTTAGTTCAGTTAGCACAACCAACTTTAGATCTGTCATCCTTCTTTATTTGGCTTTTTCTGTGAAATCTTTCATATTATTGGAATTAACGCATGCATTTAGATTTTTCCTGATGTAGTGTTTTTCCACTGGGGGAATATTTTTAGAATTCTGTGACAAAAAGTAATTATTTGCTTTAATACACCTTGAGTAAATTGTGCTTGAAATTGAATGTTTTTCTTTGTGAAGTAAATACAAAGCGTTTTGCAAGGTTAGGTAAAGGCTGAGCAATAGGGGGCGCTAATAACAGGAAATAAATATAAGCAAAAGCAACATCAAACTTTTAGAGTTAGAAAGTTGGAAACTTCTAAGCCTCAGACATTTTAAAGAGCTTCCTGCAAAATAAACTTAAACTGACTTTAATTTAGCTAAGAACTATTTAAACACTTAAATACACTCCTATACCAGAGAGGTTATGACATTTAGCCCAAGATAGCTAGGCATTATTAAGCATAAATAAGGGAAAAGGGAGAGTTATGTCAAAGTTTACTTTGCTGTAATGAAGCATCACTGTGAACTCTATACCCTTCTATACACCCTTATGCAGCATTCAAAACTTGTCAAGTAAGTGATAAATTAAAATCAGTGTCTTTATTGTGAGTGTGTATAGTTCACACAGACGTTCAAATATTAATCAAAATGACATCATAAAACTTTTAATTTCTCTATGAAAGAGGGTTGTGTTTACCGAAGGCATTAAAATAAACACTGAGCATATGCAATTATTAGAAAGCTACTGACATGCCCTTCAGCCTCCATTCTTCGCTTTAGTACAACTGTAGAAAGTTGCAGGTAAATGTGAAATGGGAGATGCGTTGCGCTAATATTGTTTGGTTGAAATTAAGATTCAACCCCTGCAGCAGTCATACCATTGCTTTTTCATTAAAGTGCATCTGGTTATCCTGTGAATTCTAATTAATTTAGAAGAGTTTGTAACATCTTGTGATTAACATTCATGTATAATCACTGTATTACAGAAATGCATGCCTCTGGCCACTGAAACGCAAAGCGCGACACTTGAGCCGTACATACAGCCATCATCCACATATTCCCTTGTTTTTCAGGAAGATGAAGGCCGATTTAATTTAACTGGGTACAACATGAGCCAGTGCATGCCAACAAAGGATGGCTCGGCTGTTAAGAATGCGGTTCCCGCCACGAACCCCCAGCCTTCAACTCCAAAGGACATAGACGCTATGAGGAAAAAGTTTGTGGACAGAGCCAAGCGGATAGACACAATCTCCAGGGCGGCCTTCCCGCTGGCTTTTCTGATCTTCAACGTCTTCTACTGGATCACATATAAAATCATCCGACACGAAGACGTTCACAAACAGTAATGACTTAACCCTCTGCTGATAAAGTTTTATCTTCCCATTTCTCAAATTGAGAAATGCTCGGGAAACCGTGTGCCGAGAGGCACCACGGTGACAATGGAGATGCTTTTTCAGGGATAATGTACAATGTTCATGCGTCATAAAGATCAAATGCTATTGTATCTGGTGAGGTGAAGGTTCTTGAGAAAAAAGATGCTTTGTTTGTTCTTGTACTGCTGCATAATATCTGATGCAGACTTAGTTCGCTGCTGGAGAAGATGGACCAAAACCCCCTTGAATCGCCCAGCCCTGGCATCTCTACAACGAAGGAAACATTCCATGGGTTTGTGACTGTAGCTAGCTTAGACCTTCAAAGACCTTTTTGATGCAAAATTTCTTATTGAGGATGTTCAAACTGTTTTATAGTGTAGTATTGTTTTTTGGCACTTCTTCCTCTCTGTCTAAAATAAGTTCTAAGCAAGCAGAGCATGTATAGATGTATTAAATATTAAGGAGCTGCACATGTCTCAGGTACGGCTGTGAAGGAAGGAGATGGAAATCTGGGGAAGGAGCCTGGAGATTCCATTTTTATGAAATACCTGAAGCCTTAGATATTTGATTTGGTTTGGATGAAGTGCTATGCTCTTGTATTTTTTTCACGCTTCTATCTAACAAGTATTCACGGATAACTGATGTCACACAAAGTTGTGAAATTTGTTCACGTGTTTTTAATTTCTGCCTTCCATTTTTGAAGTGATTTACTAAATAAGCTGTCACAGACTGACTTTTAAACAAATGTATAACTGGGCAAGCAAACTCTGATTGTACATTATTCTGTGTTGTCATATGCATATTTATTTATACCCCAGGCAATTACTCCAGGTATATTTCGTACTCTGTTTTGTAGATTTAGCTAAATGAAATATTTATTGTAACGACTCAAAGGTTATGTTTATAAAATTGATATCTTTGTGTAAACCTATTCAGCTTCCACTGCAGACTATTTCCTTCACTTTGAGTATTCATGGATGCAATCAGCAGTGAAGAACAAGTCTTCATTCAACATTCATAGTACAGAGCAGCTAATGGCAATTGCACTCCTGGGAAATATCTTTTCTTAAACGTTATTCATGAAGAAAGATGATTTACTGGCTTGTATATCAATAAAACTGACTGTGCATCATGTTTATCTTATCCTCTCCTGAAATGTATAAGAAAGTAGTAGAGTAGTTCAAAATTTTGAACGTGAGGTTCTGTTAAATGTGGCCAGTTGGTAGCACTGTTGGCTTGTAGCAAGAAGGTCCTGTTTGAATCCAGACCTTGAATCTTTGTGCATGGGGTTTGCATGTTCTCCGCATGCATGGGTTCTCTCTGGGTACTCCAGCTTCCTATCACAGTCTAAAAACATAATTTTTAGGTCAGTTGCCCTTAAGTATGAATGTGGGTATGCATGGTTGTTTTTGCTGTGTCTCTCTGTGTCGCCCTATGATGGACTGGTGACATGTCCAGGGTGGGTGCACACTACCTCTCGCCCAATGACAGCTGGAGGTAGGCACTGGTGCTACACTCGCTCTCTTTTGATTTCAGTTAAAATACCAGTTTGAACAAGTTGACATATTAGCACTCAAAGTGGATCAAAGTGACCCCCGATAGTAGCTGCTATTTGTTGCAGACATATGCCATATTTTCTTACAGAAGACTATGACAAGGATATAGAAAATCACTGTAAATAAACAGTTGGCAAAGTGGGTGCAGAACAGTACAATCTGATGTAGTGTTATTATTAAAGGTCCATCGATAGATTTCCCCATTTTGTACGTAAAAAGTCAATTGCAAAGCAATCAAAAATAAAAAAGTACAAAATATCAAAGCAAAAATCGCCAACATACTCAGAAATAATTATTTGATCCCCTGGTTAATCAAATAATTAATTGTAAGTTTCTTACAATTAAATTAACTATGTCTATTTATAAAGGAAGATCAGTAGAGGTGCACTGCCTCCTATCCTAGTCCATTTCAGTGTAAATAACTGCCCAAAGCAAACAGCAAACATTCACTTAAAAATATTAGCATAAACGGCCATAAGTGTAGAGACCGGAGTTGTTTTAAGATGGTAGAACTTTAGTCATTTTAGTCTGTTGTTTCCAGCCTGTAGGGGCCAAATGAAAATGCTGGGAGATTTATATGGCATGTGAATCATCAACTACTAAACTTTAAAAATTACGAACAAGTTTAATAATTATTAATGTTTGGTCATAAAGGCAAGGTAGAGAATCATATCATGGAATATGGGAAAGGCTTTCCTCTCATCTCCGGGCCAATAAGTCAGGGTGACGACGTGAGTGATGGATCACTGGGTGGCCTCGGGTGACGAAGATGCGATCTGACAGCGGGTATCCAAAGAACGTGTAACGATAATGGACTTCACACTGCAGTTTAAAGATTCTGTCACTTTGTGTTTGACTGCTGCCTGACTGGCAAATCGAGAAGAGGAAACAATGGAGAAATGCCCTCAATGATTCATAGTACCCATACCATGTGTTCAGGAAAGGCGTTTGCTCGATTTGAAGGGTGTGGAATAATTCAACCGAGACTCATAAATGTGGTGAATTACTAAACAAAGAGTAAATATGCATTGTGCTTTACTTATCCTGTGTGGGGGGGTAAACATCATAAAACAATCATAAAGATCCTTATTTTATTTACAGTGTCTTGCAAAAGTAGTCAAATCGCTTTACATTTCATCTCATTGTAGGACAAGCCAAACAACGATGCACACGCACGCTAGCACCTAAGAGCAATGTAGAGAAACAACTTAACCCAGCAGTCATGATTTTGGACTGTGAAGTCAGAGTACCTGGAGAGCATTAAATCAAGCCCCAATATAGTACATCAAATTGGTTGGTTGTGAAAAAGGAGCATGAATACTTTTTGCAAGGCACCGTACAAGGATGAAAGCATTGCATCAATTCAATATGAAACATATTGAATTGGGTTTCCTTTGTTGGAGTCATTCTGATGGAGATCGTTTCCAAAATGTCTGATTCCCAGGATCAGAGCATTATGCTCCGACAGCCACAGGGTTAGAGTTCAGGCTACCTGTCCCTGCTCCCTTGTGAGCAACAAGCTACAGGATGACTTCTCTGACCATGTCACTCTAGTACATCTGTGTAGACAGGTGATGATGAGTCTCCTCAGATTAACACTCAAATGTGCGCTCACCTTTGTAATTAGAGGCGGCTGCACAGCAAATCATGGTAATTTTCTACTCAACATAGCTGTCAATGTGCAATTATTTCCAACAGCCTGATCACTTTATGAACTGACCTTCGCAGCTATCTCAGGAAGAGCAGCTTTACTGTTTTTTTGTTGTTGTTTTTTTTTTTTTTATTGCATGCTGCACTGATGCAGAAGCACCCAGAGCATTGAGCAATGGTGACCAAAGTTCTGTTTTCTGGTATAAATTCCACAAACCTAAATACTTTTGTCACCTTATTCACTTCTTCAATGGATTCTACGACCCAGCAAATGTGAGTGAAGTTTCTGTCATCTGTTCCCGGATAATAGATGCATCCAAACCAAACAGCTCTAAGGACTCTGCAAGGTTAAGACCCAGAAGATCACTGAAGGACAGCAGACCTTTCTTTTCATATTACTCCTAAAATAAAGGCTGGTGCATCTAAATTGCCTTCAGAAGAAGCCTACTTCCACCTATGGGATGCTTAATTTTAGTATAAAGGAAACTGTCCTGTGAATAGAAAACATCAGAGATTTATTAGAGAACGTTGGAGTTCTCCAATAAAGACAAAGAAGCAGCCAGCAGGTCCAAGAGGAAAAGCTGCAGAGGTCCAAAGCTCAGAAAGTGAAAGTTACCATGTGAAGCAAGGTGGTAGCAGTATCATGCTGTGAACATTCTCTTACTCAGCAGGGACAGGGAAGCAATTCCTGATTGTTGGGAAGCTGTAAGGAGGAAAGGTTTGCCTTAAAGCAGGACAATAACACTAAACACACTCCCTGAACACAACATTCTCCCTGCGAAGCAAGGTACTGGCAGCATTATGCAGCTGCTATTTTAATTCTCAAGATGCAAGACTTAAAAATGAGTAACTTAGTGTTAGCATGTCACTTGAAACAATCGTCATGCTTGCAGTCTCACTCTACACCAACCTTTCGATGCCAGTTATAGGCCTTTTAAATGCAAGGCTTAATTTAACAGCCTAAGCATTTTAGAGGAGAAAGAAATTACTTGCACCTCCGCATTTTAACTCCGTTTAACGTGAATCCTGTTTATCCTCATTCATAAGGTTTATTAAGAGTGCTTTTTGAGGTGTCGGAGAAGCTGGAAATGAAGGTTGCCATGGTAGCTGCACGTTTGATGATTAGACTGGTGGGAGAGAAATGCTGGAAATTAATGTCGTTAAGAGCACTTTGTGCACGGCTTCACTAGAACTAGCTCTGATGGTTAGACATAAATATTGAACTATATTAAATCCCTTTGCCACTGATTGAATACATTATGATTCATTGAGGGACATTCCTTCAACTTCTAAACTGGAGGAAAGAAAACTTGTACAGTATGTCATACAGTGGACAAAGTGGAAAACTGTTCACTAGATTTCTGCAGAGTTATTTACTTATTTATTTATTTTTTTGGCTTTGTTTAAGCTCCAACGACTAACTGAAATATAAGGCCGGAAGCTTCTGGTAACCTGGGTTCAAGCACATCTATGGAAACTGTGGACCAGAAAATGGCTGCCTGGCATATCAAAGTAGCATTATTAATCTTTTATGTGCTGTTTGTTGTCTGTAATGATACAAAATAAAAATGAAAACATCTTTATTATTTTGCATTAAACATGAAGATAGCTAAATCCGAATGTCTAGTATAGATGAAACACTGTTGACAGTATAGAAGCACTAGTATTTCTGTCTCATGGGAGCTCTGTGCTCATAGAATCCCATACACAGCCTTGTTGAGCATCAGCGATATGTAGTAGGTATAATCAATGAATTCTGTTTCTATTTGACCGACACAGTGAGATCCAGGGTCAACAGGAGTGGAAACCATGTGATCTAGATCAATACCAGACAGCAAGTAAAGAACAAAGAAACTGACCGTTTCACTGCATAGCATTTTAATTAATGGGCTCTGACTGCTCTGTTCAGTTTATCTTAACATCCTAATTAAATCCTGGTGAATGTGCAAAGATATTTTTATAGGATATATACTGTATGTGTGTTGGATAAGAACTGATAAGTCTCTCCAACGCAACAATTAAAAAAAAAAAAACCAACCGATTTTAAATTTCAGGGAGAAGATCTGAAGTTTGAAATTGTAGTTGAAATGTAGAGCTGACTGAATGAAATTATGGCGTAGTATTTAAGAAAGAAGATGTCCATTGCCGTTTAGTGCCTTCATGTAAATGCACCAGTTTTAATTTTTTGTCCTCCTCTTCCATTAGCACTGAACAATGATTTGCCTCCTTTCAGCAAGTCGTTGCTGAATGAAAGCGACTGAAAGCTCAGTTTGAAGTTTGAAACAAGTCATACGGAAGAAAACGCTCCAAACAGATTTGACCAAAATGTAACTTTATGGTGTACATGTAACACTCTAGATAGGGGTAGGAACTAATTCTGCATGTCACCATAAATATTCAAGCCACATGGTTAAAAGTAGTGGTGGCAGCATTATGCTGTGGTGATGAGTTTCTTAAGCAGAGACAGGGAAACGGGTCAGAGTTGGCAGGAAGACGGACAGGGCAAAATGCAAAGTACAATACTTTGCATATACTTTATAACCAATACTTTAAAACAAAGTTGGGATTTAGGAACCACATATGTCAAAAAATAAAATATCATCATTAACATTAACTGCTGCAGAATTGTTCTTGTAATGTGGCAATATGCCCTACTCTGACCAGGTTAAGTCTCTGGCCAGAGAAGTGATGGTCATCCAGAGGGCTATTTGTTACAGGTAAGATACTGACCGCTTGCAACAACTCCCATGAGTCGTACAAAACAATCAAAGACTCCGGCAGGTGGGGAGGTTTCAGCAGGTGAAAACCCTGCAGCATCCTCCTACCATTCAGACTGAATACACGTTAACAGACGATAATCAGAAAACAAAGCAAATATTTCATTTGGATGGCAGTCAAGACATAAAGGGAGCACAGATTCAGACCAAATTTCTTCTCCACATGAGATCCATTTCCCCCCGGGATATTTCTTGGTTTTGTTTACTGCTAAATTTCAACTCTGTCCTTTGTTGTGTGAAGTGACAGAGGTGACTATCACACCAAAGAGAGCTGCGAGTGTGTTATTCATACGTGGGATAAAAGGAGAAAAAGAAAGCATCCACATAGAGACGATGTGGACCAGTAAATTATGGACTAGTTCTACATCAAGTCTGTAAAATGTAAAATCATTAAATCTGGATGGTAAGTAAGTACAGAGCTTTCTTTAAAGCAAAGTGTGTGAAAACTGCAGTTTCAATGCTGTTTGGCAGCTAAACCTTTTTCTTTTTTAATATGAGTTAATGAAATTATTCTTGGGTTTTCCGTCAGTAAATAAAAAACTGAATAATCAATGAGTTGAACTAATTTTGAAGTGGTTATGTGGGGAAAAAAATCTAAGAATGTCAGAGCACTTTATTAAGGAAAAAAAGACATTCACAGATTCAGAAAAAGAAATCTGAAAGCTATTTGTGTTTTTTCCTTACTTCTTTTTTCTTTTCCCCATACTAATCCAGATCTGACAAATTATAACAGCAATAAAATATGTATCTTACAAAACAACAATGGAAATTATATTAAAGGCAAATGCAAACTTCAAAAAAAAAAAAAAAAAAGAAAAAACGTTCATCCTTTAAAGCCAAACTGGTCAAGCTGACACTGACCTTATGTATCCAACTCCTGTTTTGAGTTGAATATTACTGCGGTTAGGATGGTCTGCACGACATCAAAAGAAAAACTGTTTTTTTTTTATTAAATCAGTGAAGAGTGAAATACTTTGACCATGGGGGTAAAGTACCACTAAAAGCTTTTGGACAAATACAACCAGCCAGAAAATAAAGATTTTCCCTGCCACGACCTGCTGTCCCTAACTTTAGTCTTTATTCCCTGCAGAGTAGCACACAGCAGAGGCAGCAGCTACAGATATTAAAGAAGCCTTTTTAACACGGACGGCCTAAAGGGATGTGCAACGAATAAGAAGGGAACAGAATCACGACAGTATCCGATTAGGGCTGCGAGTCCCATGAGGTGATCCAACAGACGAGGACTGAACACCCGGCCAAAGAGAATGACAAATGAAAACCTAAAGAATCCGAGTAAACTTATTTCACAATTTAGTGTTTTATTTTTTATTTACAAGTAGTTTTTGGTGGCTCTGGTTGCCTTAATGTGTGTGAAACATATGCCTTATGAAAAGAGGAATTCTCCTTGTTGCATAACTGAATTTAAAGGCACAGTAGTTCATGTCCAATTGACTCACAAGAGCAGTCGAGTCAATAAAGGAAGGGAATACAAACAGGAAATGAATGAGAGGAACTACGCAGAAAATAATTAGAGAAGTGGAGTAAAAATATAGATTTGAGATACAGTGCAGGCCTACAGTTAAGCCTAAAACAATTTACATTCCTTCTACATTTAGGTTGAAATTAATGTTGCATTTTTACCAACGCATTTGGTTTTTTTTTTCCGACTGGGTTGACGTTAACCTTTTGGAGTAGTTCAGCCTAGGTCCCAACTTAAGAATCAGTGGAGAGAGCAGAAGATGAGGGTGATGGGACGGAGGCTTTCCAGCCTTAAAGACTTGGAACTTATCACATGAATCAAGTAGTCAAAATATCAGTGAAGATTCACAGTAGCTCTGAAGCATCATCTCCTTTTTGTTTAATGGCCAGTTCAAACACAAAAACATCTATTATATCTGTGTTTATTAGAGTTTTGAAGGGGACAAAACAGGTAACAAAAGGCCAGAAACCGTCCCTATGATTGATTCAGCTCCCACAGAGCGGCCAAATCTGAATCCATCTTGACTTGTGAAATGCTTTTGACCATCTCACGATACCTCCCGGCGTCCACCACGGGGTTCAGCCGCAACCGGCTCTTCTCCACGTTCTGCTGCCACGCCTCCCTACAACACCTAACGAGATCCTCAGCAGAACCAGAGTCAGGGGTTTCACCATGTCCAGCGCGCCCCTCGTTTCTCTCTTCTTCATCTTTGACACACAGAAGTGAGGATAAGCCCTCTCTGAGTGACAGCACCTCTTTCTCCAGAGCAGAAGCTAATTTTTGAGCCGTGCTCTGACTTCTCGCGCGCTTGACAGGTTGGACGAAGCAGGAATCAGGGAGGTACGACAGCATGGAGTCCAAAAACTGGAGCATTTGTAATTGGCTGCAAAAGAGGGATAGAAACAGATTTTGCATGTTACAACAATATACTCACAGCGATGGATTAAAAAAAAAAAAAAGTGATACAGCCTTTTTATCATTTTTCGTCACGTGTCAGCTGATTCCCAGAGACCTACCTAGTATTCATTAGTGGGATTTGTAATTTTAAGAGCACTGCTTGCAGGAGCACCAAAATCTCTTTGATATTCGAGAGAATATCACACATACGTACGCCTTAGCCAACTTCAAAGGCTTGTCAACTTGGAACGTGTTTATGGAAATTCAGCAGAACTACCTTTCTGTATCCATCCACTAAAACGGCATAATTTAATACTCACAGTAGAGATACTGCAGCCGACAACTGAACAAGAAATCTCTACTCTGGATATTTTATAGCTTTAAATCACATTAGCAGGATTTTGGTATTTTAGACCAATGGATATTCTGAAAATGCAATTTCTCTTAATTTTCTGTTTGTATTATATAACGTTTAGCTTTTTTATGGTACGACATGCTTCACTGGATATAACGTGATAGACAAAAACAAAGTAGCTCAGAATTAGCAAATAAAGAGAATATAATGATTAAAACTGGTCAAAGTTTACTATAAGATGGATGGAGTTAAATACAGGCCAATCCTGGGACAATAGGTGATAGAAGACCTGGGAATGGGGCAAAGGTTAACGTTCCAGCACGACAATGCTACAGTGTGTGCATTGTCCTGAGGGCAGCAATTTGGCTTTCTTGATTGTATCAATCAGTTGAAATGGTTTACCTGCCGTGGATGGATAAATCCCCTTGGAAAGGGCTTATCTGATGCCAGCGCAGCAGCAGTGGAGCTGAAGATCCTGGAGAATCTAAAAGCAGATACTCGGGACTCACGTCTATCTTTTTAAAACCCTCTTTCCTCCTGATCCAGCCATCTATGTCACCCAGGCTGTAATCTGGAGAGTCTATGCGCAAAACCGAGTTATCCAGAACTGTCAACAGACTCAGAAGGTCTTCTCTAACCTCATCTGAAAATAAAAAGGAGAAAATGATAAGCAATAAATGTTTTATGATTAAAAGATTGAGTTTGCGAGTTTTTTGGAGTTTACCTGTTTTGATTTGAGGGTTTTGCAGAAGCGGCTTCTGGCAAAGATCACGAATGTCTAATGAAACTTCCCCACAGTGGAGTACAGCTGTTGTTGGGCCGCTCCCAGGGAAAACAGCCTCCGCTTTCTCCGCGAAATGAAGCATGGCACGGCACTTGACACAGCCAGAGGTCAGCAGAGGTGCCAGCTTGGTCACTGCAGTCACAGCCAGTCTGCCCGCACTGAAATCATCGCTGGCGATGTGCTGCCTGCTTCTTTTGGCTGCGGGCTCAGAGAACGCAAATCCAGACGATGGGGAGGTGAGCGTCGGCGTTGAGGGGACGCGCGCAGGCAGCCAGAACACTTGGCTCCGGGTCTGGATTACCGCAGGCGTCGAATTCTGGCCCGGCTCTGTCAGGAGGGATAAGCTCACACCGCTCGCTGGTCTGGAACAAAAATAACACCATCATGAACAATCAGATATCACACAGATAGCCCACAATCAAACTGGAAATTAAACACAAAGTTGGAGTCGGTGTGTGTGTGTGTGTGTGTGTGTGTGCATGTTTGGGAATGTAGCGCAGCTGGTGGACTGATTAAACACCAACAAGCTGGTGAGGTTGCATCAGCTGCAAAGACTGGCGATTAAAAACAAAACTGCACGAGCGCCGGAGGCAGTCGCGCCAAGGGGAGCTTTTCTTCACATCTTCTCAAAGTAACGCAAGAACACGTGGACGAAGGTATCAGAGAGTTTCTCGTTTCCACACAAGATGATGACAATCGCCCTGCCAACTTTAATCTGACAGGATGCTGGGAAAAACAGTCAACCCAGAAAATGCTATGCAACTACAGGTTAGAGGAAATTATAATCCAGTCAGTGCTTTGTACATTTATACTCTTCCAGCCACAGACAAATCTACACGATGTACAACATCATGAAAAAAAGAAAATCATATTTACATGGCACTGTCAGCGGTTAGTATCAGTCCAACAACCAGCTGCTCCTCAGTGATCCGATGCCACAGCTTGTCAATTTTAGGTCTGGAAGACAGGGCTGGCGTTTCATGCAACTTGTCATCCAGAGTCTCATCATTGGACTCTTCATCACTGTCCCACAGGGCAACAAGGCCTTCCTAGACAGAGAGCACAGAGACCGTAACCAAGAATGACAGATGGGTGACACAACTAGCAGCAGCAATTCATGTCAAACATTTCAGTTAGCTTTTTAGGTACAATCGCAGTAAACGTTTCTCAACCCTATATGAAATTAAAGAGTAATGCTGCAAAACTGAAACAATGTAATACTACAATGTTTTTTCTATCAGTTAATTTTGACTTTTTTTATTTTTTTACTAATTAGGTTTTATGTTGATGAGTATCTATTGGGAAATGCTAAATGGTTAACACCTTTGAATATGTCGGTGTAACAGTGCATATTCTGGGAAAACCCTCTGAGCTGACCAGCAAAGTTTAAGAACTTCATGCTACTTTCAGCATCAGCCAAACATGTCATGTATCTGCTGTTGTGAACTCCTGCTTCAGCAATGATTAAAAAAAAAAAAAAACTCTGACATCACCATGTGTTAGAAATCTTGGTTCTTCTCCTGACGCAGATCATAATATTGTTTATGTAAAAGTTTCAGGCATCTGACCCAAACTGCCAGCCTCAGATAAAAGGAAATTGGTTAGGTGAATCAGTAACGACGCAGGAACCAGTAACTGCTGGAACCAACTATGCATCTTTTTACTGTAAAGGGAGTTTAACATCAACAAGAAAGAAGCTCCTCCTCCAAAAATAAACACCTAGAATATCAACTAAAACTTGAAACCGAAGGTACAAACAACCTGAATGTCGTCAGGAGAAATGTTTTATGGTCAGACGAGACAATGATTGAGAAAAACATTGTCCACATTGAAAACAATGACAAGAAATAGGTTGGAGGGAGTCAAGGTGTCTCTTTGCAGAGGGGCAATTTGTTATTGGTGCATTTTGCAAAAAAATAGATCAAAGAAGAAGAACTACCTTGCGGATTATTCATCTTGACCTCAAATAAATAGCCATCCGACGGAAACTAGATGATCCAGCTAGATGATCCACCAGTAAAATGATTCCAAACACACATTAACAGATTTTAGAATGGTCAAAGCGGGATACTGCTAAGCTGCTGGAAAGGTCCTAATCTAAACCCTATTAAACAATTCTAAATAATCCTTTAAACCCTGGAAAAGTACTAAATTAAGTGAGCTTTGCCATTTTTAATACAAGAAGATAGGTTAAATATGTAGCCTGCTAAGTTACCTTTACTTCTACTTCTAACTCAATCTAGGAGGGCAATCTTGAGGGGTGGCGTCCTGTAGCTTTTAGATGTTTCCAAGTCCAACACACCTGATTCAAAGGACTAAATTACCTTCTCATGTAAGATTAGACAGCCATGCTAATTACCAAATTATGTGTTTCAGGCGTGTTGACAAAGAAACACACCTAAAAGTTGAAGGACGCTGGTCCTCGAGTATATATACTATAGTTTGACAATTGTGCAAAGACAAAGGTGGGTAACGACATCCTTACTACAGTTAGGTCTTCTGGAATAGTGTTCTGAGGAGAACCTCGGAGCAGTCTGCAATATGTACAACTCTGGATGATCACTGGAGAGTCAAGTTAACCGCTGCAGACTTCTACTCCGTTCTACAGCTGCCCTGAATACGGCTTCGGAATATCCAGATTATCCCTTTAATTCAGCCAGTCAAGCTAATTGCACTAAAACATTCTGGTTGAAGGGAACAAAACCGTTTGCCAGCTCTTTGTTTCAGTAACACCGTTTTCCTTTGTTCATTGAACAGGGTGGACAAGTGACAGAAAGTACTTGTTCAGACAAGTTTTAATTCAATTTCAACTACCTGTCACCCAGTGCAGAACAAATATCTGTCAGAGTACATTGCTTAGAGAATAATCATATAATAGTGGACCTTTTAAAAATGAATTAATTCTATTTCCTGACTGCAAAAATATCCCAAAAAAATAAAAATAAAAATAAAAAAAGGCAACATAAGAAATGTATCTGAAATTTAAGACCATCTTACATCTTTGTCAGCTCATAACATGAACATGACATTACATGAATTACACATAAGGGTTGGGCTGGAAGACTGGTTGTTCAAAAACTACTCTCCCTTCAAGGCTTTGCACCCCAAGAAGAAATGCCAGTCTCATAGGGTGGGGAAGCTGTCCAAAAAACAATGTGCAGGATATAAAAAAGATATTTTTCTCACCACTCCTGTCTAGAAACTGACACTGTCCTCATAACTCTACAACATTGCATCGCATACATAAAACATCCTCCTTCAACTAAAAGCAGATTTATTCTTGAAACTGGGCCTGAATGAGGATGGGGCAAAAGTTTGGAAATATTAAGATAAAGACTGCACAAAAAAAAAAAAATTGTTTGAAGACATTTAACTGAATAAATTTTACTGCAATTGTAAAATATTTGAGGTTTTCTTGTTTCGACTTTGCTTTATTCAAAGGAACCTCTTCCGGCATAACAACCTATTTATTACATACTATTCAAATGTGATTTTTTTTTCACTTGTTTTTTTTACTTTACGTTTGTGGCCCTTGCAAAATTTCCAAATTTCCTTAACCCTACAACTAAGCCACTATTTTCCCATGTTAAGATTTATTCAGCTATGTTGATACTTAAATATATTTACACCTAAATACATGTTCTCCACAATAATAAAAGCAAAGTTGTATTATGCTTTACATGCATCTCCAAATTTACAGAGCCCATTCTGTGTTTTTAAGAAAGGCCAGATGAACAAAAACAAGAAACTGCTCCCACATTTTAGGCCTTTGGTGTTATACAGTGCTGTGAAAAATAGTTTTCACACCCCTGCAGATTTCTTCTGTTTGCTTTTTGTTTGTCACACATATGTGTTTTTGATCAGATTAATTTTAAATTTAGCTAAAGATAATTGACTAAAAATAAAAAGCAGCTTTATTTTTAATTTTAGGTTTAATGAATGGGGTAGATGGACGGACAAACGGACGGACAAGCATTAGGAAGGGCATAAAAGAAAGCAAGCAAACAAACAAGAAAAAGGAAGGAAAAATGAAATGAAGTCAGAGCTGCATAACATATTGCAGGTGTATCATGATTGCAATATATCAATATTGTTCCACAGGTACACATTATACACCGACATGATCACATATTCCAAATTGCACTTTTCCAGTCTTCACAGGAACTCCGCCTTAAGATCAAGACATGTGGGCCTTTCTTAAATAGCATGTTTCTTGTCATTCCCGTTTAGAAGAGAGCCTCAAAGACACGGCCCTTCATCTTGCATAATTTATACACATTTACACCTCGAGAAACAAATGAAATCCTGGATTCCAAATTAAAATCAACTCAGCATTGCTAAGTATCTATGACATGATTCATCCAGTTACAGTTAATCTTTAGGGATTACTAGAGGTGTCAGTTACTGTGACTGTAATGTCATTTTTTATATACATTTTCATCAATACAGCTTCACAATAATGTGGAAATTAAACAGTATTACAAAAAGCTACTTGTTTTGGTCAGTTGTCATTCTGAGAGCATTTTACAGAGTGCATTATTCCTAAGTGACATCATGCGTAGTATAACATGAATACACAAATAGCTGTTAATTAGATGACTGCTAGTTAGCGAGCCTGTGCAATCAGCCAGTTTTTAAAAGTTTATCAAGTGCGTGAACAGTACCTCCTCAGGCTGGCTGAGAACAGTCTCCCTCCCTGAAAGCACATCAGTGAGGACTTGGATTGATTGCTGCAGAACTCTGTCCTTCACTCTCACTTCTCTTCCAAGCTCTTGAAGGACGATCAATCCACTCTAAATTACAAATAATATTTGACTGAGAGAAATCCTTACAAGCAGCATGCATAATGAACCACCGAATGAATGAACAGAGGTCAATGTCAAGATATTCAAACCTCACAGACATACCCTAACATGAATATGATGCACTCTATTTTTCAGTACACAGAACCTAGAAATGGCTTTTAAATTAATTAAAAAAGAAAATACTCCTTGAATTTTTCACATATTATTATGTTACAACACCGCATGTTAAGAGTATTTGCATTGGGATTTTATGTGGTAAACCAGCAAAATTCAAGCAGTATCCACACGATTATCAGGCAGTGTATACACAGTAATTTCCTATGAATTATGCATCTAATATGCAGACATTTGAGTGGTACTGTCAGGTTGTTAACACAAATACTAGTTTTTTGGGTGTTCTTCTAAAACGTGTTTCAGTCTCACCTGTAATCTGGATTCCAAAGCCTGAAGAGTGAGGAGTGAGTTTTCCTGAGGAGGTGGGCTTGCCTTCAGTACTTCAGAGCCTTGACCACACTAAAACATGTATTTATTTATTTTATTAGACACTGCATTATCCATAACAGGGAACTTTATTAATATAGCTTGAAGTAACTGCAGAAGCCTTACAGAGTAAGAAATACCACAAAGGTCAGTGATGATAAATTTTTTCAGTGGCCCGCTGGACATTCCTTTATTTCTAAAGATCAACAGAATCTGTTCTGTTCCACATCCAAGGAAATCATCCACGTGTGCGGAGTCGACATCTGACCAACAGGAGGCTATCTGGAAAAGATTTGATCTTATTTAATAATAATGGATTTCTAGAGATTAATAGATCAAAATGGGCTGAATACATAATATGCAGGCCACACTTTTCAGATTTTTATTTGTAAGCTAATTTGAAACCAAATTTCCACTTTACAGTTAACCAATGTTTTTTGTTGATCACACAACATTCAATTGATATAGCTTAAACTTTTTTTTTTTTTTGATAAAATGTGAAAAATTTAAAAAGGGACGTGAATCATTTTGTGGAACAATGCAGACTCCAGTTTATACATACCTGAAATGTTTCCTTCCATATGGCACAAACATGGCCCTGTTTAAAGGATACAACAAACAGATATCCGTTTCTTCCCGTGTCAACCATCTGAATGTCCTCAGCCTGCCCAAAGGGAACCTCGCATGTGTCTTTTACTGTCCCGTTTTCAAAAAGCACAAGCTGCTGATTTGAAGTTGCTGCAATAACAGCACATCTCAGCACGCCATCCACTCTGTCAGCTGTGAGAACCCGCATGCACTGTGTGATGCAAATGTAGGGATGTGGTAAAACCAGAGAGCCATCAAACGCTTGTCCACCCTCAAACAAATAGCCAAGTGTTGGGGAATGGTTATCTAAAGGTGGTTCTGAAAGTCCAAGAGCAAAAAGTTGTCCTTTCTGAATGGGAAGTTCTCCAAAAAGGCATTTTGACATTTGAATGGGGATTTTTCGCACGCCTTCTGCCAGAGGTGATGTATAAGACACACTGTTGTCATGGCTCCACATCACTGTGGGGCCCTGAAGGATGGACACCTTACCCTTCATTTGGTAGGGGAGCTTGAACTCAATGCAGGGCTCCAGCCGGTGTGAGCTTCTCAGTGCGAGTAGGCTGTACTTAAAGCTGCTTCCCTTCTCACTCTTCTTTGTTACCAAAACGAACGCAGTTTTAACCCTTTTCTGAACATCTACTGCGCATTTACACGTCACAATGTCAATATGAGCTGATAGTTTCCTACTGATTGCAGTTGCTCCCTCTGTTGCGTTCAGGAACGCGTTGCCTTCACGTTCAAAGTAGAAACTACGGAACGTCAGGCCGCTTCTTTCGCTTACATTCACGGCTGGATCACGTTTGCAGGTGAATAGGATTATCTTGCCACCGTGTGAGAGGCCGTGGACATTTCGATTCGAATCATCCGATGGCAACTTCTCCATTATGTGAAGATTCCTGTCGGTTTCGCTCCCTTCAGCTTGGAGCCGGTTGCTTTCGTGGCAGAGCTGCTGAAAATAAAGCGATAACTGTATGCTGAATGTATCAGTGTAAAGAGAACAGAGACGCAACTTAACTTTTCACACCGGCGTTAGAAGTACAGTCAACAATGGCCTATCATATCAAAATAGCGCGCCATATTCACACTGAAGTTAGCTTCCGATTTGTCGTTAGATTTAGCAGTCTGTAAAGGGCTTTTTAGCTATTTTTAATGTCATTTGTAGATGAGAGGTTTTAGAAATCATGGATACTAAAATATTTTTGTGGATAAAAACCATGTTTAAAATTAGCTTGTCAAATCAACAAATTTGTAATTGCCCTTTGACCAATTTCCATTCGGAAGCTGACTTCAGCGTCACCCCGGTCGGTGGAACTAAACTTCCTGTCAATGCTAGTGCATTGTGGGTAAGCTTCTGTAAACACAAGATAAAGCAAAATTTGCGACAATATGATATAATTGTTAGCTATGCTTCATCCTTTATCGGAAATATTTGTAATGTCAGCGAAGAGAGTGAGAACTGTCCATTCTAAAACTCTTTTCCGCACGCATAAATGAAACAACCCTCGGAGGCGTGGCCACGAATGGAGCCAAAATGGCTCCATCCGGATCCCAGCTTCACACTTTTAGCAGTGATTCTTCAGAGCAGCTAATTTGCTAACTTAGCAGCCTGAACAACAACAAAAGAAACCAACAACGCGGAACTTCCACAGAGCCGCGGAGGGACAGCTGAATATGGCAGAGCATGAACCGCATCAAGGAGAGCAGGTAGTTGATGACCGTTAACCGTTTATTCCGCAACAGTCAAACCCGAATCTAACCCGAACAAACTCTGTTTTGACAGGACCTTGAGAAGAAAATAGTGGAGATCAGGCAGAGATTCAAGAATGAGTTACTCAAAGGTAATACGGTTATTGTGGATAAGCGGATATTAACTCACTCACTCAACATTCAGACGATTTTTTTTTTTTTTTGGGTCTGTCCCATTGTTACTTTTGTTTGCACTTATTCGTATTTTTGCTTATTTGCTTTAGCAGTAAGAGCTCAGCTAAGCTTCAACAAGGACGTGAAGGGCTCCAATTAGAATTTAACAAAGTTGCTAAATTCTAATTGGAACCCAGTTCTGCACACCCCAGATATACAGCATTTCCGACCTCCCGTGGGACTTTAATATGGTTTATTATGGATTCCCATGAACAATTAAAGCTTTAAAACAGTTAAAGTCAGTGAGTGTTTGAAAGTGAAACCTGCTGCTTGACCTGCTTGAACGTCATGTGATTGAGTATTTGTTTGTAGACTCAACAGATAAGTATGACTCCAGGGATGTGGAGAGGATTGAGCAGGAGGATGCTCTGGTGGAAGCCTACCTCACATGGAGAATGTATGTTGTTGATGACGCCTTGAAGATGATAGACGAAAGTCTACTCTGGAGAAAAGAGTTTGGGATAAATGGTAAGATGCTGGAATAACTGTTTTAATCGTCAAAAGAGTTTCATGTCAAAAGAAACGTCATTTTTATTTTAATGGGCATTGCAATGCTTTTGAAATGATGCACAGGTCAGTTAGGCAGGCATGTTAAAATTTAAAACTGCAACGTCATTCTAAAAGCTTAAATTTAGTGGTAACTTACATCCCTTGTTTTACTTGCTTTGCAAAAACAAAAAAACAAAAAAAAAAAAAACACAAAGCCAGAATAATTAAAAAGTAAAAAGAAATTTACTTGACTTCAAAGTCTTTCTATTTTGCCATTGGATAATTTCATTTTTTACCTATTTTTTTTTTTTACCTCCTATCTGTACCAATAAACAAATGCCAAACTTTTTGCTTGGTGCTAAAGCCAGAAAACTCAAACTCACTTTTTAGTTTTCTATTGAAATGGAACAAAGTTTGTTTCTGGCACTTCTGTAGTGTTTAAAGTTTGAGCAATGTACAAGTTCTTTGTTCTAAGCAACCCACTTTTGAGCACTACGGAAGTTTTTCTCTAAAAAGAAACTGGACCCAAATCTGGAGATGCTAAATTTAGTATTACAGATCTGACATTAATAATGCTCACAGAAATAGCCAGCAGAATCAGCTTCATTGACCAAGAGTGTGTGCAAAAGCATGGAATCTGAAATTTCATTCAATAAATCACAGCTTCCTGACGTAAAGTATAAATGTAGAAACTCTAGAGGAAATTAAATGAAGGAGAAAAGGAACAATAAAGGCAGGTTGTGGTAGACGGCATTCATGCTAGCGCTCAAACGTACTGAAGTTCAACATCCAGCTTTGCTCAAAGTAGAAATGTTGACATTGGCATATGTGTTGCAAGCTCCTAACACAAATCTGTGGTTGCCCTTGTGCTTATCTCGGAAAAACAGAGTCTCTTTGTGTGTTAAACAGCCATATCTCCATGCATAAGTTACCACAGAGAACAATGCACTCTGTTTCTCCGGAGAAATTTGAAAGACTTGTTGTTTGCTGGCCTTTTAATCCAGCAAATTCTATTTTTCTCCGAGTTGTTTTAGGAAATGTGATTTATTTGAGTCATTAGTGTCTCAGGCCACTGGGATGTGGATGCAGGACTCATGGCATGCTGTTAGTTCTCTGCTTCAACTTTTAAAAAGAGCTGATAAATGTGCAGCTTTATGTCCCCGGGATGTTGCGAGGAGTGTAGGGAGCATTTTTTTAATTTTTATTTAAATTTTCTTTATATTTAGTACATCCAGGAAAAAAAACTAATGAACTTTCTATGACCCTAAATCTGAATTTTTGAGGAACCAACACCATCCGGACTGCCTCTGCTGCTTGCTTGTCATGTCTCCTGTATCTCTGTTTGATAATTGCCCCATCATAAGTCATTTGTTTGTCTTCATTGCAGACGTGAGCGAGGGCACCATTCCCAGGTGGATGTTTGAGAGCGGTGCCGTCTTCCTCCATGGCTACGACAGAGAAGGCAACAAACTCTGTACGCACACGTTCTATTACAGCCTGTCCCACACACACTGGAACGATTTGAATTTTCCCATTGTAATTTTTGAGTAGAAGTCCCATGGTATTTATGCTATGTCACAAAAGCTGTTTATTTATGCCATAATATTATATTATATATTTTTTTATTATTTTAAATAAAAAAAATACATCAATATCTTAATTTGTTTTTAATAGAATAGCAACAATTATTCCTATTATAGATAAAATATTCCAACATATTTACACTTAAGACATGGTTATCTCTTAATTTTAGTTATTTTTGTCTTGAGCAATAAGCTGGAATAAATGTAATAGTAGTTTTTACATAGACATTTTTATTACTAAGAATTTTGTTTCATATTATATTAGTGTTGTTGTTAGATTAATATGGTGTTGCCTTATTGAGAGTGACAGGTGGTGGTCCTTTAGTTTCAATCCCATACCTGCCAATATTTTACTTTTAGAACACTTTCAAACATCTAACCTTGTCTTTGTTGCAAGTAAAGGAAAATGGCAGCATGTTACTTTTAACCAACAACTCTAACCGCCAGTGCACAGCAACAGGTGGTTTGTTGTCCAGAGACGATAGATGCAAAATAGCCTTTTGGCTAATTCTGGCGCATTTACAGAAATGTTAATTTCTCTACCAAATTAATTAAATTACTAAATTACTTAGCTGTATGCTACATACCGTTAAGAAAAAAAACTTTGGTCTCTGTTGCACTTCCACTTCCTCTTGCATCTCATGAAAAGGAATTAAAATCATGGCACACTTTGCTGGAAAGCATTTAGAGACTGTAGCTTTTTAAAATCTTGGTTGCCAACACATGCCTAGTGCCCTGACGGCTCAGCCATCATGTTTTCATGAAAGACATCTATGAGCATTTCTGACTTGTTTTAAGAAATACAACAGATCCTGTTCTTTGCATACAGTCTGGTTTAAGGTGAAGCTGCACACCAAGGATGCAAAAACGGTCGTGGACAAGAAGAAGTACGTCGCCTTCTGGCTGGAGCGATACGCAAAGAAGGAACCCGGGATGCCGCTCACCGTGGTGTTTGATATGACGGAGTCCGGCCTTAGCAATATTGTAAGTCCAGCCTTGTGTGTTTTTTAAAAAAAAAAAAATTTTATTGTTTTTCAGCTCAGCTGGAGTTTTGTTATGAAAAAGAACATCTCATATGGTCATATCTCCTGGCATTTATGAGGGGATGTAGCAAGGCGGCGAGCTCTTCAGTGGTTTTTAACACGTTGAAGATTAAAGTAGCCTTTAAATCCTGACGGTCAATTCGAGTTGACCGTCTAATCCTTTCGCTCACTTTCTGTCAGTCAGTGACGCCCCTGCTAGAGAAAGGACTGTTAAATCTGTCATTACCCAACACAAGCAACTATAGACACATGACATACCATACTGTTATTTGTTTAGAAGACCAGATGAGAGAGACTTGAGGTGGGGTTCTTTCGAAGCCCACGATGAGCTGCACTAGAGCCAGTCAGTGTGATCTAATTAGGGCTTAGGAGTGAGTCCACTGCAAATGAGTGAGGCTTCAAGCCTATTATGGAGCCTGGCCAAGGCCTAAAGATCCATCCTGTAGGCCTTTTGGACAGCCTGTCTGATCAACTCAGTTAATATAGACAGTAGAAGAAGAACCACCACATGAAACTTGCCAAGCTGCAGAAGAAATCTTTAAATTATTTTTTTTAATATAGTTCAATAAACAGCAGAGACCCGAGACTTCTTCTTTTATCAGTGTTGGAAAGTATTGAAAATTGTTCAAAAGGACTTGCGATTAATTTTTATTTAATCCTTAGTGAGTAACTTCAGATCTAGAGGCGATCAAATGAGAACAAACATCCTCTTGTCAAAATAATTTTCTTATGCATATTTTTGTGCTACTTTATACTAAGACTTTTGAGGTTGTTTCCTTTGTGAGTCTCTTAATTTATATATTTTTTTGTTTGTTTTAGGACATGGACTTTGTGAAGTATGTCATCAATTGCTTCAAAGTATACTATCCAAAGTTTTTATGTAAGTAACATAACACTAAAAGATATTATGACATACCAAGGATATTATATTCCAATTACGGATTGCTTGTGATCTTTGCAGCTACAGTAGTTTTATCAAGGAACTTTTTTTTTTTTCAGCTAAAATGATCATAGTGGAAATGCCTTGGATCATGAACGGTGAGAATAAGTCTGATTGATGATTTTTGCTGCACTGTGACTTCATTAAAAACATGATTTTTAAACATTTGTCCTGGTTACAGCTGCATGGAAGATTATAAAGTCCTGGTTGGGACCAGAAGCCATTGCAAAGCTGAAATTTGCAACCAAAGCTGAGGTTCACACATATATTGGTGCAGAGCACCTGCCGCCTCATCTGGGTGGATCGGTATGTTTTTCTTCACCCTTTCGATGTGCTAAATTCTCGGATTTGTTTCATTTAGAAAATAAATGTTAGAATCGGCTAATATTTTTTTTATATTTTGGAGAAACTCCATTATATCAAATGACTATTAATTAGCCTTTCAAAAGTATTTTTACTTCTTAAACCTTTTCACATTTTTAAATGTGTCACAAAAACAAACCTTAATGTATTTTGGTGGGATGTGGATGGAAAATGATACAAGGGTTTTACATTTTTACTAATATGTCAAATTTATATCCTGTAGAATTTTTTGCTGCAATTACTGCTGCACATATAGACACTGAATTTATTTTGTATACATATATACAGATATTCAATTGGATTTTGGTTTGACCTTTGACTAGGCCATTTTTGACTAGGCCATTTTGGTTTGACCTTTGACTAGGCCATTTTAATGTGCTTTCTAAACATTCGGTTGCATCTTTGGCTGTATGTTTTGGTTGTTCTGGTTCGCTGCTATTCTGGTTAATAATAATAACCTGCCTGTCCTGTCAGGATAGCTTGTTTTCTACTTGTCATTGGGTTGGCAGATGTGCATCATCCTTTTCGCTTTTGGATGATGGATTGAACAGTGCTCAGTGAATATTGTTTTGTAATTCAACTCTGCTTTGAACTTTCTCAACTCTCTCCCTGACGTTTCGGTGTGAAACGTCCCTCGAGACATTTCACATACATTATGAAACCCGTTTATTTCTCATTTTGTACTTTTTATGCTTGATTTGACAACCAAATTATTTGAGTCCATTGAATAATTTCTACATCTGACCTGTCTGCTGTGCTCCTTAGTTTTCATATTGCTAATTGTTCTCTGATGTTTTCTAACAAACCTCTGAGGTTTTTCACAGAATGGCTTCTTTTATACTGAGATGAAATGACATACAATTAAAAAACAACTGCATGGCATATTTTTGTCCATGGAAAACCATGAAAACCATACTTGTCAGCCCAGGTGTAATCTACAGGCTGAGGTTTGTCCTGCTTCATGTTGCTCTGATGTATGCAATCGCACAAAAAGAGGTTTGTGTAGGTTTGTGGTCTTAATGTGAGAAAAAGTACCAACAATTCAATAACTACAACTAGTGATGTGAGGTTCTGTATGTTTTTCTATGATAAAATATTTTAGGAATTGCTAAAAACTGATAGTTTGTATTTTTCTTTAAAATGACAAAAATTATGGGTCATGTAGTTTTTGTGAATCTATTAACCTCATTACACCATAAAACCTCTTCCCTTTGAATTTTTTTATCCTTATTAAGTTATTAACTTTTAAAGTTAATAACTTTCTGTTTTAATTAGACATAACATATTATAATTATAAATTGGAACCCATCAGTTGCACTTTCCATGCCAGATTTGCAGTAAGCAAGACAATGTGCCCCCTTTCTTCCAGGACCCCTTCAAGTACACGTACCCGCCTCTTCCGGACGATGACTTCCAAACCCCGCTGTGCGAGAACGGGCCGATGGCCGGCGAGGACGACGCCGAGAGCAAAGAGGGTGAAATGGAGAGCCGAGACACCCTCGAGTCCAGCTTCAACTCCGAGATCGTGGCAAAGCCCAAAAAGGTAAATTGTTTTGTGAATACATCGAATAAATCTTTTTATTTTTTGCTATGAAAACCCAAAATGATGATAAAAAGAAATTATTTTACTTTCTTGCAAAAGTATACTTATGAGACTCAGTCGCACCATGTGTTTTCTAGAATTATGCTTTGGACCTCATGAATTACATTTTGGATGAGTCCGAGTTTTATTGTCTTATATGATTGAGAACGAAGTGTGATTTATTTGACTCTAACACATTTAGCAGCACCCGGCTTAATTTTTTTTAGACTGACTCATTTCAGACAGAGGTGACCAGGTTGTGACTTTGCACATTTTAAACTCCCCTTGTGCTGTTTTTAGTTAGTACCTCCAGATTTCAGAGTGTAATCAGGCCGGCTATGTGATTATCAGTAAGCTGTTTTTCATGGTGTCTGTTGAGTTTGTTCTTTGGGGGGGGGGGTTGGCTTTCATTAAATCCAGCTAAGCCTTCACAGGCACGCTGCTGCTCTTCAGTTCCTCATGGTGTCCACAGAGGGTCTGTTACTTAAGCTCTTCCATGCTGTCAAAAGATTCCTCCTCCCCGCATCATGAAGCGCCATCACTGAGACGGCTTGCAGCCTGGAAATGTTAAAGCTGCTGTCGCCTCCCTCTCAGTATGGTTTCTCAGTGCTACACCCTGGATGTAGACAGCCTGCAGCTCGTGTCATGTATGTCACAAATTCTCTTCTGACTCCCCGTCAGGATTACCCAGATTTTCTGTCATGATATTTTTACGCTTCCTTTTGCGGTTTTCTCCTTCAAAGATGCTTTATGAAAACAAACCGTAAATTAATAAACAAGATAAGGTGGACACATTTACAGGGTTTCTACACAAGCTGTAAAACTCTGGAATATGATTCTGATTTTTCCAATTTTGGATTAATGTGGAATAAGTATAATGAGAGTATAGGGGAAAAAAACATTGTTTCCAGACTTTTTCTCTTTTTCTCCCTCATTCTCTTAAGATTTGTGTTCATGCATCAGTCTGTATGTTTCTCTAGTGATCTTTTATCCAACCATCCATTTGTCCGCCCATCACTCTATCGTTTATCATTCCTCTTTCTAATTATCATTTTGTCCAACCATTTTTACTATTCATCTATCTATGTGTATCCATAAACTCGTATGGAAAGTATTTACACTTAAAAAATTGGCTAAAATTGCAAGGAACTCTGGAAAATCAAGTCTGGAATAATCTAGAATTGCAACACACAAGCGAGTACTACAACGCTGTAGTAATTGAAAAAGGTTTAACTTAAACTTCTTTCATTTTTCTGTAAGTTTTTGACTGCTATATCCAGCTTCTTAGAGGATTCAAATTACAAAGGGAGAGTCGGGCTTTGTAATATGTCCACAAATATGTGGACAAGCAGCAGGTTGAGCTGCAGTCTACATGAGACGAACCGCATTAGCCAGAGCTACTCCCACAAAGCTTTACTGAACAAACAATGATCCGATTGTTGAAAAGCTGCCACTGATTATTCACAAGAGATTAAGATTTTTAAAGCAAGCCACATCATTTACTTGTCAGCCCAGGTGTAATCTACAGGCTGAGGTTCAAGCTGATGTTGTGCTCTTTGTAGAGGAAAATATCCTATTTGTCTTAAAAGTTACATTGCTGTCTTTAAATAATTTTTTATTATCATTTTATTTGAGTTATCAGTGCCATTTTCTACTTTCACAGTATTGTTTCCTGGCTTTTTGGTCCAGAAAGTCTCTGTCTCCCGCGAGACGTTTCACATGGATTATGAAACCCCGTTTGTTTCTCATTTTGTACTTTTCATGCTTGATTTGACAACCGAGTTATTTGACTCCATTGAATAATTTCTGCCAGCAGGAGATTCCTCAGAGTTAATCTCTAACATTTCATAAGTTGACTGATCCAAACAGGAATCAGAACCGCATTTAAAGAAAATGGGATGGAAAACATTTGACAAAGAATGCACACAGTATTATTAAATAGTACATGAGATTTCAGTCTTTTTTATGACCATTTATCTCCATAATTTATCAGAATTATCAGACTACCAAGAGACATAAACCAAAAAGCAACTGTTGAGTACATGGGTACACAATAGGAGTACAACTTGACAGAAGGCTATTTTGAACTAATTATTTTATGTAAAAGCACAATAGTCCTCCACGCATAAGACTATTTAAGTCAACCATGCCAGGAAGAGGAAGATGTTTTTCTCGCTAGCTTGTCAAAATATAGTTACACAATCACTCTTAGGAAACTCCTCAGAAACAAAGTTCCCGAGTGCATGTCAGAAGGAAGGCTATAAATAAGGCTGTCAGATGATCTAATAAACATTTCCTGAATATTCAGGGTGAAAAGTCACTGAGCAGCTTGCCTGAGAAACTGGAACCATTTACAGTAGTAGTCTGAGCTGCTTCCATCACCAAATTACGGCCACCCAGTTATTAACAACCTCCTCTTGGCGGAAAGCGTCCTCAGTTATAGCTGCAGTATTATCTAAAGCTTTCAGTTTTTTTTATTCTGGAGAATCGTATGCATTTTGTCCTTGCGCTTAATAGAAGTAAAGCAAGCTAATAATAGCTTGTTAATTAATACATCTACTCGTTTAGAACTTATGTGCTGTTCATTACTTGCAACAGTAGCTTTAAAACGGCTTTAGCTCCAATAGTAGAGAAGGTTCTTCTTTAGTTTCCACAACAGGATTCTGTGCATTTTTCAATACTGGGAGTTTTTCCAGACAGGCAGGAAAAACAAGAGGAAAGTGCAGAAGCCTCTTTCAGTCAGCTGACTGGCAGTTGGCAGCGGCAGTGGGGCGGTGCTGCGTGACTGGTACTTTGTAGGGTCATACCTAAACCCATATTTTATAAGTGATATAAGTATTTAAAACAGGGGTGCCCAAACTTTTTGAGAGCAAGATCTACTTTTCTCTCTCCAGCCGCTGGAGATCCACCTCATGACACAAAGACATGAAAATAGCAAATTAAACTCTATTGACTTATTTTATATGCGAACATACATCAGTTATAACAGAAATAACAAAGTGACAGAAAACCTAATCCAGTTTCTTCCTCAGTGAGATTCTGATACTGGGAGCTGGTTACTGGTTTCTCAGTCAGAAGCTGGTTGCAAACCTGACGCCGGCAGGTGTCAGTCAGTCATGGTAGATCTGAAATTTGATTTGATGATCTCAGTATGAGAAAAGACAGACTGATGGGAGGAACCAAAGAGCCCAATATAGGTAAAGGCAAATCTTCTGAAGTCGGGATATAATTAATTTAATTTCACATAATTATCGCGGTAGAATTTGTTAAAACTTAATGAAATATATTTGTCCTATTTGATGTTTGTTGTGACGTATGCTCACAAAGAACGAGGTAATTAGTCCAAGTTTGTCGTTTATTGAATATTCAGAAACTACAGCAGGTGTAATGAGCCACAGCAAAGGTAAACAAAGGTTAAACAACCCGAACAGACGATCAACTGAAAACATCTCCTACCTTTTTACTCTCGGTCTCTTTGTCGTTTAAGCACACCGATTGCCGTGGCAACCGCCTGCACCCCCGCAAGCCAAGCAAAGATTACATTAAAAACACAACATTCAGTCCATTACATATCAGGTTTCCAGGCTTGATGTTTATTTCTCGATTATTAATAAGCCTCATGAACACAGCGGTGGTTGAGTAGCTAATTTAAACTCCTGCTCTGTTCGTCAGTCGGTCTTTGAGTCGCTTTTGTTTTTGTTTTGTTTTTTCTGTTAATGGAACCGAAACGCACAGAATTGCGCAACACCTTGTTGAAACAATAATTACTGAGATTATTAATTTGAACATGTTTCGTTGACTTTTTATAATTATTCTTTTTTAATGAAGCTACAAACGTTTAGGATCTTAGTGAATATTTTTGATAAGCCTATCGGAAGAGGAAGTGCTGGACTCAGCGTCCTGGCGGCGTTCAGTTTGTCACCTGCCGAGATCGACTCAAAACCTTTCCGCGATCGACGTATTGAGCACCCCTGATTTAAAACAAGGATGATCAGATAAGGTTGAAATGAAAGATTGGTGAAGGAATAGGAATGCTGACTGACTGACAGGTTAGGGTTTTAGTTGGTCTTTTTTTTTTTAGCATAAAAGTATTAATGTAGAGTGTCGGGGGATTTTTTGTTGTTTTTTGTATTTCTTGCCCTAAGTGTGACTAAACATGTGGTTCTGTGTTGTTACAACAGGCTGCCGGTCTGAGCACGTTCCGCACAGCATTTAATTCTTTTCCTTCTTATCCATCTTATCTAAATGAATAAAAGTCTCTTTCAGACACTCCTCCATCTTCCCCACATCAGCCATCTGTCTGCCCCCAAAGTCCTCTGAGGTCCAGAAGCACTGAGCTGATAGCTTCTTTAAGCTAATTTTCTGTCTTTCCTTTTTGTTTTTTCTTGTTTGTTTTTTCCTTTCTGGTTGCGGAAACAAGGGGTGGCTGTGGTAAAGCGATTTTAGGATCACAACCACAGCAGAAGCTCCATGTCTGGAAGATCTCTGCAGGCTGGAGAGGCAGGTTGTGCTCATGTGACATGAGTACGCCTCCCGCTAAGGTCGACCCAAGTTGCCACCACCACTCCTACACGAGTCCATTCCTTCGCCCATCATGGACCTCACATTTCCAATTTGGCCCCAACAAATTTGCGTCTTTGTGATTACCGGATGATGCCTTTTTTAATAGGCTGTTTTTTTTTTTGTTTTGTTTTTTTGTTTTTTTTGCACGCCTCGGAAACGCTGATGTAAGCGAGACGCACATTTCACGGTTTAATTAGCTCTTATAAAAGGTCAGCACACTCCCTGATGTCCATAAATATTTCACATTATTTGTCTCATCTAACCTCCCGATTAATAACTACTAAGATAATTACTGTTTTATTACAGTAGACCAACTTATTAACCCCTAGCACTTAATCCTTAATCAAACCTGCCATTTGAAGCTGCTTTTTTAATGTAAGCCTTGTGTGCCTTACAAACTGATATTATCTCTAGCCAAGTCTGAAACTTGAAAGTTTTTAACAGTGTTGACAATGTTTGCAGTGTGCCTTAATTCGTATTGCACAAAGATGGATATTTGACCAAGTGCATTTCAAATACAAGTCGGTTGTCTTTTCATTTCATATATTGTGCAATGTATGGAAAGAACATTTTAAATGTCTTTCTTTTATAATGATCTTTAATTTCTTCATTCTGCTATAGCCTCTTAATTTGTTTCTCGTATTAGATTGCCCTCTATTTTTTTGTTCCCTATTAATCTATAATGGATTTTTGAAATTGTATTACAGGAGTCAGAAATGGGGCCAATGATTGTTCTCATCACTACAATGTACTTTTAATTCCAGTATCTGTAATAAAGTGCAATCTCCTTTTAAGCATTTACTTTTCCCTATAGTTTGAAGTTGTTATACTTTTCAAATCACTTTACATGTGATTCTTACATAATTGTGTTGAGTTTTCTCTTGAAATTCAATAAATAATCAAACTGGAAGCTGACAATCTCCTGATGTCTTTTTTTATGCAGTTGCAAGAAAGGGAGACACAACTTTGCACATTTTTTAGCTTATGAATTGGGAATACACACTTCCCCCTTGAGTCAGCAGTGTTTGCTCACGTATTTCCCCCAACTGGCTCCTTCCTTTACACTCGTTTACCGTCTCCTGATGTTTTCACTGTCCCATCCACTGTACATTCCTTGTGGCTCAAGCATCCATATATTTAAATGCTTACCCAGTCATGTAACACGTCTGCCTGTCCAGTCAGCCTTTGTGTGGTCTGTGCTCTGTCTGGGAAGGATTTGGGTCAAAGTTCGTGAGCCTTTTGCTGCTCCCCCGTGTGAGGTATCTCATGACTCTATCCCGAATAACCTACTTTGGTTCATGAGGGTTTTTTTTTTTTGTTTTTTTTATGTCAAAAGTCATGAGATTGCAGGGTTACGCTAGTTCTTTATTTTTATGGATATGCTTGGTTTTATTTTTCCATTCCCTCTGGATGCTGCCAGGAACAAAGTTCAGGAGTCGGATTGAGAGTACATCCACAAAATAAAAATAAAGTTTCTCTATTAGGATTTCATTCTGGTAACGATGACATTTCATCATTTTTTTTAACAGAGTAGCTTATTAATTAAAGTTGACTGTGATTTCTTGTGCTAACTCATAGCGACCTCTACTTGGAGGCCAAAGGTCAAACGTTTCATTATAAGATGGGGTGCTAGGCGAAGTTTCGATGATAACATTCTTTGTCTTTGTGTGTTTTCTAACTATGTGGTCCTTTTCCGTTTCAGGTGAATTTTCTGGAAGAAAGCTTAAGATCGGAGGACGGTGAAAGAGACGCGACCGTGAGAGTGAAAGGAGTCAGGAAGCCGCTCACCACCTTCAAAGGTCTTCTGCTAGATGTTAGGTAGGCCCCACTTTATCTCCTCACTTTCTGTGTATATTATTTATAAGATAGTTTATTAGTCTCCCATAGGATAAATAGCAAGGGAAACTTAAGAGAGGACATCAACTTGAACACGTCCTCTCCACCTTGAAACACGGAGGAGGCAGCATCTTGGCTTTTCCTCAGGAGGGAAACGAGGACTGGTCAGAGTTGATTGGGAGATGAGTTCAACTAAATACAGGGTTGTCCCTTGGGAGTTGGGAGGACATATAAAATACACTTGAGTTTGTGGTTGGAGCATGAAGAAACCTGGCACCAGTGGTGTAAATATTTTTGTGAGGCCTCTAGAACTAGAACTACCCCTTTTTAATATCTTAAACCAGGGATGTCCAAAGTCGGTCCTCGAGCTTCCGGCATCCTGCATGTTTTAGTTCTCTCCCTGGTTTAACACACCTGCATCAAACGATGGCTCGTTAGAAGGCCAAAGGAGAACATTGACTTGCTGAGGAGGTTGTTACTACAACCTCCTCAGCAAGTCAGTTCTCTCTCAGCAACTAAAGAGAGAACTAAAACATGCAGGATGCCAGCCCTCGAGGACCGACTTTGGACACCCCTGTCTTAAACAAACAATATCTTAACTGTAAATTGATTGGATATAATCTTTTCTTTATGACCAGCGGATATAATCCATGTGTAATCACTAGTGGTGCACCGATGTAGTTTTCTGGCTGATCGCCGATTACCAATCTTTAAAAAGCCTGACCTTCAGATTCCAGTTTTGGTCGATACCGATTGTTTTTTTTGGGGGGTTTTTTATGTTGCTAACTAGACAAGACAAGAATGTCGCCAAGTTGGCAACAGTGGGGTGACTATTGTTAACTGCAAACATGCAGACATGCCCCGGTGGGCCAGTCTGTCAGTCAAACCTCCCTCTTTAGGATTTTATTTTGAGGTAGCCAAGATCAGGGGATAAGATCAAATTCACATGTAAGTATCAATCTCCCAAAATTCAGGAAATCAGTTGGTCGAAAGACTTTCATTTAAGGTATTGGGTTTCTTAGCCTTGAAAACATCAGTTATCAAGGGTGGTTAATGGTTGCGTGCCATAGATGTGTATAAATATTTTAAATGGATAAAAACCCAGACCAAATGGGACGAACTGCAGCTTTTTTTTGTCTTCTTGCTTTACTTTTAAGTTTAGATCTTTAAAGATGGGCTAAACCTTGTTCTTGGTGAATTTTTATTGTTTTAATGTTGTAATTTTCATCAACTTCTAATAGTCTAAAGTGCTGCAAAGTGTTGTGTTTTGGATGCTTACTTCAAGATTAGTTTATCTGGTCTTTACCTAAGAAAAACCAGTTTGTTTGTTTTCTCTTTTTTTAGCTTGTGTCCTTTCCGTCTTTGCCCTTCCTTTTAACAAACAGTCCTTTAGGAGTAAGTGTGAAGTCATGCAGACTGACAAGAAACTGATGGATCAGAGAGCGTAGCTGTCTGTCACTCTGAATCATCAAGCTATGGACCCATGTGGGAATATAAATATGCTGCTGCTAGTTTTCCAGCTGGTCAATCCAGCATATTAATCCATATTTCTATACAGTGGATATAAAATATTCTGATTGCTGAAACTGAATGAATAGTTAATTGGAGTATTGATAAAGGATGCAAACACTTTTGCAACCAGTTACTACACTTATTTTTTTTTCCCTCCTGATAGATTTGTTAGATTTTTTTTTAGCATCAGTATTTATTTACCAGATAGATGTTACATTGAAGACAAAGAAGCTTTGAAATAATTCCCTCTGGTGTCCTTGTCCTTTATGAGTCCCTAAGATCTGACCTTTCAACAGTCGTTACACTTTTCATATCTGCTGCACATGTAAATGACGTAGAAAAGCTGCTCCATTTATATTTGCGGCCAAGCCAGCTTTACTCGTGACTCCGTGTGCACAACTATCGACACATCAAACTGTTTTCATCACACCAACTAAAGCAGGAAGTCTCACAAAGACCATTTTTTCGTCCGCGTTTGAGCATGACGATATCAAAACTGTCACGGAAATTTCCCGCCGTTGCTATACAAATGAAGGTCGTATATGAAAATGACTGTGCTCATTGTAGATGAATATGACAGTAATTGTAGCAGGAGGTATGAAAGAACTGGAGAGTGAAAAAGAACAAAAGGGGAAGTGCTTTGTTTGTTTAAAAGAAAAAAAAAAAAAGAAAAAAAAAACGTCCACACTTCTGCATAGCTTTGGTGATGTTGATTTTAACTGTGTGAGTCAGCTGGAATTATAATTGAGCTTTGTCCACATTTAAAAAAATATGACCGGGACATATTAATTTATCCAATCTGACCATGTTGTAGTCGTCTTCTGAAAAATCTTTCAGAAGATGATCTGAACAAACGGGCTCACATGCCTAAACCTAAACCTGAAACGGTACATGCTGAGCGCACAATTACTGCACAATCCCTTTGTGAGTTTTAACCTATTTCTGAGTGTTTGTTCTGGCCCCTGCAGAATTTCTCCTCGCAGCTTCATTTCAGCGCAAATAGGGCAGAACGTATCGGTTTGCTTTTACCTAGCAGCACTAACGGTTAGGCATGATAGCACCTATCTGGATCTTATCTCCAGCTGTAACCAGCTTGTGTTGTAATGTGCTTCTATGCTGGATTTAAAACTCATTTGTAAGACCTGAAGCCAGGGTAGCCATCTTAGTTACCATGTGATTGTTTTATTCTATTATCCCCGTGCTAATTATTACGTTAGTAGTTTTTGTTTTTTGTTCTTTGTTCACAACATGTGAAGAAGAAATTCCCAGTAGCCAAATATTATCATTCTAAAACTTTTTGAAGGAAATGTTTATAATAAAATTGATATACTGGTGCCTTATAGAATACGTAGATGGAGTAAAATAGTTGTAATTTGAATCAGTACACAAAAAAAATAATTGCACTTTTCTTCTTTTTTTTTCTCTCTCTTTTGGTTGCAAAAAGTTTTGTTTTTCACACATCGACTTGACGCTTCAGGTCATTATTGATGTTTTTCTGCCTTTTTGCCCTGATTGATCTTGTAAGACGTGAGCAGGAATCCAGGATGTTTCCAGTCGATCTTTCATTGATTAAAAATGAGTTTGTGTTGTAAATCAAACACTGAAACCCATTCTACTGAGAAACACAGGCAAGCAATTAATTACCACTCAACAGGGGAGCCAGGATCCTCTTTTCCTTCACGGCACACAGTCCTTCATAAAAAGCCTTGCAGAAGTCTGCTTACCCTTTGACCTTTTGAAACATTTTTTCACAGTACAACCACAAACTTTAATATGTCTTATTTGCGATTGTCAAGTGGAGGAAAATTATTCTGATTTCAAAATAATATTTTTTTTTGTTTGTTTTAATAAAAACATATTTTAATAAAAGCACTCTACCATTTCACAATAATGAGCAACTTGTGTTGCAACAACATGTAATATTGCAAAAACATTAAAAAAACGGAGCATTTTCATAGGAATTTGAATCCAATATTCATTCGCATTCAGATCAGTTTGTTTCAAGTGCTGCAACTTTTTTTTTTTTTTTTTACCTCGTACTGTATGATGTCATTTTCAAGAATAATGTCAGCCGAGTTCTGTTTCCACTGTGTGGCGTCTTTTGAAGTGAGGATTTCTGACTGCTCTGAGCTGTGAATTATAGAGATAAACCGATTAAACCGAGCCTTAAATGCAGTTATACTTCGGAGCTCTGTTAGCTTTTAATTCAAGGCTGGGGGCTTCAGAAGAGAGTAGTGGTCTTTGATCTTGTGTTTGCCAGAGGTTCCTAGGCTCGCTCTGAGCCTGTTTCTACAGCTGTTTGAAGGGAGAAAAGAATACACAAGGCCATTAAGAAGAGAGGGGAAAAAGGCTTTATTCTTGGCAGTTTTAGGCCATGGAACATAACTAGGCTGCATTTAAATAAAATATTAAAATCTATACTGGTTTTCTTGTTTGCAAAGCTTAGGTCCCCGGTGTTCACTGTGCACTGAAGCCAAGTCGGTCTAATCACATGCCCTGCAAATTGGACTGCTGTAAACTTGATTGGAGGACAAATTAGGTGCTCCTCATCACAAGGAAAGCAAAAAAGAACGTCATGCCTAAATTATAAACCACTGTGCTTTTTGGGGTTTTTTATCTCCTTTTGGCTATAAAATTTGTTGCTCTATTTTGTTGGCAGGTCATCTCATACCAAATTTTGATTTTCTGCTCCAATAAACAAAAATACCCATCTGTTAATAAACTCTCCATTGGGACAAGTTCAGAAATTAAAATGGGAACATTTACTTTTGTGTGTGTTTCTTTGTTGTTTTTTTCATGGAAGTTGCATCACTTATGTAATTTATTTTGATGTATAACTTAATTTTGTTGGTGAACTTTTTCAAAACCCACATAGTTATTTTTTTTCCTGTTAATTTAAACTGGACCACGGCTCAACAACCAATAACCTAAGTGCAGCACTAGAAAAAGCTCATGGACTTATCTTATACCCAGCAGTCTTGTTTTGAATTATCTTTTCTTTTTTTTTTTTTTTGTGAAACAAAAACAGCTTTAAGGTGAGTTAATTATTTTATCACGGTAGTATAGTCGCACACTGAAAAATTCAGTATTGTAATTTGAGTGGTGAAAAAATTCTGCAGTGAAAAACCAAGTTCACCATTGAGTTTGTTTCTGGCGAGAAGAAGATGAATATGTTGAAAGACACTTTACCTTGGGTATGGTTAAATATTTTCTGTTTTGCTTCAGTTTTTCTCTTAAGAATATAAGAGAAAAACTCTTAAAGAATATAAACCATTTTTTTAAACAAATCATTTGCTTTATTTGTCCAAGTATAATAAATGGGTTGTGCTCAAGTGTTTCTTTTTTGTATGATAGTCTTTGGATGTCTTTGGTCCAATTAGCAAAGGGTGACATTTTTACAACATTTTTAGTGTAGAATTATGTTGCTCTAATAAAAAATAAATTGACTGTACCACTTTTCGAACACGTCAGCCATGGGGCCAATACATATGGAGGGTGCTATAAATACCATACCAGTTTAAGATTCAGGATTTTTTTTTTCTTCACGTCTTTATTTGTTGAATGTTGAATGACACATCAATAGTCAGGATCCATTAATTTTTTTCCCTCCCTCCACAGGGAGGGAAAAAAATATAGTTTGTAGCCAATATATAAACAAAAATTCCATTTTTATTCTTTATAGCACATTTCCACAGAAACTGTCCCTTAGGGAAGGCATGGTGGTTAGTAGGAAAAGCTTCATATCCCCAGATAATTAGACCTCACAGACGCCAAGGAAAGAGAAATGCACCAGAACGGAATGTAATAAGATTTAATAACAAAGCGTGTGGAGTGACAAATGAAAACCGATGCTTTTTTTTTTTTTTTTTGCCACATTTTCTAAGATGTGAGCCTCTGGTTTTGATTCAAATGTTTTTTGTGGGGGGTTTTTGTGCTGTAGTTGTAACAAAACCCCTTTTGTTTTTCTCCATCTCTTTTCTCCTTCAGTCCTTCTGAGGAGCTCAGCTTTGGTTCCGGTGAGAACGAGAAGAAATGCCTTATTATTCTGAGCAACGTCACCAAAAATCAGGTGGCTTTTAAGGTAATTGCAAAATCATTTCACTCTGGCGTCATGAGAGAGTCATCACACCATCGCGTTTGGTAACGTATTAAAACGTTTAATCTAATTAACGAGCCCCGTGCCTCTGCGTGCGCAGGTTCGCACCACGGCGCCTGAGAAGTACCGGGTGAAGCCCAGCAGCAGCAGCTGTGAACCGGGGGCCTCGGTGGACATAGTGGTGTCCTTGCATGGAGGTACAGCACTTAACACTCTGCACGCTATGCGCAGCAGCTGAGCTTTAGAATAATCAAACGCTGCCTTGCTTTACCTTCCCCAAAGTGCAGGCAGTCACTTTTTCTTTGCCCGACATGCATATTTCAGGTGAGATAAAAGAATCTCCCCCTCCCAAAACAAAACAGTCAGGTAGCTGACAGAGAGTTGAACCAAAGTGCAGCCTTCAAACACCGACACGTCAGTTTGAGGTTTGATGTGCTGAGCATATCTTGGTGAATCAGCAAACCTGGCTGTTACCTTGGTTTTTATGCTGTCTTGAGATTTTTTTTTGTTTTTCTTCTTTTCCTTACAAAGGTTTTTCAAACAGTAATTTGTCAGTTTTATTGCCACTGATCTATATTACTTTCCAGGTAATTCTCACATTTAATGTCACAGTACAATTCATGGATATCTTTGGTTTGTTAAAAGTTATATTACCAGCAAAAATCATGATATTCAAGATCCGCTCCCACAACTTTTTACGAAATCAACCATAATAGTTTACTGTAATAGTTTTATGGATGGGCTTTGTGCAGGTTCCCAGGCCTCGCCACAAGATAGATTTTTGATCATGGCTGCAGAAATGGAAAACACTGGATCACAGGAACTCACTCAATTCTGGAAGGATGTCCAAAAAAACAAAGTGATGGAGCACCGGTGTGTATCCGTTATTTCTCCGTTATTTCTCTTGTTGATAAAATGCGAAGTAGACAGTGAAGGACAATTACATCATTGTAAAACACCAACCAACATGAAAATGAAAACAGTTAATACATGTATGCTTTCCATCCATCCATAAATGAGCAGCATGACCTTGTCCATTGTGAATTCCTTTAATAAATTAACTTTTTGATCATTTTCTAATTTACTAAGCTGTATTTGCATGTCAGAGTTGACTAATTCAGTAGGAATGAATCATACTAAGTCTATATATGAGAGTTGATTTGAATCCAAATTTCTACTTACTGCTCCTTTCTCCTCGAGAGGAACTTCCATTTAACACATGTTTTCATGTCGATCTCTAACTGCCTTTATGATCAAGTGGGGCTGGTTTTGCACATCTGCTCATTGGACTCTGACCTCCTTGCAGATTGCGTTGTCATGTTCTGGACAGTGTTAAGTCGGCAGCCGTCCCTCATAGGGACAGCCTGGGGGAGACATCGACCAACGGGCAGCAGGAGTTAAGCACGGCGGTGAGTTCTGATGCCAGGATTTTCAGAATGTCACCACTTTGCCGTTATGCGTGCATCACTGGGCGTAAGCTAAAAGCATAGGTGCCATTACCGTTGCAGTTTACCAAGAACACATACAGACTTAGGCTCCAGCTCATTCAGATGACGCTCAAAGTTATTAATGCCAAGTACAGTCAAAGGTTGCATGACGTCAGCCTGCTGTTTGTTTCATCCCAGAAGTAAGTCACATTTGATCAAACGAAACGCCTGCAGCCTGTTCTGTCATAATCATTTAAAATGTTTACTTTTCTAGCCTTTTCCTGACAGAGGCAGTCAATTATTTATATTGAGGGGAAAAGAAAAAATTCTGGTTACTATCGAGACAAACTGTATAGACATTTGACGGACTTTAGCATCATCTGTATTAATATAAGGGTTAATTCACCGCATAATGTAGATTTTCACCTTAACTCTAATGTTTTGATGCTGCCAAATTTTCTGAATTCAGCACGAGCTCAGTTGGATTAAACCGAGACTTTGCTGTAGACTTCCTGTTATCGGCAGACTTCCTGCCTGAAAGAACAGACATGGTTCAGCTGGTATGGTGGCAGTAAAACCTCCTGGTTGCATGGCAGCACAGACTCTTTATGACTTCAGCAGAACGCTTTAATTTCCTCTAACAAACACCACCTGCATACAAAGCACAAATGCATTACGACTCATATGCAAGCAATATTTTTTTTTTGCTGATAAATTTGTGATAACGCAGTCCCAACCCTAACTCCAGCTGTTTTTTTTTTTTGTTTTTTTTTACCAGCTTATGCGAGTGATGGCCTGCAACTCTCGACTGGAGCAGAAAATGAACTCGTGTCTGTGGGTGCAGAAGGTTCTCACTGGGCTGGTGCTGGTCCTGCTAGCGCTGAACCTGCTGTGTCTCTACCTGCTGGGTACGGCTCAGCAGCCGAGCTGACCTGCCGCCGGCACCTCCACCTGCGTCTGTCAGCCCTCCGGGAGGCGCTGACGGCTCTGGCCGGGCCACAGTTGACCGCGTGATGGGACGCCGGTCCTCTGCTCCACCCGCCCAGGTCCCACTGGCTGCCGTCTTGAAGAGCAGCAGAGCTGACTATCGAGACGTGTCGGTCCATGCGGAGCTAAGAGATTGTTCTGCTGCCTGCTAGGTTAATGTAACGGATTGATAGGTTCTGTTGTGGCTGATCATGAAAACATAATTTAAATTAATAACATTTATTAGAATTTGTTTGAAAGATTAGTCATAATAAGGTTTATGTAGAGCTTTATATATATATATTCATATATATATATATATATATATAATGTCTGAATCTACAAAAATTCTATTTAAACCAACATATTATAAAATAAACCCTTTTTATTCAACCTTTACTGTTTTTTTTAGTTTGTTTGTATTTTTTGGTCAAGTCTTTGTTATGAATCTAAAGATGGCATTTAAATACCCGCCTTATTCTTCAGCTCTAGCTGTTTCAGCCACTAAAGTTGCCCGGTTATGCAAAATTATTCCCTCTCTTTAATAAGCTCCCATTAAAACGGAGCTTTGTAATTGAAAACATTGCAGCGAATGACCTTACTAAACTTCTCCACGCTCAGACCCGGGAGCCCAGGAGAGAACTGCGTCTCCACCACCTCATTTTATTTTAATTACCCCAACACTAAACTCAACTAAAAATACCAAAGCAATTACTGGCAGAGCACAAGGACGTGGCACAACCCACTTGTATCTTAGTGGGAAGCGCTGATATCGGTAACAAGATCCAGCTCGGAGCAATCAGGACGCAAGTCGGGGTGTGAGGAGTGAGCTCGTTATTAGATGTTTGCACACCCGAGAGATGACTGGAATCAACAACCGCCGTTTGTTTGCGGTGGGTGGTTGCCACTTGGAGTGATTCGCTTAACGTGAGAAAGCTAATCCTGCTTTGATTGTTAAAAAAATCCATTCTACTTTATCGTTGGATACCACTGAATGTTTGACTCTTGAAGGTTTCAGGCTACAGTACGTTGAAAAAGTATTCAGACCCCTTTTACAGCCGCAAACATCAGTTTATTCGTTAGGATTTTATGTAACTGAACAACTTGAAGTTGTTGCGTAACTGAAGTGGGAAGAAATGCTGCTCGGTTTTCAACTTTTTTGGTTGTAAAAATCTGAAAAGTGTGGTGTGCAATTATATTTAGCCCCCTTTACTCGCTTCCCCTTAATTCGCTTAAGGACAAGAGGGCAGAATTTTTGCAAAGCAAGCAAGAGACCAGTGGTAACTCCATAGGAGCTGTAAAGATCCAAGCCTTAATTAAAATTTGGAAAGAGATGAGAGCAAAGCCCTGGTTGAATGAAAGTCAACTTGAATTTGCAGTTTGCCATAAGCCATTTATGGGTAACTGCAAACGTAAGGGGCACTCTCTGTGTAGAGGAAAACTCGCACTGCACTCCACCCTGATTATCCCCACTGAAACATGGTGGAGGCATCATCATGATATGGCAATGTGTTTAACAGGGATGTGGAAGCAGGTTCTAAGACTGATTCACAAGTTCACTTTTCAGCAGCACGACCACCAGAAACCCATAGCCGGGGCAACAGGAAGAAGATTTAGATGATAGCGTGAGTTGAACAATTCCCCAAGCAAAGTCCAGGTCAAAATCCAATTGAGAATCGGTGGCAGCAATTAAACATCTATGCTGAAAAGTGATGCTCTCCATCCAGTCTGACTGAGGTTAGGATATATTGCAAAGAAGGACAAAATATCCAGTTTCTATGTATGAAGTTAGTGTGGAAAAAAAAAACACCCAAAAACTTGTAGCTGTAGTTAAAGTGACGGCTGGTTCTACAAAGCATTAATTCAGGTGGGATGACTACAAATTTTCATTAAAATGCATTAAAGTTTGTAATGCAAAATAGTTGACAGGATGTGAAGGCCTCTGTAAGCATTGTTGTTTCTGTGTATGCAAGCGGCCTCCTTATCTTCGTATTCTAGTTCTCCTGTAGTTTGTCAAAGAAAGATGATGAGCGTATGACAAACACGCTTTCACTAGATGCAAACTTGCCCTTTTGTGTGCAAGTTTCTCCTCAATTCCTCACGAAAATGGCCATTTGGAAATTTTTTGGGGAGTAGAAAGTGCCACTGTATATAGAGAAACGGGAAGGAAGGAAGGAAAATGATGGGGGGGTTAATGGAGTGTGTTCCTCTGGAGAATACTAGTAAAAGCTTTGGTATCACACATACATAGGCTGATTTTAAGTGCAGCTGAGTGCTGCGGCGTACCTGGCTAAATGTAGGAAAACATCAGGCTGCACTGCGAGGACGAGGAGCACCCTCCGTCGGAAATGCAATCGTGACTGAAGTGGATTGTTCTTCAAATGGACACGTGACCGCCATTCCCTGACAGGGTCCTCCTGCCGATTTGTCACTATCCAACTAACTACTGAGCAGTGTTTACAATATGCATTTCCCTGCAGCTGCAGGAGTCAGAGGCTTCTCCACGGAAATTGATTTTTACATTAAACAACCGGTTAAATCGAAACATGCCACAGTGTGTTTCTGACTCCTGGGCACTTGTGCTGCATTTGGAAAGCAGGGGATGATTTAGTTTGGTCGGCAAATTGGAACAAAGGGATCAATGCAAACATAATGAGAGCTGCATTTAACTAGGCGGACGTGGGCGAGCTGAGTGACTTTCGCTTTGGTCGCCATGTGGAAGGATGTTAATCTCCATGGAGGAGCTCGCTCCATACACATCACTGTGAATGAACTAGTTAGATCGATGCTTACAATGCGCAACCTAGTTAAATTTATCCTTTCAAATCGTGAGAGGAAGAATTTACGAGAGGACGTATGAGAGGAAGTCACATTTTCAGTTTGCCAGATGCCATTCAGTGGCAGAAGAAAGTGCTGCAGTGAGTTCAGGGCAAAAAACAAAACCCTGATTACACCATTCTGACTGTAAAAAGCAGTGACAGCATCATCCTGTGGGGATGCTTTTCTTTAGCGGTACTGGGGAAGCTGGTCAGAAATGGAGCCAAATAGAGAGAAATGCTGGAAGGAAACTATTAAGAGGATTTATAGGAACTGAGATTTGAGAGAAGGTTCAACACTTATAATATACCCAGATATAATGAAATGGTTTAGATCAAACATATGTGAATGGGCCAATCAAATTCTAGACCCAAATCCCATTGGGAATATGTGGTAAATGTTAAAAGTTGTTTACACAACTTCTCCAGATTTTTATTAAAAAAAGAAAAAATGCTGTGAAACTTATTTCACATTTCAGCCAATCATCCATCCATCCATCCATTTTCTTCCGCTTCATCCGGAGTCGGGTCGCGGGGGCAGCAGCTTCAGAATGGAGGCCCAGACTTCCCTCTCCCCAGTCACTTGTTCCAGCTCCTCCGGGGGAACCCCAAGGCGTTCCCAGGCCAGCCGAGAGACATAGTCCCTCCAGCGTGTCCTGGGTCTTCCCCTCCCGGTGGTACGTGCCCAGAACACCTGGTTGCCAGGAGGCATCCTTACCAGATACCCGAGCCACCTCAACTGGTTCCTCTCGACGTGGAGGAGCGGCGGCTCTACTCTGAGTCCCTCCCGGATGACCGAGCTTCTCACCCTATCTCTAAGGGAGAGCCCAGCCACCCTGCGGAGGAAACCCATTTCAGCCGCTTGTATCTGTGATCTTGTTCTTTCAGCCATGACCCAAAGCTCATGACCATAGATGAGGGTGGGAACGTAGATCGACCGGTAAATCGAGAGCTTCGCTTTTTGACTCAGCTCTCTCTTCACCACGACGGACCGGTACAGGGCCCATTTCACGGCAGACGCTGCCCCAATCCGCCTGTCGATCGCCCGCTCCCTTCTTCCCTCATTCGTGAACAAGACCCCAGATACTTAAACTCCTCCACTTGAGGCAGGACGACCCACCTGACTTGGAGAAGGCACTCTACCCTTTTGCGGCTCAAGACCATGGCCTCGGATTTGTAGGTACTGAGCCTCATCCTGGCCGCTTCACACTCAGCCGCGAACCGCGCCAGCGAGAGCTGCAGATCACGATCTGATGAAGCCAACAGGACCACATCATCCGCAAAAAGCAGAGATGCGATCCTAAGGCCACCAAAACGGATCCCCTCAACACCTCGGCTGCGCCTAGAAATTCTGTCCATGAAAGTGATGGAACAGAATCGGTGAGAAAGGGCAGCCTTGGCGGAGTCCAACTCTCACCAGAAACGAGCCCGACTTAGTGCCGGCAATGCGGACCAGACTCTGACACCGGTCATACAGGGACCTGACAGCCCGTATCTCTGGGCGGATCTCATCCACCCCCGGGTCCCTGCCACCGAGGAGCTTTTTGACCACCTCGGCGACCTCGTCCCCAGAGATTGGAGAGCCCAACTCAGAGTCCCCAGGCTCAGCTTCCTCAACAGAAGGCATGTTGGTGGGATTGAGGAGGTCTTCGAAGTATTCCGCCCACCGGCCCACAAGGTCCCGAGTTGAGGTCAGCAGCACACCATCCCCACTATAAACAGTGTTGGTGCTGCACTGCTTCCCCCTCCTGAGACGCCGGGTGGTGGACCAGAATCGCCTCGAAGCCGTACGGAAGTTTTTCTCCATGGCCTCTCCAAACTCCTCCCACGCCCGAGTTTTTGCCTCAGCGACCACCCGAGCCGCATGCTGCTTCGCCCGCCGGTACCCATCAGCTGCTTCCGGAGTCCCACAAGCCAAAAAGGCCCGGTAGGACTCCTTCTTCAGCTTGACAGCATCCCTCACCGAAGGTGTCCACCAATGGGTTCGAGGATTTGCCTCCGCGACAGGCACCAACAACTTTGCGGCCGCAGCTCAGATAAGCCGCCTCGGCAATGGAGGCACGGAACATGGTCCACTCAGACTCAATGTCAATCAAACGAATGTACATTTTAGACAGAATTAACTAGATTAATTTAAATGAAGTTTCAAAAAGATGCATTTAGCTTTTAAGGTAGGCTATCCACCAGGATGAGACCCCGGGGAAGACCCAGCGTGTCCCTCCAGCGTGTCCCTCCAGCGTGTCTCTCGGCTGACCTGGGAATGCCTTGGGGTTCCCCCGGAGGAGCTGGAAGAAGTGGCTGGGGAGAGGGAAGTCTGGGCCTCCCTTCAGAAGCTGCTGCCCCTGCGACCCGATCCCGGATAAGCGGAAGAAAATGGTGGATGGATGGATGGATGGATGGATTCATGGATGGCTATCCAAATAACCCTGGTTCATATGTGAAAAAGCAAGTCCAGCTTGTCATCCCGATCACTGCCCGGGTGTACGACCCAAATCTGCTTGAGTTTAAGGTCACCAACGTCTGCCTGCACATCCTTCTCCTGAATTTTCTGGTTAAGAGCAGATTTTATGATTCCATCAGTTACAGCAACTCAACCCCAGACTATCACACTACAACCACTGTTTCACTCTCAATAAAATAGTCTTCTCTGAAATGCTGTTGGTAAAACAGCAGATGTAACAGAACACACATTTCATTATGCGCCACTTTTTTCCAATTAATTGTGTGTCTTTATTATTACAGTATGTTTTCCCAAAAGTTATCAAGATGGTTTTTTTTGGGGGGGGAGGAATATGAAGCTTGACCTTTGTGTTCTCTTTGGTCAGCAGTCATTCATTTGTTTTCTTAAAATTCCCCCATAGAGTTCCTTATTGCTACATTCTCAACACTGAGCTTAATCCTTCCAGACTGATAAATGATAAACAGTAAATAGACTGAACTTGTACAGTGCTTTTCCGACCACTGATATCACAAAGTATTAGATGTCAGTGATTTGTTTCCCATCCGCTTGTGAGATTCTTTTGATCAGGCCATGGTGTGTTGCTTTTTGAGACCTTTCAGCCTGCTCCAGGTCAGATTTTCTTTAGAAGAGTTTCTTGATTCTACAGGTCTGATGGTGATCAGACCTTAGTATTGAGACAGAAATTGATCTGATTGTTGGTCTATTGCATAAAATGCCAACAAAACTTCAGTTACTGGCTATAATATAGCAAAATGTGAAAAAGTTGAAGGAGCACCTTAAAACCCAGTTTATTCCAGTGACAGCATCTGCTATGCTGCTAAGCCTGGGTGTTTTCTTTCAGTCAAATTATAAACTTGCTTTCTACTTTCAGTCCCTCTGGTATTATGACAAACTCTGATCAGAGGTCAGTGAGGAGGAAGGATTTTGTTACAAGCTAAAGAAGACTTCGTCAAATCAAAATATTATTTCCTTGTATATTACAGTAAATGATAACTCCACAATGCTGCGTTTTGGGAAATGAAGATAACACGGACACCAGAATAACTCATTGAATCCCATTACTGAGAGCCACACTGAATAACGTAAAATAGCAGGTGCACAGTACTATCTCAATCCTGTTTAAAGCTGTTTTCTGTCGTTTTGTACATTGATTTGCTGTAGTACATTATCTTGCGAGATAAAAACATACAACCTAAACGCTTTCATTTTTACAATGCAATAAAAACGAGATTATTCCGTTGCCTTGCGTAATCAGTGTGTGTAGCCTTGCAGCACTGTGCCAAAGGTGCATTTTGTGTGTTAAAGGCGATATTTTTTTATCAGCAGTAGATGAATCTTCAATTCAATTTATTTGCATAATGCCAATTCACAACAAATGTCATCTTGAAACACTTTGCAAAACAAGTCATGTCTTATTAATGGTTGAAATGGAAAAATAAACACATTGGAAACAAGCACTACAAATTAAAAGAGAACAGAATTGGAAACATTGCTTTCAAGTAGTTCAATTCAAGCAGCAATGACAATAAATAAAACATTAAAGATTTTAAATAATTTTTTTCTCCAACCCAGATGAAACCACCCAAGACATGGGAACTTTTATTTAAGGTATTCTGTGTATTCTGGTTTAATTGTTAGATTTGTTTTTTTTTCTTTTTTAACTGGAAAATAAATTGGTAGAAACATTTGTCTCGTGTATTTTAATACGTCTATATGACCCAGCTTTTATTTACAACATGGAAAGAAATGCACCATTAATGAGGATTCATATGTTGTGTTAAAGCTAGTCTTTCAGAGGTCTGTGTGCTTTGATTTTATTTTCATTTGATATGTGTTATTGCTAATGAATATTTTATGAAAGCATCTTCCAACAAGAAGTTTCTTTATTTGCATAATAAATCAGCTCACGCTTATCTTGAGGCTCTCCTAGTGGAATTATCCTGCCAGGTTGTGCAAGTTCTCCCCCTGCTGGCCTGAATGTGAAAGTGCTCAGAGTTTGGGATTGAAAGATGGAAGTGATTGCAGTGTTTGTGAGCATCCCTCTGCTCTGATTGGTAGAGCAGATATGGCATCAGCCTTGTGGGGAGGTGAAGGTCAGGAATCCCACCCAGCCTCTGCTTCCCCACAGTTTTCCTGATGCATATCCGGCACAGCTGCTTTAAAGGAGACTCTGCCGGGGTCGTCAGAGAGAGAGGGTTTGATTATGTGCTTACAGTTCCAGCATCGCAATACAAAGGGCGTTGGACGCCCACCCATCTCTCTTAGCTCACTCTGTAACTGTGAACTGAATACCTCCTGTCTCTCTCAGCAGTCGCCCCACTGGGCTGTCAGGAGGAACCAGGTCCAGAGGCCGCTTGCCCTCCGAGTTCACCATGAGCCGGTCCACTCCGTGGTGGAGGAGGGCAGAAACTAACTCAGGGCTGGACAGACGTGCAGCGATGTGCAGGGGAGAGTCGCCTGAAGCCCTCTTGTTAACATCGGCACCTGTAGTGAGAGAGGAAAGGAGTTTAAAATAATTCGCTGCTTTCCATTTGTAGCATTTTGATTTATTTTTTTTTTCCCACACGTTTACAATTTTTATACAGTGCAATTTCTCCTATCTTGTGGGGCTGGATGTAAATGCACACTGCGCTTTTGATACTGTCCATTTCACTTAAACTTTTCGTTCTGTTTAGGGAGAGTAATTGTTCATTGATGGTTACATGTCTGATGGAAATTAAGTGAAAGTTACTTGATAACTTTGAAAGAGATCATTCAGAGTCATTTTGAAACCTTCTAATTCAAATGCAAAACAAAAAAACAAAAAGAGAAACTTTCTGCCTCATTGCAAGTTTACAAGTTTGAATTTGATTATTTCGGTCCATCATCAGTCTAAAGCCATAATGAATCTTTGTGAGGATAAAAGCTGAAACCCGACGCCTCCTCACCGAGCTGAAGGAGTTTCTTCACTGAGCTCAGTTGCTGATTGGAGCAAGCAACATGAAGAGGAGACCCTAACGAGTCAATATCCTGATCCACGTCTGCTCTGCACTGAACAAGCGCTTCAATGCTCTCAGGGTGACCTGGGGAGAGAAACAGTCACTAAAACGAGAACTGAGACCATCAGTTTTCCAAATATGTTTGACACTCCTGCGTTCATACATTTCTCTCTCTCTTTCTATTTCTGCTAGCACTGACTAAGCTCAGCAGAGATTATGCTAGCACATGCTATGGAATGTGACCTCTAACCCTTAGCTGAAGCCCGGGGCGGAGCTAGAAAAATATCTATGGGGTAGCAAGAGGGGGGCAAGGATTTTTTTACAGGTGGCAGCATAATGTCTCGTTTCTCATGTTTAGCTTACAAAGACCTAACATTGGACTTAATTTACTTGACTTACTTGTTGCAAAATATTGTTTTTAACTTGCATTGTTTCAAAATAAGCTTCATGTAGCGCTGAGGATTAAATATAATTTCTTAATGTAGTATAGTTGATTATTTTTACGTCTTTCATACTGCTGCTAATTGATATGCGTTACTGGACTGGACAATTATATGATGCATTGAGTTGTGTCAGAAAACTATTCAGTTCCAATGCAGAACGAGCAGAAATCTCACGAAAATATTAGTAGCGCCATCATATATAATCAGATATATCTATTAAATACCATTTAAAATAAAGCTGAGAAAACTGATGTGTGCTACATAAGTTCACCCTGATATAAATCTATAAACAGTTTGGTTTCTTTTAATCCTGCCAAGATGCAAGAAAGGGCTAATTTTTCTTATATTGGTAAATCGTTTCATTTTAAATATGCTGCAGGAGCCGTAGTTTGATGATTGTTATAAATATCACCACGTTTTACGAATAAAGGAGGGAATTAGGTCAGTTTTTGTCGCTTGTTTAACTTTTAGGAAATGCAGCAGCTGCAGTGCATCACAATAGAGGTACAATGGCTCTTTGCACGTCAGCTTCCGTGTTTGGGGAAAAGCGGCTCGGTCGTTTCCGGTCTATTGAGAATGGTATTTAACACTAGGTGCTTGCAAGGCTTGGCCAAGGTAACAATTAATGATGAACATCGATCCGAAGCCCCAACAAGTAAGCTGGAGAAAGGTTTTAAGATGTACGCCTCGTTAAACATTCACAGATACGAAGGTGAGTTTTTCTCACCTTTTATTCTCAGACATTTTTCTTGTAAAAATGTGCTATTTAAGTATCTAAACATTTTAATCCATTCTAACGGACAATGTTTTTATCTTATTTTGTACTTATTTTCAAGTATATTACGTGTTTATTGTCGTTAGTGTGAAACAGAGGGAGGTTACAGTTCGGACTTTTTGCTTCCGAGGCATGAGGAAGTTCAACAAGCCCCATAGCCTAACAGTATGGCAGCTCTGGTGTCAGAGTTCGAGTTCAGCTGGCTGTTCAGGTTCAAAGTTGTTGCTTTTAGAAAAATATGACCGTGTTCTTTAAGGTCTCCGTGTTATTTCATTTTGTTACTTTTGCATGCTTCTTGTGAAGAGGTCAAATAGGACGGTGTTTACAGCAATGTAAAGGCGGATCAGTTGCTCGGCTGTCTGGCTCTGGTCTGCTTACTCGTTCCCATATACTCTTTCTTTCGGGCTGAATACAGAAGTGATTCCATGGAAATAACACAGGAACGGCTCCTTTATTTACCATCCGTCTCCCCCGGTAGTTTTAGGCTGAAGCTGATCCGGAGTGAAGAGAAGGCTGCAAACTTTGCTGAGTTAGCTTTAACTGGTAGCGGCGAATATTTACAAGCCACCGTCTTCTTAATTCAGTATCGTTTGGAAATCCATGAAAACTTAAACACCCATCATATTAGGAAGACAACAATGTTCATAGTATTGCTTTATTTGCGTATGAAATACGACTTTATCTTTTCTAGTTATAATGGTAAGTCAAAGCGGAAACAAGAAAGCCGCATTTCGCTCATGGGGATGTGACATCAGCGCCGTACGTGCAAAGAACCCATTCTGCTTTTTCTTGCTCTGTGTGTGATGGCATAGATACTTTGAAAAAGTAACTGTAATCGGATTATTGATTACTCCTTGAAATAGGTATTGGTGTTCTGTTTATGTGTACTATCCGTAAATCAATCCCACCTTGTATTTCTTATAAATGCGTCCTACTAGTCGTGGAAGTATCGTTTCATGTGTTTTATTTCATCAAAGATTATGTTAAGCTTTATTTAATTTAGTTTATACCTGGCTTTCATTAAGCTGCTGTATTACTTTATGTTTTTAGTTTACATGACAGACAGCTTTAGTTTGCCGTCTGCAATGTCGTTACTACTGTAAACAAGTCATTGTTTGGCGGTTAATCAGGACAAAATACGTTGTTTTGTGGGCTATTTTGTCCCTACATTTGAAAATATTTTAGTTTAATTACACTCTTTTTTTATTATTAAACCTTGCTAAATGGATATTGGTACAGATGTTATGTGGGATTGAAGCTGTGTAATAGCGGTGTATTATTAGTGTATCATATCTTATCATTTCAGGAGGACAGTAACCTGCGCAGTTCGGTGGACACATTGTGGCTGCGCTGCATCTGATAACAGACATACAACGTATTCATGCGCAAAAAAGAGTTGCAGTGATCTGTATTTGTCTGCGTTTAATTTAATTCCAATAAAAACGTGTTTCCCCTGTCTGATACTGTTTTATTCTTACAAATACCTTTGTATTTAAAATATATATTTTTAACAGGATATTCTAGTAAAAGTATTAGCGCATACATCTATAGCTTTTCATTTTAAACGGGTAGTATATTCAGATAAAGGAAGTGATCTTCTTGTGGTTTCGTTGTGTATACAAATTGTTCCAATGCTATGCTAAGCATCCTAAGCTTCCACTTCAGTCCCATCACTCAAATAATGTTATCCATTTGACATTAACATAACCCGCTATAGTTTTCTGTTTGTAAAAACATAACGGTAGCAGTTTTGGACGCATAGCACTCACAGATAGACTTGGCTATCTATCCGTGCTACGGTAGGAAAATCTGATGAGGTAGCAACTGATAGTCAGAACACCATAACTATTTATTAAATTCATAGTGCCAGCTGGTTTGGCAACGAAGGTGGAAGACTCTCATTTGGGGTGGCATCTGCCACCCCAGTAGTTCCGCCCCTGGCTGCAGCTGAGTGGATTGGAGGACTGGACGGGCCGGATTCCCCCGGGGGGGTCGCTCCACGCTTGAGAAGCAGAGAGACGCAGGTCACATGGCCCCTGGCAGAAGCTTCTGTTAATGCAGTGTGTCCGTCCACAGTTGTGTGGTTAACCTGAAGTTGGGGGGAAAAAAAACAGCAACACCTGAAAACTTTGAACAGTACACCTGACCTCTGCTTTGCATTGTGCATTTTGCTTGCTAAAAGCTACATTGCCTGCGTGCTGCTATGTGTATTTTTGGTTAATTTCTCACTCATTTCAGTCGTTTTCAGTGATTATGTATTGCTGTTAACATGCAAGAATTACAGGCTTTATTAAAGAAATTCTAACCCCACCCCCCAAAATAAAGTCATGAAGTTTTAAATTGACGGTGCTTTCTGTTTAATTCTTTTTCATTTCTGTGGGCTGTAAATCACTTACATTTGCTCCGTTTTCCACCAGAAGCTTGGCACAGTTTGTGTGGCCTTGCTGGCACGCTGCATGAAGGGGAGAGACTTGGTCCAGTGTGTTTAGATTTACACACATTCCCTGTGAACACACCAGGACACGCAAATTCACTCCCGAACAGTGGCTGCACTGACCGTGCCTTGCAAAAGTATTCATGCTACTTTTGGCACATTAACACAACAATAGTCAATTTATCTTATTGGAATGTTTTGCGTTAGTCCATCACAAAACATTGGATAAAAAAAAAAATGCATGCCTTTGTTTTGTTTGTTTTTTTAAATAGAAATGTTAAATAGAAAAATAGCACTAGTTTCTGTAAGTCCCCACTGTTATTTCTGACTGTAACATGAAAAATTATGCAAAAGATCAAAGATAAGAATGCACTTCAAGGCACTCTAACTAGTGAAAAACATTAAAGCTTCACACAGCATCATCACAAACTAACGTTTGAAATAGGAACGTGTGTCCTGTTAAGAATCTCATGCAGCAGAACCTGATTAGAATTTTAACTTTTTAACTCCAGAAGTTAAACTTTACCTGAGCGATGAGTCGTTTGAGACAAAGAACGTTTCCATTGAAGGCTGCGTCGTGAATCGGAGACCAGTCGGCTTCGACATCTTGGTGTGAAAAGCAAAACGTTGCTCAGACTTTGAAGTGATAGACATGTCTACTGTAATAACATATTTAAAGTGTTAAACTCACCACTCATCAAAGGGTTGGAGAAATAAGGAGCTGCTGCTCCTGGACATGCTGTTTCTTTCTGTGTCTCTCTATTTCCAGCAGACATTCTTCACCTGTTTTCATGTTCGAGTTGCCCTTTTGTCAGACTGGAATATGTTTTTGTCCTATTTTGAGAGCACTTCTTGATGTTTTCATGCCATTTCCTTCCTGGAGGAAGGACTGTAATGACTCAGCTCTGACCAATGGGAGGGCAGATGGAGAAGGAGAAGCGAGTTAAGCCTGTTGGTAATATTTTTTTTTGTTGAAATTTGACACCGCACATCCACACCCATTATCTCTTGCAAGTAACGTGACTATTTTGTCTGTTGTATTTGACTGAAGATTTTAAATTTAGGTAAACTGGATCAGTTTAGGTAAGTAAAAATGTTAAACTATAGTGTTGTTTTTTAGTTTTTGTACGTTTGTTTTCTGATTTTAAAGTCATTTCCTGTACAGAAATTTCAGTTCTCTATTGTCTTTTTTTACTTTGAGTAACTTGCTTTAGCGTTCTGACACTTCAAGTTGAAACACAACATATTTAGTGATCAGCAGAAACCAGTGATTCTGATTCCCTCATCATTGTTTTGATAAGGGAACCATGACTGACTTAGCAGTAATGGCTAGGTTAGTACTTAGTAGTTACTGATTAAGACCCACACTGACGCTAGTTTAACATTAACCTTTAATGGTGGGGAATATTTTTTTTTAACAATTTATAACCCAATTGAACGTCTATTCAACCATCCATGCAGTCATAACAAAATTATCTGAGTTTGTGATGTCATCATATAATTTCCAAAATGGAGGCGCATCTGGTCATTTGATTGTTTTGGTTGAATTTGTTCAATAGCTACAGGATTTTAGTAACATGTCCTAGATTACACTCAAACTACTTTACTTGCATTTTTGGAAATGTCTTCCATACTTTCTTTTTTATCTCTGAGTTCTGAGTCCAAATTTGGCTGTACAAGACGTTGACAGAGTCTTCATTTTTAGTTTAACAAAAGAAATATACAAAATGTATAATTATTCTGTAATAATATTTCATTTATGTTTGTTAGCAGTCCAACAAACATAAATCTTGATGTTAATTAAATGCGATACGTTGATTTATTTTTTTCTGTGCTCTACACGAAAAAATAAAAACTGCCAGAGTTCCTCCAGTTGAAGACGCAGCAGACTGCAGACTCTGTTTCATTTGTTCTAGCTGTATGTAAAATATTCTCACCATTATTGCCTTGCGTTCTGCACTCAAGAGTTCTTTAGTGCCTCTGTAACATTGCAGTGCATGCAGGCCAGCAGAGGGCAGCCACAGAGAGCAAATGTTCAGATTAAGTCAAAAGTCTAACTGCGTTACCCCCGGGGGGTTTGTTAATCCCCGGCAGCAGGCTGCAAAGCCAGACACACAATTAACTCTGTGGCGTGTCAGGGAAGGTATGGATTAGAATAAAATCGTACCAAGTGTATGAATGCCCTCTCTGTTTTACCGAATCTTTGAAGGTCCTTGTTGCTTTGTTGCAGTTCTCCAGCCAAGTGAGCACATCTGACTTCTGTTGGATCGGGTCAGGGTGTGAGGTTGCCTGATGCACACATGCAGGGGTAAGCTGACCTTAGCAGGCAGGATGCAGCCAATGTTCACCCTTACAACAGAAGAACCTAATTTAGCTTTATGTTTTGTTGTTTTTTATTATTATTATTCTGGTCAACATTACATGTGTTTTTCATTTTGAGAGTATCACATACTACATGAACTACTGTTTACTGCTGGTTTTTTTTTTTTTTTTTTTGCAGTAGTAGTTTACTTACAACTTCCTGTCAAGTTATAGACTTTTTTTAAGCTCCTACTTCTCAAAATAAGTTATATTCAGCACTATGCAAAAGTCTAGATTCATCCTTACTTTTCTCATGTGCTCATGTTGATGAAACAAATCCTTGCAATCTTTTAAAATAATTTAAGCCTGTAGTTTGTAAGGATTTCTAATATTTTTTCTTTGAGGGACGATGCATATCTCAGGTCATGTTAAGGTTCATTTTGGGTTTATTTACTTTTTTTTTTTCCCCGCTATAGATTTCCGTTGTTTCTTCTAAACGTAGTCAAAATAAAGTTTATAGAACTATTGATCTTGAGTGACATGAGGATGACAAAACTTATGAATAGTGTTTTGGCTGCATTTATGTATAGGCCAGAGCCCTGCATGTGCACATGATTTTGCTGCACATATGACACATTCACATGACCACAAATCCCCACGCAAAGTGATCATGTGTCAGCCCAGTTCTTATCCAATTTTAAGCATGAATCTACAAAGTGGCCCTTATTTTAACTACTCTGATGAAGGGAGTGCCATCTTATTTCTAACTTTTTACATCACGAATATTAATGTTTCAAAACAAAATGGCTTTCCGTATGTGGAGAAAAGCGAACAGACAGTAAGTTTAAGACGGCAGAACAACACTTTCTACATCTACAGCTTGTCTGTCACCTCAAATCTTTTGTGATATTCTCATTTCACAGGTTTTGCTTTTCTTTTTAAAAATGGAAACCACACAAACAGAAAAAAAAAAAAAAAAAACGATGGGCCCATGCTTGGGCATGCAGACACTGAAGCAGATTAATTCTCCGCCGCACTCTAAAAACTGCTGGGTTATTTCTTTGACCCGAATGCTGGGTTTATGCTGCTGGGACAAAACTAAACAAAGCTACCAAACGGCTTTCTGAGTGCAACAGAGGAAGCGCTCTGCTTCGAAACAAAGGAGCTGGTTATTTACTTCGAGTTGGGGAAAGTGGACATCCATCCGGTTGTGATCAACAGGGTCTGCCAGGGTGGAGGGGTTCTCTCAGTCTTCGGTTTTCTGGAACTGGAGGATGATCGGCTCTGGGGTGTGGGGGGGATACCAAGCAGCTGCAGAAAAACAAAGAGTAGAGACTTTACTTCTTGAGGGTCTTCATGGGAAAAAAAAAAACATGTTCCACAAAAGCTGCTCTTAGCCTTCTACCACACTCCATTGAGAGTGCCCTGACTTACTGCATGGTTCAGCAGCTTCCCAGCCCCAGAGAGGAAGGCAGAGAAACTGATTGGCTACATAGAGTTTTTTTTTTCAGTTTACATCTAACTATTAAATTCTGAATTTATTGTATGTTTTACTGAGCCAAATTGCATAATTGTTGTTGTTACTCAATTAGAATGATAGTGACAACAACGACATCCCATCCTGTCTTAAAGCAAATATTGGGTCAGAAATATGACCCAATATTTCTTTAATCTAACTCAGTATGCTGCGTCAAACCCATAAACCAAACTTTTTGTGTTAAACCAACCTAGATCTGGAACCTTATTCGTTTTTAGACCAGCAATTTTTAGAGTGTATTAACAAAAAAACATTCAGTTCCCAACAGGAAATGTTGCAGGCTCATGTCTGGGCTTGAAATGTGCAGTTGTCAGATACCAGACATGCTTTATTTAGCCAAACACTACAAGACGACACAGAATACATGAGCCTTTATGAAGCATAGGTGAGGAAGGCATTCGGTTCAAATGTACGTCTTCCCACAAAAGTATTTATATCCACTAAACAATACACGGTTTTCATCTTAAAATCCTCTAAAAATGTGTCATCACATTCAGCTCTTTTAACTCTAATTGCACTTAAATTAGAACTCACTTAATTGTTGAAGAGTGCATTTGTGTGAAATTTAATCTAATCTAATCTAAAATATAAACTAGAACGTTTTCAGGAGCGATGTTCAAGTCCTCATCTGATGATTGTTTAGCACAGCTGCAGATCTACTAATCAACGGTCGTCCACTTAAACTGACAACCTTAGCATGGAGAACAAGTAGTCAGATGCCCCACAAGCCATGCAGGGTGCACAGCAAACTTATCTGGTACAATACAACATGAGGCCATACCATTGCACATGACCAGTGAAACATGGTGGTGGCAGTATAATGCTGGGTAGATGCCTTTACTTTAAAAGGGAGGGGAGAAACTAAAGACTTGAGATTTTGGTCTGAGCCGTGTTTACCTCTCAGCAGGTTGGTACTAAACATTCAGCCGTGAATACAACCAAACTGTTTAGATCACGTGTTAGAATGGCCCAGTCAAAGTGCGGCCCGCCTGGAGAAAATTCAGAATTTAAAGGACACCGTGCAGATTCTTGTGACTTATTTATGTTTTTAATGCGTGCACTGAGAAAGTTGGGTTTCACTTTTGTGACTGTTTTACTCTATTTTACTCTATGTTATTATTTGACCCCCCCAAATAGTGGTGGTGGGGGGGGTGAAACGAAGAATTAAAAAGAACGCTCTAAGTCTGCTTCTGCCGGCTGACATAATCAGTCTCTTTCATACAACAGCCCTTTGTCGGCGCCTTGCATTGTGCGGCAGACTTAAGCTACAACTTCAGGGATTAAACAGAAGCACATGATGATTCAACCCCGTGATTTGTGGAGGAGAGCTGCCTCATGGACTCAGTCATTTCCTTTTTCTTTTCCTTTCCCCTTCTTCCTCCTCCGAACACCGTCTCCTCCTCTCCCTCCTTCTCCTCCTCTGCATCGCCCCCGCAGTCCCTGATGGCTTCCCCGCGGCTGGAGACGTTCTGCTGCCCGAACCGGGACGCTGCCACGGAGTTCGCGGTCTCCTTCCAGCCCGTCCTGTTCGGGGCTCTGAGTCTGGGCAGCGCCGCTCTGAGCCTCGTGTTCGCTGTTCTGCAGGTTCTGCCGAAGCGCAAAGGATACAGGAGACTGGGACAGTACCCTCTGCCGAGGCCCGCCTCCTCCTCCAGAATATTGTTCATCATCAGTATATGTGACATACTGGGATGCACAGGTAAACAAATCAATCGTCAAAAGCAGCCGATTTAGTTTGCTTTACTTTTTATGTATCTTTTTTTTTCTCCTAATTTAGTCAAAGGAAGAAAAAAGAAAAAAAAGGGGGGGGGGGGGTGAAGGAGTTGTTTTTTTTTTCACAGCGTGGTTCTGGGTTTGATTACGCACATGAATAGTTTCTTTTAACCCCTTTGTTGCTCAACAAAAAGACAGAGGACTTGAAAACGTCTGGAATTAAGTTGAAATTTTGGCTAATTAGTCGCAGCCCAGAGGGTCTGAGGATATTTACTTTTAGCATTTTCCTCATCAGAAATAAGTTGTGGAAAAACTGGACAATCAACAGGAGAGAGGCGGGGAAACACCCTGGATAGGTCGCTAGTTTATCGAAAATAAACTGAGCAAAAAAAAAAAAAAAAAAAAAAAAAAGAAAGTAAAGTAAGAAAGTAAAGAAAAACAACAGAACAAAAGAAAAATTGTAATTAAAACCGCTGTTTTTTTGTTTGGTCAAAAACTGATTAAGTAAATTATATTTTTTTAAAAAGTTAGGTTTTTTTGCCTCTTTTTATTATTCTAAAAGAAATATGTAGAAAATATTTGTTTGCAGCAAAGTATATTTAAAAAAATGCATTTATTCCAAAATTGGTACCATATTTGTCAACCATCATATATGCCAGTAGGAGGCGCTGTTTTATACAAACACTTCAATAGCGCTGTACTACCTACATGTTTGAGTTTCCAATACATTTTCTTAGGAGCACACTTGTTAAGTAAAGTATTTAGAAAGGATTTAGCGGTTTTTAAGACTTTGATTTTGAAAATCCCCCTCACCAGATATACTCCATACACAAATTAGGGTGTGCAGGATTTCAGAACATGAAGCAATTAGAGATTGGTTTCATTTAAGAACATCTTATTTAGATATTAAGAGGATTCCAACTCGGGCTCATCATCCTTTTTGATGACAAACCAGTAAAGCGACTTATATTTGTAAATGTTATATTCTGAAACAATGATCAAATAAAATGGTTTCTATTTGTTTGTTCATTTCTGAATTCTAGTCTGCTTAAAATCCAACAAAAAAAAAGTGTAAGATGAGCAACTTATGAGAAATAATAATAATAATAATAATAATAATAATAATAATAATAATAATAATAATAATAATAATAATAATCTTCTCGCCATGCTTGTAAAAATGATAAAAGTTGCAAATAAACTCAGCATAAATGCATTCTGACACTATTTCAATGTGTTAAATCAGCAAAGACTATTTTTTCCTCTGGAGACAATTTGGCAACATTTGTTAAAAATTAATACTATATATAATAACATTCCACTTGCCACAGGCCCTGTAGGGTAGACAGCAAACTGATCTGGTATAACTTAATATATCAGTGTTTATTGCTGTAAATGCTCTTTGAATGAGTCACAGCTTTTATTTTAGTGCTTTTTTTTTTTTTTTACAACGGGGATTTGCCACTAATACGTTCAAAATGTTTAGATTTCTGCTGGATTTCACACTTAGGGTACGCTGCCTGCCAGGAGGACGGAAATGTGTTTCCAACGTGCATTTAAAACTGAGCAAGTGTAACAATATCACTTCCTTCAGGAATAAATAATCTGATCCTGAACCCGTATCTCTGTTCGGCAGTTATAAAAATGAAATATCCTCTCATTTAGTGCTGGGAGGCTGTGAACTCCGTGTTTTTGTAGTAGTTTATATACGTCTGTTAATCATTTCTTTTACAGGCAGCCAAACCCACCTGCTGCTCCCTCTGTATTATGAGTACCTGTTGTGGAAACTCCGTTCACATATTGGATGAAGCTGGAAAAGCAGTAAAACTCGGCTTTCCTATTGCCATCATAGACATAAGCATTATTAGATTTCCATGAGGTCAGATTTACGGCGAGTCCCTGCAGAGTGGCTGAGGAGCTGCAGATTGCAAAACCCAGCAGAAAATATATAAATAAGTAAAACAGTTAAAGTTAATGCTGTGTTTCACCAGAATCCCTTTGGAAATGTTGACAAAATGAAGAGGCAATTAAATTTAACTTGTAAATAAAGAGGGAGCAATGAAGACAGGCAAATTTTGACCAATTCCATCCTAGATATTTATATATTTTCTTTCCAAATCAAATTTTCTTTTTGCTTTAGACACAAGCAATGAACTTCTAAACAGCAAATCATGTTCAGTCGCAAATATATGTTTAAAAAAAAATGTTGCTGCAATTTTATTACAGATTTTATGTATTGCTTTCTAACAAAGACTTAACCAAACTACATTTAACTCTATTTTCTCAAATATGACAATTTTTGTCCATCCGTCTCTTTAGTATAGCAAGTTGATATTGGCTGGTTAATAAGCTGGATCATCTGCTCTGCTTGCAGAGCAGAGCAGATGCTACGTTAAGGAGTTTGCTGCTTAACGTAGCTTTACTTTTATAAAAGTGATGGGTGACACTGCTTTCATTTCTGTACCATGTCTGTCCTGGATTTTTGTGACCAGGACCGATCCGGACTGCAAACTGTGAGTCTGTATCAGAAAGTTAGGGACGTTCACAACTAGTCATTCATGCTGGATCTTGAGATCAAATCCCTCATGTGGTTTTGCCTGTTTCAGACCTGGTGAAATCCTGGATAAAGTTAACTGTATTTAGAGATCCTGAATATAAATTTTTTAAACCAAATTAAGCCCAATTCCAACCTAAGCACCCATGTTATTTTAGATTTCTTTTCCACACAAAAATGCGTGTAACAATCAATTTTTTAGGCTTCCTAAAGAGGGAAAAAAAGCTCTCAATCCAATGCTTTCATGCAAAAGTCATCATTCTCTCACGTGAGCAATAAAATGATTAATTATACTTGCTTTTTTTTTTTTTTTTTTTTTTTAATTCAGCCCTATCCTGGAATCATTTAGGATTTCAAATATCAGTGCTAATACCTTGATTTTTACTAAAAGCTTATCACACCAGGAGACTCCGACGCTCATGTCTCCGGTCCAAGCTGTTGCTCAGCATGCAGAGGAAGCACAGCTCTCTGACACCTGAACTGTTCATTCATCACTTTTCCTGGCAAGAAGACGAGCAGGTGAAGTCATGTGTTTCCACGTCCGGCTAGATCCAGTCACCGCTGTGGAATTAGAGCTGCACACAGACGAAACACGGAGCCGCATGCATTCTGCGTTGCGTGGAAGTTCCAGGAGTCCTCCTTATTTATTTATTTTTTTCCAGTTTTGCAAAGGAAATGGAAACACCCCCAATAAAATACATCCGCTAGAAAGCTCATATTTCCATGATGTCAAGCTATTAAAAGGACTCCCTGACTGACAGTAATTCATTCAAGCAGTGAACCAAAACAGCTAAGAAAAGCAAACACGTGTTGAAACGTTAATTGAAGCCAGGTAATTTCCACATGGGCCCTTTGTGTTTACTCCTCTTTCCTCCTCCAGTTTAAGATTCAGTGTGAGTCTCTCTGTTTCAGGGATCATTGTCAGGTCCTCTGTGTGGCTGGGTCTGCCGAGCATCGTCGAAGGCATCTCTGTGACCAACAACACGGACGTGTTGCCAGAGGCCTTCTGTGTTGGCAGCGCAGTAAGTGTAAAAGATGCTCCTTTGAACAGCTTCATGTGGTCAAGCAGCTCAGTTACACTGCAAGCCACACATCTTGTCTTTGGTTTATGCTTGAAAGATTACAAGGAAGGGGTTTTTTTTGTTTGTTTGTTTGTTTTTTTCTTTTTATAATCACGCATGATTCTGGAAAATGTAGATGTCACGGGAGGTCATTTGCTCGAATCAGAGTAGGTGGGGGGAAAATTGTGTCTCGGTTTCCAGCTTCCATGTGACTCTTGTGGTATGATTATCTCGAGTGAACACATCACCGTTTTAAAGTGTTTACACAAAATGTACAAAACGGTATAATCTATCAAAATCAATCAGCAGGGTGGATTCTTGTCGTTCTGATGAGAACTCTCTGTTGTGTATTTAAAGAAATAATGAGATATCTGAGATTTTATCAACATTATAAGGTATTTAAGAGCAAGAAAGCATCAGATTTATGAAAAAAAACTGCTAGTAATCAATGGCACAAAAATATTAAATTCAGGATACATTTACCAAAAATAATTCTCTGATGACTAAATAATAATTTAAAAAAAAACAAAGATACCACACCAACACTGCTTTACACACTAATTAAAAGGGGAAATTTCAATTTGGGATTAAAAGTATTAATTATAACGATTAATCTAAGAATTACCAGGAGCTTATGAGGTTATTTTGAATGCCTAAAGGAATTTGGGTTTTGAACCCAGTTTTGACTCCTAATATCCACTTTAATCTCAGAGTGGAGAGAAAAAGATACCAGCGCCAGGAACTGAACTGAGAAGCATGAGAGATCTGTCTTATTAAGATACGGCCAGTTGAAAAAAAATGCATTGTACTTTTTTTCTAAAGCGATTCATTTCGACTCAGAAACCTCTCTAAACTCCAAAACTATCTCACAAGGCAAGAGTCGTTTCTTTATGCTGGGATTTTCACATTCAAAGATGTAAAACTGTAATCATTTCACTCGATAAAAGACTGGTTTAAACTTTATATTTCAAGATCTGGTCAATGGTGGATTATTTAAAAATTTCTAAATGAACCAAATAACATGATCAATTGGTTGAGGTTATAAAAACACTCAAGTGTGGGAGACACTGGGACTTCAACTGTGGAAATTTGTTCGGCTAGATCTAAAGTCTGATGGGAGCTGGAGAGGAGCACTGAGATGAAAAGTCAAATCGGAGGTGGTTAATTGTTTGGTCGATCTGCACTGGTGGCCATTCAGCAGTCAACTGTGTGGCAGACATGCTAGCAGTGTTAGCTTGACAGCATCTGCTGTTCTGTTTTAGCTTCCAGGCAGAGAATGTCTAAATTTCCAGAATGGGAAGTGTTTCCAAACAACCAAATATTTCTCTCTTGGGCACAAGGGGGAAAAAAAATGTGTAAGCAACAAGTGGGGGTGGGGCAGTGTTGTGTTTCTCTATGCTTCGAACATCTAGAGAAAAAAAGCAGACTAAACCTCATGACCTTTATGAGTGGCAGCTTTATCAGTACCTTTTTTAAACATTGGCATGCTCAGGCCTGCTTTGTTTATGGCCAGTTGCCACCAAATACAATAGATTTTGTGCTTCGTAAACCACAAATTTTGCTGGTAATCGTCCATTTCATTGTGCTGCAGATGTGGATCCAGCTGTTCTTCAGCGCTTCGTTTTGGTGGACCTTCTGCTACGCCGTGGACGTCTTCCTGGTGGTGAAAACCTCTGCTGGGATCAGGTTCTTTTGAGCTTCGCTTCTTCTCCTTCGCAGTTCATTATTACCTCAAACCTTCCTCCTGTAGAAGACAGGACAAAGCAAAAAATAAAAAATTCAAAACTGAGAAGAACCCATTTAGTTTCAGCTCTATGTGAAGATTTTGTCCCTTTTTCTCACTCCTGGCTCTGAGTGAGGAGCTGTTTGATGACACAATAATAGCTGTTCATGTTCCTCTACTCTTCCTGTCAAAGCGGCATGTTTGTTTTTTGTTTTTTTTTTTCTATGAGAAGAGAGGAAAAAGAAATACCATCCACAAGAAACAGATTTTCAGCTTGTGCTGCTGTGAGTGCGAGTCTCATGACTTTCTCTCCTCCTCCCCACCCCCCTCAGCACCATTGTCCTCTACCACATGATTACGTGGGGTCTGGCCATGCTGCTGTGTGTTGAAGGAGTGGCCATGCTCTACTACCCATCCATCTCTGAGTAAGATACTTTTCCGTTTTCCCGAAGATAAATCAAAATCCCCTTTCAGTGTCGCAGCTGAAAGCCATGAGAATCGTTTATCAAGCAATCTTTCTGTCCTGGAGAACAATAAAGTTACTGATTGAATGATCCAGGATGTTTTTTTCTAATCTTTTTTTTTTTTTTCCCACACGAACTGCTTTGCATAAAATGACGGCAGTGACATTCTGATGGTAGCACAAGGGAAAGATTTCACAGCTCCGGTTTTATTGGATTTCTCCAGTTGATCAGAGCGTCCCAACTAACAGATTTAAATCTGACTGGTGATGGTTTTTTTTGTTTTTGTTTTTGTTTTTTAGTGACTGACATCATAGGATCTAAAAATGGAGCTAAAATTTAGGATGACGGCAAGAAGGCCTTCCAACCTTGAAGACTTGATGTTTGTCGCAAAAGATAAATCATCAGTGGAAGAATGCACAATTCGGCTCAGTAATTACAGAAAAAGTGAATTCCCGAAATGTCAATAAATATTTTTCTACTGATTGTTGAGGAATAGAAAACCAAAAAACATTTTGGCCTGCCGTTTTCCAATAAAATGTAAATAAAACCAGATTTTTCTTCTTCTTTCCAAAATAAAACTAGTGTAGAATCTCATTCATGCAGGATTTCTGAAGGAGCCTTTTTGAAAAACGTTCAGTTGCCTGAGGGATAAACTGGGGAATTTCCCAGATATTTTCTTTTCACATTATTTTATTATCTTTGAGAGATGCCTGATGAAATAAAACAAATTCTAAATCTAAATTTGACAGGGCCTGAATGAAATTAGGCTTACATACCTCTATTAGATTAGATTATTGCCCTAATAATAAGATTCTTGTAAATCAAGAACATCTCAGTTTTTCTTTTAGGCAGTTCTTTTGAAACCCGGTCATATGTTTGACCGCTTGCTGTCACTTCATCTCAAATAGCCGATTTGGAATCACTCTCATCATTTAGGGAATATTTCTGGGGACAAATTAGTGGATTACTAGAAATAATAATTTTTTTTATTATTGGATTAATATCATGGTTTTTACCTCTTCTAACAAATCAACTATAGACTGACTAGACTGTACAGCCTTGAGTTAGAATCGTATATATTTCTACAGCACATTGCATTTCTATTGCATTTGATATGTGGTTTTTGTCCACTTCTTCTTACCAGAATGTCACTGGAGTCATTTTATTCCGATTTTTATATTATTTTTTTCTTTTTGTATTGATATTTTATTTTTCAATTTGTGTTTTGCTGTGTACAACGTTTTATTGTTCTGGAAGCAGCTCGTCAGATTAAATGCAACTTGTCAAAACGAATTATTTATCCCACTGCTGAATAAATCATGTTCCCTCTCCTGGTGCAGCTGTGAACAAGGCCTCCAGCACGCTGTTCCCCACTACATCACCACATACGCCCCCATGCTGCTCGTCCTCATAGCCAACCCCGTGTTCTTTAGCCGGACCGTCTCTGCAGGTCGGTTCACCTCTGCCAATTCACTCTCGCACAAGTGGCAGTGCATCGCGGCATATGTTTGCAAGAAAAAAAATAAATACAAATAAAGGCGACCTTCTGATCTCTCCGCAGTGACATCTTTACTGAAAGGACGACAAGGAATCTACACTGAAAATGAGAGACGGCTGGCTAACGAGATTAAAATCCGCTTCTTTAAAATAATGCTCGTGTTCTTTGTTTGGTAAGTTACGGCTCCACTCTGATTTTCACCTCTGTATGTCTAAATGAACATTGTACGGTTATCTTGAGATACCCCTGCCCACCCTAATGCAATCCAGTTACCCAGTTACATTCAGGTCCAATAACATCCATTCCAAATCCAACTTTCCCAATTAGAAGGGATGAATAGTTTGTTTTCCTGTCAGCAGTTAGCATTATATTGACCCAAAGATACAGTCTTGCTTTGTAATCATGTTCCTTTAGTGTTTTAAAGCATATAAGTGGGAATAATTACAGTCAGTATTAGCGTGGTTATTATTATCTGACATAATTAGCATTATAATTGTTAAGTTGATTAGAACACGTTCCATAATATTTGTTGGTTATTTGTTTTATGTCGAATGGCTCTTTGTAAGATTGGATCTTCGTTCACGTTGGTGCAATTTTTTTTTTTTATTATTTTAGCTGGGCTCCAAATATCATCAATGAGTGCCTCCTCTTCTACCTGGAGATGCAGCCAAATATCACCGACAACAGTCTGAGAAACATCAGGAACGCAGCCCTCACCACATGGTTCATCATGGTTGGTTGAACGGCAACGCCAGACGCCGTTTCTATGACCATTTAATGACTTTTATTCATTTTTGCATCATACTTTTTTCAGGGCATTCTGAACCCGATGCAGGCTTTCCTCAACACCCTGGCCTTCCACGGCTGGACGGGTTGGGACGTGGACCTCAACCCGCAGCGGAGCAGGGAGCTGGCCTGGGACTCGGGCTCCACCTCGGTGCCGAACGCGGCCGGACAAAACCCGGTGGTGGGAACGACTCTGCTGTACCAGAGTCACGTTCAGGAAGTGCAAAAGAACACGATAGGAAACGGACAGCAGCACTCGGACGCCATCAGTGTCCTCTCTGAAGGTAATTGGCTCGCCAGTGGCGCAAGCAGCTCGCCAGTATATCAGGGCTGGTGATGCGCATCGTGTGCACGCAGCTTCACGACACGCACTTCTACCACAGACATCCTCGCTTAGAGAACGTAAACGGTTACACTTTAGCGATCCTCACCAGAACAAGAGACAGTAGTTCATTTTATTTTTTTCATTTTTACATCATCAGTGTTGTTGGTGACCTCTGTTATGCAACGTCTTATTTTTGACCTCAACGTAGAGCAGCTGTAGCGTGAAACTACACTCCTCGGGGATTTTATGGATTGTCTGTAAATAATGATCTGAAGTGGATGAAACATTAACGGTCTATTTGGTATGTGGATACACAGCTGAGAGACGTGTTTGTTTATTGTGTAATTTAATCAGTGACTTTGTGACTTTCCATTCAGGGTTGCTAAGCATCATTATTTACAGATAATCAGATGATTAGCAGAGAGCAATGGTAAATATGCACATAAGCAGGAAAAAAAATTCCCATATCTGGAACTAATGCGGTCTAATGCAACAATCCTGTGATAAATATTTGTCAAGCTTGTATTGTTAACTTTCTGATCGGTTAAAAAAAAGAGAAAAAAATCCTCCAGCGGAGGATGCGATGCAAAATCTGACTGACATTTAAGTGGTATAAACTGTTACCTACCACATTCAGGCATGTTTGTTGTACTGGACTGCATCAGTTTTAGCTGTAGGTGTGCCTTGTGAACTTCCACTGTAGTGTATGTACGTGTGAGTCTACTGAAAACTATGCTATTTTCACTCCAACACTACAGTTCTGTGTGTGCGCCTTGTCTTGTCACTAGCACCTCTGACATCTTTTTGAAAAATAAAAGTTATTCTTCTGAAGGACTTATGGTTTTCATTCATTTGCTAAACATCCAATGCAGTAATAATAAAAACAAACAATACTTGAATTTTAACTACGTTTCATGCAGGGTTTATATTGTGTAATACGTTTTAAGTGTTTTCTGCAGCAACGAGTAATCTGCCCCTGTTTTGTCTTGCTAGGTTCAGAGTCTAGTACAGTTGAAATCCACATTTCCAGCGAGCTACAAGGGGACGTAGACGCTGACGGAGAGTCCTTGGAGAACTCTGAGAGACACTAGCTGGCCTCATCCACACTCCAACTCCCTCCCCTTTTACAACGTATTAGTTTTTAGAAGTTAGACCTTCGTAGTTTTAGTCAAGTGTTATGATGGCAACTGCTTTTGAAAAAGCTGCTCTGACACAGTAGATTCCGTTTTCTGTTTTTAAGACCTTTATTTTATTTTTTACCTCTAAACATGTTAAACCTTCAGCAGTATTTATAGGGTTTTTATTTTTTTTGCCGATCAGCTGAACAGCCCCAGCAATATTTTTTTTTTCTTGTAGCTGTAAAACTTGCAAAACAAACTGACATTTGTTTTGTTATCTAGTTACAGATTGACCTTTAGTGCTGGAAGATTTTCTTTTTTTCCAACGGGCAAATTCTTTCAGTTCAATGCACTGATCTTGTAAAATGGATCCCATCAATAAGCTAAAAAGACACTACAAATTCTTTAAGCTTATCAGTGTTTTTTTTTTATAAAGGCTATTGTATTTCACACCATCAGTCTATGTATTTTTGCACAAATCTATGTCGTATTAAATACCTTGTAGATTTGTTGTTTGCTATGAGTGGTTGTGAAAGACTGCATTGTAGACGAGCTGAACATTTAATTATATTAGTTTGTAAACAAATCAAAAACCAACCTGAAGGATGGACCCTCGACCTTTCCATCGAGTTTCCGCACATTTCCCACGGTCAAGGTTTATTTAGAACCAACTACAAAGTATGAAAATAAATATATGTATAATAATTTGAAACTGGGGACAAACTACACAAGTGGTCTGACAGAAACTATTTGAAGAAACTTGAGGGGGCCTGGGAGGGGAGCAGTTCTCGTAGGTGAAGTGTCAAAAATGTGTTTGTGTGCACTACAACCTTCATAAGTTAGAAGACAAAAAGACACAGGCATGTTGTCAAATATCAAAATATAGTAATTTATTTGAAACAATGAATGACTTCAAAGTTTTGTCTTGGAAACAGGTGACAGCAGCACCCTTGATCGAGGTACAAGAGAGAGAAAATAGCTGTCACCCCAATGTTTTGGGGCTTCTTGGCATGCCAATAATGATCACTCTCCCCCCCCACAGACACAGCCCCTTTCTCAGTCTGACACAGACAATAATGGCTCTCAGAAACAAAACAAAAAAAAGAAAAAAGCTTTGCAACACCTTGTACAATCCAGTCATTAAAGACATTAAAATGAAAAAAGAAAATAAACACCGGAGCACTTTCAACCAAAGCCAAGCAGTTGCCGAATCCACCATCACAAAAAGTGCACTTCATGTCGATGTAGCAGAAAATGCTAACAATGTGAAAGATCAATAACAAGAAGGCAAAAAGAAGAGGAATATTCTGCGGTATCGAATCGCCATCCACGTCACAGGAATTTCAAATGACCAAACTTAACCAGGTGTAAAATAACGATAATAAAAAGGCTCTTTTGTTTCCAGCAGGACTCCCAACCCCATGTACTCTACTATATCTGGTGGAAATGTTGTCCAAATAGTCAGTTGCTAAATTCGCTTTAAAGTGCCACTGAGGAACTGTGATGATGCCAATCAAGCCGTCATAACTCATTTAGGTCAGGTTGATTCTCTAACTAGTTGGATTTATTGGCAGTAAGGTGTCAAATAAGCTGAATCAGCAAAGGAGACTGGTGACTGTTCCCTCCCTTATTTCGGACAAGCTAAAACCTCTGAAGGCAACCAGCAAAAGACAGATTAGGATAATTCATATATCTCACCATATCAATTTCCACCTCATTAAAAAAGGAAGTCGTTATATATAGCTGACCGTGTTGAGAAAGACCGTAATAAAAGAGGCCGACATGCACTTTGTTGTCACAAACTGAGAGCGAAGATGCGACGGCTCTCGCCGATAAAGAAGAGCCCCTGTAGAGAACGATAAAGTGTACTGTATATAAACATATATACACAGTATATAAGTCTGTGTTTTCATCTGATTTACACATCTTTACATTCTTGAAATTTACATCCAAAAAGGGAGAAAGATTCTCTTTGTAAACCACAATTTTCACATCTTTTTTTTTTCTTCTTTTTTAAACAAAATGCAAATCTATTCATTTCAAGAGAACAGGCCGTTTTAGGGCGTCAGGATGATTACTTGGCAAGTTTTCCTCTTGTTGACCTGCTGTTAAAAACGAACTAGGATCTACCTCGTAACTGCACATTCAATCTGACTCTCAAACGTCCGTCTTGTGGATAATGTCAAACAAGCAACGGGTGCTGTGGAAACTTCCTCCTCCGAGAGGAGAAGTTATGCATCCCCATCACCTGACAGTGGCAGCATTGCAGTGATGATAATCGGTAACTGTCATCCTTCTTGCCTGCTCGATTATCTGGACATAGAGTTATATTTCCTAAAAGGAATTGTTAGCCCAACGCCTTCCCTTCGCATTTTGTTGCTTCTCCCAGCCCAAACACCTGTCTCTCATTTTCCCTTCTTTTTGTAGAAAACTTGACTCATCTTTGTGTTTCCACCCAGCCTGCAGGGACCCCAGCACGTCCTCGTTAGAAACCTTTTAATATATGGATTCACCCGGTAGGGAGTCAGATCCACGTTGAGGGCTTCCTAAGCCAGTTTCCATCCTCTCTCAGGCTCATCGGAAAAAAACACGCATCAACAAACATTAAGGTGCAACGAATTTAGTTGGTGTTTGAGCTGCTGCTGCTGTCGTCTGGTTAAGGTCCTGTGAGGGGTTCATTTCAGTCCACCTTTACAGCCCTTCTTGAGCGAGGAGAGTGCGTTTGCTGATGTCCGAAGAAGGCAAATCTCAGCGGTTTCCGGGATTCGTCGTCCCAGTAGGAGGGCTATTTTCGGAGATCGAGAACACAAACCTGAAGAGGGGGAAGAATCGGGTACAATGAAAACGGCGTTGAGGAAATATTTTATTTACAAAGAGCGAACCAAAGCCTGGATGGGTGCCTAAAAGGATATTTTGTTATACACAGTGATGAAATGTAATCACATTTTTGTACCTTTTTCCTTTCAATTAATGTTCCTTTAATCTTGCTTAGATAAAGCAATCCACTTTTGCAATTACCTGTTAGATTTTAACCTTCTTGTGGAGGGTGTTGGTGAATGTGTGCTAGGCAGCATACAAAGAAGTGTGTAGGTCATAAAAAGGCAGAAACACAACATTTCTCTGTATTGCACTCAGGCGATGTATTCGTTTTCTGACACTAAAAAATGAACTTTGTGATGCAAAATTCATTGTGTAATGAATGTTGCATCAGTTTAACTTATGAATTGAACTACTGACAAATTAAGGCTCCAATAACACTGAAATTTATTGACACGCCCCCTTCAAATAAAACCAAAGCTTACCGAGCCGTCTGATGCGCTGGCTCCAACTTTATCTCCGGTGCTGTTCCAGCACACCTCAAAAATGCCACCGGTTCCCCTGTAGCTGTGGACCAAGGCTCCAGTCTGAAACAGAAGCATCACGAATAAGAACAAACCGGTCTGAGAAAAAAAAAGCTAGTTTCAGCTGCCGTCTTACCACACTCCGACTTACCGTGGTGTTCCAAATGTGGACGCACTTGTCGAAGGAGCCGCTGGCGAGGTGTTTGCCATCAGGGCTGAAGGCCACGCTGTAGACAGGCTCCTGGTGCTTGGTCAGGGTGTGTATACAAGCCCCTCGCTCCACGTCCCAGAGTCGCACTGTTGAGTCAAAAGATGCACTGTGTGGGGGAGAGAATAAAACATAAACGTCTGAGAGCAGCATTAAAGCTTCTTCATTTTTCTTGTGACAACACCTCAATTTTTGGCCTTTGACGTTTAATTTTCCTGACAATTTTATAAATCCAATGCAGAGAGGCTGTAGATTGTGCTACAGCTTCAATATGTTGAACTCCTACAAAAAAATAAAATAAAATATGTATATAAATATATATGCATATGTGCAGGTGTTCTTTGTTACCTGGCAAGCATGATGTTGGAGTTGGGGTTATTTGTGCCCGGCCCGGTGGGGCTCCACTTGATTGTGTAGATTTCTTTACTGTGAGCTTGGAGGTCGTGGACGCAGGACTCCTGCTTCATACTCCAGATCTGTGTGCAACAGCAAACAACGTATGAATGCAAATTATCTCTCACGTTTGTTGCCTGCAGCTACTAACATGGGAAAACTGGATTTACCTTTAAGGTCATGTCATCTGAGCAGGAGGCAAGCAGCATACCTGATGGATCCCACTTAATGGCGTTGACCTCATTCTGCGGGGAAACAAAACGCTCGTTAGGAAAGATGGAGATAAGGTCAGGAAAGCAACACGGGGAAACGCTGCTCACCGAGTGACCCTGGAAGGTCTTGAGAGGCCGGTCGCTGCCGAGGCGACACACGTGGATGCACATGTCTGTGCTGCAAGAGGCAAACGTGGTGTTGTTCTGCCAGTCGACATCCAGCGCAGGGGCTGTGAAGCATTTGCGAGCATAATCGTTAGAGGTTGGCATGTTGGTGATCTCACACCATGGCAGAGTGCGGAACAGTTTGCATCTTGCCCACAGGCACATCGCTATAAAACCCGAGTGAAATCAGTGAAAAGTTAAGTTTCTTTCAGTAATTAAATTCAGGTATATGACACTCGGACTGAAATATTTAAGTGTTTGCTTTGGTTAACTCATAAAGCACTGACTCCAACCGCGCCTTATGAATCTCCCTCAAACATTTCAGTGGAGTTTACTTGTCAATCTCCCCCAAGCCTGTGGTTATTCTTGTTGCTTGTGCCCCCTGTCATTAGCCTCACTTTGTCCTTCCACTTAGCTTCCCAGTGATGTGCTTGGATAACAGCAAGCTACTTAAGCTGTGACTTTTTTGTGAAGGGTGTCAAAACCTGTCTGCTGGACAAGTCAGACTGTTGACTTTAAATGTTATGTTGACATAAAATAGCATTTCTGTATATAAATCTGAGTGTACTGAGGCTATACCATTTTTTTTAGTTAAAATACTTGAATCTACTCCTGTAATCAGATGGATTTGTATTATTTTTGTTGGAAAGACTTTAAATGTTTTGAATTGCCCACACTGACCTGAGTGAAAAGGAAACTGCTGCTTGGCTTCTCCTGTGTTTGCATCCCAAATGATTGTCGTCTGAAAAAGTAAAGATCGAATTTAAAAGTTAGGGGGGGGGGAAGGAAATCTACAGCAACAAATTCTTTCGAATTAGACAGAAAATTGACTTGTTGTCCAACTCGACACAGATTTATTGCTAGATCTCGGACTTGAGTGACTAACCACGTCCGTTTATAAACTTAAAAATGTGTGCAGTCGTAAAATGCATCGGGTTTTATTATCTAAACTCAACTTTGTGCAAGTATTTGTAGAGCAGAATATATGTAAAACAGAAGTGAACCACAAATTTTGGAAGGCTCCCGTTGCTAAAAAAGCTCAAACAACTGCTGTGGGATTTTTAAAAGTACCTTATCTACGCCAGCACTGAGAATACAGTTCCCCTTCTTGTTCCATTTGAGTGCAAATATGGGCCCTTTGTGCTGCCCCAAGGTGCTGGCCAGATTTCCTGCAGGATAAAAGGTACCTTTAAAATGTCTGAAACTGGATTGTTCACAAAAATGATCCAATAAACCTAAAGTCCAGAGAAACACAATGTGTGACAGTGATGGAGGACGCACCGTCCTTTGTCCATATCCTGGCAAATCCATCATACGAGCCAGTCGCCAGGAGGGTCCCCTCGCTCTGTTGGACAGACAGAAAACAACTGTTAACTCGTCTGTGTAGCATATGGCAGGGAAGCAAGAGAGACGATGAGGATAGCCGATCTGAAACCTACATTCCAGTCCAGTGAAGTGACGTCTTTGTTGCTGGGGACATCCTGGCCGCCTTCTCGGATGCAGTGGCGGAGAACCAACTGGGTGGAGCTGGAGCTGTTGTTCTCGTTCAGGTTCCAGATCCGAGCTGTGGAGTCGCCCGAGCTGAACAGGACACACACGCACACACACACCCAGACAGTTCAATGGTAAGATGGGCATTTTATAAACACAAGGTGGTGCATGCACCACTGTGGACTAATCTGTCCCAGCTCCGCTCGGGATCCACGTCAGGAGAAATGTGCTGGCTTACCCTGAAGCCAGCAGGTCACTGACAGGGTTCCAGGCACAGATGAACACTTCGGACTCGTGGCCTCGGAGAACTGTGGACTTACTGACTGGTATCTCAACGTCCCCGTCCACCTCCATGGGCTCACTGTGGTTATCTGGCAAGACCAGGCGAGCAGAAAATGCGATCAGATACACACACATATACTATAATCGATATTACTATAGAACTCAATTTGCATAGAAACTCCAAAGAGACCCATCACAATGTGAACAAGTCTGAATTGTGCTAAATTTGTTTGAAAAAAAGAGGTAGCACCAAATAAGGGTCGGTTTGAGTTAAAATAAAGTTCCATCGCTAAAGTTATAAGAATACATAAAGCGAGGAACTTCAAATTTTTATTATCTCATCAATATAGATTATATAATTATGTATAAATAGTATGCATGCATTTGAGCTTGTGTGTATAATTTTGGACCTGAGTGAATTAAAAAAAAAAAGCTCCACAGTAAAACCTGTTAAGCAACGTGTTGTAAAATGATCCCATCCTTCACACAACTAATTAAAAGCCCTGAACGACACTGGAGCCTCTTCTGGCCACAAGTGTAACATTAGTCACAACACAGTTGTGTTCCTATCAACACCTGCAAATTAATTTCCAAGGGGATCCAAACATTATCTTCTTATTCCACTTGTCCACCTGATCTCCAACTGTCTGATTTCCCTCACAAAAGAACTAAACAGAAACTACTTATCATTAACGCGATCTATGACGAGCTAAAATGTTTATCCTTTTTTGTTAGGACAAACAACAGATGACTAAATAACACGAGGATGCAATTTTTATTCCTGATTAGTCTTTATGGGCTTTCACAGTTTGGCATACACACAGAACCATCCAATCACCTAATTCTTTGATTCGACTTACTCATGGTGTGAGTGCCGTTCTCCTCTCCATTAACGGTGGCTTCTCCGTTCTTTGGTGCAATAGACTGGTTTCCTGAGGTCGAAGCAGAGACGGCGCAGGTGGCGTGTTGCTGGGCGAGCTTGTCACGGAAGGCCTGCTGCCGCGTCTGCACCACGTCGGGCATCACCGCATCGATAAGCGACAGGGACTCGATCGGCCGACCGTCAAAGACGGTACCATCCTGTCAGGAAGAAAAAGACATTCAATACTATATTCATTTACTCTGGAGGAGAATAGACATTTTCTGTTGTCCTGTGTGCATAATTAGTGCTCAGCAGGCAGAAGTTACATTTTTGCCCTTAATATACAGTAGCTGATGGACAATGTGATTTTCCTCACACTTCTTGTGCAAATCTGTTTATTTGATGCAAGTGCAAATTTTGAAAACGTACGCTTTATCTGCATTTAAAGGTAACCTTACACAGAGACATTTACTATGTCACAGGTATGTAATATAGCTGTAATACAACTGATAGAAAATAAGACATGACAAGTTTAAGTTATGGAAAAAATACTACGACCAGTCTTTCACTATTGCTCCTAACAGCAATCTGCTAGTACGCAATTTTCAATAAATGTTCACAAAACCATGATAATATTGACCTTTATTGAATTCCAATAACCATAAATATACAAAACATTTCAATTCTGTTACATTCCAGGTCCCTGCACTCACCTCATTAATGCTGATTTCTGCCTCAACGTACTGAAGCCCTTTCTGCAGGATGGAGATGAGGGCTGCAGGGGGCACTAGTGTTCCATTGATGTTCGACTGACTTATGTGGCTCTCAATGCCAAAGGTGAATGCTGAATGGGTAAAACCTAAAAAGGAAAAAAAGAAGAAAAAAAACACAAGATAAACACACAGCACAAAGACTCAAGGACAAACACGTTAACTGAACATAAATGTGAACTTACATGTTATGTAATTTAGGAAAGAAAAGAGGCCTGAAAGACCTGGTGTTGAATTCATACATTTCTTTTTCACTGATAGCATGTGAACATATTTGCACAAAACTGCTTGGTCTCAGTCACTGTAAACACCAATTAAACATCAGCAAGGATTTCAATCATTTATCCAATATCTCTTAGAGTATGCTCAGTAAACAGATTATGTGCTTTGTCTCAACTGCACTTTTTTTTTTTACTGAATATACACCTTGCAGGTTATTGCTATGGAAATATTAGATATATTAATAGGTTTTCAGCAGAAACAGTTCACTGTGTAAACAAGACTTTCATGAGACAAACCTGACTCTTGGAGGTATCTGTAGACCAAGAAATTCACTTCGTCACTGGTAATACTCATCTTAGCCCAGCGAGAGGGGGGAGGTTTGTTGGAAGGCTGAGCTCACTCCTACAATAATGAAAGAAAACACAGTTTAATATGTGAATGGGCAAATGGTGGTTACAGAAGTGCTCAGATATTATCTTGTGTGGCATTAAGCAACTAATCTCTATCAAAACGAAATAAAACGTAACCGCATTCTGCAGAGGGCAGCTTGTCCTGACTTGTGCTCAGTGATGCAACATGTTCGCTCCAGTTCTTGTCTCGGAGCAGATTTTCTGCTTTAATTTAACAATCTTTGTAAATCCAGAGTTGCTTCTAATTGACCTAGTTAAATACAGCAGGGGGGAAAAAAGCTCTTATAACACAAGCAGGATAATAAAGGCAAGCCTTTCTTTTCCCACCCAACAGATAGAGAGCTGCTGCAAACATTAAAATTACAAAAAGAAGAAGAAAAAAAACACCCAAATGTACATCCAGCTGAGAATGGCTTGCCAAGAACAAAGCAAAAACTGAGACAGGAGAATGAGTTGAGACATGCAGGTGTAAAACTGTTTCCCTGCGTCTCGCATTAGGAACAAATGGCAACGCTATTATGCAGAGAAGAAGTATGGAGATAGAAAGGGTTCGTGTCAGGTATGAAAACCACATGGCTGTCATTCCAAGCACTAAACAGGCCCCACTCAAGGTTTCCTCTGGTAGCATAGCAACAGGGGAGATCGAGCTAAATAGACGTGGAACGGTGTTGTCCCAATTACCAGTGGGCATTTAGCCAGAGGGGCTGAACATGTTGCACATAATGAATTATTCACTCTTTCACCTTGGTATGTTCTTTCAAATGGAGTTAACCTTGACTGCGCTATGAAAACCATGTGAAGGATAACAGTAGATAAAAGCTTACAAAAGGCACGGCGTAAGAACTGAAACATCCACAATAGTCAATTTCCAAAACTTAAAATGAAATTAAAAAAAAAAAGGCATCGGTTATTGTTCTAACCAGAGCGAGTGCTGCTTCTTTAGTTAGTTAGCTCACACAAGGGAATAGGGAAGGCTGGCCACATCAAAGCTAAAGCGGCGGCTGCTGCTACATAACATACAGCTGGAGATGTAATTAACAGGCAGCCTGAAGGGGCTCAGGTCCCATCAGTGCAGGACAGCAGCAAATAATCACTATCAGATGAATGCATGATGACACCACCCATTGCACAACCACTGCCATGACAATATCAGGTGCAACATGTGTATACTTTCCCCTTGTTCTCATCTATGCTGCCATCACTCTGACTTTTGGTATTTTTGGTGGTGTTATTTGTGTCTGGTGTGAGCATCGGCTGCCGTTACGACTGCCCAACTCGCTAAATATTGCATCAACAGAAAAAAAGTGCAAGTTCATGACACTTGAGTTTTAAACGATCCTTTGCGATATGAATACAAAAGCATTTTAAAGGTTTGCACCAAGTCTTGATTGTTTTTCAGCACGTATTTTTGGGTATGCAATATAGAAAAGAGAGAGAGGGAGACAATTCAAATGTTTTGTGGCAACTCCACAACTGGACTAATATCAGCTGTTGAGGGCACAAAAAAAATTGACAAAACAGAGTTTGCTTGACGGCACCCTACCGGTACCAACTCTAAAGATTATTTAATTATTATTAAATAACTCTGGACTGTATGCAATATTTTATTGTTCTAAATCTAGCATGCTTTCATAATCAAACCTGAATCAGATGCTGTTGTTTTCCTGTTTCAACATAAAATGTATATTAGTATAAACTACATTACTATAACTGTAATAATGTATGATGTTATCTTAACAGAAGTAGAAGTAACAGGTTTGATAAAAGTAAGCTTTTCACATTACATCTTTTTTATTTTCTATGCAAATACTATGGTACTATTATATTTTTATTGAAGGTTACCATGCCAATAAAAACTTACTGGCACATGCTAACGCTACACTGAGCAAAAATCCTTCCAATAGTTTAAGACTCACGAAACTGTTGTTACCCTTTTTAAAATATGTTTGAGGCAAGATTATATTCCTTTCCTGTTTGTTTCTTCAAATGATCTTAAAGTGGCCAAATTTGCTATTTTAATGGCAGTGAAACTTGTTATGACAACAAAGCATGGGAAAGAATTAAGAATTACTTTTGCAAAGTTGCTACTGACAAGAGGTGTCGTTATAAAGTTAATAAGGATTAACATTTCAGTCTAAATATCAAGAGCATTGGGCATATGGCAGACAACCTGAATGGCCTGAATTAGACATAATCCTCATAAGCTTGGGTTGCTATAGCAATATGAATTGTGCGAGACACAGCAGGTAAAGAAATCCAAAGCCATACAACTTCAAAATATCAAGCAGCTTCACTGCATTCAGTCAACTAAGACAGGCACAGAACCGGCATAGATTACAGAGTAACAAAACTATACATTATGGACCTTAAATAAATTCCAAACAACACATTTTTAAACACCAAGCGATTAAAATCTAGGACAAAATAATAAATTGACTCCTGTTTTTAGTCAGTAATGAGAATTACTTCTATGCAGTGACATATGATGTCACAAGACTTCATAAGACTAAATAAAACCCCTATATTCATGATAGTATTAATATTGCTTAACATAAAGGCCCCCTCAGAATGGAAAGACAATAGCCAGAACTGACAAAACACCTAATGGGTCAATGATGAGAATGCCTGCTGGGAATATAGGGCTCATTAGGAGGTTTATTGCACTTTTATGGCAATTACTTTACAATGGCCGCCCCTTCTCTGCAGGAACACTGGACAAAAAGAATGGCCCTGTAAAATATTTGTGTGTGTGCTCAGTGGTCACAGCTGCAAACAAAATGTAATCCCATGTTACAACCAATTGGGGGCAGTCTAAAATGTGAGGAGCAATTTAGGATGTGGGCTGTCCTTGCTTTGTTTGGTGCTGCTGATAAGCGGTTAGATTTGCTCCGATGCGAAAATTTTTTTTTACTCAAAGCGGACAACGATCTCTTTTAAGGTCACTGCAACCGTATAATGTGTTTGAGAGCTATGTTTTCTCAGGTTTACATTTTTCATGCTTAAATTGTTGTCTAGAGAAAAAACAAGAGATGAATCAATCAGTATTTTGCCAGCTGTCTGATCTTTTTCCTATTAAGTTTTTGTCATCTGGTACCGACATTAGATGATTCAAACTCCTGTTCAATAAATTTAATAAAAGCAGAGCAACAATAAAACCTCTGTTGTGATCTATTTCAGTTAACACAGGCAACATCAAAACCATTTGTTAATATGGCAGATGTTTTTAATATGTCTTTGGCATCTTGCATTAGAAGTTAACACAAGTGCAATTTTTGTGGGACAAAAATGACATTTCTATTCTATTCTAATACACAGCTGTTTTTGCGCCTCACAGCCCAAGCCAACTTTCAACAAATTAGCCCTAGTCATGCTTAGTGTATCATTTCCTAAATCTTACTGCATTAGGTTTTCAGTACACATCTTAATTGGCCAAATGTTCAAAACATACAAATGGAAATAACAAATAACCATTGTCCAGGCCTAACAGCTTTCAGACTTGAAGCCACTTCAGGAGAACATTTTCAAGGCAGGAATTAGACGTGTTCTGCACACATCTGTGCATGTTACGCAATGACCGATACTGACTGGGGGGAGGTCAAAGTTAACCCACCGCTGTTGCATCTCTGAGCAATCAAGGGAGGTAGTCACAAAGTAGTTCTGGGATCTTGTCCAGTCAATAATATTAAACTAGCCAAATAATTTGATTCAGCAATTCTTACGAGAAAAGATTTCAACACATCCTCCATAATCCAGACTAATGTCAACACCTTGGAGATTCCTTAGGTTACAAAGCTCATCTTCCGAGAGGTTTCAGTTGCCTTTGGCTGTAACTATATGTTTTAACTCACACAAAAAAAGAAAGGAAATATCTGGTATGATTGAAAGGCAAAACAATTGTTAAAATCATGCAACAGTTATCTTGTCAGAGCATAATCCATTTGTGGCCAAAATATGCAGCTAATGGGGACTGAGACTGTGCTTCAGCTTACATGGTTCCCTTTTTTTTTTACAACTAAACTCGACAATAGCAGAGTAGTTTGAATTATATTATTTGGCCTTAAACCACAATTGCGACCTAGGAAGACTTTTACTCTCACCATGTAAGAAGATTCAGTGTTTAATAGAGAAAGAAGCATTTCCACGGCAATCTTGGCAGTGGTACGGACTAAACCTGCAAACTGAAGGCAGTTTAAGAGGAAAGCAAGTTTGACCTGAAGGTCACAGCATGACTTGGGTAAAACTGGTCACGCTCTAAACTACCTTTGCAGGTTAGGTGTAGGGGCATTGCAACAGGTGCAGGTCATTCCACCTCTTCGGCATTTGTCACTTTGGTCTTTTCGTATCTTTCTTTTTCAAAAAAGAATGTCTTATGTGAACTTTTTAACCAACCCGGTGTGGATTAGTACTTACTAAGGGGACATATTATACCAGCTGTGATAAAATGAATTAAGTTTTTAACATCTAGTCATTGTACTTTAAGAAAATGTTGTTTTATGACAAATTCATTTTGTGTTATTTACCATTAACAATTCTCAAGAGGGGATGGCTGAGGATAACAAAAACCATGTAAATTAAGATCAAGTACTTATGTGTGACATTTAGAGGAAGACTTGTATAACTGTACATGAAAACTACAACATCGAGTAGACTAAAGAAATTAAAATATGTTAAAAAAAAATCATCCAATTAGGTGATCAGAGCATAAAGTAATCTAAACATGCATTTGGGTTTAAGAATTTCAGAGAATGTAAACAAAACAAAGGAGAACAGCATCAGCTTTTCTAATCATATTTAATACATCGAAGATAATTTTAGATTCAGAACTCAAATCCGTAAGCCTGACATTCTCGAAACACGATTTAAAAGCCGATAAGCAGGGTTATCATGGAAAGCATTTACACTTTACAAGAATCCAAATAAAATTCCTTCTGCATACACTTGGCTGCAAAAATCACACAAGCAAGGAGAACCAACCAAACCGTCGTCTCCTACGCATGCAGTTTTGAGTACAATGATGTTATAAAAAAAAAAACTGCATACCACAGACCCCATTTTCTCCTGAACGGTCACCTCCTGACAGATGTGCAAACAAGACCTGGAAACAGCAGCCATTTTCTCTTGAACTGCTCTGCTGAGTAAAACCCGCCTTTGAAGCCTCTGGTTGGGCTGCAGTCTTGAGGGGGAGGGAGGGAAGTGTGTGTAAGAGACAGAACGAGTGAGTGAGTGAGTGAGTGAGTGAGTGAGTGTGTGTGTGTGTGAGTGAGTGAGTGAGTGTGGGGGAGGGGAATAAGTGGTGGGAGGTAGTGCGTGTGTGGGGTGGGGGGTGGGAGGTGGGATTGGGAGTCGAGGTGATAAATAATGATTTCCACACAGGTAATCACAACAACTATTTGTGTATTGTCCTCCGTCTTTGTCGGTGAGGCGGTAAGTGACAGTCAATGTAGGTCAGCGAGCGGTGGGGGATGGGAAGCCTTTTCAGTTGCGAGGGGAAACACTTCTCCCACGGCTCCTTTGGGTGGCAACACTTAGTGTTTACCAGCAGAGACAAGCTGTGCCCCACAGATACAATAGTATGCAGGTTTCCACTTCAACCTAAAGCTCCACCCACAGACCGATATCCTCTCAGAGTACAATAACTCAGACGTGAAATTACCCGTTTAGTTAATCCGCTGAAATGAAAACCTGGCGAGTGAATGGCAGAAAACTGGACCTTGCAGGCCCGATCTGTTGGCTCTATCAACAGCTAACGAAAAGCTATGCATGTGGAGAGGTCTTGTGGTTTGAGGAGCTGCCCTGCGTTCAGTCAAACAAAGCTCAGTTCCTAACCCTTCTCGGTTTTCTCGTACTTTTTGCACACAAATTCCTGTCCCGTTTCCTAAAAATCGCCGCGTAAGCACAAACGCGGTGGGGTTATTTTATTTTTATGCTCTTGAAACAATGAAACAACACAATGATCAAGTTGTTTTATGATTTGGTGCTGTGGTACAAAGAGCTCCAGGTCAATGGGGTCGACCACTGTGACGCAGCGTGGCATGTCACATAAAGCTAATTCCCTAGTCTATCAATATCTGAAAATCTTTGTATTAATCTATTTGATCGGTTTTGATTCCATCTGCTGTTTGAGCCTGTTCACTCTATAAAAAAATAAGAGATTATGACAATTTTTGGTTGTGAAAGCAGGCACTAGACCCTTGACTGGCAAGTTCAAATTGGTGCGTGGTTATTTCAAAACGTCCCAGGGTAGGTGGCACCATTTTGTACCAGAACAAGGCTGCGCAAAACAAATGAAACTGCTGGGATTTTTGGATTTTAGTATTCATTTTTCAGTGGGCTCATGTCATAGTCCTAAACACCTAATCGGACAGTAAAAGGTCAGGACAATAACGACATTTCACATACTTATCCAGACCTGGAAACGGATAAAAGCAAATTCCCTGCTTTTCCAGACAGGCATACAAATATAGAGAGCAGACATTTCCTCACAGACGTTTCGCAGGTTCCTGCTAGTTAGCTGCAAACTGTGTCTTCAGAGAAACAGCCGGTTGATAGGTCGTGTGCAAACATGACACTGAGACGTCACACCTCTGATATTTCTGCCTTGCCAGAAATACCCTTTACACAAGAAAGCTGCTTCCGTTTTCTGACTTCCTGCACTGCAACCCTACATGCACCTTTAATATAAAATGAATGAATCACAACAATCCCAGCATGAGCAGACATATAAGAGACTAATGGATCAGACAGGCTTTTTTCAAGTTAACTTACAACTATCCTTGCACAGTTTTATGTCAATTTAGTAAGATTATACAATAAAAGTAGATGCCAAGAAGTGCATATTTATCTCAGAGGGGAAGATGACATGTTTCAAACGTCAAGCATCTCATGTTCTCATGCTGAACGCACTGACCTCAAATAAAAGTACCAACTCCCTCCAGACTATTGTTGCTAAGGTAGAAACTGAAGTACAGCAGCTGTCAGATACTGTGCAAACATTACAAATATTTCATCTGGGTGTCATTATCAAAATAAAGATATCAACCCATAGTTTATATTATTCTGACTACAGACAATACACCCCACATATTTTCCCTTTTTAACTCTATTATTTTGTCACACCACAAATACAAATTTCAAAAAAATGTTACTGGGTTTTTATGTGATAGATCAACTCAAACTAATGTTCACAGAAACTCCGCAATGTAAAATAATGCAACAATTTCTAATAAATTGGAAATTTCTAATAAATAAAATAAAAGTTTGTTATCATGACATGATAAACAAAATGTGAAAAACCTAATATTTCTGCAAGACTCTACATTAAAGGAAAGTTACTGGCAAAGATGAACCGCAGAGATGGGGACAATCAATCCATCTAACTCACTACAAATTCATTAACTCTAGGTGGCTCGGGTTTCATGTATTATTTAAACTGCAGTTCTTGGAGGGCTCTTTCTATCTGTGTGTAAAGCAACTTGCCTATATCAAAGTGAAAAACCTTGTGTTTCAGGTCTCAACATCAGATGACCTTAAAAACAAACACCACAAAAAAAAACTGCATGAGACAGCATAGAGGGTACAAAGCAGTGAACCATTTTGTCTTTTTGAAATATTTATTACACCTCCTTAAATAATAGGATACTAGCGTAAGATTAAAGCTACTGCGGGCAAAGGGGAATTAATCTGACTGATGAAAAAGCTAAATGTAGAAGCTTAATGATCAAGCAGGTTATTGTGGGGCAACACTTTGTCAGGCATTGTGTCTCTATCTGGTTTCTCCAAATGACTTGGCTGGTTTTTAGGTCAAGGGCGGCTGGTATATACCAGCCGTTCTTGATGCTCTTGTAAAGAGAAAACACTGTCAAGCCGCTCTGTGTGTCAGTCATCGCTTCAGGCTTAGCTTGAACTATTACACAGATGTGACATTTAATCTAAAACCTTGTGCTTGCTCTCATAATAAGCAGTATTATTAATATTAGCAACTATTAACTAATAATGATAGCTTTAGGTAGGAGGTGGAATACTAAAAGACCAAATGTATATTTTTTGGAGAATCAAAAGTATATTTCTACATTTATTCAGCAAGAATAAAAAAAAATACAATGTTTTTCAGCAAGGCTCTTTTTTTTCCTTTCATAATGAGATGAGAATTGTACAAATAAGCTGTACACACAGTCAGACCAGTGTGGGCAATACAACGGTTGCTATGGTGAGCAGAAAATCTTGCTTTTCCATCAACAGCTGCTCATGCCACCTTAAATACCCCACACTCATCTCCTGGCGCTTTCCCTCCATCTGACATCAGGGTCAAACAAACAAGGCAGACAAGTGCGACGAAACACCAATCCTGTTTCTGAGTCACTATAGCCGTGTCTCCAGCCAGCATTTACACAGAGTGGCACAAATACCACAAGCAATATACGCAGTGGACATATGTGCTATAAACAGACAAATTGATTTTTTAAATTTTATTTTACACTTAAAAGAAGGGTGTCTGTGTGCATACTATGTAACAATTACTGTATTTTGAAGTCCGCTTTGGGCCAATACAGCCCATGTCAATAAAAAAGTGTCTTCATTGTCAACCAATACAGTTGCCTTGGTAATCTCTTTCAAAGCCTACCTTGAAAACACCTGGATTACATTCACGCATTGCTCTCCAGTGTAGTAAGTGAGTTGTTCGTATTTCTACACCCAACAACTCAGGAAAACAGAAAACCGGTGCAGCTGTAACCATAATACTTTCACTTCCACTTCCATAATCAACGTTTTTTTTTTCTAGCACGTAGTGTTCAGAGCAGCAATCTATAAGTAAAATAAAAGACACAATCCAGATAACAAATGAGCAGATTAAGACTAAAAGTTACATTTAACTTATGTTTGAAGGTTTGACATCTTACTTCTTGCTTCAAAGGGTAAAATTACACGAAGTTGCTACAGTCATGCTGAATGATAAAAAAAAAAAAGTGAATGAGCTATTTCAGACATGAAGCGGTTCAATGAGCTAATAATCTACACAGTGTGAATAGGACTAAGATATATTAGGGATGCGAGATACAAGTAATAGTCTGGCCATAGTTTATTAATGTGTGGGAATTAGACAATTAAGGTGTAGCCACAAGCTTCTCATTTACTCATCATCTAAACAGAGTATAAAGAAAAACTTGCTCTGGGTTCGTATTTCAGCCACGTTTCAAACCAACAGCTCATCCCATCGCTTATAAATATTTTGTACAGGGCACAGTTTCACCTCTTCCCAGTCCATATCAAATAAGCATAGAATAAAAGCAAACACGCAGTAGTGTGCATTATTTCATAATAAAAAACTGAACCATCTGAGCCTTTTATTATTGATGGCACCATGTTTACCTGTGGTAGATTGCAATATTTCATCACAAAGGAGATGGATTCAAACGTCCCTAAAATAATTGGTGTTCTACTAACACATATGGTCAATCACTAAAATACTGAAGTTATATTTATCTCCAAGTGTATTAAATGCATTAAAACTAACCAAGAATGTGTTATTTAAATGTTAGGGACATATGCATGAGTTGGGATAATTTTGAAATCTTTTTTAATAGTCTCCTTTTCAGTGAAATTTAACACTATTAACCAATGAACCTGTACCAGATTTCACTTTTAATGCCAATAATTATATTTAAATGATAAAATAATAAAAGGGTTAACATAATTGAATTATCAGTCCAAAAAGTTCCCCTAATCAGAAAATTGGTATCTGAGACTAACAAACTTTAAAATCCAGTCGTTTTACAATCATTTGCCAAGAGCTACTGGGTCATGCTGACAACGACATTATTTAGACGCTTTTAAAGAAAACTCTAAATTAGTTACTTTCACAATCAGTGAGGTATAAGATTAAGTCAGAGGAAGCACAGAGATGTAAAAACATACCTAAAGAAAACTGTATTTTCCAGGATTTTGCAACATCTCACCAAATTACAAAGGTTGCAAAAGGGCAAGAGAGAGCAAGACTTCTACAGATATCTGGAGGCTGAATGAAGTTCAAAAAATAAAAACAAAAAAAGCACCGTTTCATAACGTAGCTCTAATAAACTTTGACTAACTGGATGTGGAAATGTCAGCTTTTTGGAAATGTCTGAGTATAGGATTAAAAATGTAAGTAAAAAATAAACATACTGCTATAAACTGTACTGTATAAAATCTAAGCAGTTCTGAAAATGCTAACCACATTAATCCCTTAAGAGATGCTAAAGACCATTTAAAATGTCTCCATGATCACTTTGTCTGTTCTAAAATATTAATAAAACTGTTTTACAGTGACTGCTATATAGCAGTGTTGTGACATTGCCTCCACTTCCAAAACAAATAATTAATGACCTCTTGTGGCAAAAAGGCAATAATAAATATACTCTTTGGTGAAAAGCAGATCAGTATTGGCAAGTTTCTAACCAAATAATTTCCTACTTGCACCTGTAAAAGAATTTGTCTGCAAATTGACACAGAAAATAAAGATGAATGGAAACCAGTTGCAGCACAACCAGTGACTAATTTCTACCAATGTCACCTGATGACCTCAGAGCCAACCACACCCCACGAGGCATGTTTATATTTGTTTCAAATAGGCACTCTTAAGGGTGGTGAGAACAGACTCCAACACGAGGCAAGACCAGATAACAATTTGCGTTCATTGTCAACAGCCTTGTGTGTCTTTCAAGAACAGGGTTGTAAAATGGAAACGCTGAAATAAAACTCATTCTCAGTAAGATCAGCTCTCAGACTACATGCCAAATTTTTCAAATGCTGCAGTATTAATGCTTGAGTAGATGCCACAAGTGACATCTACTCAAGCAATGCTCTGCAGTCTATAAGGTTACAGCAACCTTGTTTAGTTTTAACATAGCAACAATTCATAAGAAAAAACTGGGTAGTTCTAGTGCTAACAAGCCGCCTTCAAGCAAGAATGTGCTGCAGTGTTGTTTTATTGGAATGTCATTTAAATGTTTCTCCTCTTTAAAATGACTATAACAACCTAAGTCAAAACACCTCCAAATGGTTGTTATTAAACAAAATTAAAAGAAAATCACCCCATCATTTTCTCTCAGATTTATTTCAGTCTTGTTTGTACCATCAGAAACATGTCCACACCGATAGCAAAGCATTCACTTTTAGCCTCATCGCTTTGAAGCATTGCCATTAAGACGGTCCTGTCAATTTCTCACTGAAGTCATCCAGCTTGTTCATCTTATGGTAATCTCACAGTGCTCAGCAAGATAAGAACGAGTTTCAACACATGTTTTGCTCCATTCACATCAGTCTGCTCAGTCCAAACATCTCAGTTCCTGCATCTCTACATTCTTCATTGGACTATGAATATAAATCCTCACTTTCTAAGTTTCATAAAGAGTCAAGTGAATTCAAGAAAACCTGCAATTTAGAATCCTGTAAGGCAAAGTCAATGTTGGTGCAACAGAAATGTATACAGAGAAGTTTAAACACTGATGTTATCTGGAGGTTTGAAAATAATTAGAAGAAAGTTATTTAATTTTTTTTTTTATTATTATTTAAAACTGTAAAAAAAAAATCCAATAAGTGTTTTAATAAAGATATGAAGCACAGTAATGTCCACTTGTGACCCTACCATTGCCAGTACAGTTTGTAGCCGTATATATGTTTAATCCGTCTTAAGAGCAATACAAGGTGAACCAAATTGACAGAATCTATACCGGTGTGTATAAAGATGAAAAAGCATTGAAAACGCAACATGAACAATAACTAAATAGGTTTCTCAATCTGGCATGCATGTTCTTTCCTGAACAGTTACCACAAGCATTATCAGTTACAGTGCACTCCTTTTCGTTTCTGAAAATCTATTTTTAAACACTTGGCACATCAGCTTAGATGCCTGCAGTCTTGATAGATGTTAAATACATAAAACATATGAGGAAAAAGTGCAAGGCACAAATGAGCCAGACATGTTTAACTCTTAAATAGCTGAATATTAAAATGCTTTAACAGCATACATGTGGACCCATTTCAAATCAAATGCCTACAAAGATGCACACAAAACTTAACACAATAATAAATTGCCAAAAGAAATCTCAAATCTAACCAAATACATATATACAGCCGTATTGCTTTAGGTATAATTTCAGAGTAACCACTGGTGAACCAGTTGGCTGGTAGCCCGTGAACATTGCATGTCTCTCTAGGGGTAGAAAATGGCTTACCTTCCCCCACAGCCTATCATAAATAAATACTGCTACAGAAATATTTGGATAGCTCGAAACAGAGAAGTGTTGCACCACAAGACTGACAAAGCTCTTCTCGGGGACTTCCTTGCCCTACTTTTTAGCAGAGGATGCCTTTCTGCTTTAAACTCAACCCACCCCAGAGGCTCAGCTCTGTTGCCTCACACTCAACAGATTTGAATCTTGCTTTTCAAAATAGATTTAAGGCACGACAAGGAGGACAAGGCAAAGTAGGTTTTTGGTTCTTTATTTCACTCAAATCAAAACAGTGTCCTTATGGCATTACTGTCATTGAACAAGACGATCAGAAGACTAGCTACTTTAACAATAAACCAGAAGATACTTTCAAACTATCTGCAATACCTCGCTTACTACAGCTTCTTTGACACTCGATTAAAGGCCTACTAGCAGACCTATTGAAGGCCATTTGACTTTAACACATGAAGGTACTATCGACATAACACCTGGGTCAAATGACTCAGGAGTAGCAAAAGCATTCATCATCTCCCACTCCGTCTTGCAGCAACTGAAACCTGACACCTAGACAGACATCTCAGTCATCTCAACCACAAATTTCATCTGCTTCCATTGAAGCAGGCGTTGTACACAATTAAGCAATAAGTATGAAAAAGCTGACGTTGACATGGGTGTACACTGCGCTATTGTTTTTGGGTATTCCCAGACAATTTCAACCTGCATTTAAGAAAGTAGTTATGTCACACATTATAACGCCATAAAGCATTTCACTCTAACCAACTTTACAATAAAATAAAAGAAGATGGGGGACAACTGAGATCTCTGTTCACGTCACCAAAAGTCAAGTTTAAACAGGACCAGATCTACATGCAATCTCTTGAATGTAACCAATTCAGCAGTTTAAGTTGTTATTTCATTCAGGTTACCATTGCTAAACAGTTAACTTTTCTCATATTTAATGTTATGAGAAATTATGGTGAAAAATAAAATAACAGGAACACATAAATATTGCTTACAACATGGTGAATTTGTAAATTATAACATGCATATCTAAAATAAACCCTGCTTTCTTAAAGAAGTGTGAAACCTTCACTCACAGCTACTAAAAACAACAAAGTGGTGAAGCATGCAGCTTCTTTAAGTGTTAATTGTCAACCTTGTGTCTGGGGCATCAATAACACTTCAAACATGATAAATAAAGAGGAAAAACATGCTACTGGCAACGTTATTAAAGAGGGTGGAATTCATTAAATTAGGGATTCTTATGTTAGGTGGCAAAATTCCCTCTAGAACTACACATGGCTGAACATTTGTCATATAAATTAGAGACAATGTGAGTCCTTATCCTGTAACAATCAACAGCCATAAAAGAGGAATTAGAGGGAGAAAAGAAAACTTAATATAAAAGAAGTATTATTCCAACCCGTGCTCTCCCAATAAAGGAATTCTAATGAAACGCCTTAAGTGAAATTCTCAAGACCTTTAGTTACGAAAACAACTTAACTGAACTCAGACAAGGAAATGTAAAACAAGAATTGACTATACAATTATTACACATAGCATTATGGTAATATTTTAACCTTGATACACGGGCACAAGCCAAACCGCACTAAACACTTGCTAAATTCAGTACAAGTTTTTATAACCCTATGTCACAGAATATTATATCTATCTACTTGGGGTCTGCTCTGTATAGACTAGAGCAGCACAAGTCTAAAAAGCTGATGTAAGCGGGTTTATTATTCAGGCTATCAGCTCTGGTAGCAAAGTCTGCAGGCTTGAGCTTTACAAACACGCAGCTCGTACCAAAGCACCTTTAGAATTAAAGTGACTACAGTGACGTGTGACACTCATTATGCTTCCAACCCATGGTCGTCCCTGTTGACCACAAATATTACCAAAGTGTTTTTCAGTGTGATCTTTTTAACGTGCGGAATATGCATTAGCCAGCATTAGCGTCACACATGCACCACATCGGCTCCATTAAGGTCGGGAGCATTTGAGGTGAATTCGCCACGATGATCTAGAGGGGATTAAGCCAGCTAAGTGGCAGTGCATAGCAACATGTGGGGGAGGGGAGACGTGGCACTACTATGCACTTCACACCATTTATAAAATCTCTGGTCACTTTCACATCTCAAAATAGGACTCCAAGATGTAGGAATGGCATGACAATAAATTCTAGAAGATTTTAACCCGCAACTTTTGGACCTGACAACAAGTAACCAGGCCATACGTGACAAAGTAACAACAATCACTGTAAAATTAGCTTGATGTTTGAAATTTGGGTCACTGACTTGAAGCCATCACACATAGGGTGTTCTAAATGTCTTAATGAACACTTTTACGGTCTAATGCCAGGTCAGACATGTTAATAGTGTATTTTGTTTGCTTTCTGTCCATCTTCCAAGAATGATGGTAACCAAGGTATATAATTTAGACCTGTCAATCACGCTTCAGTAGGTTGGCAGCTGCAGCTTTAGATTGTAGTTATACAATAACACAAACTGTCCCTTCAAACTGGTGGCAGTCCGTTGTACAGTTGAAAGTCTTCCCCTCCCCCACACATGCGCTTCATAACTCTGGATGCCAATATAATATTATAACTACTGACATAGAGTCTTTAATAAAACAATAGAGTGTACATTCAAATGGGGGAGGGCTTTTCTGGGGGTGTAGTTATTTAGTCGCAAATTATGAAACAACCTTTAATCCTTAAAACTTACTGCAAATAAGAAAGATATCATGGAGAATGAAAACACAAAAAATGCAGAGCCGTGAATTTGGCTTGTTTTGGATAAGCAATAATAATTAAAAGACGCAAACAGGAATTTCACAACACACGTGTGGAGTGACTGGGGTGACTAAAAGCTAAGAAACACCGGCAAGCTCCTGCTTGAACGCCGTATAATCTATTTCTAAGAGTCTTTATAAAAGCCAGGCAGAAAGAGCCGAGCAGTCAGCGCATCCTGAGCCTTTACCCACCTTTAACTGTGAGAGTGAACTCGTGGTGTCCGCCGCCACCTCTCTCTTCCTCTTCCACAAGGAGAACCTCCAACAACTTCAGTAAGCGAGCAAACACTTTCCTCCCATTTCGCCTGCCCTCATATTTCAGCGCGCTTAAGAGTCAGTCACAGTCGGCCGGTTCGGCAGGGGAGCGAACCGGGAAGCTTCTTTCGTCTGGCGGTAAAAGTTGGAACAAGCCCGAGTTTCAGTGCGGCTGTGGCTGCAGGCTGGCTGCTCCGCTGGAGTTTCACCGTTCACTGAGAAACAGGAGCGCAGAGACAGCAAGCAGCGAGCAGGGGAGACGTAGACACCGCGGAAGGGGGAGGAGGAGGGCTGCCTGACCTTAAACCTGAATACTCAAAGCACCTTTAAGGGTATAAAATCAATTAATCTCTGTTAACATGCCTAAAGTAAAAACATAGTTTAAAGCCTCACCTCACCTTACAGCAAGTACATTTAAAACTATGCCCCTGTTATGTGAAAACAGATTACATTTGAGCTATAAAGACATCTGTTTAAAATAAAATTAAGCTTTTTGATCAAAATATTTCTTCAGCTTATCATTATTATATATTTTAGTTTAGGCAGAATACAGTTCTGCATGTTGCCTATCTGGGCCTGCTTTCAGCGAGCTCCCCTCCCCCAGTCCCCGGGTATTTTTCGCCTGCCTGGTCAACCAGCGGTTGATTAATTCTCCTTTCGCCTTGCTCAGTCATTCAGATTTGGAAAGTAAATAACAAGTTGACATCAGTGTGACACATTCCTTCGGTTACCGTAAAAACCGCTGCAGCGGCGCAGAATACATTTTTGTGCTACTGCCACAATATTGTGCTTGTATCAAGCTTTTATTTGAGTAGCCTAAGCCAAACCAAGCGTGAGTAAGCAAATTAATGGACTAACTGAGAATAACTTTCTAAAAATAAATAAATAATATTAAATAACATTTCCTTTTATGTGCTCTCTGTTTAAATGTTTTATTGTAAGTGTAACTGTATTGTGAGCACATTGGTCATTTGCATAGTGTAACATGTGAATAAGTAAATATTGTTAATTCAATACTCATTAGTGTCCACACTACTGTTGCAGTGGCATAGGTATGCACTTACAAAAGTAATGTGAGAGCAAATCATTTAGAGTGTGTAGTATTACATGTGGATTTTAGCCTTTGTAGTCAAAAAATATGACGAAACCACATTCCATATTCAGTTCTTTGTTATAAGTTTTTCACATATCGACGTCCAGGCAATTTTGTTTATCTCTGAAAAATAAATAATGGCATTTTACTTAACATTTTTATATTTATTCAATAAACAAAATAATTTCAATGAGTTCAAGATCTTGGTTGTGCCTCAACCCAGTGCTTTCAGTTTTTCGATTTACTTCCTATCCTTCATGAATTGGTGAATTTACTTCTGATATATAGTAAAACTGATGGTACTCCCAAAACCCTGACAACACTAGATCTGTGCTATGGTGAGATGTTCTTTATAAAGAATGTTATATTTGGTTTAAGCTGAATGTGATCTCTGTTTTATTGTCTGAGTAACTCAAAAATGGACTCATTTGGCTATGGAAAGTCATTCCAGAATTTCTGCTCTTTATCTATGTTTCTTTGGACAAACTTTAACCTGCGCTTCATCTTTATCTTAGAGAGTAAAGGTCTTCTTTTTGCAAGCCTTCTTTTTGAAAGTTAAAGTTGTGCAGTTTATTTCTGTTTGTACACTCACATCAACAATAGCAAGAAGACCCTTCAGTAGGTTGAGTGATAACATTTTATGAGCTTTGGAGACATCTTTTAGTACTTTGCAGTTTGCTCTCAGGTCGAACCTAGTTGAACGGCCAGAATAGAGCATTTAGGCAGCTGTTTTGAATGTAGACTATAAAAACTTGGTCAAAACTCCTCCCTGTTGTTTGCAGTACCAAACTGCTGCCATCCTAAAATTAATTGTGCCTTTCTGTTAGGATTATCAAGGCTAGTAACCAAATAAAACATTGTGAGCATCATGTTTGAAACCAGAGAGTTAGTTTTTTTCTTTTAAAATGGTTCAGTAAAGACAAAACAGATGATACTAAACATGAACTTGCATGAACTGTACATGTGTCATTCCGGTGTCATTCCATTGTAAGCTCATTGTTTGTCCTGTTCTGCTTCACTATCGCCAGTCACAATGCAGACAGTGCATTGCATAGAGTTGCAGTCATCATGATACAAATAGAAGTCTTACCTAAGTATTTTTAACTGACTCTGTAATGACTCTGTAGAAATTCACAAGTAAGCAGAATGTAAGTAAACGTAAAGTAAAATGGTGTGTTTGACTTGTCATGTCAAATAGTAAAGTCTGTTGCATAAAGAGATAGCCTTTCCAAATTAGATTCAGGCAGATAGATGCAGGAATAAAACGACAAAAAAAAATATTGGCTAGAAATGTAAATAGAAGTGATTACCTACACACTGCAAGATATCTGATACACAACAACACAGGTCGGACACCTTAGAGAGTTTATAAGATTGCAATGTCACACCGTAAATCAAGAACTTGTGTTACAGCATACTGCTGTGTCATTGTTGCCTTAACTCTCAGTCAGATCTGACAAAAATAGCACGAGATATGTGCACATGATGCACAAGCCATGCAAAGATTCACAAGTGGTATGAACGTAGTATAGATCTTAAAAATAAGTATTGTGTCATCTATCAGTTTTAGTGTTTTTATTCCCCCCAAAATGTGGGATTCTTGACTTTCTAGATTTCAGCTGAAGCTTTAGTGCACATCTCATGCTTTACTTGGTATTCTCGAGCTCTAAGATCAACTGACCTGATATTAGATTTAGTTTGTCAGCTTGTTATACATTTTTGCTGTTATTCTGAGCAAAAGTAGGTTAGTAAAAATTCACTACTGGATATTCTCTTAAAAAAAACATTCCATATAGAATATCCTCATATCTCTATATGATTCCTCTGTGCTCAAGATTAGCAAATGTTTTACAATTTTGTCTTGATAGTTTTTTCCCAAGACAGCTGCAGGAGAAACAATGAAAACAAACACAGAGAGTGTGACATGTACATGTCAGTTAGCCAGTGTTTCCTGTCAGATGGATTCTCTGAAGCATATGATGGGATGTGTGCAATCATCTCCTCCGTCTTGGATTCACAATTTTTCAGTCTATCACAAACTGTTTCCAGCTACTACCTGTTCCTGCTGCTGCAAGTTGTCTTCACGCCTCAGCAAGATCAGGGAATTGTTTTCCACTTGTGGCAGTTTTTTTCTTTTTCACCCTACCAATTTTTTTTATTTTATTTTTTTCTAGAAAGCAACCTTTCTCTGGAACTTAAAAAAGTTCTCACTTTCACACTAGCCTCATACCAACCCTGCATACCAGTCTTGTCACACTCCACTGAAAAACGTCTGAGATCACTGTCTGGCGCAACTGGAACCACATCTGCAAACGCACTTAACGTTCTGCTGTCTAATACTATCAATAATCCCAACATATTCGAATTTTTTTTTAAGTCCCCAAAACATTCTTGTCTCCTTGTCCTTCTATTACATGCAGTGCGGTAGAGTAGCTTCCTGCCACACAGCCGGGACTGACCTCCCTAACAAAGAACAGGTTCAGTCTGCCTCCCCTCCCCCGACTGGGGAAGCTGATGAGGGTCACATGGCCTTTCTAGACAGCACTGAGAAGCATTGGTAATATGTAGGGGTGGGGGAGGGGCGCTGGCAGTCACACGCCTCTTGTTGTGTCATTTACCACAGGGATAGATCACTCTGCAGCAGGGGAATATACAGTGGAGTGTCTGGTGTTAGGTTTTACTTTTTTTTTTTTTTTTTTGCCGTAAAACCAGCAGCTTACAGACCAGAGGAAGAAGAAGAATAAGCTTCAGCGAGATTTTGTGTGTGTAAATAAAGCTTGTGGAATCAGATGAAAATAAGTAAGCCTTTTGTGCGTGTGAGTACACTATGTAACACCTCCCCCACTATCTCCCTCCCCTCCCCCTCTGCAGCCATCTACAGCAGCTAGAAAAGCAGAAGGCTCTCTGTGGCGCACTGTTATGTCATAGCCTAAAGACCTATTTTTCAGACAAAGCAGACTACACAAACAAAGAGGTCTATTTTCAGCTGCAAACGCCTTGATTTTCTCATAATGTATGGTGTACATGTATTTGTCACACCGAGCAGCCATCATTTAAACAACGGTGTTTGATCTTTCTGAAATATCTGCGGGGCATCAGGAAGCCACATTTCTACCCTTTGACACTTCTGAATTCCTGTTGCGGAACAAGGAGGGGCAGGGAAGGCGGGAAAGCAGGACAGATGTCAGAGATTGAAGGGTTGGGGACAAAGGTCAAGGGTTGGTGACCTGAGCAACCAAAAGACTTGCCATTCCTGCCCCCCAGCCCCCCTTGAGCATAATAGCAGACGGAATTACTTTACAATCTTTTCTTACAGTGACATCTAAATCTAGACTTTTAAGATGGAGGCCAATCTTACTTTGGTCCAAAATCTTCCCTTTGATATGGTGGAAGTTAACCAAACTGTCTAGTACGTAGTAAATATAGCACAATGCCAGTAAGTAGTGTAGCAATATTTTTTGTCTTTATTGTTACAAGTTATGTAATTTGTCTTTTTGGACAATGAGTATTTTTAAATCACTGCACGTACTTTGTGAACTTTCTCACATCACACTTATAAGCATGTCAGGATTTTGTTAAGATTTTATGTGATAACAAAATTAAAAAGTAGAAGCGGAAAGAAAATCCAAATTTTGGGCAAATGAAAAATTTAAAAGTGTGCCGTCCATTTGTTTCTAGAATATATGATTCAATACTTCAGTACTGTGAGATGTTCAAAGTCTGGGTTAAGGCTGTTTAATGTAGCCCTGTGCCAAACCTTTATACAACCGTATCTCTGACCTGTCCGCTGTGTTTCTTGGTCTTCATTTTGTTCACTCTTGTTCCATAAACAATATTCACGGGAAATATTGAAATTAAATTACACATAGATGGACTGTATTTGCCAGACTGTTTATTTGTGACAGTAGATTGTGCTGCTTTTATTTATGGCATCAAAGTCATTTGGGTTAATAATGGACTAGACCATTTTCAAATGTGACTTCCTTGTTCACTCATGTTTTTCAGAGACCTCTCTGAGACTCTTTATGTGTAGGTGGAATCTGCTGTCAACAAATGCTGAGTTCATTTTGTCTCAGAAGTGAGAAAGACCTCATGCGTGGTTCAGAGCCTTCTAATCAGAAAACACGAGAACTTTCATCTCAATTTCCTTTCATAAAACATAAAAGGAACATGTTCAGGCATATATCTTAAAGCACCGACGAGGGCTGCTCCTTTAAAGAGATACTAACCATCAGAAGTCCTAATGAATAGCTATAATCGGCCTCATTTTCTACATTGTACATGTGCAGCAGCCATTCTTGATGCTAACCTTGGCTAGGTACTGCTCTGCAATGGTGAACTCAGAAAATACCACTTTTGAGTGCCATAATTAATCAGGCAACTTCTAACACAATTTCTTCTCACAAGATTTTATTTGGGGTTTCAGAGAATAGGGGTTTAAATATAAATGCACAGCACACTCTTCCAGTCAAATCAGGCCATAGTTTATTTTCAGACCAATTTAAAAACAATCTAAGGCGAGCAAGTCAATAAAAGCACCTCAACTATAGTTATAAATAAAGCAGTTGACAAACTGCCTAGTGTAGACTGACTAATAAATACATCAATCAACGAAATACAATGTAAAAAATATGAACAAAAAAATACTAAGTATCTCTTTCCTGCCATTTTAAGTGACATCCAAATTTGTGTATTTCTTTTTCTAAAAAATGCCATTGAACATACTGAAGGTGTAACATGAAAAATGTGCAAAGATTTAAGGACATGAATACATTATATTGTGGCTTAAAATAGCACTCTTGTGATTATATTTTTATCAAAGATAAATAGACAGCAATTCCCAACAGTGTTGTTTGCATGTGGCAACTTTTCTTATGGATTTTTTTTTCTAAGTAAATAACAAAAAATGTAGAAACACCAGCCCAGCCAAAATCATTTTATCTGTGGAGAGGTAAAACATTTTCTGGTATCCCACAGCCCTCTTCCTATTTTCTAGTGTGTGTATTATCAAGCAGGAGAAACAGAGGGCTAATTGTGATTACAGTAAAGTTACAGTTTTGTTTTCTGCAGAGAGACAAACTCAGTGGTGTTAGTTTTGACTGGAGAAGTTTCTCATGGGCTTTTACTCTTTTTTTTGTATAAAAACGGTTCTATTGTTTATATTTTGACTCCCTGACTTCCCTCTATCCACAACAGGCAGTGATTTGAGTTCTCAGTGTGCTAAGCCTTAGGTGTGTCTTGGTAAGAAACGTAGATTAAACTAGACATTAACACTGCAGCTGTTTCCATTTTCTTTATGATTCCAAAAACCCATGTACTTTGTAAGACTGAGGAAAAAGAAACCAATTTCTATGCAGGATTTCACAATGTCTGCAGTAGTTTACTAAAGAACACCTGTTTTAACACATACTGTCTAGGTCATCTGGATTTTACATAATCCATCCATCCATTTGCTTTACACCCTTGTCCCTCAGTGGGGTCGGGAGGGTTGCTGGTGTCTCTCTCCAGCTAACGTTCCAGGCGAGAGGCAGGGTACACCCTGGACAGGTCGCCAGTCTGTCGCAGGGCAACACAGAGACACACAGGACAAACAACCATGCACACACACACACTGACACCTAGGGGCAATCTGGAGAGGTCAACTAACCTGACAGTCATGTTTTTGGACTGTGGGAGGAACCTGGAGTACCCGGAGAAAACCCACGCATGCACAGGGAGAACATGCAAACTCCATGCAGAAAGACCAGGGCCGGGAATCGAACCCAGAACCTTCTTGCTGCAAGGCAACAGCTCTACCAACTGCTCCACTGTGCAGCCGATTTTACATAATGATGAAGATAAAGGATACATGGGATTCAATTTATTCTGTGAAAAACCTCAGAAGTTTGCATGAGAAAAAACAGTGGTGAACAAATAGCTTTATGAAGACTAAGCAACAGATGTGAGAGGTCAGGAATTACGTTACTGAGAACTTTAACACTGGGTTACATTATAAGCTTTAAGTACCTTACGTGAGTCCGTCATGTTAAGGCAGAAAATCTGACACAGCGGCACACCTCCACTTCTGAACAGAGGCGTCACATTTTGTCACATAGGACAAAAATTGCCAATTTAAAAGTACTCACAGGAGCAAAAAAAAGAAGCTTTTTGAGAGCTAAAATCGCAACGAATCATATTTGTATTTATTTAATTTTTTGTATCTGCTATACAATAATCAGAGCATGCAGTATTAATATATATGTATTAAATGAAGCATGTCAAATACTTTGTAGGAGAGGCTTGCATCTAGTTTGGCATCGAAAGGCATCTAGTTTGCAAATTACTTTGAACTGGACTGAAAAATATTGAGAAAAAATAAAATATGATTTGGCCTTTCTATTTATGTGTAACACATAGCATAAAAAGAAATGTGGGTGCATTAATGTACTTTGGATAAATGTAGTACTATTTACTATGAAATCAAATAGAAAGCAAAAAAATCATTGGTGATTAAAAGATGAATACTTTGCGTTGTTCCACAGTAAGATTTCAAAATTACCCTTCATAAAATGAAAAGGTCTCCATCTGCATCATTTGCTGGCGGGGACAAATTTATAACATTCTTGAATTGCACAAAATCAGTCCAGAGACTGCAAATGGTTTTAGGGTCATACTGTGGACACCCCTGACCCAAACTGACTGGCCAGGCAAGGTCAGCATTTATTGGCGAAGCAGCCAGGAGGCTTACAGAAGATTCTGAAGAAGTTACAGGAAATACTTTCGAACGGATAGACTTCAAATGCTTTTTCATTGCCTGATAATGATGAGTTCAGTAGGAACGCTTTTCACAACCTTGTGACTTGTCACGCTGCATTACTACCTTCCCGGCTCACTGTTTGTGAGGGGTTATGGGCAAATATGGCCGCTGTCTTTTGGTGTCTTCGCCCCTTTTGGATACGATCAGAATGAGAAGCAGAGAGATTTACATGCTGTCTGAGAGTGACGGCATTGTTGTAAAAAACAAAGGAAGCAGTTATCACTCTCCCTGATAAAAGTCATTCATATGGAGATGTTGGTCACCTCGGGAGACGATAAGGAAATTAAAATCAGCCCAGAGAGCACCGCCATCAGTTAATATTTCCCTTCCAAATTAGGTTGTTAAACTTGGATAAATCCCTCCATAATCTGCAGTAAGTGTGTGCATGCATTTGCGTGAAAGCATTTGACAAAGTAAGTGTAAGAGAGATTTTGAAAATGTGTTATGTCTGAAGACTGTTTGCCTCAGTCAAGAAAAGAAAATCTGCCCTGATAAATTCCCCATAGCTGCATATTAAGTCTGGATCATCTCCTGGAAAATATTATGTGAGAGAGACGGAGAGAGAGAGACGAGGAGACAGTCTACATCTGAAACTTATCTGTGGCCACATTGCCATCTAGTGGTACAGTAGTGGAACAATATGCCAGAAACCCTTTAAATATCTGCCCGGCTTCAGGGCTCCGTCTTCCTCTCTTCTTTTCTTGTCAGTTTTCACACTGACTATAATGCATAAGAGCTCATTTGTCGCCAGCAATCCTACCCACCCCACCCTGCTAACAGTCACAGAGGGAGGCTCAGCAGCCAGTCAACCCTCAGTTTCTTTAGCTTTGAGTGGGTGGTTTGTATGTGCAATAACAGTGTGTCTCTTTAGCATCCACCCTCTTTCTTTGCTCAAAGCTGCATTGTTTTTGAATGTGGTGAGAGAAAAGGGAAAATGTCAGATTGTACTTAGATTTTCTCACATACAAGGCCACTATTTTCACAGTGAGAAGAAGGTCAGGAGAAATCTTTTTGAACTCATCATTGAATAGACAAAAGGTTGACTGTGTAGCTGAGGTAAGAGGACGTTTGAGAGAGATGTTTTCACCCTTATACATTTCATTGCTTCACCTGAAAGAAAATCAGCGCAGACAATTAAACAAATATGCAATTCCGAGAAACAATGCATAAAATTTTTTCATCCAGATTCAACTTGTGTCAAATCAAGGCATAATGAAATAAAAGCAACAGGATATTTTCTGTTTGGAGTACCATGTCCTGCCATTAAATGTTAAGGGTTAGTTAACAAAATAAATTATATTTAGCTGCGGTAAGAACTTGCTTACAGCGGCTTCCAAAAGTATTCACAGTTTGAGACTTTTGCCATTTCCTGTGTCACAAACTCTAGTTTCAGTGTATCTTGCTGTTATGTCATTTGATGATACTGCCACAAAGTGTTGCATATATACAGCAGAGGGGAACTGATTAATCATTTTTGGAATTTGTTGCATATAAGAATGTGAAAAATGTGTGTGTGCGTGTGTGCGTGTGTGTGTGTGTGTGTGTGTGTGTGTGTGTGTGTCTGTGTTTGAATTCAGTATCAACACATTATAGAATCAACCTTCATTACAATTAGAGCAGAGGGGATTTTAGCGGATGTGTCTGTCAGCTTTGCACGTACAGGCTGTCATTTTTTGCCAATTCTTCTTTGCGAAATAGCTAAAGCTGTGCCATATTATCTCTTCTGTGACATTCTATTCCCTCCATATACTCTCAGTAGGGCTGCTCTTTGATGGAGCCATTGTATAAGACCGCTCCTTTATCTTATACAATGTAAATGATTGAATTTTATCTCTGGCTGTAAGCGAAGGGACATTGTCCCGTTTTAAAGGTTAATCTCTGCTCCGTGCTTTCTTCCAGGATTTTGTTGTGCAATCTGTTTTAACATCAACATGAGCAGCGTCCCTATCGCTATTTAAAGAAAGCATTTCCACACCATGATGCGGCTACCACCATGTTTCACTTAAGACACGGGGTGATGTGTTGGGCCAGTCTTCAAAATCAAGTAGATAAATAAATAAATACATTTTGTCTTTTCTGATCAGACTCTTTTGTGATGTGTATTTGCTGTGTGACTTACTTGGCTGCGATTTGTACCTTTCTAAAGAAAAACAGCTCTCTTCTGGCCCTGTTTTTGTAAAGGCCAGGTTTGTGGAGAGTGAGTGACTAAGAGTTGTCATGCCAACAGATTCTCCCACCTGAGCTGTGGATTTCTTGCAGCTTTTCTAGACTCACCATATGTCTTTTTGCAGCTTTTCTGATTATTGCTCCCATTGCCTGACATGACCTTTTAACTGCCTGCATTGGTAGTCCTGTGCTATACTTTATTTTCAGATAATTTACTGAAGAGTGATCCAAGATATTGTATAATAACCTCACTCTACCTTCACCTTTCTGCTGATCTCCATGATGCTGGTTTGTTCTTTAATATTTTCCAACAAATCTCAGCGGCCTTCACAAATAACTGGATTTGTATTGAAATTAAACTACACACATCTTTGTTTAGTAATTAGGTACTGTAACTTCTCAATGACATGATATTCATGGAGTATTCTCCATGAATATCTGCAAACATTAACATTGTGTTTCATTTTTTTTGTCCACTTCTCATCTAAGTAATCATTTATTTTGACCTGTTGCATAAAATCACGATGAATTTATAAAAAACTGTTGGTTGTAATGTGACAAAAATGTGAAAAAGCTCAGAGCGGACTGAAAACTATCAGCATTGAGTCTTACGATACATTACAAACCACTAAAGCAACTTCAGCACTGCAATTTTTTGTTGGTGTTTCTTGTCTCTTCGAGTCAGATTATATGTTTGATAACCCCTGTTGCAATGATGTCAGATTTTTTTCCAATATTTAATTTTCCATGATGGTCCAATATACGCAGAAGAAAAAGTAATGATTTCGGTGTAGAAGAACTACACTCATGGCCTGTTGGCTTTGAATAAACTATCGGTTCTCTCTGTTATGTCATCTCACAGAGTTAAATAGAAAAAAATGCTTTTCCCCATTTTGTCTCATGCTCCCTTTAAAGTTGGAATTGAAACATCTCAAAATTCCCTCAAGAAGATAGAAAATGATTTATTGTAAAATTTAGGCAGAACATGCAGACCAGTTTGATGTGAGGGTATGCTAACATCTATAGCATCACAATACTTTGGCTTTATCTTCAAATGTCACCTTAATCTGAACTAATCTCTTATTTTTCTTTGTTTTGTTTTTTTTCCCCCAGAGCTCCCAGCAAAAGCCGGTGGTCTGATCTGATCCTAGCTGCAACCCCTCATCAAAGTGGGAGTCCACCCGCACCTTTAAGCATCAAAGATGCATGAGTGTTTGATCGTCTTGCATCCTCTTTGTCAGGGGTGCGCGGGCTGAAATCTGATACCGGTGTGTTATCTTTTGAAATGCTTTCGTGAGATCATGTGTCAGAAAGCTCTGGAGTGAATCCAGTCGGCCGCAGCACCAGCACATCCAGTCATCTGTCTGAGTTATATCTGAAGTGGGAGCAGCGAGGACTCTTTGTTGCCCAGCATGTTTCTGAACTAACAGCTTAGCAGAAAACACATGAATTGCATTGTGAGGTAATTGGATTGGATGTGAACCAAAAATATTCAGTCAAAGCCTGTTTTGTAGTTCTGAGCCTCGGGATATCGACTGGCTCCGCACCTCTGATAATGTTGATGTTATTTTAGGAGAAAGGACAGACTGAGCCTGAAGGGAAGAACAGAAAGATGGCTCTTCATTAAAATAATTGGTTAAAGAGGAGAATGTAATGGTGGATTACCAGAAATGTGTGTTTAAACCGTAGATTTTATGCATCTCAAAAGGAGAAATTCAAGCACAGTGTCTTGCAAAAGCATTTAGATCCTTTTTTAGTTTACATGGTACAACCACGAACACCATAAGTGTGGCAAACAAAAACATGTATTTAATTAGATAGATAGATAGATAGATAGATAGATAGATAGATAGATAGATAGATAGATAGATAGATAGATAGATAGATAGATAGATAGATAGATAGATAGATAGATAGATAGATAGATAGATAGATAGATAGATAGATAGATAGATAGATAGATAGATAGATAGATAGATAGATAGATAGATAGATAGATAGATAGATAGATAGATAGATAGATAGATAGATAGATAGATAGATAGATAGATAGATAGATAGATAGATAGATAGATAGATAGATGGATGGATGTGCGGCCTGTAATTGCATGCACTCAAATAAGGGTGCATCTATTTACTAATTAGATGAGAAGTCATCTAATTAGGTGACTTCTCATTATTAGTATATGCGTCTGTGTAATTTAACCTCAGTACAAATTCAACTGTTCTGTGCAGGCCTTAGATGTTTTTAGAATTAGTTAATTTCAATTCAGTTTATTTACAGAGCGCTAATAAACAAAAAATGCCATCTTAAGGCAGATCCAATGTAACCAATTCAATCCTGTCATATAGATAAATTGAAATTCTGTGACATACATTCGAATTTGACCATACTTATAACTCTGTGTGAAGAAGTGAAGTTCAGTTTGTTATGCTAATTGGTCAGAAAAAGGTTTTTCCACCTGAAAAAAACCCCCCAACAACCCAGCGTCGAAGTTACTGACTTTGCCGCAGTCCCTCCTCCTGACCAAGCATGCAGTGACAGTGGACTGTTTATTTTGAGTCATTAACTGTGACTTATGCTGTGCATGAGTAAGGAAACAGTGGAAAGGAAAATTCCCTCACAGCGGGACGAACCTGGCTCAGCATGAGTGGGCATCTGCCGTGACCGAGTGGAGGTTTGAGAACACAGAGTGAACACACAAAGAACGAGCGAGCTCTGGTCCAGGACTGCTCTCTGTAATAATGGCAAATGGAGCTCTTTCAGCAACTCCATCTAGGTGAGAAAGACTAATGCCTGTGGGATGAAAAACACACTATATGCATAGTTAATGGCAACAGTATGGGAGAATAACAAGAAGAAAGCCATTATTGAAAGAAAACCCAAAATGAGCCGCATTTGCAGTTTGCGACAATCGATATGAGACACAGCTAATATCTGGAACAAGGTACTCTAGTCAGATGAAACCAAAACTGAACAGTTTGTCTTTACTGCAAAATATATTATGTGGTTAAAAACCAACGTTGCACCTTAGAAATATAGCGCAGTGAAACATTGTTGTGGCAGCATCAAGATGTGAAATGCTTTTCTTTTGCAGGGGCGGTGAAGCTGGTCATTGTTTATGGGAAGGGTGGACACATCCATAGATGGTTGGAAAAAAGTGAAAAAGTTTTTTTTGTAATTTTGGCTGAGTTAATACAATAAAAAATGTCTTTTTCATATCTTTTCAGATGCGTATCTGATTGAATGTTTAAAAACCATTTAGCATATTCCTTCCCATTTTTAACAGTTATATGTGTCTTGCCACATACACTGAAATTTGTGGTTGAAATGTAGCTAAACATAATAAAGTTCAGCCCTTAAGAACACTTTTTGCAAAGTGATGTAAATATTATGTTTAGGGATTAATATCTTAGGTTTATTAGTAGAAGTAATAAACAGTTTATAGAAATCTTGAATGAACTCTCTTTGGTTTGCCTCTTTACACCCGGAGTTCAGCATCGGGAAGGAGGCCTTTCCCAGTCAATGAAAACATGGCGTCAGAGACGTACGTGTCCCACAGGCTGCAGGAGACATCAGGACCGCACACAGACAGTGTATTTCCTTCACTGCACACCATAAAATCCCACCACCACCACCACCACCACACATGGCTGTAATAAGGCAACAAATTAAGCCATTACACAGTTTTTTAAGGTACACAGACATCCGTGTTTAAATATTTTAAGAGAAGCAAGGGATATCTCACCCAAAAGTTCCATTGTATGTCTGAGACCACCAGGGAAATTGGAGCCCATCATTCTTATCATTACGGAGCCGTCAGGTGGTATTTTTGCAACAGCAGAACAGTCCAGTTGCAATCTCCTTTTTGCTTTCCAACGGCGCTCATGTTTGTGTATTGGATGGGAATTTTTAGGAACGTTATCAGATAACAAAATCATTGCTAGAAACAGTTTAGGATGTGTTAATAAAGCTATATTTCCCGTTTCAGCTGAGAGACATGGGTCAAACCATTAAGTTCAATACACAAACAGCCCAAGGCAAGACCAAGACTCAAGCCAGATCTAATGATGGTGTGCGAGTCAGTGTTCCCTCCCTCTCTGCATACAGTTTAAGAGCAACACCTATAAAACTCCATTACTTGCTGCTGCTGCTGCTGCTGTAATGGGGTTCAGGAAAATACTCCAGGAGCTGACAAAAGCGGGGGTGTCTCGTAAACCCTCGAGGAAACTTTCTAATTAAACACCCGCTTCTTAACTCCCGTAAACAGAGAGGATTTCGAGCTTTTCCATGTCATATTTTCTCCGTACCTTAGGCGAGGAAATGATGCCAGAAGTTGGGAGTCCATCTTGAGGAATTTACTCAGGATGGTTTTTAATGGTTTTCCATGTAGAATTGTTTTTCCAAGCTACTGGGGAAGGGGGCTTCCCTGGGATGTTGGCAAGCGTCTCCAAGGCTAAATATGTGGGTTTGATGCAGAAGACCTGTCACGGTTTACATTACCAACTGACTCGTACATGAATGTTGGAAAAGACAGGTGTCTCCTACATGTATGGTGTTAGAGTATTTAGTGTTAGATTTTCAGACAACGTAAACAGAATGCAGACAAAATATTTTACAATGTTGACTTTAGCCAAATAAATCTAAAATTTGGACTGTTTTTCTTTTTTTATTGGTAATTTATTCTTTTATTTTTACGTAGCATTTTAAAAATGTGTGATCTCAGTCACTTCTGTCACTCTCCTGCAGAGAACCAGAGATGAAGCTAAATAACCAGCACAGTAGTTTATGTTTTGTTTAAATGTAAAAAAAAATGACTTTACTTGATGCTACTTCTTAAGTGTTATAAGTGACAGAATATCTGTCTATAAGACTTAAGTTGGGCTTGATTTAGCAAATCTAAATATTCTTAAAACATCAGGAATTGTTAATATTTTGCACATGTTCCAATTTAAATCAGACAGCAGGTTACCAGTGTGGCGTGGTATTTCCCAGAAATGAACCAGTATGACCTTTTAGGGTTGAAGATGGGCTTGAAAATAACTCCCAAATTGAATGCCGTTCTCCAGAAGACAATTTCTTCTGAAATGGGAGACTCACAAGAAATAGAAAATCAACGTCATTTGATGACTAGGCTGACAGACTATATCGATCATGGTTATATGGATCACTAATTGGTAATTTTGAAATCTCATGAATGTTTGACTTTGAGATGTTTCTTTTTATTGTTGATTTAACCAATCTATAATGATTGGAAAGTTGGGTTTCTAACATATAACTCCATTGTAATTACTCACAGTTGCCAAATAATTGTGCTCTCTTTTATGTTGTTAAATATTCAGGCTGGCTAAAAGTTATGCACACAGTGTGTCACAACTCTCCAAAATGTAACGGAAAAATAAAAAAGACATAACAGCACCACAAAGATGCTCCTGATCCATGGTGTGAATCTCCCAGTTCATCACATTCCAAAGGTGGATTAAAATCTAGTGAAAGCTAAATTAGTATGGTGAACTCACCATCACGAGGTTTGACACGTGCATTATCCTGCTGGAAGTAGCCACGAAAAATAGGTTTGCTGTGCTTATAAAGAAATGGACGTAGCCAGCAAAAAAAGGGAGTGTGAGAGAAACTTGTGCTATCAAGACATTTTTCTGTCCCTCCTTTTCTTTCCTGCCAAAATCAGGTCCAATTTGGACAGCTGGCATGGTCAAACCCAATGGGCAATATAGTAGTGTGGGTAGGAAGGATGCTTTTTATGTTGTTGCTGTCTGATATTTCTGCTGTGTGTCATATTATTTGGCTTTCTGCAACAAGTACTTGTGATTGTGACAAATAGAGATTAAAAAGTTGTTTACTACTGCTTCAAATACTCAAGATATGCTACTAGGTTTAGAGGGATTTATACATGTTTTTATGCTGTTCTGGCCATATTATTAACGTTGAACCTGAGACCAGCTCAAGTCATATTGTCCAACCGGAACAATAGCTTCCTGCTCCAACAACAACAACAACGTATGGTCCCTTTCTTATTTTGATGTTCGCTTTGGTCTTTTTGCCAAAATGCTTTAAATTGCTGCTATGTGATTGGCTGGACTAATATGTGACTTGACTTGTAATTGGACAGGTGTACCTAAAAATTACTCCGTAAGAGTAAATCATGCTTCGCTGTGCTTGAGAGGAAAAAAGATACAGTTATCATAAAAGTTTATTCAAGTGGAGTAGATATGGAGAGACCTGCTTTATGCCTCCCTTTCCAACCATGAACTCTATGAAGCAATCTTTACCTGCTTCATCGCTCCTCACGCACGTCACTCACCTTGGGATCATCCAATCGCGAGACACACGAGCCCCGTAGCTCCTCCCCGGCGTATAATTGGAAGTTTCTTTAGTTTCTCCAGCGGAGCTCGCGCGGCAGTGTAGTCTGAGCTCGTGGAGGGATTAAAAAGACACCACCACCAGCAGCAGCAGCAGTAGCAGCAGTAGCAGCAGCAATGTTTACAGGGAGCCCGAGCGGATGTGTGACCCTGTGTTTGTGGATTACGGCCCTGACGAGCGTCTCTGCAAGGAAGCAGGACGACTCCTTCTTCACCGCCAGCGTATACCGAGCGAGATGCGCCTCGAGGTGCCTCAGCCTGCACATCACTCGCATCTCCGCGTTCTTCAAGCACTCACAGGTACGACGAGCGGGGTGGTCGCTGCAAGCAAGATCAGACCCAGATAAAGCCCACGGCTGCCTGTGTTAGTAGGAGTCGACGGCTCTCAGAATAAATGAAACCTGTTCTCTCCTGAGCTTTATTGAGGTGGAAAAACTGGAGGACACTAATTGTGCTCTGTTTATTTGTTGATCAGGCAAATTAGTCTTAAATTAATGCAAAAAAAAAAAAAAAAAAAGTGTCACTGAGTTGCTTGTGAAGTTATTGCCACCAGCCAACTGAGAGATGGATAACTGTTGTCTGTTAGAATCAGGGCGCTTTACAAGCCTAATTAACACATCGCCGTGTTTTCGAGACTTGGAGATGAATAATAGCTCCAAGTGCAGCCAGTTTCCATTCATTACTCGCTAATTACTGGAAAATGAGAGGTCATCTCTTTTGAGTACAAATGTGGTCGCCACCTTGCTTAGTGGCCACCACATTTTTACACTGTGCTGTGATGCAGACCTGGCTTGGATCCAATTGAAATTAGCTGTGTGTTTTGGTTGATTTTGGTATGTGGTGTCAGAAGTTGTTTTTCACCCTCCGCTGAATGCACTGTTCTCTCCCAGGACCCCTAGAGAAAAGAGCTGGACACTGATCCCTCTCCCCCCCCACCCCCTTTCTTTTTTTTTTTTTGCTCCTTTTTCTCCATTTATCTATTTGGTGTCTGGCTGCCTTTACTATCACCCCATTAGGATTTTCAAGGCTTGTCTTTTTCTCAAGGTGCATTAATGAATTCCTAATTCTTTGGAAACATGCTGGAGATGGATTAATCTGTGGTTAGTTTGAAATGCGCTCAGTCTTTTCCTAACTGAGAGACAATTTCTTTCTTTCGTTTTTCTTTCTTTCTCTCTTGTCTGATGTGCAGGTCAGTTTTGAAAGATTGAAACTTGTTTCCTCCAAGAACTATAACACACAAATGAGAAACTATGCAGGTTCTTTGATAGAGATTGGAGCTTTCAATCAAATAAAAAAAAAAGAAAGGAAATACAAGATTATTTCAATTTATGCATAAAATTGTAGGTTTGTTTGTTAGAATTAATTTTACTTGTCATAGCACTTTTGTGTGCTGATAATTGGCATGGGTTGGTGTAAGTTTCAAACAATGTGAAAACAAAAAATGAAAGTGAAAATACTGTCGTTTCACACAAGGATTTTACATGAAATCTGTAATCATGTGTATTTGTGGTTCAAAACAGAACAGCAAGTGGTGGTCCAGTGCTAAAAAAATAATGTCATGTATTGGTTTTGTAATAATGTCATCTGTACCATTTACTTACTGAATTTTGTTCTTTTAATGTAAGAACAAAATTCTTACATTAAAAGTAACACAAATGTCCCAAGGTAATATCAGCTGGATAATTAGTCGGACTACCTTAGCAGTCGCTTCACAGACATGCAGCTCATAACTTGCCTCAGAAACAGTGTTACCTTAATGAGAGTGATGGGTGGTGCTCCTTTAGTTTACAAGTAACGACTATTTTTGTTTTTTACGACTGGAAATATTTCCTAACAGCCAAATTTGTCTTATTAGTAGACAAGGGAGAAAACATCGGCACTGTCCTTTAGCCAGCTGATTACTAGTGTGGAGCAACAAGTTAGGGAGGGGCAGCAACTCAGGTCACTTCCTCTGACATATTATTGTAAGGACTTGTGGGAACAATATGATGGCAATTTTTCATGGTTTTGAAACAGCAACTTTTAAAAATCTTGCTACTCCGGTATCATACCTACCAGACACGTCCTTACCGTGGTTAGTCACAGCATTATTTATGAAAAGATTAGATGTGGCTTAGCTGTATTCCGCATTGTGTTATGATAGAAATAGAAGTGAAGAGGCATTCAGCAGAAATAGACTGAAAACAGGGCTTTGTAAAAGTGCAACTTGGCGAGTGGTAGCAGGGATTAGTTTTGACCAGGTTCCAGGAGAGTAATGCAGCCCAAGGTTGCATAGTCAGGGAATTAAATTAGTCATCAGCTAAGAAGTCAAATAACTGTTGGAGCCTCACCTCTAATGAACAGCTAATAGTCAACATAATTGAGTGCAGAGTCTGAGAGTCTGAGGCGGTCCCCAGTAAGGGGGGAAAATAAAAGGGAGCCATTTGTGTAAAGAAAGGCTGTTTAGTGATAAGTAAAGCAGTTTAAGCAAGAAGAGGCATATCTGTGAGTATTGTCTTTTACACTGTGGTCTCACTAGTTTCACTAGGCCTTGCATGTCAGAATGGGGGGTCTGGTCAGCTGTGAAAACATATGGCCACCCTCTTTCCTGTCCTCTACCCCCCTGGCTCTGCCAGTAAATGCCAGCATCACAACTTAAAAGCTTCTCTAGGAGACACATTGCTTTACTGATGCTGCTTTGCTGAGGTCACCTTCCTGCTAAATAAGCAATCTGGCTATGCTAGAGATGCACCAATCAGGCTGGCTTTTCCTATCTTATACCAATTTCCTGCTTTCATTCAGGTCTATCTAGCAGATTCTGAATTTGACCATATTAATTAAAATTTCCAAAGGGCTATAACACATGAAATAGAAGAAAATGTGCCAAAAGATCAGTCATAAAGCCAAACCAATAAATACAGATTGATAATCTGCAGGTGAAACCCTGAAAAACAGATTTTCTTTATAGGATGCATCAAAACGTAGAACTCTATTTTCAGTCTACAAACTAATCAACAAGTTTTTGAGAATGTAACAACACAAATATGCAGAGTAGAAGTTAGGATTTCAACGTATAATCAGTGATGTACCAAAATATATTGCCCTGCTATTGGAATTGGTCAATTTTTCTTGATCTGTAATACAAAATGTTTAATTTCCCTCTACATACAACTTCACCAACAACTTGTACCTTGATTTTCTTTTTTAAATAAATTAAAACTCAGATCAGATATTTTTGCACATGGTTTGATGAATGAATGGTACAAATTATGCGGAAAGCTATAAAGCTTGTAATTGTGGTGCCAAGCCTCAAAGAAATCCAGAAATCAGCTTTGGCTTGAGAATCTAGATTGGTGCATAGAAGAAACTACAGAAGAAAACATTTTAAACGGCCAGTATTGTGTATTTCCCAGGCACACAGTGTCATTTATAGCACAATCAAGTCACTATGTTACCTTAAGTTCTTATAAAAATCCTCTATATATAAAACATTGACTTCATAATTTCACCACTTGAAACTTAGCCTCTGTGTCTTTAAGAAGCTTCTGCTCTTTCTGACACTCTGCCTTCAGCACCTCATCACAACAACCTTTCTTCATTAAATTATGTTAGTTTGTGCTAAATGATAAATCATGTTCATGGCGAACAACAATACAAAACACACAAGCCGTAGCCGTCATCTGGAGATTTATGACGAACATTAGGGACAGAACCTTCCTGCAGTTGAAGTATTTTGGCAAATCCTGCCGTGAAATGTTGGTAGTTTTCAAAGGACTCCTGCCTAAACTTTATTTGAGCAAACTACAACTTTCTTTGGCAATATCACAAGCAAACGTAAAATGAAGTCATGCAGCTGTGTTCTCTGTTACTTGGAGAAAATGCATGGACACATGCTCTGATAAAAAACATTTTCCTATTCCAACAGCTGTTATGTAGCGGCAAAGGCAGCAGAAAAAAACTTAGTATAATCTTGTGAAGTGGAGTGGAGATACAGTTGTGTTTCCAGGTGAGGGGATGGGCTTGGGGTTGCTTGGTAACAAAATTGTGGCCCAACAATTTAGAGGTTTTTGAAACATGTTGTTTTGCAGACACCAGCAGAATATTTTTCTTATTCCCAAAAGATGTCTGGGTGTTTTTTATTGCTCCTGGACTGTTTCTAGAAGCAGTAGACATCCAAATAGAAGAACAGAAATATGCAAAAAGTGATTTTTGTGTAATAGTGAACCTTTAAGCATCACTGGATATATCTGTGGCACTTTTTTTCCCCATTTTAAAAAAAATTCAAACTAAAAGAAAAAGACTAGGGGTAAAACATTTACAGTTTTCTGGCTGATCGTTGATTCCTGATCTTTCAAAAGCCTGACCCCACCGACTCTGATTTTGGCCGATATCAATTTTTTTGTCCGAAATATCGCTAAATGCAGTAAGAAAGTAGCTGAATTGATAACAGTGGGGTGACTATTGTTACCAGCAAATGTGCAGACATGGACCTGGTGGGCCGGTTTATCAGTCAAACCTCTCTCATGGGAGAGAAGAAGAAAATAGTGGTTGGAATTTAGACCTTTGCTGAAGTAGATAAGATCAGGACGCAAAATCGGCTTCAAATGTAGCTATTGGCCAATCACTGATCTCCCAAAATTAAGAAAATCGGCACCAATAAATTGCAGCATCCCTAAAAGAGACAATTAAATTAAACGCTATTTGCTGAGGCAAACGGTGAGTAGAACAATGAACAATTGCTTCCAGTCTACGGCCAATTTTCTGGTGCATCTCTTGGCTAAGCGCAGACTATAGTCCTGTCTGCAGCGGCCATGCTCAGTCAGCACACACCTACAGGTGGATCTGCTTCCTCTCAGGTCTTATTACAGTGACGGGCCCAGCAGGCAGCTCGGAGCTCCACTCGGGTGATTGAGACGACAGACCTCCTAATTCAACTCAGACATCCTTCGGGGGGGTCATTTAATACTCACTGAGCAAACCAAGACACACAATGCGTTCCATTTTAATGGAAATGAAACGTCTCGGTTGTATGTCAAAACAGAGCTTCTTTTCCCGTGTTTCCTGATATTTTACTGTCTCCGCTCAGCATCTAGTAATCTATCTGAGCTGCTACTAGTTTTGGTCTCGGAACAAAAGATAATTTGCTCCTTTTAACACATTTAGCAGCTGGGTTCTGTTTTTTTATATATCAACCTTAATTCAATCATTCTGTGAACACTGGAGAATTTAGATGTTGTTACAGATGTTGTGAGCAGCCACACGTCTGATTTGGGATAAAAATGAGAAACTTTGTTTTAATTGCCACATATCTGAATTAGTGCGAAATGGAAACAAGCATGAAGCTGCAGAGTTGGGAAACTCATGGGTAGTCTATTGCTTGTCAGATTTATAGCAACGAGAGATTTATTGATGTAATAGCATTTCCAAACACAGATTTATTGACATTTTACTCCACTTTTGGGGAACTTGTCACCCCGAGTACAATAGACAGAGCCGGGGAACACCCAACCATAAATATTAGCTCTCGGACACTTTTAAATATTAAGAGCGAGCTGGGAGCCCCACGCAATAATGTATTCTGAAACATCGGCCTTGTAGTGGATTATTTATGTGGGGACGTGTGAAGCCAAAAACAAGGTGTGTCCATGAGCTCTTGTTATTACATTTAAAGCAATAAAAATCTCACACATTTTAAATTCACTCATTCATTTCCAATATTGTAAAAATCTAAGCATCTTGCTTGACGGATTTGTGTTTCGTGAAGAGGGAGAGAGAGAGAGAGCACAAAAAGAGCAGCTGGAAAGTAGTTTTTCCATGTCCTGTTGTTTTCAGCTTTTGATACGATTGAGATCAAACCACAGCCCAGCGCTCCTCTCATGTGTGGAGTTTTTCATTAGTGAAGACAGCAGATGAATAGAGGTCTATGTAACTTGGCTTAACCTCTCTCTGTGTGTGTGCTCCAGGAGCATGACGGTCCTGTCTGTAAATCTCAGCGCTGCTACAGCCCCGACCTACCTCAGCTGACAAATTGCCCTCATTCCAATGTGGAGACAAACTTTACACCAGTTGTTTGAGCTCTCTGAAGCACCTTTTTATGTTAACACTGAGCTCACTTTAACTCGCTTTCAGGAGGTCCTGCCCCAGGAAATGATTAACGTCAACTGAAAAAGTAGAGGAAGGACTGACCCCATCTTTTATATTTACTTTATTAAAATCCCATACTTTTTATGGATTGAAACAGTACAATAAATATTTGTTTGTTATTATGTGTTCAACATTGATATGAGCATTAATTTGTTATGCTCATCTTGATGAGGGATACTGTTACCTAAGATTTTATGTTTAAAAGCAGTTGGCTGTGTGCATGATGAGAATAGTCTGTTTGCCACAGTAATTTGGCAAACAGGTTGAAAGATTCAGAGGTTGAAAGATTCAACCTCTTTCAGAAAAACCATTTTCCGAAAGAGGTTGAATCTAAGCACATTATCTCCTTTATCTTCCTCCTGAATCAGTATGGAGCAGTAGGTAGCCTGCAGTAAAGATGTAACTTACCTGTTGCCGTAGTTACCTGGAAACATATTTGTTGGCAAACAGTTTTGTACATTACTGCCACCTTGTGATAGTGATGTTAATGTTGTGTCTCTACCAAGTATGGATGGGCAATTTAGGCCGGATATTTTATCTCAATGTTTTGTGAGATTTATTGCAGTCATGATTTAAATGAGAGATGCACTGATCAAAATGATGCGATTGATTTTGGATGCCTAATTTTTGTAAATCTTTATCCCCCAGTAGTAGACCAATCCGAATTGGTCAATCAAAATTTGACCAATTCAGATTTCTCTTTATGCACTATTATATAAAAATACATAAGAACAGTATTGCAAATATTGCTTTGATCCTCTCTAAGTAGTTATTTATTTATTTTAGGAGAAGAGGTATCATAGGGCGTGTAACACATTAAAAATGATTTAGGAGTTTGCATTTTAAACTAAAATATAGATTTCTACCTTATAGCTTTGAGTTTTTCTAAACAGCCGTCACCATTTTCCAACCTGACATCCGTCACAGTATGTTGATAGCTCCCAGGATCAAACAAGCAATTTGCTGTACTTGGTTCAGTCTTCCTTTTATCTTCAGAAAATCTTGCTCATTTCTTGCTCTCTCTCTCTCTGGCTAACTTAACTGCAGATCTGTCTTAGAAAATGTTGTTTCTTTTTAACTAGTTTCTTACCTCTTATTTGATTCAGTTGGCAAACAAATATACTTAAATCAAGACAAACCTTGCAGGCTACAAGGTGGCACAGTTAAAGTGCACAGGTTGTAATTCCAGCCTGGGATTTTTTTTGCATGTGCCTTGCATGTTGTCGCTATTCATGCGCAAGGTCTTTTCCCGTACTCAAGCTTCCTCACACAGTCCAGAAACATGTAAGTTAAGCTAATTGATCTCTCTTAGTGGCGCTTTGGAGTGAGCGTGTTGGGGACATTGTTTGTCCTGTGTTGCCTTGTGAAAAAGTGGTGTCTTATCCAGAGTGTAGTTCAATGGTTTCTCACGCTTAAAGTGAAATCTATGAAGATAAATTGCAGTAACTACAAATATACTTCAATGACAGCTAACCACCAGTTTATTTATACATTTATTTTTTGTGGTTTGTAAAATTTCTTAGTGTTTGGCCTTTTATTTTTGTTCTACTAGAGTATAATGGAGCTTAAGGTATCAAAGAACCTGTTAGCTTTTAAAAGACACATTGGCTTGCCTTTGAAGTCATGACTCCTCAAAACTTGGCCCGACCTCAACAAGGTCTTATAGACCAGGAGGTGCTTTCCACTATTTAAAAGGCAGGACATGATATAAGCAAGACTAAACGCAAGAAAGGGATGCATTTAATCCTAGTGAAAATCCCAGAAGAAAAGGAGATTTACATTTTCCAAAGGAGCACTGATATCCTGAAAGATAAAAGGAGTTTTGTCCTCTCAGCTCTCTCTGTATTCTAGACAATGCAACGTGCCTCTGGCCACCTGCTCCGACTCGTCTGCTGACAACACCCATAATGAATCTCTAATAAATGTCCTCTTTGCATACTCCTGGTGTCACTCTACTGTCACCAATACAGCTCAGATCACCTTTGCACGTTCTTAGACCCCCACCCTGCCCAACCTCTTCCCTCCCCAGTCACACCGGAGAATATCTGGAACGAATTCACTCGCTGAAGTCCTTGACAGTCCTCGGCTCTGCATAATGTTCGGAGAGTGGAGGAATGTCATGGTGAGTCAGAGGGATGAAGTCCTGACCTATAATTATTCCCTCGTTGGTCCCTGAAATGGTGGGGTCAGGTCTGGACAGCTGGGGCAACATCCTACTGAGGCTGTCTGTAACGGGCATGCTGTCACACAGCAAAATTAGCTCCTTTGTGGATCTGGCCCTGTCTTTGCTGATGGATGGGCAGAGAGAGGCATCAGAAACAGGACAGATGATTTAGGATGCGGCCTACAGTTGTGACAATCTGTATAAATTATCCGGATGTATCGCTTGCCAGTGTAAACGCCTGCGTTTTATTTATATTTTATCACCAGTGGCGTTTGGCTCCCCGAGACTCATCATTAAAAATTTTAATAAAAATATTTCACTGTGACAGATTTCACCAGGCATTAACTCTTGTGATGCTGAACAAAAATGATGCGTGGATGAGTAATAAACAATGATTTAATCCAGAGCACAGGTGTTCTATGTCACCCAAAAGGACCGAAAACTTATGGATGCACAGCAAACCCTTCAGCCAGACGAGCTCTCATTTCAGCTCCGTGTGGTAACGAAAACAACCATCCCAAGTCTCATTAGTGCTCAGACTCTTAAAAATTTTTCATCCTTATCTGCTGCCTTTTTTGCGAGGGAGATTCTCTATAGACATGACTGTCCAATCAGGAATCCCTTTGAAGCCATTTGACCGCTATCCTTGACTTTAAAAGCACAACAGTTACTGGCACTGGATGTCAAATTAAACCCCTGTAATGATAACTTCTCTGCCAGAATCTCATGGGAAATTTCTTCTGGATTACATTGTACGAAAAGGCTTTGAACTTGACATTGAACCTAAACAGACTCTTTGCTTGCGGATCCCTGAAGTTTGAATGTCTTTTCACAGCTTCGTTTTATGGGGAGGACAGGGAACATCCAGATCCCAGACCCAGTTCCAGGTCATTGACTAGAAAAACTTTTCTATGGGAACTCTGAACTTTCTGTTAGGAATCTATGCACTTGATCATTCATCATTCATTCAGAGGTATTAAAATGGGGAGCAGAGAGGCAATAAACAGTATTATAATTGTAATGGATGGATCATATGTTCCAGTAATATATGAAATATGTAGTTTTTTGTTTTTTTTGGTGTTTTAGCCTACTCCTAAATGTCCTTTATATTGTTGTTGCTGACACTTGTCACTAAGAAAAGAGATATTTAATGTGGATCCATCTTCGTCTTTTTTAGCCTTGAAACTATGTTGAAAACTAGACTATTTAACCTGTGTCAATTCAATAAAACATCGACATCAGTTCCAAAACATTCATTCTACTTGATTGATAGTTGATTTTAAAATTAGTTTGTGATTGAAACTTTATAAAAATGATTCTTTTGGAATTAGGTCTGTCCCATTTGTGTATTTAGAGCAGAACACATGTCCACGTACATCAGACATAGTGACTCAAGTTTCAGACATAGGCCAGAGTCAAATGTAAAAGCAAAGACTTTCAGATCTGAATTGGACTTGTGCTCGAGTCTCATTAACAATCTTGCATGCAATCAGGAGTGAAAGCAAGTGATGTGTAAGTTAAAGATCGTCCTTACAGGTGATGTATACACTTTCCTTTGAAAAGGTGTGCTTTATTATAAACGAGTAATGTTCACGGCTATTAATTGTTCATAACCTGCTCATGTTCAGGGTCATTACGGATTTGGACCCTGGGTGAAACTATGATAACTCAGAGCAACCTCCAAGCATGTAATTATAATTTATTGAAGTTTTGAAGCCACATTTCCTTTCATAGTGTATGACTGAGACATAGAAAATTACTTATTAATTATGAATCATCCTCCTGGGGCGGTATGAATTAATGCATGGTCGGTACCAAATGACCTGTTCTTGAATTGAGTAGGGTTAGGGCAGAATAACCAGTACACACCTATTGGACTAGCAAGCCATTCACTGATTTGTTTGACAAAGAATAACAGAGCTCTTAACCATAACGATTGCAGGAAATGACCTCTTGGATGGGCAATTTTACCTCTTCTGGTGTTTCACTTGATAATCTTACATCTTTCTACACATGAGCTTTAAGAACAGACATGGCTAACTATATGGACCAAATGTTTGGTTTGTCAGAGGGCAAATAATTGTACCATCACAGCACTTAGAACGTGTGCAGTCTACCAGAGCTGTGTGCGTCAGCTTTGCCCTCAACACACTGCAACGTGTGTTGAGAGATCAAACAAAATCCTCACAAAAGCAGAGGTCACTGCGCTCTCTTGAAACTGACCAGAGGTGTGCTGCAGCCCACTTCTCTTCTTTGGGTGGAGATGGTCTGACTCAGACTTACACATTAATCAATCACCAGGAGGGCTGTGCTTCAGGCTAAGCAGTGTGTGGATGTATATCGTGACAGGAAGAGAAGAGAGTCAGAGTTACGTATGTGCATTTTGATGGATTGATTGTTGCAAATGTATTTTCAACAGTATCTCCTGATGAGTAACGATGTTTTCCCTTCTCCTTTGCAGAATAATGGCTCTTTGGTGTGGTGCCAGAATCACAAGCAGTGCTCCAAGGTAATGTGGTCTCATTTCTTTCATGAATGAGATGCATGCCACGTACATGGCTCATTATCAGAGAATAATATGACTTAAAGCATACGAGTTGCAACAGGACCGGTCTTTTCATGCCTCCACGGCAAACATGAACTGTTGATGTAGACTATCGTGAGAGAAGAGGAGCGTTTAATGAAATTGCTTCGGCTTTTGTTGATTCCTATTTGCTCCTAATTGGAATACAACGAAAGAGGATTCTGAGAAGAATGAAAAAGTACAGAAGCAAGGTGTGATCGCTTGTTGTTATTTGGAGTTTTAGGCTGATAAATTATTATGGCATGTGTCCCGTAGGGCTTGTTTGTGTTTTGTGCCCCGTTTGAAAGATGACTGATACAAAGCTGGCGTTGACGGCTCTTCTGAATAGATGGTGCTGACATACTCCATCAGACTCTCCCGGAGCCGTTGACAAGGCCCTCGGAAATGCGCTGTAAAGGCCGTAGGCTGGGAGAAAGGATGGATGCACCAGCAGAGTTGATTCATGTAGTCATCTCAGCAGGGCTCTCTATAGCTTTAAAGACGCCTTCATCTCCTCTATCTAACTGGAAAATAAGAATTTGCTTCTTTAATGTAGCATCAGTGCCGTTTAAGTGCTTATGCCCTGTAAATATTTAACATTTTGCCATCTTACAACTGAGCTTTATTAGGTTTTTGTACGACAGACGAACGAAAAGCAATACACGGCCTTCAATTTCCTTTTTTATAAAATGTGTGGCTTGCAGGTGTGTCTGGCTCACTGATCCCAAGATGTCTATTCATTTAGAGCTACAAATGTTTAAATCAGATTTCTACATCAAGAAACTGATTTTCTGTTTTTCGTTGCAAAACAGTACAATCTCAGTCAGATTGGATATTGCCTATAGAGGTGTTTGTTAATCCTTATGCCAGGAAAGTATACAAATGCTTTCTTTTGTGTTTTCTTGAGAGGAATTATGTAGTTTAACGTAACCCGAAATTCTTGTGGATTTTGAGCCACAAAGGCTCAAATATTATTATATTTGAATGAAAAACCTGTGAAATAGTCCTTTAATCCAATGCTGATATTCTCCTACATCAAGTTTAGTGTCATTAGGAGCTCATAGTTGGCTAACTGCAATAATCTGAGTAATCTGGATTTTCTCTGTTACTTTATTACCATTTTCTTTACCCAGTAACCATAAATTCTACCAGACAAATAATCTAAACGTGACGGTGAGACCTTCTTTAGTGGCTTAGGGATGAAAGTTATCCTCTACTCCAAAGACTGTGTCTATATTAGCCAAAAAAAACATGAATTGCTCTCTTTCTTACTTAACCTAAGAGTCTTGGAAATACATACAAATTTTTTGTTTTTTTAAAAGGATTTTATAGTAATAAGGGGTTCATGCAAATTCTTGCCACACTTTTCAGTTATCTATAAAAAAAAAATCATAAATTTTTCTTCGACTTCATAGTTATGCATAATTTTGTGTTGTCAGATAAAAATCTGATAAAATACAGTAATGCCTTTGGTTGCAACAAGCCAAAATGAGAGAAAGTTTCAAGGATATGAATATGTTTGCAAGGCAATGTATCTGTTTCTGCTCTCATCGACTCTTAAATATATCAAACTAACATATAAGGACAAATGTTTTTGTAACGGTTGTGACAAATCGCATGCAGGCCCTCAGTGTGTTCATCAACTCCTCCATCCACAGACATAAGTTATTGAGGAATGCACACTGAGAATTAGTGCAAACTGATTGTTATTAATTGGATAGATGTTGAAAAATACAGAGTGGCTGCAGTTTTACATGGTTGCCTAACATTCCTTCATGTGTGCTGCTAATATTAATCACAATCAGTGTCCGATATCAACTGCCTTTGCTAAATTCACCCTCTGTGCTCAATTTGTAGATTCCCTTTTTTGAATTTCAAATGGTTCCTACGCAGTTTGTATCTGGCTCGGGTACAGCAGAGCTATTGTGCTTTGCATTTTCTGCTGCATTTTCAAATGCAAACGTTTCTTCTTTTACGTTTCTTGTAGCATCCCCATAAAGTTGAGCTACAGTGCACCGAACCTGGAAATATTATAGTGTATTTTCTTTAACTTCTATTTGATTGACTAACGCTATCTTACAAATGGTTTTCAAGTTTTTCAAATCTCAAGCAAAAAGATACCTTGCAAATTCAGCCCTCATTTTTCCAGTAGCCTTAATCCAGTGCAAACCATTGCCTTAAGAAGTCAACATATGAGCATATAATTACTTGTGTGTAATTTGGCTTCTTTGTAACGACAGCTCTTCTGCAAATGCCTAAGAGGTTTATGAGTTAATATTACTGAACAAACATCATCATCAAGATGAAGTGATGATAACACCAGAAAAGTTAGGGATAAGGTTGTGGAGGAGTTTGTAGCAGGGTTTGATCTGGTTTATGTTCTCCATCTCTGTCCTCACACATGACGCCTTGGGAAAGTTGTGCACAGTTTCTGGGGGCGTGTCCTGTAGTTTCGACCATTTCTGCACATCCCAATTCATTACTGTCTGCCTTCAGCACAAGTGGTGCCTGCTAGAGAGGAGGAGCAAAGAAAAATCTAAAACCATGCTTGTTTTAACAATTATATGCACAGTTGAATACAGCCAAAAGTGCAACATTGGAGGAAAACATCTTAGAGGTTTGAAAAGGATTCAACCATAGATAAAATCATGAATCTGTGGCAAAACTGGTGTTCACAGATGCTCTCCATCCAGTCTGATTGTTCTTCTTTTTCACAAAGACTACAGTCTCTAGGTGTACAAAGAAAGACATTCTTTAGATGACTAGTCGCTGTAAGTCCAGCTGAAGGTATTTTCACAAAATACATGTAATACTTTGGAAGGGCTATATATCACTGAAATGCTGCACTTTAAGATTTTTCGAGGTAAATGTGCGAGTAAAGATTTTCTGACTGTTGGTGACACAAAAAAGGTCTAATTAATCATATTTCGAAACTTCTGTGACAGGCAGTCTCCCTCCTGTCCACTTTGATTGCCAACATCAGCTCCTAGTCATCCCTCAAGCCATTCCTCAGTGTTATGTTTTAAGAAAGTCATTTCCTGGCTTCAAGTCTAAGAACAGCACACTGTTTTTATAATCAATCAGCTAATATTACTGAAACTCTGCGAATGTCTAAAATCCTCCCGGCTGTAACAAGCGTGCCAGTTAGCACTTCTTCATCCCACGTCTAAGCTCTAAATACATCAGGCTGGATTTTGATGTGAGCCCCTAAAATAATGACATGCTTGTGCCGCTGCTCTACAGCTGCGACACTCTGCTCCGCTGCGCTGCGTTGCCAGTCCGGTTTGGAGGGCTCTCCAGATTAAATTAGTTTAATCACATCCAACGTTTTGGTTCAGTTATTCAGGACATGGGCCAGGACACGGTGCTTAAGTCTAATTTGGAGAAAGGAGCCAATGTTTGGGGAGCAAACATCAACCACACTCCAGCTCCAAATCAGTGACTAGAGTGCACACTTGCAGGGCTTGTGTGTAGTGTGTCAAAACAGAGTCATTGTTGGCACTCTAACAGTTCTACCAAATGGACCCATGCTGTACTACAGTGGTACCCCCCGTGAATAGCTCTTGTGCTGTTGATTAGCCCTTGACTTCATGAACAGCTCACAGTTAAACAGAGAAACAAAGACCGTATCTCAGGGTGAACACGTTGGGGCAGAAGGTTCGTCCACTCTGGGAGTTAAAGAGCCCCGGGAGAGAACGCGACAGAGTGGCAAAACAAAGACGTTGTGACCCTCTACATCTTGTCTGCATTTTAGAAAATCAAAACCTCCATTTCCATTTGTGATTAGAGAGTCATTTTGGCCATCTCCTGTGCGGCGTCTAGAGTCGGGCTCTTGCTTTCAGGCTCCCCCATTGTCATTATAATTAACCTGCTTACCCTTCTCTCTGAAACAGAATGAGGTGGCATTTGAGGAGTCATTACCATGCCGTACCAGCGGACCTGCAGACAAGCTGCATTCAGCAGGAAGCGGGCAAGAAACCACACAGCAGGCATTTTCATGAGCTATTATCGTTAATTTGACCCACTGACTAAGCTCAAAACTTAAGAAGTTTGGATGAACTTCTTAAAAGTTCTAAAAACCCCCATGTTCTGTTTTCCTGCTGGGGAAAAGATTATATAAATTGATCTCTTGCACGCACCTACAACCAAGAAGCTTTCTATTTTCAGTGCATTTTGTTTCAGTGAGGGCTTTACAAACGCTCGCTGTGGTCACAGATGTGTTAATTTCGAGCTTTTGATTAACCATAGTGTTTTGTGTTTCACAGTAGAAATATATTAGAGCACCTGCTTTCAATTGTTTTTAAAACAATAACTGTTGGGGAAAAAAAAAATCAGTTGTAATTTATTGTGGATTATCCCTCTTTCACACAGTCCCAGGATTATGGATTTATCTAAATGTGCATCCCTACTAAAATGTATTTTAATATTTACACACCGTGTTGAAATTCTGTTGATTTTTGAGCCCTTTTCTAGTTCTTTTAAATTAGACATTCTTTGACAACGACCTGATTTTAAAGGTGCAGTATGTAACTTTTTCAAACTTATATATTTTTTTTACATATTTGTTAAAATTGTCACTATGTCCTGACATTATAAAATGAGACAGAAAATGTGTGAAAAAAATGGAAGCCCCTTTGCTTTATCTGCAGAAAAGTTTGGTCAAAAACAACTAATCAGAGCCAGGAGGAATGTCTTAGCACTGTCAAGCAAGCTCGTGTATGCAATGCTCACACCTTTTTCCACACAGTTTGTTCAAGTTCAAGATTGCTGATTTGCGACAGGACATAATGGCAGTGTAAAAAACATGTTTTCATGAAAGTTATCTGGTACAACATTAAATTGGAAAAAAGGCTGATCCATCCACTTACTTTGAGACTGCATGATACTGATTGTCTGTTAACAGTGAGATATACATTTGAATAATTTCTGCATACTTTGTAAAAGATTTTGTAGGTAGGTCATACACTTCTAAGCGGACTAAGGTTATTGCTTTCAAAACAATCAGTGTTATATAATTCAACTCAAATATTGATCTATGTTGGTCTTGTTGTTCCGTTTCATTCGAGGTTGAAAAATCTGACAGAAATTGGCTGCATTATATGAAAGAAAATTGGTCAGTAATCATTGAAGTTGGAAAATGTGTAATCATTCTACCCAAATAAAAACTCTGAAATATGCTAAACTGCTGCATTAAAACAAAGTGCAACTAATAATTTTAAGGGTTTGCCTTGCACCAGGCTGTAATCCAGACTCCACATCAAATGCTACGACTTACTTAAGGCAGTAAAACGCTGGTGTGGAACAATGTGGCATGCTTCAGTACTCAAATGCCTCTCAGAAAAAAGGATTTATGGAAAAGACATTGTAGATGGAAGATGGCCAAGAGAGAAGTGCCCATCAGTGAAGGTGTCCGAGGGGGAGATTTGTACTTTTCTTGGAGTGAATACCATGATAATGTTATAAAATCTCAAATGAAATTAAAAGATCCAAATAAAAGTAGTTTTTAATTTAGGTCTGCCCCATTTCCTGAATTTCTGTTGAAAGTATTTTATGAAGAAAAAGCTTGTCCGAATCATTGTCCGAATCACAGTCTGATGGCAAATGAGACGTTCTTTCTAGAGGTCTCTCTTTTGAGCGTTCTTTCCAAATCGTTGAAGCCTAAGCTGCAGATTCCATCACAAGAATAACAAGTGTTTACTCTTTTGATTACATGTGCCCTTCGTTTTCGCGTCTTGGAGGCTTTGGAGAGGTGTCTCTGAATAACAATAATTGGAATGCTACTATGTCACATTCAAAAGTGTCTTTCAAAGCCCACTGTCAAACTCCCCCCACCAAACCCCTTCCTTTACCAGCCCCCCACATTTTCTCACGCCGAAATAAAATGATCAACTTTCTCCTCTTTTGTTTGGTTTTTCAGGGTCTTCTGAGGCTTATTTGTGAGTTTACGAAAAGCAAACACTTTCCCTCGCAGGTTCTGCAGTGAGTCACTGAAACTCCTTTGTGTTCATCTCTGTCCCTCTGGGTTTGGAAGTTTATTTTGAGGTGCGCTGAAAAGACGTGATGAAGTGGGCGGCGGTTGGTAGTTTTACAGCTGGGGCATGACTGGGATTGTTAGGTGCTTGGATGGACTTCAAAGCAACCTTTTGGTCATGTTGAGGCCAGACATTCATAGCAACTCACTGTGTTAGTCACATTACTAGCACCAACACCTCGGAGCAAGCTAGGCTTGAAAATCAATCTGTCATGTCGGCTGCGGCTGGATCGCCTTGCCCGTGTGTGCGTGTGTTTGTGTGTGTTAAAGCGGTCCTAGCCAGTTTTTTTGTGTGTATTATTTGACTTTCAGTTGGTGATCACATAAAGAGGCCACTCTGTAGTTTCTCTGAACCCACTCCACTTGTTTTTTTTTCTTCTATCTAGTAGGAGGCAGGGTGTCGGAGAGAGTGTGGTGTGTGTGGGTGGGTGGCAGAGGAGTGTGAAGCAGGGCCGGTCAGTCCCAGCAGGAAAGGCCTGATCTGGACATGGTTGTTAAGTTTCATTGGCTAACGGGGGGGTCGCTTCATTGGCTGCTATCTGCGCAGCTCATTATTCACATGGTGGGTGGCAGCAGGGAACGAAAACCCCCCTCAGCAGGAAAAAATACCAAAGACGTGGCCACAGGAGAGGACTGAAGCAAAGTAGGCACTGGGCAGTATCCAGATTTTAAGATGTGACAAAACAAGTAAAATTATATAAAAAATACATCCTTAAATGTTTCAAACTTTAATCATGCTTTCAGTACTGATCAAAGGACAGAAATTTCCCCCCAAATTAGTTTCAACATCATGTGTGTTTTTGTGTCTTAATACGAGTATATTCCAGGTACATCAGCTCGTATATTTATACGAATATACAAATAAATATATGCATATAATATACGAATATACGAAAAATAAATATACGAGTATATTACTAAAAGCCAAATCTTTGCTTTTTGTAAGCAAGAGAAAAAGTTAATGATTCTTTCAGTGTGTCATGTGGAAGGTTGGAGGCGCTAGGAACGAACGCTCAGGGAGCCGACGGCGAGTAGATCTGCGTTTATTCTTCATCGTACACACAGATGACTGAGGTCAAATACAAGAGTACAACTTGCGGAGTCTTCCTCAAAAACTAAACTAAACTCGGAGGTACCTTCTTTCTACTCCTTTGAATACAGAAACTAAACAGCGCAATGGTCAGACAACAATCCGACGACCGCATTCTGACGGCGACATTCTGACGGTTCTGACGACGATCCAGCGCCACACAATGGTGCACGCCGACTTAAATTACCAGGGGAACAGGTGAACGAGATTATCAATCAACAGAGGGTAAATGACAAGAATAAACATAGAAACACAGAATAAACCCCTAAACATAGAATGAGAATACAGAAATAGACCCAAAAGAACTGACATCATGACAGAATCCCCCCCTTAAGGGCGGATACCAGACGCCCAAACAAAAGAAACAAACAATGATCATCCGAACCCCACTAATTGGAAGAAAGAACCAAGTCCAAAGCGACCCAAAACTGACGTGGGGCAGAGCAAAAAAAACAAAAAACACCGTCACAGACACAGACCTAAGAAAACCCCCCAAGAGTCCGTGAACCGGAAAATCAACATGTTGACTCCACAGAACTAAAACGCGGACCCGGACATTAGTCCGTCTCAGGTCAGGCGGACGGCCTGGCCGCCATCGTGATGCCCAAAGTCCTTCCGGTGGTCGACCCAGACGTCGACGCCAGATTCGCCTAACCTCAGGCGACCAGCCCGGCAGTCGACGTGAGGTCCGACCGCGTACTGCACAGCGAAATCCATAGAGCAGACGGCGTCTCCAAGCCGTTTGAGGACCACGACCCACCCTCGCCCGTGCGGGCTCAATGCGGTCATCTAAAGCTGCAATGTCCACTGGCCCCGAAACTAGCCTCCTCGAACCGGATGGCAAGAATCTGGGGATCACTTGAAATCCCGGAGCTAGAAGGTCAGAGAACTCCGGAGCCTGTGGACCCTCGGGACGACTCGAGGTCTCAGGCTCAGGGCCACAGTTCTCCAAGGAAGATGACCGGGAACTCGGAACATCCAGGAGTTCCGGAACAGGATCGCAGGACCCCACTGGAACAGGTAAGGGCTCCCGAAGACCCCGAAACTTCGGATCAGGATCTCTGAACTCCTCTGGCACAGGTAGAAGCTCAGGAACCCCCGTCAACTCTGGAACAGGGTCACGGAACTCCCTCGGCGCAGGTAAGAACGCCAAATCCGATCGAAGCTCCAGATCAGGATTTAGGAGCAGCTCAGGAACGGTCTCGGATACCGGAAATGCTGGGGCAGGATTCTCAATCCCCTCCGGCACAAACTGGAACTCTGGAACTGTAGGAAACTCCGGCACAAACTGGAACTCTGGAACTGTAGGAAACTCCGGCACAAACTGGAACTCTGGAACTGTAGGAAACTCCGGCACAGACTGGAACTCTGGAACTGTAGGAAACTCCGGCACAGACTGGAACTCTGGAACTGTAGGAAACTCCGGCACAGACTGGAACTCTGGAACTGTAGGAAACTCCGGCACAGACTGGAACTCTGGAACTGTAGGAAACTCCGGCACAGACTGGAACTCTGGAACTGTAGGAAACTCCGGAGCAGGATTCTCAATCCTCTCCGACACAGACTGGAACTCTGGAACTGCTGGAAACTCCGGAGCAGGATTCTCAATCCTCTCCGACTCAGACTGGAACTCTGGAACTACTGGAAACTCCGGAGCAGGATTCTCAATCCTCTCCGACACAGACTGGAACTCTGGAACTGCTGGAAACTCCGGAGCAGGATTCTCAATCCTCTCCGACTCAGACTGGAACTCTGGAACTACTGGAAACTCCGGAGCAGGATTCTCAATCCTCTCCGACACAGACTGGAACTCTGGAACTGCTGGAAACTCCGGAGCAGGATTCTCAATCCTCTCCGACACAGACTGGGACGCTGGAACTGCTGGAAACTCCGGAGCAGGATTCTCAATCCTCTCCGACTCAGACTGGAACAGTTCCAATAGGACCCCATAGAGAAAACCCACCAGGAGCCTCCCACCATCTTCATTACAGGAGGGCTCGTCTCCCCCACCTTCGCGGAAGTGGTGCGAAGCGTCGGGGTAGGTATTCAGTCCCAACCCACTCGATGAGACTGGAGCCAGTGATGAGGTGGCAAGCGGCTCAGGTAAGTTGTACTCTGGAACCCTCAACCCGGTGGCCCGGGCAGGGAAACTCGAGGCCGCAACGGCCCCTCGGGGGAGAGACCCTGCAGCGTGAGATGTCGGCTCAGGTCGACGAACAGATCGTGTCCGTCCTCCTTCAGACGACCAGGGGACACCCCACGGAAAAAAGTCCTCTCGGTCCCCGTAGAAAAATCCCCACAACTCATCCTCCCCCAGCCGTGGAGGAGAACATGAGCGCGGAGTATGGCTGGATCGTTCTGTCATGTGGAAGGTTGGAGGCGCTAGGAACGAACGCTCAGGGAGCCGACGGCGAGTAGATCTGCGTTTATTCTTCATCGTACACACAGATGACTGAGGTCAAATACAAGAGTACAACTTGCGGAGTCTTCCTCAAAAACTAAACTAAACTCGGAGGTACCTTCTTTCTACTCCTTTGAATACAGAAACTAAACAGCGCAATGGTCAGACAACAATCCGACGACCGCATTCTGACGGCGACATTCTGACGGTTCTGACGACGATCCAGCGCCACACAATGGTGCACGCCGACTTAAATTACCAGGGGAACAGGTGAACGAGATTATCAATCAACAGAGGGTAAATGACAAGAATAAACATAGAAACACAGAATAAACCCCTAAACATAGAATGAGAATACAGAAATAGACCCAAAAGAACTGACATCATGACACAGTGTGCCACAACAAAAGAAAAAAAAATAACTTGGGTCACTTCAACGTACCATCGCACCTGTGACTCTCCAAGTTTAAAGCAAATTGGCTTGTAGAACTGCAGCTGAAACTCCTTTGGTGAAATCTCAAATCAAACATGACATACACAGAAAGAAATGCACTCTCCACCTCTGTGCCTTTTTCTTATCTTGAGGCGCATGTATGGTTTTGAGAAAGCGGTCATTTATTTTTTCGAGTTAATCCAACTTTCACAGATAGCCTGATTTTCCATGTTCTCCCTGTCAGACGGGATTTCATTTTCTTGAAGGATTAATGCAATCAAAGCTGCTGCGAAATCCTCTTTTGGGAATAATGACCAGTCATACCGACACAATCTGCTGTTGTCCAAGTGTTTACTCTCAATCTGTCAACGTATTGGCTGAAATGCGTGTCGCATTGAGTTTGGTTCCTTGTTTTTCATGACCTCACGTATTTGAGAGGTGCGAAAGCAAAAAAAAAAAAAACAACAAACAACTTGGCAGCTTTGTTTGGAGCCATTAATATTTGCTGCCAAGAGTCACATTGGCGAAAGGAAGATTAGGATGTAAGAATCTTATAGCTGATGTACTTGGAAGATTGGTGTGGGGGCTTATCACCGTTCCAGCTCCGCTCAAAGCCGCTGCATCCCACTGATAAATCACAGCGATTGTGTGTGACAGTTTCAGGACGGTGGGAAGCAAGAATTTATGCCAAAGACTGACTGATCAACAACTTCCTTAACCTTCACCTTGGGGATGATTGCTTGAGCAGACTGATTTTAGACTTTCTTGACTGAACACGTATGAGGAATAAAGAAATCTGCATTTTTGTGTCAGAGCTTCTGTTTGCTTCTTCCAGCTAAGCAAGCGGAAAAGTTTCGCCGCTCAACATGCTCGGGTTTGCCCTTTTTGTTCTGCTCTTAGAAACACAAATAAAAGAGAATCTATTCACTTCTTAAAGAGTACAGGCTGTATTATGTTTTTGTTTTTGAAGCTCGCACAACATTCCTCAATCTCGAAGTGACACGGCTCACAGACGGAAACCAAATTTGAAGCCGGAGAGTGGCGAGCAGGATTAGTGTTTTTGAAACTTTGGAAAAAGCAAATTAGAGGAGATGGTGTTGGAGTTTGACGGAGCATGGGATTAGGACGGCTTTCTTCGTGTTGCTGGCCTACTTTGGGACAGAATCTCAAAGTCTGGTCTCATTTAATTTGAGTTAGGAGGGAGGCGGATTTAGACAGCTTGAATGGTCACCGCAAGGACAAACATTTATCTTGTTTATCATCTTTGCATTGACCAGACACTTGCACCGGCTTGACAGAATGTGCTTTCCACTCCCTTGTGTGGAAATTATTAAATTGTTGTTGTTGATGTAAGTAAACCTTATCAGTAGTTTTGAATTCAAACCACGGTGTCAAGGATGTAATTTCTTCAGCTGTGATGTTATAGCATTAATCTGCATTAAGCACATGGAATGGGACCCTATAACTATGATGTTGAAAACTAAGATACATCACAGAATTACACAATTTGAATTCTACCTGTAAACATTGCTAGCTGTAGCTATAGGGACCATAAATGCCTGGAAATACCTGGAATCCATGGATACTTAATGCTTGACATGTATAACTACTTATTTTAAAAGTTCAAACACCAGATATACCTTTATACACATTAATATACAAAATGTTCTTGTAATTTGTAGAACATCAATATAGTAAAGCCAACCATGTAATTTTGATGAAAAATGTTAATTTTATCTTCATATCCATGTACTGGACTGAACTCAACAGTCATAATAAACAAGTGAGCTACTTTTTATTATACAATACTTTTAGATAACTTAAAAAAAAAGCATTTTAAAAAACGTATACAAATATTTACTTCTTAAATTGCTTTAATTATTTGTGTTTCTTAATGCTGAATTTCAGATTCTTTCATTAATCACGTGATTAATGTGCCTGAGAACTTGTCATTGAATAGTTTTTCTTTATAACAAAATCAACAATGTAGCTTTCCAACTTAATTTTAAAACAGTGTTTGCTTAATTAGAGATTTAGGTGGGCATTTTTTATGGTGCTTTCTCACGAAGACAGTCCTGGAGTTTTACTTTGCTTGGGCAAGTTAAATTTTACACCTTCATTTGGTTTGTTTCATTTTCATCAGCGAGTTGTCTGGCATGTTGCTGATTATACATGAGTTGAATGGAGCAGTAACAAAAAAAGACAGTGGAGGCTGAGAGACTACGATGCTTTGCTGGGGTTGAACAGTCAAATGAGTGAGGATTTGCAATTTTTCAGAAACTGGTGTATCTTGAAATTCTACATATATAAGAAATGGCCCTATTTTCTTTGTTGTTTACTGGGTTTTTATTAAAAGTGATTAAAATTTTTGATGGGCTTTCACAATGCCTAAACAACTATCCAGGGAAACAAACTCTGGTCTATTTAAGCAAACAGTTAAATGTGTCCTTCCTGTGAGCCAGGTGAAAGTTTGCTACCACCGTTGAGCCAGTTGACTGGCAATGCCCAATAACAGGAGGGCTAGAGCCAGCACTGCCTTTCTCAGTCAAACTCCAATCAATCCCACATGGTTTGTAGTCTCTTATTAAAAAGACTTAAGGGGTCACCAGTGTTGTAGTGATAGAGTGGACACCTCAATGCTGTTGTCAGAGGTTCCACTTCTGACCTCAGGATTTTGGCTACATGTCTCCATCACTGTTATTTCATGCTCCATGAAGGTGGAGAAAACTCCAGTGCTTTCTTTGTTTTCTATTTGCAAAGACTTTAAACTATAGGAAGAGGTTCAGGTTTTTAAAATCCAGCATAACCCGATACCATCAACTAGCTCATGCCCAGTCAGTACTACTGTATGACAATTGGGGAACAAATACGGCTAGTCTTGTTCTCGTTTTTCACACAGCTGTAGAGAGGGTTTGGTTTTCCCATGCCACGTCACAGCAAAGGGTCTGCTGGCATCCTTATCACCGATCTGACCCCATGTGATGGATACATCCTGTTGTGATGAAATGTAAACTGAGCTGAGAAGTAGGTGATAACTGAGGTTCTTGTTACAGCCACTGTAATTTTGACTCCTTGTCACTGCAGAACGTAAGACGAGATATCGGAGGACCTGTAAGTAAAGTGAGCCGCTGTGCTGTGTGTTTGGGAACCTTTAAGTCATTAAGAATTAAATGAACCACTATTGCGTTTTGTAGAAGACTAAGCACAATTTTGGCTTAGCTGTGTGGGCCTTTTTTTACTCATAAATAAGGCAAGCACCTCTGATTGTGGGGTGAATGTATAATTCATGCACTGCCCCTCCTGCTCCTCCTCTCCGTCTTCTCACTTTCTGCCAAGCTATTCCTTTTCAGCTCTTTGTTGTCTGTACCCTCAACTGCATTTAAATTAATAATTAAATTGATGCTCAAAGAATGTCAGCGATACCACCTGCTGGTTTCCTTTCGGCCTCTTCGGCTGATTCTGCAAAGAGGGGAAAACAACACAGGGCTGAAATCTTTAAATTGCATTCAGTACCACTATGAAAGGAGAATTGCTGGTATTTAGCTGTTTTTTGAAAGATAACAGGCATGTGAAACTGAAAAAAATCAAAATGAACCCACATACAGTCATAATAAAAATGAGGCGCACTCCCTTTCAATTGTAGGATTTTACATATCTGGGCGTAAACTAAATTTTTATTGGGTTTTTAACTTCATTCAGTGTGCAAAAACACACAGGCAGTTCCATACAAACACAAGTGAAAACAGAAGCTGAGTTTCTCTCACTCTTGCTGCCATGACTGGATATAAGGAGGAAAGTGGCAGTCAGGTGCGATTCAATAAAAGAGTTCATTAATGGATCATCTGGAAGTCCGACCTCATCTAGTAAAGCAGGGACATTTGATGGCCAGGTCACTGTTAATACATTGCTAAGGAGAAAAGGCGTCTATAATGACTTTTGGGGAAGAAATTGTTCCTGTTAATCAATCTTGAAACGGCTTTAATATCATGTCAGTCATTTAACAGGAACAGTAATTAACTAGAAGAAAAACACTTGAATCTTTCCACGAGGGGACATCCATAAAATACACGCCAAAATCAGAGTGTGCATTATCCAGACAAATTGCAAAAAAAACGAGTAGGCTCAACTCAAACTTGCCACCCGGTATCATATCGATGTTCATGACTGTAATGTTAGAAATGCATTGAGCATGTAGGCTTGTTTGTCCTCCTAAAAGAACATGGCAGCACAACTCAAGTTTGCAAAGATGCATCTGAAAGAACCACAAGACGTGAAGCAACATGCTTTGAATGGACACAATCAAAGTACAGATTTGTTACCACAACACAATTTGGAGAGAACGAGATGCAGATTATCAACACAAACAGCTTCTTCCAAACATGGTGGTAGATGGTTGATGATATGGGTTTGTTTTGCAGTGACTGGACCTGAGAACCTAGCAGTTATTAAGTCGACCATGATCATGAACTCCTCTGTAAAATATTCAAAGTCTGTCTGACAAGTGTAGCTTTCGCAAATTTGATCCAACCACTCCACTTCTGCTTTAAAGCTACATAGCTGCTACTCGGTACCTTTATTTTGCCATGACTGTGTAGAGATGGGGAAGTTTTGTGTGGTTTGTGTGCAGCTTTGGATCAACTGAGCCCACCAGAAGGCTACCGCTCATTACATGCTCTTGTTGTTGACTTTTTAGTATTGTCTCGCGACATCCTTCCCTGCCCCTGTTGGTTTCCTGTTAATTTGTTTGTCCGCCTTATTCCTTGTGCCCATGTCGACTTGCATGAATTATGGGTGTAGTTTCCGGTCAGCTAAATAAGAAAATAATTTTTCCATGGTAAGTGTAAACAGGGGGTCTTTCTCAAAATGAATACAAAAACAAAAGGGTTTAGAGCAAAACGATCTGCACCTTCTAACCGCAGAATGACAGTGACCCGATTTTATGTTTTTCCTTGAAATAACAGAACAGAAACCTTTCATGAATATTAAGCACCTGCAGAGTATTTAATATTCAATTCACTTATTCATTTTTGGATGGGATTCAGGTTCGAGACGCACACTGAATCACATTCCCACTCACGTCTCCCCCCCGCTCCCAAATAAAATCTTGAATTTAGACAAGCACATTCCTGCTGATGGAAAAATTCATTTTGAACTCGTCGAGTGTGGAATTACAAACTCACATCTGAAGAGCGCATGCTGTTAATATTTTTGATCAAGCTGATCCAACCCACTGTCTGCTCAGCATATACCTTTACTGATTTACCGTCGGGCAGTAATTAAACACAGAATATCTCAGGCTTGACATGCCCTCAGGTCACTTTAGGTTAAAGAAACAGCGTCTAGACTCTTGAAAATATCTTCTTACTATTTAGCAATTCCTTGGAATTTAACTGCACATCAGAGACATATCAGAAAGTTCTTACAAACACATGATTTTGTACTCAATCAGATCATGGCTCAAGAGTTTGATAAAATATGCTTCACATTCATATTCAGTGAGAACACGGGAGCAGAAAACCAGAAAACCAAACATTGGACAGATGCACCAGAGAAACTTGGAAGTTGTGAGAATGACATTCCTAATTTTGCCTTTGTTGACTTATTTCATTTTTTGGCATATATTGGGAGGCTGATGCACTGCAGTTAGATCCGTGTTCAGCCTTGCAAACATGATGAGGTCTGAAAAATTGACTAGATTGGACTAATCACTGGATTGACAAGCGTATCCTTGACAAAGTATAAACAGGCAGGATTCATGTCCAAATATCTGTGTATGTTCACAGATATTTAGAGAAAAAAAATGATGAGACTGCAGTATCAGCACCAAGAAGAAAGTAGGGCTTCACAACATCAGTAAAATATTAGAGAGCTTGTCCCTGGAAATTGCAGTAATGATATCTGTGACGATTAACCCACATTTTCTTGACACTTTGTTTTTTACAATTATAGAATCTCTCCATTGCTCTGTATGAGAGTTGGCATCTCATCCATGAAAGACTGGCATCATCTGTGGGACATTAAGGGCAGTTAGAGTCCAACCAGCTGGGCAAGTTTATTACTTATATTCTGAGCCTAAATACCTGACACTTAAGTAGTTTCCTACCAAATATTCCATCCAAGCAGTCTTGAGCAATTGCCATATTACAGCCATTAGCTATGTGGTGCCTTTTTATAGCAGTCATTGGGCAAGAAGTGGGGTACACCCTGGAAAGAGCCCCTGTCTATCAACACAGAGAAACACAGGGCAGCAGCCACTCACACATACACATGTCTAAGGACAACTTGGAGAGACCATTTAGCAGAACAGCCATGTCTATGGATTGTGGGAGGAAGCCGGAGTACCCAGAGAGAACCCATGCATGCACAGGGAGAACATGAAAACTCCATACAAAAGATCCCAGTCAGGGATTTGAACCCAGTACAAATTGTCATATTGCAAATTTAATTTAATTGAAAGAAACATCAACACAGTCTACTTGACGTTACTGAAAAAATTAGTAAAATTTCATACAGCAGCTAAACCAAGATGACATGCTGACTGTTTTTATAGGGATTTTGTATGTAGCTTATATCCATTCATTTGATTTTGATACATGAACTGAAGTCAAACTTTTCCAACTACGCACCCAATAAATTTAGCGTTAGTATTCAAGTAATACACCTTGTGCAAAATATTATATCTTATGTCCATTCTGGTGAGTGAAACAAACTTAAGAGTCTGATATTAGCTGTTTAATTAGTCAGTCTATACGAGATACTAACGAGGTTGCACACCATGACTATACATAGTTTTTGTGACTAGAAATGTATCTGTGCACCTGAATTTATCTTTCATGTTAGCAGGGGAGAGTGTCGAAGCCTTACTGGACTCAGATGATTCGCAGTGAAAGAGGGCCATGCTCTGGGCTCTCTGCTGCTTTTTCTAGCACTCTCATTAAACAGACTTTGAACCCTTGCAAACGTGTAATAATATATAATCTATTTTTTTTTACCTACCTTTATATCCCTTGGCACTGTGTCTATGCTGAGATGCAAAGGTGTAGTTAACAAGTGGGCAAGTTTCGCATATTTATTTACTTCCATTAGCTACCGGGAGCTTTTCACAAAAGCATCACTCCTGAGATGGCTATAACTGGATGTACAGGGGTTGCTATATTTTACGTTCAGAGGGCTCCCTCATTTGTGAAAGTGATAGCGAGACCTCGGATAATAAGATTTTCTCTCTGCTTGATTAACAATAGGGCTCTGTTGGCTGCCAGAGGTAAAGGGAGAGTATAGAAGCTGCTGAGATCATAATCCAAAGGATCCATAAGATGATTGCATAATGTATTGAGTTCTAGTCATCATTGCAGTATCTGTATGTGTGAAATTGCAATTGCAAAAGACTGCTTGGATAAAATTTGAGGTGCCATGCATTCAAAATCTTCTTTGGATGGATGAACTTGTCCTCTCCCTTACCCACACAAATGCTACAGGTGAAAAAGATCCTGAAAATCATACAGAGCTGTGGCATCGAGATGATTACAAAGAAAGACATAGAGTGAGAATAACTTGCAATCGACATTACAACTATTTTCAACAGTGCCACATTTTATGATTTTCCTAGTATAGTTCAGCCCTAAAATGGTATTAAAGACTGGAAGCACAGAGAAATTTCAAAATAATGCAGACAGAATATCTGGAGTCATATTTGTATATTTAAATAGTTGGAACCATGCAAGCTTTTCTTGTTTTGCTGGTTTGGACTATTTAGAGATGCAACAATTAGTCAACTTAAGGTCAAAATCTGTCACCTTCATTTAATGTCGAATTCAAAATTGATACCTCTATTAAAGGACATGCAGCACGTTTTCCCTGTCTTAGATGTCATTGTTCCTAAAGAAAACATTAGCATATGCAGCCGTGGTTAAGTCCCCATGCAGCTCGACTGATTAAACCAGGAAAGGGCTTCCTAATTTTTTAAATATGACAAAACCTATTATCTAGGTAGCAGCAGGCCGGTTGATAAACATTATTTACCCTGATACCCTGATTTACCCTGGTTCTGTCAAATGAAGTCTGTGCTGCTGTGCTCCCACATTCTAAATAAAAAATCAGTCTTCATGCTCAGAAGGGCATTCCAGTTTGAGGCTATATATATATATATATATATATATATATATATATATATATATATATATATATATGGAGTCATATTTGTATATGTGGAGCAGTCAAATCTTACAGATGTGCTTCAAAAGTTTATCCAGGAAAATATGCTCATTTTTATTTGGTTAAGTTTATTATTACAGGATACAAGGATAAGGGAATATGCTGGAAAACCAACAAACTTAATGCAATTAGAATTATTTGTTTCCCCCAAAAGAAGTTGAATTTAATTTATTATGATCCATTTACATGTCAATCCAATTTAGATACTTTGTTAGTATTTAAAGCAGAAACTTCATCTTCCTAAAAGATCATATGGATAATATTGATTCTTTTTTTTATACAATGCTTTGCTTTAATGGTGCCCTTGGGCGACGGGTGACATTGCAGACGAGAACTCGCTTTTTACAGGAAGAGACACCGAGCAGGACCAGCCTCAGGAAGAGGCGGCCATCTGCCTCGACCGGCTGGGGGATGAGAGGACAGGAAAGGGACACAAACACAGAAAGATAGGACAATGAATGACTGCAAAGGAAGGCAGTTAATTGTTGCAATAATATAAACATGCATGAAGAGAAATTAAATTAGATTGCACAGTTGGGAAACATAATCAACAGTTCACAGGATGTTGTGACAACTGATTGTCCTGTATCCGGTTCCACTTCAAAACTTCAGGAGCCACAAGAAAACCTTCAGTTTGAGAGCAACATGATCTTTTAGAATAATATGGAACTTCTGCTGTATTGCAGAAGAGAGAAGGAGTAATCTTAAACTTTCTTTCTGGGCCGTAAACGAAAAATCATCCAGAGACCTTTCAGTAGATGTCCAAACATTGATCTGCAAGTCCCTTCAGAAAAAAAACAAAACAAGTTTGAAATGATTGAATGCATAAACTCAGCACACACTAATACTCGTGTGTGCTATTATTTGTTGTTGTAATGATATTACAAAATGGAAGCATGTATAAAATTAAAAGTATGAGACGGAGCATAGAACCCTGGAGAGATCCATAATAAACTCTTTTTAGAAAACCACAATCTCACAACAATTGTAAGAAGAATCAGACTGTTTTTAATTTTTTATTTGCTTTCTGGTTTCCAACAAGTTATTTGAAGTGTGATTTTGATAAAAAAAATAAAACCCAAAAACATTCTTTTGTCCGGATTTAATTGTGCTCATACATCTTATGGCATGATTGGCTGATTTAAAATTATGCTCAATGTTGCCCCTCCTGTGATGGAATGAAGAGGTACAATAAAGCGCTTAATAATAATAATACATGCATTCAAATACAACCTGCAGCTGTGTAAATCACTAGAATTGCCTGGAGTAATTGTTAACAGCAAAACTAACATACAAATGTATGCTATGGTCCAAGTTAAAGGAAAGTATTGATTAAGGTTTCATTTCTCAGATTCTCTTGTGAAGTATTGTCAGCATCCCTTCTAATCAAGACAAAGTCAACATGTGTTGAAAAAATAACAACATTATTATAGCTGACAAGAGACTGGGTACAGTGTGGAGACATTTGTCATCTCAAATCCCCGATGTAAAAGGGAAATTGGGTGAGAAGTGAAGATGGTGTCTGTTTCAGCAGAGGAGAGCGAGGGAGCGCAGGAATCTACTCATCATTGGATCGATGGTTATGAGCAGAGAGCTGCTGCAATAATTGAGTCTGGTGGCTGAGAAGTGTGAAAAGCACCGGGGTAGCAAAAAAAGAGCCATAACTTGATTTGACTGGAGGTGAGATTTACAACGCGTGTGATAAACAACGGCGATTCCCCCGTATCTGAGACTCTCGGCGGATGCATGAAGCTACAGGGGACAGCAAAGGCACCTTGTAAATAATCTTTGGCACTAGCTTACCCAGACCCTGAACATCAGTGCTGGGATCAATATTTTTTAAGCTTTGAGGAAACTGGATCTATATTTTAGCAGGTTTTGTTTGCTGAATTTAATCTAAAATATCAGAGAACAACTTCATCATGCACAGATGTGTATGCAAGCATTCTCTGGGAAAAAAAAGAAAAAAGAGGAAAAAACGTAATCTGTATTGGCATGAATTATAGTCTGCATATTGTTATGCAAACATTGTGTATTGTTGCACCTCTGGGTAACCTTAGCTGGTAGCTGTTCATGGTTCATATACTAAACCAAAACCCATGCATGACATTTTATATGTGGACTCTTTCCATGCTTTCTGTTATTTCAGTCAGTCACTGGGGGCGCAGAGTGTTTTTATGATGGGTGGAGATGCTGTGATGGAGAAAGGCAGTTCTATGCATGCACCGCAACCAGAAGCCCCCCTGCCTCAGTGCTACACACTCCACCCACCATCGCACTCCCACCATCTCGCCTCCCCACCTCGTCTCCATCATGAAAAAAAAAAAAAGTGAAGATGTGCTGTGGCGTTGGCTGTCATTCAGCCTGACTCTCTCAGCGACCCCACAGAACGCTTTTCAGGCCCCCCCTCCCCCCTACCCCCCCCAGAGTAACAACTGCTGCATTTTATTACAGCGTGAAATGGGGAGTGAAAGACTGCTATGGATGCTCCTACTTAACCATGCAGAATGTGTCACTGTCAGGACGATAAGAGGACAAAGAGGAAATCAGAAGCCCAAGCAAATGCTTCTGCTGCGGCTCAAAGCTCCAATAAGGGGAAGCAACCCGCTGGTCTCATATTTGTTTTAGAGGAGGGCACTTATGCCGCTTTGGGTGAAATTAGTCCAGAAATATGTTAACATCACGTAGCATAATTACACGGGTTCCTCGTGTGACTCAAACAGATGGTAGCTGGATTGGCAGTTGGAGAAATGTGCTAGAGGGAAACCCAGTGACGGCTCCCCTACCGAGAACATGTGCTGCGTCCAGTTCAGTTATGTCCTCCGCTCGAGTTACTTGGTGTATTTTCTCAAATTAATTACCAAAAGTCAAGTACTAAGTTATTAGCATAACAATATGTTGCAAAATGTTTGCTGGGTTCCTTGGTGGTAATAAAACATTTTTTTATTTGTTATTTTTGGTACACTTTAATTTGCAGATATTAACCGATAGCCGTAGAATTGTAGTCTGGTAAAAAGCGAGTTGTTCTACGCTTTGCTTCGTATGAGAGCGCAGCACAGAGGGTCCTATGAGAAACTCTTGGTTGTTGGTGGCGTGGACTCGGTTGAAGTTTAATATTTTACCCAATCGTTAAAACAAGCAGGACACCAGCTCTTGACGACTCAAGTGGGCCATCTCTGGTGTAAATAGAGTTAGAAGGGCTCAGTCAAAGCCCGTCCCTAAATCCGATAGAGAATCTCTGGTGAGGCTTAAAGATTTATGTTCAGACACTTTCCATCTAACCTGACTGACCATGAGTGAAGAAGGATGAGCTGAATTTCAGTACTTAGATGTGTAAACCGGGTGCAGACGTACCCCAGAACACTCACAGCGGTACTTACAGTTAAAGTCGATCTTGTAATGTTTTACCTCAGGGGGGCTAAATACAAATGCACTTCTCAGTTTTGAGATTTTTATTTGTAATATGTGGTATAAACAATGCAACAATGTAAAATAAAAATACTAATAAAGTTAAAAAGTGTGTAACTACTTTACCAAAACACTGAAACTCAAAATCTTTTTTTTTTCTGTTGAAGACTAAATATTACTGGAAAAAAAACAAACAAAAAAAAAAACTGGCAAAGAAGAAGTAAAGTTTCTGGCTGTGTTTCAAGCTGTTTTACCTCCCTTGGCAGCATCAGTAACATGGTTTAGATTGAGAACCAAACTGTGTAAATAAGAAGAATCAGGAACTTGATTGATGATAGCACCTTTGTAATTATATCCAGCTATCCCATTTGCTTTGGCAAAACATCTGTCGTCGGCCCTCTTCTCCCCTCCTGAAATGTCAGGTTAGTGGGTGTGGCTGGTGAGGAACGCTGACAGATTGGCAGTTTCCATCACACCTGCAGGGAGCTATCTGCCTCAACACCGATACTTATCTTTTATTAAGAGTGTCATTTACGATAAAACCCACTACCTGCAGAAGTTCCTGGTAGGATTCAGTTAATTTCTTTTTCATTTAGAGGGAAACAAAAAAAAAAAAAAAAGTTATATGTGGGTGAGAAAACACTAAAGTCACAGCTAGCTTTCAGATCTGTGTTGCAATATCTCTGGTACGCAATGTGCTGTGCTAATTCATGCAGCTTGGCACAGAAGCTTAGACCATCTCGAGGTGACACTGACTGTAACGTCGCATGAGTAGCTGGGGAGAGTAGGGTTGCATCTTAAGAAAAGCTAGAGGAATACGTTCAGTCTGTGATTGAAGATTGTTCAGTGAGCAGAATGTGCTTGATCCCTGAGCTTATGTGTGTATGTTTAGTGATTTGTAGAGGGGATTTGGAGGCTTTTCATGTGCGTCTATCGGTGGAATGTCCTTTAGGCTGTGGCGCAGCTCCTTGTCACCAGTCCAACTGCTTATTGTTTAGGCTTGGGGATGCCTTTCCTGCTCGCGGCCCACATCAGAATAATGATATAAAGTTGACATATTATTAATAGCAGATGATTTTCATCTTCATAGGCTGAAGCCTGCCTTGGACAGCTCAGCAGAGCTCAAATGTCATCTCAAATCCCTGAGCTGCTGCAGAGTTTTCACCTGCCTGGCTCTGTCTCAAACCACATTAGCTCCTTTTCAAGCTCTCATCTTCCACCAATTATCTCTTCACTTGACACTCGTACGCCTGAAATTACAGGAGTGATATCTGCATTGCTATGAAGTCATTAGGAAAATACCTTCCCTCCCGACAGTCTCGAGCCAGCAGTAAGGAACTCGTCACCTCGTCCGCGCCCGAGCTTATTCCTGCCGGAAACGATGCCGGCGAAGCAACGAGAGACTGAGTGTAATGGAGTGCTGGCAGGCTCTTGGGCGTCTTCCCTTGATTGCAGCGTGTCCTTCAGAAGCAAGGTTTATGTTTCATAATGCACCCGTCCACCACACTCCATAAAAATCAAATAAACTTTACACCAGGGATGGTAAAATAATGACAGAGCTGCCTAATGAGCGAATTAAATAGCAATAAATACAAATCTGGCCTTCTGACTGAGATGTGAGATTTCTTACATCAACCACAGTGTTTAATGCTGTCCCTGCTGTACGATAAATGCCCTCATTGAGCCACTCTGCTGCACTGTACCTTACATAACTCTGCAAGTCCTTTTCACATGTTGGACTGGATGAGAAATAAAGGAGAACGTCTTGAAAGTCCATTATTCAATCTACCTTTAGCGCTGTAGTCGATGAAAGAGACTAAATTAAGTAGGGTTGAATGAGGGACTTTGGCAGGTTGTCGGGTGGTGCGGTTTGGGCTGCTCCCAGTGCTGTGCAGATGCTGCCTGGCAGTGGTTTCCCTGAGCTTGCTCTTCTCTTTCACACCAGCTGCAGGAGAACATAAAAAGCCTTGCTCCTCTGCATCTGAACTCCGTCTGCAGAACGATCTGGAGGTACCGCGGCTGTTTATTGAATCTGATTCGCTGTCTGTTGTCGTGTCTAAAGCGAGAATGGTTGACTGGTATTGCAGCAGAGCTTCTATTTTTTATTTTTTTTTAAATTGTATCATCTCATTATGCTTGGTAAATCGAGTTTGAGCTTCATTCATTGTGAGGTTTTTCTGTAATTCCGTGCCTGTGTCGAGCGCTTGGTAAATGTGTTCCCTGTGTTAAAAGAAAAAAAAAAATCAGAATCCCATGAACTTTAAACCAAGTGTAACATGTTTTAAACTCTTTAAAGAGGAGTTCATTCCCAGTGCCAGAGTGCATCAAAGCCTTGCCTCATAACCGTTTTTCACACTTTTTTACTTAACAACCACAAACATCAATTAACTTTTTTTTTTTTTTAAGATTTTATGTGATAGACCAGGGGTGTCTGGGTTCAGTTCTTCAGAGCTATCAGCACCTTTTGGATGCATGCTTTGTCCTGCACGCCTGAATTGAAATGTTGAAACTGCTCATCATAATGTCATTCAGCTCTTCAGCAGTCTGGTAGCGAGACATTAATTTGATTCAGGTGTGTTGGAGAAGGGGTTCATCTAAATGTTGGTGGATTGTAGCTCTCAGTTACTGAAGTTGGGCACCCTGGTGGTAGACAAACACAAAGTTGGGGAAATAAAAGCCTGAAATGTGCTGTGTGCAACTATATTCAGGCACAATGGCTTAGTGAGTGTTATAATAGCCTACATATAAGATGTTCTAAATAGCTGTAGGTAATTTCTTATGCTATGACCATAAACACTGAAAATAAATGTGATATCTGAGATGCTGATACCTTCCTTGTGAGCTGTGCACTATGAACCTATCTTTTTTGTAATGTTTTATTTTCATAATATTTAGTTTATTATGTATTTAGATTCTTACAATGTCTTAAAGTATTTTGCTACTACTGTAAGGTGAACTTTCACCCCAACTCAAGTCTGCAACCGTTTTTTGTTGTTGTTTTTTTTGCAGGATTGCCCTGTATTTTCCTTTATCTCATTAACTATGACCTCACAGTATGATGCCGCCACTACCGTGTTTCAGCATGGTGATGTGCTAGGCTAGTTTTTTGCTTTACATGTTGGTCAATTTTTTTTTTACTTAGGACTGAGATTAAATTAACTCTTGTCAAATAGGATTGTACTACTTTCTACTTAGTAGTTTTAATGTAGAAAGGAGGTGCCTATCTGTAAAAAAAAAAGAAAAAGAATAAAGTGAAACCTTTTTCTTCCTGTTTCACAATTATGCCCGGTCCATGTAAAATCGAAATAAAACACACTGAGGTTTGTGGTCGCAGCGTGACAATGTGCGAGGTTTAAGGGGAATGAATGCTTTTGCAAGACACTGCATGTTTTGGCTAGGTCTTTTTAAGGTGAAAAGGAAAGATCTGTCAGGGTGACACCATACCAAGCCAAGCATGAGTAGATTTCCACAGCGGCCTTGATTCTGTCTGCAGACCCTCATTTGCTTTTGTAGTAGACAGTGAGTGTCCTTTGAAGGCATGCCTGGCATTTGTAACAAAACGTGGTGTGACTGGTTGTTGTGAATGTGGCGGAGGAAGCGCCTCAGCGAGGTGTCAGTTAAGATGCTGGTCCGCGCTCCACAGCAGCTGGTCTTTGATGTGGCTGCGTCTTTTGAAGAACTTACACCCTTCTCCTTTTTCCAGTGTCTGGAGCCCTGCAAGGAATCTTGGGACCTGAAGGAAAACCAGTGCCAAGATTTATGTGAGGTATGTTACTACTACCACGAATAACTGAGCTTATACCTCAGGATTCCAGGGTTTGAGCTTTTTGAGACCCAGTGGGGAAATTTCACCAAGGGGAAACTCTGAAAGGGGTGTGAAGTAACTCTTTCTGTGCTGTAACGACACCCTCCTGAGAGACTGAATCAGAGCCATTTAATATGCTCACCGTTTCAGTGACTCACAAGCTGAAATCTAAACAGGACAGTCACTGTTAAGTCAAAGAGCTGCTTGTTTGCAGCCAGCCATTTAAAAACTAATCTGACATATATTTTCCCTCTCCTTCCCCCTCTTTCCTCTCTCTTTAGCCCCTTTTTCCCAAGAAGCACTACGAGTGTCTTACAAGCTGCGAGTTCTTGAAGTCCGTTGAGGGGGTGAAGCAAGGCGACTGCCCCGCGCCAGAGAAGGCCAGCGGCTTTGCTGCAGCCTGCGTAGAGAGCTGTGAGGAGGATGGAGAGTGCTCCACCGTCAAAAAGTGCTGCAGCAACGGCTGTGGTCACACCTGCCAGGTGCCCAAGAATCTCTACAAAGGTAATAGGAAAAAAAAATAGGTGAACTTGCATCACAATGAATGAAAGTGAGGGCAATATTTATCCTCAAAGGGCAAAATAAGCAAATGTGATTGTTATCAAGAGCAGGAAAACTGTCTTTGAACGGCTTTCAAAGAATATTTTTGAGAATAAACTAAGTATCAGCTGTTTCTGTTTTTTGGCAGCAGATCACAATGTATCAACACAACAATAAAATTTGGTAAACCACAGCAACAATTTAAACTTTAGGATTATAACATTACTCCATTGGTGGCATCAATCTTGTGCTCCCCCTATGACTATTGACTATTTTTTTTTATTATCTTTTTTTAATGGACTTAACATCAAGCCTTACCATACAAAAGGAACATAATGGATTTTCAGAAGTTTTAGACCAATAAATGCTAGTTTTAGTGATTTGACTTTATTTTAGGCAGAAATTGGCAACAATTTGTAATTGAAAACCAAAAGAGTTTCTGAAGGTTGGTAGCAGACTTCAGAGAAGTATTAAAATAAAATGGTCTGATGTAACATTTTTCTGCAAATTTTCTGCAAGTTAGAAGTCTACAAGAAATCCATGATGCTTTTTTAATTGTGCTCATTGATACTGGGGGTTTAATGAATTAAATGGCAAACCAAACCATCTTCCTAAGTACAAATACAACAGAAAGAACAAGTGTTACATCGGCTTATTTTCGGGGTGGGGGAGCTTTTTTGTATGCTTTTTTTCATACATTTTCCCATATGTCATACTCTGATTAAACCCCTATGAAACGACATGTCTGCTATGATAAGTGTGATGTTGAAGGACTCAAATGCAGCAAGGCGGAGATGACAAGTAGTTTTGACAATTTAATTTAAAAAAGGAATCACAGGGAACGCAGGGAGCCAGAGCAGAACAAAACCATGATCACAGAAATGAAGAACAAAGAAGTCAGCTGAGTGAACGGGGAAGAAACTGGATTTAGCAGGAGGAACCAGTAAGAAGTGACTGATAATGAGGTGTACATATACTGGGGAGGTTGATTACTGAACAAGGAACAGATGGCTCATTAGAAATGGGTTGCAGGTGTGAGGGGAGAGAGCAGAAGGCAAGCTGAGGAGAGAGAGAGAAAATGACACCAGGGGTGAGGGAGAGTATGCAAACTGGGTAACTGGGAAAAAATGAATCTAACTCTAACAAATAACTAGGCACAAGGAATATAATGAAACTAAAGTAACTAAGAAAAGACTGAAGCAAAGAAAAACAGGCACATGGCTGATCTGATCACAGAATAAAAACTAATGAACTCTGAAAAAATTAAACACACCCAAGCCCAAAACAACTCAAGACAATGTCATCGGTTACCTATAAAAAGTTCCTAGACAAGTAAAAAAAAAAGCTATATGTAGGAGCCCAAGAGTCTCTCCAAAGGTAACAGAAAGAAAGAAATGAATCACAATGTATATTTCTCTTCTGCAGAAGTTAAAATTCAGTGGTGGTTGTTTTGGCCGTGCTCTTATTGCTGGTGGTTTGATGAACTGGATGGCAAACACTGAGCAGCTGCTTTGTTACAAACACAACAGAAGGAACAAGTGTTGTATTGGTTTACAGTGCAACCACACAAAGTAATTTTACTTGCACTGACTTCATCATTCACATGGCACAAGTAGTTTTCCAACCACAGAGGGGCATATTAAGAAGGCTGTTAGCCTGCTGAGGAGCTGGAGGTTTGCAACATGTTGCCTGTGGACTCCACTTCTCATCCAATGATTGGAGTGTTTAAAGGCTGATCCACTGACAAAGAAAACATGCCAGCGTGTGGCTCTGTAGCTGCTTTTGGGAAAATAGCAGCTGCCAATTTTGTTAGTAATGACAAATTGTGTACTTTGAGAGTGCTTCAGAATGAAAAAAACCTGTGTTCTCTTACTTGAACGCATTTATTATCAGACAGAGCCAAAGAAAGAGTAAAATGTTTTTATTACAAAACAGTTGCTCCCAGTAAGATAAAATAATAGTCATGAAAGCATAATAGCAGTAACAGTGTTGATATTGCTTGTGTCGACATTATCTGGTTTAATTGGTTTATTAATAATATTTGAATGTTGAAAAATTGTCTATCAGGTATATATTTTGAGTCAACAGCTATTACATATAGTGAGAGCAAATTTTACAGTGAGCACCTCTTACAAATTGTGTAAAAAAAAAAAACTTAACATGTTTTTTCTTTTTTGAGTTGCATCATTTCCTTTCTAAAGACTTACATTACATTCATTAAAGTTGAGCACATTTATTCTACGGGGTAAATAGATTCCACATTAAGAATAATTATTTAAAACAAGATGCCACAATCTTTGTCACTTGTGTTGCTAACCTGCACAGGTTCCTTTTTGCCAAAAGGAAAACATTTAACTTTAACATGTTACAATGTTGGAGCAAACACACTGATGAATGTTTGACAAATCCTGTTTGCATAATTCTCTTTGGACCTTCCAGAGACTTGGGTTCTCTCTAAGGCTGTCTGTGGGGTGAGCTGAACATGGAAGAATCTTGGTTTTTTGTCTGCTGAGCCATTTCTGAGTGGATCTGGCCATATGTTTTAGATCATTGCTTAAAGATGACGACTCATATTCAAGTTTATACCCGGAGTCTGCCAGGTTTTTCTTTGTAATGTCTTTATCAATAAGTATCTGTTAGTGCAGGGTCAAAATCAGGGGCAACACTCACACGGTGAGAGCTATTATTTTATTATTATCATAAAAAAAGAGACAAGACTATAACAGAAAAAGTCTTTTGTTTTAGTTTTTATTTCTCGAAAAACAGTTTCTGATATCTCTGTACTCCCTCTGACTTTGTCTTAAACATCGGAATAATATTGAGAAGTTGTTTGTTTCTTTTACTCAGTAACTGCATGCATGCCTGTCGTCAACGCAACCTAATTCAGTGTGTTCACAGATCGGAAAATAATTGGATTTTTCAGTTTTCAACCAGTCAGTCATCTGTCAAACTGAGCTGGTTTGACAGATGACCGTCTAAGCTTATAACCAGTTTTCTCAGTACAACTTGACATTTGTATGTCTAGACTGTCAGGCATACAAATGTATAATCCTATTCACAGGATGTTTATCTGAAAATAAATAAACCTACTGAGCGTTTTAACAGATTTAGAACAAAGAAACTTGTCTTCACAAAGATTCACAGTTTGTCTAGTTTTGTAAAGAACAAAGAAGCTCAGAAGATAACACACATTTCTACTAGTGTTAAACGGCTCCTTCTGCCAATTGAAGCTCTCGCCTTCATAAGAAAGGTATATGTAGGTTTTGGAGTAAAACCATACATGAGTAATATGGTTTCCCAATCCGTACATTGACGTTTTCTTTCTACTTGAAGGCTAATTCGAGGAGATTCAGAGTGATTGGCTTTACTTTGGAGTGAGTCACCAGAAGGAAATGGCAGCAACAGTGCCAGATAAATATTAGCATTAAATTACAAGTGGAAAATATAGAAAGCGCTGCAGATAATTTATTGAATTAGATCAGAGATCAGTTATTCATCAGAAGCACAGGGTTCCCAGGCGAGCAGACTGTGATGCAAAGTGTCAGACAATTTAGCTGTGTCCTCTAATGCGTGATAGTCCAGGCACTCATCATTTAATTATTGCTTTATACTGTAGCAGATTACAGTAACAGGATCCATCAACTAAAATAAGAGCTACTCCCCTCCCCCTCTTCTCTCTTCTTTTTTATTAACTAAATTATATATCATGTGTAATTATGGGCTGTCAGGATTTTAATGTGATTAATTGCTGCAGTTTGCATCCCTCTCTGCTAGACATCAATGGGAAATCTCAGTGATGTAAACGCAGATAATCTTACATCTTTTTTTTTTCTTTTCTTTTTCAACTGCGTGCTCAGAATCATACATTTTTTGTTTCATCTCTTTACATTTCGGTTCACCCACGCATCCGTCACACCATTTCTGCTGCAAATTGGAATATAGCTCCTCGTATTGAAATCGTAGGATAAGCTCAAAAGAGTTTTCACAGACACAGATGTACCCAGGATTCTTAGCTCCAGTAAAAATAGTTTTAATAGTGCTGCCCAAGGCGACTGGGTTTTTCTGAGGGTGCCGAGTCGTTATGTGAGAGAAAACCGAAAGGCCCCCTGAACCTGGAGATTGGTAGTAGGATCTACATTATATACGCTGTCAGCAGCTTATATTGCCGGCAGCCTAAGGCCATAACAGAGTTGAGGAGATGGAACAGTGGATGAGGAGTTTAAATCTATCTTTGAACAGCTGCAGTGATGGGCTGTAGAGGAGAATGCTTTCAATAACACCAAGCATGTTTTGCTGTGCTTCTTGTTTAGCACCGTGCAGCAAGAACATGTGATCCGATGCGTACAAAGAGGAAGCATTCTTGGTTTGTATTTGATTAGGAAAAATCTCCAGGGTTTTGGAAGCACCTCAGAAGATGTGAATCATTATAGGGAGGATGAAGGCTCTTCTTCACTGCTTTGCAGTTACTCTTGAACTTTTTAGTATTTAGTTATAAAAAAGGCCCATATGTTGTGATGTTGTGTCGGGCTTTTATGTGATATATGAAAAGCAGTGCATGATAATAAAGTGACTGTAATTATTTTTTTTTTTGGACGAAGAAAACTGATAAACCAGAAGTGACCAAGTAAGGAGAATACACCCTCATGCAATTTTACTTCAGTATTAATACACATGTCCTTCAAAGGCCTCTGGGATTTGTTATTGAATATTGGTGACCAATTAGTATGATGAAGACTGAGGAGCACAGCAGGATGCTCAGGAATCAGGGTTGCCAGATCTGATACATTTCCAGCCCATTTTATTAAAATGTTCATGTGTTGTGGGTTGTGTTGCATTTGGAAAGATATCTCCTCTGAACATTTTCTTAAAAACTCATCAAATGTTGTGAAAAGAAGCCTGCATTTTAACAACCCACACATAACTATTTTTTGAGTCCAAGGACTGAAATCCACCTATCTGGCAACACTGTCAGGGATAAAGATGTGGAGAAGTTTAAATGAATACATGTCTTGGAAGAAAGCCTGTTGGATGCTGCAAAATGTTTGTAGACGGGGACAGAAGCTTATCTTCCATCAAGCATAAAGCCACAACAACAGTGCAATATTTTAGATCAGGCCATCCAAAGAAAATGCATTGAAGTTTTTGGGTATAATGCAAAAAAAAAAAAAATTAAAACACACAAGTGATGGTGCACTTTTCCAAGGCACTGTAACACCGACAGCATCAGCACACGACCCAGTCAATGAGAACTACTCGCCTTGCTGCGAGACCCTCAGCTCAAGCGACGTCTGATGGATCCCAAACACCGCAGAGCCCGCAACAGACCGCCATCAGCTCTACACTTACACTGAATTACACTGAAGGAATTCTTGTCCCGGTCGTCGGTGTTAAAGGTCTAATTAGTTGCTCATGCTCTGAAGAGCGTAATTGTTTCTTCGTGTGTTTGTAGTCTTCGCCGTGATGAGCTCCGATGCTGGAAACCATTAGCAAACTGTAGCGGGGAGAAATGGAGCGTTTCCCCCACTCTGAGATCACTCTCAGATGTGGATGGTCAGGTTAGGGTCCTCTCGGCTCATGTGCACGGCACTGGACAGAAAAAAACGTCAAGCTCTCAGAAACACTGGGCCCCCGCTGAGCTTTTGATCTGTAATAAAGCATCATCTTCTTTCACCACTTAAAGTTTTATTTGAGGAAACAGGGCTTAGATAAAATATGCTTTTCAAGAATAGAAAGAGCAATTTTACGAACTGCTTAAGACTCCAGCATCTCTATAGTTTTGCACTTTCTCCTCTCCTTTGAAGATGTGGCAGCACATGTGATGAAATCCAGCTTGTTTTGGATGCTCTCTGATCAAAAGCAGCTCCACAACAAACACACCAAGTGTGGTTGTCAGATTTAAGATAAAATTTTGTGAGTCATGTTGACACTGTCACTACAACTCCATCAATCAGTCTCAGCCATATCTGACTTCATTAGGAAACATTGTGAAACAAACAGTTTCTCGGAGGATTTTCCTGCGCTTCCATAATTGGAGCAGTCCTCATGACGGTATGTGCGTGAGGATTGAGAATTATATTCCCAAAGTGTAATCTTTGGCATGATATGGACACAAATGAACGGCAGAAGTTACATCATGGTTTGAAGTACGCGTGTGGCCCCCCGATAGATGAACACTGCATGATGTTTGGAGCAAACTTGACACAGAAGTTGTTTTTTGGAGAGAGTAACTTGAGCAAAAGTGTATCATTTGTCCTCCCAGATCACCGGAAGAGACCGTTGGTGTGTGTGTCGTATTTTTCGTTTTTCATTTTTCATTTTGCACACGTGTGTTTCGGCTTGTGTGCCTTTGTAGGGAGGATGAGCAAAGGCAGTGGGAGGGGAAGAAGAATGCTGTGGTTAGCTCGGTGTTGGTTATTGTGCAGGAAATGTGACACGTTTGTTCGCACGTACAGGGACACACGCAGACTCAGAAAGCGCCACGGAGCTGTGAAACCGCAGCTCAATGACCCCCAGCTGTTAGTTTGCAGAGATTTGCCATTGGTGGGACAAAACAAAATTCAGACTCTGTAGCCGTGCAACCCAAAGGGGTAATTAAGATCTTTTGACATGAGGCTCTTTGGAGATGTTGTGGTCATTTTATTTTCATTGGAAAGTCCAGCTAACTGGTTGTCAAACTTGAGCTACAGTGAATTCATGCCACGTTAAAACAATTCATGGATATTCATAGAAGTGGCACTTACTTCACTTTTAGAAGGTTATTTACATCAAAAATGAAGGGATGTTGTAGAGATGAACTGATCTTAATTTGGTGACTAATTTTTAATCTTTATGTTTGGCAAAGCTTTGAGATGCAACACCAAATTTAACTGATTTCCAATCGGTTTTAACAACTTAAGTGGTAAAAATAGGTTAGAAAAACATTAAAAAAATGTTTTTCTTTAGCCTGCTTGGCATGAACGGTGCTGAATTATTTATAACATAGCAAAGGCAACATCACACCATCTGAGCAAAACCCTTGCTGTAAAACAGGGTTTCACTAATAATTCACCACAAAGGCAGGGGGATTACAGAGTTGACATTTTAAGCTGTCTGATATCTGATATTAGTGATCAGCGACTTTAGCTGGGCTAGCATTACTAACTGTAAACATGAGTGTCTGTGCATGTTCCCTTTGAAAGTCGAACCTTCTGGTTTTTACTTAGATATTTGTCACAGAATCGCAAAAATATTATTTTGTTGATTATTAAGAAAGGTATACGTAGTTGTTTACAGCAAATTTTTAAAGTCTCTTTTCCTATCAGAAACACACGTTTTGGTTCAACAAAAAATAATTTAAAATCTACATTTCTCTGAGTTACGAATAATTTTGGGGGTTAACTGCACATCCGGTTGTACTCAGAGCAGTTGCTATGAATACAATTCAAAATTAAAGCTCCGCGGAGCCTCAAGCGGCCCGAGCAGCCAAGCGCCGCTCCGGCCTATAGCCACCGCGGGGGACCCAGCACCGCCGCCCGCCTGCCACCGCGTACCCTTTCGCACAGTTGAGGCGCGCCTCCGCCAGGCAGTTCGCAGCGTTCACTTCGGCATGGTTCCCTGAGGACACACCACAAATTTGGTGCAGATCGGTCGATGTAGAGAGGAGATATTGATGATGGGATAGTCTAGGGGGTGCTGTAGAGTAAAATCACAATTCAAACCCGTTGGGCTCTTTAGCATTGAGCACAGGTCAAACGTATCCAGTTTTGTTCCAATCGGAAGATGCGTCTTTGATTCAGAGACAATTTTATGCATATGGCGAAGGACAGCCAGTTGGCCACGCCCCCATGAGTCAGAGTTCATCATCACAGTTCATCATCAGGTCATATTATGTCAGGTGTTAGAAGATTAATTCCATATGTATTACTCAGTAAAAATAAAACATACAGTAGAAAAAAACAGCTGAATTCCTGTTAAAAGTGGGCGGAGCTAAGGTTACGTCATCATCTGAGCATGAGAATGTAATGAGGGTTGGTCAGTAGTGAGACATAGGAAGTCTGAAGCAGCTGTGACCTTGTATGTGGAAGTTATGTGACATTGATATTTTATGGCGAATAGTCAAAGTTTGGCACTTAGCCACGCCCACATGCTTTGACATACAACAATTCCTGTGATAACTTTAGACCTTTAATGTCTGAACTGTCTTCTGACTGAGTTTGAAGTCTGTATGTCAAACCCTGTAGGAGGAGTTCGATCAAATATGACATCTCTGAAAAACAGCAAATAGCGGCTTTTATCCAAAATGGCCGACTTCCTGTTGGGTTTGGACCATGACTCCAAGAGGCTTTTTTGTAGGTCCTGACAAGATACACAAGTGTACCAAGTTTCATAATTCTAGGTCAAAGAATGGCTTGGGGCTGATTATTTAAAATCTTCAAGGGGGCGCTGTTGAGACATTAGGCCACGCCCACAAAAAATCACACTGGATTCCTGTCGAGGGGCCCACAAGGATCAAACCTAGTGAGTTTGGTGCAGCTGGGCTTTAAACTGTGGAATTCAAGGACAAACGTAAGGAGACGGCGTTAAAGGTCAATTCGCCACGCCACCACGCCCACCTGCTGCATCCAAACCAAACGGGGTTGGACACCCTAACACACCAACATGTCTTCTGTCTGTGGACACAGTTTCATGTTGATTAGGTGAAAGGGGTCAGATAGTGAACGTTCGCAGTAAAACATGACACTTCCTGTTCTAAGGGGGCGTGGCTTAGGTAATTTCAAAATTTCACAACTGGGTGTTGTAGGTCATCCAAAGGTGATCACACACATAAAGTTTGGTTGCTCTGTCACTTTCATTGTAGGAGATATAACAGTTTATGACTTTCTGGTACGTCGGTGAACTTTGACCCCTGGAACGACCCCTTCAACATGCTCGAAAACTCACGAATTTGATAACTTTGAATCGGCCATGCCTTATGAACAATCTGACCGAGTTTAAAGCCGATCGATCAAAATCCCTAGGAGGAGTTCGATCAAATGCGACGTGTGTAAACGGGTAAAATCGGGGCAAAATCGGAACTTCAATCCAAAATGGCCGACTTCCTGGGATACTTGCACTATGACATTAATTGTAAATTCTGAGTGTCTTGGGGAGCTCTACAACTGTACCAAATTTCAAGTCTCTACGATAAAGTAAGTGAATAGGAAAGGGTCTTTTGAAAGTTGCTAGGGGGCGCCCTTGAGCCGTTTCTCATGCGATTTTTGCGAGGACCTTAAAATACGTAAATTTCACACGGGCTCTATGCGCCCGCCAAGTTTGGTGAGTTTTTGAATATGATAAAGCCCCCAAAAAGCCAATTCATTTGGCACAAGAAAAATAATAATAAACAGCACGATTACAATAGGCCTTCGCAGCGCTTAGCTGCTCGGGCCTAATTAAAAACACAGCAGCCTATTGCTTGCTCCAGCCTGGCCTTCATTTCCAAAAACGCCACATTATTTGTGTCCTCACTTGGTCTCCATACTGTTCTGCTTGCCTCATCGGCCGCGGGATATGCTGCTTCTCCTCAATAACAAATCATCTTGTCGTTTTCCAGAAATCACCAAAGGTTATCCTAATCTCCGTCGGAGCCTTAGAAAGTCAACTGAATAGTAGCTTCTGAAGCAAAATCACTTTGCTTCAGAAAAAAAGGGATTTTATTTTTTTTTGTCTGAAGCAAAAAATTTAGGTCACACCCGTTCCTGAATTTGTTTGAAAGATTAGTAAACCGTAGTTAATCTCAATCATAAAACTTTTTGTTTTTACAGCCCATTCCTTTTTGCTCCAAATTCTTACCAGGTGAAACTAATTTACATCAGGCTCTAAACCAAGACATGCTTTAGGCTTCTAACAGCTGTCTAATGGTGTACAGGTTTAAAAAAAAATTGCACAGACAGGAAGATTTATGAAATTCTCTTTAAGCCTGCGCTCATCTCCCCAGTAAGAGTTGAACTCCAAAATGAGATCGTTCAAGTCGGATAGCGACTCTAGGTACATCTCCACAGACTCCAATGCTAAAGAATCAGATACATCAGTTTGAAATGCAAACGTTACCTTAAGATATTCTGTTCTCCGGGCAGGCACGTTTCCAAGCTCTGTGTAATGACTCAATAGCAATATTAGCAGACCAAACGCTGTGCGTGGAAACAGCCTCGATAATGTTGTTTACCGGCGCGCAGCACGGTGGCCTTGAGCAAGCAGTGACGCCGTTCATAAATGTGAAGCAGCATTGAGCCAATGAACAGCGACAGAGGTCCAGCATAACAGCCGGAGGAGAACAGGTGATTTATTAGGAACAGTGTCGTGTGTGTGCAGCCCTTTGCTGTACTTTCAGCCTTGTTTTTCCAATCTCCATCTCATTATCACTGTGCCCAACGCTCAGTCAACAACTCACTATATCTCCGCCGCAATAAATCAGCTTGAAAGCCTCTGCCGGACTTGGCTGAGCGTTTGCCTCAGCGCTGGGCTTTATAAATCTCTTATCTTTATATTTATTGCACATGGCCACGTCAGCTTCGTCTGAAGGGCTGAAAGTGAAGTTCACAGATGCAAATTAACATCCTGTGTGTGTGCGCCTGTTTGCACTCGTGTGTGTTGCACCTGTAAGACAGAGAGAGAGAGAAAGAGAGAGAGAGAGAGAGAAAAGTGTTCTGCACTCCATCTTGCATACCTAAATGCAAACTATGTGTATCATCACTGAGAAGCGCAGCTACTAAAACATTAAAGTGCCGGCCAGGAAATATCACGACCTGTCACAACAGAGAGAGATGATGCTGTTAACCCTCAGCATGTATTAAATCTATTGCTCTGAGGTCATGTCTCATTCTCAGATCTGTATCTCTCCCAGCTCAGATGTTGTCTTTTTCTTTTCTAGCCTCCGTTCACCCAGGAGAGAGAAAGAGAGAAGAAAAAGAAATCCTGTTGAATTTGAGCTATAGTGTTGCACACAGAGGGGATTTTAACTCATCCTGTACTTTTAGGAGTCCCTCTGAAACCGAGGAAGGATCTGGTGTTCTTGGAGCAGCCTTCGGGTCAGCTGGAGATCCGCTGGTCGTCCAAGTTTAATATCTCAGTCGAGCCGGTCCTCTATGTGGTGCAGCGCCGCTGGAACTACGGCATCCATCCCAGCGAGGACGATGCCACGGAATGGCAAACTGTGGCCCAGGTAGGAACCAAACAAACGGAGCACAGCGGGAAGGTCTCCTTTAGCGGATCCCATAAACTCTCCTAGGTCGTTGATTCTTGTAATCAGATACGCCTCGCACTGAAGTTACAGCTTCCCTTATCCCTGCATGCGTCATGCTACAGCTGTGAAGTTGCAGAGTGCCAACAGACTGTTGCACACTGATGCACATTCCACACAGCCACAGGGTCTTTGAAAGTTTGGCAGGGAGAAACACACAGATGACTGATGTGGCAGCAGGCTCACATTGGGGCTGTGACCCTAGGTAAACCCTGACCCCTGTGGTTTGCTCTCCCCTCCCTACTTCTCCCCCATCTGTCCCTCAGACCGCAGAGGAGCGCATCCAACTGGCTGACATCAGAGCCAGCAGATGGTACCAGTTCAGAGTTGCAGCAGTCAATGTCCATGGGACTCGTGGCTTCACTGCACCAAGCAAGCACTTCCGATCCTCCAGAGGTACGGCTGTCTATGTACTCATATTTACGTGAAGGCCAAATTACGTTTGACTCCGACTGGCCTTCGTTTGTTATGTTTAGGAGTTTGGAACAGGTGGAAGCTTTTGGAAGGAGTTTATAAAATCTGAGGCAAACATTAACCCAACCTAAAGAAAATGACTTTATTTTTTTCTTTCTAAAAGGCTGCTTAAATCCTGTCTTCATTGGATTAAAATGACAAAGTAGGCTGTGTTGTTTTATAAGCCCATTTGGGCTAATAGCTCGTTTGTCATCTTGAAATCTTTCACATTTTGTCACATTTCAGCTATAAATTTAAGCGTATCGTCTTGGATCAACCCAAATTGTCACATAGTTGTGAGGTGGAAGGAAAATCGATTCAGGGTATTCAAAATTTTTACTAATAATCTAAAAAGTGTAGCAAGCAATACTTTGCAAAACCACATTACATGTTGAGTAATGTTTTTAACAGCTTTACACAAAATGTAAATGAAATGTTTTCCCATTATTTACAAGTAGCTAAAGCTTAATCAGACTATCTGAAGAACATCTGTGACCATCAGTTTTGGATTTGATCTAAACTATCTGAGCTCTTGGTGAATGCTTAGAGTTGTTAATCCGCTTTTATGGCAGAATTTCCCTTGATTTACTTCCTTTTATCTCAGCTTCAAGTCTGACCAGCTTTCCTGTCGGTACTGGAGAAAATCATCCACGCAACATGATGCTACCACCACTGTGCTTTAGCATTGGAAAAGTGTATAGAAGTAGCTATACACAGTACTTCAAATTCAATGTCATTCGACTATTCCGACACATGAGCTTTGGATGTCTGTAGCTCCTCCAGTTATCTTTCACTAATAACTGGTTCAAATGGAGGCTAAACTTGCCATTGGATTTTATTGAGAGGTACCATCACCACAACACACTTCTCAGATTTGTATAAACATTTTAATGTTGCTTAAAATATGTTCAAAGTGGTAAAAAAATCTGTGGTTATAACAAGTTGAAAAGTTGAGGGGGTGTGGGTACTCTTCTAAGCTGTCAACCTCAGGTAGATGGTTCATTTTTATTTATAGAAAGTAATGGAAAATAGCAGAATGACAAGATCTGTATTGTAGTTGTAGCAGCCTGAACAAGCAGCTCAATGTGCTTCAGTAGAAAATAGTTTCCTTTTAAAATAGTTTAGTACATCTTTCTTGCCACATTTTATTTTCATTTCAAACACTTACATGCAGCTTTACATTTTACTCCCTTGGTAGCGACCTCAGCACAAAAGAGTGTTGTTGTAGGTGCAATCTTAACTGCATAAATTCTGATTCCATCTAATTTTTACAGTCTGTCACGTCTTTATCCAGCTTCATAAATAGCCTTGCAGATGGCATTTGTTAAAGTTATTGTTGAATCATTTTGTTATCGCATTCCAGTTTTGTGGACATACCATTTCCTGTGATTAATAGTTTTATTTTCCATGTAGAATCAAACCAATATGCCTACAGTAATGCCTGTAGCACAACTGAGATCACTCATATATATCATACCAATAGCATACATACCAAAACGGGATCACTGTGACTCGCCATGTTTTGCCAAATATTAGATCAGATACCACATATAGAAGGTATTAGTGTATTTGGCTGTGTGTTGACCTGTGCTGTCAGTCCTTCATCATCCGTTTGCTCCTCTGAGCATTATGATGACTGTCAGACAGCGAGACAGACACCAGGTGGGGGAAAGACTGTGCTGCAGGGATGGAAACCGATCTCCAATCAGGCCAATCAGTGCCAGAACGCTGATAGATTGATGAGACTTGTCAGGGATTTGATGAAGTGCCGGCCGTTCTGTCATGCAACCGTTGTTTGTGTAATATGACCATATCATCTGAATGCAATTTTGCACGACCGTACTTTGTTAGGGCAATTTGTAAGAACTGACTGCTTATTTATCTTGCACAGCTGACATGAAGCGGTTTTAAAGACTCGATGTGTCCAGTTGGTGTTTTTGGACCTGATTAAATGCGTTTCAGGTGGGAGAGGTCCCTGGCAATGGGAGCCAAGTAGGCTGTGGCATGAATCATTTTCTCATTAAAAGTATCGCTGCCTCTCATCTGGCGTGCGGCTCCTCCGCCGGACTAACATCCGGCGCACATATGGATCGGTTTGGGGCCAACCTTACTCTGGGCATCATTCATGCACTGAAGTACATTAATGCTGGACGTGGAGCCAAAGTGAGCAGCATGTGTTTGTTAACCCTCGACCTGTGCTCTCAGTGGGGCTGAACGCTGTCTCGAACGTGACATGACACCTGTCATAACATCGCAGGGCAGATTGTCAGTGGAGCTTGTTGCCCTCCTCTGTCGGCTACAGTGCAGGGTTTAGTTGTGAAACTCTTCATGGTCTGTTGTACCTCCTACCTGAAGTCAAGATTACTGGTCTGGCACAGAATTTGTGACAAATGTCCTCTTCTTAAGCGTATGGGCTTTTCTGAACGCGACGAGAAAAAAAACATGAATCTTTCTTTTTTTTGCAGAAATATTTGAGATTTTAAAAATCTGTGTTTTTAAGAAATGGGCATGAAGTCATTCATCCCAGATTTGTCTTGCCCATATTTTGCGGTTTTCACTCTCATCTTTGATTAATGGTGGTGCTTATGAAAATAAAAAAAAAGGAAAAATCTTCACTTGTTGTGTAAGATGCATCACTAATGTAAACCTTCTGAATCTTAATGCACTTGTGATTCATCTTAAAGTGGATATTTTATATATTGCATTTGCTTTATCACAAGTTATTACCAACTTATTGAGCTCTTTGTGTTTTCATTTAGACAAGAAAATATTGTAAGTGCTAGATTTTAGCACTTAGATTTTTTTTTCATGTCATATCTGACACGAGGGGCTGCACAGTGGCACAGTTGGTAGAGCTGTTGCCTTGCAGCAAGAAGGTTCTGGGTTCGATTCCCGGCCCCGATCTTTCTGCATGGAGTTTGCATGTTCTCCCTGTGCATGCGTGGGTTTTCTCCTGGTACTCCGGTTTCTTCCCACAGCCTAAAAACATGGCTGTCAGGTTAATTGGCCTCTCCAAATTGTCCCTAGGTGTGAGTGTGTGCATGCGTGGTTGTTTGTCTCTGTGTTCCCCTGCGACAGACTGGCGACCTGTCCAGGGTGAACCCCGCCTCTATCTCCAGCTAACAGAACTTTAGCTGGAGATGGGCACCAGCACCCCTCCTTACCCCACTAAGGGACAAGGGTGTAAAGAAAATGGATGGATGGATGTCTGACATGAAAAAAAAAACACTGCTACAGACACTAAGACAAATATCTACACAACTGCTGCCCACAAATATTTAATGTATAACCTTTGAGAGTTCAGTTCTCTCTCTGTCTTTGAACACAACACAACTTCCTGTCAGCCAAACCCAACCCTTTCTCTGGGGGTTCTGGGACTGATCAGCCAGATTTTGGTGTAACTACAGCAACATGTTGACAAGAGATGAAATGCAATATTTTAAAATTTAGATTTCCATTATGGCATCTGAAAAACAGTCATTTTTCTGTAAGCAATATGGTGCAACAGCAGTATGGAAGGGCAGAGAAACATTATCATCATTATTTTGACAAAGATGCTTTCTTTGGTGGAACCATAAAACCTGGCTGGCTAGCTAAAGAGTAAGGAATGGTCAAAATCTAAAGACTGGGTCTACAGAAGCTAGAGTGCTTCACAAGTCAGACTTCACTTTAAATACATTTTTTATTTTACACATCTAGTGTTCACAGATAATAAAAGCTGTTTTTTTTTTTTTATTATTGTTCTTTTGCTCCATAGACCCTTCGGCGCCTCCTAGCCCAACCAATCTGCGTGTCACCAACGTGACTTTGGGCGACGAAGGCACGGTGATGGTTCGTCTCAACTGGAGCTTGCCAGAGGAGCCTGATATTCCCATCCATCACTACAAAGTGTTCTGGAGCTGGACTGTGCCCTCAAAGTCGATGGTTCCATCCAAGAAGAAGAGGAGAAAGACCACAAATGGGGTAATTCTCTCTCTCTCTCTTTGTTTCTTAGCGTTGTCACAGTTGCTATCATTACCCTCTCTGTCTTCACTTCTTCTGACATCTATTCTGGCATGCAGTAGGGAAAAAAAGACAAACACAGAATAAGCTTTGTATTTTTCAGTCACACTTAATAAAACAATGTGCTACGTTGTTTTAATTCCTTATTCTGATGAAAGAACCCTTAAATTATGTTAAAATGTGAAGGGTAACACATTAAGTGTGATGAATAGCCCTGTTCAAAGTGATAAATCATGATTAACATGTCTGGGTTTCCAAAATATCTCCCTCTGATTTGTTATGTTGGTATAACTGATTGAGTGATTCACTTTTTCTAAAATGTGCTGTGCTTTATTTTACGTGATTTATTAGATTATTTTTTTGTACTTCAGACAGATCTGAGCAGCTTAACAACTGCAGTTTTCATAACTGTACTCCCACTTCCTTAATTTGTATTATAATTTAATAGATGAAATCAGCGTATGTAAGCTGATAGCCAATAAGCATTCAAGAAACAATCTGTAATTGTTGCATAAATATGGTGTTTAAAACAGAGCCCAATGATTTCTATAATTAATGCTCTTGTACTTCTAGTAATTTTATTTAATTTTCTTGCATGCTAAAGTTCTACCAACTATTTTTATTATCCCAGAAAGAACAAATTCTTGTTTTATGTCTTTGACATGCCTGGCCAAGGTTTTTACACCCAAGAGTTGGCACAAACAGAGAAATTATCAGTTTGTTTTGGGGGGTTCATGTATGTTTAGGAAAACTTAAACATACATGAAAAATTACATGGGTTGAAAAAACTATTAGGTTTGCTCCTATTTTAATGTGCAGCATTTTTGCTGAAGTGCTAATGTTAATCAGCATGTTTCCTAATTCAGCTCCTAATGTATTTCAGTGCTGTGCCCGGTAAGTGTATTTGGACAAAACTTTCAGAAAAGGTTTTTCTACTGCTTCAAAAACTTCGAACTTTGATTTGATTGCTTTGATTGTGTGTCCCATGACATACAATTAAGCTGCAGCTGTAGCAGCCAAAACAGTCTTCTGGCACTGTGCATCTTATTGTGCAGGGTGAAAAACACAGAGACTCTCAAAAAAAAAAAAAAAAATCTCTCTCTCTCCATATATATATATATATATATATATATATATATATATATATATATATATATATATATATATATACCAATGTTTTTTAAAAACATTGGTATAAAAAAGAAAAAAAATTACATCCTTTAAGCATGGCTAAACAAACAGTAGCAATCTGGCAAGATGAAGGTACAGCTGTCTTTAACAATGTTATTATACAGTTTGAATTATTGAAAACTACATCACCAAAAATAAGGCTATAGCAAGCATTTTATTTGTATTGTGTTTGTGTAATAAAAACATGCAAAATGTTATAAAAAAATTTTTTTCTTAAAGATTGTGTTAAAATTCTGAGCTTCAGTATTTTTTAAAATTCATGAAACTGTGTGTAGCAACACATGATCAAATGGCACATGTGGCTCACTATCACTGAAGAGTATTTGATGACAGACCCGAGCAGGAAGACGGATTGTCTAGACAGTCCACACACACGCACACACACACACACCCCCACACGCACACACACGCGCGCACACACACACCTATAGATTTTTTTTTCTCCTGAATTAGTTTTTAAAACACATAGCAGATGTGGCACAGAGGAGATAGAGGTGGGAGACACCAGACACTGTTGACACATGTACTACTGGTTTCCACTTTGGCACCTCGGGGGCTTTGAAAGCAGCCTTCTGCTTGAAGAATGTCAAAACACACGTAGTCAATAAGAGGAACTCATCAGGTTCACGCTGACGGTGGAATGCTAGAAGTCCAGCGCAGTGAAGAAGCCCTGGGAGGCTCTGATAACACGGCTCTCTCACACGGCCCCCTGGAGACTATCTCCCTGGTCACGGTACCTTCCTCAGCTCCAGATGTGTTCCTGATACGCAGGACTTTTCCCACACGCAAGACACTGGTTCTGGCCGGGCTGAATCAGAGCCGGTACAGTGACAGGACTTTGAAAAGAACTCTCAAACTGACGTGTAGTAACAATAAATAAATCTAAAAGCGTTTTTTTTTTGTTGTTGTTTTTCTTGTCGCAGGCTCAGAGCTGGGTGGATCTGGAGGGTCTGCAACAAAACAGCAGTTACACTGTGGAGCTGCAGGCTGTCACATACTGGGGACAGGTGCGCCTGAAGAGCTCCAAGGCCTCGCTCCACTTCAGTACCTCTCAGAATAATGAATCAGGTAAACACTCAAGCTGCTATACTGTTCTTCATTTGCACGTCTACATGAAGGCATTTAGATGTAGCTTTCTTATTTTGCAAATCCTTTTGGTTTGTATTTTGTGCTGCCTGAGGCTCGCATAATACGGGTAACCGAATCCCCACAAACATCTTTATCTGTGCTCGTTTCGTTATGCTTGTCAGCTGATGTCAGCTTTCAGTGCAGAATAACAGCATGTGTTAATTTAGCTTGTTACACATAGAATTTAAATGAAGTCTGGACAAACTACTAAGTCCACTTCAAACATGAAGCTGTTGCAGTGGTGCTGTGGACCGCCGCTTTTGATTGGATTTATAATTTCTCTAGCTGCAATGATATTGCAAATTTGGAAATAGGATGGAAAAAGTTTACTGTACAGTTTTAGAGTAATGTTTAGAGAAACTGATACAAATTTTAGTCAACGGCTGGTGTGCCTAGAATCACAAAAAGAGAAGTCTTCTTGTGCATATTCTTGAAAATGCAGTATCCTGACCTTCACGTTGAAATTCCCAGAAGGCTGCCAGCTTTTTTTTAATCTGAGCTTTTATTCAATGGTAGGTTGAATAAAAGCTTGCAGCCTGTATGATGTGCCGATATGCTTGAAATGTCACAGGAAATATATGTCCACAGACATCTTTAAATATCACGCCGATAATATCACGCTTTGACAGTTTGTCCTTCAACAGCAGCTTCCAAAACGAAGAGCGTTGTTGTCAATTAGGTCTGCACAATATTTTCTATTGCAATCCCAACATCTTTGAGTGCAATGTCCTTATTGCAACAGACAGCAAAATGCGGGGGTTAATATCAATCGACACTGTCATAAAAATCTTCAGCAGTGATGTAATGATGCATTACATGTTTTCCAGATGTTGTACAGCCGAATTATCAATGCGACCTCGTAGTGATTTGTATCGGATGTTTGACTTCCAACCAGTTATTTTCTCGGAACATCATTTATAATTCTGTAATTATGTGCAGGTTGGGGATGAGAAACCTATTTTAGAACACTGACTAAAAATCTTTTTGTAGCTTTTCGTTGAGTTTACATTGGCGAATATTGGAAAAGTAATTTCCCAGTTGCCATAAAGTGCTGCGCTGGGGCTTCAAAATGGAAAAGATAAAGCAATATTATAACAGGTGAATCTCAAAATCATGCACAAAGGTTTGTATGTTCTGGTGGAACATACATCGCAATGCCAGGTAAATTTTAGCTTCATACAAAGATGACAAACTGAGCCTGGATACACCTGGTAAAATCCTCCTATTGCTTCTGTCTTGATTTGCTTTACTCCTGATTAGAATTGAATATCTCTGAAATTACCAGAAGCGCAAACAAACACAGATAGGTCAAGTATACCGTCACCATGTTCATGTTCATCTGTAGCTGGTCTCCATGCAGGCATCAAGCCTAAGTGAGAATGAGCTCCTTCTTTTGCACATGTGAACTTCCAACCCCTGCAGTTACAGAGCATCCATATAGAAAGAGATGTTTTTTTTACCATATATTGTGCACTGCTGTGATCATCCAAAGTCATAATCAAGTCTGTTACCATGCTGAAGAGCGTGCCATAACACAGTCACTGTTGTATCTTAGCTACCGGAGCAAACACTTCTCTCTTCTGTTCCCAGCAAAATCGACCCACAAGCCCAAGAAGGAGGAGATATCCCCTCTGAGCTCGACGTTGGCCAAACGCCCCTCTGGGCCTCTGGAAGTGGGCACACCCTTCTACCAGGATGGTCAGCTCCAGGTCCGAGTCTACTGGAAGAAACGGGGAGGTAAGCGCTCTGTTTTTCAGCTTTGCTCCCACCAAATTAGCACCCCGTCATGCCCATCAATCACTATGACTCATGTGCACCGCATTAAGATGTTATGACTGATCCTCGCTCGCTTAAACAATTGCGCTCATAAATGCGGTGTCAGTGATGTAAGTAAAGCAACGTGTCTTGGTGGGGGCCTTTGTAATTCGAGCGCTCGGCTGAATAGTTAAAATCTTCACACGGACAGTTAGCAAGGAGCCACCGTTTAGCAAAGAACAATAAACACAGAACCCGAGCTCAGCTGTGTTTAATAGATTCTCACATTAGACTCGTTTTGTTTTACAAAAAGGCTGATGTCATAGGGAGGAGACGCGATGGCGGGTTCCAGCGCCACGAGGGGTTAAAGCATGCCTCTCCCAGCGGAATCCGTTCTCTTAAAAATCTTCAGCTAATACCGGAGTGAAAGTATGGAAACCCTGAAAGCCATGGTCTAAGGGTAACCTGTCAAGTCCCATTCGCTGCTCTATGTCATATTGCAAATATATGTCATCGCCCGGGCCAAACTCCACATCCTTGAGTCAAGAATGCGAGCCCTGGCTGTAGGAGAGGCCTGGTGAGACACCAACTGCTGAATCAGAGCGAGGAGAGCAGGGGAGCAGGGTTGGCGCAGAGCTGTTAGCGAGGTTGGCCTGGACTCACTGAGCTGAGTGATGCTGACAAGGATCAAGCGTGGCTGGGGAATCACTGCGTTGCAGAGCAGAGTTAATCCAGGACCTGTTTCTTGTATTGTGGTCCCGGTTTGCGGTGAGCGTCCGCCGCTGCCGCTCATCAGTCTGAAGGATGGCCTTGCTCTCAGCTAATGTAAACACACAGACACACAGATGGCCCGGAGAGCCGGAGAGTCTCTGGACATCTGGTTTGTGTGACGGACAGAGGGGACAGGTTAACTGAACCGTGATTAAACTCTCACTCATTGTGTTTGTGATCCAAAGCAGCCCGGCCTCTGGATTGTTTCCAGCGGACTAAAGGGAACGATATTGCACTCTCAGCTTTGATAAAGTATCTGCTGTCCTCTCAGCATGCAGACAATACGCAGCAGTTCTGCACAGCGGTACTTCTGAAGCTCGCCCCTCGTCGTGATTTATCAAACGCCGCTGAGTTTCTGTTCACTACCTGATTTCCACGACCTATTTCTTGTTTTACATGGCCCTTCCCCTCTCCGTCGGACCCGGCTAAACCTATCTTGTTTATTTTTTCCCAATTTTCCCGGTTCGTTGTAATTCCTCTCTTCTGCTTCCAAAGAGCTCAGGGGCTCCAAGTGCCAGACCCGTGTCTAAGCCTTCAAAGGACCCCTTTTTATCTCTCCCACTGCAACGCAGGCCCCTGCTGAGGGGCGAACGAAGCACAACTCAATTATTAATCGTGGAAGTATATTGAAAGGAAAACCCGAGCGGCACAGCTGAAGGAATTATAACCCTTGTAAACCAAGACAAGGGTGATGGTAAAATAAACACTGCTGAGAAGTTTATGTGGAGATTCTTGTGTTTTCATATAAAGTGTCAACGTGATCAACTTGACTTGATGCTCTGAAGACGCAAGAATGTCCAATCTGAGATTTGTTGGTGAGGAAAAGAAAGGTTCACCAAAGCAGGACGTTTATGTTGATGATATCACATAAATATGAACAGAAGGGCTTCTCCCCCTCCCTAAAGCCATTCATTAGTATGGACCCACAAATGAGAACAGGAGATATAAGATTTTCCGATAAAGTGTATTATATCCCATAAGATACCCATCTGCGAATAATTTGAATATGTCAGAGTGGCATCACAGTGATGCTTTGTTGTGGAACTGCACTAGTAAATATGTCCAGATTTATTTCACTACAGAAGGACACCTGTTTGTTGTTTTCTCTGTAGTTCCCTTCATTTATTGATAAAGTCATTGTTTATTTTTTTTATGCATGCATATGATTTGAATTTAGGTATTTGGTAGTAGAGCTCCTTCTTCACTATTCCCTTCTCTTTGTGAAACGCACCAGCATCACAGCTTGATGCCACTGCATAAACGAGAGTTTGAACCGTTTCCCTTAGCTCTGAAAGAACTAACCTTGAGTCATGTTTGTGGTCACTTCACCCAGGAAGCATATTCTTTGTTTTATCTGTCCATAAAACATTTCTCCCGGATGTAGCAGGCTTCCAAAACTAAACTCTACATGTCTCTCAGTCCATGGCGATATTAAAGTGGCCTGGGTGTGGACAGTAATGCTGGCGTCCAAGAAGTGATTACTTCACAAATCCAGTTAGATAAATTACTGGAGTCAATCATGTGGCTATCATTAACTTTACATTTCAATTTGTCTGGAGAAAGTAACTAAAGTGTGGAATCTATTATCTTTTAAAATCTGCTATGCATGTGCAGAGATTGGTGTTTTTAGTGATTACTGACATGTTCATGCAACATGTTCATGTTTTGTTAGGGAAAATAAGGCAGAGAGAAGATGGTTGTAATGATATAGTGGGGAAAAAGTGATATTACTGCAGACCTGTCTGTTAAAAAAAGAAAATGAGAAAAACAATTGTGTTAGCCGGTTGATTTTACTGGATGTTATACTGTGCGATTTAAAAAAATATATAAATCTCGGACAACAGGTTTACACTATACCACTGTGTTTCGTAAAATGTATCGTAGATTTTTTATTCATTTAAAACTGAGATTTTAGTTTGTATTTTTGGTTCGATTGTGTCATTTTGATGTGCAGTCCTGCAGAGACATGTGCCACCTGCATTTTAAGAGTTTTCCAAACTTGTCAAGAGACAAAAAAGAAAAACAGCTAACGGCATTTTAGTGGTTTAAAAGTTGATTCATTATTCAGTTTTATGGCTTATTAGGTTGACACCAGTAATCATTGTTTACTTCTGAAGTCATTTTTCTTTTGTTTGTTTAGTAGCGGTATGTGATTGCTTTGCAGCTTGTTAAATGCCGGACCCAGCCTGGTGATGGAGCACTGTTTCATTGCGAAGGCTTGAGGTTCTGCATACTGAGGTGGTTTTTAACATTCCACCCTCCGCCCCTCGTTCTTCATCTGTTGCAGACCCCACGGTGAGTCGCTACCACGTCCAGTGGATGCCCGAGTACTGCAGCCACAATGAGACCCGAGGCCCAGAGAAATCCGTCACACAGGTCAGTCCAGCTGAAGTCGCCCCACAAAGCTGCGACCTGAACAGCAGCTGAAGCCGATGCGGAGCACGTGCCTGACCTTTCGTCTCGACGCTGAGAAAGGACCGCTCCGTCAGGGAAAAAGAGACCCCCCGAGTGAACCATGAGACCTGTTATGTTTTGTTTGCACCGCCTGTTGTTTTCAGTCCTATGAGTCAGTAATTACGGTCAGGCATGTGGTTTGTTAGCCAATAAAACACTTAAGCTTGAGCATTGTTTCCAGGAATAGTGGGGTTATACTCCTCCAAAGGCCTCGGCCATGCTACTGCATGTGTCTCCGTCTTGAGTTGTGTACGCATAGAAAAGGTGGGAACTCGGCAATGGGCGTCTCTCAGCCTAATCGAGGGTGTCAGAGCCTTTCAATCAACACATTCTTTGGGAAGCAGCTCTCCGGTTGCTTGGGAATATGTATTTTCCATATATCACCGAGGAGGAGTCCAGACTTGGGCTTTTATGTGAGCGCAGCGCCTCATTCACTTTTAATCAAAGCTGTTTCATATCAGAGAGAATATACACCCTCTCCTAAGGGACCGTCTATTAATGTAGGCAGACTTTATTACTGCGAGGTATGAATCCACAAGTCAGCAAGATTTCTTTGTTCCCTTAGAGAAATTGGAAAAGTGTTAGCTTGTCTTTTTTTTTTGTCAAGATCAATAGATGATTAAATCTTGAAATAGGTTTACAGTGAAAAGCTTTTGCTCTGAATTCATTAACCCACATTTATGGGCCGTGAGCACGCTGTGGTTTCTGCATCTTATTTTAGTCCTCATGTTCTTGTGGTTGTGCCTTATTTACCTGTGCATCTCAATAAATTGATATTTGCTTTGATTATGGCTTACAGCTAATAACTCAAAAATTCAGTTTCCCAGAAAATTTGAATGTTACAAAAACAGAATAAAAAAATACATTTCAAAATAGAAATGTTACACTGCGGCCCCTGAACTTTCCCCACTGATGTGGGTACATTCCCGAGAAAAATAAAATTTAACCAGACACTTCAAAGAGGCTGTGATGCTGGGGGTCGATGTAAATAATCTTATGCACTAATGCACACTAGAACTGAACATTTTGACTTGATTACTTGCAACTTTGGCATAACTGATAGAACTTGGATTGCAAAATTGCTGAAAGGGAAAAAATGGGCCGTATCCACAAAACTGATTAACCGGAAGTCATGACCTTGTTTAGCAGTTCCTCTGCAAATGCGGTGATATAATAGACAAGAAAACATCACAGGGAAGAGAGAAAAATGAACAGACTGAAAAATATAACCCAGAAAGAGTTTAAAGATATCAGGATGGAATAAATAAAAAAAAAATTGCATGCCCAGACACTCAGAGTACACTAAAAATGTGCTTTGGATTTTGCATCATACGTCTTCCTTAAACTTCCTTGTCTTAGAAAATCATCCGGCTGATCACTGCAAATGCTGTACAGTAACACCTGAAATCAGTTTGTGTGTAACTGAATGCATAATACATGATATTTAAGTTTCACTTTTTGAATGTTTGATGATGGTGAATTCATTTCAGGTGCAGAAGCTCTGATTTTGCATTTCACGTTGTAAAATGTTAGGCTAACCTCTTCCGCGCATGTGTTTGAGGTACGATCAGAATCTGGGATGTGTTTCAGAGGCCTAAGCAGGAACTTGATCTCCTCTAGTGCTGTGCATTAAATCACCTCCGGAGATCCACACCAGGACTGAACCGGGTGACAAGTCAGAGGCATCAGGGCTGAAAAATCTGTTTCTTTACTCAGGAGAACTACATCAACCTTCCGGGTCTGCTGTTCTCCTGCAAGTACAAAGTCACCGTTCATTTGCTAAAGTCCAAAAGACGCTCCAAGGACGAGAGCACCACCTTCTTCACCCCATCCTGCGCTACCATCCGGAGCAAGACCCACAAACACATCCCCTGCCCGGGGGAGGGAGGTGAGGATTCAGCTGCCTGACACATGAAGGGCATTTTAAAATCAATCCACATTAGCAGAGACACAGAAATTAGATACCTTTGTGTCTTGTGGCATCAGCAGGATGACGAAGAAAATCTATACAGGGTTGAAAGAACAAGTCAACATGTTAAGCATTTTCTTGGCAAATGTGGATTTAAAGGAGGGGGAAAAAAAAGAGTCTGGAATAAATGTGAGCTTTTACATTTCCATTTATTGCTGTCACTTTTCTCTTTCCAGCTTCAGTCCTTCCAAAGGTTCTGGCTAAGCCAGAAAATCTGACGGCCTCCTTCTCCATGAATGACGGAAACATAACTGGCAGCTTCCTGTGGCGCGTGTCCAGGGTGGCTCCTCACCAACGGATCACAGGCTTCCAGGTCACCTGGGCGGAGATCAACACCGAGAGCCGGCAAAACAGTCTGCCCAACAGCATCATATCCCAGTCCCAGATCCTGCCTCCAGTACGTTTTAATCCTAGTGGAACCAGACCGACAGTTTTCTCTTATTTTTGTTGCTTCTCATTTGTCGCCAGAATGTGTACTAGCGTTGCCGTACACGTTCAGAAAATTTTTGCTGTGTTTGGAAAAGACGTCCTGTGCTCTGATTTCTTTAGTTTAGAGTATCTGTCAGAGGTGACAGTGGTTTTCAGATAACGTCCTGAGGACTCTTTGAGTGAATCCTGTGATAAGGCGTTGCCGTGCAGTGAGGCACATGGATAGATCAGAGGTAGCACTGCTGCTGGTTTTCCTGTCAAAACTCTTCATCTGCCTTCATGTCGTCCTCTTTTTATCCTCTGGTGGAGTTCTTAAACAGCCACTCTTTGACATAATCTTCTTCATCAACAACACATTCTGCCTATCTGCACCCTGCCTCCCGAGCATAGCTATAAATAAAACCACCTACTACGCACTTTGTCACACTGGCAGCGGCCTTACGAAAACAAAGGCTTTGTTTTTCTTGTGTCTGGCTTCTGCAAAGACAACTAATACATCTCTGTTTTACAGCTTAACTTAAAGTACTGTCAAATTCGTAGGGAATGGTTGTTTTATCTCGGCTGATAGTCTCTCCTTGGCTTTGTAGGATCACAATCTGCTTGTCGTATCTAATTTGCGGCCGACTACATACTACAGACTGGAGGTGCAGGTCATAACAACTGGAGGCGAGGGACCCGCCACTGTCAAGACCTTCCAGACGCCAAATATACAACCACTGGCACAACACCGTGAGTTACTGTTAGCCATGCTATAATGTATAAAAATTAATTCAGAAAATTTATGTTCTGTTTAATTTGGCACTACCTTTCTGTCTACCAATGTGTTTTCTACTATTAGTTTCTTTTGATGGCTAGTATATTTTGTTTTTGATTACTTTATAGTAAAATTATAGAGGAAAACAAACTCCTCTTTACATTTGTGTACTGAATGGCTTTGCTCTCAGCAACAATGTCAAGGATGGCAAAAACAGCACTTTTATTACAATAGACGATAGAAGGTTTCATTTACATATTCATTGATACTATGTTTCTGGAAAAGGTTGGACATGCTGCTAGCATGTTTTTTTAGCTAATTTTTTTAGATCTAGCCTGACCATGCTGGGACCCTTATGTTGGTATCCTTTTTTCACAATTAAGTTTTTTCTATGTACGCTAACTGCTGCTAACATTTTTGCTAGCATCCTTACTTATGAAACAGAAGCCATGTTGCTGAGTCTATCAGCCCTGACATCCTTAGCACCACCTCCCAGCCATCCATTTTCTACAATGAGGAGCTCAATTATCTTTTGAAAAGGATTTCAAATACAGTTATTTATAATTTTTTTTTAATTATTCGTATAATGGATGTAAACATTTAATGTTTACTTCCATTGTAAACATTAAATGTGTTAAAAAAAAAAGTAGGCTCCTAATCTACACCTAATAGCATCACCGTCGTATTAAGACCATATACCAGAAATAACTATGATTTCAAATAGTAGCTAACGTGTAGCTGAATATTTGTGCTTTCAAAGGACCCAGACTCCGGCAGCACCACTCTCATCACCAGAAGCCATCATTGGAGAAACACTGAGTTTGCGCACCGAGGCAAACCCAACCCGGCTGAGCGAATCGCCTGTGACTCTGTTCCCGTCAGCCAGGGAAGGAATGCGTGGAACCTCACAGAAACTCAGTTCGCCGGACCATGAAGTGGACCACCCCACCTCCGCACTCTCTCAGCTCATGAAAAATGGGTCTATCTTCTTCAGGCTCCACAAAGCATCAGCTCCTTTTTAACCCCCACAACCCTCTCTCTCTCTTTTTTCACTTAGATGTCACCGGATGGGTTTGTGGGTGTGTACAGTGAAAGTTAAACTTCAAGGTTTCTTATTTTGTGCTGCTTAGAGCACAATCCTACCCCCCGCTTATCCCGGCTCATCCCAGACTTAAAAGCAAGTGATGAAATTTCTGGTCAAAATAGATCCATTAACTCAGAAATTAGTTTTTGATCACACTGTCGTTGTGCACAACAAAAAAAGACCTTTGATTGGATTTGATAAACATGTAGTTGAAAGCAACCTACTGGATAGAAGGGCGATGCCAGAGCATTTGCTTATTCTTGAAGAAAGAAAAAAAGTAGAACTTAATCTATTTATTTTGTGCTTACCCAATAAAGAGGCGCTTAGACATGCAGTCTGTACTGATGGATAATGTAACTAAAGTCCTTATCGTCTAACCCAGAATATTTCATGTAGTATGTTGCATGTAGTCCATTTGATTTTTGAACTGTAAATGAATTACTTGCTTCAAATTGAAAGCTCGTAATGTTTCTTTTTTTTTTTTGCATGACAACTGTAAGCATCCCGTTGGCATGAAATAAAATAACGTCTATGTGTTACCTCTTTTCAGTATGTTAGCAATATTTCATTAACAGATTAACAAATAATTATATTGGAAGTAATATGTCACGTTTATTAATGAAATTATAACGTGTGGAGATGAATTGTACATGTTCTTGGCTGTAGAAATATTTGTCTTGGAGCAGTCAGTGAATGTTTATATTTATTTATGTGTGTGTATTACAATGTTTGCTTTTTTTTGTTGTGTGTGAATGTGTTTGGATTTTATGTGTTGTAGTCTCAGATTTTTAAAATTGCTAAAAAACAAAATATCGACAAAAAAAAAAAATCTTGTAAAGACATTTTGTAAAAAAGGAATTGTAAATACAGTCTTATGTTACATGTTATTTTTCCATGCTAGAACCTGTACAAACTGCTAAGTAATAAAATAACTCCTAACCTGTTCCCGGTCGCTGCTTGCTTTATCCCGTTTTGATAGCCGAGTGCTCTCGCTTTTGCTAAAAACTCTCGTCTGTTTGGAAGCTACAGTTGCATATATTGGCTGTGACGTCCATCGTGTCAGGCTCCGTAGCACATTCACAGATCGGTCCAGGAGCCCAAGACACACGCTCTACACGTCCAAATAAACAGGTCATCTAGCGGATTTACCGCCACCGAGGCCGGCCGTTCGTCAACATAATGCTCAGCCCGTACAAGCAATTGTGTGTTTGAAAACTGATAAATACATCCTCCGCTTTGCAGCTTGTCTCCGTCATAAAATGAGATGTGGAAGAAAATGCTCCCACAACACTGCATCCAGGAGTGTCAATAGCAGAGTAAGGGGCCAAGTGTCAGTGAATTTATGCAAAGGTTTTAATGTGGTAATGATGTATCAGTTTGGGACCTAAGCGCAGTCCATGTCAAATACTTTCAAACAGTACTGGCATGTCACTTTAGAGACAAAGGATTTGTTAAAAGGATTTCTCTGGCAGGAGAGGAAACGTGTGTCCAGTTATTGAGTCAAAGACGTCAAATAAAAGTTTACTTTTTAAATATGTAGACATTTATTTTGGCGATCTTTGGGGAAAAAATTCTAGGTGCTTTCAGATTGGAGAACTATTCTTTGAGTGGAAGATTTCATTTATAACATACTTGTATGGGATGCTTTTGTTATCTATTGATATTGTCCTGCCCAGTTTAGGTTGTATATCTTTGATCCCTGCTGACTTACTTTCCTTGCAGATTTTCCCATTTTGTTATTTTGTTCCCCCACCATTGCAATAAACCAGCTGGCTGAGACCTATGGGTGGTAATTAGCTTCAAATGTCTTTGTGTTTTATTGGAAATATTTAATGGAGTAACACAAAGTAGAGCATAATTGAGAAGTGGAAGGCAAAAAAAAAAAATACTTCATGCATTTGTACTGACCCTTAAATTACTGTGGTAGCCCTACACATAGCCAAGTTTACCCAATTACCTTCCAAAGTTAATAACAGAGTTATGTTGTGTGCAGCTATGTCTCATAAATCCAGCTATTCTGTGAAAGTCTCTGAAATTAGAAAGAATGCAACAATGAAAAAACGGCATCACAAAGACAAAGGAACTCAGCAGACAGGTCAGGCAGAAAGCTGTTCAAAGGTTTAAACCCAAGTTAGGTTATAAAGTAGCGGTTCTCAACGTGGGCGGTACCGCCCCCCGGGGGGGCGTTCAGAGGACAGCAGGTGGCGCTGGCGGAAATTTTTACAAAAGGGGGACGCTGGGATGCCTTCGGGGGGCGTTTGGTCGAAGGTAAACTTTACACCTTATATGCAAACAATACAAGTTTAGACTTTGAGCAACTTGGTAAAACTGTATTGTGTAACATTAAATCATGGCTGCAACGGTATCGATGGCAGCTCTTCTTCTTCTATTCAGTGTTTGTAGCTTCTTGGCGCAGCTCCTCTCCTGCTACTGGTAGCTTCACCGCATCAGTTCAGCGTTACACCGACTGATGACGTTGCTGTGATTCACTTTGTCTGGTATTTTGTACATATGTTTGGGCAGTTCTGTGATTATGTCAAAGCAGCAACTTATATTAAAAAGTTATTTATTTCCGTTTGAAGGACGCACGCTTCCATGTAAGGACAACAGAAAATCGCTCTTATAAACAAGTAATTACTAAAATCACGATATCCTCACTGTGTATCCCTCTGAAAAAGGAACCCATTTAAATAAAGAAATCCCTCCACGGGTGATATCACGATAGAGGGCGTTCATTTTATAGCGTTAACTTCCGGTGCTGTAAGTGTATGAAACGGGGGTGATAGAACAACGGTACCACAGCACTTTTAAATTTCAATAATCAGAATACCGCATTTGTTTCCGTTGTTTTAAAAGGTTTATGTCAGTCTGCCTTTTCCTCATCGATACGTTTCCCAAACGCTGCGCACCATAGGGAGTTAAAAAAAACAACAAAAAAACAAAACGTGCACATTGCGCAAAACTGAAACAGGAGAAGTGGGACATAAAACGGAGCGACGAACTAGATGTGAACTATGGCATAAAAACAGAGAATCCGACGCTGAACAGTGAAAAAATAAACACATGATGTGAAACAAATGACGATTAGGCGGCGCAGCAGGTGATGAGTAAAGATTACTGATGGTGAGGGTCAATAAATGATAAAATAAATCTAGCAACGGGAAAGAAACTAAAGTGGACATAACAATAAACCAAGAGAGGATAATACTAATCAAAGAAAACTAAATGGAAATGAATGAAGAACAAAATGCAAGAATAAACTAAGAAACTAAAGTAAATACAGAGGAATAAACTTGTATGGCAAGACCTTTCGAGCAATAATTAATACAGACTGTATGGCAAGAATAAACAGACACTATTTCCAGATAAAAGGTAAAATAATATTGTTGAAATGTCATGGGTTTGTTGAGACCACATCTAGTACTGAGAATAAATATATCTTACAGACCATAACAGTAAAGAACTGATCACTTATTTATGTTTTTAATTATATTTTATATATTTCTTCAATATTATTTTTCATGTCAGTGTTAATGTCATGAGGCTGATGACTCCATGACACTTTCAATTTGACTCATTAGAACTTGATTAAGTACCAGATTTGTTCTTTGTAATTTCTGTCCAGTAAAACGATTAATCTATAATCAATAGACAGGTCTATATAAATATATAATCCATGTTTCTGTCTCCTATTTGTATGGCATTAAAAGGACCTGGAACTTTTGTTTTTCCACTGAAAGCTCTGGTTTGCACAATAAATGCCATGTGGGTGAAATTTTATGGATGATGCTCTGATGTCCCATTCTCCTGAAGGCAGCACAGAACTGCACCACCAGAAACCGACAGAAACACTGAAGAGAAGAAGAGTTATGATTAATGTAGTTACAGTTCTACCCATGTTTTAATGTTGCAGAGCTCAGTCGTTTTGCATATAGTTCAAAGTTTAAACTGGCATGTTGTACATCTTTTATCTGGTCATTTTGTGTAATATTTAACAACTAGAAAATGACAGAATATTTTTTCACTCTGATTGTCTGCTGTTAGGCCTACCAATTTTAACTTGAATGTTCATTGCATTTTTTTGTAGATGCCTGTGAAAATAATTTCTATTCACATGGTTATTTTGTTCTCTGGGAAATTATTTTTTGATGATAAATACAGAAACAAGCATAAAAATCAAACATCCACAATAGTGATAGTAATATTAATAATAAAATAATAGTCAGTGCAAAGTAGCCTATACATTCTTTGGTGGGGGCCGGTGAGGGACCTGGATATGGGCTAAGGGGGCGCTGGCCCAAAAAAGGTTGAGAAATACTGATTTAAAGCCAATTTTCAGGCTTGGAAAAATATCACTATACTTTTTAATCCATCGTCTGAAAACGAACTGATTTTGTCACCACTGTAAAACCGCAGAGAGACGCTTCTCTGAATCAGGCTCATTATCAAGATCCACAGCTCAGGTGGACGAATCTGTCGAGAGGACGAGTGTTTAATTGTGAACATGAAAAATAACAAATCCAGCCCTTAACGTTGTCATCGGTGAAAGACAAATTTGATTTACCCTGCATACCCACAACAACGTAATGTCAACATCATGAAATAAAAACGTGAATAATAAGCTTGCTGCTGTCATAGTTTCCTTCTGTGGAATATATTTCTTCTAAGCATCAAGGTGAGTTCACGCATTTTTAGCTGCCTGGGCGGTGCAGAGATGTAGAGGGAACACGTATCAACGGAAGTCTCACATTAACACCTGAAATTGTTTCGTTAAGCCTACAAGTAAAATTTAAAAGTGCCGGTACTGTGTACTGTCCGGTGCTCAGAAGCCCACTGCGAGTAACTTCTTCGTACATTTTTCCTTCCACTTCACAATTATCTGAAATCTTTTGTCAGCCTATCGCATCAAATCCCAGTGAAATACGTCGACATTGTTAGGCCGTTGTCACATTTCCAAATATTAGAAAGTTTAAACCATCATTTTTGCAAGGCCAACCCTTTCTGCTTTTATCCAAACAAAAAAAGAGAAGAAAATGTGGTGATCCTGAGTTCTTCTGGGGATTAAGACACAGCTGAAGAGATAAACAATGACTAGTTCTTGATACCCAACAAAGGCACCATGCCCTTCCTGGCAGAATGCAATGCAAAGCAAAAGGGCCAAGTCAAGAGGCCAAGGGGGGGGAACTTGGATTCTGGAGAAATACATCAGGCAGTTTGCAGAAAAAAACAAGACAATGATCTAAAACATACAGCCAAAGCTGCTAAAGAATGATTAATAGAGAGTGATATCAACATTTTGGAGACAGTGAGTCCAGACCTGAATCCTGTGGAGAGAGCTCAAGATAAGAGTAACAGCAAGGACGCCAAATCTTACTTCACAGATAATTAGTTATTAATACATGTTATGACTGTTTGCAATTATATGAACCGCTTGATTGCTGTGATTGCAAATAAAAACATGATTTCAGTGGAAACATTAATCACATGACAATTCGCTTGTAATCAAAGCTTGGGCGTGGGTATGAATATTTCAGATTTTTTACTGTAAACGATGCCTTCATTACAATAATTTTGCTTCCAGAAGCCACAGTGAGGAGCATGAGTTCTCCACTGCTGAAGTTTCACCCCTTTTATTTACGACAGCGGGTTATTTGTCTCCAGTTGTTAAACATACCACCTAAAGTGTTTTAGAAGAATCAAAACACTTTACTCTGTTATGATGAGAATCTCACAGTCTAAAATCGACTGCTTGCAGGACTTTAGCTGCGCTACGTTCCTGAAACTCAACAAATCTGCATGTGCGAAGAACATTAACACCGAAAAAACGTCAACACTCGGCACCTCGTCACGCGCTTCCTTACGAATCGACTGCGGTGCTGGCAAACATATGCTTTCCTTTTTGGGTGCATGTTTTCAAAAGGATGACACCGCCCAGATGTTCAGCTTTCCAATCTCACCGATGCTGACAAATTGCTCTGAGCCCCTCGTGTTCACACATTCGGCCTCTCCAGTCAGCCTGCGCTTCAGTCGCTCAATTCTCACGAATGTTGTTTGTGTACAGTCCCATTATGTTGGAAGAGATTAGTTGCTCGGTCTGTGCACGCTAATCCCTCTCCCTTTTCATGAAGCCGGGCAAATGTTTAGCAAAGGCTCCTTTCTATTTGTGTCAGCCGGCCCGGCCCTTTTCCTTTTTCAGGCTGTCCCCAGTGTCTTTCTCTGTACACACAGAGAATAGCATGGCCCTCAAGTGTGAAAACCTCAAAACAAAGAGGACCTCCAGCTTTTTGAGGCATGTTGCAAGACGTCCAAGTCCCAGTGGGCAGGAAAGAAAGGCAGAGAAAACGCAACAACTAAATAATGTGGACTGTTGTCAGTACAAAAGCTTTGTCTCTGATGATACAAGGCCTGTTAGGGCTTATATGTTTTGCATGACATTACATCCCTATTGTCCAAGTCAGAGAGGGGATATTGCTTTCAAATTCAAATACATATTCCTGAAAACACTGTCCACTTAGCCCTTTGTATTATCTGAGTCTGTATATATTTACCCGCCTCCCTGCTCCCATTAGAGTTTGGTTAATTGTGACAGCAAATCATCTGAATGGGGCGTAAACAAAGGTCAACATGTCCCCTGATCTATAAAAGCTCATATCAAGATTTTTTTTTTTTGAAAAACAAGACAAATAAAGATGGATGGAAGCAAATTGAAAACAGAGATTATCCTAGGAGCATTTTAAGAACATTTTGCCATTTTAAAGAAACATGCATCATGGGTCAACTCAACACCTGCCACATCTTTGATGTATGCTTAGTGTTTTTGATTTTTTTTTCTTTTTATTCAATGCATTAAAACAAGACTGCCTTTGCAGTATATAGATGCATCAACCAACTCGCAATGTTAATAATGCACTTTTATCAGTTAAATAAAAAAAAGGAATCTGATAAAAGCTTTGATAAGTAAAAGGGCCTTTAATCATACATCAGTACATCTAAATCTGTCAAAGAAGCTGCAGTATATCATTTATCTGCAGAAAGTCTTTGCAAAAAGACAATTCGAATCATCATATCCGATCTCATCAATCTAAATATTAAGTAGGCAAATTCACAGCAAACAAAAAATATATATAATCATAATATTTTCCAGAGAAGCTTAACGATAGGATTTTTTTTTCTTTAATGTTTATTAACCAAGACTAATTTAATGTTCGTGGTTCACAGTATTTCACACATCGGCCAAAACGTTACTTCTTTAAGACGTGGCTGGAATTCTGTTTCTGATAATGAACTGACTTTTGAAACAATGAGGGGGAAAAAAAAGATGTGCTTTACTCTCCTCTTTTGACATGACACTAGTCGTAACCTGGATGATTTGAAAAGTCCAAATTTCACCCTCGTGCACGCTGCGGGTCAGTGAGATCACTGAGCGGCAGAGGGCATTCGCTCCAAAAATCATTACCACATGGCCTCCTTCGGTGCTGCTCCTCCAGTATGATGAGATGAAATATATCGTTTGCGAGATCGATGAAAAATAACCAGAGTGTCTCTCCCCTCCAGCCCCTCCCTCCCTCTATTAGGAGGAGCACCGCTGCTTTAATGCTGTGGTATGGCGAGAAATCTGACCTTGCCCCGGGCAGTGGCATGTTTTTGGTTAGGCTCTGGTGTGCGGGACCGGGCCGAGGACACATGAAAGGATCTCTGTGTCAGTCCTCAGAGATGTTCAGTGGAAGTCTAATAAAGACCAGAGCGCGCAGACAGACCCGAGAACATGCATACCACACATTATACAAGCACAAGAGCTACAATGCTGTTGACAAGCGCAGCATTCTTTTCCTGCTCTTTAAAAGGCCGACAAAGTGTAAAAGCTCGACGACTGTGTCAGCGATGTGATTAAAAAAGCATCATTACCGGGACGGCGCCATAAAACTGCTGTCGTCTCCAAAGATACAAAAACAAAAAAAATATATATATATATATAAAAATAATAATGCACTTGTTTTTTTTCTTCCTTTTATCGTGGCAAACAAGTTCATTTCTCTCCATGGGGAGTTTGACTTTTGTGACTTTGGTGCACACAGTGACTGGTGCTGAGCGGCGACGCTGTTTTTCAAATAAACAAACCTTCCAGTTTATGAAGCACTGATGTGCAATTAAATAGAGCTCCATCCAATAACTCTCCAATAAGAATCCGTAGCAATTTTGTTGTAGTGGAGATATATTTGACTATTGTACAGAGACATGTAAAAGCAAAAAAAAAAAAAGTTAAGAACCGAGCAATATTTGACAAAACAGATCAGTGTATCAAATTAAAAATCCCGGCAGGACCAAAAACAAAACGCTGGGACAAATAAAACAACGTGATGAAATCCATTTATTTTTTCGGTTTGGATTTGAAAACAAAATCTTAACTTTGTAAAACCTCAGTTTCCAGACAGCGTGTAAAAACTAGCAACAGTGATGCTGCCAGCCTGGTTTAAATTATTTGACTTCTGCTTTAGAAAACCAGCAGATTTAGGCAGATTTGAGTTTAGGTTTGGATAGAAATGGCTGAAACTTCATGAAAGCCGTAGTCTGTCAAGTATGTGTGTATTAACATATAAAGCATTAAGTCACGGTGTGTTACCCAGGGTTCTGTTCTTAGACCAGTTCAGTTTCCAACTTATAGCAACAATAAAACTTTCATTATGCAACTGTAAATTCCATCTTTATGCTGATAATACCGTCTCATATTCTGCATATTTCATTTTTTGAGCCGAGTTTCTTGGCTCTTTCTTCTGTTCTGATTTTTATGTCGCTTTAGATGCTAAATTCAGGCATCTGAATTTAGTGTTGGTCCGTAGCTTCAGGTCATTAACTTTATGCTTGTTGTTTTATTCCCTCCCTCATTTGTGCGTTTATTACTCGTCTTCCGTCGTGTTCTTTTATCGCTTCAATTGAAACCATCTAATTAATCACACCTGATTTCTCTACCGCTCATCCACCTTTCCCGGTAGTTAAAAGTCGGCCCATTTCTCTGCCTCCTTACCAGATTCTTCTGTTCTCCATTCCCGATCATCCGCATCACGACACATATCTTGGGCACCGCTCCTCATCACCAATTTATGACACCTCCAGGCTCGAGATTCTCTTTTGTACGACACTTCCAGCTGCAGAAGTGAACGCACAGACTGCACCAGAGGCAAGAAACAAACCCGGCGTGTTTTGTGTTTATAAAGAAACTGTCGCCAGAGGAATCCCTTATCTCGGCACCTCTTTTTAAACCAAACATCCCTCTCAGCAAAAGTGAAAAGATCAGGCAGGAATGTACCATCCATCTGGGTAATAGCTGTTTTTAATCCCCTCTGATTACTGCTAATCCCCTTTATGCTCCTTCCTGGGAATAAACACACACTGACCTGAGTGACCCTCCTCCTAATTAATGAGGTAAGGAAGTTTGGTGCAAGAATCCTTTCAGCCACTGGCCACTTTAAGAGAAGCTCAACTCTTAATTATATGTTTAATGATAAGAAGTCAAACTACAACAACTGACACTTAAATTGGCATCATAGTCTGCTGTCATCTTTTCACAATGAAATCCACTAACAACACCCCCCCAGGGCCGACCAGAAGCGAAGGGAAACTTTCCGTCTTGTGTTCCTTTTTATTTCCTGTGAAGTCTTTGTTCCAGGGGTCGGTAGCCGCTTCTCAGAGGCAAGGCAGAGTTCACAGGTCAGCTGTACCCAGGAGGATGGACGGCAGCATGAGGGCAAGACCCGGGCACGGGGACAAGGGAGGGGTCAGGGGGTCGAGTTCAGCCTGGATCCACACAGAGGATGTTGAAAAAGGGATCGTCGTGGGGGGAACGGAGCTTCCTTCAGGCAGCCACGGAGTCGCACACTTTCAGACACGTCCCCCGACTCTTGGCTTTTCCCGTAACGTGTAAATAATATGCAACCTGAAAGTGTTTTATTTCAGTAAGAGGATATTATGACAGGTGTAATTTTATGCTTCATCGCCTCTGCTTTCTCTTAAAACGACTAAATGACAGAAAAGAGTAAGAAGTGAGAAGTTCTCTGAAAGACCACTAATCCACAGACTTCGCTCCTCGGAGTTCTCCATTAAACAAACACCTGGTTGTTCATATCAGAGCGCCATGCTCTGTCTCCTTCTTGATTGGTCGAGACATAAAAACTCTCTTTTGGAAAAACAACAACCATCTGTCTCCCGTGTTTTGACTTTACATGAATGAACTCTTCAGAATCTAAATATGCTCGATAGCTCAGATGATAAACGTTTGTGTGCTTCATGGTAGGATGGCATCAAAGTTTATTATTGCTCCGCATAAAAAGCACCGGGAACCGTTTCAAACTCTCATATAAATCATAAATTAGAAATGTGCTGTGGAGGGAGCATGAAATTGATTAGGCTGTAAAGAACAGCTTATATCAGCAATCAGTGGCCACAAAAGGCAAATGCTTCTCCCAAAGTAAATTAACACCAGGAGAAACACATTCTTATTTCATTTTGTGTAGAAATGCAGATCTAGGGGGGAAAAAAAAGCTAGCATATGGCTCAAAAACCACAGTGTTTATATAATGAATCTGCAGAATTTCATCCTGTATGTGCATATGCGTGTGTGTGTGTGTGTGTGTGTGTGTGGGTGTGCGTGTGTGTGTGTGTGCGTGTGTGCGCAAGTGTGTGCTCAAAGGCTAAGAGCTCATTTCCACTCCTGATGATCACAGGCACCATTGATTGTAACACTGAGGGGAATGTTGGTTCAGCCCGTGTTGTACAGTGAATCTGGACTTATTTAGGGCTCCAACTTTCATGTTTTTTCATGCTGGTATGAAGCTGAACATTGATGCTGCGGGCAGCTGGATCTCATTAAGAAAACATGATGTCAAATCGAGTACCTACCTGATGAAAGTCAACGGCTTCTCGCTCCAGATCTGGTCATTGCATCTTTTGACAGATGCGCTGGGAACCCAGTGACTCCTGCTGCGAATATCAGATTAGTTTCAAAACACACAAAGTCGTTATTGCGCACTTAAACATAAGTCGTCTTTATCCTGGCCCGATGTTAAAATGTTACGTCGCACAAGACACGTTACACAAACTCATCACACCGTACTGAGTTTGCGAATTTATATGTAAACAATTTCAGAGATTTCTGTGACAACAACGACATAGAAAATGTGCCGTTTCAAAAATCTATATCTGGAAAATGTTTCTGCTGTAATTCAGAGTTTAAATATAATTTCCTTGGCGAAATCTAGCATTTTATCTAAAGTGAGCAATTAAAACAGATATTACATGAGATATCTTAGTGGAAATGCTTGTTGTGATTAATGTGATATAAACTTCTTATCTGATGTAATTTTCCCCTTAAGTTATGACTGTTTCTATGCCAGTAGCAACAGCATAATGTTGTGATGAATTTTTAGGTTTGGCTCTTAGCTTACGCGCTGAGGTGAAAAATGGATAAACATTTAAAAAACATATCATGTTCACTGCACACAGATATAAGCATTGCCTTGGAGGAGACAGCTGTTTTTTTTTTTCATTTCTAACTACTACAGTGCTTCATAAATATGCACATAACAATGAGTATTCCCAATTATGCGTGGCAAAAATACATATCAGTGGGCTGCATTGGAAAAAATGTCCTTATCAAAGGTGTTTTTGTCTGAAAAGGTCATGCAATTGGCATCATCTATGTTTATAAGACTGACATTCAATTGTACTATCCAAATTTTACCCATCTTCATATTTTCCTTACAGCTATCTTTTTGCTTTCTCCTAGTCAATTTCTTTAAAAAAAAAAAACTCTGTTACCTACAAGAAAATGTCTGTGCTTGGATCCTTCATAAATAACTATCTGTGAAGGAAATTACTATCACCTTTACAGGGAACTGCAACCAATTATCCCTTTGATATAGCTACCTAAAGTCAGAACATTTTACACTGTAAGTCATCTTTTCAAGGCAATAAGGTTGTGAGAGATTAAAAAGCTGTGTTTGTCAAGGATATCAAGACAGTCATAGCATACGCTTTCTTCTCAAAACTGTGAGCAGGCAGCTCAGGGACTTGATACAATGTTCTATATATCAACGAATATGAAAATGGCCTTGCAGCATTTTCTGTCATTCTCTAATGTGCCTTAAAGCTTTGCAGATTTAATTTAAAGTGGAATACATAATTACACCACGGGTGAGTTTTTAGCTGATATATGAAAATCATGGCATTGTCTGCATACATCTGAGTGCTCACATTCTGATAAAAGTCAAGTAGGTTGTTAAAGAAAACAAAACTGGCCCAATCACAAACCCAAAAGATGCACCTTATAAGATTGTTTTTCCTGCTGCCTAATTATTAATTTTATGCATGAAGCATGCATATTTAATATATATTTTTTTTTACAATACTAAGCTAGGTTCACTACATTTTTCCCTTTAAAACTATGGATTTAAACATATTTTCAGTACACATTTTTGGGAAGTCTGAAAGCACTTTAAAATGCAATGAGGACGGATCTGGAGTAACAATAAACATGCAGTTTTCTTTTATTTTGAAGTCTGAATGACCTTAATCCACGCTAAACGTCTAGACATAAACAATCTTACGAATGACCTCCCTCAAATGTCAGACTGCACAGATGGGAAGGATCATTCCGGCGCACACAAGGATGTTACATGTAACTTATGAGACCTTTACAAACTCTTGTCTTAATAATTAAACATGATCAGCGTGAACAACATTCAATACTTCCACTGTTTTGATTTATGGCGGTATTGCGGGCTTTCTGGTCTCTCAGCATACTTGGAACCACACAATGAACAGAGCAGCATGATAAATCTACAGTTGAAGCCGTTTGAAGTGGCCAATTTACTAAATAATTACCAGACTGAAATGTGCAAGAAAGCAGAGATGCTCGGGAGGCTCCGTGTCCAACCTGCACCAAGTGACTTAGGAACACAAAGAAGAGCTGCGACATCCTGACCGTAAATCCCTTGTCTAAACGTACCGTTGCAGCGACGCTTTTCCAACCCTGTTTGCAACATAAACACTTCCGCTCGCGTTGAGGTGTTGAGTGGAGCAAAGATTTAGGTGAGTCGAGGGAATCCCGTGATTCAGTGTCGAGACAGGCTGCGCTGTGCCCGTGCAAGCCTGTAACATGTTTACGACACTCGCGAGAGGCAGAAAAGCATATGGTATACATGTTAAAAAGGCTTTTACGGCACAGCTTAACTAGGAACAATCATCCTTTTTCCACGCTTTGATGGTAAGTGGTTGTTACTACTATCCACCTTTGGGACAGGTTGCATTATCATCTATCTGATGCTTTTCTGGACAATTTAGATTTTTTATGTGGCAGAACTCTGGACCATTCACTACTTTCCATCTTCAGTTCAATCCAAACACCCTTAAAATACCTGCATTTCAACAGTGTATTCCCGTTCCCCCCTGTTTGTTACAATCATTGCATTCACTGCACTCTGCCGTCCACCCCACCCACCCACCAATCCATCCATCCATCCTTCCTTCTTGCCCCTGGATTTTCCAAATTCCGACATCTAATGAAACGTCTGACTTTAATTCAAAGTGAGTTTTATTTACTGGAAATCTGAGTGTAAAAAAAAAAAGAAGAAAAAAAAATATGGAACTCCTTATAATAAACCTGATGCCAAAATAAGCAGCACACTTTGTGGTTTCTAATTGCTTCATGCGTAATTATTACAGTCACAAAAGCAAATGTTTTTTTGCCTGGAAAACCTGTAAGAAAAAAAAAAAAGAAGAAACAACGCCATGGAAACAGCGTTGATGTCTCACCCGCACTTGACATATGAACATTGAGTTCTTGTCCCGAAAGGTCCTCCAACAGTCATGCGAACTAAAGATCATTTCATATTTTAAAAATGTACCGCTTCATCTGATTTGTGCCCTGTTTACTCTTCGTCCCCTCCCCCCTCCTCCCCCTCCCATCTCTCCCTCCCTCCTCACGTCGCTCCGTTACGCAACGTGCCAATGATCTCGCTGAACTCACTTGGTTTCTGGCACCGTGCGTCCTCGTGTTCGCAGTCCTTTCAAGCAAAACTCCAAAGACAATGAAATATCGTGCAGATCTGATTGAAAACAGACCCCCATCATGTGAGCCTTGCAATCTCTCAGACTTATGTCATTCTGCCTTTAAAATAGACCGTTTGAAACTTCACGGTAATTTGATTAAAATGGATTGACAGCCTTGTGAGTTACTGTCAGTGCGCCAGTGGGAAAAGAGTGTTTCTGATTTCTCTCGAGGAGAATCCTTCACCTCCCCAGCAGTTCCTTTTAATATGAGGGCAGCGCCTTTCATCCGCTCCTCTGAGCGAGGCTCTTAATGCTTTGCAGATTCCTTGGGCTCTGACAGTGTTTTACCGTCGTCTTTTTAAAGTGTATCTGCAATGGATTTCAATTAATCTTACGTGAAATGAACTCGCTTTTCTCCCTTTTTTTTCTTTGTCAAAAAAAAATTAAATACACCGTTTACACTCTGTGTGATCACGCTGTGAGGCCGTTATGTAACACAAGCTGAATACTAGACCATAGATTTTATATGGTGAACTATATGAGAAAATGTCTGCTACTCAACTCAGATTGGTGAGAAAAAGAAATGTGTGAGCCATGTTTGTTTGGCACAGCTGTTACAAAGAAGTGCACAGGGAAAAACAAAACCCCAGCTATGATTTTTTTTTTTTTTAGCTCTTTCATGTTAATTTTCTTGCTGACAGTCAGATAAGAAGATTAATACCACTGTCACTCTGTGTTTTATCTACGGAGATATGAGGATTGGAGTCACTCCGACAACTTTGGATGCCTTGCCAAAAATAAGACCTGGACATGAGCCCTCTTTACCTCTATTTTTAAATAACAGAAAGACATACTTGAGTTATAAATCACCTTGACTTTAATTATCTGCATTTCTTAACTGATCGAGTAAGGGATTTTGTTATGATTTCAGTATGTGAAGAAGAGATGATGGAAGCTGTCCAACGTGTTGTACCCTCCAACTATGTTGCAAACAGTCTGACCAAACACATTCTCCCTCCGGGTCAGTTCTCGGTAAAGGTTGTAAAATGTTTCAAAAGCAGAAAAATTTCCATCACACTCTCCTAGTGTGCAACATTTTTTCAAGGACCAGAGCTTTCTCCCAGCTTTCTGTAGCACAGACCGAAGCAGAAATACCCCCCCACCAACACTATGGGCATTAAACACTTGAAAACTAATAAATTAATATATTTTTGATAATTAACATCAATAACATCATTCATGTAACTGGAACAATCAATATACTGTGCTGTCATAGCGGCAGGAAATGTTGCTTTTCTGTTTCAAACGTATTTAAGTGTTAATATCACAGTACAATAAAAGAGTGGTCAATTTTTGTATAAAGGGCATCAAACTACATCAACTCCTGGTTGCAAAAACTGATCATCTGAATGTGAAAAGTTGTAGAACATTCTATAAACAACCACATTAATTAAATTATTGCTGTTATGACTTACATGTAACCAATGTGTCTTTTCATCTCCTGATAAGTTGTATCTTTGGTTTTATTTTGATTGACGTGTTATTTTATAATTATCTTATCCTTGTTACTTGCAGAGTCATGCTTAAAAAATACTATATTAATCTGAACATTGGCATACTTTGCAAATATTCAACCTTTAACTGACATTTTTATGTTTTCCAAACAGGATATTTGCCAACGTCTGGGTTAATCTTATGTTTTAAAATTTTCTTTTTTTAAATGACAAAGGATATAATTTACTTGTTGTTTCCAGTCTGAACCGGTGCATGTAATCCATGTGGCTTCCCTGCATTGTCCTCTATGTGCCGTGAAATCACAGTTGTTCTCAAACATGGAAGTAATCTCAGGAGAGAGCCTCTCTGTTTTAATCATACAAACCAAGCTGCCATTCCCCTTGCAGCCCCCAAAGTCTTAGTCTCTGGTTGGGAAAACAATTAATCTAGAACAGTTAAAATAACAGAGAGCACAGACATTCCCACCGAACATCAGAAATCTTATGGAATCGATGGTCTTAACTCAAAGTCCGTTTCTGGAAATTCCACTCTCATTTTAGCTTTTTGTGTTTTCATTCAGCTTATGCTCTTCCCAGTGATCTTCTGTAGTAAAGCTTCAGCTTTGTGGCTTATTCCATCACACAGTGGTTGCTGTTTTGTATAAAGGTTACATAGTTTCCTCCTAGTCCAATATTACCACTTTACCCTAAGGTTTATCACCAGGTCTTGAGAAATAGTGAATGCCCCTTGAATTTTTCTCGATATTGCCATCTGACCTATGAACAGATTGTCCCACTTACGGTGTGAATCTCTGTTGCTCCTCATAAATGTCCTGAAGCTTGTGGGGGTTTTTTCTACTTCATTTATTTCACTTATTAGCAAATCGAGATGATTCACGAGGCCTCGTTCTTTACTTTCACGTCAGAGGTGTACACAAAGCACAATTTGACGTTTTGTAAAGACTTTTTACGTTTCTGCAGAAGAAGGTCTCAGTAAGAGTGGCCTTTATGTAGCTTTATTAAAGATGACGAGACCTCATACTTTACATAATAACTCTGCAAAGGGAGCATCGGAGCAGCTTTAGAGAACACCTGCATCATCACAGTTTTTGAAATAGGATGTTAAGATCGCACCTGTTTGCTTTTGATTGGCATCATCTAATTGTGTTTGTATTCATAATCTCAGTGATCAGTCATCAGTCAGATATGTTGATGATATCAAATGTTTTGTCTACAGTGGGTTCTGCTCTAAAAGAGCCCCACTTACACATACCTCCCAAAACACCAACTGCTCCTTTAATCAGTGCACTGTATTTAATGCAATATTTCTCTTCTCGGCCGTCCCATTTGCTCTGGCTTAACCCTTTTTACAGGCTTTCATGTTGGCATAACTGAATCAACATTCGCTGGACACAACCCTCTGATCCTTCATTAACTCCATTAGTATAACCAAATCAAGAGCAGGAAGTAAAAATGAATTAAGATGATACAAAAGCAAACAGCTCTTATCGAGGAACAACTTGTTGTGTTCTTTAACCCCCCGACCCCCGGCGGTCCCTCGGCCTCTCCGTGTGATGTGCAGGCCGGCGCTGCCTGCCAACAACAGCACTCTGGCTGACGCGTCTGGCTCTTATTAACACGAGATAGATTTGTGTCAAGCACAGCCGCTCTTGCAAGCCGAGCCGCTCCTCGCTGCAGTTAGAAGAAGATTGCACGAACGTTGTGCAATTGCTCACCGGCAGAGACATCAGGACGACTGCAAATGACACGCCTTCAATCAACTGATCCTCTGCCAGGCTGAGTCATTTGTCTTGTTGTGGCAGAATCCCGACAGAACTCCTTTGAACAGGTGTCCAATATACTTGTTTTCTCTTCTCATCGTTTATTTCTCTCTTTTTCAAAAAAAAAAAAAATCAAATAAATGCAAACAAATGTCTACCTCTCCTATTCGTTCTACTGCAATTTCCAAATAATAAAAAAAATAATAGACATCTTGCCAGCCTCTGGAATCGATCGTGGACAAAAACGTTTGAGGAAGAGAAAGAGCTTTAAATATGAGCCTTTGCGAGAAACGTTTTCACACACTGAGTGCAACTGTTTCACAAGAGGGGAGGGGGCGATATTTCTTTTAGTAAGATTACTTTGCCGAATCCCGATCCCATTTCAATAAGCTTAAAGTTTCATCCAAGTGTAGCATCACCGGATAAACATCCAGTGACTTTCCTCTCTTGAAGCCTTGCCAGCCCACGGAGGAGCTGGTTTTAATTGACCGACTGTCCACATGGTTGGGATATTATTCCCAGGCAGTGCCACGGGCAGCCCCATCTCATCAGAAGCTGCTGTTGGTTGAACATCTCAGATCTAAAGGCCAGTAATTGAATAAATGGGCTTTTGATTGATGTTTTGAGGAAGTCCCGTTACCATTTAAATATTCATGGGTCTGTAGCCTGCAGGGATGAGACAGGAATCCAGAGCCAACCTGCGCACAACAATGCGCCTCAGAGTTTCGCCTGTCTGCTTCTCATTACAGTAAGTACGCCTTCAGAGCTACCATCCCTGTCTGCATTCCTGCACTTTGCTCCAGACGATTTGATCTGCTGCGACAAGCCTCAAAATATGTAATAAACAATGCATGAAAGTCACCAGCGGCGTGACTGACATTGTATCTCAACGAGTTTCGCGTTTCTGTTTCCTGCACAGGCGGAAAGTGCCAAAAATGCTGTTTGCAACACAAGTGTTACTTCGAGGATGCATGCATGTCCCCCATGAGATGTTGCCATGGATTCTGTTTGTTTTGTGCCAAAAATATTCCAAAAGCAGATGCAAGAAGGCAACATTATGCATGATTTAGTATCGGACCCGAAACGATTCCCCAACTAATAAAGCGCAAGAGAAATGTCAAGTATGTTTTAACCAATTTCATCCTGAATCAGCATTTTATGCTGCCTCCAGTTCGATCCTTTGGCAATTTGAACCCATGCGTAATCAAATTGCTTTAATTGCATGTAATTAATCACATGATCTCTTTATTTCTTTATGTGGAAAACTATTTTTGCAGAATTTCTGAAAAAAAAGAAAAAGAGAAATGCTAAAAATCTCACACAAATGATCTACATTACTTTAAAATATTCCACATTACATCTGGGAGGAGACCAGAGGAAGACCCGGGACTCGCTGGAGGACCAATGTTTCTCGGCTGATCTGGGAACGCCTTGGGATTCCCCAGAGGAGCTGCCCAAAGCGGCTGGATATATTCCATCTCTTTTCCATTAATTGCTTTTCTGTTTCCCTTTTTTGCCAATTGACTCTTGGAAAATGTGAACTACAGTCTAAATTACCACTGATGGCTATTGTTGAAGTCACATAATTACAGTTTCCTACAGTGAATCATGAGCATATTGCAGAAAAATACTTTAAATTAGCCGTTGAACAAGCAGGTATAAGAAGTCCCAAGGATTGGATTGATGATTGCTGTGTTATTGGCACAAAACGTCAAATGCCAAATTGCCTTTGCTTCCCACAGAAGTCTGGCACAAAATAACCAGGACTGCGAAAGTACAAATTGTTGAAGGGGCGAAATGACTGGTACGCTTCATGACACGAAAAGAAGGAACAACTAGGGGTGTGAAAAGTTTTGTGTTTCAAGGTTTTGCGATGTTTAAAGATCATGTTTGTCACTGTACAAAATGCAGTCCAGTTGCTGTCCAGTGTAAAGTGTTAATATGAACCCGTGACTTTGAGACGTGTGCCTATGCTTGACATCTTGTGTTTACTTCACTCTTATTTTGAAGTAATGAAGGAAAAAGCTATTTAGTTGCTCTGTTGGACTGAGAGTTGTTGAACATTGTGGCCATCTTAGCAAACTTGCTGCCAGATTTAGTTAGTGTGTGGACATCTGTGAAGACTCACTTTGAAACCAACAAGCGGTTATTTTTTTCGTTAGGAAATTTGATGAGAAAGCAAAACTCTTCTCAGTGACGAATGAGTACTTTAGAGTGGCATCCATTTCATTAAATGTACCTTGTTTATTAGTCAAATTAACTGATGCTGCCATTTAGAGTTTCTTGGCATACAATAGTCACTATTGCCTCTGCTGCATGTTGAGTCATTTGACAGCACCTATTAGCTGTGTTAGCACTGAAGAAGCCTCACACTTAAATTGTTCGTGCGGAAGCATTTTTGGGCATTTGGCAGAAAAATGACCCAAGAAATTTGTTCTACAGCCATCATTTACTCTTGTTTATTTTATTTTTTTCTTTTTATGAGCTTTTCCTCTGTAGTCTAAAGAAGGGATATAACGTCAGCAGACATTAAGTGCAAACTCTTTCCACTCCAGCAGCGCTGACTAAAGTCCTGCTCAGTCAGTGACCGAGTGTGAAAACAAGGCTACGGTTGTGGAATTAAAAGCCGTAAAACCAAACATGATGATTCTGTTACACCAATTACAATTTCTAATCAACATAGATTGACTACAAACTTAATGGAAAGGTTTACATGTAACAAATTGTGAAGGTACTTTCGCTTTTGAGTTGATAGAAAACAAGAGGTTGCTGTCGGGATTGAAGCCCAGCGTTCCGGCCATAAACATCTTGTTATTTCCCAGCGATTACAATGTGAAACTATATCATAATCCTTTCCCCAGGGGGTTGTTGTATTCTTACATATATAACAAAGTCTGAAAGATGTGCCTGAACAATCATAAACACAAAGGGCAACTATGTCTCCTTGAAACCTGTCAGTAATCCAGAAGGCGCCTGATTGTTTTAATTTGTTCCTCAAAGTAAAATAAAACATGTCTCCAGATATATATTGGACAGATGAGTGAAAACTGACATTGAGGATGAATTGTCTGCTACAATAACTTTTAGAGTATTTTTACATTGAATGCCTGGCTCATACTACTGGAGCTAAATGGAAATGCTTGGCAAGATGCAAACACTTTTTAAAGTACTGGGAAATCCATGGACAGCTAGCTCTTTACTGCTAGCAACACCTAAGTTAGCATCTGCTTTGTAGCACCTTATTGCTGCTCTAAGATGATGGGCTGTTTGAGCTTTTTGCTTTTTCAAATTTGGAAAAGAGTCTTAAATTGGTAAAATCTGAACTTATGATGATCCTGAACAATAGTTGTTTATGAGGTCTGTAAAACCTTCCTGCTGTTTATGGAAACATAAAACGGGCAAGTTTTAATTATTTTGCTAGTATTAGAAACCTCAAATTTAGACAAGGAAAAAAACTAAAATGCAACATATAGATTAAGTGAATCTAGACTAGAAAACATTCTGTGCTGTTGAGAGCATCTTCAACACATTTTGTGATTTATGAAATACTCTTATTTCTGGAAAGGTAGATTTTTTCACTTTTATGAAGAAACAGTTAAAATCTCATCTTGTTTTATTCTTGTGAAACCAATGTCAAGCACTGGCTCAATAGCCAAATGTATCATTACACCAATATTACAAGGAACATTTTTAAAAACCACTGATCACAACATTTTAACTACGGCAGATCAAGGAATACGTGAAAGGGAAGTGAATACAAACAAATAAACAAAAAATAAGATCAAGTAATATTGTCCATCAAGTCAAAAGTGAACCATCAGCAGATGTCTTTTCATTCCAAAGGTTTTGAAGTTGACATAAAAAAAAGTGTTAAAATTCCAGACTTCATCCTTGGACTTAAAAACAACCATCCTGAAGATGTGAGTCATTAAAGGTGGTGAAAGCTGCCAATAAACCATGAAAGCAGTTCCAGGCAAACACCTCCTGACCAGAGCACGAAGGATGCCTCATTAGTGTTGTAAAAACCCCTGCACATTGTCAGGTGTGAAAATCCTGGCTGCCATGAGCAATTTTAATTGCTCATTTGACCCCAGGTCTTGTTTGATTGTCAGCTTACTGCTGCGTAAAACTCCAGTGGCAGCCTTGGAAAACTCAGAAACAAGAGAGAAAAGGCTCCTGGAAGCAAATCTGTGCTACTTTTGAGCCTGCAAACACAATCTTAGTTTAGAGTGACCAAAATGACTCATCTCTGGGAAAACAAATGGGATTGGATTGCCTGTAGGAGTGTTTTTCACTCCGAATATCAACTTACTTTCCTACAAGCACATTTTTGATGGAGGTTTTAATTAAACGAATGTGAGCGTTTGTTTGTGAAATAGTAGGAAAGCAGCAGAATGGCAAAAAACTTGGTTCTAAATAGCCGAGCGTCAAACAGAAGTCTGTTAAATAAACAACTCGTATATCTGTCAGCGAACGTAATTCAATTATGCGCAGTTTGTCTTTGTATCAATAAGGCTTGTGAAGACGGAGCTAGCGTTTGACCAGGGGGGAACAAAAAGATCCACACAGACGCAATTACGGCACTTTTTTTTTTTTTCTGATTTCTGTCTCTCGAAGAACTATTTCTTTTATAATTAAACTCAAGTGATGCCCTGACAACCTGTTTATATAAAATACAGCCCTCTCACTTTCAAGCAGTTGCTTAGATGGCAAGTTAGCTCAGAGAAACATGTCAGTTGATTTTCAGCAGCGGCTTTGAAGTGGGAGACAAAGTGGTGTACGAAGCATAACATCCCCAGGGTCCCGTTTAGTATTTGGGAAAAATAAACATTTCCCAAGCCCAGTCTTGTGTGACTGATTCTGCTCATATAGTTCTGGCAGCAGCGTCCGCTCTCCAGTGTAATTAAACTGATAGGTACTCCGAGTTGGTCTGCGCAGATGATTTAATTAATCAGTCTCATTGACTTCAAGGAACATTAATAAAGACACAGCAGATAATATAAAATAATAAAAACACAGAGAGTATACTTCATGGCCAATTTAACGACAAAATGAAATTTTTGATGTGTTTCTTGCACACTTTTGGTCCAATCCAGTGTTTTTCTTCAAAAATGATAAATAGACTACTATCAAGCACTCAATTTCCAGACAACATTTAGTTCTTATATGTTCTAACGTCTAATGTACACTGAAAGAAAAGCAAAACAAAGGAGATATTTTTATTTTACATTTGGTAAAATTAATTTATCCCGTCTCTGTACACTCCACAGTCCAAGAACCCCACAATAACACATTGTAAAAAAAAAAAAAAGTGCTGCTTCTATCCGGGCTTTACTTGAAACCAAACTCCATTCACCCCTTTTACACTGATCAGGTCACCTATTGCCTTAGAAGTATCAAATGCCTCTGGGAAATTTTTAATAATCAGAGAACGGTTTAATAAAAAGAGAACAAAACTCAGACTACTGGTGAAATGGCCATTTTCACCAGTAGTTGCATGCAGTACCCAAACTATGGGTGTTTAAGGTGAAACCTGAGGGCCCTACATGGTTCTGCTTGTTTCTTCCTTTTATAAAGTGAGCAATGTAAGAAATACGCATCATTTTGACTAAAGTAAAGTGGAAAAAATTTCATGCATATAGTTTTTTTATCGGATTGATTTTGATGGATCGATTTTATTGTGTGAAAAAGTGAAACACGATGTATATAGTTGAGAAAAAATATATTTAAAAATAAATAAATAATTCAGAAAACAATAATTACATTCTAAGTAGAAAAATTGTAAAACAATCAGAAATCAAGCATATAGGGTTTTCTCTGGCAAAAATGAATAAACGACGGTAGCCAAAAGAAGATATTTCAGGTTTCTTTTGTCCTGTTTTATCTGGGAACTTTTGCTAATTTCTTTCAGTATGTAACGATTTTTTGGTTTGATAGGATATCTTCCATATTAGATGATTAAAAGTATTGTATGCAATGATCAAATCTGTACTGACTTTCAGAACATCCCAGTCTCCCATCTTTGGAATGTAGTAACCTGGTTAAACAAAGCTACTGAGGCAATGCTGAAGAAGAGAAATGAAAATCTGAAGAAATTAGATAAATGTAGCAAAGAGTATAATGCAATTAAAAATGTTGTGGCTGAATTAAATAAGTTAGTTTCTGTGGCTTCACTTGTGAGTGAATCTCAGACTTCAGCTTTTCAACAGAGCCAGCAGGTTCCTGGAAAGGAGACGTCACGAAGACCCAATGAGCCAATGAGACACTGAGTTCAAAAAAACGTTGCATAAGCCAACTAATAAAAACAATGGATTCTACTTTTTTTTTCTTCCACAACTAGTGAGAAAGAGAAATTTAAACAGTCAAACAATGTGCTATTCTACATTATTGTAACAAAAAAGTCCACATTTTGAGCTTAACACGTTATTCACTGTTGAACATGAGCTTGTCTCAGATTGTTTTTTTTTTTAAGGTTTTACCAATTTATGTTGTGTGGGTAGGATCTGGTGTATTTCTGGATACAACACTATGCAAAAAGTCCACGAGCAATGTAAGTTTAAAAACATTGTTTTTTAATAGAAGGAATAAAGTCCACTGTCGTGGGTTTTTTTTACCTCTGGAAAACTGGTACATTTTGTCAGTAATAAGTTTCCAGGTGGAGGAGGGCAGTAGCACTGTTAAGTTCAGGGGGAAAAAAACAACAAAAACTTGCACTTTGATGATTAGTGTAAAAAGAAATAAATGTATAAAGGTAGTTTTAAAACCTTACCACAGCCATAAAACTTGACAAGCAGCCTATGACAACAAACATAATCAAGTCACATAGCTGCAGATATATTTTGTGCCCAAAACAGAGACAAAATCCACCATAAACAAAAAAGTGTGAATAAGCCCTTCCTTGTGTGCAAAAGTATGTTTTTCAATCCATTTTATAGAAACTTTGCAATAACATCAAGCAGGCATTTTTGAATCATGATGTGAAAATCTGCTTTCTTGACAGTAGGAAGCATTAGGTCAATTATATTTTAAATGAAGACGGAAACGTAAAAGGATCAAGGAGGCCTGTAGATCCCCAGATAACTAACTCATCAAAGTTCATCTGTGCTTTTTTTTTTTTAATTGCTGACTTTCTCCTCGGCATTTGCTCAGAGGTCCTTTCCAAGAAAAGGAAAAAAAAAAGGAAAAAAAGAAAAAAAAATCCTTGTTATGAGTAAGCACATATTTTTTAAATCTCTCTCCAAAGCCCACACTTCAACCACTCATTACATCCCTGCCGAACGTCCTGATTTATTACATCTCAGAATTTCACAATCTGGGTTTACAAATTGGTCTCCTCAAAAATGCACGAACATGGCCGAGAAGCCCCGTATTAGTCGAAAATGCATTCCTGATGTTGCAACATGAGAGAGCATGGGCACGATGCATGTCACTGCAGATTACGGGTGATGCCATGTTTTACGACCTGCAATACTGTTACTAATTTGGGGACACTTGATACGGGGCATTTTCTTGAAATGCAGACAAACACTCAAAAGCCACAGTGCCATGTCTTTTCAGGGCAATTTGCTGGGCTCCAGGTGATATGCATGCCCGGCTCTCTTGGTGACTTGGAATGGAACAGGCTGTCGTGGCAAAACACTCATAAAGAGCTATAAACTGGCAAGTTGTCCATCTTCACCTCTTGAGAAATAATAACTTCCTTCTGGATATATTCATGAGGGTAAAGGGGTCCCTCCCTACTGTCGTGGTTGTACAATATACAAAAAGAAAAAAAGATGCACATGATGCATCTAATCTGAGTCTCTGGCTCTGCAAAAGCTTTCCTAATTGATGGACATGTTTTATAAAATCAGTGTGAGTCAATGAGAGGAAAATATCAAGACATATCAGGGGGAAAAAAGCAATGAATTGCAGTGGTTCATCTTCAGACCTTCGTGAAGTCAATGGGTCTCTGCCTTTTATTTACTTCTATAGAAGAAATAATAATGTCAGTGGGAATGATTTACCTCAGTGCACACCTATACAAGATTGCCAGTGAAGAAAAATAAATAAATCTTCTCCTTTGATGCGGAGTTAAAGTCCACAGAAACTGAGAAGTGAATTGAGTTCAGCTCTTTTGTGTTTACAGCAGCATTCAGTGGAAAAAAGAAGAGCTCTTTCTGACTTAAATGAACGGAGGTGCAAAATGTGCCAACGCGTTTTGACATCAAGACGCATGCAAGCACCTCTCGACTCACCACCGAACACTGTTCACTGTTCAAGATCAAAGGAGGAATTAGACGTCTTTGCAAAGACTTTGCAATCACCGGCAATAAATCACCCTGACTAATTGCTACATAGTTTTTCTGTTTTCATTGCTGTTGGTGATTTTTATTGCTACTCTGTTTAGAAATTGCTTAAATATGAAACAAATGTGTGATGAATTTTCGCATGTTTGTGAATTGCAACCCCAAATCCATGGCTCACCAGAGCACATCTTCCCATTCATTGAAAACGAAGACAGACAGATGGACACAGACAGACAAAATGAAAAAATAAATACACATTGTTCTGGAGGTAACTCTATCAAAATCTACAATTTATTTCAGCCAGCTCTTCAGCAGTGTGCAGCCACAAAAGTACTCTGTACTCTACACTTCACTCAGCAAAGCTATAGAAGTGGTTAAAAGTTACACATTTTTATTCCAACGCTTTTCAAAGGTTTTGTCAGACAGCTGCAGCTGCTCCAGAAGGCTGCTGTTCGCATTCTCACTAAAACCAGAAATGGAGCACATCAGCCCAGCTCTCAGAGCAACACTGGCTCCCTGTAGCTCAGAGGATAGGCTTTAAAATACTTTTGTTAGTTTATAAATCACCGGATGGCTTAGCAACAAAATATATTCAAGATCTGTTGTTGCTATCAACCCTCCAGGCCACTGAGGTCTTTTGGTTTACTCTTCATCCCAAGAGTATGGAGAAGCAGCATTCAGTTTATTACACTCCTCTAATCTGGAAAAAATAAAACCTAACAGAAAACTGCAAAACTACTAAAAATCAAGGCTGAAAACTCATTTGTTTAGCACTGCCTCTGATTAATAACTACTGGAAAATCATAAACTGTAGTCTGTTTTTCAACCTGTCATCGTTTTTTTCTTGCGTTCTCTTACATGTCACTGCAACGTAACATTTCTTTTGCTTTTTTTGTTTTATTTTCCTTATCATGCAATTCACTTTGAATTGCCTAGCTGCTGAAATGTGCTACGCAAATAAAATTCTCTTGCCTTGCCTTATCTTTAGTAGCAGTAGTCCGCCACGATCTAATTAAAGAAGCCAATTGAGTGTAACGTTCTACTGGCAACGCACAAAGAAGCCAGTAAAGGTCCAGAAAATATCCTGTACCGTCACCCTCGGCTTCAGTGGAGAAAGAGTAAACACAAAGAACTGTGCAGAATAAGCTAAAAAAAAAAATTAAATACACACAGTCCATCGACTCTGCATCAGAATTAAACAAAAGCAGGCTTTCAAAGCGTAGCACACTCCAAGACAAAGGAGAAAGCTGAAACAAAAAAAAACACTCCAGTGTGTGTGAGGTGTGTCATCCGAGGAGACTGTTTACATGTTACCACAGGATTAGGAAAGGATGGATTTATGCTTCGGCATGGGTTCAAGTAATTCCATGTCAAATCCACGGACCAAATGCGTATATTTCATTCACCTTTTGTTCCACGGCCTTTTCAACTTGATGGATACGGTGAGAGCACATGACGTGTGGATGATTTGCTTCTTTCTTCTGTGACTGCTGCGGCTTTGTTTCTGTCTGAGCTCTCGGAGTCTCTGAGGATCTCGCAGGGATGTGTTTATTCATCAGGAGCCCATTTGTAATAGATCTGTATTTCTAAGCAAAAGCAAACCATCAAAGTATTTGTTTTATTTATTACAAAAAAGCACTATGTTTATGAATGATGATACAATGAGGAAATAAGCTGGATGAAATGCAAATAAAACCAAAAAAAAAAAACAAGAGGAACCTTATGATGTAATAATACCAGAAAAGCACAGCACGACTTAGCATATATTTGCAGAATCAATTTATTTAGATTAATCTCCCTGTAAGCACGTGTGTTCGTAAAACTTTTAAGTCATTGTACATGTTATGTTGATTAGTTCTCAATATGTTTTCTTCTCCGAGAATCAGGAGGAATTCCAGAGCTTTGCATCAACCTTCTTCTAGATGAACCCAGCTTTATGTGTCTCTGCGAGCTTGTAAAGAAGGAAAAGAAAATGTCAGTAAAGGGAACGCGGGTATACTATTCCCAGCAGAACTGTCCAGACTTTAAGACACAAATGTGCTCCATTCTTCCCCTCTAAATGGCTTTTGCTATTGGTATATTCGATTAAATATGAACAGCTCTCTAACAAACCGTGCCAGTGACCTAAAATGTTGTAAAATTGTTCCTGGAATATAACTCGGAAGTGAAATAAAAAGGTATTCTGGGTCCCTGTTTTTTGAACCTGTGTATTGTTAAGATGTGTCATTGCTGTTTCTAAAGTGATACCAAACCAAAGTTATGAATATGACTTATTGTATATGTTGCTTTGGAAAAACTTTCATACCCCTTAAACCTTTCCCCCATTTTTCTCACAAAAAATTTGGATTTATCTGTTAGACCAACACAAAGCAGTGAACAATGTGAAATTAAAGCTTTCAGCATATTCAAATAAAGAAAATATTATAACTGTGGCTTGACTTAGCACCCGATCTCCTTCATTCTGAGACCCTTAAAGGTATTCTAGTGCAACCGAACGCCTTCAGAGGACAGAAAGTAGAAATCAGAGAATATTAGTGCACAAACAGATTTGGCGAGGCGAGCAGCCAAGAGGCCAAAGCAGAGATCATATGCTCATCATGCCATGTCTGGTGGAAAGCAACACTGTTCATACCCATTTACACATAATTACTCAAAATGAATCGTGGTTACAGGGCATTCCTAAGAATTGGACATTGACCCTTAAATATACTACCACATTTACAATGGAATAGTTTGAATCAAACCGTATCAATATTAGAATGTCCTAGTCAAAGTTCTAACTTAAAAACTGCTCTTCACAAATAGTTTACATCTAATCAGACAGAGCTAGAGGTGTTTTTGTAAAGGAAAATTACCAAAAATGTCAGTGTCTAGATGTGGAAAGCTGGCAGAGACACTCCTGCAAAGCTGTGGCTCTACAAGATATTGACCCACTACTTTTTAAAATATTTATTAGTTAAAAAAGTTCAACAATGTGCATAATTTCCTTCTTCTTCCCAATAATGTTTGTCTAAAACATGTAATCTTAATAAAAATACATTGAAGTCTTTTTTTTGTAACATAATAAAATGTGAAACTGGTCAGGGGAGTCGGGATGTTTTTTGCTCTATATCTTGCAGATAACCTTTAGAGGCTGTTGCAAATGAACCTTCAGTGGTAGCCAAAGCAGACTGAACTGAATGTGAGGCAGGAAGCTGGTGATAGAATTCAGGTTACGACCTATTTTTGTTTGGTTTCACCTTTGTTTGCATGCCATTTCCCCACTAGATCCTGTGTTGACATTTACTGGGCGCACAGGTGACTGTGAGTGGCCGTTATGGGCTTCTTCTCACACGTAGTGAGAGCTGAGAATCCCTTGCCGTCTGTCAGTGCAGGGTCAACGCAGCCATGCATCCACATAGCTCCGTGTTGCAAACCTGGTGACACGAGAGCCGAACCTCGATGTCCGGCTGCCTTGTAGAACCGCAGGACTACTTCCTCTAATTAGTTTCCTCATTTATCAGCCAGACCCTTCACCACATGCCTGTGAAGTACAGTGATCCCCATGACCAAGGCCCCTCCTTTGATATGGAAAATAGGCTATTCATCACCACATTCGCTTCACATCGGTGCCGACTGTGACCATTTGTTGTGCGAACACGTTCCCTCGAGTTACCTCTGATTTTTTGCTTTAATCTGAGGTGCAAAGTCAAACAGGACGAGAAAGAGCAGAAACCTCTCACATGAGGGTCTCTGGAAGTCATTTGCTGCGGGTGTTTGGACCTTGCCACGAGGTGTGAGATGGGAAACAAGAGACAGCGTTTAGTGGCTGCAGCTGAAAGGATGTCTATCACTCTTGCCAACTCTCTCCATCCCTCCGCTGGAGCAGATGAGAGCTTTAACCTCGAGGGCATGGCGGTGGTGAACATATGCGAGTCATCTGTATAGAATAAATACCAGGACGACCTCATGACGATACGTGCAGCCGCTCTGGGGTTTGTTATTGGCAGAGAGGAGAGGGCTCTCTGAAGACAACGGTGTCAAGACTCTTATTGTCGCTAAGGCGATCCAGTGTTGCTTGACTGGTTTTCAAACTTCATTAAGATTTCTAAGCTTTGAACGAGCAGCTCTATAATAGTTGAAACCCTGAGATTAGTTGTTATTAATATTCTGACCTGCTAAGCGTAGGCTGAAGCTCAACAACCACCTCCCAAGTCATATGTATTGACCCGAATGGCAGAAAAATATGATTCAGAGCTCCTTTGCTGTACAAGAGGGTTAAGAGCCGGGTGTGAAAATACTCACACAGTTAAACTTCCAATTCACACATCATTACATGTAAAGGGCGGGGAGCTAGTTAGGAAACATCTCATAACGTGAAAGTAATGGATCACTGGAAAACAAACTGCTTTTATGCCCCCTTTTTACCCCGCCCACTCCATTAGTGAGATTTCAAAACCAGACAGAGCCGTTCCAGAAAAATAAAACCTCAACATCAGCTCTGTCATTCTCAAAACCAAGTCAGAACACCTTTCCCAGAGAAGCTACAGATTATGGATCGGCTCATTTCTTGTGCACAAGGCGGGGAACAGATGGATTGCGCATTAAAAGACCTCAGGCCTGCCAGTGGCCGTTTATAAGAACTGGAAAAAAAAAAAGGTAGGATGTAGGTGACATTCTTTCAGGAAGGAGAGAGATTTAGAATGACATGATTTCCCTATGGCCTCTGTAACTGAAGCGCAGCTGGAGAGGAAACTTAGTCAAATATATCCACCTCGACTTTGTCTGATTTGTTCTGGATCTGAGTTGAGGTTCCGTAAAATTGGAACACAAAGTAAACCCAGGTTAGAGTTCTCACAGCATGGCTGAAGAGGATCAGCAAACTATGTCAGGTTATTAGGTTGCATGCGAACAAATGCTTGTGTTTTTATGAATCAATGCCATTGATTCATAAAAACTTTATTACAATTAATAAAGTTTTAATATGTTTTAAACTTTTTGGAGTGGATAGGCAACTTTAATTAAAAAAAAAAAAAAATATATATATATATATATATATACATACATATATATATATATACTTGTTCAGAAACAAACAGAAGCTGGAGAAGGGTCTTACCACTGTCAATCAGCATTGTGTACATGCTGCTCACACCCCTCCCCCTTAGTCTCTGCTTTGCTACAGCTCCCTTCCCACAGTGGAGCCTGTTGTAAATGCACAGGCTAGTTAGCGTGACCTGACCACCTAATATGGCGGATAAACAGAGGTAAGTTGTTTCTTTGCCATTACATAAAGCAGCAAGTACACAGGCATGATTGACAGCGTTAAGACATGCCATCTGATTAGTTGGTTTTGAATGGGAGAAGTGCATTTCTGTGGTCCTACTGCCTCTTCCAGTAGGACCACAGGGAAGAGGCAAAACAAATTGAAGCGTTATCTACTCCAGCTTTAACACAACATCATGACTAAACATGACGGTGGTTTCGTGCTTTGGAGATGCTTTCTTGACGAAGAACAGAACAGCTCTATGTTCAAAAAAGATTCAACACAAGTCAGCATGGAAGGATTTCATCGGGGAGCATCAGTTTTAAAGTCTTGTATAAAAGCTTGGATTTAGGTTTAGACCATGACTGGTCATACATGAACAAGGTTTGATCTAAACCAGTCTATTGTAGCTCTATCTTTCCTTTCAAGGTCTTTATCCTGCTGCCACAGTCTTATATATTCTGTGGCTCCTAAAAGGTTTCAAAATCATCTTCAGAGCATGCCTCTACCACCACTATGTTTCATCAAGGTGATGATGTGTTTAGGGTTATGTGAAAATTTAAATTTTCCAACACACAACAGCATGACACATAGGACAAAAAGATGGACTTTACTTATTAATAACTTGTGAAATTACTTGGTCATGCAGGGTTTTTTTAAGGAGAGGTATTTAGGACAAGGTGACAGAACACCATCAACTTCAGCGTCACATGCTACTTTGATTGGTCTATCACACAAAGTCTTAATAAAATATTATGTAGTTGGGTTTGTAGAAGTGTAAGGCAATGCAGACACAGTTCTTACTGGGATCTCACTCTGGCTTGGATTGCTAAAGGATAATATCTCCCAGTGCTTTCCTGAGATTAATAGCAGCCTTTGTCTCACAGCACATCAACATTAGATGGATGAGAACACCGCATTTTATCGGACATCTGTTCAACGTGATCGCTCTCGGACACCCGTCAGACCAAATAAAGCCATGAACTGTTAACAACACTGTGCAGCGACTTGTGGTAGACTGTCATCCAAACATACCATATAAAACCAAACCAGTCTTATAAAGCCCTGCTGTCCTCGTGGCTCTGACTTGGGCCTTTGGAGCTTATAACTAGGAGCCTAAAGCCCTTTAAGAGACTGTGTAGCCTCGGGAGTTAAGGTAACAGCTAATTGTTTCACTTGTGCTCTGAAGATATTTGCTGTGAGCTCATGAATCAAGCATGTAGCCCTTGCATCGAGGCCACATCCCCTTGTTCTCCTCCTGTCGCATGCAGCCAGTGATTTATGGCTGGACAGTGGCCTGCAGAAGTATTGGATTAAACGAAATGTAGCGGGAGAACATCTGGAAAGCGTATTAGGTCCACATCACATTTTTCTGACACTTTGATAGTGATAACTGGAGCAGGGAAGCAGCATCTTTCTCATCGAACGTACACATGTGAAGTCGTGAAGTGTGGATCATGCTTTAAGTAGCATGGGATTAATGGTCCTACTTAAAGCACCAGGTGAGCTAACAAGAGCCCCAAATGAGCCTCTTCAATGTGTCCCTAATGCCTCCCAGATGTGGAGAATTTCAGTTCTGTTGGCGTCCTTGGTTGGAACAAAAGGCAGCGCCTAATTTGAAAAATGAAAGAGCCTCGATAGGATAAAGTACCCTTTCCAGAGCTGCGTGACATGGCCAGTATAACACAAGTCATTTTAGTCAAGGATAATTGGGTAAAAAAAAAATAAAATAAAGGACATCAGCAGGGAGGGCATGAGCACTGTACCTCTGCCTCTGCTCATCTCAGCCCTGTAACAAGAGCACAGGGAGGTGTGTTGAAACACAACCCCATCACTATTCATCCTAACCCCCTCGGTGCAACAATGACTAGTACGCGGTCTGCTTTTCATTTAAGAGAATTACCTTCGGGAGGCCAGCAGACGTCTCCTGAGCTGCTCCGTGTGTGTTCTTCTCATCCCTGTGGAGCTGTCTCATTAGCACGAGTTTGGTTTATCATACCCCCCCACACCCCTCCATCTCTGTCCTGCTGAAACCTGCAGCCTGCTGCACGGAGACCAAAAAATAATGACTCGCGTGGAGTGACAAAGTCCCCACGCGGAGTCCCCCGGCTTACTGCGGCGCAGACAGTCGGGCTCTCTAACAAGTTGACTGCAAAAGCCGAGGCCAGAGAGAGCGACGGAACCAAGAGGTAGAACTGGGTTGATATGAGAAGTGAAAGGAGTCGCCTGGATAATTCTAATTTATGATCTTCATCAGAGATTCTGTGACAGTGGGTCCAACTTGCCTAATGAGGTTTTCGACATGACACAGAACACCCTCATTGCATCTCACTCTGAACCATGACACGGTATCTTCCTGCAGGTATTGCTCCTTCGCTCTGCGAAGAACGTTTTACTGCCCAATTATTCAACCCGGTGTCGGTCGGCTACTTCCTTTTGAGCCATAAAGAGTTCAGGCGTCATCCCACCGGGGAGTGGCTCATATCATTTACATTTCATTAAAAGCGCGCCGCGAGACGTCATTGATTTGTCTTGTAAACTGGGATTTTCCATGATGCAACCTTTTGAGTAAGGAGGTGAGGGGGAGACCCATCAGAAGCTGTCAGGAGCCGTCAGAGGACAGGATCCAGACCTGTAGCCAGGAAAGACCAGGCCAGCCAGCTGTCACCTCGCTGACACTGGCTGAGACCATCCATCTGGCTGAGAGGGGCCCACCGTGGGTGCAGAAAGACATGCCAGATCCCCCTTTCTACTCGCACTGGTAATGTGCACACGAGCACAGGAGCAAGCATTTACATGCGTGCAGGGACATACATGTAGTCCTCTCTCAGGCATCCACGCATGAATGACATTGCACAATGCGACACGCATGTACTGATTAATCTCCAGCACAATCTGCAGTGCCGCCAGTAGGAATCATTCCTTCACTGGCCGATCAGAGAAGCCAAAGTGACATGCTGCCATCGAGCTAAACAGACACAAATAAACAATTAGAACGTTTGGCTGCAACGCTTGCTTTCACATACAGAAACATTCCGTCTCACAGAGTGAACCTATAAATTAAGAGGGTTCTTTTTTTTTTACCCATAGATCCAAGCAGCATTATAGAGAGCATAAAGAAGTCTTCTGCAGGCAAGAAAGGTTAAATGAATTAAGGATTTGCTTCGCTTCAAGTGCCTTGAGTACCTTGTTAACTGTTGGATGTGTCCCTGGTCCAACACATCTGAATCAAATAGCTGAATCGCCTCCTCAGTAACACAGTAGAGTTCTCCAGAGTCGTGATAATGTCTTTGTTATTTGACTCAGGTGTGTTGAAGGAGAGACACGCCAAATGTTGCAGGACACCAGAAATGGAGCCCTGAATTTGAAGGTTGCTGCTGTAGCAGATCTTCCAATTGTTCTTGAATGTTTACTCTACTGAAACCTGTGCAAGGTAAAACATCAAGTCCCAGATATTTTGCTGCCTTTAGTTTTCTTTTTTTTTCTGGATCTCCTTGTATTTATCTCCCTCCATCTTTCCAACAAGTTTGGCAAGCCTCCTTGTTCCTGCTTACAGAGCATACTAACAGATTAATACTGCTACTCCTGTGTTACACCCAGGGGGTAGTGTTTCCACCTCACAGTCATGTGCTACTTTCTGTCGTTTCCATCACATAAAATCCAAATAAAATACACTAACGATTTTTTTTCTTGTAAAATGACAGAATAAAGAAAAGTTCAAGGGGAATAAAAACCTCTGCAAAGCTTTATAGGCACAGCTTTTATTTGGAGTGCATTTGGATTTGGTTAGGTTAAATTTAACACTTTGATTAAGCATTTAAACAGCCAGCCTGGTGCGTCTTGATAATAGTGAGTGAATATAGCACACATATGCATCACTGCAACAGAATTTGTACAAATGCAACTCTTCCTTTGCCTAAATGACTCAGTAAAATAGTGGACTGCCAATATTCACTAGGTCACAAACCACAAAAGCCCACAAACAGCTGGATACTAAAAACTCCTTAATAAAATGTTCATAATTGAGTATTTTAAAGGATGAAGTTGAAAATACCCTTAATATAAAATTATACATAGTGGAAATTGTCTTGAATCCAACATCCAAGGTGATCCTTATCTTCCCCTTTGGTGGTACAGCCAACCAGCGCCAAGGAAAATGAATGATTCTCCTGGATTGACTGCTTTGCAAAAGAGAGCCAATACTGTGTTTTTATTATTAAGCATGCTCCATAGCAAAATCTGCAAATAGGCAAATTATTTGTAAATAATATGGGGTTACGCTTCACAGGAAAATTTGCTGATAGGTGAATCTGTGAATACTGATCTGCAAATAGACCGGAGTCTACTGTACAGTCATTTTATTTTACCTCCTACTGTGTAACACAGATCGTTTATTTGCACTGATAAGAATTCACCAACATCAGAATGATCAATACTTGGAGATCAACAGAGCCACGGTCTCTTTCTAAGTTTTAGCACAGAAGCGAGACGAACAGGCTCTTAGAATCCAGAAACTAGACATCTGAAAGAATTCTACGTATTTCTAAAGATTTGCTTAACATGGAGCAGAACCTACTCTGCTCTGAATGGTCTCAGTTTTGAACTGATAGAAAAAAAGAAAAAAAGAAAAAAGTCTGGAGCAGAGACCAGAGTTTATGGGATCCTGGGAGTGGATCCAGAGCAGATTTCTGACTTCTACTTGAACTACCCCTAACACTTTTTTATTACCGTTTACACAGGCACCACTTTTAAATTATCTGTTTACGAAGAAGTCTATGGTTATTTACTCTAAAGAACACAATGGTCTGTGCCCTTTTGCAAAATGCTTCATTTCAAGGTGAAACTGAACATTTTTAGCATTTTGGAGAACAGAAATAGGAAAAGTGAGAAGTAAAAAAGAAAAAAATATGGATTTTACAAGATCTCGTGATTCAAAGTTTTGCAATTTAATATTCCTTGGAAAGTAACTAACCAGCCGCTATTTGATGCCTGACACTGAGAAAGACCTCCACCACTTTTAAATTATTCGAGAGACAGTTGATGCAAATTGTCTTCCTTTTTAATCCAAAGGTAGCATCTGTTTTAAGATTTCTTATTCATAGTGAGCAATCTAAAGTGCACATTTCATGTTCAAAACTCGCAGGTTCTTTCAAACAATGTTTAGGATTTAATACATTTTATAATATTTTTGAAGGACTGTGCCAATTCACAGCTTCAGAGAAAGGCTATATAACAGGAATTGAGATTTTACTCAATTCCTGTTATTTTTTCATGTTGCTTCTAGAGCAGCATGAAAAAATATTAAACTTGACCTTGAACAGTTTTGAGAAGAACTATTTTCATATAATCTTTCTCAAATTTCCTCTAAATAATTGAGGCTGCAAAAAATATTCAGATTTGAAAGACATTAATATAATATATACTTTTTTCAATGTTTTTTTTGTATTTAATTGTATTTGCTTTATAAGATCTTTATGAAAAACTGAGGGGGTTTATTAAAGTTGGCCTAAAAGTCACAAAATCTCATTTTTCTGAACTTCCTATCTCATCAGTTGAAAGCATTGCTACAACTCTAAAAACACAACTGTATTGTTTTATTTTAAATTGTTTGAACTACAATAAAATCATAAGAGTTGACTGGTTTTTACTCTGTCCTAATTTGCTTGACGTATTCCATATTGCATCTGTTTTAAATGGAACAAATAATAATGAACCACAGACAGAACATGTTTGTCAGTGTAAATAATCACAGAGTGAAACGTGCTTTAAAATAGTCTCCATAGTGAGGCATTAGCCCAAATATGTCCTATTTCTCTCAACCGAGATTGTTTAGAAAGCTTAACTCATTACTCGTGACCTCTTTGCATGTCCCCATTTTACAAAATCCAAACTATTTCTTCTCAGCTACATCATAGTTTAGGGGGAAAGTTTAAAAGAAGCTGCCAGCGGAAAACATTCTCACCCCTTCAGTTTGTCTACATTTTGTTAAACAGTGATTCTAGAAGTTTTCTTTTTTTTTTTTTTAAAGTCAACCAAAAACTGCATGTCACAACAAAGTGATATTGATATCTTGTAAAATCTATTTCAAATCTAATGTGTAAATATAACATGTACTGTTTTCACATCCTTTGCTGTGACACTTGAGTTGAACTCTGGTGCATTTTTTTTGCTACAGATCGTAGTTAAGAAACTTCTGCACAAATCTACACATCATGAATTGAGGCAAACATCTGACCCACATGTAGGAAACTCTCAAGAGACAACTATTAAGGTTTGAAAAGTATGTATTAAGTACAATGCTTCAGTCTGCTTCCGATTTCGCCAAAAAGTGACTTAGATGTTGTCAAACCAGGTGAAACTAAACCACTGGTCTGTTGAAAGCAAATTATACATATTTTTGGCTCCAAATGTCATGTTCAGAGAAACTAATCACCTGAATGACACCTGTCAAGTTAACAGATAAAAAAAATACTTGTGACTCTTATCTATCTTGAAGTATTTGGTTGTTTGTGATGGATACACCTGAACTGGCTTCATGATGGAGACGGGGACTATACGATGCTATCATTCCTACGTGGAGAAATGTACTAAAAGCAAAAAAAAAAAAATAAAATAAAAAAATAATATATATATATATATATATATATATATAGAAAAATCACTCATTTTTAAGTCTCCAAACCTATGTTTCAGGGACATCATAAAACATAAGATTTGTCCATCATTACCAGAGGTCAATATATTGTTTCATCTTTGTTTCAGAAGAGGCAGAGGTGCATCACTGCTAGGAAGCAGTCTGTTTTTCTGGTGAAGTCATTAGGATTTCTTATCTCGCTTCTCAGACGATAGGCAGCAGGGAGCCACGGGAAATGTTACTGACAGCTCAGGGCAGACCCAAGAAGACAGACAGAGGACCAGAGTGGGAGATCAATGATAATGTCATCTGATGACATTGCTGAGAGAGCTGTTCCCCTCCGGTGGTCCCACCATCGACCCGCTCTCACTCGAAGACGGTGAATTTTGTTTGGCTTTAATCTTCCCATCAGACAACACAAAGCGAGCGATGTGCTGCGAGTGTTTTCCATTTTGGGGCCCTCGGGAGAATTGTGTCAGGTTGCGCAAGTGCACAAGCGCAGATACGTCAGCGTGGCACGTTGACAGGCAGCTTGTTTGAATAAAGAGCCGACAAAAAAGGCTCGAGGCTGCGCAACTCGACTGCTGAGAATAGCTTTTTACAGAAACACATGACAACTGAAAACAAAAACAAAGTTATTCCCTCCGCTGGCTTGTGGAAACTGTCAGTGGTGCTGAAAGCGTGCATTTCTAACTGCTGGAGCTTTATCATTCCTTCTCAGTTACAGAGCCGTTTAAAAATGTGTTTTCTTCAAGAAGTCAGAATGTTCAACATCTTGGGTGGGGCTCATCTTTGACAAATGGACTCATATGGTTCTGGTTTCCAGACAAAAGAGTATGTGACCAGATAATGATGAGTTGCGCTCATTACACGGGTACTGTGTGTAAATTATTGTGCAAAGTGAGGTTTTTAAATTTTTTTTCCATGTTAAATTATGTGTTTATTCTTGGAAAGAATTTGATCAATATATTAAACTAAAAATGCTTAAAATAAAAAGGATGCTCTATGGTTTTCCATGTTTACATTAATAAATAAACATTTTATGGAAAATATTTCAGATCACTATTGCAAATCTTCATTCAAAATTTGACAGCATAAAAAAAAAATAAAATAAATAAATAAAAATCACAATTTATTGACCTGTTCCTGGCTGTACAGGAAAAGATTTTGGATAGCAATTCCTAGAAGTATGAACATTTGAAACCACAATTTTTTAAAAAGATGTTACATTTGATTTATTTTGCTGAATTTCTTTTCATTTAAGAATGGTACAGTCTGGCATTAATTAAAAAAATAGAAGAGACTGTAAAAGGATTTAATAATGAAGAGAAAATGTGAAATTCCCTTGTAAGTGAATAAATTAGGCACATTAAAAAACATGAAGTCCTAATTATGGGCTGAATGTTCAAAGTAGACAGATTAATATTAATTAATATTCTCAGAAAATTGATTTGACTACTTGTGTCTGATCTGTCTTCATCAGTGCAGACAGAGCACAAACATACGGTAGCATGGGAATAACTATAATAATGTTACTATCAGATCCTAGTCACAACGTTTTAGAAATATTCACATAAATTCTGTCAGTGCCTCCTGTGTCTGTCAGCATATACAGCATCTCTACAGAGTTACTATCCTCAATTATGTAAAAACAAAATTTTCAAAAATCACATTATATATTCCACATAATTAAATACATAAAAAGGTGATCCTGTAATCAGACAATTATTCATGTGAAGCCATACGTATATGGGTGACAAAAAAAAAGACCTAACAGACAAGGAGCAGTATGACAGAGATATAGGCACCTAAACCTACCTGGCTAATGAAAATATTCTCCCAAGAAGTATTTATTTTAACTCATAGAGTGAGAAGAAAGAAAAGTCAAAATTTGTGAACAAGGTTCAAGAAATTTGTAGAGATTGGGTTTAAATATAGAATAAGTCAACTTAAACCATCACTACAACGTTCCAGTGCTTCATATCACCGCTAGAGAAAATCAGACATGACTGTGGATGATTGAACGAAAGTGATATTTAGTTGTGAAAAAGAGTATATTACAGATAAGAAATACGCCAAAATAATAACTGCAAAACTTACAAACTTCTTTTAGTCAAAACAAAAAAATGCAATAACAGAACAAAGTAGCTACACTATGACACAAAATGTCATTAAAAAAATGACAAACAAAAATCGTGTGTTGATAAGCCCAGGAGGTTTATCATAAAACCTTAATTCTAGCAATATAGTCTGATATTGTCATACATTATGAATTCCTGGGTTCCATGGATGTACGCACTTAGGTTTCTTCCATGCTTTGCTATAATAAAACTTTCAGTGCCACCTGTCACAAAGTCGATTTTATCACTCAAAAAGTCCTAAAATTGACTTTGGAGTCAATTTTAAGAATCCAACTTTGCAATTTTGAGATAAAAATATATAACATGTATTTTCAGCATACAGTATTTAAAGTCACTATTATGCAACAGACTGCTAATGCTGGTTTAGATAGAAAGATGCCATCACAGCGCATTGCAATTTGTTGCATATGGAGCCCCATATATAGCTGCAGACCAGTCAGGGTGTTAAAGCTGACCCTCCATGTTAATTTGGTACGTTTCACTAACCTCAGCAATGCTGCAGGTCATTTACAAGCTTTCCCTGGTGGCTGAAAAATAGCTAAGCACTGGTTTGAGGATTACCATACTCCAAGTTGTTGATTTGGCCTCCAAATTGTTGGGATCTCAACCTGCTGTTAACATCTTGGTGCCGGATACCACAGCCATGAAGTCGATGCCTCAATGAATCAGAGCTGTTTTGAAAGCCTGCACACTATTAGAGAAGTGGTCATAATGTTACTCTTGATCACTATAAATAACCATAATGTTGAACTAATGTTTTCTTCACCAGGAGCCTTGCCCATTTTTAACACCAGACCTTTTAATGCTCAACTGTGTGAACACTCTGTTCAGAGAAAAAATGTCATCAGGTCTGCTTCTTGGCCCTCACCACAGAGATGAAAGGTGTCTCCAAACCAAATACTCAAGACAAACCACTAAGGCAAACAAGTAAATATTTCAAAGGTTCCTTCTGACCATAAAGAAAATAATATTTACTCATTGACTACAGCATTGATGTTTCAGCAGGAAACAATTGTGAAGACAGATGACAGAAAGATATGTGTCCCAGTTCTTGCCAGGCCACACGCAGACTCCCTCTAATTAGCTTTAGGCTGTCACAATGTGAAGGAATGCACTACGAGAGTCACGCAAACATGGCTGCCACCGTGCGCACCTTCACTTAGCCTGGAGGTCCAACAACCTGTTTACTTTGTGGTCACCCAATACGAGCCTGGCAACAGTGGTGTGTTTCATAAGCGCCATCTTAGTCACTTACTGCACAGCAGACGAGATCCTAAAACGACGGCATCTCACCACGATAACACTGGATGACAACAGGGAATCTGAGCAGCTTAACCCTTCCACGCCTGAATTATAACAGTCTTGATAAGTTTTGTTTTCACTTGTTTTCCTTCATGACTTACTTTAAACTTGTACAGATAAAAGCATGTTCACTTTCCACTCTAGATACAAAATATGTATTTTTACAAAGAAATGATTATGATATGCTGTGCAAAAACCATCCAATATTGTTGCTAAACTAACATGGCCACATGTTTGAGGAATTTCTACGATGTGGAGCAACGAAAAATGTTCAACTCGCTTTTGACCTTCATGCTTTAAGACATATAGATGTCGTCAACTGCAAACAAAAAGGAGAAATACAAACTGAACTCATATAGAAAAATAATTAAAATCATCTGACATCGTACATAAGGAAAGAAGTCTCCTAGACTAAAACAGCTTCCGAGTTTCCTACAGCATCTGATATCTTGCTTTCTTTTGTCTTAGGTGTCTTTAGCGCCGTTATGATCTACAGCATCCTGAGCTCCCATCAGCGTCTTCCTTGAGGGCTGATGTACTGCATGTTTCAGGAGTGTTCCTCCTCCAAATTAACCTACATTTAAACCCTGGTAATCATGTATTTGATTCAAGTGTGTTTAAGAGCTAAAACATGGCGCACATCGAGCCTTGTGAAGTAGAATTCCCCACATGTCACTCCTCCTTTTTCTGAGTGATATAAATAGGCACAGTCAGTGGCACCGTCTTCATTTCACCTGGATATAAGTTATATAATATTCCCTGTATGTCTTTCTGAAGACAGGGTGTTGTAGTCTTAACTGTAAAGTTGCTGTGCCACTGTTTCAAATCAACACAAACGCTGTAAATTACACTCCCACGGCCAAAAACTACAGAAAAAACAACGAATGTTGAAGTATCATCGGGAATTGTGCTTTCAGGCACAAAGATGCACGATGTCACTTTTAATGGACAAACGATGATTGACAATTTTCTCCAAACATTAAATCAACGCCTACAACATCAATCCTCCATTGTTGCGCGATGCTACCGTCACCATCATGTGCCCACACCGTTTGGCCAGTAAGTGGATTGTACGATGTGACACATTAATGTCCAAAGTGGCGGCTTATGTGCAACTGTGTGACAAACACTCACACATGAAGCGTTTGAATCGCTGTCCACTGCAGTCCTCACTTTGTGTGGAATTCACTTAATGTCCTGACCCAAATTCATGGCGACTATAATTATTCTTGACAACTGAGATCATACAAATAACTCACTTCTCGAGCCTACACTCATTTTATCTGTCCCATTTGGAGCACTTATTAGCGATTGTTTCCACTGTGTTGGCTACTCCTATGGCTGTAATAATCCGTCTGCCTTGGGCATGCTTGCATTTTACATCATGACCAAATGTTTGCAGAAAAATAAATGCATAGAGTCAGGGGAAGGGGAAAAACACAGTCATAAAAATCATCACCCAAAAGGGAGACCTTTAATAAACTGTAATAATATTAATAATAAACAACGTGGCGTACTCGTCCTTAGAAGTGAAATCCAAATCCAAATCAAGCCTTTTAATAGAGATGGGAAATAAAGGGTTATTATTTCCATTAAAACGTCTTAACAACATTTAACAGCACAACCACATCATTACGCTGGTGCCCAGCTTGCATTGTCACAGCGAAGAATGGCCCGGGAATAGCCAAGAACGTTTACTGAGCGGATATTAATTGATTTGTCCTGACCTACCCGGACCTGGCCTCCCTGGGCTCGGCTTCCTCAGCAGAGCCATGCCAAAGCTCTGTCCTAACTCTGCATAAAAATAAATGAGAAGCCATGGGGCTGTAGTCTCTAAAGCCAGGGGATATTGTTCGATTTCACGTCAGCCCTCCAGGAGGCAATTTAAACAACCCAGCATGCTAATAAGCCCCCGTATAAAAGGCACTTCTGGAGGGGAGCCCATTCTTCTTTTAGCACTCTTTTTTTTCTCTCTCTCTCTATTGCAACAAGGACGAAAGGGCATAAACAATCTAAAGAAGTGCAATCTTGACCTGATCTTAAATAGCTCACTCCTGGGTAATGGTTTGTGTATCACAGATCATTGTTTGCACTTAAAAACTAACTAAAAAGGTTTTTTGATCAATAGAACTGCAGCATTGCTCCTAGACTGGGATCCGAGGAGACAGAGCCCCACAAATAACTCCATACTCCAATAAAGCCTTGGTATTTGTTGTGGCCAAAGAAATACGATATTGTTCATTCTGTTCGTGTGCCTTGAACCCACAGGGCAGGTGGTAGCAGATCACAGACTTCTCAGTGACTCAGAGGCTAAACTAATCATGCACGACTCTCTCACACGGCCCAACTACTGCCCTCCCAAAATCTACACCAGCTTGTCATGCACTGATATCACACAGCGGTCCGGTTAACTGACCTGTTATGTTTTTCCGTGTGGTAGCGCCCTTCTATACAGCCTGAACCCTTGTTTAATTGTGCAGATCATTCACAATAATTAATTATGAAGATGTAATAAAATTGTCTGACTTGAAGACACACAGTCTTTAATTAAGGCATACAGGAGAAATTTGTCTGAAAATCTCAAAATGATGTCCTGGATTCCACACATTGCCTTCATAATGCAGTTATACAACAGTCCATCAACACACAGCCTTTAACTCAAGGCAGTATCTCGTATCTGAAGGTTCCATTTGGAAATAATAAATTTATCAAATGGGAGATTTCAACAGTGCATTCTAAATGTTTTTCAATTAAAATGCTTTTATATTCTTGCAACCATTGATGGAGTAATTAAAAGAGAATTAATTTCTAATGTTCAAATTGACGGGGGTGAAAAAAAAAGCCAATTTCAAGAGGTAGTGACTGTTAAACACTGCCCCCTACTGACGTGCAAATATTACTACATTTCAATATCCTGGTGATGCTTGTGCACAGTAGATTATTGAGTTGCAATTTTAAGCCATCAAGCACATTGTTTCAATGTTTTTCTTATTTTGGTGATTTCTTATGCCATTTTATTTTACATAATATGTGTTGCCCATTTTTAAAATCCACTGTATTCTTGTTTGACAGAATATCCAAGTGTACATGTGCATCATAATAAATCAGAATATCAGTTTGAAAATTATTTCAAAAGTTCATGTCTGAAAAGTCACCTCACATTACACATGGATGTATTAATGGCAGTCCGTGCAGGAATAATGCAAATGAACTGAACAGTGAATGGATAGCTTTCAGCCATGTTTGAAAAATGTTTATATTTTATTGGCTTTGAATTGTAACTTGTCTAACTAAATCTGGATTTTAAAGCCATAATCGTCCTAATTAATCAAAACTGTGGAATAGATGTATACAATAAACTAATTCTACCTGTAAAATTGAATAATTAAATCATTTAACATTTTAATTATATTTGAGTTTGTTGAGATTCACCTTTATAAAGGTTAAAATATGGCCGCCTTCCAGTAAATCTTGAGTTGCCCTTGAGACATGAAGCAAATAGAAGCAGAAACAACATCACTTTGCATTCACATAAGCATCAAGTTCTAGTGATCATAAAGGCAAAATATGGAAATGGTTTGCTGTGGCAGGTGCAAAGCACAAAAATGATTACGCAGATCAGAATTAACTAATGCTAAATGCAAGTATTTATCAGTAAAAAGTGATTTATATGAAAATGTATCATATTCTATTTAACAGTAATAACTGAAATTGCTATTACTATACCACAGACTTATTTAAGGTTGTGTGTTTTTACAAGTTAGAATTAGATTTACCTCTAGTTTATTAAACTTTACCCTAACAACAAAAGTACCTTTCTAATACAGTCACAGACAACTGAAGGAACAGAAGTACCTGTAAAGTTAATAAACACTTCCATAATCTAATTCAGAGGTAAAAAAAACAACAAACAAAAAAACAACACCTCAGAAGTCCTTTGTTAGAATTATTATATAATGTATTATGAACAATACGAAAATTGATAAAACTAGGTGGTGCAAATTCAGTTTTGTTGCTATAAAAATATATAAATTGACATCCATCAATCAGATTATTATACAATTATAAGATTATGACCATGGATAAGTGACATGAACAACATCCTCGCCTACAGGTGAGATATTTGGTCAGCAAATCAACAAAGTTGAAGTGCAGCAAATCAGCAGACGTATCCAGATGTCCATACTAGACTTTAGATGTTATGCCTAATTGTTGCATTGTATTATAAATACAACACTTTATAAGGTATTATCAAGTTTATAGTTTTCTGAATGTCTGAAAAACAAATTAAACTAGATACAAGCGTAAACCTTGTAATTCAAGATTCAGATGTAAAGACAGTACAAAGTGTAATCATCAGTGAAAAGATTTTAAATGTACAAAAATATATACATTTCCTGAAGTGTGTGTAGAACTACAGGAAGTATAGCATTTACAACCATAAATTTTATATTATCATGTGTACAATCAATAACTTTACATTAGCTATTGTTAACTTGCATGCTGCAATTTGAATTTTTAAAGCAAAAAACACTACCCCCTGAATAGGCTTTTGTGGAAACTTTTTACAAGACAAGATGCTGCTCAAGTTATTGGGAAAATAAATGAAAATAAACCTGGTAGAGGACGTGAAGGGCTGGACAATGGGGCAGGTTCATCTGCCAACAGGACGTTATAGTGGAATCAACCTAAATGTTATTAAGAAGACTTAAATATGTATCTTCATAAATACTCTCCATTGAAACTGAATTAGCTTGTGCTTTTGAAAACCAGAATGAGAAACATTTTAGTGTACAGCTGCACAAAGCAAAAGATGATTCTATAAAACTATATCATCAGGGGGATGAAGTTGTATGCACGCTGCACATTAAATTTTTCATTCTCGAAAAAAAAAAAAAAAGACTTTGTATTGTTTTCCTTCTGATTAAGAAATTGTGCACTTTGTCTTGATCCATGACTAAAAATTCCTCAAAACATACTGCGTAGCTTGTGGTTGATACTTGTCAATGCGAGTCCATGTTTAGAAAAAGATAGAGCACCCATCTTTCTTCAGCTTATCACATAATATTTCAACTTGACTATCTCAGAACAAAACTCCTTGTTACTTTTTATCTTGGTCTTTACTCCTTTCCATCTGTCTTCTTTATTCGTTGGTTTCTCTTGGAATTGTGTCCATTTGTCATGTTGCCTGAGAGGCAGCAGATAATGTGGAGCTTCAACAGTTTCAACAGCCCATCTTTATTCTCACTGAAGCTCTTATTTTATATTTTTGTCTGTGTAGGTTAATCTTCGCCTTCAGCAGATTATAGCGCTACGTCTGATCTTGCTCTTTTCTTCTTCCTCCGAGACTGTATTTTCTAGATCAGGCTACTCCCAAAAGTCTTTGCATTGCTGCTTAGTGTCTATTTCTTGGTCTTGAGTTTGTTCTGTGAGGAAGGGGAGACGGATATGTGCCGTCTTAGTTTGGGTGGTGTTGGTCACTTTTGCAGGGTCTCCATTTCAGATTCTGTTTCAGAGAGGCTTTTGCTCATCCACTGTCGTTTCTGAATCAGTCTCTTTGGCAGTGGAAGCGGGTGGAGCTTGCTCCTCGTTTTCTGATTCTTCTGAGGATGATGAAGATTCTCCATTACTTGCCTTTGCGCACTCATCTGAGTTGATGTCTTGTTTACGTTCAGCCTCTGGTGAACTCTCTGGAGAGTTTTCGCTCAAAGGAGAACTCTCCCTGGCAACAGGCGGTGGCTGAACATCATTTTCAGGGGTTGATTTTTCAAACTCAATCTCCTCTTTCTTTGACCCCGAATCTGAAACAGACAGCAACAGTTGTGCTAGAATCCATCTGCTAAGAATTTGCAAATATATTGAAAAGTTCATTGTAAGTAACTCCCCCCAAAAAAATCACTCCCAAACAAAGCAATGGAGTGCATTAAAGGTAATCAAATTGAGTCCTTCTTCCAGGTTGTGACATGCTTGTGTAAATACAATTTAACCTGTCAAAACTGATGAATGTTAGTCATTCCTATAGATGGAAAAAGTCATTCACAATAAGTGTTTTTCTTTTCTGAATCAGAAAATACTAGAACATCATGAATAAACAATAACGAAACCGCCGATGCTGAACCTATTGTGTTGGGTCCCATATTCTGAATATAGAAGACATCATTTAATCTGGAAGCTTTGGAGATGAGGACCATCATAAAAATAATAATGTTGCTTTGGGGTTATACTTTATGATAATCTTTATGTTTTCCACTTGAAATACAATGACAGTTTTGTAGCTGTTCTTTGAAATGCAAAAACAGGTGAGAAAAACCTTCAAAGCAACAATATAAAAAGAAAATATGTGCAAAGTAACCTAAAAAAAACCAAAACATTAACTGGGCAAAATTGTGACAGAGGAAGTAACGTGGTTACTAAAAATATAAGTAAATAAAAATCAGCTAATCATTCAACACGTGACACCTTATTTCATATCTTGCTTTATGAAAAATATCCTACAACTCCTTTGAGGAAGTAAAGTATTTCCAAGAAAATATTGTGGAACATCCAAGTTTTGCATGCCTCACTTTTAATGCACTCCTCTTGTAAAATGCACATGTATACAGTAGATCAAAGGTATAAAATTCAAAGTGTCTTGCTGGATTATAGTTATGAACATCGCTTTTCCCTTATGTCACCCTCTTGTTTTATTTATCATAATAAAAGCTAAACGAACCATCTGGGATTTTTTTCGATGAATCTTTAGTGCCCCCAAGTGGTCGAATAATTATTAGACAACAATAAGATGGCAAGTAATGGCTCAAGTTTAACCATTGAACGTCTGAGGTGAGCAAGTCATCTGACCAGTGTTCTGTCAATTAAGGGATGTTAATATTACATTGTTCTTTCAATATCTGAGCCAACAGAGGGTGTGTTATTCTCCTGTTTCATCATGTATTTCGATACCATTAAACATAAGGATGTATAAAATAAGAGGACAAAAGTGTTACTAACAATTGTTGTAAAACTGCTATATTAACAAATAAAACAAATAGCTTAGGAGAGCAAATAGGAATATAAAATGTAATATTTGCTTTGAAGTCTGGAAACATTCGGTGTGAAACAACCAAAATGACAATGACAGAATAAACAGAATAGACTATATATCAGTTTTAACAAAAAATTGAACATACAATTGCTTTGTATGTTCAATCATATGTTTTTTTTAAAAAATACAATAAAACATTTCATTTCATAAAAAACACCCCCCCCCCCAAAAAAAAACCTGTGGTATTGTGTTCAAAATTACATATGTCACACTGATTTTCTGGCACTTCATCTGGATTCCCAGAATCTGAAGGATCATTTGAAACTGGTCTCTTATCTTCCGGGATTGCATTTTCAGTTGCTTTTTTGTAGCCATTATTGCCATTCAGCACACCATGTAAAACATCCTTAGTTCCCTCAGCATCTACAGGATTACCCTCTTTATGCAAAATGTCTGGAAGTTAAAACAATCAGACAGTAAGGGACTGCTTAAGTTTCATTTTTGTTTTGGATGAGACTATCCAAAAAACGTATTTCAGTAAGCATAGCACCGGTTCAATAGATTTTTAATCCAGTGGAAGTAAAGAGTAACCATCCAAGAAATTACTTGAGATTTTTCAAACAATGAAATGTGACAGGCATACAAGAGATAGGAAATTAGGAAAGGAGCAAATGCTTTTTTCACACCACTGTAAATTTGTCTAGACTTTAATTGTTTTTCAGCAACCTGGGTGTCCATGCAAACTTTATTTGGGACAGAGGTGGGAGGTGTTGGTGAGGGGGTAACAGCTCTTTTGTTCAAACAAATGGTGTGAGTCACTTTAAAAACACATTTTAGAAAATACTTCTACGATAATACAATACTTCTTATGGTGAAATGAGAAAGTAGCAAATATCAGCTCTGTGTGAAATGTTTTTTGTGTCTAAAAATGCTTTTGAACATGTTCATGGCAGGTGGTAGCAGTGGGGAAACATGCAATTTTTAATCCATGTGTACTCACTATTTTCTGATGACATAGCTGTTAGTTCAGGATTCATAGAATCAGAATCTGAAGGGTTGTTCTCCAAGACTTCTTCCTCCACAATGTCTCTGGGCTCAGCTTCATTAGCTTTTCCATCCTCCTTCTCAAAGAACGAGCGCCGTTCTTTAACCGGCAAACCATATGGATTCTCTGAATTTAAACCACAAAATAATAAAAAATAAAGCACACTGAAACTGAATACACATGTGTAGTGAGATGAATTCAAACCATTCAGTTAGTCTAAAAAAATTCTGTCTTGAAAATATAAGTAGGAGATAATAAACAAAATGCAACTATACATTTAATAACATCTGAAGATAAGAAGGTTTTCTCCATACAAATTTAGGAACTCACTGGGTTTTTTTTTTACATTTTCACTTCCCATTGAATTTGTAAATTATTGAAAATTAAAGACATAATCTTGTAATCTGAAAATAGAACCTTGAAAACTAAATATAATCAAATAATTTGTAGACCAGAAATAATTGTGACTGAGGAAGTAACGTAGTTAACGTGACATTGTTACCAAACATTTAAGTAAATAAAAATCAGCTCATCATTAAACACGTGACACCTTGTTTCATATCTTGCTGTTTGAAAAATATCCTACAACTCCTTTGAGGAAGTAAAGGATTTCCAAGAAAATATTGTGGAACATCAAGTTTTACATGCCTCAACTTTGATGCACTCCTCTTGTAAAATGTATATGTATACAGTAGATCAAAGGTATAAAATTCAAAGTGTCCTGCTGGATTATAGTTATGAACATCGCTTTTCCCTTATGTCACCCTCTTATCTTTCCATAATAAAAGCTAAACAAACCATCAGGGATTTTTTTCAATGCTCCATGAGTGTCCCCAAGTGGTCAAGCAATCATTGGATAAAACAGACAGAAAGGGACTGCTTACGTTTCATTTTTGTTTTAAAATATATATTGCAGCTCTCAAGTGAGTTAAAATCACCTGCATAGTGCAGTGGGAGATGAAGGGATGTTACTATCAGGCACTACTGCAAAATTTGAGGCATGTTATTAATTGTTGCATTATATCTTACACAACCTTTAAAACAGAAAGTGTTTTAGTCACAATTGTTAGAAAGCCGATATAATAATAAATTAAAAGGAGTGTTGATGAGCAAACAGAGCTATGAGACAGACATTTTCAGTAACATAATGTAGCCAAAACCAGATCTAATGTTTTCTCTGAGGTTTGGAAAAATTCAGGAACAAAACAACCAAAATGACAAACAAAATGGCAAAATATAAATAGAATATAATTCGCCATATCTTAGTTTTAGGATAAGAAATTCTATTTGAGTTATTTTGTATGTTCAATTTTTTTTTTTAAATACAACAAATTGCTATTATAAAAAGGAGTTTTATAGTGTTGTATTAAAATATGGTTATTTAGCTTATTTGTACTCACTCTGATCATTTGGATTTCCAGAATCAGCAGGGTCATCTAAAACTTGATTCTTGTTAACTTCCAGATTTGTATTTTCAAGCACTTTTTTTAGTGCAAAGAAATTCTGAACAATGTTTGATTTCGGAGGCACTGCAGGAGGATGTGAAGCTTTGTTATCCTCATCCTCACTGTTCTCTGAACCCGATGAAGAAAAAGGAAAATGCAGAAAGTGATTAGTGGTTAATAGAGTTAGGAATTTTAACTATACAAATAGCAGAGAAAGGCATAGTGTAATGTATGTAGCAATATTGTAGCCAATATTGTCATTCAGCACACCAGGTAAAGCATCCGTAGTTTCATCTGCATCTACAAAATTATTCTCCAAAATGTCTGGAAGTTTCTCTTCATCCCCTGCTCTTTCATCATCTGAACAAGGATGATCAGGATTGGGTGACACCGCAGGAGGAGATGAAAATCCACTGCCTTCAGGTTTTTCACTTAAACCTATAAAAGAGACAGAAATGCTATAAAGAAAAACTAATTCTTTCAAGGCAAGCAAAGGTTTATTCTTGCCACTCTTCCACAAACTATTAACTCTAGAAAAAGACAAAATGGTCAAAATTGTAAGATTAGAGGATGTAAACTGGTTGCTAAAATAAAAAAACATCAGCTCATTATTAAGCAGGTGACACTGTTTCATATCTTGCTATGTCTGCTTTTTGAAAAATAACCTACAAGCTTCTAAGCTTGATGAAATAAAGGATCTTCAAGGAAATGTTGTGGGACATCAAATCCTGTCATGTCTTTGAAATATGCCTAACTTCTGATGTTCTCTTCTTGTAAAATGTACATAATCAATGGTGTGCACTAATCAACAATTAGTTTTAGGATAAGAAATACTATTTGAGTTATTTTGTATGTTCAATATATTTTTAAAAATACAACAAATTGCTGTTATAAAAAGGAGTTTGATAGTGTTGTGTTAAAATATGGTTAATTAGCTTATTTGTACTCACTCTGATCATTTGACTCCTCATTTGGATTCCCAGAATCAGCAGGGTCGTCTAAACCTTGCATCTTGATCACTTCTGGGTTTGTATTTTCAGTCGCTTTTTGTACTGGAGAGAAATTCAGAACAAGGTTTGATTTATTACCAGACATTGTAATGTCTTGCTTTTATTAGAAAAGTCTTTTACAAGTTTTTTTTGCCAAAATTGTCCCACATTTATCTCCATCCATCATGAGCTCTGGTAAGCATATCTGTCCTGCAGAAGAAATGCATCCTCCAAATGATACCTCCAGCACCATGTTTCACTGTGAGTCTTCAGGGTGATGCAAGGGTGTTAGTTTTCCCCCACAAATAATGTTTACACTTAGGCCATTGAGTTTAATTTTGGTCTCATCTAACCAGACACCTTCTTTTAAATGTTTGATGCACTTCTTTATCATTTGTGGCCATTTGCAAAAATGACTTTGGTGGACTTCTAAACATGCATGAAGGACTTACTACAGGAGATTGATGAGTGAACTCTTAATCCTGCAATGTGCTGCATAGTTTATAGAAACTGAAGCTATTCAGTTTCTATTAAAAACTGAATAAGAGTCACATGACATAACCCGTAGATTAATCTAGCGGTTTAACACCTAGATTAAGACAATACTCGTTCTCTTTGCAGAATCTGTGCATAAGGAGAGGATGTCCTTATGCGCCTCATAGTTTTGACTATATACCCCAATTACTCGGTGAAAGTCCTGCTAGCCCTGCTTTATATTTCTCCAAAAATCCTACCCCTAACCTGTCTGGTGTGTTCTTTAGTATTGTGCTGCTTTTTCACTAATAAACCCCTGAGGTCTTCTAGGAATGATGGTATTTGTACCGAGATTAAATTAATTAGTATTTTAAGAGAATTAGTTGTAATGACTGTTATTCAAGAGCATTAGAAAGGGCTGAACCCCCCAAAAAAGGCCAAACATTTCCTTTCACAAGCTTCTTCTTTCCTTCAGCCATTGTACAACTAATTTCTTTGCCCAATTGAAAATCCAGACAAGCAAGTTACTGATACCTTTAGAAGCTGCTTCAGTATTTCCACATAATTGTCATAATATTTGTTCCTTGGCCACATCAAGGGATCAAAAAGGAAAATACATAAGCCCCAGTTCTTACTTTTCAGATGTTCTCAAACTCAAGTTTGCATGTAAACGCAAGTGTGATATTCAATACATAAAAAAACTGAGTGGAAAAGTGAGCTGTAAACATTACTGTTACTTGCAGAGGCAAGTTGGGATTTGTCTTAACATGAGCATTTAGTCTAACTGCATAAAGTGACTATGCCACAAGGAGAATAGTTTGCTTTAGATACAAGAAAACATGTACAACCGCTTGGATAAAACAAAACTCCATTGTTGTAATCAAACGTTGTGGTCAAACATGAAGTTTCAGGTGCTTTTTTTTTTTTTTTTTTTTTTTTTTTACTCGACAGAATGTTCCCGTCAGAGACTCACTAGCGCAAATGGGCGTGACATGCTGTCACACATATGAAAGCAAAACCAGAGACTGCTTGGTTTGGGAAAAATAGCTCTACAGCAGCAGTGTGAAGAATTGTTTTCCACTCCCTGATTACCTATATTTTTGCATGTTTGTCACACTTAGGCGTTACAGAACATCAAACCAATTTAAATATTAGTCAAGAAAAATACAAGTAAACACAAAATGAAGTTTTTAAATGAAGGTGCTTACAGAAGGAAGAAAAAAACAAGCCTTCATGGCCCTGTGTGAAAAAGTGACTGCTCCCCTCCAATGGCAGACTTTGGAAGGGAGCCATTTTGGGGCCCAAGGCAAATCTGTGTAAAGGGGCCCTCGCCCACGTCTGCCGTCATTTACCAGGAGGCCCAAAGGGTGAAAGATCCTGAAGGGCTGACACAATGTCTTAGGGGCACGGTGCCTGCAGCTGTGGTACGATTTATTTATTTATTTATTTTTTGTAAAAAAAAGATCAAGAAAGCAATCATTCATGCAGGATGAGACTATCCAAAAAACGTATTTCAGTAAGCATAGCACCGGTTCAATAGATTTTTAATCCAGTGGAAGTAAAGAGTAACCATCCAAGAAATTACTTGAGATTTTTCGAACAATGAAATGTGACAAACATACAAGAGATAGGAAATTAGGAAAGGAGCAAATGCTTTTTTCACACCACTGTAAATTTGGCTAGACTTTAATTGTTTTTCAGCAACCTGGGTGTCCATGCCAACTTCATTTGGGACAGAGGTGGGAGGTGTTGGTGAGGGGGTAACAGCTCTTTTGTTCTTTTCGTGTGAATCACTTTAAAAACACATTTTAGAAAATACTTCTACGATAATACAATACTTCTTATGGTGAAATGAGAAAGTAGCAAATATCAGCTCGGTGTGAAATGTTTTTTGTGTCTAAAAATGCTTTTGAACATGTTCATGGCAGGTGGTAGCAGTGGGGAAACATGCAATTTTTAATCCATGTGTACTCACTATCAGATGACGAAGCTGAAAGTTCAGGATTCATAGAATCAGAATCTGAAGGGTTGTTCTCCAAGACTTCTTCCTCCACAATGTCTCTGGGCTCAGCTTCATTAGCTTTCCCATTCTCCTTCTCAAACATCTTGCGCCGTTCTTTAACCGGCAAACCATATGGATATAAGTAGGAGATAAGAAACAAAATACAACTATACATTCAGTAACATTTGAAGATAAAAAAGTTTTCTCCATACAAATTTAGGAACGCCCTTTTTTTTTTTTTTTTTACATTTTCAGTTCCCAATGAATTTGTAAATTGTTGAAAATTAAAGACATAATCTTGTAATCTGAAAATAGAACCTTGAAAACTAAATATAATCAAATAATTTGTAGACCAGAAATAACTGTTCATAAAGTTAGCAAAATTAGATTGAAAATCTAAAATTTGCTTTCTTTAATAGCTAAATTAGTAAAAAAAAAAAAAAAGAAATTAAGATCTTCTAATGTAAATAAACATTTTAATTATAAACTTAGCAAAACGGATTACCTGAGGATGAACGTTGGCGAATGCTTTCCCTCAGCTCGTTCATATGAGCCTCATCTGTAAAAAGTAAATTACTATCAGCAAAATCACTGCACAAAGAAAATATGTATTTTATTATAAGAACATACAATGGTTTCTGAGGTCACTTTTTCTTGAGATCCTATTTTGCTCTGAGACAAAACAGAGTAAAAAAGAAAGTCTGACTTCTGATACAGCATATTAAACTTTACTTTGTAACTTAAGATGCCTTTTCATGTTATGCATTTTTGCCATTGTTTATACAGAAGAAAAAAAATTATTCTTCCACTGCAAGTTCTTTCATGTAAATTATTCGCTTTAATTTACATTAAACAGTTATGCTTCATTTTCTTTAATCAAGTAAATCATTGGGTAGAGTTTACCCTTATGGAGAGGATTCAACAGGGTGTTATTTCTTTGGTTTAGGTGTCCAAGAGAATGTTTAGAGGGAAATGTAGGTGCTCTGTCCAGAAGAACCCGGGTTTCGTCACTTCCAGATGCTGCTACTGAACAAATTTGAAAAGACATAATAAATGTAGCTGGAAATCAATACATTATTACAATGACATTAAGACCTGTCACTGTTAACAAATAATTTACTTAAAGATGATACTAAGAAATAGCTAATATAAAGAAAAATCACATCTGTTACTGTAAACCTGCTTCTTTGTTTCATAGCAGACCATCATTTAAAAATCACTATGAGCTGCTTAAGAAAACGCTGCTTCAAAATGTAAAATGTGTAAATTGTATTATCAATTCAATGATTGTTATATCAGTCTTCTAGGTGACAACAAGCAAAAAAATATTTCTGTCATTTACACCAATACATTATTACGAAAACTTACAATGTTTCTGTTTGGCTTTTGTATTCATGGTCCAGACAAAGTACTGACATACCTTTTGGATATCCAGGCTTCGAGTGACTTTCCATATCAGACTTCTCATGATTTGGGCGTACTAGAACCAAGAAAACGGCATCATGATTAAGTTTCAGAGAACTGTCTATCAATTTACTGATTCAAATCATTGAAAAAAAATAACTGAAGAAAGAATTAACATTTTTCTCTGTACATATATTTCTAATGAGGTTACTCACAAGAAATCTACAATAGATACTAGTAACAATCTGAGAAATTTACAAATATGAAGAAATCTAAAAGGAGCAATTCATGTGTAATATTGTAAAATGCTACAATATTTTACAGTATTATAAAAATATTGTAAAATAAGGTACTGTTATTTGTAACAGTACCTTTAAATCATTGATTAAAATGTATGGAATACTTAATAAAAGTAGCTTGGTGGGTGATGACAGCTGCATGGAGAAATTAGTTGCATGTTTAGTGCAGGTTGGATTTTGACTTTTAAATCCAACGAATGACCTAAAAATTTTAAAGTTCGGGGAGACTTATATTATGCACTCTGATAATCTATTCTTTCCATAGTTTTTCAATAGGATTCATATGGGTTTATTAACAGAGCCATCCCAGCAGGTCTGTTTTAATTTTTTCCTCAGAACCAATTGAGTTTCATTGGCTGTGTGTTTTGAGTCAACGTCTTGGGAATCTCTATGGCTTATTTTGTTCACGATTTCAATTATTTAATTTTATTCCACTTTATTACTCATGACCAATTTATTTGTAACAGTACCTCTTTTAAGGTAAAAGAAGAGCAACACCAGTAGAATCAGCAGTAGAACAACAGCAAGAGCAACAACACCAGCAATCAGTCCGGCTTGAGCCTTTGGCACTGTAATGAAAAAACAAAAAAACTTTACATGTTAACAAAAATAACTAAACTGCAGTAAATAAAATGGATAATCTGGTCCAAAATTACAATAAAATTGATCATAAGCATTGATCATACAGCTTTAATCTGCTTTTGTTCACCAGTTATCTCTGTATCAAACACATGACCATTGAAATATGAATAATAGCCTCTGAGGTATGTTTGTTTACAAAAGAATAAAAATGTAAAACATCTTACCAGGGTAGCAGTCCTTAGCAGTGAACACTGCTGATTCTTGAGTGAGTGGGTTCTTTACAGTACAGCTGTACTGACGATCATCAAGTTCCCCTCCAAGGGAAATCTTCAACACGTGTCCAAGATTAATCTGTCCATTTGTGCTCCACTGAAACTCCAGTGAGGATTGATGGGATGGTAAAGAGCAGAGCAGAGATGCATTCCCTGCTGACTCAGAGGTGCCTGGATTGTTTATTTCACAGGATATGGTAGGCTTGGTGACTTTGTCTAAAATAAAGCATAAGAGCAAACAAGTGACTGCAACATCAGAAAGATACATGAATTGTTTCATCCATACTAACTGATTCATCAACATAAACAAGAATATTTGACAAAATATTAAATACTAAGAGTTTGCTACAAAGGAACTACTGGTATGTTTGAATTATTTAATAAAAATTGAATTAATTTTAGCATCTATGTTAAAACCAATTGATTTCAACAGTGTATTGCCCTGTTACATCAGCCATCTAATACAGTGAAATAATCTCCCTGAGTTTTATTATCTCAGTCGCAAAGATCTATATCAGTTTTGGGATAGAAAAGAGAGCAAAGGTCCATCTAAGTGAGCTAATATATAATTAACATGTTGCAGACTACTGCATCCAAACAATCATTAGTGAACTACTAGAGAAATCTAACTTTTTTTAAAATGAACCCAAGGAATCAAATATGAAACCAAGGCAGCCAATAAAATCTACTGTAACACAACTTGAAGTTTAAGAGAGAAACTGAAACAACAATATCAGAGAGTTGGATACCAGTGTCTGTCGAAACCAAATAAGGTATCTGACTTACAGAAAAAATAAGTTGTTTAGTAAAATGTGCCTTATGGTTCATTAATACTAATATTGTGTTGAAACTAGTAATGAAGTATTATGAGGTAACAGTGTGCAAAGTAGGATAATTTGCCCAGAGACTTTGATACAATCTGGATTATATTTTACAGGAACTGGACAAACCTCCCACGTCCATCAGACAGACAACAAGTTAAAGGCTCTTCTGCACTTGCTTGACTGACCAGGCTTGGGAATATGCATTGTTTATAGCACAGCTACTCAATTTAATGCAGTTTAAGTCCTTTTTGCTTGTTTTCTAGATTATATTTGGCTGGTAGATTATAACCATTTGTGCTATGTAGAGTAATTATTTAATTAATTGTGAATAAAAGCAAATAAGGTAGCATTAACTGAGATCCCACACTTATGGCGGGTATGTGTGTAGCGCTTTATGAAGTCAGGAAGACCCTAAAGCGCTTCACACTGAACTCAGTCACACACACACACACACGCGCACGCACAGATACACACACACACACACACACACAGACACACACACAGATCGCAGAAAGCTACTATATTGTAGCCACAACTGCCCTGGGGAAGGCTGGCAGGCATGAGGCTGTCATGCACCAGCACCACTTCTGACCACCACCTACATGAGTCATAAGCAGAATATTGCTAAAATGTTTAAAAACACTGACTGAGAGAAAAGGCTCTTCACATCCAAATGTCTTTAAACTTCTCTTTTTGTTTATTCCTGGAGCTATGTGTTACCCATGCTGCGATTCAACTCTGCAGGAACCTATTCATAACAATAACGCAAACTATGCATAAAATAAACACTAAAAGCCTTCTTTATGGCTTCTCATTAACTAGCTACTTAAAAGAACAGAGTGCTCAATGTCAATCTAAAACTGCTGTCAGAAATGGGTTTTTTTAGGGAGAAAAAAAACAAACAAACCAAAAAACTTACCAATGACTATCAGTTCATGTCTTCTGGTCTTATGTTGGTTGTTAGTTAATATTTCCAGGTCATAAAATCCGCTGTCTTCATATCTCAGGTTGCTGATGGACAGATCTGCAGAATACCAGTCAAGAGTGACCCGGTCTTCAAATGACCCAAAGGATTTTTCTTCGCTGCCATCAAAATGCACCACTTTGTGTACATTGTGTCTTTCTATACGCTTCCACAGAATGTCAGTAGGGGCTTCTTCGTTGCTGAAGCCTGGGAAGTCGACTTTCTCGCCAACCAGTTTATATGTTGTATCGCCAACCAGTTTATATGTTGTATCTTGCCCAGAAACTACAAAGAGAATTTAAGTGAGAGTAGACATGTTAAAATGTAAAAAGATTAGTACACCACACAAAACAATGTAGTAAAGTAGAATTTCAAGCCCACCCCTGAGGATTTGTTTATTCAATCATTGGGAAGAAAAAAAAATGAAGTTCCTAGATTGTTATCCTTTCAAAAAAAATATGGCCCACACAGTGGAAAAACACAAGATATTACCAAAATGTTTGATCTAGTTGATTTTTGACCTAGAAATTAAATAAACTGCCAGTGAATCTAGTACTTTTTAAAAATCAATGAATTATTTACTTAAAACAAGATTCTAGATCTTGTTGAAAAACTACTTGTAAGATGGTTTTCCTTTGTTTCAAGTGTACTCAGAAACCAGAGCAGAACTTCTGGGTAAGATATTGCGTATTTTGCAGTGTAAGCTCTTCAACCAGTGATTTCTAACTCAAAACATGTCCTGCCTCCTATTGTCAACAATATCCAAAAAGTCAGCAAGATTTAATGCTTATGGGGCCTAAATGCCCCGTTTTTCTTAAACGATATGTTTTTCACATAATTGTGAAAACTTCAATTTATTAATTTTGTTTATTAACAAACAAAAACATGCTATATTATTCTTCTGGATTGCCCACCTCTGAAGATGTTTTTAAAATATATTTTGGTTATGAGAGGTCGGATAAGATTCTCTATCATTAAAACTGTTAACCCTGTCACAGGTAAAACACTCCATATAGCACGTAAACATAGCAATATTTAGTTAGAATATACAGACAATGCTGTCAATATCAGCAATGCTAGCTGCCCTAACTACACAAATTATTAACAGAAGAGGTTGAAAACAGAAAAAAATTGGTTTTTAGTTTTTATTTCTCTGAAATTATTTTTGTTAGGATTAAGAGACCTACACAAGGTGATGGTACAGCCTTCATTTTCAGATGAGTTGGACAGTGTTCAGTGGGAGGTTTGAACCTTAGAATGTTGTTTGACAACAGAAACCTTTACTACACTTTTCCACAACTCTATAGCTGACCCGTCTGGGAAGTTCCATGGTAAAAACAAATATCTGAACAAAACATAATAATCTTTGGTTGGAATTGCAAAGCTCTGTATGAACAGAGCAATCTTCACCCAGAGACTGCTACACAAAGAACAAAAGATGATAAAAACGTTTAAGAAAGTTATTAGACATTAAAAAACATATAGCTACGACTATTTGAATACCTTAATAAAAGGTGATGAAGTGTTGTAAGTTGTAAACGTTAAAGCAAGTTAGACGTGCAGTCAGAATGTGTACAAATTAGGTGAAGGAGCAAATCCCAGTCAGAATGTTGTCATTGTAATGTTAAGGAAGCAGTGCGGTGTTGTTTTGTCATTATGTACAATGTTTACAGAAATGTTCAAAGTAGTTTGAAAAGTATTTTTAATTTATAGTTAAACTTACCCAGACAGCAAGTAAGAGAGAAGCAGACGATGAGACACCAAAGACTCATTTCTGGAACACTACCAAATTGCAGGTGGTTGTTTAACTCGATGGCACAATTTACTTTCACTTCGCTAAACAGGTAAGGACAGCAAAGGTTACCGAAGCCGGTTAGGTACAAATAGAAAAAACGTCGAGCATTTTACCTAAAACCAGTGTGGACAGGATTGAAAATAATCTTAAAGTCAAAGTTAAGATTAAATACAAGGAACGACACGAAACAACCCGTCAATGTGCGGGTTTCGGTTGCTTCACCTGTGTCACACCTGAATTTCTGGTGTACTTCGCACCGGAAATGAGTAAACATTACTTCCAACTATTAAAATATTTCACTAGTAGCTTTGGGAAAATAGATAATTGTTCCTTAAATAAGCATTTATATTATATGAAATATAAATACCTTAGATGATTAAAAATGAGAAAACATGACACATAGATATAAAAAAAACACGAACAAACAAACAAAAAAACGTTTACTTTGAAGTTTTCCGTAAGAAACCGGAATGAATTAAATGTGTCTTTTCCAGCTTGACGTGTCCTTGTTGGAAAGCAGAATGTTTATAAGAAAAGATAAGACTTGCAGTCAGGAAAAGCTTCGAACATTCCTTTCGTAGGACTACTTTGATTGGTTTACTGGCAAAAAATTCGTTTTTTTTTTATTTGTTTATTTTTATCACGCAGTATCTACTGATAATTCGGTGTTTGCCTGTACATCAATTTATGTCGTGTAGTCCAAAATCAGTAATGTTTTACTTTAAGCAACAGTTGTTTTTTTTTGGAACATAAATGTGCATCTGAGTAAATGAAAATATAATGGAGAGAAGACATTGCAGTAATTTTAACCAAATGTGGACCAATTTCATGTATTGCAATCAGTTTTACTTATTTTGGTTTACAGTAATCAAAAGTCAAAATTCATTTTCTCAGATATTTCAGATATAGCATTAAACCATAAAATAAGTTTCTAATACATAAATGTTACGTTATGGCCACAGTAAAGTGATGCGCTCAATGCTAATCAAACAGACTAACAATTTGTTTATCTGTGTTTATCTAATAATATGTGCACATAATTTCAACAACAGAAATACTGAAATGTTTTACTCTTAAGTGGGCTATTTAGTTCCAAATTTTCATATTTCACAAAACATAAGTGTAATCACCTGATTACACAGACTATTTAATTTTGTGTTGCAAGACTTTAATCTTTGCTTTTAATCTCTAAAGTAAAATAATAATAATAAAAAGCAATATTAATTTTCAGTTTCATGATAAACAAAATACAATTCAGTCATTTTAGTTTCACACTTCAAATGGAATATTTTTTCAAAGTATTAAGTGTTATTCATAACTCTAGACAAACTTTGTTTAGTAGAAATAGGTAAAAAACAAAATAGCTGTTTATATATTACAGGAACCTAACACATGATTTACACAATAGTCTGTCCAGCAGACAGTCATTAACAGGATACAAACGGACACTAAGCAACATGAGGTCAGAGCAAAAGAAGCTGACTGCTCACAGAGTCATGTATCTAAGCAAATTAATGGAAAGAAGTTAAATGGAAGGAAAGTTTGTAGTAAATTAAGGGGCAGAGTCAACAGTAAAAGGTGAGGGAAGAGAAAAACACACTGAAAAAAGGACGATGATTGTTGCTCAATGATTCAAAGACCAAAATTAAAGTAAAATTGTCTTTTGAATTTAATTGCTGAAATAAATTTCTATTCAATCATATTCACTGTGTTAAGACAAATCTTTACTGCTGAAGTGACATTAATATACATATTTTATGCCCCAGAGAACACAAAGTCAAGGAAAGATTACAGCTATTTTTAACCAGAGTAGAGCTCAAGAGAATATATATTTATTTTTTAAACTTTCGCTGCTTACATTAATACAAACACAGTGATATCTCATGGTAAAGTGGCAAGTGAATGAAAAAGATAACACTTTCCCTGCATCGTTTTGATATGTTACTTGCTGTGGCAAAACTAAAGTCTGGTTCATGAAAGCTTGTGTCATTGGCACTCTGACGAAGGTGTGACTCTGTGAATGTGCGTGTAAGACTTCATGAGCGTCACACTGCCATGGTGGGATACGCCCAGCGGAAGGACGCACTCCTCTGTCAACACCCCTCGATCCACATCCCAGCACATCACAGTGGAAATCACTTGGTTCTTGTTATCCCTCCCCCCTGTGATAAAAAGTTTGTTGTTGCAGGCTGCGATGGCACAACTTGCCCTCTCCCCCAGACGAGCCACCAGGGACCAGGAGTCGGACAGAGGGGAGTAGCAGTACATGGCGTGCATGGCACCACCTGGAAGAGCAATAAAGAACTGAAGGTGAGCTAAAGGTTATGTCATAAAGCATACAAGCTACTAAAATTGGTGACTCAAATCTTAATGAATATTATGTATCTACTTTTTTTTTTTATCTTAGCTTATTTGTAAGCACACAGGAGTATGTGTGTGTGCTGACACACATACTCTCCTGGACCACTGCTTCTGTGTTTCTTGTGTTTGTTTCATGTCAGTTCAGCCTCCAGCCAGCTGTCGCAGCTGGCCTCCAGTCAAGTTAAGGTTATACTTAACCTAACAGTAACCCCATGATTTAACAGTTTTGTAGCTGTTCTCACACTTGGTCACACATAGCAGCTCATGGAAAGCTTAGCCTCATCTGACCAGCTACTTTCACATGTTTGTTGGCTGCTCTAAATGGCCAGTGGCAAAATGTAGAGGGGAATTGTTTTGTCTTTCTATCACCTATTAAACTATCTTTCCTAATTAAAAAAAAGTCAAATTTTTAAAATTAGTCATGGAGTGCATGACTATCAGTCATGAGTGCATGACTATCAGCATGATAGTTTTCCTAATGGAAAACTATATGTGGCTAGTTTTCCATTAGGACCACCACCAATCACATAAATCCACCTGTCAAAGCTTGCTGCAGCAAAGGAGCTGACACCCACGAGAGGCAAGAGGTGTCACCTGTAGTAAATACATAAAAAAAGTCAGATTCTCCCATCTGAGTTATGCATCCCTGCAGATCCTCCATATTTACCATGGGCATATATGGAAAGTTAGGTGAGGTGCATCCTCCAAATCTACAAATTATGGATCTGGTCAACCGATCTCTTAATGCAATTGATCAAATTTTCTCAACAAGAAGACTGGGCACAGGAGAACCCTCTTGTCCTGCGGGGACACACCCGGCGGGATTCAACCTGGATTTATTCATAATTACAGGATTTCTGCTGTTTGGAGCTTATGGATTCGTGGCTTATCGACTTGGCCGAACTAGCAAACACTCAGACTGTTGGTGTGGACAGAGACGCAAGTTGGATTTGAGTCTTGCTGAGATTCACAGCCCAGCTGAGGACTCTAAAACTCACTAAAAAGATGGAATCGATCTTGGAGAAGTTGCTAGTTTTGGTTCAGTGGAACGACCAAACGAATTTGGATGATTGGGAACTGAGATGTATCGGAGAGACTTTAGGGAAGATTGAAATGTACAATCAACCCGACCTAAGACATTCTGTATCTGAATTGGCTTTCCCCATGTTGCCTTAGAAGGGCTGCATATCTCTAATCTCCTTGAAGATATGTAAACATAACGCTTCTTCCCACCTCACCCTCTCCTGTTATCCATGCAGCTGTGGAGCTGAGCTCTTCCAAGGACGTTCCTCGATAACAACACCTCTATGGGACTGAGCAACGTGGTTTCATGGCCCTGTGATGTCACCGCCTTCACTCATGTCTTTGTTTTGCCTTTTATTTTGTCTGAATATTGCCATTTGCCCTAATGTGTCCTTTCCTCTTTTTTATTTTATTTTGTTAGAAACTGTGGAGTACTGACTATTTAACCCAGAAAAAGATTATTTTAATTTATTAGTAATATCAGAAATTGTGGAGTACGCACGATTTAGATCAACATTATGCTTCCTAGATAACTTTTATGCAGAGACTCATACTGCTACAGAAGCGGAATTAGAATTAGAATTACAATGAACTTAGAATCCAGAAATACAGGAACAATCACTACTTAGTTACTTTTTATACTACTACTTGTTAGAAACTGTGACGACTCACTTTTAACCCAGAAAAGGTCTTAGAACAAACTTAGAATTTAGCTACTCATCTGTAGATTATCAGTTATTTAGAAACTGTGACTACTCACTTTTAACCCAGAAAAAAATTCGTCACTCTTTGGCTTATTTTTTCAGAAACTCACTATCTAGATGCAGAGACACTTTTGGATCGAGACTACTTTTTAGACTCCTGTTCTTCCAACTCAGAAATGGAATTAGTCCAGAGGATAGTTAGCAACAGGAGCACCTAGTTTACATACTTTAGATCAACATTAGAGTCTTTTTCTTTTTGTTCTGCTCTTTCCTTTGGTTTGTTATTTAGTTTGTATTTCCTTTTGATTTCTGTAAAGCACTTTGTATTGCCTTGTAGCTGAAAATGTGCTATATAAATAAAATGACCTTTTCTGCTCTCTTGTCATTTTCACCGGATGTATTCAACACTGCCGCATGATATGCTCTCAAAGTTTGTGATATTTTATAAACTATTAAATTTTATTTACGACGAACGAGTGAAAGTGAGAATATGCTCACTGCACTTTCCACATAATTATTATTTTTTAATTAGAAAAGCATGTTTTATTTTACTTACACTTGAAAATAATATGTTACTTTCCACTGATTCACTGATCTAAAAGTGTCTCAACAATATGTCAAAGTTTGTGACTCCAGTCAGTGTAGCATAATTTTACAAAGCCTAATCAGCAATGATACCTATTTCATGCTCTGCTCTGCAATATACCCGCTGAATAAAATGAATAAAGCTGCAGAAAATGGCCAGTATGTAGTGTTTAAATATTATTTTCTTGCTTTTATGCACAATGCAAAAGTTGAGCAGAAGTACTACAGTCAAATGAAACAAAACTGTAATAAAAATAGTACAATAAAAATCTTAAATGTTCAATCAGATTTGAACTTATTTTGTGTTCTTATCTTTAGATGCCACCAACACAATAAAGATATGGATAACTCCTCTGTTATTTGAAATTTTGAGCTGTTTTGAAGGACAAGTTTTTTGCAGAATGTTTGAACATTGTTAATTACGCAAATATTTGGTTGGGTTACTTTTCTCATTTGAAAGTAAGATATCTCGGTGCCTGGACTCTTGCAAATTTTGCAGAGAATGTGGTTTAGCATAGAACTGGTGAGATAATGGTTTGCCTTTCCTGAGGCTGTGAAGGCTGTGTTCCACTTTTGCACCTGTGCATGCTGATTGTCCTGTAGTGCAAATGCAAAAGCAGAACTTCCTCTGAGAGGAATGTAGCCTTTGTTAATATGTCTGTGACTTTGCTGCAATTTAAGCCAAATGTTTGCATTGAAATAAGTCTAAACTGGCTTTTACACTGTCAATATTATGCCAATTTGGGAAAGATGGCAAGCAATTTCCAACATCAAGCCATGTTGATACAGCTTTCACAGAAATGAGCTAAAAACAGCCACTGCACTTCAGAATCTGCATGCTGAAGTGCTAAATAACAGTTCTGAATGCAGTGGCAAATTTCACACATCTTCATGTTCTCAGCAGCAACATTACTGTTTTAGGGACTTTGCCTTGCACATGAAGAATTTGACATTGCATTCCCTGTTTAAGCATTTTTACATTGTACTGGTTTCAAATACATAATGACCAAACATTTTACAAAAAAAATAGGAATATTATCTTTGTGCCACATTAAGCTGTTCATCTAAGTTTTCACACCTCGGATAATATCTTTGTTTGCATCTCAAGTAACATCCAACTATTTATTTTTAAATACTTCAAACTTACCAACAACGTAGATGCATTTCTTGAATGTAACAGCATTGGTGCATTTGGTTTCTATGGGGATGGGTGCCCGCAGTTCCCAGCTGTCTGTTCCTGGTTCCCAGCACTGAACTTTATCTGTGGCTAGTTTTCCATTAGGACCACCACCAATCACATAAATCCACCTGTCAAAGCTTGCTGCAGCAAAGGAGCTGACACCCACTGCAAGAGGTGTCACCTGTAGTAAATACATAAAAAAGTCCATTAAGCAAGATAATATCAGTAAAGGAAGATAATATGATAGTGATTCACAGAAATCTCTTTTTAAGTAACATTTTTTATTGCACGCAGTGTAACATTAGGTGATATTACACCTGACCAAGACCACCAAATATTCAGGACTTCCATGGTCATTCAAACATTGCCAGATTGCAGCAAATTAATAAAAAAATAAAATAAATATATATATATATATATATATATATATATATATATATATATATATATATATATATATATATATATATATATATATATATATGTGTGTGTGTGTGTGTGTGCGTGTGTGTGTGCGTGCGTGTGTGTGTGTGTGTGTGTGTGTGTTTGTTTATTAGGATCCCCATTAGCCATTGCCATGACAATAGCGACTTCCTGGGGTCCACATCATACAAACACATTTATTACAAAAACAGTTACACATATTTAATATAACATTAGTAATATAATATAATTAAGTGATACATTTACAACTGTAGCACTAATAATGTAATTAAACCAGGATCCTTTAAAAGCTCTAGCATTTGTTACATTTAAAAAATGTGAAGGAAGGGAGTTTTATTTCGGGAATTCTAAGGCAAGTATAATCCTGCCTCACACTTAGTAGTGAGAACATAGGTTTAATTTTGCTTTTCTCTTCCCTGTTTTATCACAATGACAGTGACCACAAGTATGATATCTAAGATGTTACCCCATATTTTGTAACATTTCTCTAAGCATATTGGATATTTGAAACCTCCCAAACCTCAGATTTATGTACCTCCAACATCATTTTGAGCTTTGTTGTGGTAGACTCCATCACTGTTTTCATCAGTTTATCAGCAGGAAGAGGAAGGTAGTAGATAGCTTTACAGAGCACAGTACATATCTGTTTGCATGTCTTAAATTTCATTTTTGACAGCAATACATCTTGCATCTTTTAACTGCACAAAACATTCCTCAGTGTATGAGCGGCCAGCCAACATGCACATTTCAGAGATGTATGCACTTGTCCTTTGCGCTGCATACCAATGCTGGGTAAGTGCTTGTTGCATTTCGTTAATTTTTCTAGTGGCATTGCCACTTATTGGGATAATGTAATAAGGTTAAAACTTTGAAAAATGGCTGGGGATGTGCTCTAGGGATTCCACTGTGTTTCTGATGTACCTGAGGAACTCTTTAAGATGACCCATGTTCAAGAGACATCAAAGCCAATTTTGAACTAAATATGTATTTACCTGTGTCCAGCGATTGTGAAAAGGATCATAGGCTTCCACACTAGCAAGCCTCTGAATCCCATCAAATCCACCCAGAACGTACACTTTTCCGCCATGAACTGCCATCTTGTGTCTCCAACGTCCGTTCGACATTGACTCAATTTGGATCCACTTGTCCAGGGCACCGTTATATTTCCAAACATCGTGTTGGGTCTCTTTACCACCTGCAGCAAGCAAATCATATGATGAAAATGTCACCTCTCGCTAAGACTTTATATCCTTCTAAGCACTAATTTATCCTAACATGTAGACTAAAGATTAGTCTGGATGCCTGCATTGCAGCATTGTGGTCATATCTAGGTTTAGTGCCAACAGGCCCATGACCTTGTTTTAACCGTTGCAGCGTGCATCAACCTTGGCAGTTGACGCACCATTTTACCCAAAGCTTAAATGTCAGTTCCTGGGTTGGGAAACGCCTAAAACCACAGTAACTGTTACTGCAGATGACACCACGCCTTCCTGTTTGTTTTGTTCTCTAGTAAACTCAAAATTTATCAGTTCAGCCATCACATTTGAGTTCCAGTAAAGAGAGTATATTTTGGAAGCAACAATTATGATGGAAGATATGAATTAAAAGTTGATGGTGGCATCATATTTCAGTCTTTATGCATAAGATTGTGATTGATTTCTTACCTGATATGTAAACTTCATTGTGGAAAGTGATGCAAGAAAACTCCACCCACTTCCTGATTTGGGTCTCATCTTCCATTTCTGTCATTGGCAACCGGGCCACCTCCAGTCGGCTGCGTCTTAGAGGATCCAAGCAGGTGACAGTGGGAATAAAGCGTTCATCCTTAGTGCATCCTCCAATGATCAGAAAAACTTCTGACAGAAAGTGTTGCACTCGTGGTTTGGTTCGCTCTGTGACCACCTACAAATACGTCAGTGATAAAGGTAAGTATTTGTGTAGCTCTCAAAGCTGTTTTTAATTCCGAAAAGTGAGATAATTTGTCTTTTTAATAGATACAAACCTCTCTACCAGAAAGATGATACATGCGAGCCTCTTGCAGCAAATAGAAAGCCTCAGCGCAGCGACGAATCAGCTCATCTGACTCCACTTTTTCCACAAAGTACGCCGGCTCCAACAATGGCAACCGCACATGTGAAAGCAAGCTGGCCAGTAATGGATAGCGTTCATCTTGCTGGGCTCTCACCCAGCGCATCAGAGCTTCAAAGACACACTCCTCACACTTCACACTGAGGTCATCCCTCTGCAGGATGGCCTCCAGAGAGTCTGCAGGCAGCTCTAAGAAATCCTGTTGCTGCACCACCTGAGAAAACTGAGAGGTGATGAAGTCCTGAGCCCTGGTCCTCAGGGTGGGCAGAGCGTGGCTGTCAGCCAGATTTAGGATCCCTACGCAGGTCTCCAGATGAATAGAGTTGCTCAGAAAGCTTGCACATGCATCTACCACACGGAGGAACTGAAAAACAAAGGGCACTTTTGTTTATTACAATCATTCCTAGCTGACACAGATTTGTATCTGATTTGTGTCACTCATTGCAATAAAAGTAATCAGTCTTAAAACTGAGGAGATGCATTTTTTGATGTCATTTTAAAGCAGTTCTCTTATGCTGTATAACATAATGTGAAAATATGAATTTCTTTAGAGGCTTAGTCTGCTCTAGTGACCTTTTTTGACAGTCATCAGACAGGAAAATGGTTGTTAGAGAGCCTGCATTCAGTCTACAAGGTATCCAGCTGCTGTACAGGCCAGTGTGGCAGTGGTTCCCACTAATACTTTTATAGCTTTGCATTTTAGCTCAATTCTGTGTCATCTTGGCGAAAGGAAGTCAGATGTCAGAATGACTAATATTTTCAGTAGCTAATGGTAAAAAAACATAGCAGTATCTTTCTCAGAAGTGTACATGCTGCTTGTAGACTTGCTGCTGTAATTGACTAACCCTGTTATCCAACGGAAGAGCATAACCAGGAAAAGTTCATGATATACTCAGCCCTAAGATCAGCTTACAGTTCTGCTACCTAGCCTCCGTTTACAAACGCCACACATTATTTGCATCCTGACCTGATCAGTTGGCTGTTTCCTAATTTGTTACACATGTCAATTATTATGGGAAAAAAAAAGTAGTTTATTATTTTCCATAAATTATCAGAGATTTTCCAAAAATATACTTTTTTTGGATACTTTGGTGACTGTCTTTGGATATTCAAAAATGAACATACTTTTCATGTAGTTTATCTTGGGGGGCTGGGGGTGGGGGGTTATTAATTTCTATAAATTATCAAAATTGTTCCAATGTTAAACACACAGTGGCTGTGAAAAGTTTGCACACTGCAACTCTTGAACTTTATAACTGTAAAGATGTCTGCTTTAGTCATATTAAAAATGTTCTATAAAACTTCCTCTCTACACATCTTAAACATTTTGTGAAGTAAAAACAAAGCCCAGCTCCAAACTGACAGTTATCCTTAATTGTCCATGTTCAGACTGCTTTATGTAAATGACAACTCATTTACTTTTGTAGAACATGTGGAAAATAAAACACACAATCACTTTCCATTATGAGGCTAGCAAAAGACGTGATGGTTCCTTGTTCCACTATAACTTCTTTAAACTCATGCTTTAAATAGAAGCTAAGTCACTCATGTCTTGAGATATTTCTTTACGTCACAAGAAAGTTTCCTGTTTCATTTATTTATCTTTAATATACGAAGTCCCTAAAAACAGAAGCACTTGTGGCTAATATTTTTTATGCATTTCAGGCATTTTTCTTGTATTTATGATGGGTGTATATTGTTTTTTGGAAATATTCTAGTCCTCACACTTATTTCCACCATATAACTGTTGTTATGTTTGATTAGCTTCACTATGGAAAAAGTTTTTGATTTTATTTCCATCCATTTGCCCACCCGTGTGACTGTCTTCATTGTTTCTGCTTGTCGGCCGTTGTGCCTGTACATGGTTCTGTCTGTATGCATCATAAGGTTTATAGGTACTTTACTGAATTTCTAATAATATCATGAACTGACATTACTTTAGGTTAGCCATCTGAGTGAAGAAAATATCTGTTTAGTATTAATTTTTCAATATGGACCAATGCATAGGAAATCTTTATCACTGCTAGTGGTAAATGGCATTTTCTTTAATAAATGTATATTTTTGTTTGAGAACAGACATCAAAACAAAAGTGAAAAATAAATTTAGCTCTTAAATAAAAAATATTGATCTGAATTGTTAGGCTGACAAATATGTTGAAAATATTTTTTGATCTGATTTTTAATCATAATGTGGTATAGAAAAATACATAATTATCTTAACAATTATAATAATTCTCAACACATCTAAATTGTGCCGGATTCCAACTTTAACCACATTGAGGGCTGCAGGAATCCCTAAAACGGCAACAGGAATCAGCCTAAACTCTTGAGTTGTTTATTTTCAAACTCTAATGCACAAATTGCTTTCTGCAAAAATAGAAACACAAAAACACAAACACCTGCCTCCTGTGTCAAACTGCACAGCTGTGCAGTTAATTTAAATCTAAATGGAAAACTGATCCTGAGTGTAAACAACAGCCAACTTTCACTTCCCTATTAGAGTAACTGAGATCTTACCCCATTAAGTGTGTGTATCCTATAAAAGTGTAGAAAGGGGTTTTGTGCAGTGAGAAGACAATTTATTGTTTAAATGAGTTTAATGAGTGTACTTTTTTGCTGTTAGTTTTCTACTATTCGGCACTGTCTGTTTTAACATGCCGTTAAATTAATTATGTGGTTATTAGCACCGCTAGCTGTTAATATGAAGCTTTACAGAGATAAACAGTATTTTACCTCCTTTGCATGTTGTGGCTATAATTTATTTAACCACGCAAAACATGAGTGTTAGAAAGCTTACATAATGAAGCCATCAAAAGCCAAGTTCGTTAAGCCATTTAAATGCCAAAGCATAACCTTTTGTTGTAAAGGTTCAAAAAGTCAAATAAAATGTTTTTGAATACGCTAATTGGCTTGCAATCTTGATACTGACATATGGGTTATGATAATAGCCTTTGTGTTATTCATGGGTCCCACTCATTTTGTCCCTTCACCAATTCATAGCCCCACTTAATCACTATTGCATTTTGAACCTATTGCATTTTTAATACCTAGTTCCTTGAACCTTGATGTATCAGGGTTTCTCAATCAATCAATCAAATTTTATTTGTATAGCACATTTCAGCAGGAAGGCATTTCAAAGTGCTTTAAATAATTTAAGCACTTTTTCTCTTTGTAATTCAAATTTATTGTGAATTTTGAGGATAAATTATAATAAAAATACTCAAACTTGACAAATAACAGAATTAAATAGTAAAACGTAATTGCAAACTCTGCATTGTCCCTACTATAATTTCCATTTGAATCAAAAGACTCTCGTAAATAATGACAGAGAAAGACCCTTGATCCAACCAGAGTCAGCCACTTAAGAGCTCTAAACATGTAAGCTCTTAATACATTAAAGCTGTAAATACAGCTTTAATGTATTTACAGAATTTCTGAATGTTTTTTTTTTATTCCAGTGTTTAGTTTTGTGAATTATGAAGATGAATTATCATAACATCCTATATCATTACATTCCAGTTCAGGTTGGTTAACAGAGAATGACCCCTAATTAACCCTACAACCTCATGCTGGTAGGTAATGTTCATAACTAAACTGACTTACAATAAGCAGTCAAGGAAATTACTTCAAATTATTGAATGTCAAAGCAGCGACAAATATCCCACAGTCTGGTATAAACTGACGCCAGGTTGTTCGGCGGTAGACGGCACCATTTTGTACTGGGAAAAAGTCAATCATTAAGCCCCCTTGTGAAAGTTGTTTGAGATAAACATTTGAGAATCTTTATAAAATATCAAGCTGGTGTACCTGAAACTGGCTGGCTGCCTCAAGTATCCTCTGGACATTTGAGTGCGTGAGGAGGGCTCGGCTGGTGTAGGTGTACTCCAAGAGAGAGCGCATGGTCCCGCTGTCTAAGCCTTTTATCTCCACACGCTCCTCATGACTCTCCTTGAGGCCACTGCAAAACATGGCCCTGTTCGAACACACATTGGGTCAGTGAAGCTAGACATCCCACCACAATACCTTCACTGATAACTGGGTTATTTTTACCTGAAGTACTGACTGGCAGCAGCCAGAATGGTCCTGTGGCAGAGGAAGTCCTGCCCTTGAACACAGAGGGTCACATCAGTCAGCTCTCTGTTCACCCTCAGGGTTTCCATCCCTCTCTGCAGCTCCACAGGTAGGCCTCCATCTTGCCAGCATAGCTCGCTTGCACCTCCTGGTTTCTCTTTCTCGTCAGTCAGACTGGACCCGCTTGCGAGTGGCGACACTGGACAGTCTGTCGTCCTTTCCAGTGAGTCACTCATCTTTCTTTCCACCAGCAATTTCCACTGAGGTAAAGTTTCCACTGAAGAAAACCAGTCGGCAGCTTTAGAAGCACCTCAAGGCTCGTTAAGAGAGAAGAAAAAAAAAGAAAGCAAACCTTTGTGGTTCACAGTGAGAGCAGTTGTGACGCTTTGAGATGAGGATTTGTTGTTTTTTTTTCTCTTCTGTCCTCTTCATACTTCCTATTCCTGTTCTGTGGGGAACATGCGTGTGTAGCAATACTTGTTTCTAAGCACTTCCTCTTCGAATATGCTGATCAAATTTCCCCTAGCTTACCTAATATTCCTCTTTCTGCAGAAAAAGAATTCTAGACTCGTGCTGTAGACCTCAACAAAGAGAGATAATAGTAAACAAAGCCAATCAGCAGCTTGAAGTAGATGTCTTTTATTCAACTGTAGTTACTTACTCTCCTCTACTCTGGCGGATTTACAGGGAAAACCTGCTTATACTTTAAATAAGAGATGTACATAAGTTGTACTTTTACTGCCACTTTTACCAAATTTGAGGCATGGCCGAGAAAATGTCTTAATCTTTCTGATTCCAATCATTTCGGCAGAGTGAACAACTAGTCTTATGCTGCAATCAGTGTGTGAACTACAATGCGTAAAAATGTGCTCCCCTGGGATCTTGGTTTTATATGACAACCAAGAATCCATGCTGCATGGGCATTAATGCAAAGTTTCAACAGTCAGTGATAATATGAACCGTGTCATCGGGAAATCCTGCTTGGCACCAACTATCAAAGATTTGAGATTTTTTACATCTATTTGAAGGATGTTTTGCCCAATCTTCTTTGTAAAATTGCACAAATTAGGTCACCTATGAAGTTTATTTCCACTTAAATATCCTGTTTAGTGTCATGCCAGAAAATCACAATTAGAATTTCATTCTTACTTTGACTGAGCCACAACAAAACCTTCATTTTGTTTTTGTTTTTTTATCATTTGCAGGTTGATTTCCTGGTTGAACCAGGAACTGTAGTCAGACACTCTCCTTTATGATTTTCTAGTAAAGATAACCTAAAATCACAATTTGAGTCAATCACAATCACAGTCTTACATTTACTCTGCTTATCACTGTCTGATGATGAAATTTCTTTGAAGATTTTTTTTAAAGATGGAAAATACTTTTTTATACAACTGGAAAGCAACAAACGTTAGAGTTTGACATTTGGACACATTCACACTGGTATAGTCTGTCACAAATGAATCTCAATAAAATACAATATCTTTGAAAAAAGTTAAAGTGAAACTTGTGTATCATATGTAAAATACTCATTGTGCAATGAGGGATACTTCAAGCAAATCAGTTAATTGAAGGAATTACGAGCTATCGCCATTAAAATCCAAAATAAAGTTTAGTTGAAAATTTGAATATTAAATAGTAACAAGTAATAAAAAAAAGAATAATTAAGACAAAAACATTGTCATAGCCAAAATAAACATGGCGACGACCGCTGTCTTGACAGCTTTCAACACAATGTCACTAACCCCCTTAACAAGAAGGGTAAGCCTCGAAAGGTCATTGCTAAAGAAACTGTCCACAGAGTGATTTATCAAAGTATATTCACAGGAAGTTGGGTGGGAGGAAAACGTGAGTAGAAAAAGGTTCACAAGCAACATGGATTACTATAGTAGAGGAGATCGAAAAGCACAGCCCATTTAAGAGATTCAGCATTGTAAACGTTTCAAGAGCCATTACACAGAGATGTACGAAAGACTTGAGGTACAACTGTTGTATTTCTTTCTTAAGTCACACTTGGCTTTGAGACAATTTCAGAAGCATCTTACGATGGCTCAGTGGTCTGTAGATACTTACTCTCCCCTACTTACTCCTCAGATTCCAGTAAGGTTTGTATTTTATTTGGAAACCAAGGTCCCAGGTTGAGAGACACAGAATCCACGCTGCCTGGGCAATAGTGCAAGGTTTCAACTGTCAGTGACAACATGAACCATGTCATCGGATGGTTTTGATTCACTGACTATCATCAAACTTTAAGGTAGCACAACCATACAGCAGGAAGTTTAAGACTATCTTATGTTTCCCTCTGCTGGTTTAACGATAATAGTATCACTGTGCTTCATTCGCAAACTGGCCTAAATAAGCAATAGTGAATTTGCTGTGTCAAATTCAGCAATTACCTTCTCCCCTCTGGTGGAGGTTTCAGGAACTGCAAGTGGTAAAAACCAGGTTTGCTCATGAGTCAAAGATGCAGTAATGTAATAAACAATCCTACTTTTGGAATGTTGACAGTAATTGAATTTTTTTTTTATTTATCAGTTTCAAAAAATGTAACAATTAATAAAATCAATCAACGCTTTAGAGAACAAACTTAAAAACATATGCATCTATAATAAATTGGTAATGCTGTACAAATTAACTGTGTATTAATTTGTACACTACGTAAAGATTCTACATATTATAATTGAAGTTAGGCTTGAATATTCAGAAAGAATATTTTGATGAAAATTTGGCGTTGGCAATTGTAAATAGTCAGAATGTAATGTGTAATCAATATAATAAACTAACAAATTTCATAGTCTTATACCAAAATAGAAAAAATAATCAAAACGTAGTAATTTGGAATAGAAAAGATGATTAAAATTGAAGTAAAACAGAGAAGTCAATGGGGGTTGATAAAAATAAGGAACGAGTCCAAGAGAATGGATACTACAAAGGGGTGAGATTAAATTTACAAGAGTCAAATAAAATCAAAAGCAATGAGTGACAAATGTTAAACAATCTGAAAACTACGTAGGATTGCCAAGACCTAACATTTTATGGCAAATTTCTGGAGGTTTATATGACCTCTGACTCGAACAGCTTCAGCTTTAGATGTCAAAGACGATAGGGAGCGTCTAGAGGCACATTGTCACTGTGGTGTCATGTATCCTTTGATTCTTCTAAAAAAAACAAAAAAACATCAAAGCTACAGCATTGAAAGACCTTGTTCTTTTTTATTTTTTATTAAATGAAAACGTTACATTCATCTGAAAAGGGCAGCACTTGTAACCAAGGTTTTGATTCATCTGAATGTGGCTCCTCATGATCTACTGACTCCAGCTGGAGTCAGCACCTTGCAAACCCCTTCCAACTCTTCGCAGTGCTCCTATAGGCTACAGCTACTAATGACATGCATTTTCTTCCACTCAACCTCCTATTAATATGCTCTGGATTGAGTACTGTGTGAAGAGCCAGCTTCTTTTGTCATTATCTTTTGTAGCTTAACCCTCCTTGTTACATACAATGATCATTACAAAACATTCATAGTCTACATAAGAATGTTTTAGTTTTTAGATCATTTTTAACTTCGCTAAGGGACTATATTTTTGGCTTTACCTTTTGAATTCAGAAGCAATTTTTTTGGTGATATTTTAATTTGCTGATAAGGACCTGTGCATACTTGATAATAAAAAATATTGATAAACCAGCTAAAACACGATGCATGGGAACTATTTAATCAATGTTAACGACGATTAATTCAGCAGTTTGGTTTGTTAGGGCAGATATTAACACAACTTCAGAAAAAAAAAAACTTCTTCATATATGTTATAATGTAGCTAATGATTTGTACATAAAAGTTAATGTCTTTACAATTTAAAGTAAAAAAATTAAAACTAACAAATACAGAATCAGCAAGATGGAGAACGCTGCTGTCTGTGCCACCTCTTTTAGACACGGGTACAAGTTTAGATCATGAGACGAATCTGTAGGTCTGACAACTTACCACTAGGCGGCAATGTTGTCCCGTTAATGTTTTAAGGACGCATTTGAAGTAGTTTTAGGACCAAATTCACGCTGCTTAGAAATAGGTAATTTTTAATGCTACTTGTTACTTAGCAACGTATATCAACCCCGCGCCGTTTTAAAAAGACATTAAAATATGCTAATGTTATTATCATGGCTACTACTAACTTAACAGGTACGGTCTGTTCTGTGGGTGTTGCCCACAGCAGTACTATCCACTGTACAGCAACTTTTCACAACTATGCATAAAATAAACGCCTCTAATCTGTAGCTTTAGCATTTGCGGCTTGTCTTTTGTTCCGACCACAGACGTCAACCAAAGGAAGTGCTTACTCAGAACTGCAACAGCAAGTCGCTCTTTACCCATTTAACTCTACTACCTGCTCGCTGCGCATGTACCTTTTTCTCTTGACATCATACCGGGAAATGTATGCTTCTTCCTCTTGCCTAATGTCAAGGGGAAGACTAACTCAGTCAAATTAGCTAGACAAGGGACACACAAACTAGTGTGTGCTGGGAACAACGTCTTGCATGCGTTCACAATGAAGTTCTCGGTGTTCTCCCTGTGGAGACCCGTTTTATTGATTTTACTGGGTTTATTTCTACTATGCGGTAAGTAGGACAACTATTGTTGTTGAACTTATATTGTCTTTCGCAAAGCCACGTTAAAGTCAATATGCAACGTGAGACTTATTGGGACTATTTATCATTAATGAATTCAACCTGAATTGACTAGTTCTTATTTTAGATAAGCCACATAAAAGGTAAAAGTTACAACTCAGTTTTAAGTTTCTAATAAACTTCGCGTGATTCTGAGATTACCTTGAAAACATTTTTGACGTCTGGGAGCGAGTTCCCTTAATATTTAGTCTCGTTTTGGATCGTTATTCTTAATAAATTGAAGCTAATGAATTACATCTGATAATATTCTTAATACAAAACACCACTGTTTAAATTGAATCTTACTAAGCCCTGTCTTTGTAATTGTAATTTTATATTTAAAAACTTTGAACAGCAATACATACGACTATGATTATTATTGTTAATAATAATGATATATAATTAATGTTTTCTGTTTCCATAGGAATCATAATAATTATTATTATAATTAGCAGTAGTCGTGATAGTAGTGTATTGTGATTGATACTGTATTGTAACATTACATTCTCTGTAAATGTGGAGACTCATATTTCTTGTAATGTTCATGTTCATGTTCAGTTTTTACCTAGTCGACAGAAGTCGAGCGATGTACTCTTAAAGCAAGATGGTAGCAAAAAATACACCTATAAATAAAGTCAATAAAACTAATATAAAATATTAGGTATCGAGAAATAAAATAACATGTTGGGAGCTGGGGTCACGGGACAGGCAAAAAGATAAAATACCAAAGAAGGATAATTCAGTGAATCAGAGAGTTCATAAGCTTTGCAGCCTTTGGGAGGAAGTTTCAGTTAAGTCCCTTTGTTCTACATTTGATGCTGCTTAGCCTTCTGCCTCCAGGTCATAGGTTTGATGCTTCTCTCAATATGCGGGACACTGTACTCCACTACGTGCTGTGGCTGATAACCTCAGCTGAGGGAAGTCAGTCACTTTGTTTTTTGGTAGATTGGACTTCCAGCAGCCAAGCACTTCCTGTTTGGTGATGTCGTGCATACTCGCCACCTCAATAACTGAAAAAAAGTCTGTATGAGTCAAGCTTGCTTCAGACTTCTGTTGAAATACAGACATGATCATGTCTTATTCATGATGCTTGCTGGGAAGTCTGTGTACATACATATAAGGGCATTCACCTCCAGTCTCAAGTGCTTTGGAGCCTCTAACATCTCCGTCCTTCTTCCCATTAACTTCGACCGGCTACCCTGTCTCTGCTGTGAGAAAGCTGTTAAACAGTCCGGTGTTTCTACCACCATGTTTAACTATTTTTCAGTTTTCTTTCAACAATGTTTTTTTTTTTTTTTTTTTTTTGCAATGTTCCATTAAAGCCAGATATGTGAAGAGCATGATTAATAGTTTCTGTAAACATATTATTTAAACTGAATTATTGATCTCAGCAGTTCCTCCAGAGTTAAGACAGGCCTCTTTGCTGCTTCTGTGGTTAATTCTTACTGTTAGTTTTGGTGGATGGCCATGTTTTGTGTCTTATGCTTTCCAGTTTTGAAGGATGTTGTTTTATATAACCTAACCACCATTTAATCATCTTTACAACTTTCCTCTTGACCAATCTGCCCTGTTCCCTGACCCTCATGATGCTGTTTGCTCGAACAAACCTTCAAGGCTTTCTCAAACCTCATGGATTTATACTGAAATTAAATTGCACGAAGTTAGACTGTATTTACAAAGAATTATATGACGTCAGAGCAAGTGGGGTGAATAAAAATAGCACTTAAAAAATATTGTTGAAAAAAAGCATGGATCATATTACTTCCTGTTCAACATTATTTAAAATCCCAATAGAAGTAATTGGAGGGGACACAATTGCAAATAACTTTAGGGCCATGCCTTTCCAAGTCCAGAAGTCTTCTGTACATGTTTGCCTCACATCTGTCCATTCATTATATCATCAAGCAAATATATTTTACAAGCCAATGTAGCCACTAGAGTTTTAGTGTTTCATATTGTTTCAAAAATCCTCAGTCATTATCCATTACTAATTTCATTATCTCTGTCTTGTCTTTGCTTTGTTCCTTAGAGGCCCAAGTGAACACTGAGGTACAGGCTGGGCCCCTGTATCGAGTGGTTGGGTCTTTGCTCTCCATCTCCTGCAACACAAGTGGATTTTCCAACCCCAATTCTAAAAAAGATTTTGAGATCCGCATGAAAAGTCCTGCAAGAATTCATGAAATCAATGTCATGAGCTCCAAAGACCCAGACTTCAGCTATGCTCGTTTTTCGTCTCGTATAAGAAAAGACGAGATTTCTATCAAGCATGTTGATTCAAACTCAATCATATTTGAAATACAATACCTACAGAAGGAGGATGAAGGGGAATATGAATGCACCGTAATCAATCCGGAATATACATACAATGGAGTCTACTCTGCATTGACAGTTGTTAAAGGTAACCAGTTATTCTTTTAGCTGCAACACCTGTAAGCATGGCTATAAAATGTAAATGGTACAATGTCTATCTTTTTGCATTGCTACAGTGATTGACAATTCCCTAAGTGTTACATCCAGTGACCCCCCCACCTCACTGAGCTTTAACGAAGGGGAAGCTCTCTCTTTGATATGCCAAGCCTCCACCAACACCATCCAGCACGTCCACCTGGCTTTCGCTTGGTACCTCCATAAAGAAGGGGCACAAGACGCTAAACCGATCATTTCTTTGGACAGAGATTTCACACTGGCTCCAGGTGAGGGTTTTGAGCAGCGCTACAGAGATGCAGCCATTAGATTAGACAAATTAGATGAGGCCATGTACACGCTTAATATTGCTGAGCTTGAGCAGTCAGACCAGGGTCAGATCTACTGCCAAGCTCAGGAGTGGATCCAAGATCCTGATCGTTCCTGGTACAAGATTTCTCAGAAGGATGCAGAGAAAATTCCCCTCACAGTCAAAGCTAAAGGTAAGATGAAGCAACCATTTAACCTACTTTAATTAGTGCCCTGAACTAAGTGGCATGTTTTGAAATGAATCAGCACTTGTTAGCTTATTTTTGTGGCTTCTCAATAAGAAGTTCATGGCGTTTTATATTCTTCTATCCTGTGTAGTGGTGACAAGCATGTCGGTTGTGGAAGTGAGTCTTTCAGCACAGAATGCACTCCAGGAGGGGCAGGAGCTGTTGCTGTCTTGTGGCATAAATGCACAGAACCTCGCAAAACGGTTCTTCTCCGTAGCGTGGCTCTGGAAAGGAATTGAGCTGGCCAAAATCGGCCCTACAGGCATTCTGACTGTGAGGCAAGAATATATCGACAGAGAGAGAAATGGGGAGCTAAAAGCCACGCGGACTGGGAATAATAACTACCAACTCAGGATAAAGCCAGTGAAAACTACAGATAAAGGGAGTTACAGCTGCAGGGCATGGCCAGAAGAGAGAGGAGAAGACGGAAACTTTAATCAAGGAGCAGCTCAAGACTCCCAACCCATGGACATCAACATCTTTACTCCAGGTTGGTTGAGATGAACTCAAACTGAACTAATTTTTTTGTAATAAATTATGCTTAACTTCTAGACAGTGCTTTGTAAAATGATTCATGCCCCTTCACATGCTGTTTTTTGCACAAGTACGTACTCTAATGTTATTAATTTTAACTGATAATACCACTTAATAGTCGACTGTGATGATGCTGGAATGTGAAGTATGGTGTGAAACATTTCCCTAATTAAAATCTGAAAGGGTGACCTGCATTTATCTTCAACCCATTTAACATGAATATAATTGAAGTATATAAAACAGAAATGTGACAAAAACGTCACGTGACAAAACGTGCTTTGGTAAAAAAAAAAACTAAAAAAAACAAATGTTGAACTTTCTGGCCTATGTGTACCATGCTGTATGTAGTAGACATCCTAACACACCATTTCTTTTGTAAAAGATGGGGAAAGACTTGAGACTGGGGCAGAGGTTCATTTTCCTGCAGGATAATGACCATAAACATGACTGTCAAAATCCAGACCACAATCTAAAAAATACGTGGCAAGTAGTGCTGCAACTAATGATTAGTTATTCTATCAATTATTCTGACAATTGATCAGTTAATCAGATAAAAAAATTGCACATTCTGCAGATTTTTCATTTTTATGCATTATATATTAGAAATAAATTAAAATGTGAAAATAAACACATAATTTAATTCTTATTTTAAAATTTAAAAAATTAACATTTTACTGCCTAAATTGGAATAACATAGCATAGCAAAAGATGTGTCTGCAGCTAAAAACGTACTTTCAACATCAACTTGTTAAAAGCTCAGCCTTTTCTGCTTGACTTAACATCAACACAGCGCAGGGCGAGTTGATTATTGTTTGGATACACTGACTAATACTTGGATAACAAAAAGTGCTTAATAGAAGATTATTTTTACAGAATTCGAATCAGGTGAATTTTAAAATACATTGTATATATATATATATATATATATATATATATATATATATATATATATATATATATATATATATATATATATATATATATATCAAACTTTGGAAAACATGTTACTTCTCATTAACACTTCTATTCTTCTTGTGTCTATCAAAGTAGAATTGATTGATAGTTTAACTTATTAAAAATACTCCAAATTTGTTGTTCTAAGATAACAAAAAGTGAAAGTATTCAAAGCTAATAAATTCTTTTGCAAAGGAGTTGCAAAATAATTTTGTTTTCATTAGTTTTCAGTGATGAGAGGTTGCTGATGACAATGTTGATAACAATTTGCCTTCTGTCATCATTTTCTGTCAAACCCAGTCACATCTGCTGCCTTATCTGCTTACAGAAAGTGGACTCTCAGTCAAAATGGAAAACATGAAGCAACCTCTTGCCCCAGGAGAGAAATTAAAGCTTATCTGTGAAGTTGATGGGGTCAAAGGTCAGCTCTCTGTCACCTGGAAACGCAAGCCCACACTTTCCACATCATCTTTGTTTGCCACCATCATCAGTCTAAATGAGAACGGTGTCACAGAAAAAGCAGGGGCTTTTACAAGTCGTGAGGTGAGAGTGACGCGTCCGACGACGAACAAATTTGTCTTCGAGCTGGCTGATGTTGCAGAGTTTGATTCGGGTACCTATGAGTGCACCGTCTCTGAAACGCAACCCAACGGCAGAACCCAAAGCCAGACGCAAAATGTCAACGTCAGTGTGAAGTCTATTGGTAAGAAGTGTGTGTTTGTTTTATATAGTTTATTCAAGATAAATATTGAAACCTACACATTTTTATTTTAAGACAGCTGATTAATAAATAATATACTTTCTGTCTGTGACAAATCAGACAAACTGTTGGACAAAAAGAGACATTTAGTGGTCACATAGTCTACCAACTGTACCAGAAATACCACACACTTTGGTCAGATGAGCCCAAGACTGAACTTTTCTCGTGTGCAAATATGAATGTGGACCTGTGCCATACTTAACCACCACAGCTAAGAATGGTGTGTTAGCTGTAATGCTGGGGGTATCCTGACCCCATCGTGACACGTTTAGATGCTGGATGACCTGTTGCAAGATTGCCTTAAAAGAAATTATCAAGGTTCCCTGGTTGCTCAACTTAGTCAATTCATAACTCCTCTAGTGATTATCCTATTGAAACATCTGGTCAAACTATATTAGATACAAAAAAATTTAAAATAAATAAATAAATCATTTCAAGTTTAAAGATATTTTACTTTATCAATTTGAGTTATATTTTTTCTTACCATTTCAATTTTTGTCTTAGATTCAGTGGTAAAGATGGCACTGAGAAATCGAGAGCCTACGGTGACTGTGGGAAACGACGTACAATTAATGTGCAAAGTAACAAGTCCACGTGTGCCGATGACTCTTACTTGGAGCAAGGAGACAGAAGACTCCAACCTAAATACCATAGTGGTACTATACTCAAATGGTTCCATCAGCTGGTCTGGAGACCAGTACCGTTACCAAGTGCAGGTGGACAACCAGGGTAACACCATCATGCACAATCTGAAAGTCCTTCGTGCCAGCCACAGGGAAGCAGGGAAATACCAATGTATGGTGTCAGTTTTCCTGCATAACGTTTACAAAAAGCTTCCTCCATCCAATCTGGTGAATGTGCAGGTGCAAAATCCAGGTAATGCAGAAATTTGATGACTTGTTTTGTAGCTCTGTTTTTAGCTTTTCACATTTGTACCTCTACTTATTTGTCTCTCACCTTTCTAGCAAGCAAACTTGCCATATCTTCCAATCACATCATTGTCCAAAGAATAAATACTGACATACAAATTGATTGCAAAGTTACCTCAAGAACATCTGAGTTTTCTCTATTTGCTGTCACCTGGGAACTCCAACAAGATGCTGTAAAGAAGACCATTCTGACCTCAGACCATAATGGCATCATTACATTTGGGAAACAAATCGAAGAGAGTCTCATGAAACGGATCAGCATGAGGCACACTGACGGGCCTACTTTTGAACTAACTATTCAGCAAGTCAGAATTTCAGACAAAGGCATTTATATGTGCAAGGTGGCGGAGTACCTACAAGATCCCTGGGGAGAATGGTTTTCACTCTCAGATAAAAATTCTACCACAAACGTTAATGTCACTGAACCAGGTAAGTTTCTATTTTCTTAATTTTAATTTTCTTTAATAATTTCTGATTCTAATGTATTTTACATTCTTCTCTTCTTATTTATATCCATTGGCTGCATTTAAAATTTAAAAATACACTACATATATATATATATATATATATATATATATATATATATATATATATATATATATATATATATATATATATATATATACACTGCTCAAAAAAATAAAGGGAACACTTAAACACTTAAGTGAGCACTTAAGTGTTTAAGTATATATATATATATATATATATATATATATATATATATATATATATATATATATATATATATATATATATATAGAGAGAGAGAGAGAGAGAGATTTTATCATATTACAAACACAAACTTCAATGTGTTTTATTGGTATTTCATGTGATAAACATACAGAAGTGAAACTACCATAAACTGCATATGCAGCTGCAAGTATTCTGAGACATGTTCTTACCAGCTTTGCAAAGATGTTGACTTTGCAAAGCTGGTCAACATCTTTGCAAAGTCAACAAACATGGCCATTTAATCCCCATCTCTCAATTCCTCTCTCATTTGCAGAGATGAATTATCTCATTCATCTCTGCAAAATAGCTGAAGCTCAATCAAATAAGATGACGAGCACATGTGAACATATTTGGCCACAAATTCTAAATAGAAAATAGGTCTGGGCTGTTCTGACGCATCCATGACCTCTGACCTAAACCATTCCATTGTATCTCTGACTATACACTAAGGGTCCTTATTCAGCTGTAAGGTGAAAATTCAAATCAAAGTGCTTTACAACCGCTGAACAAAATTCCTTCCATGTCTAATCTGTGTTCACCTCAGTTCGTCTTCCCATTAACAAACCATCTCCCATGTCACTACTGAAGAAAACAAGCAAATAGCAGAACTGGATTTAATTGAGGGGTTTTGATATAAATAGGGCTGGATACAAGACCATGATAACTTTAAACCCATGTATTCTTTACCATCTTCACATTGATGCTCTTATTTGATTGTCAGTCACACAAAATATAATAAAATGTATTTTGTAGTTCTAATGATCCAAGATGTATGTACATTAATGTTGCAAGAGTGTTTTTGCAACATACTTTACATTTTGAAGATGGAGTAGATTGATGTATGTGCCTAAATAAAACAGTATTGCTTTTGTTCTCTAGAAATGTAACATGAGGAGGGTTAATAAAAAAAAAGACAGGTCATTCACAGGTGGTTCCCCACGAGGGCCATCTGTAGATCACGCCAGTATGAATTTTGTTCATACTCGTGTTGCAAAACCTGACTTCTCCATTTCTGTATCTGTGAGATGACCACTTCTTTTATGACTGTTGTGTATAACACTTTGCACAATCTACTTCTCACTGCGCCTATGTATGTTTTTCTTCTCTTGTCATGTTCTTTGTTGCAAGGCCATTTAATCCCCCTAACTTTTTTTTTCCAGGAAGTTAGGATTAGCCTTATTAATGCATTCAACTAACATTTGCTCAAAGTATCCTTTTCTGCCTTTTCTCACAGAAAAAAAATTGTTCGTTGAAAAAAATGAGGGAGAGATGAACATAAGCATTGCAGAGGATTTCTCCATTCCCTGTCACATCACCGAACAATCCAGCAAGGAATCCCAGTTCCAGGTCACATGGTTTTGGCAGCAAGGCACTGAAGTTAAAACCATATTTACAGCTTACAGAAATTCTACCTTAAAAGCCAGCGACAAGAATGTCGTTGTAAGATATGATCACCCCTCCCCTCGCCAATTTGACCTTACGGTTTTAAAGTCTAATGTGGAAAACAGCGGCATGTATTTCTGTGAGGTAGAGGAGTGGATTCACGCTCCTGCTGACGAGTGGCAGAAGCATGCCGTGGAAAAGTCTGGAAATTTGAACGTGACTGTTGATGCAGAGGGTAAGCTCTTTTCACCGCTAAGCTAGTGTTCTTCCTGGGTGTTGCAAAATCACTAATGTTGAGACTTGTTCTTTTATTGCCACTTTCTTCCAGGGTACGCCAAAGCCGCGACTGATCTGACATGGCAAGCCAGTACTTGGATACCAATATTTGCAATAACTGTCTCAATCTGTTTATGCATCATAACAATTCTGTCGTGCAAGCTGTGCAGGAGAAAGACTCCAGCAGGAAAGAACTCAGGTCATCCTCTATGGACGGAACAGGTCCCCCTGGACCTAAACGCTTAGCTGAATCAGTGAAATTAGAGCGATGTACAGAAAAATAAATCTCTTATTAAGTCTTAGAAAGACATGAAAAAGTTTTTTTTAAATGTAAATTTTTGTTTTTACGTTGAACGTTTTTTTTAAATTAAATTTGTTATGATTGTTGCACAAAAAAAAACGTTTTACTTTCTATGCTGGTGGGGATATCTTAGCTTTTATGAATAAGTAAAATGTGTTACTACTCTGAAATGAAACAAGCATTTCTCAGATTGGAGCTAAAGTCTCTACACACTCATTTTTTTTCAGTTTCAAACTGGAAGTTGAGGTAGACAGCAGATTTCGTTTGTGGTTATGCAGCTTCAAAAACATTCTTATTTTATGTTACAAAGTGTGAAAACTATGGATTTTTGTTCTTTTTTCATTGGAAACCATCTGAAGCTTTGCATGTCCAGAGCAGCAGCATGTTATGAAATGTGGTAAGATTTGAAACCCTTGCAAAAAATTTTAAAAAAGGAATAAGCGGAAGTTTTCTGCGGTTGTGCACATGACGGTAGACAGTCTGCAAGCGGTGTTTGTGACAGACGTTCTCACAATCGGTACATCTTTTTCTTTTCTTTTTTTTTGAGGAAGACGCAGGCTTGCAGGGCAGTGTGGGTTAAAACCTGCATGTGTGTACATCATCACTTCTCTTATTTTGCAACTCTGATGATGAAATCTGATGATGTTAACATTTCTTATGCAAGTCATTCAGCTCACTGTATTGCTGAGAGACAGAGTGGGTGTTTGTGTAACCTGTTTCATGTGGCAATGACTTTATTTAATATTTACATTTTTTCAAATAAAAGCACTTCTGGAATTGACACAGCATAGTTTTCACATCCGTGTTGGTTTAACACAAAAACCCCACAAACAGCAGCTTCTGTCAAAATAGCCAACATTTCCAACATTTGCAGGCTACATGCATGTTAAGCCAGCATGCTTATGTTACAATACTAGTTTTCTTTTTTTAACAAATCCAAACAAATGAGATTATATCTGATTTTTTATTTTAATTTTTTAATGACTTTCACATTGTTGCATTGATTATTGCTACAGCATTATCACAAGTCTGCCTAAAATGTCACTCGGACAGCTTCATCTGATCAAGAGGGCATCTATTCATGTTCTCACTAAAACCAGGAAGACAGAGCAAACCAAAGTTTAAAGTTCTTACACTGGCTCCCTGTAGCTCCAAGAATAGACTTTGACATACTTTTACTAGATTATAAAATCACCGAATGGCTTATCACCAAAATACATTAAAGATCTGTAGTTGTTGAATCTGAAGAGGAATAAAATTATGTTAATAGTTAATAATTATGTTGTCTTGCTGTTTTGCACTACAGCATGTTTTATCAAAATCAAATTTACTGTGTCAAATATACTGAGCCACTCTGATCTGGAAAGCCAGGAAAGAATTCAGATATTTAGAGATGTGGAAATAACAAATTGCGTAATTGCTGTAAACAGCCAAATCTTGAGAAGTTCCACCTGGACAGTTCTGGACAACTCATAGGGTTACAGCAAAACACAAGCCAAGAGATCTGTGTCAACCAAAGGGCAAACTGGACTCGTTGAGAACTGCACATACACATGAATTGACAGATTTGAGTGTAAATACGCCCTGCTCTGAACGAGAATTGAAGGTTGCTGTGTTGTTTGTTATTAGCCACTTTCTCAATCCCCAACATATCATCCTTTAGACCACTCAGGTCTTCTGGTTGAAGCCTACTCTCCATCAGCATAACCAGAACATAACATGGAGAAGTAACATTTGGTTTTTATGCTCCGTAAAACTGGAACAAACTTCCAGAAAACTGCAAAACACACGAAACACTGAGTTCCTTTAAATCAAAGCTAAAACCCCACTGGTTTAGGGCTCTTTTTTAAGTAAGTGGAACATTGATCAACATATTTGATTAATATTTCCTGGATAATTTTGACGATGGCATTTCATGTAGCATTTATTGCTTGTTTCATAATTGGTCAATGTCTAATGTTTTTATAACGTAATGAACTTTGAACTGCCTTGTTGCTGAAATCTGCTATACAAATAAACTTTATTTGAAAAAAAAAAAGATTTTATCTCAAGGGTATTCCTGGTAAAATATTGGTTAAATTTAAAAAAAAAAGTGCCTCTGATGAACTCCAAACAAAGTTGAGCTCTTTTTTGTAAGATTTCTCTGAACATTTTGCTCAGTTGTGTCTCACAGCAAAATGCTGTGGTCCTCAGAGATTTCCAAAACATTTGAGGAGTTTCCCTGACAAAAGTTATCAGTTGTCAGGAGAAAGGTATAAAAAGACAAACAAAAATTCTAAAGTAGACCAGTGAAGACAGTAATCATCAAATCATCAAAAACTGGTGAAAAAAATGCTCATCAGGGAAGTTTACAAGCCTAAACTGAACTGTACTGTAAATGTGATGACAGTTGTCTATACTCATACATTTAAAAGTAGTTAGGGTGACAAAATGGAATCTGTTTCTTGTGATAAAATCAAGCTGGTATGACAAAATTGTGCAAAAAAAAAAAAACTTTTTTGGTCTCCTGGAAAGCATGTGGTGAAATTATGACCTGATGGAATAGAGGGTAACCTTTTTGGATTTTATTTCAAAAGATATTTTTGGTGCAAAAATACATAATGGTTGCATCATAGTGCTTTGGGGCCGATTTTGTTCTACCGAAACTACTGCTATAGTCAAGGCGGAGAACAGTTTCAACCACCACTCAATGTAGGCAGAACATTGAGTGGTTAATTAAAACAGGAAGAGGGCCATCATCTTTTTTGCAGAACAAGATTCAAATGCTAGCATTAAAATCAACAAAAAGAAATCAGGCTTCACACAGAAACTAAGTCCAACTACAAATCTGCAGTAGATACACTTGATATATCTGTTTAATTTTTGCTTGGAAACTATTGCCAAGTTAAGATGTGGCATTCTGCTACACACTTACCTAGATATGACGACAGTTTAAATAAAATCAAAAGTCATTGCAATTCCAACAAACTATGAGTTTAAGGATGTCCAGAAGCATGCAACCACATTGTTTTAAGTTTTATTTTCCTCATAAAGGAATGTCCACTGTAGATGGAAGACATTGGTCAAGAACTACATTTGCAGCAACTTAAAAAGATCTAGATTTAGATGTAAATTAAATTCCAGTAACACCACAATTTTGCTTATTTGTGGCAAGTCAAATTCCTTTTTTAGTAACTGTAAAACAAATCCATGTGATCTGGGATATGGATTTCTGCACATGTAGCCATTTGTTGTGTATAATTGCCAACATACTAGGAGAGCTGAATAAGGTGGGGCAAGCAAATTAAAGTCAATAATTAAGTTCCCTGCCATATTTCTCATGACAACAGCTCTATCATTTGTGTGAGGAAGTAAAACATTTACTTTTGCTAAGGAGCAGGACACCACATAACTATTGCATATCAAGTAGAGAGAATTATACCAGTAGTTCTAATTTAGATTTTCTATTTTAAGATGAAACATGTGAGAAACTCCACAAAGAGCTTGTTCTGCGGTTTTTCTTAGTTGTTTTTTTTTTATCTCCTTAGAGATAACAAAACACTGCTTCAGTAGATCTGTTACATAGTGTAACTCTGGAGGAGATGCAGAGATCCACAGTTCAAGTGGGAAACTGCTTTGGTCATCAGGGATAAATGATTGTGTTTTCCTCTCTCTTTTAGTTGCTTGCATTCATACACACACACACACATGCACACACACACACACGTTTTTTGATCAAATGTTTTTACGCTAAGATGTGGTGGTTTTTTGACCGTATCAAAATGGATGTAATTTTCAAAACTGCAATGGACATGAGTCACTTGATCAATAGCCGGATGTTACTACAGGCAAAAACAATACTAAGAAGTAGTAAGAGGATGATGGCTTGTTTTTCAGACAATGTGCAGCTGTCTCCATCAGCTCTCACAGCATTGCACAGTTCATAAAAAGTTCTGTTAAATCCATAGCTCTTATGTAAAATAGCAGACTACAACGTCCCCCAAAACATCACACATGTAGCCAAACAAAAACTAAGACGTCAGTGTCTCCTTTAATGGCTGATGGATGATGAGCTCTACCACCATGACTCAATTATGACTATATTTTATGTATCTTTTTGCATCTGTCTCTGCCATGACTTTTTATGATTTATTGTATGAACGAGCTTATTTACGTGTGATATCAATTTCATTTATTAGGAAATGGAAATACCACAATTGTGAAACTGTGTTTTTTCGACATTAACAGAATGTAGATACAGATCTGTGCACATAATGACTGGAATTGTGACTGCATACAATCAGATAAATGCCATTTCTGGTGGCCCACAATCTCTGGTTATGGCCTGCCAGAGCAGGGTGTGAACTAAATTCAGAGCTGTTCCGGAAGAAAAAACTTTGAAAGCCCCCAAAAAAAGATTGTGACTGAATACAAAGCTATGTCACACTTTCCATATTTAAAAAAAAACAAACACAAAAAAATTTAACCATTTTTCTTCCCCTTAATAATTGTACACTTTATCACAATAAGTCTAAATAAAACACATTGACGTTTCTAGTTGTAAAATGGAAAAAAATATAATAAAATGAGTTATTTTACAAAGTACTGCATCAGTAATAGCCATCTTTACTAAACCCATGAATGTTTCTGGTAAGTAACTGGGTTAGTTATTATCTCTGCTGATCTCTTTCCGGATATGATTTCAAATAAGCGGCTTGGTGCTCTGCCCCATGGGTGCTGATTGAACATCAGTTAAAGCTGTGATAAAATAGTTTTTCAAGCTGGGACTGATAAACTGGCTTTGCTTTCAAGCCTGTCAATGTCATCCTGAGAAAAATAAATCCTGAACACACCCTTTGATTTTATGCTCTTCAGAAAGGAGGCCACAGATATAGTTTAGATCAACATTAAAAAAAGAAAAAGAAAATCCTTTATTTGATTTCTATATGTTCTTATTTTTGTTTTTTTTATTTATCTGAATGTCCATGTAAATCTCAGGAACGCAGTAGGAAGAAATACAATTTTTAAAGATTGCCCAAATGCAAAACATACAAAAAATAAATTTCTCAACTCTCTGTGGTGAGAGCAAAAATAATGTTAATCTAATGTTAAATCTCAATTCAAATGCAGCAAAGGTCTAACTTAAATGACAGTTTAGCCGCCCAACGCTTTACCATCACTGATGCAAATGAAGCCTTCAACAAAGAAAACAATAACGTCAGCCCGTACACACAGGTTCTACTACAGAAGAAGCAAAACTAATTTACATGTTAGGCAGGTTTTGTTTTTGGAAGTTGTCCGTCTGGTTTAGATGAACTATCTGATAGGAACATGGTATTAGCTATTTTACTTTCTTTTCAGTGATCAACTACCTTTTCCCAAAGCGCCATCATGTGGTGATTCAGTTAAAATGTCTCAGCAATAATTAGACAACTTATCCTGCATTGAGGCAACGATTCTAAGAACATCTCCATCCTCCATGAAGTCCTAGATAAGCTGATACTAGTAAAATATATGATGTACATAGAATTAAAATTAGTGACATAAGTTTTCCCTTGACCTCTCATGACCCATATGGGGTGAAATGTTTCATCTGTCAAAGACCTGATTGAACCGCTAGTAAGATACCTTTGCAGATCACATATTTAAAGTTGTAATAGCTTAATTATTTACCTCTGATGTTGAATTATAGAAAGATAACTTGGCATTGGCATATAGGTTTAATTAAAATATCAGTGTTGATAATGCAAATGTATTAGTCAATGTCGCATTATGCAAAACTTCAGATTAAAACCTGTAGTTCTTGTCCTGCTGGAAGGCGAACCTCAGCCTCTGCCAAAGGCAAATCCTAAAAACTTCTATTAACGTTTGTGGTTGTAATGCGATTCAAAGGCGATAAGACAAGTTTAAAAAAACCTTAACTTTTCAAAATACATTTTGGTTATGGATATATATGTGGTCAAGCTTAGTTTAACAATGACCAGTCCAAGTCACATCTTAGACAAACACCACCACTGCCAACATGAGCGACCAAGGTTTGCCCTAAACAGTCTTCTGAAATACAGCATAACATATGCAAGGCAGACATAGTGATATAACACTCAGAGAGGAGAAAACCCCAATCTGCCATCTGTGTGAATTGCATAACATGTCTGTTAAACTCTGAAGGTCTGCCTCTCAAAGGTGCTGCTTCCTCTTACCTCACCTTCACCCAGTTTTTCTTTTTAAAACTCAGATCCACTCCCTGCTTCCTCATAGGTTTATCTTTCTCTTTGATGCTACTTTTGCTCTAAAAGAAATGACAAAGCCTAGAAGTACCCCCTAACGTTCTTAGTGTGAATGAGAAGCTGCAGTTTTTTACTTTTTTCACTTCCATCATTTTTTTGAACACTAGATGGCGCTCTTGTTCTCCCAAAACAAAAGCACTGATGCTCTGTAACCACAGAAAAGCAGCCAGTGTTTCCCAGCTTGACTTTTTGCATCTTATTTAAAATTCTCCAACCATGAAATGTTTTCAGTTCCTTCTGTTTTAACAAACACTGTTATCACATGCTGGCACTAAAAGAATAGTGAATAATTATTTGTAAGTAAGTAAAAAAAAAAAAAAAAAAATAGGATTTGTTTTTTTAATTTAAAAACTAACATATAATTATCTAAAAACGTGTGGTGTGCAGTTGTTTTCAGCCTATTCACTCTGATACTCCTCAGTAAATTCCTGTGCAACTGCCTTCAGACATTACCTTATTACTAAAGGGACTCTAGTTGCAGTTGTTTCTAAACTACTAGACTTGGTCTGAGAGGCCTGAAGAATAACTGACCGGATAAAGCAAAGCTATTAGAAAACTGGCATGGAGGAAACCGACAATGAAGAATCTGGTGGGAAGGTGAGGAAACAGAAAATACCCAGTGCAGATGTGATTAATCAGGGCAATGTGGTGAAGCTGGAGAAGAAACACATCTGGAAATCTGAAGGAAGGTGACTATTGAAAACAGAGCAGACTAAACCAGAACAAATGAATCTGCTAATCAAAGAAAAAAAAAAGAATTAAAACTAATAAGATCCTAAATCAAATACAGACTAGAACACAAGAAAGAACAAAAAACTCCACACAAGGAGATTTGGGAAGACCTAAGTGACATCGGGAAGCAAACCAAGTATCTCAGCGCAAATATTCATGGGTAAAAACAGGTAAAAGTACCTTCAAACTCAGGTATTTTGAACTTACTAAGAAGTAAAAACGCATCATATTCACCATGAGCATGAGGCCACCACCATGCTGTACACTCAGAAACCTTTCATGAAAATCTGGATAAGTCCTTTTTATAGCAAGCTTTTTGTTGTTTTATGCTTTACTTTTTACAATTGCATACATTTGGACACATGAGATCATACACAAAAGTTATAACAAAAGCCTTGTAATCCCGCATCTTCCTGTTTTAAGAGAAAATGCCATTTCAAACAATGGCATTTGGGAGTGAGGACTAAGCATGACTGACGGGTTTGTTCAAGCAAACACTCCAGAGTGTTACTTCATTTGTCGAACTCCACCACAACACACAAGTTCATGAATTCACAGACTCCTCCATAAACTGTTCAGAGCCATCTGCTTTTCCTTGTCGAGGCCTGATTGTTATCCCCCAGGACTGCTGCTGCTGCTGATGCTGCTGTGTGGCAAGAATGAGCTTGAGAGTCCAAAATAAAAACAGCCTTAAATGGCGCAATATGAAGTAATAGCCTGTTCTCCTCGCTGTCATGGGAGCTCTCAATAAAGTAGTAAAAAAAAAGTTTTGGTCTTCACAGACGCAACTACACGCCTGAAAACTGAATTAATCTGCTTTGTCTGTGCTCCTCCTGTCACAATGACCCAATTGTGAACACATCTTTTCTATTTACCTGTGTACATGCACTTGCTGCCACTCAAATTTTTCATTAATTTGGCATTTTTTTGCCACGTTTTCCCAGACAGAAAACAAATGTTCAAATCTCAGTATCATGCTGCATGCAGATTCGTGCCACTGCATTTTTTTTTTTTTTTGCTGTTATCCTTTTTTTTCTGATTTTTCATTTTGTTGTTTTTGTCTTTGTTGTGTCGGTGGGTGGATGAAAAAAGAAAAAAAAAAAGCAACGATGCTAAACTGAGTCTTGATTGAGCATATTTCTCCTTCCATCTTGCCTAGTCTCCAGAGGCCACACAGCTTAACAAGACAGGAAAGATATTTCCATCCAGCTGACAAACACGAAACAGATTAGTCATTTGGGGATTTAAAGCAAGTCTCCAGAGTTGATAAAATGATAACAACCTGCCTGTGCTTCTTTTATAGAACCGCTGAAGCTCTTAGCATGAAATCGACTCCTTCCTGTGTTGCTTGTTCTGATCGTTAACAGTTTTAATTCACAATAGCATCATGCAGGAATAATAACATACCAGAAGCGAAGGCACGACATTGACGGCAACATGTGAAAAGTGTGAATACCAGCTGACTCATGGTGGGAGTTACTTCCCATACCTAAATACAGCACCACTATGGAGACTTCCAAAATTATGAAGAGTCCCTGGTTCTTTTTTAGCTCGTCTTACATTACAGTCACACATTTCAGAGGACTTCTATTCCATAAAATCTGAACAAGATGCGGGAAAGTTTGTTGTTTTGACAATATATGAAGAACTTCGGCGGGCTCTGAAAGAATGTGTGAGATTTCAGCTGCAGCAGAACTTTAAAAAAAAAAAAAGAACCGTGACTTCTGACTGAAGCCGCTCATGTGAACTCTCCTGTGTGGGGAAATGGGAAAACTGCTAGTTAAGCCGATCCAACACTGTTTGTGCACAGTTTGATGTTATCTTGTTTTGAATCTGGCAGAGCTGCCACAAACGGGAGGTCTCTTAGCGAAAGGGACAAGAGCAGAGGAAAATGTCAGCAGCTTCCGAACAATTCATTCTTTCTCTTGTGTTATCAGCAGCAGGACAACAAATGTTGGCAACCAGGGGAAATCCATCTGCGGTGCAAGTGCAAGTGGCTAGTTGGCCAGTTCCTGAAGGGATCATCATGTTTAAAAAAAAAAAGAGTAATGTTACAGATAATTTAGTTTTGATTACATGTGATAACAGAGAGGCAGGACTCAGAAAGAAAGGAAAATGTAAAAGAAAAATCAACCTTACGCTGATTTTCCAAAAGTACTGGTACCCCTTCAGTCCACAGAGTCCTAGGCTAAATCCATTCAACTATCTGTGGTAAAACTTCAAAATTGCAAAACTTCAAAATTGCTGCCTGGCTGAGCAAGAAATATCTTGCTAAGACAAACGGCCAAAAATTTGGTAGAGATGCACTTCAGAAAACTTGTAGCAAAATGAGGGTTTACAGAAAATTCACAAATGTGCTGAACACAAATCCACACCACGCTCTTCAGATTTTTGACAAAAAAAAAAAAAAGTCTTCACGATTGTGCCCTACTTTTTTGAGGTTGTAATGGGTTTTTGTCTCTTGCATGGCAGCATTTAATTATTTTAATAGATGTTGTAGACCAATATCTCAGCCTTTGCTGTCCCAGGTTCTTTTTTTGGTCCTCCATCTGTCATTTTGCCCTAGTAAAAAAAGAAATTCCAATGAAAGAAGACTGAAAAATAAAAAGGAATACAAACTCTAGCCTGCTTTTCCCACATTTTTTTCCCAGCTACTGTGGATTACTGTATTTGACATCACAGCCAAATTATGCAGGGAAAGACTAAGATGACACAAATCAACTCAAAGCTGAAATCACACAGATCCATCAAACAAACAGAACCAATCTGTGTTTGTGTTTGCAGTTTTCTTTAGTTCTGATCTGGACATTTGAATAGCTGTGCGATGCCATACAGTCTTCATTACCCCAAATAGGAGTGGGATAATTGTGTATTTACAGTCTCAAATGTTCTAAAGTTTTTTTTTAATTATTATTATTCCTCACTGTTCCGGCTGAGTCTCTCAGTTTCTCTGTTGTCTGAGCAATTTATTCACGCCATAAAGCCCGTTTTGACAGGCAGCGAGCCTCCGAATAAGATAGCTGATGTCTTCATTAGCACTGGTTTAGATTATGCATCTCTCTTCTTCCCTCCCAAGCCACCAGCAGCACCGACGCTCCGCTGCGCCCATCAGCCTCACTCTGTGTGTGAGGCGCCATCCCAACTGCTGAAGCACTAACTCATGTTGCTAATTAGCTGACAAATACTCCACAGTTCCACTGAGGAGCTGGCAATTTAACCACAATAATATTTGTATACTTGGGCAACCGCTCACAAATATGCAAATATGCATTCAGATTTAACACATTATATTTTTGTCCATTCATACGGCAGTAAGAGGTAGCGTGCCTTAAACACTTCATAAGATCTGTTTTTACTTCAAGGTGATTTAATGAGAAGATCGAAAAGACATCAACAAAACTTGCTTCGGGGCCAAAATATTTTTTAAGCAGATAGTGCTTAGGGGTTAACATCTGATTAGCCAAGACAATGGTAACAATGCATCTCAATGTGTTTTATTCATGCAAGCTTTGCAGGAGCAAATAAACAGCAAGTACTATGCTAATATATATATATATATATATATATATATATATATATATATATATATATATATATATATACTGATTCTCAGAAAAATTTTTAAAAAATAACAGCTTAGTGCTGTCAAAGTCTGCTTTGACACAAACCCAAAACAATTAGATTTAGAACAGTTGACACAATTAAAGTGTACACATACTCAATTTGGAAGACAACTTCACAGAAAACTTTTCATATGCTTGAAGGTCTGGCAAGACCCTGTTTTTGCAGCTCAAACTTTGGTTTCTTGCATTTAAGCACTTTTTTATTGAGCCAACCGGGGTTAAGTGATCAGCAGTAGATACAACTATTTTCTGCTGTGCATCTCTGCTGGGATTTCTAAAATCTAAGTCTAAAACAATTGCCTAAATTGCCCCTCAGAATCCAGAAATTGGATGTGGAAAGTTAACAAATACAAACAAATTGTAACATCCAAAATGACTGTTTTGTTCATAAATGTGCATTGTTACTTTAGTATCTGCACTTTGATTGGCTTTAACCTTTTTGACTTTTATATTATCGGCTTTTACTTTACACATTACTACATTTCGTAGTAATGTGAAATTCTTAATAGTGACACCAGCTGTGATCACTATAGCAACATCACTTTTTCAGAGTGAAGTTCTGTGAAGTTATTATCATTAACACTTAACTTTCCTGGTGTAGAAGAGTGTAATATTGAAAAGTCAGAAGCTCTCAGAGTAGATTAAGAAATTTCGGTGATTTTTAGCAATTTAACAATTTCTTACAAAGATTTTTTTTTTTTTTTGTTATACTGAAAGTCTAGCTGGTCAACGTCTACTAGCATAGCACTGTTTTCCAAGGACATAAACATTCAATTTGCATTATTTTAAATACCTAAAATGAACTAAACAATTATAACAATGATGGTGACAATGGTTGGAGTTTTCCCAGCAATTGTTGGGTTGCCTGTTTGACCCCCACTCCGTCCGCTTCTGTCAGTGTGTCCTTGGGCAAGACACTTCACTTGTGTCGCCTGCTGGTGATGGTCAGAGGACCAGATCAGACTGCCCCATAGAGGCTGTGGCCAACTATCCAGTAACTGATCATAATCAGGGTGTGAATGGGTGAATGACTGAATGTAGTGTGAAGCACTTTGGGGTGCTCTGGGCTTGATAAAGTGCTATACAAGTGCAGATCATTTTACCATTTAAAATGTTTGGTCCATCTGACTATGAGTATTTCTTCACTTTCCTACAAGCTATCAGTGATATGACAACTGTCAACAATAAGGAAAGGAACTATAACCTTCATTATTGGAAGGTTTTGGGATAGCTGTAATAAAAAATAAATAAAAAATTACAAGTGGGTGCAATAGATTGAGCCTCCTGCCCTAGTATTGTCCCACTAGTCAGCTAGTTTACAGTCAGGCTTATGTCAGTTAACTGGAGAATCTGACTACGACCTCCAAGGTTGCCATGGTAACCGACTCCATGGGAATGTTAAAAGTAAGTTTGTGAGAAAACACATTTTCAGAATGTAAATTCTTCAGATAAGACTGACATTCACGATACCGATCAAGGCAGGTGAAAACAGCACATGTTGAAATGTCAGCGTTTCTGTCTCTTTCATTCTCACTCAGGCAACCTTCCTGCTCTTTGTGAGCAGCTGGTTTGTGGGATGCCGTGGCAGGCAGTGCTGTCACTTTGCAAAGGTTTGGCAGGGTGACACCGAAAGGGCCTTCAGGGCAGACCCGGCGTCTGGTCCAAGTCCGCAAGGAGGTGTATTATTTTGTTTCTTTTTTTAGGTCTACAGCAGAGCAAAGTAGGAGTTATAATGAAGCTAACAATAATCTGGGCAATACTGCATTTTTTTCTCTTCTATTCATCACTCTGTTTCTGGTTGATTGCATTCACAACAGATCTAGGCATTGAAGAGACAGCTGTTTTAGCTACAAGCACAATTTGCATTCTTTCATTTGGATCTAAAATTAGGCTATTTAGTGTTTAGCGTTTCTTTGTTCAATAAATTGAATGCAGGCTACACTGGAAGACTATAAACTGTAATTATTTGCCGTAACAAACACAATAAATCAATTTTTGCTCTATTTGTCATAATTTCCATTCAAAGGAAAATCCACTCAGATTTCAGCTGGGCAGAAAATTGCTGGTACGCTGAAAATTTGAATCGTTTCAAGCCTCCAGTCACACTGCACTCTGAGTTGTAAATGCATGTGGGATTTTTTTTTTTTTTTGCAGCTAATTGAAATTAAAGCTAACTGGGTTATCACCAAGGGTGCAGACGTTTGACATTTTCACCCATCTTTCAACATCTCAGGAGCTTGGTCCAGCCACAGACTTATGATTGAGAGCATGACTCAACAACAGATGCCTTTGCTCCTTTCCTGCTTCCTCTCTGTTGATCCTGTTCATTTCCTTTTTTCCGCTCCACTTTCAGGGACTGCAAGTCTGTCTTGTGTCTCATCTACATCTAAAAGAATTAGAGAAGCAGACGCTGAGAGTACTATTTAAAAGTACTGCAGCAAGCAAGCCTTTGCGAAATTAGTCAAAACAATTAAGTTTTATCACGTTTTCTCATGTTACAGCCACAAAATAAATTAAGTAGTGGTATAATATCTGATGAAATGGGAAGACTTCTTTGCAGTTTATCACAAGAAATGTAGGGGACACAGACAGCATGTGGAGGAAGGTTCTCTGAACAGATGAGACAGAATTTGACATTTTGGCGGCAACGCAAAACGTTATGTTTGACGGAAAACTAATGCTACACACTATCCCAACGGTGAAACATGGTAGTAGCAGCATAATATTATGGGAATGTTACTCTTCAGCAGGGACAGAGAAGCTGATCAAAGTTGATGGGGAGACAGGCGGAGCTAGACACTGGACAATCCTGGAAGAAAATCTGCAAACCACTTGAAAGTGGGACACTGGTTTTCCTTTCCAGCTGCCCTAAACAGGGTTAGAGCTGAAATGTAATGGCTTAGATTGAAACATATCCACATAAGTCCCCTTCTCAGTACAATCTGAATGAGTTTGACATGCTCTGACAAAAATAATAGGCAGGAAATATTAGTCACTGGGTGTACAAAGCTCGAAGAAATGTGCCCCAAAGAATCCATCTTTAGCTTTAAGAAAAGATGGTACAGATATTGGCTAGTCGAATACACAATGCTTGATTGCACATTTCAGATAAGTATTTATATTACAAACAAAATAAAACCATGCAATTAATTATCTATCGCATCAAATCCTAATTAAATTTATTGAAGTCAAGTCAATATTTATCCAAAGATCATTTTTAAAAACAGCCAAAGCTGACAAAGTCAACAGTGGTAGATGAATACCCAAATATACAACAAAATACAGAACAAAAAGGAGACAAAAGCACTGATGTTTTTGGTTTTAGTGTGGAAAAAATGTGTCTCTTTAGTCTTATGTTTTCTCTTTTTGCTGTGGATATAATAAGATTTTAATTAAAGTTTTTCTTGATTTGATTTTTGGAGGAGAAAACTTTAAAATATAAAGGCAAAAACAGAACACTACTTCAAAATAGGCAAAAAATGAGGAAGAAAACCTTATTATTTGACATTCACTTCTGCTGTCATGCCACACATTCTTCCATCTCTGCTTCATCTCTCCTACCTGCAAATGGCTGCTGCTCAGGATGTCCCTGCATCTTTAAAATGTCACACAGTCTCTGCTACGGGCAACTCTGCATGCTTTCCAAACTGCAGCGGCTGATTGTGAATCCAGGTCCTCTTTCCCTGTCACATCGGTGGTAATTGGTTATTAAAGAAAACATCACAAAAAAAGAAAAATACATTTGAACAGATTTTTGAGTCTATTTTTTTCAGAAGCTGCAAAGATTATAGCAGTTTCATAAATTCCCAACTGATTAGTTTTATTCATCGAGCTTTTAACTTTTGATTATCAGTCTACATGTGACACGATCCAGGGGTGTTTTAGAATTTTCATTTGCGTTTTGATTATTTCCTTGTTTAATTATGTTGCACAAATCTTTCCAAACTCATCCAATTTCTCTCTGTTAGAAATGTGTTTCCATATTCATCCATCCGTTTGTTTCATTTCTTTGTTTATTCTTGCCTTCTGTTCCTAATAAATTTGAATTTATAATAGTTTCTTTGAGTCTTAGTTCTTTTTTTTTTAGTTAATTAGTCCCTTTCCCCCAGTTTTCCGGTTTTCCTCCTGTCACAGCTGTTCCTCGTTGCCTCTGATTAGTTAATCTGGTTCCTTTGTCATTTCCGACCCTTCCGTCAGTATTTAAGCTCCTGGTTTGAGTTTTCCAGCAAAGCAACTCATCATTGTTTTGCAGGGTCCTTTCGAAGCATAAACATGACAACATCAGAAAAGGATCTTCCAACATTAAATGGTTAATGTCCAGGAAGTCTTCAAGACCACCTGCAACTGTCAGTCAGGCAGAGGGCTAATAACTGGTTGCATTTATTCAGTTACATTTACTCACTTCACTAAATGATGAATATGCTTGCTTTAACCAAAGATGGTCATACTCTGGAAGTATTGTTTATTATTCTAACATGCATGCATTACCTCCTTTAAAGATTTGCTTCAAAGGTTTTAAAATACTGAGGATTTGACAGTTCTTTGAATTAAGAGATGGTTTATTTTTACATATTTTATTGTTAACAGCACCAGAATCTGCACATAATGTTATATGTTGTCTATGATTTTCAGATGACTACTTTTTTTTAGCCCACTTCAATAAAAGAATATATTGAAGTAGTGCTACTCTGAATTGAGTAAAATCTTTGGCTACCTACCTCTGCTCCCAGATTTTTTAGTCTGGGAGAAAGCTCACCAGCAATTCAGGATGTTCATTTAATTCCTTGTTTACGATCACTTAACGGCAGATGTTGGCTTACAGGGCAGTGTTTCAGCTGAAAAAAGATCATGATATAAAATAACCATTTTAAAAGGCTGTATCACCATTAGATCCTGTAAAACCACACCGTCTAAACAAGCTGCAGAAGAAGCTCTGATACAGGTTTCACAGTGAGAGAAATCGCAATAAGCCTTTCATCCCGTGCATCTCTCTCTGCCACAGCAGGCCCATTAGACGTCATGATGCAGTGTGCAGTAATTGGTATTTCTGTTGGTAAGCAGCTTCCTGCCAGAGCTGAGCTCCATGCTGTGCTGGAGACTGATATCAGAACTGCAAAGAATTCCTGACTGAGCCTTTACAGCAAGAGACTTATCACTCAGACAAACACCTCCCGTGATAAAAAAAAAAGAAAAAAAAAAGAACAGAATTCAATCGTACATTCTGTTGGCAGAGATTTGGTTCAATCTGTGTCTCACGTCCTGCAGCGGAAGCATCTCTGTATGACGACGAAGCAACAATACATCCCCCTAAAAGGATAATAGTTGTCGCATACTTAATGTCATTAACTGAACGGGAGGTAATAAATTAACATTATATTAAATGCTGTGTGTTATCAAAAGTGGCTCCTCGGTTTACATAGATGGCAGCAGGGTGCTTGCCCCTTTGATGTGGTAATAGGATGTTTTGGTTTCTGTGTGTCTGGTGTGTTTTAACGGTGACAGGCATTCCCAACAGTTACTACTTCAAAATCAATTAAAACCCTTTTGCAAACAGCCACTGCCTGGTTTAAAAGGAGCCAAAGTAATTCCCTCTCCCTGAGACCTACGCTCAAATCATTTGAAGAATATGGACCAGGAGGAGTGGAGATATGAAGTCCTGAGGGAGTGAGAGAAAAGTTCAGAATTTAGAAACTTTTGCTGCAAAATGAGCCTCACTTCATGTGTGCCACATTCACAGTAGTAAAAGCATGTGCGTATATGAAATATAGTCCAGCTGGATCAATGTGAAAGCTCGGCTTTTGAAATTTGTTGTATTTTTTTGTAGCACAATTTCAGTGACAATTACAAGCTTTTGGATTCTTGGACTTTTTCCTAATTACTCCAGACTTACCAGCCCAAAAAAGCTGAACAAAAATATAGTTTGCTATTAATTTTTGATTGAAAAAAATGCCATATGATTTTTGGGGAATAAAAGTATGCAAATTAAAGGAGCGGCGTTGACAAAATTATAGATTGTGAATTTGAACATTTGCTGATGAGTCCTATTTTAAGAGAAGGCAAATCTTGTGGTAAGCCAATAGTTAAACAATGTTTTTGTTTTTATAAAATAATTGCCTGAAGTCAGCTGCACAGTGGCGCAGTTGGTAGAGCTGTTGCCTTGCAGCAAGAAGGTTCTGGGTTCGATTCCCGGCCTGGGGTCTTTCTGCATGGAGTTTGCATGTTCTCCCTGTGCATGCGTGGGTTTTCTCCGGGTACTCCGGTTTCCTCCCACAATCCAAAAACATGACTGTTAGGTTAATTGGTCTGTCTAAATTGCCCCTAGGTGTGAGTGTGTGTGTGCATGGTTGTGTGTCCTGTGTGTCTCTGTGTTGCCCTGCGACAGACTGGCGACCTGTCCAGGGTGTACCCTGCCTCTCGCCCGGAACGTTAGCTGGAGATGGGCACAAGCAACCCTCCCAACCCCACTGAGGGACAAGGGTGAAAGAAAATGGATGGATGGAATTGTCTGAAGTCTTAGTTATCTGTTTGCTAGTTTTAAAGGTTGAATTTATAGATAGCCTTAGAGTAAAAAAGAAAAAAAAAACATTCCAGCCTTAGCTTATTACTGACCTGATACTGTTGTTCAGTACTTTCCAAATGTATTCATGCCTCTTGAAACTTTTACTTTTACTACAAACAACACTTCCGGTTGACTGGAAGAAGAAAAAGCTGTGCGGTAGGCGTACATCTGTCAAAGATGGCGGAGCAAGTGGAACTTACACATTCACCACCACACTGTAAATTAAATCTAAGGATTGGCAACACTGTGAATTTTACAAGAGAAACGGACAGCTTGATAAAGCAAATGCGACTTTCAAAATGTAGCATGCTGCTGTCAAATACACTGAGAGCCCGACTAACCTTATGCCTTTCTTTAAACTGTGACACAGAATCCATGGAGACGCCACCGTATCGGTTCAACGTCTTCAGAGGCAGATTCACGCGGTTCTTCTTCCTTCAGCTCCACGCATGGTAAGGTTAGCATTTCATCCTTTTCAGCGGGCAATTGTCTATTAAGCCATAACAGATGGTGTAGGCCCCTTGTACGCTATAGTTTACTTCCAGAAAGTAAACTTTCTGAAAGTTTACTTTCTGAAACATGCGCACAACGCTGGTGGGCAAAAATACTTATTTTACATACCATCCACAGCCGCGCTGCCATTGAAACCTATAGATGTAGGCAATTCTTAGTGCAGTGCGCCACAGCAAAGGGGAAAAAAGTCGCAGAAAAACCACTGAAGAATACCTCAAAACCACTCCTATTTTTTCGTTTTTCCTCGCTCTCTGTGTGGGCTATGCTACACGCAGACTCGTTGCCATAGCAACTGACAACAACGTCACTATATGTATTCACACAAAAAACACTCGAAACATTTCCCACAGATTATATGACATATTTTTTTGGAACAAAAAAAGAGAAATTAATTTGTAAATTATTGAAATTGGAATTGCTTTATTAATTTTGTTAATAAACAAATCAATATAAACAATATATTTTTCAGCTAAGTTAATTTCGAAATTCATATGATGAGGACATAAATCTTATATAAATGAATTGCTGGTTAATGAGGAGGAATCTTAAATGCATCGGATCATAGCTTATGAATCCAGATGTGTATCGTATCCCCTCTTGTATTGAGGCCTTTTAATTCTGATGCTCCCAAATAAAATAAAGTAAAACCGGTTATTTTCAGTCATACTTGACAGATTCAATTCTTGCATAATTTTGTCTCTGTATGTTCCAGCTGTTTTGTGACGCCCTCAAGAGAACATTTGTGAACAAATAGTGTCATGAAGACAAAGGAATGCTGCAGGTAGGTTGGGAATAAAATTGTAGGGAAGCAGGGATAGGTTGCATAACAGTTTCATAAATTTTGAATATTGAAAGAATATGGAGAAATCACAAACACATCAACTTAAAGTTGCCTTGGTAAACTGACAGGCTGCCTAAAGGCCTTTGGTGACCCTGTTAGGAGCAGCAGAGAACAAAACTCAGGTGACAGAATCTGTTGACAGGGCAACTTCACACATCCATCCTTTAGGGTAAAATGACTACAAGAAAGACTGTGTTAATGAAAAACATAAGAAGACCTATCCTGCAATAAAACCAGATTGAGGTTGTAAAGTAGAGACTAGTTTGGAGGTTCAACTGAACTTAGAAAAACAGCCCTAAACATTCAATTAGAGATCAAATCATATTTTTGTGTTAGAATGACACACTCAAAGCCCACACCCAAAAGAATGAAGAAACTCGGAGTCAATGGGAGGTGTTGAAGTGTAGTGTTTGCAGACGCTGATCATCCAGTCACACTAAGCTTAAGCTATTTTCAGAGTAAGTAGGAAAATAAATCAGTCTACAGATATGCAAAGTTGGTTACTCTAAAAGTAAACAGCTTAAAGACTTTTAGTTGTAATTGCAGCTGTTTTAACTTTCAGACAAGTCTGATGTAAGTTGTTAATATTAGCAACAGTTAACAGTCAAAACAAAAATGTTGCAATAACAAAGTAACTGTGTTCGCACAAGATTAAATAGGCACTTTAGCTAAGCGCCACAAGAGTTATTAGTGGTTTTAGGCAACCAAGGGAGAAAGTCAAGGCTTGTGAAGTATTGTATGTCATAATCCACTGAATGAAGGTTCTCCGTTTCACATGAGTTTACAGAGACATTGAAAATTGAGGTGTGTTTGCTCAGGCAAGCTGAAATTTACAGCACAATCAACACATACTAGTACATGCCTTCATGTGTTGCTGTCTGTATGTCTGCAAGGTGTTTGTTACATCTCTCCCTACAGCCTATGTATGCGCAACAAAGGTATTACAGCCTCCAGGAACAAAGCTGTAACCCCACGTACCCGTTTCTAATCCCACAGGGACACAAAAAGCAGAGGAAGCTGAAAGGTATGACAGGGAAAGTGTTTTGCCTGGGCGTGATACCATGAGACAGAGTTTGCGTCACAGGCTTCTGTTGCTCATTGTACATACGCATTATGTGCATCCAAACATGTGTGTGCGTATGTGTCTCTTTGAGTCTCGGCACCGATGAATACGTAAGTGTGTTTGTGTAAGAGAGTGGAATACATGACTCAGCTAGAGGTAGGCAGGCAGCTCACGTTTCTTCTGGCAGGAAGCAGAGAAAAGATCGAACTGACCGGAGCATTTAGGAAGCCACGGACTCTGCCTCTGCCAGCAAACGCGCAACCAACTCGGAACTTAAGTCCCATTGTACACATATGACTCATTTCAATAAATATCAGCTAGATAGATAGATATTTTATTCATCAAAGTAAAGGTGGGTAAATGTATAATTATTCTCTTCATGAAATACATTGACGTTTGTTGATGTAATTCAAAAGAATGTGGGAAAGTCAAGGAGTAGAAAAACTTCAAGACACTAGGTTGATTGATCTTCTTATTTTTTTTCCTGTGCTGATGCAGACACACAGCCATAAGAATTCATCTCCAACCAATTAGTTCCTCCGGATGAAGGACACTCGTAGCAGAATAGGAAATCCATTTCTCTTCTAACTGGGTCACAGGTTGACATCCAGGTGGAATGTGCTTTCTTTAATGACTGGATTCTGATTATGACTAGTGCTTTATTTACAGTAGGGTGGCTTGTCATTTGACCCAACTAAATAAAGTAAGGGTGGCAGAGCAGGTCACAATGGTGTTGATTCAACCTCTTCAGGGCTAAAAGCTTGTTGCTCAGTGAATAAGTAGATTAGTGACTCAAAATTGCCGCTGGTTTGAGTGGTTGCCTGTGTTTATGTGTCAGCACTTTGATTGATGCGTTGTCTGTCCGGAGTGCACCCCGGCTCTCGCCCTATGTCATCTGGGATCAGCTTGATGGGTTGATGGATGGATGGAAGGATGGATGGATAAAACGACAAGAATATCGGCGACAAGCAGCACTACCTTTAAGGTGACAACAGATTGACAACTTTGAGGAGTATCCTCTTTGCAATTCAACAAAACCAGTATCTATTTTCCAACCTTCCCATCACAGCAAAACCAAGAACTGGAAGGCAATTCGCTTTGCTTACTACTCAATAGAGTAACTACTATTTTGTCCTGTTTTAGAGGTTTGAATCTTTCTCTTTAACCACAGTATTCATACTTAAAGAACTACCTGCTTGCTTTAAAGCATGTCTCCTCAAAATAAGTCAAAATTTAAAATAAGACATTGATACATTTTCAGACTTGCTTGTTGATATAATGTTAATAGGCTGGTTGTTTCACTCTGACTGTAGTTCTAGCAGTGTTGTTCGCTCCTCAGCTATTGGCGGTTCCTGTTGTGTGAAAACATGAGTTCACCCCACTAACCAGTTCTTTATCAAAAAATGTTCACATGTCGATGACTAAGCTGATGTCTTATCTATGTAAAAGCGAGTAGTTTAATTTCAGTTAAACAATAAAAAAAATATTTTTATTTAACATCTATTCTTGCCTCTTCAGCTGAAAATCTTCAGTATGATGCTCCTTGTGTCCTTCCAGCAGCCTCTGACATGTGTCTGAGAAAAGTTTGCTCCAAAACCTTGCTTTCATCTGTGAGATGTTTGAGGGGTTTCTTGCATGGCCAGAATATTTCAAGTCATGCAAGAATCAACACTGGCTGGTTTTGACAGCCTGCGCATTTGATATCTTAGTTTTCATCCAGTGCATGGTGGATTCCCTGGTATGTTTTGACTGAGTGTGATGGAGACCAGGGGTTCCATCCCATGTTGATTATTGATATGTTATTTTCAGTTCAAATGTATTTTGTATCAGTTCTTTATTTCAGTTACTTTGACATTTGGTGAACATTCTTTTTGGGTAGGGAGACTGGCCATCTTTCCTGTTCAGAGAATGTGGGGGGGGGATGTCAGTTTGTTTTGATTTAGATTAGTCAATTTGAGTTAATTGAGTACTTGCCTTTCTGGGTGTGTCTCAGCAAGGTGGAGCAGAGAGGGAGACAAATGCTCCTGGAACATACTAGCTTCCATTAAGAGGGGTAACACTCTGAGGATTTATTTTGTTAGTTACTTTTTGATTGACCTTAGAATAGTTTAGTTTTAATAATTTGCATGCATGTAAATATTTGGATCATTTATTGTTGGTAGGTTTGTGTAAATAGTGTTGTTTGTCCTTTTTTTTGTGGTCACCCCTTCACCTGGTGTAAGTGGAACTTGCCTCAGGTATAAGTGTAAGCTGCTGTGTTTCACTAAGTGTGGTTGTTGATGAGGATGGTGATGTAACTTGGAGCTCCTGAATAAAATCACCTCAAAGACATATTGTCGCCTCACTTCCTCCTTACGAACGCAGAGCCTCCGCCGGTCAAAGTGACAAATGGTGTCAGAAGTGTGGCTTTTGGAGGAACAATGAGACGATGATGACAAGAGGTGGTAAAAGAAGTAATGAAACTGAGAATCCAGAGAGCACTGCTGCTATGAGTGGAGCTGATGCGGCTACTGGTGCTAGCACTGATGACAAACTGGATCAGCTGGCAAGCCTCGTCAAGGCACTGATGCAGTCTCAAACTGCCCGAGACCAGCAGATTGAGAAGGAATCAGCACGCCAAGAAGTAAGATGGAAGAATTTGCAACAACAGTTTCAACAGCTCCAGACTCATGTGGAGGAATTGAAGGAGGAACGACAGCATGAGGGTGACTATTTGGAGGAGGATCCTCACACTCATGATTATGACGGAGACAGCCATGATGATGGACAAAGTCAGATGTCCTACCAGCTACCAGCCACACAGAGGGAGCCGAAGCTGCTTCCACTGGCTTCTGATGATGATGTGGAGCACTTCTTAACAACTTTTGAAAGGATAGCTAAGGTCTGTCATTGGCCTAAAGAAGAGTGGGCGGTCCGACTAGTACCACTTCTTACTGGGAAAGCACGTAGTGCTTATGTGCTGATGGACATTGCAGATTCTCACATGTATGACAAGGTGAAATATGCCATTCTGACCAAATATGAGATAACTGCCGACACCTACAGAAGGAGGTTTCGATCCCTGGACATTCATCAGGGTGAGACACCGAAAGAACTTTATGTTCGACTCAAGGACATGTTCTATAAATGGGTCAAACCAGAGACTTCTACAGTGAAGGACATTTCAGAACTGATGATCATGGAGCAGTTCCTGAGGATGGTGAATCCGGACTTGGAGGTGTGGATCCGGGAACGAGCCCCAAAGTCTGCAGAGGAGGCCGCAAGTTTGGCAGAAGTCTTCTTGTCAGCAAGGACGGGGACCAGAAGAGCCCACTTTGGCCGTGAAAACTTTCCTATGGGAAGAAGTAAGTCTGATGGGGGTGAAAGGGGTGGTGCTATAGGCCAGGCTAGGAGTTATTCAGCTACCAAGTCATTTTCTGTGGCTAAACCTAACCCTGCTAAGAATTACTCTTCCTCAAGACCAGATGTCAGATGTTTTCAGTGTAACAGAATGGGTCATACACAGTACACATGTCCTGCCACTACACGGAGTAAACCCTCCCTTCTTTGTTCGGTACCCAGACCACTCTCCCCATCCCTTGCCCCTGAACCTGCTCACACAGTCCCTGTGTTAGTTAATGGTCAACGTGAAACAGCTTTGCTAGACACAGGAAGTTTCAAGTCTGTGGTCCTGTCTAGCTTAGTGCCAAGAGAACTGTGGAGTGATGCTAAGACAAAAATAAGTTGCATTCACGGTGATGAAATGGAGTATCCTGTAGCTGAGATTTATTTAACTATAGGAGGTCAGACATTTCTATTACCTGTAGCATTAGCATCAAGGCTTCCTTATGCTGTAATTTTGGGCTTAGATGTCCCCACTTTGACTGATTTAGTGTCAAACACAGCAGCTGGACATTTGACTCAAACTGATTGCCATGAGGGAACACAGTTCAAAACTCGGAACACTACACTCTTACAGAAAAATGTCCCCATAGTGACAGGAGCAGAACTTTCTTCTCCAATCTGTAGCTTGGTCACTACTAGAGCCCAGGCAGTACGGAACTCACTTAAAGAATTACCATTCTATGATGTAGAACTGGAGGTGGGCAGTGTAAAACCATCCAAATCCAGAGCTCAAAGAAGGAAGGAGAAGTTTTTAGGTTCAGCCAAAATGGAGGTGGAAGAACAGATGAAACCTTGCCCTTTGTTTGACTTTGATATTCCTGCAGACATTTCTGCCCATCAGAGATCAGACCCAACATTAAAACCATGGTTTGATAAGGTTACAGAAGTTGAGGGAAAGAAGCAGGGTAAAATAAATGCCTTGGAAGATGCAACTTATGTTGTGAAGAATGGTGTCCTTTATCAGGTTAAAGGTAGATCAGAAGCCATTGCTTTACCACAACAGCTAAGGGGAAAAGTGATGGAACTCGCTCATTCAGTTCCTTGGGCCGGGCACCTGGGATTTCAGAAATCCCTTCATAGAATAGCAAGTCGGTTTGTGTGGCCAGGCATGTACACACAGGTTCAACAGTTCTGCTCTTCCTGTCACACATGTCAGTTGACTACAAACAGAGGTGTTTCTAAAGCTCATCTACAGCCATTACCTATCATAGAAACACCATTTGAAAGGATAGGAATGGATGTGGTAGGTCCCCTGGAGAAAAGCTCCTCTGGTAACCGTTACATTCTGGTTATCTGTGATTACGCTACAAGATACCCTGAAGCTTTTCCTTTGAGATCAGTGAAAGCTAAACAAGTAGCTAACTGTTTGCTTCATCTGTTTTCACGGGTAGGCATTCCTAAAGAGATCCTTACAGACTGCGGGACTAATTTTCTGTCAAACCTTTTGAAGCAGGTCTATCAGTTGTTAGGTATAAAGGGTATAAACACCACCCCGTACCACCCCCAGTCAGATGGACTGGTTGAACGATTTAACCAAACACTGAAGAACATGCTGCGCAAGTTTGTTTCAGAGACTGGCAGGGAGTGGGACAAATGGCTGCCCTATATGCTTTTTGCATATCGAGAAGTTCCACAAGCATCAACTGGATTCTCTCCATTCGAGCTGCTGTATGGACGACAAGTGAGGGGGCCGTTGGATCTTCTTAAAGAACAATGGGAAAGTCCAAGTCCATCGGGTGAGCATGTGGTGTCCTATGTGATAAAAATGAGAGAGAGACTTGAACAAATGGCTGTATTGGCACATCAACACATGAAAACTGCTCAAGCTAAACAAAAAACCTGGTACGATAAAAATGCCAGGGAGAGGAGTTTTCATCCTGGACAGAAAGTGTTGTTGTTGCTCCCCACCAGTGACGATAAACTTCTCACTAAATGGCAGGGCCCTTATGAGGTCACACGGTGTGTTGGAAAGCTCAATTATGAACTGTATATGCCAGAAAGGAAGAAGAAACATCAGACTTTCCATATTAATCTGTTGAAACAATACCACGACTCACCACAGCAGTTTGCCATGCCGTCTGCTTCTCAGTCTTCTCAGCAGGATCTAGTGCGGAATGAGGAACATGCAGAAACTGTTTTGCCGCAACTCTTTGTGCGTGTGGTGGACGAAGAGGAGGAAAATGAGCTATTTTTTCCAGCCTGTAGCTCTGTACCTGTTTCAATTTCTCTCTCTCATCTTCAGCCATCCCAACAGCAGGACATAAAACCCCTTTTGGATCCAGAGCTGTTTCAGGAAAAACCTGGGTTCACAAGCCTGATAAAACACAGTGTTCACCTCAGAGACAATGCTGCACCCCGCAGGAAGTTCTACAGGGTTCCAGAACGTCTCGTCCCACAACTCAAGACTGAGATACAGTTCATGTTGGAGCTGGGGATCATTGAGCCCTCTGTAAGTGAATGGTGCAGTCCAGTAGTGCTAGTACCAAAAAAGGATGGCACTTTAAGATTTTGTATTGATTTTAGATACCTCAATAGTGTCTCTAAATTTGACCCTTATCCAATGCCTCGCATTGATGAACTGTTGGAGAGAGTTGGGAGATGCAATTTCATCACCACACTTGACCTCAGCAAGGGCTACTGGCAGCTAGCCCTGGCATCAGAGGCAAAAGAACTGACTGCTTTTAAAACACCGTTTGGGGTTTTTCAGTTCAGGGTGATGCCCTTTGGCCTGCAGGGGGCACCAGCGACGTTTCAGCGCCTCATGGACCTGGTGCTGAGGGAGACATCTGACTTTGCTGCAGCATACCTGGATGACGTGGTGATTTTCAGCCAGACGTGGGAGGAGCATGTTCATCATCTGCAGCATGTTTTACAGCTCATTAGATCTGCTGGCCTCACCATTAACCCTAATAAATGTAAGCTGGCTCAGAGGCAGGTAGAGTACCTGGGCTATGTGGTGGGACATGGCAAAGTTAGACCTCAAGTGGGAAAAGTAGAAGCGATTCATGCATACCCAGTTCCTACAACAAAAAGGAAGGTCCGTGCCTTTGTTGGGTTAGTGGGGTGGTATAGTAAATTCATTCCCCATTTTGCAGACAGGGCGGCTGTTCTTACAGATTTAACAAAAGTCTCTGCACCAAATAAGGTACAGTGGACTGAGGAGTGTGACAAAGCTTTCAAGGACCTGAAGTCTGCAATCTCCAGTGACTCTGTTCTCTACAGTCCAGACTTTGATGACCCGTTTATACTGCAAACTGACGCCTCTGGAGTAGGCCTTGGTGCCGTGTTGCTGCAGGACATTGACGGTGAGAGACATCCTATTGTTTTTCTCAGTAGGAAGCTTCAAGACAGAGAGACCAGGTATTCCACAGTTGAAAAAGAATGCCTCGCAGTTAAGTGGGCTGTGGAATCACTGCGGTACTATCTGTTGGGCCGCCATTTTACCCTGGAGACGGATCATCGAGCGCTGAAATGGTTGCACCAAATGAAAGACTCTAATATGCGCATTGCACGATGGTATCTGTCACTGCAACCTTTTGATTTTACAGTGCAGTATCGGTCAGGAAAGTCTAACCTTGTGGCTGACTCTCTGTCTAGGATGTTTGAGAACTGAGTACTGTTGTCCTGGGTGACGGGGGAGGAAATGTGATGGAGACCAGGGGTTCCATCCCATGTTGATTATTGATATGTTATTTTCAGTTCAAATGTATTTTGTATCAGTTCTTTATTTCAGTTACTTTGACATTTGGTGAACATTCTTTTTGGGTAGGGAGACTGGCCATCTTTCCTGTTCAGAGAATGTGGGGGGGGATGTCAGTTTGTTTTGATTTAGATTAGTCAATTTGAGTTAATTGAGTACTTGCCTTTCTGGGTGTGTCTCAGCAAGGTGGAGCAGAGAGGGAGACAAATGCTCCTGGAACATACTAGCTTCCATTAAGAGGGGTAACACTCTGAGGATTTATTTTGTTAGTTACTTTTTGATTGACCTTAGAATAGTTTAGTTTTAATAATTTGCATGCATGTAAATATTTGGATCATTTATTGTTGGTAGGTTTGTGTAAATAGTGTTGTTTGTCCTTTTTTTTGTGGTCACCCCTTCACCTGGTGTAAGTGGAACTTGCCTCAGGTATAAGTGTAAGCTGCTGTGTTTCACTAAGTGTGGTTGTTGATGAGGATGGTGATGTAACTTGGAGCTCCTGAATAAAATCACCTCAAAGACATATTGTCGCCTCACTTCCTCCTTACGAATGCAGAGCCTCCGCCGGTCAAAGTGACACTGAGTCATTATCATATTGCAGCGTCTAGCCCTCGATACGATTTTAATCTTTATTTACCTTCATTTTCCAGGAAATAAATCCATTGATCCTTCTTTACAAGGATGACCAGGTCAAGATATAACTTTTGTACAAGATTCCAACAAGTTATTACATTTACAAAGGAGCACTAACATAAACGCTAACAATATTAATAAATGATGTTATTTGCAGTAGCTGCAAGGTGCTAAGCAATAAAGTATAAGAAAGACAACACTTAGACGTTGCAGGTCCAAGATGTAACTAAGACCTCTGTCAGTTGTTTTACAGATGGTCTCACATATTCCTTGCGCATGCATCTTGGACTTCTGAGTGGATTCTGTGATCGTAAACTCCCAGGTCCTCCTGCAGTAAATTATGCCCAAACCATGACACATCCCGCTTTATGCTTCAGAGATGGTGAGCAGAATTTTTTAATGGAATTTGCATTTAATTTATGCCCAACAGTTTAACTTGCTTTTCCTAAGTCTTCCTAAGTTTTCTTTAACCTTGTAATGCACAATGCAGACAAAACAACCCAGTGTGTACAATACTGGAAACAAATTTCACCCGGGGCCAGGGTGCTCCTTGGATCTCCCTGCTATATAACTAAGTACATAGAAATGTTTTGATAAATATCTGTCTTGTGGTATTGCCAAGTATTAAGCAAGTTTCTGGGTCAAATGGTATGTTTCTACTTACAGCTGTGGGCAACTTCAACACATCCTGACAGAGCATGCATGTTTTTGGGCTGTGGGAGGAATCCAGAGCACCCAGAGAAAACCTACGCAGGCGGCACAGGGAAAACATCCAAACCCAACACAGAAAGACACAAAGCTAACTAGTCTGCTATTATAAAAACCCAACCAACCTCCACTTCACAGTCGCCATTTATAACCCAATTTGGTTGAAAATAATTACTACTTAATGTCCCCGCTATCAAATTAAAGCCATATTTCCAGCCTGTAAACAACTTTCACATTCAGACTCCTTCTTTGATGGCATATTATGAAACAAACTTGACCCATTTACCAATTCATGCCCACGATTGTTCCCTACAGATAACTGTTAAATAGCTCAGTTATTCTAGACCTTGGCTTTTGCAAAACAAATTTTCAGATTTACTGCTAGTTAATGAATGATTGGTCTTCTAGTTTTCAGAACTGATTATTAAAACAGAAAGTCCTAGATGAATATTTTTTTCTTCATTTTCATGCCAATTGAAAAGAAAAAGAAAAGCGAGTCAACATTTAGAAATCACCAGGCCTGAATTAACACTTTGTAAAACCGTCTTTTACTGCAATGACGGCTGAAAGTCTTTGGAGTTATGTTTCTACTAGGTTTCCAAATCTCTGAACATTTCAACTCTTGACAGATTTCTTCAACGGATTCAGGGCTTTCAGAGAGAAATCCTAATAATTTGCTTTGATTTTGTAGCTCTGGTTGTATGTTTAGGACTGTTCAGTTTCAAGTTGTGTGCAGCCTCTAACAAGATTTCTATAAAGATTTTCCTCTTATTTAGCTGCATCAATTTTTCTATAGGCACTGGCCAGCTCTGCTATTGTTGCTAAAGAAACAGCCTCAAAGCTGGACATAACTTTTTTTGTACATAGACAAGAATGTTCTGTACAGTATATTTCCTCTATAGGTCAACCTCAAGGCCTGGGGACCAAATCCGGCCTGGCATAAGTTTTCTATGTAGCCACATAAATAGTACTTTCAAGTTAACAGTTGTCTGCTGAAATATTATTTTATCAATTAAATTAAAACAGTTTTTTTCTCTGCTTACTGCCAAATTGCATCAATGTGATGTGTGATTTTGTCTGTGTCTCTGGTTCCTCTTGCCTGCCGTGTCATTTTAGGTGGACATGCACATCTTGGTAAGTTCACACTTGTGAGATATTCACAGCTGGTGTCAATATCTTATGGTCATGGACGAGAGGCGGGACACATCCTCAACAGGTCTTTAGTCCATCACAGAAGTCTACAAGTCATACATTGATTTTAACTGTTTACGATAAAATTAGAACAAAGACAATGCATGCAATTATCTGCTACTTTATTAAAAAAAAGACCTCTAAAACCTGTATTTTAGCCACTCATATTCTCTTATATTTATAAAGCATGTCAGTTTAACATGTGGAGGCAGTGAGCAAGTGAGTGAGTTACTATCTCCTGAAAATCGAAAGCTTTAAAAAGCATGACCATAGTGTAAAATTAATGTATTTAAGCCTCCAGTTGATGGATGGCATCTGCTTTTCTGCTATTGGGTAACAGCAGAAAGGACGAGCCCTCTACCTGAGGGATGATGATGACACGTGTTGTGTAACGTTGTTGTTGTTTTGGGACACAAAGATGAACGATCCAAGTAGCAAGTCATGAAAAACTCCCTGAGAATATTGTGCCTGTGTGTGTGTGTGTGTGTGTGTGTTATAGAGAGAGAGAGCTGTGAATGAATAATGCATGATGCTCATCTGTGTTTGCATGTTGGGCAACACCCACTTAATCAAGAGAAGAAAGACTGACAAAGACAGTCAGCGAGAAGTGGAGAGATGATTGCAGTTCAAATGCATGACACTTACTAAAATTAAGACATGACTGAACCAGAAAATACTACTCTCCTGGTCTGAAGCAAAAGATATGTAGCAGTCATTTTTGTAAAAAGGAATGAATTTTATGTATGCACAAAACTAATTGTTTTATGGACTGTCAAGAAGTCAATATGAACACTTATACTATAATCATCAGTGAAGTGCTCAATCTTTCCATGTTTAATTGACAATCAAAAACAAACCAGATCAAAACACTGATTTTGAATCTGATAAAAAATAAAATACAGCTGTGGCAGCTTGGTTTTTGTAATTTCAAATTTTTGATTTAGATTTTAAGAAATGAAAAAAAAAACTTTCTCTACAAGATTTAATTTTAAATTTGATTTTTAGTTTCATCTGACCCAGAACGTGTTCAGCATGTAGACAAAATATATTCTAAGGAAGCTCAGCTGATTGCTTTAAATTGTTACCTTAGCAGTAATTCCTTATCCTAAAAAAATATATGTGGGAACAGTGGAGGAATAACAATTAACTTTAAACCAGATTAAATCACTTCTACAAGCAGGATTAGCATGAATGACTGACTACCACTGACGCTGGGGGCTTAGATGACATGAAGGATTTACAGAAAAAAAGCAACAAAGCCAATGAGCCAAGAGACGGTACTTTCTATTGGGGAAAAAAACAACTAGATACCAAAAAGATCAGTGGCTCCTTTGATGGCTGCAAATATGAAAAAGATGGAGCTGAACACAGAAGGACTAAGCCCGGAGAACGTTCTAAAGGAAAGCAAAACTGAAAGTACAAACAGCAAATGTTGGCAGAAATTTTAAGAGAATCTTTCTAGGGAAGGTATAGGACTAAGCAAAAGCACAGTAGACCAGGTGTGCTTGATATAGGAAAGAAAAGTACTGATTAAAAAAAGCTCCATTAATAGCTCTAACCAGCAAAACGGCATAGCAAAACAAAAGCACTGAGCAAGGATGGCTCTCTTTATGAAAAGAAACAAATAACATGAAAAATCTATCAAAAATCATCAAAGACAATGCTGAACATAGAAGCACTAAGCAAGAGATACTTCTGATGAAGAGAAAAACAGAGTTTATGTCAGTGAAAGCTCCATCACTGACTCTTCTCGAGGAAAAAAGCAACAAAACAAATGGTAGCACTAAGCTAGCTGTGCTTACCATGGTAAAGAATAAAGAGAAAATGACAGTAATGACAGCAAAAGGCTCTGTTGGTCATTTTGTCCAGAAAAACACACACACCCACAACATAAATGAACAGAGCCAAGAGCAGCCTCTACTAGAAAACAAAAAACAAAGCGAGTACACATAGTTGATAGCAGCCGCAGCTGTCAGTGACTGTACAGGAAAGACATGCAACTAAGCAGAGAAGCAGAGAGCCAGGTGTACTTTTGTGAAAACGACACAAAGAGTGAGATCATATAATTGCAAAATAAAGAATACATAGGAGTTGCTGAAGGAAATAGGGTGAAGTAAGCAGGGGCAGGTGGGGTGAAAGAGCCTATTGTTACTTCACTGTTCAAGCATTCTTCTACTTCATTCTAAAGCCCTTAATTACCACATTGAGTCAGCGTTGCATTTTACAGTTTATCATTGCTTATTTTTCATAAACACCTGTCTTAACCATTATAAAAAAAAAAACATCAATGTTTAGTACTTGATTCTGTGGCAGCTTGGCTATAATTTGACAACAAAAGAGGAATTCAAATAAGCACATACTATTTAAATTATGTGGTATTTTAACCACCTGCAAAGCCAGAAAGTGTCCCTGTAAGCCTCAAACACACACCCACATATTTCAGCGCACATAATTATCAAGCAATCATCCTAATCAGAGCTCTCAGGTGTAAAGAAGCACAACAACATAAAGTGGCACAATCAGCTTTCTGCACAGAAGAAAGAAAAGGGAGCGACATGTCCAATCAGAAAGCAGAGGGGGATACAGACAAAAAAAAAAAGGACCCCAAAAATTATCAGCTTGACACTCGTTTCATATTAATATTCCACATCAGGAGTGCTTATGATGAATAATTAATCTACTGGCAAATTGTGGTGATCCGCGTGCTCCAGCTAGGCTACGGGACATGTGGGAATCTGATCATGAACGTTTACAGACAAACTTTGAAGTGTGTTTTTAAGTTTACGAAACCGAGTACGACTTTCATCTGTTTAAAAAAAAAAAAAATGTTTTGCGCTTGACATAAATTATCATCTTCAGCTGAGAAGGTGTATGCTTTGTTTATAATGGCAGCTTGTCTGACAAAGCTCTGCTTAATCTTTCAAGCAGATATGAGAGGAGGTGTTAGAAGTTAAACAGTAAGTATTTTGGCTGTGTGACTCAGCTCACATTAGATCCTAACAAAAGAGAGCCAGGCACATCTAAGAGATTGAAAGATGTAGATCTGTCACCAAACCTGCAAAGTCTTTTAAATTGGTAGTTTTGTATAAATGATTGAAGACCAATATTGTAAAAAAACAACTGAAACCAGACTCTTGTGTATGCTTAAAACATTTTTTTGTTCAATGCCTGATATAGAATCAGAATAAATGTTTGTTGTTATGTCAGTTTCCAAAATATATTCTCGACTAAATGCCAGAATAATGATAAAATTATTTCAGAACTTTTTCTATTACTTTCTTCAATTTCAAAAACGTATATGTGCAAGTACAGTGTTATCAGGCTTTCAAACAATTTGGATGATGGTGTCATGTCTTTATAAGCAAACCTGCGAACATGTCGAACAAACTGCTTCCTTGTGTGACATTGTGGGGAATGGACTTCTACATGTATGATTAACACTTTGGTACAATTTTCAAACAAATGACTTTGCAGCATTCACATTGCTCAGGAAGGAGATGGGTCTGTGTCCTGGAATTGAGCATCTTTTAGTAAAACATGTACGTAATGCATCATGCTGTGTGGATGAGTTTGGGAAGACGCTGAGTGGATCCGGTAGAAGAGTGCCATTACAGGATAAGCTGATATTCATCCATTAGGTCTTTTGTACATGTGAGCGTAAAGTTTAAGATGTGTGAATGGGGAACCAGAGGTGACAATCGGTGGGGGATTATTTTTTTTAGACTTAACATCTAATGCTGGAAGCACAGTCATTTCTTTGGGATTTGTCTCTGTTGTATCCCCCGCATATTAATGTAACAGTCATGGGAAGATGAGAAAAAAAAAAATCCCATAAATCATTCAAATACTTTTGGGATGTTTGGATGATGAAATAAATGAACACATTTTTTATTTCTTCTTATCCGTTAAATGTTAGTAGCTCAACAGAGAGTGCTACAGGACATTAAATTATTAGATTTGCAGTCTTATTTACATTAAATATTTTAGCCCAGACTTTTATAAGGGTTCTGTACTTTTTTTATTATTATTATTATCAGAAGTTGTTTTCTTACCTTCTGTAGACACGGGTCATCACCAACTGAAAAAGCATTATTTATGCCTGCTGTTCTGTCCTTGTGAATAACATCTGGCATCAGGAAGGACAACTCAGATCCTGTTGAGAGGGGATCTGTTCTATTGTTTTGGTGAGTGAGTGGCGCTCACATAGCAGGAGGGTAGAGGGCATGTTCATACCAACATGTATGCACATAAAATATAATCCCACGTGGAATATCTAAAACAATGTCATATAAACATAAAAGAAACACCTAAAAATAACATGTATAAGGTCAAACTGTGGCTGCTTGCTGAAAAAAGAGAATTTAAGTGATTTTGAACATGGCAGGGTTATCAGTAACAGGTGGACTGGTCTGGGTATTTCAGAAACTTTTCATCTAATTGGATTTTAACACAATACTTCTCAGATTTATGAAGAAAGCTCTGAAAAATAATAAAAAAAACATCTAGTGAGCATCAGTTGAATCAGGATGAAAATGCTTTGTTGATGTCTGAAGAGGACGGGCAAGCTGGTTTGTCACAATCAAAATATTCAGATTCACATCTGTCAACACATGTTGTGTGTTGACAGATTCAGATTGGGTGAAGTGGTAGAGGTCCACATCTGGCGCTACTCCTGTCAGCTACGAACAAAAAAGTGAGGCTGGTGGTGGTGTAATGGTAAGGGGGATATTTTATTAGCACACTTTTTAATTTCCTTCTCGTTGCCTTTTGTGTGTGTGTGAGTGTGTGTTTCGGGATCAGGAGGTATTAGTTTAGCTGTGTTGCATGATAGTGATGCAACACAGGATTGTGTTTAAAACAATAAAGCAATGTCAGTGATGTGGCAGATTTTTCACTATGTTAAGATGGTCGGGACATGTATACGATTTATCGTCAGTAAATATCAGTTATTGGCCAGAACAGCAGTCTTATCAAACATCAATACAGACCCAAAGTTTCATATCTGCATCCCAATCATAACCTATACCTACCTGGATATTATGACTGATAATGTCCATCATGATCAGGACACTGTGGTCCCTCCACAACCACAGTGTCTCTCAAATTGGTTTCTGAAACCATAAAACACAAGGGTTAAAGTAGCTCCTATTTGTCCTTTCATACTTTCCTACTTTTTTTTATTTGGTAGGCTAAAACTAAAAGTACTACACATATATAAAGGGGTAAGCAGTAGAGCAAAAAATGATCAACATTAATATCACTATAATGTGTTTTATCGGTATCATAAAGTCCAAGTGAATGGTTGCAGCATTAACGTATAATAGGCTACTCTTGAAGTTTTTTTTCTCTTGCTTGCCACATGAGATTATAAATCATTAGATGCAATCTCTAAGAGCCTTGTTTGGGTATTTTATTCTGACAAACAAGGAATCACATTTAGAAGTAGAATTTAAGACTGAAAGGTATATTGCATGTGACGTCACACTGACTAACTGGGAAGCGCTTATTGCTGGATAATCTTAAAGTTATGTTCTTACCTTGTTCTTCACAGTGCAGCAATAACAATCTAGATTTAGTAGCAACGGAATACGGTTAAAATTATCTGCACTGCCAGGTAGACTTGTTTTCTCTCTGCAGTTTTCTCTAAAATATTGCCCCATTTTCTCACTTCCCTGCCTCTCATCTTTCAAGCCAAAGAGCATCTTCTGTATATTCTAGCTAATACAGAGATCATCTTGTGCTGTAAAGTAATAGCCTCATTACAGATTCCATCTGTAATTTGTTTTTGTCACATTTAAATGTTTCAGACCATCAGCAAAATCCTTGGTACCAAAAACAGTCCTGAGTAACTACAAGAAGCTGTTTCCCAATTGGGTTTTTAGTAATAGGAGTAAAATAATTGCCATCATTTGTTATATTTATGAAATGACTGTAATGAATCCCATTTTAGGTTCATGGCATGAATACTGACTGACATGTAGAAATTATTCAAACAAGGTGAAAAAACAAAGTAATTGACATCTATCAGTCTGATTACCAAATAATGTCTAAGGCTTTAGGCCCCCAGCAAACCAAAGTGAGAGCTAATAACCATATAAGTGGAAAATATTTGACAGGGGAGAACTTTGTCAAAAGGTGGCATTTTAGAAAAAAAAAACATCAGGTGCTATAGTGAATTTTTGTAATTGGGGAACCATAAATTCTCTTTTCTGGAGGAGTCTGATTTTAAGATGTATTTATTAAAATGTATCTGAAATATTTAAGAATGACAAAACGAAAAACTTATTTTTTTATTCCTCAAAAAAAAAGCAATATTGTTTTATTGTTGCGATTCTTTGTGTTGGGTAATTCCTTGGGCAGGATGAAAAGTCTCACCATATGCAACTGTGCCCTGTATGTAATACAGACATTGTGAGGTCAATAAAAACAAAATTAACATCAGTCTAAGGCAAATGTGGTAAAATGCAAAACTACCACTGCAGCTAAAATAGCATTTGCTTGCATCTGTGTGAAAGTTTTGATTTTGAGCTGTGTGTATGGCTACAACCGCTTTCTCTTCCGTGTGAAGACACACTGCAGGATCAACGTCACTGCAAAATACATTCAGGCGCCGCTTTAAACTTGTCAAAGTGTAAATTTATCTCAAATAACTGCGTGATATCACACAAATGTTTTATCTTGAGGATGCATCCCATTATGAAATGTTTAATGCAATACTCTGTTTCCATGGAAACCTGTTTGGTCCGTTGCACATAATACACCATATGTTTCTCTGAAGACTACCTATATGTTTCATTTTAAACAAATATACCGAGTATGTTTATATCGTATTCAAATATCACAGGATTAAGCTAGATCTTATATTATCTGCTAATTTCAAATGGCAACAACAACAAAAAAAAAATACTGCATTGCCTTTTAAGCTGCCTACATGTGGAAACTGTGCCACTAATAGGCCAAGTTGCATTATGAGGTCTGTGGAGAACTGAGCTAATTTTAGGTGCAGCAATATGTAGACCAGGTGGACAAGCATGGCCTACCTAGCAGCTTTGTTTGGCTGCTTTTTATTTTAGCAGGACTGGACTTGAATAGACTAAGGAGAGGCTGAACCCACGATTCTTCTTTGCAATGTTGAACCCTTTTCTGATTTACATTTTGTTCGTTGTTATAGCCTTTGTTTTCTTCATATAAACATGCTATAAGCTTCCCATTTTATGTCAATTGGATGACACATTTCTGGGCACAGGGAGGCACACGATTTACTTTCTCTGACCCCATCAATTATTAAGTTAAGTTTTGTATGGATAATTGGCAGATTAAATATAGATTTTTCCTAAGCTGTTCATAGTTAATAGACATTTACACATTTTGCCACATGTTACAACAACAAACTTTTAAGTATCTTATTGAGATTTACAAACAAAGTAGTGCATAATTTTCAAGTGGAAGAAAACGGATTAATGCATGCCAGACTTTTCAGAATTTTATTTTGAATATTGTGTGCTGGTCAATAAGAAAAATCCCCTGAAAATGCGTTTAGTCGAGTGGAGAATAGCTTTACAAGGCACGCTATGCTTCTGGGCTTGAATCTGTCTGTATGTTTAAAAAAAAAAGTTTTAGTTGAGCTCAAAAATCTATGAGCAAAGCAAAGGGTAAATAATCATTTTCATTGTCTCCCAACCCCCCTGACATCTATGTCATACTAAAGCAGTGGTCGGGACTTGCAATTCCCAGCTGGTAATGAGAAAACAGGATGGGTCTACTGAAATTACTTTTGGTAGGCACATGCAGAGGCCTGCTTGTTCATTTATTTATGCATCACACAGAGAGGAACTTTCTGTGTCTGAGAGTTACAGCCTTTTGCATTCTCTATGTCTGCCCTTTCCTGACAGCATCTTTCCTTTTGCAGCCTCACGCCAAGGAAGTATTATTTTGCTTTTCACAGTTTACTTGCAAACCACCCTCCTTTTAGCAGGTCTATTTTGAGATCTTGCCAATAATGCAGCAGAGTCATAAAAAGCCATAGCAACAGTGCTGGTCATAAGTTTGCATGCACTCATCATAGATATGAGTGTCATCACATTCAACGGCTTGTTTCGGGGTGGGATGAACTGATAATTCAGTGATGAAAACAAAACTTTGGTGCAGGTGTTTGAATTTGGACTTTTCTCAGGCTCAAGTATATAAAATAGCATTCAATAAATTTTTATTTTGAAAGGTTCATGCATTTCACTAACTAAATTCACTAAGTGAAACACATTCCTAATCATCATTTTTCCTAATGATGATTAGGAAATAAAACCAGAGCAATAAAAACAAAAACATGTTCAACACAATGATTTAATACCTGTTTTCAGATTTTTTTAAAAGGTACTTGCAATCAGACAACAAACCTTCATTGGAACACATATCTTAATGTATTAAATGTAACTGTATATAACACCCAAAAACATACTGTCACTGTGTAAGTTGAAGAGAAACTATAGTAAGATCTTTCTTGAGGCGGTGGATTCTTCTCTGGGTATCATCCTCTAAGTCCATGGTAAAGTTCATCTTGCTTCAACTTGTCTGTAACATCTTCCACTTTATTCCTTCTGTTCACTGTCAGTATAAAATAAAGGAATAAACAAAGAGGAGAGTGCTAGGAATTTCCTGTCTGCATCACAAAAGGTTGGACAAATTATGTATGAGAAGGTGACTTTTTGCGAAGAGCAAAAGACGAGTGAAACCCATTTATGAAAAGAATCCTTTTTCATCATGCACTTAATATGCAGTATATTGTGCAAGTGATCTGTGCTGTCACTGAAGGGTGATTACTATCTATTCTGCAAATAAAATGATGGGAGAAATTATAAGCTTTAAAGATTTTACTTAAAGGCTTCTCTGCTTCGGTTAACCTGTTCCTAGAGTTTTCAAAATCTGGTACAAGTGTCACTGGTTGAGGAACAAAGCAATGAACCAGGAATAAGTCTGGTGGTTGTTTTTGCTGTGCTCTGGTTAACACTAAGGTCAGAAGTTAGATCTGGAGATGACATCAAATCCAACTAATCTGTGCTCGACCTCCATGTTTAGTTCAGTGACCATGCTAACTACTGTTAGCAAACGTGCTATTGCAATACATTTTCTCCATTTTAAAATGTCAAACACTGTCATACGCTCACTAATGGAGACAATACAGTATTATGAGTATGGGAAATTCAATAAGATGCAAATTGTCAAGAGTGGATAGTTTGCTTCTGTTTTTAAAATCCAGCCATAACTAATATTGTCTGGATGCAAGACATCCATATTAGATTTTGAGGAAGAGGTTGACATTCCCACTTGGAATTCTGACTTCAAGAGACGATTGTGTTAATTTTTTCCAACTTCAAATGCAAAAATGTACACATTTGAGTGAAAACACATATAATGTTTTTTTTTTTTTTTTGCAACTGTACACGCTATACATTAAATACTTTTCTGTGTTTCTGCACTTTTCCTCCAGAAAGAAAACAAAAAGAAAGAAAAAAAAACTTTGGATGACTGTTACGACTGGTTCAAGGTCATAACAAATACAGGAGACCATGGAGTGGTTAAGGTGGAAAAAATGAATATTTCATTGACAAAAACTACAAGGGATTGTGAAAGTCCGTGTCAGTGGCGTAATGCAAATGCTTGAATGTGTTGTATGTGTGCGAAGGAAGTGTTGAGGTGCAAAAAACAAAGACAAACTCAAATGTGCAAAAGGAAGGGGAGCTGAGGCACGACAGCAGGGCACCACACACATCAGAAGGCAGAGTGGACACCAAACATTTCTGTAGTGTCGAGTTTAAGAGTGGCTTGACCCAAAAGATGAAACGTAGGGATAGATTATGTTTTTGTTAGAGCACTGACTCCAGCTGCAGGTCATGGCTCTCAAATCTTCCCCAAACTATTGAACTTTCCTTCACAATGCTCTCAGGATGAAGTTATCCATGGTGGGTGTGTACCTTTTAGAAACTTCCACTCAACTTTCCATTAAAATGCTAACGTACACAGCTCTGTTAACAGCCAAGAAAAGTCAAAATTCTTTCCTGGTGATTGTTGGCCATACATGATCTTAGAATAACATTCCTCTATTAAAAAAATATATTTATCTTATTGGGATAAATTTGTGATAATAACATTTACTGAGGTCCTCACTAGTTGTAAATCATAACCTTTTCAACGTTTTTGATATGAAATATCACTTTTATTACTGAAATCTTTATGATATTTTGATTTACGTAATTGTACATAATCTTATTGTAGTATTCCTTTTTTTTTATATTTGCACATCTGTTACTGGTTTAAATTATTCCTCTGTGGTGGTACTCTTGGAGCACTTGCTACTCACTGAGATGGTACTTGAACCAGTGACTTATTCAGCCCTTGAGCAGCGTGCTCCAGAATTTTAATTGAGAAATGCAAATCTAACTTCTTTCATTCTGTGGCAGACCCCCCGCTGCCGGGGCGTGGTTTCTGCGAGTGGGTGGGAGCAAACGCCACGCTCCTAAGTTTTCAAACTGGCCAAAGTAAAAACAAGGAAATAACCTTGGAAGAGAGAGAGAGGGAGAGAGAGAGAGAGAAAAAACAGGATCGGAAGTGCGTCTACTGGGATAACAACAGGACGCAGTCATTTATTAGACATAACTGAACGAGTTTGAACGGACGCGCAGATTTTCTTGGAATCGTTGCCAGGAATTAGATGGATAAATTGGGAGACTGTGCCAGGTCGTATAGCCGGAGCGTTTTGAGTCAGTGTTACAATTTTATAAATCTGATGGGTTATGACAGAGCACAAAGCCGTGCATCTGCTTCGTCTAGAGCGCCCGCCCCATTGAGGCTTTCTGCGGAGCGATGGTGAGAGATTGATTATAGTCTCCGGGATTTACCGTGGAGAAAAGCCAGAGAAAGAGCTGCTCTCCGATCAGCGAAGAGGACTTATCCCAGACTCCTTCGCGCTCCCTACATCCCTCAAGACGCTCTTTGAGTCTTTTTAAATTTTTTGGATCAGGTATCCAAAATACGCACAAGTCACGCCGGACTTCTTTTTTTATATTATTATTCTAAGGAAGCTGCCTGTGTGTTTGTGCGTGCGTGCGTGTGTGTGTGTGTGTGTGTGTGTGTGTGTGTGTGTGTGTGTGTGTGTGAGGGAGGTGGGGGGGTCGCCTCCGCAGTCTCGGATGCGTAGTAAGCGGGGGAGTGGGTTGGGTCGCCTTGGAGCCAGGCACACGCACACGTCGTCAGCGATGAAAAGCGTATAGGTGAGGGTGAGGGCGAGGGGAATACGCGTCACCAGAAGCTCGTGTGTTGTTGGGGGGAGAAAGTCGCACACCGGACTCGCCGGCTCTGGATTATAGACTCTGCCGTCCAGACACCCCCCTCAGCAGGTTCTTCTGGGATCCGTACACCTTTCTTCATCTCTCTGATCCAGGATCAGCGATAGTGGCTGCGCTGTCTCGACCGTTGCATACTCATCTGAAAAAAAAGAAAAAAAGAAAGGAGGGCGAATTGGTGGTGATTCCGCGGACCAACACATACAATGGCAACCGGTGCGCTCCTGCTTGCCTGTGCGCTGCTTGGTAAGTCCGATCGCTAAAGAAAAGAAAAAAAAAAAAGAAGAAAGGAAGGAAAGCTTTGATCTTGTTTCCATTCTGTGATTTTTTTTTGTATCCTTTTTACGACACCTGTATGAGACACGATAAAGGGTGACGGTAGTCATGATGAATCAGGTACCAGCAGAGATCGCATCTATGATCACCGCATTAATAACAGATGTCTCAGAACAGCTGTGTCTGTGTGTGAAGTAGGTTCATGTCATGTGGACTTTGGTCACACATTAAGCCGGTATATTGTTTGGTCGTTGATTTTAAAGGCTGGTCAATTAGAGGAGCTACTGCTTTTTTTTTTTTTTTTAAAGGTAGACACACAATCACATCATTGATGCACCTGGATAAACGTCATGATCTGATTGGTGAAATCTCTCTGTGGGTGTGAGCAAATGTTTACGGGCATAGTGTCTTGTGAAGGTTTTGTCACAATCCCAAATGTAACTATATTTTATTGGGATTTTGAAAAAAAACTATCGGCTGTAAACACAATCTTCATGCTAGAACATTGTAGTGACAGCATATAGATGAAGGTCTTTGCCAAAGACCGGAAAGCTGGTCATAGTTGGTTTGATGGTGAATGACTTCAGACTGGGACTGAGGCAGCATGGGCAAGTGGTCATTGAAACATGGTAGTGGGAGAATCATGATAAGGTTATTACAGTATTCTTTTCTTCAGGAGGATGGAGAGATGGGCGTTGGTACATACAGGGTGGCCCTGGATGAAAACTTCTTCGTTTTCAAAAGACTTAAGACGACCCTGAACATACAGTCAGAACCTCAAAGTACTGGCGTAGATCAAAGCACATGTTCAAGCAATCCAGTCAAAGTCGAGACCTAAATCTAATTTGAGACACTACTCAAATGTTAAAAGGTGAGTTTGGCAGATCAGGTGTTCCCCGTCCAGTACGACTTTGATTGTGCTATTTTGCAGATAAAATTGTCAAAAACGCGGTCTTTAAACAAATACAATTTACACTTTCCAAAACAATCAATACTTTAACTTAAACATTTTGCTCATCTATCGCATAAAATCGCCCAAAATTACATTGAAGTTTAGGATTGTGAAGTCCAATCAGTATTTTGCAAAGCATTGTCCACAATTCCCATGTGTTCTGTCTCCAATTACCATTTTTCGGTAATTTATTGAATTTTATGGACAAATACAAGCTTGAAGCGTGAGCATCCCGGTGACACACACCCAGAAGCGCACACACAGAAGGAGTGACAGTCACACAGGCGTGACTCCCCGACACACTCACATACTCACACATGCACACACACACACACACGCAGCCTCCCTTCTTGCCGTACATCCTGTGTGTGAGCTGTCCCAAACAAACACCAGATGGCTTTTCTGTTCCTGGATGGGGTGGCCTGTCAGCGCTGCTGGGGGGGTGGACAGAGATTGGGGGTGGGAGTGGAAGCTGGCCCTCTGGAGGCCCCCACTCAGCCAAGAGGATTACCAGTCTGTGCCTCGCCTCAAGTCCCCCTTTTAGCATGTCAAGTCACTTTCACTGGGGTGGGGTGGAGCAGGGGAAAGCGACATAAAGTTGTTTTTCTTTTGTTTAAGTGCAAATATCTATTGGTCCTAATAGAGACGCGTCTCTCTTTTACACTAAACGCTAAAGGATTGTGTCAGATGTTTTGAAGTGAGGGTGTGTTAAAAGGTTATATGCAGTTTATCTCTCACCTGCAGTGGATAACTCACTTAGTGTTCTCATTTGGTGTAAATCCAGATTTGTTGGTCCCAAAGGCAGAGGCTAACGACTACTCAGAGAGTGGCCAGGACCAAAGCGGACCTCTCTTGTCTTAAAACAACTCCAGTCTCAAAACCGTCAAAGGGGTTTATGTGAAAGCTACCCTATGAACCTTTAAACTGTCATAAATAGATTGAATGGCAGGAACACCATTTAACATTTAAAAATGTTGTAGGTCAGAATAAGTGCATGATATCAAAGTAAGGAAGCATAAAAAAAACCTTAAAAATGATCCCAGTTAAAGTGAGGTGGTATTGTTTTGAGTTTCATGCTGTTTTCTATCAGACTGTTCCTCTCGTTGGATACTTTATGTGTTTTTGACAGGAATATCATTTATTGGTTCACCCCTTCCTCCTTCAAAGTGTTTTGTGTTCCGAAATAATCAGCTTCTTAAGAAAGTACCATGCAATGCATTCATCGCAACAGAATAAAGATTCATAAGATATCATTTGCAAAAAAAAAACAAACAAAAAAACATCTTTAAGACTGAAATTGCTAAAATCAATATAAGTCTCCTGTCATATTTTAGGCCCTCTTGGACTTGCCCTTGGTGTTAGCCTCCAGGACCAATGGATTTATAGTAAATGAAATAACAAAGATAAGGTATTATGCTTGTAGGTTTTTAATAGAATCAATTTGAAAAAATCTGAACTATTCCTTTAAGGTTTCATTCTAATCATGAATCCTTGAATTAGTCTGAGATGTTGGGGAGTATGGAGAGTTGGATGAAGATGAATTTGATTAATGTGATGTATGGTTTTCATTACCACACTGTTCTCGTCCCAACCTCAGACAGGCAACTGAGATGTGTCTCATCATTATACATCCAAATCTGCTTTAATTATTCTAAATTTAGGTATTCTCAATAAAACTTTGAAAATGTTTTGGTAGTGTCAGCTACAAATAAATTTTTTTTGTTTGTTTTCATATTGCACATCAGTTGCACAGAGGAAATAAAGTGGGAAAGGAATCAAATAGATTCTGGTAATTTTTCCAACTTTGCTGTTTTGTACCTGCCTGGTTTTGGGTGTTTCATATCCAGCTTTTTTTTTTTTTACCAAATTGAGTCGACTGTTGTGGAATATTTTGTAATAGACGATGCTTCAGTTTGTACCCACAAGGTTGATGTTTCACATCTGTTTTGACAACCATTGATGTCAGATAGTTTCCATATTCTACTCATAGCCTCCTGCCAGCAGAAAGAAAAAGTCGCTTTGGTTTCCACAGATCATAAATATCAACTGGCCGAATACCCTAAATAAATGTACTTATGGTACTAAGTTTTTAGAAAACGATATACTTTTACACTTAATCAGATAATTTGATCATTTCCACAATTACTCCTCTCCTGTAGAAAAGAAGCACTAATGCTACTTGCTTTACAGATTGCTGTTGGGGTTGAGACCGACTTGTGGGTCATAAAACACCAAGCATGGGGTGTTTAAATGATCTCCAAAAGTCAAAGTGATTTCACTAATGATTGTTTATGGAAACAACTGGAATAAATACCTTTATAGTAGTATCATGGGTTTGACTTCTTGGCAAGATATGCACGTTTCAGATAGAGATGATCAGCTTCGGAGTCTTGCTGCAGTCCAGCTATAGCACTGCTGATTTTCCTCCACTAAAAATACAAACAATTCTTTGCAATAAATTGCCATGTCATTTTTTTTCCCATCTTCCAAACACTGCATGCACACGGTTCTAAGAGATATGTACCAAAGTCTTTATGTGTGTGATCAGCTGCCGGTTCTTCTGCCACCCGTCAGGCAACCCAAATGTTTGCGCTTGAATTTTGTTTGTTCAGAATGAATAAAATAAAGGCTCTTGACGGCTGCGTTCGTCGAAAACAGTATCCATCATCGTTAGACCTGGAGGTGTCACCTGCAATTTTTTATTTTTTTTGCAGGTAAATCTTATTTTTGCGTTATTTGTGCTGCTGAGCTTGCAACCAGGTGTGAGCAAGAGAGAGCGCGTGCATGTGTTTCTGTTTATTTGTGGCAGAGGGGCGTGTGGTATGAGGCACATAAAAAGAGTCGCCTAAAGGAACGAATGGTTATTAGCTTTACAAACAGGATGTCTTCCCTTTTCCCCCGCAGAGAGTGAGAGAGATGTCACGCTTTCTCAGTGCTGTAACTGTGTGTCTTTTGTGTGAGAGTGGGGCTTGAAATGGGAAGCCAAACCCAAAGTCCCAGTTTATTTAACTAAATTGAAAGTTTAAGATGTGTGTGGCTGACTGCTTTAACTGTTAAAGGCATCAGTGCTTTCCATTTACTTGGCTGACAAGAGAGCAGCTAGCAGTTCTCCAAGTTCTGGTAGACTGCTGGTGGTTCTGAATATCAGCTGGTCTGAGAACAGCTTCGCCTTAAACAGATTAAGGATTTTGCAGATTACTTCTGACAACATACACTTTTTTTCTTTCTGGCACTATAGTGGTGTGCCAGCCCAGATATGCCAACTTTTAGGGCAAGGTTTACTTACTGGCTTGGATTGAGAAGGTTGGTTGTGGATACATATAAGAGAATAAAACATTTTTCACACAGCTGGTGAAGCTGGTAATATGCAAGAGAATCATAAGCACAGTATTTATATGCAGCAAAAACTCTTGCAGACAGCATCATATTTACATCTCAATTTTCAGCCAGTCAGGGTGATGGATTGTTTATAAAACATGGATGTAGATATGGGGTCTGAAATTGTTCAAGCCAGGATACATCTGAAGTGAAGTGCCTCTCCTGAACTCAGAGGGAGCTGGAATAGCATGTGAGCTACGGGTCTGTTTTATTTTGATTTTCATTAAGCACAGTTACTTGTTGACACGAATAAGGAGTATCTTATTTGTGTCAATAAGTAATCCAATGCCATGGCAGCAACCCAACGCATTTAGCCATGTAGATGTTGTGAAGATGACTTGCAGAAGTTCAAAGCGAGCATCATAAAAAAAAAATAAAAAAAATTTTAAAACGGTGTATCTAAGTCTCTTTGAACGTGGGATTGTTTTTGCTACTAGATGCCCTGGTCTGAATATTTCAGAAACTGCTGATCTACGAAGATTTTTCCACACACTGCCATCTTTCTGGTTTATACAACACGGTCAAAAAAATAGTCTCAGGTGATTGTCGCTTGTGTGGATAAAAATGTGTTGTAAATGTCACCAGTCAGACAAGGACGGTCAGACTGATTTGAGATATAGAAAAAGCAACAGTACCTCAAGTAACCCATTACGTTAGTGTATGTGGAATATCACCTCTGAACAGAGCAACACTTGAGTCATGTTAGGTATAGCAAGTGACCCCGTGCCAATCCTGGTACCTAAGAACTTGAAACAGAAGCTCACCAAAATTAGACAATAATGGACTGAAAAAAAAAAGATGTTTCTGTGCTAGTGAGTTTCAAATTCAGGCTCTCCACATTCAAATGATGGGGTCAGAATTTGACATGAAAGTACCGGCCAAACCTGCCCAGCAATAACTGCAACTTGGTGGTAGAGCGTGATGATGTGTAACATATTTTCTTGACATATTTGGAACACCTCTGTACCAATTGTCCATCATTCAAACTCCACTGCTTACTTTAGTTTTGTTGCTGACTATATCCATTTCTTTATGACCGCAGTGTCAGCAGGATAACACACCATGCCACAAACCTGAAAGCACCTCATACTGGTTTCTTGAACATGACAATGAATTCACTGAACCTTCTGTAGTCACCAGATCTCATTCCAACAGAGCATCGTTGAGATGAGGTTGGCATGGGAGAGACACATCATGGATGTGCAGCTGAGAAATCTGCTGCAACTGCATGATGCTGTGGAGTCGGTATGGATGAAAAGAGGCAAAATCTGGACCAACGTGGAACTAGAAATGTGAACTTAATAAAATGGCTGCTAGGATTAAGGCGTAGTTGACACCACATTATGTAACTTTTTTTTCGACCGTTTGTCTTTGCTTGTGTTTTCAAGTTTCTGTTCCTCATCTAAGAAAATGCCATCCCTTGTAAGCTGTATTAGCACAAAGTTTTGGTAATTTTACAATTATACATTGCTTGTGGGTGCATGGGCTAAAAAAACAAAACAAACAAAAACATGAAATAATCAAGATTGTACAATATTGTTCAGATTTACTATATAAACTCTCATGCTATGCTAATCTTGTAAAAGCCAGATGCTTGTTCTATGCCATTTGCTTCGTACACAGGCTCTGGGCCCTCAGCTGTTGAGAAACAACTGCTTACTGGAGGCGTGGCTTTTACCCAATTGCTAACGTCTGCCCGTAAAGTATGTAATGTGCTATTTTGATACTATGAAGCTTACTGGAAATTGCCTGCCGAACAAGGCGGCTGTTAATGTCAATTCACTATTCGCAAGCGTGGCCTGAACGACTTTGTTCACTTCGTCCGCTGCCATTGCTAAAACTATTAACAGACTGCAATTCTGAAAGAACACAGAAAATCAATGTCAACGTTCACAACTTCTCCTTCTGTTTGCTGATTGGCCCAGTAAAAATTCTGCCAGAGACAATCCAAGTCAAGGGGACAAAGCTGGACTGTTCTAGAAGCGAGAGGAAGGCAAAGGCCAGGCTGCACACATCCTGAACCAAAGCACAATGTGGTGGAACTGTATGCACAAATGCTCATTCCTGTGGTGTACGTTTATAACATATTTTGTCAACTTGTGTCTTTCTTGCTACCCAATGCAGCAAGAAAGAAACACTTTTAAACAATAGTGTTGCTCAACCACATGAGTGTTTATCCTTTTAAGATTCACCCACAAGTTCTGAGAAACGTCAACAAGACTTTCTGCTTACCGAGATCATTTTTAATGGTTTCCCTTCTTCCACAAAGCTGTTTGGTTCATGTTATCTACTGTCGTAATTTATGGCAGCTGAGTGAAGAACCTCAGAATAACCTTGGTTCCTGGAAAAGGTTTCTGCAGTCAAAACACACCTATAGAGTTGGATCGTGTGCTAGCCAAGACAGTTGGGCAGATTAAGGCAAAATGTTGGCACGTTCAGCTGCACTGTGGCAGTGACTTACTTGGGCTCTTTGGTGGGTGTTGCATTTGGTTGCATTGCCTTAGAGCAGCAAGGTTATTATTGGAGGGTATTTTTGATTCGTTATGCTGTTTCACCAAAAATATATGTCTGATCCAATATTAGCAGAACTGCGATGAAGCTACTACGTAGTGTATATACAAGTAAAGAAATGTATGGCATAGAGAAGTTGTTCTTAAATTATATTTCTCCTTCTAATGCAACACCTCAGGGCATTATTATGAGGATTCTTACTAAGCCGGATATACTGTAGAATATTCAATGTGGATTCAGTTTTATCAAACAAATTCTAACATTTTCAGATAATACACAAGGACATGACATTGGAACTATCTACGTTTTAGTAGCAGGGATGACTAACCAAGTAAATCCTCAGTGAAATGTGAATATTTTCCTCTTAAGTCTTCCCTATGGTTAGACAAACAACTTTCCATGCATGATAGAAAAACAAACCTTTACAACGGAGTAGAGCTACTATTCTGTTTACCAGATTTGAAATAGTTTTAACTTTTAAGATGGGAATCAGCGTGAGTGTACGGTTGGCACGTTTAAACACATTTAGACACAGCGAGCTAAATTTATCCACATAAATCCTAACATGTCCTTGTCAGCAAGAAATGTTCTTGTTGATATCCAATACGTCACAAGAACCAAAATGCAGAACTTTCAGACCGTCTTCAGAGGACTTTCTCACTGCAGCACACCCACCTCATATTTCTTGGAGACCATGCAAGAAGAAAATTCTGCCCGGAATAACAAGCTGCAAGAACTCCCAAACCAGGGCTGCAGGAAAAGAAGAATGTCTGCTGCCCTGAGATATAGAGAACAATTTCTCTCTTCTTATGGAGTGTGTTTTGGCCTTCATATTAGATCAGAGACCTAGCAGTCTATATCTTTTTCACATATTTAAAAAAATAAAATCTGAACTGCATATTTTGAAACGAAATTTGCCTCATGACTTTGTGCACTGTTTGAAAACAAATTGGATTCATACAAAATCCGGGAAAGCAATAGGATTCTTTCTTTTATTCAGAAACATTATGCATCTTATAAGACTGGAGTGCTTATAACACGTGAGGGGCTTTCTCTTGCTGTATTTAATAGTTGGTTTCAAGTCAGAGAAGATGCTAAAACGGGAGCTACGTTACAGGGCTATTGAGTGACTGTAAAAGTGGAAAGTTATGAGTAGTTGTAATGCCAGCAAACTTTGAGCAAATCAGCAAGGTGTAAAGCCAGTGCTACATAATTGGTGCAATTAAAAACATGGCGGTAGTTAAAAGCTCATTTTCAACTTAGGCATAACTAGCTGCTGTCTATTGCTCTGTGTTTATGTGTACTCTTCCTAAACATTTTTACTGTGAAGTAAGTTATGACACTTAAAGCCTCTCAAGCATGCATAAATTTTTTTTAATGTCTTTCTCTGGCAAATGCCTCAAATGTTTAAGAGGGCTTTTGTTTGAACAATAACATTTCTTGTCAGGAAAACTCATTAAATTAGTACATTTCCTAATGTGAAGCAGGTTTATAATTAAAACTGAAAGTGAATAAAAACCAGTGGCATTTGGTTTAATTATCTGCTGCACAGAACTGGTACGATGAGCATTAGTTTTAGGCAGAGGAAACAATGCATGACAGGAGTTCTATGTTAAAAGAGATGGCATAAAAACACGTTTTGACATGAACTGTTCTAAAAAAAAGAAAAAAAAAAATTTCAACCCTGTGAACATTTCGCTTTTTGTCATGTTGCAACCAGAATGTAATTTATATATGATGGCCCAACCTAAAGTAGTGCATAATTGTGCATATTTCTAGAGAACGACAACTGAAAGGTCTGACGGGCATCAGCCCCACTAAATCGATACTTTGCAGAACCACTTTTAAGTGCAATTACAGTTGCAAGCTTTTGATGGAAAATCTGTCAGTTTTATAATTTCAAAGACTGAACTATATATATATATATATATATATATATATATATATATATATATATATATATATATATATATATATATATTATTTTTTTTTTCAAAATTGCTCAGTTATCGTCTCAAATAGATTAGATTAAGTTCTGGACTTTGACTACAGGGGTATTGTTACACATACATACACTTTAATCAAAACCTTTTGAGGTTCTTGTTATTTTCTGCTACTGCAGCTTCCATCAACTTTGAGTTGCTTACCGTTCTCTGTTTGAACAATACCATCCCCTTAGCATGTATGCTAGGTTTCTCTATGGGGATTAGCAATTTAAGTGTTTTTTGCTATAGATAATAAGTTGCACATTGGCCAAAATGTTTAAATCTGATCTCTTTTCAGCATCTCCTTCTAAATGTTTCCTGTTTCCGGCTGCTTTCACCCATGGCTTTCTTTTAACATTGGCTTTCTTCTCTAATTGACGCCCTCCATCCTCAGCCTGTCAGTTTAGTTGGATGACTAGACCTTGGTATTTGCCATATTCTTTCCACTTTCAAATGGAAACCGTATTTGAAAATTGAAACAGTATGGCAGATCGGTGCTCCAAGATATTTGAAAGTTGAGTTTTTGTTTTATGAGCTAACTCTTCTACCTTATAAAGATTTCTTAGCACTTTATCCCTGATCTGTTTGCTTTGTTCCTCAGTTTGTATGATGCCTTTTGATCACTAATGTTCTCTAACAAACTGTTGAGGACTTCATAGACCAGCTGTGTTTACTCTGAGATTACATTACACATAGGTAAACTCTACTGTTACTTACTAATAAGGTGACTCATAAGGTGGTTTTTCACACGTTTCAGATGAAAGGAAACTGAATAGAGATTTTTGTTTTGATGAGAGTCAAGAATAATTTTCCTTCCTCTTATGGTCTGTATTGTAAAAATCACACAAAATACTTTTGAGTTTGTGGTTGTAATGATACAAAACATAAAAAGTAGTTTAGTCTCAGGTTTTGTTCAACCTTTTACTGGCCATTTGTTGGTAGTTGTTGAATAATTTAGACCTGCTTTTAAGGTCCAACATCCGAGGTGCCACTCCCTGACGTTACTCTGTCCCAAATGAGAGGGACAGCTGGAGGCGTCCCGCCCAAAAATTACACACATTCTACATGTGGTCAAGCCAGCGTGCCCTCTTATTGGGTCAACTTTTAAAACTCTTCCAATGTGTTTCTTGTTTATTTGCTTTTTTCAAGTTTGACATTTGCATGAGATATTGCAGTATACACAATATCAGAACATAATAACTCACCGTCTAGGTGTTTGCGTCTGTTCTATGTTGTGTATATGGCTTGGGAAATCTTTGGCGCGTGTTCTCTGAGATTTGAAGGTTGTTGTCATGAGAATCCATGGCAGTGCTTCTTGGCTGTCAGGGGAATCATGGCCTCGTGCAGCTTGCTCTCTGATTATTGCTCCGTGTGCTTTCCTTGTTATTTTTCTGTCTTCTATATGTCGTAGTTGCACACACGCTGGTTTGCAAAATAAACACCAGCTCCACGTCTTTGTATACCCTCATGACAACATTCCCTTTGTGCCATTGTTTTTTATCATATCATAACACTGTTGACTCAACTAACAAAGGACAAAACAAAAGGGAGGCTGTCAGCTCATAAAAAAAGTCTTTAATAAACAGCTGTTAGAGTTGGTACGTATTAAAAGCACAACTCTCTTTGTCAATATCTATCCATGCCAATCATGTACGCATCAATAGGACTTTATAAGTTGGGTTTGATTGCAGTAATGGGGGGTTTCGTTTTGTGCAGGGGGATTTTTTTTTTTGCTTCAGGTACACCTTCAGGCACTTACTAGTTAGTGTTAAATAGCCACAGGGCGAGTAACTGGTCTGTACTACAGGCTTCACAGTCTGTTACTGAAACTCACACTGAGTTACTAGTTTTACTGCTACGGTGAATTGTCCAATCAGGCTCCAACGTCTCACTGTCTCCTTTTCAAGCTAAAAGCCCAGTAACCTGTTGTTCCGTTGTCGCTTCAGAAGAGATGAAGCCATTTGTTCTTCTTTAGTTGGAACTGATTGAACTAAAGTTGGCTATGAGTAATCACAGTGTCTTCTCAAGCATACAGTGGCTGCTTTTTAAATGATGATCATCCCCTGTGACCCAGATTTGAGATGTGGTCTCTCTCTCTCTCTCTCCCCCTCACATGGAGAAGATGATTGACTGACGAGAAACAAAAGGCTGGTTTTAACCATGAGCCCTCCACTGTTTTTCCTTCAGGGACATATTTTCCCAGAACCTTGTATTTTACCCTGGTTGTTTCTTGTGTGCGGTTTTATTGTAGTTTCCATAATAAAGCCACATGCTTAAATATTGCAAGAATTTTGACCTAATTATTATGACATCTTGTCAATTTCCAAATGTTCTACATTTGAGGTTTTGTGAAGAGTGATATTTACTGGGCCATAAAGAACTTTGTTTATGTTCTTGGCAAATCAAGTGAAGGAAAAAAAAAATTCTCACTTTCTTTTTTTTTTTTTTTTTTTTGCTGTGCATGTCTTGAGTTGGCATAGTAAGTTTGTTACATTTACAGCACTCCTGTTAAAAAAGGTGACTGTTTAATTTATCATGTGTGTATATGCATATCAAGTCAACAGGGAACGCTCCCCCCTGCTGAGTCCCCCCCACACACAATGTAATAGCTGTAATAAAACACTGTCGTTCATTTGGTTCATACTGTGGACACTATTTCACATTTTTTCCTCATGTTGACTGCATTTGTTACTCTCTTGTTGTAAATCTAAATTATTTAGATAAAAACGCAGTTTGGGATTTGAAAACCCATTATTCTGTTTGTGTTAATACATAAAATAGAATATTTCCAAGGCTTTTTTTTTTTGGCATTTTGGCCATGTTTGATTGAGAAAAGTCTGTCTGCTTCTAAGCACAGAACCAGAGAATTAAATTTGCACAAACTGCCACTGACCTATTCTGGTTTCTTAGCTTAAACGTATTCGCAGATCGCTGCTTTATGTCGTTTTTATTTGTACTTCAGAACAAAAACTATTTAAAAATATTATTTTGACTGTACGAGTCACTCACAAGAGATAGTAATTTAAAATCATCAGGGGATTTAAACCATATATTATTATAAAGTTAAAAGAAAATATGATGTGTAAATCAGTCTAAAGAGAAATTATGGGAGGGGGAAAAAAAAGGTAAAATATTCAAAAGTCCCTTCCTTCATAAAACCCTGCCTAGGAGCTGATTGTAAATAAAAAGAACAACCTTCGCTGGAGGGGTATTTTATCCAGACGGATGCAGTGGAAATGCAGCCTGGCCTAAGTTTTTGAAGGAGACATCCTGCCTGCTGCAGTAGTTTAGTAAGAAGCTACTGCTGGACACAGAACAGGGGGAGCTTCTGCTTTGTATCTCATTTGAATCTACTCCCTGACGTCTGTTTAACCGTCTGGTCTTTACACTCCTCCACAGATTCACAGAATATCATCGCTGAGCCGGCTCATCTCTTCAGATTATATCTCGCGTGTTTCTGATAACAAACCCCAAAACAGCCTTCGAGCTATTAGTGAACTGGTTTGTTCTTTTTGGGCTGATTTGCATGGTTCTCTGCCTCGTGCACGTTAAAGGCACTCCAGCTGCCTCCTCTGCAGTGAATAACCCCTGACCTCCCTCCCCCACTGTTTTTTTGAAACAATGCAGGGCCCATCCCACCCATTCTTCAAAGAGCACTAATTAGAAACTGATAGTAAGTGGGATGCAAACTAGAAGGTTTATCCACCTTAAACGGGAGCTTTTGTGTTTAATAGTCACGTTTATCTCCAACCTTCTCAAGACTTAAAGACTAAAGCAAAAGCAACCCCCCCACCCCACCTCTCTTCTCCTTGGGGAATTTGTCTGCTCCTCCTCCATTTTTTTTTTTTTTTACCTTTATGTGGTGGGAGCAATGATGGTGGCTGGCTGGAGAGAGGACTCCACTTCACTCCTCCACACCAACACACAAACACAGAGCTCTGTGAGCTACCGTCCCTGCATGCAGCTACTCTCTCTGCTCCCCGCCTGATCCTACACCCAAGCAGATCCCACGCTGGTGGGATGCACACCAAGCGCCGTAACTATGGCTACGGCTGCCAGCACACACACATACACACACTGCCGATCCAGGAGCGGTGACAAACGCTCAGCCTGGCGTTTCCCATTCAGACTGTGCACCTAACTTTCTGTCAAAAACAAAAATCTCTTGGCTCTCTTTGTGTTTTCCAAAACTATCCCCTTTTTCCGCTTCACTCCTCCAACCCTGAAAAAAGGTGGATGCATTTGTGTGTGCATCCTTATTTTGCATTCATGAATGCGTGTTTTTACCCAGCTTAGGTCTTTGACAGCCGGGGAGGCAAATGACAGACAAAAGCAGAAAATGTCTGTTTGAAGTAGACTAATTAATACTTAATTACTTTTGTCTTCCAATCTGAAGCTTTATGTACAAACGCCCTGGCTGAAAGCGGGTTGCCAATCATGCAAAAACTAGCAACTGTACATTAAGTAGATGCAGCTGTCAGACATAATTGTACACAAGTCTGAGATGGATAATGACTGAACATAGCAGCGTCTCAGCTTGGTCTTGCTTGACTTTATTAGAATAATTTATTCACAGGGATTAATTTTGGTGTTGTGATGTGGTTAATTCTTTAGCTTAAAACTTTTGTTTAGCGTAGATGTGGGACTGGCTTGAGTATTCAAGCAGACCAAATACGGGGGAAGTGTGCGAGGTCAGGATGATTATTGGGGGAAGGGGTGTTTGGAGGTTAGTAGGGTAGCAGGTGTCCATAAAGAGTTAATGGACTAAGTGCTGGGAGTATAGCTGGAGGCTGTTAATGTACTCGAAGAGTGTGTGTGTGCCTGCGTGTATCAGTGTGTGTATGTGTAAAAGGGCTGATATGAATGGATCAGCCCTTCATAAAACCAAAACTGGTGTTGCCAGCCTTCTAGCTATTAGCGAGTCATTAAAACTGTTATATTTTACCAGTTCTAATAACTAATCTCCGGTTAGTATTTGACACTAACAAGTGATAACCAAGAGAAAAAGCACTGTGTACATTTAAATTTAAAAAAGGATGCTAAGTGATTCTACTTAAAAAATAAAATAAAATATGTAGTTTCATTTCATTTAATATGTAAACTTAAACAAAAGTAGGAAATAATTACCTTCTAAAGTTAGCATTTTTAAGAAAACTTGTTCATTTAATTAAACTGATATTAGATAGGTAATTAGATGAAGTTTGTTCTTTAGTAGCCTAACAGACATGCTCGGCGCAGCTTACCAAACTATAAAATGTTGCCTTGACAGGCATATATCACCATTTTACAACTTTTTCTTTTCAACTGTGTCCAGGTGCTCTACGAATGCAGGAGCTTAGAGATGCAACAAAAGAGCACCCTGTAGAGGGATTTAAAAGAGCTCTGTAGAGAGCCCAGTCTGCATGTAATATACTACCATGGCCAATGACTGCTAGTGACAAAAGCTGTAGTTTAAAATGCTAAAAATTTGATACTAATTAAATAAACAACGTTGTTTATTCTATGACTCTCTGTTCCACTGTTGATCTAATGCTCATTGATGTCGACCCTGCCATTTTTTTCCATATGCCAGAACACTTTTATGCAGGTGTCACTTTTCTCCATGGAATCAGTATGTGTTTAACTCGTAGGGGTTTTTAACAGCCCTACAGCAGCACAGCTGTCAAAATGGCACTCATCGGACACAATCTGTCAAACCTCTCCAACTTTATAAGGCCGTCCACGGTTTCGTCACAGCAAGATGCTGCTCAGCCATAAGAAGTCACTTCAAGCTAATGCTACACATGCTGTGGTTTAGAGGAAACTCAGACTGCCAAAGCAGCACGGGCAGTCAAATGTTTCCCCGTGGGTGTTCTGAGCCTCGTTTGGCCTCGGAGAAACATTGTTACATTTTCCGACCTGATAAAAATGTATGCTAATGACTAACACCTAGTGCTGCCTGGATGTTCATGCATCAATGTCATAATCCTAAGGCAAGAATATTCTCCCATGGAGAATCAGCCATCCCCGTAAAAATGTTTTCTGTTTCATAAACAGTGGTAAGACAGACTGCGATTCATTGATGTTTACTTTAGAATATATTTACGTTTGTCACAACTGAAAACATTTCCAAACACCCACACTTGCTTTGTTGCATAGATGTGAATATTTGAAACAGTTTAAGACTTTGCTTTACCTTACTACCGGAAGTCGACTCGTGACTCCAGACATAACTGCTGGTTTTAAGACATAAACAAATCCATGTTGCATAAACAGTCCTTCGGTTCATCACACCCTGTATTAAATGTGCAACTCTGTTATGTTCTTGAGTATATACCGAGCTCCCAGAAAGCCTGTCTGTTTTATCCAAGATTCACATTCATTGAATACATTTCCGTTGGAGCCAGAGAGGTGCTCTTCTTAACTAGCAAGCTGCTGCTTCTCATAGTCACTCATCTCTTTTTTTTTTAATTATTAATTGACAATATGGTTAGTAAGAGCTGACTTGACACATACTTTTTAGATTTTAATGAAATTTATATGACAAGATGTTTCTCTTGCTGTGCCACATTTGACTGTGGTGCAGCAGACGAGTTTCAGCTCTGCCCAGACTCTCCCTGTTGACTTTTGCTGCAGTGCTCCGAAGCTAAATGGCACAGTCGTGCACAGTATTTCCAACTGCGTTCCAGAGCAAGCTTTGCATACTTTGTAATATTTCCATGTTGAAGGGCAGATTAATAAAGCTACATGTGGCATTTGATAAATGGTTGCTTTGCAGGATGAGCAAGAGAAAAACTAATGAATGTTGATCGAAATTGTGCTCAGGCTGTTATTTGAATGGATCAGAGGAATCATTGCGTGCTTATTAAATCTGATTCCAAAGGCTGCTGTGTTTTTCTGTGGTCAAACAGGAAGGCAAAGCAGCTGAGGGTGTGGGAGGGAGGATAAAGAGGCAGATGTTGAACTGAGGAGGAGAGATGTGATCTGTCCTAAGCAATTAACACAATAGAAAAAAAAATGATAAAAAGCATAAGAATAAAAAAGGAGTGAATATGAATTGTCCCAAACTGGAAATAAAACGGCATTATGGTAAGTGGCCTTTTATGGCAATGACTGCTAATGGATAGTGTTTAGTAAAACCCAAACACAGACATGTGACTTAGCACTGAAAACTCCTCTTTGCTTCCATCCTGGGTGCACCAGCTGTTATGAGCAACAGTGCAGGTGGGGTCATGACTGCTGTGGCCCAGGGGAGCCATAAATCAGAACTGGTTAGCATAGTGAGAGCAGAAGCGAGTATGACCGAGGTGGAAGTCACAGCGGGAGTTCAATTTCAGGCAAACTTTTGAGGCCTGGATTTGACTGACAGAATGTACGCATTTGGCATAGACCTGTTTGCAGTGAGAGTCTGCTTAGCAGAGAAATGTGCCTCCTGGTTTTTAAAAAAATGTAAGGCCTTTATGTATCTCTCTGTCCATGGCCTGGAGCTGCATGGACCTCACCGACAGGCATGCCTCATGTTCAGGCTGTTTTTGGTTGAGCCAAATTAAAGTGTTTCACTTACAGATATAACTAAACTTCAGTCTCACAGGGAACTTTAATGGAATAGAATAAAGGGACTTTTGCAGTTTTGAATACTTGTTGGTTCCATTGGGATAACGTATTAAAATAGAGAAAACCGCAAATCCGTCCACTTGACATTTTCTAAAAGTTGGACAATATCGGGTTTTCTGTACTCATGATTTCACTAATAATGCATTCTTGGAGTCTATCTTTGAGTTGAACTAATAATTTTGCTCTCAGTGCACAGAATTGTCACAATCTCAATAATCTAAGATGCACACAGACATCTGTAGAAAGTTGCAGTGGACACTAGCGGGTGGGTAAAAAATGTATAGTGAAATTTATGTCTTGAAGCCTTTACAATAAGTCGACTGGAAGCCATAAATTAGGCTTTCAAAAAACAGCTCTAGTTTATCTATGTATTTCGTGAGGCTTTTAAGAGACAGGAGGAACTGGGAGTGGCGAAGGCTGAGCTAGTTTTTGGAATGAAGGTAAGTAGCACCAGCTAATACCGAAGAAAGTCTGCTTTTAACAGTGAAAAGACAAATACCACAGTAGTTAAGGGTCACAAAAAATGTAAGAAAAAACAACTAGATATTGGAAAAAAACCTTCACCGATTCATCGTTTTGGACCTTTCATTATTATCATTAATATTGTTTTTTTAGATTGAGCTAGTTGTCATGGCTTGTCAACCATGCATCAATTAGTTCCCACCAGGGACATGTTTTGTGTTTGCTTTGACAAGTGATGATCTATCGATCTAGAGAAATGAGATTCTCGCACTATTTTGTGAGAAGTATTGTACACTAGCTGGGGGTCACTTAGAGTTATTTTGGTTTGATTAGAGATCCTAATCTGTCACATTATACAAGCCAACTGGTTGAAATGGAAATGAGAACCAAGTCAATTTGAAATAAATGTTTCACAAAGTTTTTCAAAGCGCCATACAACTAACTATTATGGTTTGATTTGATCATTTGTATAAATCTCCATGATTAAAAGGGTGAAAACAGATTTGAAAAGCTGATCTATAGGTGCAAACTGCCTTGTGTGAACACAACAGAAGTAGGAAGGGATAAAATGAGGGCACCAGTTAGGGAACGAAGGCATTTATCCACATCCCCTTGTGATTCATATAAACGAAATGTTGCAATTCTTGCTTCCTTCTGCGGGCTCTTAATTCACATCTTAAGGGAGGTCCTCAGTTGGAAAGCTTGCAGTTATCTGAGGAGGGGGAACAAGGTCACATAAGTTAAACAATGTCTGGAAAAAAGTTAGTTTGGCAGTCTCGTCTTATAAAAAGATTCTCCAGCAGTGGGCTACACAGTAAAAGAAAATATAAACTGACTTGACAACGTGGAGTTAGACATGTGGAGGAGTTTAAAAATCTAACATTGCTCCACAAACACACCTTTGGCTTGGACCTTGAGTTGGACATTCTGCAGACTGCAGTGAGCTCTCCTAGCATTTGAGGCCTTGTCTAAGGTTTTCTAATACCTTTAGAGGTGACGACAAATACAGAATTATGGGAAACCAGGCGGAAGGCTGCACAGCGTCACAACCCAGACATTAAAACTCCAGAGCAGCTTGTCTCCTGATGCTGTACAGCTCATGAACTTATCCTCACAAATGGCACACTAGAATTTGTTTTTATTCTCACATGGACATTGATGTATTCTTATATTTATTAATTTTTTATGTTGCTTTGTTTTTATTGCTAAATTTTATATATCATTAAAAGGGACAGGTGTATGCAGACATTCAAATCTACTAAAGCAACATTTTTGGTATTCAAATGGATCTCATGTCGGATCTCTCTGACCAGTATGGGATCGCATGCTACAATTATTGCAGAGATAATTTTGTAGCATTTTTAATAGTTTGAGAAACAGGCATTTTTTGTGTGCCAGGCCTGTAGATTATGTGTGGGTGCAATATGTGAAATTGAAGTGAAGAGCCTTTTGAAGTGCAAAATATAAGGAGAGGTAAAATCTAGCATATCTGTCTGAAATACATTCAAGGAGCATTAACTTTTCTCATGAAGTACCAAATCAATAGTTTCTCCCTGAAGTCATTGGCTAGAAAATATATAGCTCTTAGACCCGAAAGATGGATATTTGTGTCCAGATTAGGAGTCCTTCTGCACCACATCCTTGTGTCAAATCAGAAATAAAGATGACTAGTAGAAAGTATGCATAGCAGGCTTATTTAGAGTTTGCTTTCAGATTTCTTTTTTATTTATATTCCAGCAGCTAATCAGGCTGATATTTCATAATCAGAGCCCATGCTGTTTAAAATAGTTAAACATACTTGAGAATGAATTCTGAAGTCCCGCAGAGCAGAGCGTGTTACACACACAAAAATGAATCAAAAGCTCAAAAAGAGAAGATATGCATTGTACTGAATTCTTTTCTTGTAATATGCTGTGTTGGTAACATTTTGATGACATGTTTTATTCTCTTTTTGAATTCTAGCACGTTTTTTCTAACTACTAAGAACAGTGCACTTTAGGTATTCCTTAATAAAGGAAATTGTGAATGCATATATCTAAAAGAAATAAGCCATATTCTTAAGAAAAACAGGAAATGGACTCAATGGATGGCAGGTTGAAGCATTATTGTGATGATGAAGGGCGAGTGTCAAAGAGGGTAGGACATTCTTAGAGGCAGAGGCCGATGTCAAGCTGTCAAATATGGTGATGATACCAAGTCAAATTTATTTTAAATTGTTTACAATATTTTTTTATAACACTTGAAGGTGACATAGTTACTTGATTGTGGAAATGTTAATAATACCCCTCTCCCAAAAAGTTGTTTTTGACTCACATAACTATTGGAAAGATATTTTTCTTTTGAAATGGCCAAAATGATGATGTTACAGGCAGGTATTACATCATCAGCCAGTATTACATTACCTGTTGCTGCAAAGATACAGAAAGATTAAGAAAACCAAGGTCTTACTTTTGAAAAGGATGCTTCAGGTATTTACAAGAAAAAACTTTTCATTTCCCTCTATCTCGAAGCAAATAGAAAGTACATTAAAGCAATCTAACATGTAGTGATTCATCTCATGCCTTCTGATGTTTTTGGCTTTCGAAAGCTTTGAAAAGTACAACGATGAGTCATTCTGCTGGCAAACAAACAAACAAAAAAAAAACATACTAAAAAATGAAAATCCTCTTGATTGTTACCTTAGCTTCCAATATTTATATGACAGACACATGACCAGCCTTGGCTCTATAAGCTCCATTGATATGGAGACGCAGTATTCTGACATACACAATGATTACTGTTATACTCGCTGCCTGTACATCTTGTACTCAGTTGCTTTTGCTCCGATTAGTGCTGCGTGGGTGTAATGGGCAGTTGTTGTAAGTGTTTGTCAGCTGTTGAAGTGACCAGACGGCTTGTCTTACCGGCCGCTAATGGAAGTCAACTCTTAAGTCTCCCTTTGTATCAGCTCTTCTTCAAGTTGCACTCACTGTCACACCTGTTTTTTCAACTGACAGAGCTTTCAGTGACAAGTGTTTTCTGTTAGCTCCTAATACGTCAGGGTTTTTTTTTCTCTCTTGAGAAAGATATTTGTCTGCAAAACGTGTAGTTAAAAGATTCTATTTAATAAATTAGTCGGGCAGTAAGGGATTTGTTGAGGAGTCTGATGCTGGGAGCAGGGTCAGGGGTTGTTAATAACATGCCTGTTACAATGATTTTTACATTCTGACGCAGATGGTGATTATCACTGCAGGAAGGACAAGGGCTGGAAAAGGAGAGGGAGAGAGAGAGAGAAGGAGGATGCTGCCTGAATTGTAATGTTTGACGCTGTCCAGAGCCACTCAAAGAGCCAAAACACTGTGAAAGAGAAATTCTGGGGATTCTCATCAAGCCATTAGGATGACATGATTTCCCAGAGTTATCTACTGACTCATTTTTTCCTCAAAGACAATATGGGCATTTTCAGCCTCCGAGAGCTCATTTCCTGTCACTTATATGTTGGCACAAGTACAAAATCACTTGTCATGTCAATAAGAAAGTACTTGAAAATGTGTTTCATATGGCCTTAGTCAATCATTGAATGTAAACGTTCCCATTTTTTTTATGTCTCATCTTTTTTCCTGCTCATCACAGAATCCGTCGTTTTTTTTTTTTTTCGACTTTTTTTCCTACTCTTTCTGGTAGTGATGGTAATGGGGTCAAACGCTTTCGGTGGCCTGAGGGCAGAAAGATCAAGGGCGGTACAAGAGAATGTTGAACCAGGACTGGAGGAGTGTGGGGGTGTGGGGGGTGCGAGTATACTCTGATGTGCCGTTTATTTCTCTCATATATACATATGTGCAGAGTGTAAGTGAGTGTCACACTCATATATTCACTTAGCTCAGTGCTTTTTAGGAGTGTTTGGGACCCTGAAGGTAACTGTCGGCCTCCTACTGTTTTCGCTTTTTTTTCTTTTCCCAACCAAGCAATTTCTTTCTCTGCTCTTTTCACTGTTTCCTTGAGTTTTAGGAATCTTCACAGGAACCCTTGCATAAGTTTGAACTTCTCTTGGGGCAGATAGGACAATAGATTTCATCCCTTTCATAATTGGTTCATGTTTTAATAACATGTTATTTCGGTGATGTTTCTTTGACATGTAAGTAGTTGGTTGATAGATTAATGGATGTGCCTTCTGCTGTAGTTCATGCTAAACTGTGTGTGCCAGGATTGAACCTCATCAAAACTAAAAAAAATCTACAACTCAGCTGAGCTTGCATATTAATATGAAGTTACATTATCAAATATTCATGGCTAAATAAAAAAATAGTTAATCAGTAGGAAAACACATTTGTTACCAGTATTTTGCTACAAAACTGAAGTAAGAGCTAAAACGTCGTATTCCATCAGAGTTAATTGCACTCATTAATGAGATGATTAGTGAAAAAGGCTTAGTGCTTGAAAAATTGACTGTTTACTTAATGTAACATGAGTTCATTATAATTAAGCCACTCTGGTTCATTTTCTCAGTCTGTTTGTGAGTGTAGTATAAGAATATAATTGACATTTTAGATATTTCTCTTCATTGTTTTGAACAACACAAGCAAATTTGATTAAGGTTTTCTTTTAATGTAAACAGATAGGTTTAAAGCCAAAGATAGTATATTCATTTTGCATGTTTTTGTTTAAAGGCAGTGTCACCCGTTTAGGTAATGAGCACCTTCCAGTCACCCAAATGTATCTGTTCAATTGCTTTTAAGTACCAATAGCATGGCCACTATTAGGGACCTTTACATGCTGAAGTTTGAAAAGGGAATGAAGGAGATCTAAGAAACTTTGACTATGTCATGGTTTTTGGTGTCTGTAGGGCTGGCCTGGGCATTTCAAAAATGATGATTTACTGGGATTTTCATCCACAACCATCTCTCAGGTTTAGAGCAAATGGCCTGGATATTTCAAGTGAGTAGCAGTGATGTGAGTGAAAATGCCCTGTTGATGTTGGAAGCCTTAGTATAATGGGTAGACTGGTTTGAGATGACAGAAAGGTGTTAAAATGAAACCCCGGTTTTTGAGGAATGTTTGACACCTTGGTGAATCTGGGCCAAGAACAATGAAGGAAGTTCTGAGAGCAAGGGCTCCAAGTCTGTACTGTAATGGTTCACCTAATAAAGTGGCCAGTGAGTAGGTTCCCTTTCCTCTTGCATGTTTGGGGGCACCTGGTTATATTATCTAGTGGGGGATTAAAGTTGGGAATGGGGGAAATAATCCTATATATTACTTGTATAGGAATATGTTGTCTACTTGATATTTCAGGCTGTGACATCAATGACATGAGTGACTAGGGCTCCTAAGAATGGTTGCAAACAGCATCATGGAGGAACATTGTTGTGATGACATGCTTAAAGGGGAGTGTCAGAAAGAACAGGAGTCCCGATTTCAATTGCAAAGTCAAATTTCTTACATGTCAGTTATTTTTGACATAAATGGCTTTTCTTTTATAACGACTGAAGGTAACACACTTCAGATTTGTTTCACCAAGCCTTAAATTTGGGACATTATTTATGTGAGTGCCATCAGTTTTGTGACTTTGAGCGCAAAAAGTGAACTCTTTCAGTGAGGTCAGAGTTTGTTTTCAGGTTTTGGATTTCAGCTGCCATTTGCATTTGTCAAACTTATCATGAAGGACTACAGAATGCATTAAGTTAATAGAAATCCGCACAAAGCTTTCTGAAAAACAGAATGTGTGTGAGTGAGTGAGCGAGCTCAGTTGATGAATACTTTTGAATCTCCACGTTAGCACGTTTCCCCGCTGCTGTGAGTACCTTCCATATTACTTTCACCCCTGCTGCGTTTTTATTATACACCTTTCCAGGTGTATAATTATCACGTGTCACAGCGTAGAGATGATGTCTGTGGAGCAGGCATGTTTCGCTGCTTTTTCCGCTGAGAATAAGACACTGGCCACAAATGATTGGATTAGTGTTTAACCCCCACTTCCACTTAGCTTAATCCGCTTTGCAGCTTTGTGTGTGTGTGTGCGTGTGTGTGCGTGCGTGTGCGTGTTTGTGTTTGTGAGTTTGAAATCATTTGCTCCCATTTCTGTTTGTTCCAACTGATGAACATCAAGGACAGCTTGTTTGTGGTCACTCAGCAGCATCTTCCATTCTAATCACACTTCCTGAATCCGGTGAAGGTGTGTGGGTGGGAAGCAACTGGCAGCTAAACGAGAGAGATGAGACATGGGGAAGGGGAAAACTGGAAAAAAGTGAGGTGGGGTGCAAGAGAAAGGTCCAAACATACAACATCAGCAGTTTGCATAAATGGAGATGAGCATTAATAATATAAAAAAAAAAAAAAAATACTTGGGCCTTGTTGAGCAAACACAGGCACCTGGAGATCAAGCCGGCACAGCCAGAGGTGAGGAAGCTGTGTGGGAGGTGAGGGGAGGTCGTGGGCGCAGGATTATTGTGGAAGAGTGGCGGAATAGAGAGATCAGTTGAAGGTCTGCAGGGTTCGGTATGTCATTGTCATCCTTTCTAAACAGCCCGCAGTACGATGGGCACTTTGAAGTTCCACAGAGCTGCATAAATCCCGCCTGAAAAGATGCAGGGAACCGCGAGGCAGGGAAAAAAGACAGGAATGTGGAGAGAAAGAAACTGCAGGGGCAGGACAAGGGAAGGGATTGATGACGGGTGAAACACAGAGGAAGGAAAGTGAGAGTAATCAGAAGTAAGGAGGCTCGTTTTAAGAGGGATGACAGGAGACAGGCAAGCGGAGGGAAAGCTCTTAATGCACCAACACTGTGAGAGATGAGTAATATTAGTTTTTTTTTTTTTTTTGAGGTGTATGAGTAATAGGCTTCCAGCAGGTTTTGAAGATGGACTGAAACATGAGAAGCGGTGATGTAGCAGTACAGTTATAAGCTGATCTGAGCTGGAAATTGGTAGCTGTGGTGCTGCCAGATCAGCAAAACGCCAAAACAGCAAAGGGAAAGAGGCGATAGAGTCAGGGTCCTTTTTAACTTCATCCCAGAACATTTACAGCCAGATTCCTTTCAGGCATTTTCTGCACCAATAAATACTGTTCAAGATTTGCTCCGTTGGGAAGAATTTTTAATTCTAAATGAATTTATTGCCATTGAAGTATTTAGCAAATAATCTCTTCTTTGAAAACACAGTGTGAAAAGAGATATGAGGGTTAAGTACAATGTCCTTTGGAAAACAGGATTTTTTTGTGTTGATTCCATTTATTTTCTAAACAAGAATTATCCTGTGAAAGGAAGCCGGAGGATCCAGTGAACTCTCGACATGGAGACATCCATGGCTGATTTTTTTGTATTTTTTTTAAAGAGTTTTTCTTACAGTGAATACATGTTAAAAGAAAATAGAATAAATATTATATAATAATTGTAATTAATTTTGTATCCCCAGTTTCTTTTACATGCCCCACAGGGGTATCTGTTTCAGCTTCTTTTCTATGGAACAACAACATATGAAAATAAAATTGCTTTATGCCTTTGCATAAAACAGCATTTTCCTCATGGACGTTAGAAGTAATGTGGATATGGGCAGAAATATCATCAAATGCATTCTCAGCTTAAGTCAACTGAGTTTAATAAAATCTCAAGTAAGGCTGCATGATGTTAGGAAAACCTGCAATAATATTGGTGAATCAGGTGACAGTGAAAGGACTTATCAAAAGAGGTTGATATCTTTCTAAATTTGGTTCACAATGAACAAAGAACTCAGAGAGAGAGAGCAACTTGAAACAAAACAAAAAAAAATCAATCAGTGGCGATTTCTGATATGGGTGACATGGGCAGCCCCCATTTTATCACATTAGAGTCATATCATACTGAATTATGCCTACCGAAAATAGTTTTCACTTATTTATTTTGTAACTTTTCCAGTCATGTTTTAATGAAAGATCTTGTTTAAAAAGTGTTATGCAAAATGTATACACACATGCCTTATAGCTCACCAATGAGTTGCATGAATCTCAAAAGCAAAGAATAGAAATAGAGCAATGTTAGAAAATAGAAAATATATTCACCGATACATTATTTGCTCATAAATATATGCAGAACTACAAAATAACTATGTATCTTCTTCACCAATTGCAGTTTTTTTGTTGACACTGGGAAAATAAAGCGTGTGTGCATATTTAATCTTAAAACAACGTAAGTATCTCCCAATGCAAATGGAGACATCTCTCACATGGGCACACATTACATGGATGGAAAAAGACTCAAGTTTAAAAAACGTTGAATGAAACAAAGTAGGTTTAGGCGGAAGTGTGAGAGAGGCAAGGATGTTAACGTTAAAAAGCTGTTGTGGTGAATTATTAATCCTGAGCATTGTGCCCACAGACTTAGACTTAGACTCAAACAGACTTTCTTTCTCTAAAACACACACACATGTCTGCACACACAGTTAAACAGCTGCAATCCCCAGTTGCTTGTGCAGACAGGAAACAGCACGCTTGTCCCTCTGTCTAGATTTGGGGTATGTATAAGTGCTCTGTTGTCTCCGGCCTCAGTCAGAGGGTTGTTTGTAGTTGTTCCCTAAATGGGGATTTTATGTGTGTACGTGTGTGTAGATGCGTGAGTGTGTGTGTTTGAAAAAGGTTGAGACAACATTCACATATGTTGTATCCTTAAATATAGGTTACAAAGATGGGTAATGATCACTGTACAAAGGGGCTTTTACACAGCAGCCTGTTTGTGTCTGTTCTCAGGAAAAGCCCAGGCTTTATTCCATTTACAGTTTAAAGAACTGTAAGATCCAATATCAGCAATTTTTAAAAGATAATATATTCTAATTTTTACAAGTTTTTCCTTTTAACTCTAAAGCATAATGATGAGACTCTTTAAATGCCAATTTGTCCAGTGAGGAGAAGAAAGTTAGGAAATGTGTTGTCTGAGAAGCAGGACTTTGGAGACCTAACAGACTGGTACCCTACCCAGACATTTAGAAGCACTCCAGCCGGTCTGTAATTCACCTCGGTAAAAAATACTGATTTGAAAAAAAAAATATTTGAATGACAAAAGATTTAAAAACATTTGATGTGTACAAGTACACTCTTTTTTTAAAAACTAGTTAAAACCAGCCAATTGCACTAGACTTTGCTTTGTACAGAGAGTCTGGGCTCTTGGCTATTGAGGAACAATTGCTTCTTGGAGGCATAGGCTGTATTAAGGTTTTAAATTTTACCCAGTCGCTAACTTTGCCTGTGACATATGTAATGCATCAGTTTGGACCTAAGAAGCTTATTGAAAATTGCCTGTGCTATTAACACAGGCAATTTCTCGATTGATTTTTACCCAGAAAGCACATGGGCAAAAACCATTAGTGAAACGGTCTGTGGGACTGACTAGTATATATTCCATTGAGGGAAAGTAACTTTAACATATGAATTCCTCATATGTTAACATAAAGGCTCGTTTTTTAAGTACAGGCATTGGTTCGAAGAATTCGACCTGGAATGCGGCGTTCATAACAAACACGTGTGTTCATCTGCTCTACTGCTAGCAAACAACCGTACTGATTAAATAACATAATAGTCAAGCAGTTCCCTAAAAGTCCAACAGATGGCAGCAATGCACCATGCAAAACAAAACACCCACAGTTTACAGGACACACTTCCTGCTAAAGAGCCCCCTGGTGGTTGAAGAAAGATCCACATATAAACCGGAAAATACAATATATGAAAAAAATCTGAATGTTTTCTGGTATTGTTTTGCTCCTGTGTTGCCAGTAAGAAGCCACACACCAATTTAGCATCCTATTGTAAGAAAAATCATTCTTTGACAGCAATAGACAATTATGCTATGTGGTTTCAGACAGCATGTCACCATATAATAAACTGCATTTCTTTTTTAGAGGGCTGTGGCCACAAAGGCTATTTTTGTGTCAGAAAATAAGTTTTGAAATGACCAGATAAAAAAACAAAACAAAAAAAAAATAACATTTTAAATTGACTCTATAGGTTGATCCTTTTGCAGGTGAGGACTACAAATACCATACTGAAATGTAGAAAAGACAATTTCCGTAACTTGTGTTGAGAAGCAGTGCTGTCCGCCTGGTAAAATACATTTCCAAAATGACCATAAAAGTGAACTCTGTGAGGGAATTTCAGCGTTATGTTTATCCCTGGCATGTTTGTGCCAAGTGTGTTGCCAATAAACAAATACTTGTGTCAGCCTGGCTGATGTTTCAGTTTGACTCAAATCCACAGTTTGTTCTCATCCATGCTCGGGAATCATGGCATGACAAAAAGATTAGGGATGCATCAGGGTAAACACTGTTTATTATCCACTTCAAAAGCACCTGTTCTCTTTGCAGCTTGACAGCCTTAATGCGTCTCACAGGCTTGTGTTTTACCTGCTCACGCTGAGCTCTCACGTTACTCCCAGATGGCTCCCTCTAACCTCGGCGTAGTGCAGCCCTATTGCTGTGTGTAAGGTGAAGAGCTAATGTCTGAGTGCATGTAATAGCAGTGAGCGACAACAGTCACGGTGATCTTCTCGAGTGCCGTTTAAAAAGCCGTGTTTTTTTGATTGTCCGTGGGCATTTCTACCTCAGCAAGAACTGCTCCCAGAAGGCTTAGCTGCACGCGTCAGTCTTTTTCTGTATTTCCTGGGAGACGTACGGTGTCTAAACTGTGTCAGTGTTAAATATTTAAATCGCAGCTTTTTAACTCGTGTTTTCCTTTCTTTTCTCCCCACCTTCACTTCTTTCTTTTTTGTTTTCTTCTCTTTCTGTTATTATCTTGCAGCAGGCGTTGCAGTTGCTCAGAGGGTTGTGACAGTCCAGAGCGGACCCCTGGTCCGGACAGAAGGCTCCCATGTGACCATCTGGTGCAACGTGACAGGCTACAAAGATGGTCTGAAACAAGACTTTGACTGGTCCATGTACCTACCGTCGGTACCGGAACGGGAGATCCGGATTGTAAGCACAGCCCAGTCAGACTATGCTTATGCTGTGTATGCCCAGAGGGTGAACAGTAAAGAGATTTTTGTGGAGAGGCTGAGCGATGACTCAGCGGTTCTTCACATCACCAAAGTGCAGGCCAGGGACCAAGGCGTGTTTGAGTGTTACACCCCCAACACGGACGGGCGGTACCTGGGATCCTACAGCGCGCGCACCAACCTCACCGGTGAGTCTGTGAACATACACCTTGTCATTTGTCATATAAGTGACAAACAGGAAATCTAAAATAAACCCACCACTGTTTAGGTGATGACAAACCTATTAGAAATGGCTTTTTTTCATGTGAAGCTTGTGGAAGTTTGAGCTTCTTAGTGGCGCCATGCAAACATTTCAATTTTAGCATTACACTGATTTATTACACACTGAATTTGGAATTATAAATTAGATTTTTTCTGCAAAGCCTTTTTTGCAAAATCTTTGCTATGAGTAGAGTTTACTAGGTATAACAAAAGAAGATGGCAGTAATTGAATACATTCTTGAGAATAAAGTCACAATTTAATACTGGTCTCTCTTAAAAATCTTCAGACAATATGTTCTTAAAGGCTTTCTGAAAACCTGTTGCTTTTGACATAATTTTTCCCCAGAAGTTGTATTGGAGCATTTGCGGGGGATACTGGAAATTTGGATTTAGTTGTTGTGAGACAACGGACAAGTCAAACACCCAGCACATATGATGAAACGACACACACCCGGATTCACAAAAGCTTTAAATCACTGTTTGGTGTACAATTATCCAGCTCAGGTTTCAGACAGTTATTTCAGATTCTGAGCTTGAGATGATCAAATCCAGTCCAAATGTATTAATAAAAATGTTAATTATGTTAATTATTTTGAACTCGGTTAAATCTGTTTACGATTCTAACCTTAGTATTGTCAACGGCTAATTAGAACATTTCCTAGTTTCTGTCAGTTTTATTATACAATAAACATCAATGCCATTTTTTAAGTGTCTTAACTTTACTCATCTTGAAAGTGTAAAGTTTTTCTTTTGTTTTATTATCAATTATGATAAATAAACTTTGAGGATTTAGGATTCTCTGAGGTGGTATTTAGTATTTAAAAGCTTAAGAGCAAATGTTGGACAAAACTCTGAATTGAATAATGAGGGCATGTTCAAAACGCCCTCATTGTGAATCAATGTTTGATCGTTGATTCTTAATTCTGGGGAAATACACAAAGAAGAAAGTCTCTCTGAAGTATCTGTAATTGTCATTCTAGTTTCACCCAGTCCCGCCCCGTCTGCCTGGAGAAAGCCAATCTCTTAATCTTACACACAACACAGACTTTCTTCCCACCTATTTGTTTCTTGCCTAGGGGCTGTTTCTGTAGCATACCCACTGTGTTGGCAAAATGAGTGACTGTTTCATAACGGCCAGCACAAGTTTCCCCTTCAACTCCTTCATTTTCAGATGCATACTTAGATCTAATCCCCCTCCACAAAAGGCAGCTCTGAAGTCACAGCTGCCACAGTGGTGGATTCCATTCCCTTCGTAACTTCATGGCTTTATCCGTCACATATTTGACCCCGTTCTTGAGGCCAAGGCTCAGACCAAATGCCTCATGCTGAAAATGGGAATTACAAAAATCCGTGGAGTCGTATGAAACATGAGTATTTGCAATGCTTTTCTTTTTAGGCAAGCATCACGTCCAGCTGTCCTTGCTGTCTGAAAGGTGATTACATGATATGTCTTACATATGAATTTAGTTTATTTATTTTGTTTTTATATTTCTTTGAATATAAAAACAGATATTCAAACAGCTGAATTATAACTTCAGCTGTTATAATTTCTAGTATGTTCAGTGCGATCTGAATGTAGGGCAGGGCTCAGTTGCAGGACGCTGTGAAACAGTGCTGCTGATAACACACAGTATTTATAGATCTCTGTGTGTGCGTGTGTGTGAGACAGAGAAGAGCTAGACAGAGTGTGTGAACAGAGGTATTGAAGGACTGTTATCCAAGCTTCTTTCTGTGTCTCTAACCTCTTAACCCAGTTCTGAGGGTCAGGGGTCCACTGCAGGGTCTCTCCCATATTTTTCTCCCTGCCATGGCACAAACCCGCTGTGAATCCCCAGATGGCTGCATGAAGCCGTGGCTCATGGTGTGAGCAAACAATAGGTTGTCCTTCCTCCACTCTTGTCCCTGTTCTTCCTTTTCCCACTCATCTTGTGTTTTCTATTGTGAGGTTACTTACTTATTTCATCACCGTCGACCCTTATTGCAAAAGGTTTACTTTTGGAAAAACAAAGTACTTAAAGGGCAATGCCAGAGGACTGTTCTGCAGCTATCTTCACAACCATCAAAAACTTAATTTATTTGAATCTTTTAAAACGTTTGATTACATACACACAGATTTATATCAAGCCTTCTCTTGTTTTAATTTTTATAATTTTTTTTTTTTACTCAAATCTAGGTTTCAGTTTCTCTGATATTTAAAATGTTACGTAGGACCAATTAAACAATATAATGACAGAAATGTTGTTTCATGGCCAAGTTGTGGCCACAGACGTCATAGGGTCTTGACAGTTTTCCTGCAATTGTCATTAACAGCTGTCAAAATTAGGTTACATCCCCTACAAAAAAAGGTTGACCCCTCACAGCATGCTGTATCTCTGCATAGTAATGGTAAGCTGAGTGAATTGGCAAAGTCTGGAGCAAAATTAGGAAGCATGTGATTGGAAAGTTGAGTGGAAAGAAGAAGTAAGGTAGAAAAGGTTGAACAAAATATAGGGATTGCCACACTCTTAAGAGGATTGTGAAGCAAATCCATTTAGAAGTTTGGAGGAGTTCACAAAATGTGGATTGATGCTGGATTCAGTTTTAAGAGTCACCACACAGGCTTACCTAGGACATGGACTGCAACTGTTGCAAGAAGTTCCTTGGCTAAAAATGGTCCAAAGTCACCTTCAGATTATATATTAACATATTTCACTTTTCCTTAGGTTTGTGTGTGGTTAGGTTAGCTCAAGTCTCTGTAGTGAGGTTTGTAGTGATGGTTCAGCCTCACTCACAGTGATCTAGTTCCTCCTCTGTTGCATTTTCCCTGTAGTGTAATTATGGTGATCTTCACATGGAATCTAATACCTGATGCCTGAGGAGGAAAACTGCTTTAGCAGCACATCTGGACACCTTTCTGTCTGTCTGTCTGTCTGTCTGCCTGTCTGCCTGTCTGCCTGTCTGTCTGTCTGTCTGTCTGTCTGTCTGTCTGTCTGTCTGTCTGTCTGTCTGTCTGTCTGTCTGTCTGTCTGTCTGTCTGTCTGTCTGTCTGTCTGTCTGCCTGCCTGTCATGTGTTGTAATGCCATTTACATGAAGTTGCACACACATATGCCTGACGCCTGTTTCTGCATCTCAGTCATACTTTTCACAGAAAGTCAGCAATCAGAACCCATCCTCTATTTCACCCTCTATGAAGTTGCAAAGTTGAAACAAATTAAAGTTTGGTTCACTCTACTTAGTGCCTTCGGGGGAAAAACAGAAAAAGATGAACCAAAGATCAAACATCTCAATTTATTGGTCAGTTTACATTCCACCTCTCACCACAATTAAGCATTATTAGTATGTTTGGACCATTTGGAAAGACATGGAGAGTTTGCTGGGACCTGTTACTTCAGCAACCAATTGAGAAAGTGGATGGACGAGCAAACCTTTTATTTCTTGTAGCAACAAAATGATGTTTAGAGTTTTTAAATCCCCAGACTCAGAGCAATAACAACTACATCCCTATGAAGGCTGCATGTCTCCAGGTGCCAGACATCTCTTGCCGTAAGTTGCTTTGTCCTTGCGCTGCAATATTTATTAGTTGTCCAGTGTAAGTGGTTAGGTCCTATACAAGGTCCGCATTTAACCTTGGAGTGTTGTAGCTGTTTAAGCCTTATTGTAGTTACAACATCCATACATCAATTTTCTAAAGCTGAAATATGACTGAGCTCCCATCTGCTTCGTCTGAGTGTATGTTTCTCTGTGTAATGTTTGCACGTTTGTGTGCATGCTTGCGTGTTTGACTTCCTCCTACACATCAGATTGCAAGAAAAAAAAGGACAACAGCATGACATGGCCATCATGGTTGTTCTTATCCTACGCACCAGCCTGTGTTTGAGCTTATCCAACAGCTCACAGAACAACAAGCCCTGGCCTAGAGACACCATGACGTTTTAGTGAACCCCCACTTCAGAAGAATGCACCATAAAAATGAATCTAATGGAAAATAAAAAGAATTTTATGGCTATCTGTATCCTGTACGATAATGATTTCTTTAAAAAATATAATCCTTAAAGGACTGACAACAATGGTAAAATTCCAATAATGGCATACTTGGTTGTTCTCCTTATTCACTGCTGACGAGTGAGAGAAACCTTATTTCCAGGTGTCAGACATGAGGGGGGAAAAAGAACTTTGGTTTAAAGTGATGTGGAAGAAAGAAAGTGAGATGGATGGCATTAGGAGGCAGAGATGAGAAAATTGGAAAGGAGAAAAATGGGGACAGAAGTGACAGCGTTGGAGACGAGCAGGGCGAATGATGTGAAATAGAGTCTGTGACCAATAAATGACAAGATGGGGTCTCACTCCACTGTGGTTGGTTACACCTCCCACAGGTATATAGCCCACATGACAGCTAGCACCATTGGCGTGCGTTTTAAAAAGCTCCCTCTCCCTGATGCGGCTCTCGGGGTTAATGTAGCTGCACGCTGCCGTGCATGTTCTAAAATGCAATTAGCGGGCATAAACTGAGGAAATGGTGAAAGAAACAGAGGAAACAGGCGTGCGATGAGACAGAGAAATTTCAATTAACACTGAAAAAAATGTTACTGAAATCTTCTTTTAGAAAAAGCCACAGGAAGAAACCACAACTCTCAGTTTTCATTTTCTTTCCATTTAAGACCTACATATTTCATTCTTCTGCTAAAAGAAGAGAAAAAAAGGGGTTTTAATTTACTGGTGAAACGCCCTTACTCTGAACAGGTACTTTTGCATAATAATCTAAATATGTTGTAATATGAACCAAAGGAACACTTATTTCAAACTCAAGACTAATTAAAAAAGAATTTTTTAATACAGAAATGCCACCTTCCTGAATAGTATATTCATGTACTCTGCAGTATACACACTTAGTACTTGGCTGGGGCTACTTTTGCATGATTTAATGCAGCAATGTGGTGTGCAGGGAGGTGATCAGGCTTTGACTCTGCTGAGGGATTAAAGAAGAAGTGGCCTTAGGCTCTTCTGCATTTTTATATGGTAAATGGCCTATGTATGTATAGCAATTCATCAAGTCCAAAGACTTGATGAAATCTCTGGTCTTCATCAAGTCCAAAGACCGCTACATTCAGCGCTACTGAACGTAGAGATTCATACTACATTCAGTCATTCACCCACTCATGCACATGCTGCTGAAGGTAAGATACTCACTAGTTTAGTTTGATGTCTCTTATCTTTCTCTTTACCTAAATCTTATAGTGCTGGCCAATCAAGCAGAGTGATCCCATTCTCATTAAATCAGGTGTTGGCAGTGTGGGAAAGCATAAAGTGCTGGTGGAAAATTAAATTAGCATCTCCATAAAGCTTATCAGCAGAGGGAAGCTTCAAACTTCCCGCTAGATGAATATGCTGACTTTGGACTTGGTAAAGAAAACTGTGTGACCAAAACCAGCAGATGAAAAGGTTCTTGAAATCATCTCCAATAGTGAAAACCTCACACTGCAACTCACATAATTCGGTTCTGTGTCTCTCCAATCTTTTTTAAACTCTGATTTCCAGAGAAAATGGAAAACCTACTTTCATAACAACAACAACAACAACAACAACAACAACAACAACAACAACAGTATTATGAACCACTGAATAGCAGCCTTGGGTTTTTTAACCCAGGAAAAACGGTTCTTGAAGTGGCTTAACATAAGGAAGGAGATAGTCGTAGACATCTGTGTGAGTCAAATAGTTCAAATTCTGGTTGGTCACTTTTTCTTATCACTCAACTTGTTTTTATTATTATTATTATTATTATTATTATTATTATTATTATTATTATTATTATTATTATTATTATTATTATATTTTTTATTTATTTATTTATTTTTTATTATTAGATACAGCACTCTGTGAACTGCCAACTTCTTTAGTAAGCTTTGGTAATTTGCCTGGTCACTGCCTACTTAACCACTTCCATGTTGGTAGTTGTCCCCATTGTGGTGACCATAACATTTCTCTCTTAAAAATTGTCTTTTAAAGGAAATTATTTGTTAGCCATACTCATGAACATGACCAGAAATAACCACTTGAAATCACTTCATGTGTGGAATAAGTTGATGCAAGTTGTATGGTTTGAACAACTGAAGTGATTGTAATTTTCATTGATTTCCTTGTTTATTGAAATGTTGTAGAACACCGGCAAACATTCCTGTGAATTCTTCTGAACATGATAATTAACAGGAGCAATTTCTTTTTATTTTATTTTATTTTTTTTAGTTAGCATGGACACGGCTTTGCTCCTCTCAACATGCAGCAAGAGAGGCTGAAACAATCTTCTGCTGAGCTCAGCATCGTGTGTGTGCATGTTCATATCTGATTTGTGTGTCGCCCCTGCTTTTTTTTTTTCTCTCATGAGAGTTAAAGTTGCTTTCCTCTACTCTTAATAAGATGGGGCCGAACGAAGAGATGTCATCTTACATTCTGTCTGTTACACCGGGTGACACATGGAGCCCACTTCCCGTTTTCCTCTTCAGTTCTGCATTTCCATCTGAATCCCACTGCCTTCCTAAGCCTATTGCTCAGGATTTGATTCCTTGGTCCTTACATCAGCTCCAAGTCGGCATTACTCATGCTGGTTTATGGCTTTGTCAATGAAATGGAAAGACATGAGTGTGATTGAACTCCAAGCAGTGATTAAATAAGACAGAGAAATAGAGAAATCTTCAATGACGCCTTGTGTTAGCAAGAAAGACGTACAGGATGTTATTACTAGAGGAGAAGGTGTGAGAGAAAGAACGGAAAAACGAGGAGACGAGACATTTTTGTATCTCTTATTGATCGACAGCACAGGTCTGTGAAGCATCTTTATCTTTTTCATCTTTCCTTACAGTGACACTTACATTTTCCTCTCCCACCTTTCACTCTGGCCTTACAATCGCCTCTCAGTTTCTTTTATAATTACATTTTCTTTTTCTCGATTTGTGTGTGTGTGATTGCTCGAACTGGCTGTAAGCTCCAGACCAGGCAGCTCTCCAAATGGAAAGAGATTTTTATCGCCATGTCTAGCTCGCCGTTCCCTTGCACATCTCATCTACTTTAGCAGAAAAGGGCTTCCTGCCAATAGCGTTACTGCAACTCAACCTACTGGACACAGATGCACACATATATATGAATTATACTCAATGGGAAACACAAACGCAGTCACACACAGCAGTGAGCTGTCAGTCAGGAACTATGTCGCACCCGTAATTGAGTCTAAGAGGGATGGTGCTGAAGTGTTCCCATTGGAGGACACGCTTTCAAAGGAACAGCACTGAGGAGAGGTTTAACAACCCGTGGATCACTGTAGTTGACAATGTAACGCCTGGGTAGAGCATGTAGCGCTGTGAAGAAAGGAGTGCTGAACAATGAAAACTAAGACACCTTAATGTCTTCACTACCGCGGAACAAGCTGCCCTAAATGCTGTGTGCAGGTTTTGTCCTTCGCCGGTGGCCCAAATTCACTGGGAGACGTCTAAAAATAACCCAAAAGGTGGGAGAAGTTAAAAATACTCTATAATTGATATATTTTTTACTCGTTATGTTACGGCAAATTTGTAACAGGCAGCTACAGTTTAGCTCTCTGAGATGTGCTTTCCCTTGTCAGAGATTTAAAGTCTAATGTGGTTTTGTTAGAGTAGATTATCTCACTGACACTTCAAGATGCCTGTAGGTCTTCCTTCATGTCATCTGCAGCGACTTGAACTAATGTCCAGGTCACACACTACACATTTTGCCCCCATACTGACTGAACAAAAGTTCCAAGTTAATTTGAAAAAAAAAAAAAAAGTACTTAACCATTGCATATCAGATAATTTATCTTGGTAGTTAAGTACTTTTGTTAAATTATCCAAATAGAAACACTTTCAGGGCTAGTCACCAAGCCACATTAATGACCAGTACAGGTAACTTGAATTTTTATGCTGCTCCTTAGGGTACAGCGCACAGATTCAGTGTTGATCACATGCATTTAAATGGCTAGATAAATACGAACCCCTTTATTCCTGTAAAACTACTTCCTGTGGTTCATCTTTAGGATCTGGAAACACTAAACAACATTGAAATAGGACACTTAGTTACTGAACAAATGATGTTCATATACTGCAAAGGTCATGGGGGACCGAAGTAACGAGGCTACAAATCTTGAATCTTTTATAATTTAATACAGAAATACAAAAACATGACCCACTGACAACCCTTAAGAACCTGGCGTCACAGTAAATGCTTTTCTAAAAAAGGGATCTTAAAACTCACACAATTGTAACAGGCTTAGAGATAATTAAATCTAATCCATCACTCTAGGTTTTTAACCAGACAGGACATTAACGCTGCCAACAGTAAAAAGACAAGCAAAGAAACAGCCTCATGAAAAAGAATCTTTATGAACACACTTTTCTTCATTTGCAGTCATCTAAAAACAAAATGTTTGTCCTTTTATTCTAACAGAAGTGTTCAGTTTAACCCACCAGAATGGACCAAACATGATTTGATACATTTTGAGGCTCAGATAAGGTCTCAATTAGTTGAACCTTTGGCGTTTTTTGTATTTGTTTCTGCTCCTAAGCTAAGATCTTACTAAGCAAATACAGTTTAACTTTAGCAGAATTCTAGAAAAAAAAAAAAAAACTAGCTATATTGACCTTATCAGTCATGCTATGAAGTTAGGCAAGATAATTTTTTTATTAAGTAAAAATTATCCTGAAGGACATTCAACTATTTATCCTACAAATCCTGAGTTTAACATTAGATTTCCTGATATGTTTTGATCAGTTTGCTTGTTTTTGTTGTATCATAAGGATATGATATTGTTATAAACAAAATCTGTTTAATAGAATACATTTTCTTTAATATTTATACTTTCATTATGAAAATGCTTACTTCTATGTATTTACAAGGCCAACTATGGACTAGTTTGATTAAGTTAAATATTCAGAAATAATCAGAAGCTTTTAAAAAGCAACACAAATAATTTTTGCTAAGGAATATTGACTGCAGCGATTAGGAGTGACGGCTTCCAGTACCAGACTTTTCTTGCCTTAAGTTCTATTGTCTTTTGTGCAGATATTTACTTGTTGTCCAGTGTTGGTGGTAAAGCCCTACACAAGGTTAACCTCTAACCTTGGACAGCCCGAGTCTGAGCTAGTTAAGCTCAGCAACACTAAACACTAAACTCAATAGTTTGGGTCTTCAGGCCAAAGAACTTCTGTGAAGCGAATGGGCCAGTTATTAAACATAAATCAAATTCTCTTGTTGGCTTCAGGCTGCAGAAAAATCCACTTTGCTCTGAAGTAAGGGTGTAACAATATATCTGGGTCATGAGACAAGATGGTACACAATATGAGTATATGGAGGTGGGGTGGTTGTTTTCACAAATAGAGTAAATATATCATCGATCTAATCAGCAAACAATATTGTAGTCTGCCTTTTACTTGTCCTCATATAGTTGTGGAGAATTATTTCAGGTCCTTCTGCTCAGCAGGTGTGAGACTCTAAAACCATCAATGCTCTCAGCAATATATTATTTGCACAACATTTTTTTAATAAATAGTTTTATTTTTGTATGCTGTTTTTCATACATTTTTCATTAATCTGTCTGCTTTCACTTTTCTGCTGATATTCCTGAGTTTCCTCAGTGATGGTCATTAAACAATACTTCCATTTTCCTTATGGAGACCAGACACCACCATTAATATTTTGAATAGCTGACTGTCAGTGGGACAGGCCAAAAACTCAAGAATAGTTTTGTGTTATAGTTTCAACTATAACACAGGGTGCCAAGCTTAAAGCACCCGCCTTCACCTCTGGGACTCAAAATTGTAGCTTAGATTTATTTCATCAGACAAAGTCACACAATCACATCATCTGGATGCTGGTTTGGAGGACAGGCGTAACTTTGAGAAAAACTACTGTAGCATTTTAATCTAAGATTTAATACCAGATAATCAACAGAATTATTTTCTATTTTAATAAATTTCTAAACATCATATGGCAGAGGGTTTTTGCTGCACTGTTTATATGGAGTTAAGATAGGTGCACCTTTTGTTGACTAGTGTAGCAAAGGGACCTGTTGCCTCTTTGGGATTAGCAGGTCAGAGCCACAGTTTGAATAAGAATTCAATATGAATTTGGATGTGAATGGGCAATACTAATGAGTGTTTGTGTTAATGGTGTTGGTAAAGACTCAAAATTGCAGGATAATGGCCTTTACCAGCCATATGGTGAGTGATCAGAGACTCTGGAGATCCTACTATGTTGTGTGATTTTAGTTATCTGAAGCATCATTTTTGCAAAAGGCGACAGATGATTTTTTTTTCCTTTCTAAATTGGATATTTAATAATCCCATAAAAAAATCCATGTGTTTGCATTTGTTTGTAAAAGAACAGAGAAATGCAAAGATATTGGCACTCATGGCTCTTGGTGTTGGATAATGCACTTCCACACACATCAAAGAGGAGGAGATTGGGTATTCTGGAGATGCCTTCAAGCTCAGGAGACGCATTGATATCTTCTTCTACAATTATTGCACCCAATTCGCAAGGTTTCTAGGTAAAAATCACTGGCTTGTGTACCACCGTGATCTTTAGTGTGGTAAGGGCTTTCAGTGAAGCACTTTCTATTCCATGGATATCTGCAGTTAAGTGCAGCACCATTTTTGTTATTTCACTGAGGGTCTGGAGTTTCTCTTCCTTTGTGTTTGACTTTGCGTTTTCCAGTATGCCAGAGTCAGCAAGTGTGTGCATGACATAAATGTCACTAGAGTGTTTTTGCAACGCTCTGCCTGGACATCTGCACACTCACCGGTTTCCTGCAACTGCACCCTGTTGTCTTCATGGTGTACATGTGCTGTCTTCATTGGTAGTCTTGTGGAAGGGAAAGGCACAAGAAGGAGAGAGTTCCACTGATTGAGCTTTAGAGATTAGAATCAAACATAGCGTATTTGCATAGTAAACACATGCAGCCTCACTGTTTACTGAGATTAAGTTAACATGTCTGATGTATGGGATTTAAAGTGTGGGCTGTAAAGCTTAACCGAAAGCTGTTTTTAAAGTGCTGTGCAGAAGGTAAGTAAAAATAATGCCTGGGAGGGTAAGTTATTCTGGTAAAGCAAGTCACATTTCCATCTAAAGTCTGGGTCAGAAATGCTGGTGCTGCTGCAAATGAATAAAATCCAAAGTAAGAAACACCTTTGTGTCTGCTTGACTAGGTGATCTTTTGGGACAGTATCGCTCATGGCTTTGACATTCAGTGATCTAAAGTAATGTTTTATATCATGCTTGCAATTTTCCGTACTTATAAGCAACATCTACAATTTAGCGGCTGCTCACAGTTATAAGGTTTGAGCAGGGCTGGATAATTTCTCACATGTTGGCCAAGAATCACTATATGTGGAATGTGGTTCAATACAAAGTTTGCAGAAAATAAAATCAAACACTATTAAAATATATGTGAGTTTTATATAATGTGTGTAGGTTTATGGGTCCGTTATTCACTGATTTTATGAAACACCTGGCTACATAAATAATAGATTTACACAAAATATTTTAGGTATGCTGCAAATAGTCTGCTTACTGGAATGAAATCGAGGAAAGACGGGTTGAAATGGGGGTAAGACCTGAGGAAGGGACACATTTAGTCAGATATTTCTTGCCATGAAGTGTTATCCAATAGGTATCAGCATGTGACTTTACCAAGTGAAATAAATCAAAGCTGTTATTTAGAGCGTCAGAGATGAAGGAGTGCTTTAATCTTGACACCTTGTTTCATTTATGATAAATGAGACACGTTTTTATTCTACTCTGTGTTTTTTTTTTAATCTAGTACAATCGATTGGATACAGATAGGTACATAAATACCCATCTTTAACCAGATACATCTGGTTAAAGATGGGTATTTATGGGATAGTGGGAATAACAGTCATCTACCCAATTGAAGATTGTGAATAAGCTTTCAGCCTCCACATCCACATGTCAATGTGTCCTTAGGAAAGGTACCGAGAGGGTCTATTGATCTGCATATTGTAAATGAATGTGAGTGTTGTGAGTTCAGCTAGGTTAATGTTAATGTACTGCAGTGTAAAAGTTGTTTCAGGGGTCAGTATGGTTAGAAAAGGACATGTTTAAATACAACTTCAGTCTATTTGCCGTTCATATATATAGGTTTTAACAAGCTCCCATGTGTTTTAAATAGTTTGTCAGTGTTTTGGGTGTTTGCTAAGAAAATAGAAATAGTGACAGACAAGATATAAATACCGTGAAAACACTGTGAAAATACTGCAACTTATTCTGTGATAGCCCCCAGTGATGCCAAAGTTAAAATCTGTTTTGCACCTTCCCACTGGTTCTAAATTTGACAGCTATACCTTTGCTCGTTTTTAGTTCAAAATCTAAAACACTTAACTGATTGAACCCGAACTGGACATGTCCACTAGACAGATAATCTCAAGAACCCACATTTATGAAACCATTTTTATTTCTGTGAAACCTTTACATTTTAATTTTGCTTCTGTGACCTGCATGCGTGGTTACATCACTTGTGCTCATTCGCACAGACAGATGCAAAACCAGTTTTAACCTCGTGGCAACTGACCACGGGGGCAGAGAGCAGACATATGCTGGCACCTGTGCTCTCATGCCACAGTCGTAACAAGGGGCTATGTGGTCAAAGCGAGGCGTTTGAACGTAAGAAGGGAGGAGCTGGGATGACATATGCCTAATTCCCCACTGTGCTGGCAGTTCAGACAGACAGTTGCTCCCTCATCTGCTGTACTGCTGGATGGATGCCTGGTGACAGAGCACCGCCACCCTCGCTTAGCCGCGGTCCCTCTGTGACACCGTTTCTCACAGTGATACAACACATGTGCTGCCGCTTAGCTTCCCCACCTCTGGCTGGCTTCACACTCGACCTCTGCTTTACACGAAATGATAGTCTAGATCCTCTTGGCTTTGGATTTATAATCATTACGGCGACTGCCCTGGGATCTACGTGGCAATGTGCCGCTTTTTAGGGAGGCAGGTGTGTGGAACTTGCCTAAAACCAAGGGCTTTGTACTCTGATTAAAATGCAGTGATTTGCTATAAAAGGTTTCACATACACACACACACTCACTAGTAGATAAAAATGGTCAGATGGCTGGGGCTATAGCTGGTCCTGTCCTCAGGGAGGTCTTAATTGGTCACAGTGCTTTACCATCTGGGGCTGTAGCAACAATGGAGGAGAGATGAAGGTAACCAGTGAGAGCTCCTGGAAGGGGTGTAGAAGGGAAAAAAAAAAAACGTGAGGAAAAATCAGCATTGCACAGCTTGGCAGTGATAACCTAAGAATTATTTGGACTGTTGTATACCTGATAAAATCCGTTTATATAATACAAGTGGGAGGCTGCATGAACGATTGCTGGGCTGTGGTGTCCGTGCCTGTAGGTAGACAAAGTATTGCGTGGCCGCATCTGTGTGCTTCTGTGCGAGCACACACGCTGTTATTGGCTGCCTGAGCAGAACATGTAATAAGAACCTCCAGGACCGCAGCCATGGAGAAAACACATAAACTGTGTCTTGGAAGCTCTCTGTTTGTTTCTCTGTCTTTATGAGTAAACAGTGTTTGTTGGAGTTTGTGTTTGTTAAAGACACCGGCAGACTGGATATTCAGAGTTCTTGAATTCTGGGAATGTCTGCAACTGCATTTGTTTATTCAAGAACTGAGCACTATGGAAATAGAAACTCTAAAAATATTTGTATTTTGCAGACTGTAGTCGGTATTTTAATGTCTAAAAGGTTACTCTGTCCAGGCAGTCGAACCTCCAGTTGTTTAAGCATATTGAAAGCATAAACAACTGAGATACGGACACAAAAATTCACTGTGAACTTTTGCAGTAAGAAATGGCCAAAATACAAACTCACAAAAAAAAAAAAAAACATATTACCTAGAAAACTTTATAGTTTGGATGTGAAAAATGAGTTGGAATCCTGGAAATAATCAAAAATGATGGAAAAGTTGAAAAGACTAGGGATAAAGACACCGAGGAGGGGAAGAGGAGGAGTGCAATTCTGATTTGAGGGGCAGGAAGAATATTTGATGTGTTTAGGTATGATGAGTACATCTTCGATAGTCAAAAGGATTTCTGTCAACGATAGCTTGGCACACGGCACTCCTCAACGGCTCTTAGGAAGATTTGTCTTTCATACTCCCACCTCTCCTCAGACTACCCCTCCTCTCACACTTTGCCTTTTTAATCTCTTGCATACTCTCCATCTTCGCAGCACACTCAGTCAAGCTCTTCTTCCTGGCTGGGCCTCAATGAGACGCGGTTGTCGTATTGAGTGTGTATATGCCGTATAGATATGAATGTGAGCTCCTAAGTGTTTGTGTGTTACTTAGAGTTAATTCCTCCTCTTCTGCCTTTGTGTAAACAGCGTCTCGTATTAGAAAGCCTCTCCTCACCACGGATTCCTCTCTTATCACAACATTCAGCCTTTTAACTGCACGTCACCGTCCTCCAGTAACAAAGCTCAAGCCTTCACTCACTGCCTACCTTTCTTTTCTTTTGCTCTCCCACCTTTTTTCCTTTTGTTGACTCTATTGTTGAATTATTTTCTACAATGAGAAAGAATGGACATATGCAAAAATAAAGCTCTGTAAATACACTGTGAAAACTGTGGAAGTTTTTTTACTTTTTTTTTTGACACGTTAACTGTCGGTCATATTAACTGTTTAGTTAGTAATGAAAATTGACAAAGTTTACCTTGATCCCAGTAATTGGTAGGTGGAATACTTAAAGGTTAAATTTTTTTTTTCTGTTCATTAAAGACATCAGAGCTGAAACCCATGTAGACAGCCGACATCATTCTCTTTGATGTAGTTATCTGTAAAAGAAATGGAGCCTTGATGTTTGTTGTAGCAGAACTATTCTTAATATGTTTTTTTTTTCTTTTCCATTTTGTTTATTAATTCACTTTGTTTATATAAAAGCATTTATAACTTATAAAGAATATAAATGTATTGTCATCGAGTAAAAGGCAGGCTACATCCCTGGACAGGTCAGCAGCCCCTCACACTGATCTTAAGCTCTACCAGGTTATGAAATTATTTAGACTAGAATTCACCATTAATATTACTTAGATCAAGAGGAAGGTTAAATGAAAACACTTCCAAAACATTAAGTAAAACCCCAAAAACTCTTAGAATGAAGGGATTTTACTTTTTACATTTCTGTGTATTTATATATTTCTGCATCAGTGAGAATATGATGAAACCAATTACAGCTCAATAAGCACAGTCAGCCAAGATATTGTATTTATTTAGATTCTTCTGCCTCTGGAGATAATCTTCTTAAAATACTTTTTTATTATTTGTATTTTTCATTTCTATATACATATATATAAAGTCTCATTTTGATGCTGTGTAGTTGCAACCTTTTTATGGACAGTTGGAGGTTTTAGTATAAAATAGATGCTTGCTGCTGCAGGAAACAAGACGAAATTTACAAGGTTAGCTGTATAATATTAAAGGCATTTATGAGTTACAGTCTACATCTCTCAATCCTGGAATTTTGGCTTATAAATAATTTGGCCTTTTCCATGTTCTAAATCTAACCCTCAAGGACATAAAGAGTTGCAACCCACAAATTCCTCTATTTCATTATTTGAGTAAAAACAAAGTGAAAAAAAGTAATGAAAAGAATCAAAACATCCAAAGTCAAAAAAGCATAGAAATTTATAAAAGACGTACTTACTGTCTGCCATTTATCTCTACAGGTTATTATTCAGATTAAGCTAGAAAATATCAGGATGTCAGTCAGAATATCTCGCATTCCTTGTAGTTTATACCGATAGTAAATGACTTGTTAACAGTAGAAGAAAATGTGCAGGATCGTCCAACTAGGGCAGGACAACCAAATGTTGAGCTGATTCCAGAGGAAGAAAAACACATCATGTTACTCGACTTTCATTTTAATAAAACCGAGGACAATCTAGGCTCCACAAGCACAAAGTTATTATCTGCACTTTGTTCATACATAAGGAGTAGTTACAAAAATACAAGCTTAACATATCCAGGGTATCCATTTAAGTTACCATAATTAACTTTCCCTAGAACATTAAGTGTACTAAACACTGTCTCGTCATTGTTGATCATCCTCACAAAAGATTTTTCTGCTCTGAATTGCTTTATTTTCATGTAAGTAGCATTGTGTTTTTATCATGATTAATCTCAGCCGTTTTGTTTAGTAGATATTACCGCTAGAATATTAAAGCAAGAGTAAATGCAGTGGGTTCCCTAAGAGTAAAGTGTGTTTACTTTTATGTTTTAGGTTATTTCTGGAGGCACCCGAGAAAGATTTATTCCCTTTTATCGCTGGCATGCTATGCTGGCTCTATAAATGCTATTTGCACTTAGAGCAAAAACAAACCTTTACAATCATTGTGTTTATTGCAAATGTCTGTCCTCATTTTAATACAATATGTTATTTAAAGGCTAAATTAAAAACGGTTTACTTTCCCAGCAATTTCACTTTTAAAATTGTTTTACAAGAAGGATTGGGACGCGGAGAACAGTTGATGCAATTTGGGAAGCGTTATACTCTGCACGGTTAGTGGCTCATGTGCGGTGTATAAAAACAGCAATACAATATTTTGTTGTTCAGTGAAGAGCTTAATAAAGAACAAGGATCAAGATTACTTTAAAATTATTTAAATTTATCAGTAGAGTTTGATGGAAATGAGCTCCATTCGCAGTGTAAGGAAGGAAGGAAGTTGCTTCTTTGTACCAGTCAATTGGAATTGTTATTTCTGAGGAAAGCTGAGAACATATCTCTCAAGTATATGAATAAAAGGCAGACATGGACATTATGTTCTATCTCATCTCAAAGAACTCCTTCAGTTCTACTTTAGTGGTTTAGAAAGTCAGGTGTTCAAAGCAGTGTGAAGGACATTTGCCTCTTAGTCATTGAAGTAACCTGTGCGTCACCGTCTCACCTGTCAAAAATGTGAGTCATTTCTGTTGTCATTACCGAGTTGTTTACCGAACAACATGTGGGTTGTTTTTTGTCACAACTTGCATAGCTGTGAAACTGCCTGGGGAGCAGAGTCAACTCTGTCAATGCTGGAGAGGCGAGACATGACACCAACTCTTGATCATGACTTTCCAAGAAGAGACTTTCACTGCAGCCCCGAGTTCTTTATTGGTTTTTCTGGAGGGGCATTTTTACATATTTGTATCATTTCTAATTTCTTTTTGGTTTAGAATTCATATTTCTTAGGATTTATTAAGTATACAGCTTGATGGGGAAAAAATGTACAACTCAAAACTTTTACAAGAAAGACTACATCACCAGTTTTTTTTTTTTTTTTAGATATGGGTCATATGGGCAGTTGCCCAGGGTGGCAGCAGTAATTGGGGTGCAGAAGCAACCAGGAAGATTTATGCTTTTATGTATGCAGTTAATGGGAAGTTGGAATCCCTGCTTGCAGCCAAGAATAAGGAGACTATTTTACATCATTTGTACAGAATTGCATTGAATTTTAGTTTAGACCAGGAATTTAGATGAATCCCAGAGCTATTTTGCTTATTTGCTAGACCATATTACGTTGACTGTTTTTTAATAAGGTTCTGTAAAATCATAACTGTAGTAAAAATATGTTGAGTGCCAGTGAGTTTGTAAAGAAATAAAGAACTTCTCGGAGGCTAACAGCTAGCCTATCTGTCTTAGCGCATTTTTTCAATTTCAAACAACTGGAGCTGAAGATGCTATATCTATGGGAGACAACACAGTATCAATGGGTATTAATGATATGCACTCCCTCTATTAGTTTCATGCCATTTTGTAAGCCAAACAACATTCCTATTCTTATCCAAGTTAAGCTGGTTGATGCAGCTGACTGTGTAGAGCTGCCTGAGAGGCATGACAAAGTGAAGTAAACTTTTGGATGTTTGCTATATTTATATATAAATAAATATATATATATATATATATATATATATATATATATATATATATATATATATATATATATATATTTCTTATTTTTTTTTTGTGGCTTTTTCTGGTCTACTAGTTGTTTGGAATCTATCCAGCTGGGCTGACAATCAGCCAAACAGGCAGAACAATAGAGCTAATGGTCTCATGGAAAGAACCTTTTCAGTTTGAATTGTTTTTAAGTGACAAAAATCTGGTCTTTAATCTTCTACAAACTCTCTCTGATGTAGCATCTCTCTTTTTAAGGTTTTGATAATATATTTAAGAAAAAAATCACTTTAAAAATGCTAAACTAGCTTTATGTAACCGGGGTCTTAAACTCTAGTCCTCAAGGGACTTTCAGACGTACCTGAATGACATGGATGAATAACCTCCTCAGTGTGCAGTGAAGTTCTCCAGAGTCGTGCTAATGACCTACTTATTTGACTCAGGTGTGTTGAAGCAGAGACGTATCTAAAAACTGCAGGACATCAGCCCTCAAAGTCTGGAGTTGAAGATCCCTCCTGTATACTTCAAGTTTTTCTTATTCTTATAATGCCATGTTAATATAAACCAACAACCTGCCAGCAAAATCTGTAATCCGTGGCTGGAAAGAAACTAGTGCCTCTGGAGGTTTCCTACAGCACTCAAAGGATCATTTGGCACTGGTTTAGGTCAAGCTTGTTCTGGGACTTCATATATTTTCACGATCAGATGGAGATCTGTGGAGTTTAAAGACCAGGTCAATACCTCAAGGTCCCCCCCGGGCCTCCCAAGCTCACTGTGTGTGTGCGTGCGTGTGTGTGTGTCTGTTTAATCTGTGCTCTTGGACAGTTTTTTCTTTTAGATGCTGCTTCACTGTAGCATTTTTCTTTAAAGACAACTTTATATCCTTTGCATCAGTGTCAGAGAGGCGTATAGGGGGTTGTGTAGATGCTAAGATTACACTCAGAAAATATAGGTTTATTAAGATTAAACACTTTACAACACATGTGATGCTGAGATCATGAACAGCCTCCTGACTGTTTTATAGTGGAATACATGGCAGTAAGTCCTGTTTAGTTCCAGTTTGTTCTGTTATTAACCTCCTGTGTGTTCCTCCAAATTTCTGTGCTAATGAGCAGCACATCCTTTGAGACTGTGGGGCACAGTGTAGCTGACTCACACCCCTCAGTGAGGGGTTGTTTGTGTGTGTGTGCAAAAGGGGGAATACCTCTGCACCATAGTGGAAATGCCTACTTGACTAATCTGAGTGGGTCAGAGAGCTGTCATTCCTTCAGACTTAACTACCTGTGTGTTTGGCTGGGTTTACAAACCACCCAGGTTGACTGTTTATCCCTATTGTGACTCTTTTAGGAGCTTGGATTTGTTTCTTTTTTGCTGAAACATAAGATGACGCTGCTTCCCAAAAATAAATTTGAGATTTTCTCTTTGTGCTAAAGTCACAAACATCATGACTTTTAATGAAATATTGTGTGACAGGCCAAGTGAAAAAAGGAGACATGATTTATCAAATTTATAATAAGTCAAACTTTGAAGTGTCGCTGATGCCCACATATAAACTCAAGTACCTCGAGAAATTTCTTCACATTTAAAGAGTCAACCATATTATGATCATCTGCAAAAATACAACATGTCTGTTTCCTCTTGCCATGTTAGAGGTCAAATCAAACGCTCTGGTCAGATGAAATGAATTTTTTTACCCTCCATGTTAAAGGTGGAAAACTAACTTCACAAATACCAATACCAATTTATCACAGAGTAAGGCTCATGACCTGAGAGTTTCTCACAATTTTTCTATAAGGAAATATTTTGTCTTGGAGGACCAATAATCACACAGTGTGAACCTGGCTCTAGAAGCTGCAAAACAATTAAAATTCAACTAGAGATGAAAGAATATTAACGCATTAGAAGGAACAGGCCTGTCGAGACTTAAAAAAATGTATATTCATAAATGCTCTCAATCCAATCTGTAAACTGAATGTGAACTATTTTGCAAAGAACAGATACAATGTTGTTGCTGTTTTGCAAAGCTGGTAGAGACATACCCCCAAAATTTGTGGCCGTATTTGCAGAAAAAGGTGTTTATAGTAAGTAATGACTCTTGATCCTTTGCGTTTATCCGCACTTGGAGCTGGCACAAGGAATCACTGGCTTGTGACCCCTTATGGTGGCATTCTGCATTGTGCTGGTCTATCACGTAAAATCCAAAGTATGTGGCTGTAAGGTGACAAAATGTGAAAAATTTAAAGGGAATGAATGAATGAATTTCCAATCAGTACATAGATTTGTTATAAAATATATATAAAATGTAATGTACTGATTTTATAACAGTCTATCTTCACAGAGCAAGATTGAGAATTGTATCCCATCTTTTCCCTTAACACACACTATGTTTATGGAATCGGGTGTTGCAAAGCCATCGGGAGGAGGATGACGAACTGGAGGAGGAAAGTGATGAAAAACAGAAGAAGTGATAATTAGGAGCTGATAAGTCAGTTCACTTACAGTAAAAAAATAAATAAATAAAATTACACTAACCAAGAACTGCATTAAGTGGTGGTGGACTGATGGAAGGACTTCTTGACGAGAGGAGAAAAGCGGGCTGGGCATGAATGACGGTGTAACAAGAGATAAAAGAATACTTGGAGATCCTTTTATTAAAAGTGGGGGCCAGTTTCCCTTTCAGCTGCTGTGACCTTTCATGTTCGAGAACAGGACACACATGCACACATACTCTCGCACCCACTGGCAGTGATGTTTTGTTGGCAGAAGACTTCACATCTCCACGCTAAAATCTCATAAAAGCAACTTTGAGACCTCTCATATCCCCTCACCCCTTTCAGCTATAACCCCATCTCTTCACCTACTTCTTCTGTTTCCATTTCTTTTTCACCGTTTTTGATTTGATTGGGAGTCATGTGATATTACAGTGTGGAGTTCTGCTGGATCATTTGAACATAGCGTCAGACATTCACTTTATAGTTTCACATTTAAAACACTGGCGTTTGAGCAACTTGTTTTTAGCTGTACAGTTAAAATGCATTCTTAATCCATTTAAAAACAATGTATAGAAAACAATCATGTACAGAGACTGGATTTCTGCAATTTTCCACTGTAATTTTGGATGCATTATATATACTCAGTCACGCGGGACATGACAATCCTACGTTTTTAAATAGAAGGGAACTGAACCAGAAGGATATTTTCCAAGTGGAATATTCTGGTACAGTTTCAACATAACACCGTTCTCTGACAGGAATGCATTCACCCCAGGGATAAAACAACAAAATAGAAGTTCAGCAGTGTGGTATTTGTCCAGAGCAGAGAGGAAGGTTCCGAGCTGTATACTAGATAACTTAAAAAACTACCTAGAACGAACGGCCCGACATAAAACCGGCAGCTCTTTGGGTCAAGACTCGCAATTAGAACTGTAGTGAGCTCAATTTGGGTTTAACGCTGGAGTGAAGCCATCGACATTGAGCATGAAAACCCAGTGCTAAACTGTGCGGGTGGCATCCTCAGGTTTCCTTTTTCTAACACATATAGGACAGCCCTGATCCTGATTTGTCTCGTTAGGTGTGTTTTTTCACACCTTCAGACATTTGACCTAAACAACTGAACTGTTGGTGTTGCAAGATGACATGTTTGCATATTCAAGTGACAAAGACCTAAACCCTGAGCCAAACTGTGGACAGCGCCGGTGAATCATGGGAAGCTTTTTGGCTGAGACGTGAAATGGATTCAAGACATAAAGAACTAGTCCAGCTGCTTTTTACTTGAGGATTTAGAATGTTGCAGGCATGTTTTTCTTGAAAAGTGTGGACAAAGAAAATTGTGAGCAGAGAAATAAAAAGTACTTTTAGCATCCATCCATCCATCCATCCATCCATCCATCCATCCATCCATCCATCCATCCATCCATCCATCCATCCATCCATCCATCCATCCATCCATCCATCCATCCATCCATCCATCCATCCATCCATCCATCCATCCATCGGCTTTTGCTGATAATGGTTTGCTTTCAGACAGTAGAAACAACTTCTGCCGTTTGACCAGTGGTCTTACCTTCATTTGACAGTTGCATACGGAAAATGCAATGCTTAATATGCAACGAAAGAGACATAATTAAGACCTCCAATTTCCAACTCAGCCCTCTGCTTGGATGATTTCATACGCAAATGGAATATATTAGATAAGAAGACTGACATATTTTGGAACCTTACATTAGTCAAAGAAATTTTGTAGATGGCAAAGAGCTAAGATTTTATGCAAATGCAGGGCTCTGGTGTTTTAATTACATTTGAGAATGGTGTGCCAATAAAAATACAACTTTTAAAGCTTCTATTCAGCAATGTGAAAATTACTCTTGACTCTGACAAACCCTTCAGCTGTGACTGTGTCAACACTTTAGACCCGAGTCAACGAGGGACTTGTTATATATATAATTACATTTTAATTCAACAAAATATACAATGGCTATTGTTTTTCTCAGATTGTTGATGTTTTGATTGCTATGGTTTATATTCAGTTAAAGGTCATTTCTGCACTCTATTTGATTGCATATTCTACATTGTATTTTATTGCAGTTTATCACAAGATAATTGTGAAATGAACATTATTATCATTTACTGAGAAAAACTTCTCAGCATGTCAGTCTACTGACAACAATACAGAACATCCCTCAGTCATACGGTATATTGCTTTAGGTTCTACCAGCACAATTTAGGAAGTGTGGTCTTTGTGTTGCACTCCTGAATAGACTCTGATTGTGACCTTTGCTGTTTTTCAGTCAAACCTGATTACAAATGCCACTGTGATGGTGACAATTACAACTTTGAAAATGCTATGACTTTTTGTTTTGTTGAAAAATTACAAACAACCGACCTCTTTTAATCAAGAAAAATATTTAGTGGAAATACCCTTTGATTTTATATACACACCTGATTGACTGGTAGGGTTGCCACCTTTTAGAAACTAAAATAAGGGACGCCCACCATGGCTTCTCGGGGTTATCATGGCCCAAATTGTCTGACTCTATGGGGTAGGGTATGGGCTTATTTTTTTATGTTGGTGCTTTTTTGTAAAAGAGTGATTAAGAAAGCAATTATTCATACACAAAGATGAGTCCGAGTTCCCAAAAATGTTATTGTAAGAGCAGCACTACTTCCACAAGTAGAAGTTTCCTATCTGAATATTAGTTTAAGTTAATCAATATGCCGCTCCGGATGTGATTCTTGCCCCTGCAGATGGTTCTTCTGACACAGTACTGTTGGTTTTTTTTTGTGTTTTTTTTTCAATGTCTTCCTCGTAACAGTTTCTTTAATCCCCCTTCAGTCAATATTTGTCAAGTAAATTTTCTTTGAATACGTTTGGAAAAGAGGATGTTTCCGTCCATGTAATCAGTTGTGCCAAGCTGATGAAAGAATCAGTTAAAACTTGCTTCAGCACAAGCTCTAGTTAAGCCCTGAAACTGGAGTGGGTGATATTCTTATGATATTCCATAAAACTGAAAACCAACACATGACAGTCAATTGTTTTTTTTGTTGTTTTTTTTTATCACGTGGAAGAAGATGTGATTTGAAAAATGCCCACAAGCATATTTAGTGGAGGGCCGAACTTGCAGAGTAGATATCAGCATTTGAAAGGGGAGCTTTTGTTTTACTCAATAATCAGTGGTCAGTGGCATTGTTTTTCTGGGCACTTCTGCTTTAATAGAGCCTTGTTAGCTGCTGCTTGGCTGCAACTGATAAGACCTGCTGACATCAGTCCTCATTTTAGCCGACAAGCTGACAGTTGCCATCTTAAAACAAGAAACATTTTGCCTCTCCTTTCAGCTTAAGTGGTTTCTCTAGGGCCACATACATCAACCTTTGCGCACATATTTTGCATAACAATACACAAACTCGTACAACTGGATGGGCAAAACTTAAAAAAAAAGAACTGTTTTGTATTTCAAATAAAATTAGGGAAATGGCTGCATTTGATCACATGCATATGTTCTATTATGGATGTACCCCATGCTGTGGACACCGATCCCTAGTGTAACCGTTCAACTCTTGTCCTTTTTTCTCCATCTCTTTCCTTTGTTCTCTTTTACAGAAGGCTACCGCATGTCTCTTATTTGCGGCTCCAAGTCATTATCCAGATATTGCCTCCTTTTTTTTTTTTTTTTTTTCTTGTTTCACTCCTTATCCTTGCTTTAAGCTGGCACCCTTGGGAACATAGAGCGTATAGACCTCAGCTTACAAGAGTTTGCTCTCAGATGTTTGAAATAGTTTTTCTTGTGATTTGAGAAAAAAACCCTGTTATTTAACAGATTTGTAGCATCCTCTTGTATTCTCAAGACAATGTGAGGGACATTGTCTGTATGTAGGTGACAAAAAAACCTTTGTGTAATGTTTTTTTGTTTTTCCCCCTTTACCTGGACTGAAAACAGAGTTGTGTGTGTGTGTGTGTGTGTGTGTGTGTGTACTGGATGCATCAACTAAACAAACATTGGCCTTTTGTTCATCTTAGTTATTTTCTTCCTCTTTGTCTCCCTCCTCTGTCTTTTTTCATCCTCCCTCTCTCTCCCTATATCCCAGTTGAACCACTTCAACCCTCACTCTGACTCATCAGCAGCTCTCACAGAAAATAACAAAGCCACGAAGGATGTGAATGGCTATGATGTTGGATTACAAAAGTCAGGTGTAGGCAGAGCTTCCGCACCTATTTTTCTATGTTTTACCTTCCGACCTACTAGATCTGCATTTGCTGCAGGCATTCTGGGTCACTGAGTGATGTCGGCTGTGTCTTGGGGCTGGACTCACATGAAGTAGAAGCAGAGGATCTCACCCACTCGCTCTGTTTTCCTCTCAGTAGTGCTCTTCGTTTCACAGAGTAATTAACGATAATTACCCTGCTGGCTCTGCCAAGTGGCCATTTGCTTTGTAGCAACACACATGCACACAAACAGACACTCAAGACCTTAACCCAGTCTGACCATCGCCGAACAGCTGGAGTGGTTGTCTGTTAAATTGGTTAAAAGAAAATAGATATGAATATTTGTCACTTTGGAATATGGATATAAAATGAAAGTAAGAAATACTCAAATGTGAATGTCAAAAGAATTTGGGAAATTTATAATAATAATTTATTTTAAATATGTTGTTTTATTGTGGTATAATTATCCAACCAAAAACTGCAATAAGTTGAAATTCAAGAATTGGTGGCACCTGTTCAAATTTATTAGGTATTTTCTCATAACTGCACTCGGCAAATGAAGAATGAAGAATTTGGAGGCCGTCCTTCCTCTTTCATGGTACCGTCTACTTTTACAACACACTAATGTCACTGACTGTGAAACAGACCCCCGGCAAAGTTTCAGCACAATCATGCATGACAACTGGCACCGTATTCTTAGACATGAAAGTCTCACCTTAACTCCTACACACATTATTATTGTTTTACTGAGACCAAGGAGCTCAATCGTTGTCTTTTCTGACAATAAACTTTTGCCTGAAACCTTATGAACAGACCTGAAAGTCAGAAAAAGGCCTGCATAAGCTGAGATTTTGCGCAGTAATCTCTTACCAGGTGTTTGAAAAGTAATTTTATTATGAATAATTGTGACAATACTCCCACTCATAATATTGCTCTACACTATGGGAGGATTGCACAAATTCATTACTTAGTAAATAAAAAAAAAAACAGGCAGGTTGCATCAGCCAACACATCTAAAGCTGAACATTTTCAGCAAAGACGAGAGCCAACATGAATCACAGCGTTTCCTCCACTAATCAACCTCTCTTATGAGAAGACAGAAGGGATAAACCTTGACTCTCAGATGCTCAATCTTTTAAGGAAAACACAACATTTCCGCAAGCATTAATACTTAAAAACACAACACAGCCATTTGATTTTTCCATTGACTTTACTCCATCCTTTCTGCTTTTGTAAAGCCACAGTGTGAAAAGATGCTAAGAGCCGCATGCATGCCGAGCGCACAGATGAGACTTTATGAATAATCATCTTTTCCTCTTCGTGTCATCTTTTGCAAAATCCCCCCCCCCCTCTCGCCTTGGCGTCCTTTAGCCCCCTCACACTTCTCACCTCGCGTGTTTAGACTTAAAAGGCCAGCTGGAGGGTTGACAAGCGTCAGTCACTTCAAAAAGCTAAAAAATGTAAGGGAAGATCAGGAATATAGGGAGATGAAAGCTAAAGCTGAAGATGGGGTAGAGCAGAAAGAGAGGTTAAAAGACTTACAGCGAACTGACGGTGTCGGTGCCAATCAAAATAACTGATAAATATGGAGAGTTTTCAGTGCAAGTTTCAGATTTCACCTGATTTATTGGTGAACAAACTCAGTCAACATTATTTTGAGCTCATATTCTCTCTGTGAGAAAGAACCTGAGTGAAAATAATTAAAATATCTAAAATATTCATATTTTATGCCAGTGTAAAACTATAGAATTTAGAGCTAGGTTTAGTCACTATCATCTCTATAATTAAACAATCTCTTTCATAAATCATAATGGGCAAAATCTCAGACTCCAACATCTCTCTGCCCTCCTTTCTAACTATACAGCCAGACAAAGATTTAAAGAGGAGCAGCAAAAGCAAACAGGGTGGATTAGCAGTGTTTGACAACCGAGGCTGTCATCCAGAATATGTTATTGTGGAATATCAAGAGTTACAACATCATTTCATTTCCCTTTGGGATAAAAAAAAGTATTATTAGATTGAATTTAATTGTATCTGCATCTGTAAGCGCACACTGTTATGTTGCAATTTTCTTCTGTACATTAAAATCTGTAATTCCAACAAGGAAATTCAGTGGATGTCATTGGAATTTGTCAGGGATAGGGAGGGAAACCGAAAATATTCATTTTTTTCTTTAAAATAGCACAATTCCCAATTTATAATTTACATTGCTTTTGTTTCAGGTATCACATTTAATTGCATTTTAGAGACTATAATTTAATTGCATTTGTGTATGTGTGTTAAAGTCAGAAGTAAACAATATTTAAAAAATGGCTCTGGGGACTTTCAAAAGCTTGGATATTAGTAGCAGATTTTAAATATTCAGAAAGCTGAAGTCTTTTGAGAGGCAGACGGATAGTTTTTGCATACCAATCAGCATCTTTTCGTTGGAGCAACTTTTAAATTTTAGAGGAAAGACTGTTTAAAATTCAAGATCTCAAGTGAGTTTAAAATTCAAGATCTCAAGTGAAACTGACACAACTTAAAATAATAGCATGAGTTTTATAAAAACTGGAGAGTGTTTTTGTGGAAAACAGGAATGCCTTTCAATTAAATAGAAATTTCAGGGTTTTTTGTTTTGTTTTTGTTTTTTTTTGTTGTTTTTTTTATCTCCTGGTTCTGCTTTGTCGATCTGTTTAGTTCAGTCATTTACTCTTTTTTTTTAATTATCCACAGTTTTTTTTTCTCTCCAAAATTCTGTTGGTTTTCCATATGTTCAATAGAATCTACAATCTGTCACACAAAGTTAACAAATCCCCTGACATGTCAGTGTCAATCTGTTCTTTACAGGCTCTTCTGTTCATTATTCCAGATGAAACTGTTTCTCCAGTTAAGACACTGAAGTACATTACAAACTCACTCCATTTTCTCATAATCTTAACAATTTCATGCATTATATATTTGTAAATGTGCAAATCAAAACAGCTTTCATCATTATTTGATAAAACCTCTCCAGTGGAGTATCTCCAGGTTTTTTTTCTTAAGTGAAGTTGATTTTAAATAAACATAAAAAGGAGCTTTTGACCTGTTTGAAATTGTGTCAAGTTCTTTTTATCTTAGTGAAGATGCAAATTCCAGTATGCCATGTGAACCCAAGTCACATTTAAGTTGCATAAATAAAGACTTCAGACGAGATTGAATTCACTCATGCACTTACGATTTCTTTGAAATGGCAAAAATGTTCACAACATTAAGCTTTTAGCATCTCAAGGCCAGATATTAAATGTATCCAAAGTAATATTTTAAGAATGTTCTGATGGTTACAGTTTAGCATTCAGTAGGTAAAATAAGTTGCAACAATGTCCTCACAAGTGGTAAACATGAGTGTTAGTGCCCAAGATTGTCATCTCATGCTGTTCCTAATCCCTTGCAGATTGAGGTCAGCAGGGCTGTTGGAGGATGTTGGTTTGTTTACCATCTTAGCCTGTCAGAAAAAGGCAGAGACGGACTGATTTGGTCTGATTCCTGCAGTGCTTCGTCACAAAGATGCAAAGTAAAAGTGTTAAATATCCTTTGAAGAAGTGCAGCAAACGATTGTGATGTTGCTTCTTGATTTTGTTGTTGTTTTTTTTTTAGCTTTGCACAGGTGTATCTGAGAGGGGCATGTGAATCAGTTTGGTTATCAGCTTGGTGTTAGTGGGTATAGTTGTTATAGTAACTCTGGACTATTCTCAGCGGCCGCAAAGCATCATGTGGGAGGGTTGCTATGGCAAAGGCAGGTTGTAACGTAGGTGTGTCGTTGTGGTAACTGTAGGTCTATTTGAGGCTGCCATTCACTCATTGTTGACTTCAGTGAGAGAAGTTAACAACTTTACCAAGATCACAAGCTATATACAAAATATATAATGTTTTTGGACTCTTGAATTGACATCAGTTTAGCTGACTTAACGCTAATCTGATGTCTAACTGAGTCAATCCTAGGGCAAATTGAGGGTCCACCTGCTGACCAGAAGAGACTAATGTCAAGGGCAGTGTAACTACCTGGATATTTCTCCCTTTTGTTTTTTTAATGAGACATTGTTCACTTACAGCAGCTTAAGACGGATATGCCAAACATAGCTAAAAACTGATAAATCCAAATTGATTATATTTACCAGACGATTAAAAGATTTGATAATGGTGAGTTATCTTAGTACTTTTATATTTATAAGTGTTTCTGGAGCTGAATGAAGTAACTACTACAATTTCTTATAAACATTACACAATTAAAATCTCTAGAATGCTGTTTTGAGTTGTTCTACTCTTTATTACGCAGCGCTCTGTCTCCAATAAATGTATGCAGAACTACTGACAACGTCGTTGAACCATAAGATATTTCACTGCTTTCAAATGTTGATATTTTATACAATGTGTGCAGACACTGAGCTTTATTTAGTCTCATCTTATAACATTACGCCTCAGGCTTTGGCAGCCCAAGTAATTTGACTAAAATCCACCTGAAATGAATGACGTCTATGTGAAAAATGTGAGCGGCCATACTTTTATAATACTTCCGATAACAAAAACAAGACCTTTAATGGTTTCTTGCAAGAGAAATGCGAGTAAGCCATGTAGCCGGGATAAATATGAATGATGCATGAAGACTTCATGGAACCAGACTTCTAACATCATAGTCAGCAGGACTAAAGCTGCATTTGATTTTGACTCTGAAGCTGTGTTTCCAGTGATTACAGCAATAAAAATCAATCAGAAGCCCCAGAAAATAATCTGACTGCAAAAGTTTCACACTAATCCCAACTTTTAAATCCATTGGCTGCCTCATGCATAAATCTACCACCAGTTGTAAGAGTTGGTGATAGATTCAGTATTAAACCGTTTAGTTGCATCTCTATCAAATTGCACAAAACAAAAAAAAACAAAAAAATTGACGAATCACACTGGCTGTTTTTACACTTTATCAGGTAGAATTTGCCACTATTTCCAGAACCGACTTTCAAAGTAAATGGAAGATTAGGGTCCTGAATTTGTGGAGAAACATAACAACAGATACCATTATGCGTCAGTAGATGGAAATTACAGTTGACAACATAATCAAGCCCTGAAAAATTCATCCCACAACACATTGTGGCAGCTAGTCTGAAGCTAAATGAAGTGCTCTCTCAGGCTTCAACTAGCACAACTTAATTTTGGAGCTGACTGTGCCCTACCACTCCTGAAAGGCCTTTAAAAGGCATTCGAAAAGAAATACTCCCAAGTATAAAAGATTAGTCACCCATGGCAGACAATGTGTATGAGGTGCAGATTGATTGCCACTGGAGGTAAGATGCAGAGGGCTTGAAGCCACATGATTCAACTTTGCCTTCACCACACTGGGCATTGAAGGATTGCTATGAAAGAGAGGCCATCAGCAAACCACTAGTGCAGCAGAGAACACCCAAAGTCGGCTGTGGTTCAGAAGAGCTGAACAGCAGGCTTGGGAGTAGCTCAATTTCAGCTTTGACACCACCAAAGGCTTGATCTGTCTTTTTAAAATCATTCTGTTGGAGAAAACACGTTTAAGAGCAGATTGCATTGAGCTGTTATCACCCAGACGTCACAGCCATTACTAACAAATGCTCAGCCCAAATCGGTAGAAAATGTAAAGCTTTGCAAACGGCACAAACACAATCTTCGTGTGATTCACATGTTAGTCATTTTTATCTCGCAGCCCACAAATAAATGCACCAGCAGGACAGTTTTATGAGTTTTTTATTGCTGCCTACAACTTTCATTTGTATCCCTTGCAGCTAGATGGCTTTTGAAACACTCAATTTGAGCAATTTAAGGATTGTGTTCAGTCAGAGCATATCTGTGTTTTCAAGAACGTGGTAAAGTATTGCAGAAAGCAGTTTGCTCTTGTCTTGACTTAGTTCATATATCTCTTGAGTGCAACACCTTATTAGAGTGCAGCTGTATCTGACCCGCTTGATTCTTTTTTACGCTCATTTCCTGCTGCTTTTGCTTTATGTTGTTTGTCTCAGAGAGGCTTGTTAAGCTCAAGCAACCAAATGTCAAGCCTCTTCACTCGAGACGCTGCAGAGTTTTCTTTCATCCTGTCTTTGTTCCTCCAATTGTTTAATTAGCAGTGACCGATCCCTGATCTGTCTGTCATTAAACCTCGCTGTGTTTTAAGAAGCAGACACACTTAAGAAAATGCGGGGTTTTCTCATCTCAATTAGTGTAATATGTACATTTAGAACTGAGTACGGTACATTTAGCTTTTTTTCCCTTTCATCTGTAATTAGTACTAAAGCTGTAAGGCCTACATTTTCACAATGGATTATTTGATTTTTACTGTATTATTCCATAATAATATCATGCAATGTACTATGTAATACTAACAATAATACTAGCTGCATGATATTAGTATGGTGTTACGTTTCAATTAACTAATTATTTATCCATTATTACCATCTTATTGCTGTTTTTATTATATATGCATACATATTAGACTTTGGGTCAGACTGACGCTATTAGCTTTTCAGAGGTGGACCAGAGCAAAATGACTTTCACCGTAAAACAACAATTCTCTTAAATGTCTTGAATGTTTACATGAGCACTATTTCATGAAAAGCAAGAGATGCACCTAAAAGAATTTTGCCTTTTTGTTTATTTCTGATGACTTTTGTAAACATTTGACCAGCTGATACACATTTCTCATTAATGATTACAATATCATTTTGTGCCTTTTATTAGCCATTAGCATTGTCAGCAAAGTTAATATGACAAAACCAATCATTTCTATGTGTATATTTTAGAACGTAAATCCTCTTCAGCAATTTCCAAAAAGCAGAGAATATTTCTAAATCCAGTTTCTTAACGATGAGCAAAAGTTGAAAGATCAACACGGAATAAAACAAAAATGGAGAACTTTTGCTGTACTCTGTTCATCCTTCATATTTCCTGCAGCAAGTCTTTTTGCTATATGGTAATTGATCTTTTTCATTGATCAAGAAAAGATCTGAATTTTTTACTTCTTCCAACTGGGTTACGGATCAGAGTCTGATCAGCCTGAAGATCTGCCAATTCTGATCAATATATTAAATTTCTGTCTGCACATTTACTTTTACTTTACTTTAACTTTAATCCATTGTCATATCTGCATTATCTATTTAAATTAGCACATTTTTAAGCCCGTATTTCAAGACCTTTAGGGGCATCAGCTCAACAGGGGCCCCAAGCATTGCTTATGTCTTGAACTGGCTTTGGTCAAGCGTTAAAAATGGAAAAAGAGCAGAATGCAGAACATGCAGATTATTCACACTGTCATTGTGCCAGTAGCCGCACAGCTCTGAAAAAGAAAACTCAACTTGCTGAAAAAAATGTGGAGTAGCTCTGAAAATTCACTCAAAATGATCAAATCACTACCATGTAGAGTTCCATCTTCTAATGGATCAAATTTAATCAATTTCAGACCTTAAACATATTTATTGTTTTGATATTTACCTTGTGACCTGCTGACCTTCTTACCTTGCTAGCATTTTGCTCTCAATAATACATTAATCCCCAAAGTGCAAGAAGTTAAATCTTGTCTGAAATCCTCCCTTTCCATCTTCCTCACACACATTAATATACAATACTGCGGCTCCCTGATACCGGTCCAAAAATACTCGCTCAGCTAAACGTGTTTCTTTAAAAAGCTTTACATGTTTATTTCTGTCGCTCTGCTGAGCGTTTCCAGCCTTCTGAAATTCTCACATCTTGATGTCTCTCTTCCTTCCTCGCACCTGAGTGTCCCACTCTCTCATCTCCTCTCTTCAAGCCATCTGGCTTGTTTTCTGTACTATTTTTTTTTCCCACCCCTTACTTGTACTGTAGATGGAACTAAGCGGAATGTATTACAGTCATTTGTAACTTCATGTTTGCATATTTAGTTCATGCAATATTAATACAATGTCTGAGATGTTTTGAGGTGGAATCTTGGGTTGTGTTTAGTTTAACAATCAATATGGCATGTAATCAGTCTGAAAGCAATGCTAAGAGCATCCCCGGAGGTATCTGGCTGTGCGAGATAGAGAATAAGCCATCAACACGCGGTGTCATTTGAAAGTCATATATGGATGAGAAAATAGAGGGCAGTCTCATCTGAACAAAGTCCATTTGCATTAACGCCTTTTCCTCACACCTCCTTCTAAGAGTGAATCAGATTACTTGGCACTTAGAGCTGCATGGGTGTTTATTTTTACACCCCTATAATGGTATGATAAATCAAAATGCTATTTAAGCATTCAGGATTTTAAAAATGACACATGGTAAGTACAGTGTCTTCCAGAAGTATTCGTGCACTTTTAATATTCCACATTTTACAACTAATGATTTTCTGTTGGATTTAGATTTGGATTTTGAGAGGCTCATTCTAACACCTAAACAGACTTTTAACTAAGCCATTCCATTGTAACTGTATTGTAGGGCTGATGTTCTGCTGGAAGGTAAATCTCATCCCATCTCAACTTTTTGTTGCCTTTAGAAGGTTTCCTGTCAGGATTGCTCTATCCCCGTTTTGATCAACAAAAATAAAACTTACTCACAGAATGATGCTGCCCCCCCCCATGTTTCATAATGGTGGATTGTGTGCTATAATAATGTTGTATAATAACATGCAGCAGTAATTAAGTTCAACACATAACATTTTCCTTGCAAGCTAAAATGTTGGATTTTGCTTCAAATGACCAAAGCATCGTCTTCCACATTTCCTGTGTTTACCATGTTGCTTGTGGAAAACAAGACTTTGTCTTCTTCAATCAGTTCTTCTTCTGCTTTGCACTTTCCACTCTAAAACCATATTTGTGGAGTTCATGACTAATAGTTACTAGAGATGTGCCGATCAGGTTTTTTCCTGCCGATACCGTTTCCGATCACCCATGAGGGCAGATCACCGATACCGATACCGATCACATAATTATTATTTTTTTAATCAAAAGCACTACTGGTTACATTATGTGGAAAAAGGAACCATGAATTCACCTTCATTTAGACAAAAATTAGTTTTTAATAACTTTTTCAAAGAAAAAAACAGGCATTGTGCAAATTGTACTGCTATCGGTAATACTATCTTTAACAGACTGAAAACATATAAAGGGTCTGAAGAGGCTAAATAATGTAAAGAGTCAAAATAAAACCTCTGCGAGAGCAGAACCAGCATCTTATATCGCAGCTCGAAGACTTAAACAGTTTTGCGGGTTATTTGTTTAGCTTTCTGACCGTCATGCTAATCCGGGTGAGTGTTTGTAGCTGTGTGCTGCTTTACCTGCTATCTGATCCTCCGTATGTCTTTTTTACTGCAGTGAGCCTCGATGTAGCCAAACTCCTCAAGTATGACGTTTTTTTATGCCATATTAGATTCGTCGTGTTGATGCATTTTGACGTGCTCAATTTTCCGCCACAACACACAAACTTCCCCATTCACCCATCGCTTAGGATTTGTTGCTGCTCGTTATGCGCAGTGTGAAGGAAAGAGGAGACCAGCTGCACAGGCAGGCTGCGAAATGAGATGCAGGTGATCGGTTGATCGGCAACAAGAGACCGTGATCGGCGATCACCGATCATACACTTTTTCACGGAAATCGGCTGATTATGATCGGTGGCCGATCAATCGGCACACCTCTAACGGTTACCATAAAAATCTCTCTCATCTGAATTATGTATCTCTGTAGCTTTCTTGGCTGCTTCTCCGATAAGGATCTCCTTGTTTGGCTTGTCAGTTCAGATGGAAGGTTTTGTCTTGGCAGGTTTGCGGTTGTGCCATGCTCTGCATTTATGAATCGCATAATGCTTGTGAGATATTAAAAGTTTTGCATGTTTTGTTATCAAGCCTGATTATAACACCTTATGTAAACATCATATCATTTACAGCCGACGCATACACACTTTACAAATAAACTTTGGTTTTTGTTGGTCTGTCCCATAAGATCACACATACATTAATGTGAATACTTTTGCAAGTTACTACAACATCTTATGCCTTATAATGATGAAGATAATAACTTTCTCTCCCTTTTTTTCTTTTTCTTTTTTTTCAGTGATCCCTGACTCGTTGACAGTAACAGCTCCTCCCCAGACTCTGTCCAAAGTGGAGGGTGACACATTACAGCTCAACTGTGAGGTGTCCCGAACCACGATGCAGCACACACACCTGTCGGTCGGTTGGTACCTCAGGTCCCCTGAGAATGCAACAGCCCCACCTCAGGAGCTGGTCACTCTGTCCAGGGACTTTGTTCTCCGCTCTGGAGGACCTTATCGGCAGAGGATGGCAGCGGGAGATCTCAGGTTGGACAAAACCAGTGCCACATCCTACAGATTGACCATTCACAAGCTCCAGCCAGTAGACCAGGGGCTGCTCTACTGTCAGGCAGTCGAGTGGATTCAGGATCCAGATGGAAGCTGGTTCGCAATGACCCGCAAGCAGAGTGAAAAAACACAGCTCCGCATACAGCCGACGGGTGAGTGAACCCTCCAGCTTCGTGTCAGGTTCAAGACTTCTTCCAGACCAAATCTATTGCAGCTTCTTCAAAGTTACACAGGAGAGGTTTAATATCAGTGGCTCAGTAGGTAAAGGTATGTATTGTGATTAATGGGTTGTAAGTCTAAGCCACTTTGCCAATTTGGCTTTGGTCAAGACTTTTTACCCCTTTGCCTTCTGGTAGGGGTCAGAGGTCGTGGTGGTCCTGATTAAATGGAAGCCTAACTTCTGTCAGTCTGACCCAGTGATGCTCTGACTACAACGCAACTCACCCCCACAACTGTGTTAATGTGTACAAATGGAAGAATGACTGATTACAGTGTAAAGAGCTTTGTAATCCTCAGACTTGATTTAGCGCTATACAAGTGCAGACCAATTACCATTTACCATGACTCAGGTTGTGTGACCTGAAAGCCATTAAAGCAGAGTTCAGCAATTTAATGGACAAAACAATAGATAGATTTTTTTTTTCAATTCAAGTTTTTCATTCATCAAATAAAGGACCTGAATCAAATGATAATCTTTATTTAACCAGACAAAAACATTGTTGAGATCTAATTTCTCTTTTTAAAGAGGGAGCTGACACGGTAGGAGCAACTAAAAGGCATTTAAAACTGTCTGTGGGAGTAAGTTTTCTGTTGGTGTCTTTCTAAAAACGAAAACCTTCATTCTTAATGAGCAGTAATAAAAGATCCCCTTCAGTTTTAAAACAAGGCAGACACTTTAAATATATTACTTAAGACATGCACATCCAGTAAAGGAAGGCTGCAAGATCCCAAGGTCTTTACACTGCTTACCTTGCAAATAGCTTACTTTTAAATCAAATTAACTTTGAATATTTTGGTGAGAACAATAGGTATAAATTTGGGTCAAAACTATTTATACTCACAGATCAAGGTTTGTTAGGGTTTGTGTAGTTGCTGTAGTCACTGTCTTTAAACTTCAGTGACTAGTGATTATTTTTGTTGTATTTGGTGATCCCAAGAAAAAAAAAAGTCTAGCCCACTTCCCCCTCATATTTTTACATTCTAGAACAATATATAATAGAACATTTTCTATTAAGTCTCTATAGATTAGTCATGATTACCAAAAGTACCCACAAAACTACTTTCCTCTGGACATCAGTATTGTTGAAATTGAATAGTACAGGCTGTGTTCCTAATACAGGTTCGAGGCATGCTTAGGAAGAAAAGGTAGCCATATTTAAAGATGGATTCCTAAAAGGCTCCTGCTTGCTTCAGATGTAGTCTCAGTAGGTAAGTGCTTCATTCTTTGGCCTTTTGCTTACTATTTTAGGAGAATGTGACCCATTCCCCTAATAGGTCATATTAGGAAAACAATGTGAACTGCCTTACAGCTCCTGCTTACTGAAGCTACTAGTGGTTCATATTTTTAACCAAAAAAATCCTGACACATGGACACAAGAATCTGGCCGTTGAACCACCAACTCCAATCAGTAAACAGTTCTGCCTCCTCTGCTTTCTGATTCACAAACACACAGTGGAGACAAGCGTTTCTGTGGGAACCAAAGAGAAAAATGGGTAATCACATCGGTCTAGATCCCCTCTGTCCTTTTGATAGGCACACACGCCTGCATGTGGGCCGGGTTCCTCTGATTGCTGATCAGTATCTCACGTTAAGCTCATTAGCTTACTAAAAAGGGCTTAGTTAAACCTCCACAGACTCCCCACTTTTGTATTTGTGTCTGTTTGATGGGCAACATTACAACCAATTCCAAGAATAAATTTAAATGTCTCCAAACAGTGTGGGTGTTTGACATGGGAGACTTATGGCTTACACATAAACAACATCCCCAGGCAGCACATGGCCCAGGGTTCAGAAGCCAAAATGAATATTTTTTTGTTCAGTTGTACAGTTGCAGCATATTAATGTGAAATATTATAGACCTCATCAAATCTGTTGAAAGCAAATACATACAGAGAAGAAGCTTCTAAGTAATGAGAAGGAAAATAAGATAAAGGCAGTGTCGAAATGTGAATGGCGGTGGGATGGGAATGATTTAACTATGCAGAAACAATAGTTAATGCACTGACCGTCAATCCATTTGTTGTCTGTACTTGCTTAATCTTGCCTGGTCATGAGGCAATAATTGATCTCCAGGAGTCAGGGGGTGACAAACAAGTTGCCCGCCCAATATAGGTCAAGACGGAGAGAATCGCACCCAAGACCAATTTACCTCCAGGAGTACCCTGAGGTACCTCACATATGCAAACTCCGAATAGAAAAAAACATTGTTTAAACCAAAGACCTTCTTTATGCAAAGTATTACACTAACAATTGCCCAACCCTGCAGTCTGTTGACATCTCAATCAAATAAATAGGCACAAGTATTCTGATGGCCCTTCCAAAGGGTCATAGGATAAGAAACATCACACCTTCTTATGACTAAGCTCTGGCCATTGCACTTTAAGACTCTGTGATTACAGAACCATCACCAAGGCATACACCATCGCAATATGGTGGAAGCACAATAAGCTGAGATGACATAAAGAGGGATTTGTCTTTGGGGGGGTTCTGGAAAACTGAAAAAGCCCAAAGAATGTGTTTGGGTGGCTGGCATTGTAGTATGTCTCATTAGATAATCATCTAATAAGGCCATTAATCGCCTCACACATCAGAAGGATATGTAACAAAAGCTGCTTTATGGCTTTGCACATGCACATAGATCTTATCCAGCACTTCAGACCCACTGTAATGTATTCCATGCACATAAAGAAACTCTATGTGCTTCTGAGGAAAGGCCAAAGATTCGGGTGATAAACTGTTTTGCCTTTTGCTTTGGTGACTGTCTGATGCCAGCAAATCACTTCAAAGCGAAGATCGTTTTGCCTTTGTCCATTAAACACTGATCCGCTGTGGCCTGATGCAACTCGACGGTGCCCCAGCTAGTGCAACATGTATGAGAACAAGGGGTTGAGTCGAGATCTTCCATAACGCGAGTTTCAGATCAGATCATGCCACTTCAGAGAGGAAGTAGCATGAAAAGCTCAACCCTCAACACACTTCTTCGCTTCATCTTTCCTGTAATCTATAATTGATGCAGTTATTGTTGCACGACAAAGAGAATAAGCAGCTGCTCGGCAGTATACAGCCGTATATCTGAGTGCTTAAACTTTGTTATGTGCATATATATTTTTTTTTTCAGCTTGTTTTTGTGTGACTATCGCATTACGAGAGTGCAGCTTGCATGCCTTCAGGGTAAAGTTGCCTGTTTTATGTTACACCTGTTAAAGGGGATATTTGACAGTGTGTGCGATAACATAGACAAGAGAGGCAGCAGCTCCTCCATTAGGCTTCTATTATAAAAGATGGAGTGGATCTCAAGACAGCCTCATCACTAGCTAATCACCCACAGCCGCCATCAGGGAGAGAAGTAACAGACGGAATCCTAATGCATCTTTCACTTTATCTCTTCTCCCGTCTCTCACCCTCCTTCGCTGCTCTTCGACCACCTCAAATGAACACTTTTTGTATTATTTTTGTATATTTGTTTCCTTTTGCTTTACAAAGTGCAATACTTCACCCCAAATGCACCCTGTCCTCTGCCCCATAACTGTAAACTCCTCCTAATATCAAAGCACTTTTCAGAGTTATGACCGGATTTGGGTCACCCGCCAATCAATGACATCGATCTATTTCAAAGATCCCAACAAAATATTTCACTGACCTCATAGAAGTACATTAGCTATTCTTTGAATCCATTGGTTGTTCTTCTCTTTCCTGTTGTGCGGTGTGTGTGCATATTTGATGCTACTGCTGTCCACTTCATCTCGCAGAGGGTCACAGGGTCAACACACAGACAGCCAAGTATGTGCTCTCACACTGTCAGTGTAGCATTTTTTCCCAGAAAAAACTTTAAGTAAGAAGAAAACAGTAGTGAAAAGTGAAAAGAACAAGTTGAACTGTTAAAATAAATAACGTCTACACTCACATTAATAGAGCTGAAAGCTTTACATCACCTCTATTTCAGTTAGGGAAAAATTGCAAAAATATATAAATCAATGAGTCAAATGTTAAATTTATCTTGTCATATACATTTGCATATCTTGTTTACTGCTGTTTGTTTCTTCAATGATTTTTTCCCAATTATTTTGTTTTAATTTTGGAACTTGAGTGAAAAACTGAACATTTTCTTCCATGATGCAACTCTAAGTAGGCCATTAGAGCTATTAATTTAGACATTAGTAGGGCCATCTATCTACCGTCTCCTATATGGTGACCTACATTGGGAACAAACTAGACTCCGGGGACATGAGGACCCACCACACTGTGGGCGTGGTCACCACGTAATGTGTATTATTGATTTAATGTAAAGCAATGATTGCGACAGACTGTCGACCTGTCCAGGGTGACCCCGCCTCTCGCCTGGTATGCTAGCTGGAGGTAGGCACCAGCAACCCTCCCGACCCCACTGAGGGACAAGGGTGTAAGAAAATGGATGGATGGATGTAAAGCAATGATGTATAAAATAGTAAAGCACCAGCTAAAGGCATGTTTCCATTATTCTATCCTGAACATTTGTCCCCTGGAACTTATTCACCCACTGAACCTTTTTTACTTCAATAAGCCCATTGATAATCCTGAACCTGAATTGGAAATAATTTTAGCTTGGAAATGCAATACTTTTTTTGTAAAAGGCTATTAAAAGCAAGCATGCTGGCATCAGTATGTTGGTATCAATAGGAAACATTAGCTTTAAATATAATATATTAATTGCTTTCCATTCATTGCTATTGTAGACATTAAATACTATTGGTCAGTTGGCCAATACTTTTTGTTCAGATGCTGCTATTTGGTTGGTCACTCATCTGTTGTGTTTTTATGCATTAGTGGTTATTATATTATTCACCCCCACATCTATTGCTCTTTTACCAGGGCAGTCTTTGAAATTGTCTTCATAATTGTCTTCTTTTGAAACCCTGTTTATACTCACTATAGTTAAGAAAAACATGGCTGCCACATCAGTTGGATGCAAACTGATCAACTGTAAATTATTATAGCAAATTAAACAGAACAGATGGACATATACACACAAACAAAAACAAAACTACGATCAAGCTTAATTTAGCCATGTGGACGTGTTGGAACTATCAGTGTTAACTCTAATTGTTCATTTGGTGTGTGTAGGAGGTTGGAGCAGAACAGCAAGCTAAAGGGCTAAATTATATTTTAATTAGACATATTTATTCTTAGTTCTGGTTGTGAAATATGGGAAATGGTTCCAAAGATTTGTCTTCAGAGCAGTGCACCGAATGCTTGGTTTTTCATCCCGTCTCTCCTCCCCACCTTTGTTTCTTTTCTTTAGAAGTTTATTGAGCTGTTGCCGATTATAACATATTTAATTGGTTTTAGACATCAGAAGGAAATTGTTTGGGATGTTGGAGAATGAACCTTCACCTCACCCACGCCTTTTGCTTCTTTATCGGAATTGAGTACATAATTGTCTGTTTCTGACTGCTGTCTTTCTCTATGTCTCCTTCTTCTACTTAGATCGAGACTTCAGCATCCAGGTGAGCACGGAGCGGCGGTCCTTCATGGCCGGTGAGTCGCTGGAGCTTCGCTGCACCATAGAGGCGCAGAACGTCCCCGAGCGTTTCTTCTCGGTGTCGTGGGTTTTCAGCAGCTCACCGGTGGCCGTGGTGGGCCCCAGTGCCGTGCCTGTCCTGGGCCCGGGTTACGTTGCCCGTGAGGCAGCCGGACTCGTGACCGTGCGCAAAGAGTCTCCCAATATTCACCTGCTGAAGCTGCACCGCTTGAGTACAGAAGACGCTGGAAAGTACATCTGCCGCGTCACGGAGCGGGAAAAGACACCAACAGGAGATTTCATCGACCGCAGCAAAAGGTCGCGCAATGTCCAGATCACAGTTCAACCACTCAGTAAGTATTGAATCCACTACGTAAGACGTCTCTCTCTTCTCAAAACTGATCTATACCAGACTGCTTCTCTGCCTCTACTGTCAGCTTTGAGTAAGAGGGGAAAAGATAATGCTGCTTTTATTTCTGACGCGTTTTCTTGAGTGGATTGTTTAGGGTTGGTAATGCTGCTCTGTGGTCCTTCCCCATTTGCTCGGCTTTATGGGAGGAGAGTAACACAATAGGCAGATAATGGAGAGCAGTAGAGTCTGGACTAAAAAGAGCTAACAGCCATGAAATGAAAGTATGGAGAAAGAAAAGAAGCAGAGAAAGGCGTGATGTTCTCGAGGGCCGTGTAAGTGGTTCCCCTGGCTAAATTAATGTGTTCTGCTGGAGCAGACCTCTTCAGCTGGCTCAAGCAGAGCTGCCCATTGGGGTTGTGTCAGGGCTGCAGCTGAGTGATTCAAAGTTACAGTAAAACCTTTAAAACTGTGGTCACGATTCTGTTAACTGCCCCTGAGACTACTCCTTCTCTTAATCTTGGTGGGGGAATATGCTGCCTTCTTCTTTTTTTTTTTACTCTCCTTTCATGTCCCTTAGGACAGGAACAGTGAGTATGGAGCCAGCTGCTACAAGTATAATTTAGACTGAGTGGGATCTCCTACAAAACAGCCAGTGTTACCTTACTTTTGCTGCTGCACCTCCTGCTAAATTAGAGAAAAAAAATGATGGTATGGAGCTTGCAGTTGTTCCTGAGGGAATATATGTGCAAGGGAAGTGTTAGCTTCTCTAACAAAAGACCCTAATGACCTATAAAGGATGTTTATTGTGCTTACTCAAGATAATATCCATGGCTGTTGAGGGAGGGTCTTCTTTCACACACACACACACACGCACACACACACACACACACACACACACACACACACACACAAAAATTATTTAATGATTGATTTATCTAACCCATGTACAATCTTGCTTGTGCCTCCTTGCTCTAATTGGTGTAATATGCATCATGTTAGTATTAGGTTGCAGCAGGAGCTACTGCTGATGAGTGGGATGTAGACAGAGGTGACAGCACAGAAAAAAAAACAGCTGTATACACTTCTGATAAATCAGAGTTGATGGATGAGTTTACATTTGCAATAGGAACGCAGGAGCATGTTCACCTGCCAAACCGAATCTGTTTTACACTAATAGAACAGCAAGGTTTCGAGAAAGCTAGAAGAGATGGACTGTTGTGGAGAACACAGGTTATTTGAGAGAATAGGAACATTTAAAACGTATAAGGTTTAAAGGGGATTTGAAAATGTAAATGAAGAAAAAACATAAGGGTCCTTGGCTTGTAGCCATTACAAAGGTCCTGACCGTTCTTTATAGTTTTTTTATTTAAAAAGAGAGAATTAAGAAATAAAACATTAAAAGACGACTCATTTCATCTTTCATTTTTGCCTGAGATTCAAAAAAATACCAATGTGTTAGATGTGATCCTCATATCAAAATTCGAACATTTGTGACACCTCACGCAAAAAGTAGAAATAAGGTCCCTTTACATTGTACATCACTCAATCCATGCTGGTAATGAGGCGTTTAAGTAAAAGGTACCTAGATATCGTTGATGAGGCGGTTAGCAGTGTTGTACACTGTACTGACTAACTGCATCTAGTCATTGTAACACAAAACCAGACTTGTTTCTGGTTTTGTCGTGCTCAGTCACTTTTTTAAAAAACCCACAAACTCGTTAGAGGTTGGTCTTTTTCTACTTTCCAGTTGCCATTAGCTACATGGATGTGCTCATTGTCTTTCTTTGCGTCACACTAGCTATGTAAGCGTTTATCAGAGATTTTCCATTTTATGTATTAAATACTAAAGAACCAGTTTCACTCATACAGTAAAGCTTGTACAGTAATTTATAGTAACAACAAAGTGAAATAGTCCTGATTTAGTACTTTTTTAGAAACATGACAGTATAGTTGTCCTTGGAAACCATAATGTTTGTTGAAGAAGTACTTGTTCTAAAACTTTAAAGAAACACTAGAGTGCACACTTGATTATCTGATGCAAATTATACATCTACATTTCACTTGCCGCTTTACTTTATAAATCAGTGAGGAAAAGTGATACAATAAAGCTGTGAGGAAAAAAAGCGATGAAGTTATTAAAATTAAAGACAGAAGGAAAGAGAGAGATAAAAGGGTTTCCCTTTATCCATTAGAGTGTGATAGAAACAAGAAGCAATTTTACTCCATTTTCAGTGAAGGCTCATGCTTATTAGGGGCAATGAGGATGGCAGAAGCATGAGGCAGAGTTTGGCCTAAGGGGAGGCAAAAAACTGAGAAACACTCACAAGACTGAAGCAATTCCTCACAGGGGGATGAGATGTCATGCGCCAACCAGAGGTACGTGATGCTTGATGGACGTAGAAGTGACGTGAGCTTTGGCAAAGCAGAAAAAGGATAATAAAAAAAAACAGAGCTGTAGAGAAGACTTTTATCCTTTCACTCTGAAGTGCCACTGAGCCCTGTGATCTGAGTCTTCTTTCCTGTGCGTATGTGGACTCGGTGAACAAGCTTCATGGGGTTCAGAAAGAGAATCTCAACCTTCACACACACACACACACACACACACACACACACACACACGCACACACACACGCACACACGCACACACACACACACACACACACACACACACACATGTTCAAAGCTGTCAGTGTAAGAAGCCTGGGGCCAGTTAGTACTACATGCATGCTCCCATATTCACTTACAAGGATTATAATGGACACGAGCCACACTTTTACATAAATTTGTTGTCCATTTAAGAAAAAAAACGTGGTTCTTTTTATTGACGGTGGCCTCAGGTACTCTTACGGTTTTTTCTTTGTTTTTGTAGCTGAAAAATGTTATTAGTGTTGATGTTTGTGTTCACCATGAGCTTGACTTGACTTGTCTTCATGGTTAATAATATGGTTCCAACAGGATGACAAAGTATATATGCAGGCCATTTTCCAACCACCACAAAAATAGAATATTAACAGAAGGAAATGTGGAGTGCGGGTCACCATAGAAAATTCAAAATACCTAAAGCTAAAGACACCAGGCCACTATTCTGACAGGTGGACTAGTGTAGATATATTGTTCCAACAGGACCTTGCAAGGCACAATTTTCTTTTTAAACATATGTCTGACTCAACCCTTACAAAAACCATCATCTGCACTGGGACTTACTGACTCAACTGTCAATTATTTTAAAAAGCCTTAATCAAGTCCTGATACTTGGAAATTGAATCACAAACAGCATGTGTTTATACAAGGTTTACAAACAGATCTATTTCAAGGAATGTTTTTTATTTTATTTTTCATGGAAAACAATGTCCAGGTAACAGAAAATTGACTACAATTCCATTTATCAAGGCTTTGGGGCCAGCAGAAACAGAGTAAAAATTACAGTATTGTTACCGCTAATTGTGCTTTCTGAAGCGTGACAGGTCAAAATGTATTCTCCGAAAAAATGTGGATGAAAAAAGCCTTGTAGCTCACAGACCGCTCTAAGGATCCATTCAAAAAATTGTGAGCACTTTAAAAGATTTAAAGCGCTGTCACGCCCATTGGTCGTCAAAAAAATGTAAGAAAAGTAGAACCATCAACTCATATTTGTCCCCTGGACCGAAGCAGACTAACGTTACTGTTCAGTAAAGGCCATCTGGTTCTTTCAGCTTAACCCAAAGCTGTATCTCAATGCAGCATGGCTGCAGCAGCATCATAATAGGGATCGATGAAAGACTCAACTTTCATTGGCACTGTGTTTTAAGTAATGTTGCTGTTACTTAAATTGCTGCTAATTCATTTTATATTAATCCGTCATAAATTCTGCGTATATATATATATATATATATATATATATATATATATATATATATATATATATATATATATATATTGATAAAACAAAATTGAATGTTTCCTAGAAGAGAGTGAAATAAAGCTGCCAGTTTTATTTTAGGCATTGCAGCATTTCCCTCTGAGTAATGCATTTTGGAAGTCAGACACAATAAAATTACCAGCGACAAAATGATTTTCTGCTTTTGGCAGTTTCCCATTTTCACCTCACACCTGCCTCTCTGCCACCCTGAGACACTTTGAAGTAGACATGAACACAAGTTTGCCATCACTTCCTCTGCTGCACACAAAACCCCCTTTTTCTAAGGTTGAATGCACTCTGTTAACAAATCTACATTAGAGATTGTCGTTGTTATTTCCTCTAAAAAGCAAGTAGTTTGTTCTCGTTATCATGTGGAGCTCAGGCCTTGAAGTCTAAACATGCAGGAATTTTACAGTTTTAAAAGCACATTTTACATTCAGAAATCTATTAACAATTCACATATTAATAACAATCACAATCAATCAGAGTCAAGTGTTGTATGTTTTAAATAGATTGTATAGAATGTAACTCGATGTAATTGATTGAGTTACATTGACTGAATGACAGACACGAGTAAATTTGTCATGATTGAAGCCAAAAATTCATACAGGAGTTTAATTCTCAAACTGCCTGCAAAGAAAAACTTGCATAGACAAGATTGCCTAGCATTTAAGTAAAGATATTATGGATACATTTATAATAAATCTGCCCATATTTATTTAGTTATGTGGAAGTATCAGCCAGTGAAAATAGCATTGCATTCAAAAAGACCAGAGCTGCTTGTGACACAAAAAAATACTGTGGGCTGTGATCTAGTGAGGGTTTTACCACAAAAAGAGGGCAGGATGTGATAGAATGCAGAAATAATTTTCTTCCAGTGAGGCATGACTGATATTTTTTCAAAAAATAAATTTATTATTATTATTATTATTATGCATTTTGCCTTTTTGTCTCGGGTGAGCTATTCTGTCATCTTTTACTAACTTCAATTAAAAACATCTAATTCCTTATTCATTCACAATACCTAATTATGTTCTCGTTCTCCCCGATACAATCAGGTGTTGCTAAAGCTTAAAGGTTTTTCTTGAGTTACAGTGAGTTTTTACTATCGCTGTAGTAAACTTGAGCTGACAAGCAAAACCCAAAATGTAAGCCTCATGGAGCGTAAAACTGTGGGTGCACACGTAAACAAAGAGGCATTTATCATGATTTTTAGTAAATTTGCAACATTTCAATACACGCATATACCGAAATACACCAATTCTCATCTTCAACCTTTTGTCTGTGTGTTTTCTTTATTTCTTCCCATACAGAGAACAACACCACAGTGTCGCTCTCTGCAAACTCCTCTGAGGTCCTAGAAGGAGACCCGATCCAGCTGATGTGCTCAGTCAACTCTGCCATTGCCCCGCTGACTGTCGTATGGCAGTGGACAGACAGGCAATCAGCCGGACCGATCCAGGAAGTGGCCGCTGTGGATCGGGACGGTACTGTTACTCACGGACCCAGCTACAGGGAGCGCTCCGGTTATGGGGAAATTCGCATTGAGAGGGTGCGTGCCAACATTTTCTCCCTATCCCTCTACAATGCTTTACCTGGAGACGAGGGTCAGTACCGCTGCTCAGCTACCCAGTGGATTAACATCGGCACCGAAACAGAGCCAAACTGGGAGAAGCTTGGCGAGCAATCAGCCACCAAAACGGTCACAGTAAAGACTGTTGGTAAGTTATACAATATAAGCCTGGATTCTCAACCCCAAAGTGTACTTGTGCAATGAGAAACTTGAATATTATTGGAAAAGTTAAATTTATTTCTGAAATTCAACTAAAAAAGGGAAACTCCAAGCCATGCTGCTCCCATTAATGGAGTTATTAATGAAAAAGACCAATAATCAGTGTATGCTGCTCATTACATTGACGTGCTTCTTATTAGGCTGCCAGTTTTCAATTTGTTAGTCCTATTCAATAAATGCACATATATAGGGTAACAATTTTGAATTCTTATTTGATAGCAGCATTAGTAACCTTGAAAAACATAAATTAAAACTTGAAATATGTTCATGTTTATCCATTGAATCTATATAATGCATGACTTTTACCTATTAAAAGTGAGACAAAAGTGAGTTTAAAACTAGACATTGGAGTAGTAAAAGTGGCATCAAAATTTTGAATGGGAAAATATTGCCTTTAATATGTTATATACTTTTTTCCCTTCCGATTGAGTCAAAGTGCAGCCACATGAATGGGGGTTAAGGGGGTAACTGGGACTCGTTGTTTATGTAGTTCCAACATAGTTTGCTTTTTTTAAAGTGTCTTGAAGTCAGTAAGGCATGTAAACAGTCTGACTAGCACAACGATTGCTACTTCAACACCAAATCACACTGAGCTGTGCAGTTTGTGATTTGGTGAATGGCTCAGAAAACACATGCAGTCCTCACATTTGAACATCCCATGGTTTATTCATGCACCGTTTAGGGGAGGGAGCAATTATGAGAGACACACACTCTAACACTACCTGCCTCATGTCAAGAGCAGTGCTCTTCCCATGATGCCAGGAATAAACCTATATACGCTAGCACACACACACACACACACACACACGCACACACGCATATGGATTAGTTAGAATAATTAGAATGGAAATGCGGAAGCAATATGTTTCACAGTCTGCGAGTTTCCTCTGTCACCGCTGAGTTAAGCTTAACATTCACAGTTCAGGCAGAGGAAGCCACTGGAGCGGAGCAGTTTGGAGCTGGCAGGCCGCAGCACCAGGCGCTCCCACACTCGCACGATCGAGGGATTAGCTCCCTGCAGCAGCACAGAGCGGCGCTGCGGAGAGTAGATGTCAGTTTTTAAGTGGCCATTTGTCAAGTTGGAGCAACAAGAACAACATTAGTCTGAGGAACAAGAGACACATTATGCAAATGAGGGAGAAGTCCAAAGCTGCTCATCGTTCTTGAGTTAGACTCCTCAACGTCGCCTCCTTTTCTTCTCCTCCATGCTTGTTGATCAAAGGATTTTCTGAATATGCACTGTTGTGTGACGGTCAATGTGTTTTTTTTTACTTTGGCAGTCATTTTTCTCACTTTACCCCTCTAGCTGCAGCTTTATTGAACCTAATCCTCCCATGCAAATAGAAGTCTGATTTTTCTTCCTGCTCTCTGCTCTTGTACAACTGTTGTCATGCTTTTTTAGTCCCTGTTCTTTTTTTTTAACTAAAAAGAGGGAAAAAACTCCTGCTCCAAGTTTTCTGTCTAAGCACAGATTGGGCTCAATGTTAACCATGTCCTTAGAGTGAACCAGTCTTAAAGGCTGTATATCTTCATATTTTATATATGGCTGCTGTGCCCTCATTAATGGACTCCGTCTGATTGCTGGTGGTGAATAGAGGGTTGTCCTCTGGAGGCTTTGCATAAAGTTTTCTTTTTAACCTCAGCTGACTTGCTTTAAGGGGAATTGTCTGGAGGTTGCCTGTTTAATTCCCAATCTATGTTAATGGGATTTTAAGCAATAGACCAATACAGTAGATAATTGTAAAGAGAGAAAAACAAGTAAAATATTTTCAGCATTTTTTTAGGAAATATAAATCTGAAAAGTATACTGTGTGTTTATATTTTCTTTTAATTTGGTTCCCCAAATCAAAATTCAGTTAAACCGACAACCATGAGCAGTCAAATGGATAGTGAGGTGCAACTGCAAAATGTTCAAGGCCTGCTTGTCCATCAGTACTGACAGCCAAGAGAACATTAATCAAAGAAACAGCCTAGAGGGCCTCCATGACCTTGGAAGAGCTGGACAGCTTTTTTGCCCAGAGGACAATTAGTAGTTGTGTACATTGTTGAAGATATGTCTGCAGTCTACCACAAGAAAATGCATTAAAGAAGTTGCTTTGGTCAGATACGACCACCCCAGTGCTGAAAAAGGTTAGTGGTCAGCATCATTGCATGGAGTACATTTTGATAATGAGGACTGGGATGCTGGTTAGAGCTGATGGGAGGGTGGATTGAGCTACATACAGGGGAAACATTGAGGAAAAATCCTTAAGAAGCTGGAGAAAAACTGGTAAGAAGGTTCGCCTTCCAGCACGACAAAAAAACACACAGTCTCAGCTACAACTGAATAGCTTAGCTCATTTATCTAAATGAATCACTCAAAATCCAGACCTAGATCCAAAAGGAACTGCAGCACAGCTTGAAAATCCACTTTCCATTCAGCTTGACTGAGCTTGAACTATTTTGCTAACAGGAATATGCAAAACTGTTGGAGATATAGTACCATAGACTTGCAGTGAAAAATGTGGTTTTACAAAGTTTCGACTCAATAGGCTAAATACCAACTTGTGAACATGTTGTGCTGCTTTGTGTTGATCTTCATTGATCTTCATCAAAGATCAACCACAGTGGTTCGTTCGTCTAGCACTAATGGCAGATTTTATTAGGATTGTTATTTTAAATCCTAGTCAAATATATCCAAATTTGCAGCTGCAGTATGACTAAATGTGGAAAAATTCAGGTGCCCCGAATAGAAGAAAGACACTGTAAAACCTACGTGAACAGGCAACCTAGTGGTATGTCCCATTGTATTACATGTGCTCATAGATACAATATTCCACACAACAGTGATTTATAGAAGAAGTGGATGGATGGACAGATGGATGAGAGCAGTTTGTCAGGAGATGAGAGATAGAGCGAGAGCAGAGACTTATTGTCTGTTAGGGAATTATAGCCTCAGGCGTTCGTCCCAGCAGCAGCAGCCAAGTTTGGACAGGGAGCCATTGATTAGACGCCCTGAAGGGCACCGAGGAGGATGGCTGTCAGAGGACGACACAGGGTGAGGACACACTAAAGGAAACAACAGGGCTGTTGACAAGAACATAATGGAGGAATCTGCAAAGTCTCAAGGAAGTACATTGACAGGACCAAAGTTGGCTCCACCCCCATCCTTTTTCTCATCCATATATCTACTTTCTCCTAATGAGCGACCGTCAACATGCTCAAAACTAGTGAGAGAAGAGCGGTGTTATTATCATTATTGTGCCTTATCTTTTGATTTATTTTCTCTCTACCTTGGCTCCAACAAAGGTATGTTTTGGCTTTATCGAATCGGGCAAATGTTTTTGCCTAATGAGGACAGTTTAGACTTGGCAGGAGCTGCGTGTACATCGAACATTGGTGCTTAGAGGAAATCTCTCCCTCGGGTTTCTTCTGTTACATTACTATTCATTTTCAAGCACACTAAGAAACAAGTACAAAAGCCTCTTATACAGTACATAGGCTTCTAGAATCTTTGGCTATGAAAATATAGGGAAGTACTTGTGAAGATTTAAAGCTTCTTTAAGTATAAGTCAATGTCCTTTCCGTCAATACTGTCTGTGTTTCTCCAGTATGGGGCTTATGCCTTCTGGCATCCTTGCTTCCTGCAGGAGGTTGTACCCCCTGCATCAGTAGAGACTAGACTTAATTACATGCACAAGCCAGCGTGGCTCTATTAGAGCCACTCAGCAGAAACAATAAATCTAATAGAGAAGCCATTTGACTATGTGTGATTTTAACCTCCTGTGCCCTTCTTCTCCCATCGCCCAGAGTCTTCCTTTATGGTGTCGGCCTCATCGCGGACGCCATCGATCTCCTTCGGAGATTCCTTTGACCTCCTGTGTCTGGTCAAGCCTCGCCACAACCCCAGGGTCCCCACATCGGTCACCTGGCGCTTCATGCCAACTGGTGCTCAAGATGATGATCAGGGAGAGTTCAAGGACCTGGTGACGTTCACCCGCGAAGGCACCCTGCAGTGGGGAGAACAACTGCTTGGTTTGGGCACTCGCACCACTGTGGACCGCTCACACTCCAACACCAACTTCCGATTGTCTGTGACCCGCGCGGGGCGCCGTGAAGCTGGCAAGTATCAGTGTACTGCCATCCTGTGGAGGAAAAACTATGACAACAGCTGGAGCAGAGTGGCTAACCGCACCTCCAACCTACTGGGCATCAACGTCCTTCAGCCAGGTAAGGCTTTATTTCCCTTTGTCTAGCAGAATGAACAGAACTGCTACTCAAACAGTAATGAAGGCAAGGCAAGTTTATTTGCCACACCAAATTTACACATGGTTTCTTTACAGTAAGATGAAGGAACAAATGTAAAAACTAAACATAAAACTAAAGAAAATAAAAAAATAGGAAAAAAGTAAGCATCACATAAAAGTAAAGAAATGCAGATTTAAAACAAATAGCTGAAACAATATAAATTTGAACACATCTCATGTATTCAGGGAATTATAACAAAAGTAAGATGCATAGGAAAGAAATGAGACTTTCATTTGTTTAGTTCTGGTCCCCTGAACACTAAACACATCTCTGATGATCTAACTGATTTGGTATTTATGGTTTGTACTCGACAAGCAACACTTAAATGTGTTTTGGTGAAACATAAATTCATTACAAACAGACTGATGTTTTATTTCTGTTAATTGTGATGAGTTTTTCTTTTCTTTTGCAGCTAATGAGAACACATTTCTAGGAGATTAGAACATTACATCTTAATATTACAATAACGGAAAAAAATATATGTTGTAAAACAAAGATGCGAGGTCAATGAAAGGTATGTTCAAATCTACTTTCAAAATGTACTTTTAATCAAAACAAACTAGCCTTTTTACAACCCATATTCCGATTCATTGAGCTGTGTCTGAATCCTTTTTCTCACAGGGGTCCGATTTATTGAGTCTGGGGTGATATAATTGATTTTTCTGGTGTAAATTAGGTCTCTTTAGGTGCATTTTGGATAAATTGTGGATGCTCCGTGTTCTTTAACATCAATAATTCTAGCGAGATCCTGCTCTTTAAAAATGAGTTATTTTAATAAAAAAAACAATGAATTTAGATATTTCTGCATTAAGTTGCAGGCTTTTTATGGACACAAACACACTGGCTAAATGTATTCAACTGTTACCTCTTTGTGATAGCATACATATGGTATCCAGTCACTAATAGACATCATACTGTAGTAATCTGACATGAGCACAGGGGGCATAGTAGTCCCTTGAGGAACCCCACAGGATAATTGTTCAGATTAAGAATTGCTCTAAATTGTCCAAATCCACCAAGTGTATTTACCAGAGGACCAGAATGTCTTACCCACTTTTCCAGTCGGTCTATCAATATTTTATGATCAACTGTAAGAAATGCAGCCCTGACATCCAATACAGAAGTCTTAGATGCATCACTGTCAATGTTATTTAAAGCATTAAATAACAGCACTGAGACCAATTCAGTTTCAGTGCTTTGTTGTAGCTGAACATTTTACTTGTCTTTTGATTAAAAGGGACACCAGCAGCACCAGCAGCAGCAGAACTCCAGTACTCTTCTTTAATTATTGGTTAACATATTATTGGTAAGCTGCTTTTCTTAGTGATCTTCACCAATAAATGTTAGGCTAGGTTACACAGGAACCACAGACTGACATGCACAGACTTTCCCATGCACACACAGGATGAATCTACCAGAGCTCAGAGGATTTCTGCTGGCTCTAATTGCGCTTAGTCTCTGGTTTAGCAACTAATTGTAGTGTCTCTGGATGTCTGCCTGTGTGAATAGAGCAGGGTGGAGTCTTCTAATGGAGTGCAGCGAATAGATTGCTAAATATCCCACAGGAAGAGAAAACTGAGGGAAAGTAGTGGGCAAGAAAGAAGCAAACGACAGAGACAGAGAGAATTAGGAAGAGTGATGAAGAGAGAGGGAGCGATCTGTCCTTGAACCTTTTTCCTCCATGGAGACATAAAACCCGTCTAAGCCACCCTCATTGGCCCTTTGTGTTTTACACACACACATACACACACAAACCCATACAGACAGAGCCTAATTAGAGTAGGAACACAACACAAAAACATGCTGCAGAACTCACATTTGCCCAATTTGGCAGAGCCAGTTGTGCTTCAGCAGTGTGATATTTCACTTATTCAGGTGAATGTGCCTTGGGCAAAAAGTCATCCTATTAATAAAAATATATCCACAAATCTTAAGCTTTTAAATCAGATCGGCATATAATAGCCTCCCCTGCAGTTGTAGTAGGGGTTAAACGTGCTGGATTTAGTGTGAAGTATGTCAGTAATTTATGTGGAAGGCATGAGATGTAGGTTTTCATCCCACAGTCATGTAGCAGTTTTCCCACTGTGTTCTATTTGTAGCCGAGAACGATGCACACAGGCAGGCGCTCTATGTTTAGGTGCTGATGTATAAGATTCTGCACAGCTTTCAGAAGCAGGCCTCAATGATCAATTCCACTTTTGAAGTGAACTAGAGGCCGTCTGGTCACGTGTGACACAAAGGTAGGACTCCCATCTATGTTGCTATCGATTGGGCTGTGCACACAGATTCAAGCAGATGCAAACGGACTGGAATATAAAGGCAAAACTGTGCAGTACTTGTAATCTTTGCCGTTCACCCAGAACAGTCTTACCCAGAGCTTTTCAGCATGTGGACCAAGGAACAAACAAGTAGGGGTGAATAGTTTAGAGGTGGTTTAAAGTAAAGTTGGATAATATATACATTTCCCACGATTTGAACACTTTTAAAATTAAAATAACAAGGCACAACTGCAAACCTATCATGTCAAGGTTGTCAAGCTAAACTGACAGGTCAGGCAAGGAGATAATGAATCAGAAAAGCAACCAAGGAGGCCAAAGGTGGCTGTAGAGGAACTATTGGAGACTCTCTCACCAGAAAAGTGTTGTACACTCTACTGCTCTGGCTCTTATGGAAGAGAGGCAAGCGGAAGATCACTGTTGATAGAAAGCCAGAAAAATTCACATGTGCGACGTAGGGGACACAGCAAACACGTGAAGGAACGGTTTTCTGCTCAGATAAAATCTTTTTGGCCTATTTAGAAAAATCTATGGAACAAAGCCAACACTGAAAACACCATCCTTAAAGTGAAACATGGTGGCGCTCATTTAAGTGAGTATGCACAAGATTATGTTTAGCCTTCGGAGGCAGACCATAGTAATCAATTAGCCTTCATCACTGTGGAAGGGATCAACCATATAGTTGCTCTTCTTTTAGCATTTTCCCCAGAAAACTTGATTGAAGCTTTGCTGGTTTATCCAGTTAATTTTCTGTCATAACGAAGGGGAGAATATTTTTACAGATAGCCTGAATATGAGGAGCTCTACTTATTTCTAACATTTAAAGTAAGCAATGCCTCACAAAAAAACCTGCAGACAAGTAAACTTCACACTTTTCCCATCAATGTACATTCTTACACACAAATACAAACAGATGCAAATAGACTCCCACAGAGCCACAGCTAAAGCACTACTCATGAACAGCTGACCTTAACCATTGACCCAAAGCAGACTTCCTCCTCTGAGCTCTTCAGGAGCAATCATCCTTAATGCTCATTTACGCTGCTTAACCCGACCCACACAGCTTACTTTGTTTAATCTTAAGCAGAAAAATCTAAAGAAAACGCACATTTTCTCACACAGGCAGACTTTCGTCCTTCCTACCAACAGTCTGTCTTCTTGACAAAGTGATCTGTTACCTTGGCAATGCCATCAGTTTCTGTGGCGATGTGATCAGTTGCCAGGAGAAATCCAATCATTTACCGTAACAGCGCAATCATTCTGTGTGTAAGGCCACTTTCTCATCAAGCCAGGGAGTGAGTGAGTAATTCTTTTATCTTGACACTTACCAAGGCCGCGTTCAGTTCTGGCCGTGCTGTGCTCCTCTGTTGTTCAGCCTTCGATTATACGAGTGATTCATTTCTCAAAATGTAGGAAGTACAAGTGCTGAATGCAATTATTTGTTACCTCGGGTAAAGGTGTTCAAGAAACTTTAAAACAAATCCTCCTTTTGTCACCGCAGCAAAATTTCAGGAAAAATTCAACCTTATTTTGGATGTAATTATTCACATACAAATTAATCACTGGCACCAATAATATTCTCTGTAAAATAACCGTAACCAAGTCCTTTCTGAAGTCATCAACGTCTTGATGTTTGCCTGAGTGTTTGGCATGACTTCTAGTTTCCCTGGGGATAAACATGACATGACATATAGGGCTAGTCCTGTTAACAATAGGCCGCTTGGTTGGATGAAGATCCATCTTGTCACCACTTACAGTGATTTTAAGGTTAAAAGCTGCAAAGTCTGCAAAGCTTACTGTTGGAGAACTACAGCAAAGCGCAGCTTCATGAGTAACAAAGTCTTCATATCAAGTATTAGACTCCTTCAAATGCTTGATGTTTTGAAAGAATTTTTTAAAAAAGAGCCCTTTCTGTCCTCCCATCAAGAATGTAAACAACAATGCCCCTTTTAGTTACTTGGACTAACTGGAGTCATGTACATTGATTAGATAAGACTGAGATTGAATATTTCAGCAACAAACATCCCAGGAGATTTATCACACTGTTAGTCTGTTTCCATTTCTAAGGCCATTGGAAACCTTGTGTGAGTACTTGGGGTCCTCACATTTTTAGAAATACCAGGAGACTTTAAAAAAAAAAATAGGGTGAACTTTATAAGAAAATTTAAAAATGGAAAAATCAATTCAGAAATTTTTCATTGGATTTAAAACTCTTTCATTTCCCTTGTTGAATAAGTCCACAGACCTAAATCTCATCAGAAACTTGTGAGATGAACTGAGGTTACAAGTTGAATAAGAGAGGATGGCTTAGATAAACTGTTGCAATGTCACTGAGTAAAATCAATTTTAAAAGTTATTTCTTGTGGGCAAAAGTATAGGCAGCACAGATGATAATATAAAACTATATTGTTCTTATGTGGAAGGTGTTCTCCACTGAAACTGTTTCTTAAATAAAAGGAAAGATTTACTTAGATTTTTTAGTACTAGATCACGATTCTAGTACAACCATATTTACGTTAATATGGTAAGCACGCTGTCAATCACTTTGCCTGATGCTTCTCCCCGTTTATCTTTTTTGGTTTACCTTTTTTGCCAAAGGTAAACCAGTATTGGCTTAATGAAGCCATTAAAATTTTGTCTTGTTCTCAGAATTGTGTGATAAAAGAAAGAGAACGTAATTAGGGAAAAGCAACCAGATACTAACAAAAGGAGTTTAAAAACGGTAATGCAATTTGTTAATGCAAATACATATTACCGTGCATGTTCAGTTTATTACACAAAGGCAAGTGGCCGTGTGGATGTGCCTCAGAGAGCAATGTGCTTGGTGTGCATATGCTTCTTTGACCCCCCGACACCCAGAATCAAACTGCTTCTCTCAGCTTTCTGCTGGTTCAACACATACTGTGGACCACCACCTAACATTCAAGAGAAAGTTGCATACACCTAATATTATACAGATTCAAATCGCATAATGACCGTCCTCATTAAATTATTATGGGACTTCAAAAGCAAAGGGAGAAAACAAGCATTAAAAACCTTGATCCAAAGATCTGCGCTTCTTAAATTAGCGAGAGAGGCGTGCTGGATGTAGATAAAAGCTGGACCAAACTCACACAGAAGAAGTCAGCTGGTCAGCGTAATATTTTCTTCAAACTGTGCCTCCCAGAGCTTCCTCCTGTTCCAGATTGGATTAGCAGCACGCTGCCTGCGTCCAAGTCCCAAGGGTCATATAGGAAGAGCTCACCGCTGTGTCTGCATAAGCAATACTTTCCAAAAGTTTTCATACCCCTTGAACTTGTTTGAACATTTTCTCACCAAACAGCCTCAAATATCAGGATACTTTATCGGGATTTCTGTGATTGACTAAGACTATATGAGGTGTGGCTATAAAGTTTGTGGAAGGAACACGTATATGTTTATTTATATATTTATGTTAAAAATGCCTATACATTTACCACAAGAAATCTCAGATTTTTTTGTTTCCGGAGGGAACCCAAGTAAGAAAGCCCAGATTTTGCTGAAAGTGAAATTGGAATCGAGCAGAATAGCACAGACAGGCAATGGCCAGCATGCCTACAGCCTAAACTTACTGAACTTGTGTTGCAAAAAATTATTCACTTAGAATTGCTGCATACAAATGTGAGCCAAATCATATATCTTTGTGCTTTCACTTCAAAATTATGCACCACTTTTTGTCTGTTGCATACATTCCCAATAAGACGCATTGAAGTTTGAAATTGTAACATATAGCAAAAGGTTGAGAGGATATAAATACATGTGCTAGGCACTGAATAATAAGTTTGCAGTTATTGTAAAGTTAACCTAGTGCAGCAATTGGACATTTGAATTATCCACCAAAGGCTAGCTGTAGAAAGCTATTACACACCGGAGTACAAGCCTCATCTTCCTGCAAGAATGTGTAAACGCACGGTGGGGTTACCTCCTAAAGCAGAAGTGTAATTATCCAGCATGATGGAAGATGATTAAATATTAGCCAGCACTCCGAAGGATACCCAGAAATGCACAGAAACGCAATATGCAGCCTCACATACAGCGCAGGAATGATTAGATTTCAGCTGATTGAGTTTTCTCTTTGTCTCTTTCTGAAATGCAATAATGGCAAACACATGTTCAGCATGGCAGATCACCAGGGAAGTCCCCGTCTCTGGTAGACAATCTAATATCTACTCATAACCCCAAACTACACAGACATACACACAAACACACACTCGCACACACACACACACACACACGCCCCCCCCCCACACACACACACACACACACACACACGAACACAGCGAGATGCACAAAAACACCAAGAGACAAAAAAAATGCCCAAAACTAATTATGCAGAATCTTCTCTAATAGAAGCACCGTTTGGATTAATGATGATTTGGGGAGATCAATGAGGTTTTTTTTTTCTTTCATCTTCATTTGAGTGTGTGCAAATGCACGTCAGTGCGTGTGAGTCTGGCAAGGGGAGTGAGACATTAAGACAGTCTGGTTATTGGCTGAGTTAGAAAGATGATGGTTATAACTGGGGGGGAGGTGTCCCACTTTGAGTTTTTTTTTTTCTCATCTCTTCTCTCGCACCTACACTCTGCCGACTTCCTTAACTCACGCAGTCAAACATCACGATGCCTTCTTTTTACTTCTCCTTTGAGTGACTCCTGCTTTGAGTTAGTCACATAATCCTCCCACCATCTTTTCTCAGATTCTCTTATGCTTTTTTCCCTGTTAATAAAGTGTGTCTTCTTATAATATCGTCTAGATGTGCTTTACTTTCATGCTGCTGATGTAGCTACCACTTAGCATTTATTGATGGTGTTTACATCAAAGCAATAATTGGAGATTCCCGCTCATCAGGGCATGAATTGGCGCTGTCGATCTTCATTACGGCCTCATCTATTCCATCTTCGCTCGCTACCACTCTGCGCTTTTTCCATATTTTGTCCTCACTCCGTCTGTAAGCTCCCTAATGTCTTCCTTCCCCTTCACTCCCACTCAGCTGCATGTTCCCCTTCTCACGCCCCCAGCCTCTTTCTCACTCCTGTGATTTTTCAATATTTTATAATTCCCTACTTTCCTCTACCTCCTCCCCTGCAACATTCTCTCTATTATATTTACATTTTCCTCAAATAGCTTTCATTATTGCGTGAATAATAAGTGTATTGCAGTCATACAGCTTTTTTTTTTTTCCCGGTGTTATTGTTCGTAGCAGAGTGGTAAATCTTTTCTCTTTTTTTGGTTGCAGATGGATGTAGTTTGTTTTTCTTTATCATTCCTCTAAGTTCACCCGAGTGCACACACCACTTGACTGTCCTGCCTAAAGTTTATACTTCGCATATTCAAATAATCAGAATGCACTCAGAGACCTGTCAGTCTTTTGCATGCACACAGGAGCACAGAAGGTCATGGCGTGTGATAAATAGAGGCTTGGAGGGGGTGCACTGAAACAGAAAATAATTTCATAAAAGGCTTTTGATTAATTATGTCTGTTTCAGGCATTCAAGGTCAGATTCCTTCCTAGTCGTGTCTCCAAACCCCCCCCCCCCCCACATTTCTCTGTTATGACCCTCACACAGGCACATTTTTCTGTCAAAGCTAATCCAATCTGGGCTTCATTTCCTTGTTCGGCCCAATCTGCCAACACAATGAGATTCCCTGTGCCCCTCTATCTCTCTTAAGCACCTAAGTGTGCGCGTGTGCACGTTTTTGAGTCCTGCTGCTGCTGTAATTGAAGTCGTAACTCAGAGCCAGATACAGTACAGTTGCTCCCCATGTAAATCTGTGGCTAATGGTTGGAGCAACCAGAGCTTCTTCCTGAGCACACATACACATGCACACGCACACACACACACACACACACACACGCACGCATACACACACACACACACACGCACATCCACACACACGCACACACACACACAGTGGTTGTTATTCTGCAGACTGCACTGACAGAAGAACCACTGTTCTGTGTGATTAATGAGTATTTTATGTTTTATGCTTATTGGCAGACCTCCTTCCAAAACACACAAAGTCATACAGACAAGCTCAGTCTAATGTGTCTCTAATATGCTCCCTCTTCATGCTCATACTTTAGGTCATGAGTCTCCCAGAGTTTCCCTGCAAAATTCCCTCTTGCCCACTCCTTCTACGTCTGCCGTCCAGCTTTATCCTAACAGTTAGACTGGCAGACAAAAAAATAAATAAATAATTAAAGTGCATTTACCGGAGTACAAGCCTCATCTGCAAGAATGTGTAAACGCACGTGGGGTTACCTCCTAAAGCAGAAGTGTAATTATCCCATGATGGAAGATGATTAAATATTAGCCAGCACTCCGAAGGATACCCAGAAATGCACAGAAACGCAATATGCAGCCTCACATACAGCGCAGGAATGATTAGATTTCAGCTGATTGAGTTTTCTCTTTGTCTCTTTCTGAAATGCAATAATGGCAAACACATGTTCAGCATGGCAGATCACCAGGAAGTCCCCGTCTCTGGTAGACAATCTAATATCCCCCCTACACAGACATACACACAAACACACACTCGCACACACACACACACACACACGCCCCCCCCCCCCCCCCACACACACACACACACACACACACACACACGAACACAGCGAGATGCACAAAACACCAAGAGACAAAAAAAATGCCCAAAACTAATTATGCAGAATCTTCTCTAATAGAAGCACCGTTTGGATAATGATGATTTGGGGAGATCAATGAGGTTTTTTTTTCTTTCATCTTCATTTGAGTGTGTGCAATGCACGTCAGTGCGTGTGAGTCTGGCAAGGGGAGTGAGACATTAAAACAGGCTGGTTATTTGCTTAGTTTGAAAGATGATGGTTATAACTGGGGGGGAGGTTTCCCACTTTGAGTTTTTTTTTTTCTCATCTCTTCTCTCGCCCTACACTCTGCCGACTTCCTTAACTCCGCAGTCAAACATCACGATGCCTTCTTTTACTTCTCCTTTGGTGACTCCTGCTTTGAGTTAGTCACATAATCTCCACCATCTTTTCTCAGATTCTCTTATGCTTTTTTCCCTGTTAATAAAGTGTGTCTTCTTATAATATCGTCTAGATGTGCTTTACTTTCATGCTGCTGATGTAGCTACCACTTAGCATTTATTGATGGTGTTTACATCAAAGCAATAATTGGAGATTCCCGCTCATCAGGGCATGAATTGGCGCTGTCGATCTTCATTACGGCCTCATCTATTCCATCTTCGCTCGCTCCCACTCTGCGCTTTTTCCATATTTTGTCCTCACTCCGTCTGTAAGCTCCCTAATGTCTTCCTTCCCCTTCACTCCCACTCAGCTGCATGTTCCCCTTCTCACGCCCCCAGCCTCTTTCTCACTCCTGTGATTTTTTCAATATTTTATAATTCCCTACTTTCCTCTACCTCCTCCCTGCACATTCTCTCTATTATATTTACATTTTCCTCAAATAGCTTTCATTATTGCGTGAATAATAAGTGTATTGCAGTCATACAGCTTTTTTTTTTTTTTCCCGGTGTTATTGTTCGTAGCAGAGTGGTAAATCTTTTCTCTTTTTTTGGTTGCAGATGGATGTAGTTTGTTTTCTTTATCATTCCTCTAAGTTCACCCGAGTGCACACCCACTTGACTGTCCTGCCTAAAGTTTATACTTCGCATATTCAAATAATCAGAATGCACTCAGAACCTGTCAGTCTTTTGATGCACACAGGAGCACAGAAGGTCATGGCGTGTGATAAATAGAGGCTTGGAGGGGGTGCACTGAAACAGAAAATAATTTCATAAAAGGCTTTTTGATTAATTATGTCTGTTTCAGCATTCAAGGTCAGATTCCTTCCTAGTCGTGTCTCCAAACCCCCCCCCCCCCCCACATTTCTCTGTTATGACCCTCACACAGGCACATTTTTCTGTCAAGCTAATCCAATCTGGGCTTCATTTCCTTGTTCGGCCCAATCTGCCAACACAATGAGATTCCCTGTGCCCTCTATCTCTCTTAAGCACCTAAGTGTGCGCGTGTGCACGTTTTTGAGTCCTGCTGCTGCTGTAATTGAAGTCGTAACTCAGAGCCAGATACAGTACAGTTGCTCCCCATGTAAATCTGTGGCAAATCGTTAGAGCAACCAGAGCTTCTTCCTGAGCACACATACACATGCACACGCACACACACACACACACACACACGCACGCTACACACACACACACACCGCACATCCACACACACGCACACACACACACAGTGGTTGTTATTCTGCAGACTGCACTGACAGAAGAACACTGTTCTGTGTGATTAATGATATTTTATGTTTTATGTTATTGGCAGACCTCCTTCCAAAACACACAAAGTCATACAGACAAGCTCAGTCTAATGTGTCTCTAATATGCTCCCTCTTCATGCTCTACTTTAGGTCATGAGTCTCCCAGAGTTTCCCTGCAAAATTCCCTCTTGCCCACTCCTTCTACGGTCTGCCGTCCAGCTTTATCCTAACAGTTAGACTGGCAGACAAAAAATAAATAATAATTAAAGTGCATTTGTACTTGTTAGAATTATTATTTATCTTTCTTATATGAAGATTATAGTGTTATGCCACTTTTAGAAGTTTGTTCTGTCTGTTGTTTGTTCACTTCCTGTGTTGCAGAAGATAAGCGGCAGTACAGAACACACTCCAACGACCTCAAGGAGAATGTGCTGTTCAGTTATCTTTATGGATAAGAGTTGCTGTGTCAAACAGAGTATATTTCCCCCCCCCATTAGCTCCATGTAATTAGGGCATTCCTGATCTATAAAGAGCGAGGCGAGCAGAGAAACTTCAGAGTGTTGGTCGGAGATTGTAACTGAGCTTTCTCTGAGGCACTCTCCTCGCGAGTAAAAACTATTTACTGACTCTTTGTCTCTGTTTTTTGCAGTGTGTAAGAAATGTCTTGTGTTTGAACCTGACATTTAATTGGTCCTTCGAGCCGGAGTCCGATACACCAGACGATTCCAGCGAGTGAGTAAAAAAACCAGGAGTCTGTGCACAGCATTTAAGACCCTTTCCGGGACTGGTCCTTTTTCTCACGAGCTGGAGTCCGACGGTTGACGGTTTTCCTCAGAGACTGGAGACACAGTGAGTAGTTTCAGTTTAAAACCAGTATGTATGGGGAACGGTAAAAAATTGGAATAAAACCAGTTAAAGTCCGCGGGAGGCCAGACTCCTCTAACTATAAGTTAAAATCTGTGTGGGACGGCGCGTCCTCTGGTAAGAATTAAAACCCTGAGAATCCTAGGCACTATCAGGTAAATAAAAGCAGTTAAAGTCCGCGGGAGGGCAGACTCCCCTAACTCTATCAATCAATAAATCAATCAAATTTATTTGTATGGCACATTTCGGCAGCAAGGCATTTCAAAGTGCTTTACATAATTAAAATAAAACAGAAAAATCAGTGAGAAAGAGAGAAATAAAAATATAATAATAATAATAAACATTACATCATTAAACGTCGAAAAAGTTAGTTAAATTCTCTGAGTTAGTTAAATGCTGTATGGGACGGCGGCGTCCCCTGCTAAAGGACGGCGGGAGTCCTCTACTAGGTAGTTAAATTCCGCGAAGGACAGGAGCGTCCTACTTAAAGTGTGAAAGTGTGTGTGAGTGAATGAAACTGAATATCACTAGATAAACAGTTTTATACCAAAACACGGGGAACAAATGGTGAGATTTTGTGGATGTTTGTAGACAAGAAACTCCGCTCTCTGAGTTGAAGTGAGTTTTACCACAATCTATTTATCACCATCTGTTGAAATTTTCCAGTGTTTAGAACACAGCAGGTGTTGAGACCACACTGGACTAATTTAGTTCAAATGGGTAAAGGGGGAAGCAAACATAAACAGAAGGTCTTAGAAGACCTGTCTAGTAGGATTGGAAAGAGTTGAAAAAATAAATGGGATGCAGTAAACCGCTTTGTTACTGGGTGAAGCAGTACGATTTTAATGGCAGGTTAAGTACCACAGGCATAAAAGAACTACAGCAAAAAATTAGAACAAATGTAATGGAAAGAAAAACAAATGGCAAAAGAGGGTTATGAACAGACAAAAGTCTGGCTCCAAATAGCTGAGAGAAGAGAAGAGGGAGAAAGAAAGGCTAAAGAAAAAGAACAGGAAACGGAGGAGCAGAAAAATAAGGCGGAGGGGAACCAGTCATTCTGTTCACAGCCGATGTTTTATCAGTTTGTATTGGAATAGTTTGTTCTTGATATGCGGAGGGCTCCATCCTATCAGACATCCATGAGCCTGTTCTTCTGAAGCGATGGTCACATTGTTATTCTTGTTGATAAATGAAAATGTTTGCAGTGAGCAGCCTTATTCCGTGTTTGTTAAGATTGCGTCCTCCTCTTCCAAAGAAGTGAAAGCTCTGCCAGTAGATCCAGAGGTTATCGATGAAGGTCACTGAGCTGGCAGAGCAGGTTTTAAACAGCCATTTGTTTATCATAAGCAGCCTGGAATGTTTTTCGCCTCCCCGTTGAGGCGATGGAATTAGCCCACTGAGAAATAACTTCATTTTTAATTTTCCATAGTGTCCAGAAGAATATTAAAGTCCTTTTCAGAATCTCGGATTTTTGCTTTTCCAGATCATTGGCTCCAACATGCACAACTAAAGTCTCCATGTTTGGCTGATCAGTGGTTATAGAGAGCACTTTGCGGAGCTTTGTGCGGTGGATACGTTGGTTTAGCCTCGTTGCTGGTGTTTGAGGGTGGATTTTCACTCGGGGGCTCGTGCTGAGGTGCAGAGAATCTGTTTTTCAGTGGGATTCCCACGGAGTCGGAATGTTTTGAGGCTCGGGCTGGTCGCTTTGTCCTTGGGAGTGAGCTCGGTGTAGACGTTTTGATTTCAGCTGCTTGTTTGTTATTCTTGGCGGAGCAGGTGTTGAGGTTGAAGGTGGTTTCTGCTCAGAGCTGGCCACGCTGATTCATACAGGAGAGGGGTTCTCCCCGTTAGTCATCTCATGGGATCTGCAGTGTGAGACTTTTGTTTTGGCTTGGCTCCCTGAGCGATCCAGGGTGAGCTGTTTGGTGCGGGGTGTACGAACTCTCCGCTGATTTGAGGAAGAGTTGTTTCATATCCACAGGTAGCGTTGATCTCAAGGTTCACCTCCAGCCGTTGAATCTTTGTTTCTAAAAAACTGAAGTCGTTGTAGAATACTGCTAATGTCCTTGGGTCGAACGGGGGCATTTTGCCCTAGTTCAACTTGGAGGTGAAGAAAAGTGAGGTAAAATAAAAGTGAGAAAATCTCCTGGTCTGAAGTAATCCAGTTATGATGTCGATAATGTGAAGGACGGGAGAGAGCAGGATAAGCTGTTCCTCCTTCAGCTGCCAGAAGTAGTATTTTCAAGACTTTAGGGAAGATTGAAATTTATAATCTACCTGACCTAAGACATTCTGTTTCACTGGGAAATGCATTTGCAGATAAACAGCTAAGCAAGCAGCAATGGGAGAAAAGAAGTACTGTGGAAGAACAATCGATAATGAAATATTGAAAGACATGCAAAACAGGCAAGCACACTAGAAAAAAAAAAAAAAAAAAACTTGGATAAAAGTGGAGCAACTGTAAAAAATGACTTATACATCTGACCAGAAGGAAACCAATCCTACCAAAAATCTATATAAATGGGCAGCAATATTGAGCCATGGGAAAACACATGTCTCAACAGGAGGGATGGTAGGATTAGTAAAACAGCATTATACAACCTATGGTTTTAATTTTAATCTATATTCAAAAAAAAATTTTTGTAGAGCTTGCCTCATATGTGCTAAGCACAATGCTCAAGGTAATCTACGTCCAAGCGAGGGAGGTTTCCAACACCTAACTATCCTTTCCAGAGTATACACATGGACTTTATAGAACTAAATCAAAGTGAAGGGAAAAGTACTGTCTAGTGATCATAGATTCATTTTCAAAATGGATAGAACTGTTCCCAACTAAAACACCAGATGCCCTAACAGTGGCAAAAGCCCTATGTAAAGACATAATACCCAGATATGGAATACCAGAAAAAATCTATAGTGATAATGGTACACACTTTGTGAACCAAGTGGTAAAAAACATAGGAACTGCCTTCCACATAAACTTAAAAAAAACCACTGCAGCTACCACCCACAAAGTGCAGGACTGGTAGAAAAAATGAATGGTACTATAAAAATAGATTAAAGAAGTGTATGGAAGAAACAGGAAGGCCCTGGACACGGTGTTTGGACCTAGTTAAATGTATATAAACATCACTAGTACATCAGGGCTAACACCTTATGAAACACTATTTGGGAGACCGTACAGACTTCCATTATTCAAGAATGAATGGGAAGCAGAGGATGAACCTAACTTAGCAGACTATATGAAAAAAACTATATGAGAAATCACCAAAGTGGGAAGGTCCCTATCAGGTCTTGTTGACCACAGGAACTGCAGTTAAGATAGCAGAAAGAAACACATGGATCCACTTAGCACATTGTAAACTGATAATACAAAATGATGACTAAAATAACTCTCTTAGGAACAAAGTTTTGCCTACCTTCAGTTAGACCCCCAGAGGAAGCCCGTGGTACAAAGGGAACTGTATTTCTAGTATACAGTTGTCTCAAACCGGTGAAGATAGTCCACAACTCTGCCGAGGGGTTTTTAGGAAGGGAATCAAAACATAAAACATGATGACCACTAATAAAGAATAAAAATAAAAAAAAAAGGGTGATCCTTGGTGTAGGAGCTGCAGTTATAAACATTGCAGTTCTCCTGTTATTTCGGTATGAAACAAAAGTAAGAGAAGAACACATAACACCGAGAAGTATGGATGCCACCTGGGAGAGTTGCACGTGGTGTCCAAAGTTAGGGACATGGAAAATCCCTGTAAAGGGTCAGGTGAAGAGGTTGTAGATGAAATCTACCTGTGTGTTAATGCATCCAGATTGGCAACTGTGTTTTCCCTAGACCTGAATAAGATCAATATTGGGGGCTACCCAGGAAATGCCTGGGCAGGTTATGATTGGTACATGGCGTCACGGGACGCTGTTCGCAGTGTACAATGGGAACATGTTTTCGCCTACACAGGGGATAGCTGGAGGCCAAATCCAAAGATAAATACCAAAGCACAGTACTGGGCTAAAGTTATGCATCTGGGAAAAAATCAATAAAGAGCTAAAAATAATCATAAACACCACAAACAATCCGATTCCTTTCAAAAGTGATGTTCCTTGTTTCTATTTCTCTTTGTGGATTGAGAAAAGTGGAAAAGACCCCTATAAAATGATTTTCCCTGTGCCAGAACATCACAGAGTCAAATAACTCCTCCCCAGGCGTAGTGGTGGCGGGCCCACACTCAACTAAACTCGCAAGTTCTGTAATGACTATATTCAATGCAGATGATGATGTTGATGTAGATGAGCTAATTAGAATAACCACGGGAGTTACCAGCCGAAGCAATAACTGGCTTCTAATGATAGAACAAGCTGCAAAAGTTCCACAAGGGGACTGTGTGATATGTATGGGTCCACGACCACTTTTGAGAGTGGTCCCAGCAACGCTCCTAAATGAATGAGAATTCAGGAAATTGTTCGACTATAGTAAACGTTACTCGGTATTTCAAACCATTATCCCGTAGTGACATCTGGTGGTGGTGTACTATAAATAAAAATGTTGATAGAATAAAACTACATCCATTACAATGTCCAGAGGTTAGGTAACAAAACAGAGCAAGGTTTCTCAGCCGTCCACGAGCAACTGTCAGCTACCTCCCTGATGGCTTTCCAAACCGCATTGCTGTGACATGTTTGTTGGCTGAGAGGGGTGGGGTCTGCGCCCTTTTTGGGGAGCAGTGCTCCGCCCTTGTCCCCAACAAACCCGCTGCAGATGGCAGCCTCACAAAGGCCTCGGATGGGTTGAGGGCCCTAAACAGCAAAAATGAAAGACCACTCTGGAGCTGATACAGAAATGTGGGACGGTTTGGGTAATATATACGGCCAATATCAACGACTAATAGTCTCTGTCTTAATTCCCATAGCTGTGTTTGCAGCAATACTGACCTTGTGTGGATGTTGTTGTATTCTCTCCTTCCTCCTGATGACAATAAAAATGTAACAGATGCTGAGTCCAGTGATGAAGAAGATGAAATGTCTCTCAACTTTCCAGACTTGTATCCTGACCCAAATGTTCCTATGTCGAACTTGTAACACAATGTTAATGATGTAATGTGTGAAATGTGACATTTAATCCTCTGAGTGTACCTGTTTTGAACCGCTTAATGAATTACCAATAGAAAATCGAAAGAAGTTATTGAGTAAGGACTAGATCTGGCTAAAAATGGCATAAACAGGAGGGAAATGTTAGAATTATTATTTAATCTTTCTTATATGAAGATTATAGTGTTATGCCACTTTTAGAAGTTTGTTCTGTCTGTTGTTTGTTCACTTCCTGTGTTGCAGAAGATAAGCGGCAGTACAGGAACACACTCCAACGACCTCAAGGAGAATGTGCTGTTCAGTTATCTTATATGGATAAGAGTTGCTGTGTCAAACAGAGTATATTTCCCCCCCCCATTAGCTCCATGTAATTAGGGCATTCCTGATCTAATAAAAGAGCGAGGCGAGCAGAGAAACTTCAGAGTGTTGGTCGGAGATTGTAACTGAAGCTTTCTCTGAGGCACTCTCCTCGCGAGTAAAAACTATTTACTGACTCTTTGTCTCTGTTTTTTGCAGTGTGTAAGAAATGTCTTGTGTTTGAACCTGACAGTACTCCACCCCCTTTGGCAGTAATGTAATTCATCTTTTAGGGTTTCCATTTTGTCACCACCAACTCTGACCAGCTTCTCTAATCCTGCTTGAAGAACAGCATCCCCTCGTCCGCTACCACCGTATCACGGTGGGAAGGACGTGTTGTTCATGTCCGGTGTTGGATTTCCACCACAGTCACATTTTGGTCATATCTGACCAGAGTTTCATCTCCTGTATGTTTGTTGTAACGTTTACGTAGCTTTTGGTGAACTGGAAACATGACTTCTTGTTGCTTTTTAGCTATGCCTTTTGTCTTGGCACTCTTCAATAAAGGTCAGATTTGTTGAATGCATCGCTAATCGTCCAGCAGATGTTCCCACCTGATCGGAGCGCCTCCACAGTGCTTCCTGAGACACTATAAGCCTCTTGGTTGCATTCTCGTGAATGCTTTCTGTTCCTGGACTTTCAGTTTAAGTGGATGATCATTTCTTGGTAGTTTTGCCGTGGTTTCACACTTTTTCTATTTTCAGACAATGGATTGAACAATGCTCATTGAGAAGTCCAACGCTAGGGTTAGTGTTTTGACCTAACTTTGTTTTAAACTTGTTATTCTTCACATCTCTGCCGTTATTTGGTTTGTTTGTTCACTGATGTTCTATGTCAAACCTTTGAGGTGTTAACAAACAGCTGCATTTAAAATTAGGTTGAACTGTGTATAGATGGACTCCATGTAATAAGGGGTAATTTCTTATGGATTTTCTTTGCACTGAATTTTATTTCAGGGTATTAGGTTGATGGGGGATTACTAATGTACACCATACTTTTCCAATTTTAATTGCAAAACAATTTGAAATTATTATATCTCTTTTTTTCTAATATGCATTAACAGACTACTACTTTAAAATGTTCAAAGGAGATGATCCCTTTTGCAAAATGCATACAAAAATATTCTTGGGGTGAGATTTCTTAGGTCTATTTGTTAAGATTTTAGACTACACACAAGAAAAAAGGCATTTTTCATTGAATTTGATCAAGTTTAACAGCTTTTAAGTTTGACTCAGACATCAGTAGATGTCTTTATAAGGATTACTTCTTACAATTTATTTCTCAAGTGGAATTATAACTTGCAAAGACAGATGGCAGCTTCTTTTACATGTCTTTTCAACAAAGCTTTGTACAGGATTAAGATCCAATTACATACAGGCTAATGAATTTAAATTATACTACAATAGCATCAAATTCAGCAGATCATATTATACCCATAAGTAAAAAGGCTGATTGGACGTCGTTGAGATTTCAGCAATGACTCATCCTTATCAACATTGCAGCAGTTTGCTCCGGAGATGAACCGCCTCATTTTAACATGAAGGAACTTCATACACAACCAGGTTCAGTGTGAGCAACCATGTGTTATGGCCTGATGGAGAAGATGAGGTGAATTATTTTGCAAAAGGTAAAAAGATGTGCTTGCATTTAAAGATATAGTCAGTCACTTAAGGATCGTAACATAAAATCGATCCAGAATTATTCCTTCAAAACCAGAATGACATGAAGATCTTTGACACACTTTTCATGCTTTGTATCTCCTGTGGTTCTTTGCCTAATAGGCATCAAAACGGGACATGAGCAGCTTGATTGGTGGTCTGTGAATGACCAGAGGTGCCTCAAAAAGGGGCCTTTTAGTGAAAAAGGCCTCTAGATATCCATATTTAACTCAGTCAGCGATGAGTCGTGGTAATATCCTTCTGACACAATGGGATCATAGATACATCACAGTCATTAGCATAGAAATTACACTTCAAGCTCTCCAAAGGAAGCCACTTTTCATTCAGAGGAAACTCTGTCTTTCATTACTTCCGACGTTCATTCAGCCTGCCCTGCCCTATACTCCTCCTGTTTCAGAAGTTCAGTAAGCAGTAAGGTCATTGTGTCTTTTGTATTTTTTTATTTTTTTTTATTATGTGAAGTTGCGGCGAGTTAGCGCCAAGCCAACGTGAGCTGTCCTCTTGGAGGATCAGGGTGCGACTGAAACCTTCGGTCTTGTCCCAATGTTTTTTGCTTTTTTTTTTTTTTTTTGCATAATTTTTTGTTTATTTTTGCCTCTGTAGAAAAAAGCTGTCAGTTATTGTTTTTTTCTTTTTCTTTAATTCACGTCTTTGTTATTCAGGTCATTTCATCTTTTAAATTGAAAACATGAAAGTAGATTTGTTGCCTGGTGGATGGATTTTCAGCTCCGTGGTGTTTCAGGACATATTAAACTTGAAGCGTTGAACCACATTTCTGATGTTCGCGCTTCATTTAGGCCTCGTTAATAGTCATGAACCCACAGGTTAGTCTGCTGAATATTTATGCAGGGCTGATTAGACAAGAGTGACAGGCTGTGATGGGGGCAAAAGATGAGAGGCTTAAGTGAGACCCACAGCCTGTCCTGTATTAAAAGATTTCAACGGTAGCGGCATCACAGAACAGAAACATAAAATGAATCGCATTTTTTTTTTTCCCTCCCTGGGAAACAGTAAAGGGTAGCACAGCCTTTGATTTACCATTTCGGGCCACATCCTCCTCTGAACACTCAGCCAGGAAGTTTTACAGCTCCTTTGAAGTTAACCTAAAATTTTGTTACAAGTGTGAGTGAGAGAGTAAAAACTGTGACCGGTGTGCTCTGAAGTGGCACAGTAGAACACCTCGTCATCCCCAGGACTCCGACTTGTTTTCCATCAACTGGGCTTCGTAAACAATAAGCCTGAGGTTTTGGTACAGTCGGACAGGATTGTTATTTATAGACTTTGTGCAAGTCCTCTGATAAGAAAAAAAAAGCTTTTACAGAGGCATTCAGGGAACACTGTGTCTCTCAGTTTCAAAGAAACTATCTGGTTTTTGTGCTGCAGTTGATGCCACACCTTCCGAGGCAGTTGTGCGAAATTTCACCAGCTACTTTTGAAGCAATATTTCACAAAGACAAACAAATGCAGATGATTGCTTACATCTGCCGTGGCTCTTTCCTTCTGTAAGAGGAATACGGACGGCTTTGTTTTCAGCCATGCTGTTTTCTGCGGCCATTACAGTAGACCAATTAGGCACACATAAAAACATGGTGAGGACGAGCTTCAGCCAGCAATTAGAGGCTTTGCTGAGTGGTTTTGGGAAGTTTGTGGAACAAGCTCAAAAAGCAGCTGGAATGTTGTTGGATAATGACATGTTCTGCATCTTAAATCGTCTCATAATCCATCAAAGGAAACTGATGTATTTTAAGTTTATGAATTAGGTAGTGGTGTAATTACACATCCTGCTAACAGGATGAAGGTACACAATCATTTGCTAAGATTGGATTTTTGTAAAAAAAATAAATAAAAAAAAAGTTTCAAAAATCAGTTTGTTTTAAAGAATCCATAATTAGTGTTGGGTAACTTAGTCCAGGTTTGACTTATCCATATATTGTGGTTTTTATGCTTGTCTAATTCCAAAGGTTTCATAAATATTTGCGATTTAAATAATCTCTGTTCAGTGTAGTTATCTGGTTCAGGTCTGACCAGTCTAGTGTTGTTATTTTAGATTTTTAATGAAAGATGATCAAAGGCACGTCAAGCTCATTAAAAACTGTGAAATAGCCCTTTAGCTTAGCACAGATGGAAAATTCCCAGAGGCTAACTTTAGCTTCATTAGAGGGTAACAGATAACCAGCAGCAGCATTTTCATATTGTCTATAAACGGCTTAGATCACTACTGATTAAATGCATCAAAACTAAGATCTTGTGTAAATGCATCATGGTCTTTGATGAAAACGTGTTTATTTTTGACACAAACATAACGAGATGGACGTTAAACACATGTACTTTAAAGCATAAATGATGATAGTCTTGTGAAAACTTAGTTTTCTGCTGGAACTTGCAGAAGATTTGTTTCTTGCTAGTGTTGGAATTGCAAGCCTTAAACAAAACAAACTAATATGTGCCAGGAAACGAATATTTTAGTCTGTTTACATGCAAAACAGTTTCTTTGCATGTTGAAAAAAAAATTCTGAAAACAAAGAGAATTGTTGAATATTAATGTGATATGTACAAAACACTGCATGCTTTAAAATTTAACCCACTAGAATGCAATGTTATTATTTAGCCCATGTTTACCCTCCACTGTGAATCTAATTTCAGTCATTAGACACTTAAGACGTGTTCAAAACATACTTGTGAACAGCTTTGTGTAACATAAAAAGTATATATATGACTTCTAACCTTGGGTAATTGTGCCTTCCCTCTCTATTGCTGGAGGAAGAAATCTGTGAGTTCCTCAAACTTACTTTGCAATGGTTGATCTAAGACTCACGGTTGCCCTGGAAACAGTAGGTGAACAATACTGGAGGCTCTGAACCATTATTCTCAAGGATAAAGTTTAAACAAAAAATGTTTTCTTGAACGGCAGTCAAAGCTTGTGCATTTCAAACAACTTATATGTCTAATTAAGCTCGACTCACACAGGAACTACCTTTTAGATGTAAAAGCAAGCACAGTTGATATTGGATTGATGTCACTTTGTGGATGCTACAGAAGCACAGTCATGAATGCATGCAATGGAACCTGAAACAGATATTAATTGCCATGATGACCTTCAAAAACAGGGCTAATTTTGCTCTTTAGGAGCATCTGCATTATAACGAAGAGCTAGTCTTTACTTGGATTTATACTCGCTTCAAACTGAGTTATTGCTGCTTCTGTCAACAGTTGCATTTTTGTAAGGGGCTGATGGGCTCTGCTGTAGTTGATGGGAAAAACTTCATTCTCTGTGGAAAAGGACACATGTCACCGGATTTGACAGGCTGTTCTGTGAAGCTGCTTTCACAGCAGTAGGATTCAGCAGGGACCCGAGACTCCGAAGTCATTTTGGAGCATAAAACGGGAAGCATTCCTTTCCCTTTTATGTCTCCTCTGCCTTATTGGCTCATTGTTTCTCCGTTCCGTTCGTCCCATCAGTCTGTGCTTGAGTGAGTCCTTGGTAATAATAACTTTTAATAGCTCATGATGCCACCTAATAGGGCTTAAGTAATTTGCTTATTTTAGATTAGAAGGGAATTTCGTTTAAACACTCGTGCACGGCAACAGGCTTTCAGCCGCCAGTTTCTCTCCTGGCTGTGGATTCAAACTTCAAATGGGAACGGCAGAGCGTTGCTTTGTCTCGTGCCAATCCCATTCTGCATGCTTTCACTTCAGGAGGTTCAGAGGTAATTCTCCTGAAAAACGAGGAGGAAAATGGTTGCCAGGATTCCACAGGGTGCTACATTTTCCAGATGGAGATGTTTTCAGCTTCTTGAATCTGGTGGGCAGAGAAGCAATGGTGATGATGAGTAATTTGAGATGCTAGCTTGAAATACTGCTGCACAACAGGGTGGTCTGGCAATGCCTCGTAACCATGTGTCTTTTAAATGCACCCGAAATCGTGCAATATTTATCACTATGCATATATATGAAGCACTACAAACAGGAGTCAGTCGACCACGCTCACCAATCTGTGGATAAAGATGAGGTTTTCTCAGCAGATGGCTGTGACCGTAGGCAGTCGATCAGCCGGCCTGTTATAGCCGAGACCCTGCATGGACTACAGCAGAAGGAGCTGAGAAACTATTAGGTAGCAAAACAAGCAAAACATTTAGAGTGACTTTCAAAAGTATTCAGACCTTTTGAACTTTTTCACAGTTTGTTACTGGGACTTTAAATAGGCCAACACAAAGTAGTTCATGACTGTGACGTGAAGAAATGTCGATACAAAGTTTCCTATTTAGCTCCCTTAAACCTGATCTCCGTTACTGACATTCACCACAAGTTGATTAGAAGTAATCTAATTAGTATATACAACATACCGGTGTAAAATGTATTTACACTATAAATACAGCTGTTTTGTGAAGGCCTCAAAGGTTTGTTGGATAACATTAATAAACAAGCAGCTGCATAAAGACCAACCAACACAACTGAAAGTTGACTTTTATGGTTGTAGGAAAGTAGTTTTAGTTTTCAAAACATCATCCCCAGATCTGATCATCTTTGAGCACACTGTTCAGTCCATCATCTGAAACTGAAAGAGTTTGGAGAAGCACCCAAGAGACTCGTGATACCACTGACATATATCACATATCATAAATTCAGCCTTTATGAAAGAGGATCAAGGTAAAGCCATTGCTGAGGGAGGGCTGTATGCCACAGTTAGTCACAGATCACGTGGAAAACATCTGAACCATGGCACACTAGTCTTGCGTCTCCTCATGTAAAATGTTGTGTTTGGTGGAATGCTAACAGTGAACATATCCTTCAACACTACATTTAAGCAAGATTAGCAACGTCACGCTGTGGGAGCTTTTGTTTAGCAGGGACAGAGAAGCTGGTCAGAGTTAATGAAAATAATAGACAAAGAGAACTGGAAGAAAACATGTTAGCTGTAGCAGAAGAGTTTAGGCTGGGATGGAGGTTTCCCTTCCATCAGGACAACAACCATTAACATACAGCCAGAGCTACAATGGAAGGATTTAGATCAAAGTACATTGATGTGTTGGTATGATCTTATAAAGGTCCAGACAGAAATCTGTCTAGACCAGAGTTGTCAAAACCAGGTCTTGACAACTCTGAATTGTTGTCAAGACCTGGAGATTTATTTATTTATTTATTTTTTTTTTTTTTTAGAAGAAAGAGCAGAAACTCGGTTTTCATATCTGAACAGCTGGTATGGACATACCATAAAAAACCTGCAGAAAAAGGTAGTGATGTGGTGGGAATGGATGCAAACATATGCCACACTTCTTCTTTCATTTTTATGTAAAAACCTAAAAACCCCTTATTATTTTCCTTCCATTTGATATTTATCCACTGCTTTACATTAATCTATCAATAAAGTCCTAATAAGGTGTATAATTGTATTTATTTTACCTTTAAACCTCAAATACATGCATTGCATGAACAAAAAAAATAAATACCAGGCAGTCTTACAGTCTGATGAATGTAAGACATTTACCCATTCCCACTTAAGTTTATGCAAATAATGTGCTATTTCAGGGCCGTTTCAGTGGTTGTAGCAGAAATAATATTTCAGATCTAAAGATAGGTGTTCTTTTTTCTGCATCTGTTTTGTGTCTGTGTGAGCTCTAAAATCTAGAAGTTCTTTTCAGACAGTAGACAACTTTTTCCTCAGCTGTCTTTTTTGACAAAAGTACTAAATTACAAAGTTTCTGATTGCAGTATTGAAGTTATTCTGTGACAGTTCAAGGAGGTCGTCATATTTGTATTTTTATAATCATATTCGATTTACACAGTGACCCGACGAGGGTCCCCGTTGTCAATCAGTGTTGCTTCCTATGTGGACAGTTTGATTTCACAGAAGTTTGATTTACTTGGAGTTATATTGTGTTGTTTAAGTGTTCCCTTTATTTTTTTGAGCAGTATATATATATATAGTGCAAATTTTTAAAGATAACTAAAATAAATGTTTTATTTGTTGTTTTTCCAACATCTCCACAAGAGCTTTTTTAAATTTCTGTCACAAAATCAAAAACTAAGCACAGCTGGTGAAAATTATTTTGCCTTAGAATCATAAGCTAGATATTGTTTCAAATTTTTCTTAATTTTCTTCTACTTCTATTGCTATGTCTTGTGTCAAGGATGTGTGTATGTGTTTGTGTGTATGTGTGTGAACGTGTGTGTTTGTGCACTTCTGTGTGTTCTGAACGCTTTCAACTAATCCTCTCCCCCCTGAGCGTTTGACAGTGGGGCTCTCATGGCGGTCACACCTGATGTACCTGCAGCTAATCCTATCCCGCAACCGATGTCAGTGTAACCAATCCTGTCACAGCACGCAGAAAAAAATGCAGCTTCCTCCTGGCATTTTGGTCACACCTCTCTGTCGTCTCCCTCTCCTCTCGTTCTGCTCTCTCCCTCCTGCTTAACTTTATAGATGCATTGCTTCTTCGTTTTCTTTCTGGCAGACTGACAGGACCTCCTGCCCTGCTTTTGTCTTGTTTCCTACCTAATAATATCCTTCCTTACAATCTACCGCCCTTGTCTCTTTCTCTGGTCTGCGTCTTCAACAGACTTCCCATCCCCCTGACTTTGACTTGTTTGGCATTTCCCTCTCCTTTCACTTCACCTCTTCTTCTTGTCTGTCTTTATCTTTGTCAACTTTTTGAACTCGCCCACGCATCGCCAGTCATTTCCTGCCCTCCTGCCACCAGAAATAAACCGCATTTTAAGTAATTTGTCACAAAACAGAAATTTTGATATGTACCTGTCACCGCTGATCATATCCCTTATAACCAGAGAGTTGACTGTTGGCTTTTGCTTCTCCACCCCTCAACCCTACTTTTTCTGTTTCCTTGCAGAGAGCAGGCTAAAGGTGCAAAAGAACAACCAGTCTCTGGTGTACCAGGAGGACAGCAGGGTCAGGATCAATTGCTCGATCACCTCCCAGACCAGCCAGGACTCCCAACATGCTGTGTTATGGTACATAAGACGGGCAGCCGGGTCAGAAACCGATGAACTCCTGCTGAGGATCGAACGCACAGGGGCCTTTGAGTACGGCGCCTACGCAGACGAGGAGAGACTGAGGCGGCGGGTCCAGGCAGAGAGGCTCTCACCTCGGCTCTACGCACTGACTCTGAACAGGGCAGAGAGCAGTGATTCTGGGACATATTACTGCCTGGTGGAGGAGTGGCTGAGTGACCCAGATGGAGCCTGGTATCGACTCTCCCGGGATACCTCAGGCTACACCAGGGTTCTTGTCAAACAACCAGGTGAGGCTAAAAGTGCTCCTCTTGTTCAAGGTCGTTTGAATGAGTGAATGAAGCAGCAGCTGACACTTTAATCCAGAGAGCTGGGTCAGTGTTGCCATGGATGATATTTCCAAGGATCAGAAGATTCAAGGTTTGACACCTGGCTGGCTCGCCGTCATGTTTGTTCCAAGCCAACAGATAGTAGAGGTAGAATTAACAAAGACATCGGTTACACATGACAGTATGCAGAGATTTAATATAGTACGGTATCAAAATTGTTGTGCCAAGTCATCCTTTTTTAAGTATTTTGGTTAAGAGCAATAAAATCAAATAATTCATGTTCATAGTTTATTCCTAATCGTAGTTAAACCTAAACACTCTAAATCGAGTTCACAGTCAGACGAGGAATTAGTTGTCATTCATCTATTAATTAATACAATCTTTAATATTATAAATTTATATATATAAAATTCTTTACTTAGAACATCTGTCAGTTTGCATATTCATTATTTGTCATCTCCTATCATCTGCATTGTGGACTTTGGTAGCTTATTTCCATCAATTTAATTTGCTCTTGTTCTTAAAAGTTGCTTTCATTCACATTTTTTGATGTTTTGGTTTTGAGTATGCAGCCAGATCTTTGTCAGATTTTGATTGCAGCAACCCTGAAAAAATAATGAGGTGTATGTTTCTTTTCAATAAATAAATACAGCAAACGTTAAAAATGCATCTCGAGTAATTTAAAGACAATATGTGTCTCTGCGGTCTTAAGAGATGTGCATTCAGCTGTGACTTCATTCTTCTGATTTTCTGTTCTTTTCCTGGGAAAACATATTTTCTGCCCGTATCAGGTGAAAAGGTGCAACAGTGTCGCAAAAGGAATACGATGAAAACCCATGTTTCTGCTCCTCCATAGTTTGACCCAATGCAATCTGATCATTATCTCCAGTCTAACAAATAATGCTCATGTTTTCATTAACTACAAAGCATAACTTTTATGCTAGAAATAATGGCTCATTTTAGCTTGACACTCCTTCAGTGCGGTGTTGGCTTGATTCATCTCACCATGAGACAAATGGCTTTGTCTCAACATGATCACTTCACTTGTACAGTAAACAGCCTTGGACAGGAACGTTGAAATTAACTGAATCTCAATCATCTCCTTAAGTGTTATAACAGTGCTGAATTTGTCACTTGCCAGACATCAGAAAGAAAAAAACAACACAGAAGAAAACTTTTCACAGCTTTGCAGATGGCGACTGCCCGCAGCAGAAAGATGAAGGGGTCTTTTGCTCATCACCACTCGTGGAAACAGCATCTCAGGGACTCAAATCACATCTATATGTAAACTGTGTAAATTGCCTCACTAATCAGCATAAACTGACATGTGCACGCAGAGGCCAAGCTGATACTGTTGGTGGTAAATGCTGGAAATTGTTTTCTGTATAAAGAAAAACTGTCAAAGTTTGACTGAAAAGCGTTTTAGCTTACAGATTTTGCTCGCTACCAATAAGAGCACTATTTAACGACAGAGAGAGATCTTTGGTTTATTTCACATTAACTTCTTTCCTGATAAACGTTTCTGGCACATGTAGTATATTTAGTATTGTGCTACATTAATGACCTATTTAATGTTACAATTATTTCACTCACATTTTCAACCGACTCCAACATGTTCTGCTCTGCACCTTATTGGCTTTAACCTAACATCTGCCCCAGTCAGAGCTCAGGAAGATTTAAAAAAAAAATGGGAAAACTCCCAGTCACTGATGGACAAGCTAATCCTCTTGTCCAGGACTGAAAAATAGTGATTTAAAGTGATGATGTATCTACTTCCACCCACACCGTGACATCCCACCTCATCAGAGTTATTTTGAGCATGATTCAGCTCGTATCTCTTAATCTCTCTGAGAGAAGTTATATCTCTTTTTGGCCCATTGTTCCTGAATTTATCATAGAGTAGCTGTCAGAATTACAGGTACCCTTCAGTGGTATGCAAAGAATTTCAAATATCTTCTGAAATATGATGCATAAATTAGCTTTCTGTAGTTAAGTGGAGTTGTGAATCATCTGATAAACTCAGGTGTGTTTTATTTTAGTGTCAATTTTATGAAACAACCAATTAATGAGAAGAAGCACTTGTTACTTACTTACATGTTAAGTAACAAGTAACAGGTAATGTGTAGTGAATGCACTGTTCCTGAAGAATCCACAGCCATTTAATAGAATAGGTACTTGGTTTACTTCTTAATTGAATTACAATGAATTTGAATAGTAGACTGATGTTTTCAGAACAACCTCAGTAATGGTCCGTCTTCCCTGACTTTTTCCCCCTAACCCACGTTTATCTGTTTAGAAGTCAAAACGAGAAAACCCTGATGAGGAAATAACTAAAATAGGAGGATCAAAACAGCAGCTCAGTGGCCTGTAAATAAAATGCTTCTTTGGTAAAATGCTCTGTAAGCAGACACTAGTCTTAGAAGATTTATTTGTGCTGCAGCACTCATATAAATGAAATCTGGAGGTATGAGAAGCAGAATCTACAACTCTGCGTATGGACTCATTCATTCACACGTTGCTCGAGCTGAGCATATTATTTTGAGAAGAAAAAGTAAAAACGGGATGGTAGCCTTACAGTAACACAAAACCGTTTATTGTAGATTTTAACTTTAGAAGGCAGAGATGGGTTTTAATTTATTGTTACAACATCCCCTGAAGCTGCAGGAATTAGCAGTTTTTCCACCCCTGCTGTCCTTCTGCACCTCATTTTGGTTTAACAAGAAGTCAGTCCCAAACATTGTGTGAGAGAGAACCATTAAAAGCCAAGTTTTTATTGCCCCATTTTTTCTGAATTGCTGGGGAAGTGGGTCATAGAACCACCCCTGAAGGGCTGTAGCACATCCATGCAGACAGAAAACCTAGCCTTGAGGTTGGATCCAACCCTGCTGGGAAGCGGAAAGACTGGTACTGGCTGCAGGCGGGATAGTGAGTCTGATTTAATTTTGTCTTTTTGTTTCTCCATTTCCTGTAACACATGCAGAAATGACTATTTTATGATGTTAACATGTTTAAATCGGTTCATTTTAGGGCTGCAATTATTGTATCTCTTTATTATTTTGTAAGTAAATATTTAAAAATGTAAGTTTCTTTTCTTCTTGTATACATCCATTTCAGTAAATTAAAAAAAACAATTGAAAAGTTAATTTACTCGAGTAATTCAGTTCAAATGATGAAATAGATTTATTATATAGATTAATTACACAATTGAGGTCAAGTGTATGATTCTCTTCATTTTGATGATTACGGTTTACAGCTAGTAAAATCCCAAAATATAGTTTTTCAGAAAATTAGAACTTATAATTAAAAGTCTATTATATTATGGCAAGCACAATAATGATGGAGACTGCTGACTTGAAGGGTGTCCAGCAGACAGTTATTGACACCCTTCACAAAATGTTATGCCACAAAAAAAGGTAATTGCTGAAGAAGCTTTTTTAGACTGCTGTGTAGGTAATTATTAGAAAGTTGAGTGAAAGGAAAATGTGTGGTAAAATAAGGTGCACAGGTTTTGGCGAGATTAACGAGGTGTGGCGTTAGTATTTCAAGAGCCAAATCCAGGATATGGGCTACAGCTGTTGCTCCGTGTATCAACCCTCACCTAAACCGGATAATGACATCAGAAGCCTCTTACCTGTGCTAAGATGAAAACAGGATGTTCTGTTGCTCAGTGGTCAAAAATCCACTTTTCTGATGAAAGAAAATGTTAAATTTAATGTGAAATTCAAGTTTCCAGAGCGTGGAGAAAGAGTGGAAATTAATATAATCCAAGCGCCTTGACTTCAAGCATGAAATCTGCTGCTGTGGGTCCACTGTGTTTTATCGACTCGATTGTCTGGTATATTATTCTGATGCCTGGGCCTTATGGAGATGCTGATTTTCTTTTCTGACAGGACCTGGCACCTGTACTCATGGCCAAAATGCCCAAACGTGGTATCACTGTGCTCGATTGGTCGGTAGACGTGATGAAGCAATCATTGCAAAAGGATCCCATGCGTATACCCCGCAGTGCATTGTCATTTATAAGAAATTTTATTTTTGGTTTTGATTAGCTCAAAGTACTGATCATCAATAACTCTGTAATTAAACTAAATGATATGAAGCTTTCCCTTTTGGCTTTTATAACTGTAATAACTTAGCTTTGCAGTATAATTTAACGGGATCCACGTTTACAACACTTCTGAAAATGCCAAATTGACAACATTGCATAATTAGCCCGATAGTTGTGAATTAGTTCACGTAAATCACCTTCTCTGTTTGAGCTATATGTGCATTTATTAACATAAATTGTCTTCCTTTGTTCCTTCTCTCTTGGGGAACTTCTGCAGAGCCTCAACTACGTGTTGATGAGCTTGAGAATAACGTGACAGTGGAGGAGTCCAGCTCAATTCGGCTGGGCTGCAATATTTTCAGCCAGTCGTCTCCCGACTCGCGCTTTTCTGTGTTCTGGTACGTGGATCGCTCCGATGACGAGGACATCGAGGACCAGCCGGGGGAAGACGACGACAAGCGGGACTGTGTGTTTTCCATCGGCCACGACGCCATCTTTGGAAATGGAAACTGCAGCCCCCCCGACGACAATGGGCCCAATTCCCGCTTTCAGTTTGAGAGGACTACTTCTGACCAGTACAGCCTGACCATTCACGGAGCCCGGCCAGCAGATGCCGGTCGTTACTATTGCCATGTGGAGGAGTGGCTCCTCAACCCTCGCAATGAATGGTATCGCCTTGCCACCAATAATTCTGGCGTCACCATCGTCAATGTACTGCAGCAAGGTGAGTCCTTAGCAACAAAATCCTCAGAGCCTCTGCGTGTGTCTGTGACACTGATCAAAGCAAAAAATGTAGATAATTAATTCAGGGAAAAGGGTGAGGGAACATTTATAAACAAGTAGTTCAAACAATGTAGTTAATTACACAATCTGTGTTATTCCTCTGAACAGCTAATCAAAAGCAGAATTAACATTGAGGGCAAATCTCCTAATTACCTCAGATTTGATTTGAAAACAATCTAGCGAGCAAATACCAGTCAGAGGGAAAACAAATTAGCTGTATTCAAATACCATAAAACACATAAATATTAATTTTTATAGACCAGTTGAATCTTTTGCATGGCTGATACCTTCATGAGTTGTAAGTCTTAACTTTTCCCAGCTTGATCAACTGGACCAGTGTTTGGATGATTGAAAGCTAAAAAATCTGACCTTTTCCAGTCAGGCAATGCACCAAACCCATCAGGTCATAGTAACAACACTCAAACGTGGAAGCAGATACTGAAGAAGACCAACGGTTAGATATTACTCATGAATGGGATATGATTAAATATAAATCAAAAAAGACGATGTTATGTTAAGTACAGGGCTGTATATAGCCATTCACAAGGTCGTCATAGAAACATCTTGATGGCTCATTCTGACTCCAAGAGAGCAAAACTTTCAGTTGTTAATTTTTTTTAAGGTTTTATTGGCTCAACCCCCAGTGATGCCAACTTTTCAAACCTCTCATTCAGAGTGTGCACTCTTTGTCTCACTCCTCCATTTTGTGTCTATAAAGTAGATTTGCTCTTTTGTACCTGACTTTTCTAGATATAATATGGAGAAATCTGCCACAGGACATTTTGCTCTTTCTAAATGTCAGTTCCTACCCACCATGTGGATGTCTCATAACGTCTTCAGAACCAGAGGACATGCTGTTAATTCTAATTAGACAAAAACATATTAACAGTAGGATGTCGCTTAGGGTTGATTTGGTTTAATCTGTCATTTTATATGAGTCAGTTGGCCAAGATTAGGGACTAATACCAAAATAAATGCACACAATAAAGTGTTAATATTCATGAGATATGTATTCTTATAATTTGTGACATATGTAAGAACAAAGAAAAACAAGCTATGTGGATTTCAGGTACAAAGTTACTTTATGGGTACAAAATGGAAGTATGAACACAAAATGACACGGGGGCATGAAAAGGAGTGCAAGATGACAAAAGACAAACTGAAAAAATGGAAGTTTTCAACTTTACTGCAAGTTTAGAAAGTGCTTCATTGTGCCACTTTGTATATGCTAACTGTTTTGAATTGTTTGTTCTTTGCCCCCAGTTTCCACCATCCATTCAGTGGTGTGTTCCAACGAGTCCCTCTTCTATTTCCTCTTCTTCTACCCGTTCCCCATCTTCGGCATCCTTCTCATCGCGTTGCTGGTCGTGCGCTACAAAGGTCGCAACAACAACAAGAGCCAGGAGGGCAAGAACGGCGCCCCCCTGCTGTGGATTAAGGAGCCTCACCTCAGCTACTCCCCCACCTGTCTGGACCCCCCAGCGCTCAGCTTGCACCCCGGCTCGGTTGACTAAGCGAGGGAGGGTCGGACCCCCGCCCTTTTTTCTGCCTCACGCACATTGCGGACTCAGCCGACACAATGCCAGGGAGCCTTTGTGGACTCCACCTTCAGACCTTACTGTTGTTCGATGCCGTGTTGAATTATAGTCAATGAGTTTTAAGATTTCTACTCCGGCGGCTGTTTGTTTTTATGTTGACGACTGTGTGTTTGTGAGTGTGTGTGTGTGTGTGTGTGGACGTGCTGACACGGATGGATGTACCATTTCAGCACAATTAACTGCGCGAGGGCAAACTGAAGGGCGAGAGAGTACCATGAACCTCTCCCGGTTTCTGTAAAGCCTAACCCCATAGTTGCGTTTTGACTTTTATTACAATAAATATTTATCTATTTTTCAATAGAGAGTGGAAGAAAAAGTGCAGATAAGATCGTAGGCCAGTCTTGGGAAGAATATTTAAGAGAGTGAACTCTGCAGGCGACTCCAGCGTTAAGCGGTATGCAGAAAAGTCTTCAAACTGATCCAAGTGCAGCCACAGCCTAGCCTACTATGCTGGTTCCCATAGCAATGCTCTGCACCCACTGACTTCATAGCCGCCGGCTCCGTTGCCAGGCTGCATGGAGACAAAGGCTAGGACACACAAGTCTGTGTCCTGAGCGAGGATGTGTGTTGGCCCACCTGCCTCCACAATGGATTCGCCTTGGCAGACTGAAACAAGTCCTGGTGTGCCACTTAAACACTGCCAGACACTCTGGCCTGAGTGAAAGACTGCCCCACTCGTCTTCTCCACCCTTCTCTCCGAAAAGAGACGGCAAGGGAAAGTAAAATTATGGGGAATAAATGGAAAAAGTCTCTTTTACTGAAGACGTCTGAACTTAAGCATAAGTGATTTTAATTTTTCTTTTTTCTTTCAGTGCCAAGTGCTCCTTTTCAGTGCTGTTTGCAGCTAATGTTTGAAGTTTTAAAAGACAGTGGGGAAGCTGATGGGTTCAGAGGCAGTCGATTAATATGTCTGCATACATCCCGCTGTGGATTTATGGGCCTTGCTGGCTGTTAAATCATAAATAAGTTCAACTTTTTTTTATTAAATTAACTGAGTTACTGAATGAAATTTAATTTTTGCACCTTTTCCTTAGTTGCCCTTTATCACCACTTCTTTTATTTATTTTTTTTAATGCAAACGCCACAATGAAGATTATTAATGTGTAGTGTGGTAGGTGTAATATAACACAAAAAGGCTACCTGCACATGATTTGACGAGGATAAATGTTTAGTTTACAATATTTTGTATTTATTGTTTTATACTTTTTTTGCATTGCTTTGTAAGATTTTCTCATTTTTGCCTCTTTCTTTCTTAAAAATCTGTGCATTGAGCACATTATATCAATAGCCTGTGTGTTGAAAATGTGGTAGAAGTAGAAATGCTAGATCCGTCCTGCGCGTTGCAGTTTGTAGCATTTCATTACCAGGCTGTCAGGTTTGTTCAGTGTCAGAACACTGTATATCTATACATTTAATATGCTGTGGCTTTATGTGTACAATAGTTGAACAAATAAGTCACAAGAATTGATTCACTTATACGCTTTTTTTGCTCGTTTATTTAGTGAAATGTGATGTAACACCTATGTAGGATGTTTCAACTGAAACTTGAGATGTTTTTGGTTAGTTTTTTTTGTTTGTTTGTTTTGTTTTTTTTTAAGTCACGGAAGCATCACGGTTCCCGCATAACCGTGATGTAAGGCAGGAGGGCTGGGAAAGCTGTGCCACCTTGTCAGCCCAGAGAGGTGAATCCCTCTGCGTAACCCGTACACTGCCAGACTGGACATGAGAACTCTTGGGAAAAAAAACCTGTCTCAGTTGTGTCAACATGTATATTGCATGACAATATTACAGGAGGAATTTTGATGTTTTGTAAAGTTTTGAACATTTTAAACCTTGTGTTTTTGTGACGGAGCTGACAACCTTCCCCTCTCTCTCTCTATCCTTCCTCCCGAACTTCCTGAGCCAAGAGTTGACACAGTGTCCGGTGCCCCTGGTCATCTCCAATATTTGACTACTAGTCCAAGATGCCCTTTGAACCTGTTTAAATAGCTGATTTTAAGGATGGGTGTTGTGGAGACTGTGTTTGATATTATTGCTCATAACTGTCTTTTTAATGCTTTGCTTTTATGCAGCACTTCATTAAACAGATTTATGTCAAAAAGGCCAAGTTGTGTTCCCAGCACTGATGCAATGGACACGATTTTAGTTCATTTAAAGTTGTAAAATGTCTGAGTTTGAATGAAGCTGTGGGATGGAAATGTGATTCATTTCTGTAGCAGGTAAGTATTAGAGCTGGTCAAACATCACAAACAGAACATCCTCAATTACATATCACTACAAATATACGGACAAAATCTGACTTATTTACATCCATTTCAATTCAGTCTTAGTAATAAAATAATTTTAAAAAGTAATACATCAATTGCCATAAGGTTTTCTCTCTTGAACCCCAGAAACTGCAACGGGTCATTTTGAGTGATGGTTCGACAGGAAATAGGGTAATGAGAGAGGGAGAGGACATGCGGGAAATGTTGCCAGGCCTGGAATCGAGCCTGCGACCACTGGCACAAGGACTAGGGCCTCCATACGTGGGTCGTACTTTGCCCCTGCACCACCACAGCACCCCGAGGTTCTTTACATTGATCCTGAATGAGTCAGTTACTGACCAAGCAGTTTGTTTTTCAGATTCTCTGGATGGAAGATAAAAAACGTCTGTCTTCTCCGAATTCAAATAAGAAACATATATTTTTTACAACACTGTAACTCAGAGAACTGGCCCAAAGCATTGAATCCTGTGATGCTCCATAACTTTTAGGCTTGAGCAAAATGTATCATATCAACAAACTAGAATCTGTTGAATATCATCTAGACTGGTGCTGTTACTTTGATCCCTGGAACATGTCCCAGCTGTTTGTAAAAGAATATGGTGAATATTATGTAGAGGTCGGCTATAAATTCTCCACAGTTTCTGTCTGCAAGCACATTGCATTTTGTATGTCCTCCCCCGTTCACCTAAGTTTAGATGAATACCCTCTCAGCGGCCATCCTCCATATTAAACTATGTATTATCTTGCATACATCATTTGAGGTTTTCCTTGTCTGCAAGAAAAAACTGAATAAAAATGGCATTATAGTTCTTCAAGTGAGAAATAAACACTTTCCTAGAGCAAGAGGAACATGGCCAACTTGCCTGAAAACCATTATTATAATAGAATAAGTTTATTAATAGATCATTCTTCCTTGATGGATAACCTTACAAGGTTCGGAATATTATTGGCTAATTTTGAGTTTTCTTTGATATAACAAGATGGTAATGCATATAATTAGGGTGACATTTAGAACACAATGGACGATAAAACACTTGTGACAGATGCCACCGCCCTTTAGCTGTGCATAGTTTCCTAAGATTCATAGTCTAATAAAGTGTTCATTTGTAATTATAGGTCAAGCCAATATGGAGACAACTTAAATTACATATCAGACGCTTCTAAATCAGGTAGTTAGGAAGAGAACAAGCCTTTGGCCATTTTCATGGCATGTTGCTGCATAATAAATTGATCAGACACAGAAAAAATAAATGAATTAATATTTTCAAAACAGTTTAGCAGAATTTAAAACAGGATTTGCAAATGACTAAAAGCCACTAATTTCAATGCAAAGTTACAAATAAGAAAAAAATGCAGATTATTTTTGAAACATCAAATATATTTGGGTCTATACTTGGGTGAGCAAATTGAACTTATTTTTCCACCTAGATGAGAAAAACTCAGTGATAACTTCATATTACATGGTTTTAAAAACACTTTCCGTAAAATAGTGATGAAACAGAGTGGTGATAGTATTTTTCAAAAGGCACAATGGCTTTCAGATAAAATGTTATGTTGAATACAAAAGGAACAGAAAACAAGAGCTCACATCATGTTAGTCCCTACAGTGGCCATCTTTGATCTTCAAGATTGATTTCCAGATCTAATACTTGTTCACAAACCTTTTAATGGTGTTAATCTGTCTTATTTGATGGAACTCTTTTTATTTTATGAAACCTTCAGAAAGCCTAAGCCTTCTGAACATGGGCTGTTAGCTTTCCCTGCTGTGTGAACTAAAACATATGAGGATCCTTGTATTTCATAATGTTGCTCACCTTGAGAATGCACAACCCTAAGACCTGAAAATGAATGAAAATCACAATTAAGAGAAATGTAAGTGTTTAAAAACAAATTCTAAAAACATTTAGAATTTGTCTATGTTTTAGCGAAATTATTCTATTTTGGGTTTCAGTTTTGCTTCAATTTGAGTATAAGAATACATCACGGCACTGTCCTTAATCTTTTTATTTTAAATTTGGTCATATATAAGACATAAGTTTAAGAGTAAACTATATATGTTTCCCTTCCATTAATTTACCTAATTTACTGAGAATTTTGATGTATCCATAACTGTAACAGATTTTCTTCTTTGCTATTACTATTAAGATGCTTTTATATTTTTCATGCATTTTTCATATATGTTTTAATCTTTAGTTTTTCCTTATATGAAAAAGATAGATCCATCTTTTTCCCCATCGTATTTGAAAATAGGTCTGTGTAAGAGAAAATAAAGGCATGCGGCCCACATGGCCCTCCTGCAGGGCTCCTTATTATGAAGAGCCAATATGTTCATCCTTTGATATATGTGAAAGAATAATGCATCTTTAAGGCTGAACATCTTGAGTAATACACATTTTGACAAATGCACAATGACAGAAATGTTCTCACATCTGCGATGTATGCATCGACAAAGTGTGCATGTGTCGAATTTCAGTACCATGTTATTCTGTTTGCCACAAATATTGGTATTCTGTCTATTCTAACATTATCTCAACTTCACAGATGAAATGACTCAGAATCTCACAAAGTAGAACTGCGATACAGGGTGTATAAATATCTGGAACCAGCAGAAAACAGTCAGTCGGTGCATTTTAAAGTCTCAGAGTCTCTGGGAACATTTGCTCAATTTGTTTTTACTGTTGTTTGACAGCTTTTCAGAAGTGTTATTGACTTGCACTGGCAAGGAATGCTGAGCGAAAGCTGATGTGAAAAATAATTACATAAAGCGTATTTGTTGGTTGACTAGCTGTCTTTCATACGTTTTAAACATTCCCAGAGATGCAGTTTGGTTAAACTGTGCCACAGTCAGAACAGCTGCTTCAGCTGCGGCTCTGAAATCCCTCAGAGTTCATGTAAAATTCATTTCATCTCCTCAGATTTGTGCCAGGAAGGAGAGAATGTGGCTGAGGTGTGATGTCACGATGCTACCACTGTCACTGGGTCTGTACAGACAGAGTTCTTCTTTTTTTTTTTGTGGTAATGATATGAATACCATCCACAGCTGCCTCCTGAGATCCCTCCAGGCGGTGTTGTAGCCCTATTTTCATGGCTGAATAGCTTTAATATTTTGGTGTAAAAAAGCAGGACTTGATGTGATCTGTTGGGTTTATTCAACAAAGGTACATTCAGTTAACTAATTCGATGCATCTTTGTGTTTTATTTGGCTTTATTTTGAAAGCGATTTTTAAAACAGTTTGTGGATGGAGTTTTCTCACAAAAGTTAATGTGCCGCTAGCACTATTTTCAATCCCCCAGCTCTGCTCAAACCATACAGTACATTCAATTGTTAATGGTGTGAAAACTCGTCGTCTACTGTTTTGCTTTTGTGGGATTTTCAAACAGCATTTTCTACGTGTAATATTTACAGCAACTTTGCATTGATATTTACTTATACGCTATGTGCTTGCAGTGGCTGTCACGTTTATAGGCACAGTTAAAAGTGTGGGAATAAATCCCTCTTTTATTGCACTGGCTGTCACTGAAAATGCTAGAAAAATCCAGTGTTTACAGAATAATGTGAGTATTAAGCGGGGGGGAAACATGTTCATGTCATGCACTCGAACAAGGTTCAAGGAAAAAAGCAGCGTCACATGATCACACATCTTCCACCATGCTTAAAAGTGGGCATGAGGTGTTTTTCCACATAGTTAACCTTTGTTTTAGGCCATACTTACTTGGAATGTGTGTGGTGAAAAGCTTCGTGTAAAACATCCATTACACGGTGCCGTGTGTTTCAGTGGAGTAGGGCAATATGCACCTTGGCTCTCAAGGCTGTTGAAACTTTTTCTGCTGCACTTTGTGCTCCCTTTCAACTTGCAGCTAGTGAGCTTTTAAAACGACACTTAGTGAATAACCTGTCATTTTATGCCTCCATCACGCTGCTCCTTACCTGCCTTACATTTCAGTTGTGTTGGACACAAATACACCTCCTATGGATACATCATCTCCAGCTCCCTCTTGCTATGCATTGGACAACACCTCACACAAAACTTCATTTCCATCTCAGCCATCTTAGACGAAGATGCAAAGGTTATGTAAGTCACATATGTAAGTCAACAATTACTCAATATTAACTTGATCTGAGGCTAAGGCTGCGCACACCAAAGGTCTGCGCCGATAAGAAGATGTTAAAATGCCCAGCTGACCGATCTTTCCAAAGCAGCAGATGCCAAGCAAAATATGTTTTGTTTTTTTAATTCACAAAACACAAAAATTCCTGTTGTGGCAAACTGATTTGTCAATTCTTCTTATGTCAGTCTGGATAGACCAAGATTTGGCATCAGTAAAAGGTATAACTGTCTGTTTCTCATTCTGATTTGTTGAACTCTGAAGGGGGCTTTTGTCAGAATAAAATCCATCATGCCTGATAGGTGAATCTTTTTAATAACAAATTTCAACACTTTCTGGTTAATGCCAATAATAATCATTTGGAACATTAAACTTGAAGTCTCAGATGGTAAGTTGATCCCTAAATATAGCATGAAAAAGCTTCTGACATCACAGAAAAAGTGATGCATCCTGTCCTGAAGCAATAAAACGCTACATTAAATCTTAAAAACATGTATTGTAAAAAATATTGGTAAAATAAAAGTGGCAAGGATGTCAAAGGTTATTTGATACACCAGCAAACATGAGAAGTTAGAAAACATTCTAACAGCAGCTTTGATAACCTGGTGATCACAAGTCTCAGGTAACTTGTGCTTACCTGAGACTTGGTAACCATAAGTTTTCACGCTTATGTGGAGATTTCACCACTGCTTTTACCTCACTCAGTATGGTGGCAATAAAATCTGGTCCTCTTCCAGCCTTGCAGCCAGTGACTCAGATCTGAGTCACTGGCCTCTGTGTCTTATCATATTCATACTTCAGGGAAACAGAGTAATAAATCCCTAATTCCAAGGAACTCTGATGAATTTACTCTAAAAGGGATACATAAGAAACTTTCTTCAGTGAAATTTATTTCCGCATAACCACAATCAAAATTTTCCCTACTGAAAAAAAAAAAAAAAAACGTAAATTGAAGGTTAGATTTTTCAAGTGTTTCAATGAGATTATTCTACTGCAGTAAAAATATAATTTAAGGTATTTTACATGTCTTTGCCTGGGGTGCCGCTAAACATGGCCTGCACCGTAATTAGCATGGGTAAGACAATGAATCAGTGGGAAACCTCATTCACCGCAACTACCGCTCACCTTATGGCTCTTTTTCAGGTTCTTTTATCCATTTAAGTTGAATTACATGTGCTTAAGCTTGGACTCATCGTGCTCTCCAATCTGAAAGAAGCCTATACTCAGAAATAGCATCTGCTAACACGGTATAGATGTTTTTTTTTTTGTTTTTTTTTTGTTTTTTTAAGACTAAGATGTCACATCCTTACGAAATGCAAGAGCTCTCTCTCCCTTTCACTTTCTGGCTGATTTATTTCGTTTTTTTTTTTTTTTTTTTGCTCTGCCTCCATATTTTTTTTCAAGCCCACCCCCTCTGAGGAAAGAAGATTTGCATAAAAGTAAGCAATGCTCACAAATCCACAGTTCTTCTTGCTGAGGACGCAGTCACCAGAGGGCACACTCGCATAGACAGTGCTCAGCAAACCGAAACGGCAGTATGGCAGACAGGCAACGGGAGCCTAATTTACTTCGAAACGAGAGGGAATGTGGTGAAGGCGTTTCGACGGGTGACTCCCCCTGCTTACACTGTGGAGTGGACTGCCTATGATAAATGTAAAGTTAATATTGGTTTGGGTTCCAAAACGCGTTGACCCCCTCACATTGCACGTCAGCGAGACAGATGGGCTGCTTTGTTCTTAGAGATGCACGAGGCAGAGCGGCAAAATTATCAGCAAGTGAAGTGTGACTGCTGGTTGAGGCCTGTGTGCACAGCTTGTTGCACTACCCACAGTATGATACCACACCGCTTTGTGCGGGAGTGACTCACTGAGTGATGTAAGGCTGAGTCAAAACACAGAGAAGCACTCCTGATAAATAAATCGTAATGTACATGTTTCAAGCAATACCCAAGGTTCTCCGGTGATGATTAAAGACAAACTGTTCTGCGAGAAATGGCCCTACAATTTGGCGAGGACGTAACAGCGGCGGAGAGTAATCGCTTCTGCCGTGCCATCCTTGCAGATTATGTCGGAAAATGCAATCGATATAGTACGTGTAGTGAAGCGTTTGTTAGTTAAAGATACTGTCCTGTTGTATATTTTATTAGAGAATATAAAGAATCGAGAATTTTCACTGCGTAATTTCAGAAAGTAATAAGGTTTTAAACAGCGCACTGAAGGAAAAGGAAAACTGCTAATGCTTTTCTGTGGATTTTCATACAAAGCTAAGGAATTTGAGTTGGATTTAAGTTCAGCTTTATGCGTTTGAGCCAAAGTTTGACTCCAGTGTCTCCCAATGGGTAGTGCAATGCATGGTGAATCTGAAGCAAAATTGTGACGATTAACTGGAAGAAATCAGTTCATATTGCTTTTTATTCATTTGTTTGGTTTTTGTGCCTTTTTTCCCCCCAGACATAAAATAAGTAAGTGTGGTTTTCTGCTTGCATTTCTAAAAATTTCCATCTGTTTATTCTTGCAACTTAAAAAAGCAGCCCATACAGTATTCTCACGTGACTCAGATGATTGGCTAAATCTGTATGGAACATTAATACACCTAATTATTGTGGCAATATGATTAAAATATGCAAATAATGAAGACGGAAATAGAAAAATATTATTCTACATATTAAAAATAAATAAATAAATCTACAGCCAGTTGCTACGTGCCTTTTGTGAGGTCATTAGAGGCTTATACATGAGGAATATTGTCTTTGGGATTTTGTCTAGACTTAACAATTGACATAAAAAAAGTAAACAAGGCAGTTATCATGACATGTTTGATAGGTGACAAACTATATATATCTGAGGTAAGTTGAATTGATTTTACAGAAAACTCTGGCTAGTTGCTTTAAAATTGAAATGACTTTCAGTAACAAAAATAATCCACAGCGACAAAAAAGCAGAGGGTCACACATTCTTTGTGGTGAATTGAAAATATGATAAATTTTAACAAACATGCACAGTGAAATATTCTCAACCCATCCATATTTAATCAACATATTTTGTGTGTTTCCACTAGTTCTGCCTAACACGGAATAAACTGACGCAAAGGTTTCCTCATGTTTCCTGCTGGGACGTCGGCATTTAGTCTCTCAAATCTCTGAGGGTCAGAAAGAGCCTGGAGATTTGCTAATTGACGGCCCTAGGCATTTATTGTTTTATTTGTTTTGTCATCTCTCCGCATTGGTGAAATCTCTTTGACACCAGTAGATTTTTTTTTGTTCAAATTGCTTGTAGTTTGTCATCATGATTCAGTAAATTGAATCATGTACTTAAACTGTAATTTTATGCTTTTAGAACCGCGAGACATTAATGTAATGAGTTTAAGATAGAAATTTAAAAAATAAATACATTTAACAATAGATTAAATTCTAGCTTTAATTTTAACTTTACTTTGATAAACCCTGAAACCAGCTTCATATCAACAGCTGTGATCAACCTTTTCCTCATTTCTTTGAGGTGTTTCCACTTTAGCCCTTATTCCATCAACTAAGTTTTTCAGTGGTTTTGACGAAAAAGTAGCAGAGAAAAATTTGTGTTAAAAAAGAAAGAAAAGACAGTAAAAGCCTTGCTTAAATTTATCACAACCATGTAAGTCATACACCAAACATGTGAATGAAAATGCTATTTTTAGCATGCTTGTAAAATGCTTTGTGTGCAAACTATCCCCACAGTGAAACATGAGTGACGGCATCATGGCATGGGGATTCATTTGTTCAGCAGTGTCAAATAGCTGCCATTGGTAAAATAGATAAATAAATACGTGAATAAACATGTCTTGCTTTCTGCCTATAGAGAAATGTTTTTAGTTGTAAAGTAACACAACGTAAGAACAATCAACTGTGTGTTTGCGATGCGTGGTGAGTTTGAACAAGGTAGTTGTTAGGGTTTTTCTCTACATTTTTAAAACATCCCATTTAAGTGTCAAAAAGTTTGAAAGATGTGTAGATTTCTCAAAATGGGTTTAACATTTCCTTCAAAGATGAAAGGAAATAAGAATCTGTGCTCATGTTCCCTTTTCTCATTAAGAAGTATTGCCTCGAGACTCAGAGCTAGTTTCCTAGAGGGATGGGATAATGGAGGAAAAACAACGTGACACAGATGCAGAGGGTGACTCTGGAATGTGTCATCTTCTCAGTTTTGAATGTCTGACTCCATCTTTGTCTTCATTTCCTACGCTCCATTGGACTGTGGATAGACAAAGACAAGTCATTTACTGTCCCATGTTGTTTAAACTAACTACTTAAGTATGTTGACCAGAGTTTGCTAGACATTTTTGCTGCCTTTTGATCTTTTATAAACTTGTGAGTATCATTCCTTTCAATAATAACAATCCCATACATGAAAAAAGGGTCTCTATTAAGGCATATGTCGATGATCAATATCAGCATCGACATATGCCTGACGCAACTAAATACAATGTATTGTTTTGCTTGTTTTGATGAGCTGTCAGAGATTTTAACAGCCGTACACCCAGTCGCCTGTACAGTTGAGTCTTATTTGGAAGGAGCTAAAACAAAATCACTGGATTTTATGACCGCGAAACCAAAGCAGTAAGATTAAAAAGCTTATAAGTTTTGTTCATATACAGTTTTGAACAAAACTGTATATGAATGCCACACCTTGGCATTGTGAAAATGCCCCAGGAAAAGATTCTGTTTTGTTGAACAAAAGAGGATTTTACTTCAATCAGGTATCAAAAAGTACAGATTCATGCACTGATCTTGAGGGATCTTGGAGTCGAACGTAGAATCCTCACTAATCTCTAAGCACAGCATCTTTACCTGTTTTGACAAAGGGATGCATCTAAAAGCTCCCAAGGACTGGTTTTGGGTACTCCTGGCTGTTTTAGATGCAAACACTCACCAGATTTAAGTACAGCTTAAATCTTGTTAACACAAATTCCGAACCAGTCAATTGCATGGCAGCAGCTCAATAGATTTGGGCATCTAGAGTGATATAGATAACTTGCTGAAGTTCAAACTGAGCATAAGAATGAAAAGAAAGGGAACTTCAGTGATGGCTGTCGGTGCCACGGTTGTCTGTATCTCAAAAATTATTGATCTACTGGGATTTTTTCACCTGACTACGTATTTGGTTTACAGACAACGGTCCAAAAAAGAGAAAGTATACAATGAGCAGAAGTAGATGACAAAAAAAGGCAACATGAGTTTAAAGTCTAACTAACCCCCCAAGTGAAAGCATAACCACGCCCCTGACACGTTTTGGAAAATTCCAGCATCGTGGGCAAAGAAACACTGACATTTCTCCAAGAGACACTTGCCAAAGTCACCATTTGACCAAAGGCGGCCAGCAGTGAGGCATTTTTAAGCAAAATAATGCAATGAATTAAAGAAATTTATCCGAAAGTGAGATTGAACCTTTATTCATCAGATCTCAATTCAATAGAAAACCTTGGAGTCTAGCAGAACAGGAGACCTTCATCAGGGATGCGCCACCTACAAATCTGATGCCATCGTTTAATGCCATCACATCAATGTGGACCGAACATCTGAAATGTTTCTGTGGCCTTGTTGAATATGTGCCGCAAAGATTTAAGGCACTTCTGAATGCAAGAGCGGAACCAAGGATCAAATGGAACATAAATATCAAAAACAAAACGACATTGTCCTTTATGTAACTGCATATTAGGTTCTAACCAACATTATATATGTCTACATTTTCTGGGAAATGTTTGGTATGACTTGAATAAATGATAAACATGGTTCATCTTATAAAACGCTAACCAGGCATCCATCAGAATCAGCTGTTCTTAGGCTTAAAACGATGCCCCTGTGATCAACAAGGTTTCAAGTTTGACTTTATTTTTTGACTAGTTTTTGATACACTGTCTGTTTAAAAGAGACTGAGCCCAATCTTTCATTTGCCTTAATCCACCCCAGCCCAGACTGTTTGCTGCTGCTATAATAACTTTAGTAAAGGCAAACCCTCCAGAAATGACACAGTAAGCTCATAATATAAGCAGCTCAGTGTGCCTTTCAGCATTTCTTATTTAAGTCAACAGAAACGGGAGGCAGCTCGGCTGATCAGGCTTCCTCTCAACCCACCTCCTCATCACCCCAGTCCCGGTACCCTCCTACCCCACAAAGCTTCAACTACTGTTGCCCACCGCATACACCATCTGTACTTTACTGCAGTCCATCTCACTTCAGGGCAAATGAAAAAGATTTTCTGTAATATTATCTTCGCAATTTATTTTTAATTGTTAATAAGACAATGAAAACGATCAGATGAGGCCTTTCTTCATAACAACAGTGAGTGCTTTGTTTTCCTAGGGGGGGCCCAGAGTAATTACCAATCAACAGGAACATGGAAAACAGCTTCTCTTGTGTGCTTTTAGTGCTAAGAATGAGTACATAAGCGGAAAGATTTAATCCTGCTATATTACCATCCCAGAAAGGAGGAAAGGAAGCGTCACTGAGGCAAAGAGAATGCAGCGGGGAATAAACTCGACAAAATAAATGGCAGGAGAGAGTGAAGAAGAAGAGAAGAGAAAGAGAGACAAAAACAATACACGTTCCCCAGTGAGAGGCAGGTTCTTTAAACATTTTTGGGATCTGACAGCTTGTGCTATACAGCACATGTTTGGGCATCCCAGGTTAAAATTCTAGCTCGAGTAGCAGAGCAATTCAAAGATGGCCTTGTTTCCAAATGGGATCAACTGAAACATGTTACATAAATTTGTTTTAAAATATGACTGCAAAGACACATAAAGGAGAACTACTTATGTTTTCATCTGTCGGCTTTATGAACACAAATAAATACCATATGCTTGCTAATTCCCTCTTCCACTCTTACTTTATTGCTGCTTATTTTATGAAATAATTTTTTTTTGTTCATATATTTCTTTTTACTTCTTTAAGGATCAAATTAGGGGGAAACAATCTAAATCTACACATTCCAATGATGTTGCTAGTATTATCTAACTGTTCTCTATGAATAAAACATCAAAGTAGCATTGTTGTTCTGAAGCTGCACAATTTCAGACGTTTTGCTGTCAAGCTTTTGATAGAAGATTTTGATGAGTTAGGTTAGTCTGAACACAAAATATACCATCTGTAGCTGCATCTCCATTGACTGGAACTTCATCTATATATATATATATATTTTTTTTTTTTTTTTTGTCTGTAATTCAGTTTAAAAACTGCAAGCCATATTCTCTGTGCATTCACTGCACGCATGACAAGGATAGATTTTAAGTGTTAATTTCTGCTTTTAATTCATTTTGATGACTATCGATTGACAGCCAATGAAGACCCAAAATTCAAATTCACAAAAAAAGAGAATAATACATGAAAACAAGAGTCGGTGTGGATGAATGGGAAGAGTAGTTGTCTTGCAATTGGATGTTTGTAGGTTTGATTCCAGCTTCCTCCAGTCACAAATCATTGGGCCACTGGACAAAGCACTCAATCTCCAATTGACTACTGATCTGTGAATTATCAGTGTGTAAACATGTGAAAAGCTGTAAAGTGCTTTGAGTGGCCAGTATGACTGGAAAAGCACAATATAGGTTCAGTCCATTTTACAGTCAGCATGTGGCTCTGTTAAAACGTAACAGAAGCCCAGGTTGCTTTAACAATGATCTTCAGGTTGCATCGGTGGGCCTTGTGTCGTCCTTTTGACAATACTCCAAAGAGTTCAGGTCAGTCAAGAATCAAGCAAAGTGATGTAATGATAATTGAATTAGAAGTTAGAATTCATCAAAGTTTGAAAACAAATTTCAATTTCCTGGTAGACAGCTGGGCTAAGATTGGACGTCAGAAAACACAGCGGACGAACACCAGCAGATGACGTTGCTCCCCAAGTCATCACTGTCTGTGGAAAACTTTTTGGGACCTCAGACAACTTGGATTCTGTGATTCTCCAGACTCAGAAATCTACCTTAAGGGTGAATTTTATCTAGCCACTGATCAGGAGTCCAGTCATTTTTTTCTCTTTGGCCTCTGCAAGTAATTTTTGATCTCTACAGTTCAGGAGTGGCTGAAGAAAAACAGGGTTTCCCATGACCTGCATGTGCGTTTAGTAGCTCTGCAAGCCCTGATCCTGGCTGCAGTCCACAGATTCCAAATATCCCCCCCGGCTCTTTAATGTGCTTTGCTTCACAATCCTCTCAAAGCTTATTTTATTCCTTCTGCTTTTGAGCTCATTTTCTAACACACCTTTTTTCTTAATATGCTTGTATACAGCTCTCTGTGAAAAGCCAGCTTGTTTGGCAGTGGAGGGTGTTAAAGATTGTCTGCTGGACAAGTGTCAGCTCTTCCCGGGGATTGTGTCGGAGATAAAAGAAGTGATTTTATATAATATTCAGAGAAATTAGCTTTCGGTTTTCATATGCTGCAAGCCTTAATCATCAAAAGGGGGGAAAAAAAGTTTCTCTTTTTGAATGGACTTATTGAAGTGAAGTAACTTTTCAATTATATTCCAATTTACTGACATGCATCTTTTGAAAGATCTAATTATGTGCAAGATATGGATTCACTGTGGTGAAACTCCCCATCAAATTACACAGCTCCACCCTCATGGATATACAAAAGTGTGGTGCTTTTTTTTGTTGTTGTTGTTAATTTCTGCATTAGTATGAGAGATTCTCAAACCTTCTAGAACATACAACTTTTAAGATATTTATCCACTGATACCAAATCATGTTTTGGTCAGAGGGCCACTGCAAAATCTTCGTCCTGTGCATGTTGATTTCACAAAAGTCTTCTCCTGTCAGTCTTCACTGACGATATTTAAATGTATTTGAATGTGTCCGTTGCTCACCAGTAAAATGTGAACAACAAAAGCAACTTGAGTTCTGCCTTTTGAGTTGAGAAAAGTTTGTTTTAACTTTGATTTGGTCCTCAGGACTTGTTAGTCTAGTTCAGGTGTGAACTCTCATTGACTATTTCAGTAAAGTTGCAAGAAACGTAAAAATTTGCAAGAGTAGCTGGTTTGACAGTGGTGAGCTATACCTCCTAGAGGGGTTTTTGGACTCACTTAAAATTTGTAAGCCATCAATTTTGTTTCTATGCTAGATTTTCATTTTTTCAAGCTGCAAAATAAATCGTGCTGGTCCCACTTGTTATCAGGTAATATTGACCTCAGCAAGACGTCCAGAGTTCTTTAAGCCTCTGCTTGCCTCATCGTTATGAATTTGAAAACAAACTGTGGTTTCTTCATGCTTGAGGGCCTGGGGTAAAATTTCTTGATATGTGTTTCATCTCTGCTCAAACCGGGCATAAAGCAGCTCTCTGTCATGATGAGTCAACCATGCAGTCCATTAAGACTGGCTGTTCAGTGATCTGACCTGCGTCGCTGTGTGCTTGAATACCCTCTGGTACTGACTTTAAAAAAACGGCACACACCTCCGTTTGAAACAGAGATGCTCCCTCGCGGCAATCCTCTGAAAATCAAAAATACCGCATGACGGCTGTCTGAATTATTTTTTTGTGCTTTTGTGTACACACATTTTCTAGCATGTTTACCTGTTTCACCTGTTTTGTTTTGTTTTTTTAGCTGTGTGCCGAGGAATATACTGCCTTGAAGAAGTATTTACTTTTACTGATAACCCTCTCCGATTCCATCACATTACGGACACAAATTGCATTAGATTTATTTTTTGCAGACAGAAATAGAAGGAGAGTGATGGATGGCTTTCAGCTTTTTATAAATAAAAATTTTACTAATAAAAATGGACTAATGGACTGACACCAGTACAAACTTTCTTAAGATGCCAGCCATGCAAGGTGAGTATAATTTTAATTCCTGTAAGCTCTGATTTTAACTTTTACTAGTCTTGCCAGAACTAGTTAGAAACCATGACTTTTTTCTCTACTCACAGCTAAAGACATAGTATGCATGATGATTTTTAACAAGCCATTGAAATGCTCCACTCTGTTACATTTATGAGTAATCAAAGAACTGCAGATTGGAAATAAATTAAAATATCTGCAGGTTGTTTTAGATATTACATTGTCTTTTAAATGTCACATTAAGATGTTTGTAGAAAGTGTAACATTTCATCTCCATCATTTCAGGATTACTAGAACATCCTTCACCGCAACTAATTCCTTGATGTTCTCACAGAATAATGCATTATTCAGCATGGCTGAATAATGATTTAGTTCAGCCATACTAAATCCTGTTAGATAACTTATAAAAAAAACTTTACAAATACTTCCACCTCCACTACCATTAAGATAAGAGTGTTGATTGGGAGCAACTGGTCATTTTACATCTACTGCAAGAGCAGGTGGCAGAGAAGTGCCTCTGAAAAACACACATTCAATAAAAAATCCACCATATCTCAATCTGTGTCAAGACGTGGAAAGAAAAAAATAATGATGATCATAGATACTATCATTCCAATGCGAGTTTAAATTTTTTAATTTGCAGCAAAAAATTGGCCAAAAATATTGTGGGACTGTTTTTTTTTTTCTTTAGCAAAGATGGAAACAGCTGGTCAGAATCAAAGGGAAGATGAATACTGAGCAATTATCGAATAAAACCTATTCAAAAAGCTCTAGACCAGGCCTGGAATTTACCTTAAAGTAGGTCAATGGCCCGGTTAGAAAGGCCCAATAGTTCAATTGAATCTGTTGCAATCTTAAAAATATATATTTACCGATATCTCAATCCAACCGGACTGCAAAGTACCGTCACTGCTGGTGGAGACATACCCCAAAAAGACTTGTGGCTTTTCTACAAGTTTTTGCACACTTTCAGGGAACATCATTAAAATGTTGCATTTCCTTGTGTTGACCTATGAAATAAAACCCCATAAAATGCATTAAATTTGTGCGGGTGTACAAGAAAAATGAGAAAAGGCCCTAAAAACACACTTACGTAAGGCGATTCACATGTAAGCAGTGTAAAAATCCGAAGATTGTTTGATCTTTTGAACACTCTGATCCACTGTCATTTCTTCCATTTTCGATAACACAGCGTCTGCATGCAGTTGTCATGGCGCCAGAGGAGGAAGTGTTTCCTGACCAAACTTTGTTTTCGACCAGTGCGTGGTCCAAATCAGCAAGTGAAAACAGCTCAAGACAATCTGGAGAGAAATAACACCTGTCACATAACAAATAAGACTGCAACATGGGTTAAGTAGCCTGGAACATGTGTAAGCGATGACAGCTGCCCCCTGCACGGATTGTCTTCCTGTCTTTGCAAGGCAGCGATGACACCAGCACACAAAACGCTTGTCGTCATCTATTAGAGCAGAAATCTGTCACTGGAGATTCACACAACGCTCACAAATTCATGCATCAAACTCAGACTCTATTGTTGCACGCGCACATTCAATTTGAACCGGTACGCATATAAAGTAAACGCACACATTCAAAGATAAAACAAGCAAGGAGGACAGCATTATCTGCCATTAAGTGTGACTTTGAAATGAAAATACAGATTTTCGGCATCAATATTTCAGGGGGCCTGCGAATTGCCTCCAAGTCATGCGCTGAATTATTGAGGGAGCTGCTTGCGGTTTGAAGCATGTAGTGGGTGATTTTCACTGACAGGAGGGATACTTCCAGAGACGAGAGAGACAATAGACATGTTTTATGTCTGTCTGTCTTCAAGTGGAGGGATTGTCCAACTAAGTGTATGTAAACCAATGAATCCATATAAAAAGAAAAACATACTGTCCAAAAAGTTGGATTGGACACTGCTCAGTATTCCACCCATCTAAAAAGATTGAAAAAGTGACAAATGTTTCTGAGAGAAAAGGGGTCACACAGGACTTGAGCAATGAGCTGATTTTTTATTTTTTTTTGCTGAAAATGGCAAAAAAAAAAAAAAAAGATTATTTTATGTCCAAGGTCTCTGTTGAACTCTTAGTAATGATGTTTCTTCCAGAAAGTCTGGATGTATTATGTATGCATCACAGAAACTTGGCTTCAGTGTAAAACGAGTGTAAAGCATTTGCTCATATTCACAAATTTATAGCAAACCCTCACAGTTTAACCATAATTTTTCACATAGGGTTTTCTTCCATCAGTTTTTGTCCAAAGTTGCCATCTAGTGTATGAACAATGAAAAGCCATGAACACAGATTTGGAAAAAAAAAAAAAAGAACTTCTAAAACTATTTAGGTTTTTAGATTAGGGATTAAATCATAAGGAAATGGCTTTATTTGATGGTAGATCCTGTTGACCCAATATTTAACTACATTTATATATTAAAAATCATATATTCCTCATTCAATAAAATATATTGGGTTTTTATCATCAGTCTGAAAGATCAAGCAAGACTTTCTGGAGGGTAAAATTCTCTGAACTACATACTTCATATAAAAGACTGAGATGAAAATCTTCTGAGAATATATTATCAATTGAAATTGAATGACTTGACTGGATATGGTTTTATATAGAATTGATAGATATCTTATTAGATAATCACAATATATTTCAGTTACATAAATAATACACAAACATAAAATCTAACCACTGACAGGAAAATAAATAAGGGAAATGAGATAAAACATTCACAATATTTTTACTAATTAAAGATTACTTTTAATATCTCTTTCGATCTGGAAGCTAAACTCAATGCATAATTTAGATTCTAAATATCTCTCTGCAAACTGAGAGAAGCTAAGGAAATTTGTTTTTGGCAAAATTCAAAAAGAGGAAGCCTTTTGAGTTCAGCAGGACTGGATGTTAGCACTGGATGAAACGGGACAAGCGGACCTCCGGTTGAGTGAAACGCTGCTTCGGGTTGGTCAGCTCTCGGACTTTGGGTTTAGCCAAAGTGGTTTCTCCAAGTGGGCACAGATTTTGATACCGTGTTACCCAGTCAGTCCATCATTTCCCATCATCTCTCCCCTTTTACTGACTCAGGACAGTTAAAGTCTCCGTCCACATGGTGATGTCATCAGGTTACCTTGTGTTTGGACCATTTTCATTATCAACGCCACACCGAATCTGTTGTACTCCTATCTAAACCGTTTTCTTAGCGTCGCTCAGATAGGAGGTTTCACAGAATTTATAAAACAAAATACTAAAAATTATGTATTTAAATATCAGGATGAAGTGTATACAAAGCCTAACAGCTAAACCAAGATGAACAAGTAAGTTTAGTTTTACTGACTTATCACCCAGAAGTAAAATTTTACTTCAAAGCAAAATATTTGACATTTATCCAAATGAAATCAAAAACTTTAGTTTGACAATTTCAGGAGCGGTGTTTGGAATAAAAAACTTAACTAAACTTAGTGTCATGATAAAGTATTTTGGAGTGTTTGTTGAGGTTATGTTAGGTAGATTTCTTAACACTATAACCTCCTAAAGGTTTTTTTCTTAAACACTTCCTGTCTCTGAAAGCCTAACATTTTCCAGTTTGTATATTTTATTTTTTTCAAAAATAAACCTTAAATCCGATTATGGTTTACCCGAGGAACAACACTGACAGAAGAAACTCAAAATATATGTAGATTTAGAAAAATGCTCTTTCACTGAACTGGCTGAGAGCTGTGTATTATTGTACAGATCAGATCTGTTATTGGACAATTTCCCTAGTCATCGCACAATACTGTCACTCAAGAGTAAACCACAGGCTCATTTTTCAAGCTTTACTTATTCAGTAAATTAGGCTGAATTTCCCTGAATTGTCAGCCAGAAAGCCCTCTGTGGCATACGTCAAAAAGAATCCAGTGGCAAGTTTAATAAACACCAGTTTCACAATGAGCTCAAAGCACATCTTCATTTTTTAGTGGAGTATGTCCAATGCTCTCCTAAATCATTGTGGTTAAACTTTAACCAATTAAAACTTTGCCTGGAGGCCTTTTCTACAGACACATCGCTTTACCCTGGTCTTTCTGCTGTCATGATGGTATTCAGTGATTTGCATCTGGGAGGAAACCTTACATAATAAGAAACCGACATCTTGTGTACTTCTTTCAAGAAAATGTTCCTCCTTCCTTAATTGTATCTTAGAAGGGAAGATTTCCTCATAATCCGCTGTGAACTTGAAGTTGTCAATTTATTATATATTAGTAGACAGACCTCTTTCCAAGTGTATTTCTAAATATGACCGGATGACTGTCGTTACGCAATTTTACTGAAGCAGATTTTTTTTTCTCATCTTCTTACTAGATACATTGTTGCATTTTTATTCTTTTATCCCCCCCCCAACACCCAGCCTTACACTGGAACAAGACTGGACTGGCACAAGTGATTAAAAGCAACACTTAAATTTGTAACAATTTACTATGAGTGTTTTTAAATCAGTGAAACTAAGTAGCTGTGACTGTATATTACATAAATATATTACAGTAGGCCCACAAACTTTTGATAGTTTTAATCTGCAAAACAAATCTTCAGGAATACATTTTTGTAGGATGCATTTTTCAGTAGTACATTCAGTACCTTATGATTTCAACCAAGACAGAGAACGAACCCCTTGTCCTTTTTGGGAATCTTTAAAACATGATTTCAGTTAGAAAAGAAAAATAGACGCTTAAGGTGAAGGCATAATAAAACTGCTTCATGGGTCATTTCGGTTTAAGACGGAGCTCTGGAATGCTTACAGAGTTTGTTGGCGTGTGAACTTTAGCTCCGGTCCTGGAGTAGTTCCTGCGCCGAGATGGGGCTCAGTTTGAGTCGACAGACTTCTGGCAGGAGAAGTTAAAACAAGCGCGACGCAGCTTCAATCACGTCACACAGATTGTGTGAAGGGTGTTGGCAAAAAAAAAAAAAAAAACAGAAGCCCCTTGCCTTGACCGTGACCGCTCGACCTCCATTTCTCCCCACAAATGTCCAATGTTGAGTAGTTTTCTGCAGCTGCTGCGGCTTGTTGGTGTTATGAGGCGCGGGTGGACCATCCCTGCGGGCGGACTCTCAGGAACACGATGCGTCAGCGGTCTAGGGAACGCTTCTGGATCGCCTCGGCCACCGCTGTGCGCAGGAGCGCGATGACAGAGCGAGGGTCGTCGCTGCCTATCACGGCGCTGCCCGACACAATCATGTTGGCTCCAGCCTGAGGCGAAGGTGAACAGGCCTAAATTACGAACACTGCAAAACTTTTTCTAAGCTTCTTAATACATTCACAATGTCTCCATCCTTTACCTCTGCACACTTGTGAATAGTGTCGGGGCCGACGCCTCCGTCTACTTCAATGTCTAAGGAGGGAAACTGACTCCGCAGCCAGCTCACCTGCGTGACACACACAGAAGCAAAGCACAGCTCAACTGATTGGATCAACTCCTTGGGAGTCCATCAAGTGCCACAGGAGCATGTTAATCAAATATTTGTTTAAATCAGGTGTGTGGCAGCAAGAGGAACACATAAAATCATGCAAGGCAGTGGGCCCCGTGGAGCAGGGTTAAAAATCAAACAGTTCTGAAGACTGGTGGGACATTTTAAGCAGCTGCGTGGTTTAATACAATCTAAACCAGTGCAATTAAAACTGAAGCACTTGCATTAAGTGATTAATTTTTAAAATGTTGATTGCAACAGATTTGACATAATTAGACTACTTTAGTTTTAAGAGCCCTAATAGTTTCTTCCAAAACTTTCAGTCATTTCTGCAACACCATCTGGTCAGTAAGTGCTGGGCATCTGAAGCATCTTCCACTGTTCATGTTTGCAAGTCACAGCCACTCCTGTTCGCAGGAGATGATTTCATCTTCTAGCAATCACAATTTACACCACATCAAAGCTCATATGCAGCTACAAATGTACAGCTCTGGATATGTGTTCACACTGTACTAAAATGCATATACAGAGCTGTGGCAGTGGCTTCTTATTGATGTATACAAAAAGAAGTGCAACTATTTTTAATCCAAAATCTAAAGTTAAGGTGGACAACCTTTGGCTTCTGAGAACATATACTGAAGCTTAAACATAACCAAATTCCATCAGTATCATCAACTTCAATAACATACTGTTGTCTGGATCATCTAAGAAAATTAATATTTCTTCGGCTGTCATAGGTTTTAGCATTCCAACTGTTCAGATTAAGACTTTATTTATAAAATTTGACTAATCCCTACTTTTGCTTTTACAGTGATGATGGTAATCTGGTGATACAGGAGCTGCACAGCAGGTTCTACTTATGTGCTTATGTAATAATGTATCTTAAATCATTAAAATATCCTTTTCCTCCAGGTGATTTCACTAATGCAAATTCATCAAAGTTTTTTCTCAGCAAGCTCTTCATTAACAGCAGAACTGCCCAAGAGTCAATTTGACAACCCCAAAGGTTTTTAACTCCAAGTAACCGTCTTAAATTGAATGCTATTTTAATGCTTCATGACCTTTCCTAAAACTGCTCTCTTCATAAATTCTACAATTGTGAGATATTGGAGTTTGGACCCTGCAAATCTAGAACTGCCAAGGGGGGAAACCATTAAAAAAAAATGCCACGCCCTGAGTGGTCCCGCTGGCGGTTGAAGGTTGCTATGGTAACCACACTGTAACACATACGACCCAGGAAACCATAATAAATGTTTGCTGAGTTGGTTTATGACTGAATAATATATCATTAGAATAATTGACACGACCTGTAAACCAACCTGACACAGAAACGCAGAAGACTGTAATACAGATACAGATATATATATGTATATATATATACATACACATACCCTAGCGGTGTGCCGATCAATCGGTCACCGATCATAATCGGCTGATTTTCGTGAAAAAGTGCATGATTGGTGATAGGCGATCATTGGCTCTTGTTGCTGATACCGATCACCTGCATCTCATTTCGCAACCTGCCTTTGCAGCTGGTCTCCTCTTTCCTTCACACTGCGCAAACGCGCAGCAACAAATCCTAAGCGATGTGGAACTATAACGCACTGAGTGAAGGGGAAGTTTGCGTGTTGTGGCGGAAAATTGAAGCACGTCAAAATACATCAACACAACGAAGCTAATACGACATAAAAACAATGGCATACTTGACGGAGTTTGGCTACATCGAGGCTCACTGCAGTAAAAAAGACATATGGAGGATCAGATAGCAGGTAAAGCAGCGCACAGCTACAAACACTCACCCGGATTAGCATGACGGTCAGAAAGCTAAATAAATAACCCGCAAAATTATTTAAGTCTTCGAGCTGCGATGTAAGACGCTGGTTCTGCTCTCGCTGTTGAACCGCTGCTCCGCGCTACAGGTAGTAATATTTCAGACGGAGCCGCTTCTGCTCCACCTGGTAGTGACTCTCACACCGAACCTCTGCTTAAAGTTGCAGCATCTAACCTAAACAAATACATTTTACATACGTATTAAAACTTTTGCTGTTCCAACATGAGACAGATAATCTCTAAAAAAAATAATCGATCTCCTCCCTGCTCTGCATAATTACTCTGCTCAGTCAGAATCAGCCACTCAGAACTAGTAGCGAGAGAAGGGCTTCAGAAAAAAAAAACGTCTTCAAAGGCCACGTCTTCTTCAACGCCACAAAATTGCCGGTTTGGACTTTGCAAGGGTGCACCAAACATGGGACATTGAAGGGTGGAAGAAAGTTGTCTTCTCTGATGAGAAAAAATTTAAGCTTGATGGTCCTAATGGCTTCCAACGTTACTGGCATGACAAGGAGATCCCACCTGAGATGTTTTCTACATGGCACAGTGGTGGGGGCGCCATCATGATTTGGGGTGCGTTTTCCTTCAATGGAACAATGGAGCTTCAGGTTGTGCAGGGGCGTCAAACAGCAGCTGGCTATGTGGAGATGTTGCAGCGGGCATCCCTCATGACTGAGGGTCCTCGTCTGTGTGGTAATGATTGGGTTTTTCAACAGGACAATGCTGCAGTTCACAATGCCCGCCTGACACCCCAAAACGGGTTTGGGTTTTTTTTTTAGCTATTGTCTTAAACTTTTGATCAGCTGAAAACATCATGTTTGAGTGTAAATGCAGTTTTCAATTAATTCCCCGCTCAAACGTTTTTGTCTCTTATGCTGATTTCTTCTTTTAACATTGTGAAGCTCTACTTAGATCCTTCTTAAGATCCAATAGTGCAAAATGCTAATTCTTGCAGTTTTTTAACTGGTCTTAAGATTTTGATCAGGAGTGTATATAGGCATGAGCAAATTGCAGTAGGTTATTAACTACAGGCTACAATTTGACTAATGCAGTCTCTATTATGAGGTAAAAATGAAAGAAATAACATGAAGTAAGTTCTGGCACGACTCCAACACTACGCGCAGGATTCAGATTAGGGGGAATTGGGCTGCTCTGCCAGGAGGAATTCAAAGCAAATGAAGTCATTAATCAGTAACTATTGGATAAAAAACAAGACCAAGATAAATATGATGAGAAATATTCCGGTGGGGCAGCGAACAGATGAGTCCCCTCCTGCAACTTCCTGCACCTTTTATGACCCAAAAATAAATTAGTCTCTGAGCTCTGTGGATAATTCCACCCTGAATACATCTTCAGCTCAACTCAGAAAACTCCCAAGATGCAATAAGCAAATAAAAGAGACAAGACTGCGGAGCAAAACGACAGGGGAAATGAACATAAAAATCACAAAATGTAGAGCAGGGGGAGCTCCTCGCTGCATGCTGTGAGCAGTTTGAATATCCAACACTATCTTGGGCAATACCGAATGTTTTGTGGAGGTCATTTTTGTATCTATAAGAAAAGTTTTGTCAAGGAAAAATACCTATAACCACAAAATTACAACTACTTAGTTTATTTATTGTAATTTTAGAGTTTTGGTCTACCCTGAATCAAATGAAATGTTGCATGGAGGCTTCAGACATGGCATTATCACCGATTAACATGCTGGACAGACAACAAAAAAACAACATTTTATACCTTTTATAAAGTAATTTCAGTGAATGCTGTAAAATGCTGGCATTTTATGCATATGTCTGCAATCTAAATTCTGAAGTAGTATTAACCTCATGACTCAGACATTTTTTTTTTTGTTGATTAACTTTTATTCTATTCAAAATTAATAAAGCTAAACATAAAACAACAACAACAAACAAAAGCCTTTTTAAATCTTACGTTTGTAATACGTCAAGAACCTCTGACGAAGTTAAAATATCTCCCCTGGTGGTTATAGTGGTATTTAAATTTTCTAGAGTTAAATCACTGAATTATCCACTTAAACAAATTGATTGTTAATGGGTTTCACTGCCAGAGTTAATTTACTGATAGCAAGCCATTTTCAAGATAATTTGTCATGTATACAGTTAAATATCGGATCACCTACCAACCATAATAGTTGGCAATATTTTACAAAATATTAATTTCTCTCTCCTTTACCTTGGGCATCATGTCATCCATGAACTTCTGTCCTCCAAATCCAGGCTCCACTGTCATGACCAGAGCCATGTCGACCTGATTGGCCCAAGGTGCCAGCTCTTCCACTGTAGTACCAGGCTTTATGGCCAAGCCCACCTATGACAACATCAAACAAAACAATAGAGATTTTTTTTTATTATTGGGGAGAGGTGAGAAAGCCTTTATGATACATCATTTAATTAATAAGTGATGTCTGCTAAAACGGTATACAACAGAACTTGAACTGAGACCAGAGAGAGACTAAATATATATTTTTCCTTTTCTTTTCTCTTTGTGTTTCTTCCACAAAAATATTAAACCACTTTAGAATCAAAACACTGCTAACAAAACTGATGACAATTACACAGTTGGGTAATAAAGTGTACATTTCTACTGCAAGATTTTCCAAAATATAAAGATTAGAAAAAACTATAATAATAATTCATTATGAATGAATGATCTTCTGACTACTACAACAGACACAGGCCTCGATCTCATCAGCTAGCATTAGCCAACACTATGGTAGATGAATTAGTTTAGACAGATTTCAGATTTTTGTCATTCAGATGGAGGGAGCCAGTTTGGATTTTAAAACAATTTAACTTAAAATTATCACAGAAGATCTTTTAATAATTGGGGCCTGCCATAGCAATGTATAGGAGAGCATTTAAATGCATTGTGAGGCAGTCTAATAACAGAGGGTATTGGACTACCATAAAGGCAGGGAGGGAGAAAAGGTAAAGTGAACATGGGGGGACGGGGGGGCGGCACAATAAAGGATATTTATGGGAAAATACTAATAGGGGAGCACGGCAGTTTCTCGGTAGTTTCCCGGAAAGAACTGGAGACTTTACAAGTACGCTTCCCCCTCTGTCTCTCACATGACAGTTTTCAGAAAGGATTAACTACCATAGCAATAGAACACTGAGGAGGGCAGAGATGTAGAGAACAACAGAGATGGCAAAACACTCAGTTCCTACAGAGGAGAGCAGAGCTTCCAGTTAGAACTACAGAGACGCTACCTTGGCGGACACTTAGTACAGACAAGTATATATGTTTTATAATATATTTACCACCAATGACAAAAAAAACATTTTCACTTTTCTGAAAAATTCACCAACTGCACAATTCTTGTTAAGAAGTATAAGGTAAGTATTTCAAAAGAGAAGAAGAAATCTTTTTTTTTTTTTTAACAATAACAAAACTTGTTGTTCAACTGTTGCTAAGAGATGAGTGCATTTTCTGATAGCCAAGTGACACGTGGTTACCACACAGTAAAAACATCAGATTTTTACTTTTGAAAAATTTACCAACTGTACATTTTTTGTGTCTAAGCAGATAAGCAGTATTTTAAAAGAGCTTAAGTTTTATAAACAATAATTAATTTGTTTATAAAACAAACTATATATACTTGCCACGAAGTATAAATCAGACTTTTACTTTTGTTTTATAATATATTTACCACAAATGACAAAAAAAAAAACATTTTCACTTTTCTGAAAGACTTAACAACTGCACAGTTCTTGCTAAATAGAAAATAGTATAAGGTAAGTAGTATTTCAAAAGTGGAGAAAAAAAAATCTTACATTCTTTGAACAATAACAATATTTGTTGTTAATCTGTTGCTAAGAGATGAGCGTTTTCTGGTAACCAAGTGCCAGGAAGTAAATCTCTGATTTTTACTTTTGCTAAATTTGCTATCTGTAAATTACTTGTGTCCAAGCAGATTTGCAGAATTTTAAAAGAACTCATTTCATATAAACAATAATTAATTTGGTGTTAAGAGATGAGTGTTTTTTCCTGGCAACGAAGTGCCACGGAGTATAAATCAGATTTACCTTTTGCGTTGAATGTCTGATTTATAATTATAAATCAATTATAAATTGATTTATAATTGCTAAATTATAAATCAGACAATTTACCATTTATTCGTGGTAAATTATAATTTACCACGAATGACAAAAAAAAATAAATAAGATTTTGAAAAATTCAACAACTGCACAATTCTTGTTAAATAGCAAGTAGTATTTCAAAAGAGCAGAAGAAATCTTATGTTTTTTGAACAATAACATTTGTTGTTAATCTGTTGCTAAGAGATGAGCGCCTTTTCTGGTAACCAAGTACCACATTGTAAACATCAGATTTTTATTTTTGAAAAATTTACCAACTTTAAATTACTTCAGTCTAAGCAGATATGCAGTATTTCAAGAGAGCTTATGTATTATAAATAATTTATTTGGTGTTAAGAGACAAGCGTTTTTTTTGTTTGTTTGTTTTGTTTTTGTTTGTTTGTTTTTTTTGGTAACAAACTGCCACGAATGTCTGCTTTATAAAATATTTACCAAGAAAAACAAAACAAAAAAATCCCTTCTCTGAAAAATTCACCAACTGCACAATTCTTGTTAAACAGCAAATAGTATAAGGTAAGTAGTAGCAGAAGAATTCTTATGTTTTTTGAACAATAACAATATTTCTTGTTAATTTTTTGGTAAGAGATGAGCGTGTTGTTTGGTGCCACGAAGTAAACGTCTGATTTTTACTTTTGCAAAAGTAAAACTCAGAAGGCAGTGCATTAACATTAGCACAAACATTAGTAGTGCACTCAAACCAGAGCGGCTCATAGAGCCTCTTGCCTGTACTGCCCTGCCACTTTAAAACACCTCTGATAGTAATCTTGTTTGTACTCCTCATTTGTAAAAGTAAAAAAGTTGTGTGCTTAATCATTTGTATACAGTATTTAAAACCAGTGTCTTTTTTCTTCTTGTTAAGACTTTTGCACTACCCACATTAGCAGTCGCTACTGTCCACATTAGCAGTAGCCTTTCCCTGAAATAAGTTTTTCAGCTATTTTATTTATTAATTAGCCATGTAGCACAGTGAATGGAGGAAGTCAATGTAAGACAACATGATAGGTATACCCCACATTAGCATTTTGGTTAAGTTTAGCTTATGCACTAATTTTAACATACTTTATGGAGTAAGTCCCTGTTACTCAACATGCTTGGGACTGTCCACATACTATTGAGTACATTGTAGCTTACTTTAGCATCAATGCTAATTTTTAGCATCAGAACGCTGGGTTCCAACCGACAGGCACATTTCGGCAGGCCCCGTTTAAATTTCTTCAGAAATTTTCTAGTTACATCTTGCCAATTCTGTTGACACAATTCCTCTTCAGCAACCTCATATGTGTGTTTTATAATGGCCACATTCTCCAGAAATGTATAGTGTTGTCACATGCAGGTCAATTATTATTATTTTTTTTTTGAAGGAGTAATTTGACTTATAACATGCAAATGACAATGGAAAAAATATAGTTGGGTACATTGAAAAAAGTCTGATGAACTATGTTATGCCTACTGTGATGTCATGTATGCCAGTGTAAAGTTCTGTTTTTGAATTGTACCACTGATTTTAATTAAACTAGTTTAAAGCCAATGTGAGCGGTTAAGGACAATAACATGTTAGAAACCACAACTGAGGATATTATTCATGTAACAAAGCTGTAGTGTCTGTTTTTTTTTTTTTTTAGTATAATACTCACTTTCATGCCACTCTCCCTTATCTCCTTGATGAGGTTTCCAGGGTTGGTGGTGGCCTCTAAATGGAAGGTGTACTGGCTGGCTCCAGCTGCAGCCATGGGCTTCACCCACTGCTCCGGCCGGGACACCATCATGTGCATGTCTGCAAACGTCAATAGAGTAATGAGCAAAGAGGCCATAGCAGACTTAATTCAGCTCATAATTAAGAGCATGTGTTGTCGCATGTTTTGGAATGAATCCTTTCTCACCGAAAAAAGGATCCTGGCCTACAGTCTTCCTCAGACACTCCACCATGGGGTGGCCGAATGTGATGTTGGGGACAAAGTGCCTTTAAAGGTAAACAATAGCAGCTTGTTGAGCAATCTCCCAATGGTGTAAAGTTAAGCAGTTCCTGTAAACTAAGGGAGACTTAACTCCTAAGTCAGTATAGAAGATTTAAAACTTAAAAAAAAAAATCAACAAGATATTTTAAATGCTTTCAGTTAAATAATGAAAACTTAGTTTTCAGGACTTGACATTTGTTATTCTAACTTAGCTTCCTGATATTAGCCAACTTGTGCTCTCAGTTTGTGTTTAGCCTGTTAGCAGTTAGCACGCTGGCTAATGCATCCAGGGACAAACTGACCCGTCCATGACGTCCAGGTGCAGATAGTCCGCCCCGCTCTCCATCATCCGGACACACTCGCTGCCCAAACAGGACAGGTCGCTGCTCAGGATAGACGGACCTATCTTCGCACTGTATGCCATGCTGTGCCTGCTGTTGGTGGGATGTGCCTGCAGCCGGGGCACGCTAGCTGCGAGTCTAGCTAAGCGTAACATGGTAGAGCTTCCGGTTGGGACCTTTAAAATAAAAGCAATTAATTAACGTGTCTAAAACGGGGAAATGTCATTTTTAAAAAATCTAACTAGCACTTAAATCAGGTTGTTTGAGGTGGAAGCTTTAAAAAATGTAGAGACATTATATCTTCAACTTTCAGTTGTTGTTACTGTAGTTCAGTATAAAGCCTTTTTCAACATACGTCCTGTAGAATTAGCCAACAAAAACCATGTTTATTCATTTTTAATTTGAGATTTTAAGTGCATGCAGAAAGTTTGTAATTACATGTTAAAAGACAAATGGACTTTCGTTTTTGTTTTGTTTTTTCCATTTGTCTATTCACACCGTTTTACACTGGTCAGTTATTTAAAACACTTGTCTTGATAAATTTAACTATATGAAACAAAACATTATTTGGTGAGAACCCCAAACAAGTTATGGCTTAGATATAGTTACAACAAATATAGAAAGAAAGTTCCGATGTGTTATATAGCACTTAATAAAGATGAATCTATTCAGTATGATGCCTACCGGCAATATTTTGAAGAGAGCCTGGTGTGAAGGTATCCTCTAGGGAGAAGAGCACAGTCTGTGTGGAGCAGACAGACACAAAGGCCCACAAAGGTGGATTTGTCATCACAAATAGTGGCGAGTGGTAGTCACACCTGCTATGATGTATGGTCTGAAGGCAGTGGTACAAACTAAGTAATGAGCATATTAGGGAGACAGCTCAGATTTTGAGGCAAAGTTAAAGAGGTAATACTGAAATAATTTGGATTTGGGGGAGAGATATAGTGAATACATTGGACAAGAATGTTGAAGATGGAGTTGCCTGGGAGGATAAAGACAAGGCTTCAGAGAAAGTTTATCATGTGAGTATGCAAAGAATATGATGAGACGAAGGTAGATAAGCTGCTCTGGTGGATTAATACTTTTATTTTTGAAACATCAGTCATAATAGATTTGTCAGATGCTTTATTAACATTTTCTACCCCAAACAAATCCAACTGACATATACTTCTTCAACATGTTATACTTGTCTATAGGAGATCTAATAATTAACAAACTATCCATTTCCTCCAGCCCATTTATTTCTTAAGACTTTTAATTTTTAGGTAAAACGATAACTTCCGTTTGTACTTTGACCGTTAATGACTATTTGTTACATTTCTACGTTCCCTCTGCGCCACACTTCTGCTTTAAAAATGAGATAATACTATTCTTTTAACACTAGATGGCGCCTAAATAATGCACAAACAACTCGTGCCTCTTTCAATTTTATTTAGGTGTGAATGAGCCTGGCAGTAACAACTCCATTAAAACGACAGCTACTGGTGAAAAAATAATAATCTGGAATAAAGAATAAAATATAATGACAACATCTGCATACTATTTCCAGCTGATGTAACAATCCGAAAACTGCCAAACTTCTCAGTTTTGTCTCGGCTTCCGTTTTCTCTCTGCTTTGGTTTGTTTTGTAATGCTTCTATGCACTGCTAGAGTTTCCTCTTGGCTACAGCTGTTTATGTTGTTCTGTGGATGCCTCAGTGGTTTGTTAGAAACCATCAGTGAAGAAATAGTAACACGAAGACCAACAGACACAGTAGACAGGCAATTTGTGTCAAACGCAATATCTCAGCTTCGAAATCCGGGTTCAGTGTTCTTTAAATGTGAGAATGGAAAGAATATGGCACAACTCTCACCCGATCAAGACATCTCTTGGCCGTCAACCTGTACTGAAAGGCCGGGCAAGGAGAGCATTAATCAGAGAAGCAGCCAGACTCTGGAAAAAGCTGCATAGATCCACAGCTCTAGTGAGAGAATGGCATGACAGCTTTTAGTCATGGGATTCACAGTTGTGGCCCTTGTGGAGCAGCAGTAAAAAGAAAGTCAGTGCAGAAAGAACATCATAACAGATCAGAGCAGAGGTGAAACTTCCAGCAGGACGAAACCATTAAACCTACAGATACAAGGGAAAATGTGACAAGACTTGATAGCTGATATTCAAAGCTGCTCTATTTCCAATCTAACTGAACCTATGCTGATTTTTACAGAGAACATCCTTAAACACTGTGGCGACTCAACTCAAGACTGAACCTGACATGGAAGTCTAGCAGTGAAAAACAAATGCGAAGGCTTACAAATCAAGACGCTAACATCTTGATTGGAAAAAATTCAAGTAGCATGAAAGCTTTTCTGAGAGCGTGCATATTTCAAATAATTACTGCCAATTAACTGCATTCAGAGACACAAATGATAAATCATCAGCAACACTTTTGGACCTCAGTATATGCAAGAATAAACAGCTCTGAGTTAATAAAATACGGGTAAGCTTTAATTAACTCCAGTCTTATAAATGATGGTGTTTTAAGTTCTATAATTTCTTCATTCCTCCTCTTCACGGGGTTTTCTCATGTCCCCTTCCCCAGTCTCAGCTGCACCCCACTGGAATAGTTTGAATGTTTCTCAGAGGGGTGTGGAAGTTGCATTGATTTAAGGAGCAGGGAGGTTAAGGTGTTAATAAACTTCTCTGCTGGGAGTCAATCCACAAAGAACACCACTGATTTACTCAGGCAGTCTTAGCAGATTTGGACATTTATGGGTTTTTGCCTGCTTCTTGCATTACTACCGGGATGATGGAAGCACTGGTAGCCTGGAGTGCGTTACCACGAGGTCAGACATGATGTATGTCGTCTTTAAGCGGAGCTGAGACAGAGTAGGACGGCGCCACAGAGAATCTGGGCCTCATGGGATTCTAAGAAAGATAGTAAAACACTCTTTGGGCTTTGACAGACATATTGTGGTGTGTTGCTGTAGCTGCAAATTTATAGAGCTGTGTTTACCAAGGCCCTTCAAAGTGGCTTTGATTGTGCAGAGACAAGGTCGAGGAGAGACGATTTGCTTCGGCTCATTAAGTGAATTTTAGCAAAATGAAAATTTAGGAGTGTTTGAATGATCTGGATCAAGCTCAAAGCTATTGCTCTCCCCATTCTGACTGATTAGATTGCAGCTCACATTTGCTTCAAAACACTTTTAGCGCTTTGTGCTTGATTCAGTCAATGACGAGCTTCTGTTTACTTCAGGTCACTATTAACAACATCTTACTTCCCCGCTTTGGTTTATCAGATGGAGGCGGAACTGGTCAGGAATGCAACTCGTACTCATTTTTCGGATGTTTTGTTGTTCTCTGTTGACACGGACTAAAAACAAAACACTTTCCTATCCGAATCAGTAGAAGCGATGTCATGTTTGAAGTATTTCCTTTTACTGATGGCACACGGGAAGACATTTTCCACGAAGCACAAGGAAAAAAATAAAATCAATGAGAAGAACCCTCAAACATTTTCAGTTTAAAAAGGGTTTATTTAAGACTAAGCAAGAGATGTGGAGATATTTTATCATTAATAATGGAAAGATTTTTACATAAAAGTATAAATGAGGCCATTAGCAGTGCAAAGCTAATCCAGCATTTAATTATTCATTGTTGCTACAGAAGGTGGCTTATTTAGCTAAAAGCTGATTTAGGATGTTTGTGCATGATGAAAAGCCTGAAAATATGCACTTTTTTTCCATTGGAAATAAATCTGTTGAAGCCCTAATGAGCTTGTGGATCAGGAGTTTCACATTGCATGCATTCCGGAATCTCAGTCATCTGTGCTGACAGTTAAAAATGTGTCTTTAGCAGCACATCAGGACAAGTATGTGCTTATGGTGACAAAAACTGAAGTGTAATCAATCCCACCCTCCTACTTACACTGAATTATCGTGTGTCTACTATTTGCAGCCATTTCAAGGGATTTCCAGATATTGAACAGCTGCAGAAAATAACAGGCCTGTTTATTTTCCTGACACTTGTCCTTTTTTTAAAAAAAAAATTAATACCCGTTTTTATTTCCTCCATTAGGATTTCTGCTCCTGCTTGTTGAGTTCAGTTTAATCCCAGGAGGTTGAGATTTGTTTGTGTTTTACATGTGACTAATGGCACTGGAGGAGATTTTCAGGGCCTTATTAACCATTTACAGCAACTTTGACACGTATTAGCACCACTGGTATAAAAGTGCAAAATGCCTTGAAACAGGTTTCTCTTTTGTTAGAGCAGCCCAATCTCTGTGTTAATTTTATTCAGGAAAAATACAATATTTGATTTCAGTACTAACTTATTCTTCTGTTCTTCACTAAATCTTTGACACTCCAAAGATTGGGACTCCTGTTGTTTTAACCCTGTTTTATCAATAGGACAGTTTAACCTGACAGATTTTACCGTGTTTGCAGAGATATTTCTTGGCTATTCTTTCTATTGTTCTCTTCTCTTCAACTCACACCGCAGCTTTCTGATAGCTTTCTATTCTGGGAACTGAGATAGTAAAATAAGAATGTGACCTTGCTTGTGGTGAGCAATTTCTTTCATCATTAGTACTGTTTTGTGATTACGAACTTGTTGAAAGATCCAGTGATAATATATTTTCAGTTTTCTGGCAGAGACCACGAGATTCTAATCTAAAATGTCCTAGTAAGTGAAAGATTCAAAGAGCCTTTGGAGGAAAAACCGGCCCACAGCATTCTACAACAGCCACCATGCTTACAGCTGGCTGTATGATTGGAAAAATTCAGATTTAAGAGTATCCACGTAGTGTGATGGATAGAATCTTGCTGGTAGCTCAGCTTGCACTCTATAATGGAAGATTACACTCTTGCATGACTTATGGAAATGAGCCCAGTTATGAATTGTACAACAAGTTACTTGACACTCATCTTTTCTTACAGATGACTGAAGAGGCATAGGGGAGGAAAGGGGAAAGGAGATAGAGGTAGAAGAGGTCAAAAAGCATCTGTCTGTTGCAGCAGCATTTTGCACGCATCTGATTTAAACTCACAACCACAATACAAAGAAAATTGGTCTAAAATGACTGGTAAATTTAAACCTGGATTAAACCCTTATAACACCTCTATCTTTATTTTTCACCAGACGCACCAAGAGCATTTATATTTCACGTTTCACCAGTGGTTATCTACATAAAAGTATGTCTCAAAGCATTTAAGAGGAAATATCTTCAACTTTTGGCTAGAAGCCTTTATTTAACCTTTAACCTGCACTTAAAAACACAGGAACAATAAAGACATGCACGCTTTTCTTCTTTAATGTTTTCCTGTGTAGAGGCGGATAATTAAGATCTCAACGCAAACCAGTCAATGTGTTTTCTTAATTAAAAACCTTCCCCTCTCTGATCACCAGAAGTGCATTCTGCAGGCCTGAGAAAACAAATAGAGACCCTCGTGATGGTCAGATGGAAAGCATGTCTTTGTTGCCTCGCCCTGCCAAGATCTGACGTCACTTAGGTCAGGGTCCACGACTGGGAAGGAAAGGGAGGAGTGGGAGATGCCTCCCTGCCTTAGGTTAATTAGCAAGATCTTTTTTTGTTTGTCGCATGCTTTGTGTTGAACCTTTGGTATAAAGACACCTACAGGAACCCTGGTGGAGGATATCCATGATTAGAAGATAGGTTAGCATGATTTTCTTTGCTTCCTTTTACTGCTAATTTTCCGGGGAAATAAAGGTAGATCCAATTATCCTGTGGAAATGAACCAAGAAAAGAAGGAACTTTATTATAAGCGTAAACATGCACAGTTGTTTGCATTCAGATGGTTTCATTGGTTTAAAAATGTAAACGTTTCCCCACATATCATTGCTGATACAATTTGAGAATGCAGCAGCTGTAAAAAGTCATTAGGGTTTCCTAGTGTGTAATCATTAACTACAGAACCCTTTGTCTCAGAAAGGGACAAAGGGCTTTGTGCTCATGTTAGATTAAGTTTATTTGCCCATTCAGCAAAAGTATCCCTCATAATAGGACCTTCAGTAAATATTTGTAAAGCTGATAAAAATTAAGCAAAAGAGTAATAATGAGAAGTCTGGGCTTTGGAGCCTATAGACCAAAAGTAAAAAAAAAAAAAGAAAAATAACAGATAAAATTTCATCTAAACAGCACCACTTTAAACATCATATATTTTTTAGATATTTTTTTAAGCAAGCTTGTTTTTTAAAGGTTAAGCTCCCGCAGTTTCAAATCAAGCCCAAGGCAAATATTTGGGCACGCTGCAAGATCACGCAATTTGCCAAGACTCACATCCTTAAATATTAGACATTTGCTCAGGTTATTTCAGTTCAGACTCTGAACTCTGGTACCAATGCAACAGTCTTCTTATCCTGTGATTTTCCTGGATTGTCTTTTATGTACGGCTCCTTTCAGGTTTGTCCACATATAGAAAAAAAAGTAGTGCATGATTGTTTTGAAGTCGCAGAATTACTTGATGGACTCTTCTTGTAATTTCATCTCCGTTTACTTACAGCTAGGTTTTGTAAACCTTCTTAGAGGTTTAAGGACAATAAACATATAACCAGAACTACAGTTATTTACAGTTGTTGCTACAGAAACATATTGGTTTGCTACCCCAGTGTGCTGAATGCACCTGGAGCAAAGTCATTTTTCAAACAGGAAATTCATTCTATTTGCTATCATTGCAGTGGGGAGTATCTATATATTTCTTGGACTTTTAGACCATAAGTTAAAAAAAAAGTTAGATAAAAAAGAATGAATTCCTGCAGAGGTAAAGCATGGGAAGGTGATTTCTTACAGTCTGTCACCCAACCACCATCCAACAAACCCCCCATTTGTTGATTTAAACTCCAAATGTTCTCCTGCAGATCTTGCTCGAAATAAACTTAACCATGTTTTTATTTATATATTCCACATAAAATGAGCACAAAGCACGATGGATAGTTGCAGATATTTATTTGTTTTCCATGCAATAAAATTAAAGAAGAAGGCAAAAACAATATGCTGTGACCATCCATGAGAAACAAGGGTAAATGCTTTTGTGGTGATGTAATCTGGAAGTTATTTTTACTTTCTTTTAATGCTTCTTAGCTAATTCAATAACAAGATAAAGTGTATGTTCTCTGTAAAGTTTGCTGTCTGCTGTTGTCATCTGCGTAAATCTTGTAGCTTTCTGTCAGTTATTTCAACAGCAATAATGATATTTTATGTCATGCTGCTTCCTCCTTGACTTGACCTTAACTTTTAAACCTTAACAGGAGCAACTCCTTTGACCACGAGTGGCCAGCGTGCAGCAGCCTTTGAAACTCTCCTCTGGGGAGAAATGAACCACTTTGCCCGTCGTTATTTACGACTGCACAGGGGACGGTTTTTCACTTCAAAGGGCCAGAAACGGGAGTACAAGGTGAGAAATGTAATGACATTCTGAATAATGAAAGAGAACTATAAAAGAAGAAAGACCCATTTATTGGTACATCTACCGTGTGCCCTACAAATTCATAAAGCAGCCTACTCTTTCAAATTTGAACTTTAGCATAGAGGAAGAAGTGAAAAACAAAGGAAAAAGTATCCTGGCAGGTTTTTCATTTCTTCAATATGAGTTCACAGTGGGTAGAAGTTTGCTTTATGAAACCTCGAAATCCAATTTTGATAAGAGTTCTCTGAGATCAAATAGAGTTTTCTTTTCCTAACAGTTTTTTTATGTGATGCCTTGAAAATATGAGTAATCTTTCTTATAATCCAACTCACAAACTCTAGCCTTTATTAAAAAGAGGCTTTATTAAAAATAAAGGCTAGAGAAAATCTGATAACAAATCTGGGAGCAGAGAAGCTTTTAATCCTCTCTGAACATTGCTATAACAATATATAGAAGTATTCACACAACATAAGCTCTTTGTTTTGCATTTCTTCACATTACAACTAAAGTCTTCAATGGATTTTTGGGGAGGGATTTTATTTGAAAGGTAAAACATAGGTGTGCATAATAGTAATTGGAAAATGATAAACTGTTTTCAAAACTGCACTTAAAACCAGGGTTTGTTGGGTGCTGTGGGTGGGGCAGGGGCAAAGCACAACCCATGTATGAGGCCTTGGTCCTCGTTGAGGTGGTCGCAGGTTCGATTCCTGGCCTGGTGACATTTGCCGCATGTCTGCCCCCTCTCTCATCACCTTTTTTCCTGTAGAACTACTTTCAAATAAAGGTCACTAGAAGCAACAAAACCTTTAAAAACAAAACAAAATTGGGGTTTGTATTGAGCCTCCCTGACTCTGTTTTCGCATCCACCTGAATCATGTGTAGTTGCGCCACTGATCACGTTTCATCCACCACTATGTTTTACCGTAGGGCCAGTCTGTGCAGGTCGATGTGCACTATCAGTTTTCTGCCACGTAGCATTTTGTAAGAAAAATGCGTGAAAGTTTATTACTGGTCCCAACCAGACTGGGGAACCTTATGTAATGTGTTTGCATTTACATTTAGCTACTGTAAATGGGATTTCTTCCAGTGTTTTGTTTCAACAATATGTTTCTTTTTTTTACTTTTTCCACCTTCCAAAAAGAAAGGGCTGTCACTTTTGCTTCCTGTGCCACGTCTTTACAAGATTGCAGTTGTTTTAGACAGTTTCTACATTTGAATTACACTGAGAACAATGCTCCCTGTGATGTTTAAAGTTGGAGTCTTTTTTAATAAGCTAATCTGCGCAACATTATTCCTGACATTTGGAATGTTTTCCTCGGTCTTTATGATGCTGTTTGTTCTTAAACAAACCTCTGAGGCTTTCACAGAACCTCTGTTCCTTTTTATTTTATTTCTTTATGAGTGAGAGGGTCTGAGCTATAAAATGCACATTTCATTTTATTATTTGTGAAAGACTTTTTAAAATTCTGTATCCTTTTCTTTTCCCAAACATGCAATTTTTTATCATGTTTTTTTTAAAAGGATTTTTAAGGATAGCTCTAGTGAGTTTTATTTGGTAGTGAAGCAACAGAAAAGCAGGGAAGACATGCGACAAATGTCAACGGACCGGGACTCAAACCTGTGACAACCGCACTGATGATTGAGGCCTCTGTACATGAGTTGTGCGCTTTACCCAGGCACCAACGCCGTGCCAATTCTTCATGTTGTCTTAAAATAAATAAAATGTCAATAAAGGACAGGCACGACTGTAGCTCCTTTATGACAGCATGTGAAAAACTTTGAGCCAGTGCACGGCTCCTTATTGTCAAGGTTTATTTTTTTCTCTGTCTGCTGAAAGAAATTAAATTCTTGAAGGGCTAAGAATAAAACAAGATCATCAGCTGCTGAGCATTTCCCAGCAATAATGTGGGAAACTTGTTGGCACTGAGTGTGCATCTCCTTTGGAGAAGATACATTTGTTGTGAATAAAAGCTATAAACTATCACTATCACTTGATCCCAGTGGGAGTACGGAGCTCGACCTCATCTGGTGTTTCCAACAGCTGCCGGGCCCACTGTGGAGAGTGCTAAAGAGTCAGAGACAGTTTCAACAAATACTTCAAAATCCTCAGCATGAAGCCTTTCTGGGGCTTCAGCTGCAGCAACATGAAAGGTGAGTAAGTGGGAAATCGATGGATACAGTTACATGCATATAAACTGATACATATGTACTTCTTGAATGCGCACAAGCTGGCTCTCTGTTACACAAGTACTCACTAGTGGGAATACAACACGGTGAATGCTGGTGATGCATCAGTCAGCTTTACAAAAGCGTAAAAGTGACATAGATGTATTTATGTTTATCAAAAAAAAAATACATTTTACATTTCTTAATCACTCAATTGCTGTGACAATGTTTATTATTAATAATAATAATTTGTGTATTAGTATTTTTATACACAAATTAATTTTGATGCACAGCGAGTGATAGAGTGATAAAGCTCAGCTTCTGACACGAATTGGGTTCAGTTGAAGATATATTTTAAATAAGTTTTAAATATGAATCCACTTTAAATGTTGAGATTAAATTTGGATTTACTTTCATTTGAAATGCTAGGTATCCGACCAGAGGCATATTTAAAAGACACCTTAGGTTGAATAAATACATTTAATAAACATACTTATAAAAACATAATTGAAATCTTTGTGTGGAAATAGGTTCACCTTTAAAGGGCTCTTCTATGCCTTCTTCATAAAAGTATTGGTTTGTCCACACATTCAGTTTTGTCTTTTAACAATGAGGGATAAACGTAATTGTACTTCTGTCCCTTCAGTTATCCTACGCAGCTGACTGGCAGCTTGCAGCAAACGGTGAGGAATGTGGGGAGCACTGTTGTCTGTTCCAGAGAAAACATTCTGACAAAACTGCCTTTCAATTCTCATTAGGAGGAATTTAAGCCTAAAGGCATTGAAATTAACTGTAGCAGTTTGAAAAACCAGGCCTTGTCTGCTTCAGATAACATAACATTTCAGAAAGCAAAGAAACAGACGAAGAAAGAAAATAGTCGAAAGCTACAACAGTAAAGCATCGAGGGAAAACATAAAGCAACATTTAAAAAAGCAAGAAATGATTGTTTTACATCTGAGCCTTCAAAAATGTTTTAGTGAAATTTGTCCTGCTACAAAGTGTTGTGTAATTTGTTTTCCTGTTGTTTAAAGCTTGTGCTTTATATGATGTTGATGCTGTGTGCATTGCTCGGTATGTTCCATTTTGCTATCAAACAATGTAATGTTTACTGATTTATTTTCTGATTTTGGATCAGTTACTACATAATATCACTATGGCTTTTGTTTATTGTTCAATCATAAAACCACAGATAAAAATGAGTGGACTAATATCAAAGTCTATTATTATTATTTGCAAATCCTTATTCCACTGTGCAAGCAGCAATTTGTAAAGAAAACAGCTCCCTAATTGCTTATGTCAATTATATAAATAAATAAATAAATAAATAAATAAACATTCCCTTAAAAATTGTTTGAGGTAAAGTAAGTATGATAGGGCATGGCCTGGAAATTGCCACTAATCTACCATTGCTGCCAATGTGGATTCCAGCCAAAGTGGATTCCAGCTGAAAATTGCTATCATTAATATCTTATACAAGCAGACCACATCATTATTATAAAAATATTAAATATCCATATACAAGAAAGTTGGGCTTGTGGAGAGCAGATGCATTGGCACTGCAACAAATAAAGAGAACTAGTGGGAAAGTCTCAACGACTCATAAGAAGATGATATTGCATTTCACTCATTATCTGAGCACATTTTTAACAAAAGCACAGATAATGCCATTTCCAAGCAATCTAAGCTGTTGAGTTTGAGTCATCATTAACAAATGTTTGGTTTTCATAATAAAAGAGTGGTGATGTTCTCCTCGCATGACGTTCTGTTGAATAAAATCTTTATTTGGCCACATAATCTTTTTGACTTTAAGATGTATTTTGCACTAGAGTGCATGGCTTAGCAGTCATACAGGATGAATTTGAGCAAAGATCAGGCACATGCCTCTTCAAATCCCCAAGTATTTATATTTCACGGCGCAACCAAAGCATGAGACGTCATGACAGACCAAGACTTGCAGTGTTTAAAGTAAAAAATTACACTTCCAGCCACACAAATCTCCACACTGGAGGGGAAGAGTCCAAATTGTAAGTAGGAGCAGGGAGGCTTGGGTTTCAGTTCAACTCTACATGGCAGTGAACCATGTGAGCACCGTTATCAGGGGAAATCTCTTGTTTTATTTGGAAAAGGGCTCTGTGTGTGAGTGACAATAAAGAATTTTGCACACATCCTGACAACGTGCTGTCCTGCTGTCCAATTAAGCTCATACAGAGAACGGATGGAAGTGAGCAAAGGAGTGTGCTGGGTTACAGCCCCCTAAGGATTTGTACAGTTGTATGAAGCCTTTAGGAATATTCCTACAGCCCGAGTGTTTTCATTCAGTCTGTAGACATCCTCTCAAGTATTTTTCCTTTTTTTAAATTTGTGTTCTCTTGCTTCATTTTGTCAGCATGAAAGGATAATATTGACTTTACTGATATGTTTTTGTTAAGCATGGGAATGCTAAGGCAGTGGCTGATTTTAATCTGGTACAGTGGTTAACCAGGAAGGCAGTTAATAACGAACTGTACTGTACTGCTCTTCCTCATGAGGTAAAAAAAAATATGTTGAATATGTTTGGAGAAAATATATCAGATTTACATAAAACAGTTTTAAACTAAGGACAAACAGTTCCACAATCTAATACATCTATGAAAAATTAAGAGCTAATCTATGTGATAGTGTAATTTAGACTGGAAACACTGTAGAGTCATTGAACTAATGTAAATTATATTGAGATACACCACTCCCCAAATCAGTCAGAAAATCTGTCACTTTCCGTTGCTCGGCTCTCACTCTCAGTGGCTCCGCCCTCCTCACAGCTGAGTTTTATCTTCACTGGCCAACGTTCACAACAGCTTTATGGCCAACATGTGGGGATGTGGAATGAATCAAATTGAGATTTCATATCTCAATGGGAAAGAACACTTCCTTCATGCATCATACTTCATAAATCTATCACTTTAGTCAAATTAAATGTCTAATGACTGAGGCCGTTTTTACATTCAAAAATGCAAAAAAAAAGGTTTACAGTGCATTAAATGAAATGTTAGTCACATCTGTGACTAACATAAATAAATACTAGTTTAGATTAGCTGAGTCATTTCAAATCTCTGAAATATTAAGTGAAACCAAATCAGATCATCAATGAAATTTCCTTTCAGTCCGAAACCTTAATTTTTCTGAGTTACAGCACATAATGATTTTACTTTAACTGTCAGTCTCAACTCTAAAAGCTAGAGGGTGGAGTTAATATGACTATGAACAAAGGAAGCGATGTGCAGCTCTGTTGCTGAGGTTAACCAGTCAGATATTGAGGTCTTTTGAAGTGGCTTTTAGTAATGACGTAAATACCGCATGATGGACTGCAGCGGATATAAAATTACATGATTGCTTCACAATTCACCTTTATTTAAATTCTAGGGTTTTTTAACTTTTTTTTTTAAACACATTATTCATTTACTAGATGTGGTATTTTAGCCTCAATGCTTAGCATAATAGAGCCTCCAACTTGGGCCCTGTCTTGTTTCCCTAAAGTCTGCTCTAAGAGGAAATATCTCATGAGAATAGCTTTACAGAGGAATAGACTTCTATTTTCCTTTGGAAAACAGACAGGAAAAACAGTGTGGCACTAAGAGAGGAAAAATAGCGCTAAGAAAAACAAATCACCACTGAGGATGAAGGATCAATGGGCACTTTGCCAGAACATGAGCTTATCTGTCGAGAGAAACATGAAGTCTAGCAAGGGTGTTCCACAGATCAACCAAAGCTTTCACAAATATTTTCCTCATGTAGATTAAATAGAAACATTAGTAGTTAAGGAGGAGATCAACCCAGCGGTGAACTTAAGCACATGAACAAAATAAATGTTGTTTCTCGTTGCCGATGAAAGGGTGTTCCTCCTTCGGGTTACGTAACCCTTACTAATAGAAAATGAAAGCTGTTCATTATTTGTTTCTGGGTGGATTTTCCTATTGGTATTAACAGCTCATCCTGTGATAACTGAGTAAGTAACAATGCCCCTGTCACTTTTACATTTTTGACAATGTTCTCAAGCTTTGCAAAAGCATAGTAAAACACTTGAACTTATGCTTCAAAAGACAAAAATCCAGTTTTCCTGGACAAATGCCCTGTCCCCAAGTCCACATCCTCTCTTTCTAGTTTCTTATATAACCTTTGTCAGTTGTTGGTAATGCATAACATTTTGCATACTCATCAATTCTTCACACAATTTTTATGCAATGTAAAGAAAGTCTTACGGTCTAGGAATGGGCATGTGTTGACATATGCTGAGTCCATATGAAAGACTTGGCTTAATGAGAGGAAACAGTTTTCCTGGTGTTAAAGAAAAACACCACTGTGACCAAGAGTTTGGCTACTAATTAGAGGTACTGGGACATTTTATACAGTGCATGCAACATTAATTGACACCCTGAGTAAGGATATGTAAAAAAAAAAAAAAAGCATGTACATCTTTTATTACAATTTTTTTTACAACAAAAGCATTTTTTTTATGTCAGTCTGGTCAAAAAAAAAAAAGGTGAATATGTGTAAAAACACACTGTGCTGCTTCTGTGATGCCACAGGCAAGTAGTTTCTCAGAAGTAGTTTCTCAGAAGGCAAGTAGTTTCTCAGAAGTAGTTTCTCAGAAGTAGTTTCTTCCTTGTGATATTATGCTTCTGGAAAAGAGCTCCATTTATTTTGTTGATTTTAAATGCTTATGCTTATTTTAGTTTCTGAAATGGAATAAATTACTAAAATATATAGATCGCCTGCTGTTATTGTCTTTTTTTTTTCCTCCTGAGGCTTCTCCCATCAGACAACTCTTATCCTGCATAAGGGCTTATATGCACACTTTATACATCGTAGTAAAGGGGACCATTCTCAATTTACTCTCTGCATTTTGAGAACTGACTGCTTTTCCCACCTCCATATACACATCAAATGCAGGAGTCTTTTTAGCTATTCTATACCAACATAGCAGATATGTTTCAAGTAATATCTGAGACTGACTAGCTCTCCCAGCTTGAGTTTCACTATTTTGTAGCCTGAACACAGAACCAGGAAGACAAGATGAGGTTTAATGTTCATTGAAACCACTGGAACTGATCGATTAGATTTTTGTTAAATGGAACAAATATTACACTCCACCACAGTTTAGCCTGTTAAAAATACAAAATGGATTTTGCATGACAGAAAGAAGCCAAATAATAGCACCTTTTTTTTTTTTTTTTTTTTACATATGAGTATGTTTAAGGATGGTTGTTAACTCCAGACATGCCTTTGGGCAAATTTTTAAAGCACGGTAAATCTTTAGTGGCAGATCTGCCCTTTAATTACATGAAATAAGGCAGAAATGTTGTAAAAGTTTAAGCATTCCACTAGTCTAATAAAAAAAAATGTCTTCAAGTTATGCTAATAACAAGCCCACAGCATGTTACTTTAACTTGCTAAACTCAATATAGAATTAGGGAATATTTTCTTTGTAAATCACTTCATGACTGTTTGTGGACAGTGAGAATTATTCTATTTGTTGAGAACAAACAGTAACAACATACAGTTGCATAATTTTCGGGGACAACCTGTGTTGTTCTGCTCTCTTTGTGTATCTGTAGCTGTCATGACAGTTGAGTAAATTCCAGTTGTGCATTCCTGTGGTATTAAGACACTCACGGATTCCTGGCAGGAATTCCCCCCTCCCCTCCCCAATCCTCTGTTTTGTTTTTTCTGCTGTGTCCCTGCCCTGCGCCTAGAGGTGATGGAAAGTTCAGCTGTTGAAAATGTGGGGTCTGAGAGCATTGTTATATTTCACTCCCATCGTGTTCCTCTGCACCTTTGTGGTTGAATAAAACACTGAAAACAACTCAAGTATTGTCACGTCCATCTCGCACATTCCTCAGTTTGTGCACTGAGAGGATGTCTGTGTGTGTTTTTCACTATAACAGCATGTTGAAGCTTAGTAAATAACTGTGCCGTGATGATAACAAAATTATTTGACACAAATTATAAGAAACCTGATAGGTTAGCAAAAGAAAAATGTTACATATATAACAAAACATTTTTTTTTTTGCCAGCAGGTCAGTAATTCATCACTCTGCACAAAACTATCGTACTTTCTCAGGGCTACTGGGGTAATTTATGACAAAACGTGAACTTTAATCCATATTAGCTCAGCTCTGCAAATTAATGTAACGTTTTTTTTTACAGCTTTTGGCATTTTCACTGATAGCAGAGATAAGGGGGATAAAGACAGGATGAAAGGGTGGAACCTGGTTTTCTTTCTGCGTCATTCCAGAGATAGAGCGGTGGATATCAGATCCAGATGTTGGACACTACAGTCTACCACACCTTTCCTGGTATTTGACCTGTACGTGATGTCACAGTTTGATAAATGTCTTTACAAATAATTTATAAAATATATATTTTTGAAAGTACATATAAGCCATAGTTTTAAATTGTGATCCAATTAAAAATCATTGACCCACAACACAGTTTTTTTCCAGCTAGAAAAGTGGTCTTTCTGATCCTGAACCAAATACGAAAGACAAAGCTATAAAATGATAATAAGCACCAACTGCATAGTGCCAACATAAATTAGACACAGTTTGAATAATTTGCAGACCTAAAGAACTTATACAATTGTTTTAATTTTCTTTTCCAACAATGTTTAGGCTTGTATTTTACAATTGTTTGATTCATTTTCATATTTTATGTTGATAAATGTGTGAAAAAGATAGAAAAACTGACACTCAAGCCAAGGCAGAAGGCTGTTGAAGTGTGATGACATTATGAATTGAATAATGTCATTATGAGCACATTTATATTTTGATAACCAAGCTCGGTTTTGGTTATCAAAACAGAATTGGTTACCAAGGCTAAGGAGGTGATAACAATCATTTTTATGGTGAGTTATGCAGTCAGTCTGTGCACTTTAATCTGGACATCCAACAAACCGGCATCCTGCAAGACAATTCAAAAGCACTATGTTTCAAACACAAATGACCCAAATTTTCCATAAATAATCTGTCATGAGGGGCTTGACTGCAAACAATAATATGACACAATCTTCCACACAGATTAATTTTCTTACAATAATGAGGTGTTTCGATCCTAAAATGTTTATCCAGGCTGTCACTGCTCATGTAATGTTTGTCACTGCTGCTAACAACTATTGTGAGCCATGTATTAGAAAAATTTAGATGGGTGGTAATGCAATTTACAGATGTAAACAAATATTTTGAACTGACCTAAAATCTATGGCAAAAAAAGCACATTGTGTTCTAAAGGGTCATTCTGTTTCAGAAAATGCATTTTTAAATGACTTACCTGCTTTTAGAGCTGATTGTTGCTCTAAAGTATGATATACGCACATTAAAGAGATAGTTTTGGTATTTTTGCAGTAGGAATCTGTGGAGTTGTTATCAAAATTTACCAAATTCATCAGCATGTGATATTTACCTGCTCTGGAACTGACAGGTCATTAGGTCAACCCTCAGGTCTTCAGGAATATTTGTTTCTCCAAACTAAAGTTGTTCAGGGAGTTGTCTGCTGCTCGTAACACACTGACCGATGTCTTTGAGCAACAACAACTCTACAGAGCAACACTTGCGGGGGGGGGGGACCCACCCTATTCCTTTATGAGCCAAACGTGAAGAAGTATCTCTCCCATGGTGGTGAAAACAAAAAACACTTGCTGGGCGTTTTTCTTAGGCACCAGAGGCATCTCCAGTTTTAGACAGAACATAAATTGAGGGAAGCCGCACAAAGCCGCAGAATCTGTTGAAGATGAAGACGTAGTCAAGTTTTCTTGACTTTTTCAAGGCAGACCCAAAGTTTTGAAAAAATGTGTGAACAACTGATACATGCAAGTTGTCTTCTCTCTCCACTAAACTTGCTTGTCCCTAATTTATTGCTGTAGGATCATAACACTCTAAGGAATGTTCTGAATCAGAAAATCAGAAAAAAGCACACCCATGACAATTCCAGCACTGCAAAAAGCAAGGAGTGACACAGTCAGCTGTGATCATATTTATCTAAAATGTGTTTGTTTGTTTTTTCAAAGTTTGACAAAAGCAATCTTCATTTAAAAACAACAAAATTCCCAAGATATTGGAGTTTGTTTTTTTTACATCAGAACCCAGACACCCTGGCTAGTGTTTCTACACAGCATACCAGAGATTTCAAGCAATCTCAGAAATGGTTTGGAAACCAAAAAAATGTCCTCCTATTGAGAAATTCCACCCAGTCAGATCCAAATCAAAATCCCAAAAAATATTACTGTCAGTGTGGCCAGCTGCTGATGTGGAAAGTGAAAGTCACAGATGAGAGCTGAACTGGTCAAAAAACAAATGTTTCATCCAAAACTGACAGCTCACGAGAAAAACGGTCATCAACCTGTGAGTCAAATCAATACAAAAATCAGGATTATTAGAGGATATTAGAAGGTTTATGATAGTCACATGAATAGTAGTCTCTCTTTTTTTTCTTCTATTCACAAATATAGCGTCAGCTCAAGCTCATTCACAGTCTGTCACAGTAAAGCATGATTATGATTATGAAAGAAAGTGACACAGAATATTTTTTTTTGTGCATGGCAATCTGAAAAGTGCGGCAGGTATTCACCTTCTGCTTCCTTTACTTTCATAAACCTAAATAAAATCCAGCACAACCTTCAAAAGCCTTCAAAAATCACCTGTATGTGAAGCAATATGTGGAATGTGTTCTCACTATAAATTCAGCTTTTAAGCTGCAGATTTAAGTCAGCCAGGATTACAAAAAATATATCTGTTTTGCTGGATGTCGGAATAAATAAAACTCTTTGGAATTTTCAAATTTACATATATTTATTTAACATTTGTTGATATTGCCCTTTAACCTGTAGAAACTGTGCTTTCTCACAATAATTTGCTCCATTTGTCATGACAGAATTAGCCAAGCCTAGTTTAGCGGCCATACCTCTTTAGGTGTGGCCGCTAATCTTCTCTCAGACTGAGATTAAGCAATATGGTCAGCTGTGATCATATTTATGGTCACGCCAAAATATTTAACTGAAATGTTTTGTTCTCCTATCAGAAGCTAGCAAATTCCTCGCATCATCTGGTGTTTAAAGTCACATCGATATTTGTGTTTGCCAACTTTTGAGTTTAAAGAAAGTAATAGAAATGCTCTAAAAAAAAGTTGGCATTTATCCATTATTCTGGTAATCCTAAGTGACTTAAAACCTGAACTGTTTAGGCTGATTTAATGCCACTCAGGGAAAAGGTTAAATGTATTCTTGTACATCTGGTTTCAACTTTACATTTGTAGTCCATGACTTCAAAAAATAGATTTTTCTGATTGTAGTTGATCTGTTTGTGTTTGTTAATGTCGCCTAAGCATGTAAAATTTGCACAACATCTGCTCAGCTTGAGGAAGATGAGGTGAAGTCCACCAAACTGAGCTCATATGTTAAAACGCATAAGAATTTCAATAATTAATTTCAGTAATTAATTTCAATAAGTAATTTGAGTCTAAGCAGAATAATAACTTTCTTATTTTCCTTTCATTCCTTTACAGTGCAGCTGATTAATTGGTATATCAGCATTATTTTAAGCAAAGTGTAATAAATATTTTGGGCGATATTTTGAACCTTTGTCTCTAAGTTTGTTATTCTGAAGTCTTCCACTTCTACCAAGCCACGTTTTCCATCTGGAATAATGATATAACTAAACTGAGCAAAATCTAGTGGTTATCTCAGGAGTGTTCTGCGGTAACATCTTGCTTAGATTCTCACCATGTCGACTGAATCGCTGCCCCCAAGTGGCTAAGAAAAACCCACACGCGAAATTCTCTGTGGGGGCTGCGTGTGGAAGCGATGTTATGACTTTCTGTGAACTACAGTGGTGTATTTTAAATGTTGACATTATCCTTCTCCACGGCCTGGTCTGGGTCATTTGAGCACTTCTGCTTTCAGTTTATGGTCCAGTTGTGTATTCCGGCAGACCCACCACAATGTCCCAACACCCTCACCACCGCAGCACTCAAATCTCTGATTCATAATCCCTGGCCTAATTTCTGGGCCTTTCTGTAAGCAGACCAGCTAAATCACCTGCAAGAAATAACATAAAATAAGAATGACCAGGTAAAAGACACTGCAAATGATGACATTGATAGTGCCTTGTATTCAGACATTCTAAGCTTTTTCCCATTTTGTGCTGTTACAATTGCAAACCTACGTTTTGTTTGGTTTTTATGTCATGTACCAACACAAAACAGTGCATAAAAGTGAGGCAGTAGGAAAAACTTGCTTTTTTGTTTGTTTGTTTGTTTTTCAATTTTTTTTCAAAATTAAAATCTAAATTTACATTTAGCCTTAATCCATTGTATCACAAGCAATGCAGTATCACAGTGGGGATGCTGTACTAAAAGTTATGTGGACTGTTTGTTTTCCTCTGCATTCAGCATTCTGATTGTGGGATAAAAAGTTACATTTTGGTCTCCTGTGACAAAAAACACATTTCCACATATTTGCTGTGCTTCCTTCAGGGCCAGAAGGAAAATGCAAATAGGACGCATTGTTGCCTTCTCTCAACAACGGCTTAGTTCTTACTGTTCTTCCATAAAAGAGAGATTTCTTGAGTGTCTTCTTGGTGAATTTTCCCATAAGAACAATCTCTGCAGTTCCTCAGAGTCACATCAGGCCTCCTGGCTGCTTCTCTGATTAACAATCTCGACAACCAGCCTGTCAGTTTCATGGCACGTCTGTAGTTGTGCCATTCTTTTTCTATTTTGAGATGATTTATTGAACTGTCCTATGAAAGATGTTCAGAGGGTTGGAGGTTGTTTTACAATCAGCCCTTTAAAAATCACCACAGTTTTACTGTTGAGCTGTCTGGCGTGCTCATTTGGTTTTCATTAATCTAACAAAACCCTGAGGTCTTCAAACAACAGTTTTATGTTGACTGGCATTAAACTACACATATTATGTACTAACAAGTTGACTTATGATGGCAAAAGGCTGCACTGCATTTTATCTCAGGGTAAAACAACAAAGGGAGTTAGGTATAAATGCATGCCGCACTTTTCAGATTGTGTTTGTAAAACAAAACAATAAAAAAAGTGTATATATATATATATATATATATATATATATATATATATATATATATATATATATATATATATATATATATATTTATGTCAAAATTTGTCAATATTCCAAATGTGAATAATTTTGGAAAATGGAGGTAAACTTTATTTAGAAACATAATTATAAACAACAAAAGTTGATTAAATTGCTGCACAAAGAAGTAGAGCAAAATAGAATAATGGTAAAAAGACAATCTAAGTATTTATCTTCCGACAAAATCCAATGAATCTATGAAGGCTTTTGTGATGTATTTGGATTAAAAGTTTAAGAACGTTGAATCTGAAGCCACAAGTAATTCTTGTCAGCATCTCTGGAGTCTTGAGAGTTGTCAGTGTTGGAGCTTCTGATTTGTTGCATTTTCTTAAGCCAAACATCAAATCAAAATCCTTCATCACACTAATATCTCAAGAGAGACATCAATCATTTTCTACCAAATATTAGCCTTTCACCATTCTTGAAAGTAAGATATTGGAGAGAACTGTAGCAAAATCTGGCTTTCATATTGCCAGACCGCAATGGGAAAACGTAAAACCTAAGGAAAAATATATAAGCATTTTGGGAAAACATAGCTCAGCTTAGTAGTCATTCTAGGATTGTCTAACGAAGAGTGACAAGTTCAAAATATTGTTCTAGAAAAGCACTAAAAGTTAAACACATATATATAATATTTCCCCAGATTTCTTTTTCAAAAAATCGATAAAAAAAGACTCTGCTTTTTCAGGAGCGACATCTCAGGACTGGGATCTGCAAAGAGGAAAATATAAAGGAAAAGTCTCAGAATATAAATAGATATTTTTTTTCAATAGCACATCTATTCTCATTTATTTGTAGGTTTGTAAAATAAAAGACAGAATGTTGAAGTTTAAATGCGTGTGCTTTTCACATAAACGTCTTTAATCCAACTTACAACTTTCGCTGTGACGTTTTTCTCCTGTGAAAAAATGTAAACCGATCTGCCATATGTTCTCACCTGCTGCCTGACACGCACACACATTTCCAGACAGACACGCATGGGTGCCCCCACCGCACATTTACCACCTCAGAAATGCAGACACGCATGTGCTCAGACACACATCTGTGAAACAGACAAGTCCTGATTAATGTGCAGAGCAACAGAAAGTAGAAGGCTGAGCCTTTGATTTTCATATATGTGTGCGTTTCCATTACGAGGCCACCTACTCAGAGCTATTTATACAGTGTACTGCAAACATAATCCGCATAGCAGGAGAGGTAAGAGGTGGGACACGATTCTGGTAAGAATGGGTGGAAAAACGCGCAAGGGTTTAATTAAGAATGGGGATTAAAGCCTGAAAATAATTACACAGTGTGAGAACCCAGAGGAGAAATAAGCGGCTTTTGGCGTTTGAGCATAAGGAGGCACCTGTGTGTTCCCTGTAAGTGACCTGTGTTTTACACGTGTTTGTGTTTGTCCAGCCCCAGATGTGTTTGTGTGTCCAGTCTGTGACCTGGTGCCGATCACGTCAGTTGCTTGCATGTCTCATTCACAGAAAAAAAAAAAAAATTCCCACTGGTGGGCGGAGGTGATGGATGATGCCTGGAAGCTCTACAACTGCGTGTGCTTTCTGAATAGCTACCAGATAGTTTAAAAAACGATGGGTTATTTGAGTTTCACTGCACAAGTAAAGAAGTTTGGGCGTAAGGAGAAGGCAGCAGGTTACGGACGGCGTTTCAGGCGCTATTCCAACACTACTGGTTACAAGGTGACAGGCATGTGAAGGGGAGTTATTTAATACTGTAGCAGAATGTGGTAAACCGCAGCCTTGCCCATCCTCCTCCCTGAAAGCCATGTTTGTTCAAACCCCCTCTGCTCCTATAGAATTACAAACCATATACCCATTGTAAGACCAGAGTGGAAAGGCCAGTTTAGGTTGCAGCCTTTAGCTCAGGCATTTCTGCCCCAATGAAAATATTCATCCGTCAAGATTACAGTCTGACAGGATTGGGCTAAACAACCTGACAAAAACATTCTTTAGAATCGGTACTTTAGATGAAGCGCAAAAAAAATTTGGGGGTCCACTATGTGAGTTCTGTCAACCCGCGTCCATTTAGAAGAAATGTGCATAAAGCTACAATGTGCAAGTCCTGCTCTCATCATTTTTACTGACAGGCCTGAGTAGCTCACTTTGTGTTTCCTTAGTCATTGTAGAGGACAATCAGATTATTATAAAGACCTAACACTTCAAGCACTTTATAGTACTATTGTTGTACTTCTATATTTCTAGCCCCCGATAGACACAATACTTCATGACCCCACATCTCCTCGTACATCTCTTTTGTGTCCAGGTGGGCTTATATCAGCATTACTGAAAGAAACAGTTGCAGTCTTTGTATGTAATGTGGTTCTCAAACTGTGGTACAGCTTCTGCTGGTGGTACATGAGCTGCCTTTGGTGGTAGTCAGCAGAAATGTCAGTGCTTACTTGAATTTTCAAAATTAACAAATTACCCAGTACAAAAGAACATGATGTCTATTTTGGCCTGAAAAACAATTGAAAGTCCTTTAGAATGAGTGGAGGAGTGTTCCTGAGGGGAGAAATACATAATATTTTAGATATCCTTTACTGTTTAAAATCACAATGCAATATAAGGTTCTTAAAACACTGAAAGTTGCATTGCAGCCATGCACATGAACTGCATGAACCAACAATAGTTGCATTTGTAACTGAGGTAATGAACCAGTTTTAGAGCTAAATTTCCAGGCTGAGCAGACATGTAAAGAGCCAGAAACAAATCAAAGAACCTTGAACTTTAACGTGACTCAAATTAATTGCTGTAATTTTCTTTTATGTTTTTCAATATTGTTCTTCAAATGGACTCAATTTTTATCAAGGGGTTTTCCAATAAAATCAGACAAAAAAGGCTCTGTGTCGCTCATTCTCTATCTGTCCTGTCATCATTCTGACATATTTAGCCCAAGTGCTCAAATTACATCCGTTTGATGCTTTATGTTACTACAGTGACTTGACAGAAAAATATCAAGATCACGTACGCTGAGTCAAACATGAAATGCTAATATCTGAATGTCTTTTTATCAAATAGATCAGTACAGTACAATTCTGAAAATAACTTGCACAATACATTTGTTTCAGCAAACTACTTTAATAACAATGCATAACTGTGTGTTCTAGTAGACTTTCTAGAACAAAAGTCTTTATTTCATTGCAACTTTTTATACAATTCAATGCACATTAAAGTGCTGCACAAAGAAATCACATTTAATAAAAACCATCTTAAACAATACAATCAGTAAGAAAATGCCCAGAAACTCAAATGTACAGAGAAATATCAGTTTACAATATGATTATTGTAATAAACAGAATAAAAAAACAACTTTTCAGGCATGAGAAGTGTTGCACTTCAAGCTTGTTATCCAAAGTCCAAAGGAATAAAGAAGAGACACAAAATCTAAGTCACATGTGATCCAGTGTAAAGATGATATGATCACCTGCTATTGGTAAACTGTAATTTATCAAGTTTAAAGTCAGCGTTTTACAGAGTCCGTCTGGTGACATGGGAGAAAAAAAAAAACTTGGCCACGACTTAATAACTCATTGAAACGACTCGTTTATTTAACACGGCTCAATATGTCGTGGGAATTATGTATTTATTTTGTGGGAAAAACTTAATTATAACAAGTCGTTGCCATGATTTTTTTTTTTTATCCCAAGCCACCAGATGGGCTCCATAGCACTGGCACCTACCAAGAAATATTAAAGCACTAGATGCCTCTCTATGCTAACAAGCTCTATGGAGATAAAGAGGACGACCACAACCTGACAGCTGCCTATAACAAAATTATATTTTGAAAAATCAAAAACATTAAACATGCTTTTCATTAAGCCCACATATATGTATCCAAAAATACTCAACTTTTATTTGTCTGAGGGAATATGCTGATTTAAATGTCATGTTTGAATTAACTGCAAGTGGAAAATCATCATAAAAATGAGAAATAAAGGCCTGAACACATCTGTAAACTATAGCTCATACATAGATGTGTTCACTTTGTGAACTGAGTTACTAAAATATTTTTTTTTTCTGTAATATTTTTAATTTATTGAATATGAGTGCATGTATTATGTAAAATTTGAGAGAACCTATAATTTGGGTTTTTATTATCTGTAAGTTAACCTAAAAAAATAATTGGAATAAACAGCAAGAAACACTTGAAAGAGATCATTCTATACATATGTTTACATTATTTCATTGAATTATGTAATCAATCTGTTGTCATTTAATTGTACACTACCTTTCATTATTTTAATTATTGTAGTATTTATTCCAAATTCATGTTTAAAGATTCTCCTGAAGCTCTTTGTCTCTCTTTAAGCAAACGACTGCGGCAAAAAAAAGAGGAGAAATCCTCTGCTAAGGCTTTGAAAACATGGCCTTTACAACAGAATGCCAGGGAGGGAAATACAATCCATTTCATATTTTCATTCAGTCAGTTGTAAGACTTGGTGTCAGACTGGGTGTGGAAACTGTGATCTGGCACACCCTTAACTGGCCTGACACCCACCGGATACAACCACTTCCTCCCCTATCCATCTCACTCCTCCTGTTTTATTTCTCAAGAGTTCCCTCACAAATTCATTTGTGAAGCCAAGTAAAAGTTTATCAAGGCTTTTGAAACTAATCCAAGGAAAGCAAATATAATTCCTCTTTTCATACATATTTAAAATTACAGAGAAAGCAGTCTGTTGAAAGTGGGAAATTTCAGTCTTTGAGACATTTCTTTGCTTACAGAAGTCTGGTTTTTGTTTTTGTGGGTGTGTATACGGTTGCTCATTATTTTTTTTTTTCTTTTTTCGCAGGAACATGCATGGCATAAATCACATTTTCTTTTTAAGCCGGAGGGAGCCTGTAACTAAAACAACGCTTTGCAGGCTGGGTAGAGTGAGTCAGTAGCAACGCTGTGGAAGCTGGTCTCCGGCAGCAGCCAGCAACTGCAGTGTGATGGAAGATGACAAGCAGCCAAGTCTCTCTCGAAGGTGGTGGTTGAATGACGTGGAGACATTCGTTTTTACCTCAGGGTGTGAATTTTCTTTGTGTGTCAGTGATGACTTGAGAAACTCCCCGTAAAGTGATATCACACACAGCGTTTCTGCGTGATGCTCAAGCAATAAACCTGGAGGAGGAATAGATGAAACGACTAAAATATATATATTTTTTATTTTTCCCTGTTGGTCCTAGACAGATCTAAACACGTAATCAGAGCTAATCACTGTTGAGTTGGTGTGCGTTTTCGACAAGTGTAATGAATTTCTGTAGAACAGGAACCAGCCAGCAATCAGGTTCCGCTATGAATAACATGACCAATCAATCTAACTGGCGCACACATTTCTGAACCGCAGTTGGCAAGAGGCTTGATTCTCCAACATTGTTTTTTTTTGTTTTTTTTTTATGTCAGCTGAACCACGGTCAAAGCATTTTACAGGTCTTTGATTTTCTCTCAAAACGTCCACGTGATCGAAAAAGCAGGTATTGAATATACTTTTCATTCACAGCCAATTATAGTCAATAATTTCTGCCATCATCTTCTTTTTTCACTCTAATTAAGCAGCATGGGGATATTGCTTTACATTTGAAGTGCACAAGCCTTCAGGTGTAATCGTTCCCAGACACAAGTAAAATAAGCTCAACGACGTCTTCGACAACGCGCACAACACACGTTGAATTGGGTTTTGTGGTACGTGACAGGGCATTGACACATGTTTAAACAATACATATCTTCAGTGGTTGGAATGTTATAATGAGAATATCAGAATGCCGACAAATTGCTGCACTGTGTGGAGGGAAAAGCTGGAAAGAATAGCGTCGGGGGAATTTCCATGTTTTTTCCTTTTGATCTGAAACATTATGTTCAGACAGCTCTATATATTGTGGCCCAAGGGAGCACATATGCACACATGCAAAAGTTAATATTTAAACAATGAAGAAAAAAAAACGTGTTTATGAAAACTTAGCAACATGTCAGGAACCATAGCTCCAATTTATACAGCAATGTGTATAAAAGCTGTGAGAAAAAAAACAAGTTGATGTTTTCTGCTTTCTTGGACTTTTGAATTTTAGCAGTGGAAAGATTACTCATTAATTGTTATGAGATCCAAAACAAAAGTCTAACGTCATGAAGTGAGACAAAAAAAACCCCAAAAAAACATTGTAACTGCACTAAAATGTGTAATGGACCAACTTATCAACAGGACATATCTAAACAGTGAGGAAACATGCTAGCATTTGCCTGGCACTTCAGGAAACTTCTCTTAATGAGACAATAACAAAAGAGTCATCAGGAGCCAGAACAAGATGCAACTTATGCTACATTAGGGCTTCCTACTCAAAAGTATAGAAATAATTCAGCTTGAGGAAGATACTCTGGGAGCAAAGCATGTTCCTCTAGTGTTTGGAGCCAGAACAAAACCTATGAAATATCATCATCAGCTTGAATTGCTACAAGTAGGGGACACCAGAACAATTATTGAGTGCATTTTCAAGGTACAAATAGAAAACTGATTCCAATTTGTTTCTTTTTGTACCTTGATACTTTGCTATTTATCATTAGCAAATACAACCAAATAAAAAAATCTCCACAATTCTGTTTTACACAACAACAAAAATCCCTTTTGATAAAGCAAGATATTTTGTGCTAAATAAGGGGTAAAAAAAACTCCCCTTTGTATAGCTTAAAAATTTATAAATTGTCATACAAACAGACCTTTATTTTTCAACTTTTAATAAGTTTTAAATGTGCATCCATATTGAGTCCGTCTGGCTCGTGGCTGGCCAGACGGACTCCAGCTTTTCAAAACTTGGAAATCAGTGTGAGAGCAATTCAATTTTTCAAACTTCAATAGATTTTGAGCTTCTTTTATAAATAGAATTTATTATTGATTTGAATTTAGTTTATTACTGAAGACTGATTTCCAATATTAGGCCCCCGTTTAGATACTCCTGCTGAGGAAAACGATTTATCTTTGTCAAAAAGAGAAATAAAACACGGATGTGAGTTATCACTCTGAGTGAGTTACATGGGACGCAATCACAACACAAAGGTAGTACTGTCTTTTAATTTGTGAATGTACAGAAATTGAGCCTCTACTGCAACTGTTTTTCCCCTGGGTATTTTATGAAGGCAAGTATTATTTCAGCCTCGACAATCAAAACACATCACAGCAAAGATGTAGTCTTTCATTATAAAGGACCACCGCAAAGTAGCTATGTGAGCTTCTTCCCCTACATAAAATGGCAAAATCTTACATCAGAGGACAGTTTATGTCTTACAAATTGAATGCTTCACAAACTATCCACTGACTGTGCCATGACTTAAGAACAAGGAGGCAGCTGCATGTTTATGAGCCTTATTAAAATTGCTCTGGGGCTGTAATGTCATGTTGACTTCACTGTGAAGCACGGTCTAGTCTGAAAAAACAAGGCGTGTTTATGTAGCAGAATGCCACAGTCTGACCCCAGACAGGAACCAAAGGAGGACATTTGGCTGCTCAAACATCACCACAGACAAAACATCTCCTGCAGCAAAAGGCTTGCTGTGTTTTTTTGTCACTTCACATAAATCCTGCTTTCAAACATGACCGTGTCTGTTAACACACAGTGACAGCTGTGATAAAGGTAGGTCAGCACCTTTATTCATTCCCAGGAATCAAAATAAGCTCATTATCTGGACTTGGTCTCAAAGGGCTGTTGGGAAGTCGTTTATTATCCATATAGGAAAAATGGGAGGCTTTAACAGGAAACTATAGCAAACATGACCAAACTGTGTTCTTGAAGTAAATTTCTAACCGTAATGCCACTTTCTACAAATGATATGCTAATAGAAAAAAAAGGAGTGTTAATTAGACATGGGTTGATAATAACTTAATATGTTAGATATTGCCTCATAATAAATCTGGTAGTTACTCCAAACGCATTACTGATTCCTTATAAAACGCCTGACTGACATGACTTTAATAACTCAGACAAGTGGTTTGCTTGGACTTGTGTGTGTCCCAAAGCTGTTTTTGCATCTGTCTTCTTTTCCTCAGAACGTCTCTGAAGATTTGATATTGGTTCTGACACAAGTGTCCCATTTGAATGACTGAGTGGAGACTGAACCTGAGGCTGAGCATCGGGCTGAACTCTTGAAACCATCAGGATGGTGAATGAATTAGGTGACTTCTAAACACTGGAAACAAAGCTTGGGCACGGCTTCTGGAATAAATCAACCCCCAATATGGGGCCTGAGCAGCAATGCGTCTCATCCTTGAACCATTACATTTGTGGATCTTGCAACGATTAGAGGTTTTCAAAAGAAATGGTTGAAAAACCACCGTGGAGCAGTAAGCGATGAAGAGGACTTCCCATAATTCAGAGTGCATGCAAAATTTATTTCAAAGACAGTGTCTAAACACGGCTTTATCTGTAAATCATGTTTAGAAATTTAGTCAAACATTCTCTCCAAGTAGAGCTACAGCAACCACTGAGCTACTGGAGTCCTTTGTTTCTTTTAGTCTGCATATTTATACATTTATTGGGGTAAAATGCAGGCAGCTTAGCGGTGTGGTTATTGCTGAAACCTCATGGCAACAACGCCTAAGGATTAAATATCAGTTTGGCAGGCTTTTGCAGGGTTTCTATGTCCCCCCTGCTTGGTTTTACTTGGGCTACTTAGGTTTCCTCCCTCAATCCAGAAACATGCATGTTGGGTGAATTAGGGGTTCTCAGTTGACTTTGTGGATGCATGGATGTTTGTCTTTGTGTTACCCTGCTGATGGATTGGTAAGGTGTCCAGGGTGAAGCCTGCCTCTAACCCAATGTCATCCCTCAACAATGAACCGGACAGACTGAGGTTTGTGGAAAAAAAAAAAAAAAAGCAGAGCATTAGTATTTACTTTTTTGATCATTGAGTAAAATGAATTCATTGTTCAAGCCATTTGTTGACATTTATTTATTGTAGTCCCTTTTTATTTATTTGTTTCTTGTAATATCGTTTATTATGTGTGCTTGTACTTTTATAATTTTGATGAACAGATACACATACTGAATGAACAACATTAAGTTTGTAGTTCTTTAAAGCAGCACAGCTGAAAAAACAGGTGACCATTTTAAAATTAGGAGTTTTAGCAGAAGTACACGATGAATCCAAATTATTACGCAATGATGATGCTGAGAAATTTTTAAGCAGAATGTAAATTCTGTGATTCTGAATTTGCTCTGAAAAGTAGTTTGAGGTGTAATTAATTAAAGTTGCATATGTTAGCTGTTTGACCTTAAAATATTGCTTGCTCTTTATTTCCTTAAAGTCTGTCTTATGATACAAGTAAAGTGAATGCAATTTTACAAAATGTTAGGAATAACTTTGTGCTTGACTGAATCACATAGAAATACTGATGTTTTTAGGTTCTTTTTTTGTATTTTAGGACAAAAACTGTACAAAGAAAGCAGTTTTTGAGTCAGGAAATATGACTTGTGCTGAAATAAAAAAAATAGTCCAACACTTGAAAGTAATATCTAAATTTTATCAACATGTTTCTTCTGAATTTAATAATAGTTCTGGAGTGATGCATCCAGAGTCCTGACATTAATCTGATAGAAAATCTATGCAGGAAGCTAAAGATCAGGGTGATGTCAAGGAGGCCTTCCAATGTCAAGGACTTGAAGTTTATCACCAAAGATAAGTAAAAACAAATACCAATGAAAACATTCAAGTGTGCAGTCATAAGAAGGGTTTGTGATGCCCATAAAGACTTTTAACAGTGATTATTTTGAAGGATATGAATCATTTTTGACAAGCCGTTTTATAAATCTTAAATAAAAACTAAAATATTTCTTAATGCCATTAAGAGATCAGTAAAGTTCACACTTTAAACACATTGAACCTTGATACCTTGAGCTACAGCAGTACTCCAATCGTCCCTCCTGTCAGCTGAAAACAGGAAAACGAGGCTGCTATTCACACACGCTAAGTAAATGAACAATACCAGCTTGATAGCGTCGCCTGGTGTGATGAGACTTGATTCGACCCAGATGGTAGGGCTGGAATTTGACATTAACGTGATTCATAAAGGCATGGAAAGGTCAGGTTGAGTGGCAGTGTAATGGTGTGGGAATATCTGGTGCACTTTGGGCCTATTAGTACAAACTTAAATAATTGAATGCTTCTGCTGTTTACTTTCTGGAGGATGCCAGAAAGCTGAAATCATCTCAAACTTTGTGTTTGCAGTCCTGCAGTGGCCTCCATGTTCATCTGATCTCAATCCAAAAGGGATGCGATGGAGCAGGAAATTTGCATCTTGGATGTGCAGCTGACAAATCAGAGCCATAATACATCAATTATAATCCCATCATTTAAATATGAAGAAAAATCTTTGAGAAACATTCCCAACACCTTGTTGAATCTACGCCATGAAGGGTTAAGCAGTTCTAATGGCAAAAGAGGCTAAAGTGGAGCAGTGTTTAAATTATTCAGCAAAAAGGACATATTCAGCCATACTTTCTGTTCTTGAGGTTTTCAAACATTATCAGTTAAATTACATTGTTTTCACAAGATAATGGTATAATACACAATGACTGACAGCCCTTGGTCACAACGAAGTCAGATGTTATGTCATATTTTTAAGAGAGAACCAAGAGATATGATAGCAAACTACTAGACTCATCTGCTAACTTATGTGCTTCATTTTGTTTGTTCTGAATTGATGCTCAATTCCAGATAGTTCTTTTGTTTATTTGACTGTGATTCCAGGCCAACATCATCATGCCTGTTTATAGCCACGCATAACAAACAAATAAAAATAATCGTCTTAACAGACTCATCCGCTGGGTTCACTGCGTACACACTCAACTTTAATTACCTATCAATCATTGTTTAGCTGTTAGTTGCAGCTGGATGAGATATCCTAAACCTTGGAAAAATAAATCCTTTGGTGTTGTTTATGAAGCGACCAAAGCTCAGTCTTTCGGAGAGTTGTTTTGAGAGTTGTAGTCTTGTTGCATGAAGCGGAAACTTTTCTTAAAGACATATCATCAAACTGGTGACAGTTCCCAGCTCACTTAAAGACTCTGCCTTCATCACAATTAAATCAGTATACATTAAATGAGGCATGTCTTTGTACATTTCTGCATTGTTTCATCGCCTCATCAAAAATCCAGTTCAGTTGTCTTCAAACCTTTTTTTCTTCTTCTCATTTTCTTTTAGACTAAACATCTGACCTACATCTGGCCACAGGGGTTGTCCTTTCCTGCTGACAGTAGTGGAGCGCTAAACTAACCCAGACCATGAGGTTTTCTTCATATGCCCACTAAAAACACCCTCTGACAACAAAACAGCTGCTGATTTCTTACTCTAGTTCATTAAATATTTAAAGCCTTTTATGTCACCCTGTTCAGTCCTTTACTACGTGGAGAAAAGTACGCGCAAACTATATTAGGAGTCAGCATTCATGCTTGGAAACAGTCCAGAAACAATATTACAGTTTCTTTGACCACACAGGGATGTTTGCCTTAGGATCATCGGATAACTCTGCGTAAAATTTCAAAGTGCGCACCTCCTGGGGAAGACGGAAAAGAATCCATGTGCCATAAATTACTCTGTGCCGCTGCAGCTCGTTTCTATTTCATAATTCATTCATGTTATCTTGTCTCAATGAAAGATAGAGGCCATTATTGTGAAAGGAGAAGCAAAAGAACCTCACTCCATTAACAGAATTTATGATCCATTACGTCCCCTTATTAAATCAAACCAAAGCAGATAGTCGGCCATTAAGTAACTGCTGTTAAATCAGAGAAAATCTGATTTAAGGAAAATGAGTGCTGAACATTTTGGTATTCTCAGTTCCCAGACTTGATGCTTGAGGCAGTTTAGATACTGATATTTTTCACTCAACGTGTTTCCTTTGTTTTGGCGAGGAGCTCGCACGCTGTCTAAGCTCCAGGAAAACATAGAGCTGCAATTAAAGGCAAGGTGATAAAAGAGGAGACTTGCAGCTTGCTCCTCTGAGGCTGTTCAGCATTTTAACTGCACCGCATTAGAGATTGGTCACGAAAAGGTTCTCAGTGATAGGTCTGATACGTCTGCATGTGAAACATCTTAAAGCACAATAATCTAATTAGAGCTGCCAAACTGTGACAAAGCACAGCAGTTCATAACATAACTGCATTCCTGGGGAAATATAAGCCATTTAACTGGAGTGCAGCCTCACTTTTCACCCTGAGGAACCCCGTCTCCCAGGAATTGGCAATTTAAAAAATAATCTGCAGCATCGGCACATTTACAGAAATGAAGTTTTTTTTTGTCAGATTAAACAGTGGTTGTAAATGCAACAGTAAAAGTTAAACAACAAACAACCATAGCTTACATGTTCCACTTCAAGCATTTTGGTCAATTTTGATGGTTTTCTGAAGCCTGAGAGCACTGTTTCCTAGAATGACATATTGAATATTATGTGAGACCAATGAAAATACAAGAAAACTTGTATTTTGAAGCAAAGCTCATGCAAGTAACTTAAAGAGATTCAGAAGGTGTTGACAGCGGCTGGAAACACATAAATATATCCAGGACACTGGATACACTGCGTTCACTGTGTTGAGCCACTCCTAAACCAGACACACAAATGTCTTACCTGGGCCAAAATGGAATTTGGGAAAATGTTGCTCACTGTTCTAAAGTTTTCTTTTCAGGTGAAGTAATTTAGCATCCTGTTTTAAGTCCCAGAGTTTAGGAAGTTTGAGGTGCAGGCGTTAAGTTTCCACAGTCAGTGATGGTTTGAGGAGCAATCTCATCTGCTGCTGGTCCACTGTGATTTGTCAAGTTTAGAGCATTTCATGTTTCCATCAGCTGACAAACTTTATGGAAGTGATGATTTCCTTTTCTAACATGAGTTAGCCCCTTTTCACACTGCCAATAGTACCAATATCTGATTTAATAGCCACAGTAAATCAGATATTGATAGACCAGCAAACTTGCCTGACATAATTTATTAAATAATCTTTGAAGTATTGTCATGGCAAACCAGAGTCACGGCCCGATAATTTTCATGCCAGCAATGATGCAGCAATTCATCCAAAAAGAAATCCATCCGTGTATTGAGTTTTATACGCTGTGCGGTATGTGGACAAACTTTTCAGTAGGTTGACATTTCTGTGTAAAATGCACTTTTAATTGGTGTAATGAAAGTCACAAATTTATTTTTCTGATCCAATCATCAAAGTTAACAAAAAATCAGCATTTTTTAAATTAACATTTTAAATACATTTTCAACAAAATTGTCATCCCTTGGGTCCAAGTGTACTCTAGACTTCTTTTTCAATTTTCCCAAACAAACATAAAAAATAACATTGCATACAAATGTCTCCTTGTTTCTCATGCATTTATGAACATATATTATCATGTAATATTTTTAAGTAACTTGTTACAGTCGATGGTTCTCACAGGGACATCCCCATTTTGTAGTTGAAACTTGAATCTCTTGCACCTACAAACCAACGAGCCTTTAGATTCATACATTCTAGATATGCATAATTGTTCACTGAATCTATGTGTGGGCCACTGAGATAATAACGTTGCTCATCATCACGCCTCTAGAAATATGTCTCTGGCTCCAACACAGAGTACTTTTAGCTTCAATGATAAAAGGGAAAACACTGTTTAGATCAGCGCTCTAGTTTTATAGCATCTTAATTTTATTCTTTGTATACTCCAAACACACAGCAGATGGGTTTAATTAGGACCCATCACTCTTTCTTTAAAATCCACTTGCATGGCGATCACTTTCAAGATCAAAGCCTTTCATACCTTACTACAAAGCATTGTGTATTCATTGTAGATGAGTTAATAAGTGGAGGATCGCTGACCTGCAAAAAGCCTCTGGAAGGTATTGACGGGGTCAGATGAGAAAGTCTCACATAGGGAAAATAATTCAGAACAAGAAAGGAGAGGGACGCCTGTGCACACTAGGAGTGCTGCAAGATCAAGGTTGTCTGGAAAATAAAGGAAACTGGAGGGGTATCATTAGCAGGTCACTCGCTTAGTTTAACCTTCGAAATTCCCCGCACAGCTTCCTTATCAGCCTGACCTGAAACAGAATGGCAGGACTGTGCCAGCAGCTCCGCAAAAAACACGTGCTTTCTTGGTTTCACCAGTGCAAACCTTTAGCACAGCTTTCACACCGTCTCAAGGGTATCAGAAATGGGACTAAATGCTTTGGAAAAGAATGAAAATATGTTGCTAAAGACAAGCAATAAAAAAGGATTGCAGTTTTTATTGCTTGTGTTTTTTAAGATAATTTTCTTGAGATTTCACACCACATCCATTCTCTGCCACATTTTCTTTAAAGAAAGGCGAGATTCAATAAAAACTCACGTGAGACAGGATTTTCATGGATCGTTGCATGGAAATCCTGCAGCAAAGCCGGATTGTTGCATGAAAGTCCTTTTCATGCAACAAATGAAAATGATTTGTTACATGAAAACAAACTGTTTTTTGAGTAAGTTAATGCACTGTCTTTATTAAACCTACTTTCATTCCCTACACACACTTATATTCAGACCTAAGTACAATCTAATGCGATTTGATTAGTCTCTAGTGAGACTTATCAAACATATTTTTTTGAACTGTGGGAAAAAGCCAGAGTACCCAGAGAAAACCTCCACAAGCTGGGACTGAGCCCAGGAACTTCAAGGCAGCAGAACCAACAGCAGCGTGGACATGACAAATCACAAACTAAAGTGCTCCAAACCAACAAAGTCTTTCTTTGTAAGTGGAAACTCAAAAGAAATTTGCGCTGTTGTTTTGAAAAGAGGAGAGGGACATGTTTCTGCTCTTTTGCTGTAGTGTGTGTCAGTAACTGGATAATGTGTTTTTTCCTCTAAGTTTCAGCAACTCAACCATGACCAGACTAAAGTTCAGCGTGCATTTTCCGGGACAGCTGGAATAAACCACAGAAAGTGATACTTATTTACTTTTTTTTTTTTTCCTGAAGAGGCTTGATGCCTTTTGTGTTTATTTTGAACTTAATAACTCAGACTCAATGGAAATGTTTTTACAAAACCACATTAACCCCTTAAGATGTTACATGACTCATAATGAGTAAACACAGTATCAGCCATACTAAAATTAGAAGTGCACTTTTTGACCAAAACAACATTGAGGCAAAATGTTGTTGTTTCTTTTCTGTTTTTATTATATAACAAAACACATGCTATACATTACAATGCAAAGGGAATGCTTGTTGTCTTACAAAAAACATGTTTGTGTCTCTGCTCTTTTCATATCCCACATAAAATATTTGCAAAAGGCATACAAGTGTAACACAAAACCCACTACGACATCATATCAAAATAGCACGGTTAATAAAATGTATCTCTCAATACTCTCAATGTTTAACACATAAACATTATCCCTTGGTGTCAAGCTTTTGGTTCATGTACAGATAAACAATCAAATCTGAATTAGTACATTGATATTTATGCAATTTGATCTCAGACAGGCATATTGTAAAGCTGTTCACCGCAGCTGCAGACTCCATTACAGGACGCAAGCCGCTTATTAATGTCATTAGGTCATAAACTGTGAGCTGTCTGTGGCCTGTGTGCAGGCAGAGAAGGATTATTAACACATGGACATGTGTAACTGCCACAACTTTCAATAATATAATTTACTGACATAACAAAACATACTGTATTATGTAATAAAGGAGTATTCAGTAACAGAGCTCTTTATTCTTGCTTTATAAGATCAGTAGTCTCAGCAGAAGCCTACAATTAAAAGTGGAGAACATTTATGTCCAAAAAAGCAGGAGAAAAAAAAAAAAAAGAAAGTTCAAAATCTTTGAACAGAGGTTTTGTTAAGGGGTTACAAGGAGTTAATACGTGAACTGGTATTTTCATTTCGTATAAATCCAGATTGATGAGTTTCAGAAAATAATGGGAGAGACTGGGACCAAAGAGCACTTTCACCATCTTAAAATGTCTTCAATATAAAAATGTCATTGTTGTTTATAAGTAGAAAATGCTATTTTAGAAACATTTTAACTATTTTTATGTTAATGTTGAGCTTTATGTGCAAAGACAGAGAGTAACAACCAAAAAATATATAAAATACCACACCTTCAAGCTAGGTTGATAGGCCAAGGTATGGTAAGCTAACTTTAGCTAAACTAGCAAGCTTAGCTAAAGCTTGCCTGCTTAGCAAGCTTTAGCTAATGCTTCATAACCTCTGATGCTTCAGAGATTACAGTTCATAATCAAATTACAGACAAAGGAGTGCTATAAATACTTAAGCAACAGCTACAAAAAAAAATATTGAAAAAAATGAAAACATATCTTTTGGATTTTAAAAAGAAAATCCTGTTTCTGAAGGCTTCAGCTGACTAAAATGAGGTTGTAATTCACAATGTGGCAGCAGGACAAAAGCAATGGAGCCAGATAGCGGCTCAGCTGCAAATGATGAGGAAATGTTTTACAATATGAGAAATTGTGCGAAGAGTTTGCATTACGACAGAAAAGAGACAGTGTAAATGTACACAAATACACAAAAGTAGACAGACTACAAAGATATTATTCTGCTGATACATCACTCACACTACACGCACACTAACCCACAGAGCATACACACATAATAAAAAAACTATGATTTCATACAATTTACACTCAATTTTGGTTTTTCATCTACAATGATTTGTAAATCAGCTGCTATTATAAACTGCTTTAAGTGCTTTTTGATCAGTTTTCAAGTCTTTCAAGGTCTAAAGCAGATGTCTGTGAAAAGGATGCTCGATTGGTTTAGAGCAGATAAATCAAGCGGAGCGCAAGTTCATATGCTGCTAGACTCACTAAGCTTAAATCAGTGGTGGATTTTCTACAGCTGAGTATTCAGTCTCCGACATGTTATTCGTCTCAATAAGACGTGCCAAGCCCGTTCGAGTTGAGTATTTGAAAATGAAGGCCTTCATGAGGTCGTAGCGGTAGTTTCGATTGATGAAGTTGTAGAGAATGGGGTTGAAACAGCAGTGGAGCAGGGACAGGCACTGGGTGAGGTGCAAGGCCACATAGAGCACGTTCTCCAGGCCACAAGTCAGTGGCACCAGGCCCAGTTGTGACAGTGCGTCAACCAGCAGAGCAGCATGATAGGGCCCCCAGCAGGCCAGGAAAATCACAATGTAGGCCAGAATTACCCTGCGGCTCACACGGCGCTCCTGCTCCAAATGGGAAGACGATGATGATGATGAGGAGGAAGAAGAGCGGCTGAAAGCTCTGGCTAGCAGGGCGTAAAACACTGCAATGACTGGAAAGGGAAGAACAAAGCCCAGCAGGATGAAGCTGAGCTGCACTCCCACCATCCACTCCCTGTGGTTTTCCTCTGGATACTCTGGCCTGCACACCATAGTGTCGCCGTGCACCGACTTCACAGCACGCAGGAAGTAGGTTTCAGGAGAAGACGCCACCAAAGCCAGAAGCCACACCCCAAAACACGCAGCTCGACGGATCAACTTCCTGCGAGCGCCTCCCTCTTCTCTGTGCTGCGTCACGCTCAGGTAGCGGTCCACGCTCATGCAGGCCAGGAAGAAGATGCTGCCAAAGAGGTTCACAGAGAAGAGCAGGTGCGTGAGCTTGCATGCCACTTCGCCAAATGGCCAGTGGCCATGTTGGGCCAGGGAGCTCACCCACACAGGCAGAGTGACACACACGCATAAATCTGCAACTGCTAGGTGAGCAATGTACATATGCGTCTCGTGGCGAGGCGTGGAGTCTCTTTGGGCACGGATGTTCACCCAGAGGACCAGACCGTTGGCAGCCAGTCCGATGACGAAGATAAAAGTGTAGAGGACACACATGGAGTACAGCAGAGCAGTGCGGTTAAAAGCTGTGGTGCACACCATTACATCCACTCTTGATATGTTGCTGAAGCTGTCGGAGACGTTCAGCTCTCCGAGGTCCTCCCACAGCTCCTCCAGCTCGGCGGCGCTAAGGCTCATTTTGTGATGCTGGGGGGAAGACCACAAACTACTGGGAGGTAATGCACACCAGAAGTCCAACAGGAATGGGTTCTGTGAAGACATAAAAATAACTTAATAAGTTTTCATAAGCAGTTAGATGTCAGGAGAAACATCAAACATTGTCTGGTGACTGGGATCTGCAAGCTAATATTGATCGGCCAGTTTGCCAATCAAGTGAATGCTCCAACCAGTTCAGCCTTTGGTGTGAACACTGTTACTGAGGAACAAAGACTGAAAGTTACTGATTCAAAGAATGTATCCTCTACGTATTCTCTCTTGTGTCTGCAGTTCATTTAGGTTGCAGAGGTGTTAGAGAACAACACCTTTTGGCAGATAACAGGAATGTGGTTATGTAGTACAGCAAAGTAGCGCATTTTTTCCTTTTGAGCTTTCAACTTCTGCCTATTTTAGAACATGATGAATTTGGAAACATTGCTTTTTGAAGATTTCAGTGTTAAGGAAAGCACAGGCAATACACACAAAATGTATATCTTCTATGCGTTTTCTTTAAGTACAATTCTTTAACGAGAAATAGGTATTTTACAAAACCTTGACCTGAGAAAATTCCGATTGGTGCATTTGTACTTGGAGAGTTATTCAGCTGCAGAAACCATGTTTTCTTTTACAAGAGGTCTCACTGAGCTAGTAAAATATAAGATCGCAAAGAATCAAACCCTAATGTGGTTAAGTTGTTAAAACAGTGCTTTCATGAGTTCCTAACACCTCTCTGTTAGCCTCTCATAAATGGTGGGGTGTTTCAATGATGGATGTGCACTCTGGGGGCAGCACAATAAATGTTTACATTAGCTCCACTGGCAGAGAGAGCAGAGTGGACATAAGGAAGCGGGACCGAGAAATCCAAACACGGTGTATTTCCGGAGCATTCTGGGCATTCCAAGATAAAGCACTGGTGAGGGTGGGAAATCCGATGCCTCTTTAAAAGAGGTTTTTCTTTTTCTTTTCCTTAGCATGCTTGTTTTTGTAAAACACATTGTATCCCATGTCTTTTCTCCGCTCATGAGACAGGAAAAGAGAGGGCGAGAGATCAGCTGTCACCACCCAGATGATCAAAGAAAAAGTTGCACATGGCTCCGAATACGTCATCTTGCAACATCTGATTCTAATAAAGCAGGAACACAACATAAGATTTCAAACCTGGAGCGAATGTAAGCAAACGAAGCAGTCGGGCGGATAAAAGAAGTCGGCGTCTCCAGCCCTTTGGACACTGAGAGCCTCACCCCTGCCTGGGCCGCATTGGCAGCTTTTTTTTCCTGCAATGTCTCTCCCTGCTAACTGTCAGCCCACCACAGTGTGAGAGATCAGAGGTGAGGGGTGATGGATCAAAACCAGAACACGAGTGGCTTAACCCTGCCGTTTGCCCCTCGCTGACTCGTACGCCCACAGAGTGAATTGTGTGCAAAGATCAGCAGGGGGGGCCTGACGGCTGCAAAATGCTTTGGCCGAGGTTAAAAAGAGGGTCACCGACCACTGGTTTGGGCACAGCACGCTACAGAGCAGTGAAATGTGACCGTGTCAGACATCTGTCTGTGGGGAGAGGCTATAATGCTGCACACGTGATAATTGGCACAGAGTCACACAGGATGAGGAATGACGAAGTGTGTGAAAAGAAGTTGAAAAAGGACACCTGGAACCTATAGAAAGAGCAGTTGTTTGGGGATGGTCTGCCAACTTGTATTCACTCGCTTTAGAAAACATTTAGTATTTATCAGATTACATAGACGTGAAGCAAATCAGAAGAAACACATTTAGTTTTAACAGACATGAGTTTGAAATCATCAGGGGGTGTTAATACCAAACATAGGGTTGTATTAACTGACTTATACCTTCCTTCTTCCTCCCAGTCTTCTGTCTGACATTTTTCATCTTTTCAATTGTTCAATAGACTGTTGCGAATTCATGTAAAAGTTGTTGTTGTTTTTTTTGCATGCTTGAAAAGGAATTCATGTCCAGTCGTTCCTGTTTTGTATTTTGTCATATACTGCATTTTGTCAACTATCTGATAGAACTACTCAGAGTACTCCATAAGTGTGAAAAAAAGTTACATGGCAGTTTTATATGAAAAAAAAATCTGAAAAGTGTGGCACGCACTTATATTCAGCAGCCCTGAGGTAAAATGCTCACTCCTCTTTTGGAATGGGTTTCTACCATTCTTGCACATTTTTATTTATTTATTTTTTTTGTAGAATGGGGCGATGAGCACTGCTGCGCGATATGATAAAAGCTTGAGTTATTGTTTCGCTACCAAAACCTGCTTTATACCTTTCCACAACTTCACCCTTGGCCTGTCAGCTCTGTTACTCGGTCTTTATGATAGATAGAGTTGTTCACTAAAGCTCTCTGACAAACCTCTGAGGCCTTTGCAGATTAACTGTATTTACACTTAGAGTGATTTACACACAGGATGACTCTATTTACTAAGTAGCTGGCTGCTGAAAGCAATTGACTGCACAGGATTTCCTTTAGGGGAATCAGAGAAAATAGGTGCTGAATACAAATGCATACCACACATTTTTCTTTTTTTTTTTTTTAGATTTGTTTGAAAAAAAAGGAAAAAATGAAAAAGAAAATCATGTGCCATTTGGCTACAACTTTATAATTCATGGGTCTCTTAAACAAAATCTTAATAAAATACACTGAAGACAATATATATATATATATATATATATATATATATATATATATATATATATATATATATATATATATATATATATATATATATATATATATATATAAAATCCAAGCTCTTAACTCTGCAAATATGTTATTATAGCAGTTGTCTGGGTACATTTCTGCATAACCCCTCGCAGTTAATTACATAAATCTGCCCGTATCAATAGAAGTTCTTACTGATTGCAAGACTTTTAACTTGCTCCTTTGAGATAACTCTGATTGAACACATATCTGATGCCCTTCTCCTAAATCATCTCGATAAGATGGGAGATATTCGCTTAAATTGTGAGCGTTCGAGCCGCGACAATCCCACGCAATTCGAACTCCTGTAATTATATGGAAAATACCTGAAGGTGCCAGGTCGCCCCACGGGCTTCAGGCGAATTAACCTCCTGACATCCGCAACATCAGATAACAAACAGACTGCACATAAAGTCTCCCTCTTTCCCCACTGTATGTTTACCTCTCCTTTTCTCCACGTTTTTAACCCACTCTGCGGTTACAAAGAAGGGCTGGGCGTCATTTGTTTCACAATACGCCAATTCGTTTCATGTGCAAATGCTGGTAGAAGTGAAAAGCGCAGGTGCAGCGTTTTCGTCAGACGCCGCTCCTGTCAGTCCCGATCGACAGGCTCCCGGATAAAATCTCTGGCCTCTTTGCACGGGACCCGGTGTTTCCGCGTAGATAACCGGTGAGGTGTCACTGGGTGCGTTATTACGCATGAACTCCTAATGGAACGAGCGATCCCAGCCTGCTGCTGCTCACAGCGGATGCATACAGTGTCATTGTAGTCATTGTTGATTTGGATCAGGCTGTCAACAAACCTTTATCAGATTTGAAGCCAAAGTCTCACTCAAGACCCGAGGCAAACAAATGGCGCAAACACACAAACGAGCGACAGAAATTGCAACCAACACTTTTTTTTTTTTTTTTTTGTTAAGCAGAAAGGTGTTAGAAAAGTTGCCGTGATTCCTTGAAAGAGCGAAGTATTTATAGAAAAGCAAGCAGAGGAAAGTCGCAGCATCTCCGTTAAAAAGTTTCGCTTCTTCTTCCCGAACGCTTACCTGATTTTCTTTTATGTTTTTCAGTCTTCCCCTTTTTTTTTTAATCACAGTCTCTCGTCTGTGGATCAGATTTGTTTGAGATTACTTCGGGTGTTTCAAAGAAACCTCCACTCTGCAGCGAGAGAGAGAGAGAAAAAAAACTTCGCGTGTGCCTCACTCCTTCTGCAGCAAATGTGATCCACTCCCTCGACCTGCACTTGCTGATAAAAAAAAGAGTTACGCCTCCTAAGGCTGGTCCCAGCAGTGCTGCGTATTGATATGGCATCACCTCCGGCATTCAAAACATCACGCAGCCCAGCCAGTTTCGGCCAAGTGAGAAAAAAGAAAAAATAAAGAAAAAAAACAGAAACGAGCATTTCTGCCTCTGATTCCCCAGAACCTTCTAGTGAAACAGTAAAGAGTGTAAAAGCGTCTGTGCGCTATTTCAGCGTATCAGCTTACTACAATGTAATCGGAAGTAAATTTATTTCAGTCATTCAAATCAAAAAGTGAAACTTGTATGAATTCAATGCATGTACAGCGTTATATTTACATTCTGTTGGTGTTATTTTGTTATTACAGTAGCTTAGAATTTACAAAAACACTAACATGTTTAGAAAACTAGAATGCTACACATTTTCAATGTTTAAAAAAAAATTATTCGCCCACACAGTGTATTGACTTGATAGTTGTCCAGATGCTGGTTTAATTTTCCAGCTGGACTTGGCACATGAACCGTAACTGTGTGAGTAACCATGACAAAGATAAATGTGAGACAGCAGAGCTAACACTGCAGATGAGCTGGAGAACTCAATTAAACAACTTAAGGTTGCTTAGACGGTGCATCTAAGCTGAGTCACAGTCTGATCTTCACATTGGTGCAGTTCATTTCAACTCACAGGGCCTCTGCCTGTTTTCTGCCGTTGTACTAAGAAAGCTCACATTGCTGTAATTACAGCCTTCAGCTCGTCTGTATTGCATAGTCAGGGTAAGAAGCTTCCAAGGTCCCCGGTTCAGGAATGGCTTAACACAAGGAATGCGACAGATCCTGGACAAGTAGCCCAATGTGTGGTGGTTCTTGAAGCACTGCAACCCGTGTTTTCACTAAACTTTTGAATGGGGTTTAATCTTCCTTGTGCATCTTACTCCAGTTTTTTCATCCACTTAACTTTCCTGCAAATAGTTTGGACAAAGCACTCTTCAACAGCCAGCTGTTTTTTACAACAATCCGTTTATTGCTCACCTTCCTTGTGGAAGGAGTCAACGACGACAACAAGTTTAATTAACTAAAAATAAAAAAGCCCATAAACAACAACGGGGGCAAATACATGCGATATACTTTTCCACAATGACTAGACTAGGGCAGGGATTTCTGCTCCACCCCAATTTGACTAGATATGAAACCAAAGTTTCAGTGAACCACAACGATCGCCTTCTGCATCCACCCAAAACCAACAAATGGGTTTAACCCGACACCCACTTCCACAGAGGTAACTGACAACACAGAGAGAGAATATTAACCCGCCATTTTAGAAAACATTACTCTGCCATTTTTAAACCTTTTTAACATCAAGATTACATTTCAGAGTCACATTTTTTTTATTATTTTTTTTTAACTGGTGCAGTTCTTCATTTAAAACTACCAGCCACAATCCTGGTTGCAGGCTTGTTTGGTCTCATTTTAGGGAATTTCCTTGGAGGCTGCTCAAAGCCGTGCAGGAGGCTCATGTGTGCACAAAGAACCTCTGAGAACTCACCTGCAGCTCCAGAGGCCTCGCAGCTGCTTCCGGCCGGGCAATTAACCCCAAGTTCAATACAAAGAGCGGATCACAAAAGGAAGCGGAGCTGTGGAATTCCAGTTCACAGTGTGGCAAGAGACAGTGTTTGCTTGGCCTCATCATGACAACACACTTTGATCAAGCTCTGAAAAATAAATGATATCACGTTCAAAGGGAGAATTATTGGAATAGCAAAGGCTCAGCATGTCCAGCTTTTTATTCTCGTAAAAAGACAAGCGGCTTGGCCAAGTCAGACAGCTTATAAAGTTTATTATGACTGTCGGTCTTGTATTCAGTGATTCAGAATGCGCCCAGTAGGCTACTCTGACCTCATTAAAAGAGCAAAGCAGTGAAGTCAGTTTCAATGAGGCTTTAAAGAAAGCTCCCACTACACACGCATATACATTGTCTTCCATATCAGAAGCATCGGGGGGGATTTGTAAGCCCCTCTGATAAGCATCCGCAGTCCCGCAGACTTCTGCCAACCTCTGTTCTGCAGTCCTCATTCGCAGGGAGGCCGGAGTGGGAACAGCAGCAGTGTGTATGCGTGTGTGTATTTGAGTTTTAAGAAAAGACAGTACTGGCGCCCGGGAAAAAGTGACTGAATTGGTTTTGAAACAATCTGAATTATACGTCAAAGACTCAAAAACAAGGACTTTGTTTTTCTAAAGCTTAACCTAGAAATGACTAAATCAATTGTTTGCTTAGTAAAAAATTTCCTTTATTTATAGTTTTTTCATGATGTCTGTTCATACTCTGAAAACACAGTCAGTAAAAAATGAAGAATAAAATATTTATTTTGTTCATGATCATCTGCGCCACCTACAAATTTCTTCATAACATTTCCCCTGTGTAATATAGATAGGACACATCTGAAGCCTCGGTCTCTGCGTTGTTACATGACAACTTGAGCTCCACCCATCAAAACTACCAGATTAAAACTGATAGAAATATGACCAGAGAAGATCCTGCTATGAGCATCAGACAGACAGGCAAGGATAGCTGGAAAAGCAGAATATTGAGTTGATAAACTATGAACATAAATGAATTAATTTTTACTGGAGTGAACTGAATTTCAAAGTAATTCTTCTTAAGCAGGAACTAGCACAATATATTTAGTGGGAGATGAATGCTAGAGTAACTGAAATGCAAAAAACATTGTTTTGTTTTGTTTTATACAAATTCATATAAAGTTGGGAGTAAATACACTTCTTATGCTGTTGTCCTTCTTGTTTTATATTTTTAAAAAATACACAAGACATCAGCTCTACTTCCAGTGATCTCTTTACCACCAAAAAAATATGCTTTCCATTTTCACTAATACAAATGAATAACAACGATGTGTTGGGAGTTACTGATGAAATGGTCACAGTGTTGCGCTTATATATCTTATTTCTGTTAACCTCGGCTGGTAAAGTATCTCTTACCTCCAGCTTGACGATGGTTATCCCATATTTCAATGCGGTACTACTCCCACTGGAACAAACCATTTTACGACCTGGAAGTCTGCCAGATCTTGAAGGTGTACGACTGATCTTTCCTTCCTTATCTAATGTTTTCTCAATCTGTAGAACAACTTATTCAGCCAAAAATGTGATGGATGTTTGTACGGGCTGACAAAATAATATTTTCTACAAAGTAGTAGATGATTCACAAATATGCAACGCTGCTATTTTCTTTTCAAAGGGGTCAGGTAGATTAGAACCGGGCTCATAATAAGCAGACAGGGAAACTGAAAAGAGTTGGCATAAGCAACGGGCGAGAAAGAAGGCCGTGTGCAAGAGAAAAAAGGGGAGAAAAATGAGGAAGTAAAATTAAGAAAGTTTATTTAAATAGCTGCAGTTTCCATTGTGATCTAGCTCCACACGTCATGCTGGCGGGTCTGACAGACATGTTCCATTTTCGTGCAAATGTCCATTCAGAGGGTCCCTCTCAAACTCTTCCTCCACCACATTGTTACAGATCAGCCTCCCCTTCTGCCTTGAGGCCCCCTCCGGCATTTTTCAACTCCCTCGCATTCCTCGTTGCCCCCCTCTCTCAAAAATCATTCATTTTTTCACTTAATTACTTATTCATTTATGATCTGTCAAACAGAATGGGTGAAACTGAATCTTTTGTGTTCAGAGTGGATGAAGCTTCTTAAGGAGTCTGTGAACATAAAGAAAACTACTGGACCTTTAAAACAGTCTGAGGAACAAAACATTGGCGGCAATTGGGATCATTGTAGATATTTTTAGTGCTCGGATGAAGGATCTTTTTTCTTCTTTTTTTTTTGTGCAGGTGCACGGTCGGCAGAGAGCGTGTCCCTGTTGAGAAATATAACAAAGGAAGGCAATTCTCACAGACATAGCATCCCTTACACCAAACTGTGAATGTGTGGGAAACCTGAGAACTTCTCAGATTTCCAAAGTAACAAAAGTAACAAAAGGCTTTGTGTCAAGCTGCTCTGTGAAAAGATTTTTGAGTTCATACGAGGCATTTTATGACTACGTTGGCTCACAGACAAGAAGCTTTTTTTTTTAAAACAAAAAACTCTTAATTTTAAAATGAAATCTATAACTTAGCATATATCCAGTCAAATGGCATCTGCGTTTTTTTAGGTTGTCATAATTTGCATCGCTGACCACCGGGTGAGTATTTTCCCTCATTAATTTGCTGAATAAGGAATCCCTGAAAAAAACATTTCAACCCCCACTGAGCGTCCTACTGTTCAGCTGTATATGTTTTCTAATGCAAAAAAGTACTTGTTGAAGAAAACTTTGCGTTTCCATTTCATTGCTGGTTGGAATTATTCAGGGATTTTATTTAGCAACCTGATCCTATCCTAAGGTCTATTGGGTTGGACAAGAGAAAGAGTTGCTTGGTGAAAAATTCCAGTTTGGTCCACATTTAAAAGATGCAGAACTAGTTAGAAACTGGAATAAATAACTTCATTTGTTGAATGTCTTTGGACAGGTTTTAAAAAATGAATATGCAGTTCCAACGCGCCCCGAGGAGGGAACAATGCTAAAATCAGTTCAGTACTCACCAGGCGCTTGCCAAAATAAACAGGTATGCAAAGAGAGTTCACAAACTCTGACCAAGCATGTGCCAAATATAACCTCATCGCTTGGCAATTTGAAAAAAAGAAATAAATATTTTGGTTCCTTGTCACGTTTCCTAGACGATTGATGTGGGTTGATTTACAGTAAAACTGCTAAACTACCTGCCTCAGTCTTTTTTATGCAATGACACAAGAATGCAATGAAATATTTTCCTGTGGAGATACCGCACAATGTGAATTTCAACATAAGGGCATTTCAATCATCAGTATAGTAGAAATACTTTTGCAGTGTATTTTATTCTATCATATGAAAATCCCAAATGTAAAGTAATCAAATGATAAGAATTCTGCAGGACCTAAAAAGTTTTAAATGTAATGGAAATGGGAAAGTCTTAAGCACACTTAGGACTTCCAAGACTCTCTTTCAAATGACAACCATAGTTTATCCTAAATTCATATGTTTAATTATTCAATACTTCTTCAGGTAACACATTTTTCCATGTTCTTGCTTTTGTTTGGTGTTTATATGTTTTTATTTATTTTTGTTTGTTTTGGGGTTTTTTTTTAGAAATGCTGCACTCCTGCTTTTTGCATGTTGTGGTTTTGACTGTGAAAAATTGTGTTTTTACACTTTTCAAAACAAACTAAATCAATGAAAGTGACAGCAAATGACCATTAGAAGTGTTTTAAAGTCAGACCCTTAAGAGCCCTGACAACCTTTTACTACTAAAATGGTCTAGTTTTGAGGACCTTAAGATCAAAACATTCTTGATGGTTATCCTCTTCAAGGTTCTTTGTCATGGAAAAGTGTAGATATGGACAGATTTGGCTTGAAAATAAGAATGCAGTAGTTGTTGAGACCTGTTGCCAAGAACTATTGTGATCCTTACAGTATACTCTGTTTGAAGGCAGGGAACTTGGGTAATTCAAAGGTACAAAGGGAGTGAAGTTAGAGATCAGCTCTGAAACATAGCAGCCAATAAAGTTATCTTTAACTGTCTTATTTTATGAAGTCAGATAAAATATTATAATAAATGTGTTATTACATTTAAATAACAATGGAATCTTTAAGTCTTCGATAAAATTTCCTGAAACTTGCCAATGCCACAATATAAATGACTTTTTGTCAACTTTTTACCATTTACCTTTTTTCAGCAGAACTTGGCAATTGTTTTTTGTTTGGTTGTTTGTCCAAATACTTGATAAATCATCAAAATCATTGATAGAATAGTCCATTACTTAAATAATCATAAGCTGCAACCCTTCCACATACTTCATTCTGACTTTCTAAAAATCTTCCCTGTGGAAGGAGCTGCTCTCAGTGAGCTGGACAATTGTTTGCACATGGACCAAAAGTACATTTCTCTAAGAGGGCTGCATAAAAAGAACAACAATTTAAGTGTTGAAAAAGCCAGTAAGTAATACCTTGAGGTGTTTACAAAAGTTTACTCTTGGCTCTCTATTCCGACTTTCTCTTACGTCCGTGAATCTGTCAATGCTTAGCTTTTGGCCAAAACTTCTGTTGCTCATACAGTCCATTGACTTTGTCTATCCTCTCTGCACATAATGGTAACTCAAACAAAAAGTTATGCTCTCCTCAAGCCCCACTACTCACCCCCTCAAACATGCAACCATTTTTTTTCCAGCCTCGTGGACAGACACGAAGGAACAGCAAGGTCACTGAAAACGTACAGAAGACTTGTGATATCTGAAGAAAAGTCTCGCCCAAGGGGACGCTACGGCTATCCTGTATGGATTAGTGAATGAGAGAATCTTTCAGCAAGCTCACAAGAAAATGTCAATCTCCTTGCAGATTCTGCAGCGTGCGGGTGTAATCTCGTAATCCTACCCTGACAAACCCAATGTGAGCTTTACAAAGAACCTGTCCTCGCTAAATGCATGACAGTAAGTTCACAAATATGCTAGGTAACTTTCACCCCTATTGTCCTGTCAGCTCAGTGAATAATGGACCCTCGGAGCTGCAGGAATGCCGTTGTGCTTTTGAGAGGCCTGCAGCAAAACAGAAGCTTAGCCAGTAGCATTAGCTGTCAAAGTTTTTCTATCCTGTGGCTGGAAATGACACACTGTGTCAAAGTGTCACTGGGCATCAAGTCTACAGTTTGGGTTAAATGGCCAAAGTTATTTTTAGAGCCATGAAACATAAATGTATTACAAAAGAGTATAGACAAAAGAGTGAGCAGGAGGGGACAGCCATCTAGGAATGATGATGTAGCAGCACTTACATTTTAATTAATGACAATCAGGCTTACTGGCGACTTATTTCCCTCTGATTCTGAGCCAGATATGGAAGAGAGGATCTAACAGCAGATGGGAAGTGTTTTATGTTCCTTACACTAACTATATTGCATTAGTTTGAAGTGACCTTTCAGGGGGGGAAATAACTAAATTAACTGTGAAGAATTCAACTGTAGGCAGAGGTCAAAAGCGGTCTGGTAATAGTTGTTTCACATTAAAACATGTGCAACACTGGGTACCCAGAATCCACTCTGACATTCCAGTTGAATTGTTTCTGTACCAACCAGCAATGTTCAGTTTTACATGCTGCTCAACTGCAGACTTGGAAAATAGTCGCACCGCAAGCCCAAACATGACAACATATTCCTTTAAATTTTAAAGTATGTCATCAAATCCGCTTTGACCTTCCGACATTTCGCTGGCTTTTAAGGAGCGTGGGCTTCAAGAGGAAACAAAACACTGTAAACTTTACTTGATAAACACAACTCCAAACCACTCAAACAAGATGGCTGGATAAATATTGTGAATAAACAAGACAGAGAAATGAAGTCCAACTCAGTTCTAAGTGAGAATACATTGTAAATATGATGTTATTTTTAAACTTCCCCTGCTGAACTAAATATTAATTCAAATAAATAAGGGAACATGAAATGGAAAATAACCTCAAGCTCTTTTTCTTTAACCCAGGTGGTTCTTATTCAACTTTTCTGCAAACTCATAAGCGAATGCAGGACTGCAGGGGGGGTTTAAAGTCAGGATGTAGCATCCCAGGCAGCATCTGGAGTTGGGTTCTGAACGCCTGGAGCTTAGAGTAAAGGGTTCTGCCACTCCTATTCTTTTTCAAACCTTCTTCGTACCTCATCTGTACTCCTGATTTTAGTTGGAGCCACTGTGCCGGGACCATTTGTTGTCTTTGATTGTTTATACTGATGTGTGACAGTTGGTGGACGCATGAAACAAGAGACAGACGGTAAACAGAAACAGAAAACTCAACGTCAGGGGGGAATCTGCTGTGTTCTTGTCTATGCCTTTTATTCCTGTTGCGTCCTGTGGCGGAGATAGCAAAGGTCTGTTTTTCATTACAGTATGCAAAAAATATTTAAAGAGGAGGGTAATGGCTGACTGGAGTCTTAACCCCGTCACTTTGACACCCCGAACCACCAGAAACCTCCAACCACACTCAACCTTGTAAATAGGAAACAGCTTTGGTGCCTCACGTCAGGCTCTCAGTACCAGGCTGCTCCATACATCAGAGCCTTAGCTGGAATCCAATAGCGTGATCTCCTTCTATTCATCAAAGCAATGACGGCAGGACTTACGTGCAAGAGCCACAGACTTTGTAAATTGCAGGCTCGCTGCTGCCCAATCACTGCCAGCTTAGCTGAGTGAAGTGTCTGTCAGGAGTAATTTGTGAAGGTGTACATGCGCGGTTAAGCTAAAGTCCAATCCCATGAGGCATGCATCTTCAATGAGCATTCAAATCCCCGTGGTGCAAAAAATGTGTGAAACGTCTCATTGTGGTAAAAGTTTCCTGTGAATTTTCACATCGGCGAGCGCAGATGACAAACACAAAAGAAGGACGGAGATGAGAATAGATTGAACAAGAGATGAAGGACATGTCCTGGAGAAGTGCATAAAAAGAGGAAGGAGGTGGTCTTTGTTATTATTTGTTCACCCGTGTTCCCCTGCCCCCCCCGCTTTTCTGGACCTCACTCAAGCCTCTTTGGCTCTGTTTGTGGTCTTGTTCCTCCACAGCTGTCGTAGTCAACAACTTTTTTTATAATTCTTCTAAACAGCTGTTCAAGCTGCGACCTTAAGCAGAAGGTTGTGAGGGCTGAGAGGGCACATAAACATTCATGCAAGGGATATAAACCTCGGAGTTGTGCGGTGCCTTGCAAATGGTTTCACACATTTTCGGATTTTGTCACATTACGACCACAAACTTTTACAAAGTATATAAGGGAGTGCATGATTTAAAGGGAGATACACGAACAATGTTTCATGGCTTTTAAAAAAATAGGATTAAACATTTGAAAAAGTGTGTTTGAAGCCGGTATTCAGCAACATTGATATGCCTTAATGACTTTCAGTGCAATTAAATTGGAGTTCATCTGTCTTTTTGGTGTTATTGGTGTTTTTTTTTTGTTTGTTTTTTCAAAAAATACCAGTGAACAAACTACATTAAAAAGACAAAGAACAAACATATCAGGGTAGATCTATGGACAGGTTTAATACAGAATTAGACTACACATCAATATGCTAAACTCTTGAATTTCTATTAAGTGTCGTTCAATCCGGGCTGCACAGTGGCACAGTTGGTAGAGCTGTTGCCTTGCAGCAAGAAGGTTCTGGGTTCGATTCCCGGCCTGGGGTCTTTCTGCATGGAGTTTGCATGTTCTCCCTGTGCATGCATGGGTTTTCTCTGGGTACTCTGGTTTCCTCCCACAATCCAAAAACATGACTGTCAGGTTAATTGGTCTCTCCAAATTGCCCCTAGGTATGAGTGTGTGTGTGCATGGTTGTGTGTCCTGTGTGTCTCTGTGTTGCCCTACGACAGACTGGCGACCTGTCCAGGTTGACCCCGCCTCTCCCCCGAAACGTTAGCTGGAGATGGGCACCAGCAACCCTCCCAACCCCATTAAGGGACAAGGGTGCAAGAAAATGGATGGATGGATGGATGGATGGATGTCGTTCAATCCATCATCCAACATTAGACAGCGAAACAGATGTCAGTCCTGAAAATCTGATAGGCCAATCCGTCAGAGTTTTAATCAGAGAAGCAGTAACGAGCCTCATGGTAACTCTGGAGGAGCTGCACAGATTCACAGTTCAGATGAGAGCATCTGTTGACAGGACAACTATTAGGTTTATGTCAGTATGGAATAGTGAGGAGTTATGGAATAATGTCAAGAAAAGAGCAATTAAAAATAAAACTATTGTTTGCCACAAGCGATTTGGAAGATATAAATAAGTCCAACAGTTTGCTTTGGTCAGATGAGACTAAAATGTAACTACATACAAAACACTAAATATGGTGGAAAATGTATGCTGTGCATAGTGGTGGCAGCATCATGCTGTGTGGAAGTTTTTCTTTAGTAGTGGCAGGGAAGCTAGTCATAGTTATTTGGAAGATGAATGGAGTTAATTACAGGGGAAACCTGAAAAAAAAAATCTTGTAAATCTGTAATTTCTTCAAAATTTGGTTTTGAAAAATGTTGAATTAGAAAGAGTAGAATAGAATATCAATCAGTCAATCAATCCTCTTTATTTAGACACAATTATGATCCATAAACAGAGAAAACAAGAACAATAAAAAGAAGAAAAACAAAAAATATATAATGAAATAATCAATCACTGACATTGCGCCAGTGATTCCACAAACTGGAGAAGAATCTCACTGAGCTTTGAACAGGATTGGTCAAAGTCTGAATGATGCTGTTTGCAGAGTCTGTTAATCTACACATACATCTGTGCATAATGTTTCGAAGCACAGCAGCGCAGGTTGGTTCATTGGCAACCTGCGCTGCCAATGAACCATGCTGCTTAGGGTGCCGCAGCATCCTCATGCCATCCTCATGCCATGAGGATGGCATGAGGATGCCATCCTCATGCCATCCAATAGCGTGATCTCCTTCTATTCATCAAAGCAATGACGGCAGGACTTACGTGCAAGAGCCACAGACTTTGTAAATTGCAGGCTCGCTGCCATCCTCATGCCATCCTCATGGCATGAGGATGGCATGAGGATGCTGCGGCACCCTAAGCAGCATCCTCATGCCATCATTATAAGCGACCTGAAGTTTGTTCATACTGCTTTTCCTGTAACGCCGCCACAGGTGGGCTGTATACATTGGAGTACAGTATGCTTTAAAAAAGTGCCATTTTGACAGATGCTGAGAATAGAACAGAAAACCCAAATTTACATACTCTATTGAATCTAGCAGTTCAATAAATAAATGTAAATAAATGTTGTTTCCTCAAACATTCTGAAAAATCACCATCTTGCAAGTAAAAAGTCAATTTTAAGAGACTGCTGCGAGAGGTGAGAAGAATGATGCTCAAATGTCAGAGTGAATTCCCTTTGCGCCATGATGATGGGGGAACACACAATGGACGCTCTGTGATGCAAAGGTAAAGGACGCAGTTGGAAACCATGAAAGCTAACGCTGGCAGTTCCTCATTACAAGCCTTTCCTGCTGCCAATCTTAATATACCTTAGAGGAGCCGGCCTCACGCGCCTCACGTTAACGCAAACATGCATTCACTTATTCATGCACTAAGGCGAAGTTCAACAGGCTACATTTGTTCTGAAGGTATGACTGACTGGATTTTAATGTAACCTTTGAAAGCGCGAGAGGATGAATCGTATAAATAATTCACCTCATTTCTCAGGTTGACCTCTTTCCCTCCCCAGCTGCCTGCTGGGGGTCATTGTGGTAAATAACCCACGTTATTAACCCGATGACATCTGCTGCAAATACAAGCACCGATTTATTGCTGGTGTAAAAACACCCATAAATTAACTATGAATAATCTTTTACAGAGTTTAAAATTAAATAAGTGAGATTATTTGATATTTTTCTTCAATTCTTTATGTTTGACAATTTGTTGTATAACCTGGACAAGTCCTCACAGAACATATGGGGTTCCATCTACATCAACAATAAATGTCTAGTTTTCAATCAGAATAAATATATGCATTTGAGCTTCCAACTAACCAAACATGCTTTTCCGGAGACTTTTTCATCATTCAAAATGGTACCCACTTCCTTCCACAGAGCCAGACAAAAATGGCCTTCCATGCAGTCACTGTGGGAAAACTTTGATGGACAATGGGAGAACAGGAAGAACTCCAAATCTGATTGCATGGTGTAAACCTTACACCCGAGCTCTATTCTAGTACCCTGCAATATATAAAAAAAATAATTCCACTCTGTGTAGATTTATTGCATATTTTACATTTTCTAGTAGTTACTCAATATCTTCCAGGTAAATACTAAATTGAAGGGCAGGATCTGAAAAGGTTTTGACTACAAAGAGGCAATTTCTCTACAGAGACAGGATTTAAAAAAAAAAAAAAAAAAAGTGGGGACTTTGTGCGACCTTTAAAGCAGCACGCGATCCAGTTCCTATTCGTCACAAGCTGTAGTCTGGACATAAGTGCACATGGCCACTTCCTTAAGTGTGCCTCGCCCCCTCTCCTCTCATTTCCTGCTTACCCAAACAAAAGCTGCTTCTATGGGAAAAGTATTCAGCCACTTCTTTGCAAACCCCTAGTAAGCAACACAGTCGATTTTGCTCAACTGAAGGAGTGATGAAGAATCAGAAACCAAGGCAGCCTACAGTCTGGGTATAGTGGTCAAGTCAGATTGCAATGGCAAGTTCACATCATAAAAATTTCAACCAGGAGTGCACATTAGGTGAAAACACTTGTATCATTTTCAGCTTTAAGGGCCAAACAACCACAGAGCTTGAACACAATTCAGAATAAACCAGCTTTTATTGATCATACAATGGCAACATCAATCTTTCATCTGGCTCTGAGACGGCTGTGGATTGCTCAGGTGGAAGCCCACAGACAGACCAAACTCTTCACTGATATTTTTCAACTGGAAAGTCTCCTTATCAAAACAGTCCAAGGGAGTGAAGGACAGGGGCTCCTCCTCCAGCAGACCTTGCAGTCGTGTGCGCCAGCTCTCCAGCATGTTCTTACGATCTCCAGCAGCAGCAAGAGCCGGAGCCCAGAAAACCTCAGGGGCCAGAAGCTGGAAGCCACAGTAGTGCAGGATGCCATTCTGCAGAGAAAGAATTGCCATGGAGGTTTCTACTGTGTGTTGTTTAATCACACCCACTTAAGATAAAATACCTGCAGTGGCCACAGTGTGACATTTATGTCTCCATTAATACCAATTGTACAAAACATGGATTCTGGAGACCCAGTGGTGAAGGACAGCATGGCTTTCTTGTCCTAGAAGGAAACAGGTTGAACACAGCATGTTTGGATTTCTGCAAACCCTTCATTGAACTCTTACCTTGAAAGTTTCCAGGCCGTAGGGTTTCTCTTGTAAAAAGGCAAAGCCATTGGTGAGCACCCGATCAAACCAGCCCTTCAGGATGCCAGGAACACTGAACCAGTACATGGGGAACTGCAACAGGCACTACAGTAAGTGGGTTCTGATGACTTAACATGTACTGCCGTTAGGAATGCTTTACCTGAAAGATGACCAAGTCTGCCTCAGTGAGCTTAGATTGCTCTTTTGTGATGTCATCTGAAAGTCTTCCCTGCTCCCATGCAAGTTTGGATTCATCAAGATAACAGAAGTTCTCAGCATCCTTCAAGTCTCCTGTGCATGAAAGGTTCATCAGGCATTAATAAATCCCAACATTTGAGAAACCTGCATTGATTCATACCTTTGATGTCCTCAGCTGTAGCAGTGGCTTTAAAACCCATGGCATACAGGTCAGAGACTTCCACTGTGCAGCCCTGAGCAGTCAGAACCTCCACTGCAATATTTTTAGCTGCAGCATTGAATGATCCAGAGCTCTGGTGAGCATACACAATCAGTACTTTCTTTGCTGCAATATAGAGAAAATGACAACATGGATTTAAGTCTTTCAATAACTAAATATAATAGAAGCCAGCAACTTTTTTAACGTTGTACAGAGCAGACACAAGAAATAAAAGTTTTCAAATGCAAGCGCACAAAAATAAGTTTACCCATTGTAAAGCTGGTTTCCAAATAGTCAACCTATTAACAAAAGAAAAATAAAAATAAAAAGAAGTGCTTGATATTCACAGCTCAAAATGCAGGTTTTATACAGCTTTTCCACATTAGGCTCTCTCAGATGCCACCAATTAGCAATCAGGGTCACCAATCAGTCAGGTGGGAGGACCGTTCCCCCCTACCTCCAGATTTGTTTCCAGTTTAAAGAAAAAGAAAACATTTTTCTTGATTTACTACTGAATTTCAGCAATGATTCATCTATATTCTCACAAGGTGTAATCTTACATCAACTCCTTAACTCATTTTCTCCATTTTACAGTGTTTGTTTTTCTTCTTCTTTGGGCCTAGCAGTAGAGCCAGACATGTGTGCATGTGGATCCAGGATATTTGATAGCATGCAGGTCTGTATTTGTCCCTCTGTCTACAAGATGTTTAAAATCTACGTGCCAGTCTCGCTATCTTTCACCCACATGAAGCCAGAGTGGCCTGGTAATTCTCTCACTGTACAGCTTTTGGTTTTCTTTTACACTACTTTCCTTTGCAGAAACAGTTGCCTGTGGTCAAGCCCACTCATGAACGTTGCCCCGTTAAAGAAAAACAGATTCAGCATCATGGCTTCAAAGGCACAGAGCTGGGACACATGTCGCATCAAACGCACCGATGTCCGATTCTGTCTGTTCAGAGGAAGGGTTCAATTAACAACAACAAACTGAAGTGTTACAAATTCTTGGATCTGTAGAAAGTTTTAAGTGAGACGGAAACGGTGCGTCGCCTCCTCAACGTGATTTTTATCCCATCGGATCAGAAGTATGTTGGTTTATGTTATGTTATATTTAGGCTGTGTTTGTACTCACTTTGTTTTGACACGAAACAATGACGTAAAATGACTCGGGGGAAGGGAGGGCTTGTTTTTTATGCTCTACGCACACTAAGCTGCAGATCCTCAAATATTTTGGCACAGCATTGTGTGTTGTTCTCCTACATTTCACATGATAATTTCCTTTTAAATAAAATAAAGACAAACATAACACTAACATCTGCGCTCCAACTTTGCTTTGTCTGTGTTCTCACGGTGTTCGTCAGAAGCAAAATGAATTGCACACGCTTTTCATGCTGGTCTTTGTTGTGGGATGCTTGTAGCAAATCGTGGCTTACAGTGCCATTGTGTGGCCAAACTGAGAGTGTAGCTTTAAGACATGGACATTAATCTCAAACCTGTGCATGTGTTTAGCTGAAAAAACTATTTCAGCATGATCTTCTGTTTTACAGAATGTTGACAATACAATAACTGTTCAGGCTCAGGTTGTTATTTCACATGGACGGAGAGTTTTGAGGATTTACTTAAAATTCACCACACATTTGCCTTCATTCAACTCAGATATTTTGTTGCTCCACTGAATCCATCATTTGGATTCAGTGAATCAATTTGAGCCATTTTAAAGATGGCTCAAATATTTGTACTGTATGAAAACTTCTACATTTAAAAAATGGAAATGATAAAACAGAATCTTAAAGTTCTCTCATTTTTACAGTATTTAAGATAAGTTTGGTTATCCAAATGCACCTAAAACAGAAAGTATTTATGGTAGTCTGATTTAATGTCAAAATGTGATTAAACATATGTGCATGTGTGTGTATCTCTCTGGGTTCAACCTTCAAAATAAAACTCAAAACATCATTCTGGTTTATGTTTATTTGGTGAAATGCTTTAACTGGTTTGTTTTTTCCAAAGAGTGTTTTTCTTGTTTTTTAAAACGGTACCAGCTTCCTCCGATTGAACCAACAAAAATGGCTTTTTGTGCACAACTGGTGGGACAACTACAACGAAAGGCATGAGAGCAGTATAAATACAGATAAGAAACTTGGTTTAGCACTCTGATAAACAATTTGTGTTTACTGACATATCTCACAGAGCCAGAAGCCATTTTTAGGAATCAAATTACATCATTGGTTGTTTGAATGCTAATGTTGATAAAAACGATGTAAACTTTACAGTGCAGACACTGAAGAAATGTTCTTTAGCTTAATTTGATGTCTGTGCAAGAATTTGGCCCATATCTCAATATTCCTTCTATTACTCTTCAGTATTTTATATTATGCTGAATATAATTTGATTTGTTTCAAGTTGACTTTGTTTTGGCATGAAGTAAAATGTCTTGTTTATTTTATCTGGCTTAGCGAAAACATGTTTGAATTCTGATGCAACTGTAAATTCCGATTTGGCTGTGAGGTAGGGTGGGACAGGAAGATTGTTTTTTTAATTTGTTGCTTTCTTTAGTTTGTCTCGCCTCTCCATTGCACTCAGTGTAAACAGCATTGGTACATTGTTCACTGTTATATAAAATGTGTATACAAATAAAGTCTGACTGATTTCTTCACTGATAATAGTTTCTAAAGGAAAGCCCGACTGCACAGGAAGTCCTTCACTGGTGCTTGTGAGGTGGACAAGTTTAAGACTGTCTTTATTTAGCCAGGAATGTTCTATTGACATCGTTTCTTCCAGGAAGAACTAAACAAAACAGCAGCATAAACAAACTCAAAATATATTCAAGTAAAAAAAATCGTCAAGCAACATAAAAAGCCAGTACAAAAAAGACAAAACAAATACACAAATATAAAAGAATTTGCATAAAAGCCAATGGAAAGTTTGGTAGAGAGAGCCCAATTTAAAGGCCTTTCAAAATATGGACTAAAATATAATTCTTAGTCTTTCAACTGGTGCCTTACTTGCTGAATTCTTGTGTGTGAGAGAGACTGTTATGGAAGTCTGTAATCATCTCAATGCTACAACGCCACAAAAGATTGAATGTTTAGAAAAATGTCAACATTTTTTGAACAGTTTTTCTCTGGCACTCAAACTCATTACACATATGGTAAATATTTCTTGCAATTTGGATGATTACGACTTACAGATAAACCCAAAATGCGGTGTCTCAGAGAAATAGAGTATTACATATTGATTTAAAAAATGGTTTTACACAAGGATTTATATACATCTGTCAGGTCTTCCTTTGCGTGCATTGTTGCATCAATGTCTGTGGCATTGCTGAGACGTAATGGAAGCCCAGGTTGCAGTGATAGCAGCCTTCAGGTCATTTACATTGTTGGGTTTGGTGACTCTTCATAATACCTCATAGAGTCTCTATGGGTTCAGGTCAGACCATTTGTGTTGATCAATCCAGCACTGTGACACCATGGTTATTGGACCAACTTTTAGCAGTGTGAAAAGGAGAAGTACTGGAAAATACAATCATCATCTGCATATAGTTTGTTGTGGAAATAAGTTATGATTGCTGTATAACTTCCTGGTAGATGGCTGCAGTGACTGGACTTCAGTAACCCAATGCCAAGGCTCTCATAACTGAAAGTTTCACTCTGGACTGTAAGCAATGAGGGGTTCTCCTCCAGACCCTGGAACCTCAAGTTTCATCTAAAATACACACTGCTCTCTTGCAAAAAGAGGACTCAGGCTGGATCATTGAGCCAGAGTCCAGGAGGCATCTGTGCATAGTGGCTCATGATCCAGCAACTGATTCAAGTTAAATCCTTGTGATGCTCCCAGAAATATTTGGCTCTGGTGTTCACAGTAGAGTGGCAGGAAATGAGAAAAGATGTGGCAAAGGTCAACAGACCAGGACTTGAACTCGTGACTGCCACATTGAGGATGGAGGCCTCCATGCATGGGTTGTGGGACCTGTCCTCTGTGCCACCTTTAATTCCAGAAATTTATGAGTGGGTTTTCCTAGGCAGTCTTCTGAAGACTGCTGTTAATGCCTTTTATCAGTTTACTTTAAATGAAACCAGCACTCTGAGCCTTCAATTTGCTTAGCCAACAATTGGGGGTTTAAACCCAACCATCTTGTTTTCAACCAGAATATTTTGAGACATTTTGCAGCCAGATATTGCAAAAGCTCCCCCCGCCCCCAATCCTCTATGGTCAAATCCAAATATTACCATCTGAGAAAAAGAAAAAATCCACACACACACCATTTCTGAATAAACAGCTCTAAATAATCATGAGAATCAGATCTAAACTTCTTTGTATATGTTCATTCTTTCTTTAAATACATTTTCTAAGAAGTTGCCTGTTCCAGTCAGAAAACGTCCAATAAGTAGACCTGGAACCTGGAGCTTAAGCATAACTAAATCAGATATAGTGGAGTTCTGTGGTGATGCAGAGGAAAACACAACCCACACATAGAGGTCTTACTCTCTGGCTGTCACAGGCTCAAGTCCAAGCCTGATAACCCACATTCCCTTCTGATCACCCTCAAACAAAAACCACTAGAGCCAATAAAACATTTTCAAAAAGTAAATAAGTTATAGTTTAACTTTGAGACCTGTTTGCTTTTGGGAATGGATGCAAGTGTTAGAAAACGGGGCATTCGCACAATTGTTTTATGCTTGCAAAGATGACATTTCATTTAATCATTTGAAAATTGAGCTTTCAAGACACATAGCTAGAAAATTTAATTTTCCAAAAGGTTTATGATAAATGACAAGCATCTCAAGTGTTGAACTTACATGCTTACATTTTTAATATAAAAGTAAAATATAACCTTCCCAATAATCATTGAGTGAAAGGCCTGTCAGAGATCAGCAGAATCAACAATCAAGACATTACCGGTCAGTTTCCAGCCTTAAACATGTAGAAGTTTACCTGGGTTATGAAGGAGTTCGGGTTAATCAGGAAACCTCAAGTCAATTTCATTAAGGGGATGAACCTCTTGCAAAACATAGCCCAATGGTATTCAAAGATTTGAACTAGCAACGGTAATGAGGGAAAAAGAAAATGTCAAGTGCTATAATGTAGACTTCATGTTGTTCATAGCACAGCTAGCGCAATCTTGAGCTAGAATATTTTAGAAATACCCAAGTGTTCAGTGATTAATTCACAATGCCTCCAATTTTGGGGACAGGGAAATAAAAATTAATTTAAGGAAAATAAACTCAGGCCAACCAAAAAAAAATCTGATTAAAGCAGCTTTAATTACACACGCTGATCATTCAAGACAAGAGTAACATCTTGGCATCCAGCCTTCATCTGGCTGCGAGGGGGCAGTGGCTGGTTGAGGTGGATGCCCACCGTCAGACCAGACTATTTGCTGGCATGTTTCTCATGATCATCAGGCTTCAACTGGGAAGTCTTCTCATTAAAACAGACCAAGGGAGTGAAGGACAGGGGCTCCTCCTCCAGCAGGCCTTCCAGTCGTAAGCGCCAGCTCGCCAGCATGTTCCAACGCTCTTCAGCATCAGCAAATTCCGGAGCCCAGAAGACCTGAGGGGCCAGAACCTGGAAGCCACAGTGGTGCAGGACACCGTTCTGCAGAAAAAGAATTGCTATGAGGCTTCTACTTTGTATGGTTTAATCACACCCAGTTAAGATAAAGTACCTGTAGTGGCCACAATGTGACATTCATGTCGTCATCAACACAGAACATGGCTGTACGACATCCAGTCGTCAAGGACAGCACGGCTTTCTTGCCCTAGAAGGAAATGGGTTGAACACGCGCGTTCGGATTTCTGCAAACCCTTCATTGAAGATTACCTTGAAGATTTCCAGGCCGTAGGGTTCGTCTTGCGAAAAGTCAAAGCCATTGGTGAGCACCCAATCAAACCAGCCCTTCAGGATGCCAGGAACACCGAACCAGTACATGGGGAACTAAAAGAGGGACTAGAGTAAGTACAACATTGTGCATTTATAGATCACCTATGTGTAGAAATACCTGAAAGATGACCAAATCTGCCTCAGCTAACTTAGATTGCTCCTTTGCGATTTCATATGAAAGGTTTCCCTGCTCCCATGAAAGTTTGGATTCATCAGGATAACGGAAGGCCTCAGCACACGTCAAGTTTCCTGTGCAAAAGAAAAAAAAAATTGTCAGACATAAACCACCGACTATATATCACCTAAAGTTATTTAATACCTTTGAGGTCCTCTGCTGTAGCAGCGGCTTTAGAAGCCATGGCATACAAGTCAGAGACTTCCACTATGCAGCCCTGGTCAGTCAGAATATCCACAGCAGCATTTTTAGCTGCAGCATTGAATGATCTAGAGTTCTGGTGAGCATACACAATCAGCACTTTCTTTGCTGCAAAAACATGAAAGAATATATTTAGCACCAATCAGATCATAAATGTTTTTAATATTTATCCAAACTACACAATTCAACTTAACAGATTTTAAAATTCACTACCCAAAAGGGAACATGTGAAATAATTGAGGAAAAAAAACTGTTACCCATTTCAGATCCAATGTCTCAGCTGTCTATGATCAATTAAAAAATAAAATAAAAATAAAAACCTGAGTCAACAACGCTCACTGTACAGAAAAGCCTTCCTACTGCTTTTATACGCTGAACTGTTAGGGTTTTTGTTGACTCAGGTGTTGTCAATCAGCGTTCATCAAGCACACATCTGACAGGAATGGTTGTGAGTTAATGCTGCTTCACACTCACATGCAGTAGGTGGCAGCATACACCTAGAAGTTGCTTGTAAGCCTCCATAATAGAGAAGAAAAGGAGGGAGAGGGGGGGGGGGGAGTATTTTATATTTATAGAAAGTGGGCATGTGAATCAGGTTACCTACTGTTATTTTCACAAAGAAAAGTGTTTCACCTGAAGTTAACCATATTGGAAACTGTAGATAATGTGAGAAGCTAGCACAAATTGATTTCTCTTAGTGCAAGTTTTGATTGCCAGCTACCTTGAGAATCGAAGCACCAGCTCTAAATCTTTGTAGTTGAGCTTTTATGTTGGATTTTACCACAATAATTGTGTCACAATTCTTATTCACACAGAAACACTCCTGTGAATGTCAGAAACAGATTATGATTACTTGTTAATTGTCTACCCATAAGTGCTGGGAAGAAACAAGAGGATCATTAACATCAATTCTGTCAGGGGCAGCTGTTTCAGTGATGTTAGTCTAGATATTTGTTAGTGTTGATATATATATATATATATTTACAATTTTCAGGTATACATTTAAAAAAATACCCTGGGAATACTTAAAGTTCTAGAATATACCAAGGAAAATAAACAGTGGAATGTTTTATCTTCAGATTTGCCCATCCTTTCAGAGCAGCTAACAAGATAATCCTTATGTTCTGCATGTGTACTCTAATCTCAGTCAAGGTGTTTTTAATTGCGTCGTATGGGTAACGGCACATTTTGTTGCGAGGGGAACAAGACCAGTCGGCAGAGTAAGCATCTAGGAGGAATACTGTCCATAGAGTCAGCTGATGTCAGGATAGACAAATTCTTGCATGGTTGTGGGGAATCTGGAATCTATTTTCAGTCAAAGGTGGCAACGGCAATTGCAGACTGAAACCAGGGGAAACTATCTAAACTGTGATAAAAGGTCAATGAACTTAAATACTGAATGACCTCAATGTGATTCATCTGGACAAAACTTTACATTCATAAAGTAAAAATCCAAACAGAGGCACCATGCTTAAGGTTTAAGAAAATTGAGTCTTTGAAAAAAAAAAAAGTTCAGCACCAAGTACATTTCTCAAACCAAACCATTAAATACAGTTATAAATATTGTGGCTTGATGTTCTCCCAGACTGTGATATTTCTCATTCTTGCCACATTTAATTCTAGTAGAGAATTGGCTTTGCTTGGAAGTCTAGGAATACAAGTCCTTAAATTGCTTGAAGGATACTCTGCAGGAAAAAGTTTAAATATCCACTTATCCTACACAAGCAGTTTATTCTGTTGCAGTACAATTGAAAATGCATTTATCACTTAAGTTTCACCGACAAGCTTTTTAATTCCCCCCCCAACAGAGAATATGCCAACATTGCAGCTGGGAGAAATCTCAGCACATATCAAACTCAGCAGTCACTGCCAGAATGAAATCACCTGTAGGTTAGTATTTTTTTTTAATCATTCATTTAATTTTAACAGGTTTGGTTCACATTTAGTCTATGAAAAAGTGCAAATTGAAGTAAAGTCATGAAAACCTCTCATCTTCAGAATAAACCAGTTTTTAGTGATCATACAATGGCAACATCTTAGCATCAATCTTTCATCTGGCTCCGAGACAGCTGTGGCTTGCTCAGGTGGATGCCCACAGACAGACCAAACTCTTCACTGACATGTTCATGTTTCATCTGGAAAGTCTCCTTATCAAAACAGTCCAAGGGAGTGAAGGACAGGGGCTCCTCCTCCAGCAGACCTTGCAGTCGTGTGCGCCAGCTCTCCAGCATGTTCTTACGATCTCCAGCAGCAGCAAGAGCCGGAGCCCAGAAAACCTCAGGGGCCAGAAGCTGGAAGCCACAGTAGTGCAGGATGCCGTTCTGCAGAGAAAGAATTGCCATGAGGTTTCTACTGTGTGTTGTTTAATCACACCCACTTAAGATAAAATACCTGCAGTGGCCACAGTGTGACATTTATGTCTCCATTAATACCAATTGTACAAAACATGGATTCTGGAGACCCAGTGGTGAAGGACAGCATGGCTTTCTTGTCCTAGAAGGAAACAGGTTGAACACAGCATGTTTGGATTTCTGCAAACCCTTCATTGAACCCTTACCTTGAAAGTTTCCAGGCCGTAGGGTTTCTCTTGTAAAAAGGCAAAGCCATTGGTGAGCACCCGATCAAACCAGCCCTTCAGGATGCCAGGAACACTGAACCAGTACATGGGGAACTGCAACAGGCACTACAGTAAGTGGGTTCTGATGACTTAACGTGTACTGCCGTTAGGAATGCTTTACCTGAAAGATGACCAAGTCTGCCTCAGTGAGCTTAGATTGCTCTTTTGTGACGTCATCTGAAAGTCTTCCCTGCTCCCATGCAAGTTTGGATTCATCAAGATAACAGAAGTTCTCAGCATCCTTCAAGTCTCCTGTGCATGAAAGGTTCATCAGGCATTAATAAATCCCAACATTTGAGAAACCTGCATTGATTCATACCTTTAATGTCCTCAGCTGTAGCAGTGGCTTTAAAACCCATGGCATACAGGTCAGAGACTTCCACTGTGCAGCCCTGAGCAGTCAGAACCTCCACTGCAATATTTTTAGCTGCAGCATTGAATGATCCAGAGCTCTGGTGAGCATACACAATCAGCACTTTCTTTGCTGAAAAAAAAAAACACAATACACTTTACCATCACCTCAGAAACATAATATTTACAAGAAATATTTTCAATCTCACGGAAACTATTACCCATTTTGGGCCAAAAACCTGTTTGATTTTGCCACAGCCAAATGAATTGGAATAAATCACACCCTACCTGCTGGACTTGCTCAGCTGTTTTTATATCTGGCTGTGCTCAAGCACACTCAGGTGCAGATAATTAACAATTATCTTCATGATTCAGGTAACAACATCAGAGAGTAATTTCAGATTTCCACGCATTTTCACTAAAATCTGAAGTTGAATAAGTTCTGTCCAGGAACAATGGCACAGTATTTTACTTCCAGTTTATACTGCCGAGACTTAATGTTACCTTAGTGTTGCTTCTGCTTTTTCATCATATTTCAGTGAGCTGTGCGATGTCTGCACAACTATGTGCACAGATTAAATCACTGTGGGGAGACACTTTGAAAATTCTGACAGCAACCATGTAATGTAGCTTGTATGGCAGGAAAATGTGCTTTAAATGGTTAGCAACAGCACCATCATGTGGCCACAAGGGAAAATCGTTATTGCAAAGTTCTGTTCTACATCTGCATCATTTTTGGTTGAAGGGTAGTTCTTAAACTGGGTTGTGCGGTACTTGTCTGGTTCTGATCGCGGGAGCTGGCATTGAACAATGAACAAGTGCTGGTGACTCTTTAAGGCATAATCCAGTCACAACAGAATTTGAAATCTGGATCTGGAAATGACGTCACACCCAGCAAAAATTTGTGAGCTTTAGTACCAGTCAGATTTGAGAGTTGTTTGGTTTTGTCTAACATAACGGCTGTTAGCAATAAACGCTATTCCCAATTTTTTTTTTTTTTTTTTTTTTTTTTTTGCTATCGAGGTTGTTATGACTTCAAAAGACACAAATCATCACAAGCGCAATCATTTAGGGATTACTGTTTTATTTTTCGAAATTTTCTTTTCTAAATTTCAACTTCTTGGGACCTTAGTGTCGCTAAATGTTTCCATTATAGAGGTTTTGAATGTCAGTTTCTGAGAAACAGTTGAACTCACAGTTAAACTCAACCGAACATCTGAAAGAACAGGATCGTAGGAGTCCACTACTTACATAAATGACATTCAAATATAAATTTAAGCGATGTCATTTTACTTTGACAACTTTTACTTTGACTTTTTATGCAGACATCTGTATGTGAAAGTTTTTTTATTAAGAAAATAACACGAACCTAATTTAAGCAGAAAACATAGTCGTCCTGTTTTCATTTTCGACCAGCAGATGGCGAAAGTGCACATGCACTGTTAATGCCAAGGTCTGAATTTAATGCTGTTTACGACCTAATCACTGTTTACATCCAGCTTGAGTTATAGTCATCCAGATGTTGAGACATTAATTCTAGCTGTACCCTGATGGAAAAATAATCACTGCAGAGATGCAAATAGCAACCTTTAAAAGATTAATGTTGCTGATCTAATCACCGGGATGACCGTTAAGTAAACAGAGCTGCAGGATTTACTGTGAGACTATTGGCTGGCTGTCAACAGGGCCGCCTGGCAACAGTACAAGCTGGCAGGTGTTGGGCTGCTCAGGCAAAGACTCAAGATGGACTCAAATTAATTTGTCTATTTGCTGTTTAGTCGCAGCTCTTTCATTCAGCTCTCCAGCCGTAACTGAACCTCACTCTTATTTTCGCCTTAGTCACTTAAAAAGTGCGTAAGCTTTCATCGTCATCTTTATCACTATAAAATGATACAATTTCCATTTAGATAGACAATGACTAAAGGGAAAAAGCAAACTCTAGTGACACACATCCCAGACATTTTACCTACGAAGACTGTCTGATGGTATTGACCATGTCAGCTGGCCAACTAAATTCTGTAATTTGGTGAAAATGTACCCATAGTTTAGCCATTACAGCAGCTTTATCTAAAAAATACTGTGTCTTTCTCACCTACACAATAAACTATTTCTCATATATAAATAAATAGAATTATTGTAGTTGAAGTCATAGTAAAGTCCAAATTTGGCAATATCTTTTACTTATTTGGTAATATTTATCTGTTGCATAAAGGCTGTGCAGTGTTTAGACAGACCAGTTTAACATGTTACACACATTTGCTGTAATTCACATCGATTTACTTCTATCCAAAGATATACTTAAATGCACTTCAGTTTCATTTGTACAGATTAATAAATAAATGCTGCTTTTCTATTCACTTTTTCTCATTTCTAACTTTAGCATTTTGTCACTGATCTTTGGAAACATTGATTTTCAGCATGGGATTGCCATCTTCCTGTCGCGTAACTGCTCTGTTCTCCTCAGAATGGTAATTTGCTCAGTGTGGAGAAGTGTTTCCTGAGTCCAAACCCCTGCAGGCTAGAAGGCAACATGATGAAGAGACGTCCACTGAACCGTGACGGAGGCTGACAGTGAGACACTGATTTGCATTGTTAACAGAGCAGGGGACTGAGAAACCTTCTGCCTACTTATTTGATGTCACAGCGAAGGAATGCACAGATAAGAACGTTTGAACATTTACATGCAAGCCTCTTCTTTCGTTATCGCCTCTGGCTCAGACGGTGTTCTCCATAATCCACTGATCCCTGGGAGGTACTTACTGCAGATCTGCCTTATAACTCATTAGCATAAAAAGATACGAAAAAAAAAAAAATTCTAGCATCTCCTTTCTTAGATACTGTGGCTCTTCAGCTAAATCGCAAACGTTTTGGACTTGTCAACAAAATCTAGCCTCACAACTCGGCGCATCACACTCGGAGACTCCCTAACTACCACATAGATGGTTAGTTTCACCGCTTGACTTACGTTTTTAAGCAGAGACACTTTCTTCTCTGCAGACTTTGTCATTTTTAATTGTGCTTACTGTGGTAATGTGTTCGCAGTTTTCTACGTTACCTTTTGGTTCAGGGTTTTGAGTCGGTGTTGGATTAGACAATGACTATGAATAGTGTAGTTTTCTGTTTTTAGTGCTTCTCTGTGTTGGCTCTGCTTAGCCATTTCTTCCCATTGGATTTCTTCAGTTTAATCTCAGCTCAGTTTAATAGAAGCCACCTGCTTCTATTTCACTAATCACCTCCTCATAATATTTGACTCAGTTCATTTAGTTATTTGTCAGATCCTTCCTTTGTCCCACCATGTCAGGCCTTGCCAGGAAGATAACTCGTTCATATTTAAAGTAATGAAAGTTTGTAATATAACAACTGCTTAAACTTCCTCATGGTGGTGCTGCTACTGCTTTGCCATACTCTCACCTGTCTAAAATTGCCGTGTGAAGCTTAAAGCTCCATTGTCTCTTACACAACAGCAATCTCAGTCCAACAGTAACAAAAAACAAGAACACTTAAAACACTGTTTTCAGGGAAGGAAGGGCTGTTTTTGGGTTTTTTTGTTTGTTTGTTTTTTTTTTACTTGCAACAAATGTTTCATGAATCTCAAATTATTAATAAATTGGTTTTTTAGATTCGTTAAACTTAGGTTTGACCATTTTACCTCATATACCAATCACCCAACTGCACCGACTTTATTCGCTCCTTCCTCATCGCTCCTTGGTCTGCTGCTGAGAACCTAAGCTTACTCCAGACATTACAACATTAATCAATAACCAATACCTCAGTTTTATTGATCAGCTCTCAATTTGTTCCTTTTGTTTGGCTCAAAGAACAAAACCTCTCGATACGATGCAAAGTTGCTCAAAGACTTCAAATGTTTCCACCGACTCCTGCCGCGGTGGCAAGAGCTGATCGACCCAAATCTTCCCCCAAAGACCGCACAGCAGCTGTTATCCAGAGAGACGTGACTGATGGAGAAATTAAAGGTTTATTAGTCACAAACTGTTGTAGCAGAGGATTGGAACTAAATTAATAAGAACATGCTCAAATGTTAAAAGAAACTTGATCATTAAGTCTTAGTGTTATGTGCACATGAAGTAAAAAAGGAGATAAAAATGTGAGGCTCTGTCCTTTCAACCAGATGGTGTCTAGACTGAAACAGACGACAAATTAAATCCAAGACGTCCCAGCGGGAAAAGAGCAGGGAAACACAAGAGAGAGAAAATATGCAGTCTCCAAACAATACACACTGCTCAGGTTGTGAAAATGAGCTTTATTAATAAGCGGAACATCAGAACAAACAGCCTTTAATTTTCACAAATCAGTCAGAGAGGTAAAAAGCACATGTTAAGAATAAGGATTTTACCAACATCTTTCACACGTCTTATCTTTTTTTAAAAGCTGTAAGCGACTTACAGCCTGTTTGTGTGTTTGTCTCTTATCAGTTGACAAACACACAACCAGGTGGCCTGGAGAGAATGATGGTGGCCGTATGATGAAGTTCTGCATACGGTGGAGTCGTTTCTCACAGAGCCTGTTGCAGCGTCTGAGGACATATTTTCCACCGGCAGCGATATTATTCAGAGTGATCGTTAATTTAATGACTAACGCTGACAATTTAGAAAATAGCAGGAGCCAAAAGACCAGCGTGAAGTTTCATATTTTACTTTAAAAACGTTTGTGACAATTATTGTCCATTTATTTGGTCCAATTCAGGGAATAGCAACAGGAATGTTTTTTTTTCCTTATAAAATGCTACAATAAAAAATTTTTTAAAAATCTGACATTGTAAAGATTTCCTGTCATCTTAACCATTCAGGACAATACATTTACATTAGCTTTAATTGCCCACATCTTACCTGCAACCTTCTTGAATTCCTCTGTCCATGTGGCTCCAGTAGAGAGGTGGGTGTGTCTCAGTGAGGACAGAAAGAGAGACTGCAGAGGAAATCAGACGACTGGACCGAGACGGAACAAGATGAGGACGTTTGCTTCCCAGGTCCTCAACTACATCTTAATCCTAACATTTTCTCTTTAACTTCAAGCATCGTGTAAAACATGGAAATATGGTTCTGTGTTTTCTGACTAAACTTTTTTTTTTTTTTTACATTTCTCCAGCCAACTGGATTCTTGAATGTATCAGGTGAGTAAGTTTTCACTTTGTTTTCATTTTAATTTAAGACCGTTTTTCATCCTTTGGGAATTGATCTCTTGGTCATCTTTTGGCAAGAAAACAAACATTTGATAATTGTTGTTGTTGTTGTTGTTGTTGTTGTTGTTGTTACACTTTGACTCAGTTGGAATTTTTCCCCACAAAGTTTGCATGTTCTCCCCCAGTGTGGGTTCTCTCCAGGTAATTCATCTTCCTCTTACAGCCCAAAAACCTTACAGTTAGGTTAATTGATTACTTTAAGCCATGCCTTCATTGTGTGTCAGTGTTTCTCTGTATTGCCCTGCTAGCGCGACCTGTCCAGGGTGAGCCCCACCTTTCCCACTTTAATCGCTGAATAGATGGATAGCCTCCAACGATCCTACCGAAAATAAACAAAAGCTTGAATGCCTTATAAGTAAATAAATACAATTTCAAATTACAGTACTGGATAGTTATTTTGTTTGTTTTTGTTTTTATATTTGTTCAGTCTCTCTCGGTGTCCCTTCAGCACCTCGGACAGCGGGGGTCTCTCCAGTAAAGCTGAGGGGTGATGGTGGAGTTATTTTTAGGCTTTTTGTGAAATCATTCTTAATTTAAAAAAAAAAAAAATGTCTACAGTACATCGTTATGACAATTCCGAACAAAAGAGAGCGTTTTCATATGGTATATCCTGCTTTAAGAAAATGATGTCTCTTTCCTTTATAATAAAAAAAAGAAATAAAATGTTTTGCTCCAGAGAAAATGACCTGATCCTGATTTCTGACCAATAGCAAACTGACGGTACCAGGGGACCAAAGGACCCGGAGAGCCTCCGAGAGGGTAAATGCCGGTGGACAGAGAGGACCGTGCGCGCTCCAGAGAGGAGAGGAGACGCAGGAGGCGCGCAACCGCCAAATATCGGTCTGCGCATGCGTCCAGGGAGCGCGTCCGCGTCGTGGCCTTTAACGTGGCTTTTGCGGAGCTTAGGAAACTGTTACCGACCCTCCCACCGGATAAAAAGCTGTCCAAAATTGAAATCCTGAGACTCGCAGTTTGCTACATCTCCTACCTGAACCATGTCCTGGATGTTTGAGGGGAAATGGCAGAAATGATCAAATCACTGAGGAGCACAGTGACTGAGGTGTTTTTTTTTTGTTGCTGTTGTTTTTTTTTAATCACATAAGGAGCTGCAGGACAGTTTCAGATAAATCTGCAGGATTAAAGAAAGGCATTTCATTTTCTGAATATTGTTTTGTAAGCTAAGTGTACTTATTGAATATGGTCTTATTGAACATTCCTTTACATGCGTAATTAATTGAATGTCTCATTAATATATTATTTTATTTGCCAATTTCATGACAATTATTTTTTACAATTTATTTCAACATAATGGTTATGTTTCACATAATGAATTTATTTTCCTTTTGAGACAGTTACTTCAAATTCAGTGGGTGGGGTTAAGAACAAGGTGACCTCGCTTGTGGCCGTTAACCAATCAGATGTTAGAGTTAAATTCTTTCTTTTTTGACACTGCATCAGAAGTATTTATTGAATTAATTTTACACACATGTTAATTCCAATTTTAACTATGGAGGAATAAGTTTTTAACAATTTAATTAGTAAATGAGTTGATTTAATTTAATATTTTAATTAAGAATTGCATAGACCATTAGGTAATGATTGATTGGGGAATTTTTGACCATCCATACTTGCCTTTAGTGTACTCTTATTTTGAATAACAATAAAAATATCTATTTCGCTGGTGTTCTGTGGGGACGATCATTTTATGGGTTTTTACAGTAGAACTGTTTATTGAAATCCAATCTAATCAATTTGTGGTTGATAAACTGCAGTATATGTCTGTATATAAATATAAAAAATAACAAAAAATGGGGGTGCTGTGGTGGCACAAGGGCAAAGCACAACCCATGTATTGAGGCTTAGTCCTCATGCCAGTGGTTGCAGGTACAATTCCTGCCCTGGCAACATTTGCCACATGTCTTCCCCCTCTATCCTATCAAAATTACTTTCAAATAAAGGCCACTAGAGCCAACAAAACCTTTAAAATATATATTCAATAACTAATAAAGTATTTAATCAACTTAAAAGCATTGCAAGAGTGCATTTCTAATTCCAGTTCAGAGATATTAGTTCACACTGGTGTAACTTGTAGAATAGATTACTGTAACTCTCTGCATAAAGGTGTTCTTTAAAATGACTGTTTCTCCACTACAGCTGCTTCACATCTCAGCTGCAAGAAACTTATGAAGACTTAAAAAAAAGCTCATACATCACTCATTTAAAGTTTATATTTTCTACCTTTCCATTATAAAATTGATTTCAAGTAGTTTTATTGGCATTTTAGAATTTTAATTGTCATTTGCTGTTGTAGAGTGGACATTGAAATATACTGTAAACAAAATTTGAACCATTCTGGGATTTTTTTTTTTGCATCTCCACTGCATGATGCTGCCTTCACTGTAAGGATTTTGTTTTCATAATGATGTGCAGTGTTAATATTTCTTCACTTATAGCCTTTAGCATGCAGACCAAAAGTTGTATGCTTTGCTTATTTAAAGTTTAGTAAAATTCAAAGTTCAACCAAAAAACTGGAATGATTAAGCCTTTCAAATCAACTCAATCTTGGCTATTTACATATTTGGTCTCACATAAAGATACATAATTTATTAAATCTAACAAAACTCCCCTAACATCTAAGGCTGTGACCTTGCAGCAACTATAAAAGCTGTAAATGTGAGTCCTTCCTCATTATTTTCCTAATTAAAATGAGACCTTCTGCAGCACACATTTCAGATGACCAGGAGGTCTGTAAATACTATAAAGCAGAGTGTAGTATGATACATTAAAAATAAATTAGACAAAAGTTAATTTGATATTTTCAGTGATTTAAAAAAAAACTCAAGGACTGTTTAATTTTAATATGATTAAATGTAGCAATATTTTACATAAAATTAGAATTTATTGAATGTTATTTAGAATAATTCGAGAGTATAAATAAAATAGTACCCAACTTGTCCAGTGTTTTTCTCTTTTTTTCTAATGCTCCCTGAACCCCAGGTATTTTTCTAGATAACAACACCGCCCTCTCCCGGAGTTGAGTAAAATTACAAGATGGCGCCATTATACTCATTTAAATGTTTTTATTCCTTCATTATTTTTCCAAAATCATTGTTTTAAATGTCCACAACTGTTTTAGTCCTAGCATTAAGACACTCTTGAACCAGAGACACAGTCAGAAGCATCCTAAGAAGCAGTGAGGAGAAAAATGGTTGGATTGTTGCTCACAAAGTAAATCATTATCACACTGCAAGATGACATTCCCGTCTCAAAAATATATTTTTAAAATCAGTCTTATGGAGCATTAAACGTTTTTTTAAGAAACAAATTTAGTTTTTCATAGCTGTGAAGCCATATTAAAAAAACTAACAGAATTAAAATTTGAAATTCACATGTATTTACCGTATTTATTTTGAATTTTGAAACGAATATTTATAAATTAGTTTTTAGACAATATTTAAATTTTGGGACATCAAGATTTTTTATCTCTATAGAAGTAGAAACATGATCCCGTTTATTGTGATTTTGGGCTTTTTATATGTATTTTCAGATTTTTGTTGTTGTTGTTGTTGTTGTTGCCGCAAAATGTCTTTAAGTCGAGCAAACAGAATTTCTCCATTGACCGATAATGTGAATTAACGTGGGGGGAAAAAAATAAAAATAAAAAAATAAATAATAACATATTTGTGTTGTAAGTTTTCCTGTTTCGTGGAGGGTCGTCAAGTCACACAAATGACGACCTCTTGTGGCCTGGAGTGAAATCTCGTCGTGGCTCTTCTGGGAGCATTGTACATCCACTCCGCCTGCCTCTCTGGTCCTGCTCACTACAATAGCCAGCCAGGCTCGTGTGAAGGACCTGCCTCTCTCGGCTCAGACAGACGCGCCTCAGAGCAGCAGCCGCACATCCACTGACTGGCGTCCAGACGCGCATTCCCGGAATACGAGGCAATTCTGAGTCAAAGGTAAGTAAATTAAGCTTTATCGAAATGCTGTGTTTATGGCACTGGAACGGGGTGGAGGCTGTCTCTGCCCAAAAAGAAAAAAAAAAAAAAAAACCGAAGGCACACGACCTCATAGGAATTAAGTTCCCTGCTGTCGTAGCGGCGAGGATGATTATAAAAAAAAAAAAAAAAAAAAAGCTTTTCTCCTTAGCAAACAGATGCTGAGTCCTAATCTGTTCTTCTTCTTTTTTTGGGTACCCTGTTTTATGTTTTATTAGAACACAGCTCTAATAAAACGCATCAAAAACGAGTGGCCAATCTGAGGTGATTGCACATCACACAGGCCACTGACTGGGGGTGAATGGGGGGTTCAGGTTGGGACTGATGCTGCAGCTGTGAAGCAGATCAGTAACACCCTTCTCTCTGCCAGCGCCTGTGAAACACAGGCTGTTCGGAGACGAGGCAGCCTCCGCAGGGCATCGCCATCCTCGGCAGCTGTCTACAGGGCTGCACAGCTGGATGAAGTGCTACTGAATCTGAAACAGCTTCTCTGGCGCTGCCTTGATGCTGTGCAGAGAGAGCTACAGTTATTTATTATTGAGCAGCGCTGTTAGGAGAGGCTGGGGAACTCCTGATCAGATGAGTCATATCAGCTCCTGCAAGGAGAGATCAAAAGAAAAGGGGTTGCTTTTGCCTTTTGTTCTCTTTAAAGCCACGGTTTCTGACTGGCCGGACAGGATGTAAGAGGAAACAGCACTACCTTTAGGCTAAAGTTTGGATGGCGTGATGCGAGATTCTTTACAGCAGGCCTATAGAAAGATGTAAAAGCACTTACAGCAGAGCTGGCTGGACAGGGGGGAAGCATCTCTTCCTCAGCAATGGCTGTGCTACTCCTTCCTCCTACTGTACTTTTACTTAGTTCCACCTGAACGCATCAGAAGGGCCTGAAGTTTGCATTCCTGAGAAATGTGTCAGATCTTAACTTTCTCCTTTTACTCTGTGGGCGTGTTTGTGAAGGTGGGGGGTGAGTGAACAAAGTGAGGTAAGCCGGGAGTCAATCTCAGGTCAGGGATTTGCTTTTTCTTTTCTTTTTTTTTTGCACGTATCCCAGAAATATTTCTGCAGCATGTCAGAGTTAAAATGTGCAGCAGTGGTTATGATATAGCGTGTGACTCAAAGTTAGGCCTACAGAAGAAAAAAAAAGTGTTGTTTGTGTTTGACTTTTACCATTTTTAGTGACTTAAAATTCATAGTGAGAAGGTTGTCACATTAAAACCACAAATTTCTGTCTATTTCTTGGGGGATCGCTGGGGGTATTTTATAACAGACCAACACATAGCATTGCATAGATTTGGAAGCAAAATTATATAAATGTGTTTGTGTTCAGCATCCTTTTCTCTAAAACTCTCAAATACAATACTCTGGAACTAATTGTCTTCAGAAGTCGCCTAATTGGTAAATTAAGTCCACCTGTGAATAATTTTCAAATCCAACTGTTCCATGAAGGCCACAAAGGTTTATTATAGAACATCGGAGAACAAATAGCATCATAAAGACCAAGGGATAAAGCAGACAAACAAAAAATACATTTGTAGAGATACTTAAAGCTGGGTTAGCTTATAGAACCATATCTCAAACATCTCAGAGAGCAATATTTAATCCGACATCTAGAAAAAGGGAGAGTATGGTAAATAGGAGATTTACTATAGTTAGCATATATGCTAACTATAGTTAGCAAGTGTAGTTAGCTGCACAGTCATAGCTACAATAGTTTGGTTTGGATCAAAGGATGTATTAAACAGTTAAATGCTTATATCTAGTTGAGAAATATCATTCCATTTAATATGTTTGTGCTCAAGACAGTTTGAAAACAATAGTCAAACATTATCACTTTCCATCTATTCAAGGCTGATAGGGCTCAATAAAAATGCATGCCACATTTAGATTTTTATTTATAAATGAAATTTGAAAACCGTCTATTATTTTCCTTTACCTTTAAAATGATGATCTACTTTATGTCTGTCAATTAACATAAAATAACAATGAAAAATACAGAGGTTTGTGGCTGTAAAGTCAAAATGGGAAAATGTACGTGTTTGAATTCCAGTGGGACTAAAATATGTTAACGAACAGGTGTTTCTCTGGGTTATCTGAAGTCCACAGAGGGATTGGAGACTGTATTCACAATAAATACCACTGGCACACCCCAGCACGTACACACACACACGCACACGCACACACACACAGAGTGTGTCAGCCTGCATCTGATTTATTTGATTTAACAAGCTCAGCGGAATGTCTTTCTTCTGTGTTTTTTGCTGCAATTTTTTTTTTTTCCTTCCAAACAACATTAAAACGGTAATAAAAATCCAACAGACTCGGCAGAGGTTGTAGTGTGCCACAGTAGGAATTGTGCCATTTGTAGATTGGGGGTTTTGTAATTTGTTGACTGCTTTGGATTCGTGAAAACAGTCAGCTGCTGCATCAGGCAGATTATGGCATAGTAATACCACCAGAGCATGGTGTGCATGGAGGAAGGAAGGGAGGCACAATGGCTAATGGGTGCGAGAGGGAGGGCACAGATGCTATGGTAACCAGGCTTCGGCATGAGCTCTGCAGGAGCACCAAGGCAGATATGAACCACTTAGGGTGCCAGGACCGCACTGGATATTTTGATGAGATCATTTTCTCTTTCGCAGATCATCATTGCAAGATACAATCTTACACTTGGAGGCTTAAAGCTAATTCTTATGACGCAGCTCTCCTTTTGAAAGGACATTAATGCATGACAAGCAAAGTGGGTTTTTTGATGTCCCTCGGATAAAAGGCGAAACAATGCCGGTAGCATCTGATCTGCCTGCACGTGTTATTATATTAGCTCCTACTGTGCAGCAGGCTCCTTCCATTAAACAAACACGTTAATGAATGTTTGTTTTACATTAGTGTCAGTTTCTGCCCTTGTGACTCCCTCAGTGCAGCCAAGCAGAACGATGTGCGCCGATGCAACTGCATTTAGCCGCAGAATATATTTTCTCAACAGGATGTCATCAGGAGGTTTAAATATTTATCGCGTTTAATAGGGTCAGTTAGAAAAAGTATGCTTTCTTTTTCTCTCTCTCTCTCTCTCTTGCATGTTTCATAGTTATTCTTGATTGGTAACTGATAGTTTTTCTTAGCCTGTGGCTTCGATTCTTCCACATGGCCTGGTTCACATGCCTCCTCATGATCGTCTCGTGCATCAGTGGGCTTTGCGCCGGTATTCTCCTGGCCCACATACGAAAGCCACGCGCTCCGACTTCAGCACTCAGGGGGTTAACGGCTTTGATTCAGGCTTATTCATTTAACCATATGGGTTCTAGATGGGTTGAAAGGCTATTGTTTGCTGTTTGGGTCCTATCCCTTTGCCACCCCCCACTTTAATGCACACACACACACACACACACACACACATAGATATCACATAAATTTCCTCTCGGCAGGGGAGATTGATTGTTGCCCTTAGATGCAGCCTTCAACCTTGTGCGTTGGCAAGGCAACAAGGGGACGCCGCAGATGTCAGGAGGAAATTTGATTTGAGATTTTGTGTTAAAAAATTTGCAGCTGCTTCATGAGATTTCGTCTTCATAATTGACTTATTAAAGCGTGTGACGCCCTCCCTGCTTTTAGCTTCAACATCAGCACAAAGAAAGATCTTCTTTACAGCTGCACGATCAAAATGATTTGAAAGATTAGAGGTGTGAGATTAATTGGCTGGAAGGAGAATCCTTAAATGCAAATTTTGACTAAAGAGAGGATTTAGTCCAAATTATTTTTAAGCGAAAAGCACACAGAGATGAGCAGTAGCCGATTTCTCTTTGCCACAATGATCTCATCTTGTTGTTGTGTTGCATGTGCTAATTTAGTTAAAGCATCCATCATTGACTCGAGAGACAACAAATCGCCTGTAAATGATGTGCAGAATAATTCCAGTTATTAGGAGGTGATGCTGGGGATGGGTACTGGCGGCTGGTTGTCAGGACAACAGCAGAGAGACAGACAGGGCGTAGATTGCGGTCCAAATGAACGGTCATGCATGGTGAGACAGTAAGGCAGCCTCCTGGATGGATCACGCTGCACCCATTAAGGGCTCAGAGTGCGCCTGATGCAGTCCCAGTTTTTAAACAAATCTGTATGCATGTTGAGTAAAAAAAAAAAAAAAAAAAAAAAAGGCTTTAATATTTAATTTAATACAGAATATTCTATAATTAATTTGGTTTGGGAGGTACAAGAGTTTGTGCTTGCTTGTAAAAAAATGTTTTAACAGCCAGAAGAGAATTTAATAATACGTTTTACACAGGGAAGATATATTTGTATTATTACTAGTTGTGTAAGTTTCAATATTGCAAAAGCCAATCTAGTAGTTCATAATGAAAAATACACATCTGATTGTTTCCTAGATATCCATCCATCCATTTGTCCCCCAGTGGGGTCGGGAGGGCTGCTGGTGCCTATCTCCAGCTAACGTTCCAGGCAGGACAGGACAAACAACCATGCACACACACACTCACACCTCAGGAGAATTTGGAGAGGCCAATTAACCTGACGGTCATGTTTTTGGCCTGTGGGAGGAAACCAGAGTACCCGGAGAAAACCCACGCATGCACAGGGAGAACATGCAAACTCCATGCACAAAGACCCGGGGCCGGGAGTCGAACCCAGAACTTTCTGCAAGGCAACAGCTCTACCAACTGCGCCACTGTGCAGCCCCTTTCCTAGATATTCAAAATCTAAAACTGTGGGGGAAAAAACAGCTGGATGAAAAATGGAATAAATGTAATGTAATAAATGAAAATACTTTTATTTTAGTTTTAGCTATGACTGTCTAAAAAAAAAGTGACATTGTTAATGATATGCAAAAGTTTATAACATTTTGTAAGTTATTACGTTGATCAAACTAATTCGATTATTCAGACAAGTAACCAAGACGCCTTTGGCATAGAAGCTACATAGAGCTGCACTTCAAATGAAAGAATATCTGAGTTAACAAGGCAACTATGAATCTGGTCCAGATGAAGAAATGGTAATACGAACACATTTTTTGGAAAGAAAGCCATAGAAGTCTTGATTATATTGTTCACCACAAGTAGTGAAAGGGGAACCTTTTAGAGAAGAAATCTAACCAAACATATTATCTCTAAAATAAAACATGGAAATGACACCATTATGCCTGGAGGGAAAGGTTTTTAGAGGCTTCCAGCAGGACAGCAAACCAAACCATACAGACAGTGCAGTTATAAAACGGTGTAGGCCAAAGAATATTCACTCTTTTGAATGAGCTGGTCAATGTCCAACGAAGAATCTGCAGCAAGTTTTGAAAGTTGAGCAATTAATTATTTCTGTAGATGAGCAAAGCTGATGTAGACATGCCCTGAAAGACTTTAAGCTGTTATCTAGAGAACTGTGTATAATTTATGTTTCTCCCTCTACACAAATATGCACAACTGTGTGTTGATCTATCTAATAAAATCCTAATAGAATATGTTTAAATGTAGAATTGTAAAATGACAGCAAACCGAAAAACCTAAAGGCATGTAAATACTTTTGCCAGGCATTTGTTTAGGAAGATTTCTGAGGTGCTTTTCTTGCTTGTCATTTTCAGAAAAACTCTTTGCCAAGAAGAACATATGTATGTTTTTTTCTAAAAGAAATGAGCCTCAGAAAGACATCTTTGCCGGCTTACAACTGTGACTGCTGTGGAACATTTTAGAGTGTGTGTTTTTGGATCCGCCTCTTAATAAGTCTTACCACATAAAGTTTGTCTTGTAAATTATTCTGAGCTGAGCGCACAAAGTGAGAGGAACAGATTCCCACCATTTCGTCTACAATATACACATAACGTATCAAAAAAGCAATAAGGTTTTGCAGGAGCAAAGAGATGTTTTTAATAAATAGTTTTACGGCAAAGTGTTGCGCAGTTACTAATAATTCAGCTTAAAATAAAATTGCATGACAATCGTTACTGTATTTGTTGAATGCTGAAGGCCGGTTTTGATGCCTCCCCCTGATTTCTCTCTGTTTGTCTCTCAGGTTCATGTGGCATTTGAAGCAGCCTCTCTGGGGTTGCTGTCAGTCGCTGTGGATTCCTGTCTCTAGAAGAGCCCACACCCCCATCCTCCTCCTCGGCCCTGCTTCAAACTCACCATCTCTGTCACACGACAAGTCGCTCCTCGTTCTCCTGCCCAATTTCCAGCTTCGAACTCTGCTAAGATGGACACCGAGTCGACCCACTCCGGCTACTCCAGTCGCTCGGGGAGATCAAACCGCCATGGGTATGCTTCCCGTCCGTAGGCCTCATCGCCTGCCCATCAGCTTCTCTGCTGGAGACATCTAGAAAATGAGTTTGCTTTGTGTGATCACACACCAGCCTGAGCTGTTGCATTTTTTACTAGTTTCTTTTTTTTTTTGTTTTATTTCACTCATCACCCAGTAAATGAGGTGAGAGACAAAAATAGCAGGGGATTGATATGGAGGATTAGGGCCGTATTTATCATGGGCATAAATGCAATCAGCGTTTTGTGACTCATGATGTTCTCAAATCTATTTTAGCTTTGTCAGTTTTATGCAGAGTAACTGGAATCAACAACAAAATATTGCAGCCAAGCCTTCCTGTCTAAACTTATTTTTATGGCAGAAATGGGAAATTAACTGTTGGTATAAATGTCAAGGTTTTTTTGTCCAAAAAGAAAATGTTAGATAGATTATCAGTAATTATTACACTTTTATTAATGGCATCTATAACGTGTATTTATTATTTTTTTATTTTAAACCATAGACTGATTCAGTACATTTGAATGATTATCATTCAGATGTACGGAATGATAGTTTAGTTCGTTTTTAGTTTAGTTTGAATGATAGTTTAGTTTAGTTTAGTTTTTAACTTGCTCTTTGTGCCAATGTCTCTTTTTCCGTTCTGCTGTGTAATGCAAGTATTTAAATATTTGCTTTATTTTGCCTGATTTCAGCCTTACCGACAAGGTGCTTGTAGCTTGTTAGTTTGCACATCATGATTTTTCTGTGGTTTTCTTGAACAGAAATATTTCAAAATGACCAAATTTAAAATTGAACACAAGATATTAAACCATGATAACAATGTCCACGCAATTCCTTAACCTTTGCATTGTTATTCTAGTGGCTCTCTTCGTGATCGTTACATAGAATTAGTCATTGTGTTTGTCGTTTCTGTTAATCTCCCTGTTTTCAGGGAACGTAGCCGCGACAGACACAAAGGCGGCAGCAGCAAAGACAGCAGTCGCTCCGAGAGATCTGTCGTGATCAACCCGCCCGACACGCCGTCCCAGGACTCCCCTGTTCACAACGAAGAGCCGCTTCCCGGAGAGCCGTCAGCAGCAGCGGATCCTGGAGATGAGACCCAGGTATTTGCTCGCGTTCCGCCTCCTTCGGTGCGCACCGTGCAGTAAGCTGAAACTAAAGAAAAATAAAAATCGAAAACAGCAAATGAGTGGCGGTTACATTAATGTTTTCCAGACGTCCGCTCTGAAATTGTCTCTGTGGCAATCACATTATTTTTAGAACAAATCCGGTAATCCTCGTATGAACTTTGTATGCTGACCTTATAAACTCATGCTCCCAACACAGCTGGCTTTCCACCCCCTCATATAAAGTAACAATGGTCACTCAAGATCAAATAGGTCAGCGGATTAGCATCGCTCTTTGAGGCGTGGATGGATTCAGCACCGGGTTACACTGTGCATGCCGGTCATGCTGTGTGGGATCGTTGTGAACAGGAAATAATAAAAAAACAATAGAAGTAATTCAGTGAGGCTAGAGCAGTTTAAGGAAATTAGCTTCTTCTTGCAAATACATAAAACAAACCCCTAAGCAGGCTCTTGGAAGAAAAGCTAGCAGATGCTTTAAATATGAAGATCGTGGTGTGAAGAAATTGTTCAATATTTTTTGGCTGAGCTTTAGATAAGAGGATTAATGTGGCTTCTTTGTACCATGCAGTGAGAACAAAAACTGGAAACAGCCTATCTCTGTTCCAAGATAATGACTTCCTTTGGCTTTATTCTCACTGTGACACCCCCCACCACCTCACCGCCACTGTAAGATCATGGTTTGTTGTTTTTAAATTTTAAGCTACAGGTGTTTCCCAAAATGCCTGACTTTTGTGCACCAAAGCTAAAGACGGTGCAGAAAGAGGAAAAATACATGGGAAAAGAGAAGCAGTCTCTTCTTATAAAGGACTTTGCCTGGGGTGGCCTACACCGTGTCTCTGACCTAGTTGGAATGAGTATAAATCAGAAAAGTATCTTCTTATTTTTTACTCGTCTGTATGTCAGGGAGCCGTTTGATTCACACGTAAGCAACTGCACTTTCTCAAAGTTTCTCTTCAGTCATATATTTTGATATTTCTTTAGACCTATTCCACCTTCTCTCTGCTCTCTCTGCCCTTCTGGCGGCAAAGTGACATTCCACACATTCCCCATTGGCATGTGATTGTCCGCTTGCGGCTCATATGCTTTGTCGGTGGTGTAAGGTGATCCACCATTGTGCTGCGTCTTGCCCACCAAAAAAATGTGTCCAGCAGCAGCAGCAGCAGCACTTTCGTTACTATCTCCATCACCCACGTTCGCTTTGTTCTGGGCTTTCTGGAGCGGCAAACATCGACTGGCGGAGCTGATGGAATATGAACTGGTCTCCAGTGGAGAGAGAGAGAGATAAAGAGAGAGACAGAGAGAGAGAGAGAGAGAGAGAGAGAGAGAGAGAGAGAGAGAGAGACTGTGATTAGCCTGAGTTTCCTGCCAAGCGCCACTTTGGGGAAAACTGATATGAATAATCCTCCGTGTTTATTACATGAACAGCATAGGGATATACTCTTAGAGTGGAGTTTGTGTGTGTGTGTGTGTGTGTGTGTGTGTGTGTGTGTGTGTGTGTGTGTGTGTGTGTGTGTGTGTGTGTGTGTGTGTGTGTGCGCGTGTGTGTGCGCTTGTGTGTGTGTGCGCGTGTGTGTGCGCTTGTGTGTGTGTGCGTGTGCGTGTGCGTGCGTGTGTGTGTGTGCGTGCGTGCGTGCGTTTGTGTGTGTGTGTGAGTCACAGAGAGTCTGCTGCTGAGCCTGTCCATGCCGCTTTGTGAGAGACGTTGTGCCAGGAGGAAGCAGCTTCAGTTTCCTCACACTGTTAACTCAAGCAACACCAAAGCATATGTTACTCTTGTAGTGTGTGACTACTTGTCTCTTTAGCTTTTTGCCTGAGCGAATGTCCAGATAACTACCCACAGCCTCGAGACATGAACAGCTTGTAATTTGATGTATAAAAGAAAAAAACACACCCAAACAATAAAAGGAAAGCCGTGATTTAAAGAAAAACAGTCAGGCTATGTAGCATTGAACCATATCCAACATAAACAACCAACATGTAGCACGTCATCCGGAGCAGCGCAGGCCTGGGCCATTGTGCTTTGCAGCTGGCAGAGGATTTGCGCTGTGTCGTTGTGCTTTGTTAACGGTGGGTGTGGGCCGATCATCCATACTTACCCTCTGCCAGATCTCAGAACCCTGCCAAGATGCAATTCGTAGACGTTGTATTCTCTCTCACCTCTTACTATGTTTTCTACACTTTGCCTGGCGAATCAGCTCTTTGGCATTTTGTTTTGTGCACGAGACATCAAAACTCTGTTTTATATGCTGACCCAGCACAGAGTTGTGCATAATTGCTAAGTAGAAGAAAAAGTATTCATGTTTTTTCCACATTTTGGGAGTATGGTCTGCTCCAAATGAGTCATTTTGTAGAGCCATCTTTTGCTGTAATTACAGCTGCAAGTTTAAATAGGTATGTTACCACCAGCTTTCCATCTCAAGAGATTTAAATGGCTGTGCATTCTTGTTTGCAAAATGCCTCAAGCTCATTCAGATTGGATGCAGAATGCCCTGCCATAGATTCTTCTTTGGATTTGAGGTTTGAAACTTGGCTGTGCCATTCTAACACCTGAACACGGCACTTTGACCTAAACCAATCAGTAACTCTAGCTGTAGGTGTTTTACTCATCTTCCTGTTGAAAGGTGAACATCCATGTCAACTGATGTTTAATTTCCATTGGTCTTTTGTAGCCTCTAACAGGTTTTCTTTTAGGACTTCCCTATACCTAACTCCATCCCTCTTCACATCAGCTCACATCACTCCGTCTGTCACTGCTAAACAAAACATATCCACAATACTGCCATCACTGTGGTTTTTATCAGGCAGATCAACCATTTCTAAATGTTTGCATGGCTTATGGTAAACTTTAAATAGGACTTTGTTTTGCTATTTTCAACGACTGTTGAATTCTTGCCCATCTTCCATAAAGACCAAAACAGTGAAGTTCACAGCAGATTTTCCCACTTAAGCTGTGGATCTCTACAAATCATTCATCACCTCTTGGTTGCTTGTTTGATTCTTGCCCTGTCTGCCAGTTTAATTGGATCGCCATGTCTTGGATTAAATAGTCCTCATTGAGTCATTCCAAGCTTGACATACAGATTTATGACCTAACTCTGCTTTGAACTTCTCCACGACTTAATCTCTGACCTTTCTGTTGTTCTTGGTCCTCATTCTGTGTTCACTGATGTTCTCCAATAGAATCCTTCACAAAACAACTGTAATTATTTTGGGTTGAAAATGTGAAATAGCTCAAGGGATATCAATAAATACTTTTGCAATTCTCAGTAAGGATGCCATTTGAATAATATCTGGCTTTAACACATAGATAACTGATTTGTTTTTTTTTTGTTTTTTTACCAGCCAAATGAGATAAAAACTACATTTCAAGACTTGACACTGCAGTCATTTTGCTGAATTGTTGCTGACGGTTTTGCTCAATCAGCCAAAGTTTGAGTTTGAATAAAAAGCAGCGGCTTAATGTATAATTTCTAGTGCACTGAAAGGTACAATTTATATGATAGAATTTAGAAATAAAACTTTGATGTTTTCATATTTGTTTATCTAAAATGACTACATCAGTGTATCCATCTTACATGTTCATTTTATCTTGGCTTCCTCATACAGAATCATTTCACTCAGTTATGACCATTTATGAAAGCAGGGTCCCACCAAGAAGGGGATTGATTTGAGAAAAACTGAAGGAAAAAAAAAATCGCTTGACAGAAACTAAAATGAACCTTAAAGGAAGCAGGAGTGTTTGGCTGGAAGCTTTCCTCATTCATTAGCCTTACAGACGCATAACAGGATGAACTACATCTGCACCCCACTCCACTCCAACCTTCCCTTCTCTCTGCTTCTCTGCTCTTGAATTGCACCTTACCCACTTCCATCCCCCTATCCAACTTCCCTTTCCTCTGCTTCTTTTTTTTCATGCTCATTTATCTTCTGGCTCCCGTTGGCATCCCCTCCTCCAGCGAGGCTGAGTTAATTGGCTGTTAACTGCAGTGAAGGACAGAGTCTGGGCTCATTTGGAGTCTTTTTGCAACTGTAATTTGAAACCTTGGTTTAAATATATATATAAAAAAAACAATAACAATGCTTTCATAATCTGTAACTGTTCATTTAAACCACCCAGTGGACTGAGATGACCCAGTATGCAGTGGGATAAATACTCTCCAGACAGATGAGCGTTAATGTGACTGTCTGTTGTCTGGTTTCCCAGCGTCTCCGCGGCATTCTGTGGCTCTGTGTGCTGCTTGATGTGCTTCGGTGTATGTATGTCTGAATGCACACGTGTGTGATGATATGAAGGCTCTTCTGTTCAGCCTGTCATTTTTCCCGGCTCTCATCCATCCGTGTCTCTGCAGCTGCTGCTCCTGTGAATGGTTGTTGCTGGCACAACACGGCAGCACTCTTTGGGGACAATAATTAGCTGCCTGAATTAATGACACGCAAACAAAAAAAAAAACTCCACTTCATTTATTCTGCCTGTCTGCGTGCTTTTGTTGTAAATGTTTATGTTTAAAAGAGCCACAACTGTTCATATGCAATAAAAGAGACTGCCCCGTAATGACGTGCAACTGAAGCTGCAGCGTTTGTTGTTGCGATTCGTAGTCTGTGTTTGTGAATGTTGGCATGTAGGTGTGGGTGTGTGCGTGCGTGTGCGTGTGTGTGCGTGATTGTGCTTGCGTGTGCGTGCGTGTGCGTGCGCGTGCGTGTGTGTGTGTGTGTGTGTGTGTGTGTGTGTGTGTGTGTGTGTGTGTGTGTGTGTGTGTGTGTGTGTGTGTGTGTGTGTGTGTGTGTGTGTGTGTGTGGACAGGCTTTCTGAGTTATGCTGCTGTGCGGATCTTCCTTCACATCCCTTTCTATCACCTTGAATTACCTCAGCTAGATTTTTAAAGCCTAAAAATGATGAGCTAAAGCAACAAAAAAAAAGACTCCACATAGCACAGAGCATATGCTATTTAAATAAATATGAAAATGTCCCATGCTGTCAGCTATTTGCATAATACATAAAATCTATTGCGTGAGCCTGTAAGTAAATTTTTGATGTTTGTTTCTCATAGATTATTCTGAGGAATGTTCTAAATCTTTCTAAAGCTATCTGGAACATAGCTGCTGCTGTGTTGTCAGCCCAATACTAATTAATATTTTAAGGTTCCATAAAGCACAATAAAAACTCCAGTGTGAATTACAAGAGGGATCATACAAAAAAAGGAAAGAATCAGTATCTAAAGTTGTTTGTAAGGAGAGTTTTCCACAACAACCTTCACTTCATATTTCACTCAGTTCCAGTTGTAAGTGGGATTGCCTGATTATTGTGCTCAGTCACCAGGGTAACCGTCATGTTTGCTTCCTCGTCTGTTTTTTCCATTATTTTATATGTCCACCTTGCTATTTTCTTCCTTCTCACCAATGTTTTGTAGTCTTTTACTTTAATTTGTTTATATCAGCTCACACTTTTTGTACTTAAGTGTTCAAATCTCACATATAATTTGATCAAGATGTATATTATTTTCTGAAAACTTTACCCAATTTTAGAGGGTTATTTTTCAGACCTGTGTTTTACCCATTTAGTTTGTGTAAAAATGACAGACTACATCCTCTGATCAATCTAAAATAACATTAAGAAGCATTTTGTTGGTAGATATTATTAAAAAAGAGTCATAAACCCACATTTCCTTGCATGATATTTTGATCAAAATATGTTAATTATTTTATTCCTTTATTTTTAAAGCAGGTAGGAATTATTCATGACAGACACTGATTGAAACATGAATGGTACAAAACATTATGCACCACACATGTCTTTGTTTTTCAGAATAAAAAAATTTAAGTAAGAAATTACCAAAACAACAAAGTGACTAACACCTGTATTGTGATAAAATATAACTACCTAGGAAATTTCTCAGAACAATTTCAATTATCATCTAGTTTAGTACTGTAGGAACGTAACTGTGTAAAGAATTGTGATTTATCATTAGGATGATAAATTACACTCAACACAAAAATAAAAAACTGATTTATACTTCGTGGCAGTTCGTTACCAGAAAAAAACGCTCATCTCTTAACACTAAATTAATAACAAATAATAATGTTTATAAAACATAAGAACGAGATTACGGATACAAGCAGCCGAAATGGGTTTCCTCCGCAGGGTGGCTGGGCTCTCCCTTAGAGACAGGGTGAGAAGCTCGGTCATCCGGGAGGGACTCAGAGTAGAGCCGCTGCTCCTCCACGTCGAAAGGAGCCAGTTGAGGTGGCTCGGGCATCTGGTCAGGATGCCTCCTGGACGCCTCCCTGGTGAGGTGTTTCGGGCACGTCCCACCGGGAAGAGGCCTCGGGGAAGACCCAGGACACGCAGGAGGGACAATGTCTCTTGGCTGGCCTGGGAACGCCTTGGGGTTCCCCCGGAGGAGCTGGAAGAAGTGGCTGGGGAGAGAGAAGTCTGGGCCTCCCTTCTGAAGCTGCTGCCCCCGCGACCCGACCCCGGATAAGCAGCAGAAACTGGATGGATAGATGGAAAACATAAGCTCTTTTGAATTCTGATTATCTGGTTAGACACAAGAAATACATAGTTGGTAAATTTTGCAAAAATAAAAATCAGATGTTTACTTTATGTCACTTGGTTACGAGAAAATGCGCTCGTCTCTTAGCAACAGATGAACAACAAATGTTATTGTTAAAAAAAAACAAGATTTCCTCTGCACTTTTGAAGTACTACTTATTTTATAGTATAAGAATTCTGCAGTTGGCAAATTTTGCAGAATTGAGAAAATGCTTTGGTTTTTTTTTCATTGGTGATAAATATATTATAAAACATACATTCAACACAAAAGTAAATATCTGATTTATACTTTGTGGCAGTTTGTTACCAGAAAAAAAAGCTAATCTCTTAACACCAAATTAATAACAAGAAATATTGTTGTTTATAAAACATAAGCTCTTACTGCTTATCTGCACAAGAAATCTATAGTTGGTAAATTTAGCAAAAGTAAACCCAGATGTTTCCTTCGTGGCACTTGGTTACCAGAAAACACCCTCATCTCTTAGCAACAGATTAACAACAAATTTTATCGTTCAAAAACCATAAGATTTCCTCTGTTCTTTTGAAGTACCACTTATACCATCTAAGAATTCTGTCCATCCATCCATTTTCTTTACACCCTTGTCCCTTAATGGGGTCGGGAGGGTTGCTGGTGCCTATCTCCAGCTAACGTTCCGGGCGAGAGGTGGGGTCACCCTGGACAGGTCGCCACTCTGTCGCAGGGCAACACAGAGACACACAGGACAAAGAACCATGCACACACACATACACTGACACCTAGGGACAATTTGGAGAGGCCAATTAACCTGACAGTCATGTTTTTGGACTGTGAGAGGAAACCGGAGTACCAGGAGAAAACCCACGCAGGCACAGGGAGAACATGCAAACTGTGCAGAAAGACCGGGGCTGGGAATCGAACCCAGAACCTTCTTGCTGCAAGGCAACAGCTCTACAAACTGCACCACTGTGCAGCCCTCTCAAGGAATTCTGCAGTTTGGCAGAAAAGTCAAAATGGTTTATTTTTGTTTGTTTTTTTGTTTTTTTTTTTGTTTGCTTTTTTTTTGGTCATTGATGGAAAATATATTACAAAACAGACATTTAACACAAAAGTAAAAATCTGATTTATACTTTGTGGCACTTGGTTACCAGAAAAAAAAGCTAATCTTTTAACACCAAATTAAAAACAAGTAATATTATTGTTTATAAAACATAAGCTCTTTTGAAATACTGCTTGTCTGCATAGACACAAGAAATCTACATTTGGTAAATTTTGCAAAAGTAAAAATCTGATGTTATAATTTTGAATTAATTTTTATCTTTAGCACAAAAATATGTACATATTTTAAAGCCACTGGCACCCAGGCCTAAACTAAACAAACAGTCAGAAAGAGTCAGAAACCAGGGTAAAAGTAATTAGCAATACAAACATTCAGCAACATTTTTCTCAGCATGTTGCTGTGAGAATCCATCAAGCAGCCTGAATATCTTATTTGCATCCAATATGTGTATTCATGATTCTTTGACTATATTGCATGCAAACAAGCTCTTGCAATTTTAATGCAACAGACACTAATAATGTGACGACAATATTTGCGATGTATTGTGCAGCCCTGCATGGCAGCTATGTTAATATTGACTTAAACAACGAGCCTCCACAATTTGTATGTGTAACTTGCACAATTTTGGAGTTGTAGTGGGGAGCAGTAGCATTTTGTCTATAAGTACACCAGACGATTTTACTTCATTTTAATAATTACATACTCAAACTCTTGGGTTGTGTTTTTTTAACATTATAGAAGAGTCTGATTGCAGGTGTGTAAAGCTTTAGTCCTTAAATCTTGGCAGAGCGCTGAGGCACAGTGCTGGCTGGTGAAATGGTTGTGTCACATCACCTATATTATTCTGTCATTTCCACACATATGTTCTCCTGTCAGAATGGATAACTCCATTTTATTCAGTTCCGCCCTTTTTCAGAGCTGTCAGAAATTTTCATTTCATCAGTATTCCTCTACAGAAATATTTGTCCATAAACTGAATATAATAATACCCATTTCCTCTGAACACAACATCTATATGCTAAAGAGTAGATTTTATATGCTGGAAAATAGAACATAATGACTGAAAATCACCTGCAAAAGGATATGTTTTAAACAGCAGTAGCCTCAAGAACAGACATACATATCATCTGAAAGAATAAATAAAGGCTGCACTTTTATCATATTTATATGTAAAATAGTGATTCCTAGTTGCATTGTAAAGGAGGCTGTCAGCAATTTAGAGATTGCAATGCAAATCTAAAGTGTAACTGTTTATCTGGGTCAGAGATCAGAGCTGTTCCAGTCTGGAGCCAGGCCTGGTGGAGTCTTCCTTTGAAAACGTCTCATGGAAATGTCTACTCAGCTGGATTTGCAGCTCAAAACAATACGGGGCGGCATGGCAAAAGTGTTTGACCTCTGACCATTTTTTTATGTTTTTTTTTTTTTTTTTTTTCCAAGCTGAAATGTTTCAGACTATCAACTAAATTTAAAATGAGGAAACAGCTGACCTCAGTAAATATGAAAAGATGTTTTCAAGTGAACAAAACTGACCAAAGCAATCTAGCACAATCTCAACATTTGGTTAATCAACTGTACTGTGGCAAAGGTACACTGCATGCAAACAGGAATGTGATGTAATTTCTATGTAAAACACTCATTGCCATGCAAGGTTGGCAAAATATTAAGCTTAATATTAAGCTGAATTTGAGGATCTGAAAAAAAATAAGTGTAATGAAAAGCAAAAACAGCTAAAATCTGTAAGGGATCTAAAACTTTTCATGCTCATGTACCTTTAAAATTCAACGTATCAAAGGTTTCTAATGAGGGTAAACTGTTCTGCCATCCAAACGGCAGGTGCTTTTAAAGATCTTTTCCGCTTTCTTTTGTTCCTACTTTTCTTTCAGGATGATAACTGGGGAGAGACCACAACAGCTGTTACAGGAACATCTGAGCTCAGCATCTCCCAAGAGGAAGTGGTCGGCCTCGGAAAAGAGATACAGGATCGAACACAGGGCTTCCGCCGATATCTCCCCCTGGCTGTGGGCTCATGTGTGGGTCTGCTGGTGCTGGCCACACCCTTGGTCTTCCTGCTTCTCCCGGTCGTAATGTGGCCAGACAGACTGCAGGCTTGTGGCGCAGCTTGCGAGGGCCTCTTCCTTTCCATCTCCTTCAAAATCCTGATCCTCCTGGTTGCGGTTTGGGCCTTGTTCCTGAGGCCGAGCCGGGCCTGCCTGCCCAGAGTGTGTGTGTATCGGGCCTTTCTCACCACCCTCACATTGCTGCTCACCATGTCCTACTGGCTTTTCTACGGGGTCCGGATTCTAGATGCACAGGTGGGCTCCACACAATGCCATTATTGTTGTTAAATATCCTGTTATATGGCATTCACAACCAACCGAAGTATTTTTTCACACTTCAAACAGCAAAGAAGTTTCAATATATCAGTTATATTGAAGACCACTATTATTCTTTACATGTTTCATACAGGAATACAATGTATATTGATCCTTATTGTTTTTATAATAGAGAGCTGGCTTGAGGATTTCAGATTTGAAACTGCAGATTACTCCCTGTAGCTTCAGAAACGGAAAGTTAAACAAGTTGGGTGTTTGATGCAGAGAAAAAAAAATGTCTTCAATCCCCAGTGCTTTCTGGTTTGGGGTTTACAATTATACAGTACTCCTCCTGCCATGGTAGCCTGCCAGGACCTCCTGGGGAGCGAGGATGCTGCTGAGTGTAGTAGAGGCAGAGTAAACACGGAGGGTGGTTGCCAGCTACTGGCAGGCAGAACTGTTGGCTCAGAAACATTAGCAAAGATAATATTTACTGTGTAAAGAAAAACTGAATGAGACAGTACCTGCAACTTTGTAGGGAAAAGAGAGTTCTCATTTTGAAAAGCAAAATTACTAATTATAGTTGTAATGACTGTCACAGCTGGACTCGACCATGACTTATTGCAGATACTAAGCTCACATTGGGGTAACTCTCATTAGCAAAATGTATTACAATAAAACAATGAACATTGTTCAACATTTTTTTCCTACTGAGGTTATTCCTCAATAGATACAGATTATTTCTCTTGCTTCTTTCTGTCACAATTAAATATTTCGAGTCGACAAATAAATGTTAATTAAAAAAAACTCCATTAAGTTTATTGGAAATTCTTGTGTGATTTAATCAGGATGAAGATTACCATGGCATCGTCCAGTTTGCCGTATCTCTGGTGGACTCCCAGCTGTTCGTTCACTACCTAGCAGTCGTACTGCTGGAGCTCCGTCACCTCCGACCCTGCTACAGCGTGTGCATCATCCGCTCCACAGACGGAGAGACACGCCACTACAACATTGGACAGCTGAGGTACACACACACGCACACACACACACACACACTCAAGGCCGATGTTATAATCAGAAAAATGACCTACAATGACTCTGGAGACAAATTCTTCAGCCTGATTTCTTCTGTGAATACGGCCTCTCAGTGGAGTCCACACTGAGACACACGATGGCAAGTCGCTACGCACTTCTTGCTGAAGTATGAGTGTAATCGGAGGCTCATGTCTGCAGGGAAGACTGGCACAGGCTGTAATCAAGTTACTCAAGAGTCTTGTTAGTGAGTCAAGGAGTTTGGGGGAGGACTGACAGCTGAGGACACGGTGCTCATTATGTCTTATTCTGGCAAGAAGAATTGTATTAATGTAAGGTTCATAAACTTAACAGTTTATAATAAGTCTAATTGGCTCCAAATGGGTTTTTGATGAATGGTATTGTGGGCCTGAGCAGCTTGGTATGCCCTCATGCCTTACTTTGTTAGAACTTGTGTTAACTGGCAGAAAAATGTGGCATTCACTGTACACACAAAGCTCACTGAATAGTTTTAGGAGGTAAAACCGAAGTGAATTGAGTTTGCAATTTATATGTAGTCTTGAAACAAGTTCTCCACTTTTCATTTTGTCACAAGACTATGCACACCCCTTGAACTTTTCTTTATTTCTTCGCAGTACAACCACAAATCCAAAGTTGCATCAAATAGTGCAGAATTGTTGTCATTCTGATTGCACTTTTGAAGTGGAATGAGAATGATTAAAGATTTTGAACATCTTTAATTTCTACAAAAAATGTGAAAACTACTACATGTGCCCCATTAAATATTGACTATTTTTTAATCAGTTCAAGTTAATTCAGACCCTTATTTCTAATTGATTTCCTGTCGAGAGCCTCCCCCACCTGAGCTGTGGATCTCGGCTGCTTCTCTGATCAGTGCTCGCCTTACCTAACCTTTTATTTACTTGTCATTTTAAATTGTAGAACACAGAAAAAGAATCATTTACGTCAAGATGATGTAAATATTTTGTTATACATTGTGATAGGTTATTTATCAGATTCAGATAAAAATCTGATAAATATCTCTAATTCATTTACTGTAACAATCCAAAGCCACATTATAAACAGATGCTTTGTTACTGAATTTCAGGCCAAGATTAGGAAATCAGATCAAATGCAAACTTGTATTTATATTTATATTTTCTCATTCTTCTGTCACACAGCATTCAACGAGCTGCTTTGACCATCCTGGAATATTATTACAGAGACTTTCCTTTGCACAACCCTGCCCTGCTCTCTGCCTCTAAACACAGAACTGCCAAACACCTGGCTGGGCTAAAGGTCTACAACGTGGACGGTAGGTCACCTCAAATGTGACAGAAACTTTCCTGTCCAGTAATGGCAATTAATTTTGTGACATACATAATTTCTTAATAGACCGTTTGGAGGATTACATACACGGACTGTATTTGTGGGTCGAAGTAATACTTACATGAAATACATTAAAAGTGAAATCTACAAATGGTGTTGCCCTACGATTAACTGGTGACGAGTCTATGGATGAATAAATGAATGCTTCACTGCAGCAGTAAATTGTTTTTCTGTGACCAAATGTTGTAATATAATAAAACTAAGCTAATAGTCTTTTTCCTTTTAATTTGGGAGCCATTTTAAACTTCAGTATTAGCTGGTTTTGTTTGAAAAAATAAATGATCAGTTGCAAAAGTAAAATGAGAGAAAAAGTTGCGAAAATCCAAAGATAAAGAAGATCAGTTCCAACAGGTTCAACAAAGAATAAAAGATGATTTAAGACTTTTACGCCACATTTTATTTCATGGTTTAGCTGCTTCATCTTTGCCACCTCAGTATAAAGATCATAGTGCATTTCCTGCTCACTTTCACTGCAGCACCTTGTTGCACTTTAACATATTATTCCCTATAACTAGTGTCACATATTGTACTCTCTCCTGCATCTGAAAGGATCTTCCACTCACTGCCCATTAATCCTCCACCCACTGCAGAGCTCTGGATTTCTTGATCCTTCGCAGCGATATAGTGTGGATGGAATACAGTGTCCTCGTAGTAATCTTCCCCCAACCCTATCGGAGCATAACGGAAAGCCCTCTAGGGGGCCGTGGAGTTTCATGCCTTAAATAATTCATCAGAGAAATGCTCGTTTCTCACATTCTCCTACATCTCTCCTTCCTCCGCTCAGCCTGTCTGCAGCTCCGCCTGTTCTGTCCCTTTTTAACTTTCCTGTCAACCCCCACGCATGGCTCATTCTTCCCTGCTCCATTCATCCACAGTCACTACTCTTATTATAGCACGTATAAGTAGGCCAGGAGGTAAAGAGGGTGATGTTTTTTTTATGTAGAAAATGCACAATAAATAGGATGAAGCACCTATTTTTCATCACTGCATTTGGCGTCTTTTTCTGAATTGCAGATGCGTCAACACTCGCATATGCAGATCAGGTTATTAATGATTTATACCCTCACCTGACCTGTAGCATTACCACCTCCCCCTAACTTTACTGATCCGCATGCTTGAAAAAAACAAAAACAAATGCACCCACATTAATAGCTGATGAAATTCAGTTCCATTACAAGTTTCATTACGCAAACCATTAAACGCAGTGAATTCATCAGACATGGACATTAACCTTTGATGTACACATTATGTTAATTTACTTTAAGCCACACCCAATGAGATGCTTTCCGTAACAATTTAAAGGAAAGTTACCTTTATCTTTTGCTATTAATAAAACAATCCGCAAGTTAGACTGGAAGAATGTCCCAAATATTAACATACAGAGTCCTGAAAACCTGTTTTCTCAAAACTTAGATGAGCATAATCCCGACCAGAAAAATTCATACTCATTCATTAGTTGTCCACCTTCTATGATTACATCTGATTTCTCTGTTGTTTTCTGAGTTGTTTTCTCGATGCCCATTCATCACTGGTGTGAGGTCCACCACCAGAGATGACAGGTCAGGAAGCTACTTTGATATAATCAGTTTACCTCTGTTCTCTCCTGGCTTTTAGCCCCAGGGAGTACGGCTGCAGCTCAGCCCAGCAATGGAAATCAGTCACGGCCCATGGTTACACCTGCCACCAAACGCAAAGACAACGCGCACAGTGAGCTATACTATGAGGAGGCAGACTATGAGAGGAGAGTCCGCAAGCGAAGAGCCAGGTAAGAGTCAACGTCAAACCAACGTACGTTTATAATACATTTTCAACAGACCGGGCCTTTGGAGAAAAACTCTGGGCAAAAATTTTCCTAATTAGTCCTGGAAACCAAAACGTTGCAGGACATTGTCCCAGTGGTGGCACAGATTCTCTAACAGCCGTTTCCAAATCCAGTGTTGCAGATCCACTGAGAGCGGGTTTCTCTTCCACCCAAATGTAACAGGATTTATGTTTCGGGGGGTTTGGGAAAAAGGGATAAGTCAGAGTCCTTTTTCTAATGAGGTCACAAAATATAACACAGACAGAAATAGTGACAGAGTCTATTGTGGAAAAATGTTCGTGGAAAACCTGAACTTAAATTAGAACAATCAAAGTTAGACACATACTGCTACTATTTATGCACATTATAATCAAAAAGCCTCTGGTAAAGAGTGGTTAAATGAGCTGTATGATTAATGTTAATAAAATCATTATAATATACCAGAAAATAAACCTTTGGTCTATCGTACATCTGTGTTATTCTCTACCGTATCACAAGTGTCTTGGGTCAAGATCAGTGTTTTAAAAATTACACAAATAGCCGTATGTAAAAGTAATTCCCATATCTGTGGTTTTAATCAGGCTGGTGGTCGCCGTTGAGGAGGCCTTCACTCATGTCCGGCGCATGAAGAAAGAAGACGAGAACGCAGCACCGTCTGACATCATGGATGTTCGTGAAGCCGCTCTGGCCGTATTTCCCTCGATGGCTCGTTCCCTGCAGAAATACCTCCGCACCACCAGGAGGCAGCACTGCCACAGCATGGAGAGCATCCAGAAGCATCTGGCTTTTTGCCTAGTGAATAACATGAGTCCTAAGGTCAGTCTGGTTTATGTGTGTTGTCATGTTGGACAGGATTATTGAAACTTTGAATGAAATACCTGCTTAACGAACACTTTCACTTTCTGTCAAGCTGTTAATTTAAATTACACCAAGTATTTTCATCCCATACTGAGTATGGCTGTAACTTTGTTTTTCCCTTGTGTCCAGGCCTTCCTTGAGGCATACCTCGCTCCCGGTCCAACCCTGCTGTACGGCCCCGAGCGCTGGATGGCCGATCAGTGGACTTTGATCAGCGAAGCTTCAGTCACCAGCGGCATTAAGGAGGGAACAGAGTTCCTGTTGAAGTGTCTCGATTTTAGTTTAGCAGTCACAGTCAAAGGCATCCCTTACATTCGTTTGACTGAAGAGTACATTGACCCCAAATCTCACAGGTTTATACTGCTGCTCCAATCAGAAACATCTGTTTAGTAGTGACGCAGTGCAGCGGTGCTGCTGCTCTGTAAAACACAGAACTTTTGCAGTTGTCCAGCTGAATTTTTCCAAGGAAAACATTTTGTACCGTTTTTGTACTTATGCGTGTTGTTTTTCACATTGACATGTTGTAGTCATCTGGACTGGACTGGAATGAGGACGAAGGGTTGAAAAGCATTTCTTTCTGAAAGCATTTGCAAGGCTCACTTTAGTTATTCTTCCATGCACTACAGGTGACATCTGCAGAGCCTTTGAAAAGCATTACTGTTGAACTTTTTAACATTTTTTAATATTTTAACCACAAATTCCAGTTTATTTCATAGGGATGTTATGTAGCAGGTAAAATATTACACAATTATCATATGAAATGAAAAGAATACACGACTTTCAATTTTAGCTAAATGCATTTGGAGTCATAACAGCTCAGTAAATAGGCTACTTTGTCCAACATGTTGAATATAAAAATTCAAATATTTTGCAGTGTGTCTTCACAGCTCGGCACATTTGGGAAATTCTTGCTTCTTCAAATTAGCTCAGATTCAGTCAGACTGGATGGAGAACAAGTTTCAGAATTAGGACAAAAGAGGGATTACAGCATGTTCACAGCTTTTTCAAAGAGGTTCACATTGGAGTCTGTCTTAAGCAATTCAATATAAAGTTCATTCTTTTTACCTTATCACTGTCAAAAGGTCTTGAGTTATCTCCCATTAGAAGCCACACTATTTGTAATCTTTTGATGTGGTTGTGATAAATTCTTGTTTCGGGCTTTTGAAGGCTTTTCAATGCTCTTTGAATTTTAGCTGTTTTTCAAAGTCCAAAGGAAAGTTTTGAAGGAATATCTGAGAAGTATTTATCAAGGCAACCTTAAAAGATCACCCCTTACTGAAAAGGAAAATGTAAAAAAAAAAAGTGTGGTTATTTGATACTTTTGCACAGTGCTTTACTCCTTTAATAGTAGCAGTTATTATTTATAACACCCTGTATTACAGATGTATGTACAGTATTTATATGTAAATATTCTTTATCCCATTTAACTTTTTATACAAAATTGTGCATTGATTGCTTGATAACTTTTTTATTTTGTGATTTTTTTTTTTTTTTTTTTTACCAGTTTGTTTATGTATGGAATATTTGATGAGACACCTGGATCACAAATAATTAAAGACATGCAAGTATTAGATCTGACATGAGTCTAATGAATGGAAAGCAAAGCACAGTCCAGCTGAATACTAATGTTCCAGTCAGTAGATTATGGAAAGACATGCTTGGCTACTCTGGTTGAGTGATGTGTCAATGGATTAGAAAGAGGACATCCAAGATGTTAGAAGACATATCCAGCCTTGATGAAAGTTTTTAAACTTAAAATCTATTTAGCAGATTGTTCAGTGAGGAAAAGGGAATCATGGGAGAAATAACTTGGGAGTTCTGACCAGCATTATCACTCTGATGTCAGTACTGCCATTTCTCTCTCAGTAGCAGTGTCACAAACATGCCCTACTTTATGTTCTCAAACTGTGCCATCATTTTGTAAACTTATAGCAGCTGAAAGTCATACTTTTCCACACACTCTTAATTCATGTTTTGCTCTCGGTGGTTTAGTTAATATAACTTTCAAACCCTTATTTAATGAAAACGGTCAAGTCTGTAAGGACTTGATTTGTATGGTTTGCTTTTAAAGCCAACATGCAATTTTCCTACGCAGCCTTGCTAGGTCTATAAAAGTGTGGAATTGTATTTTTTAATTTTTCCCAAGTTTGAAAAAGCATGGTGAAATGAGAATTCAGATTATCGAAAGCTTACATTTCTAGTCTTTAAATGATACAGATCTTAATATCTGGTAAATAAAGGGTCTTTTAAGTTTGGTCTGGTACATCCTAACTTGAATGTTTGTCCAACTCATTGGTAATTTTGGTCTTGGAGTTACTAGAGAAACAGATAAAAAAAACAAATGCACACAAAATTAATAAGAGTAATTTCACTTCTAGATATTTATGTTTCTGTGTTTAAATCTGCGCATAAATCTCTTTCTTTAATGGTAATCCAGTCAAGATTTGGCAGTATTATAGTCCATAATCGATCTGTTTGCCCAGATGCAAAAAAAGTCATATCTAAAATAGTAAAAACCATAATAAAATAGCACATTTTTCTCCAGTAAAAGTGTACTTCCCTACAACCATAATGGTCTGGATGCTAATTGTGAAAGAGCTCTGTTAGCTTTGCGATGAAGTGTATTTTGTTCTTGTCCTTTGACCTTCAGTTGCTAGTTTTCTTGAAGCTAAGATGTGTATTGTTTTGTTATTTTGGACAACAAGTTGTTTACAACAAAGAGATTGTTTTGGGACGAGAACACTTACTCTCTTTTCCTGCATGGTTGAATTTTTTAGGAAAGTAAGAGTGCTCACTCCATTATTTTCTGTAGCAAATAAGTGACCACAAACCTATTCAACATATCTACTCATGTTAAAATCGTGATTTTATTTATTTATTTTTTTTGGCAATACATTTTGTGGATGTTCTCTGTTTACAAAACCGGGCAGCCACACTTTGTGGTTCCAGAGGACATGTCCGAATATCGTAGTTCATTTCCTGTTTCCTGTTTAACATTAAAAACATTCCTTAAAATATTTTTGAAGTGGACCATTTGTACTCTTAAACTGCCATTTGCTAAAGCAATTATTGAAGATGAATATTGAGTTTGAAATTGACTGAGCAGTGTCAGTATTGCTTTTGTGGTTCATCTGATACATTACTGCCACCTGTCTACCAAGATTGGAAGAGCATCCTGAGAGTCTACCTTGACTTTTGACGTGTGGGGATACTTGTTCTGTTTTTGTTTGTTTGTTTGTTTTTTTTTTTATTTATGAGGTTGGGGATGTTGTAATATCTTGAAGTGTTGCTGTGTTCAGAGAAAGTGTAGTTTTGTTTAGGAGCGTTACACACGTGCCTCGGTTATATACTGCGTTTTTAGAACCTGTGCAAGTGTCTGTTTATGTTAACATGGACAAAACCTGAGTAAAGAGACTGATTTCCCATATTTATGCAACTTACATGTCATGAGCTCCAGTTTCCCTGTCAAACCCTGTTTTATACAACAAACATGTAAAACACAGCCAAAATGGCAAAGTTTGTAAAAAAAAAATAAAAATAACGAAATAAAATAAATATTTGTACTGATCTCTTAAGTCCTTTGATCCTCTTCCTGTCTTGTGTAATTTTGTTTAATTTTTCCATGACAAAAGGAAGCAGTGTGTTTGCGTTCTGGCTTACAATACACCTATCTGTATTATTCACAATTAGATCCCCATTAAACACAGAGGTTATTGATTTGGAGGCTTACAAAGTCATAACTTTATTTTGGCCTTTCCAAATCATCTTTCATTTGAGAAAAACAAATCATGTTAGCGATTCTATTTTGCTTCAGGAAAAGATTAATTTGATTTATTGTCAAGCAGTAACAACAGATTAAATGTCATTTTATACAGCGTATTGTTTCTTCTTGTTAAATTTTATTATATAATTATGAACTAAACGCCATTTTACCATTTAAAGAGACTCGCTTGAACCAATCATCTTCTGTGTATCAGCTGCATTAAAAAAGTTGTGTGAAACATTAAACCAGGGGAGAAAAAAGTCTTGATTTGTTCGCCTGCTGTAAAGATGAACGCAAAAACCTGAACAATCACAGCGAAAGTACCAACTACAAGCAACGCAATGGCAGACTAAGACTGCAGTTTGCAACAGGAGAAACTGACGTCAACACCATTTATTATGAAGAGTCAAATTCATATCCATTAAACATGTCCCTCATGAACACGTTTACGTATTTCTATATTCAACCCTGCTCACAGAGGTATTTACATGTTCAAAAATTGTGCTGATGAATATTAAAGGTTAAAATAAGTTAAAAAGATTCGCAGGCACCGATTCAGATGATATACAGTCATGTTTTAGTCCAAAGTTGTACAGCAGGACTGATGGAGGAAGAGCCAACTTCAAGGCAGTTAGTTATTCATTATCATCATCGTCGTCGTCGTCATCGTCATCATCATCCTCATCATCTTCCTCATCATCTTCATTGTCTTCATCCTCATCATCATCGGCGTTATCATCATCGTCGTCGTTGTCATCATCATCATCATCATCATCTTCGGTGTTTACCTTGCCAGAAAGAACGTCTTCAATCCAGTCCTCCAGCTGCGTCGCCGTGGGCAGGTCCTCCTCATCCTCCATTTCCAACCACACACTGTCTGCCTGCGCTCACGTTCAAAAGGTTAAAACTGTGTCAGGAAATGTTGGTTTTTTATTCTGAACATCATGTTTGACGTTCGGGTTCGGGAACTTACATCTGTAACATTGACAATGCCGATCTGCGGTCTGAACAGATCCACCTTAAAGGTCTTCTCCCAGTAAGGAATCAGCTGGAAGGAGTCAGAAAGAGGAGATCTAATTGTTTTGCCTCTGCTCTCTGCTTCACTCACAGTTACTCTGACGAAGGAGGCATCAGGCTCACCAGGGGGAAGTCATCAGGGTCGATCCAGATGATACTGAGGTCAGGAAGGTGAGTGTTATCTCTGGCAACCTCCTTTAGGATCTCTAAGAACTCATAACCATCTGGAAAGCAGGAATTTTGTTGTTACTGTTTAGTTTCTTTAAAAATATATTACATTTATAAATATATTTTGAGATACAATCTTAAGTCACTATTTTTTCTTCTTAGTTTAGACCTGTTTTTATTGTTTATGTTCTTAAAGATGTAGATCTCCAACCTATTCAGATTATATCATATAAACTATCATTTTCCACAATGTTACGTAATCTTACCTGGGTCCTCTTCCTCTGCAAAAGCCACAATGTGGATTCCCTCAATATCATCCTCCTGAAAAGAAAAGAGAAAGGTTCAACGCTAGCTGCTAAAAAAAAAAAAAAACATAAAGTAAGATTAATAGTTTTGCTGATCTCTGACCCAGGTCTCAAACATATCTTCTGCACGCAGCTTTCTCAGAGTTGGTCTGGTGGCACAGAAACACAACATCGCACGTCAAATCATATCACACCGCAGAATTGAGGTTGCAAATAGTTTAAAGCATGAAATAAATCGAGGTAAATCCACAGTTTACCGCCTGTGCTCTGTTATGAAGTCCACCAGCTCCTTCTCGGAGTGCGGCCTTCCTGGGACGGTGACGGGCTCCTCCATGAAGGGCTCATAGAAGTCCACCTCGTTCAACTTCAGGGTCAGTTCTTTGGCCACCTTAACCAACAGAGGCAGATCAGTCAACTGTAACAGGTTCCCAATGATGACAACCTTTCATACTCTGTTTGACACTTACAGATTTTTCAAATGTGGCGAAGAATTTAATGTAGGGCTGGAAGTGCTCTGCAGCCTCTTTGAATGCTTCGTAATCTAAAAACAAAAACGCCAGATAAAGTGTACGCAGCTCAGAGCAGAAGTATTTATAGTAAAGGAAGCATGTTTATTGTCGTGTCCTCTTCTTTAGTTGCAGATCAGCTTGTCCTTTGCACATCAGGGAGCGGAAATAGCTCATCCTTGACCTCAGTGTGGTTCTCCCACAGATGGCCAGATGGGATAAAGCTCCAGCACAGCTCTGACTGTGTACTAGACTCAGTTTCTACTGTTTTGGTCAAATAACACTTTTATAAAAAATTTATATTCCTCTTAAATTGCGGTGGTGTTAGTAGAGGCACATTTCTCACATCTCAGAAAAGTTTTTGACCAGTATAGTTACTACACAAGTGTAATTTTGATTTTCCTAGGAAAATCTGAACTGTTTGGGGTCCTGTTTGTCAATTTAATGTATGAATACAAAACTATGAAAAAATCCCTGGAGATGAGAGGATTAAAATCTATTTTTACTCCAATCAAATCAAAGAAATTCCTTTGCAAAGCTACCTAAACAAGCAAGATGTTCAGGCTGAAACTCACGTTCAGAGTCTTCACTCTTGAAGTAGCCAACGATGCGGATGTCCTCCTCCATTCTGTCAAAGGCTTTCAGCTCCAAAGCGTTCTCTATGACCTCCACTGGCTCCTCCAAAAGCTAAAGAGAGAAGCCAAAGCAAAAAGCTTGGAGAGTGACCTGTGTGGACTCGTAACTGCGACCAGCACTGATCTGAACCCAAAGTTGGAAATATGCTCTGAAACAAATCTGCTCACATCCAGCAAGAACTCCACCAGAACATTCGCAGACAGCAAACCATCAAACTCGATCACTCTGTCATCTTTAAAAACATACACACTTCCCTCCTCCTCCAAGCCTGCAATTAAAAGAAAAACAATTACAGACAAAAAGAAGGGTAAATATCTTCAATTATATTCATCTTGCTATAATAAAGAAAAAAATGTTCTCACCCAGTTTCTTTGCAACTTTTGCGTCTTTGACTGAGTCGACCATCCCAAACCCGATGTCCTTCTCCTCCATGACCTGAGCAACAAGCTGAAAGTCGAGGAAGAAATATTAGGGAGAGTTAAAGTGAAAGAAAAGATCCACAGTCTCTGCACGAAGACAAACAAATCTGAACAAAGCTCCAAGATCACAGAAGATCGTTGGCAGCCTGACAGGTGCTGCAGGATAGAGGCAGAAAGATATAGTTACATAATCGCTCAGTCTGCCTTGTTCTAAATATAACCGCAGTCAGAGCATACAGCATATAATTGTTCTGGTATTTGTCATGTATAGTACAGGAGCTTTTTTTGGTGTTTGGCCTCCCCATGTGTTAGAATTATTATTTGTTTAATCTTACTTATATGAAGCTTATAATGTTATGCCACTTTTAGAAGTTTGTTCTGTCTGTTGTTCGTTCACTTCTTGTGTTGCAGAAGATAAGCGGCAGAGAACAAGAACACACCCCAACGACCTCGAGGAGAATGTGCTGTTCAAGTTATCTTATATGGATAAGAGTTTGCTGTGTCAAACAGAGTATACTTCCCCCCCCCCTTAGCTCCATGTAATTAGGGCATTCCTGATCTAATAAAAGAGCGAGGCGAGCAGAGAAACTTCAGAGTGTTGTTCGGAGATTGTAACTGAAGCTTTCTCTGACCACTCTCCTCGCGAGTAGAAACTCATCACTGACTCTTTGTCTCTGTTTTTTGCAGTGTGTGATAAATGTCTAGTGTTTGAACCTGACATTTAATTGGTCCTTCGAGCAGGAGTTACCGATATACCAGACGATTCCAGCGGGTGAGTAAAAACCAGGAAGCCTGTGCACAGCATTTAAGACCCTTTCCGGGACTGGTCCTTTTTTCTCACGAGCTGGAGTCCGACGGTTGACGGTTTTCCTCAGAGACTGGAGACACAGTGAGTAGTTTCAGTTTAAAACCAGTATGTATGGGGAACGGTAAAAAATTGGAATAAAACCAGTTAAAGTCCGCGGGAGGCCAGACTCCTCTAACTATAAGTTAAAATCTGTGTGGGACGGCGGCGTCCTCTGGTAAGAAATTAAAACCCTGAGAATCCTAGGCACTATCAGGTAAAATAAAAGCAGTTAAAGTCCGCGGGAGGGCAGACTCCCCTAACTCTATCAATCAATAAATCAATCAAATTTTATTTGTATGGCACATTTCGGCAGCAAGGCATTTCAAAGTGCTTTACATAATTAAAATAAAAACAGAAAAAATCAGTGAGAAAGAGAGAAATAAAAAATAATAATAATAATAAACATTACATCATTAAAACGTCGAAAAAGTTAGTTAAATTCTCTGAGTTAGTTAAATGCTGTATGGGACGGCGGCGTCCCCTGCTAAAGGACGGCGGGAGTCCTCTACTAGGTAGTTAAATTCCGCGAAGGACAGGAGCGTCCTACTTAAAAGTGTGAAAGTGTGTGTGAGTGAATGAAAACTGAATATCACTAGATAAACAGTTTTATACCAAAACAACGGGGAACAAATGGTGAGATTTTGTGGATGTTTGTAGACAAGAAAACTCCGCTCTCTGAGTTGAAGTGAGTTTTACCACAATCTATTTATCACCATCCTGTTGAAATTTTCCAGTGTTTAGAACACAGCAGGTGTTGAGACCACACTGGACTAAATTTAGTTCAAAATGGGTAAAGGGGAAGCAAACATAAACAGAAGGTCTTAGAAGACCTGTCTAGTAAGGATTGGAAAAGAGTTGAAAAAATAAATGAGGATGCAGTAAAACCGCTTTGTTACTGGGTAAAGCAGTACGATTTTAATGGCAGGTTAAGTACCACAGGTATATATATAAGGAGAGCAGTAGGTGGCATTCCACATCCTAGAGAAGATTTAGAACAATGTTTGGAGGACATGGAGAATCTTAGAAAAACCTACTATCTAAACGGTGCCGAAACACAACAGGTCTGGATGCAGGTTATAGGGCCCGACTGGCATCATGTAAAGGGAAATTATGATCCTTTAAATAGACAACGCGACCCTCCAGTAACAGAGGAACAGGGGAGTGAAAACCTGAATACTAAAGTGGGAGAGTTGCTCACCAGGATCAGAGCTAGGTACCATAGACAGGCTAACTATACAGAAATCGGTAGATGCAAACAGAAGCCTGAGGAATCATTTGATGATTTTAGAGTGAGAATGGAAAAGGTGTTTAAAACCCATAGTGGACTACAGGAGGACAATAATGAGCAGGGTGTTTACAGACAGCAGTTAAAAAATGTATTACATGCAGGATCTAGACCAGAAATAAATGGATGGATTTTGAAACACTTCATAGGGATGGGTAATAGTACACTCGGAGACTACATTAACCATGCCTTACATGCAGAAAAAGTGACCAAAGGAAAACAGAAATCCACACCGGTTTCTACCTTTTTCCAAGGGGAGGAAACAGAGGTTTTCTACCAGGGAGGAAGGGACAGAGGTAGAAGCAGAGGACGTGGGAGAGGACGGAGCAGGGGCGAGGATTTGGTCCACACCCAGAAACTCGAGCTTGTTGGAAGTGTGGAAAAGAGGGCCATCTAATAAAGGACTGTAGAAGTTCCCAACACCAACAATCAGCATGACTAGATGATGTTGAGAAAGAAAAGGATCTTGAAACAGGGGAAGAGGAAATTTTGAATTTAAGAGTACTTATTTTCGAGGAGAGATACAGGCCAGAGGTGACTTTGATGATAAAAGGGAATCTACTCACAAGCAATGTCAGCCAGCCTCTCCACCTTTGAACCTCCAAAAGGGAGCCAAATCCTGTTGTATGTAGGTGACATTCTACTAGCATCAAAAAACCAAAGAAGATTGTTTGATAGACTCTCTGGCACTATTGAAACACTTATTACTACAAGGACACAAGGTCAACAAAAATAAACTCCAATTAGTACAGCCAGCAGTAAAGTATCTAGGTCACCAACTAGCATCTGGGGGCCGTACAGTAATACAGGATAGAAAAACAGCAATACTACAGGCTCCAAAGCCACAGACAAAAAAACAAATGATGTCATTCTTAGGGCTGACAAACTACTGTAGAAGTTGGGTGCCAAATTATGCTGAGATAGTTGCGCCTCTGAGTGCACTAATCTATACTACAGAAATGAAAATGACAGAAACTGAGTTGGACCACAGAAAGTGAAGAAGCATTCTGTAAAATAAAACAAGAATTAGTGGGAAGTGGAACACTAGCTCTTCCAGATTACAAGAAGCCGTTTGTCCAAATGGTTGATAGCAGAGATAAATTTATGACCTCGGTTTTGTCCCAAAAACACGGAGATAAGATGAAACCCATAGCTTTTTATTCTGCTAAAATGGACGCAGTAACCTGTGCTCAGCCTCCATGCATTAGAGCTGTAGTTGCAGCCTCAATGGCAGTGACCGCAAGTGCAGATGTGGTCCTTTTTCATGAGCTAATACTTAAAGTGCCACATGCAGTATCCGCATTATTATTACAAACAAACATGACATTTCTGTCACCAGCAAGGCATTTGTCTTGCATGTCCATCCTGTTGTCTCAACCACATCTAACAACAGAGCGGTGTACAATTCTAAATCCTGCAACACTTATGCCAACCTTAGATGATGGAGAACCACATGATTGTGAAGCCTTGGCAACAACTACAGCAAAATGTAGGGAGGATCTGACAGACACCCCATTAACAAAAGGAATCACAGTATATGTGGATGGTTCTTCTAAGAAAGACCAATTTGGGAAAACTAGAACGGGATATGCTGTGGTAACATCGAGCAAAGTGCTAAAAGCTGCGGCGTTACCACAACATTTCTCGGCTCAGGCTGCTGAACTAATAGCATTAACAGAAGCCTGCAAACTAATGAAAGGAAAAGATGTGACAATTTATACAGACAGCCAGTATGCGTTTGCTACAACTCATACCTTCGCACAATATTGGCAAAATAGGGGAATGGTTACCTCTACAGGAAAACCTGCTACACATGCAGATCTGCTAAAAGAACTTTTAAAAGCAGTAAAACTCCCAAAAACATTAGCAATAGGCAAATGTGCAGCACACACCTCTAATACTGATTCTGTTTCACTGGGAAATGCATTTGCAGATAAAACAGCTAAGCAAGCAGCAATGGGAGAAAAAGAAGTACTGTGGTCCACAGAAGAACAAATCGATAATGAAATATTGAAAGACATGCAAAAACAAGCAAGCACACTAGAACAAAAAACCTGGATAAAAAGTGGAGCAACTGTAAAAAATGACTTATACATCTGACCAGAAGGAAAACCAATCCTACCAAAAAAATCTATATAAATGGGCAGCAATATTGAGCCATGGGAAAACACATGTCTCAACAGGAGGGATGGTAGGATTAGTAAATCAGCATTATACAACCTATGGTTTTAATCTATATTCAAAAAAATTTTTGTAGAGCTTGCCTCATATGCGCTAAGCACAATGCTCAAGGTAATCTACGTCCAAAGCGAGGGAGGTTTCCAACACCTAACTATCCTTTCCAGAGTATACACATGGACTTTATAGAACTAAATCAAAGTGAAGGGAAAAAGTACTGTCTAGTGATCATAGATTCATTTTCAAAATGGATAGAACTATTCCCAACTAAAACACCAGATGCCCTAACAGTGGCAAAAGCCCTATGTAAAGACATAATACCCAGATATGGAATACCAGAAAAAATCTATAGTGATAATGGTACACACTTTGTGAACCAAGTGGTAAAAAACATAGGAACTGCCTTCCACATAAACTTAAAAAAAAAAACCACTGCAGCTACCACCCACAAAGTGCAGGACTGGTAAAAAAAAATGAATGGTACTATAAAAAATAGATTAAAGAAGTGTATGGAAGAAACAGGAAGGCCCTGGACACGGTGTTTGGACCTAGTTAAAATGTATATAAACATCACTAGTACATCAGGGCTAACACCTTATGAAACACTATTTGGGAGACCGTACAGACTTCCATTATTCAAGAATGAATGGGAAGCAGAGGATGAACCTAACTTAGCAGACTATATGAAAAAACTATATGAGAAAATCACCAAAGTGGGAAGGTCCCTATCAGGTCTTGTTGACCACAGGAACTGCAGTTAAGATAGCAGAAAGAAACACATGGATCCACTTAGCACATTGTAAACTGGTAATACAAAAAGATGACTAAAATAACTCTCTTGGTAATAACCTTCACTGCTACAGTATTGCTAAGTTTTTTGATCATCAGCCTTTTTACCTTTTATAAACAAAGTTTTGCCTACCTTCAGTTAGACCCCAGAGGAAGCCCGTGGTACAAAGGGAACTGTATTTCTAGTATACAGTTGTCTCAAACCGGTGAAGATAGTCCACAACTCTGCCGAGGGTTCGTAGGAAGGGAATCAAAACATAAAACATGATGACTAAAAGAAATAAGGTGATCTTTGGTGTAGGAGCTACGGTCATTATTATTGCAGCTCTCCTGTTGTTCTGGTATGAAATAAAATTAAAAGAGGAACACGTTACGCCGAGGAAAAAGAGGGACGACTCCATCGCGGCTGATATAGAGTTTGATGAATATGTAAAATCTATAGAAGGTTCTAAGGTTAGGAACATAGACAAACCATGCAGCGGGTCAGGTGAAGTGGTTGTAGATGAAATATACCTGTGCGTTAATGCATCTAGATTGACAACTGTGGTTTCCCTAGACCTAAATAAGATCGAGATAGGGGGTTACCCAGGCTCTGCCTGGGCAGGTTATGATTGGTATATGGCATCACGAGACTATAGTGTAAGCTGGAACAACGTTTTTGCCTATACGGGGGACAGTTGGAAGCCAAATCCAACGAAAAAACACCGAGCACAGTACTGGGCTAAAGTTATGCATCTGGGGAAAATCAATAAAGAGCTGAAAATAATCATAAACACCACAAACAATCCAATTCCTTTCGAAAATGATGTTCCTTGTTTCCACTTTTCCTTATGGATCGAGAAAAGCGGAAACGACCCCTATAAAATGTTTTCCCTGTGCCAGAACTTTACAGAGTCAAGTAACACCGCCCCAGGCATAATGGTTGCGGGCCCACACTCAACCAAACTCGCAAGTTCTGAAATAACTGTATTTAATGCAGAGGGTGATGATGTAGATGAGCTAATTAGAATAACCACAGGAGTTACCAGCCGAAGCAACAACTGGCTTCTAATGATAGAACAGGCTGCAAAAGTTCCACAAGGGGATTGTGTGGTATGTATGGGTCCACGACCACTTTTGAGAGTGGTTCCAGCTACGCTCCCAAATGAATGTTTGATTCCACTTATGAATGCAACAAATCCTACAGGAAATTGCAGTGTATGGGATGAAGTATATCCACTCTCCCCTCTTGGAAAAAACAGACCTGTCTTCTCTAGAAATGTGGCCCGAAATAACTTCACTTGCATCCAACGTTCTGGTAACGGACCTAAATTAGGAACTCTCACAGCAGGAAATTGTTCAACTATAGTAAATGTAACTCGGCACTTCCACCCATTATCCCGCAGTGACATCTGGTGGTGGTGTGGAGATAACAGGTTGTTTGACAAACTGCCGTCAAATACTACTGGTTTGTGCACTGTAGTAACTCTGCTGTTACCTGTTTCAATATATCCTATGACAGTACCACAATTACTTGACTCACTAGGTAATGTGCTTCCATCAGTGTGGCACCAACGTCAGAAACGCTCACTGAAAGATGACGATGATCCCACATACATAGATAGTATTGGGGTCCCACGTGGTGTACCTGATGAATATAAGTTGGTAAATCAGATATATGCAGGTTTTGAATCATCTATCTGCTGGTGGTGTACTATAAATAAAAATGTTGATAGAATAAACTACATCCACTACAATGTCCAGAGGTTAGGTAACAAAACAGAGCAAGGTTTCTCAGCCGTCCACGAGCAACTGTCAGCTACCTCCCTGATGGCTTTCCAAAATCGCATTGCTGTGGATATGTTGTTGGCAGAAAGGGGTGGGGTCTGCGCCCTTTTTGGGGAGCAGTGCTGCACCTTCATTCCCAACAATACCGCTGCGGATGGCAGCCTCACCAAGGCCTTGGATGGTTTGAGGGCCCTGAACAGCAAGATGAAAGACCACTCTGGAGCTGATACAGAAATGTGGGACGGTTTGGGTAATGTATTTGGCCGATATCAACAACTAATAGTCTCTGTCTTAATTCCCATAGCTGTGTTTGCAGCAATACTGACCTTGTGTGGATGTTGTTGTATTCCCTGTATTAGAGCTTTAATACAAAAGCTCATCACCACTGCCATCACTCCGATGCAGGAACAAATGTATTCTCTCCTTCCTCCTGACGACAATAAAAATGTAACAGATGCAGAGTCCAGTGATGAAGAAGATGAAATGTCTCTCAACTTTCCAGACTTGTATCTTGACTCAAATGTTCCTATGTTGAACTTGTAAATACAATGTTATTGATGTAAGGTGTGAAATGTGTCCTTTTCCCTCTGAGTGTACCTGTTTTGAACCACTTAATGAATTACCAATAGAAAATCGAAAGAAGTTATTGAGTAAGGACTAGCTCTGGCTAAAAATGGCATAAACAGGAGGGAAATGTTAGAATTATTATTTGTTTAATCTTACTTATATGAAGCTTATAATGTTATGCCACTTTTAGAAGTTTGTTCTGTCTGTTGTTCGTTCACTTCTTGTGTTGCAGAAGATAAGCGGCAGAGAACAAGAACACACCCCAACGACCTCGAGGAGAATGTGCTGTTCAAGTTATCTTATATGGATAAGAGTTTGCTGTGTCAAACAGAGTATACTTCCCCCCCCCCTTAGCTCCATGTAATTAGGGCATTCCTGATCTAATAAAAGAGCGAGGCGAGCAGAGAAACTTCAGAGTGTTGTTCGGAGATTGTAACTGAAGCTTTCTCTGACCACTCTCCTCGCGAGTAGAAACTCATCACTGACTCTTTGTCTCTGTTTTTTGCAGTGTGTGATAAATGTCTAGTGTTTGAACCTGACACCATGCAACAGGGAAGGGAACATACTGGTAAAGTGCTGCTGGGAGGGCTTGCAAAATGGTGGATTTCCAGTTGGGTTAATACACACATGAATACGTAACTCCAATTTGCAATGCGCTGAACGGTTCTTAACCAGATATTAGTGGTTTCTACAAACTCATCAGATGTTTCTTCTACTGCATGAAAAGAATTTGACTTTTGTTGCATCTTTTTCTTGCAACATTTGGAAATTAAATCGCAAAACATGGTAACTTTTTTTTATTTTTTTCGCTTGGCTTAATTTAGTTTCCATGTAAACTGAACTGTGGAGCCTGAAAGAGATATCAGAAAAACTAAACAAAAGAAAAACAGAATAGGTAACAAAGCAATATTGGGGTTCCTGTAAACTTGCTTGTAAATGATTGCTTGTGTTTACATACTTAAATGTGACACCAGAAGCTCAGAGAATCATCATATGTCTGAAAAATGTGTTTTGATTGATTATCTTAAAAGTCACTTCCCACCAATTTACACCAATTCCACTGAAGAGCAAGATGTTTTCCTGAAAAAATTATTTTTACATATTTTTTTTTCACTGTTGGCAGGTGTGAGCAGGTTTTAAACAGACACAATAAACAGAAAAACCAAAACTAAACAGTTTTTGTAAATCCTAATTATATCGGAGTCTAAAGTGGTGCAGCGCCACTTAGGAGAAGTGATCACCTAAACCAGGTTGAGAAGTGGTTACACACTTTAGTTATTATGTTCTTCCTTCCTTGTAGCTGCATGGAAAAAGGCCCAGCTTGCTGCTGCAAGTTGTTCTTTATAAGATGTTCTTTAAAAGTACAAAGGTACCAATGTCACCAATCATTGTACAAACAGAGTTTAAATGCAACATCTGTTCTTACTCACTGCAGTCAATGTCTGTTGATATTATCCTGTAGCCTTTTTTTTTATTCTCTGGAAAGTAATTTAAAACTCAGACATGTTTTCGTGCGCTGCACACCGTCATTATTTATAATAAATATTTTGTATTAATATTTTTTGAAGACAGAGATAAAATACATATATGTTAGAAAAATCAGTTTTGCTACAAATTCAGGTGCTTGAAGGGGTGAAGCTAGCTGCTGTCTTATTAACCGTTTGGACAAAATGTCTTTTGTGTCAAGAAAATTAAGAGATTGCAATATATGAAACAACAATAGTAAGTCGGTGAGATGATTGTTGAGCATTCAACATACTAATGTAGATATTGTGATGAAATGTGGTGGTTTTCAAGCATTTGCAGAGTAATGAGTTTACTTGAGCTTTGGACTTGAACTATTTTCTTCTAAAAGAATAATACATTTTTTTATTGGGATATTCCCATTGATTATTATATTTTTCTATTTAAATGTTAGTGTTTTTTTGTTTTATTGATTCCTTATTTGTACATTGTTTCTTACAATCTTACACCCTTTCCTGCTGCAATAGGGCACATTTTCCTGCTAAGGGAAACATAAAAAGACTGTTATATTCTAATCATTAAATTTTTGTTGGCTTAGCCTTAAATTACTGTTTGAACACTACACTCACAGTAACGGTTAGACAAATTCCTTACATGAGATTTAATGGCTGCCTGATAATAGCTGATCTGCCCCACCTGTGCAGGGAAGCTATTAGCAGGAGTTCAAATTACCTCCTGCAGGTCAAAGAGGAGCCCTGCTTTAGCTTTGTCCTGTGAGACAAGGCCATTTTGTGCTAAACATTAAGAACCATTTAATCCAGAAATCAGTTTGTGACTGGGGCCAGAATATTAGATTTGGGGGTGGGGGATTTTAGGTATTGTATTGCAGACAAGAATGTTGTGACCTTTAGCTGTTAAATACTGCAGATCTCTGGTTCTGAACAGAGCAGCGCCACAGGGTGAAAAGAGCTCATATACTTCTATGGGATGGAGACGCTGTGAATTAGGGTGAAACAACCTCAAGTGACAGCAATGCATCTTACCGGATAACTGGGCATTCATAGAGTACACACTGACCTTCAGGAGTATTCCTCGTATAGATAGATAAAAACCCACAGATAATCATCTCCTATCTGTGGGTTTCCAGCTTACTGGAGCACAAACATGGACCTTTATATGTCACATATCATTTAATTCTGTACCACATCCACTCGCCTCTTTCTCTTTTCTCAATTTGCCAATGACTACCCTCCTTCTCATGCTTTACCTCCAGTACTAGCTCGGTCATCTGGTGTTGTTTCTGCAGCTCTTTATTGTCCGGCACGTTCTCGTGGTAGAACAAACAGAGCATGCTGTGCTTCTTCAGGGCCTTCTTGTAATTCTTGTCACTGATGTCGAGAACCCGGTCCTTCCCGTCGTACTGGGGGAACTCCAGGCCCTTCTCAGCCGGCGTCACACTCACAAAGCTCAGGCAAGGGAGCAGGAACAACCACAGGGAAAACATGGTCCACGGCTTACCATCCACCCACACAGAGCGTGACTTGGAAGATGAAGCTGCACAACTGGAGAAGTCAGATGACAACCGCCTGGGAAAGGATGGAAGAACGTGAGAAATCTCTGCAGACGGATTTAGAAGGCAAAAGAAAGTCTGTCGGCTCAAGTTTTTAGCATGCCGAGAGAAATCTCAAAACTTCTTAGGAAACTCTTTCCCCCGCTGCGTGATTCCTTCCTCACAGCTTCCTGTGGACACAAAGAGGAGAGGAGCGCGATCAGGTCTGCGATGTGCTCTGGGTGGTTATACCATACATAGTCGAGCTTCTCTTCCCCTACTGGAGCAGGACAGGCCCATTTTTAGGAGACCAGTTGTTTGAAAGATAAAAATAGAACAGCAAGTGAGAAAGGGAAACACCAAAGGATGACAGTGGGGGTCCATTAAAAAAGAGTATTCTCTCTCTCTGATTTTTTGCAGACTCGATGTTGAAAGGGGAAAAGGCCGACCCCTTCCCCAGTCACAATGAGGATCAGAAGAAGTGGTTAGAGTTTTAGTTTTAGTGCAGTTGAAGGAAATGTTAGTGTGTCTGAAGTGACAGCTCATAGGACAGTCTGCTAACAGGTGTGTAACAAACAGCTCAAACAACTAACCCCTAGATAATCTTTCTTTGTAGTGATTTTTTCTATTGTTATTGCATGTTGTGATGCTTCAATGGCTTTTCAACATTGGGCTTTACAATTACTACCCCTTTAAGACCAAAAGTACACAAAAAAAGTTACTTAAAAAAAAAGTCAGTCCAAAAATATTTGTTTTTTTGATACCCTTGTTCTCAGCTAGCGGCAGCACCTGGATACTCAGTAGATGCTGTTGGACACTTGTTCCTGTTGAAACCAAGTGTTTTATATAATCTACTGGGATTACATCATTAGATCATCTTAATTGTACAGTATATGAGTGACATTTTGGACTATATAAGTTTAGTAGGGCTGCACAGGGCCACAGCTAGTTGTGTTGTTATCCTACAGCAAGAAGATCCTGGTTTCTGATGAAGTTTGCATGTTTTTTTTCCATATATGAATGGGTTTCTCACTGGGGGCTCTGACTTTATCCCATTGTACAAAAACATTGATGCTAATCAGTCTCTCTAAATCACCCTTAGGAATGAATGGGTGTCTCTGTGTCTGCACTGAATCAACTTTCTGTATAGACAAACTGCTGAATAAAGTCTTCCTTGCAAAAGTCATATTCTCAAACATGAAAGCTTTCCAGGTGCTGACATTTGAAATTCTGCTGCCCTCTGCAGGATGAAACATACATAACTTGCTATAAATCCATATATAATTCGACATACGACTTTCACACTGTATAACATCTGATTATCTTTTACATAGAATAGAATAGAATAGAATAGAATAGAATAGAATAGAATAGAATAGAATAGAATAGAAAGGGACAGGCAAATAAATGGAAGAACACAGATCAACTTAGAAATAAGCAACTGTAATTGAAAAGAAAACTTATATAGTGTAGACCAAGGTTAGGTTGTGTGTTTACTTTAGTTTTAAGTAGTTGGGGCAGAATGAGAACAGCAAGACTGAAAATCCCAGATTAAACGAGTGGCTGACTTTGACTGGTTATGATTAATATAATGAAGATGAGGACGCAGCTACTGTTGCCCAACCACAGAGATTCAGCTTTTCTTCTACATTTTGTCAAGCTTTTGAGGACAACATCCTGAAATTCACTACAAAAAGATATTTAAGCACAGGAAAAGGTGAGCAGATCTTCACTGGTAAAACTTTTACATTGAATTAATTTACTTATGATGTTAAATGAGAGCATTTCGGAACCGCTAGAGGGCAGTATAACATAATCCACTTTCCTCGGTGAAGCTTTATGATTCCTCACCATCAAGTTAACGTTGCACGTCTTCGGTTCGGTTAAAAATAATTGTGTGTAGACCACTTCATTATGTTTCATTCTGATTTTTTGGCTGGAGAAGGATGAAGCAAACCACAAAACCAAAAGACAGACTGAATTCAAATAGAGGTGCTAAATGGAGATCAGTCAGTTTTAATGTGCCAACACATTAAAAGTGGAATGTTATCTACATTGTACATGCTGTGCTGTCCTGACACAAGTGCTACAAGCTTTTATTTTCCATCAGATGGGAACTTTCCTGTCCCAGTGAGATAAAATATTCACACTGTGCACCAAACTCCACAATGACCTCGGGATTTTTCCTCTGCTTCTCTTCCTCCCTGGTCAGTTTTCAGCAGACTATTTGGGACAAAAGCTCATTGCAACATTGTATGTGTTGTAACGAACTGCAAGTGGAGACCAAGTCATCCCTTTTTTTATGAATGTTTTACTTTCCTTTTGTAAATGACACAATCAAACCTAAATACTACCAGTATATTTCCTGCTATACAGATGAAAACTCTCACAAGAGAGATATTTGGTCAATCTTAATGTAATTTGGAATTTCTTTCTTTTCAATCCTGGAACAAAGCTTGTTCCCCCCCAAAAAAAGGAACACACAACCACAGCTGTTGCACAGTGGGAATGTTTGGTTTAATTTTTTTTGTTGTTGTTTTGTTTTGTTTTCTCAGCACGTACAAGTTTTAATATTGGACTCATTTGACGCAAGCACCTTCTTCTACTTGCTAGTTCTTTCCCCAAAAAGATCTTTGGTTGACAGTCAGTCTCCCAGAAAGTAAGATTTGTGGAGTGCAGAGCTAATTGTTGTCCTATGATTGCTGCAGATCCACGTGAGTCACCACCGTCACCATCAACAAATATTTTTTTAACTTTTCTTACATTTCTCTGTATTATAGTTTCTAAATCAGCAAACATCAGTATAGGTATGTACTGATGGAATCCCTAATTACACGTATTGTTTGTGAAATTAGGGATGTGCAATGCAAAATATTAAAGTACTTTTTTTTGCATTACTTAAGTGATGCACAAATATAAGTAAATTTAAAGTCTTGTTGCAAAATTGTGGCGTCTTTCTCAACATAGACATAAAAAAGCTACGGAGAGCAAAAGCAATGACTGCTGTGACCAGAAGCTCTCTGACTTCATCCCGAACTTGGCTGGATTAAGCATCAGGGGTCAGCCAACCAATTCCTACAGTGAATGTGACATATGTAAAAGATCCTCAAGAGCCAGTGAACCGTAAAACCCAAGCTGAGCTTAAATGTTACATAAGCTTCAAAATGCAGAATCGCACACACGCTCATTGACACGTTTTTACTTCTCCTTGCTCATTTTTCACATGCGCTCACGTATTCCCGTTTATTTCCGTCCGAAATTCATTGCTGACTTCAGTGACAGTGATTACTTCAGACTCAGAATTACTTTATTGAGTTGAGCCTTTAGGGGAAATTGCTTATTTGTTGGCATTGACTCCCATTCAAAATGTTGAATATTAGAAAACATAAAAATAAGCTTTGCAAATGTCAAATGATAAACAATTTGCCTAGTCATAAATGTGAACATCTTGACATTGGTGTTATTTTTTTGTTGACTTGGGAAGCATTCATCTGGTATCAAATTCACACAAAAAAAACAATGACTAATCCTCATCTTGCAAGTTATTTGTCAAACTGTTCAACCTATCAAACATTCTCCTTCTATAACTTGCCCATGTTCTGAGTTACTCTCTATTTTCTTTCCCTCGTTTGCCCTTGAGTGAGCTACAACAGTATTTTTCCAGACGTGGCCAGGAGATTTTCTCATAAAGTCAGCACTCCCTCTTCTTGCCACAGACCAGAATCCCTCCGTCAGTCTCACTGCCCTGCTGCAGTGAAAACTACACCTGTCTCCAAACACTGTAACAAATTAACCCGAACCGTCTCTTTGACCCATTATTTATTGTTTTCAAAGTCAGCAAATCCAGTAGACGTCACGGAAATTTTTTTTTTCAGTCCTTCTGAAGAACTGAATCTAAATAACCTTGTGATTAAAATGTAACTCATGCCTAAATCCTCTTAAATAGCTCCTGTATAAGTAACTTATAATGCTATTTTCCCCCTTCATGAGAAATAGTTGTTTTCCTTAATGATACCCTTTGAATTTGATCTTGTTACAACCACAAACCTTTGAGTATTATTGTTGGGTTTGGATGTGCTAGCTAGACCAACACAAGGAGGTGCATATTTGTTGAAGGAAGAAAATCCATCCATCCATTTTCTTACACCCTGGTCCCATTGGGGCCTCCAGCGATCAACGGGCAAGAGGCGGGTTACACCCTGGACAGGTCGCCAGTTCATCACAGGGCAACACAGACAGACAGGACAAACAACCATGCACACACATATAAGGAGAATTTAGAGAGACCAATTAAGCTGACAGTCATGTTTTTGGACTGTAGGAGGAAGTTGGAGTGCCCACCCATGCACAGGGAGAACACGCAAACTCTATGCAGAAAGACCCCAGGCCGGGAATCAAACCCAAGACCTCCTAGGTGCAAGGCAACAGTGCTACCACCTGCGCCACTGATGCCAAAAGCAAAACCAGATATATCCATAGTTTTAAAATGTACTATAACAATATAGTGTGGCATGATCTCCACTTAAAGTAATACTCCTAAATATCACTATTGCAATAAATGTACCTTATGTGATATCTGAGTAGAATTTGTTCTGAACATGAAGTCAATTTTTTGGTGACGCTCTATGACTTCTTTACAAAGTATATTTTTGCTAGTGCAAAGAAAAAGGTTAGCTGGTGTAACAAAAAACAAACCTTATCTCAGTGTGCACAAAATGAAGGTGTTTGTGAGAAAGTCAAATGCTTTTGTTGAGTCCTTGAGCTGAGTACAGCACTCAGATACAATTAAACTAAGTTTTCTGAGGGAGTGGCATGCTGATGCAAAGTTTTGGAACAAGTGTCTGCTGCGAGACTGACTTAGACAAAATAAAATTACCGTAATCAATCCATCCATTGTCTATGCTTGCTTCTCCTTGCAGTGTCAGGACTCTTATGAAAGTCACTTCATAAGACAATCTCTTAAACCTTAAAATAATTTCAACTCTTGTTATTCAAAAGTAACTCCACATTTAGTGTCTACAATGCTAAGAAAATTAAAAGCTCTGTTTTTATATTACAACACTCTTCTGGTGAAATCCCTAGGAAGTGTAAAACATACAGTATGAGGACACATAAGATTTGACTCCGTAGGGGATGTGGAAGGGAAAAAAGAAACGACTGAAGCATCACACAGTCGTAAATATTTAGATTCACTCTCACACTGTTTTGTGCAAGAAGTGGAAATCAGGTAACAATACTGTAAATCCTAAGAAGATTGATAGGGGCATTGTTTTACCTCGCTCATTATGACATACGAGGATAAGATAAGGTTTATTTTGTCATAACTGAGTCACCTTATTTTAGGCTGTACATCGTATCAGTAGCTTCTCTGTTTACATATGTCAGCCAGCTCGTTGACAGGGTTTGCACTGTGTTACTGTTGATCAACCTTTGGTGAGCCTGACCTTGGAAGACAAAGGCCTCTCTGGCGTTTGCTTCATTGACTCATCCTTATTATGTTGTGACCCCAGACTCTGTTCTTCCTGCTGTTATTTCTGCAGGAGGTAAATATTTCCTTTTGCCAGGGAAGTCCTATTCAGTGGATTACTGCCAGAATCCCAGGCATGCCGCCATAGTTTAGTCGGGACTGTGCACGGGGAACGCCAGGAATGCATTGACTATGTGTTCACCGTATATTTGAAAGGTCTCACTGCATTCTCCACATGGCTGCTTCCGCTGTTACCTCAATGGGAATGAACAACAGCGACATTTTTTAAACCTTCACATGTCTGGTTAGTTGTGATAACAGAACAAAAGCTGTGGCATGTTTTTTGTCAGGGTAAACATGCCGTCTAGTAACAATAATGCCTCAGTCCTTTTTATATATAAATTTTAAAAATCTCTGTAGAACATTTTTTTTTACTTTGTTTCATGTGTAAAATGTTGCTTTCCATCCTTTGCGGAGGATAAGTGTTTTACTCAGTTTACTGGAAACTTTTGTCAATGCTGTTTTTAAATGGTTCTGGCAGTGTTGTGGTCAAGACCACCTAACCCAAGACCAAGACAAGACCAAGACCAGAGTGTATCAAGACCGAGACAAGACCAAGACTTTTAGGGTTCAAGACCAAGTCAAGACCAAGACCAGCGCCCCATGCTACAGGACACGATAAAATGGTGAAATATGATCAAAATTGCTTCTCAAATTGATCTGCAAAATCCATATTTCCATAAAAACACCTAGATATTAAATACTTAATACATTTTACCAATATTAAAAGCAGAACAAAGCTTGCTTCCATCTTTGTGCTACAATCCGCGGTGGTCTTGTGCCATCCCTAAAAAGATAATGCCCTGGGCGTTTGCCTATATTGCTCATGTCAGAAATCATCATTGTCTGCATCATTAAAAATAGCAATTGAGGCAATGCCCTGATGGTAAATAATGCTCAACTATGAACACTGACCAAGGAGCAACAAAGAAGTAACCAAGCACAAGGCGCTCACTGTGACTGTTTTCACCCTCTCTCCCGCTACATCAAACCAGGAAGTCTGACACCATGGCACACATTACAGCTGCCACCTTGAACGAAAACAATCATAGAGCAATGTGCATGCTCTGTGTGCTCTTTCGTTCTTGTGTTTTATTAATTTGTTAATTAAAAAAATATCAATGTACATAATTATATAAAATAATGATAGCAACTGCAGTGTATGCAGAGCATTACAAGAACAAAGAACGGCTCTCAGTGACACTCAAGTCCTATTTTCTAAGTAAAGAGACGTTCAGAAAAATCGGACTGTTCCTGAATGTCACATCACTATATTGCAGACTTTTGGACACAGGGTTGTACCATATATGCAACAAGTCAGTCAACACCTCCGCACAATAATTAAGTGCAGTGAGTGAGAACTTTTTTTCATCACAAATGCTTATGTGTCTCTGTACAGCTAGCTTTGCTAACATCACATCAACGGAGCTAATCTTTCCTTGAGCTTCTTTTATAAGTGACGAAAAAAGTTAGACGTCCCCACCATCTGTGAAAGCGAATCGCTGCTGAGTTAGCTGTGGCCATCGGATTTCTGATGATTTATGCAGCACTATTCTATTACTGACGATTAGACAGACATCTTCTGCCGCTCAGAGAAAACCACTGCGCATGTCTTGGAGCGCCGCGTGCAAGTGAAAGGTAGGGAAGGGAGGGGGAAGTAACAGAAACACGTTATTGCTTGGGTTTTAATTGGTGCATTTTGCATCCACTGAAAACAACGATGTTAACAAATAAACTGGACAGTATGCTGTACGTTTAGTAATATTTTCACAGTTGTGGTCTTGACTGGTCTTGAAATAAAATGCTGAGTTCTCAGCGCCCGAGACCGAGACAAGACTGAGACCAAATGCGGCTGAGACCGGTCTCGAGACCGATCTCGAGTACTACAACACTGGGTTCTGAGTTTTACTGACTTCCAGTTCATTCAAAATGAATCCACTGAAAAAATCAAATTAAATAAGTTAAACTGAGACGCAAAAATCAAGTATTAAAAATGACAGTTCACGGCTACAATGGCTAAAAATGTGCTCAAATCTGAAGAAAAACACGCAGCTTATTAAGTCTGTGAAGTTGCTACAGAAAATCCCTGAGCGACACTTGAACATTTTAACATTTTCACCTATCTTTTCCCATGATTATCATCAGTCTCATTACATCATGTACCGTATTTTTCGCACTATAAGGCGCACCTAAAAACCTTCAATTTCCTCAAAAGCCGATAGTGCGCCTTATAATCCGGTGCGCCTTATATATGGACCAATATTGAGCCACAACAGGTGTAGCAACTAAGGTAAGCAGCCGCCGACTTCATTTTTGCCCGTAGAAGAAGAAGGGCGCGGTGCATGCTGGGATAGTTGTCAAAACGCTGGTTTGTTAATAAAGTTTGACTGACCTATCTACCTACCGACCTGATAATCAGGTCATCTGCAGATCATGTAGCACCACCTTCTCCACGAACATGCTGTGCGCGAACGGAGAAGGGTGACCATCGTCCGGCCACGCCCCGGCCCAGTCGCGGAAGGTAGTCCTCGCTGACCTGAGTCGGACTGTTTTTGTTGACATTCTTTATGTCAACAAAGTGGCTTTAGATATTAATCTGGCGTGCTTCGACTAGGGTTACCAAGGGACCAGCCCCTATATATTTAAAGCCTGGGGCTGCGGGGGAAGAGAGACAGAAACTGTGGCGGCAGCGTGTCGGTTGGTCTGTGTTACCCAGAAAGCAGTTGGGCACAATATCGCAACACCGACACCGTGAGTGAAACAATGACTGATAATGATAGTATGCCTACTATATAAAGTACTCGGGGACAACTTCTTTATTATTACACATACACATTTGTAGAGTACGGAACAAATCGCGTCCTGTATCGGTTCAATACGGGGCGGGTGGCAACCCTAACTGTAGCGTCTATTCCCTGCGTCTTATAATGCCTTATATATGAAAAAAGTTTTATAATAGATCATTCATTGAAGGTGCGACTTATAATCCGGTGCGCCTTATAGTGCGGAAAATACGGTATATAAACAGCTTTTCTCAAAGGTGATAAAAAAAAAATGTTTGTCCTTGTGTCTGCTTCATGTAAAGCAGAGACAAATAAAAAAAACATCCCTTCCGGCTGGATAATTTCCTAAAACCACTGAAGAATTTTGCATCAGAGGATGAAAGCCATAAATTACCTTATTTTGACCTTGAAATTTTCCCTGTGGAAGTAGGGAGCATTTTAGTTTACCTTATCAACATGATGTCATGGTTGGTTTTCAGGAGTGTCTTTTTTATTGCTCTTTCAAACACAGTCATGATAAACAAATGTGTACACCCTAATTTGGCCACAGTCACATGTATTTATGATTAAGCATACACCATGTGGGGTTAAGTCAGTACATCAGTAATTCTTAATTTCTCCCTTTTTCACATGCGCTTTGCCCTTGGCGCATCTCTACAGAGTCATGCACTTAAAGCTTGGGTCTGTGGGAGGAAGTCGCAAACCCCACATATGCAAAGTCTCTCTGCCAGCATTCAAACAAGACCTCTATACTGCAAAGGAATAATCCAAACATCACTGATGATTGATTCGATAAAGCCTGAGGCAAGCTGCAGAAGCAATGTGACGGGCAACACAAGAATGTGACAAAAACTAAACACACCCTGTGACTCAACAGCTTGTTTTTACTTGATGCGGTCAAGTCTTTTATGACTGGATTAGTGTCTCAGATCAAAGGTGAAGTTTAACCTGTTTTTATTCACAACAGTAAATCTGTCCCTGGAGACAAGGCTTTGTCAAGACGTTACCTCGGGGTTAACTGCTTCTACTGTGCATCAAATAATAGAGTTATGTAAGCACTGTGAAAGATGCTGTCAAGGATTCATGCTTATGATATTCCCACAGATTTACAAAGGGGACCTTATGCGATTTAATATTTTTATTTGTGTGCAGCTGTCTCAGTTTTTGCATCCGTTACAGAGAACCTTAAAAAGAGTATTAAACTTCTCATGTTTTCTCACATTAAATCCACTGATTGCACTATACTGGGGTTTTACTTTAGAAACAAAATAGGTAGAGTTATGATGAGAAAGTTTAATGGATAAATTGTGTTTTTAAAAAACTGAGAAGTGTGAAGTGCATTTTCATTTTTCTGACTTTACTCTAAAATGTCTAAATAAAACCCTTCTGAAGCCACCACTTAGTTCATCTATGTGTACGTTCTATGAAGGCCTCAGAGGTTTGCTAAAAAATCAGCGAACAAATCACATCTTGAAGACAAAGGAGCATAGGTCACAGATATAGTTGTGAGTACATTAAGCAGAGTTAAGTTATAAAACTACACATAAAGCTATGATCATCTTATGAAGCACAGTTTCAAACCTACTATGACTAAACTGAAAGCATTAGAAAGGAGAGCTTTGCTTGGAGAGCAGTGACGAGTCCTCCAGTCTTTCTGGAGAAGCAGCAGATATCCACCTCAGGTAAGGCAATGTTCAGGACCGGTGGGTTTTTGGTCGAAGTAAATCTAACAGCTCTCAGAAGGAGAACAGTAATGTTAAGACAAGGATAATGTCTAACATCACAGTTAGACTCCAGTGGGGAATTTGTGGCAAGACTTTTAAAATTGCTAAAGAAGTTTGAAGATTTTGCCACGTACAAAGATTTGAAAAACATCTTTTATTTTTTCCTTAAGTTTCACAGAGATGCACTAATAAAACACACTGAAAATGTCAAAATGTGAAATGTGCTTTAAGTTAACACATTTGGAAGACGTTCTATCTGCAGGGACTCTGACATAACTTTAAAGACTCACTTCAAAGAGTAACACTAAAACAAATGGAAAGATAAAGGCCGAAAAGGTCACGACAACCTCGTAGTGCTTGATAAAAAAAAAAAACACTGTAGATTTATAATTTTATTTTATAATATATCTTGCCTAACTACTTCTATCTAAGTGTTTGTGTCAGACTGTTTCTTTCTCTGTCTGAAATAGACAATGAACAAAGCATGGCCCAAATGCCGGTACTTTTCCACAAGGACAATATCATTAGTTTCCTCTTGGGCAAGAGGCTGGGAATGAGACTAGCGGGGGTTAGTGGAGGAGTAAGCAAAATGCATCCGAAATCTTGAGCGATACATTGAGCAAAAAGAAATCATATGAACTTAAAACTCATGCTGGTTGTTAATCCTTCTGGAAGTCATGCAAAATATCAGTGATGCTTTGGATACCTGAATTAAAATTTGCAAACAACAGCTTTTTTGGAAAATCTCGCAAAAAGTTGTCCACAACTACAGGATGTTAGTTTGATGTCTGTGCCACTAAGAACCGTTAGAGATGGCACAAACCTTTATCAGAGTTCAAGTATATTTTTTTATACTAACATGTCTATTGATCAGCAAGTACCAAACAATATTTACAGATTTACAGTGAACAGTATTGATACCTTTTGAACTTTTTAGTATTTCATTCTTTTATTGGAAGTCAATGTGATAGAGTGACTTAACGTAGAACAGTAGTGGGAAGTAGAAGAAAATTTATACATTTACAGCTGGAAGTGTCTCTGCCATCTTTGTACATACATATGGCCATTTTTGTTCATCCTGCAATCATCTCTTATCATCCCAATATGTTTTGACATGGAAAAGGTTCTGTCATAATGGAAATGGAGCTTTTGCAAGCATCAGTTTTCCCACAGATTATCAGACGATTGTCACTGGTCCTGAAGCATTGAAGCAGCCCTGGATTATCACTCCACCAGCACCAAATCTGGCTGTTAGTTTAACACCAAGTTTAATGGGAATGCCCTCTAAAAAGTTCAACTTCTGTCTCACAGAATATTTTCTCAAATATCTTGGGAACCATCAAGTTTTAAATTGGCAAATGTGAAACAGCCTTTGTGTCGTGTTTAGTCAGCTGTGGTTTCACCTTTGAACTCTACCATGGACATCGTTTTTGCCCAATCTGTTTCTTATTGTTGAATCACAAATACTGACCTAATTGAGGTTAATGAGGTCTGCAGAACATGTTCTGGGTTTCTTTTGTGTATGACATGATGAGTTGTCAATGAGCTTTTGTAAGCCAATCACTCTTGCGAAGGTTCACCACTGTTCCATGTTTCCTCCATATGTGGATAGCGGCTTTTGTCCAGGTTCACTGGATTCTCAAAACCTTATAAATACATTTTAACCTCAGTGTAAAAGATGTTAAAAATGACTCTGATCTTGTTTATTCTGTGAGTTCTACAAATCTGGAAACGATGTCTTGCTTTTTAATATCGGCTTGCCTACTTCCTGCTGTCAGACAGGTTCTGTTAGTGTGACTTCTTGATAAACACATCTAGCTGTAGAAATTGAACTGAGATCTCCAGAAAAGGTGATCAATCACAATTAGGTCACGTAACCTCTGGTGGTCACAAATGGTGATGTTGGCCTAGATCAACTTTTGATGCAAAAAAAATAAAAAATAACATGTAAAAACAGTTTTTATTTTCTCAGTTTACCTTTGACGGACATTAAATTTGTCTGATAAATTAATGACAATGACTATTTAAATATTATGATTACTAAAAACTATATTTTTATCCCATTGTTTGTCCTTTATCCTGCAATTACTTATTTGTTTCACTGCAGAGATGCCTGCCAGGTACACAGTCCTGCACACAGAGGCAAGTTAAGGGCATTCTTGGAAATGTTTAGCTAATCATTGGCAATGTTGCATTATTTCTCTAAATAACAAGCAGATTTTGTTGTATTTTCAATGACAAGAGAAATATTTTTATTCATTTCATCAATTATAAGTGTGACACCTGCTCATAATCAACCAGAATGTGGTTTTGTCTGCACCCCCTCTCTCCCATCATGCCACATTTCGTTTGTTACTATGGTAAGTCACAGCTTATCAGTGATGAGTCACAGACTAAATAGGCACTCAGATCATGGCCTCCAAATATCATCCTCTGAATCAAAGGGGAATCAACAGTGGGGATCCGATCTCTTTGTATAATATAGTCCCTTAGTCAACGCATTACCCAACAATCTTTATTGGATTGCTTTATTTAGGATTCAGTGTCATAGTTTTAATCCAATTCATGCAGAAAACTGACAACAGATTAACTATTTACTACTATGTTGTATTTCTAATTTAAATCCAGATGGAAAGTTGCATTCATGTGAGATTTGGTCAGTATAAAGGAAAACTGCAGAACGTGAAGCCTTATAACTACTGATGTTGGGATTTTGATTTGTTGAATCTTTGGTAAAGAAGCTTGGGATAACCCAGTTCCCATCAGATTCAAAGCGGATTAATTGCTCTTTGCTGAGGTTTATGTAATCCTAGTCAATAAGATCACATCTCTCTATCCATATGAAGTTCAGAAAGGAGTGATGTGACTGATGATTTAGTTACAGTCCTGAATCTTTACGTCATACATTCTCTACAAGAAGATGGTTAAGGTTTGGATATCTAACTAATGTGGTTATGACGTGATGGTAAATAATTTAAGATGAAATGCAGTAAGGACAATAAAGAAGATGGAAGTAATCTGATCTGAATTTAAACAGCTTAATTTTTTTAATTCTTTCTTTTTTGATATTATGCAATAATTATTAATATTAATGCACATGCAAACAGAAACACAAATGAGTTATATTGACAACATTTTAAAAGTAAAACATTGATTACATGTAATACAATGCATTTGTATTTTTAATTCTCAGCTAATACTGCTATTATTATTAAACTGCAATTGCATATGTAGTGCAAATTATCCATAAAGTTGTGTTTATGCGGATGAATGCCATTTGAAAGAACACAATTATCCAAGGATGCTTAATATAATTCAATAGTACAATGCAACAATGTCAGCTACTTTGGGTTGTTTCACATTATGAATATAATAAACAGAAAACCTGAATTTCTGTTAGCTGTTAAAACAACTTTTACTCGGGTAATGTGCTTATTTCAGAAAATAAAGAATGAAAACACACCTTCCTTCTGGTCTCCACAGAAACTTTATTTACAGTCTCTAGAATAAAAATAACAATGTATATTCTCTCAAAAAGGACAGAAAAAACTTTTAAAGCTTTTTCCGATACAGCAATCATCTCAACATGTCTTGACATGAAAAAGGGTTTGCCTGTGCCATTCACTAACATTTTGCATTCAGGGTTGGGAAACACTTGATTCAAATATTCCTTTAAATCTTCATATCTTTTGGAGTTGTGACTCAATTACCACAATCCAGAAGATCAGCAGATTGGAAAGAAAAATTTAAATGACGTCAGAAGTAAGCTGTGCCAACAAAATGCTAACCCTGACATAAATGTTATTTAAGTTTTGCAACATCAGTCTCAATTTATGCCACCAAAAAAAACTGCATTAAAAAGCTGGTTGAGTCAAGACTTTAAAAATACTTTTTATTTTTGTGCTCTTAGTAAATTTTATTATTTTTTCCCCCACTTATGCATTGCACAATAAGACACATTTGGTAGGAGATTCATAGAAAATGCACTTAAAAACACAAACAATATTTAAAAACAGACAGTGGACACACAATAAACAGTTTAGTATGAAAGCAATTTGAACAAAATGAGCCCTAAAAAATTTGCAAAAGACTTTATATGTCTAATGTCAAACACAACAAGACATCAAATAAAAACTGATACTTTCTGTTACAATAAAATAGCAAAAACAAAATCACAAAAATAATGTAGTGTAAAACACAATGTGTATAAAGTAGTAGAAAGAGCAATAATGCTCCAAATATAACTGAAATTTGGTCAGAAGTGACTAAATTAACTATACCATGTCTATTTTTGACTATAACAAAAAAATGAAAATGTATGCTTCTTTCTGACACCGATCAGCAGAAAAACATGGATACATTTCTTAATTCCAACTCTATAAAGTGGTTCTAAATGCAACATATTAAGTAAGTCAAATCAATAGTTTCAATTATCACTATTAAAAATATATTTGTTTTAAATAAGCAGCATTTGCAATTTTCGTTAAGTACCTCTTGTTGTTTTCTCTTGCACCCCTTCTAAAGAGTTCATAAATATTTCAACCCATCCTCAAATGCAACAAAAACATATATAGTAAGGCAAATATTAAATTCACTTATAGAACAACTCTGAAAGTCCCAGTAGACATTTTAAATACAAGATTAACAATAGGATTCAAAGTCACAGAAGTACGATGTGTTTTGCTTTTCTTTTTCACGTGAAGCTTTACTCATTTAAAAATGATAAGCTTAAATGCCTGTTAGTGAGCTACAAAAAATAACTGTAAATATTACAGACAAAATTTATAATCCGTGAAAAAAATTTTTTTACCCCTGTAACAGCCCAAAAATACCTTGCATATCTTATATCTTACATATTCCAAAAAAAAATTATCTAAACAGTTCTGTACAGCGTCCAACTAGAGTGAGAAGTACACAAACATGAATATGCCCACAGAGCAGACCATGAATAGGGCCAGGTTGAGAAAGAGTTTAACTCTGGGGGATTCGTACAGCATCGCGGCAGTCACCTTCTCATCTTCCTGCAAGACTTTCTGCGGGGCACCATGTGGTTCTTCTTTGTACCCACAGAAACAGTCAATAAAGCGCATGCACAGGCCTTTTTCTCCTTGCTCTGGTCTGACCATATCCATCTGGCTGAAAGCAGGCTGCTCAGCAGGGGTGGAGGCAGGGGACGTTTCCGTGCTGGGAGTAGCTGGATCATGGTCTGTGGACGGGACCAGAAGCTTGATCTCAGCTCCGTCTAGACACCTCTCCATCTTGACATCTGCAGGAATGTCTTTATAGTAGACTTCACTGCCGTTGCATTGGTTATTCTCTCTGAGACCGTACTTTTCAGTTCTGTCCTTCGGGGGAACCTTTTCCAGCTTGCGGAGCCCCCAGAATGTGGTTGTGCGCACCCGTTCATCATCCGGTGCAGAGGTACAAAGACTGACCACCACAGCAACCAACCCTGAAATCCAGAAGAGTAAAGCCGCAAAGTACATGTAGTGAATGTGGATGATGAAGAAGGGTCTGTTGTCTGGCTGGTCACAGCGAGGCTGGCGGTAAAAGAAGGCCAGGATCAGCCGTATGGTACCGAGCACAAAACCCGTCATGCCTCCCCAGAAGGCACCCATCTCGTTACACCTCTTCCAGAACACACCGAGCAGGAAAAGGGCAGCTATTGGTGGGGTGAGATAGCCAGCAACTTCCTGAATGTATATGTATGTCTGTCCACCTTGCATCTCAATGATTACAGGAACCCAAGCGATGCTGATTACCACCATGACCACAACAAACATGCGGCCTACAATCAGCAGCTCGCGTTGCGAAGCTGTCTTCCGGAGAGACTGGTAGATGTCCAGGGTGAAGATAGTGCTTGCGCTGTTGAAGATTGAGTCAAGGTCACTCATCAAAGCAGCAATCATAACAGCCATCATAAGACCCCTCAGTCCCACCGGCATCACTGCCATCACCAGGCGTGGGTAAGCGATGTTCGAGCACCCAGCCTGGGAACCGCACACGGCCATGCAGTGCTCTGGCCCGATGCAGATGATCTCATCTGCAAATAAGATGCGGGAGATCATTCCTGGAATGACCATCACGAACATAGGCAGGATCTTGAGAAATCCAGCCATGAGTGTTGAGCACTTAGCGTGAGCAATGTTCTTAGCAGCTAAGACTCTCTGCACGATGACCTGGTCTGCACACCAGTACCAAATGGATGCAGGGGTTTGCCCCAGAATGAAACCTGGCCAAGGAATATCCTCATCTAGAGGGCCACGAAGGATGCGCAGTGAGTTTGGCTTTGGTTCAATGTGACAAGATGGTGAATATGTGTAATTTCCAGCAGCCGTTATTGCGGTGACATTTGGAATGGCTTGCATATACTTAGTTCTGACCCCTTCTAGTCCACCAACTTTGATTAGGCTCATGATGGTTAAGGTCAGGGCTCCACCAATCATCAGCACTGCCTGAAGAGTATCTGTGTAGAGCACTGCAACCAGTCCACCAGTGATGGTGAGCAGAGCAGTCATACTGATGAGCAGAAGAATTGAAAGATAAAGGTTCCACCCCAAGGACTCCTGAATAAAGAGAGCGCCGGCATACAGGTCCACAGAGAGTTTGGTGAAGATGTAGAGCAGCACAGACAGGCAGGCGAAGTAAACCTTCAGCCTGTTCCCACCGAAACGTTTCGACAGGTACGCTGGCATGGTGTAAACTCCAGAGTAGATGTAGACAGGGATAAACACCCAGCCGAGCAGCTGCAGAAGAAGGATTGCATTGAATTCCCAGGCTCCTACAGCAAAGCCGCTTGCTGCACCCGACCCAGCCAGACCTATGAAGTGTTCGCTGCCAATGTTGCTGACAAAGAGGGACGCCCCTATTACTACCCAGTTCATGGAGCGTCCAGCGAGGAAGTAGCCACTCACGGTGCTGCGATTGGCCTTCCACATGGCCAAAAGCCCGATGGCCAGCACCAGGACAAAATACAGTGCGACCACTGAAATGTCCGCTGCTTCCATCCTGGCATGCATTTTTACAAATTAATTCCTTTAAAGCTTAAAAAGAAGCAAATGTCCAAGTGTTCTTAGAGTTATAAGTGTGATTTATTTTAAAAAATAGCAGAAATATTTTTTTTTTTATTTTGCTGCTTTGGTTTTCAGTCAAAACAAAAGCTGGGGACTGATCCACTGCCAGGTCAAAAAAGCTTAACGAGGTAGTCTGTCGGCTCAGGGTTTGTTGGCGGCTGAGCAGGGCGTTGTAGGTCACCAGTTTAGAAAAGCCAAGATTAAATACTCCTGTAAGACAGAAAGAGAAACACATCATTAGTATTATGACTTTTACTTGGAAAAAACACTGAACACAAACATGTTAGAACTCACAACAGGAGAAACATTGAGTAATGTGTACTGACACCAAATTCAAGGTCACAGCAAAACGTATATTAAAAATGACTAGGAAAATAAATAGTGAAATGTCAAACATAAAAAAAACAAGACTTGCACCTTCTGTGAACTGGGATTTGCTTCTGTTGTATTTTTCTAGTGCCACCCGGACTACTAACCCGGGATTTACCTTTCCCAAGATTTTCTTCCTAATCTGTTCAAATACAACTAACCTTGAGCCATGCTAGAGCTGAAATATTATGTAAGCCAAGTCAAGAAAGCTCAAAACGCCGCTGGCAACAGCTAGACAGTTCCTACACACCCTAATATGAGGCCATGTTGGTGTCCTCTAAAGTGTCATGCAACTCCTTATTGGATTAAGAACATGCCTACGCTTAGAAAATCCCACAGATACACAACAAATACATTATTTTAATTAGATCTAGAACATCTAATTATTTTTGTACCTTTATTTTTGGACAGCTCCTCCAAATGCCTCTTTTTAAATAAACATGCCTCCATCAGTGACAATCTTTATTCAGACTTCACTGAAATAAAGATTGTCACTACAAGACTCAGTACCAAAAATTATCTTTTACAGTAATATTCAAATTACTATCAACAAATCTTATTAATATCACCATCAGTTACAGAAATTGAGTCATCTGATTTCTTATATGAATTTCAGTTGGTCTTAGCTGTCTCTAGAGATAAACGCCACTCATTGGGATGTACCATTAAAATAATCAGGGGTGTACATTCTTGTGGTTGTGGCGAGCGTTTACCAGTGCAGCATTTTCTACAACATTGTGTGACTGAGACTGTGAACAACTTTCTGCACATTTTTCAAGACACTGCTGCACACCAATGTTAGCTCCCTACATGTATTCTCACAATACAGGCCCGGTGGAATGGGCGGGCACAGAGTCAGCTTCCTTGGACTGGAAGCTGTTTCCTCAGAGTGGCAAACTGTTATTTCTATAACATATAGGAAGGAGCTTCCGCATTTCCCATATCTGTGCCGTCTGTCCAGGGGCGGATCTACTGGGGTGGTATGGGATGGCAGTTGCCACCCCAAATGAGAGCCTTGCCACCCCTGTTGCCACTCCAGCTGGCGACTATGAATTCAATGAATAGTTATGGGAAATCGGACATTAAGCGCACGAATCTCTTTTGTCCGACAACATTGAATGCAACACAATGTAACCTGACACCTACTGCTGAGTAGCGCGAAGTGCGAGAGAAGGACCGAGCGCGAGGCAGCAGCATTAATATGGATGGATATAAATTACTGGACTGGACATTACGTGACTTATCGTGCGCCACACCTGCGCCATTGCTGTCCATTGAGTCAACATTAGGGGTGGTCAGGAAATTACCACAGTCACGCAAAGAATCTGAAAATGGACGCAATATTTAGTGGTTTATTCAACCCTATGAATTAGATAACAAGGGCTTCAGATTTAACAGGTGAGGAAAAAGTTTTAACTTAAAGAAAACATTGAACAAGTGAGCAGTGGGTCAGGTATTCTAGCCTAACTGTTGCTAGCCTTCTATTGACTTTGATAACCTTAACATGTGCTGCGCAGTTCGGTGTGTTTTGGTTCGGTTAGCACTAAAACAGGTCAACCCGCACACCAAGTCATCAGTAGAGCAGGTGTTTAAATCAACCACCGCTGTGCTCAGGCGAAAACTTATTAATAATGACAATATAGGCATCAAGCCTGACAGCATAATGTAACAGACTGAATGTTGTGTTTTGGTGTTTTTGCTACTTTTTTGTGTGGGAAATGTTTGTTTTTTGGTGTTGATTCCCCTGATCGGTAATCTCTACTCCATCTGCTCGTTGAGCTGTTGTCTGTCGGTTGCCATGACAACGGGTCCGTGTTAAGCCAACACAGAGCGAGAAAAGACAGAATAGAAGTGGTGTTTGGTTCTTCACCTGTTTATCAGCTTTATTATGGCGCGCTGTCTGCAGCCGCTGCAATTCCTAAAAGTTAAACAAGCGACAAAAACTGAACTAATCATCAAACTACAGCTCCTACAGCATATTTAAAATAAAACAATTGACCAATATAAGATAAATTTGCCCCTTCTTGCATCTTGACAGAACTAACAGAAACAAAATTGTTTATAGATTTGTATCACAGAGAATTTATTAAACATCAGTATCTGATAACAAATGATGGCGCTACAAATATTTTTGTGACAGGTTTCTGCTTGTCCTGCATTGGGATAAAATGGTTTTCTGGACATAACTCAATGAATCACATAGTGACTAATAGGCGCTGTCTAATCCAATACATATCAATTAGGAGGAGTATGAAAGACATAAAAAATAATTAACTATACTATATTAAGAAAATATATTTAATCCACAGTACTACATGAAGCTCATTTTGAAGCAATGCTAGTTAAAAACAATATTTTGCAACAAGTAAATCAAGTAAATTAAATCCAATGTTAGGTCTGTGTAAGCTAAACATGACAATGAGACGTTTTATTTATACTGGCATATGCTGCCACCCCTGAAAAAATCCCTGCCCCCCTCTTGCCACCCCATGAATATTTTTCTAGATCCGCCCCTGCCTCTGTCCCTTTTTTCAGCAGTTAAAACTGTTTAATCCGTTGTTAACATTTCGTAACCTGTTTTTCCGAGCCGCCTTCAAACCCAACATGAACGCTGAGACGCTCGCGCTGGGTTTACACCTGTGCGGCAGCGACGGAGACCTGCTGCTGCTGTGCAGAGCTACGGAGGTGTATTAGAATCATGGCAGCAAACCAGCAAAACGCAAAAACCTTTGCATAGTTTTCCCCCAAACTAACCTACTGAGTTGAGTAAAGCTGTTGGAAACAGGTAATGTTAGCCAAAAGATGACTAGCTAATAACAATACAGCACCTTAAGCTTGTTAACAAGTAGCCTGCAGGCTACCGATGTTGTTTATGTTCAGCTACGTAGATTCATTTTGCCCCCCAAAACCGGGGCTGTCACAATATTCTTCAGAGCATCTCAGTGTCAATTTGTTACCTCAGCTACAACATAACAAACAACAGTCCTGGGGAATATAGTGACGGGATCTAAAAAAAGTTGCTGAACCGCTATTAGGATTATGCATTATTGTGTATTTATAGGATTTATAGGGAAATGTTGCAATGGATTGGTTTTTCTTATGTTGATTTTCTTATGTTTTTTTTAAATCATGATGCATTGCTTCTTAAGATCTTACAGCCTAGTGCATGTTGTCAGACAGGTTCCATTTGTGTGTGACCAATGAATTGATTGTTCTTCATGTTTTATATACATTTGTGTTCAAACTAATGTATTACAGAATTAGCATCTCAAATTGTAGTACATTACCTGCTTTATGATTACAGTGAATGTTGTTTAGATATCAAGAGATGTGCAGCTCGATGCTCAGATTCTGCAAAAGGTGACATATCTTACCCCGGGTTTTTATTTCTTCACTCTCCAGTAGGACTTAAAGAATTGCATAAGTAGTACTTTGACATATAAATCTCAGACTTATTTGCTTCAAACGGGACAAAAATGAATCCAAACGCGATTTTTGTGGAGGATTTCCATGAATGGCTGTAGCTAATGCTCTTAAACTGACCATCCACTCAACAGAGATGCCAGGTCTAAATTTCTCCTGTAGGGTGAATATTTGGCAAACAATACATATTCAGACAGACAATCAGATGGATCAAATAAAAATCCAGAGTCAACAAAAAGGAAAACATTTGGGGGAAGTTTGAGCATATTTCCTATCCTCACAAACACTTGAATGTTTGGCCTCTCCTGAGGTTTCACCCTGCCATACATAGCAGAAAATAACCCCCACGCTTTCTTTTTCACAACCATGCTCTATGCAAAAGCATCTCTCTCAATAAAAGAAGTCTTTGTTTTCAGTTTTATTAAGTCACCAACAAGGCCTTTTTCTCCATGTGGTTGCCATAAACTTCCTAGGAGACCCTGGCTCAGAAACACTGGGACATTTTTCAGTAAATACATTTTTTATTTTTGATTTGCAAAGTTACATAATACGGGATTAAAACATAATCACTATTTTTCCCAATGCTGCCAGGACCGACTCACTCAGCCCCAGTGCCAGAGTAACAGTTCTATGCATGTGCTAGCTCACATTTTATTGAAACCGTTCTTGTTGAATTATTTTAAGAATTAAATAATAGTTAACCTGCACGGAGAAAGAATCAAGCTTTTAACTTAATTTAGTATAACGAGTTGGTCCAGAAGTCTGAAGATAACCACTAGTGTAAGAGGAGTCAAGTCTAAAAATAACTTCAAATACACAAAACATCATCACAGTTTATCCAAACAATATTTAAATGGTTGTCATGTTTGGTTTAGGTGGTTATTTCTAAAGAAGCAGATGATTATTTGCACACATGTGCACAGAATAAAGCATGTAAAGAGCTTTCAGTCAGAATTACTAACATAAGTAAGGCAGCATAAAGAGAAATAAAAAATTATTTCACAACTGTATTGCATCATTTTAAACTGATATTGGACAATCGCTCTGTTCAGAAACCCTTTATCTAACATTCTAAATATGTTTCACAAAGAAAGATCATTGATAGAAAATGAACTGATTCTGTTTGGATTATGGGACAAGTCTTTGCAAGCCAGCCTATCTATGATGGTGCCAAAAAATGTCTGGCCTCGCAGACCCATGCTACCTTGAAAAAGGTTAAAAAAAGAACACACCCATACGACGGAAAGGTGCACAGGCACACAATTTAAAAAAAAAATGCATTAAACTCCAGAGTTAATCCAAAATGCAAAAGCGTTTTATTTGCAGTTACATTAAATAACTCCACTGGTGTTATACGATGCATTTAAAGGGTCTCAACTTAGCTTGAAAGATGGCATTGACATTGTCAGGTGGCACAGAGACACGACAAGGCTGCGTCATAAAACAGGTATAACAACAAACCACAGGTGCAACTCGTCTGCTCTTCCTCCTCCTGTCAGTTTAAATCCCAGGCTAACAATTACCTTCCAGTTGTGTTTGAATTTCTGTCTTCAAAAGCCTAAACAAAACGCAGCAGAACACCGAACGGCTAAATTGTACAACCTAAGTCATTTGGTTACTATCAGCCCGTGATACAATTTAATCCCATTGAAACAGCTTATGGAGAGCATGAACCGGGGTGTGATGCTGTTTGTTTAGTCACAGGTGAGACTCTATAACTCCTCTAGAGCCTTGGAGCAAAAATAAAACGAGACGCAAGAGTGTCGCTATGACACGAACAATGGGGCTTTAATTGACGTCCAGATGCGGATGACAGCCGCAGACTGCCCCATGAATACAAAGAGGAGGCGACACCAGTGCACGAGCAGACACGGATCCACCTATCAGGTGGCAAGAAAATTCTAGAAAAGCCGCTCATTCATTCGCGTGAAAATGCCGCGCATCCTAACATTACAGCTGTCATTCATAACCACTCCGGCATAGCTGGGACATTTGCCTGCGCTCGCAAAGCCGAATTATGGCGCTAAGCGGGTCTTTTCTTTAAGATAACGAATGCTTTCATACACTGACGTCAGCATTGGGATGTTGTCGTACGAGGTTTACTAAAAAACAATCGCTGATAAAAGAGAGAGAGAGAGAGCGCGTCATTTATTGGAAACACACCCCTAGCGGGTTAATAGTGATATTCAGTCGGTACATTTTAAATGGGATCAACTTAAAGACGTGGATTACACTCACCGGTTGTGCTGCAACAAATATCACTCAGTAGACGCGCTTCAACACGCCACTCCACGCCCCTTGAAGTCGATGAACAGGAAGAAGAATATACTCCGTCCGCCCAGGGAGAGAGGTTGTTTTCTCGTAGTGTGTAGATACGGCCCGGATAAGTCGGCTTTCCCCGCTGAAGAAAAGAGTTCCGCTTCAACTGTGATGCTCCGTCAGACAACGATAACCTATCAGCGTCGTACTCCTTATAGGAACCAATACAAATCCACGCCCCACACGTGGACCCGTGACGTATTAAAGGGATGCACCAAAAGTGCCTAGAAGTTGTTTCAGCTAATTACCGGTATTATCCCACATGCTTATAAATTGATAGAACCAGGCCAGGTGCGTTTTATTTGGGTCTTATCCCATATCTGGTCACTTGTGTCTTTAAAATGAACGTCACTTGCATTTGCTGTCTTGTGGAAATATTCTGTAATTCCTTGTCAATGCACAGAATTGTCCAACTTTTTATTGGCCTTCAAGCAAACTGTAGAGTACTACTAAATCATTTTTCAAAGCATGCAGCCCCACACTTAGACACAAAGGTAGCTGCTTATCTGACGATAACACAGTAATAATAGTAAATCTCTGAGCCTCTTGAAGTTACAGAAACACCTGCTCTTTCTGGCTACAGAAGTCTGACACTTAATCTAATTTGGGTTTAGATTTTAATCCTGGAAAATTCTAGGTAATTATTGCATGTTTTATTAATAGATTAATACAGCAGCTCCTCAATCTCATTTGGATTTTTTGAGGTTTTGTCACATAATAATAATGTTGCCCATGCCAATCGGAAAATATACTTTTTAAGGAATATCTGGTTTTTTTTTTGTTTTTTACAAAGCAGTCTTCCATAGAAATCTCACTTGTGATCCACATAAAGTATACCTGTCACTGTAAAAAAAAAAAAACTAGCACTCATGTCCTTTCAGTGCATCATTTATGATAAGCAATGTGTATTTGGTGCTTTGTAAAATAACTGCTTTCAAACTTGAATTTTAAAAAAATCCTATTTTGTGTTGTAATGTGAACATTTTGAATATATACATATATTTGCATTATATATTGTTATTGCATGCATTAGTGTGAAATATATCAGATATTTTTGCTGCTTGGATACTTAAAAGTATGCCAGTAAGGCTGCCAATAAATTGAATGAAAGCCAATCAAACTACTCTAGGTCTTCTTGCCCTGCTACCACAGCTGCTACAACTACAGTTCATTCTGATGTGGTTATAAACTAATTACGCTCATAAACACAAGAAACATTGCTGCTTTATCTATTTTAACGTGACATTAATATTATCAAATTTTCTCAATTGACAAATAAAATGATGGTAAAATATGGTGACTTTCACTGAAAAGCCTGCAAAGGAAGGCATGGTTATTCATATAAAAGGAGCAAGAGGGCAGGGTAAATTTCCACTCACTACTCTATACGGATATCTTGGAAATTTCCATCTCCCGCGAAACATCATCTCCCAGCATGCCTTGCGGGGCAGAGGCTGTTGGGTATTTGTGTAGGAGGTGGGTGGTAAGTGAATGATCACGCTGTGAGTCTAACAGGAAGTGAATTCATTCATTCACTGGATTTTCTGTTTGCTTTGACATATCCTTAGAGCTTTAGGCTTATTTCACTGTGGATTTCAGTCCATTGTATTTTGACTTGTTTACATTTTTAATCTCTGAATAGTAATTCTCTTGTGGGTTTGCTATACAAATAAACCTAGTTCTGGATAAAAGATTTAAGTTCTTTATTTGTATCGTAAGTGTAAGTAAGTGTATTTAGTAAATTTATTTTACTCTTGTGTATACAGGCGTTTGTGTGTTGCGGAAGATCTGTGAGAAGCAGGCAAAGATTTCTTTGACTCAGTCCATCTTTGCTATGAGGAAATAGCTACAATGAGTTTCTTTTTCTAATTATCAAGTTTTCTACGTCAAAAGCATTTAAAATCAATTTTACTAACTCGAACTGGGGTAGAAAAAATATAATAGATCCGGACCTAGATTGATACAACACAAAAGGCTTTGGGTATGTATGAGGACCAGGATAAATTAGGTTTTCAATTTAAAAGTTAAAAGGATAATCTGCACTACTAATATTTTAATTAAAATGGAGGGTTTTTCTGTTTGCCTTAAAATGATCAACTGTAGAACATGATAAAACTTTATGATGTTAAGGCTTTTTTAGACAAACATTTTAATTTTGATGAAATATATAAAACCATTTGGTAACACTTTCTTTGAAAGGGGGTGAATAAGACTGACATGACACTTTCATAAACATGACATAACGCCCCTTTTTGCACATTTGAGTTTGTCTTTGTTTTGGCACTTCAACACTTGCATATGCACTCATACACATCCAAGCATTTGCATTACACCACTGATACTGATATCCACAATCCATTGTTGTTTTTGTTAATAAATATTCATTTTTCTACACTTTAACCCCTGCGTGGTCTCCCGTTTTTGTTATGACCTTGAGCCAGTTGTAACAAAACATTTTTCACCCAATATTGTGTCATTCCACACCCGAGACAGCCCACCAGTATATTACAGCATATTAAAGCAAGATAAAAAAAATATATTTAAATGTCCACCAAACAATGATTATTTGGTTGAAATGAAGTTCCAAACATTTAGCATTAGCGATATCACTAATTACTGGGGAATTAAATTGAGACTTACGTAATGCTGCTGTTGATTTAAAAAAAAAAACATTAAACAAACATAACAGGTGGTAACTAAACTCACGTTATCACACTATGGGAGTTATTAGTATGAGCTAACCTCAAAAATATTTTATCTCCTCTGGCAAGATTATTGTTGTGTTTGTCAGCAGGATCACAGTAAATGTCTCACGTTTTTCAGTTAGTGATTAGTCCTTCGGGGAGGAAACCTCTCTACTGACAGACTGAGATGGAAAAGTACACACTAAATTTCCTTGAAGAAATGTCCTGGCCTGACTTTGGATGTTCCTTACTGATTGCATTTTATGTTTTTAATACAAAAGACTAAGACCAGCTCTTCTGTTAATTTTTATTGTGTATCAATAAATATAAATAGCTGTTGGTTCTCCAGCTTGATTTAGAGCACTCGACAAAGCCAGACGGCAGCGTGTGCTTTGCTTATTACCCCAAGTCTATATTACACACATGAAATGCCTTGTTTTGTATGAGCAAGGCAAATTTTGTGTCTGTGTTAAGTTGTAAAGCATTTTGCTTAATCTTGTAAAGTTAATTGCCCAATTAGTGTATCGCTTTCAGTGTTTATAATCTTCTTTATAGCTACTGAGTGGGTTTGCAGGTAAAAGGTCACAGAGGTACAGCCTTCATGTTGCTGCAATCAAACACAAATGGCACGAGGTGAGAAACTAGTGCAGGGTCCGTAGGTTGTTTTAATTTTACAACCAAGGCAGATCTTAATGCATTATCTATTCTTATCCTTGGGACTTAAGTTTCACTAGTCACTTTGGTTTTCAGTTTTATATTATTTTGCATTTTAAATTTTCATCTTTTTGCATTTCGGGTTACTTTGTGTTTTGTCATCTTCTGTTTGTGTCTTTTTCACTCATATCTAATTTTTTTCTGTGTTAATCATTTTCAGTTATAGCCACACTGTGGCTTTGCAGAGACCTCTCCAATTCATGCTCCCTTCACAGCTGTTCCACAATTCATCATCACACTCACCTGTTCCCTGTCCCTGTATAAGCCTCTTCTCAAAATTTATTGTCCTAGAAATTACTGTAATTTTTTTATCCCTCTTCTGCACTCAAAGTCTTTTTAGGGTTCTTCTCTGTTGGTTTGTATCACCTCTTGTTTTACTTTTGTAATTTCATCTTTTTTATTTTATTAAATTACTCTCAGAACATCCCTAAGAACCAAAACCAATAAATTTACGTCAATAGATCAATTTAATTTAATGAGCTTCCAGAATGATTGTGCACAAATCACCTAATCCACAGTATTTTATTTTTGGCAAAAGTTAATCACCATAATGCAGATGGAGGTTCAGATTTAAAGTAATCCCCTCCACTAGATGATTTATTGACTCATGTATTAAGGTAGAAGCCCTTCTAAGCAGAAACAGTATTTGTTGTTGAAATGCTTACAACATGCAACCAATGAAGATTTGTTTCCCTTTTGAAGAGTTGGCCCAAGAGTTAAATGAAAGCTTTGTGTCTTTGTCACGAGTGTGATGTTTTACAAGAAAGTTAAAGTTAAACACAAAATACTCTAAATAAAAAAGTTTGTTGTTTAGTTTAAATGGAGATGTGGCAGGTTTCCTCTTAACGCATCCATGTCATTTACAGTAAACAGAGCGGTTTTTGCAACTTTATTTAGTTTGGAGGGATGAAGTCACAACTGGTAGCTTGGAAATCCATGCGTGATAGTACAGACCAGTCAGACAACTTATTTTAAACTGATACTGTGCAAAGTTGAATAAACATATGTGTTACTGGATACTGTTTGACAGTTGCACCTTACACAAGCAACTCTGTCAAAGATGCAGTCTAAATAAAAAAAAAAAAGGTAACGACCATAAAACAAGATGCCGTCAGTCTTAAATGTTACTTAGTATTTCAACTGAGTTTACTTGGATTAATCAACCAGGACAGATCCCATTTAAGTTTCAGGGTTTTTTTTATATGTCTGAACAAGAATTTAGATTGAGTTGAAGAAAAATAAGCATCAAAATCTAATTTTGAGAATTTAAAGAAAAGTTGTCTGTGACATCATAACAACACGAATCTTGAAGCTGCTTATTGACAAAGCTTGAAATAATGAGGGCCACACATACCAATATGGATGTCTGTTCGTGTCTGAACTGTGTCAGTTCGTGTCTGAATTGTTATTAGTGTCAGTGCATAATCCTTTTTCTGACTATGTGACATAAACTGTAACTCCCAGATCAAAATAGTTAAAAAGTTCAAGAAAGACCCAGACACCTTCGAGGTAGAAGCAATTCATAACCCGGATGCTTATGGGACATTAGTGTCACTTTCCACAGTAACATGAATTGTAGCCTTACAAAGCCATTTGTAAGGCTTTTGGATTTCACCAACCACGGGGAAAGCTCTTATTCACAAATGGCGGAAACATGAACCTGTTGGGAACCTTCCAGGAAGAGGCATATTTTTCAACACAAAAATCAGTTGAACAAAAGTTAAAAACTTTCTCTTCAGTTTGCAGGTTTGCGTGAGCAGAATAATGTCAAGTAATGTCTGGACGAGTCCTGAACGTTAAGCATTAAGCCTTTTACAATCCAAATTTCCCACCACTTTCAACTTTTTTGCATGGATTCAACTTGAACAAGTTAATGTATAATGCCTTGGGATTCTCCCAGAAAAGCTGGAACAAGTGGCAGGGGAGAGGGAAGTCTGGGCCTCCTTATTTAGGCTGCTGACCCCACAACCTGACCCTGGATAAAAGGAAGAAAATGGATGGATGGATGGATGGATGGATGGATGGATGGATGGATGGATGGATGGATGGATGGATGGATGGATGGATGGATGGATGGATGGATGGATGGATGGATGGATGGATGGATGGATGGATGGATGGATGGATGGATGGATGGATGGATGGATGGACACACACTCACATGCATGATTGCATGATACACACAGCACAATAGAATACAGACAGTAATGTTAGCTAGCTTGATTAGCTAGCTAGTTTCAAGAAACGTGCTCTTTCTATCCCACACACACACACACACCCCGCACACACATAATGGACGTTGACATTGTTCCAATATTGCTGTTGTAAAATTGCTGATGTTGTCATTTCGTTTTAAAAAGGTTCTACAAATCGTCACAAATGTTCTACAATTAGTTCTAAAAATGCTTAAAAGAGTGAAAAATGTAAATACTTCAAACATGAAATAACTTGTGTGAAATAAAACACAGCAGAAAGTGTCATACTAAACATTATTTTGAATCACAATGACAAAAAACGCATTGATTTTAAACACGGGTCCAAAAAGACCCATTCATGGAAGGCTGTATAGTCAATAAGTCATGGATCAGAGGGTTAAGATGGGTACAAACAATAAGCTGAAGAGAATAAAGTTATTGAAATCTTTTATTCAACAGAATGTTGCGTTTTATAGACTGTGTATAAATGTGTGCATAAAAAACAACAAACATCTGAACCCACTCAGCCTGCATGTAACTTATACTGAATTGATGGACATTTCTGTTTAAAAAAAAAAGTGTTTAAAAAAAAATGTGTTTGAGATAGTTTTGTCTAAGAATGCATTGTTCTTTATTTTATATTGCAAAACTGCAAATATAAATAAAAGTTGAAAATCTTGTAGAGGAATAAAGACATTTTAAATAAACAAGTTACCTTGCACATAAGAGCTTAAGGTTTTCGCAGCACTTAGTGGACTTCTCAAGAGCAAACACATTTTCTAGTTTTCTAATAACAATAAGTTAGGAGATAAAGATAAAGTTTAAAGACCAAGCTTGGAATAATACATGTAAAGGAGTTGATCATTGAATGAACTTGAGAAGACTTGCAGCTATGTCTAAATTTGATTGAACTGGTTCATTGGCGTCAGATGTTTTTTACAAGCAAAGGAACAAGCACGCCAAAGTGTTGGTGCTTCTCTGTTTAATATTTTCTTTCTTTTTTATTTTCTTAGATGATTACATTTGTACCAGTGTATTTTTTTTTTATCCTACGTATTTTTTCATCACTGACTACATCCTCACATTCTAAGTTCATTCTTTGTGAGCCCAGACATTTTCGATGAGAACAAGCACAGAATGTTTTTTAACTGCAGTGGCTCCATCTACAGGAGTAAACCTGAACATGCAGATTATTTTCTGTGCAAGGATGTACTGTCAATCTATTATATAACTAGATACGTTTTCCATCAAGTCTTATTATGTAATGCTCAGCACATTTTGGTTTAAATAATAAAAGGGGATTTTGTCATACGTTTGCAGTCATGTAAAATACTAAACAACAGAGGGTGTAATGAAGCAATAATAACCAGTGAGATATTTGTATTCCAAGTTGTTGTTTTCTCAATTTAGGTTCCATTGCAATTCTAGATCAAATGAAATCTCACATTTTCTCAACATGTGCCAGGATGATTGTTTTGAAAAGTAAAAAAGTGGACACCTTTGACGACACCTGCATGTTAAATAATAGAAAAATATCATGTGCTTATTGAAGCTAAGAATTTATCATTAATATGTGCATCTAACAAACTCTAATACTGTCAGCAGTTGTTTTTTGTTTTTTATTTTGGCTTTTTTTTTAGTTCTGGGTCTGAGTCTTGACTTAATTTAAAGAAGGACTAGAAATAAGAAAATATTAGTTCTTGTATCTATCTAATTTTCTCCTCTTATTGGAAAGCCTTGTGACACTATCCAGCTCCATAACAGGCATTTCAATGACATGTCAAGGGCAAGTGCAGATATAGGACCTAGAGGAAAGGAGGCAGATGTCTTAAACCACCTCAGCAGACTCTCTTGATACAGTGGAGCAGTAGCTCTAATCCGACCTTACACATCTTCTCACCTGATTTCTAGGAAGGAACCAAGCACCCTATGAAGACCACTGACTTCTGCTACTTCTTCAAATGAAATATGTTTAGTGGAAGAGGAAAGCAGCGATGGGTTTTCTGAAAAGAAACCATTAGTGGGACTCAAACACAACCAACAAGAAAATCAAACATAAATTAAGAAGAAACAGAAGAAACAATACGTTTCAGTTCTCTGGAACTAAAAGGTATTGTTTCACCGACTATTAATGAGTTAATGTTGGAGGTGCTTAAATTATAATTCTAGGAAAAATATGGATTTTTGTTTCTAGTTGCTTACGTATGACACAGATTTAACAGTTACACCCAGTGTAACTCTAATAGTTATGTAATATGTAATAGTTGCTAAGCTGTTACTTGGTACTATTTATGGGACTATAGTAATTAATTTATAATTTCCAGATTAGTTTTTTTTTTTTGTCAGACTGCTTATATCTAATCCAAAGTTATTAGTTATTTTACAGAGTTTTGCTTAGTTGACATACTACCTACCGTCTTTTAAGCATTGTTTGCAGGTCAACATGTCAAACATTGTATAAAATCGCAAACAATGAGATTCAATTAGCTAATGCACGCATGAGCATTCATATTTGATTAATAATTAATATGCACATCACTGATTAAAGGAGGAACCAGGAAGCTGGCCAGAGCGGCTAAGAATTTATGATTGACTTTTATGAGCCATTTATTGTGCCTGCATAGTGACACAGTTTGTAGCATGGTTGCCTTGAAGCAATATGATCCTTGGTTCCAATCCTGGCCTGAGTTCTTTCTGCTTTGAGTTTACATGTCAACAGAAAGCACTTTGCATCATATAAAAAAAAACAAAAGTTATTGAAAAACAACAGCTTCAGTGTATTTTCTTCTCAAGTAGAAGTAACAAGTAATCATTCAAGAAGAAGTGAAAATAAAAACTACTGGTTAAAAAAGGTTACTCAAGTACAAAGTAGTTTATCACAACATTATTTAATCAGAAACACACACACACAAAAGAAAAAAATGTATATATATATATATATATATATATATATATATATATATATATATATATAGAATAAAAATAGAAAATTAAATGAATGAATGAATGAATGAATGAATGAATGAATGAATGAATGAATGAATGAACGAACGAACGAATGAATGAATGAATGAATGCATGAAAAATAACAAATCCAGAAAAATAATGTACACATGTTTTCAAGTTAATTTTTTTTCACTATATAAAGCTGCTGGTATCAATAAGCTTCTGTACATATTAAAACAGTGTAAAGTTCTGCCAGTTACAACCTATTACTTGTCAATCTAAATGACATCACAGGCTCAAAACACAATATTATAGCAATAAATAAAGTTTGTGGGGGCAAAAAAATAAGTCTTTACCATAAATTGTGTAGTTGTATATGGTAATTTTTTTGTTTGTTTGTTTAAATATCCTTGTTTTACATTCAGTAAAGTACCTACAGGTGTCCAGAGTCACCAGAAGATGTACTCGAGAGCCGGACTTAAAAAAATTTGTAATTAAGTAGGAATAAAAAGTATGGTTTAGCAAAACCACTTATATAAGTAAATTTGTTTCAAAAAGCTTCTCAAGTAAATACACACTTACTACCTCTGGGAAAGAGTAGACATACAGAAATGCATAGATAATAACGATTATGAGGACTGAGGAAACATTTTAATGATGAGGAGAAGAAGGAGACATAAAAATTATGAGCATATACATTCAATAATCCAGAAAGACGAGGAAAAGTTTTATGTCAAAAAACAACATTGTGTGAACAAACATTGTGATGTCTCTCTATTTATTGATTGTCATGTAAAATTCTAAGCTTACATAAATATAAAGGAACCCATTTTTAATCATTTATGATAGCTGTATACTCTTAATATTTTTGTTGCACATTGCTGTACAATTTTATGATGAAATTTCTGACGGTAAGGTGAGAGGTTTGTCAACATGGCACATCCTGGAACATACCAAAGTTGGAGGGGTGGCAGGTTTGTGATAACCTATTTCTGCCTCTGTTTTTAAAGCCACGGTAATTCCAATTGGTTTTGTTTTGCTATATTATATACTTTAAAATGTGAAAAGTTGGTTTATAATAGAAGCTAGAACACAAATAGTTACTTTATTGATCAAAACATTCTTAAGTCACCCCCCCAGCTGTCAGTGTGAAAGAGAGAACCGTGCGGGCCGCGGAAGGTTCAGGATCAACTGAGCAGTTGGAGGATCACCGCCCCGCTATGACTAGCATCCACCTTGGTTCTCCACGGATGCTTAACCCCACGGATAGCAGTCCTCTTTGAGCCGGGAGTTGGTTTGGAGGATGACCCCACCAAAAACGAGAATTCCGGTCCTGCTGTGAAGCCTCCTTATTTTTTCTCTCCGTTGTCGGTGAGTCATGATGCACCTGATTGCTATACTGCGTTTGTTTACGACGCTGGCTGTTAGCAGTAAGCAGTGTGTGTTGTAGCTAGAAAGCTGCCATTTCTTTTTTTTTTAGAAACAAAGAAACTGGCTTACATTGTGCCTTCCCAACTTTAATCAGTAGCACAAGCTAGCTCTATGTCAAAATGAATTTGACTACTAATGTCTTCGCTCAGTGCTTGTGAAATGTTACATAATAGCATCCTTCATTGATGGTACTGTACTCTCTGGCCAGCTGTTATTTGGCCGCATCCGCCAGCACTTTAAGCCTGCTGTAGTGGTGGTGTCAGTCAGGTGACACGGCTGCTCCGTGTCCACCCTCAAAGCACACAGTCCAATTCCTCACAGCTGCGTGAACGGCACCTTGCACAAGTATTCTCACTTCATATTTTTCCCACGTTACAACCACATGTAACAATGTTGAGATGTTACGTGACAGGCCAAGCAGCGTACAGTTGTGCAGCGGTAGGAAAAGGATACTATTTTAAATTTAAAAAAATCTGAAAATTGTGGTAGTCACTTTTTTTTTTTTTTTTTTTTATCAATTCAGCCCCCCTGAGTTGATCTTGTGGTGGATTTATAAATATGGGACATAATTTTTTAAGTTTTTGTCTGTGTAAAAGGAAAAAAACAAGCAAACAAAAACTGAAAGTCACTGCCATGTAATACTCTGTTCAGCTCTGTCACAGTAAATCCTAACAAAATACACTGGGCTTTAATATCAATATTTGTACAATGCAACGTAGAAGGGACTGGTTTCAAGTCAGTTCTGCTGTTAGATCCGGTAAGGGAAGTGAGAATGCACATCTTGTTCCGCCAAGGCCAACACCATTTGCTTATCAAGCTGCCACCTGTGAATAAGCATTTTATTCGTGTGTGCTGCTCATTTTCTGACGAATAAAAACTAGACGCATTGCGATCAAAACTATATGACGACAAGTAAGGGATTATTCACATCTCTGCTCTTACGTCAAGCACTTTTGTGTATCTGAAACTGTTCAGTAAAACCTAAAAACATGAAGTGCCTGAATACCAGATTGTGTCAGTTGGAAGATACGCCTAATCACTTACATTATCTGTTTGCTGTTTTCTTTGAAGCAATGACAGACCTTCACATGTAATAGAAAGGTCAACCTAGCGCAAGAGGTGGAAAGCTAAGCTAACCAAAGTGGAATAGACAGTTTTCTAAGCTTGCATCCACTTTTACAAGCCCCGACCATTGAGCTCCGTCTTTAGATTGACCCCTTGTATCTTAACACACTTACATAAGTTGCTGCTGGTTTTCCATAGATGTGTCATTCACAAACCCCAGATTAACTGCACTTCACATTTTCACTGCTTGAGTATAATGCTCATTACCTATGCATTTAACGTCATTGCCAGTTTGTTTTTTGTATTATTGACTTACTTCTTACCTAAGCAATAGTGGAAAACCTCTCGTGTGTCTTTGTCAATAGAGGAAAGCTATGCTGATGTCAAAGTCTCCTGTTGACATCTAAGGCAAAGTTTCTCAACATACAGAGCAATGATCTTTAGATTAGGTTAAGATTCACCCCAGACTTTAGGCGTCGCATTATTCTAATTGAATCTGAGGCTGGACAATTACATTACCTTTCAGTAAGAAACCATCAGAAAGAGAGTGTATTTACAATTTTCGTTTTAGTTTATTTCTTGCTGCTTTCTTGTGGAAGCGTATGTTCAGGTTAAGCAGGTAAGATTTGGCATCTTCATATAATTATGGTCCTTTTCCCTAATTTTTATAGTCATTTAATCTATCTGCTTCCATTTCCTACTTTTCAGCAAACTATTTTCTATTTATTTTCCATTGAACATCAATTTGTTTATTCTAGTAGTTTTTGGACTAATCTAATCATGCTCAAATCTCCTATATAATTTAAAGTAATTGGATATCATTTCCTTATGACGCACCATTTCTTTTGATTGTGGTTATGATTCTTGTTTGTGGGCATTGACTCTTAAGAAATACGACCCTTGTAAAGTCAGGGGTTGCTATAACATTCTCACAATATGATAATCTGATGTAAAAATTCTATAGTATGATGATTTCACAGTATTCAAACATGATTTAAGAAATACAAAAACTGTAGGACATCATTACAGAAAATGACCAGCAATGAATATCATTACCATGCTGCTCAGCTTTATCCTGACCATGTGCTGCTCTTCCTCTCAGCTGTAAAGCCTTCAGACTCCAGATGTCTGCGTCTCTTTAATCCTACCTCCCTGAGCCTCACTCCTAAAATACACTCCTTAGATGCACAGTTAAGCTTATATGTTTGCATTGTTAATGTGGATGCAGATGCTGATCAGCCCACAGAGAACGACCTGTTGGAGATTTCAGCACACCATCAATGAGCTTCTTGTCGTAATTTAGAGGTATTGTTGTGGTTGTGAAGCCTGTAAATATGCCACAGCTAAAATATGAGGAAGACTGAAAGATGTCGGACATGCAAATGAAAAAGTCTATTCTTGGTTTTTGCCTGACAAGTACTATTCTGAGTGTTTGCCTCTCAGTTTCTGTTGGGATTCCCTCGTCCGGGGACTGACTGACGGGTCAGTCGGCTATCCAGCAACCAGTCATGAATAAGTGCCTTTATGTCCGCTGCCTCAGAGCTAATTAGCTAATTTTATTTGTATTAAGCCAGCCTTGCAGACAGAGGGCAATCAGGCAAGTTTCAGACAGGCGGGTTACGTCGCTGACTTTCTGTCTCCTGCCTTATCCGCCCTCAGATGTATTCTAACAACATGCTGTGATCAAACCGGTGCAACATGGATCCCGAGGAGCTCGAGCTGCAGAATGACTACCGATACCGTAACTACGCGGCGGTCATCGAGAAGGCGCTGCGAAACTTCGAGTCGTCCAGTGAGTGGGCGGATCTCATCTCGTCCCTGGGAAAGCTCAATAAGGTGCAGTGTGGATCCATTACTCTGAATTTTAACGGGTCCATTTTATTGCATTAACTCAGAAGGTACAGGTTCCTCTTTGGTGTTTTGCTTAGATCTGTTTCAGTTCTGTGAGGTCATGGATGAGGTTTGCTTTTGTGTTGTCACATCCTCTTTTTGTTTATAAGTCTTCATATGATTTCTTATGAAGAATAAAGGTGCACTTGTTTTTTTTTTTTCTTTATTTCTTTTCCTTGTAAATCAAATATTGACTTTGGAGTGTCCATGTGTGTTCAAGCTTAAAAAAAAAACCACGAGGAAGAGAGATGTTCAATCTTTTAAATAAAACTTAGATTTTTAAGTTTTTTAAGTAAAAAAGTTTATGTGCTCGGTTTCTTTTCTTTCTTTTTTTCCCCCAGGCCCTGCAGAGTAACCTTCGCTATTCGCTCTTGCCCAGAAGGCTGATCATAGGGAAGCGTCTGGCCCAGTGCCTGCACCCGGCTCTGCCCAGCGGCGTGCACCTGAAGGCTCTGGAGACATACGAGGTCATCTTCAAAATCATTGGCACAAAATGGCTGGCCAAGGATCTGTTTATTTACAGGTGACAGAACCGGATAAAATTATCTTCAGCAAGAAGAATCCAAGCCTTGTTATGAACCGCTCTCACTCTGACTTGTTTCACGCATTTTGTTTTCTTCTTCAGCTCCGGCTTGTTCCCGCTGCTGGGTCATGCAGCCATGGCAGTTAAGCCAGTTCTGCTGGCGCTGTATGAGCGTTACTATCTCCCACTGCAGAGGGCTTTGCTTCCCAGTCTGCAAGCTTTCATAACTGGACTCTTACCTGGTCTGGAAGAAGGACTGGAGGTCTACGACAGGTCCATAAAAACACTTTTACATTTTTTTTTCCCTCTAAAATAAATGGATCAAACAAATAAATTCCATCTGCCCATTTCCTGCCATTACTAATGAACAAGATGTCAAGATGTTTTCTGCTTGAGGCGGAGACTGACCCCTGATGTAGTCCAGGCTTCTTTTAGAGCCCAGTAGAACCAGAAACCCTTCTATTCAAGGCAATGGACATACCAGTATCACAATCTAAAATCATATTTATACCACAAAGGGTTATTCACTGAATGCAACACAAACTTCCTCTTAACAATTTCTTAAAGAAATGATTCCTAATGATAAAGCATGATAAAGGTGCATTGAGTTTGATATTTTGTGCTAAATGTACTTGTATAAAAAGATGAGAGAAAAATGAGGCTAATAGAAACTAAACATTTGCATCTTCTAAGCTGCTTTAGTTAGTTCCTGAATTATGGAAACCCATCTGAATTGAATTCATCCTTTTTAGTATTAATATAGTCACATTCTGTTGTTTATGGTCTCTGCCTCTGTTCAGGACTGATGCTCTGCTGGTCAAGCTGTCGCTGTTGGTGGGTCAGCAGGTCTTCTTCGGAGCCCTGTGGGGAAGCATGCTGGTCACCCCGATGGTGCGGCTGCCCGCCTCAGTCTTTGTGGTCACACATTTTGACCGCATGGCCCCGCTGAGTCAGCAGACCTACATGTTGGGCTACGGCCATCACGCAGTGGTGAGTGTCCATGTTTGTCCTCCTTCAGTGGATGTTTGATTCCCTGACAGTCACTGGTTTAAGTTTTATGTTTCTCTCTGCTTCTCCAGATAAAGTCGGTCTGTCTTTCTCTGCAAGACTCAAATGTGTTGGTGCAGAGGAACATGCTTGAAGTCCTCCTCTACTTTTTCCCCTTTGCAACATGTCTGGTAGGTAAAGAATGTTGGTCACCAAAGTGAATCTCCTTCGTTTCTCTCTGTGTGTGTTACAAATATATCCAAAGGTTTTTTTTAGAAGATTTTGGCTGGCATCTTGAGGGCTTCAACATTATTAATTTAATGAATTATCATAGCAAAGAGTATGTCAGAAAATAAATATTGTTTCATTTTTCATTTTTGATCAAAATATTAAATATCCTTAATTACTTAAATCTATTTTTTTTTCTTCATTCAGAGAAATTTTTTGTTTCTATTCATTGGTTTTGATAGGCAAGTACTTCTGCCATTGTATTGATTTACATCGGTTAGCCTCTCTAGAGGTGCTCTCTCTGTTTACGGATAAGTTAATCAACTACACCTGATTAACCTGGGTGACTCTTCATCCATCCATGGTTTCATTTGCAGGATGAACTTTCAGTTGTCCTCTATTCCAAAAATCCTTTAAAACATTTGCTGTCACACTGTTTACCCTAAACCTAAATGAGCATTTATTAGTAGCTAAATTGGGTTTGTTGAATTAAAGCAAATTAAAATAACTCATTAATTCACACTTCATGTGTGAATTAATGAGTTAAAAACAGCTCCTGACTATGGGAACCCAGAGTGGAGTTTCTACATGTTGTTCAACACTGAAGCATCATGGTCTCCAGAGGAACTGATTCTAATCTCTTTTTCTTGAATCCCGCTGACTCAAGTAGCGTACTTAGTTCTCTTTATGTTTTGTGGATATGCTTCTAATAAAACCCACATATTTCAGCATATGTCTGGGTGTTTTCCAGAAATCCTTTACTGCTCCCCAGCTAACTCTGTGCATTGTTGGTTTAGGACCCGGCAGAGCCCAGCGTGGCTCTGAGTGCTGAAGACATGATCACCGTGGCGTCTGCAGCTTTACTCACTCTGCTCAGGAGAGACATGTCCCTCAACAGACGCCTCTACGCCTGGCTCCTAGGTCCTCAAGCTAAGAATATAAACTAGTCATGAATCGCGTCGCTGTTTGCCAAAGGAAAATATTTTATTTGTTCACGTTGACGTTTGTGTCGCTGTGTTTGTGTCTTCAGGCACCGACATTAAAGGAGGGATGGTGGCGCCACATCCCACTCTCTCCACCACCGTGGAGGAGCACACCTCATTCTACTTCAACACTTACTCGAAAGATTATCTTGTGAAGGTTTGATTTATTTAGTAGACATATAAGATGTAACTTAAGACCAAGGCTCATGACTTTCGTAAGGCTAAATGTATGGCTGGTAAAGAAAAAAACGAATGAATTCTCTATCCTAAATTAACCAGACTAATTTAAAAGCGCATGTTATGTTAAACGTATTTTTTTTTAAAAAGCAACATTTAAATATATATACAGTTTTTGCATTATCAGGTGCAATATTTTAAAGTATATTATCTAGATGAACCCTCAACAGTTGTTTCTCCTGATCTCATTTGTTCAGAACTATTTTACAGTACAAAAATCTAAAATAAGATAAACCAAAATACACCAGTAGATTTATTATGGTTTCTGTTTGCAGGCTCTGATCAACATCCTCAAACAGAAGGAAGTGGACATCGACCCAGAGAGTGTCATCTCGTACCTCAGACCCTTTCGCATCATCATCAGTCTGCTGGATAAACCCGAGATAGGTACGGAGCTGAGCAGAAGCGCCTTATTATGCTTAATGGTTTCCAACCTAATTTTGCTGACGTGACTTTTTTTTTTTGGCGCTCTAGGTCCAGTTGTCTTGAGCTGCGTGTTGTTGGAGGTGGTCCGAGCTTTCCAGCGCTACTGTCTGGAGATGCTTGGAGAGGAAAACATCCCAAAGTCGGGAAGCTCGGCCAACCAGCTAGCTTGGTGAGAGAAATGAGCAATGAAATGAACACGCTTCCTTTTAAGAATGAAATTATAAGTTTTTGTGGCAACTAATATGAAAAGAGATGTTCTCTTCTGTCTTTGTTTTGACAGTAAAATAAAAGAGAACAAGAATGCGTCAGAGATCATAAAGACGGTGAACATGCTCGTGAGCTCCCTGAACAGCGAATATCTTTGGGAGTACATGACTCAGCGCTTTTGCACGTCTCTCAGGTTTGTCAGTCACGCTAAATCTTTCTTCGCAATCAGAATTCCTTCACTGTAAACAAAAATAAAATATATAGACTTATAGTTTCAGTTCAGTTTCAGTTAGGGAGCATGTTTATATAGCTCCAATTCACAACACATGATTCAGACCAATCGTTCAGAAAGTCAAGTATGTGGACAGTGTCTAAGAAATGCTGCGTTTGGAGAAACAAGTGTTTTTGAGTTACACCATAACATAGAGTCAGAAAATATTAATAAAATCTTAGCTCTTCATTGTATCTTTTTTTTGTTCTGTTTCAAAGTTAAACAAGGAGGTGGTAGTTTTTGGATGTATTTATGTATATTTGCACAGTATGAGTTTGAATTCCTCTTGTCGACACATTGATCTGAATTTGTTCAGAACCTACAGTGCGATCTGACTCCGTTAATCTGAAATCCTATTCTGTCAGTTCCAGCTTGCGCTTCCCGGTGTGCCTCGTATGCAGAGGCTTTACTGAAATATCACAATAATAATTTCAAGACACATTTTTCAGTGTGAAAGATTACCTTTCTAATAATATTTAGAATTTTACATTTGTATTTTGATAGGAATTGTGTGCTAACTGAAGCATAAAATGAGACCGAGCAATGTGTCAGCTTGTGTTTTCAGCATTTTAATGTACAGAGAAATGAAGTGTCATAAATCCCAGTTTTGTGTTTTTGGTCAAAGTGAAAAAGATGATCCGCCAACCCCTCCGGAGCAGGACTACGGTCAGCCGGCTCCCTCCGTCACGGAAATGTCCAACCTCATCATTTTCCTTCTGGATGTTCTTCCTCTGGTGATTAATACACGTTTTCAAGAGTAGCTAAATAAATAAATTTCCAAATTCAGACAAAATTAAAAGCATTTCTCAGTCATTTGCCTCCTCTTTGTTTCATATTTCTTTGGGGGTTTTTTTTACCCATAAATACTGATCACCTGACTATTTAACGTTGTAGAAGCTTCTCATGCTGCAGCATGTTTGTGTTTTCTCACAGGAGCTTTATGCCAACATCCAGTCACTGTTCCTTCCCAACATGCTGGGCACCATGCTGCAGAGCCTGCACCGCCACATGGACTCCATTTCCCTTGATGACATCACACATGGGCTGCGAGTGTGCTTCAAGGTCCTGAGTAAGATCCAGATGCCTGTAGCTTACATGGATGTTGATGCAGGAGCGAACACGGAGGAGAAGGAATCGGCTTCACCAGAGGAGGAAACCACAAACGTGAGGATTTTTTTTTTATTATTTATTTTTAGTGAGTAAGCGGCAATTTAGGGTGTTTTAAAAAGCTTATAAAGAATTTCTTATCAAGGATGCACAGAATGAGGGGGAGAAAAATGGAAGCGTTAACGGACATCAGGAAGATGAGCGGGAAACGCGGGATCAAGGAAGTGAAGCCGAGCCTACAGACGGGGTTTACTCAACCCTGAGGTCGGAAGACAGCGGGCTGGGCGTCAGCGCTTCCCCCTCAGAGCAGCACCTGCAGCTGGGAATGGCCACGGAAACCGAGCGAAACGAAACCTGCAAAACCGGCGATGGAGTTTGGAGGAGGGGAGGGAGTGTAGAAGCCATGACACAGAGTCTGCAGGATATCCTGGCCTTCATAACCACAAGGTAAACTTCAGAGCCAGATGAAGATGCTTGTAACATCTGTGCTAGTCATCTAAACATTTTTACTCTTCCGCCTTGATTTCAGATACCTGATGGTGCAGGTGGAGGATGTCGCAGATCCGGATCCAGAGCCTCAGCGTGACCAAAGCACCAACTCCGGGGATCAGAAGTCTCTGTCAAGGGGGCGTGAAATTAAACACAAGCTGTCCGAGCTGTTTACTCCAAACAAACGCAAAGCCAGCGTCTCGCCTGATACTCAGCTCCCGGCGTCGCCAACAGAGAAGAAAAAGGAGCGTGGCTCCTCGGTGTGTTTGGACTGGGCAGCTGGTTACATGCCTCGAGGAAAAGCTGAGATCTCTGAGGCATGTCGACAGACCTTTGTTGCCACCTGCCACCTGCTGCTGGAGAGCACCACCTTTCCCATGTACCTGAGCGAGGAGGAGATGCTGGCACTTTACACAGACATGTTTGGAGACTCAGGTCAGCATGTGGACAGAGGCGCTGCCTAACAAAATTATGTATACACTTTGAGTGTTCTTTTTTTTTTTGCTTTTATTTTACATTTTGTGGTGTTAAAATCAAACATTTCAATGCATTTTCTTGATATTTTTGTAACAGGCAAAATGCGGAAAACTTCAGGCCGAATGAATACTTTTGCAAAGCATTGTAAATCACCACTATTTTAAAATGCTTTGACCCACAAATAAGTGATGAAATATTGTTGTTGTTTTTCTTCCCACTCATTTCAGGCAGTGACGTGGACGACCTCCCGGTGTGGTTGAGGTCCCTGATGATTCTGTGCTGCATGTCAAGGGATTCCAACATTCAGCACACCGCCGTGGCCTCCCTGCTGGAGCTCGTCAACCACTCCCAGTCTTTAGCCCTGGTCATTGAGGACAAGCACATGCGCTACCAGAGCTCTGACAACAACCCTCTGAGCGGGCGGCTGCAGATGGTCAGCGTGCCGCCCATCTACCCAGTCCTGCACCGAGCCATAGAGGAACACACAGACTTCTTTCAGGTCAGATTGTCAAAAGGGGAACTATTGGTGTGACTGAAGCCGTTTGGAGAAGGCCGTATTTAAGGTGGTGTGTTTGCTGTAACCCAGAGGTTATCCCGGGTCCTGTGGAGTCAACTGGACACCGAGCAGAGAGAGCAGCACGTTTCCTGTGTGGATCTGTTTTACAGGCTGCATTGTTTGGCTCCCTCGGCTTCCGTCTGTGAGGACATCATCTGCCAGGCACTGCTGCACAAAGACAAGGTTCACACAGTTGTTGTTTTTTATTTTTGTTTTCCCACTCTCTGAATATCATTGATGGCTGGATGGAAAGTCAGAACTGACAGAAGAAGAGTTGTAAATATGATAAGAAAAGCTGAAAGTTTGTGTGTTTTTTGTTTCCCAGGCGATCCGGCTGGAAGCTCTGCACCGCTTCACCGTGCTGTGGCACCTGACCCGGGAGACTCAGTGCAACAGGACCATGTCTCTAAGTCGATCCTTTGACCGGTCGGTTCACCCCCGATTTTGTTCATGAAGCAAAAAGAAGTTCAATAAGTACTCTAAATTAAAAAAAAATTTCTTAGGAGGTTTTAAGTGTTAAAATAAAAACACTTAAGTAGAATAAAACAACAGATGGGGACAAAAGTCAAGCAGCCATGACCAACACAGTTCATAACCGCCAAATCTGCACATATCTGACATGTATGTGTATATTTATCTTATCTACCTGATTGGTAGAGTTTACCTCTGTTCTTCAAATACATCGGAGGATAGTTAGAGAACATTATGGAACAGAACCAGACAGAAGACGAGTCGGGTTGTGGAGACGTTTACAGCAAAGTTAGGCTATAAAATGTACTTCAGCGGACAACTTGTGATTTTGTGCCTTGCATAAAGGGACATCGTCACTTGCAGCCTCTGTTGTGTACAGAGCTTTCAAATTAATGGTGACTCAACCAAGGATGACTGAATAAGCATGCAGCATTTTTCTTTTGCATTTGTATATTATTTAGAAAATCACGCCTAATATTTCTTTGACTTCACCATCCTGTGCTAACTGTTTTTGGTGTGTTGCATAAGATCCAGACAACTTGATTAAATCTGAAAAATGTCATATTTTTCTATGAACACATGCTTAAGGCCCTGTGATTATACTGAACACATGCAGAGAGGTCTTACTTTGTTTTAAATGTAATTTCTTCGCTCTCAAATCCTCTGTGGTGTTTCAGGTCTTTGTGTGTTGTGGTGGACAGCCTGACCTCGGCCGATGGCTCAATAAGTGCGGCCGCTCAGTGCTGGCTGGTCAGAGCTCTGTCCCTGAACGATGTGATCCGAATCCTGGAGCCCATTCTGCTGCTGCTGCTTCACCCGTCCACCCAGCGCTGCTCCATCCAGAGGGTTAAGCAGAATCTCACGGCCGGTACGCAAATTCATCTCTGCCTTGGAGGAGTTTCTCTCGATTCAATATGTCTGTGTCATTGACTTGATGTGATTGTTGTTTTCAAGGTAACCTGAAGCTGCTAAACAGCAGAAGGAGTTTGATTAAAACCTCTCGGACACCGGCAGACATGGTGGCATCTGATGTGGCGACATTAAGCAGTCTGGATGTTGTGGACCGAGAAGCTCTGTGGGCCGAGTTGGAAAGTGGGCCGGAGCCGGAAAAACCCGAAGAGGCTTTACCCGCGTCAAGGAGCGAGAGTGAGGGTACAGAGGAAGATGAGGTCAAAGAGGAGGAAGAAGAGGAGGCTGAGAGTGAACACACCGAGTCGGCAGACACCAGCGCCACCCCGGTTTCTACGGAGAACTCCAGTTCCGGTTCTGTTCCGCCCAGCAGTGTCGAGGAGGGGGGTTTGGTGAACGGCTTGCGGAGGGTGGAATCCGAGCACACGCAGGCGTCCGATTCGCTGTCGAGCGAAGAAGAGGAGGACTTTGAGCTGGAGGCCATGGCCAGGTCTCGCCTGTTGAAGCAGGAGCGAGAGAAAAGGGAAGCCATCGACTCTCTGTTCCGCTATGTTCTGCTGTACCCGGCGGCGGCAGGCGGCTGGCGCCGCCTCCTCCAGGGCCTGTCGCTGCTCGACAGCCTGCTGCGCAGCAGCCCCGAGTGCCACCTGGTGGACGCCCTGTGCTGCACGTCGCTGGACACCAGCTCTGCTGCGCACTTAAACCTGGTCTCCAACCTCCTGCAGCGCCACCAGCAGGCTCAGGACGGAAGGTGCTTTTACGGCTGCCTGCTGTCTCCCACCTCCTCCCCCACCTCGCCCCCGTCGCTGCTTGTCGAACTGCTTGTGTCGCTCTGCCTGCAAATCCTGCGCTCTCACTACCCGTCCTACCTGAGCTTGACTCCCCTGGACCTGCAGGGCAACATGGAGGTCCAGGTGAAGAGCGTGACTGTGCTCACTCGGATCGTGAACCAGCTCTGCTTCACGGTGCGAGGACAGGAGTGCAGCAAAGCCACTCTGGAATCCATCCACAGACTCCTGACCTGCTGTAAAGTACAGCAGTACGCCCTGCTCTCACTGTCGGCCTCCATGTACGTCAGCCAGAAGCCGGCAGATAAGGGAGCATCCAAGGGAGCCGAACTGCTGGATGAGGCAGAAGGCCTGTCAGAGGAGAGTTTGGTGAACTTGGGTGCGGGAGGCGGGGGCCAAGAGCAGTGCCCCTTACAAATAGAGCTACTAAAGTTGCTCCAGGCTCTGATAGTGCTGGAGTACCATGTGTGGCCAGGTGGGGTCGCATCTGCAGTGAGCGGCGCCTCAGGCCAGTCTGGAGACCCCCGTGAATCCTCACCGGCCTCCACCCCGCTGGCCCGGGAGTGGCAGACCGCTGTGCTCTTCCAGCAGTCCATCAAAGCGGCGCAGTACGTCCAGAGCCACCCCATCACGGCGCAGGGGATGTTTGTTTCCGCGGCAGCAAGAGCCCTGCAGCCTCAGTACGGCTACGCCATGCACCCCCACTGGGTGTCGCTGCTGTGCTCCTCTCTGCCGTACCTGGGGCGCTCCTTGGGGATCATCATGTCGCCGCTCATCAGTCAGATCTGCAAGAACATGGACGATCTGGTGAAGCTCCACGAACACGAGGGAGGGAAGGCAAACCACAGGTAGCTTTAAACGAACAAGCCCGTTTCTACGACTGTTATGCAATTTAAAAGTATTAAAAATGGTTGTCATAGCAATATCAGTGTGCGTATCAAAAAGGCAGCTTGGATGCAAAATTTGGAAGGTCAGTAAGCTTAGATATACCTGGCCGACTGGATGGAGGTTCACTGTAGTGCCTGTTTTAGTGGCCGAGGTGGTAACCATCATGGAGAGCGGTGAAGACGTCATGACGACAGAGACGCATGAGAGCGCTGGCGAATTACTTCAGCTAATTATGTTTCCTGATTTCTGATTTATTGTAAAATCTTCCCGTTTAGATTGTTGAGGCTAAATTTCTCTTTGAATGAAACAATAATTCATAGTTCTGTTATACATGTGGCCATTTTTCTAATAAAACATTCAGAAACTGTTATTTTGGAGCTCTTTAGGTCAAAAGATGTTATTTTAGTAAAATGTGAATTTGTTAAAAACAAACTAAGGGAACCAATTAGAACATATCTCAATGATCCTTAAGGTACATATACAATATATTTTAACATTTATTTTAAAGACTAAAACAGTTGCTCTTCAGAATTTTTGTTTTTGCTTGAATTTCCTCTGAAATATTTTATAAATTTTTTTTGTCAGTGTAACCAACAGGAAGGAGAACATCGCTCCGGACTACCCTTTAACTCTGCTTGAAGGCCTGACCACCATCACACATTACTGTCTCCTTGACAACAAAAAGGTACGGCAGGCTTACTGCGACCTATCTACCTGCTGTGTGATCTACCATCATTTAATGTCGAATTCTTGCACTTTGTCCCCTCTCTCGTCAGTCTCTGGTGGCTTGTGATCCCGTGGACGTCCGTAACGCGCGCAACGCCGTGCTGGAGGCGCTGCCGCAAATGCTCAGCAGCATGGCGCTGCTGTGGGGCGTTGTCATGAGGGAGGAGTTTCAGAGACGTGCGTCTGACTCCGGCCACAGCAGCAAACATCCTTCTACCTCCGTGTATTTCAAGAGCTCCAAGGTGGGCCACTGCCATATTGTTGAGATTCTCGTGCATCGTCTGTTTTCTGACTCCATAACTTCGTAACATCTTTATTCTAGAATAAATGTTGTGACGTGTGTTTAATTAGATCTTGCGGCAGCGGATCTTGCAGTTTCTGCTCCCTCTAACCGGACATTATGGGGTCCAGCTGATGGCTTCAGTAGGAGTAGTGTGGAGCAACAGGAAGAGCAAAAGGAGACACAAAAACAAAGTAAGACCCGAACTGCGTGGAAAACTAAGGTCTTACGTTCAGTGCTCTGATTGACTTTCTGGGTTTCTTTTTAGGTTTTACCAGTGGCCAGTGAGGCTCGTCTGGTCATCGTGGAGCTTATAAAATCACTTCACACCTTGAATATAGAAACTGTCCTCCACTTGGTCAAAGAGGTTGTGAAGAGACCGCATCAGATCAAAGGAGAACAGGTACGTATACAGATTTTAAAGACTTTTTTTTTTACCTTGGGTGATTTACAACTTAAAGGTTCTGATTTCTTCCCACCAGAAGGCAATGCTGGTCGATATTCCCATGCTGCAGTTCAGCTATGCCTATGTCCAGAGGTGAGGATGAATCTTGGTATCAAAGAAAAAAACTAATATTCTTCTCTTTTTTGCTCATTTTCACAATAATCTGTTTTATCTGTTTGAAGCATTTCAGCTGCGGCTCTGCAGGACAACGTCGTGCCTCTCCTCGGCCTGCTGAGGGAGTCTGTTCAGCTCAACCTGGCGCCACCTGGACATTTCCTCCTGCTGGGGTCAGTTCCCAATTATGCACGCTACATTTTTTAATTTCATCTGCCCTTTGGAGGTTTTAGAGTAATTCATGAATGATCTCGAATCTTTATTTTTTTTTTTTATCTTACAGAATCCTAAATGACTTTGTCAACCGTCTCCCAAACCTGGACAATAAGAAAGACTCTAAAGATCTGCAAGTAAGAACCAGCAGTCTTTGTTATTCTCACAGACCTGCAGGCAGCTAGTGCTCTGCTTAGGTCACAGGCAGGTGAAGGTAAGATGCCTTTGTTGATGAAACTTTTGAGCAGGAGGTGACTCAGCGGATCCTGGAGACGGTGGGTGGGATCGCAGGCTCTTCTCTGGAGCAGACCAGCTGGCTCAGCCGAAGCCTTGAGGTCAAAGTTCAGCCACAGGTCTGCGTAGAAGCTGAAGAACCGGATGACACAGAGGTGGACGGGGATCACTGTGGTAATTTTTCGATGCTTCAAACGTAATATTATTATGAGTGCAAGCAAGTTTTTTGATTCTGAGAGCACTTTTTCCAATGGACCCAAATTGTCTGACAGTTTGTGTCTGACTGTTCATGATCAGACACAAAGTGTAATCCCCAGATCAAACAAAAATTGGTCAGAAGATTAAGGAAAACCTTCAAAAGCTACCAAGGCTTAAGTCCTTCATAAACTGGTAGCTGGCAGGACATTAGTGTCTCTGTCCACAGTAAAGCCAGTTTTGCACCAACATGGATTGAGAGATCAAGAAAGAAGCTCCTTCTACAAAATGGACGCCTTCAAGTTTGAGTGAAACTGCTCACATGAACAAAACAAATGCTTTCTGGTCGAAGCCGGTTTTGGCAACACTTTATTTGACGATGTGTGCAAAAGACTGACACGACACCTTCATAAACATGTAACACCTGTCATGAACATGAAGGAGTCTTTATGGATGTTTATGACTGTTATCAGTCATAAAATGTGACTGGCAAATAATGACACTTTTTATGCAAAGTTGCTTTAAAAGTCCATTCATGATGGAGTGCCAACTTTGTATTATTTTGTAAATAATGACACTTTAATGCAAACTTGGCACTTTTAATGGACTCTCAGTGCAACCTTTAAAGCAACTTTGCATTAAAAGTGTCATTATTTACCGAATGACATGTGTTCTGTCATGTTTATGACAGTGTCATGTCAGACTTATGCACACCCTGTCAAATAAAGTGTTACCCAGGTTTTATTCTCCAAGGATTAACCCAGACTAAGAGAGAAATTATTAAAAGCCCAAAGTTTGTCAAACATTTGTGTCAATGATTCGTGCATGTTAACATTTGACTGAAGCTTTACATAATATTCACATGTTGATTTTTCCTTTCTTTTTCATCCAGAGTCACTAACTCAGGCTAATGCCATGGTGTCGTCCTCCGCTCCGTCGGTGTACAGTGTGCAGGCCCTCACATTGCTTGCAGAGGTGGGGTTTTATGTACACAGGATTATCTATTTACATTTTAGGCAAATTGGACTGTGGCTTTTCATTTCACTCTGTCCTATTAAAGCATATTGCTGTCTTTTTCTCCTCTTGTAGATCTTGGCGCCCCTTCTGGACATGGTCTACCGTAGCGACGAGAAGGAAAAAGCTGTTCCCCTCATCTCACGTCTCCTGTATTATGTTTTCCCCTACCTCAAGAATCACAGGTAAAACAAAAACTGATGCTGAATCACGTTATTGCCTGCAAGCCTCACTGTCACTGGGGTTACCTGACTCCTTTATGTCGGGCTCCTGTCCTGCAGTGCCTACAACATGCCCAGCTTTGCAGCAGGCGCCCAGCTGCTGAGTAGCCTGAGTGGGTACGCCTGCACCAAACGGGCCTGGAAGAAGGAGGTGTTTGAGCTTTTCATGGACCCCCTGTTCTTCACCATGGATGCCTCCTGTGCACACAGGTGGGTGTGAGCATATGGTGGAAGCACAAATGACAGAAAATGGCTGCATGGACATCTTTAAACTATTTACTCTCCTAATTTGCATCACATTTAATTCCAATTATCTGTTATGTCTGCAGTTCTAATTCTGCTTTTTTATTATTATTATTATTTCATAGTTGGAAATCAATCATTGACCATCTACTGACTCATGAGAAGACCATGTTTAAGGACCTGATGGGTGAGTATCATTGAGACTCTTTCTGAAACTGAGAAAATGGGCAGCTATCCAAACCGCTAACATAAATGTTAAAAAGAACTGATGACGAAAGATTATCGGATGTGTATTGTGGATTTGTAACTTCTTACTTAATGAAAGAAACAAATTGAAACTCATTGTATTTATTTGCACAACAGGTATGCAGAGCAGCTCCCTGAAGTTGTTCCCCAGTGCCGACCAGAAACCCATGCTGCTGAAGCGGCAGGCTTTTGCGATGTTCAGCGGCGAACTCGACCAGTACCACCTCTACCTTCCACTTATTCAAGGTGGGCTTCTTTTGTTTTAGACATCGGTGTAGGCTTATGTACGCATGTTCAAACTAGGATCAAATAAAGCCAAGTTAAAAACCAACCGGTCCCTTTCAGAGCGCCTCACGGAGACTTTAAGAATGAACTCGAGCCCTGCAGTCTCGGCCCAGATGTTCCTGATGTTCCGAGTTCTCCTGCTGCGGATCTCCTCCCAGCACCTGACGTCGCTCTGGCCTATAATGGTCACAGAACTTGTGAGTTACCTTCCTGAGAGGGCCATGTATGAGCTAAAGAATTGTGGTTGTACGAAGCTGTTGTCTTTAACTCGTTTTTTTCAGATACGGATATTTGCACGTTTAGAGAAATCTCTGCAGCCAGAGAAAGACGTCTCAAAGTGAGTTTTTTTTTTTATCATCTGTGTTTCACAAATGCACTAAAACTTGCATGTTATAAGTCCTGTGTCTTTGTTTCCAACTTAGGTTGACCAAAGTGGTGCGTGGGGCACTTGACAAAAATGGACCAGTAAACTTCTCCAATGCAGAGTTGGACATGTACCTGTCAGCCTGCAAGTTTCTGGACACTTCCTTGGCCTTTCCTCCAGAGAAGATGCCCCTCTTTCAGATGTAGGGAGCTGGAAAGCATGCTTTCATTGTAACATCAGCGATACGTTGAGCAGAGATATTGGTTTCGAAAGCATCTAATTGATTATCCCCCAGGTATCGTTGGGCATTTGTCCCGGAGGTGGACGTGAGCCGCTACAGTGGTCCAGAAAATGCGCTGATTGAGGGTGAACAGGAATGCACGCCACATGTCGTCAGAGTGCTGGAAGGGATACAGCAACGCTATGGGGTGAGTTACAGAGCTACTCTTTCATCAGCACCTGATTGGATCTTATTCCCAAAACATTTGTGTGAATAAAGTGGCGACTACAATAAATTAAGCATCTGACTATGGAGAGTCGTCCATAGTCAAATGCTGTCTCATCATAAGATTTTTTTAGGCCTAGTTACTTCCACTGCAATTGTATAAATCACCAAACGTATTGATGTGGTATTTAGCAGATTTGGAAGAACAGTCACAAATCATAAGAGTTATTTACTCCAGGAGGTGTCTGGAGAAAATAACTTTTTCACATTTTCCTTAGTTACAATCACAAACTTCAATTAGTTTTATTTTAAAGACCAACATAAAGAGTACTGCAGAGATCCACAACTCATCTAGCAAAATCTATCAACACGACAAAATAACTACTCGAGAATTTCACAAATCTGCTCCTTATGGGAGAATGACAAATATAAAACCTTTCTGTTGAAAGAAATCCATGAGAGGTTTTGTCAAAAGTTTGTCGTTAGCTTTACATGGGACACAGCAAACACATTGACCACATGAGACCAGTTTGAACTTTTTGGTCTACATGCAAACGCTATGTTTGCATGTAGACCAAACATGTTTGCATGTTTGGAATACATGCAAGCATGTTATAGACCAAACACGTTTAGTTGTAGACCAAACATGTTCTACAACTTGGCTCCATTTATCCCACCTTCAATTCCAAGCAGCTTCCATAAAAATAAAAAAAAAACATCCCCACAGAATGATGTTGACTTCAACATCATTCTGTGGGGATGATGTTGAAACCAACATGTTCTACAACATGTTAATAAAAAGAAATCCTAGAATAAAACCTGTCGAAGGTTAAGATTTGGGTGGAAGTTCACTTTCCAGCACCACAACAACCCTGAACATACAGCCAGAGCTTCAGCATATAGTGGACTAATCAAAGTCCAGATCTAAATCCAAATGAGAATCTGTGGCAAGACTTGCTGTTGGCAGCTTCACTTAATCCAATGGGACTGAAGTTGAGTTTATAAACAAGACTTTCATCTGTAATTGCATGGAAACGTTGTTCTGCAAAGTAGTGACTCCGAGAGACAGAATGTGCATGACACGTTTTTTAAGGATGATTTTTTGTTTTTGTTTTATATAATTAAAATCCAGATTGTATTTTCTTTTTCCATATATGCTAGTCTGTTGTGGTAATAACATGATGAATGTGTGTGGGATGTCTTTGCGAGGCGGCGCTGTATTTCAGAGCGGACTCGTACTTCAAAGCTCTGTTTGTCGCTAAAGTTGTATTTATTGCTTGTGTTTGTTGGGGATAAAAACATGAAGTCGAGCTTTGAAACGACACAAATCTCTCTGTGTTCTGTTTTTTTTCAGGCACTGAACGGACTGACTGAGGAGTCCTCCACGGATAGCTTGGAGTTCCCCCTCCTCACTCAGAGCTCCCTGTCCTCCATCACCCAGCTGCTGCCTTTCCTTCGCACCCTTTGCTGCTCCTTCCAGGCCCCTCCCCTCTCCAGCCAGCCTGCCGCCCACTTCCCCGTAGCCGAATACCCTGCAGCCAGTTCGCACATTGTTCTGAGCAGACTAGAGGGCATCATTGAGAACGAGTTCCTGGACTCCACGGAGAGTTAAAGACTGAGCTGTCTTAGTTGCAGGCATATAAAAAAAAAGACCTAGAATGGGCACAACCAGTGATTTTTGTTGTATTGTGGAGTTCTAGTGAAGGAATGGTTTTGGAAATGTGCTTTTCTTTTATGTAGTAATCGTTTTGACTACGTCTGTACATGTACTTCTGTACTGCTTTAACTAGAAAAAAAACAAAGGGAATCCATGGTACTTATTTCCACATGACTTTTAATGTGAAAAAATATGAAGGAATGCAGTTTACTTTCCGTCCAAAGATGAGGTATTAATGCAGCTAAAAGTCACTAACTTACTGCTTTCAGCGACAATAAAAACAGACAGGTATTCTCGATTCAGGTTACTTATTGTCCAAGCAAGGCATGCACCTTATGGCCGTGGTAGTAGAGTCAATAGATTTTAGTGAAGCACATAGAAAACTTACTGTGAAGTACTGCATTAGGCACCTCTAGTGTTTTATTTTCCTGAACTGCAGTTTGTTTCTTCAGGTGTAACAATCTGTCTTAAGAATGTATAAACTCTTAGATTTACCTTAATTTATGCTAACATTTTTTATTAATAATGTAAGGAATGTGCTTTGCGTGCATTGGGGAAAACTCTTAAAACAACGGCTGTGCATCAACATATTACATGCTTTGAGTTTTTGGTGACCAAGGGAAATGATCCTTTCCTAGTTTTCACTCCAGCATAGTTTTTACAGCTACTGTTGTCTGTATTTTTCTGCACATCTGAATGTTCCTGTAAGTTATTTATCTTTAAAAGGACCACATCAAATTTTGATGCAGTAGGGAAAAAAAAACAAGTCATTAAATTAAACACAGCATTTCACTTCAGATTTTTTTGTTTTGTTTTATTGCTTTCCCACCAGTTTATAAACGAATATTTTGTTTTTATATTGTGCTTTTAAGACATTTAGTGGGTTTAAGCCCAATTTCTAAACTGATCTTGGCTCAAGCTATTGCACTTCACTAAAATATATTTTAAAAGAGAAATCGGTCTCAACTGTAATTATTAAATTATCTTTAAATCTGATGTGAGTTGTTTTTATTTCCATTGACCTTCAGCTATTATGCACTGAAAACTCATCAGTTTTAACAATTTCTCTGCGTTGTGACTCATTTCTATGAAAGACAAGGACATGTCGCTTAAGTCTAAGTGAAAACTCACCCGAAACTGTTGCTTGAATAAAATGATTACGTAATTTATTATTAATCTATATGTACTTTCACATACTTAGTAATGAGACGAATGACCAACACCAAATTAACAGGCAAACCATAGAAAAAGCATAAGAAAGTAAAAATGTATTTGTAAGAAATGTGCAACTGAACATGAAGACTGTAAAAAAAAAAGTACAATATAATAGACTATTTACAAAAAGTTAAAAAAAATTTAAACAGGGTGACATTAGTCTACAAAATAATGAGATTTATGTCTGCACTATGGCAAAGTCATCAGAGGACTTCTGAAGATGAGGAGTTGATGGATAAGTTTGCAATGCAGAGAGTGATGAAGAACAGTGCCAGCACACTTCCTGTGGGGCCCCCATCCTGCTGACCAGCCTGTCAGAGACAAGACCTTGTGAGTGACCAGTGAGTCTCCAGCTTGTCCCTCATAAGTATTGACTGGATGACATTAAATCAAAGATGATCCTCGCACTGCTTCCAGGCTTCTCCAAGTGGGTCAAAGCTCAATGCAGGAGGTAGGCGATGGCAACATCTTGTGAGGGGCCGTTTAGGACAAAATCTATGTTTTGTCTCTCACACACTACAAGAAACTCACGCACACTCAAAAAAACATCACGCACACTCCAAAAAAACATCACGCACACTCAAAAAAACATCACGCACACTCAAAAAAACATCACGCACACTCCAAAAAAACATCATGCACACTCAAAAAAACATCACGCACACTCAAAAAATACTCAAATTGCGTATACATACTACTAAAATGTCTCACGCACACACATTTTATCTTTCTCGCTCACATACACTGAACTAACAACTCGCACACGCACACAAATGCTATCTTTCTCGCTCACATACACACTACTAACATGTCGCACACACACACAAAAGCTATCTTTCTCGCACACACACACAAATGCTATCTTTCTCGCACACATACTCTACTAACATGTCGCACACACAAACGCTATCTTTCTCGCACACATACACTACTAACTTGCACACGCACACAAATGCTATCTTTCTCGCACACAAATGTTTCTCTCACATACACAAGACTAAAGTTGCGCGCACACACTCACACACACTCGTTTTATGTATGTGTGAGAGAGCGAGACTCTTTTTTTGAATGTGTGAGAATTGTCACGGAAGAGGCGGGGCATAATTTTTTGATCAACTGCGCATGCGTTGATCCTAAACTATAAGCTTCGATTGTTGACTCACTGTATGTTCTATTACTTAGTATATTTGTGCTTTTAAATATATATAGAACTTTAAACTTTCTTGTAACTTAAATGTACTATAGAAATCAATAAATCTGATTGATTGATTAGAAATAGCAAAATTGCTGTAGTACAATCTGTCCACTGGGTGCCAGCGTTACAGGAATTATTAACCGGCGCCAACTAGTGCCGAAGAAGAAAGAGTCTGCTATACCGAACATGGCTAACTCTAAATCAAAAGGAGGCGGTATGGGCTCTTTGCACCTAAGGCGCTGACGTCACACCCGCATGCGCGTAGTGCGGCTCATTTCCTTCCGCTTTGAGTGACCATGACCGCAAGGAAAGACAAAATCGTATTTCAAAAACAATCTAAGCAATACCATGAACACTGTTGTGTTCCCCGGTGCACAGCGTCTTCCAAATATAACGGCCGTTTAAGTTTTCATGGATTTCCATGCGATCCTGACTTAAGAAGACGATGGCTAGTAAATATTCGTCGCGACAAATTCAAGCTAACAACACATAGCAAAGTTTGCAGCCTTCACTTCACTCCGGATCAGCTTCTTCAACCTAAAACTGCCGGAGGGAGAAGAAAGGTAAATAAAGGAGCTGTCCCTGAGTTATTTCAATGGAACAACTTCTGTGTTCAGCCTGAAAGAGCGAGTGTATGGGAACGAGTGAGCAGACCAGAGCCAGACAGCATTGAAACTGATCCGCCTGTGCAATGCACTTCTGCCGATCACGATTATTGCTCCGTCCCAGAACCAGCTGGCCTGGACATGGCAATAAATGAAAACGATAAATTAAAAGAAGAAATAAAAGCCCTAACAACCCAGATCGAAGAACTGAAAATTCAATCTACCTTTGGATTACAGCGGTTCGCAGGGTCCGATGATGACATCCGATTTTACACAAGGTAAGCTTGTACACTGCAACGAACCTTTTCCTTTTTAAAATGTGGGTTACTTGCCCCACCTTTGATTTTTTAATTTATTATTAAATGTGTCTTAATTCAAAAATACAATAAACACACTTACATTTCGTGTTAAAGTCACACTTGTTAGGTCACAAGTGTCAATTTTCAGAAGTGTTTTGTATTTGCTGAACCTGCTATGCTACATATATCAAGTGAAAATAAAAAGTATGTAATGTTACTGAAAGTATTTTGCATTTTTCTAACATTAAATATTAGAATTAATACAATCTACTGCTGTAGTTTCAAAAGATTTTTAACTTTTTAAATTTAATTTATTGGGTGTTTGGGTTTGGGTTTATTGAATAAGTAAAAGTTGTGGTTACTTTATCCTTTACTTTACTTTTGTATTATTAAAAATAATCTGAAATGTTACTATGTTGTGTACCAACAGATTTTCAAGTTATCGTCACTTCATGTTGTTTTGGGGGCTTATTGAACCTTCTGTCCACAAAATGATTCGCTCATCAAGAGTCAGAGCTGTGGAGGGAAGCGGCGAAGCAATAACTGCTGTCAGAGCAGCACACATGGTTGGTAGCTTCCACAAGTACACTTTGTATATGCAATAAGAACTTTTACTACAGATTATAGAGGAATATGTTATCTTCAGAAAGTGCTGCTTGCATATCATCACAAATTTCTGATAATTATTGAGTCAGTATGTAATATATTTCATTAAACTGAGATAAGGGTTAAATAAGTGAAAATGAGTAGGAAGAAATGAACAAACTGAAAAGTAGTGGTAAGATAATTATTCTGTTCTTTGTTATATATACACATATTTTCTCTTGTTCTACTGGTTACTATTGTTTATGATAACCTCTTTGAAGTACATAAGTAAATAAATATGGATTTTTATACATTTTGAATGTATTTTTGCTTTTTCTTTTATCAGAGGCATTCCTTGCAACCCATTGATGAGCTGTTCCTGTTCCAGATGTACCTGGCTGCAGGGCTTAAGGAAAGAGACCTAGCAAACCGGTTTAATATTCACATTTCTACTGTAAGCCGCATTATTTGTTCATGGACCAATTACTTGTACACTCTTTTGGGTTCACTATGTATCTGGATTGATACAGAGGACATCCGAGCTCAACTCCCTGGTGACTTCAAAGATTTTCCTGACATTCAAGTGATAGTAGATTGCACTGAGCTCAAATGCCAATCTCCTGCTTCTCCTCTCCTCCAAAGTGAGATGTTTTCCAAATACAAATCTCACTGCACAATGAAAGGTCTGATCAGAATGGCTCCCCATGGTGCAGTGACCTTTGTTTCTTCACTCTATGAGGGGTCAATAAGTGACAAAGAGTTGTTTATGAGGTCAGGGTTGGCTAATCTTCTTACTGAGGACATGGCCATAATGGTAGATAAAGGATTCCTCATCTCTGAGTATGTGAAGTGCAAGGTATACTGTCCACCTTTTCTCAGCAAGAAAAGGCAGATGCCAGCTCAAAATGTTCTTCAGACTCAGAAAATTGCACGTCTCCGAGTGCACATTGAACGGGTAATCCGAAGAGTTAAAGAAAACAAACTCTTTGATTCAATTATCCCTTTATCTATAGTTGGCTCCATTAATGAACTTTTTGCAGTGGCTTGCCTCCTTATCAATTATCAAAACAAACCTCTGGTCAGGGCATGGGCTACATAAAGTGAACGAATGTGTAGTCCACTTTAGGTGTTTCCCAATCCTTGTCCTAAAGGCACATTTCCCTGATTGTTCAGCAAATGGCTGTTATTTATCAAAATCAGTAAGCAGATGATAAATTGGAGAAACTGAAACATTTTATTTTGATGGGATGTGCATAAGACTGAGATAACCTGTCGTGAACATAAGAGTCTTTATGAATGTTGTCATGAATTTTCATTTGTTTAATAACACTTTTAATGGAAAACTTCTCAGTTGCAATGAAAGCCTGTTAAAAGTAATAACTTTGCATTACTGTGTCATTTACAAAATACAGTTTGCACTTTTAATGAACTTTGATTGCAACTTTCAGATAAATTTTGCATTAAAAGTGTCATTATTTACCGAATAACACTTCATGACAAAAGTCAGACATTCATAAAGACTATTTTATGTCCATGACAGGTGATATGTCATATTTATGATGGTATGTCAATCTTATGCATACCGTCAAATAGTGTTACCTAACAAAATTGTATTTTCTCAGATGTGTAAGTTTTGTAAAAGGAATACGTTATCACAGAAGCAGTCAAATGTATTTGTATTTCTATTATGTGTTGATTGAATGTTATCAAATTTTATAAATGTGATTGTAAATAAGCATTTTTCTCATGTAAACCTGTTAAAGCTAAAGCAAAATTAAATTGACAGTATTGACAATAGTGCAACTTGATATTTGTTTATTTTTTGCATTTAGTGAAACCTTACTTTTTTGCAAAAAAAAAAGGTATGTCTAAAAGAAAATTGCAAGAACTTGCAAGGATACAATGACATTTACTAAAATAAATAAAAAGGCACAGATGGACTGTTAGTCTCTCAATGAACATTGATGCTCAAACCACAGAATGATTTTGAGTGGCCTACAATCAAAAGACAAAAACAAATGAATGCAGGTGGAAAATTTGCCTGCGTAGCCAAACATTTACCACTATCACAGAATGACAATGTCACACGTCATGTGCTGCACGTTTCATTGAGAGATACTTTTGCATGTAAATGTTGAAATAGAAGTGGTCACATCTCTGTCTGATTACGTTTTGAACTTCCATGTCGGGATCCAGTCGCTGCACAAAGAAATCCTCCTGTGCCCAAACAAAGAAGTCACACCACATAAGACCAGTAACAAGAAGCTGGCCTTGTACTTGCCAATAGTAAGCATGAGTTTTCTTTAATTTGAAAACTCCATCTGACATCTGCAAGTACTTGCAGTCAACATAACTTCTTACATTTGGGCATTTAATTTCAACCAAGCCAAATGATGGTGTTTCCTTGGGGTCATAAACGAGGCCATCAGGAGAGGCACCTAACCATGGGGCTTCAGGGTGAATTACTAGCCCACAAGGTGAATAATTCACATTACAGCGGTGGGCGTATTCTTTTGCTGCCTGAAACTCCATGTCAGAACCTCTTCGCATTTCAGCTGTTTCTTTGGTACCCCTGATTATTCGCTCTGCCAGAGATTCAGCAGTGGTGGGACCTCTCACATAACACACTTCCCTAAATCTTGACGAGGTTATTCTTGATTGTCGCAGCATGTGCCACTCATGAACACAGCTCTGGTCTCGTGTTGATGTCTGAATTCTGTCAGCCATATCAAATGATAACTGCAAACTCTGCAAATGAAAATGTTCCTCTAAAGTGCAAACCCAGGCACACTCTGATGGTGACAGATGATGACTACAAAGTGGAAGAGAAGGAGAAGGTGGAGCATGGTGATGTAACTCTATACATCGGGTTAAGAGTTTGGGTTGCTGATAGGACAGTACACTTCCTTTTTGCACAAGTCCAAATTCAGAATCTACAAGCGGCTTCTCCACACTCATCCCCATGGTTGTCACCAGTGGCTTCTCCCGGGAATCCAAATCGCTGTACGTCTCTGCCACTCGAAGCACAGACAGGTCAGGAAGAGGGCCAGTCATTCCCCTGAAGAGTGTACTCCTTTAAGTGAGAAAAAAACAAAAACAAAAAAAAAAAACACACATGTATTTAACTCAGGGCTAAAATATATAAGGCAGCAAGACATGAAAATTAAGTATTATGAACATTATTTACCTTAATCCTCCTTTAGACAGTCGGCCCTGTACAGGCTTCACTATCACCATCTTGCCAACTGGACCAGGTTTTACACCCTTTGAAATAGAAAAATAGAGACATAGTGTTTATAACAGTCTTCATCATGTGTTCTCAAGTCAACGTCAAGTGCAACTTACATTTTAATGCTGTACTTAAAATGTACAACGTTATATATTATATCGTATTTTTATATAGTATACACTTCAGTTTACTAAATAGTTTAGAAAATTACCAAAAAAATATTTTGTACTTTATTTTTAAATAAACCTACAAAATAATTTTTGCATTTTTAAAGTCATTATATATAAGGACTATAAAAACATAATTAGTTGCTAAGCTTTACTGCAACACAGATATCTCACTGAAATATTTTTGATGAAACATGGCATGCATGTGCAGTTTTAAAACTTACAGCAGTTCTGGGTTTGTGCCATTGCTGTTCTGTTTCAGTACAGCTATGAACTGGAGGAACGACTGGGACACTGAGCTGGGAGAAGTGGGCAGTCTGGAACAGCAGAGCCACTATATGGTTGCACAATGCAGTACCAGCCACACAGGAACAACTGCATGTCACCATGATGACTGGAACTGCATCTCTGAGAACTACCTGTTGAGAGATTATTTTCAGTCATTACATTTTATTAAGACTTTGCTTTCAAACTGTTGGCACAAAATGGAGTGCCCTCCTTTAAACTGTTAAAAATATTGTGCTCAAATGGAATTCGTGTTTTATCTGTACAGGAAGTAATAACAGTCATAATCAATAAATCAGAATATGCTTTTGATGAGATCTGTTTATGAGATTTATCAGTTTGCCATATTAACATGATGTAATACAATAATATTTTGTCAGCTGTAACTTATTTCTGTAAATTATTATAATTAACAGAAATAAAAGCTTAACCAATTTTTTGCAAAACAAATGAACTTATAAAATGCATTTTATTTAGTGAATCAAACTACTGACATTAATGAACTTTTGAATATTACATTTGTTGACTATGACTGTACATTTGGTGATAAACTTTGATATTTTAGAAATACTTCCCATATTTACTAAGTGAAACTTTAAAGAAACTTTACAGACCAGCTTCTACAGACATAAAACGACAAACTGATTCACAATCAATATTAAAACAATACGGAGCTGGTCTTGTTTTAATGTTATAATGAAAAAGATAATTAAAAATGTGAAGAGGCTGTAAACACAATCCCATTTGAGCTCTTAACAAGAAGCATGCAAACGAAATAATACGGACGCCTTAAGGAACACGGCCATATATTTATCAAATTAACAACTTTGAACCTCAACATTCAGCTGAACTCAAACTCAAACAAATTACCAGTGCTGCCCTACTTTTAAGTTATGGGGCTTCTCGTGCTTCCTCATGCTTCGGAAGCAAAAAGCCCGAACCGTAATCTCCCCCGTTACTTGGTCTCTGTTTGACACTAACGACAACGAGCACATAGTAAAGCAATACACTTAAAAATAAACACAAAATAACGTAAGAACATTGTCCGTTAGAAAGAACAATAATGTTTAGATGATTAAATAGCACAATTGTATAAGTAAAATGTCCGAGAATATTGCTAACTAGCATTAGCATAGCTAATGTTAGCCACGGAGTTTAAAGAACTTTAAAGTAGGACTCACCTTCATATCCATGGATATATGACGAGACATACATCTTAAAACCTTTTTCCAATTTGCTTGATGGGGCTTTGGATCCAGCCTTACAAATACGATGTACATCGTTAATTGTTAGCTTTGGCAAATCCTGCAAACACCTACTGTAAAATGACATTTGTAATAGACCGGAAAAAACCGAGCCGCTTTAACCCGAACACGGAAGCTGAGGTGCAAAGAGCCCATTGGACCGCAGTGAAGTGGCCCCGTTCACACGACAACGATTTCGGGGGAAAACGGAAGAGTTTTGTTGCGTTTGTAGCGTGCATTTACACGAAACCACCGAATGTTGCACAGATTGAAAACGGGTTCCAGAGTGTGATGTTTCTGATACATAACGTTTTCCGTTGTCGTGTAAACCTAGAAAACGGATCTTTTCTTCCAGAGAATCCCCAGCTCATGCATAGTATGACGCAAAACATAGCTGCTTCCTACAATCCACAGAAGAAGAAGAAACTACTCACAATGCTGGTGTTACTTGTTTCCCCATCAGATACGGTTCCCTCAGCGTCTCTTCACCGCTCCGCACAGCCCAGGAGGCAAAATACGCTCTTATCTAGAGAACTACGGACCAGGATCAGCCCCGGCTCCAGACGAGTTTAACAGGGGGGGCATCGACTTATTTTGGGGGTCAAAATGAATCTATGTTGCTGAACATAGACAACACCAGTAGCATACAGGCTACTTGTTAACAAGCTTAACGTGCTGTGTTGATATTAGCTAGTCATCTTTTAGCTATCATCACCTGCATCCAACAGCTTTACTCAACTCAGTCGGTTAGTTCTGGAAAAAAACTGTGCAGTTATTTACGTGTTGCTGGTTTGCTGCCATGATTCTAACACACACCTGCGCAGCAGCAGCAGGTCTCCTTCGCTGCCTCACAGGTGTAAACCCAGCGTGAGCGTCTCAGCTTTCATGTTGCGTTTGAAGGCGGCTCGGAAAAACAAGTTACGACTTGTTAGCAACGGATTAAACTGTTTTAACTGCTGAAAAAGGTAACAGAGGACACGGATATGGGAAGTGCGGGAACTCCTATTTTATCAAATTGATATAGGAATAACAGACTGTTGGCCATTCCAAGGTAAAAACAATAAACAGCTTCCAGTCCGGGGCCCGCTACAGACACCGTGAAAGCTCAAAGTTATCCCACTTTTTCCAACTGCATGCGCCCTAATCAGACGCACACAATGCATGTTTTCTTGGCAAATCCACATGCCTTCAAGTACAACTGTTTTTTAAACACATGCGCACTTTCAAAGTTTCAAAGAACCTTGCACCAACTAGGCGCAGCAAGAGCATTACACGTTTTCGATGTGTACCTTTACTGTGTAAACACAGATCGTAATTAGAACGTTATCGTGTAAACGATCCAACAAAAACGGAACAAAAGTGCCGTTTTCGTTGGATCCCCTAAGGGGGCGTTTACACGACAACGATCGTGTAAACGATTTTTTTTTTAGTTTCAAGTTGGATATTCGATATTCGAGCTCCGGGGACTATGGGCGTTTAGCACAAGGTTGATCCGATTTATGAACGCTAATGTCGGCCGCGGGTTCTCCACAACTCCCGGCCGCAGCGCACCAAGGTTTACTCTTTCTTCTTCGGCACTAGTTGGCGCCGGTTAATAATTCCTGTAATGCTGGCACCCAGTGGACAGATTGTACTACAGCAATTTTGCTATTTCTAATCAATCAATCAGATTTATTTATTTCTATAGTACATTTAAGTTACAAGAAAGTTTAAAGTTCTATATATATTTAAAAGCACAAATATACTAAGTAATAGAACATACAGTGAGTCAACAATCGAAGCTTATAGTTTAGGATCAACGCATGCGCAGTTGATCAAAAAATTATGCCCCGCCTCTTCCGTGACAATTCTCACACATTCAAAAAAAGTCTCGCTCTCACACATACATAAAACGAGTGTATGTGAGTGTGCGCGCGCAACTTTAGTCTTGTGTATGTGAGAGAAACATTTGTGTGCGAGTTGTTAGTACAGTGTATGTGTGCGAGAAAGGTAGCATTTATGTACGTGTGCGAGAAAGATAGCATTTGTGTGTGTGTGCGAGTCAGTACCGTGTATGTGTGCGAGAAAGATAGCGTTTGTGTATGTGTGCGAGAAAGAGCGTTTGTGTGTGTGTGCAAGTTAGTACCGTGTATGTGTGCGAGAAAGATAGCATTTGTGTGTGTGCGCGACATGTTAGTAGTGTGTATGTGTGCGAGAAAGATAGCATTTGTGTGTGTGTGCGAGAAAGATAGCTTTTGTGTGTGTGTGCGTGATGTTAGTAGTGTGTATGTGAGCGAGAAAGATAGCATTTGTGTGCGTGTGCGAGTTGTTAGTTCAGTGTATGTGTGCAAGAAAGATAAAATGTGTGTGCGTGAGACATTTTAGTAGTATGTATACGCAATTTGAGTATTTTTTGAGTGTGCGTGATGTTTTTTAGAGTGTGCGTGATGTTTTTTTGGAGTGTGCGTGATGTTTTTTTTAGTGTGCGTGATGTTTTTTTGGAGTGTGCGTGATGTTTTTTTGAGTGTGCGTGATGTTTTTTGAGTGTGCGTGATGTTTTTTTGAGTGTGCGTGATGTTTTTTTGGAGTGTGCTTGATGTTTTTTTGAGTGTGCGTGATGTTTTTTGAGTGTGCGTGATGTTTTTTTGAGTGTGCGTGATGTTTTTTTGGAGTGTGCGTGATGTTTTTTTGAGTGTGCGTGATGTTTTTTGAGTGTGCGTGATGTTTTTTTGAGTGTGCGTGATGTTTTTTTGGAGTGTGCGTGATGTTTTTTTGGGTGTGCGTGATGTTTTTTTGAGTGTGCGTGAGTTTCTTGTAGTGTGTGAGAGACTAAACATAGATTTTGTCCTAAACGGCCCCTCATAACATCTGCTGGTAGGCAAACTGCAGTGGATCTAATGTAGACCTCACCTTGTGGTGTGGATGGTGGAGGACTCCCTCATAGGTCTTCATCAGTCCATTACAGGAAAGTGTTATTGGTGCTTAGATGGGAGGATACATTAACTATAGAAGTGACACTTTTATCAAGAAAAAAAAATGAATCTACTGTTTTGTTTTTTTTTTAATCAATTCACTTTTATTCTTTGAAATACAAAACCGGAAGTGATTGAACATGCTTCCATCCTGAGAAACATTTAACAGTGCATTTAACTGTATGAATTATACTCTAACAAGTTAACAACACAGACGATATATTCATTCATTCAACAGTTGTAATGTATTTGCTTAGCTATTTTGTTTTTACCGGAACTGCTGATGTCATGAAGTAGCGAGGCTAAGCTCCGCCCATAGTCGCCTGTTCCTGCAAAAATGGCGGCACAAACAGACCGTGGCGTGCCTCTCAGTACGGTGAGCAGACTTTATCTCCTTGTTTATCGAACTTTGCATCACATTTTTCATGTTGGATTCCAAAGACTTTGCACATAAAGACATTACACTCCTTTCGTGTGCGCAGGAATATGATTTATGCCAATATATTAACAATTAAGCTTGCTGTGTTCAGTGTAGTGTCCTGCCTGGTGATGTTTGCGGCTAGTTGGTCACTAATGTACAATCTCTGTTTAAAAACGAATAACCCGGCAGATAAATGTTTTGTCTGAATCGGAAGTATTTTAGGCTGTTAAGAAAATTTTATGTGGCTGTGTTATGATACGGAGAGCGCTGAGTTTCGGTTTCCAGACAAGTTTCCCCTTATTTCCCTAAAACTGCACAATGATAACTGCTAATTGGGGCGGAAGGGGACACGGGGTCACCACTACGCTGCTAAATTTAAATTATTCTTAAAGAAACTAGAATATTACTCTGTGGAGGAGTTGTTTTGGAGTCAATTCAGTTTTAACTTGATCCTATGAAAATGTTGCAGCTTGTTTTGCATATATCCACGCTACGTGATTTCTACACATCGCTTTAGGTATTTTCTAGGTCTGGATATGTGAAAAGATTCCCTGTTAGTGTTTAAGATATCCGTCCGGCTGTCCATCATTGAGTTCATCCTTCTATGCATCTTTCTCTTCATCCATCGGTCTTTAGATCTGTCTTTCCTTTAATCCATACATATCCATCCATCTTTCTTACTACATCTGATATTTGCAGTTTTACTTATTCAAACCCAAGTTATGACTGTTTATTTTGAATGTATTTTTATTCATGGAGCTATAGAATCATTTTGATGTGTTGTAATGCCATTAGTTTAAATATTTAATCGAGAGCCACAGAATACTGATTTTCATTTTGACTTTTATACGTTCATGCTGTGCAGGTTTAGTACATTATACCTGCAAAGAATAACTTGGGAGATTTAGTCCAATATTATGATTTGACAAAGCAAAAATAATAATTTAAAAAACTAGTTGAAACTGAATGTCCATTCTGAAGTTGCAATTGGAAAGAATAGATTCAAAATAAGAATTGGAAGAATTTCAGTTTAAAAAAAAAAACTTAAATTCACTTCTGTTTATTTTTTTTCTTAGACTTTTTAATAGAATTTTTTTGTCAGTTTTTCCAACATTCAATTTCAACCTGCGATAGAAAAAAGTGACAATTTCTCTAGTAGGTTTGCTCAGATGTTTGTTTCACTTTCAGCTTTCGCCAAAGTTCCTGCACACCAACTCCACCAGCCACACCTGGCCCTTCAGCGCTATCGCTGAACTCATAGGTGAGTCATTTAGGTCATCTGATCATCACCAGAGTGTTTTCTGTTTACACAGTGTTTTTTTATAGATCATTTGTTATTTACGTAACCACCTGCAAACATTTTACCCCTCGCATACTTCTTGAATTTTCTCTTGTTTATCAAAACAGAGGCCCATATTGCAGCCACAGCCCATAATTCAGTTTATTAAACGACCCCCTTCTGAGTAACAGTTTCATCCTGTCTGCACGTCACTTAGAGCATCTGATTGAAGCACCTTTTCATCCGGCAATTTGAAATGTTCATAAGCCCCCTAAAATTTGTTTAAAATCTTTTGATTAGATTTTCTTCTCTAGGAAGGTGTTAAAATGCAATCAACACTGCATAACACTGTTTACTATAACCAACTTGTGCTGATGCTAACTCATCATAGGCTATAAGTTAGAAAAATCAAAGACTTGCATGATTAAAATATGAAACGGGGAGGGAAAACAAAATTCACAGTTTCACTCACCAGGTTCAGATTCTGCATTTTTGTCCATGTTGCTGGAGCTTCAAAGTTGTCAGTCAAGCTAGTTTCCGATCCTCCTTCCTCGGCATAGAGTGCAGTCCATAGGGTTATAGATTCAAAATTGTAGATGATCTAGATAAGATATTGTAACTCGTTTTTCAGTTTTCTTGAATTGTTGTGGTGGCAGGCAACAGCACAAGTTGAACACAAATCAGGTTCAAACTGGCAGAGCTCCCAATTAAACAGATTTTGTTATTAAAGAGTGACTGTTGTTAACTCTGAATCTACCTTTGAGGACCCAGAAGCATAAAACCACTGGAACACTGGAAGTAGCAGTCTTTCATGGTATCCTGTGCACGTTCTTATAATTTATTTTGTTTTGTGAGAATGTAGTTTAAAATCCTTCCCCAAATGAGATCCGTTGCTCCTGTCAGACTTATTCTACTTTAAATAAAGTTTTTGCTTTCTTATGTTTCTGTTTTCTTGACAGACAATGCCTATGACCCAGATGTCAGTGCCAAGCAGTTCTGGATTGATAAAACTGTGGTTAAAGGAGAGGTGTGCCTGAGCTTCATGGATAACGGAAACGGCCTCGACCATGAAACTATGCACAAAATGCTTAGGTACAAACTCCACAGATGTTTCTGTAGGCTTTTGAAAACATTAAAAACCACCATTTATTTTTATATGTTGCTTCTAGAGCAATCGCTTTTAATCTATAATCATTTTGTGCAACGTATCTCCAGGGTTTTGGTATTGTTCTTTACTCCGTTTTCAAGTAATGTTCCATTTTCAAGCCTCTTCGCCCCAAGCTATTAACAATTCAGTTATTAAAGGACGTTTGGTCATAGAAAGAAAAGATGTTTTGAGAGGGGCTAAAGAAAATCCTCCCTGGACTTGAGTTAATCTAAAAGAAATCTCAAAACGGTAAGCCAAGGGTAAAATAGCAAACTTGCAAGAAAAAAAATTGTTTTCAGTGAAGAAAGGACTAGAAATTAGAAAGAGTTATAAGTTGCTGTATAGTTCCTAAGTGGCCTGGAGAAGTTTGTCAATTGAGGTATTTTTTCAGGTCTGGAGAAGCATAAAAAATATTTAGATTTCCTCTTTATTTGCTAAAAGAAAAGTTACGTTCTGTGTCTACGATCTTTCTGTCCTCCATGTTTTTCTTCCCTTCATTCAGTTTTTCTTTTAGGTTTAACATTTAATGCCTTTGTAGAAATATGTACTTTACATTTATAGTGAGCTTTTGTTTAAATACCTACAACGACTAGTTGAAATGAAAATAGACACGTCTTGACGTATAGGAACCTCGTATGTAATACAGAATTAAGATTTTTTTTTTTTTTATTTAAGAAGTTAAACCATTGTAATGCATTGCTTTGAGAGTATATTATAATAGAAAATTATGATAGTGAGCTTCTGTACTTCTTTATTTCAGCTTTGGGTACAGCGACAAGATAGCAGTAAATGGACTGGAGCCCATTGGTATCTATGGTAACGGCTTCAAGTCCGGATCCATGCGTCTCGGCAAAGATGCGATTGTCTTCTCCAAGTCAAAGAGCATATCGTGCATTGGGATGCTTTCTCAAACCTACCTGGAGAAGATTGGAGCCAAGCAAATAATTATTCCTATTATTTCCTTTGAAAATAAGAAATCAAACAGAAATATCCTTTAACCACGTTCAGTGAACGTTTTAAAAGTTGTCCCCTAAATGTTTTGAGGAATGGTTTGTCATCAGTTTTCCTTAACCGTGGCTTCACTCTCCGTCAAAGAAAAACAAGAAGCAAGTCTGAGGGACATCCTGCAATACTCCCTTTTTAAGTCTCATGAGGAACTTCTCGCTGAGATCGATGCCATCACTTCAACCTTGTCCTCAGCTAAAACAGGCACCCGGATCATCATCTGGAATCTCCGCAGGTCTGTTTGTAGACCACACACTCACACGCACACACACCTACACACACACAACCACCAACCTGTAGAGCTTCATGCGATGGTTTGTAGGTTCCTGCACGTGCTCCACATGAATCCCAATCTGTAATTTTTAATATTTTAATGAGATCACCACACTCGTAACTAAATGCTCCTTTCGGATAACATTTCCCTGGTAATCACTCAATCACTCATTTTGATGTGTTGTAATGCCATTAGTTTAAATATTTAGTCGAGAGCCACAGAATACTGATTTTCATTTTCACTTTTATACGTTCATGCTGTGCAGGTTTAGTACATTATACCTGCAAAGAATAACTTAGAGATTTAGTCCAATATTATGATTTGACAAAGCAAAAATAATTAAAAAAACTAGTTGAAACTGAATGTCCATTCTGAAGTTGTAATTGGAAAGAATAGGTTCAAAATAAGAATTGGAAGAATTTCTCAGTTAAAAAAAAAATTAATTCACTTCCGGTTTTTTTTCTTAGACTTTTTAATAGTTAGAATTTTTTTGTCAGTTTTAGATTTTATGTTTTCAGTCTCAAATCTGTTTTTCTAACATTCAATTTCAACCTGCGATAGAAAATAGTGACAATTTCTCTAGTATTTATGTCCATTGTATGCATAGTGATGTTAAATGACCCCGTTGTTGTCCTTCTTAAGTCTGAAGGACAACAAAGTCAAATGTTTAGGGATGGGCATCACAAAGCCTTGATCTCAATCAGAAACCCCCATCTAAAATTCACTTTTATCATCCACATCAGACATTAAGTGGATCTGAGCAGAGTGCAGGACTGCATGCACTTTGAGAACGAATAGCTGGAAGCTCACACATAAAACACATGTTGAGTTGGATGTCTTCACTGATCTCTTTTAGTCCTTATGCATGTAGTCAAAATCCATTCAATTCTTCAAATACAAACACAGTTGCCAAATCAGAACATGGTTGATATTCGGTTCAAAAAAATATTTGTGGGCAACATTTTGGGCATTGCGTTGAATGAAGCCACAGTGTCACTTAGTGACTGTCACTGAACAGAAGACAGAAGAGCAGTATGTCAGTGAAGAATTCACTTCTTTTACTCGGTTTCGCTCGGAGGGGGTTGTGTATTGTTTCACTTGAGCTCAGCTCTTGGATTGCCTGTATCTCATTTGTACTGAGTAAACTGTTTTCATTCATTTCATCATTGTCTTATTTTTAGGACATCTTCCGGATCAACAGAGTTTGATTTTAACCGCGATCGATACGACATCCGCATTCCCTCAGAGGTTTACGAAGAATTAAGCGATCCATCTCAGCCTTCGAACAGGAGTACATCTTATGTTCCTGAGAGTGTGATTTCACTGCGGGTAAGAAGCGGTAAAGGGCAGGGCATCAAATTTATTTTCATGAAATGCTCTTTTTTTTTTTTTACACTAATTCGTTTGCCTTCTTAATTTAAAACGTCAACTGCATTCATATAAACAGCTTACCCAAGTTCTTGGTGTTCACCACAAGCTTCTTGCTGTTTCTTTCTTTTTGTCCTGGTAATTACCTCTTTGTTAAACCTTGATTCCCTTTGTGTCTCTGTGTTGTAGGTGTATTGTAGCATTCTATACCTGAAGCCACGCATGCAGGTCATGGTACGGGGACAAAAGGTGAAGTCTCAGCTCATCGCTAAGAGCCTGGCCTGCATTAGAAAGGACCACTACAAGCCCAATTTTCTGGTATTTCTTTAATTGAGATTTGACAGGAGTTTAGAAGTGTTATTTTTTTCTTATAGTTCCTGAATTTAGTTTTTTTTTTTTCCCCTTATCACTCTAGGACAAACGCATACCTATTATTTTTGGGTATAACACCAAAAGTAAAGACCAGTATGGTATCATGATGTATCACAAGAACAGGCTCATCAAAGCATATGAACGTGTGGGCTGCCAGCTTAAGGTGGGTTTTGTTTATGACCTTCTTTTTATTGAAAACCAAAACTGAACTTTTCTTTGTTTAGGTCAGTCAGGATTTTTAAAAAAGTTTTATTTGCCAGTTTCCAAGAAAAAGTGATAGATGTTTAAAGACTCTTGCCATATAACTGCCCTATGATGCTGTGACATCAAATGAGAAGTTATAAGGACCTCCATAAACCTGGTTGCTCTATTTTCCATAAGTTTAAAAGTGTCATGTTCCTTTTTTTTTTAACAATTTATGCAAGTATAAACCACCATGGGAATGGTCAGCCATCTTATTATTCAGGAAGATTGTGGGTTTCTGTGAGCAGAGAAGAACTTGTTTTAATGCATATGTTAACAACCAAAGAGTTTGAATTTTGGAGCTCTGTCATATGGTCTGATGAAACTAAAATTGAAAAAAGCATGGATTCAAGGTCTTCCAAATGGAAGATAATCTTAAGTCTGAAGGACAACAAAGTCAAATGTTTAGGGATGGGCATCACAAAGCCTTGATCTCAGTCCTATAGAAAATCTGAGAAGATCTGATTAGGCTTGTCCAAGGGAACTGACCTACAACCCTGACTCACTAACAGCAGGTTTGTCAAAAGGAATGGGCCAAAACTCCAGAAAGTTACCGTTGCTTGTGACAGGAAATCCAAAACATCAGACCCAAGTCACAGTTCAAAGGCAAACATCTGGATTTGAAGTTAAAAGCATTTTCTAGCAGTGATTAAAACCAAGAAATCTAATTTATTGTCAGACAATAAGTTAAAAAAAGCCATATGTCTGTTTACATGTATGTAAATATCTGGGTTAAACTGTGTTTGAATCTTCTAAATCCTTTCGTTCAACAGGCCAACATTAAAGGTGTTGGAGTCATCGGGGTGATCGAATGTAACTTTCTGGATCCTACCCACAACAAGCAGAGCTTCAACGAGACTGATAAGTACAGGTAATAATGTCAATGATGCACTCAGGATTATCATAAACTGTTACAAATTTATTTGGTATTCTTGAATTCTCAAAAAATACGTCGGGTTTATTTTTTGGATTTGAACAGAAAAACCATCAACAGTTTGGGGACTAAACTGGAGGAGTACTGGAACGAGATCCGTTACAGAATGACCAAAGAAGACCCAAACAGCACCGTGCCAGTGGAAGATACCATGTTGGTACACAGTCAAGAGAGAGACGTGAAATATTGTAATTTGTTTTAGTTTAACCAGTGTGACTCTTTAGGAAGCGACCGGATCAGAACTGGGTGCAGTGCGACGGCTGTTTGCAGTGGCGTAAACTCCCGGACGGGATCGACGTCAACAAGCTGCCGGATAAGTGGTACTGCTTGTTAAACCCCGATCCACAGTTCAGGTAACAGAGCTTTTTAGGATCATTTTAAATGAAAACATAGAAATAAATTACATAATCTAAACTCTTCTGCGTTTGTTTTCTTGTTTACTACTAAAATAAAGCACTCCTGATGAAAATACTCCAGTTTTTTCCTGTGCTAAAACACAGTATTGGCAGCAGCATTCACTTAGGATAATTTGGCAACAAAGGCATAGAGACTGGCAAGAATGATAGCCGATCGGTAATACAATTATTTTTATCAACTTAAAGTCTCATCTAAACACTCTCTGTATGTTTTACCGTGTAGGAGCTGCAAGGTAGAAGAAGAGCCTGAGGACTCCGATGATGATCAGCCGTCGTACCGGAAGACCTACAAACAACAGTCAGTAAATATAGTTTGAACATTATGCTGAAAAATCCCAGAGTTGTCAGTGGGGAAAATAAATATTTGATATGCAACAGGTTTATCAAGTTTCTCCACTTTCAAAGAATGGAGAGGTCTGCGATTGTTATTGTAGTTGCACCTCAACTGTGATTTTAAAAAATCCAGAAAGTCACGTTGTGTGATTTTTATATCAGAAATTATTCTAGCTCTCAAGAACCCGTCCCATCCTCCACTCATTACTTGTATGAATTGCACCTGTTTGAACTCCTTTCCTGTATAAAAGGCACTGGTAACACTTTATTTGAAGGGGTGTGCATTCATCAGAGTAAAGAAGGGTTGAACATTAGCACATAAAATTCAGTGTGTGCTACAGATCTGTTGCTACATTGTAGTAAAACAAAACATCGTGTTATGTGTCGTGTCGTGTTATGACATAACACGACAGGAGTTATGTCATAAACATGACATAACTCCTGTCGTGAACATAGAGAAGTCTTTATGAATGTTTATAGGCCTGTCGCGATAAACGATAAATCAATTAATCGGACGATAAAAAAACCTATCGAGATAATTTTAATTATCGTCTTTATCGTCTCTTCCTGCCTTTTTTTCTTTCTGTTGACGACGTTGAATGAAAAACGCTCAGCTCCGGTGCTCTGCACTGACCCTCCCTTCCTCATTTCCTTAGTCTAATGTCCAGCGCACATTACACGAGTTGTCGGCCCATTTTCAAACCCTGAGAGACACATTAGCCGACAGAAATCCTAGGTATAACGGTTCGATCGGGTTCGTCGTGCCGTGTGATGTCCAGCCACATGGGCACAAAATAACGGCTGCAAGTCCAGTTAACTAATTTTAAAATCAGGCATTAATCAATGCTTTACTAGAATCTACCTGTGTTGCATGTGGCTATAGAGTCAGCATAAAGTCCTGACTGAATGAAAATCATTATAACCTATTTATGTCACGTTAACGAAGAACAGCTGAAAACCTACTATGTTTTTCAACTGAGGTACCAATTTGGCTCCAACTCCTCCCCTTGTCATTCCTATATTCTTTGCACGAAACGTTAAATAAATATTAATATTGTTTCCACATATCATCTCTCATGTCCGCTGGACTTCGGGTTGCGCTGTGTCAGCTGTTTGGGATTCCCCTCCGTAATTTCTCCTATTTCCCCTCAGAAAGCAGGAGGAGAATCCGCGCTCTGATTGGCTACCTGTCACATTCAGCGTTAAGCTCCCAGTCTGGAAAAACCCCTAATTTAGATCAGAGCAGCCACGACAATCTACCATAACACACCACACACTGCAGGATGATCGGTTAGATCGGCCAACGATTTAAGATTGTCATAAGGGGAAAATAGGGGCAAAAAATGGTGTAGTGTGAACTATTGCATTAGGTAGTCAGATGTGCCCGTTTTCTCCATTTAAATCTAGAGATTACTGAAGGGCAATACAGACTTCATAATCTGCACTCTTTTGGTTGAATGCAGTATTTATTTCCACTTTGGCTTTATATTGTTTAGTTTTTATTCAAGTATGTTTTTTGTTAATGGAGACTGAGAATCCATTTTATTTTTGTTTTTGGTTGTTTATTTAGTTTATCAGTTTCAGTGTTACGTGTTATTTTGAAAATAAATATCAGGAAATCGCATGTATTATTAGTCATTTCCTTTAAATCAGTGTCAAAAGGTCTTGAAACAATATTATTGTTTATTGCAATAATTTCTTTAGACAATTAATCGTCCAGCAAAATTTGTTATCGTGACAGGCCTAAATGTTTATGACAGTGGTCATGAAGTGTCATTCGGTAAATAATGACACTTTTAATGCAAAGTTGCTCTAAAAATGGCATTAAAAGCCCATTAAAAATGCCAACTTTGCATTAAATTATTGTAATTTACAAAATCATGCAAAGTTGGCATTTTTAATGGACTTTTAATGCAGCTTTTAGAGCAACTTTGCATTAAAAGTGTCATTATTTACTGAATGACACTTTATGACAACTGTCATAAACATTCATAAAGACTTCTTTATGTTCACGACAGGAGTTATGTCATGTTTATGACAGTGCCATGTCAGTCTTATGGACACCCTTCCAAATAAAGTGTTACCAAGACACGTGGCCACACTCTAAATCAATTAGACTTCAACATCTCTGCCCATCAGTAAGGAGACTGAAGATGGTTTATGGCTGGGTTAGTAGCATGATAACGGCCCGAAACGCACAGCCCGTAAAACATTCCTACCAATAGTCAGGCCTGTTTTTAAGATTTTTAGAAGCAGCTGAAGACCAAATCACTTTTATTATGTCCTGATGCATGAAAACCCTAGGACTGTAAGAGGGTGTACATTGTTTCTCCCATGCCTGTTCATAATGTCATCCATAATGTGAACATGTTTGACACCAGAAGCATGAGTTTATTTTTTTTCTTCATCTTATTTGTAACAGAGAGAGGGAGAACAAAAAGAAACAAGGACAGAAATTTGAACAGGTATGAAGCTTACCTTCTTTAAATGTGTATATATATATAATTACCAGGTTAGCAGTGTGTTTACTATTTATTCCTATTCTCTCCTAGGATGAAGAAGAGCGGTATTTGGATTTGGAGAAATTGGATAGAGAGTCCAAAGCTTTTAAACGACAGCACAATAAGCTTACCCGGCAGCTTCAACAAGTGGTGCGTAATTTAAATACGCTTAAGTTATGGTTTGTAATTTTGACTCTATTCATTTGAAGCATTCTGTGAATTTAGATGTCCTACTCTTGTGTTTCTATTCAACTTTAAGCATCCCGCAAAACCTGAGATTGCTTGAGTTCTGCACTGTTTAAGTGCAGAGAAAATGGCATTTATAAATAAAGTTGGTTTCTTAGCACTTTGTGTTGCTGGATGCTTCATACTACCAGATTTTGCAGGAAACTTCTGCATTTAAGAAGTCGAGGGACAGACATACAGTAATTGGCTTTCTACCGTATATTTGTGGTTTAACACTGACAGAAATGTAGTTTTTCACTTATGTTTGTTCACAAACATAAGTCTCAACTGAATAGGATATATTAAATTTATTAGTACCCCAGTGGGGACATTGACATTTTAATGCAGCCCATCCAAAAGAACAAAAACCAAACAAACAACATAAGACATGAGTAAACAGGTGTCTGAGGCGGCAGCCCTGGGAGGCGCTGCCCTTTCATTTGATGAGGGGGGGAAGGAACACTATAAAAGAGGAGGGAAAAAAATCATATCACAGAAATGTGTTTGTAACAGGACACAGTGTGAAATTACCAACAAACAAAATGATCTTTGCACAAAAAAGCAACTTGCAGACAACACTCAAACATGTGGGAACAGGGTGCTGAGGGAAGCGTTTCAGCCGGCCTCAGCAGAAACGCTCCGATTCTGGTCCGCACATGTCATGTGGGAAAGGGAGCCAGTTAGTGGGAGCAGAGCGTCTTGTTTACATAACATGCAGGAGAAATCGAGGTTGCCAGCATTCCAAGGCTGACGCAAGGAGAGCCAGTTCAGATAAATGTTTATTTGGTGTCAGTAATAAACATTTAATGCTTTTCAAAAAGGAAAAAAATTATGGGGAAAAAAGCTTAAAGTCTGAAAAGTTTCAGCATTTACTTTGTCCTCATTTTGGTTTCAAGATTTCAGCAAATCCCCCTGGCATCCCCCTCACTGATGGTCACTCATTTTTGTTTTTCCATGGCCAAGATTTTGTGACATTATTTTGTTTAGCCAATTATTGGAAAGTGACCAGATGTTCTCAGCGTGACTTAAGATCTGAGTACTTTGTTGGTCATGAGCCAAAATTTGATTTAATCCTTGAAATTTTGATGTTCAACACTTGATCTGTTAAAAGTCCTTTTAACAGATCAAGTATTAAAAACGCTGCTCCTGAATTGCTGGGAAAAGTTGCCTGAATGTCGTTGTTCCAGTTTATATCCATGGGCATGTGTTTTGGAAAAGAAATGTATGTACACAGGGTGCTTTACATCCCTCATGATACAAGAGTCATGGTGGTGCTCATCTTTTCTCCTCTGGACAGTGCAGATGTTCCAAAGAGTCCATTTTTATCTTGGACGTTCTTCTTGCTGTCCTGCTGGACACCAGGCTAGGTTTCTTCCACCGTGTCTGAGGGGAAAGTCGCACACAGCTGCCGGCTGCTCCAGAGCGTCAGCAGTGCAGAGCTGAAGGAAGACGCTTGATGACCGTCTTAAATGCCCAATTTTCTTTTTCTTCAAAGCAGCTGAATCTCTTCCCTTGAAGTTCTCGATGACTCCTTAAATTAATTCAGGTGCAGCCTTTACTCTGAAGCCCTTTTGATCCAAAGCTGGATAATTAATAAAAGAAGAAAGGTTTCAAGACTCACCATATTTTAACAAAAAAAAAAAAACAATCATTCTGCTTCTCTAATCTAATCAGAATGACTGAATATCAGCTTTCCTTATAAACACTTCAGCCTGAGCTCATCGGAGTGATGCTAGCATGTCATTTTGTCAAAAGGCTGAAAAAATTTACTTAAAATTATTAGTATTTAAATTAATATTTCTCTGATATCATTGAAAATCCTCCCAGGCTCAGTGCAGGTGTTACCATAAAGCAAAAGGTGTGAAAATGCGCCCGGCAAAATTTCTGTCAATTCCAAAACTCTTAAGCAAATTTAGAATCTGGTCAAGTTTTACAATTTATGCTTAAAACTCAGCCTTGGCATTTGGATAAACTGAAGTGCTTTTATTATTATTTTTGAGTTGATATAAGAGAATTGCATTACAACATACATGGATGAGCTTTGAGTTTGTCACCTATTTTTACTGGTTAGCAACAGACTAAGCATATCTTTCTCTCCTAAACTTCAAAAGACAGATTGAAGATTTTTATTAGGCTGTGGGATTTCATGTTCTTACATGTTTGAAGAATCTGGCTTTAAGAAGGAACTTTGGGAAAAGCCTGTTCAAATTGAAAAAATACTGAAAGAAGTTCAAATTTTACACCCAAGTTCAACCAGATATTCACACAGAATTCTGTTTTTGGTAAAGTTTTGACCTGCTGCCATTTAAAAAAAAAAAAGCAATATCAGAAGGTATAGGAACAACACTCAAAGTACTGCCAGCATTTCCGAATCCAACATGTTAACTAGCAGATAGCAGACATGGGTTCGGTACTCAGAAAGATTAAAAAGAACCTTTTGTAACACATTTAACATTCATGTTATTTGCTGGAAATCTTGCTCTCTCCCGCTCTTTTGCAGCCTGAATGTAAAGCAGGTATCTCTTCACATTGAAGCAGACTGTAGAAAGCACATTTTGTAGTTTTTGCTCACCATTTATCAGTTCAACTCAAAACCAACGATTTGTTGCATGAAGCCAACATGTCGCAAACAACTAAACATGTTTTTGTGCAAGAAATGTTGTAAAAGAATTTCCATGATTTCCTTTTGATTAAATCCTGTAACATGAGGAAGTTCTGTCAAACAGAATTTTACTTGGTTCTTTTGGAAAACAAAACAGATATTTTCAAGTCAGAACTTAATATTAGGTTCCCTGCTGACTTAGATTCAAATTTCACAAAAAAATGTGGTTTCAGAAAATGATTGATTTTAAAAATATTGTCGTTCTCTCTGCAGTCTGCTAATTACCCGACGAGTAGGGCTGATTCCACCCTGCGGATGTCCTCAAACATTTCACAAGCTCGTAAGGACATGATTTCTTCAGCAGGTTAGCAAAATGCAAACCAACAAAAAAAGAAAGGTGATTGAGATGAACTTGTTTTCTATCCTCTGCAGCCAGCAGCCCTCCCAGCAGCGACTCTCCTCTAGTGATCACCAACGTTTGCTCGCTCTCAGCGGCATCAGCAACCCTGAGGTACGAGGGTGCAGTGCCCTGAAAATGTATTCTCTCACATTTTTGTGACATCCACAACTACAAACTGTATTTTTTCTTCTTTTTTTTTCTTTTCTTTTTTTTTTTTTTTTGTAATTGGGATTTTACACAATAAACCAATACGTCGTAGTTCAACTAATAATGTACAACTCAGCATGTCACATTTTAAGAATGTGTTTATTTTTAAAACCGTTTTCTTCAGTTTCACAATTATACTCTACTTTGTGTTGGGCTATAACAGTCAGTCCCCAAAATAAGATGAAATTAGCAAAGGTTGCAAAAGGTAGAGGGTTGGGAACACATTTGCAAGACACTGATTATTTCACAGTGATGAATGGTCATGAATACTTGGTTGTTTTTGCTCTGCAGGGGGAAAAGGAGCCAGGTTGTCACTCCACAAAGCACGCCAAAACGACCCAGAGTGAACGGTTTTCAGCCGGGCGCCTCTGACACCCCCGTATCCGTGCGCATTGACAGCAGCGACACAGATGAGACCGATGATGACATTGTCATCTTGGAAACTGCAAGTACGCCCAAACCCAAACAGCCCATTGGTACTTTAAGGAAAGTGAAGCAAGAGAAAGAGGAGAGTGAAAATCAAATCCCGATGGTGCTAGAGTGCACCGACGACGCTGCTGTGGACGAGACCTCCGAGGCGACGGCCGAAGCCGAAACCTGCCCACCTGCAGCAGTGGCCAGCGCCACCACCCAGACCGCCGCTTTTGAAGTGAAGGAGGAACAACAGAGTCAGATTCAGATTGAGGGGAACGGCGAAACGGCTAGTAGGAGTGGTTCAACTCCAGATCTGCCCGTTGAAAGAGAAGTGAAGAAGGAACAGCAGAATCAAACTGAAGGGAGCTACGAAACGGCGAGTAGGACCGGGTCAAATCCAGATCTGCCCATTGAAAGAGAAATTAAGCTGGAGAGCAGTGACGGGGTTCAGAACCACCAAGGGGAATCCTTGAGCAACGGAGCGGCACATATGGAGAGTGATGAAGGTGCTGGTCCTTCTTCTTCTGTTCTGCAGTACCCCAATATCGATGAAGTTCAGAAACAACAAGATAAGCTCGTGGAGCTGATGCAGGAAACGGCCCAGGAGAGAGACGCCTTGAGAGAGCAGCTGAAACTTCTCACCTCTCAGCTGGAGGATGTGCAGAGCCGACTGCAGCAACAGCCTCAGGCCAAGGTAAAGGAGTCCTCACACCAAGCCTGCCAGACTGACACTCAGACAGACTACAAGGGCCTTTTTGAGAGGGCCAAACAGAAAATAAATGATTTAATAAGGGACAAAGAGGCTTTATTGGCAGCTAACGAGAGCAAGAGCAATCCAAACTGTGGCCAAGATGAGGAAAATGACATTGAGGAGATTTCGCTTAAAGTCAGCCGTTTGGTCCATGAACTAGACGAGAGGAACAAGGAAAGAGAAGAACTGCGCCTTCAGGTCAGTATGCCATCCAAAATATTCTTTTTACATTACGCATATAATTTTAACTCCCTATAAAGCCACGAGAAAAGAGCTGACATAGCGATCAGTGTCTAAAGACTTTAGCCATTATTTTAGGAAGGTGACATATTGAAAATGAACAACCAGACGGTAAAAGCACATCTCACTAAATCAGGGTACCACTGAAAGGGTAATGTATTCCAGTAATTCAGTTCAAAAAGTGAAACTTGTAGAGATGCACTATGCACAGTGGGATATAGTTTGAGAGTACTTCTGATCAAATGGATTATGGATGACAGAAAGTCCAAAGTAATTTTTTTTATAAAAGGTAGATTAATATAGACATATCATGTTATGGCCCACACTAGTAATTCAATTCAGTAACATCAGTTGAGGAATATCAGACCTGATGTTAGGACAAAAGGACTGGACTGTTGCTCTAAGGTGCAAATGAAAGTTTACAAATGAAATGTTAACTTTCATTTACTTTGAAATCAAGATCATGGAGTCTGGAAGAGTGGGGAGAACAGAATAGAAGTCGCCTAATATTTTAATTAATTTGTGTTTTTGCTCAAACACAAATAAATTAAAATATAAAGGAGTCAGAACAAAAAATATCTGAAATCACTTGATTTCTAAAGCTGAAACATTTCATATCAATCAAATTTTATTTGTATAGCACATTTTGGCTAGCAAGGCATTTCAAAGTGCTTTACATAATTCAAATAAAAACAGCAAGTGACATTGAATAAACAGTGAGAAAGAGAAAGATTTTGAAAAAAAAAAAAGATTAAGAAAGATAAAAACATTAAAACCTGCACCCCTTTTAGGACTTCAGTTAAACGTCGTTTAACTGGGACTTCATAGTTCAAACATTTTATTTGTACATTTTTGTTATCCTGATGTGAATTCTCTATTTTTTCCGACAGCTGGATAATCTGGAGGAGGAGAAGTCGACTTTGGCAGCCCAGTGTGAGGAGCTCAAGTTGAGAATGCAGCAGCAAAGAGAAAATGCTCGGTCTTCAGCAGGGTCCCGCACCTCTGGCACAAACTCAGACGCCTCCAGTTGGTAGGACTGCAGAAAACCCCCTAATGTGTTTCTATGAAACCACCGAGACAGGAATCTTAATCTCTCTCTGGTTCATGTTTTTTCCTCTATTCCTCTTTTCAGCTTGATCGAGCTCCGTCAGAACGTCGGCCGCCTCCTCGTCTCCCGGGTGCCGGCGCTGGACCTGGCGCAGGTTAATTTCGAATGCAACGTCATCGATGAGATCCTCGAGCAGGTTCTTACAGGCACAGACTTCTAATTCCCAGGCTGAAAGGCTGCGCTCGGTTTGGAAAATCACCTCCGCTGAATTAAGGTCTTCCTGCTGACTCTCGGATCTGGAACAGGTCCAAACCTGACCGGTTTCCAAAATGGATTGTAAACTGTTGGGCTTCTGAAGAACATTTTCAGGGAGTCAAATGAATGTCTGAGGTTTATTTATTTAAAATGTTCACATTTTATGATCTCTTTTTTTTTTTTTTTTTTAAGTGTGTCTCAGTTACAGATCTGCTTTAAAGAGAATCTGTGTGATGTTTGTTCCCATGCATTGTTCCTAAATTATGGAAGGTCGCGTTCTGTCCTGCGCCTCTCACCGTCTTCCTGTTTCATAGTCTGGCTTGTGTAAAATCTGGACATCCGTCGTCGTTACCAGTTTTATACAAATCCTTCCAGATTCTCCTGCTTAGACTTGCAAAATCAGGAATCTTAACTCATCTGAATGGTCATGAATACATGGTTGTTTTTGCGCTGCAGGGGGAAAAGGAGCCAGGTTGTCACTCCACAAAGCACGCCAAAACGACCCAGAGTGAACGGTTTTCAGCCGTTCACTTTTTTTTGTGATTTTACTTAATTTTAGCATCTTTTAAATTAATAAAGGAGGTTTTTTACATTTTAATCGGAAGATTTTAGTTATTTTATTTCATGCTTACTGTTTTTGACCCGTCTAAGTGTCACACTACTTCCTTTTTTTTTTTTTCCCCAAACATGTATATAATGTTAAATCTATTTTCATACTCCCTATGTTCTGTGTAAATCATTTGTTCTCTAATTTTGACAGATATTGTGAAGTTCCAGCAATAAGCCTTGCAGTACATTTCTGGATATTGCCAATTGAACTTAAGCTTCACGTTTCTGTGGCTGGTTTTGTTCAAACTGCAACTAAGAGCTATGGCGAACTGAATCTGAATGTCGTTTATTGCAACTAAAGAGATTTTAGAAACATAATTCCTTGTAGTAAAATTTTTTTCTGGTGTGTTAAAGTGCATTTCGGCAAACTAGAATATTGTAAAGTTTCTTTATTTTAGTAATTCTATCCAAAAAGGAAAACTCATATAGAGTCATTGTATGCCTCTTATTTTTTCTAGTTGCAAGAAAAACTGGATCAAATATTGGATCATACACATTCATTTAAATAATAAAAAAAAAAGATTCTGTTCAAAGATTGAAACTCACGTTTCATAAACAGTATTTGGTCTCGTCTTTCCCATTTTGAAGAATACCACTAGCTGAAGCCAACTAGTATTTCTCAAGTGGATCAATACAGAATAAAAAAATATGCAATGTTGTATTGCTCAACATAACACAAACACACGGTATCACGCAGACATACAAACATCACAAAGCAGGTGTAAACAGGTCAGTGCAATATTGTAAATGAAACAGACCAAAGGTACCTTTCTGAAATGGCTGTATTATTTATTAAAAAGACATCCAATTTTATTCTGGAGCTCAGCTGTATGAACGATGGATTAAAAAAAGGGTGTGCACCATTACTCATTTGAGGTGAAAAAAAAAAGTGCGGAATATGCGACATAAAATATCAAATGATGTCTCAGTCAAAATCTATGATGCTCCAGATCCAAAAGCTAAATGACTCACTTTGATTATGTGACATATAACAACGTTGGAGTTGTTTAGCTACCAAAGCGAAGTACTATGGAATAAAGTTAAGTCCTATAATCTCAGGGAACTGAATTTAATATTTACACTGTTGCTCTTTTAAGCTGGTTGTAGTTGATGACATGTGCTCTGCACTAAGAAGTTATACTCTTCCTTAATAACCTGCTGTTTACGCTAAAACTCCACCTTCTTCTCTTCATCTCCACTCCCACCCGTGTCACCCACCGGCGCACTGTTAAGGAATGGACCCGTTGTCAAAAGCTGCAAACTAACTCCACCCCTTCCACTCTTTCGTCCAATCAGTCCCCTATGCTTGGCCGGAAGTTTTGAGCGAAACGTACGCGGGAAATTGTTAATATTTTTGCTGCTCAACGACAGAGGAGGTAAAGTACACACTCATTAAAAGTAATATTAGTTAGCTAATGAGGAAAAAGGTCGAGTTTGTCTATGTCACAATATGCTTTATAGCATCTAATAACGTTAGATAAACACAGTAATGTATGTGGCGACTGGCTTTTGAGTGAAATGCCTAGATAACCCGCTCAGTTTGGTGCTAACATTAAGAGCTAACCTTAGCATTCGGTTGAAGTATCTGGTAACAGTTTCAAAATATATTTTTTGGGGTAATTTATAACATAGGGTCCACCTTTGCTGTTTATGGACGCGCTATTTATTTGCACTATATTCAAAGTCATTTAAACTCTCTTGTATACAAGCTAGTGTTGCATGTGTTTCCTCTATAAAGGGGTTAAAAATGAAGGTGGTGACTTGTGAGATAGCCTGGCACAACAAGGAGCCGGTGTACAGTCTGGACTTCCAGCACAACTCAGAGGGACGTTTTCATAGACTGGCCACAGCTGGAGTGGACACCACAGTCAGGGTGAGTGGAGAGGAAACATCCGCTGAAGTTACAATTTAATACTTGATTAAAAAGCAGGGCTCAAAACCTCTTCTGTTTAAAACAACGGTAAGAGACATCTTAAGTGGGATCCAGAAGCTGACAGTACCAGTGATAAATATACTTTTTCCTTATGCCTGCCACTCATCTATAACCATGATGCGTTCAACAGTCTCATAATGTGTTGATGGTGCACTGTGCCGTCCAAAAGTCTGCATACCTCTTTAAGTTTTTGGCATATTACAGCTATAACAAAAGAATAAATAAAGGTATTTTGAGTGTATGTGGGAGGATCAGTCTCTGCTACATGGTTAAAAGGCAGTAAAATATATTTTAAATGAGTAATATTGTGGCTATTCTTCCTTTATGAAACACCACTCCGTGGAGTGAGCTCAAAAAAAATAATTGCAGAATCATTGCAAATCCAGATTTTTGAGGCAAAGTGGCATTCAGTCTCATTGCATCTGCAGTCTGGAAAATTCTGAAAAAGTTAACATTGGATTTCACTATTTTCCAGGTATTTTTTTATGAGTTTGTCTAAATGTTGTGCTTTCTTTCTTCTTTGTGTCTGCTCTTGCTAATAGCTTTCCTTCTTTCCACCCTCCAAAAGCCAAAGAAAATTGTCTTTTGTAGTGTCCAGCACACACTAAAAATAGCATCCAGGAGTTATGAGCTATGTCATAACTCCTAATTATTTCATGGCATTGCATCGGCTTTCAAAGTGGAAAGCTGTGAATGTTCATGACGAATTCGCCTCATTTTCCCCAATTGTTTACGCAGCTGTGGCGGGTGGAGCAAGGTCCAGATGGGAAGGCCGCGGTGGAGTTTTTGTCTAACCTGGCCAGACACAGCAAGGCGGTCAACGTGGTTCGCTTTAGCCCTAACGGAGAGCTGCTCGCTTCAGGGGGAGACGGTATGTCCCGCAAAATAAAGTTCTCTTTGTTTCTGTGTCACTACTTTTGTTTCATTAATACATTTAGAACAGAGACATGTCCTGTGTCTTGTTTTTTTTTCTTGCATACAGATGCAGCTATTCTTCTGTGGAAGCTCAACGACTCCAAGGAGCCGGAACAGGCTACTGTGTTTCAGGATGAAGAAGATGCTCAGCTCAACAAAGAGAGCTGGTCTGTGGTCAAAACACTCAGGTACATAAGAACAGAAAGTGGACTTGTCTGCTATATAAAGATGCACATGGTTTTGTTGTTGTCTTCTAGAAATATATTTTTCTTGATGTCCGCTGTGTAATAATTATTCTGGCTTCAAACACTCACTGCAGTGGCTTAACTAGGACAGCTTCACGTTTACATCTTCCAGCTGTGCAGACTGCAGCGCAGACCGATGATGAAGAAGCTGCCTCTCTGTTGATTGACTGCACCTTATTTTTATTTTTTTGCTCTATTTGTGATGTTTCATGACGTTTTAAACCTTGTTCCAATGTTGATAATTGTATCAAAGCTTGATTTTAACCAACTGTGTTTGATCAAAACTTTCCCAAATTATCTACTGAAACTGTTATATTTTCTGTTTTGTCCCCAGAGGACATTTAGAGGACGTGTATGACATCTGCTGGACACGAGATGGAAACTTCATGATTTCTGGATCTGTTGACAACACTGCTATTATGTGGGACATCAGCAAAGGTGTGCGGCCTCAGCTGTGTATGGTGCAAACATTTAAACGAGCTACATCAGTGATGCACGTTGATGATTTTTCTTCTTTTTTTTTTTTCTGGTTCTGTGTTTAGGACAGAAGCTGTGTATGTTGAATGACCACAAGAGCTATGTGCAGGGGGTGACCTGGGATCCTCAGGGGCAGTATGTCGCCACGCTCAGCTGTGACAGGTAGAACAGGAAGTAATGTTTTTAAGACTACTCGATGCATGTGTGTGCAGTAATAATATGGTGACAACCAGACTGATTTTATGTAAGTAATGGATTACTCCTTCTTATTTTCTGTTTGTGTGTCAGAGTGATGCGTGTGTACAGCACTCACACAAAGAAGAAGGCCTTCTGTATCAGCAAAATGAGCTCTGGGCCTCTTGCTGATGGAGAGGTTTGTAAAAATGTAGCTTCTGCACTTCTCTTTGTTTCAGGTCATAAAATGTAAATTTTTCACTCTGTCGTGAGGTTTTTGTCCTTTTTTCTAAATAATTCAACTATAAATATCAATCGGGCTCCTTTACTTTGTATTGAATTCTGGGAAAATGTGGAGATAGCTTTTAACATTTTCCAGATATGAGAAAAAGAAAATGGATTCAGGAAAAATTTTATTCCCAGTTAGTTAGCTAAAGATTGAGAAGCAGAATTAAATGATTCTTTCATCAATGTATATTGGATTTAGATGCTTTATCTTTGTATTTCTGCATGTTAAATTAAATTTTTGTCAAACTCAGATTGGTTTGATTTTACTGAACCTTATGAAAACCCATTTCTGCCTTTGGAGATACCATTTCTTCACTTCAAATGGTTTAACTTCAGATTGAATTTGAATTAGTTGTTTAAAAATAACCAAATGTGTTTTATAAGTTCCCTTTTTTTAAAGTTATGAGAGTTAAATCCTTAAATTAAAATTAGCTGATGTTTAAACATTTTTAGTGTGTGGCTTTAAAACTATTTCTTGTTTTCTTGTCAAACGTAGCACTGGAAGTCTGAAGTATTTTATCTCTACATTTGGAGAAACTGCTTTAAAGAATATTTTTATATATGCAGATGGTAATTTGGTCAATTCAGTTGATCACTCATTAAAATAAGGCTTGGATGTTTGGAGGTCTTTCAGAGTCCAGTCTGAAGAAGAGTTGAAAAGGAAAATGTGCATTGCTGAATTAAACCATCTGTAATCTCCGCCATGTGTCACTTTGCAGGTGAAGCAGTACAGAATGTTTCACGATGACAGTATGCGGTCCTTCTTTCGTCGTCTTTCCTTTACACCAGATGGGTCGTTCCTTCTTGCTCCAGGTACGTTCACCAAATTAAATCTCACCTTGCCAATTGTATTTACAGGGGGTTGAATATTTGATGACCTACTGGTTTTATAGATTAAATAACTATCAAACCAAAGTCTCTATATGTTTGTGGTTGCTTGCTTTTAATGTAGAAAAACAGAATAACAAGCAAATCGAGGGGAGAAAACTATTGTATTAAACTTAAAAATTGTATTACGTCAGTGAGTGACAGTGGGTAAAACATAACCAACCATTTGACACAGAAACATTTACTGACAAGCACAGTGCCATTTTCATTTTAATTGCTTGTTGTCTAATATCCTTTTTGTTCATTCTTTTTTATAGAAAATCTTTGTGAATTTTAAACATTTCTTGTCAGCTCCAAGCTGAAAGGCTTTCTCTGAAGAGTTTCTGGGCTTCTCCTGAGCCACCACCTGTTTATTCCTTAACAGTACGAAGTGGCAGAAAAAAATGGAAAAATACGGGATGCATTATTACTGGAAACCCAAGTTTTGCTGCAGTTGAAGCTGCAGATCTTTTATTTTGTCTCTGTCTGCTTTGTGCAAAAAAAAACGAACAAAAAAAAACTAACATTTCTGCCCACTGTCCATGCAAATTTCCACAAGATAAGTCAAATTGTCTGTGAACATAAACACGCTAAAGCAAATTTAAAAGTAATTTCTGTTTCCTTCTACTTCACAATTACTAACAAAACACTGTAGACGTTCACTACCAAACTAGAGGCATCCCTTTACATTCATCTTATATAGCAGAGGATTTCAAGATTAAAATTAAGCTTACAGAGACAGCTCATCGCTATCTTCCTTCTGTATCTAACCCTGTCGCTTTTTTTTCTCCAACAACAGCTGGATGTGTCGAGGTGGGAGAAAACATCATAAATACCACTTATATTTTCTCCAGGAAAAGCCTAAAGAGGTAACGCTTGCTTTAAATTTTGTTCATTTCATGCTTTTAAATATCTTATAAGTAATATTTACATTTGTTCTCGGCTGTCAGGCCGATCGCCCACCTGCCTTGTCCGTCTAAAGCCACCCTGGCTGTGCGCTGTTGTCCAGTCTACTTTGAACTCAGGTCCAAAAAGGGAGAAGGTGAGAATCATTAATTAGAAAAAGTTTTCTGTGATCATTCTTCTTCTTTCTTCTTTCTTCTTCTTCTGCGTGTTTGTTGACATTTCTGCCTTACAGACGGATCTCCCCAGGCTCTCCCCAACCTCTTCCAGCTGCCGTACCGCATGGTGTTCGCCGTGGCCTCCGAGGACTCCATCTTCCTGTATGACACTCAGCAGAGCCTTCCCTTTGGCCTGGTGTCCAACATCCACTACCACACACTCAGTGACCTCACATGGTAAACCTGGGCTTGAGTTGGGTTGAGTTTGTGTGTGTTTCTAGGTGCTTCTCAGTCTGCCGGTGTGTGACCAGAGGGCTTCTTGCTGGTTCTGTCAGACAGGAAAAGTTGGAACATGCCCTGACTGAGCTGACTTTTATTCTGTGCACAGAAACACTTCATGTTTGTCAGTCATACTTGGATGTAAAGAGATTCTTGTAGTGATGCCACTGCAGGAACTTTTTATTGGACAGTTTTCTTCCCAAACCAGTTTGAGATGTTTCCAGTTGTGCTGTTTGCTTGTTGACGGATCACCCACCGTACTTACACAAACGCACACACACACAATGAAGCCCTAAAGGTGTATTTAGTTTTCATGCACCCTTTCTGTAATTTTGCGGAAAAAGGTCACGCTGTAAGTCGGCAGTTTTATTTTTCTTATCTTAAAGGACCAAAACATTTATTTCTAGCTTGCATAAAAATCTGAAAACTGTTTTCCTACAAAGCTTTCCTGACATCAATCCATCCATCCATCCATTGCTCCTTCTGACCTTTTATGTTTCCATCGATTTATGGCTCCATCTATCTCTCTACTCCTAGAGTTTCCATGCTGCTGTCATTTTGTTATATAACCCTTCAGTCCATCCTTTCTGTCTTATTCCTTCAACACAATAGGTTTCTTTTGTAGTTTTAATATTTAAACCACTGCTGAACAACCAGCTCTTTGTCATGGTGAACTTCTGCATTTTAACAATAGACCATAATAGGAAGAGTAGTGTGTGTGTTTATTAGCTCAGCAGGGTGAGTTTGGCTTCAATGTAAAGAGCTTTGGGTGATCGCTATGACAAGAACAGTGCCCTATAAATTCAGGAAATTGACCAAAACTTCGCTGTGAAATGCTGAAATAATGAGTGCATGTCTGACTTGCAAAGATTAAAATAAAAAAGGAGAGAAGCCATAAACCTGAAAGTCAAAATAAAGCTCTTTCTGTAATTATACTGTTAGAAGTTATTTAAACTTCTAAATAACTTTTTTTCATGCATTTAGATTAAATGCATGAAAAAAAACATTTTAATGGATTAACACATGATAATAAATTTGATTGGTGTGTCTTTTTATCGGCTTCACATTAATGCTTTTGGGCACCTTAAATGTGGAATAAAAACTAGACCAAGTGTGAATGTAAAGTCATTGATTAATTAAACAGTGTTTTGTTCGTGTTTTACATTCCATCGACATGTCTGTACGATTTCCTGTTTAGGTCTAGCGATGGCTCCTTCCTGGCCGTGTCGTCAACAGACGGCTACTGCTCCTTCCTGTCCTTCTCTCCTGGGGAGCTGGGCACTCCGCTCAAGGAGCCTCCCGTCTTGGAAATCTTTGTCCCGAACAGCGGCGTTGAGAAAAAAGGCAAGAAGTCGTCAGCGAGCAAAAACTCCTCTCCGGTTTCCCAGCCGTCGAGTTCCGCCCCAAACCCGGCGTCCCACACCAGCAGCAGTAAAAAAGACTCCCCGTGTCCCACCCCGACGGACGAAAAGAAGACCACCCCGAAACCCAGATCGACACCTCAGCCTCGCAGGATCACCCTTAACACGCTGGAGGGCTGGGGGAAGCCCGCCACTCCCAAACCTTCGACTCCCTCAGCAGGTCAGACTCCGGCGTCTGGAAGCACGAGCGCTCCCTCGACTCCCCAACCCTCCGTGACTCCCCTCACCCCGACCACCTCCTCCAGGAACCAGCCCCGCCTTGCGCCTCTCACTCCCTCCACGTCAAAGGTTCTCAACACCGCTGGGTCCACAACCCCTAAAGGTCCGACCACCCCAAAAGGACCCACCCCAAGGTAAACAGGAGGGGAAATGAGACGTAAACCCTTTTTACTTATTTTTATATTCATTCTACAGTAAGCGCTGGGGCTGCAGCTAACAATTATTTTAGTAATTTATTATTCCATTGATTATTCTGATTAAAAAATTGGCACATTCTGCAGATTTTTCATTTAACTATTTAATAGTTCTTTATACAATATTAGAAATGCATTAATAGATGCAAAGTAATGGATAATTCAATTAGTTTTAAATCAGATAAACATTTTACTGTCTGAAATGCAGTAAAAGCATCTTTAGTGAACAGTTGATCATTTGCATCTTCAATTAAAAAAATACTTCAAACAACGCATTAAAAACTCGGCCCTTTCTGCTCCACTGAACATCAATACAGCACAGAGCCAATCTGGTGACTATATTTGGATTAATATCTGGATTGCAAAAAGTGCTTACTAGGAGTTTTGTATCACAGAATTTGCATAGTTGTAGTTTTACCCAGAGGAGTTCTGGGTAGATTTATAAACAAAGAAGGATTTTTTTTTTTTTATCCTAATTGCAATTTTTAAGTATTTGTTTTCACAGATGTGGATTAATTACTGCTCTGAATGTGTTTTTCTTTTTTGCAAATGCCTTCTTTTGAATCTGTGTACTCCAGTTAACAATCAATTACTAAATTAGTTGATTATTGAAATAATCAATTCATCACAAATAGTCCAATTAATCGTTTTAGCCCTAGTTGACATGAATGTGTGCATTGTTACCCTATTACAAGCCAGTTATTATAAAGGTAATATAGGTATATTCACATTTATAATTCGTTTACTCATATTAAAGACTGGCCTTTTTTTTATCATGCTGCTGCAGTAATAGATGATTTTTATTTTCAGTCTTCTTACACATCATGACAGAATGCCAGTTTTCAACTATTTCAACAAGCAGAAAAATAAGTAGGAGAGTATAAGTAGGAGAATGAAAACTCGGTTTGAACGTTTGAGTTAAATTTCTTAGAACTAGTGGAAGTTACCAAATGGAGGAACTTTTTGTCGAGTCGTTTTAATCTATTGTTGTTTACTTTTTGCCACCCGTGCATTGAAAGTTTCATTGAGCTGAAGAGCTCTGGGTACTTAAAGGGCAGCTGGTCCCGTCACATGACCACCGGTGATAATTTATGGAAATGCTGGAACTATTCAAATGGGCTTTTGACTGGAGTCACACGCCTGGGAAACGCTGCTTCCACTGCCTGCTTCTGCTGATGTTTCAAGAGCTGAACTCATAATCTGTGAGCTCTACAAATTGCTGGGGAACACCATAAACTCTTCTATTATCCATTGTTTTTCAACGAGAGATGCTTCCAAGTGATTTTTAAGGGAAAGCTGGGATCATTTTGATGTTTCTTTCACTTCACACGTGCTTCGTCCTGGCAGTGCAAACAAAGCCCCGTCTGGTACGGGGGATCTGGTTGGACCCCCACTGACTGCGGCTCATAGACGATTGTTGCAAATGCTTTTCTGTTCTACTTTTAACAACATGCTAAATAAATGATGGAAACCACGTCTGTTACAGCAAAGCAGCATTCTTAATTGATGCTTTGGAGTTTGTGTAGTTTGATAGTCTCTTTATTTTTGGTCTCCGTTTGTTTTTAGGAGAGTGTCTTTGACTCCCCTTGGATCTCGGCCTCCAGCTGTCAGCTCACTGTTCAGCAACGCTGCAGCCGCAGAGAAGGCCAAACACGGTTGGTTTCTCCACCTTTTTCAGCTTAGCGTTTAAGAGTGTTGTCTCAGTTTGCCGTCCTCAATAACAGCTTTTAAAAAATGTTAAAAATTTTGTCTTGAAAATCTGCAAACCCTCCTTAAGGTTACCTTTAACCTTTACACACACCAATGGGAGGCTTTCTAGAGCCTAAGTTATGTAAACACAAACACTTGTTTCTTTTTCATGTGCTGTGTCACTGGGCCAGAGTTGTAATAGTTAAATAGCGGTAAAATAAGTAAAACTTCATTTGAAAGATTTCCGTTTCTTAAAGTAATCAGCCAAATGTTTCTGAAAATTACATCAATTCCCTTTGGTTATAGTTTAGTTGTAATATGGTACTTATTGCTTTACTTTGTTGCAAATCATTAGTAAGACTAAATCCACCCTCTAAAAAAAAAAATACAACTTTTAGGTCAAACTTGCCTCTGGCAACATCAAATAATGCAACTCTTTTTCTTGTTTACAATTTTTGACATTTTTAATGAAGTTCCTCCTCCGAAGGTGTTTATTTGTATTCTGTATGGCTCCTCCAAACATTTGAGTCAAACAGTGCAGAGTGTTGAGGAAAATCTGACAACAAAATGCGTGGAAGCAGTTTGTGACTCCGGCCAAGTCAGACTGAAATGACCAGATTTAAATGTTTCAGAGTCGTATTGTTATAAAACCCATCAAGTCTGGATCCATACACTCCACTAACATGAGGATTTTCATAAAATCCCTCAATAGACACCCATACTTTATTACCAATTGGTATGGTTAATATACATCATGCAGCATTAATGACACAATCATGTGGCTCCTTTTTTTTTCTTCTTTTTTCTAACATTCTTATATCTCCTCCAAAAACTGCACAGAAAAGTTTATCCTCTTGTCGCTGATCCCTCTCTTTGTGTCTCTCCAGAGCGTCCATCTCCCCCCTCCGATCCAGTTTGCCAACCTCCAGAATCCAAACGGGCCAAGACCAGTAACACCCCAGTAAAAACCAGAACATGTAAGGATTAGCATTCACTGCCTGGAGTGTGGTGGTGCTTAAAGGAAACATCAGGAGTAAAAGAACTATATGAAGCTCCTCGTGGTTGTAACACCGCAACATCTTTGTGATTGTTCAGCTACAAACTGCGTGACGTTCTGTTCAAAGAGTTGTTTTTTGGGGGTTTTTTAAACTGTATTTAGTATCTTAAACAGATAATGTTTTATGTCCCTTTCCTAATGACGCTCTGAGGCCGTTATGGGGGGAGAAAAATAGTAAATCGAGATAAATCTGAGCTGCAGTGCTTGAAGAAAAAAAGAAGAGCACTTTGAGGTTTGGTAGTTAGAAGTTTAACTCTGTAACCTTTTGACAACTGAAGCAACAGTTAACATTTTGAATTGAAAATGTCAAATTATTAATAAAAGACTTCAAGTAGTTTGGTTCAAGGTGTCTTGATTACACACGGTCCTTTCTTAAAATGTTTGAGTATTCCTCATTTATCTTTTAATAATTGAATATAATTATGCTGATTTGTAGATGCCTTTTATTAAAGCCTTGTGAAACCCACTTTATAAGAACCCGTGTTTGCTTTCACTGGTGTTAAGGTGCATGTATATTAACATGCATCAGTTAAAATTTCAAAAAGTTTAACATAGATGATAAAAAAACTGAAATGTTTTCAAATTATTATCACCGCACTAAAAAAAAGACCAATTTTTCAAGCACATTGATCTTTGCTTGATTGTAAACTCTCGAAGGAGAACTACCACCAGGACCAGTATGGACCGCAGTGAACCAGTAATAGGTGCTGGGCGCTGCTTTTGCAACCTTCAGTTATCTCTGTTGTTGAAACATGAATCTGAAAATACTATAAAATCCAAATGAAGTCATCAGGTTCCAACATAAGAAAAGAGAAAATGAGAAAATTCTTAGGATTTACAAACTGATATGTTTGGTTGCCAAGCTAACTTTACTGAGTGTGAGAAAGGTTTAGTAGTTTAATATTTACTCAAGATATGGTTTGCATGCAAGACAGCCATATTGGATTTTACGTTTCACACACTTTTCTTTTTGTTACACATTTAATCAAACTAAACTTTTCCTGTTTTATCTGTGGTGTCATATTCTCAGGTAAAGTGTTGCCAACAGAAGGATTTACACATTTTCCTAAATGTTTTAGACTCTAATTTAGTGTAATATGGAAATACCCCCACCGTAATCGAAAACCAGTGTTAAACCATGACTGTGCTTTGAAAGAAATTAACTCAAACTTTTGTAAGGTTGAATAGAATGAGAAGTGTCGGCAAAAGATTACAGAACTACATAAAGAGACAATTTACAGGTGATTATTGAACATTTAATAAAGAGGTAATGTTATGTGTATTATTTAAATGGGATTAGCTTTCAAAAACTGGGAAGACAAAGAGAAAACTTCCTACACATGCTGTAGGAAGTTGTTGAACTAAAGAAAGCTTTTTTTTTTTTTTTTTAACTTTACTGGCAAACTGAGTAAGAGTAGGAGGGTGATTGTTTGATCTCGTCAGAAAACAATGTTGCTTAGCATCCAAGGATGAAGCTCGGGTCATTTGAAACAAAGGAAGTGGTAGAAACAATCCAGTGAAGTCACTGCAATGAAGCATCAACAGTTTTTGTATTCTTCAAATATTTCAAAACCAAAGCTTGAAATATGGTTTACTGAACTCCTGCGACATCTTCCTCAGTAAGGCTGACATCCACATACTGAGTGGATTCAATAGACACAGAATCTCAATGAGATCTGACTTCACAGTGTTGTGTATCAGGCTAAAAATTAGGCTGTAGTTTTCTCACATGGTCATGAACAATATTGCACATCTGAAATAGGCACGAGCTAAGCAGACTTTCATTTTAAAATTAAAACTGGGTAATTGGAGCAAAGGCCCACAGATCAACAGGTAACGAATGTTGCTAAGGTTTCAGTCAAATGAAGAAGTTGAAGACTTTTGGATGCTAAAATTTACAACACTCAAAGAAGTTCATGGAATCGTGGTTAGAAAGCAGCCATTTGTGATTATATAACAACAGTGTCATAAGGCACTCAGTTTGGTCTGAGTGCCTCTAGACCACATTCTTCTTCATCCTGGAGGGAAAAAAAGACAATGCTGGTCAATCCTGGATGAGAACTATGTGATTAATTTTAAAAAAAAAAAAACTCCCAAAGACTAGGTGTGCATTCTAGTTGCTCTAACTCACAGATCTGTCTCTGGTTTCAGACTTTGTTGTGGTTGGCTGTTTTCTCAAAGAGAGTTATATCTCTGTTCCCATCTCGCTGTGGGCATTCTTCTCTTCAGTCGCTGGCTGTTGTCAGGGCCCAGCGACTGAGAACGAATGTGCCAAGTGTACAAACATTTACGTCAACCTTAAAACAGATTACAACAGTAATTTTAACTCTATTCTCCGTCGTACCGACAAATTCAGCTAAATAAGAATATTAAGTTCTGAACTATATTGTAGATTCCCCAGTAAGGAGTTGCCATTAAGTTATGTACTCTCTCTCAGCTATGCTTTTTTAATAAATAAATAAAGTTCTAGTTACTTCATGAGCTCTAAGTTAATTACAACCACCAACCATGCAGAGGTGCAGAAAATACTGTTGTTTTAAACACATGTAAGTAGTAGGATTTGTGAAAAACAGAAGACATACAAACAAAAATGTGAGTACATTTATTAACCTCCGATCATATTTCATGTGTTTTATGCAAGTTTTTTAATATACATTTTTGCATTTATGTCTTTGTGAGATGTGGGGATATTCAAGAACATCTGGGCCAAGCGCTGAGAGTTTCCAGGTCTTCCAGGTTTACATAGAAGGAGCTAAATTCAGGAAAATACAGGAAGACAACTCACACTCATCATCAGGGATACACGTTCATCTTTCTTTATGATATGCTTAAGTTGTTTTTTATTTTGAATCGAGTATGCAGGATTTTCTTTTATTAATTTGTGGCACTTTAACAGTAGCGTACCAACCAGGAACTGTCATACTTTTAAGTCTTCCACAATTGTTTTTTTCCCCCCGTTTTCATTACCAACACTACCAGAGACTCTGAAATAACTTTTACCTCTGACAACCTAAAACCTAATGCTCCTTCCCAGGCATATATAAGCTGTTCTGTTACATTTGGTTCTACCAAAAACTAGGTTAAACCTCAGAGGAGAGCAGGCTTTTTCAAAAGTAGCTGCCAAACTTTGGAACAAGTTGCCTTTAAAATAGCTTCATGTCCTGCTTTTAAAAATCCACCAAATTTGAGAGGCCTCTAGCACAGTGGAGTTGGTACACTGATTTAAATGTTTTTGTCTTTTACACACAGCCAAAGCTACAATGCAATGGTTTTGTTAAAAGCATCTATATTCGTGTGTTGTGATGGCCCAGTCAAAGTCTAGATCCACAGTTGAAACCAGACATTTACAGCAAATAAGAAGACACATATCATGGACAGAAAAAAGCAAGGAGACCCAAAATGTTTGACCCAAGTCATACAGTTCAAATGCTACCAAATACTAAACTTAACTGAATTTTGAAAACACTAATAAATAAATCTCTGACCACTCCTTCTGTTATTGTGGAATTTAGCAAATAGAAAAAAAAATTGTTAATTGTAACTGACATACAATAAGAGAAGTTTGGTTTTTTAACAAGAGAGTGAGTAAAAAATAAGAATGTGTCTATTTAGTCTATTGAAATATCTGGTTTAAATCCAATTAAATCCAATTAAGAATCAGTAGGAAGACTTAAAAATCTGCTCAGATACATTCTACATTAAATCTGAGTAATTGTGAGTTTTTGGAAACTCTGGTTTGGTTGGTTTCTCTTTGGTTTCTCTTATTTTAAACGGGCTAATAAATATAAATGGGCATCATATGTTTGAAATTTGTGTTAGTAAAAAAATAAAAAAGTAAAGAAAAAATGGCTCTGTATTATTTTTTTTCCTCTTCAAAAGTTTGGACTAAATTTTTATTGGTTTATTACAAAAAATACTAATAAAACAAAAGGAATTTTGTTATTGGAAATATTTTATTATCTATGATTATAAATTTTTCATGTACGCATTCTACTTTTGATGGGACACTAAAATTGAAGATTCTTGGTTTTCCTTGAGAATATTAAGAGACAATGCCTTTCCAATTATATTTTTAGACTTGCATAACATTTTAATGTTAATTCAGCATTGTGCGTCTTAGTAAAAGAACTTGGCGTTTCATTTTTTTAAAAAACAATAAACACGACATGTTATATGATTTCATATGTTCAGTATTTTTTGTTCAAAATAATGTTTTACGCGACTTAGCAGCAAGTGAAACAAACACTTGGAAATTGGCATCGTGACTGAACAACCTACCTTGCTGGCTACAGACAGAGAGCCGAGATGATTGACAGCTCTCTTAGCCAATCAGAATTCGCGTGGTGGAGTCTCTTTAAAGCTTCTACTAATGGTCTTTGTGTGAAGGCGGGGAGCAGTTGGCTTGGATAGTCTGCTGATTAGCAACAAACAGAAGGTTACGAGTTAGAAAAATTGGATTATTTGCCCACCAGAGCGCCTTCGTGGCTACAGAAGCGGTGTTAACTATGTCGGGGGCCTAATCGGAGCTTGTTAGTTGGCTTTTGAGGGCGAAAGGCGGATATTTGTGAAATTTCGGAGGCTTTCGCGGCGAGAGGGAGAGAGAGAGAGAGAGAGAGAGGGTCCACCTCGCTTTTAGGTCGTTTCAAGTGGCGATGCTTTAGCTGATAGCTGCGTCATCATGTTGCTTCCGAGTCGAGTTGGCGAGAAGGAATCACAAGTTATCGCCGGGAGGTGAGGCTGCCCGCCGTCATCCAGCCCCGGAGGCCACTCCCGACCCTTGAAGTACGTGGAAGACGGGCTGTCGGTGGGAGACTGGCGGCGAAGCCTGCTTAGTTTACGTCGTTGTGGGGACTTTACATCACTTGCCTCGGTGGTAGTTGGCGCGATTCCCCAATTTAGCTGTATTTATTTAACCCACTGTAGGATGTGAATTCGCACGTTTTAAATTCATGTTATTTACAGGAAAAGAGCCTAGAAAGAAAGAAAGTGGAAGTGTAACTACTGATGGGAAGGTATGCTTGCCACAACTGTTTGGATAGTGGGAAGTGATGCTCTCATTGACAGCTTGAACACAAGCAGGACCATCCAGAGAGAGGTCCTCTTTATCTGAGCTTAAACAGGCGTTTCTAAGAGACAATGGGAAACGGTTCTGTTAACTCCCACTGATTGACTCACGTTTTTATTAGATCAAGGCGGATTGATCGGTTTGCTGTGTCAGGGGGTCTCTATCATCACATCCACACGGACTTTGTCTCAGGTCATTTTTTGACCCCCTTTCCTCAACCGTCCTTAATCTGGGTGGGATAACCACACTTTATATAGAGTTGCTTATTTAAAACTGAAAAAAAAAACTTGTTTAAAAAAAAAAAAAAAAAAAATGGACGGCGATTGCACTGTTTATGCGTCCAAGCACGGGATCGAGTCTGCGGGGCGAGGATCCTCTAACTTTGAGGTGATGGACGGGCTGCTGTACCGCAGGAAGTTTGAAAGGGGCTTCATCAACTACCGGGAGGTTCTGGGTGAGGATCGGAGGCATGAGGCCATCTCCACCTTCCACAGGCGGCGACCCGGCCAGCGCCACCTCTCCCTGGAGGAGACCTATAAATGCGTGGCTGAGAACTACTGGTGGGAGGGTATGTTGACACCTGAGCAGCATTACGGGAATGTTTCTGCTTCTCTGATGTCATTCTTTCACTCGCCATCGAGCCAGTTTCCTTGAAAAACAAACACATTTTATTATTTCCTCTTGATGTTGCTAACTTTGGTCGCTTTTTATGCAAAAGATAAAAGCCTAGATCAGGTTTCTGAGCCACTTTGTAGCCATATTTTCCATACACCGTTTTGTTTGCAAGCTGAAACTTTGTATTTTATTGGGATTTTACTGACACAAAGTAGTGTGTCATGGAAGGAAAGGGATACATTGTTTTTGTATGTTTAACTTTTTATTTATTCAGCGTTCATAAGTCCACACGAAAAACTACAGGGGCGGATTTACAAGTTTGTGGGTGCCTGGGCTAGAGCCACTTTTGTAACCAAGCATTCTTCTGCAAATGGAAATTACAATACATTAATAGGTAGAGCAATAAATAAGTGAATATGAATTGACGCTTGGTAGGTTTAATACATCCCCTGAGCAGCAGTTCAATGTTGTTCCCCCAAAAGATGTACTGTCAATTTCTATAAATTTCAAAATACTTGAGCATCACAACGTTTCAGTTCCAGGATCATGGCTGTTGCGATGTGATGTTTTGGAGGGACTTATGAAATCAGTAGGTGGAGTTGGATTGTATTTAAGGATATCAAAGTAAAGGGGGTTGAATATAACGGATAATGCACTTGTCATTTGCACAAGACCTGACAAATGATTGATTTTGCATTCCACTGTATTAGTGATCTATTCCATGTGTCTGTCATGTACAATCTTAATAAAACACATTCGAGTTTGCACTTGTGAGAAATTGTGAAAACACTTGAAGGGGTGTGATTATTTTAATGAGGCATCGTGTTTCATTTTGATGGAAACTGCGCTTTGTTTTGAGTGAACTACATAATTTTTTCCCCCCTTTTTTGGACTCTGGGTTAGGGTTAATGTGTTTTTCCCCCTCTGATAGATGTATCTTTTTTTTTTTTTTATCTGAGAAAGGGGAAAAAAATGGTTTTGACCAAGGGTCTTTGTCCTTCGGAGACCTTTTTACAAACTTCCCTCTGTAACATGGTTGTTTCATAGTCTCTAAGTATGTCACATTTTATTTTAAATAATGTAAAAAGTCAATTTTACATTCGTTTCTGAACTTTATTAAACATTTTGATCTATTTCTGTCCCTCTGTAACTCTCCTACTTTGTCTGTTTTTATTTATTCTAAGGTATTTTCATGTCTGCTCATTTTTTTTCCCCCACAGGAATGTATTTCCAGATCAGAGACTTTGTCCTGCACTGTCCACAATGTAAGAATCTGCACAGTCAAACATCAGCGGTAAGTACAGGACATTTTAATATTCATCTGCTTTACATGTACAGGCATCTAATTTTCTGCATGTTAGATTTCACAACTTTCTTGCCAGTTTCTCTGGTGGTTTCTCTCTCACCCTTCTCTTCTGCAGTGAAGACGTTTTTGTCTCATCCTTCGTCTCTCGCTGTTTTTTGCCTCTCAGGGGTTCGATGGTAGGAGGTGTGTATCTAAGACGGTACCGTCACACGGCGCCGACTTGCTGAGCAAGCTGAGGAGTCAGAGGGAGGCGGGGCAGTTCTGTGACATCACCCTTCGAACCAACGCGGGATCCTTCTCAGCTCACCGAGCCGTCCTGGCCGCCGTCAGCGATCACTTTCATGAAGTTTTGGCCGAAATGGACTCGAGCAAGAAAGCAGACATAGACCTCTCTGGTAGGAATTTAAAATGTCGACATTCATGACGTGGGGCGTTGTGATGTTCTGATTCTCTTTGGTAATGGTTAAGAAAGCCTCTGTTTTAATTTAGAAGATTAGGAATGTAAAGTATGAATCGGTGTAGATGTTTCTTTTGATTACTGGAAAAGGTTATATGTAAACAGAGATGGGTTGCATTTTATTAAAAATCAGTTGTTTTTCACATTTAACATATTTATTCATAAAAGGGGTCCAGATCAGATATTCTGCAAACAATTCTTGTTCTTTTTGTCAGAGATGCAAGGTTTTGAAGAAGTATTTATATTTGAGGCAAGAACAGCTTATGAACAACGTATGAATTTTAATGTGAATTTCAACATTGTTGCAAATATAAACTTTTAAGTGATTTGCATTTGTTATTGGTCCCATTCACTCTCTTACAAAATGAAACCAAGTGAAAACAAGTTTGTAAAGAAGGCCAACCTGTGTGTAAATAAACCTGAATACAAATCCAGCTGTTCTGTGATGAGGCTAAATGCATAAAACACATAGTACGTCTTTTTGACTATAAGCAAAACAATGAAAATTCTAAATACATTTCCAAAATTATAACATCTTGAGTTGGTGTATTAAAAAATAGTGAAGTTTGTGGTTGCAGCAAGATGACTTTAAAGAAACTCAAACCAAGTATGAATATCTTTGAAAGGTACTGTGTGTCTTGAGTTGACACTTTGATGTTGCGGGACGAAATTTGGTAACATTTTTACTTGGAAGCAAATGTAAGCTCTGCTTTTAGATACTTTTAGCTACTCTTCTCTGAATTATTTTCACCCTTAAATAGAACCAAAGGCAAGAAAACTAACTTCAGTTTTCTTGCCTTTGCATAAAGGCGCAGTGTTAGTTTCGACTTGTTTTCATATAATCTGTCTTAGGCAGAGATGAGGTGTTTCTCCGTGTGTTGATGAGTCTGGCTGGTCAGTTTGAGATCTAATCAACAAACAGGCTTGTAGAAACCTTATCTTGGAGTGCAGCTATAGTTTCAAAACAGAAGTTTGTTTTTTTATCTGCAAGTTTGTCTGGTGTTTCCACATCAACTACTCTACTAACTTAATGTCGTCTTGTTTCAGGTTTCAGTGAGGACAGTCTTTTGTCTCTGCTGGACTTCTCCTACTCGTCCACCCTGTGTGTTCGTCAGGAGGATCTCCCAGAAGTCTGTGCAATGGCGCGTCACCTGGGCATGTGGCCGGCCGTGGAAGCCTGCTCTGCCCTCCTCAGAGAGCAGGAGCATCATCTCCGTGCTCCCGGCAAGGCCTTCAGCTCAGCTCACGGCGGTCCGTTCAGCCAGCACCGTCACCACCAAAGGGAAGGACTCTTGAAGCTAGAGAACATGAGTGAAAGCTTTAGTCTAACACTAGAGACGTCCGATGAGTCTTTACAAGGAAGTCCTAAGCGCAACTTGCGCCGAATGCCAAAATCCCAAGTTCAGAATGGCCTCCCTCTGAGTCCCTCGCACAGGATGAAGCTCATGGACTTCAAGTCTCCCTCTTCCAAAAAAGCCAGCACACCTCGCCACGTCATCGTCGCCACTCGGTCACAGAACTACTCGCCCCTCTCGGCGTCAAGCACCCGTCTTCTCCGCTCCTCTCCCGGAGCCGCCAAAGAGGTTCAGAGGTTCCTACCTAAGCCGGAGACGCCTAAGAAGAACAGAAAGTCCCACTCTGTCGCCCAACTGTCCTGCACGTCCAGGTCGCGGCCGGGAGTGTCCTGCAGCCCGGTGAGGGTGAAGCAGGAAGTGGAGGAGGTCGGGGAGGACGAGGAGGATTACGCAAGAGCGCAGGAGAAGTACAAGCTCATGAATGTCCTGGGACTCCAGAGGACGGCTCTCCTTCCCAGACCTGAAGACCTAATCGGCTGGAAGCAAAAGAAACGGCTTCGAAAGCTAAAAGCCAACAACTACTCTCTGACCAAACGACGGAAACCGCGTTCTTCATCCCCCAGTACCTCATACGAAGACATGAAGCTAACACTTCCTCTCTGCGACCCCGTCAACACTCGACTCCTCAAAAAGTCGGTAAAGTCCAAGGGTTTGGGATCCGCCAGAGCAGAGAAGATCCCAACGAAGAGGCAGAAGAGCATCAAGCAGCGCATTCCTCCCTCCGACAGGAGCATGAGAAGTAAAGTGGTCTTACCGGACCTGTTTCCATGTTCCTCCAGGCCAGCGTTTGGTGGTAGGGAACTCAGGCGGTCTGTGAGGAATCGCGACAGTACCCAGCAGCCCCTGCGTTTCAACAGCAAGAAAACCTTTGTAAGAAACGTGGTTAAAATCAAAGCAGAAACGACTGAATACTCCATCTCAAGTCTGAGGCTGTCCACACATGGGCAGAGCGGACACGCGTCTCCGAACTCCCTGCCTTCACAGAGAACACAGAGCAGAAAAAAGGTCGCCGGAGATGCGGTGAAAACGCTCCGGTACAACAGCAGCCGACCGGGAGCGAAAGCCAAGCTGAGACGGGCGTCCACAAAGGAGGAGGACAAGACGAGGGGCAAGTCCAGAGAGGAAGGAAGACCGGCGGTGAAGGATCCTGAACCCAACGGTCTTTCAGAGCATACGCCTCCTCCCTCGATTTATAGTCACCCCCTATACAAAACAATCAAAGAAGAGCCGGCCGATCCAGTGCCAGTCGGACCTTTCCCTGACCCCCCTTCACCAGACCTGGGCAAACGTCAGAGCAAGCCGCCCATCAAACTGCTGGACTCTGGCTTCCTGTTCAGCTTCTGTCGGCCGGCGGGGGGTTCCATGACCGGCCTGAAGAAGGAGGAGGAGAGCGTGGCCATCTGTCTGACGCGCTCCGTGTCTCAGGTTCCTGAAAAATTCGACGCAGACGGGTCTCCCCAGCGGACGCTGAGAGCCAGGGGTCCGCCGGGCCTGAGCGTGGTGAAAAGGGAGGAGAGGCGAGTCGCGCAGGGACAGAGTCAGAGACATGGACTGAAGTCCAGAGAACCCAGAACGCATCTGGACAAATGTGCTGGGTCCAGAGCTACAAGGACGATGCCAAAGGTAACCAATAAGGCAGTTTGAATGATGCTTCGCAGTTCTGGTCAGATTGTGTACCTGCGTTCTTCGCAAACCTTAGAGTAATTTATTTGAGCCTGACTTTGAATTAGAAGAACAATTTAAAATGTGTGTTATAATTAATTAACGATTGCACCCCACTGTGCAGTAAAACAGACCCGCATCATAATGGTTCCACCACCCTGCTTTACAGTTGATATGATCATCTTAAAGCCTTGCGTGTTTTTTTTTTTTTTTTTCATCTTGGTAGGTCATTTTGGATCAGAGGCTTGAAATCTGAACAGAATTGTGTGTTGGAATGAATTAACCAGAAAAAAATGATTAGCTTCTCAATAAGTCCTGACCTGATATCTATTAGAAATTTTAAAAGCTTGGTCTGTGACAGCAAGCCAACCAATTTATATTTATGCCATCAGTTCTTCCTGGAAGTATTTTGCTAAATGTTTTCTGATGGCCTCAGAAAAGTGTTGTTGATGTGCGCCTGGCTATGAAACATTTTGACAAAGTCTGGTTTTATGTTTTTTTTTTGTGGTCGAGTCTGCATAGTGTATCAGAAAATTCACATAAACTTAAAATGTGGCCTCCAAGTACTATGAAATGTCATAAAATTAGGGATTTGGATGCATAATTAACAGCAAAATCAGCTACATTCATGAACAGGACAGCGTCTACATACAGTTTTAGTTACTATTCTCTAGAACCAGTCGAAATTTGGACTGGAAATAAAGTAAATATTTTTGGGAATGTGATTTAATCTGGAAATCCTTAAGACATTAAAAAGATAGTACTGACCTGATTTCAAATAACCAATACACCGACTCTATCAATGCTTTCTGTAAACACGCTCTTTCTTTCTTTATTCTCTAATTTGTTTCCGTATGCAGAGACAAAATAAGGTCCATACCCTGAGCAGCAGCCGGAGCTGCGCCATGCTGGACCCCGTACATCGAGCCCGCCTAAAGCAGCTTCGAGGGCCTCGGAGCCAAGCACCCAAAGTCCCAAAGGCGTCCCACGCCTGTCTGCAATGTCCGGCTGCTTACAAGGACTGCGACGCCCTAATTATGCATCAGCTGAGGCACATTGATGGAAAGCACTGGCCCTGTCCGGTAAGAACCAGCCTCCTAGATGTTACCTAGAACCACTTGCACGCGGACCCTCTTTCAGCATCGGGGATCCAGTTTCAGGGACGATGCTGATCCTGGTGCCCAGTTACACACCTGCTCATTCTGGAAAAAAGAATGGTTGCCTCAATGTAAAAGAAAGCTTTTACTTCGTTTCCTGGCGTAGAAATTGTTGAGACAAAATGGCGTCTGAAAAAAGTGATCTCTGCTAAAGCGAAAGTAGAAAGTTGTTTTTTTTGGGGGGGTTTTTTGTTTTGTTTTTTAGATTTAGCACCATCATTTTAAAATAAAAAGGAGCAACACAACAATGTGCAGCTGAAAACTGTTGGATCTTTTGCTTCCCCAAAAATATGGTTTTTATTAGGCGATGTTTTACAAATAAAGAGATGGACTGCTCCAGCCTGCAAAATTGTAAGTTTTTATTTATTTTTTGATTATATTTTACTCGCTGTGAGTTGGTTAGGGCTCAATTCAGCATTGAGTGCAACTAAAAAGAAGAATAATCTGTTTCACTTTGCTTATGCTGCAGTAATGGAGAGTATTGGTTATATATTGCTTGAATTTACTGACTGCATCTGTATGGATCATCGGAGTTAAAATTGGTTTGTTTAAATGGGGTCGCCTGCAGCACTGTGTGTACCTTGCAATTTTAAAGAAAAGAATAGTTTTTGGATTTTTTTTTTATTATTTGACCCTCTTTACTAGTAACAAAATTGTGGAGGAAAAAACATATTTTGTGTCAAAACATCTTGTAAATGAGTCTGTGGGGGCAGGAACGTGTACGTCCTAAGCCTAAATGTTATTGGTCAGTTTACTTTTGTTTACTTGGTGGCGTGGCGTTGTGCTGGTTTTGTATGATGCGTGTTGGAGATGTGGCTGCGCTCTTGCCGGTCAGGTGCAGTGATAGTTTTGTATGTACCTTCCGATAATATCCAGCAGATGCCCCTGCGTTTAGATGTTGACATTATCTTCACATTATCTTCACAAGTCGAAGCTCAGAATTGAACTGTTTCCACTGATCATCCTTGACATGTTTCTACAGTTTAAAGTTTACTTGTGGTAAAGTCGGTTGATGATGGACTTGATGTGGAAAGACACATGGCTGTCAATATAAGGTTGCACAGTTGACGGTGCAGGTCAGAGGTCAAACGCCAAGCATGAATTCAGAGGAATTGTCTAGATCTGAGAGACAGGATTCTCTTGAGGCATAAATCTGTGGAAGGATCCAGAAACATTTCTGCTGCTTTGAAAAGCCCATTGAGCTCAGTGGCCTCCGTCATTGGTATATGGAAGAAGGTTGGGACTTCTTCAGTATCTAACCTCACCGATTGGGGGAGAAGAGTCTTAGTCAGGGAGGTGACCAAGAACCCAATGGTTACTCTGTTAGAGCTCATTTGTTTTTCCAAAGGTCCTGGAAAGTTTATGAACGCAATGATTTGATGTAGCACGAAATTTTAAATTAAAATAAGTATCCCGTTGTTGCAAAATGGGGAATTAATCGTCTCTGTTTTGAATTTCCAACCTGCTTAAATATGCACATCTCCAAATCATCACAGAAATGGTTCACAAGGGACACAATGGTTCTGTGACTCCTCTAGTTGGTTCCTGGATCTACAGCAGACTTAAACAGACCAGTTCAGTCGTCAAATGTTGCAGTGTTGTCATGTTGGCAAAAAGGGGTTACATAAATTATACTAACAATAAAAGGAACACAGTATAATTCTAAATTAAGAATTTAAAAAATATTATGACATTTCCCCCCACCCCTCTATAAAGAGTTCTGTGTTGCACCACAGCCACAAAACGACTTGCATCACTGGAGTCTCGGTGAAGCCTGCGTCTGTTTACTCATTTTCTTCCATCTTCTCTCTGCAGCTCTGCAGCAAGACCTTCTTCAGACTGAGGAATGTTCGGAATCACATCCGCACCCACGACCCAAAGTTGTACAAATGCCGGAGCTGCATTGCAGCCGGTTCGTGAGGCAGCTGGAGACGCCCGCTTCTAGCACAGGCGCATGGAGGTCGGTGAAACGAATATTCTCCAAAACCCGAGCTGCACGTCAGCTGTCCTGACCGGGGCTGTTGTTGAGTGAAAAGGGGCATTTGTTTTAACTTTTGTTTTGATTGTAGCGCAGTGCGACCGCCTGCGCTCATCGATTTCCTTTTCGTCCTCCTCTCTGCTTCATTAACACGAGTTGTTTGTCGTTTCAGGATGAAAGCCATCAGTGTCTCACCAGCAGCCGTCGGGCTGAAGCCAGAGGCACATGATGTGGATCCCAAGCTTGTACATACTGAATCCAGTCACACTTGAGCACAACGGTCTGCGGGAAGGCGTCACTGCTGTTATCAACGATTACTAAAATTATTTAAATAATCAAACCAAGGTTGCCGTTCCTGTTTGCTTCTTTGGTAGCTACAGAAACTTGAACATTTACTCTCAGGGGGGTGGGGAATGCGATGCCACGTTGTACAGCGATTTCACGTCACGGTTGTATAAAAGGATAAAAAAAAGAAAAAAAAGAAATGTAAAGTGATTGATATAACTATTACTGCTACTTATTGTTACCTTTATTTTTCTATGTATAGATGAATGTTGAGTGCACTTATGTCATAGCTTATGTTGTAAACCTAAGAAATGGTAATGAAACTGAAGGTTTGAAGTCTGAGGTGTGGGAATACTTGAAGTTGTGAAAGTGCTGGGGGTGGGGGGCATACTTGAAATTGGAAAGGTGGGGGTCCGGTTGATCTGTTTCCTGTGGTGTGCTAATGTTTCAATGACTTGATGTCTTTTGGCATTGATCTGATGGGGAGTGCAGGCGGGGAGGAGGGGTTGTACGAAGACACCGCTGCATGTGTATCTTCAGGCCATTTGTAGTCCTCTGCCTTTTCTAAGGCTGCAGGGTTTAAAAAGGGAAAAAGTGTCGTTTTTATAAATGTGAATTTCTTAACTTTATTCAAGATGGCCACATCACGACAGATGTTTTATTAATCTCTTCTTTAATGCAAGACCAGATCCTCTTGCTCTACTTAAGTTTCTCCCTCTACTGAGTAAATGCAATGTGCACATACAGAGATGTTTATGTATCACAAAATGATTTTAGAAATAAATGAGCTGTCTCCTGCTATCTGTTTAAAGATTAAATAAATTTTTGCCTTTAATATCTTGTTTTGGTTTTCTTGCGTCTTTGTTGCACATTTCAAGATGAGGGTTTCCATGATGAAGTAAATGGTAAATGTTCTTGCATTCTCTTGTTTAAGAAGGCAGCACCACCTGGTCACAGCTTCTCAAATACACACACACATATACTGTATATGTATCCTGGTGTCAGATCAAGAGTTAAAGAGAGATGCCCCATTTCAAAGTGTTAAGTCAAATCTCTTCAGTCATTTGATAAATACAGCATTTTCATGATTGAAGGTAATGTAGTTACTTGAATGTGCTATAAAATGGCACGACATGCCTGGAAAACATGCTATGCTGCCCCTTTAAACCACTGGTTTTTGGATGTGTCTGCTTTGGATCAATCTGCTGCTTAACCCAAATGCACTTTCGTTTACATGGAATCTCAAGACGTGCATAAACAACTGCAGCTCTGGTCAAGAGTTTCCCTTCATTGTTCTTAAGCACCAATGTCAATAAATGTGGGCTTTAATGATTAAATAGTTGTTCTTTTTCCCTTGCTGCCTACATTAAAAAAAAATTTCCATGAGATTTTTTATTGCTTTTTTCAACTTGAACAATCCACATTCTAATAACTAAAAATATTTACTTTTGTATGTACATGAATGCATTTATCTGATGGATCTTAAATCTACACAGTTCTTTGTTACACTTTTTATTTAAAAACGAATACATTTTGGGAGAACATGGATAAAAAAAATCATTGGATTTTGCCTTTAATTTATTTAAATTATATTTAAATCAGTAAATTCTTGAAAACTTTGAAAAATAAGTAAATTAACAGATGCCAAAGTAAACCCAACACCATTTTCTGACCAATGCAAAACTGATACTCTGCACAAAGGATTCAGAGCAAACCCAAGCTACTCTGCAGCTGAGTGCAGCTCTAAGTAAAGCACACAGCTCTCCAGCAAAACAAGGAAACTTTCTGCAGAGAAATCCTTCTGTAATGAATACATTCATTAAAGCAGGCAGGAAGTGAGGACGGCTTTAAATATTCTGTGTTATGAGCAGCAATAAAAACCACAATTTAAATCACAACTCTCTCTCAGCTGAGTGTTACTCTCAAAACCTAAAATATGAACAAAGAAGAAGAGAAGCCAGGCCTTTCTAAGAAGATGCAGACCAATTTAAATATATCCTAAAACGGAATATTTACCATTAATATCTTACTAACCACATTTATTTTGCCTAGAATTTAATTTTATAGTAAAAAAAAACCAACTGGGAACTTTTTTCATAGATAGATAGATAGATAGATAGATAGATAGATAGATAGATAGATAGATAGATAGATAGATAGATAGATAGATAGATAGATAGATAGATAGATAGATGGTGTCACACTTATAGGTACTCTTAACAGTCTTTTTCAAATGTAACCAAACCAGTTGTCTTAATTCATATTTAGGTTTTGAAATTTCAACTGAGAAAGATGAATTTATGTTTGTCCTGCGTGTCTCTATGTTGCCGTATGATGGAGTGGTGACCTGTCCAGGGTTCAGCCCGCCTCTTTCCCACTGACCTCTGGGGAGAGGCACCAGCTCCCCTGTGAACCCTACAAGGACAAGCAGGTAAAGACAATGAACATATGTTTACCAGTTAGCTGAAAATGGACACACACAAAAAAAAAGATTCTTGATTGAACCAGCAGTACCCAAAGCTGACACTAGATGACAGCCTCTCCCTTTCAGGCCGCCACAGCTGCTCAATAACAATGCAAAATGGTTCCAGTGTCATTACCGCTCACATCTGGAAACCTCAAGACACCCTAAACAAGGAGGAGAAGCAGAGAGTTCATTCTGATTTGATTATTTCTAAGACCACACTTTGTGTTAAACCCAAAACGACTTGCTCATGATTCACAAGACATTAGAGCGATTATTGTGAAATCAGGTTGGGTGATTATGAATAAACCGTACCTGATTGCAGAACCCAGATTGCGGTTTTTAAAATGTATAACTCAGCTTGAGCATAGCAGCTAATCAGACTCTTTCTTGTATAATTTACCAAAAAGTAAGTTGACGTTGACCTCTTTGACTCCCCGGGACTGTGTAGCTTATTATAGAGCCAAAACTCTCCGTGCCTCTTGACTGCAGCATTATTCGGGGGCCTGGGTGTACTTTTTCACGCTCATAACCAGCGGGGCTTTACTTGGGTTACCCTTGCCCCACCAGTGGCTGCGTGTGCAAGCTTATGTGAGTTTAGGGAGCCATGGAGAGTACGCCCAGGAACAGCTGACAATTTATGCTAGTGGGGCCCCCACATTCTCAGAGAGAGAGGAGAGAGGGGGGCAGGGAGGAATGAGGGCCGAAGACAGGAGGGCGAAGAAGGGGAGACTGGGTGGGAGCAAAGCAGAGCGGGGCGAAGAAGGAAAAGACAAGGAAGAAGAAGTAGGGGGTGGGGGGGGGAGTAAAAGAGAGAGAGGGAGAGAGGGGAAAGGAGGCAGTCTTGTTTGTAGCTTGTCAGCAATTGCTTGAGACAAGCTTCCCCTCCATGTGTGAAAGCTACTTGGCAGGAATGCTCGGGCTGTACCAAGTGGAGCTGGGCGAGAGGGGGGAGGTGGGATCCGCGCAAGAGGAACAGACCCGGATTGAGGAGCCAGTGTGTGGCTGAAGTAATCCTTCAGCAGCGTCGGCTCTTTGATGTTGTATCTTTGTGTTTGTGGAGGGAGGAGGGGGGGGGGAGCGGTGTGTGGGTGTGAATGGGGCTGCAGAGAGGTTTCTGTATGAATATGTGCTCTCTCTCTCCCCAGCAGCAACAAAAGAGAGGCAATGAGACGCCCCCCCCCCCCAATCCCCCCACACACACACAACCCCTCCGCCTCTCTGCCTGTGCCTGCCCTCCTCCCCCCACCCAGCCTTCACTGGCTCTCAAGAGAAAGAAAGCACAAAAAAAAGGAGGGAGAGAAGAAGAAGATGATGAAACCTGAAGTGGTCTGCAGTGTGAAGTGTGCATCCACACAGATGTTTGTGCATGCATCTGAAAGTGTGCTTGTGCGCGTGTGTGTGCGTGTGTGTGTGTGTGTGTGTGCAGTGTATGCTAGGCAAACATTCATTGATCCTCAAATTTAATCTGTTTACCAACAATCTGTGAAAATCTCATTTGTGCTGTCCATGAATGTGTCTGCGGCTGCATTTCTGCACGCCAGTGAGTTTTCTACCCAGTAGAGGCTTTTATTGTCTTAAGATGTGTGTGAGCATGTGTGCGTGCGTGCATTGGGTCATTTTCCTCCCTAGCCTGTTGCTTTCTGCCGCTCTCTGCTCTCTCAGCTCCACATCATGAGGAATGCGCACTGAGATGGATTCCTGCAGGATTCCTTCCTCTTCTCCGGCTTCATTATTCCCGCTTCTGCAACGGCTGCTGGATACTCACAGACATGCTTTTCTCGACCCATAGCCAGCTCCCATATTGGTGTTAAATAAGATCACTTGTACAGAGCTGTGCAGAAGTCCTAATTTTAATTTACTTTGCTTCCAAGTGGCCAGACTTTCATGTAATTCTGTCAAACTTTTCATGCTTAAAACAAAATAAAAAATCAGTATCAGATGTAAAAAAATATACATGTCTATCATCACATCTAAGAAATCCAGCGCAGACAGAACCTGTTCAGATCATCCACTGTATTCCCAGTTTTCGAAGTCAATGTTCGGCTGCTAGCATGCTAATACATTTGTCAAGTTTGATACTCTTGGTAATTTTTTTTCTTAATTCAGCCAGAGTAATTGAAGCAGTTGGGGGAAATCTGAAGAAAATCTATGCAAGAACTATCAAGATCACAAGATTGCAAAAACGTCTTGGTTTGAGGGAGAAAAGTGCTAATAAAAACTTAATTACAAGGAGGTACCGGAACCTCCAGCCTGGCTGGCTCCACCGGACTGAGGGACAGCTTCATGCACCAGACTGCTGGAAAGCCGAGGTAACCTCTCCATATTCCTCAGCAATGCTTCAGCCTGAACAATCTACAACACCTCTGGAACTCTGTTACCTAAAATGACTTTCCTGAGAAAAAAAAGAACGAGTTGGAAACAGCAACTGACCCGTGGGAGCTGGAGGAGCTGCAGAGATCCACAGCTCAGATGAGATAAACCTGTAGCCTTCTACATCAATCTGGTCTTTCTGAAAGAGTGTGAGGAAGAAAACCACAACAGCTTTGCCACACGATGAAACCAAGGCAACTTTTTGACCTACATGCCCTCTATGTGGGAAACTTCCACAGCACATGGCCATGGTAAAACCTGGTGATGGCAGCATTATGCAGTGGAAAATGTTTCTTTAGTAGGAAAAAGGGAGTTTGTCAGAGTTAATCAGAAGATGGATCCAACTCTCGTAGAAAATCTTTTAGAGGGCGTAAACGAATTGAGATGGGAACAAATGTTCATCTTCCAGTAGGACGACGTCCTAAAGATACAAGTAGAGATTGCTGGAAATCAAAGTGTTAGAATGGCCTAGTCAAACTAAGGACCTAAATTCATATGAGAACAAAAAAAAGGGAAAAAGTTTCTATGTTGGGGTCTGGTAGCACAAAGCTGGTTGGGACAAACTCTACAAGACGTGCAGCTGGAACTGGAGTAAAATATGGGGCTTTTCACACTTTTCAGAGTTTTATTTCTATAAAATGGTCAAAATCATGCATAGTTTTTTGTCACTGCAAAATAATTATCTACTTTGCATTTATCTTCATGTAATGTCACAATAAAATACATTAAAGCTTATAGTTGTAGCGCGACAAAATGTCAAAAAGTTGCGAGAGTGTTACCAATTTTACAAGCTAGTATACAGCTAGTTTTATCTGTACCTTTTGAGTATGATAACCATAACACCAGTTGAAGTCCTTTAGAAAAGATACATAAATAAACAATTAAAAGAAGATCTGACACAATGGGAAATTATTACTTTTTTTTTACTGCAACTTCCCTCCCTTCTAATTCTACCCCATTTGCTTCTTTGTGGCTCTTTGTGTGACTTCTCAAAAATGCACACGCTGCTGTTTGCGCTAGGATGATTTCCTTTTCTTTAACATCCGCACCAACAGTTTGCTTATGGAAACAACAGTAAAAGTTTGAGATCGTCCAGTCAGCAGTAGGAGCAGGCGACTGTGAAGAGTTGCATCTTCTGTTTAACAACAGAAAGCTCTCTCTCTCTCTCTATCTCTATCTCTCTCTCTCTCTCTCTCTCTCTCTCTCTCTCTCTCTCTCTCTCTCTCTCTCTCTCTCTCTCTCTCTCTCTCCCTCTCTCTCTCTCTCATCCCATCACCCCTCTGCTTCCCAGGGCCCCCGTGGTCGAGAAGGAAAATGGGAGAAGGAGAAGAAACGGGATGCAAGTTTAAGCGAATCAGGCCGTGAATAATTTTCAGGATGTCACAATGTATTGGGGGTGAAAGCTGTTAACAAACAGTAATTGGAGCGCCTGGTTCACTGTTCTGCCAGCATAAGACGGGGAATTTCTTGATTAGGACCTGAACTGCACCCTACACAGCCAATATGTAGTGAATTTAGACGATTTATTTAGGATACTGTTTTCACAAGACAGATTGAAGGCGTAACAGACCCTATTCTACAGAAGCAGAATAAAGATAACTTATGGTTTTCAATTTTTCTTTTTTTCCTATTAAAAAAAACAACAAAGCTTATCCACAGTATGATGCTGCCACCAACATGCTTCACATTGGGTGACATTCATGTTACGTTAGTTTTCCGTCACACATTACATTTTGCACGTAGTCCAGAAATTTCAGCTCCGACTTCATCTGAGCACAGCACACCTTCTTCACAAACTGAATTCAAGTGCATGCCGCAATTTTTACCTGCAAAAACAAAACGACGTGCCATTTCTCTCCCACTTTACAGCGATGCACTGCTTTGTATTGGTCTATCGCAATGCTCTCTCAAGGCATTCTTGAAGACGTAAACAACTTACAGGTGACAATTATTGGGGGGAGGAGAGGAGAGGAGAGGAGAGGGTGAGAAGAACAAAAAGTAGAGGAGAAAATGAGGCAAATGATGTGAAGTTAAACAAATGACGGCGTGGAAAAGGCCAAAAGGAGAGAGAAAGTGGGTGGGGGGGGGAGTAGGATGAGGAAATAAGGCAGGGAAAGAGGAAGCAGAGGGGAGGAGAAAAAGATTGGGGAGTAAAAGGGTAGATGAAAGCGAGGGAAAGTTGAAAAGTAAAAAGGGGGCGGAGAAATGAATGAAGACTGTGGCTGAGGAAGGCAGGGAGGGAGGCCGGTGGAGGAGGAGGAGAAGGAAGGAGGGAGTGAGGGGAAAGGGAGGAGGGTTGATCTCTGGGGTTTGAAGCACATTAGTATTCATGGGGAAGAGGAGGCCACAGACAGCAGAGAAACAGAGAGGGACCAGACTGAGAGCGCCACACAAACATAAATACACTCATACAAGCTTCAGCATATACGTGCCCACACACACACATCCATAGTGTTGGATGGGGTCTCAGATGCTATATGTGTGTGTGCGTGTGTGCGCGCGCGCGCGTGTGTGTGAGGGGGTCCCAACCACTCCTTGTTCTGACACACGCAAACTGTTTATGCTAAAAGGCAGAGGAGACAATTGCACTCCATCTTGACTTGCACACATATTAATGTCGAGGTAAAAAAAAAAAAAAAAGAAAAAAAAAAGAAATCTTCCCAGGAGATGATTTAGCGGTTGAAGCCTTTGGAAACCCACCCCTGCTGGTCTTGGATCGAATCCCGCCTCAGAAGTGTCTCTCCTGTGTTTTTCACCGCCTCTCATCCCTTTTCCTCCCTCCTTCTCTGTCAATAAAAACAGAAGACACCGGAGGGCTCGAGGATGATGTTCTCTGAACACTTTCTTTTTTTTCTTACTTTTCAGAACGAGGGGAGGAGGAGGGGGGGGAGAAACAAACGAAGGAGACCATAACAAGCCCAGAAAATTCCTTATCGTGTTGGAGGCCACTTGCGAAACACCTCTGATGGTGGCAGGAGGAGAGCGAAGGAGAAGTGGCAATGCTCTCTGGGTGTTCTATTCTTAGTCTCTTCTCTCCTCAGACTTTGGATGAATCCTTGTGCGTGTATGTATTTGTGTGTGTGTGTGTGTGTGTGAGTGCAGAAGCATGCGTGGGTGGGCAGGTGGTGTACAGCTGACAGTTGATTTGCTGTGACACCAGACACACTGGCTGCTTTGGACTCCCATGGCCTAGATATCACAGCCTCCTGCAAGCCCAAAAACCTAATCTGTGTCACCCCCTTTTTTTTCTCCTTCTCCCTTTCTCCTTTTGCCCCCTGCTCTCTATGTTAGACCTACATATGATGTTCTGGGTCTCGAGCAGGCAGGTGGTGGTCCCCACCGGCAAGCAGATAAACCAGAGACAGAAAGAAAAAGGAGTGAAATGAGAGGAGTGATTAAGTGCAAGAAGCCGATCGAAAGGAGGGAGCAAGAGGGTGTGGGGGTGAAAAAAAAGGAGCGAGATCACATCATGTAAACAGAGTGAAGCGCTGCACGGAGATGGAGGAGGCTGTTGCCATGGCAGAGGCTGCATCCTTTTGTTAAAGATGTCACTCAGGGGGAATCAGGGCTAATGAGTAAGGACTTTGCGCTTGCGTGCGAGTAAATGTGAATCCGAGCTGCTGGTATTCTCCAGTGCTGGTGCTTTTAATGGTTTCGCTTCGAAAAGTGAAGGAGGAAGTAAGCTGGGAAAAACGGAAGTGGAAGGCGATCCATGACGGAAGATTGTGACTCTGTGTGTGCGTTTGACTGATCTCCATTGAGAATTATCGGGAGGATGTGCGTGCACGTGCGTGTGCGTGTGGTTTAGTGTGGCGCTGCGTAGGTGGTTTGTTCTCCATGCTCCTCATCTTGCTGCAAATTAGCAAAAATCAAAGAGAAACAGGTTTCATTTAATCCCACCCTCTCCGTCTCCCTCTCTCTTTCCCATCTTTTATATCCTCCCTGCTCAGCAAACAGCCTTGAGCCTCCCACAGAGTGAATGCAGACATCTGCCCGCACTTTTTCTTTCTCCACTGTCTCTCCCTCTTTTCTGTCACACACACACACACACACACACGCACACGCACACACACACACACACACACACACACACACACACGCACACGCACACACACACACACACACACACACAGGCGTTTGAATCGCTGTCAGCGGCATCATCAGAGAGACTGAGACGTTTTTACTCCATTTCTTTCCCTCCAAAACCAAAATCTCCCTTCTTCTTCTTCTTCCTCTTTTTCTTCTGCATTTATAGACGAGGATAAATAATTTGATCAGTAGGGGGGGTTGAAATTCCACCACTCTGAGAGGCGTGACGTTAATCTTTTATTATCTGCTCTCTCATTCTTCCTCTCCCTTTCTTTTCCATTCCTTTTCCTCCTTATCGCCTCTCCAGACCCTCCCACCCTCCCCACCCCCCCACCCAACCCCCCAACAACCCCTCCAAGCCTGTCCTTGCAGTATTCTAATGATTCATATTTCACATCCACTGCCTTTTCATTTAGCCTGTCTACACCGCTTCAGGGACAGCTACTCACAATCTTAATTGACTGAGGAGGTGGAGGTGGCAGAGGAGGTAGAGCCGCCATACAGCCAGCCCCCTCTATGCACAAACAAACGCATAGATACTGCTAAATAATAATAGGCACTGATCCGGTCAAGGTTTATCTAATTAAATATTCACTCACTGGCCACTTTATGCACCGGCTCAGCTGCTTGTTAACAGAATTTGTGAATCAGCCAGATGGGAGCAACTCAATGGGTTTTAGTGTGTGATGCTTGAAACTGAGCTGGAGAATCAGAAAGAACGAGCATTTGAGTAACTTTGCACGTGGACGTGGTGACACACGGGCTCCGGTCTGCTGAGGCTTTCACACGCAGCTTTTCTGTGAATGGGTGAAAATAGCTTGTTCAAGACAGGAAGAAGAATGGGTAGGGCTGAAAAAAAAAACATAAAGAGAGAACAGATGCTCAAATAGCCATACCAAATCTGAGCATGCAGCATGTTGAACCTTAAAGCAGATTGGCTACATGAGCAGAACAACCACACCAGGTGCCATCCCTGTCAGCTAAGAACGGGAAACCAAAATTACATGATTACAGATTGGAAAAATCGTTGCCTTGGTCTGATGAGTCTCGATGACAGCTGCAACATCAACATGCTGGATCAGAATTTGCTATGAACAAGAAAGCGGTGATCCCTCCGGCCAGGCTGCAGATTACTTAAACTAAGTGTTGTTACTGACCATGTTCTTCCCTTTATGACCAACGTGTATCTTCCAGCAGGATTAGAGCTTCAGGTGATAAAACTCAGGTTATCTCAACCTGACAGTCACGTTAAAGAAACTCCAATTGTCTCCGCATTCCCAGTCCCCCGTTCTTTGGGATCTGGTGTAATGTAATATTCACACTGATGAACGTGCAGCCAGCAAATCAGCAGCAGCTATTTGAACAATACGGACCAAAATCTCAGAGGAATGTTGCTAACATCTTGCTGAAATTATGCCATAGAGAATTAAGCCATCTCTGGGGGGAAAAAATGATTCAGTCCAGGGGTAGAAACATGCTTCAGTAAGTGTATTTGTGATCATGTGAAATTAACACCAGATGATGATAGAGTGATGATGATAGCAACAAAGTCAAAACAAATGAGTTCATACTTTCAGTTACATGCAATATAAACAAACGACACAGGGAAAGAGATTTAAACACATCAAGAAAAGATGCACGTGTGAAAAGAAAAGAAAATTGATTCAATCTTTCAGTATTTAGGAAGAAATCCTCCCCCTTTTTTTTAGTGTCAGCTGGTAATTAATGGCCTATGAGAAGGCCTCTCATTACAAAGGAATTGCACTTGAAGCAAGTAAATCCATCCATCACTCTTCATTTGCAGAGTAGGTCATACACAATGAGGCCAACACAAACTACTTTATGTCATGATAGGTAAAAGTAAAGATCTATCTGAAGATCTCCGTGCTGCAAATCATACTGATGTCATACAGATGGATTTCTAAACCTCTGAATGTTGCTGTTTATCACATGTGAGAAGGAGATAATGTATCCATAAAACAGCCACTACCAGGTATGTCTCACATGATTTCAGTGAGAAACGTCAGAGTAATAATAATGAAAAAAGTCCAAAAGCCACTTACAGTGAAACCTGGAATTAACAGAAATAATTGATAAGCACTAAATCAAAATATCCTCTATGCACACTCACTGCGCAAGACTCCACTGCAGAAGAAGAAGCATGTTTACGGTACTTTAAAGTTTGTGTAAAGTTTGGCAAGCAAATACAAGAAAATCATGATCTCAAACACAGCGAAGGAAACTCCATTGGTTTCAGAGAAGAAGATAAAGCTGGGCTGCTCAGTAGAGTGAGTTTTACCTCAGCAGGACTATTAGACATATAGAGATCTGGTTACTGGAGCGGCCACTGGAGTACAGAGAAGTCATTGTCATATGCTAAACACCACTTTGAGAAGATTTTGTGTCATTGTGCAATAGTCTGCAAGAAGTAGCTATCAGAAGATGGGTATACCAGGATCATAAAGAGATGGACGTGGTCATCACTTCTGCTTCCGGGTCCTCTCTGCTTTAAGGTTTGAGGTGTTGCGCTTCCAGAGATGTTATTTCCCAAACTTTAGGTGTAATCGGTGGGTATTTAAAATATTGTTGCCATTCTATTATTTTCAACCAGTCTGTCGATTCTCCTTTGATGTCTGACTTCGGTAAGGCATTTGGATCCTCACAACTCAAAGATCATTTCCTTATTTTCTGACCGTTCTCTGCAACCCGAGAGATGACTGTGTGTGTGTGTGTGTGTGCGTGTGTGCATGTGTGTGCGTGTGTGTGTGTGTGTGAAACCCCCCCAGTAGCTCAGCAGTTTCTCAAATATTTAGACTTGCCTGTCAGGAACCAACAACCATACCAAGTTCAAAGTCACTCGAATCCCTTTTGTTCCCCTTTCTGATGCTCGGTTTGAACTTCATCAAGTTGTCTTCACTACATTCAGCTGGATAAAGGAACTGAGTTGAAGCCATGAGATTTGCCGAGAAAGAGTGCAATTACTGGTATATTTCAATGTGTTCTACTGTTACATATATCCGAAGAGGGGATAAACACAGAGACTCTTCAAAATGCACACATTTGAGGAGGGAAAAACCCACCCAGCACATCGGCTGGGGGGACGGTTGCAAGCTCTGGTAATTAAGCTGTCGATTTTTTATTTTTTTTTGCTTCCAAGGGTCAAGGGAGTGACGCAGGAGAGCAGAGCAGGAACGATGATGCAGCGGGGGAGAAAGGATGCAAAAAGATGAGGAGAAATGAGAGGACCTGCTCTTGCTCCCTCCCCACCACCACCATCACCCCAACCCATCTCTCTGTCTGTCTGCCTCTCTCTTTGATCTCCGCCTCTGTCCCACACTGCATATTAAGATGCCCAGGCCCCCCTGTTTGGTATTCTGAGGCGGGCACCGAGATGCCAGTCTCCATATCCTCTCCTTGCCTCTCTGTGAAAGAGAGCAAAAAACCCCTCTGTCTGTCTCAAGATGCTTATCCCGCTAAATGGGTCTGAAATAGCTGGAGAACAGGGGGGCGTAGAGGGTGGTGGTAGGAAGGGATGCATGGAGAAGAGGGGTTGGGGAGGGGGGGCAGTATTAGACACACCACAGACGGGTGGGTGGTGGTGGAGAAGCAGAGTGATGGGGCTGATTTTAGCTGAGAGGATAATTAAACGCTATTATCACAATGGGCCAGTAATACAGCCTTGCCTGTACACGGAGAGGAAGTCAGCCCTCCCATGTTTGCTTCGCTAAAAGGAGGGAGAAAGGAATGAGGGAGGAGAGGGGAGCACAGATTAATAGGCTGAGGAGGAGCAGGAGAAACAGAGAGAGGCAGCGAGGGGGTGAGCGGGGAGACAGACGGTGAAAACAGGCAAACAGAATTAGAAGGAGAGAAAGAGTGGGAGAGCGATCGCTCAGTGTTTGGGATTAGCATGACTCTCCCTCCCTCTTTTCTCTTTTTCCTCCTTCCTTCTATACATATCTCCCTCCTTTTTTTTTTTTTTTGCTTTCTCTCCCTCTGCTTCCATAAGCCCTGGGGATGGCACAGCTTTAGTTAAACTGCTCTATTAAACGGCGCCTGCTGAGAAAATCAAATTATAACTTCCTTTAATCAGCGAGTATCAGTGGCCCACACAGGAGCAGTCGGCTCTGACAGTCACCACACACTCACATATGTACACGCACTCACTCACACACACACACACACACACACACACACACACACACACACACACACACACACACACACACACACACACACACACACACACAGTGAAGGAGGCAGCGACTGGAGACCTGAGGGAGGCCGATATGAACCTGTCTCCCGTCTCTTTCGGTTCCCATGGCAACAAGATGGAGTGAGCGGGAATATGGGATGGAGAATGTCTGCATCTATCGTTTCCTCTTGGTAAGCATTCACACAAGATAGCAGAGCTTTGGAGAGAATAAGTAGACACTCGGTGAGTCGGGTGTTTTTTCTCTTTGGGTTTTTTTTTTTTTTTTAATAGTGTCACCTGATCGGGAGTAAATAATGACTTATTGGACCACTTTCATTTTTTATAGGACCGTCAGTGTCCTGCTAATCTGTGTTTGTCATTAGCCTGTAAGACCAAATCATCAGTGCCGTTATTATCAGTATCCCTGACAATTTCTGCAAAATGAATGAAACTCAGTAATCTAAATCTTACATTTAGAGTGTCAAGGAATTTCTAATTATATCAACTTCCTGTTTTCCTGTGATACAAATATGCCATCAAACAGAGGAGCATAGCCACAACTCAAAATGGGAAAGACATTTTAATCAGCCATTGACCACTGATGTTTTTCTTTTTCTGTCAAAAAGGACTTGCCTTAGTTTGCTTTTATCAGTTCATTGAAAAGTATGAAATGTCTCCATGTTTTGTGACATTACAACATCAAGCCTCCATGTAGCTTAATAGGATTTTATATGATGGAACAAAAGAAAGAAGTGATCAAATACACTCAAAGACAACATCACTGTTCTATGTTGAAAACCAATAGGCAAACATTTAATGAAAAGAAATGCAAATATCAAAGAAATTACTAAAATGATTTGAAATGTAACATTTATGAAGAGGTAATAGTTTTGTAAGAAGTCTGAAATATTGACTTTGTGGCATAATCTAATGAATCTAATCTATGCCTCAAAATAATAGGGAAAAAGTGAAGAAGGAGGCATCAAAAGTCTTAAAACCTACCTGAGCTGTGAGCACCAGATTCAACATTATGGATCTAAAAGGAACATCTTATCGTCTGATCCTGGGCTGTAGTTTCACTGAAGGAATCAATCTGGATCACATCAGGTGTGATTTCTGCACTTCCATCTCAGCTTGGGTAATGGGCGCAGACAGCTGTTGTTTCTGCTGAAGGTCACTACCGCACTGGAAGGCCTAGAAGATATTTTGGAGGCGTTTGTCAGTTTCCCACCATGGATATGGAACAGGGTTGGAAACACAGAATAATGTTCTTAAAGAAGCACATCTGAAATGTTCTGAGGAAAAAAAAATCAGGTCTGACATGATCTTAATTCATTTTTTATTTAGTGTATTTATCTAGTGCTAAATCCCAGTAAATGCTATTTTAAGGCACTTTACAAGAAAAACTGGTCAAATTAATTTCAAAATATACACAAAAACCCAATGAATCCAATCTACGCCGGAGCAAATTTACTTGTTTGGCACCTTTCAGCAACAGGGTAATTCAAAGTGAATTACATGATGAAAAGAGAAAACAACAACAAACAAATAAGAAACAAGACACCGTTTACCAATGCAGTTCAGTCATGTTGACAGATTAGATTCAATGAAACAATAGGACTCGCATTTATCGAACCATTGACTTTGCAGCAGCTCCACCTCCTGAGCAAGCATGTGGCGACAGTGGACATAGAAATCAATTAATTATTTGACTTTGTCGTAATCCCTCACACTAAGCAAAGGGTTTTGTAACCATGGCGTAGCTATTTTTCTAAAATATGTAACTAGTTTAATATTGATCAATAATTAAAGTTACTATGAATATGATATTCATAGTTTTTTAAGTTTCTAAATTCCAACAAAATATATGAAAAACATTTGAAATAATTGTGCTTAGAATTCTTTTCGAGCAAGGACATTTTGATGAGACCTGGAGAAAAGCAGTTCTTGCAGATGAAGGGTTGAATCTGAAGAAGTTTGTGTGCACAACATGAAGTCCAACCCCTTTAAATCCTATAGTTTTATGTTTGACTACAGGGTTTTTGAGGTGATAGTTTCACTCAAACTTTTTTCATTTTGCTCTGATATTGATTTAATAAATGATGACACGGGGGAATTTCTTCTGTGTGGCTTGGTACTTTTTGGGTTAGACTGCTATAATTTAATAACTTGGAGCAGATTATTTGCGGGTCAGATCAGCAGTTACAGAGGAAACTGTGTCTGACTTTGCTCACAGTCTTCCCTTAACAGTTGACTTTCCATGTGCATGTGGAGGCCATGTTGTCCATTCAAAGTTACCAAACATTGTAACCCAATAAAATGTCCTATATTCTCTCCTGACTTAAACTACGCTTTACCCTTTGAAAACATAATGCTCTTTAGATATCTGCATTAAACAGCCACCTTCAACTAATAACCCCTAAAATTTGGATTTTGCTTTTGAAAAAGGATTATCAACATATTACAAAGCATTTTAGTGAGTGTTTTATGTCCTATTTGGATTGCAACCTCTTATATAAAAAAAAGCTATGGTGTCCCCCCTGTCTCAATTCCAAACCATTAGGTTTATATTGCTAAATTGTCTCTCTAATTACATAATTACGTTTGTACTGACAAACCTAATTGCTGCCTGGATTACACTCACAGGCAACATTCTTCGGGTGAATGAAGCACTTCATTTATTTTTCTGCTGTTACGTATGTGGCTGAGGTAGAACATCCAGGTTGAAGAAACAAGATTTTTATAACGACCACACTCTGGAGTCTCATGACTTCAATCAGGCCTGGAGATCTGTACCTAACCCAAAGACCAGGATGAACTCATTTAACCAGCTTCTGTGAGGATTCAACCAATTTATTTTGCTCTGCTGACAAAAAAGAAAGAAAAAAAGAGCCTTCTGGGTTGTGCTGCTGATTATTAATAAAGGAATATCCACATGTGTCTCTTGTGCCTTTCTCAACAAATATTCAAGCTGTCAAGCTAAAATTTGGTGGACATATTGATGAGAACCGTAATATGTCAGGGGCAAATTTGAAAACTTTCCGATGACTCAGGCCATTAAGGGAATGTCAGCAAATGTTATTTTCCTTACCGGAGGGAAACAGTTGAGGAATGAGAGTGTGGTTATCAAAAAAAATAAAAAGTCAGTCTCCTTCTACTTCCCACTGCATTTCTTAGCATCAAGATAAGAACCTGATATAAGGTGAGTTTCTGTTTAATTATTTAGCTGCTGCTTCATTTAGCATGAGCGTAGGAGCTTATGCATTTTGCGTATATCAGCAGCGACGTGTGAGGAATGTTCAGTGCATTCTTGTAGCTTTACTTTTTACTTAAAAGCTGTCATATTTTTTAATGTGTTTCTGTGTGTGTTGTGCTGTAATTTGAAACATGCCATGGAAACATCCCCTGTAAACTTTGATTTAATTTCTTGAATTTTGTGTTTGGTTTGTTGGTTAAAACTCTGGGAATGATTTGATTTCAGACCTAAGTTTAAAGACTTAGAAGTTACTTTTCAATTTGAGTTCTTTGTTAAGTTCATTAGCTATTTTTGTTAACCTTAGACACAAAATTGAAAAAGATTCAATGCAAAAAAAATAAATAATTAAGAGATATTTATATGATTTCTTGCGTTGTATGATAATATAATAAGAAAGCTAAAATTAATGTACTTTATCCCTGTGATAGAAGACGACCTGTGCAGGAATGATCTCACCTCTCGCCCAATAGCTGCTGGAAATAAGCTTGCGATGATACGTGGGTATGGATAATAGATGGATGGCTAAATAAGGAAGAACTTTTCCATATATTGAGCTGTGTTTTACATCCTACCCACCTGGAGTTTTTGCTCCCCTAAGTGATTGTCTGTGATTCATCTGAACAAAACACACGGTTCTATGCAGCTCAGGTCGAGTTTGACCAAATCCACTCATTTATGTTTTCGATGCTTGGATATAAAAGTAATTTTTCCTTGTGTGCCTCCCAGGTTCCCAGTTGATTGAAAAGCATTTTTGCATAAACAGGGAACACCTTGAGTATTTTAAGCAGGTATTTTACTCTGATGTACCTTTCTTCCACTGGCGGACCAGAGCCCAGACTCTGTTGTCGCCATAAAGGCCTCGGCGATATAAACACACTAACGTGCAATCATAAATCCTTCTCGTTAGGAGGCGATGTAATCACTCTCGCCTCTGATTAGTCATTAACAGTCCAGTTAGTGAAATAGCGAGACGCAGGTGGGTGGGCAACTGCTCGCATCTCCAGGGTCTGCCTCGACTCGTTAATGATCAGTTAATTAACATTGTTTCAGTCCTCCCTGTTTGTTTACTCTCACCTGCCATCGGGGGGAGAGTCGGAAAACACTGCTGCAGGGGACAGTAAACACAGCCAGGAGGGAACCAGAAAAAGCCTGGCAGGAGGAAGCGAAACGGAAAAGGAGTGATACTGAATCCTGTAAATCAACGCAGTGAAATGAAATCGCTGAGAAGCGTCACCCTTCAAGCAAACAATTACGACGAGAGGAGAAGGGACTGAGAGAACCCTGTTGATGCATCTTATTCCTCATTAAGGGTTGGTGTGGCAGCGCTCGTCTCTGTTACTCATAGCAACACTGCATACCATGATAATAGGCCGACTGATGATTGGCCAGGCTGCAGCTCTCCGGTAAGTGACCTCACTGCTGTGTGAGTGAGCTCACTGTCTCAGTATTTTGATAACCCAGCCAGTGGTTCGTTCTTCTCGGCATCACCACCAAACCTGTTGATGAATGGGCCCTCTAACCCCAATCAGCTCCTCCAGCTGCAGCCCGACACAGAAACTCAGTTCTCCCACATCTTAGACTCCTTTTTAAAAAAATATATTTTAACTTTCTGTTTTTGCATATCACATTACTATTTTACCCATAAAACGTTATGAGCATTCTTAATCATTTCTCTGTACGTCTTCGGCGGTTCTCTCCGGCATAAGATTGTTTATCAAAGCCTTAAATAATGCAGATGGTAATATGATAGGTGAATAGTAAATGGTGTCCTGCTTAAACACACACGCTCGGATAATAAACCATCCGCTTTTGGTCCTGTTGATTTAAAGTAGCACAGGACAGAATCTGGATTTTGTTCTCCTGCCTCCAAAAGTATCCCCAGTCACGCCAGAGAGTTGCAACGTTGGAGAGGTAGAACATCGACCTGAAGAGCTCTGCTAGTGTGCATGCCTAATGCAACCCAGTCTGGGAATACTGCCAGTCTACTGTTACTCCACCAGTGGGGTTTATCATGCACACATGCACACACCCACATGCCTATACGCACACACGCAGACACGAGAGAGAGAGAGGGGGAGAGGGAGAGAGAAAAAGAGAGAGGGCGCGTTTCTGTGTGCAGTGTATATGAGACAGAACCAGAGTGAGAGGCAGAGCTTTATGGTGTGTCACTGATCTCTACAAGCATGCACAAACATGTCCGACGTAGCCGTGGCCTGCTTGTCAAAAGTCACAAATATGCAGCTCTCATCCTGAGAATTTTAAACCGCACATGTACAGCACAGTATGTCATAGCAGAGATCTGTTATGAAAGGCTCCAGTGTGATTGCTTCACAGTCATACAATTAAGGAAGAAAAAAACAGAAAATGTTGAAAATAAGCTTTGACAAGTTGCAATGGAAACATTCAGGTTGAGCACATTTTCTCAGCTGGAGGAAAAAAAAAAATCCATCCATCCATAATCCAACATGCTTATCCCATGTGGGGTCGCCAGGGGTGCTGGTGCCCTTCTCCAGGGGTCAATGGATGAGAGGTCAACAGAAAAACATGTCCCACATAAAGAAATTGTTATTTTTCAAATAGTCTGGTAATGAATTAACTGTCCCAAGTAGCAATTCCTATAAAACAAATACTTCTGAACCTTTTTTTAAATGTATGCTTTAAGTTGATCCGAATATCTGGGAAAATGTAAATGGTAATACATGACTTCCTATTTTCTTATGTACAAATTGTTTGGACACTCGTCAAAATGGGAAAACCAAGAGAACATGCCCTTCAGATATGGCAAACTTGTACAAAAATGTTGCAAGTCTTAACTTGCTCAAACCTATAGCTGCGGCAATAAATCAAAAATGGAATCAGAACTGCAACCAACGAAAAAATGGAACCAAGGATGGTAAAGGACAAAACAAATCCTAAATCTTTCTGTAGGAGAAGCACAAGAAAGAGTGGCACCTCGGGGCCACGAAGCCTTAACAATAACACTTTACTTCAAGGACAATGATTAATGGAGGCTGCTGTGAAGAACTAGATTGGGGGAAATTGTTCAAATAATAGATATCATTTAAAATAATAGCTTAAAATAGCTAAACAATCATTCTGAGGATGGCACAATCAGCAGTTATTTATCATGGTACAAAGCTGTCTGAAGAACCTGTGTCTGACAAACTTCTAAATGAAGAGTCCAGCTGAGCGCTGGCATGGGATCAGTTCCCAATACTTTGAAAACATCTTAAAAGAACTCTACAAACACAGCTGCTGTGTTCAATAGACCTTCTGTTTTTGTCCTGCTCAAAATGTTTTCATGAGGAGCAGTTTGCTCAAGTGGTAGGCTGATGTTAGCAGATTTCACTCTCTGTTTTGATATGACTCTTTGATCATTTGGCTTCTAAAATATTTCAGTGTGAAAACTAAGTTGTCCTGTTAGCACGTTGCTCTGGATGTCAGCGACTTTTGTGTTTTCTGTTTGTGGATTTCTGGGCACAGTGTAAAAATCTGGTCACAGAAAACCAACAGACGGGGAGCTGATGCGGCCAAAACAGTCTCTCTTGGGAAGTCAAGTGTGGAAAACGCGAGGTAAGTACCAGATTTGCTAGATCACGAGAACAGTATTCACAATATATAATGCAGTTTTCCAAGTCGTTCACGGTTGAATAGGTTGTGAGTTTTAAACATTTCACTGGCTGACATAGAGACTTCAAGAGTGTGTCAGAACCTTCTGTCTATTAAATTTGTTCAAATTCAAACTCATGTTGCTCAAAAGTTTGAAAGTCAGTCAAGTAAATAATTTCTTTTATAACTGAGCGTTTAAGAATTTTACAGTTTTCCTTCTCCATCTAGTTTCTCTGGAAGAGCACACCTGACAGGTTTCACTCAGCAACAGGTTTTTCAGATGGAACATTATAGGTAGCAGACTGTGGAGCAAAGTTCACTTTAAAGCAGATAGTCACTCTAACGTGAATATTCTTGACATATTCTGTTTTTCACTGAGCATTCACATGTGCAGATTATTTTTATGAATCCTAAAACGCAGTGATCTATTAAAGCCTCAGAGGTTTGTTAGAGAACCTCAGAGAACAAACTGCATAATAAAGACCAGAGAACACAGCAGACAGGTGAGAGATGAAGTTAGTGGAACATGTTTAGACTGTAACACAATACTTTGATCATTATATACAACATTGTTTAATCTAAGATCTAAAAATGTTAAGAGTATGGCACATCTGCAAATCTACCAAGAAATTATCGTTAAACTAAATTGACATGCGGGGTAAGGAGAGCTTTAGTCAGAATAGTAACTCTGGAGGAGCTACAGAGATCCACAATTGAGGATGGAGAATCTGTGGACATCTGCAACATAAATAAAAAAAGAAAGCCATTACTGACAGAAAACTAAAAGTCAATATCAACCACAGGTGACGACATACTACGGGTCTAAAAGAAATCCTGCTACATTGAGCTGGTTTAGAATAGTCCATGTGCATGTGACCCAGTCAAAGCCTCCAAACTCCAAATGAGATTATGTGGCGTAACTTGGAAAATTTATGTGCAGATTTTCATCACCTCTGAGTGAGTTTGAGACATTTTGCTGGTTTTGACACTTCCGCTATACCTCTCCAGTCAGAATTAGCTCCTCTTTTCACTAAACTAAGATGACTGCAAGCAAAATCTATTGCTCTTAACTACTGTAATCTACTGCTCTTCATATCCCACTCAGAATTGAACTAAACATCCTCCATATTTGCATTTCAGGAGCAACAACAAGCTAGGGCTAGAGAGAGAGAGGAAAAAAACATTTTTAAACTGTGTTCTTGAATTGTATTAACCAAGTAACTGAGAGAACATAACCTAATTACTGAAAATTAAACAAGAATAAAGCTAAATTACCTCCTAATTGTATCCTAACATTTATGCAGTGCATTTAAGCCCCAATGAACAGAACAGAGCCTTCACTAAAAAGGCCTCTTGAAGAAGAAAGCTTTCAGTTTCACTACAAAAACATGTCTGGTTTGAGAGTCTTAATCAGTTCTCATAAGGAGAAAAGAAGCAGGGTGCACACACGCGCACGCACACACACACACACGCACGCACGCACGCACGCACGCACACACACACACACACACACACACACACACACACACACACACACGCACACACACAATCAGGCCAGTTAATAGTGTGCACACTTAAACACCAATTCATCCAATCCCCGGTTGTCTTGATTATACATTTGGGTTAGATTTGAAATGTATCTTGATTAAATATTGAGAAGGACCACTCTCGCATCGCATGTCCTCAATGTTTCACTCTTCCTCCGAGGCCTCTGAATGTCACTCTGTGAGGAGTATATGTGTGTGTGTCTGCCCCGTAGCTAAACATGATTTTATTTATCAAGTGTCATGTCATTAGCTACTTGGCTCATCATGAGCACTAATAAAACTCCACTGCACTAAATAACCCCAGGTTATGGCAACGGATTAAGAGCAACTCAGTCACACACAGTCTAATTTTAGCCTTTTTAAGCTTTCACTAAATTAGAGATGTCCTATTTTGTACACTTAATTTCACTTCACAATATTAATTGGTGAATAAGACTTTGTGTTCTTATTTTAATAGGTTTTCACACTTTATGGTTGACACGAGATTTAGCAATCACTCATGACAAACGTTTTAAATTAACGCTGAAACTAAAATTCAGTTAAAGTTTCTGTCTTCAAGAACTGTGATGGACATTTGTCCCATGTGAGCATAAAGTATGGATGTATTTTCCCCTAAAACATTTGCAACATAGGTGAGAAATGTGCATTTATTATCCTGAACCTTTCCTTCAAATGCAAATTAAATTAAAAGACATCATATCGCCCTCTTTGGTACAGCATTGCTCAGGAGCCTTCAGAAGCTCTGCTGATAGCTAATGGCTTTGTTAATGAAAGACTATCTGGATTTGAAGAAAAAAACAAGATGAAATACAGAAAGGCTAAGTATGCCACAAAGTCAAATTTGTAAATCTTTGTGAATTTTGTTAATATAGACTAATCACGGAGTATCATCTGGACATTGTAGAATGGATGATTAAAAGATGACGAAGGAAAATAACTGGAACAGTCGGGCCCACAACCATCTAAAGCCCATAATGAGCATCTCATAGTGACCTGTTTATGAAATAGAATAAAAACATTAGAGATTTGACCCAGCATCTGGGAGACACATCATCCTTCAATTGTTTTTCAAGTCTTCAAACTAGAGCTTTAGAAAAATCACTTTATTTGTGTTAAAATCTGACAGTCTCTGACAAACTGCTTTATTAATTTAAAGGAACAACAAGTTTGTCAAAACAATTAAGACTTTTCTACGTGACGTTCGAACTTCAGACTTTACTTCTGTGTAAAAATGAAATGACAGCTCCGCATCATTCAATCCATCACACACGGGTCAGTGAGCAAGGATGTTTGTTTATTTGTTTAAAATTGTTTTAATGACACAATATTGGAAATGGAAAAAAATATTGTGTTTGTTATAAAAGAATTTCAGAACCATATGCATACATTTCTGCATCAGTGCAGCGTAGCATGGATCTGATAATTTTGTGATTCTGCTGATGCTAAAGAAGCCCAGTTGTTTTAATAGCGACCTCCAGTTTGCCTGCAATGTTGGGTCTAGTGCAGTGCTTCTCAATTCCAGTCCTCAGGCCCCCCTGCTCTGCATGTTTTAGATGTGCCTCTACTCCACAGCTGATTCAAATGATTGCATGACCATCAAGTACTGCAGAGGCCTGTTAATCACCAAAATATTCAATCCAGGTGTGTGGCAGAAGGGAAATACTTAAAACAGGCAGGGGAGGGGGGCGCGTGAGGACCGGAATTGAGAAAAGCTGGTCTAATGTCTCTCATCTTCCTCTTGACAATAGTACATCACTTGTCTGAGATGTTTAGGTGCTGACTAATCAAGCTGGTGCTTCTAGCAGTATGAGCAAGAGCAAAGTCCAGCTGAAGAAAAAGCAGTCTTTCCGTGAATCTTGTCAGCAGAGGGAAGCATAAGGTGCTTTAAAATTTCCTGGAAGACGGCTGTGATGTCCTGGAAGACGGTAAGATTGATAAAAGACGGTGGATCAACACTAGATGATGATTCCCCAAAACATCACTGACTTTAAAACCTTTCAACTGGATTTCAAGAAACTCTGGGTTTGCGTCGCTCCCATTTTGCTCCTTGATTTTTGCATGTAATGTCAAAGTTTCTGTCTTTAGAAAAGAGCGCTTTTGAGCAAATATCTAATATTTTTCAACTTTGCCCAGGTAAGATTCCACTGACACTGCGTCTGGTCTAGGAGCAGTTTGATCAGTATCTGGTTTGATGGATAAAAGCCCATCAGAACTACAGGCTAATCATTGCATCTGATTACTGAGGTCTACAAATCATCTGTGTGATCTCCTGTTGAGTATTTCCTGTATAATTGTTATGCATGGAGCTGTTATAAGAGTAAGTAATTGAGAAGTGCTAATTATTGCATGTTTACAATACTTATGCTCAAATATTCATAAAATAAATGTCCTGCAACGTCTCTATCTGGTGGCTTTTGAAAACATGACTAGCAGTGTATAACTCTTCAGCTCTTGAACAGGCTTTACTTCAAAACCAAATTATAATCAACCTTTTATTTATAGAGAAATGTAAATAAGAGCAACACAATGTACTATACACAATACATTTTTTTAGCGGCATTAAAACGGCAGCAATGATAAAAGACTTAATGAGCTCAACAATTTTTTTTTCCCTCTCCAGGCTAAATGTTTTCCTGTTGCATGTGCACCTTTTTCAACACAAGTTTTCCTTCCACGCAACGTTCTGTTAATGTGCTAGCAAACAGCGTGGGAGGAGCCAGGTTTTTTTTTGGAGGTTGAAGCTTCTTATTGCCCTTTCAGTAATCTTATTTTTTGATCAAATTATTATTTTTTAATTTTCACTGTCTGTTTGCCACAATCATAACAATTCCCCAAATAAAAGTCTGAAATGTATCATTCTACATGTAATGTATGTGAGCTTCACTTTTTCGATTGAATTCCAGCAATATATTATAGATGCCTTTTAAATTACATTACAATTTATTAAGACACACCTGTAAATATCGCTACAAAATATTTCACGTACTAATACGACGAGACAGTTTGAAAACTTCCACAAGTTGCATCCCTAACTTTCCCTACATTCCTTCATATGGAGGGGTTTGAGGTAACTTATTGTAAATATGACGCCAGATAAAAACACACGCATGTTGTAAGTGACTGTATGCATTTACAGTGTTGACTGTGTCACATGGAAGTGGACATTTGCTGCTGTCCGACAGTAACATTCTCACTGGCACACAGACCTGACCTAGAATTGCTACTTAGAATTTGGACTGAACCATCTCGCAGGAACGGAGGGGGAGGCGAGAGGAAATCTTGACTGGGATGTAATGGAGTAGGACCACTGGAAAGCGAAAAGGGGGGGAAGACATATTTCTATTCTATAATGTTACCGTGATAATGTTGTGATTTGATAATGTTTGCGATGTAAAGTGGAGGAAAACGGAACCTGAGCTAACATCCCAGGTGAGTGCTTCCCTTGTTTTGTTCTCCGTGCAGCTGGAGAGTGTCGCCGCCGCGGCTCGCCTCCTGGCAACGGGCACACGCGGGTCCTCCTCCCGGGGACATCACACTCCGGTATCCGCTCTTCTCTGCCTCTGTCCCCGAAGGCTGGCTGGCTGGCTGGGGCTGCTGACTGGCTGGCTAGCTAAACCCACACGTCGCGTCTTGGCCTCGCTCACACGGCGAGCTAACCCCCCCTCCCTTACTCTTTCTCTTTTTTTTTCGGCTCGCAAATGACGGTTTTTGCGGCGCAACAGAAGCGGATTATTCACGATGTTTTCGGCGTGGTGTGAAACCCGCGGAGAAATATTGGTTTTTACCCCCATTATCACACCGGAGGACCGCCCGTGCTTCGTGAAAATGGAAAAAGGGACACAATGCAGCATGCATGTTCTGCATTCTTCAGGAGCTCCACGCCGTCGGTATTGTATTTCATGTGTCTGAAATGTGTTTCATATGATTTATAAACGCGTAACGAGATTACAGGCCTCTGCTTGTGATTGTGTCGGCCAGCCCCTATCATCTGCCGAGCGATTTAATTGTTACATTGTTAACGGAGCTGAACACAACTTGGGGGGGAAAAAAAAATGAAGGTTTACCCAAGGCGGGCTTTGAGTTGTCCTTTTATTAACGGACAAAAAGCCCCCCAGGATGAGTCTCATTTAGGACGTGTTTTTTGGTGTGCTTGTTGTCGTTTGTTCTCGCTCTCATCAGCCGTCCACTGCCTCCCTCTTCGGGGGAAGACTTTGTTTGCGCTGGCCGAGGCTCCATGAATGTGAGCGCTGAAGTCCTCCCTTCCCCCCCCCGCACCACCGCCACCACCTCCACCAGTTCTCTGGCGAAACAGGAACAACTTCTTTTAGGAAAAAGGAAAAAAAAAAAGTTCCTGGAGTTTCAAGCGCCATGGAATTACTTTGTCCGCCAAGAGTTGTCCAGTGAGGCGCTGAGATTTCAGGAGAGGGGGGAAGAAGCCCGAGTCCCTGCAGTTGTTGTGTGAGGAGGAGGTTTAGTTGCAGTTTGGGAGATGCATATTTTTTTTAAGGACTTCCTCGAGTAGGACCCGTTTGTGAGCTACTTGTGGCATTGTCCTGTGTTATCTTGGCTGGCTTTGACAAAGAATGTCTTATTTAACTTGATCCATGAGTGGGAGGAGAATCTACAGGTCCTTTGTTGGTTTGTTATTTCACTTACTTGCTTTCCTTGATTTGCTCCCAAAATGGCTTTGATGAGATTTACTTAGTAGCTTCATAAAGCTACTAATATGGCATCGACCAATTTTTCCTAGATTTGTAGGCTAATTACTGATCCCGCTTTTTACCCCAACTTATTAAATCCATCAAAACTAGCAACTTCCATTATTTATGTTCCACAAATGCACAAACCAACATTTACTTTACCCACTTTCTTGAGCTAAATAAGAAAGAAATGGATAAAAGTTGAAAACGGATGCTATCATTTGCTGTTAAATAAAAAAAATAACTTTTGCAAGCCATCTTTTCTAGATTTATAGGTCAAAGCAATCAATTTTATCAGAGCAAAAGGATAATTTTCACTTCAGACCATGAACTTAAGGGGGGTAAAAGTGCTTTAAAAACTGACATTTTGGGGTGATTTATGTCCCTCAGTTTACAAAAACTTCCTAATCCCACAAAAAGTGCTTAATTTCAAAAATATTTTGGCTATTTCTACAAAACACTTGGCAGTCTTTGACTAATGTTCTACCTTTTTATTTTTAGGATACATTTTATCTAAGTGATGGCTATAATAGTCCTTTAATACATCCAAATTCACATTTATTGTCCTTTATTATGATGATGAAAGTCTTATGTTACAAACCCAGTTAGAATCTACAAGTTCACAAACTATTTAGAAAGTCTAGAGTCCCTCATCTATATATTAAGACAATTTTCTGCTAACAGGATTGGAAAGATGAGAAAATTTGTCTGTAGCACCATGAAACTTGAGATGCATTAATTGAGCAGGTACATTTTTTTCTTTTTTTTAAACCATTTGTTAAATAAAGTTTAGTTCACCCACAGTTTTCTGTACTTTTCACCCAACCAACATAAAGTATTTTCATTCCCTTTTGAATTGAATAAAAACATTTAGTGACAAATAATTTTGCAGTTCCCATATATTTATCCCATACTACTACCTTTACATATGACAGAGTATGTGATCTGTCATTACATTGTTTATTTGACCCATGAATGAGAGAAGAACCTACAAGACCCTCCTGTGGTTTCAGTTCACTTACTTACAAAAAGTCTTTATTTTTCGGCAAACGGCATTGGAAAAAAATTTGTAAAATGTATAGTCTCAAGTTCAGAAGACTCCAAAGCACTTTACGTTACTTTCATTTACACAGTGACTGTCGTAAGCTACATAGTAGCCACAGCGGTACAACAGGGCAGCCTGTCGTATAGCGCCACTCTGACCACCACTAGCAGGCAAGGTGGGTGAAATGTCTTGCACAAGGACACAACGGCTGAGACGGACTAAATGGGGGTTTGAACCAGCAACCCACCGTTTACATCTAAATATACACCGGTGTAAAATATCAACTACTACTAGGACATACCTTGCTTTACTTTGTTTTAGCTTAATAAAATTGAGTTTAATGTTGAACAGATGCTTTTGATTTTCTGATTTATTAAAAATACTACCCATGCAAACAGCAGACATTTTTTATTTATCTAAAACCACAATTTATGTCCCTCCATTTATGTTGAAACTTTTCAAATGATGATCTAAATCACAGGAAAATTCTTAATGTCAAATTATGTTGTTGGATATTGACATGAAATCTTCAACAATGAGCTTCGATGAGCGTTTAAGTCCATTTTTTCCACAAAAATTTGACATTTGTTACTGTGGAACGCATCATCTTATAAAACGGCAACAGATAATATTCTCATCTGAAACAAAAAGATGTTCTACTATTTTCATTATAAAATTAAGCAACATGCTATTTTGGGTGTGTTTACTTTATCATCTGAAATCCTCAAAATGGAATCCTGCAATAGAAAATACAGTAAAAAAACTCTTTTTGAGAGGATGGTGGAGCCATTTCTGTAACCACCAATCAAATGGCTGAAGCATGATGATATTAATATGCCTTGTACTAATTGATCAGCCAGCTTTCCCTGATGGGTTCTGATCAGTGATGGGCAAGTCAAATATTGACAAATCATCCTTCCCCCCTTATATATTAATTGTATCAAAGCTAACAATTCTTAGCTTCCTAACTACATATCTCAAAGAAAACGGGAAATCGGTGTCAACTCTAAAGCCTGATTGGTTGCATCTGCACATAAAACCATTTCTGAGAGTGGGCTTTTGACTTGCTGACCTGTTGCTCTCACTCAGTGCAGGGTGTGAAGGGTTCAGAGTTTAGTCCAAAGCCAGTTTTGAAGCAGGTTTTGTGTTTGCTGAGTCTGAGCAGCAAAGCTTCCTGTTTTAGGATCCTGGTCTTTTCAACTGCTGGGCAGCGGTGCTGTCTGATTGCATTGGGTCGTTTTTTTTTTTTTTAAGTCGTTTTATATGATAAGGTCACAAAATGCTCAAATTTTACATTTAATTTGATTGTATAATATTTTTTTGAAAACATTGCATTTGCTCAATTTCATTAATTTTGGTTCTGATCTCCATTTGAACTAGTTAACTTACAAAAAAATGACAAATTAGATCAATGCGAAACAACTCTGAGCAACCTCCTTCTGGTTAATATTATTAATTTAAGTCACATACATGTCCTTAAGCTATGAGTAATAGGTTATGATTTTCTTTAAATCATTAGTTGTCAAAGCAGGTAAAGAAGTAGGCTTGGAGATGCACCAATCAGATTTGTTTGATTTCCAGTCTTTTGTTACTGGAAAGCTTTTGGCCTGCTTATACTGAAACGGAGACAATGTGACATCTAGTAGTTTCCCTTTAATACCATGTTTTGCTAATTCAAAACAAAAGCAAAAATGATTTACAGTTGACATTTAAAACTATCTTGCCAACGTTTCTAAATCCAGCATCTTCAGTAACTGCGTCTGAAAGATTGGGAGGATAACGAAACAATGTCTCCGTACTCCATTGAGTCTTAAGATCTACTGAAATCAGCTTTGAGCTAATTCGCCCCCTCACCAATCTGACACAACGTCCCTGAGGAAGGTGCGATGTGATGTCCTGTGGCAGATGGTTGCTTTTGCAGTTTTTGTTTTTCTGTACCTCCTTTTTTTTTTTTTGGGTAAGAGTAGACAAAAACCACAAATCTAAAATGGTGACAGAGCTAAATGACCAACACCTACCAAAGCCTCTTGTAGCAGCCTAAAGAAACGGACATGCCTTTGAAGAACATAGTTTAGCTTTCCTCCAATTTTATGTTTAACACCTTTCCTCATTAAAAACATTATGATTAAGGTACAAGTTGCCATTAGTCCATCATAATGATGCTCCCCCTACTCTCCTTGAGCCTTACCCTCTTGGTCTCCAAAATCTATGTCTGGACATGCAAGATGGTAAAAGTCCACCCAACTGGTATTAATGATATTAGCATGCAGAGTTTCAATCTGTAGCACTATACCAAATATTGCATCCAAGCAGTCCTTTGTGATATCAGTATTCCATATATTGAAGCTGCAATTCTGGTTTCCAGTAGGTCACTGGTTATGGTCGATTAAGCTGAAAATCATCCAGTCCTGGTCACCAGCTAATTTGTGCAGTATGGGTGTGTGTAATCTTTTATTAGTTTCAAGAATACTTAAAAAAATCACATTTGTAGTGCAAAATGTCTGTATTTTTTGATTTTTGCCACAAACTCAACAAACTGATACAGATTTCTGTCTTTTTCGGGTTACTTTATATCTCTTCAAACCTTATGGCAGTGCTTCAACTGTGCATGGTCTGCAGTGCAACATTTTAAATTTCCCAGTTGCTAATGGTAGCACGCGCAACGATTGTGACATAGATGTCTTGTACCTCAAGACATGTAGCCATTGGTTGTTATAGCGACGCTTTCCGCCTCATAGCGTCTGAACAACTTGCAGTGCTTGCATATCGATCGTCTTGTCTGCCTCTTTGTCGCCATTAATAGTTCCAACTGGAAACTCGAAATACTGTCAAGCAAATGACTCGAGCAGTTGAAGCATCTTCTGCCACAACTTCATCAGATGAAGCCATGCTAAACGCATCTGACTCGCACCATACACCTCAACGAAAAATGTTGCGACGTTTTAATATCACGAGATCTTGTCCCAACTTTAGTGCGTTGAATTTCCCTTTACAATGCATGCCTCGATGTCTTAGAAATCAGTTTCTTTCTCTCCTCTCGGAGTAACGGCAGCGTTTCTGCGATTTCTAATGTACACACTGGTCGATAAGTGAAGTATAAATGAGTGCCTGGGTTACTGTAGTCCCCAAAGAACCCAGCTGTGCTCTGGTTATGCATTTACTACGCGCTGGTCTTGTCAACATGAGCGACGGAGTGCTTTTCCTTGCCGTTTCCTTGTTTGCGCTTCACCCAATGAGCAAAGTTCTCTCCCTTCTGTTCCAGGTGTGAATGACTTGTGGCTGTAGGTTGTCCTGAGCGGGCCAGGTTCCTGCGCGACAGCCTCCGCGGCTGACTGGGAGGAGTCGAGTGGAGAGCAGACATCAGTGCCCAGGGGACCTGAGGCCTGGTTCTCCATATGAGGCCCTGCTGAAAGGGCAGGGGGGCTTCTGAGGTAACCCAGCTTGACTTCGAGATTTTTTTTATCCCCCCACTTCCCCCTCTCTTTTGTTTTCCACTTTATCATGCAGGTTTTTTTTGTTTGCACGTCTTCCTCATGTTCTCAGGAATGTGTGCATTCGAGGCAAAGCGTAAATGTTATCCTCGTTTCTTTCGTTGCTACGCAGCAAGCACAAGATGAGACACAACCATGTTGTAGAGGAATAAAAGCTTAAATGTCACGCAGCTGAGTTTGAAGGCAGTCAAGAGATTCGTTGGTTTTTTTTTTTTTTTTTTAAATGAATAACAGAAAAGCTAAATAATCAAGAATAAAACACATGATTTTCTATTTTAATGCGTTCACCACAACTGCCATGGAAACAAACATTGCTTTCAAAGTCCAACTGGTGCCATAAACTGGCAGCTTACGGCTGCTGTGCTGCAGCAGGAACAAGCCAGACACGCGCTCTTCCTAACGCTGGTCATTATCTCTTTGACATTTATCTAAGAAGGTGCCTGCATTCTGATTAGGAGATCTTTGAGCTGTGGAGTGGGTTTTGAAGGTGAATTTCCTCAGCGGTCTGGACTGTCCGGGGCCGTCTTTGGTCTCTGTGTGCTATCGGGGCGTGTTGTTGGTGGACAAAACGCAGTCGAGATGCTCTCCCCGAGAATGCCGCGCTCGCTGTTTATTTATCTGCTATCTAATCCAGAAGAGTGTTAACCAAAAACCACAGGTGGGTGAAGGACTCTGGGAAATGGATATCGATGTGTAGCGGCAAAGATTTATTTTTTCCTCTGTGTATTGGCTTCTCAAGTTTCCATGCATTTGTTTGCTTCATGGGTTTTCTAATTAAAACTCGCTGGGTTTGATTTGCATCTGACGTGGAGGACCGTGTCAGGGAGTCAGTCCTCCTTTTTTTTTTTTTTTGGCTTGTGTAGTCAGTAGCTGGGGTTTTGTCGGTCCTCTCCCAAGCCGCACAGCAGATTAGGCCCCATCGCGACTGTTGTCTATTGCTTCAAATGTTTATTTCCACTCCATTGCATTATTATTGTTTTGTTGTGGTAGTCTCAAACTTTAAAGTGTTTCCATTAAGAGAACATATCAGTTTTCCGTGTACCTGAGTCTTTGACTAAGAGGTTCATTCACAATTCATTAGCGATTTTAATTCATCCGCATTAGCCGTTGTGCTGGAGCAATTATGAAGGATTCCCTCAGGACAAATAAAAATACAGCTTGGCGTTAAAATGATGCTGAACAATAGCCAGATCTCATACTTGTTTCCCAGACAAATTTAATTAACAAATTGTTCTTCTTGTTATAAAATAGTCATATTACAAAACTATAATCTCCTATGGAGTTTCAAAGCACTGCTGGTTGGCACTGTAATTGTTTTTAGCTGTAACATAAAGTGTAGACTTCTTACAAATGTGATATCAGATTTTCATGACTTGCTTTCATTTGGTTGACTTCGATTCTCCCTAATGACAAGCTACAGAAAAAATATAGAAAACTTATTTAAATTAAAACAATTGTTCCTGATACTTCAAAAATTATAAGACTATACAATTCATAAATACACAACATTGTCATACTTTTATTAAAGGCCGTGAAGACAATTGCAACCAACCCACGTTTTCTCTGAGTTTGTATCTGTTCCATCGTCACAAATCCTCCCTCATTCTTTCTCTTGGAAGATCTATGTTGGTTGTAGCTACATGGTAAGTAAAAGTTCATCTTGGTGGCCAAAGATCTTAATCTGAAGGCAGAAATTCAATGCATAGCACCTTCAAAATATTGTATACAAGCAGTCATTGTACACATTGATATTGTTATAAATTGTTCAGCTAAAACTGGATTCTTTATTCTAGTTACCATTGTTATCACTAATATATCAGAACTGTATAAATTAAAGTCGGCTCAGTTTGGTTTTAAGTGCACATGCTTATTGTGTGAAATATACCTTTTTTTAAATTTTTTTCATTTTTATAAAGTAACACAAGCCAGCTAATTAGTGAGACTGTCTGCTTGGGCAGAGCCTGCAGTCAGCTGCAGAACATGCACGAGTCTTGTAGCTTGCCAACTTTTAAAGCAGCATTTATGGAATCTGAGTCATAGATGCAGCAGCCATGAGATTTTTTGTGACCGGTCACATTTCTAAACGTTCGACTCCCTGTCCTGTATGTGCCAGCCGTAGTTCTGTGGCTTTGTTTTATCCAGCTGACTGGCAGTGCACAGCAAGAGGTGAAAGAGGGGCTGCTTTGCAGGACTTTGTACAGCTTTCTTCTGTATTTAACTTGTATTAAAAATTTTGGGGACTCGGATTTTAAAATTGTGTGTAAACCACGTGAAACTTCAGATTGTTGGGATGTTTGGCTCTCAGCATTTTACAACACGGTCACTGTAATAAATTCCTTACAATGAGTGAAACAAAAAAAAGCCCTCTGGTAAGCCACTGTTCATTTTATTATCCAGCGATTAGATTCCAAAGCGTACTAAATTCATCTGGAGTGTTTTCATGTCTGCATTTAGTGCTGCCCGCTTGTAATCAGATCACACCCTGAGACAAACGAGAGACGGGACACAAATACCGCCTATGTGAAGCTAAGTGGCATGAAGTTGAGCTGAAAAGGTTACAAAATAATGAACTTGTGTTATTTATCTTGTTGTTTTCCAGCTCAAATTCACCATTTCTGGTCATTTATAGCACTTTATAAGATGAAGGGGTCATTTCATATCTAGAAACGTGTAATCAGATCAATCATGGCAACCCAATAACATATACAGACTCAAACTGAATTGCACGTATCCCAATTTAATCCTCGTTGTAATACACTGCAGTCAAATTCAGTTTATAATGCCAGTTGGTAAAAGGTTTTCCATGTTTGACTGCCCAGCTCATTGAGACGAGTCATTGAGTTTGGAGGAGTCGCTCCTCCTCAGCAAGCATGTGGCAACACTCTGGTTTGTTACAGGGGAGCAGTAGGAGCTCCACCCGCTTATAGTTTTTGACATTATCGGCTAACGTTGGTACTGATATGTCTCTATAAAAGACACACTGTTTTGGGTGTGTATTTGCAGTAATAAACCTAAAGCATTGCATATTTTCCTGATATATGTCATATATCTATGTACTATGTACATAGTTATCATACTATGTATGATAACTATGTACTTGACGGCTATACTGTAAACCTTAGGTAAGGTATTTAAAGATAAATCATAGCTGTTTTGAAATTATAACCTTTTAGATATCTTAGTATAAATTGATACCAATAGTTAGCTTGTGCTTGATTCATCACTGATAAAATTGACTATTTTAAACGCGTTCAGTTCACAAGATACCTGAAATAACAAATTATTGACTTAAATGTGATAATCGTGTTCCTAAGTTGGCCCATCACAATAAATTCTGCTGGACGATAAATTGCATTAAATGTTTTGAGACCATTTTCAAGTAACATAATGGTAATTATTAGAGGTGTGCCGATCGATCAGTCACTGATCATAATCAGCCAATTTTCGTGAAAAGTGCATGATCGGCGATCATTGGCTCTTGTTGCTGATACCGATCACCTGCATCTCATTTCTGAGCCTGCCTGTGCAGCTGGTCTCCTCTTTCCTTCACACTGCGCAAACGCGCAGCAACAAATCCTAAGCGATGTGGAACTATAACGCACTGAGTGACTGTGTTGCGGCGGAAAATTGAAGCACATGGAGTGAAGCAGGTCAAAATGCATCAACACAACGAAGCTAATACGACATAAAAACAATGGCATACTTGACGGAGTTTGGCTACATCAAGGCTCACTGCAGTAAAAAAAGACGTACGGAGGATCAGATAGCGGGTAAAGCAGCGAACAGCTACAAACACTCACCCGGATTAGCATGACGGTCAGAAACAAATAACCCACAAAATTATTTAAGTCTTCGAGCTGCGATGTAAGACGCTGGTTCTGCTCTTGCTGTTGAACCGCTGCTACGCGCTGCAGGTAGTAATATTTCAGACTGAGCCGCTTCTGCTCCACCTGGTAGTGACTCTCACACCGAACCTCTGCTTAAAGCTGCAGCATCTAACCTAAAAAATAAATTTTACATACGTATTAAAACTTTTGCTGTTCTAACATGAGACGGATAATCTCTAAAAAAATAATCGATCTCCTCCCTGCTCTGCATAATTACTCTGCTCAGTCAGAAACAGCCACTCGGAGCTAGCAGTAATCAGCTAGCCGCCATGCTATCAGGAAGTTTTCATTCAGTAACTCTGGATTGTTTATTGTAATGGATCCTGTATTTGCCTTTGAATGTCAAGTTTTGTACTTGAATTTTTTTTGGCAATGTTGAGAGGTTTTATTTTGGCTCTTTACATTATTTCGCCTCTTCAGAGCCTTCATATGTTATCAGTCTGTTAAAGATGGTATTACCGATAGCAGTACAATTTGCAGAATGCCTGTTTTGTTTTGTTCTTGGAAAAAGCTATTAAAAACAAGTTTTTGTCTAAATTAAGGTGAATTCATGGTTCCTTTTTCCAAATGTAACCGGTAGCGTTTATGATAAAAAAAAAAATTGTGATTGGCATCGGTGATCGGCCCTCATGGGTGATCGGTATCGGTAGGAAAAAACCTGATCGGCACATCTAATTATACTATTCTTAAAGATCAATAGAACTTTAAATTCTATTGAACGTTTAACACTGCAAGACATTTTAAATACCCCAAATAAATCAACAAAACAACAAATAAAATGAATCATGAAGCCTCTATGAACCAAACTGTCCTTCAAAGAAAGAGCTAGTTGAGACCAATGCATCAGAATGAAGACTTGTCGTCCTGTTTTTGGTAGAGAAAAACAATAAATCATGCAAATGGAAATGATTGAGCTCGTTTTAATTTATCATGCAATTAATTGATTTACTGCTCATTACGACTGGGCTGTTCCTAAGTGCGAGTTTCATTCATTTTTGATGAGTTTCAGCTTATAGTACTGGAGATTGATAACTTTAGAGTTTTGTAATAATCGTAACAATAAAAACAAAGCAAACCAAGAATTGGTGACAAAAGAATTCTTATAGGATTACATATGGCAGCTGCTGGGAAATACAGTATAAATGTGTTTGCTTTCTTCTTACTGGCTGCATTTCATATCTTTTGGTGTACGAGGTCATGCTCTTGTGTGTGTGTGTGTGTGTATGGGGTTAGAGGTGAGGAGGGGGTGGGAGACGGTTGCCCATACAAGATCCTCAGGGATGTGTCCGCTGAGTCAGAGTGAACCAGTCCATCCGTTTTCATGTTTCTCTGCTGTGATTGACATTCCTGACGCAGACGGAGAGCCCCCAGAGGAGGGGTCTGCGGCGGTAGAGGTGCTGTCTGCTGCAGCTAACCAGCTGCAATAGCAGGGATTTTGATCAACTTTGAATGCCTGATAGACAAAATAGGCAATTGGGTAAGCTTAGGTGCTCTTTAGCTGGCATTAAAATGCTGAAGATTTAATTGTCATGGCTATAAAAGGAAAAAAAAATGGGAATAACGTTTTAGAAAAACATTTGTGAGGGATTTGTTTACTACGTGGCACCAAACTTATTTAAAATAAATGCTTTTTGATCCAGACCGCATATTATTCCTATTAAACCTCAGTTTCTGTTTTTATCCTAAACTTTCTATAAGTCACATGATTCAAAGGGCTTAGTATTGTGTTCTGTGTTAATAGTGTAAATTTAGGCCAGTGTACTGGAAATAAGTCCCTGTTCTTTGAGGTTTCCTGATGAGGGATTTGTTTGATTAAATCAATGATTTGAGAATTTAAATTGGATTTTTAATAACAAGCAAAGTCTAACAGATGAACTCAGCTTGCAGGACTAGTTAGTGTTTTACTGCTTACCAGAAAATATTCAGGCATTAGCAGATGGTGCTTACAGACAATGACAATAAGGCAAGCAAACTAAGGACTCCTAAGCAAATTTACCAAACTAAGTTGTGGTTTGTACAGCAAAAATAATTTTAGCACAATCTTTCCATTTCAACAATGTAAAGGATGCCCTGCTTATGGTGATGACTCTATAAATAATCTTCTGCAATATTCCTGATGTGTGTTGCGTGTTCAGAGTGATCTACATCGCTCGGTGGAGCGGTGGGAACCGCTCCAACCTCAAATTAGGAATATTCAACATGTTTGATGGTCTTTAACCAATATTGACTCACTTTTTGTGTTCAGTAAACAAACAGGAGTGTAACCTGTTGAATGTGACCAAAATATGAAGTGGAATCCAAAACACAGAATATCAAAACGGTTGCCATGACTTACCGGAGTGAAAGACTTGTGGACTTCAGAAAAGTTTTTGTTTTTTTCTTTGTCGCCATTGCTTCTTCCTCATCGGCCATGTATCCTCTGAACTCGCGTTTAATCTTGAGAGGTTTTGCGAGATTTTTCTGGCAGGCATCTGAATGCTTGAGGGTAATATGTTTGTAAATGGTGTGTGGTCTATGCTGTGTACACCATTCACTGAAGAACCAAACTTTTTATATTTATGGTTTTGTATCGTCATGTGGGAATTTTTCAGGTCTTGAAATTCAACTGACAATTAAAAAAAAAAAAATCATGCTCTTTGTTGCATTTGACAAAATAACAAAGTTCAAAAATGTCTTTTTGCTGAACTGATTGGCCTTTAAAAAGGTTATTACTACATGTTTTGGAACCTCCTACAGAAGAATTACATCTGTTATTTTAACAAAGTGATAAATTAGGTAGATTTTGATTAAAATATTCAAATTCTACCAAATAAATTCTATTATGTATTGCCAGACAGATGGCACATTTGTATTAATCTATTGTCACTAGAAAAAATGTTTGTTTTTGTACCATTTTATTTTAGATTTATGTAGAGCTGCATAATGTTGAATATTAATTATTACAATCAATGACAACAATATGAACATCACATGCGACTGCTAGAGCTCGTTAAATATTACATGTTCATTCTGTGCATGCCAATATCTCATCAGTTTGATATACCCAATGTAAAATAGAAGAAAGATACTCGGATCCTAAAACTCAAAGATGGGAAAGACAATGGAAAAGACTGAGGAGATCAGAGGGGAAATGTGGATTAAATCCAACCAACATTGTCCTTGCGATGTCGGAGTTCTCCAACTCCGGTGCTTCATATAGTCCCTGTCCTGCAACTTATTGCTGCATCTCTGTTCCAACACGCATTAAATGAATGACTCATAATCGTCTCTGCAGAACCTGATGACATGCTGAGCTCATTCATCCAAGGTTTGATGGGACAGGGATGTTGGTAACAGTTTGCCAAACTGGATTGAAGAATTCTGTTTTATATCATCCAGCCCTAGTTTTATGTTTATACCAAACGGCTACAATAGGAAATGTTTTTCCTATGCTATTGTGAATGTGAATTTTGTTTCAGCACTTGACCTGCCGATGTGCCAGAGCCGATCTCTGTCCAATTTATTCTTTTCTTCTTCATTAACAAGTTTGTGTATAGCTCTAGCGCGGCTTCAAATTTGGACAAGTTGACATTTTTGCCTAGTTGCTGATTGATACGAACAAATTGTGTGTCTTGTAGTGAACTAAAAATATGTACATTCAAGCAGCCATCATAGCAAATATTAGTAGATTTGCAGACTTGGTTCCTTTCAAGTCATCATGAAAAGATTTAATGGAGAGACAGAATTAGTCAAACCGATGAGGACGGGTGTAAAGCGATGTTTGGATTCGGGGACATCAAAATAAATGAGCCGGTTGTTCCAATTCTACCTGGTACATTTAGCAGTGCATTTGCACCATATTAGCATTGTGGGCGAACAGGTTTTGTAGCTATGGAATCGGAGTGGAGGAGCCTAAGAGGAGCTCGGACAGTAATGCAAATGAGCGAGCTGTGACTCATGGGAGTAGCACTTGCCATAAACCTCACTACATCTCAGACATGATTGGGACAGCGGAGTACTGCTGCATGTGGGCATGCATGTGTGCATCTAGCTGCATGTTGGTTGTATATTTAGTTGGACAGTTCTTCAGTGTAAACTGACGTTTGTCATAAAAACACTCCGATTTGGAGCTAATTTACTAATAATTATGTGGTGTAATAATGGAATCTGTCGTGTAATTACCGTTTTTGTGACAGGTTTGTTCAGTACAATATATTTTGGTGATGATGAGCATGTTGGTGGAGAAACCTGAACTGAGACCTGTTTTTACCAGTTATGAAACCAGCTGCTTCACCTTCCCTTTGGTTTTGATGCTCAAAAACACTTTTTTTGTAGCTGTATGCTTCTCTATATGACCAGCAACCAACAGATGTCTTCTACATTCTACCTCGACGGTCTGCTTGGCCTCTGAAAGGCCTTGCCGTTGGGACTTCCCACAATGCTTGTAGTCAGAGGGAGACGTCCTCTCAGCATGAGCGGGGCAGGAATGTGGCCAGAGTGTGGGAGCGACTGTGCGGACAGAGGAAGGGAGGGGGTCACGAACCAGAGAGAACCGTTAAGGGTAGGCGAGGGTCTCTGCAGAGGGCAGCAGAGTTTCTCTTTAGGGGTCTAAAGGTAGGGAAAGGTCTCAGTAAGGGAAATTTGTGCATCAATCCGTTGCAGATACATTGCAGTATCTGCTGCTTGCAGGGGAAAATGTTCACATCCTGAATCAGCTTTTCAACAGGTCTTGCTGGTCCCAGCATTTCCAACTGTAGAAAACTTTCAATAATCAAAGACATTTCATTAAAAATTTTGAAAGATTTATCTGGTCTCAAATGGACCACTTGGCCTTATTGGAACCAAAAAAGGCAACCGAGAGCTAAATGGCAGCTGGACAGACTAGCAGGTTCTAAACTCTTTACATATTTTGTGTTTACAGTTTCTTTGGCATGAGGAACTCCCTAGACCGAATCAACATTAGCGGCCTGTGACGTGAGCTGGTTACCAGTATAAAAGTATATCAAGGTTTTAAAAAGTAATCTTCAAAACCACTAAAATCTTTCATCTTTCCTACAGCTTAAAAGCTTTTTAAAGAGATGCAAGATAAAGAGTGACTATAGTTTTCTCCATCTGTATGGACCATAAGTTGCTAAGCACTGCAGGTCAGCTCGCTGAAAAAAGAAATGACCACTCTGTGATCAACATAGTTCTTGTCTGAATTTGCTATTAACCACGTTATGGTATTATCCGTTTCCAGTACAGCAGTACTCCTGCCGAAGGAGCACCTGCACAGTGCCAGAGGACATAATCTATGTTAATGGCTCGTTTTTCAGACACAAAATCACAAAAACAGCTTGAAGGATGACAAAGTTTTGGGAAATAAAGCGATGGAGAAAGCTTTCAGGAACCGTATCGTAGAAAATGCAACATATGCTGCTGGTTGTTATAATTCCTCAATAGTTTGACCAGAAAATATGAACTTTCTGTAGGAACAAAACTGTAATGTTAAGCAATAGAGTGCAGATTTGTTGCGCAATCATCAGAAGATCTGTTGCTGCCTTAGCTGCACACACACTTGTGGTTAGCTTCTAGAAGTTAGCATTAGCTCAGCTTTTGGTTTGTCATATCAGGCTTTCCTAGAAAGCCAACCTGACGGAAAAACATTTGTGATGTAGCCCCTCTAAAACGGCTTATAGCGAACTGTTTTAATTGGTCACACACCAAATATTCCTGAATTTGCATTAATACACACACTGTGGAAGCTGTCTTAGCACATCAATGGTCCTCTCCTCCTTGGGGTACAGCCAATCGGCACCAAGCAAATTAAGTGCTCTCCATTATTGGTTGCTTTTCAGTTGGCAAACAATACTGTGTGAAGTTGCAGTTGTATTTTGGTATTGGTGTTTTAGCTCCACGGCTGTATTTTCTTTTGACTGTTTTAGACACGCTCCATGTGAAAAAAAATCTACAAATAGGTGGGTTTTCCGTGACTAACATGGAGTTGCATTTTCCAGAAAAAACCAAAAGCAGAATCTGCAAATACTGAACCGCGATTGGGCTTGGGTCCCTCTGCATAATGATTTATGCCTTCTAGCATTTTAATTTCAACCATAGGCTTAAGCAAAATTATAGAATAGACATCTGCTAAGCTTTGAAGTAGTTTACTGATTTTGTAATATTATCCCTTTCAGCTGTGCTGTTTAGAGAGTATAGCGAACTAATATTAGCTGGATAGCTATTTTTTGCTTTGTCTGCTAGCCTGCAGTCAGCTGCTAAGCAGATATGCCTCTCATACCTCACCAAATGAAGTTTTAAAAGTTACCTTGCATGACAGTAATGGTTGCCAGTTAGTCGTAGCCTCTGTTCAGCCAGATGACTAGCAACACATGGTAGCAGGCGGAAGAGATGCATTTCTCTGTACTTTGTACTTTTTCTTGCCTTCGATAAAAAAAAAAAGCTTTACACCAGTCATGCACCAATCAACCAGATATAAGAATTTTGCTGTTTTTTCTTTATTCTTCACATGATACTTTTACTTAAGCTGCCAGTGAGTGCATAAGCCTGCCTTTTATTTAAAAAGATCACAGTATGTAGTTTCACAACAGTCATAGTGCACAAAATGGTATGAATATTTCCACGCAACTAGGCCTGACACAATAACAAATTTTGCTGGACGATTAATTGTCTAAAAAATTATTGCGATAAACTATATTGTTTCAAGACCTTTTGACACTGATTTAATGACTAATTTTGGATTAGGATTTAATGAAATGATTAATACATGTAATTTCCTGATAGATGCACCTTATTTTCAAAAGAACCCATATCACTGGAACTGAAATTAAATAAAACGACCAAAAACAAAAATAAAATGGATTCTCAGTCTCCATTAACAAAAAACTAAACATAAAGCCAAAGTGAAAATAAATACTGCAAGCAACCAAAAGAGTTCAGATTATGAAGTCTGTATACTATATTGCCCTTCAGTAATCACTAGATTTAAGTGGAGAAAACGGGCACATCCGACTACCTGATACAGTAGCTCACACTACACCATTTTCTGCCCCTATTTTCCCCTTATGACAATCTTAGATCGTTGGCCGATCTAACCGATCATCCTGCAGTGTGTGGTAGGTCGCCACTCCGATCTAAATCAGGGTTTTTCCCCGTCTGGGAGCTTAACGCTGAATGTGACAGGTAGCCAATTAGAAAGCACGGATTCTCCTCCGCGCTTTCTGAGGGGAAATTACGGAGGGGAATCCCAAACAGCTGACACAGCACAACACGAAGTCCAGTGGACATTGGAGATGATGTGGTGGTATCATCAATGTTTATTCAACATTTCGTGCAAGTAATATAGAAATGAAAAGGGGAGGAGCTGAAGCTAAATTGCTACCTCAGTTGATAAACCTGGTAAGTTTTCAGCTGTTCTTCGTTAACGTGACATAAATAGGTTATGATTTTCATTCAGTCAGGACTTTACACTGACAAAAGCCACATGCATCACAGGTGGATTCTAGTAAAGCATTGATTAATGCTTATGTAAAATGAGTTAACTGGACTTGTAGCCATTATTTGGTGCCCATGTGGCTGGACACCACATGGCATGACGAACCCGATCGAACCTAGGATTTCTGCCGGCTAAAGTGTGGTCTCAGATTTTGAAAATGGGCCGACAACTCGTGTAGTGTGCGCTGGACATTACACGAAGGAAATGAGGAAGGGAGGGTCAGTGGAGAGCACCGGAGCTGAGCCTTTTTCATTCAGTGTCAACAGAAAAAAGGCCGGAAGAGACGATAAACACGATAATTAAAATGAGGTCGATGGGTTTAATTTATCGTCCGATTAATTGATTTATCGTTTATTGCAACAGGCATACACGCAACACATTCGTTTTGTTTGTGGCAGTAAGCAGCTCAGCAAAAACGGTGTGAAATCGACTACAAAGAAGAATCGCATTCAAAATTATGTAGTCTTATTTTAGTCTGACATTTTAATAGCGATGCAGCGATTGATTGGTTTTGGTCCATGATCAGCAGGTCTGTTACTGAAACAAATGATTCTTATTGCCTCAAAACTAAAAACTCCAACCATTTTAGTTCGGTCAGTAAATGCGCCAACTAGCAGCATATCCCTTGTACTTTGTCATGTTAGATAAAAATCTAAGAAAGGGAAAAATGCATGTACAGGAATAATGTATCTAGAAAAATATATCTACCAAGAAAGTCAGATTGGTGCATCGCTGCTTTAAATTGCAGGACTTGTGTGATGGAAAGTGTTGGCAGTTTTGAAACCATTGCAAATTAAGCATCTGTATTCCCTGATGCCATTAATGAGCCCATCTTTGGTCCTAAAGCTAGTACATATTAATATGTAATGCAAGACAAAGTTATAAGCACTGTCATTGAAGCACAAGTTATGAAAGTTTCATTAATTGTTTTTAAGCAACATTTAATAATGCTCTTCATATTATTGTAAAATACTTCTTTATTCTGAATTTGACATTTCTCTATCGATGTTACACCCCTTTTTGCAACCAGAGGTACACTGTTGCTGGTCTTTCAGTTTCATTGTTTAACTTCCTTTAGAAGATCGAGTACTTGTATGAGAGAGACCTCTTGTTGAGGAGACGGAGGGCAGATGGGCAGAGATGGAAGCGCGAGGTTTGTGTGTGTGTTAGACGGAGCGAGCCAGGGAGCCGATTGCTAGGCCTGCTGCTCGAGCTGGCGGCCACACATGGCACCTTGCCCAGCTTACGCTAGCAGATGTGTCACTAGTGACTCAGCTGTGTGTGTGAACGTCCACGTCTGGGACACAGACACCCACCCTCTCACTCTGTGAAGAGAGGGAGTTGTTTAATGACCCCCACCCCCACCTCTTTCACCTCACTCGAAGCAGTAGATCTGTGTGGCACCCCGCTCCCGTCCTGTTTGCATTGCCACCTCCGTTCTTGTGACAGACACGGTGAGGCTTCTGTCAGCACGTTTGTATATGACAGAATGTGACAGTGTATACATGTCGCCTCCCTGGGGACGGAGGGGCATCGTCTGCTGACCAGAAGAGCAGAGGAGCCGAAAGTGAGGAATGATGAGTGAGGAAATGCTGGGCGGACCAGCAGAAATGGCTGCGACTAGTCCCAACGATTCAATTCAGGGTCAAGGTAAAACCTGGGAGGAGAAGGAAGGAGCTGCATATTTATTGTTCTCAGGCTGAAGCTATTCAGCGTGGAGAATGCGGAAAAGTTTGAGTTCATGGTAAATATTTGAATGACCTGGTTTCGGTAGGGACAGGACACCGGTCGTAGATTCTGGAAGTTGAGTCTCTGTCGTCGTCTCTGTCAGGGAAGATGCATCACGTCAAAAGCTGAAGCTCTATCTTTAGCGACACGCGGCATTCCTCGCATTCTGTGTGCACCGAGAGCTAATCATGAGTGCTAATGCAGGGTGTGGCGTGCTAAAGTAGTGTTCTCAGGAAGTCACCTCAACAGGTGAATGTTTCTTGAGTCAGAGGGGGGGAGGTATGGATATCTAACCAATGTCATTGTTCTGAGCATTGAGCAAGTCCTTATTTGCATTTGTGTGATTGCCTCATATTCTGCCTTTTGTTGCATCTCAAGCAGAGACATGAAGAGCCAGTTGTACTGCAGGTTTTGTTTTGTTGTTGTCAATAAAGACCCAAGTAAAACGTGTCCTCAATTTATTATTGAACCTAAAGATTCAGTAAACACACTTCACTGCTAAAGGTATTGCACTTGAAATGCAGTGTAATACAACATCTGGTATATAATGATTTACAATTAGTTGGTAGAACTGTTGCCTTTCAGCTTGAAGGTTATTGGTTTAAATCCCACTCTGGGGTCTCTCTGCATGGAGGTGCAACAGGCTGAAAACCAAAACCAGCCCAATAAAGAGGAGCTATAAGATATTTGTTGCACAGTTTTTAAAGACTTTTGTGGGCGATTAGCACAGTTAGCATTGCTAACTGTAAGCACAGCCGCTCTGTGTGCTTAACAGATGGTAAATATTTGACCCTGTGTCTTCCTTCAAGCTTTTGACATTTCCAGTTCTTGCACATTTTATGACAGAGACTTAGAATAATAATACAGCAAATTTCTGAAAGGCACCTTGTTTGTTTGCTAAAGGTAATTTCTTGTCTGATATAACTTTAAAAGCTCTTAATGTTTCCTCAAAACACACAGCAAAAATTGTATATGAAATTGTAAATCTATGAGATTACCATGTACAGTTTTATTTTGTTTTTGGCTGCAAGCTTAACCCTGACTAAAATCGGCCAAAAGATGATCTGCAGCAACACAAAACCAGGGACTCTGGATCAATGACTGTTACCGTGTCATCAACACGATATCAGCTCAGTGATTGACCATCTCTTTTGGATACAGCTGGAATATCTGGATCTGGAGTGCATTGGATAAAATGTCAGTAAAAAATAATAAAGTTGACTCTGATGGAGTCATAGAAAAGTAAAAATCGCTAATTACTGCTTTGTTGTGTGCAGCTTCTAATCAAAATTTGATTCAAGATGTCTAGACAGGTTCTTATTTCTTTAGGGTTCGGATGAATCATCCTGATAAAATTTTAGACATTAAAAACCAAAAATAAGTCGGTGGAAAAATATTTTAACAGGTTGTGTTCCCAAGTTTTTCATTGCTATCCTGATTTAATTTTTGCAGTCACCAGCAGGGTGCAAATTGTGATGCTGTGTGAAGACACGCGGCGGTTTTTCTACTATTGACAGTTAGCTGCTGCTTCTTCACAATGTCGCTGATGGCCGCTCGTTTTGTGTATTCTTGCAGAAAACCGCGGGGAGAGGTGGAAATAATGTCTGATATCGCCCTAAACAAATAATGGGCTGAGGCGGCTCTTGAGATGGAGGCCAAGCAGACGGAGGGCGGGTGGGAGAGAAATAGAGCTGGAAAGAGAGACCAATATTCTATTTTGACTGAACTGCAAAATGGGATTTGCATAAATAAGGCTGAAACATCAGCAGGGCCTTTTTTTGTAGCCAACAGCGAGGCTAAGATGAGGGAAAAGAGATGATTTGTGTGTTTGTACGTGTGGGAGATTTTTTTATTTTTTTTCCCCTTCCTCGTTTTAAAATGAAAAACAAGCTGGCAGCAAGGTCAGAGTTTCCTCCTTCTTTTAATCCTTTGCCTTACCTGTGGAGAAAACTGCCGGAAACGACGATGATGAAAAGCTCTTATTTCCTCCCTCTCATAAGATTTGCTGACGTAGCTGGGAGGGGTCTACCCTTTAACCAAAGTATGATGACTGTTGCATAAGCATAAAATAAATAAACCCCAAATCCAATCAGACTATTTTCTGCCTTCCTTTTCATCTGGCGCTCCATATTTAAAGGAAAAAAGCTCATATTTGGAGCCTCATTATCTTGTTTTCCCATTACCTATAATGAACTTGAGCGCCGCGTCTTCCTCATGATGGACAGTTCAGTTTCTTTTACTGCAGAAAAAGTGAGATTGATCTCTCCGATTACTTGAATGAAGCTTTGTTGTCTTTGTGCGTGCAGAGTACACACCTGGTGCGTTTGTGGATCAGTGTATTCCTCGTGACAGTCATGTCAGCAAGCTCTCCAATTAGTGTCTCGTTAGTGGGGAATTAGAGGCAACAGATGATTGACACTTCATACTGTTTGTGCCTCTGTGCTGGCACATCCTCGCTTCAGACACATTTGTGTAAAATTCATGTTTAGGCTTTGATGGAACCGCTGGAGGGCATACATGCCAGTTAGGGCTGAATGAGCTGGAGGCTGGACCTTGATTTGCTATAAATTATGATTCAAAGAAACAAAATATGCTTTTCTGTGGATTCGTTTTTGGAACCGGCACAACTGGCTTCAAGACCTTACTTGGAGATTTTTACCGACTGGGAAAAACGGAGGACGGATCTGAAAGTGGGAGAGTTTAAGTACTTGTTAAGACCTCATGCGTCAAAGCAGGCATGAAGAGAGTGCCTCTTTTCTCCGCCCCTAAAAACAACTTAACTCCAGCTTAAGTCTGTATCTCATATTACGCAAAATTATAAAATCTCAACTTGGATTCTCTTTTATTTTTATTTTTGGAGGTGCAACACATCTAAAACATCCAGGTGGACCAATGTCATTCTTAAGTAAATTTCATTGACTAGATATTGATATATCACTGTGGACCAGATGTTTATCGTCGGTGTTTGAGGTTGTTTTGTACCGGTGTTAAAATGTCTGACTTGTACATCTGAGTCATGCAAATTCCTACATCTGTACCAACCCACTAAGGTCTAAAAGATTTAGTTTTCAGTGTTCATGGACAGAATCTTGAGATGTAGTCGTGAAAAGAAAGATGTCTGGTTTGCTTTTTTGTAGATGATGTGGTTCTGTTAGCATCTCAGCTGTTCGGAGCCGGGCGTGAAGCGGTTGGATAAGTCGGTCACATTGCCTGTCCTGTTGACTTGATGCAGTGGAAAAGCTTTTCTAAGGCACCTTACTGGACTAAGACTATTGGACTGCAATATTAGGTCTCAAAAGGATTGAGATGATCCTTTTTGTTAGTTTTAAGTGGTAGCTTTTGCTGTTGGTGTTGCCTAGTTTGAGTATTTTATAGTTTATTTAAATCTTATGTAAAGAAACTATGCGCCTCCAGTGGATGCCGTAATTGTAAATGTGAACTGGAATCTCAGAAATTAAGGGAACTTATCCTTTAATCTTCTTTGTAATTCACTGTTCATTACTATCCGGAGATTTGAAAGCACTTTGCGTGTGTAGTGAATATGCTTTTTGTATTTATATTTCCCAAATGCGATAATTATTTCTGTCAGCTGTCTATGTCTGCTTTCTTCCAGTTACTTGAAGTCCTAGAGATTCCCATGTGTATCTTGGGAGATAATGGGGCTGCACTGTATTAGAAAAAACATAAGGTTCAATAATGTTGAATATTTCATTGATGATTAACCCACATTTTCATCGCTTTTTATTTTCCATCTTTTTGCAGCATCTTGATGAATATCTGCATCAGGTTTGGGCAGCAAGAGCCCATCCAGCTGTCTAAATGTCTCATCTGCATGCAGATTAAAGAAACAGGGCAACTCCTACATCTCTGCATCATACGGAGACCAATGATTGCAATCTGGCATAGCGAAGCACTAAATGAAGTCCCGTTACACTAAAGCTGAGTAATTTGGATCATGGATTTTATTTGATGATCAAGTCTTTATGGTCTCTCTAAAATTTTACGTTTTCTGTTTTATTTTTCTTTGGGCCGGCTTGTGTCTAATCACTTTTATTTCTGCCTTCTGTCTTCATTAGCTTAGCCTGTCGAATTTCCATGATGCTGAGTTTGCTTCGGCTCGAGAAAAAGCTGATCTTGCGCCATTTTGGTGACACGTTTTTGTAAATGGCAATGAATGAGTTCAACACCTGTCTGGAGAGACTCCTCTCTGGTGTCCCACAGTTTGATTTGGTTTCACTGAAGCCGGCTTCTGTTTGTGTGTAGCAGCGATCTGTGGCGCTGACGGTTGTAAATCACTCTTCCTGTAGACCAGCTGAGAGGAGCGTGTTGCTGTCCAAGCAGGAGCCGCTGTGTTTGTCTGCCCCCCTCCCCCCCCTCAAACACTCCACACAGTCTGCCTCTCTCCAGGGGAACTCTGGAGCCAGTTACAATGTTGAGTGTTTTTGGAAGAGCTCCTAAATATTTGCAGGATGACAATGTAATCCGACTGCCTGGGCTGCCTTCGTTTTTAGCAGGATTGTGCTCCTCGTTGTTCAGACACTGGCTAGTTTGGAGTGGATTGCAAACCTGGGCATTTGATTCCTTGTGATGCTTTAAATTCAATCCCTATTGTCTCAATGTAGTACTACGGTATCGTAATCATATTACAGATGGTTCATCTTAGAGACGGTTCTGTTTTTCATGAGTAGCAATGAATTTTCTTAAGTATTTAAACTTGAGTTGTTCAACAGCCAGAAAAAGACAATATTTAGTGTTTGTCCAGCATAGTATATGCTGCATATAAAATATAATGCCTGAAATATTAGCAAAAGATCTATCTTCACAAAGTAATGGTAAAAATGTTGCGCATGATGCATCAATGAAAAAAATTCTTTGCTTACTGAATAAAAAATATATTTTTGGGATTAAGAGTTTATCACTTCCAACACTTTTAATGATTCTGCAAAAGTTAAGCAATTACACAAATTGTGAATTTTACTCAAAATTAAAGCTGCAATAAACCTCTATAATTTTCTTCACTCTACTCCAGTGGTCTCCAAGCTACGGCCCGCGGGCTGGATCCGGCCCGCCGCCACATTTGGTCCGGCCCCCTGAACAATACCAGAGAGAATTCAGATTTTTTTTCATATATTGTATTTTCTGGTTTATATATGGATTTTTCTTCAACCACCAGGGGGCTCTAGCAGGAAGTGTGCCCTGTAAACTGGGTGTTTTGTTTTGCATGGTGCATTGCTGCCATCTGTTGGACTTTTAGGGAACTGCTTGACTTTTATGTTATTTAATTAGTACGGTTGTTTGCTAGCAGTAGAGCAGATGAACACACGTGTTTGTTATGAACGCCGCATTCCAGGTTTCCCTCAATGAAATATGTACTAGTCAGTCCCAGTGACCGTTTTACTAACGGTTTTTGCTCCCCCCTCCCGTCAACGATGTCCGGCAGCGCAGGTGTTAAATGTAACACTTCTGTTACAAACTGACTCCGGCCCCCCACCAGAGAAGGAAAAAGTTATGTGGCCCTCACAGGAAAAAGTTTGGGGACCACTGCTCTACTCTCTCATCTGCCTTGAGCCCTTTGGAAACTGTCCTGTCTCAAATATGGGCATCTACTTCAGTGAGACTACATCCGTGGGGCTTAAAATGATTGACTTGGAAAATGAGTTTATAAAGCTTAAAAGATGGTCATCTCTTCTCGCAAAACATTCCAAATAGTCCTTTGCGATATCAACATTGTGCACACTGATATTGCAGTCATGATATAGAGTCTTGTTCAGTAAATTAGAATATGCGTTCCAATAAGGCTCGTATGTAAATAACCTTTAGCATTAAACATGCTTTTCATTAAGCTAACATTTCCATAAGAATGTTTAATTGGTCTGATGTAATGTTCTAATCTTAAATGTTGTGTTTTCATTAGCTGTAAGTGGAAAATTATCATGATTAATAGAAATGTATATTAAACATCAGTCTGTATATAATTAAACTATATAATGGGTTTCACTTAGTGAATTGAATTACTGAAATAAATCAACATTTCAATAACATTCTACCACAATCCTGGCCGCCCTCTTATTACAAAGAAATAATATTCATCCTTGTTTATACTACATTCACAAAGTACAGTACTATAAAAATCTGAATGCTTGTTCTTTTACTGTTCTGTCACAATTCTTTGTCTCAAACTTAAATCTGTTGTTGAGTTTATAACTTCAAAAAAAACTCCCCATTCAAAAGGGAAACGTCTTTTTCACAAACTGAGAACGTGCTGTTACACACGAAAACTCTCTGGGGATAAAAACCTCATTTTTATTGAGCATTAGTGATTTCTCCATAGAGTGAATAAGAATTTAATTTGCTGAGCTGTTCTTCAGAGAGAAACCTTCCATGCTCGTTTATGTAATGTGATAATGACCAGAGTTGAATTGGGGTTATCTTGCTTAAACAAAAAATATACACCGAACCCTCTGACTTTGGCTGAGTCCAGTTTTCTCAGCTATCCTCTTATTTTTTTTCATTTTATTTATTTTTTCACCAACAGGGACAAATGTTTTGCACTAGTCCCATTCACACCAACCCACTGTTTAGTGAAACTGTAACATTTTTGTGGATTCAAGGGACATTTTCCCAATAAGCCTCTGAAATTTCCAGACAGCAGTCTCATGTAAACGTGGCGTTGGGGGCATTCAAACGCCAGCAATGCTTTCTGGAATGCAGTTCATCGGTATTGCACATGCAGTGCAACATGGCCGTTCATGCAGCTGGAATTTTGTTGAACTACGACCACAGTTGAAACATGGCATTTATCAAACTCCCAATGACAAACACGTCCTCTCTCGGGGAGCTTTTTAAAAGGATCAAAGACATTCATCAATAAACCAACATTCATTGGACTGTTAGTTGAATCAGTCAAATCGTGACTGTGTCACCGGATTTGAACTTTGATCAACGCTTCACTAACGAAAACAAATTTACTTTAGTTGAGTTTCAGCTGTTGGTTGTTTAAAATGGTCGCATTGTAAAACATGGGTGAAAAATAATGACACTAAACTGATGTAGTCAATACCAGATCAAGTCTAAGGAAATGAACTAATTAACATATTTTATTTATTTTTTTTTTTACAATTTTTTTCTTCATGTTGATAACTGAATGTTTTTTAAGGGCCCGCATGAGTTTATTCTGGGATCTATGAACTTGAGCTGACTCGAATCATAAAGTAAAACTTTATTTTAGAGTTGCAGTAATACTAAAGTGATTGGAAATGGAATACGTGTTTAAGTTTTAAGACTGTAGCCCCTTGTTAACTCGCTCTTTCTTTTCTCTCCGCAGTGTGCCCAAGGGCCGTTGAAAGCCCCCTAGGGGGAGTTTCATAAATACACAAAGAACAAGAAAAGCCTTCTGGACTATTGTTTTTGTTTTTACACACTTTCCATTTCACACACACACACACACACACACATCCACATACACACACACCCACTCACAGACAAGGACGTAGGGAGAATGTTGGAGGTGCAGGAGGAAAGGCCAGCGGCGGCAGGTACAGCAGCGACACATTTCACCAAGAAGGAGCGAGCAAAGAAAGACAGAGAGGAGGCCAAGGACGGCCGGGGGAACCTGTCCAACATCACCAATCCCGTCTCCGGCTCCAGGAACGTGCGTGCAAAAGCGCCGCTCACACACACAGGCAGCCCTCACCAGCTCATCACTCCACCCTGTTCTGTAGTCCTGGGAGCCCCATCAATGCACTCCAATAGGCTGAAGAACTCCCCGTCCACCAACACGCAGAGGTAGGCGGACTTACACATCTGCCCACATTGGCTTTTGCTTGCTTGCTAAAGTATTGACACCCGTTGAAATATTTCACAAATTGTTGTTATAACACATTCAGTGTGTTTTATTTGGATTTTATGTGGTCGGAGAACACAAATCGGTAAAAATAAAATATGAAGTGGAAATAAAAATATAAATATGCTCTTCAATGTTTTTCAGAATTAAAACTTGCATTTCTTTCATCCCCATGTACTCTGTTACACCTAAATAACATTCAGATCAATCAGTTGTTTTTGGCTAGTAGATGGAATCCACCAATTTATTCTTGGTATAAACCCAGTTGCAAAGGCCTCACAGAGCATTGTTTATCATGAAGACCAAGTTAGTCATAAAATAATACTGCAGACTTTGATCATTGCTGAAAAGGCTAGCGGAAAAGTAGAGTATGGCACAAGCTAAACTAAATGTACCAAGATGTGGCAGTCCAGTCAAAATGACTGGCAGAGCAAGGAGAACATTCAGCAGAGAAGCAGCCAAGAGGCCCTTGGTAACTTTGGAAGAGCTGCAGATTGTCCTTAAAAAATACTATATTAAGTCGGTTCAAAGTTTGCAGCAAACATGTGCAAGAAGTTGCTCAGATGAGACTCAAGTCTTAACTTTTACTTCCAAAATGGTTTGTGTGTCAGACTGAGAAACATGCTGAGGAACTGCTTTGTGTAAGCAGGGCTAGAGAAGCTGCTCAGAGTTGACGTGAACATGGATGGAGCTTAATGCAGCTCGTTAGAAGACTTGAGGTCGTGGTGGAGGTTTTAGCTTCCAAGTTTTTAGTCTATTCTGAAAGCACGTCATTTGCACATGCGCTAAAATAAATGCTTGTGGGAGTGTGTTTTTTTTCTTCTTCTTTTTGTATATCATAAATTGTATAAATGGCATATGATTTGAAAAGAATAACAAAAATACAGATAAACATTTTTAGGTCAAAGAATACCCATGCACCAGCATCCCGGGTTCAGAACCAAATTCAACAGAGAATTTGTAACAAGACTTGGCCATGTGAAAAACATGCATAATTTCTAATATTTCATTTCAAAAGTCCACTGCTTTGTGTTAATCTATTACACAAAGAGCTAATAAAAGTTCAAGCTAGTGGTTATGTAGCAAAATGCTGTTCATAAAATAGTTGTTGATAGAATGAAATATTTTGCATCAGTTTCTTCTATGTGTTAAAAGTGCATATGTACCTTGGATGTTGCTTAATGAAGCGTCTCTTCAAATTTACACATAAATCCTTTGATTTTCCACTCAAAGACTTGACCTTGTACTGAACTGGTTCAGAGAATCGGGTGTGAAATGGTGAACTCCATCAGTGGTGAACTCTCATCAGAAAATGCAATAGTGCTGTCTTTGTGGAGTGCAGCAAATCCAGGAAATGATACTCTCACCACTCTGCGAAAAATTGCTGTTTTGTTTACAGCTTCTGGAGAAAAAGCTGATGTAACTTCCTGTTTTGTGTTGGCATCAATGCCACTCATAATCAGGTAGATCTCCAGTATTGAGAAGCGGAGCAGCAAGGTAGAGGCGAGTGTACCGAATGTGTGCACTCGCTAGTAGTAAATATTCCAGATGATAACCTGCTGTGTTGCACATGCTGCAACTTGTTTTTTCCAGTCTTACTACTTATTGTCACAGATTCAGTTTGTGTGGAATCACCTAAAACTTGACATTTATGGCTCAAATGATCAATTTTGTATCTGTATAAAAAGTATGTGTTCAAGCTGTGGTTTCGATGTCCTGCATCCTGCTGATGCAAAATGGGTATCTTTGCTTAACTTACCTCTTCAGTTGTGATGGCGAACTATTCTGGGGTCAGGGAGTCCGCTGGGCTTGGAAGTTCTCCCTCCTGACTCATGGTTCTGGAGTCCCTGGAAACTGCTGTCTGGACTGCCAAGACTCTGGCTTTGTTTTTCTTTCTGCTAGTTGTGCGACCATGTGTACGTTCATGCAGTCTCACCAGGCTGCAGCTTCAGTCTTTGGACTTGTTTGTTTCTGCTTCACACTGCTTGTTGGGAGTCTACACTATTTGTGTGCAAGGAAGAGAAGAGACAGAAAGATTAGGGTGTGGTGGGAACGTTTCGTGCCAGTTGGATGTTACAACTCCACTGCTCTCCATAAGAGAAGCCGTTTGTGGATGGCCTGTGTCTCCAGTGTGCCCGGGATCAAAGAACCATGCAAAACTATTCACGCCCCTCTGTGTTGTCACATTTGGTCATGTTCTACTCACAACCTCGGTATATTTACAGAGTCTTTTATGTGATAAAGATTAGTGAATAATTGCTAGGTAGGAGAAGAATGATTTTCAAAGTACAAATCTGAAAAGTTTGGCATGCATTTGCAATTATCCCTCCTGAGTCATTGCTTTGTAGAACCGCCCAATTCTCCATGTACAGCTGCAAGTCTTTAAGGTCTATGTCTCCACCGACTCTGCACATGTAGACCCTGGCAGTTTTTCCCCATTTCTCCTTGAAAAATACGCTATTGTATTTAAGTCAGTCGCATTAAGCAATTTATCAATTAATTGCATGCTGAATTAAAGCCAGCATTTCGATGGTTAATATTTTTTCCAAGTGAAATTTTGTTTACAGAGACTTCATAATCCATGGTATTTATGGTTTTGGTTGTGTATGGTTTTATTAATTGTTTTAGTTTGTTGTGTTCTAGATATTTAAATTGTCTTCCAGTTCCAGTGTGGAGTGTTTATAAAATTACATTTATTGGTCTTTGAGAGGAGGAACTTGCATTATTATGCCGTTATTAATATATTACTTAAATAGTCCCAAAACAACAATATTCTCGTTTCTCACAATATTTTATGGGACGATTTTTCGTCCAGTAAAATTTGATATGATGACAGGCCTACACGTGTTATTTTTTTTGCACTGTTTTTGGAACTTTGACTGGTCCGTTTTAATTATGGTATAGTAGGTCAAACTATGTGTTTTGGGTCGTCCTGTTGGAGGTTGACTTCCTATTCAACCACAAGTCATTTGCAGTGTTTTTTTTTCTTCTCCTGGATCTCTCTGAATTGAACTCTGCTGAAGAAAAGCATCCCTACAACATAATGCTGCCACCACCATATTTCACGGAGGGGGTCATGTGTCCAGGGTGGTGCACTCTTTCTTATCAGGTCAACTCACCTTGACACAGTTGGGATCTTCACTTCTGAGCTCCAATTGGTTGACTAGATTTTATTTTGGGGCATCAGGTTGAAGTTGGGTTATTTATCCTCATAAAACGTTTATTTTCCTTCCACTTCACAGTTGGATGTTTCTTTGTTTTATTTCATTTAACTATTAGTTAACCATTTGTACTAAGAACAAATCCTGACCTGTCTCGATCTCGTATTTTAAGTAAAATAAATTGAAGCATGTGGTATAAATGTGGTAAAGGAAATTTTTGAATCGCGCTGTAACTTTGTGCAGCCTTTTTCCAATTCTAGTAAATGACTCGTCATTAAATAGTTAAGATTAATAAACTTTTTTTTTCTCGCCTCCTGCAAATGGAGAGAAAACGTCCCATGTTTTAAACAAAAGGAGAAAATTCCTAAAGTAGGTAATCTGTTTATTAAATCTGTCCTCTGTGTTTCAGCCCTAAACCTAAGACGGAGGCCATGGTACGATCCCCTCCTGTCATGTCCCCCTCCACTGCTGCCCAGATGGACTCTAAAATGCCCAATCAGAGTAAACCGGGGAGCGCGGGCAGCCAATCACAGCCCTCCTCCTGCGACCCCAAAACCATGGGTGCCAAAGCGGCTCAAAATGTGTCTGGGGGAATGGGACTAAAAAACGGCCAGGGCCTGACGTCCGGCCCCAGCTCCAAGGTGAAGGCCAAGAGGGAAAGGAGCACCTCAGTGGAGTCGTTTGAGCAGCCAGAGAGTGGCACGCCCACCAATGAGGACAAAGGTAACAACTAAAATGTTTCAGCTAAGATAAATGCAATGTCAGCGTTTTGATGCAACTACGCGTTTTATTTTTGCAGTTTCCCAGATGTTTCAGTGCAATCTCACTCCTGATAATTTTGGACACTTTTGAACCAAGCTGATGAATGGACTGCATGTGTGTGTGTCTGTGTGTCTACAGATAACAGCAGGGCAAAGAGGATTTGCGTTGCAGAGAGGAGGCAGCCGTACAGTGGAACCGACTGGTGCTCTGGAGGAGAAAGTGATGAAGACGACAGAGGTTTTTTCAGTAAGTCCGGCAACATCCTGGAACATGTGGCTTTCCTTCTGCTGATTACCTAAAGAGTTGAATTTCTTAAGTTTTTACTGTTTCATAAAGTCTCTCTCCACTGTAATTTTTAGATTGTAACTCGAGCGAAGTGAATCCCCAGGACACACATTCTACCTCCAACGCCGGACTCAGTCGCTCCTCCACGCCTTCCCACAATACACTGGGAGGCCAAGGCTCCACAACAGAACCTGCCAGTGGTCAAAAATCAGGCTCAAAACTTGTCTATGTCTTCACCACAGAAATGGCAAACACGTAAGGAAGCGGATAGCTTTTTATTTTTTTAAAGTAGTTTTGATTAATTATAAAAAGACAAATCAGTAAAATCTACACCTTTAGACAATTACATAGTTGATGTTTTAAAGCCATTAGCAAGATTGTTCTGTGAAATTAACCAAGCTCACTTTAGGTAACGTAACACCTACAGAACATGTTTTGGCCAATTCTCTTTGTTGAACAATTTTTTATTGTAAATTATTACTTTGACTAGATAAAATACCGAAAACAGCCATTCACACATGCAATCACATAGTTATTTTGAGTACTTCCAATTTCTTTGACCTGTTTGTCCCTTTTATTTGCATGTTTTCATCAAAACTGAATTTTTGCATTGAAACAAGAATGGAATAATATGATGATTTGAAGTGAATAAGGGCTAAAACATAGTATCTGTAACCATTTTAGTGTAACACATTTTTGTCATTTCCCAGAAAGTATCAGTGAAAAGTAATTTTCAGTTCTGATTGAATGAGTCAGTATTGTGTCTAAGAACACAATGAAATAAAAGTTTGCAAAAATACATAAGTTTGAATGAATAGATATTTTGCCCATTTGGGGAGTTTTCCCAGAGGTAAATGCCCACACATGACACAGATTACAGGATGCTAAAGGTCATAGAGAGTGTAGAATCATGCAAGAAAGATTGGAGAGAGAAAAGTGTCTGTAATAACTGATAATATTAAAAATGTTCACATTTTATTGTTCTGCCATGATCTTTTATTATTGTGCTGCCCTGGTCTCCATTGTGGCTTTTGAATCAGAATCCAAACTCTGGCTTAAATAACATGAGATTAAAACTCAAATGCTTCAAATCAGAATATGTCAAGCGACTTGTCCACTTTAGTGTGCGTTTAAAATGTGTATTTCATTATACCTGTTATATAGGTCCATGTTTCACTATGTAGCTGCTGCATTTTTGCCGGTGTACATTTATTTTGTCCGCAAACTATCTTTCATCCCATCCACGGTCAGAATTGGTTGTTGGTTTGTTTGCAGAAGGTATTTCAAAGAGCAGAACAAAACGTGTGCCTATTCTCCATTAAAACTTTCATCTGTTTTTATTTTTTTACTCGTCTGTGCCTTTTTCAGTGGACAAAACTTAGGTTCACACCTTAGAATTGTGGACAAATGACATGTCTAGTAACATCTGCATCAGCGCTGTGCTATAGCTGATGACTGATATCCGACTGTCTTGTGGTCCTCAGGGCAGCTGATGCAGTTCTAACTGGCCACACAGAAAACATCATTGCCTTCCACATGAAAAACTTCAAGGATAAAGCTCACCTGCTCTTGGTAAGGAATACAAGCTTCAGAGTGTTGCACACTTCAGCTTGTGGTTTAATAACACTTTTGTCACTTCTCTGTCAAAGAACAACGCATCTGGTGTCCTGCGAAATGACTCGAACCCTCCTCAGCAACCTCCGTCCCACGCCCAAGATCAAAGTCACCAGCCAGGATCGAAGCCGTCCTTATCTGGAATGTCGGAGCAAGCACCACCCCAGGCTTCCAGTCAAGGGAGTCAACCCTCTGTTCTCTCGCAGGAGGGATCGTCCTCCGCTGGCACAGAATCCAAAAACATCCCTGGCAGCAGTCCTGGGAACCCTTCAGCCCCTGTTGACCAGGCTCCCGTTGCCCAGCCAGAGGCTGGCCTCAACCCGCCAACATCTGTTGAAGGAGGACCAGGTGGAGGCACGAGTGGATCAGGTTTGACGCCACAGCAGCAGCAGCAGCAACAGCAGCTGGCCCAGGAGCTACTCAACATGGAGGCCAACACGGAAGGCCTGTCCCAGGAACAGCTGGAGCACAGGCAGCGTTCCCTGCAGACCCTACGAGACATCCAGCGCATGCTTTTTCCTGACGACCGCGACGCCCCGCCCCCTGGGCCGCCACAACCCCATGTTGGACCTCACGACGGAGGCCCGGATGGTCCACCTCGGCGACCGGAGCAGGGACCGCTACAAGCCATGATGGCACAGTCTCAGAGCCTTGGACCGCCAGGTGGACCTGGAGGACCTCGTCCACAGGGACCCCCCTTTGGGCCTCCACATGGCCCAAGGGAGATGCCTTTATTTCCCACTGATGACATGGTCCCTCCGGGTGGCCCTGGAGGGCCAGGTGGGTGTGGGGAAGGGGATCAGATGACACCAGAGCAGGTGGCATGGCTGAAGTTACAGCAGGAATTTTATGAGGAGAAGAGGAAAAAGCAAGAAATGCAACACCGACCACTTCCTCCAGACATGATGCATCCTGGTCCACGGGGCATGATGCGAGGCCCCCCGCCCCCTTACCAGATGGGTCCAGGAGAGATGTGGGGGGGGCCAGGTGGTCCACCAGAGCATTACCCGGAGCGAATGGGTATGGGGCCCGGTCCTCGGAGTATGGGCCCTCATATGCAGAGGATGCCTGGCTTCTCCGGCATGATGAATCCTGAAATGGAGGGCCTGCCAAGGCCAGGAATGGGCTGGCCGGACGACATGCCTCCGAGGATGGCAGAAGCCCGAGGCTTCCCCGGGGGGCCCGGAGGAATGTTTCCTGGTCCAGGGGCCCGTGGTGAGCGTTTCCCCAACCCCCAGTCAGTCCAGGAGGCAATGTTCCATCAAGGAATGAGTGGGGAGAAAGGCCTCCCCCCTGGGATGATGATGGATGTTCAACGGATGATGGGACACCAAAGAGGTGGAATGGAACCCGGTAACGGTATGGGAATGTTTCCCAGAATGCCTGTCGATGGCCCTATGAGTCCGTCATCGAGGATCCAAGCGATGGGGGGCAGAGAAATGGGGCCTGAGTTTGGCATTGGGCCAGGTCCTGGCCCAGGGCCTCATATGCATCCATCCAAACTACGAGATGGACCCATGAACATGAGTCCCGACGAAATTATGAGAATGAGAACAGGGGGAGGACCGCCAATGGAGAACATGGTGCCACAAGGCAGGCCGATGCAGGTCCCTCCCTTCCCTGAGCAGACACCAGCAGACTTTCCCATGGGACCAGGGCGGCCCTTCCCTGGGGGCCCTGGAACATTGAGGGGTCCCCATGCAGACCCAGCTTTTGGTCCAGAGCACAGATCAACGCCATCAGGAGGAAATGGCCGCATTAACCACCTTTCCTCCGCTGGTGGTCCGACTCAGGGACAGAGGGGCCGGAAACCAGCCGATCTAAATGTCCAAGCAGGAGGGGGGAACTCCCCTAGTGTCAACCCTCTCAAGTCTCCTCCACTGAGGCAAGTTCAGTCCCCCATGATGGGCTCCCCCTCCGGGAACCTCAAATCTCCTCAAACACCATCCCAGCTCGCTGGCATGCTCAGCGGTCCCGCGGGCCCCAGCGCACCTCCGGCTCCTCCAACATCTGCACCAATGAAATCCCCCCACTCCATGATGGGATCAGCAGGCGCCTCTCCTGTTCACATGAGGTCCCCATCTCTTCCAAACCCCTCTCCAGGATGGGCCTCCTCACCAAAACCACCCATGCAGAGTCCTGGAGTGCCCCCCCAGGGTGGCAAGCCTCCACTAAGCATCACTTCACCAAACATGATGGGGGGCATGGAGCCGGGTATGTGTGTCTTATCTTTATCTGAGATCAGACAGACACAACCTCAGTTTTTTTTTCTTCTCATTTTCATGTAAATTTGTTCTTATTTAGAGTGTTTTAAGTCATTCTCTGATATTTTTGTCACAATTATCATGTATTAAAGGCTTAATGCAAAAATATGTTTAAAAATTCAAAATAAAAGCCTCAAGGTGGTACATCACTTATTCAGAACTAGACCGGGGTGCGGTTGGTTATGGTCCAGTGGCTCCCCCTGCTGGCCACCAACTTGAGGAGCTGTACATCATGTAGAGCCAATCAAAATTTTTAATTCGAAATGGATATGATAAAACTTTTATTTGTTGTATATTGCAAAAAATAATAACATAAAGCAAGCTTCAGTTATTTTGAGCCATTTCTTTATGTCATCTTTGTTCGTTTTGTCTTCTTTTAGGGGGTAACGGGCCTCCCTCGGCTCCTCCCTCATCGGGGGCTCCATCTGGCTCCATGTCCCTCCCAGGAAATGTCCCGTCTGGCAGTCCGTACACCATACCACCGGAACCAACACTCTCCCAGAACCCGCTGTCCATCATGATGTCACGCATGTCCAAGTTTGCGATGCCCAGTTCGACCCCGCTTTACCACGATGCCATAAAAACTGTAGCCAGCTCGGACGACGACTCGCCCCCAGCTCGCTCTCCCAACCTGCCTTCAGTGAACAACGGTGAGTCATCTTCGTCCTGTTTAATATGGGGTTTCAATTTGTTACATGGTAACCATGAACTTCAGTGCATTTTGTTAGGTGTTTTTTTTGTGATAAACCAGGGATCTACAGCCTGTGACTTGCAAGTTTGACCAAACATATTAAGACTTTTTTTGTGCAGCGATCTAGAGCTCAGGAGGTAAAATCTCTTTAAGAAAAACTTTAAATTATAGTCCCCACACATCTGGTCTTTATGAAAGACTAGAAGAAAACCAGACAACTTTTAGAAATCCTGTTAAAGTTGGCCAAAGTCCACCCAGGAATCAAATGTAACAGGAGGTGCTCTGGTAAGATGGTATCAAAATGTAACTCTTTTGGACTACATGCAAACAGAATGCATGTAGACCATGCATTATGTTAAAGTCAAGACCACTTGACCACTGAAGTTCCAATTTGATTGAGCTTGAACTGTTGGACAGAAAGCTGGCAGACACCGAAAGACTAGCTATTGCAGCTAAAGACGGTTCTACACCGAGTTGACTCGGAGGGGATCAACAGAAATGCATTCCACATTTTACTCGCCCCCTAAATATTTTGAAGTTTGTGGTTGTAATGCGACACGTGAAAAGGTTTATGAGCTATGAAAGCGCTGTTGATTAACTGGTTTCTTCTTGTGTTTTTACTGAAAACCAATTTTTCTTGGCCCATAGGTATGGCACTGAATCACCAAGGAAATCCTCGCATGATGGGACCTGGAAACACTGGACCCATGCCTGCGCTCAGTCCTCTGGGCATGAATCCCTTGGGTTCCCAGCCTCTTTCTCATGGCATGCCCCCTCAGATGCCCTCTCCGAATGCCCCCAATATGGGCCCAGGCATGATGTCTCACGGCATGATGATGCAACCAAACCCACAAGACCCTGGTATGCCAAATCCTCAAATGATGCCTCAAGGACGCATGGGTTACCCACACCGAAACCAGGGTTACCCCCTCACACAGTCCCCATCCCAACAAGGCCCCTTCTCCCCACACAATGGCCCAGGCCCCCAAGGCTTCCCTGGTCATTCAATGGGGTTCCAGGGCGAACCGGGACCTATGGGAGGTCGGATGGGGAACATGCCTCATGGGGGAGGGGGTGATGGGGGCATGTGCAAGCCAAACACCCCTGGTGGGCCGGAGTTCAACAACATGCAAGGAGGATTTGGAGATGCAGACCTTCATGAAGTGATGCGGCCGGGAGCATCTGGCATTCCCGAGTTTGATCTGTCCAGGATAATCCCGTCGGAGAAACCCAGTCAGACTCTGTCGTACTTCCCCAGAGGCGGAGGGGAAAACCCCGGGGGTAAACCGCCTCACCCGTCTGGGTTTCCAATGCAGGCCATGATGGCCGACGGTCCACCAAGGATGGGGATGCCCATGCAGGGGATGGGGGGTATGTCTGGTGGACCCGGTGGGGGAATGGGCCCCCAAGACATGCCAATGGGCAACCCAGGTCACAATTCAATGCGACCACCAGGATTCATGGGCCAAGGCATGATGGGCCCTCAACACCGGATGATGTCTCCTGGGGGTCCTGGAGGGATGATGCAGGGGAGACAAATGGCCCACCCAGGTCCCGGTGGCTCACCTAACATGATGATGTCACTACAGGGCATGGGTGGCCCTCCACAACAGACGATGATGATGGGGGGCCAAATGAGGCCTCGTGACATGGACATGGGGTTCAGTCCGGGCCATGGAATGTTCTAATCCAACAAAAACCTTGTAACTAGAATGTTCTTGGACAAAAACATGAGGAAGATGAAAAGGATTACGGAGTGTAGCAAGTATTCAGAAACAGACGGACTCAAGTCAATGAGACGAAACACAAAATGAACGTCATGGAGCGAACCTGTTGCCTAGTGATGTCTTGTGGGGGGACAATTCCAGCTACGGAGACTAAGACGGGGCCTGGTTTGATGTACTTTTTCTCACACAAACATTTAATTTTGACTCAAGAACTCGCAGAATGTACGAGATTGTTGTGCATCAATTTCGCAGAACTGTTCGTGGGGTTTCTTTTGTTTTTGTTTTTTTTGATTATCTGACTGTAAAGATGACTGACATCAAAGAGGAACCAACCTTAAAACTAAAATGTCAGCGTGGAGATGCTACAGTATATGTCAACTTTTTTTCAAATTAAAAAACAAAAAAAAAAATCAACAAAAATTTCACAAAAGTGATATGGAACCAGAGAAAGGAGGAGGAATACTTTGTGCTTTGTGAAGACTTTAGTGGAAATCCATCTTGTCTCTCGCTCCATTGTTTTTTGACTGTTTCTGTACAGTATATACGTGAGGGTGTGTTTGTGTGCTTGACAGATTGTATGTTTGTGTGGTATGTGTGTGTCTGTATGTATAGGCATTCTATCAGTGACCTCTTAACGCCTCTTACCCAGCTTTCATTGGGGTGGAGGAACGCCCCCTTAAAAATACTGTACGGTTTACCATTGGTGGGCTATTCAAATTTTAGTCTATTTTAATTTCCTTTGTAACTCCAGTGTATAACAAACCAAACTATGACCTCATTAAGATAATAGTATTATTAAAAAAAGCACAAACATGGACCATCTGCAGAAAGCGTCTTCTTTTCTGTTTCTAACATGCACTCAGTGTGAGGATCTTGGCAGCTTTGCCGCACCATCAAACTATTTTTGCGCCTAAAACCTTCAGGACTTTGCCGGCGTGAATAACATTACTACTACCCAGACGTGCTATGTGTCTTCTTCTTGTTCCTGTTGTGTTCCTGTTTTGTTTTTTGACTCTCGTTGACTCTGGGTAATAATCATTCCCACAGCAATAATCCATGAAGAGATGATGGTCCGCAGACTGGGACGGGAGCCGCTGAATGCAGGAAGCAGGATTGTCAGGTATTCTAGAGTTAGCGGTAGGTAGATCTGGTTAACTTTTTAGCGAGGCGAGACGCAAGGAAATGTAAACACGTACTGCTTTCCATCCAGTTGACTTCCTCTCTTTTATCTATTGTATAAGCTTGTCATGTGTTTCTCCATTGGCTTTGGTGCAGAAGAGCCTAACCAGGGCTGTTGGTGATGGACTACAAATAAAAGATATTGTTTTGGTATATACATGTTGTCCATGCAGTGTGTGTGCGCTTGTTTCTGTTCATGTGCTCTTGTCATGTGGACTCCAGACGGTCTTTGTCCCTTCTTGCATGTTAAAACGAGCTCACCGGCATTCAGCGGGTACGAGCACAGCAAGTCCAACTAAGAAGCTGCAGCAGCATTGTTGAGGGGATGCATGACGGAGGAAGAGGAAAGCTAGACGAAGCCAAACCAGACCTGTGGCGTATGTTAGTACATGGTTACACATTTGAACAGGTGTTGCCGGTTTGGCCATTCACTGGGACACTTTGTACCTGCCAATGGGACGGTCCATACCTGCTTTGACAGCCAACAATTTACATTATTTTACAGTATAGTCTATTATGATGTGGGATCATTTGATGCAGGGGAGCCCAGGTAGAGTTCTCAAGAGCCACTATTCTGCAGCTTTTAGATGTCATTCAGCTCTGCAGAAGCCTGGTAACGAGCCACTCATTTGATCTTGTGGCTTGGACTTGGGCACCCCTGGATTAATGTTTCCTCATGTCTTTTATTTAAATATTGTATTGGCCTTCAGAGGGGTTAGAGCCAAAACAAGTGGGAATGGAGTATAATGCATCCAGACAATTTAAGTCAAACCTCGTACAATTTAATTATTTTGTACGACTACTTCTGTCAAGTCATGGAAAATATTTAAGCTCAAATAAAATGCAAAAGGTTTAATTTACAAGGATAGAGATGGGTTTCTTTAAAGGGATGAAATGGCAAAGGGAAAATTATTTTTAAACCAAAAGAGCTCTTCACATTAACCTTTATGTAAAAAGAAAAGGAAATTAGGCTCAACACAAAATCTGTATTTTTATTTTGTTCATCCAAACCCGATATTTACAGCTGAAACATGTCACAAGAAGTTTCACCTCATGGATAAAAGGTGTTTCACAGCAACAGTCAAATGTATCAAAGTCGATGTTCACTCAATATACTGTTACTGGAGCTGTAAAGCCATTTGGTAACATTTCACTTTTTGTTTTTCTACATTATACATTTCCCTGATGAATAAAAGCTGTAATCCTGGGGAACAAAGCTTTGATGACACACAAGGGTAATGTACAACAACGCTGTTGCCTTAAGATTTAGCTATACACTAAAAGGTGCAGGAGGAAAACGCCAGCAGTGACATCAACAATTGACCAACAGAGTCCATTGTTCCAATGTGAGAAATTTTCACAAGTGTAAAACAAGACGGCTTGGCAGACATCCCAGCGCATTTCTACCATGATTATGTAGAAGGTAAAGATTGCTCTATATCAGACTTTACAGGCTGCAGTCAGTATTTCAAGTGTCAAACTTCAGGACAATACAATCAGGAAAAAAATCTGAGTAAGTTTGTCTTGCCAAGAAAATATTTTTTATAAAAAAAATTAATTGTAGCTTTAATTTGAATGAACCACAAGATTATATCAGAGACCAAAGTAGATGTCAAAAATCTAACGGCGTCTAAGTGAACATACTTCAAAGTAGCTGTTGAGCATGATGGAGGAGGGATGATGATGTGGGCTAGTTCTGCAGCCACAGTAACTGTTAGATTTTATGGCCGACTCAAAGTGTTCTAAGGTCAGAGGAAAGACGGGGAATACTGCAATAATTCTCTAGGCAGAAAAGAAATGTACATAAAAGGCTTATTTGGTATAATGATGTGAAACTCGACCCCAAATGCATTCAACTGGAACATCGCCTAATTAGTGAAATACCCCTTTGGTTAAAGTCTACAAACATTATACTGATGATGAAGCGGGTACAAATGATTCAATGCAACATTTCTGCTAGAGAGAGCACTTGGTGTAAACACTACACTGCAAAACTTATTGAAATAATCATTAAAACTAGATTTATTGTTACAAGATCAAGTTTTTAACTTGTGTGTGATACCGTGGTTATTGGATGAAGGGGAGCCTGAGTTGCACTCAAAGTTTAAAGAGTGGTTTTGTGTTTCTTGAAAGGTCAGGGTTCAGCGAGTTCTGTGCTTATGCAACGAGAATTGTAGCGTTCAGAGCTTAGCGAGTATGCAGAGAGGACCTGTTTGAACTCCTGCAGGGGGCAGTAGACTCCACTGCAACCTGGTATGTGTTGATCCTGGGGAGCATGAAGCAGACTTGGATGAAAAAAAGACGTGAACATTGTTAAGAGTATTTAGAGGCACTTCTTGCCCTCCTTACCTGACCAATGTATGACACTTTCACAAAGGCATCGCCCGTCTGCCGGCTTTTGTGTAGCTCCAGAGTGATGGAGGCAGCATACGGAGGCCACTTCATGTCAAAGATCTCCAAAGCCATGAGGCACGGGATCAGGGTGGTGTCATGAGCCGAGTACAGGAACAACTTCCTGTTGAGAGAGTGATATTTTAAAAAGACGCATATAATTTCTGTAAAACGTGAGTGTGGTCCATCATGAGGTGTCCAACCTGTTCGCCTCTGCCGAGTTGTCCTGTAGTTTCTTCTCAATGTTTTCTAACAGAACATGGAAGAGGGCTCCCACCGACAGCTGCAGCGCCTCTCTGTTTCAGACACAGCATTTAGGATTTAAAAAATGGCTCAATGAGCATGATGAGCACGCTTCATGTAAATCACTGTTTTGACCTCCTGTTAGGCTCGTAGAGGCTGCACACCATGTCCACAGCTCGCTGTTCCACCTTATTCCTCCAGAAGTTCAGAACCAGCGGGCTGGGAAGGCCGTGCGCCTGACGATTTAAAGAAACAAGTCAGAGGAATTGTTGCGTTGATGTACAGTAAAACAATGCTTCAAAGTTCACATTAAAACTTTTTAAGACTATTGTAACTTTAATCTAAGACACCCATCAATCAAACAAACAAAAAAATCCTTGGCTATTCTGGGGAAAGAAAGTATGTCGGTTTAAACAGATTTTAGCCAACTAGATTTGTTAAATGTACACTCACATCACTTTTTTTAAGATTCTTAAAACTACAATAAGCCATTTTGATATCCTTTGAGGATTCTCAAAACACAGAGAACACAGAAAAACCCATTAATAAACACATTTAAGTTACAGCAAAAGGACTTTTAAAGCCTACTGGGAAAAATCTGATGATTTTTATGAGTTTCAAAGGCCTATAATTTAGATAATTAAATCAGACTTCTTTCCAAATTCTTTTATGGTAAAAACCTCAAATAAATTTTCTTATGCATGCCCACGTGTAGATCCTACACCCAAGAAATACATAAACTACACCACCCAAACATGTTCCTCATAACCACTAATGTTCACTAACATCTCCAAGCTGTTAAAGAAACAGGAAAACTTGTAAAAGAAAAGCTTACAATGGCTGCAGAAACGTTTAAATGTGGCGACTGTAATGACTGATCAAAGTTTGCCCATGAAAGCTGTGACTTTATTTGACCACCTAAAAAAAAAAATTTCTGGTTTTAACTGATTAAATTCAGATACACAACAACGGAAATTGATTCCATGCTGCCTGATGATTTTACTGATTTTGTTAGTTCTTTGTTGTCACAACAACTGGACTTTAAGCTCAACAACATTCCCAATTATGGCTGACAAATAAATGATCAATCTGCAAGTGTCCAAAAAACCTGTTGGACTGCACCAACACATTCAGCAGTTAGTAAGTGTGCAGGCTGAGGTAAGTCTCTGTAATAACTGCCTCTAGACTGAAAAGCCTGTGGTGAGACTCAGTAAAAAGTCACATGGATCACAGTGTCACCTCTCTGGCAACCATGTCATCCCTAATGAGGATGAAGTCGACGTGCTGGTGAGCAGCAATCCCCAGTGCACTCAGGATGCTCTGCAGGTCTTCAGCGACGCCAGGCAGAGTGGACATCTTGGCCCAGCGGGGGCTGCAAAGAAGAAAAAACCCACACACACACACACACAATGTCAGCGGAGAAAAACAGACACACCATGACAACCTGTCAAGGCACCTCCACTCCAGTCTGCTTATAATTTTGTACTGCACATTATTCTAGATTCCAGTTTTGAGTGCACAGAACGGCCTGAGAGTGACGCGGCTCTGTGGCAGGTTGGAAAATTGGACTTACTCGCTGAGGACTTTGAGCAGCTTGCATCCGTGATAGTTAGGGTAGAGAATTTCGGATTTAGCCTCTGCTGTTAGGATGGACACAATATCTACACATCAAGAAGGGGAAAAAGAAAATGGTCAAAACGTATGACAGAGAAAATGAAAAAATGAAGACAAGGTAGTAAAGGAACAAGAAGGAAAGTTACAATTAAGTAAAAGCATAAGGGCACAAGGAAGAACAGATTAAAGAAAGTATGAAAGGTAAAAAAGGCAAGGATAGAATGAATGGAGACAAGAACAGACAAAAACTAAAGTATCCAAAGAACCAATTACAAAAGACATGAAGGACATAGAAGAATATACAAGTCAAGGACAGGACACAGAAAAGAAAGGACGAAAGAACAACATTTAAGACAATCAGAAAATAATACTGGCAAAAACAAGTATTTTATTCATTCTTGTCAAGATCAGTAAATAACTTGAATCTAATCCCAGACTTCTCCAGATTATGTATCTTCTAACATGCATACACAGACGTCTACTCTACCTTTTTGTTTTTGTTTAAAGAGTCCAGCTATAAGGCACTTGGCAGATTCAATAGTCCTTACAATGTTAGTGGAGCGCACGCTAAAAAAACAAAAAACAAATAAAGATGACAAATTAAGCAATAACAGCGGTGTAGAAATCGCTACACATTTAGTCATTAATCTAAAAATCTTCATCATGATCACTACTTACTAGACCTCCGCTGAGCTAAAGGTGGGGCTGAGGAAAGGTGTCTCCTCTATATATTTCTTCCTCAGGGTTTCACCCAGCTCATACAGCTGCTGCATGCCTAATGTGGTCAGCTGACCAGCGAAGGAGCCGCCCTTTAACATGGACAAAAAAAAAAAAAAAAAAAAAAAAGAAAAAGTCAGATACACAGTTTAACCCAGATATTTGAAAACTGCATTTAAATTAAAACATTTCAGTGTTGCGACTAAAAAACTATTCCAGATTTTTTTTATTTTAGTCTTTGTGCCACACAAGTGGGCGTGTCCCAGAAAAAACACTGCCACTTGTTTCTGGAATCTGAACTTCTTAATTCTTAATTTTTTTTCCCCAATGGGGGAAAAAAACAAAACAAACGTCAGCAGCTCTATCACTTTTTGACCACTGGTGTCACTCAGGGCTGTGTGCTTGGTCCACTGCTGTTTTTATTTTATCAAGACTGTGCATCCCACACATTACAAATCCTCAATGATAAATTGGTTTTTGTTGCTCCAGTTATGGGATTGTTGAACTAAGTAAGGAAAGAAGTCAATCAGAGGTAGAGCTGCATAATAATTGAACCGCAGCAGTTATTGTGAAATCAATGTGTGAACAATTTCAATGAAAAGTGACTAATACATTTTGAGAGCTACGGATTCATGCTCATGCCAATTTAGCATGGGGTTGCCGTGACGACACGCATGAATGCAGCGGCTTCTAGCTCTGTTGGTAACACATGGAAAAGAAAGAATAGTTCACTACTATCACCACTATGATGATTTTTACAGCAGCATTTCTTTTATCATGCAGAAGGCTGTTGCAGAGATACGTTTTTATGCACTTGTGAATTTCAGAGGAATTTCAAACATAAAGTCCACACACAGAATAAAAACACACGTTACAGTCACGCCTTTGGATGCATTTCAAGACAGCACCTTCCACACACTGCTTTCTTGTTTGACACAAGAGGTAAGAAAAAAAAAATTCCGTCAAGATGTCAGAAAAAGATTTGCAGAGCTGCACAAGTCTGGTCCATCTTTGGGAACAACATCCAGAGCTCAAAGGTGCTGAGTTCATCCGTTCAAACATGCAAGCGTAGACATAATGGGAATGTTCAGACGTACACAGGGACACAGACCTTCAATTTTGGAGACGCGTCCTGTGGTCTAATAAAACTAAAGTAGAACTGTTTTATGATGACCACGTTTTCACCATTTGGCTCAGAATGTGAACAAAAAAAAAAAGTTTATTGTAAACCAACCTATGTTGGTTCTCATTAAGATGAAAGTTAAAAGTTCATTACTCACAAAAGTGAAGGAGCACTCTTGAGTTCATCCACTTTTTTCTTCCAACCCCATTCCCAACACTCCTTCCAACTTTCCTTGAAGTTCTCCTTCCAAGTCGAACTCTAACTCTAATTAAATGGGTTTGAAGGAGAGGTGGAATTAGGGTTGGAAGGAGGTTTGGTAGGGATGTAGTTGGGGTTGGAAGGAGGGTTGATAGGAGTGTTACAACTAGGGTTGGAAAGAGGGTTGAAATTAGGGTTGGAGTTGGGGCTCCTTCAAAGCCTTAACTCCAACCTTACCTCCACACAGCTGAAAGAGTTGTGTTCTTTATGTGAGACTTGGCAGCTGACATCATCGAGGGGGATACGAGACCAACTTCATTGGTCCATTCGATAGAATAGGAAATAATATCTCTTGAGAGAAGCTTGTCTTGCCACAGCTACAGCTTTGGGTTTACGCCAAAAACTAAAGCTTTGCCCCTTATATCTGTCCCTGTCAGACATGACATGATGAAGAGGAGAAGTCCTGACTAACTGTGGCTCACAATGTTTCATCTTTCTATCAGAACTGCTCCAGCAGGTTCATGGGTTGCTGAATAGGTGGACTGGCTGCTCAACCAGTCTGACTGTAACAGGCAGACGGTAACTTTATTAATGGATCAGTGAATAAAATTATTATCAAAGTACTATTCTTGACTTAAAATCACTCAACATACTGAGCAATTTAGACTGCATCTGGTAATGTCCAGATGCAGTCTTGTTTCACAAAGATTTATCCATATATATCCTGATATTTTTGCAACATCATCCTATTGTTTTTGAATCAAAGCAGATTTTTCCCCCCAAAACATAACTATATCCAGGAAGCACATGTACAAGTTGGGACAAGTGTCTCAATTTGTTTCTACAGCTTGTTTCCTGCCTGCGTCATTCAGCAAACTCATGTGTGATAACAATGAAAAAACTTTGCCTTTTACCCTGGAAAAAGTGGAGTTATGTTAATAAAACCTTTCAGAGCCTCATTTAAAAGAACTGCAAAAAATGACTAGGATGACGATGATTACTTTTCTTACACTCGTAGCAAATGAAATCCTTTTATGTTTTCAGATTTTTCAGCTTTTTGTTTTCAGATTTTTATAATCCTGGGAATGCGGCCCACTTTAAAGCTTTTACCTCACTCTACTGATTTTAGTTGGTTCAGATGTCTCCCAGCTATATTAAAAGAAGATGTATGACCGCCATTAAAAATGTTTTTTCAAGCTATTGCACCCCGATTACTCATTATAATGTATGTCACACAAGTGAAAAAGCAGCAGTACCCACTTGTTACTCAGATTCAAAATCATAAGCAATTTAAATTAGCAACCAGTTTTACTAAAACTCAAAAAGGTCTCAACTTTTCTAAATTCAGCCAAACAGTTAAAACTAAATTTGCTGTGCTACATTTACCCTTCTGGTTAACTTGTGAAGGTTATTTATTGGTGCAGTTTGGCCAATTCCCACCTGAGTAAACCTCAAACATCTCATAGAAAATGCAGCTTTCTTTTTAAAATGGCTTCTAACGTCTGTGTGCTTCATCTAACCTAATTTTGACCGACACCGGAAATGGCTGCCAGTCAGGAAAAAAAATAAATAAATAAAAATCTGCAGAAGATTCCAGCTAACAAATGATTTCGTCAAACATCTAGATAACTGTTCCTAGTTACTTGGTAAACTGAGGAGCCCATAGCGCAGACTGTTAGCATACCAGCACAAAGAGTGAGCATGTAGAAATCTTTCTGGTGTGGGAGGGCAGTTTCTTTATCACCAGCTGATGGTTTAATCCTCAGCCCAAACATGAATATGTGTCCTTAGAGAAGACATTGAGTTTACATGTTGTGACTAGGATGAGATGAGCTTATAGTCTGGATCAACCACAACTACTGTTTCTGTGCGAGTTAACACACCGAAACAAGCTTTGTAGCAAAATGTACAGAGCACCTACTCACACTCAGTATGTTTTTCCGATAATTGTCCTCTAAAGGAGACCGAGGCTGTGGTCCTCCCTTAAGATCCGTCACCACGTAGTTGATGTGTGTGTATGGTGGGGCCTCTAGGAGCGATGGGGTCCACTGAGCCTTTTAAATTCAGACATGAACACATAAATAACAAGATGCAACTGAATGACCAGAAGAAACCCAGAGAAACCTGCAGAGTGTTACCTCCATCACATCTGGTATAGACTTGAGCGGCGTCCGAGCGCCATGACGGAACAAGACCTGGACCTGCTGGAGTTCATACAGAGAAGCAGGGCATGCATCATTTGGGTTTGGGGCTGCGCTTGAAGTGACCGGGTTTGAATCGGTTTTCTGCTGCGACCACCAAATCGAGCCGAAGGCCACTGATACCGAGCCAAACAGGCCTGCTTTGGTCAAAAGGTTCCTCATGGCTGAGCTGCAAACAAAGAACAAAACACAGCAAATAGTCATGAACTCCCAAAATCTTTATGTAGCCTTGATGGAAAGTGGAAGCCATTGAAAGAAAGCCACGTCAAAGAAGCTGCTCTGGTCAGACGAGACCAAAGCTGAACTTTGTGGCCTACAGGAAAGCGAATATTGCACATCACCATGGAAAGATGGACGGAGCTAAACTAGAGTCAAAACTAGAGGCAAAAAACAACAAATTAAAATAACCAATAATAACTACTTTGCTTTGTTTCCCTATATTATCAGAAATTAAACACATAATTCCCTAAAACATTGACGCACGTTATGGAAAAAGAAGTAAATTTTCTGAATACTTATTTCTACTATAAATAATTCAAAACAAGTTTATATTTCATCTTGTGAAATGCTTAAGAAACTGTGGCTCCGTATACTGCCTGATAGGCAACATGCATTGTCTGACAGTGAATATTAAAACCTACATTTGTTGTCCTTTGATTTTCATCAAAAAATATTTGTATTGTTTTATTGCCTGGCACTAACTTGAACTTGGTAAGAAATCTGTTAAAGTTTCCAACTGCATCACTTTTCAGCAGGATGACGAACCTTAATGCACAGCCAGAACAATCCATGTGTTGCAATGGCATAGTCAAAGTCCAGATGTAAATTCTGATCAGAATCTGTGAACTTGAAAATGTATATTTTCAAGTTATAAATTGAAAATATTTAATATTTTCAATCATAAATATTTTTTGGAGCTTAAGCTTTCTTTCATTTCAATCAAGAAAAAAGTTCAAGGTGTATGAATACCGAGACAACAGATTGATCCATAATCGTAAAAATCAATGTTTAATCCTGAAGTGACATTTCCTCTGGAGCACTGTGGTGGCTCATGTCAAAAAAAAAAAAAGATTTCTACATTGCAGTAACTAATCATAAGATACTTCTAAATATATAATTTATAATTCAAATATGCTGTTACCAGTTTTTCTTATTTGCAAATAAACATTCATTTTTTACACAATATACAAAACTATACATGTTTAATTTTCTTAAATTGATTAAGAGTAACCTACCTTGTTTTTAATTTCCTGTCAAATTCAATGAAGGCGAGTCTGAAGAAGCAAAACTTCAGTGAATTTCCACAGCTGTGTAACTTTTATGGTGTTGGAAAGTTTTATGCATGAAAGTTCACGTGTAATAAGTCAACGGCAGGGGGCGTAACTTTCTCTCATCAAATATTGATATTACCCTGTCTGGGTGAATACAGTAAGATTATAACTATTTACACAGCAGTTAGCCAACACACACTATTTCAACACAAAGTCACACCAAAATTAATCCCGTAGTTACGAACACTGAGCTCAAACACACAATAAGTATTTCAAACCATTGCATCACATGATGACAGAGGAGGTTTAGCACTAGTAAAGTAAAGCATAGTGGTAGTACAAGGCATCCCACAGCTGGCTCGACTCATATTACTTACTTTTTGAAAGCTGGGGTGAACTGATAGGCTGCATTCGATACAAAATCCGGCTTTACTTCACATTCGCTCAGGAACTCTGGAGAGGATACCGGCGGACACAGGAAGACATGTCGCCGGGAAATGTAGGCACGTATGCGGCAGTTTACAGTGGCCGTAATCGCAACTCAAAGGCACAATAAACTACATTTCCCGAGGTGGACCAGCATGCGTCATCTTTTTCTTTAAAGATGTCAAGAGCGCGTACAGATGCAAGAAGGTGCGCCGGCGCCCTCTACAGGATATATCTATGTGTACATGTAAATGAAATAATTTGGTGGGATTTTTGTATTACTTTTCTTTGCTTTTTAAAAAAATCTTTCTATAGGGTGTTTTCGTTCACATAAAAGTAAAAATTGTAATTGTTAATTCTCAAACTTACTCAAGTAAATTTATACCGAAACGTATTTGGTATAAAGGATAGTCAAGTACTGATGACTTATAACATCTGATTTATTTTGTAGGGGAAAAAAGTAGTCAGACACACTAAAATATAAGCTCTAAATATAATAATAATAATAATAATAATAATAATAATAATAATAATAATAATAATAATAATAATAATAATAATAATAAAAAAATGAAAAATGAGTAAAACATAACTTTTGTTTAAAAAACAACAACAAACAAATCCACACGGAATAAACACATTTTCAATTTTTTTTCTTTTTACAAATTATTTTATACAAAACTTTTAAATCTAACACTTACAGTAGTTTGTGTACATATGTTAAAACAGTGTGAAGTATTTCCCATGAGCTGTGGGTGTGTCTGATGCTCTGTCTACAGCAAGAACATAAATTTTAGATTGAAAAATGCTGGCAGGAGCATATTCTTGTTATGCTTACAGTCACTCTGACATAAATTTGAACACTTAGATTTCTTTCTTTGTTTCAAAAGTTAGAGAGAAAATGAAACCGTTAATTTGCTGCACAAATTTAATAATATAAATATTACAAGTATAAATATCTTTTTTATTTTCAGCTTTTGAGCTTAAGTTAAGTTGCACACTCTTGCACCAAGCAGATAGAGAGAAAGAGAGAGAGACAGAGAGAGAGAGAGGAAGAGACATGCTTTCTGTGTAAATATCACTGATGATCCTCCGTCTGGCACCTTCAGGCCCTGAGCTGTGACAGCAGAACATCTACAGCTGGTGTTTGCATCTCCTGGTTCTTAATTCCTGCTGACTTCACTATGTTTGTGAGTTTACCACATAGCTGCTGCGACTCAGGAATCTAAAAATGATTTTTTTTTTTACTCAAAGAACCAGACAACAAAAATTGAACACACTGTATGGACGATGGTTTATTGGTTTGTTGTGGACTACAGAATATGTGAAAGAACAAAAGAAAATGTACTGAATTCTTCTGCATCATCTTCAAATGTCTGATTGTAAATATATATATATATAGATATAGATATATATAGATAGATATATATAGATATATATATATAGATATATGCACAATTATTCTTTATATAGTATAAAACTAGACTGCGAAGAACAAAAAAATTAAACATTGCATTGGAATGACTATTTACAACACTTAATCCAGGACACCATCTGAAAGATACAAGTGCATTGTCGCCACCTAGTGGCTAAACCTGCTCATTACGCTTCACATCAGCAGGACGATATATTTCAAAATTAAATCTGAATAACTTTAAATAGACAAAACAAGAAGCTACATTCTTACATCAAGTTCGCTAATATAGAGGAAATATGTCACAAAAATACTAACATTAAAAGTTAGTATTTTTTTGTGTCTTTTTTTAAATCTCAAAGTGTAGTGCAATTGATTTAGTAGAGGACACAAAAAAAATCTATTTGCAGTGAAGACATATAAATCCTCCTTAACTTTTCAAGGCACTTTTTATTTTGTTTTGCAAATATAAAAAAAAAAATGTTCACAGTTAATGCCATAACTCTTTCTCAATTTATTAATTACATTACCCAATTCAGGAGTTGTTAAAATTATGTATTTAAGTCAAAGGTATAAATGTAATTCAGAAAATAACTGAGATGCATCTGATTATTGAATAAAAAAAAATAAAAAAAACACCCCCCACATCCTTCACAAACATAAAATTTTGCATCCTGCCCCCCATCCACTAGTTTTAAATAAAGGAAAGCATGTGCAATGGTCAGGTACCAAACCCTGTTACCCTGTTCGTGTTAATCTCTTTTTGCAGTTTATTTACCATTTTTATATTCAAGCACAGAGACACGCCTGCTAATCTGTTCAGACAGCATTCGTATATAATGTTTATGTAGTCATTTCACAGATGTCAGTTTATCTTCAAATGAGGATTCCTTTAATCAGCTGTCCTCTGTTAAAGTTCCCAATCAGGACCGGATTGTCTTTTGGGAATAACTGCCAGGCTTTCACTGTGTGGTATTATTACTCCTGGATGTTTTTCACACGTTGCTACATCACAGACTTCAACAGGTTATATAGGAACTTCATGATCTTAACCAACACAAAGAAGCACAGAGCCATGTCGTTGAAGGAAAAGGATTCATAATCTTTTACAATTAAAAATTTGTTTTATTTTTTACCAGCATTTTACTCCCCTACTCCCAAATAAAATCCAGGAAATTTGCATAATTAGTACCCAGAGATCATATGTAGAATATATCATCAGGTACATGAGAGAATGCCGCAGAGTCCCAGCTCGCAGTATGAGGAGAGGACGACAATTAATGAAGTGCTGCACTGAACTGCCCTTTATGGAAAAGTTAGGATGATGCTGCCATTAAATATACTGCTAAGAATTGATGGGTAGATGAAGGTATCTAAATGATGGAGGTACCTGAAACCTGTTAGAGGCAGAAACACAAACTTGAAACTGAGTTAGAAGTTCATCTTCCAGCAGGGCAAAAACCTTAAACCTACAGCCTATTCAGGTGTTAGAATTGCATACATCTTAATATGATTAAGATATTTAGCAAACAATTTGAATTTGAAGATCACAGACCCCGTCGGTCTAATACAATTGATGTTTTGCAAAGGTGAATGAACAATATGTTAGTCTATATGTAAAGCTGGTAGATGCCAGATGCATACGGCTGGCGTGGGTGGAGATGTACACCAACACTTAAGATTTCATGAATCCTTTTCCTTTCCCTCACAATCACACATCACTTTGTTTTAGTTCACCACAAAAAAAATGACATGAAATATGTCAAAAGTTTCTGGTTGTAATGTAGCAAAATGTGAAAAATGTCTAATTTAAGTTAATACTTTTGCAAGTTGTTAGAGTTGTGTTTGTAAGTGATAGTTCCATCCTCACTCTTTGGCCCATACTGGACCTACACTGCCAGGTCGTCTTGCCGCGCCCGGCTGCTGGTGCCGCTGGTCCTGCTCAGGCGCCGTTTGTCCTTCAGGAAGCCTGAATGCAGCAGCGGTAGTGGCGAGCAGCCGTTGGGAAGCTCTGCAGGCAGCTGTTCGTATCTGATCCTCAGGAAGTCCTCCTCGTCCTCCAGGTTGTCACGACTGTGGTGCCGCTCGGTCGCCAGGTTTGCCGAGTTCTGCTGCAGTGCCATCCTGGTGTTGAACGGGTGGGAGGCGATGGAGGTCATGGGGTTCATGGATCTCTGCGCGGTCAGGCATTGATCGAAATCCGGGGGTGGGGTGCAGGACGCGGAAAGTTGTTGGTGTTTGTTGGATTCCAGCCCCGTGGACACGGCCACTGTCACGGCTTTGTGGTTGTTCTTCTTGTTGCGTACACACTTCTTGATGCTCTTCCAGCCGAGGTGGTAGAGTTCCAACACAGACAGCAAAAGAGACACGCCAGACACCACCAGCATGAAGACGATGAAGATGTTCTTCTCTGTGGGCCGGGACATGTAGCAGTTCACGGCGTTGGGACAAGGCCAGGTTGTGCAGAGGTACATCGCCTTGAGGAATACCCCGTATATGAGATACTGCACCACTATGAAGGTGACCTCCATCACTGTTCGGATCAAGATGCTCAGGATGTAAGTGTGGAGCAGAGCTCCCTTTAGGCGGACACGACCTATCCCCTCAGCTGCAGTCTCCTTCTGCTGGAGGAACTCCTTCTCCTTATGCAGGTCTTCTCCATCGTCCCCTCTAGCCTCCCTCTCCTCCTGTTCCATCCTCTTCCTCTTCTCCTCCCTGCGCACCGTGTGCATGGCGTGGCCCATGTAGATGAGTGAGGGCGTGGAGACAAACACGATCTGCAACACCCAGTAGCGGATGTGGGCAATTGGGAAGGCGCTGTCGTAGCAGACGTTGGTGCAACCGGGCTGCTGGGTGTCGCACATGAAGTCGCTCTGCTCGTCGCCCCAAGAGGACTCCGCCGCCGTGCCCAGCACCAGGATGCGGAAGATGAACAGGATGGTGAGCCAAACCTTCCCGACCGAAGTGGAGTGCTCCTGGACCTCTTCAAGGAAATTCCCAAGAAGACTCCAGTCTCCCATCTCTGCTCAAAGTCCAAGGACACACCTGGAATGAGGAAGTGGAAAAAATAGAAAATAAAGAAAAATAAAGTTTGCATTCCTGTTGAATAAAATGCCTTGTGTGTCAGATCATGTGTTCAAAAATAGCTTCCCGGGCTGTGAAAAGCTTGAGGACTGGACATGCTGGAATGAAAGCAACCAATTTCCCATGAGAGTGGCGTTGAGGAAGGCTAGGAGTCATTTAACATAACACGCAGTGGCTATAAAAAGCCTACTCACCATTACTAAAACAACAAGTTTTTATGACATAAGAAATGAGAGCATGGTGAAACATTTTCCGGCTTTAATCAAGATCACGATCACAAATGTCTTCAGAGGCTGGTCGTGGTAGAATGTGTTGATAAAACAACCTATTAGCACACTGTTCAAATATGAATAAATAGATGTCTCTTGATTTGATGAGCAGTTCTTGAAATTAATATTTAACTATGTAATTTGGCAACATACAGATAAAAAAGGCTTTGATTTGATTTATAAAATAATACTTAAGGACAACTATTACCTTGAAAGTTATTTTTATGTTTCCTCCTAGTCAAGAGGGCCACATGGCAACTTATGATGGGCCAGATTTGGCCCCAGCGCCTTGAGTTTGACACATATGCATTAGACCATTAATTTGCTGAAAGACTCAAAAACAACCCACTTTGCAGGACACACTAGGTTGTTTATGAAATAACCTGGTAATTTTGAGATATTCAAGATAATTCTTATAAACACTAGAGGCTGCCAATTGAAGCTTTGGCAAATTTTGTCAGGTTGTGGTTTATATGTGACAACAATCTCCTGTATTCTCCATCTGTCTAGGGTTGAAAGACCCAAGACTTTTCTTCCCAACTTGCCTAAATCTCCATCTAGAACAACATGTTTTGGTCTGATGAAGCTACATTTGCACTTGTATTATTTAAAAAGACAAGTTAGACGTAAAACTAACATTGTGTTGTCAGCAGAAGACATGTCCACAGTGAAATACGCTGGTGACAGCATCATGATTTGCTTTTGCTTCTTCTCAGATTGAATTATGTTATTTTTTGTCAACATGGAGATAATGCTCCGATGTGTTTACTTCCTGCTATGGAGACCAGGCACTTATATGGGATGAGCACTTAAGCTGGCCGGTGACTTCTTCATTTGCTTTAGCTAAAGAGTCTTGAGCACTACTTTTAACCACATCAAATGTGAAATTCAAAGAAATTAAATTTCTATTTTTGTGGATATTTGCATCATGGGAGCAGCTGTTTCTCTGTGCTAACAGAGAAACAAGAACCACCACTGCTGGGGTGTGTAGACTTTTTATATCCACTCTAATACTTTTAGTTTAAGGGGAATAACTCAATTTCATTTGTGCACGAGAGACAGGCAGGCAGAGAGAGAGAGAAAGAGAGGCAAAGTCAAGGCTAGAGCGAAGACTCTGTCCTTTGCAGTTGTGACCTGGCCTGAGCTGCAGGCAGGCAGACCACCATTAGTGCCAGCTTTAATGTCCTCTGTGTGTCGAGCCTCCGGCAGATCCGCATCTCGACGCGTCAGTCTGTTTTCTACATCTAACCTCCTAAGCGGTTCGTAAGAACATACCGTCGCTGAAGCACGAGACCCAAACATGGCAATGACGAGCTCTCAGCTGAGAATGACCCTATAAGGCAGCTCAACAGACAGCTTTATTGGTGCCACCGGTAACCTCCGGCCCCCCATATCATTAAAAGGTTGAGAGGTGACCTCTGACGCCTGCGTGCTGCATGTACGTGTGGCCGATTGTGGCTTTTACGGTGATGGATGAGCTGCAAGAAAGTAAAAGCTGAGAGGAAGAGTGAAAACACGACTCCCACTTTCAATCACTACCTTACTTGGTGTGGTTATACAAAATGTGTACATTATTGAAAAGCTTTAATGGCGTCTGAAGTGGGAAAACGGTACACAATTTAACATGTAGCAGAGAGTTAATGTTCTCTTTTATTAACTTTTGGATGTGATCCATTAATGGTGATTTCTTTTGGAAGCAACACTTTTGTCCAGGGTTGTTCCTTGAATGAACACAACCGACTTTCCATCTCTTTCACCATCAGCAGTTCCATCATAATAAGTTCAGCTTTTATAGCAGCTGTTTTATCTCCTAAAGATTCTTAACAGCAATCCGACATTTAAAACGAGGCTGATTTATTCGCTAGGAAAATAAAACCCATGGTTGCAGATTTTTGTTCCAAAATGAAAGCTACCACATTTGCTCTATTATTATTCCCATTTTGAAGAATGCGAAAGACAATATAAGGTATATTTATCAGCTGCGTAAGGACCTGTAACAGTTTGAATCTCTTAGCTTTCCCTGCAGCCATGAACACATCACTCACTCCCTGACTGACTGAACCTGCTCTACTGCTCATAAAACCTATTTTCTCCTACTCCATGCTGTTTTCCTGGCAAAATGGTGCGACGTGATCTGGTTCAAAGAGAATCTTCCTCTTCCTGTGGATCTGACCACTTTTTTAACATCTTAACCTCTCCTGCCTTTAAGTGTACATTTAAATTTGTTTGGATCAGACCACTGCTCTCTCACTGGCTTGAGGGTTTTTGGATGAAGGATTCTGGATTTTGATTGGACTAATTGAAAATGCAAAGGGATATTTGGGTTTGGATTAGTGATTAGTGAGCTGGATCTTATCTCAAGGACTCTTCTTCTCTGGTTGTTGCTCTCTCCTAAACCTTGGGCGGCTGCATAAGAACTCCACCTGGAAAAAAAACTCTAAGCTTCCTACTGTGATTTCATCATTTTGGATTAATCCAGTTTTGGTGCTCAAAAACTTTACAAAGATCCACATTTATGAACAGGAAGAGTAACTGAGGAAAACAAAATCTCCTATTCTCACAGTGTGGCAAAGAGCAGCATCACCAAATCTTCTAGACAACCATTAGACACTCTCTACTTGGTAAATGGTTGGACTGCCTGGCATTTTGAACAAATCTATTAAATACCAGTGTATCTTATAGAAATCCTAGTGTGGCCTGTGTGGATAAAGTCTTTCAGCAAGTTAAATGTTTGGCCAAATCAACACAGAAACGGTTCATTTTAAGGATTTTCTTTCACATCAGCCAATAAAGGGTGTCAGTACATTTGGAGGTTGCTGTATATAAAGTAACCTGAGAAAATCAGGAGGAAATAGATCACGGTTATGAAAACATTTGCATAGACATCTAAACTTCAGCCCCGGCCAGGTTTGGCGAACCGGTGCGTAACGTAGGACAGTTTGTTTGGTCTGCCGCTTTGTTTCCTGAACACACCCGCTACCTGCGACACGCTGTGGGGAACTGGCTCCCAGCCTTGCTCGGATGAGGTTGATGATCTTTACTGGAAGTAAATCACAAACAGGCTCGGAGCTGAAGGAAGGGAATGAGATTCCAGCCAGCACAATGGCAGGAGGTCGCACATTAAAACAGCCAACGCTCTTATCAGCTGATACTGACAACAGGCTTCCCTCACCTGGGTGAAGCAAGAAAAACAAAACATCGCCGCATGGAAAAGCATAAATTCAGTTTTGAGATAAACTGCTTGTCCTCTGGGTCAGAAACAAAGGCCTTTGAGGAAAGTAACTTTGTTTTTAAAGAAAAATCTTGACCTACGTTGCAACAACGTGAGACAAAAGGACACTGGAGGATTCTAAATGGTTGTTTCTTTCAAATCATTAATTCATCTTCACCTTTGAAAGGTCTCTAGTTGTGGGTGTTTACTTGAGAAAACACAGAGTTACTACTGTATCTGTTGAGGATAAGCCACAATAGTAATTTAAATAATTACACAAAATAAAAGGTTTCCAGGCACTGTTCTTTCTGGATGCATGGGGTAATAACATGCTTTGCTACTTTGGGGTAGCAGAGTAACAGTGGACTGCCACTCCCTCGCCTGCTGCTGCTGGTGGTCAGATGGTTGTAAGATAGCTATAAGATAGCTCTGTTACCTACAAAACAGAAACATTTGAGTGTTTTGGGAGAAAAAAAACACCCATAAAGCAGCTCATCTGTTAAGCAAACTAACTGCTGGCTGGTTACCAGAGCAGACAGCCTGACTAATTAACCACCTAACAATACCTGTGTGATATTTGTGCAGATCTGTAAAACAAATTCAACACTAGAAAATGTAAACATTTAGCAAGTCTATGCAAATACATTCTTTAAACATCACCATTATATAAGTAACAGTCAATATGTCAGAATATTCCAGCAGTAGTGACAATAACTGCTTTGTTGTTAGATCCAGTTGTCAACTTTTGTTTTACTTTTTTTGTACACAGAATACTACGGAAAAGACTTGTTTTTCTTACACGAGAACATCTAACTTTATTTGCACTGTTCTAATGTTAAATTTAGTCAACGTAGTTATCGCATGACAGTCAAATACTAGAGTGCACTATGTACCCAATGCACAATGATAAAAAAAAATGTACCTGGAATAAGCAGACGATTTACTAGGGAGACCTGTCAGTGTCTTCCTGCCTTGACTGAGCTGTTCTCACTCTCAAAGGAAGCAATCTCAAACAATATAATTTCCGCCGAACAAAAACGTCATGGTTCTAAACTACAACTGACTGGACATGAGAAGGGGCAGAGGTTACAATCAGTCTCTTTCATTATTTTTGTAGTGTTAAAAGCACTTTCTAATTGTCCGTCATACCTGTGCTGCTAGCAATAACCAGGGATTTACTGTGATCCGTCGTGCCCTTTGCCGAGCAGCCTGGCTGGCCTGCATATAATCATCCTTGTCAGGTTTGCTCAGAATCACAGCGAGGCTAATAGAGAAGCAATGAGCTATTTGGTGAGGGGGTGTTCAGAGTGGTAAATTTCTCATATAAAACGGTATTATGCACCTGTGACATATTTCGAAATTAAACTGAAAATAAAGTCAAGGTTGACTGTGAGTTTAAAGAGCCAAATGAACAATAAAAATGAGAAAGCACATGGAATTTCACCTCTTAATTAGTTGGAGGTCAGCTGAAACTCAACTGCGTGTGTCTGAAACTTGTCTGCACCGACACTGAGCTGTTGCGGACTCCGGATCAGAGAGGTGACGAGAGAAAAAAAACAGCTACTACACTAGATCACTAAAGATGCTGCTCATGTAACTCGATGCGATCATAACTGGAGAAACGCCATGTGCCTTTTCCTCCTCGCAAAACAACGATAAATCTTGCAGACTGTTGGACTCTCCTCACTGTTGCCTTAGAGGGCAGTGGCTTGGATTCAGGAATCTGGTAAGCTAGGCAGCTAACAAGGCTGGAGAAATCCTGCAGACAATTTTGTACCACCTTCATGTTATGTTTAGATGACTACCCAGAAAAGCACAGAGCAATGGTTTAAAGTTCTTTCTGACAGGCTGTAACTCTTAATTGGTTTCCAGCACAACTAAGAATAAACTCACCCAATAACTTATAAGTTTGGGCACAAGTGCAAAACAGTAACAAGGCTGATTTTAATGTCTCTGCACCTTTCAGCGCTGATTGACACGCCATGTTTGACAGACCCAGGACCCTCTTAGCAGACTGGAATACATTACTTGCTTTGTGCCATCCTTTTAAACACGCAGGCGTTTAGGTGGCATTGTTTACATTTCCTCGGGTTGTTTAGACTGCAATCAGAGGAGGAAAAGGTGTTTACAATGGATGGTAAATTTAGGTTGTTTTGTTTCAAGCTAGACCTCAGAAAATTGCTCTGATCGAGGCAAAATGTAAGACGACTCAAACTTGTACACTGACAGTAACCGATAAATGCATGTTACATTAAAATCTGATATCGTTTATATCAATTTTGACTTTATGTTCAGTATTGTTCTTTTGAGTCCTTTTCATGGAAGTAATTTTCTGCCAAAATATTGCAAACAAATCAAACATGCTGCACACACACAAAAAAGCACATTTTACAAGGTCTTATTACAAAAGAATCTCTTCTCCCATACAACACATTCTCCTAGCACATAAATGTATATATGATTCTTGAGAATAGGGACAAAATGGGTTTTAATTTTCCCATATTTTTTAAAATTATTTCTCAACCTTATGTTTGCAAATATGACAAATAATGTTTTGGAAATGTAAAGATGCTAAGGTGCAGGCTCCCAGTTGCAACATTTTTTTAAAAAATTACAGTTTTAATCGACCTGACCCAGAACTTTGTCATCGCCATCTGACAAAAAAAATATATAAAATGATTTTTAAAATACCCTATTAGCGATATTTTTACTCATTTTACAGATAAATGCTTCTCAAGAAACAAAATAAAAATTATTTAAAACAAAAAACAACAAAAAGTCTATCTGACGGAGTTGACACTGCATGACGGAGTTGACACAGAACTGAAGGTGGTGACAAGCTAGTGAGTAAAATGAAAAACTTGATACATATGAAGTAATGCAATTTATGTAAAATACATTAAAATGAATACATTGCACATTTAAGTGAGATTTAACAACAATTTCACTGAAATAGTCAAAAGCTCTGATGGAGTTGACATCTGACGGAGTAGACGAAATGCCAAACTACCTCAATTTGTATGATGTTATGCTGAAGGAGGCCATATTGTAGCTCATCAGGTCCATGAAATCTTTACAGTAAACTAAAATTAAGCTTTTATTTCACAACATTTCATCAAAGTTTTGTAAATTGTCAGTTATGGTGTTGACACATCATGGTTGTGACGAGGAACTTAGGAATAAAACAGAAGAGAAAACTAAAGAATAACATAAGCTGACTAGAGCTAACAAGCCCTTTTAGCAAAGGAAGAGAAAGGAAGAGGTCATGGGCTCCTCAGAAGTTCTGGTGAAAAAAATTATATTTTGTGTATATTTTATTCAAATTTTGTGCTTTATCCACAGGATCTGTTTTGTCCCTATTCTCCAGAATCACTGTAAATATATATAGAGGTGTGCCGATCGATCGGCCACCGATCATAATCGGCCGATTTCCGTGAAAAAGTGTATGATCGGTGATCGCCGATCACAGTCTCTTGTTGCCGATCACACAAACCGATCACCTGCATCTCATTTCGCAGCCTGCCTGTGCAGCTGGTCTCCTCTTTCCTTCACACTGCGCAAACGCGCAGCAACAAATCCTAAGCGATGTGGTGTGGAACTATAACGCACTGAGTGAATGGGGAAGTTTGCGTGTTGCAGGGAAAATTGAAGCACGTGGGGTGAAGCAGGTCAAAAAGCATCATCACGACGAATCTAATATGGCATAAAAACAATGGCATACTTGACGGAGTTTGGCTACATCGAGGCTCACTGCAGTAAAAAAAGACGATCAGATAGCAGGTAAAGCAGCGCACAGCTACAAACACTCACCTGGATTAGCATGACGGTCAGAAAGCTAAACAAATAACCCACAAAATTATTTAAGTCTTCGAGCTGCGATGTAAGACGCTGGTTCTGCTCTCTCTGTTGAACCGCTGCTACGCGCTAAAGGTAGTAATATTTCAGACGGAGCCGCTTCTGCTCCACCTGGTAGTGACTCTCACACCGAACCTCTGCTTAAAGCTGCAGCAACTAACCTAAAAAATACATTTTACATACGTATTAAAACTTTCGCTGTTCTAACATGAGACAGATAATCTCTGAAAAAATAATCGATCTCCTCCCTGTTCTGCATAATTACTCCGCTCAGTCAAAAACAGCCAATCAGAACTAGCAGTAATCAGCTAGCCGCCATGCTATCAGGAAGTTTTCATTCAGTAACTCTGGATTGTTTATTGTAATGGAACCTGTATTTGCCTTTGAATGTTAAGTTTTATTCTTGAATCTTTTGGCAATGTTGAGAGGTTTTATTTTGACTTTTTACGTTATTTAGCCTCTTCAGAGCCTTCATATGTTTTCAGTCTGTTAAAGATAGTATTACCGATAGCAGTACAATTTGCACAATGCCTGTTTTGTTTAGTTTTTTTCTTGGAAAAAGTTATTTAAAAGTTTTTGTCTAAGGTGAATTCATGGTTCCTTTTTCCACATAATGTAACCGTAGTGCTTATAATTAAAATAATAACAATTATGTGATTGGTATCGGTGATCGGCCCTCAGGGGTGATCGGAATCGGTAGGAAAAAACCTGATCGGCACATCTCTAATAAATACATTTATAAACTAATCTCGCTTGAACTCCACACCACACCTCAAACCTTTGTAAAAATTTGTTATTACTGTTATTTTTTTTTTAACTAAAACCATGTGTGCTGATCCAAGACAAACATTTTCAATAGAACACTTTTGTGTAATTTTGTGGAAGTAATGTGGCATTATGCGCTACGTAGCTTAAGGGGAATTAACTAATTTGTAATTCATAATAAAGCTAAAATCAACATTTTGTTTTATAAGAGGCTGCTGTTTGTGTCTGAATATGATACTTTTTCTCTTAGCAGATTGTAAATACAGTGGGTCTGCCCTCATTTCACCTGCTCACTGATTCTTTTTATGGAGCATATTTAGAATATTTGAAACAAGATGCAGTTTGGGAAAGTGAAGCATAAGTGCAATGCTTCTTGACATGCATGATTTTAGCAGCTAATAGCAATCCAGGAAAATCCAGGAGCGTCATTTATATTCCTTAGCGCTGATTGGCTGTAGCTCAAAGAAATAAGAACCACCGTAGGTATCAGGTTCTGCTGTTGTGCTAAGACAGTTTCCACTCTGCGTACTAACGCACATGAAGGTATATTGGGTGTTTCAACTGTTAAAATAGGCCATTGTACGACTTTGAAGAGGTAGTTTAAAGTATTTTAGCTATATGTAAGCAGCTGTTCTCCCTAACCTCTGCAAATACTGGGCATCCACTGTAGATCCTTATATATTTCCTCTCTTAGCAGTACAAAGCTTAATTTGGAGCTTCAGTGTTGCATGGGATCCTGATTTTTTATTATTATTTTTTTATCTCAGCCACAGCTCCATGAACTTAAAAGGTTTCATTAATCTCACTTGAAACAGACATCAACAGCTCTGTAGGGGATGTGAAATATCCAGACTGTCATTTTCAGGCTTAGACATTGTTTTTTTTTTTTTGTTTTGAGGGACTGACATCATTCTTTTTTAGCTTTGTTTGCAACATACGTTGAAGGATTGTTTTTCGGTCCAAGTTGCATGTAGTACATACGTTAAAGTCCCGTAGTTCTATATTTGAAGCGCGGCTTTAACACTTGCTCAGTTTTAAAAGTACAGCAGCTGTCTGGATGCTGGGCTGCAGGGTGGCGTGTATATCCTTCCCTGGAGGATTACAGTCAACAATGAGCGTGTTTAAGTTTAGCTTGTATTGACTTGGTGAAGCAGTGAGTTGGGGATTGTGTGACCTAGAAAGTTGATCTAACGCAGAATGAGGGGGAGAACACGGTTCCCTGTAATGTGAGTCACCTGTTGCTACCCTGCACACATCCAGGAAGCATCCAGGCTGCCATACATCAGTCAGGCCAGCAGAAGCTAGCGGGCCAACATGCTGCCTGCTACCTTACATGGCTCTACGGCTGTTCATCTGCCCACCGCTTTACACGAAGCCACGGCCTCGTTATGATCTATTGTTTGGCTGTTTATGGCAATACACTGGAACATTTAGAACAGACAGCTGAGAGGTGTTTAATGTGCGGGACGTTTGGATGAACTCGCTCCCAAGAGAAATTTCTTTGTAGCTGCTATTTGTGGAGGGGGAACAAATTAAACGTTTGGCACAATTTCATCCGTTTTTATCTGTTTCACCGTAGTCAGATGTAAAACATTCATCCCTGGCAATGAACACAATTTGTGTGAGTTTGCCAGCCATAAGGTACATTTACACAAATCTTTCCTTTTTGTTTATATTTTTTATATCAGTACTGCACTGGCAGAGGAGGAAGGGGGTTTACGCTGGTGTTATAGTCTTAGCGGTTCCAGTGTAAGTTTTTAAAACACAGTAGAGACATTTCTGAGTCTCACCAAGATTAAAATCGAGCACGGATCTGTTGCTCTCATGACTACTGAATGTATTTTAACCAGAGTGATGATGCATGAACATCCTCTGCTACACTGCAGGTAGACAGTCTGATACACATTCAGTTTAAATGCGATGCACCAGGTCATTACATCGATAAAATTAAAATATCAAAATATGAGCCCTTATGCTTTGTATGTTGCTTAAGTATTTAGCCTGTATTCATCTGTGAAGTTACATGCAAGGTTCAATGTAGCAAAATTATTCATTGTAGTTTACCCTTTTATACTTTTGTGTTACAATTTGATTTTCAAATGAAAATATTAAATACCTTTCCAGCTCAGTGACCCTCATCTCTAAATGAGTGTAATGCTGCAACTCTCTATGATAAAATTAAGTAATAATTATCATGACTTTTATTCTGTTAAATATCTGCTTTTTAAGTTGATGCCTTTCATAGATACTCTTGGATTATTCCGTACCTTCACCGGAAAATGGTGCTACAAACACTGCAACATATAAACAAGTTAAAAATAATTAATGTAAAAAGGGGCAAAAATATTGACATGTGAACCACGGCAAAAAAACCCAACTATTTGTGGTACATAAAATACGTGCTTTGATTCTTAAAACACATTTTGTTCACAATACCTGAAAATTTCAAATGAAGCAAGTTGTTGGTTGAATAAAGAGATATATTTTGGAGTAAAACACTTTATTTTGTCATGCTTATACTTTTGCTAAACTGCAGAATCTCCTTCACTTCCTTCATTAAAGTTCTTCTCTCTGTTTCACTACAGAAATTTGTGGAGGAAATAAAATAACAGATTTATAAAATATTGACTGAAGGTAATTTTGATAATTAATCCCTTTAATTTGTAGTTTGAACTCAATGAACCTTTACGCTGATTTAATGAAGAATATAGATAATTTTTAGTTTATCATCTTCTATAAATCAGTGCTTACGCTGATAATCTTATTATGTTTGTTCATGTAATAAGAATAAAAACTAAAAACTTATTTTTATTGTCTAGAGATATAAAGATGTTTTTTTTATTTAATAAATCAATCAATTTATGGATGTATGTTGACCAGGTTATCACAAAGTGCAATTAAAAAAAAAACGACAAACAGAAACAAGAAATCCCAAAAACATAATGAAATAAATAAAACAAACCCAGGGGAAGAATAAAATGTAAAGAAATGTGTAATTAACTGAGGTAACATTGGGAGGTTAATGATGATATGGAGACATTAGAGGTAGATTTAACAACTTTAAAGAACAAGAAAATGTTCTATAATTGTGATAAAATTGTTAAAATTAACGTCACAAATAATAAAAAGAGGAATAAAACAAATAAGTGTTCATTAGTCACTAAAATAAAACAAGACAAACAGAAACAGTAAATGAACAATTTCAAGTCAAACAAAAAAAGTGCAATAAAACTAGAGTTTAAATAATTTCAGATAAAATGTAATTAGAACAAAATAATCTCAATCAATAAAAATGTAATAAAACTGAGTTAGGAAACCAAACGTAAAAGTATCAAGTTAGAAATATCAATTTACTCACATGTACTAGTAGTAATAATCTTTTACTGTTATTTGCCATGTCATGAATTAAAAGCGATGAGCAACGTGAAAGCACTGAATTACCTTTTTGGCTGTCAGATTATGAGACAATCCTGACAAAATGTTTCCTCAAATCTATTATTTGCTAAGTAAACGTCGCTGGTGGCTCTTGGTTTAAACGTCCCCATTGCTGCTTTTTGTTTGACTCTTTTGAGTGTTTTGTTGAGAGTTATAAAGACATAAGAGAGCGATCGGGTCGAAGACTGTACCTGCCAGGGAGGACAGCGACTCTAACAAACCCCAGGCCTCCATCAACAAATCATCCCCGACCTCACAAACTCCACCGCAATCTGGCAGCAACGTCTGAGAGTCTTCCCCCCCTATACCCTCCCGGTTCTCTGCAGGCTTCACAAAATGGAGATGCATCACATTTATAAACAAGCTTACCTTCGGTTCTGCTTGTCTTGACTTCTGCTCAGGTAGAAGGTCTTTATCTGTCTGCTGATATGAGAGGAGATCAAGTCCTTCTTAACTTCTCAGTGAAGATGAAGAGCGCAGAGCTGAGAGTGAGGTTACCTCCTTCTAAGGAACATCAGGAGGAACTGGTTTTAGCGGTGGCATCTGAGCGTTGACTTATTTGTCCACACCAGAAGAATAGCTGGGGCATCACAAGAGAGAGTGTGCGTCTCCCCCCCCCCACGCCTCCGCACCCCTCCACTCGGGCCTCCCCTCTCCGTCTCTTCCTCCTCCTCCATCTCCTCCTCTTCCTCTCCCACCTACCCCTTTATACATCTCACATCCCTGGTGCTCTATTTTTTGCTGGGAAGCATTCTCCAGCAGACGGGGAGGAAGTGGAATTGTTTTCGGAGATCAATGGCAATTCCGCCTCAGAGTGAATGTCCAGAGCGCTCCAAGTGACTGTGTGTTCCTTGAGTTTCACACTTCTGCTCTGTTTTCATCCACTTAGAAATTGTCCTTCTACAAATGTGACGTGTTTCAGCACAGCAAAGCCATGTGATGCAACCGACGTTTGTGTTACCACAAGCGGCAGAGAAAAGCCGCGTAGAGAAGCGGTCATGAGGTTTTGGTAGAAGCACTATACCTGCTTTGTTCATCTGCTCGTCCCTGGAAAATCCTGATCTGAAACCACCGCCTCAAGTTGGGAAACCTTAAGACTCTTTAAGTGAAAGCACTAATCCTCGTTATCTGTCCTGCTTTTTACATAATGATCTATTTGACATAACCACTGTGAATCTCAGCCTCGGATCAGTTTCCACCGTCTGCTGACACAGAAATGTCGCAATGAATATTCTGGGGTTTTTTTAGCTTTAATTCCTCCTTGCTGAAGGCTGGTGTTCATTCAAATGAATGTAATTTTGTTGTTAGGGCACGTATGCACTCTAGGTCAAAGTTCATGGCTTTGGCTCTGGATTTAGAGGGCCTTTTACAATTGTTACTTGGGTGAATTAATCCTTATCTTCTCCTCTTGTTTAGGTAATTTAGCAAAACCCCACAGTTGTCTCTAATGTATTGGACTGAACATAGAAATAATTGATGTAAGGAATGAATCTGGCTTCCTACTTGCTTCACAGCTTCATATTTGAAAGCTGAGTAAAAAGGGCAAATTTAACAGCTTTCTGAGCCTCAAAAAAGCAAACAACTGGTTTTGGTCAGCAGCTTTCATGAAGTCACTATTATCATGCACATCGTGTTATTTTGGGGCTTTTTATGAATCATGTGAATCATTCTTTTTGCATGGTAGATTGAAAGAACAATCCACCATCTTTTTCAAACTCAGACTGGGCACTGAAGTTTGAATTGGGTCCTCTCAAAAAGGATTCAAAAGGACACACACACACCCATTCCCAGCTGCGCAGATTAACCAAATGCCTTCAAGTCAAGAAGTTTTCTGGTCATAGGAGACAAAGACTGAGCTGTTTGACCACAAGTACGTTTGGAGGAATGAACGAAAGCCAGGCTTTCAACACCATTCAAAGTGGTGGAGATGTCTTCCTGCTGAGCTCCTGTTTAGCTGCTGGTGGTATTGGTGCATTGCACTCAGGTAGTTTACTCTCCCTGCAATGCCACTGTAGGAATCAGGACTAAATCAAACGAAAGCAGAAACCTACCATGAAAACAGCTGGGCAAAGGAAAGAGGACAAGACAGAAAGTTGGCGGACATTTTTACAAAAGAGGGGCGCTGGGATTCCTTTGGGGGTCATTTGGTCGAAGGTAAACTTTACACCTTACAATCACAACAATACCAGTTTAGACTTTGAGCAACTTGCTAAAACTGTATTTCGTAGCTCATTTTATAGTGTTAACCCCGGAGCTGTAAGTGGTCCGGTATGAAACGGGGGTGATAGAACAACGGTACCACAGCACTTTTAAATTTCAATAATCAAAATACCTAAATTGTTAACATAGTTTTAAAAGGTTTATGTCAGTCTGCCTTTTCCCCATCGATACGCTTCCCGACCGCCCTGCACCTTAGGGGGTAAAAAAAACAAACAAACAACAACAACAACAATAAAAAAAGCCGAGGCGCACATTTTTTATTGTGCGCCTCGGCTTTCAAAACTCTGAAATAGGAGAAGCGAGACATAAAACGGAGCGACAAACTAGATGTGAATTATGGCATAAAAAAAGAGAATCCGACGCTGAACAGTGAAAAAAATCAACACATGATGTGAAACACATCATGAGGATTAGGAGGCGCAGCAGGTGATAAATGAAAATTACTGGTGGTCAATAAACGATTAAATAAATCTAAAAACAGGAAAGAAACTAAAGTGGACATAGCAATAAACCAAGAGAGGATAAAACTAATCAAAGGGAACTAAATGGAAATGAATGAAGAACAAAATGAACGAATAAACTAAGAAACTAAAGTTTCTTAATTTAAATCCTGAATATATATAAAGGTTGCGATATAAAGGTTATCGCAACCTTTGGGGTTTTTCCTGTCTGGGAACGAGAATACGACCTGCTGAATGTGACAGGTAGCCAATCAAAAAGCGCGGTGACGTAAGAACAGATGGGAATCTCAAACAGCTGACATATCGCGCAACTGAGTCCGGTGGATATCGGAGATGATATGTGGAAATGTTTATTATTAAATCTAAAGGTCATTATTATGTTTATTCAGTTAAAAATGTTAACTATAAAACACAATCACCTCCAAATCATAGTGCAGCAAATAGAGCGGCTGCTCCCCATGCACCATCTTTTTCTTTTTGTTACATCTTTTATCTCTTAAAATGACTCCACAAACTATCACTATTGCTTCTACATCGTCATCCGTGTTTGGTTATTCTAAATTCCCGCTATGTTGGGGGTTTTACTGGATTATCCTCTGGAATCGGGATGTTCGTGACTGGAATCGGTTCGTGTTGCTCCTGCCTTGGAGTCACGAACCGATCATTCCTCATCATCTCCTCTCGACCACTGCCCAAACGCTCTGACTCTGGTCGCTATGGTAACGTTTACATATCCCTTCAAAATAAGATACAGATGCGCCACAAAAACGAACATTTTACTTTCGTGAAAACTTTAACTCATGATACTGACTAACGGGAGCCCTGAGCTTGTTTCTCTGCAATGAGACGGTCTCATCTGGGAATGATGGGAGACAATAACACCTGAAGTGTTGCTTATATCCACAGCCTGCTTGGTCTCTACGTGGCGAAGCAGCTTGAAGCTTCATTGCCTCATTAGCAGCCGGTCGCCGCATGTTACGCAGAGCGGCTTGTAATGTGGGACTCACCTACCGGTCCGGGATAAATCCATTCTCCTGTCTCTTCTCTGGGCCTTTTCCCCTTCGCAAAGAAACTTTCCAAAGACATCTGATCTGTTTCTTACTCATTTTGCTGCTTGTGGCCTCAGTGTTGGCGGGCAATAACCGAGAGAATCCGGTAAAAGGATTTTCAAAATAAAAGATCCTCCAGATTCAAATAATACATAAAACGGAAATATTTCACTATTTCTTGCACGGCCCGGTACGAATTGGTCCACGGACCGGTACCGGTCCACGGACCGGGGTTGGGGACCACTGCTTTAGGGCACAGACATTTTACATTTTGTTTTGAGTTGAAATGTACTGAAGTCTTATTTAAGTTTGAGTGTTTGCGTCTTAATTGTATTGTTGGAAGCAATTGTTTGCACTATTCAAAGACACTTTTTATTAAACTGTGGCAATAGCAACAATATAGTTAATTTCTATCATAACTATAAGTTTCAGGCTCAGGATTTTTTTTTACTTTAATCCCTGGCCCTGAATTAAAGGTGGGGCATTTCTTACTGCCACACTTTTAGTTTTTCTGAATTCATTTCTGAATTGCCCCAAAAACAAATAAAATAGAAACCTTTTGTCCTGCATACTAAAATTTTGTGGTTTCTCTGCAACTTGCAGTATCAATATTTGAGCTCGGGATAGTGCAAATAGTTCTCCATAAATGTGGAATTTTATTCTTGTTCAAATTCTACAATAAATTAAAATGCATGAAATATTTTTTTAAATGAATCATTAATAGCCAACAAGTAATTTGAGATTCATCCAGGAGAAGAGCATGCGTACAGAGTGCATTCTCCTACACTAGACGCAAATCATTTAAGACACATACTTGTAAAAATGTAATTTTGCTTTATTACAATTGAAAAAAAGAAGCAAATGTATAGCTTGCTTGATTTTGCAATCTTGATCAGGTGAATAAAAAAAAAAGATAATTTAGATTTAGGAAATTGGTTTAAAATGATCCTAGACACAATACAGTATTACAAGCACAGTTTTGATTTGTAAACTTTGGATGCGTTTGTGGAAATGTAAGAAAGGTTGATTGTGTTGGGGATTCCTCCAGACTGAAAAGCACAAACTGGACCTTATTTAAGGAGATACGCATGCCAAAAAAAGCAAATCACTCTTCCCCTTTGTAACATTCACAGACATAATAAAGGTTTCACAAATAAAACTGAGTTTTAAACAACTTCTTTATATAGTGTGGATGAGCTTGTCGAGGGGTTTGCACTTTCTTTGCATGGCTGTGTTTTTTTCTGGATTCTTTCACAATCCAAGACATTCATGAAAGGCTTAATTTATTTATACCTACAGCAGATACCAACTTAAAATCACTATTACAATCAGTTTAGAAACCTTTAGCTAAATTATTTTGTCTTTTTCCATATGATCAGATTAGCAGACTGACCCTGTATGACAAAGTAATCAAAGACTTGGAGCGTTTATTATCTTTCTGGGTGACTCATTTTGCTGCTTGCTGCCAGTGTCGTGGCCTAATCAGGGGTCTGAAAGTCCAAATTCACCCACACAACAACTGCGCCTTTAAACATGAATCACAGAAATGTTTTGTGAGGTAAAAATAGCTGAGGAACAGAGTGGTAAGGATCTCATGACAAAACCCTCTTAGTCTTCTGATCAAGAGCTTGGACTCAACTTCTGCCAGTTATTAAGCATGTGCTGTGTAATATTTATATGGATTTATAATGTATATAATTTGCATGTGAATCCACTTTCTTCTCGCATTTTCTCCTCTAAGATTTACTTCTTCTGGGTCTAACATCCCTGTAGGCATAGATCAGGTTTTGTAAGGATGTAGCAGCTGCTGCTAGCTGCAGATAAATCTAATCTTTCTCAGTTGGAAGGCCATTTCTGTTGTGCTGATCATCAGAATTGAATTTGGAAGTAGATTATCATTCAGTGATGTGTGACACAATCTGATGTTCCTTTGCACCGTTTCAGTTCATTGTTTATAGTTTTTCTGCAGCAGAAGAGTGAAGAGTGAAAAACCTGAGTGTGATTTCTTAATGGTGGTTCATATATCAGTAGCTTAGTGCCAGCTCTGACTACAAGACAAGCCAAATCAATAAAAAACACCAAAGTTGTCACCATTATATAACATTAGTTACACTTCAAACTTATTTTCAACTATCTAACTAAAAGTGCATAACCGTCTAAATCTTGAGGGGAGTTTAAATTACCTTTATCCTGTGTAAACAACCTTAGTGAAGAAGTTGCAGGCACTAATACTAATAATCTGTTTTGCGGTCACTGACCTCTAGGGGCTCTCTTCCTGAGAGAGCTCTGTGTCTCTCTCTGTTTCAGTTCTACCTGGCTGCCGCAGGTGAAGTGTATTGGAGCTCGTCAGCCACCCTATAAAGAGCTTCATGCTGGAGATGCCAGATCCCCTTTTCTTTTGTCCTGGGCCTTTACCTGATGTGATCCTGTGTGAGAGCTGACTGTGTGTGTGGGGACTGTACTGATCTTGCTGTGAGCATTTTGGTGAATAATTGTCCAAGAAGTGTTTCTGTTCACAGTGGAAGCTGGTAGGGGTTCTCTGCCATTTTTGTTGCAAACTGTTTTCTCCTGTTTTGTGGTTAGTAAGGGAGGTTAGGTTTTGTATTTTCTTTTAGTTCTTCTTTAGGAAATGGTTGTTTTATTTTATAGTTATATGGGGGTGTTTTGTTTGTTTATTATTTTGGCCTTGGAGACCCTGAAGCATAAAGCTTCCCTGTGTTTTCTGTCTCCTGTAGTTTTAAAAAAAAAAATCAGAATTGTAAAATAAATTATATTTTTGTTACCGACATCAACTGTTCCGATTGACTGATTTTTATGTTAAGCCCAGTGCCAGCACTTACTTTAGGGGATTTAGGGTGGGGTTGTAACAATTATTATTTGCTCAGTATTTGGTAAAAAAAAAAAGGCAAATGATGACAAAGAGTCAACATAGCAGACAATATTTCAGGCAAGTCATGATGTCCTCAAGGCCATGACGACTTAGCAACAGAGCTCTGACTGGATTCACTATTGCATATTGTGAGAAAACACAGCAAGTATTCATGTTTAGTTATGACAGAGAATTCAACAAAAAATGATGCATCTGTTGTGTCACAGTCAGAATCCCTGTCACAGTAAACCGGTCAAAGTGTGGGCTCCTATGTTTTAAATGAGAAAAAAGCACAACATTACAAGGAAAATGTGCTGCTGAGTTAAGTGACACTGAAGAAAGCAAAACATAAAAGGGAAAATATTACTGCTTCTACTTCTATAGTATTAGTATGAACATTTTAACTTTCATACCAAATGATCAAAACGAAAGGTATCAACTTTGCCTTAACTTTATGGTTGGTAAAGGATTGAATGCCCAGTTTTATTTCTACTTCCCTATTAAGATTGATGAAGCTGTTTATGTTTTTATTATTTTGAAAGCAAAGATCCTATATTTTTGCTTCTTTATCATCAAAAACAAAACGGGAAGGGGGTTGTCTGGAAAATTTGTTCCTCTAAAGGGATCGGCCTGGAAATGGTGAGAAACAAAGTCGAAGGAATATGGAATCATGAGTGTTGTAAAAAATGTAACCACTTCATTTAGCTTTAATGTTCCCCAGTTCATGTGGAGAAAAAAAGTGAATTGTCTTAATAGTAAAAGAAAAAATATGTATTCCCCTTGTAATGTGCTGTTTAAAACACTTATTTTTACAAGAATAACTATTAATATAAGTGTGCAAAACAGTACTTACTTTAATGTTGAAATAGATAACTTTTATAAGTGAAACCTGTAAACTTTGACGTTGAAATTTGTGGTTTAATTCAAAAATATTATTGAGATCAAGTGACAAGAATCTACTGACAGGGAAACAGAAGAAAACCTGAATGAGCCAGAGTTTATCATGGAATTCCTAAGGCTCCTTACTTTCATAGATACTTTTGTTTAAAGCATCATAAAATACATATTCATTATTATACAGATAATACTCAGATATACTTTCCTAATCCTGGAAAACTATTTGATGTTTAGGATTAACTTCAGGATAGGATCAAAACACAAAGCATCAAGTGTTATATTCCAAATACAAAACAAAAATAAAATACATTCAAAATTTAACTTTTACAAAATTACTTCTCAGCAGTGTTTTTTTTTTTTACTAAACCCAGTAACTGGGATTGCAACGAGTGCAACATTTTACTCTCACACACTTATAAACAAATCTTTAGATAAGATTAATCTGAATGCACAGAGAGGGATTAAATAAACACACATGCACTGCAGCATCATACATGGAAACCATCTGAAACCTATGATATCCATGGCAACATCAGCAGCTGAATTTAGTTTGTGTTTTTGTCCTAAACCGCGACAGTGAAGACAAAAAACAGCTTTCCTTACAGGCGCCTTTCGGCTCCAGAGTGTCAGAGAGTCTTAAATTTGTTTTATTCCAGAAGTTTTCATTAGATTATTGAAATCTGAATGAAAGCAAACAAAATTCATGTTGTGGAAGTTGTCAGTTCCTCCTCCACCCTGCCCAGAACAAGGTTATCAAGATATGAAGAGAGTTAAGGGTAAGCATGTATTCTTAATGCTACCAACCAACGCCATGGATCCACAAGCTGCTCAGTCTGCAGTCGTGGAGGTCAAGTAGCCTAACAAATGCAGGAAGACAGATATCTACCAGAGCCCTCATCCAGGGCAGCCTCTAACTGAGACGAGGACAGACGGACTGCGTGTGCACGCCAGTGTGAACAGATTGACTTTGTTCTGACTATGTGGTTTACATTTACATGTATGGATGCATGCACATAATATAGTTTTAAAAACAAGCTGTGAATGAAAGGACTGTGCAGCAGTGAGAAGGATGAAAGGCAGGTCAGACATTGAGCAATGTTTGTTAGTCCTGCTGGGCTAAATTTAGTTTTAGTTCAGTAAATGGAATAAGCTTTTTTTTCCAACAAAATGTTTTTATATTTAAATCACATAATCCTTCTCACATGAATAAAGGATTTTCTTTTGCATTAACGCTATCTTTTAATCTTTTAGTAAAAATCAAGATTTGAAGAGGGGGGAAAAAAACAGCTAATATTTGATCACTGTGAAATGTGAATTTTTTAGCTTTTAGTGAAAAAACAAATGAAATTTTAATGTAAAAATAAAAACAATTACTTTTTTATGTTAAAAACATATTCTGAATATATTTTACCATTGGAAGAGTGAGTACAAACATACATTAAAATTTAAGCGGCATTCTTTCATTCAAATCCTGGTTTTTATTCAGATTTTTTCTATGGAGGTATGGAAATTACTTCCACAGAAAAAATTGTTAAAATAGAATTGTTTTAATAAAAGCACCAGTCGCACAAATACAGACTCCGGCATGACTCCTAAAAAGTGAACTGCATTTTATGTTTAAATTTTAAAGACAATATGAATGTTAGTAAATGTTCTCTTTGTAATTGATGACTTCCTCTGTCTCTGAACCCTTCATATGATGTTTTAGACACTTTTCACAATGGGACATTAAAAAGGCTCATAGTCAGGGAAAAATTAATACAGTTCTTAAAAGATTTTTTGCCTCTACTGACTTTTATCACAGTAATCAGACAGAAAGGGACCAGAGAGACAAAGGGCTAGATATTATTTAAACCCTGCATGGCACTGAGCAGAAATAACCTTTTTTATGTTCACGATGTTTCACCTGATTCAGGCAAAACTGGGCTTGTAGCAAATATTTTATGTGATTTCTCATTCCTTTTCTAATGTCTCTCTTCTAGTTATTCCATGAAAGTTGAATTGTGAATTGAAAGTCTAATAGTTGTGCTATCAACAGATTCACTCACCTGAGCTGTGGATTTTTACAGCTCCTTCAGAGTCCATGGCTGCGTCTCTGATTACCACGTTCCTTTCTGTTGGCACGCATGATTTAAAAAAATGCGTGCCAACATTTTTTTGGCACGTGAAACATTTTTTTTGTTTCACCAAATAAAGCACTTTATTTGGTGCTTTATTTCTAAAGCACCAAAGAAAGATACCGCTGCTTTAGCAACCTGCTTGTGAACCGATACTAGTGTTAATCATATTTGAATGTCTGATTATGGTTAAGAAAAGGGAGCTTTTAAAAAAAAAATTCACCATTAAAATAAGTTTATCACTGAGTTAATGTTCAATCTCTGCCTCTTTTTCCACGTCTAGTGTTTACACTTTACTATATTAGTGTTTTATGACTTCCTAAATGCTGGTTATTGTCTGAGGGCTCAGTGTTAAGTAACTAAGTGTATATATGTGAGAAACTTACGGGTGTTTTCTAGAGGATGCTTGGCCGTGTGCACCGGCACTCCTATCCGTAGATTACATTGTATTCAACAGCAGGTTGACTGAACAAACCCGAGGGTATGAAATCATCCTTTGTCTAGCCGTGCTGCCCCTGATAAAGCCAGAGGGTGTTACCCTCCTTTGAAAATGGCCTCCAGGCCTTCAGGCAGTGCTTCCTGACCTCTGTGATACGCACTCCCACAGTTTTCCTGATGCATTGCGCTTATCAGAAACCCAGTCACCCATCAAGTAATTTGATCCAAAATCTCCATTGTTTTTATCCTCATTTGACTCAGTTTCTTAAGACTTAAATATGCAACTTCCCGCTGAGTCTTAAACAAAATATCGTAAATCAGGGTTCAAAGGTAAAGATTTCCTCAGTTTGACAAACATTTTCCTCTACAGCAGTTTTACCTTATTTCAGGTGTAAGAATCTTAGATTTTATTTTTTTCTTTTACTCTCAGCTATTTTACCTGGCCAGAACATTATTAATATGTGATGTTAAACAAATAGATCAGCCCATCAGGAACTAATGGAAACATGAGAACAAGCTCCACAGTATTAACAAGTTCTGATTCAGTTTCTGTTCTGATCAGTCCTTGTTGATACGACCGTCACTCTGTCTTTGGATCAATCTACACAATTTTATTGGATAAAGGATAAAATATTTTTGAATCTTGTAGTTAAATAGGTATTAAAACAAAATGTTAAAATGCAGTTAAGATGTGTTTTTAAAATCTTAATTGAAATTGATTGGTATTTGCGTAGTCTACTCAGAGTAAAAATCTAAGAACAGCATAAGAAATAGGAGTTACTGACTGTTCTTGTATAGAGGGAGAGTTTTATTTGCTCAAAACTCTTTGATTGTTAAATTAAAGGCAACAACTTTTCTTGTTTGGTGTCATCCACTAAACATCTGTTATTTTTCAGGACTGATGTTTTTCTTTTTACAGTCCTGCTGTTTGCCCAAAGTTTTTGCTGTTACTGTTTTTTTAGAAAAGTGTTGTGTATTTTTGTTATATGTTCTTCTCCTGGACATGTCTGAAAATTTAGAGGTGCTTTATATGTAAAAATATGGAAATCTAAGCATTTTTAGAAGAAATCAAGATCTTGAGGACATGCTGAATTTTAAGTTGGTGTAATTTTTTCAAAGACAATGTTTTTATAATTAATTTCCCCAGGTGAGAGGTGAAATAGAACATTCAAAAATATAGAAATATTTATTCCAATGAAAGTTGCACATATTAAAATGGTGTAACAATATGTAAAGCCTTTTCATAGCCTGTGATCTGGCATATTTGTCATTAGACTGGGTCATTGTTTGGCTGTGAGGGTCATTCGAGGAATCTCACATCGCTGAGAGGTTGTGGGTCAGGCTGTGGGAAAGTTATGACCTGCAGAAAAAAAACATCAAAATACAAAAACAAAGTTTAGCTTTTTAAGATTGTCCTGTGTCATGTGAACTCCAAAGCACTCATCCTACACTACAATATCTGTCTTCCAGGTCTTTAAATCCAGTCACACATGGCACTTATATCCTTCCTCTGTTAATGCCTCCTGTCTACCCTCCTCCCACCGCTCCTCCATTGTGTGAGCATCGACTCTCCTTACCCTCCTCTCCCTCCCAGTGTACTGAGAGGAAGCTGCCTTTCCACTTCCTTTTTCACTGGTGAGAACAATTCCTGCCTCGTCTCTCACACCGTCTCTCTGTTTCTCATAGGGACGGACTTGCCAAAGTGCACAGAGCTGCTGGCTTTGTGACGCATGACCCACTGATTTAAAAACTGGCTACTGGTTTGTCCAAAGCATGATCCTCTACAATGACTCGACGTGAAAGAAAAATAATTCTGGGAAAGTGGAAACGGTTAAAGAGAAAACTCCTTGGTGACACTTAAGCACATACAAGGTGACTAATATTTTATCAGTAATGACAATAAACTCTGGCATAAGTACTTTGGATAATAGAGCAACTTATGCAGCTCTTTAGGACATCAACTTGGGTGTAAAATTAATATTATTTTTCTATTTTATGGTACCCTGGTATGTTGTTCTAGTACTATCTTCTTTGTGGCCTTTTTTAATTTACTGTACATTGTGACAATATATTATATAATATTACCTTAATGCAGCTCAAAAGGCTAACCAATATTTTTAAAGAATTAAATCTCCCAAATGTCTATGTTGCTGTTTGTAACCAGAGCTGTTCTGGTTGTTTTATTGGTACAAACTGATTTTCTGCAGGTATGCACAATAGAAATAATACATTTTGTGACTATTATTCAATGCATATATTTGTCCTTGTCTATTAATGTCTTAATTGTAGATTTTTTTTATGCTGCTCAGCAGGTTGAAAGCACAAATCCAACACAGAGAGATAAACTTTAAATAGATGGCAGCATAATTGTCAAAATTGAGTCGTGAACATTTGATTAGGTGAACTAATGAACATTCACAGATTCAAAACCACAGAAAATGGCAAATCACAAACAATTTAAATTATGTTTTTGTCTCTGTTCTTTGTCCATAGTGTTGTAATTTTTGAGGGAATTTTTTTTCTTTTGCACTTGAAGCCAAAAGCATCGCAATAAATCAGACTGTTTGAACATCTGTGAGTTTTAAAATGACATAAAAGTGGTTGTACGATTTATGCAAAAGGCAAAAAATGAATGCATTTATCTTAGCAGTTGCAGCATAGTTAAATAAAGATCTTGAACTAAAATATACAACATAATTTCATTTAATTTCTAGTCTAATTTTGCTATAATAAAAAAAAACAGTATAAACACAATTATTATTTTTCGAATATAGATGTATCTTTAGAGGTGTAAGGGATGCTTTAGTTTCCACATCATTGATCATGTTTTTGTGACTAAATCTATTTTCCAAATATTCAGAATTGTCTTGTAAGTGACATAAAACTTATGTCACTTTCTGACATCACTTTAAATTGCTTTCTTATACTGGTAAACTGCAGAGGAAATCTTTTGTTCACTTTAAAAACTGTGACTTTCAAAATGCTTGCTACACTTTGAAACAGATAATATAATAATATCTACTTTACAATGCACCGTGTCTTTGAAGGAGAAGAAAAATCTAAAAGTGTTGTGAGTCTTAAAAAGATTAAAAAAAACTTTCTCAGAATCTCTGAGTTAAAAAAATAAAAAATAAATAAAAATCAGAGTATAAGACAGCAGCAAGTCCCCTGACAGACACAGGGGGGTGGTATGAGCTGCTGTTATAACCGGACATGGGAGGGGAAACCTTGAGCATAAATTCAGGTAGTGAGTCAAAGCAGCTCAACCTTCTCACCATTTAAATACACAACTCCCTCTTGTAATCTTGACAACAATCAATCAGTATTTTAGTCTCCAGTAAACATTCAAACAATAACCGGCAAAAATATTTACCAAAGGAAAAACGTAGAATTTTTGAGAAGCGCTTTTTCTTTCAAATGACGTATTTTATTGCTGCAGATACCCAAATTTTTTATTACAAGGAGTTGTGTTTCTGTTTGGCAGTTCCTGTAGTAAAATATGTTCGAAAGGCCTGGTTATGAACTTGCAGGGTCTTAATGACCCTTTCCCAAGAGGCTGTTGTCTTTGTGTGCAGTTGAGCACACGAAGGACAGCGGCCTGGTCCAAATTCAACAAATCTGACCTCACAAACACAATGGTGTCAAGAACTCAGCCCACAGAAAAACAATGCTGTGATTTGGGACCAGATGTGACAGATGTTGAAGGGCAAATAAGAGAGCGTATGTGTTTATGCTTCACACTGCACAAACCTAATTTGAAAACTGTGATTGATTGATGTAAAGTTAATCTTTTTGACTGCTTGATCTTCTCACACTTTGCATAGGCTAATGAAGAAAGAACCAAGTCCGCAGAGTCAGGTAGCCCCATTAAAAACACATTTTTTTGAATACAACCAAAAAGTTTGATTTCCTCAAAGTGAACAAAAATCTACATGCTGTACATTTACCAGTTCTATGCATCCTGTATAAATACATATTTTAACAATTGTGGACAAAAAATATGTGTAAAAACAAATTAACAGCTGTATTATTCCCATTTCGATTTTGTGTGTGTCTGTTTTTTTAATGTAAGAAATTTTTATTGCTAAAATTAACATTTGAGTATGGTGGAATATCATAAATATTTTTTTGTGTGTGTGCGGTAAAAACCAAAATTAAAAATGTTAAAAAATATGTTGACTCAGATTGTTCCAATGTTGATTTTTATGAGAGCATTTCTTTGCTCATATATTTTTCTTATCACATTTTTTTACAGTATATTTTTTGCGACCAAGGGACACAGGTAGAGCATAAAATTAAGAGGTCGAGATTCTGTGCCAGAAAGTCAAAAGGAAGTTTAATTTTCTACATAGAAAAGCTGAGAGCTGGTCTACCCTCCATGATGATAAAAAGGCACCCGTCCATTGAACTCCAGTTGGTTAGAGGGATTCGTTCCTTGAGGTCTAAAGCCTCCATTGAAATGGAAAGACGGGATGTTCAGACAGTCGACTCATGAAAAATCAAGATCACAAAGAGAAAAACTGAGTTGCTGAGTTAGAGGGTCGCCACAACACAAAGAGAAATGGTGAAACTCACACCCACTAACTCAAATATAAATGTATGTATGTTTGCACACTGAACAAACAAGTGTTTGGAAACAAGAACCTGTCTCGAGCCCTAAGCCTTACGCCATTCAGGTCTTATTGTCCTGCCATGTCATGGGAGGCAGCGCTGCCCCCCGAGGTCAGATTGTATCTCTAAGGGTCATCGCTGATACCATCTCTGAAAAACTGCAGTGAACGCTTCTCCTCTGTCTGCAAGTCCAGAAACCAGACGATTGGTGAGAGAAGTTCATGTGACAAACAAAGAGAGGTAATAAAAGATATAATGTGTATCTCTTGGAAAGTATCTTTTGTTGCTTAAAAACTGGATTTACTTCTCAAACTGACCATTTATAATCTTCATATCTGCTAAAATGACCAACATATGCATTTTTAAAAAAATCACATGAACCGGATTTAATGTAGATGTGGAAGTACGATACAGATGATACACAAACCTTTCATTCTCAAAATACAACCTTGTTTACAAAACTGACATTTAAAAAAATCTCCAAATCATTTACTTCTTCTAAAACAAGATAAACTACTATACAAATAGAAAAATATGTGAACTGACCTGGACCTACAACACAAGAAAAAGTTCAAATAAAATGAGTTTCTCTACTTATCTTGACTATATGAGGTGCTTTATTTGTGGTTAATATGCTAATGCTCATAAAAAGCCAGTCAGAGCATGCAGATATGCAGATATGTGATTTCAAAAGCAACTATCAGCATCTCAGCAGTAGAGAAGCTTTCTTAAGCAGTGCCTTCTGTTGAGATGGAATAAAATCAGTAGCGATATTACTGAACTTGTATTACGTTAGTGGAAATGCAGTACCAGCTGTTTTTCTAAAGGCCTTTGAGTGATGACAGACCAGTCTAGCTGTGCCACTTTTGATTCAGTTCTGAGGTCAACCAGAAACACAAAGGCCCAATGAAAAACTACATTGTTGTCTGAGGGTGATATAGGTAAATGGCATGAACAGAATGACTTTTCCCAATCTTGTTAGAATTTAAAAAAAATATTTTTTTGAGCCCAACTAAGAATGGTTAAGAAAGTGTTTTTCCTCAGGGAGTGGTGGGAGATGTTCATTGTGTGAGAGCTAACAAGAAGGCCAAATCAAAACAAGCTGCTGCCAACGTATGTTTGACCTCATAATGCACATTGTTAGATCAAACAAATGTCTTAAACTGCGTCATATTGATAAACTTGGTGCAGAAATAAGATTTAAGTTACTTCCAGACTCTCTAAGGTCCTTTAAGCAGCGTCACGTGGCACCACAGCGCCATAGGCAGATGATCACCACACTATATGTTTGTTAGCGTGTTAGCATCCTGATTAAGGCCCAGTTGGTACCCTGCGAAGGTCTAATCTGGCCTCACGCCTCAATGCACGTGCTCAATAGAGCCCGCACCCTGCATCATGACATCATGTCTTTGTGTGAAATCCCAGCGCCATTCACTGGGCCAGTGTGGGGCTTAGCATGCAAGCATCCACTATGCCAACACACTGCCCTTTAAAGGGACTCCCCTGGTCCCCCAGCTATGTGGATACACCCTGAACATGCCTGTGAGCCCATGCGCCATGCCAGACCTTCAGGGGAGTGAGCATTTGAGCTTTTGCTAGAGGAAATCTTTATATAAGAAAATGTGACTTCTCCAGGATATGTAATGACTGCTTTCATGTATCCAGTAGGGGTAAAACGTCATTTATATTGTAACAAGAAGGTTCTTGTTTTTGCACTAGGACATACATTTTGAAAGGCTAAGTTTAAAGCCTTAGTGTGAAAGCAAGTAAGAAATCTAAAAGTGGACATTGAGAGAAGGACTCTGAATTTCAGCACAGCAGTGAAACCACTACAGGTTGAGAAGAGCATTACAGTGAAAGTTAAATGAACGATGAGCAAAGGGAAGAAAACATTTAATAATCCAGACAAACAGTTGTGACATTTGATGTTCTAGCATGCAGAGTGAGAACCAATGACGCCAAACGGCAAAAGCTGGGCATAGATTAAACAGCAAACATGCTATTTGCAAATAGCAACTCTATTACTGAATGTCTTATGTTTCAGCAACGATAAAGTTCTTGTGAAGCCTCCATGTTTGATTGAGCAAAAGGAAATGAATTGTTTAAATATAAATAAACTCTAAATGCAGCTCACTGCCAAACAATTGTTCTGTTGATTCCTTTAAATTGGTGCACCAGTGATTTGGCATGAGTATAGGTTTGCAACAGTTTACATTACTGATAAACACTAACTTTGTTTAAATGAACCTTGGGATTTAATAAAATGTGTGAACATTTGGCACAGATGAAAATGCTGTTGTTTTACCGACGGGATTTGACACTAATCAGGATTTTTTTTTTTTTGCCACATTTTGTAATGTGAGGATAAGATCTTGCTTATATTATAGTCATGTAAACATGGATATATGTAGGCATGGTTCTGGATTTCCACTGTGGGAAAAAACTGATCTACAAAGAGAACACAAAGTTCAAAGAGTTAAAATGTAAATAATGTAAACCACTGCAATTCACTACTGTGTAAAGTGGTTTGAACATATGTAATTGTATGTTACACACTTTGTTTAATGATAAAAACAGCTTGATTTTTAATGAGGCTAAAAACCAAGCTGAACTGAAATGAACCAAACTTACAATTTGGGAAAAATAAGTACATTTACAATAAAAAAACAACAACAAAAATAACTGTTTATCTTAAACCTTAAAAGACCAAGTAGGAAATACAAAAAGAGCACTGACAGAAGAAAACATATTGATGTTTATCCCAGAGCCTTATCTTTACAATTACACGTAGAAGAGTGATGATGTTATTCAGCAATTTTTCACAACTATTAGAATGGCAAAGAGCTAATTTTTTTTTAAACTTATGTTTTTTGAGAAGCTGGAAACAGGCTTGAGTCTCGGTTTTCCAGTTTTTCAGTAACATAAAACTTAAGATTTGTTTAAACAAACATTTTGTAGTGTGGATTAAAATAAATAAATAAATAAATAAATAAATAAATAAATAAATAAATAAATAAATCTATTTACTGAACAGATGTGCATGTTACATGATTCATTTCATTTGATTACATTCTGTAAAATATCCTTATTCTTTATATTATTATTATTATTATTATTATTATTATTATTATTATTATTATTATTATTATTATTATTATTATACGAATGCATGTAAACATTTTTTTTTACTGTGGGTGGAAACAAGAGAACTTTTAAAAAAGGAATGAAGGATAAATTGAAAACTTCACACAGTAGCAGGGAACAATGCTAACTGTTAAGCACTGAATTAATAGTTCAGTTTATTCTAAGCCATATTTTGCTTTCTTCTGGCTATATAAAAGGAGTAATTATAATTTAAAAAACTAGTATAAAAATTAAAAAATATATATTTTACACTAGTATATAAAGCCTCTACCTTTAGATAAAACTATCTACTCTGTGTTAAAGTTGGCAATTGGCACACCATGTCACAGAATGTATTTCTTTTAAATGGGCTCACTATGCTATAAGATAAATTGTTCCACAACTTTTTAATTAAAATCTTTAACAATAAGAACAAAAGGTCTGGATGATTGCTCTTATTTTCTATTTTAAAAATTGTTTCACAACATAGACAAGTATAATATATAGCAATGCTGTTCAGATTTTGTTTTTACTTCCTTCTTGCAAAAACTTTAAATACCTTTGGGTTCAGTGTTCTTCTGTTCAAGCATCCATAAGATTCAGGGAGAAAACATTCCTGGTGACTATTTCTGCCTTCTGAGCTGGGAAAGTTATTTCTATTCCCTTAAGGAAGCATGTCAACGTGGTGTGTCACTGTGATTCGCATTCTTTTATTTCCAACTAGCAATTATCAACAACATAAACAGACAATCTTAGAAACAATCTGCTAACAATAAAATGGAACATTTTTCAAGATAAACATCATACATTACACCAACAACATGGACAACTGACTAAAACGCTAAGAAGAAAATTAATACATTTACACAAATCCAAAAAAAAAAAACGCTCTCTGAGATTTACCATTCAATGGGACAGTTTCATTATTCTGCTTAAATTAGCTTAGAATGAAACATTTATGTTACAATTCATACCTATTTATTGAGCAAAATTCAATGAATAGCATAAAAATGTTTAATGATCTTCAAGCTTACTCTAGCATTTTATACTTATTTGTTTCCATTAATAATTAAAATTTGTGTGTTACAGGTTAGATAGAGATATACCAAAAAGTACACACACACACACACATATATATATATATATATATATATATATATATATATATATATATATATATATATATATATATATATATATATATATAAAACACTGCATTAATCTAGACTAATGTTTTGTGTTATGGGGAGCCTAAATGACCTGCTGCACGTCCACAAAGTTCTCCTTCATCCTTGCCTGAGCTGATAGTTTGTTTCTGACCTGCCTCTAATGTCGGCTCTATTGCTGGAGGCACCGTTTCAAATTGTGTCTGATGTGTTCACGTTTCCATACACAGAACATCAGACGGTTAAGAAAGTAGGAGTGTGACTGAGCTGCTGTGGACTCTGTGCCCCGACAGTGTCCATGTTGGTGCGGGAGCTTGAGGCCTGCTTCCATACATCCCTGCTCTGGCTTTGTTGATCCTATTGTTTTTTGCGTCACCCGCACGTCGCCCGGAAAATAAAGGCCGTCTGGCTCCAAGCTTAAATATTGCGGCAAACTAAAAACCAACCATCAGAGCCGATTCATTCACATCTGCTCAGTGGGGCGACAAGGACAGGGCTTTAGGTGGGAAAGAGGGCAGAAAAAAGTTCACTCTCCCCTGCCGGGTGCCAAGAGAACGGGACAGGACTCAACTTTGCCGGAGCCGCAGCTGTGGCAAGTTGCCCATTTGATTGCCTTTTATTCTTTAGTAGGGGACTTTATGTTACCTACTGATCTCTCAATCTACCATTGCTTTTACTAGAATGTTGCCTTTGAGAGCTACTGACAGCAATGTATATTCATGTGTTCATTTTAGTGAAATTTAATGGCCTACAGAGAGATTTTGTAAGAACTTTAGATTTACTTCAAATCATTCTGTTTCATTGATATTTCTTATCATTATTCATAATAGGAACTGAAAGTTCTCAGTTGACCGTTCAGACTTTTGTGACGTTTCAGTATGTTAAGTGTTTAAACTGAAATGCATGCAGCAGCTAATGTTTGATGAACAAGAATGTCAAAGTTTGATTTGTCCTCTAATGCATTGCTTACCTTTGGCCCTCTCTTTCCCACTCCCACTGTGGGTCCTCCCTACCCCACCCTACCCGTGCGACTGCACCCTCTGTGTTCATCCCTACCCCACCCTTCATTCCGCAGTGCTACGGACCGACCATGGGTGACTGGAGCTTTCTGGGTAATATTTTAGAGGAAGTCAACGAGCACTCCACGGTGATCGGCCGGGTGTGGCTCACAGTGCTGTTCATCTTCCGCATACTCATACTGGGCACGGCGGCAGAGTTCGTGTGGGGCGACGAGCAGTCTGACTATGTTTGCAACACACAACAGCCTGGGTGCGAGAACGTGTGCTACGACGAGGCCTTCCCCATCTCCCACATCCGCCTGTGGGTGCTCCAGATCATCTTTGTGTCCACGCCGTCTCTAGTGTACGTCGGCCACGCTGTGCATCATGTGCACATGGAGGAGAAACGTAAGGAGCGAGAGGAAGCAGAGCTTAGCCGGCAACAGGAACTGAGCGAGGAGCGTCTGCCTCTGGCACCCGACCAGGGAAGTGTACGCACAACCAAGGAGACCAGCACCAAAGGAAGCAAGAAGTTTCGCCTGGAGGGCACCCTGCTGAGGACCTACATTTGCCACATTATCTTCAAGACACTATTTGAAGTGGGTTTTGTGGTAGGGCAGTACTTCCTTTATGGCTTCCGCATCCTGCCACTGTACAAATGCAGCCGATGGCCCTGCCCCAACACAGTGGACTGCTTTGTGTCTCGCCCAACGGAGAAGACTGTCTTCATCATCTTCATGTTGGCTGTGGCTTGTGTCTCGCTCTTCCTCAACTTCGTGGAAATCAGCCACTTGGGTCTGAAGAAAATCCGCTTTGTCTTCCGTAAGCCAGCCCCAGCTCCAGCCCAAGGCGAGGGCACAGCCCCGCCTCTGCCTCCACAAGGAAAAGGTCTGTCTCCGCTGGCTGTTCCCGCTTTGCAAAGAGCAAAAGGCTACAAGTTGCTAGAGGAGGAAAAGGTTCCACCTGTAACTCACCTCTACCCTCTGGCTGAGGTCGGCATGGAGGCTGGCAGAGGGACTCCACCCTTCCACACACTGGAGGAGAAGGTGGAGGAGGTGCTGCCCATGGAGGACATCTCTAAGGTGTATGACGAGACTCTGCCTTCCTACAGTCAAACGACGGGGACAGGGGAAGTGACATTACATGAAGAAGAGGTTGAGGAGGTGCCGCCACCGGAGGTGGAAGCAGAGAGAATAGAGGAAGGTCTAGATGAGGATGCGGAGGGAGAGGAAGCAGAGAACGAGGAGATGGAAACCCCTGCTGAGGCAGAGGTGGAGGCGACGGATACGATAGAAGACACCAGACCACTGAGTCGACTGAGCAAAGCAAGCAGCAGGGCCAGGTCAGATGATCTCACCGTATGAACCCGTGAGACAAAGCACATGCATGCCTTCACACATTCAACATCAGGGAGAGCATACACCACTAACTCAAAGCAGTGCATACTTTTACACAGGCAGGCCAAAAAGTGGATGAAAAAGAAAAAAATCGACAGGGATAGAGAAAAACCTTTCAGGGTGGAATTCTGCAGAAAGCACCCTCAATAAAACAAAATAAAATAAAATAAACAAAAAAGTCAGAGTGTTTGAGGTAAAATGGAATATAAAAGTAGGGTTTAAAGAGGAGACTTTTTTTTACTAAGTGTGTACTTATTTAAAAAATGGGGAAATGTTTTTACTTGATGGAAATCATTTTCAGTTTTTAGACATCTTTTCTATTGAAAGAGTTGTAGCTATTTATAATGGAGAAATAGGTATTTGTATACAAGGCTTGAGTTGATAGGGAAAGACTACTAGAATGTCTGCAAGTCGATGCTTTTGCTGTAGATGGACGATGACTTTTCTATTTAGACAGTGACAAAGTGTAAAGGCAGCCACACTGCTGTTGCTGAGAAACATACTGCATAGAAACACACATCTGGTAAAGTTTGCAGGTATTTAAAGGTAAAAAGTCTGATTTAGGTTCAAAGGGCCGTACTTCTTTTGCACATTCAGAGATCACAACTCTGTAAGGCCTTTAACCCTCGTAACACCTCATCTACGGATCCATTTATACGAGATTCTTTCAAGAGAAGAGGGATTTGCATCAGTTTCAGAGCATTTCTCTCCTTTTTTGTGTTCATATACTAGGTGGTAAAAGTTAGAGCAGAGTTAGTCAGAGTAAAAACAAGAAAAAAAACCACATGTTGAATGTCTTTTTCAATGTGATTTGCATCTTTTATTTTAGATCTGCTTATGTTCTGTAGCCGTTCAAAAAAAAGGAAAACCTGTGTACTGTGATATCAGCTGTCCATGCAAGACAGCAGGGCTCATTTTGCCCAATCAGAGAGAGGACTATAGTAGTGACCTCAAGCCAAATCCTCTCTGCGTGCTGTACAAATAGGCGTCCGGGCGATAAAGATCATGCAGCATCAGCACAAGCTATTGTTGGGGGCACGACAATAAAAGAAACGACGCTCATCAACAGGCATCCTTGACCCAGGAAATCAATCCTTTGACTCAGTTTCATTTACACATTGGTATTCATCATTACACAACAAGGGCAAACTACAAAATGCATGAAGTTTCAGAGGATTAGTGTGCTACTTTAGTTACAGAAAGTTAAATTTAATACAGCATTACTAAAGCAGCTGATTTCAGATAATTGAAATGAAAGAAGTGGAAGAAATGAAGTTTTATAAAATAAGACTCCTTTAATCTCACAAACATAACAAAGCTAATGGAAATAGACATTTTGAGGAGCAATCTTTTCAACTTAATTATTTTGCTAATAAGGGTTTTGAAACAGAGTGAACACAAGTTTTGGCCCCAGATTTACCACAAATCTTTAAATTCTCCGTTTTTTTTGTTGTTGTTTTTTTTCACGCTGTACCACTATGTGTGTCTTATCTGTAAATGTGCATTCCCAACTGTAAAATTGTAGAAAGTGGATGAATTTTTTTGAGTCTTCTGTGAAGTTCATGTTTTTTTTTCTTTCCTTTTTCCTTTTTTTTTTTTAGATATTAACAGGTCTTTCACTCTGAGTCACCTGTCACATCAACACAAATAATGTATTCCTAAAGCAGATTTTGGTCGTATTTGCAGAACTCATAGTGTTGATACTGTCAAGGCTGGGATGAGAATAAGTACTTCTCACATAGAAAGGCAACTGTTGTCCCCCATGCACACCCTGCCCTCCTCCTGCTCACTATTTTCTGCACATCTTTGTGATCCAATGCCAAAACAAGTCAAAAGTGCTCACCACTGTAATGCTCCAAGGATGACACTGGGTCTTTTTTACATTAATATGGCTGGTAATGTATGATTTTTTTTGTACTTTGAAACTGTTGCATTACCTATTTGTTTGTAAGAAGACACAATGATTAATATTTGGGGGAAAAAAAACAAAATTTTTACTAACTTGTAGTCTTCTCTGATGATAGATTCTTTTGAAATGTGAATAAATACAATAAAAAGTCCCACATGGTCATGATGAGTTGTTCTGCACAAACACACTATGTCACATGGTAACAATGTGCATTTTTCTGTAATAATGATGGACGTATATGACAGAAGGTCCGAAATGGTCCTGTATTTTTGTCTCCGTGACCCAGAATGAACATATTCTGTGCAAAATGGATGGAGACATCGACTCCAGAAAACAAAGCAAAGTTTCTGTAAAGCTGCTAAGGTGGAAGCAGTCTGCTCACATTGGCTTAAACGCCTCTCAGGCACTCAGGGAGGAAGAAGTCTTTACTCCAAAGTCAAGATGACAAAAGCCACATTACAGTTTGCAAATACACCCAGGAGCAAGAACCTTAAATTTTGGAGACATGTTCTGCCAGTGTGCGACAGGACACAAAGAGTGGGAGTACTGGACTGGTACACTGTTTACAAAGTGTATCGTATATCACAAAGTTCTGAACCCAATCCCACAGAAAATTACTTTCAGAACTGCAAAGGTGGAGCCCTTTGAAGGCTACTAGTGCACCCTACAAAGTGCTACACCAGTTTTGTCGGGAGAAATGGGTCCAACATCCAGTAAATTATTGTGAGAAGTGATGATGTTTGACCCAAGCCAAACAATTTAAAGGCAAATCTATAAACCAAATACAAAGGAAGTGTATGTACACTTCTAAATTTGTAGAAAGTAAAATACATTCATCTAAAAAAAATATCTCTTCTTTTGAAAATTTGAGTAACTTTGGCAATCCTAACAGACTTAAAAAAAATGAGAAGTTTTGTCTTTTATGGGGCAGCTGGGGTGGTGGGGTGGGGAAGTGTTTATTTGTGAAATACAGAAAAAAAAAGGTCTTAACTGTACATATAGAAGAAGCAGAAACAAGAGAGAAATATTATTATATAAAGTAATGTATTTAATGTGAATTAAGTTATATTTAGACTTGTTTACTGCCATTATTGTCAGGCTTAAAAGCAACCAGACAAAAAGTAAAACCGTGATTAGAAAAACAATAAAACTGCAAGTAATGTTATCACCACAAGAGGGCAGTGTTTTGCAGCTAAAACACCCGCCATCCAAAAGGCCACCAGAGACCTTGTTACCTGACATACACAGAAATAATCTTCCTCATGGTCACTTTGAGTGGATTTTAATTGCCATAATTTTTCCTTTACTATAGACAAAACATGGAAAAAGAAAATACAAAAGACAGAATATCACGTAAAAATCAGCTGCTGACTGCCACACTGACTGACACCAGTGTATTGCTACTACTACTACTACTACAAGTGCTACTATTAAGATTAGTATTTTACATAATTTTACATTAGAGTAACTGCAATTTCTAAACAGTTTTTCTGTTTCTTTGCCATAACTCAGCACAGTGAAGGAGAGACAAAAAAATCCATAATGACTGAATGTTGATGTCAACCAAATATATATTTGAGTGAGTGTGTGTGTGCATGGTTGTTTGTCCTCTGTGTCTCTGTGTTACCCTGTGACAGACTGGTGACCTGTCCAGGGTGACCCTGCCTCTCGCCCGGAACATTAGCTGGAGATAGGCACCAGCAACCCTCCCGACCCCACTGAGGGACAAGGGTGTAAAGAAAATGGATGGATGGATGGATGGGTGGATGGATGATATTTTGAATATGAAGAAGTAACCATTTAACATAAACTGGCTCACATTCCCCCTTCCACAGGGAAGGGGGAAAAAAACTGCTATTCAGACCATATCATAATTCATTTCCTACAAAAATACAGCAAGACTCCATGATTTAAAAACAGAGCCTTGACAAGTCGCACAAATCTGAAGTTTCATGTTAATTCTGGAGATAGATGTGTTCACAGTATGTTTTTAAAGAATACAACACTGTTTCAAATGTATTTATTTTTTCAAAGGCAAAAGAGAGTCAGAGTTACTGCTCAAAAAACAGGGTTGATAAATGAATGCCAGGCTGAACTGCTTGAAGATAAGATGCTCAGAATTGAGATTAAAACATGTCTGTGTTTAGGTTGACTTCATTATTTTTTTATTCTGTCACTTTGAGAATACACTTGATTTGTTACAGCTAAAAAAATCTGAGAGGAAGTGAAGATAAAACATTGAGTTGAAATTTGAATCAGATTTTCTTTGGCTGAGCAGTTTGAAATTTCCAGGAATGGGAAAGTAGTTGAGAAGATATTTTCTAAATGATGCATATGGTGGAATCCATGTTGAAAAAAAAATCCCCATGTGTATTTACAACTAATCATTTCTAAAAACCACTCCATGAAACAAACTGCTTGATAATTCTGCTGTATATATTTGGAAACTGTTGTTTTTGGAAGAGCAGACTCAAAAAAGTCCAGTCAAAGAAGAGTATCACAAGTACAGGTAGGATCAATCTGCTGCAGCTGCTGTAAGAATGTATAATCTTTGTCCATGACCAAGTCCTGACCAAGGTTTTTAAATTTGAAAATGTGATATGGTTAAGTACTATTCCTAGATATAATTTCCAATCTAAAGATACAGGGATACAGCAAGGGTAAGAAATAACTACAACCACAAAGGACCAACTTGTGCCAAAGATTTGAGAACTGTGGCATTGATAGTATTCCTGATTATTGCTAATAATCATAAATTTGCTGCGTTTTTACAGTAAAAACACTGCAGATGTAAAAAATTAAGTTCAAAATCTAAAATTGTGGTGGACTGGGACTTAAATAACTAACTGCCCTGTTCTTTTTTCCATAACAGGCCCATTACCTGGACCATCAGTCACCAAGAAGGTATCCTGATGTTCGTGTGGTATGTTGGTGCAGGTTGTTAAGGAAGATTTTCTGAATTGGTTAATTTTGGAAAAAAGTCTGGCTCTCTCTTCCTCTTGGATCCCAGGTTCTCTCGGCAGGCCGCGTGTGTCCACAAGAAATACAACAATGCGTGTTGACGTCACAGAATTGCAGAATTTAATCCCATGGGAGACAAAGTATGAAATTACAACAGAAACTGCAGAACAACAGAGACATACATTCATTACCTGAGACAAAGAGGATAGAAAAAGAAGGCAAAGACACGTCTTTGGAGAAAGAGCTGGTGCAAAAAAGCAAAATAAGTCAGCTTTCTGAATTGGTACTCCTGCGCACAAACTTTTATAATGTAGGCATGTTTTTCCTCTTTAATATATTCAAATAAGGCATACCTCTGCTTGACCAACTGGAAGCTATCTTGGACACTGAGAAACTTAGAACTCCCCCAATTTACTGCCAAGATCAAAAGCCATTTTGCCCCCTTCGTTTAAACAAAAGGAGCGGAGAGCTTGTCCTTGCCTCCTGCGGTTCTAAGACCATCTGGGCAAAGAAAAACAGAGAAAAGGTATTTCACAGTTAGCTGTGAAATCTGGAATCTCTCTGCTTTCTCCCCACACAGATTCCTCAGTAAGAAACTTAAAATCCTGTAGTGTTGAAGCAAAGTTTTATCTCCACAAACCTAATTTTGTTCTTCAACACTCAGCACCTCAAAAGATTGAGTCCTGCCATAAACCAAAAAGTAATACATACAATGAACAGAATAGAGTAAAATTTATTTTCTAACCTATCATTATAATATTCAATCCTAAGTATAAACGTTAACACAATCATTTTCCAAAACCCCATTCACCATAAATCTGAGCAATTTTCTAATACTTAAACAAAACATTTTCATTCACACAATTCACACATTCACACAATCAAATTTCCATTTGATTCTGATATAGTCCCAGATAATACACTTTTCAAATACATTGATCATTTACTAAATTAGTAATTCTCAAACTAGATAATACAATTTTTCAATCAGAGCATGCTATTAATGACTAAGAAAAATGTCTTACAAATTAAATGATAGTGGTTTTAAACATTCTATGTTGTATTCAGTTTTTACACCATCCCAGATGCTCATGGAAGACTTCTGAAGACTTCTTTGAACCAACCAAACTTCTCTCTCCCATGCTCATCCAAGTGATACTGCCTTCCTGCAGATGCTAATTTCATGGCCTCCTGTCCTGTCTGATAGTCACAACAGGGTCTCAGTGGGAGTTCCTTTTTTTTATCTCTATTTTCCTTTCCGTAATTTGAATACTTACCCAGTAATAGTTTAGTTTTAAATCAGTAACACAAACCTGTTCAAAATTAAGAAATTTGTTCATAAAAAGATTAAACTGTATTAAACACTAAAAATAATCCTTTTTCCTCAACTAGGTTCACTTTTAAGGTGAGTGGTGGGCGGCACCACCCAACACACCTGGCTTTAAAGCTCACACACAATTGTATTGAGCTGTGGAGATGGCGTGGTGCCAACTTCTATAATCCTGTTGTTCCTCAAGCGTCGAGTAATTGTTTTCAGGATTGAGGTTGAGTTGGTGGTCTCGTTCTAGATCTAGGAATAGTATTTAACCATATTACATTTTAAAATTTAAAAATTAGGACACCATGTGTCTTTCTTTGACTTGTTTGGACAAGCAGAGTTTAACATAATTTAATAGTTATAAACTTTGTAAAGTTCTTGCAATTTTCTGTGTACAGTAAAGAAAAAAAAATGCAACTACTGCTGAGGAAATACACACATTAAATTCCACTTAACGCAGCAAAAATCAGACATCTCGTGCACACACACACTAGTGCATCTACACACACACACATCACGCTGAGATCAAAGGAGCAAAAAGGATTTGTAATTTCCACACATCACGCTGAGATCAAAGGAGCAAAAAGGATTTGTAATTTCCAAACTTTTAACACACGATCATCTAAGAGCAGATTACACAACGCTAATTGCTCCTGTAGTAAGTGCATTCCTGGATAATCACAAGGTTAACCTTCAAGAGAGAACAGGAACAAGGGAACCTTTACTCTGTAGCAAAAACACAAAATTTACCATAGAACGTGCAGGAAAGATTTAGGACTTGTTTATAATGGGGCCATATTATTTGGATACCAGAACAGAGGAGACATTTAGCTTAAACCAGTCCCTTCAGAAAAGAAACCTTATATAAGCCATGAAGCACTGAGCTGAAGGTTTCATGATTTGGGGATGTTTTGTTGCAGCAGGACATGCCTTGATTGTCTTTGTCTGTGTCCAACATTTATATTAGATTAAAAAAAAAAGAAACTGAAGCAATAAACAATGAACCAAACAAACAAAAGTCCTGACAAGTCAGAGCATTTAGAGCTTAATCTCAAAGACTTTCTGTAACATGGACTGCAATGAAGGAAACCGGAAAATCCTTCACAGTTGGACTATGTTTGCATTGGCATGGAGCAAGTGTTCCTCAAACTGAAGTCTCTACAAGAAGCCTCTCAGTGTTTTTTCAGCCTTCTGAGAAAACACCATCTGTAAAACTCCTGGTGGCCTACAGACTAATGTCTCCTGACCTGGCAACCTGACTAAACAATGCAGTCTGAAGCTTTATTGTTAGTAAGTGAGCTTCATGTCAAAGATCGGGACATACATGTATTCCTATTTGTTTACAGTAACTACAACAGGCATATGCATTAACCATGATTCTGAAAATGAAGCAAACTCCTTATATATCTGAGCGTAAAGAGAAATAAAGCAGGTGCTGGGTGTGTCCTGTTCTCAGGAGACACTATGTCTCAAGGATGCCTCAGACGTGAGCAGCCAGCACCTGTTTCAACAGAGCTGATGACAGGCTGGGAAAAACTAGATAAAGCTGAGAGAAAGCTCAAAGAGGAAACCAAATGCACAAAGCAACACTGTCTTTGAGATTAACAAAAATTACATCATAAAATGTGAAAAACAAAACAAAAACAAGCAAACATAAAAAAACAACAACTGCGTGGTCTTAACATAGAGTCACGAAGGCCACCTTTTGTAATGTTCAGGTGACAGGAAGAAAGACCGCCAAGTTACCCATTTACAGCCAAGAAGATAATTGACATCCACCTGCCTATCACTCTAGGGGGTTTCTCAGCAACTGACTACTCAACGGAGGAAATTTGTCCTCAGTTACATTCCCCTTATCTGGACCTCTGTGAACATTGCTAATGCACTGTGGTCATAGAGATTTCATGGAAAATAATAGGAAGTCATGGTCCAATGTTGGAAACATGCAATCCCAACAGCCATTACCTGGAGCACATAGAGGCCAAAAGATAACTTATTATAGTTTCAAAGCCCAAACCAAGACTGGAATGACACGAGACGGATTAAGGCCTGCAGCCGACCTCACGTCCAGCTGAATGAAACTGTGACTGACGTCAACTATCACACTCATCCGTACGAAGGTAACTGGTAGTAAACATCCCATTATTTACAACACTTATTGATAGTCAAATAAGTGAACACAGTTATCCCTGATTTTATGTGTGCATAAAAACGTTGCAGTAACTGCGCTATTTAAAGTTAAGCACATTTTTATACTGTTTCTGTTTAAACATTTTTCTGAAGGCAGATTTTCACAAACTGGAAGACATTACTCGCCTATTTTGTGTGTGCAAAATGAGTCCAACACAGCTTTCACACTCACACAAAAATGAGACTTTGTGCCCATCTTCGGCTGCGAAAGACTTAGGCTTTAACGTTGATTTCTCCATTGTTTCCCGCAAATAACCTTATAGAACTGATGTAGAACTTGCTGGAGAATATTTCTGCCTGTCGTTTTTGCATCCGTTTTGGCTGATGAGGTAAAAATCACTCAGATGTCTCGGGTATAACGCATTGAGTTTCACTATTGTAACACTTGTTTGTTGGAGGTTTGCTCTATTTCCACATGAGGGCATAGTCGGTGTCACATCAATTAGAAATTCAACCCACAGCATAGTTTGAAAATTCTGTCATTGGATGTCATGATCTATGCTCTCAGACAGTTTTAGCAAGGCTTAGAGCTGCAGTGGGTAACATTTATAAAAGCATTTTTTAAAAATAATATAACTCACACCCTTTCTCTCCCCTTGTACATGTTATAAATAAACGTACTACTTTCATCCTACGGTCTTTGTATGATTCTGCATGTGGGTTAAATGATGTCTCAACATGAACCCTGATCTCTCTGACTATTTCTGGATGTGGTGTTTAGACAAAGTTTTTTGCCCTGACATTTACGGAGTTCTTCAGAGCACTTAAAAAAGAAAAAGCCTCACTTTCTCTTTGAGAGACCAGCAAATTACTCATGTAATTACTGTGGACGGCTGCCATGTGGCATTAGTCTCTCTTTCTTTTCCTTTTTTAAGTCAACCTTTCTTGGCTTACACCATTTGGCTTCATTCAAACAGATATGCTGTTCGGCTGGTTGTAAGTCGGTTGTTCTGTGACCTTTTCACTAGGCACACAGGTCACATGCTGCTCTATTGATAATCCTATGCTGACGCTCTCAACCTCAGACAGATGTTTTCTTCCACTGTGTGGTATTTCTTGGTGTAATTGAAGTTTTACACCTCCACAATCGATTTCAGCCTTACAAATGAAGGAGAAAACACTGCTGTATAAGTGACATTTCACAGTAATCAAACATGAAAAGCGATGAGGAAGTTGTGCAACAAAGGTCCTGCAGTCAGCAATCAGATGCCTGGATGGCAGCATTCACTTTATGGGAGCAGTGAATTAACCATGGAAACCACAGGATGAACATTTTTCAATTAGGTAGAATGGCTTGTTTCAAAAACAATAGACAGAGCTGGGAAAGTATGTTTTATTGTCAATATAAAAGGTTAAATCCATTTTAAAGTGTACAAACACCCCCCCCCCCCCCCCACACACACACACACATTATTGTGACATCCAAGCCCAAATACCAAAGGTTATTTCTTTTCATTGGAAAGACTGTGGTACTTTATTTGCCAATTCAGAAACTCGCTCCATCTGTCTCAGTTGTTGACCCCTTGGGAATGACCCTTCACCCACCTTCCCTGCTGGTGGAGGTCAGAAGGTCAAAAGTGCCCGATGGCAGAAACAGTGCCTGGGAGCTTCCACTCTGTCAGGCTCTCTCAGGGCTTCCCACCATGTGTGAGCGTGTGTGCGTGAATGTCTGAATGCAGTGTGACATACGTTGAGGTCCGCTGGACTTGAAAAAGTGGTGTGGAACAACAGGCCATTTACCACTTACCACTGAGATGATCACAGCAGGTTCTGAAGCTGTTTGTGCTGCGAATGTTGTAAAACTGATTGCACATTTCAATGGCCTCCTGAAAAACCACAAACCACCCTGAGTTTCTCAGCAATCCCACAGTGAGCGCAGTACATTACTGCTCACAAAGGGCAAAGAACATAAGTTTCTGTAACCATACATCTTGGCCAGTGCAGACAGACGTGGCTAAGCTAAGAGCTGCTTCCAGGCTTCACTAACATCACACACAGGAGACAGAAATGCTGCCACTACAGAAACACAGGTGTGCACTTCCTTGTTGATGGACTACAGAAGACCACCCGTATCGTGGCTCACTTTTATTCTGTAAAGAAATCTTAGATGTGAAGGGGGTCTTTGGTAGCATTTCCTAATGTTCAGAAACTCCTAAAACACCTGTGCAGTGTTTTAGGTTACTTCTCACAACAGGTTTTTATTTCCTAAAGCTTATTTTACAGTACTGTAGAAACATTAAGGTTGTGTGTAAGAGATCAATTAAAGCCGACGTGGCTCACCCTCCAACAAATCGACCCGCAAAAGCAGAAGAGCTGTACTGTTTTTGTCTTTCCTGAGAAGCTAAGAATAGACAGATCATTTGAATCAATTTTCCGTTGAAACACTAAGTTGAGCAATCGTTTCCTGCCGAGTATACTTGAGCCAAATCTTTACGAGAAAAAACCCCCAAACAAACTTCTGGCCACTTTGACAAACAGAAGCAGCTTGGCAGAACATAATAAAGCAATGTCTTATTGTGAAATGCAAACCAGTTGTATTTGTTCAGTCATCTGCGTTTGACTGGCTTCCCACACTTTTTGAATGAAACCTTCCTGAACCTGAACGGGAAATAGTAACCTTGCACTGAAACATGCATCGCTGAAAATCAGTGGACTTTTTTCATCTGAAGGGTGAGTTCATGAGTCAAGCTTCCATTTTCGTTGTTAGATCAAAATAACAATAAACATAGGAATGTTCCCACAGATCAGCTTGTATCATTTCCATTTTAACCATGTCAGGAGGTCATTGGATGTTCACTTATTTCAGAATGCATTTTTTCAGATTGCATGCAAAGAGGAAGAAGAAAATAAAAGTGAACTTTGTCCTTTACTCTTATGAAGGTTGCATGAAATGAGTTGTACTGCACAGAGCTTGGAAAAACAACAACAACAACAACAAAAAACAAACAATGACAAAAGGTGGAAAGAGATGGCCCCCGGAGGGCTAAAACCTTCACCATTCCCCTGACAGACTAACCTGAAAACTAAAAAGTGTGATTACTCACACCCTCCTACCATGACAGACATCACGGCTCTCACTTCCTGTGTGGAAAGCAATTTTTCTTTTTTTGAATGTGTGTGGGGTTCCAATCAAGTGTGAGCTGAAGAAGTGGCAGTTATACCAGATGCTGGTGGTGCAAGAAAAAGCAGTTTATATACGGTACTCAAAATATAGAGCAAGAAACTTCTTGATTTGTTGCATTTCTAATTTAGCAGAGCAAACAGATAAAGAGGAAATCAGAGAGCTGCTGGACCCTACACAGGTAAGAAAAAGAACCATACAGCTTGTTGTTTGATGGTTAGACAGGATGTTCCTCTGTAAGATAATTTTGAAGTTTAAACATGTTTGTTTACTTTAATTACATGCAACGATTTGAGTGTGTAAATTATTCTATGCTTTAAATGTAAATAAAAAGTGTTTTAAGTGATCTAGAAAGATCAGTGCTGCTCATCTAAACTCAGATTTTTCATAAAAAAGATTCTTTAGAAATAAGCTCTGGTGTGAATACCATGATGCAGTTAAATGTGCTTTGCTTTTAGGTGGGATGGTGAATTTCTTAAGGTATTGCAGCATCAACTCTTTGTTGATATGTTGCATCTTCGGGATTTTCTGGCCAGCAGGTACAACTTCCTTATGAATAGATAACGAAAGACGATTATATGTGCAATGCTGTTTAAAACTTTAAGCCATTATTAGTTTCTTCATGTTGCGTTAACAAGAAGCCTGACTTTCTTGTAATTCTGTAAATTGGTCTTTTAGTAGTTAGTTTTCAGAAGTCCATCAAGTTTTTCTTTAGACTAGTTTATTTTGAGAATCGAAGAGATTCATCGTCCCTCAGTTGATTGACTCTATGTCAACATAAGTTTAGCTCTTTAGAAGTGACGTTGGTGCCAAACCTTTGTTTAATGGGTCCAGATGTGTTTGGTTTGATCTGTTGGCTTTGGTTTAGAGATAAACAACGCAGGTTGATATGAAGGCAGATTGGCTGGTAACAAAATGGCTGAGGGATCCAATTGAAAATCTGTTTTCTGTTAAATCATTGTTAATATTGATAGAAATTGGCAAAGTGCTGGATCATCCCTTGACGTTAGGAGCCGTATTATGCGTCGATCAGTTATACTTAAGAGTAAAATTACTTAAATGATAAACTGACATTTAAAAAAAAAAAGCACAAATAAAATATTTTCTAAACACAGTGAAAGCAAATACTAATCAAGATGACTTTAAATGATTGAAAGAGAGTCAGGCTTCTTGGAAACTAAATGTTTAAATGGCTGCTTTTTGTGTAAAATGTTTGATCATCATATCTTTGGGTTTACTTATCTAATTGTTGTTTTGTTTGAACCGATTTGTTTTAGTTTTACTTTTGCTTCTTTTTCCTACTTCTGTCATTCACTATCATTTCCACATTTTTGCTCTGTTCCAGCTTTGGTTTCTCCTGCCTTCTTCACACATCATTCTCCTCTTGTGGTTTATGTTCTGTCAGGAAATTTCTGTTTTGTTTTTCATTCATCAAGAAGTAGGTGATAGGTTGACACACTATTTTGTTGTCTGACATAATGGGGAAGCAAAAGAAAGTCAACCAATATGTCAGGAAGACAAATTAGGAGTTTGAAAAGTCTGGTTAATCTTTGAGGAAAACTTTCCAGATTCTTGAATTCGCCGTGTTGGTGTTTTCAGACATGATTGGAATGCCCAACCATCCTACCCCTCATGAAGGAGGCTCTGTGTTCCAGAGATTAACATGTCATGACAGAGTCATTATCCAGAAAAATGGACAAAGACAATCATTATAAGAGATATGTCCTCTGGTCAATGCTGTGGTATTGTGATTATATTTGGAGGAAAAGTGAGGAGTCTTGTGATTCTTGGAACACCGTGTTAGCTGTGAAGCACTGGAGTGAGAGCAGCATGTTGTGGGGCTGCAGGAGGAACTGGCACACTTCATGAAATAGATGGTATCATGAAGAAAGAACAATACGTGGAAATACTGAAGTAACATCTACAGACGCCAGCTAAGAAACTAAAGCTGAAGTGTAAGTGGCTATTCCTAATGGACAATGACCCTGAGTAGAAGGCCAAAGAGGTTACAGAGTGATTTAAGGACAACAGTGTTAATGTTGTGATTGAACTATCACAAATCCCTGATCTCAAACAAATCAAGAACGAACATGCGGCACATTAAATTCCTGGGAATTCATGTGATGCATGTTCGTTCTTGGTCAGTCGCAGTCTCTGCATGTCCAAACTGGTTATAAGGGGCAAACCAATGTCTGCACCGATGAACCAATGTTTAAGTTGTCATTAATCAAAGGCAGCTCCAATCACATTCATTTTTAGGCTTCATTTACAGGAAGTCATTGTTTCACCACTTTCTAGTTATAGTTAACTACTACGCCATACCATAGTATTACGCCATACTGCAGATACTTGCGCTTTACTGACACTTATTATGTATTTTTGTGCAATGTAATTCCCCTTAGCATTGTGCATTGACAAAGTGCTGAGTGATAAAACAGTAAATTTTGAATCTTGAGATGCTTGTAGAGGCCAACAATATATGTGACCCAAGTCATGCAGCTGGCAGTGCTGACACAAAAATGTACGTAAATTTAGGATATTTAAGACATTCATGAATAAATATCTCACATATTTTTTCTCTCAAATATTTTTGTTAATTCTGATTGTCTTAAAACAACAGACGTTTGGTCTTACTTTGCTTCAGGCAATGAGAAAAAAAGTGTCTGTAGCTTGCACACAAACTTTTAGTTTCGACTCTATACATTATCTTTAGAAAAATCCAGATTAGTAAGTTGTGGTTGCTGTAAAAAAAAAAATTAATTAGATACTCTCCAAATAACATAAGCTTGAGCTGTGTTCTTGAGTTGAAAGCAGACAAAGCAACAAAAAGCAACAACTTTTTGCGTGAATACTTTGGAGAGGGGTAGCTAAACATTGAATATTAGTCCCAGGTTTGATCAAGTGATCGTTATAGAAAACTGACAAACCAAACAGCGACAAATAGTAACTCACACAAGAACAACAAACTTTTCATCTTAACAGATGCAGGAGGCTTCATAAATGGCACACAGCAGGTACAGTTCAAGATGTGATGTTTTACGTAATGAGTTTCATTTCTAGGCTTTTTGATTCACCAGCAAGATGGAAAAAAAGTGACGGCATCTTTTAAATTTTTTCACTCTGATGTTACCCTGATTGTCCTTATTGTTATTAACTGTGGTATGTTAAATGTGGTTATGGTCATTCCTACGTAGTCTGAGCTGTTAGCTGTGATCTATTTGTACGTTTTCATCACCTTGTGTAGCTTGTTTGTTCAACACGGCTTCTCGTTTGTGTTTTTAGATTTGTTTTCCTATTTTATTATTATTATTTCTGAGTCAGTGCTCAGTGCTTGTCTAATGACGTCCTTTTCTTTACTCTTCTTTCACACAGAAGCAAAAACAGTCACACAGGCGGCAGGCAGCAGAGTGATCCTGAACTGTACTGACTCAAACAAAACCATAAAAATGGCAACTTGGAGTTTTAATGAAAAGGTTCTTATCTCCTTCAGAAGTCCAAAAAATAAAAGTATGTTAGATGAAGGTGTCCGCCTTAACGTAGATATGTCTGAATTAAAAAGTGAGCTATATGCACTCACCATTGAAGACGCCCAGAAGTCACATGAAGGAAACTACACTTGCAGAATGACTACATCTTCAGGACTTTTGAATGAGCTCTGGGAGCTTGTAATTACAGGTCAGTAAAATCTTTTTAAATCACCCATTACAATCAGGAACAGAAAAGAACAGGGATTATAGTGCACAACTAATTAAAGTTGTTAACCAGTTCAAATATTTTTAAGGGTGTTTTTTTCATCCTGGTGTTTGGTTCTTTCCTCACCAAAACCTTACAGAATAATTTTTTTTTCAGTATGGATGATAAGTGTAGGACTGTCTCACCAAAGCATAATTGGAAATGTTTTTTGTTTTTTCTAACAAACCACAGAGCGTGAGCACAACTTCTAAAAATATTTAACAAAAAAAAAAAAAAAAACGCATCCCACACAAACACGCAACAAACTTTTTATAATTACATATTATCCAGAAGGAAACTAAGCTGAATTGCTGCACCCTCTGTTTTTCATTCACAGAAGAAAACAGAAGCACCAACACACTGAATATTATCGTCATAGCTGCTGTCCCTTCTGTATGTTTCTTAATATTAATATCTGCGTTGGTCATTCTGAAACAAAGAAAAAAGTAAGTGCTTACTGTTGGAGTTTTGATCATGACAACAATGTCTTCCTGGGTCGAAACTAAATTTCTATCTCTTTCACAGGAACAAATCTCCTTCAGAAATACGGGTAAATAAAACTTTACAATTTATTAGTTATGTTTTACTCACTTTTAGGGACCAAAGTGTCCGACACATTGTTCGCTCAATACTTCAGGAAAAACAGTGATTAAAGGAAGATCGTGTCACTTTGTACAATTACTGTGCAACCTCAACCTCCCAAATAATATATTTGTAAGTTTGCAAAAGGAAAACAATATTTGTATTATAAAAGGATAATATATGTCTTCCAGTCAATAAGCAAATCTTTACTTTCAGAAAAAGAGGGAAATATGAAGCTGAGTGCTTAGAATACATTGCAATTTAAGATGGGACATGGATTTCATAGCAGATACTGAGAGATTTCAAGGGCAGATTTCTTTCATTCTTAATCATTTTAGGTCATCAAACCAGTCCCATCAGACAAGGTTAACTGGAGTAAATGCAAAATGTAGATTTCAAATGATGATTTTATCTACAAGTGCAAAGATGCGCTCCTCGCCAACCTGGCCTTGTTAAAATACTACGGCCCTTCTTGTTAAATTTTGAAGTTACTATTGAACGTATTTTGCTTTCCACACCCATACCTACAGCCAGGCCTACAGCCTGAGCTGTAGAATCAAGAAGTCCTTTAAATAAAACCTGTCTGACAACAGGAAGTGGGCTAAAAGATTTTAAATAGCATGGCATCCTGCCCCCACCAAAAGAGTTTTAAGAACGGATGAGAAGCAAACAAAGTCTTTGACGTTGATTAGTCTGCATTGGGTTTGTATAAATGGAAACTTTGAAACTTCTCGGGAATGAGCAGTCTGCTATAATTACTTAAACACTGATTCATTCAGGAGATTACGTAAACATCTATAACACTGCTGGCCTCCCCGGCCCAGCTAAAACCACTGTTGGCAAGAAAAGTTCAAAGAGTGCAAAGATTCATCTCAGATTAGCCTGAAAGCATCTTGATGACAACTAAGATATTTGGGAAATTATTTGGTTGACTGACTAGAGCTACGTAGAAGATTTTGGAAGATGTGCAACCTGCTATTTCTGGTGTAATGCCAGCAAATGTTTCAAAAAGAGAACAGCATGCTGACATTTATAGTGGTTGAAATGTGGTGATCGGAACCTTTTTATTGCTTTATCATTCTTAATTGATGAAAACAGGGATTGTGACTTCTAGCCAAAGCTCAATTAGGAGAATATCCAGCTCACTTACTGACTGAACTGAAACAGTTCTGCTATTAGGTCTGGATGCTTCCTTGTACAGAAAACCAAGTTGTTGTGGATTGCTTTTTTTTTTTATTTTTAACCAAAATAAATGTTATCTGAAATAGATTAGATTCAATCTGTAACTTGAACTACTTAGGTTACCATTGTCTGAGTAAAGCATTTGTAAAGGAGACATTGCGTTTTTCTTGAACACATAAAGCTGTTCTGAAAAGAACTCATGAATCATCTGACCTCTGTTTTGTTCCTCTTTTTACAGCAGCAAAAGCAAATGGAAGATATTTATGAAAACCGATTGGAAATTCAGCGCCGCCAAGTTTACCTCAACAAACCCTGACGTTGCTGCTGTTGACGCTGCTTTCAGTAGAACGTCGCAAGGGACACGGTGTTCTGAATCCACCATCTGCTCTTAAATGCCCTCTTTATGGTGATAGCTATGAGTCTCCGGCGAGGAAACGTGACAGAGGCAATATTTGTTTTTCCCATGTTGAATAGAACAGGCTTTAGTATTCCACGCTGTTTGCTCTGTGGCTTATCGCAGTCATTGCTTTCCACAAATATTTAAATTCATCACACTTTTTGGACTTTACATTACACAGGTTCTCTTTTCCTCCTAGTCAAAAGAGTTTTGTTATAAACCACGACCACTGAGTATTTTTGGATTTCACTCAAACCACAGTGTGATTCAAAGGTAGTTCCCAACTTCCAATTACTCAACATTTTTGTCATCGGGCGAGAAGCAGAACATCTTGGTCAGGTTGTGAGTCCATCACAAAGGGATACAAAACTCTTTGCCGAAAGACCCCAAACCAGGATTCAAACCCAGGACTTTCTTGCAACAATGCTAAGGTTGTATCACTGCGCCAGTCTGAAGCCTCCATAAAGTGTTAACAAAAAATTTAATATATTTTGGTTGTATTTTATTTTATATGGTAGACCAACACATTGACGGAAATTACTGGGGTGGCTTTCAATATGATGTGCATTTAAATTAAGCTCCACTTACGCTGAAATAGAGATTTCCCAGAGTGTGATTAATTCCCATAAATCAGTCAGAGGTTTGTCTGAGCGCATTACAGAATAATGAGGACCAAGAACAATGGCGTACAGATCATGGCAAACAAGCGGAAGAAGATGCTCCGGTCAGACAGAACGAAATTGAAACTTTTCTACCCCAATTTGGGGAAGGAAATTACCACTTCATATTATCCTTTAAGCTTGGTACATATTGTGGGACTTCAAAAGTCGTACAGGACTGAAACGCAGCACACTCTGTAAACTTGGTGCAATAACTCTTGGCACACTGGAAAATAGAAGATCTGGAAAACATTCAGAGGAAAATCTCATAACTTATTTCCTGTAACCATGACAGCAAGCTTGTGATGGCTTCCTCCCGTGACTGTCAGTCACTCAGTTGTGCGACTGATAGTTGCCCAACTGAGCGACTTCAATATTCAGACCGTTCACCTACTTCACACTTGGTCAGCTGAAGCTCTATTGTTATATACGTCTGTTCTCAAAGGGGTTGGGTGTTAAAAACAACAAAACGGAGGCATGGGTCTGTTTTTAGTTCTACCTTTAATAAAGCAGGAAGCTACAAATACCAACAGCTACAACAGAAAATAAGACATGCCAAGGAATATGTAAATGCAAACTCATGAAACAGAATAAAAATCTAAAAGCTGGAGCAGAATGAAAATTGCACAGCAAGATATAAGGCACAAAAAATTATTAAAAATGCTTTTTTTCTTCTTGCAGCTAATAAATAGAAAAAGAAATATGAACAATGATATGTGTTTAAAAATATTTCTTGCTTTGCTTACTAAAGCTTGCAAAAGCAAAAACAACAAATGTCTACACATATATTTGGACATGATTTGAAACGTCAAAATGTCAGAACAAAACAGCAAGAAAGCAGAGAAAGCAGATTTTGTATGTTCCCATTTTTGCCCGAGGCTGAACAAAAACTATAAACTTAGAATGTAGGCTTATAACGTGGATAAGAACACCAAGTTTTAAACACTGTAAGTGTAAATGGTTTTTCTACACACAGGACACACATTTATAAAACAAAAAATGAAAATCACACAACTTTGTCTCTTTTAAGTGTAACCAGATTTAGCTGTAAGGCACTTCAATAAAAAAAGTAACTTTGAGTGTGATGTTTGCACTCCAAGAAAAAAAACTAATTATCTTTTATCAGAAATGTCGTCATTGTGACAGATTTATAAGCAGCAGCCACCTCATTTCAGGAAATCTACATGCAATGCTATTGTGATGCACAGACTAGGTGCTGTTTTCAATGTCGCATTTAACACTGTGTCCTTTCTCTCCGTGTCCTTTACTGACCTGCAAAGAATTTGGGAGTTTTACATGTGGTTTTGAGGTAACAGGTTTGCTGTTTCACTTCCAGTCAGACCATTGTTTTTAAAACTCCTTCTCCTTTATGGTTTAGCTTAGACAGAAAATTGACCTCTTGTATTTAGGAGGAAAAATAGGAGTGTTTCATATAAGTTCAGCAGTTTATAATATCCAGAAAGTACCGAACAAGGAATGTGCACATCAAGCTGTTGAATCAACTATGAACAACAGAGACGGTACATTCTCCAGTTGTTTCAGCATAGAAATAACTCCAGTGTGTAACTATAGAGACCTGTAATACCTCAGCTTATAAGATGAAAGGCAGAGTTGTTATGCAAAAAGTAAGAACAATGTGAATAACTTTAAGCATAAACAAATGTTTTAAACATACACTTCTAAAGCAGTGGTTCTTAACCTTTTTTGAGGTACCGAACCCACCAGTTTCATATGCGCATTCATTGAACCCTTCTTTAGTGATAAATAAAATATGATTTTTTTTCAAAATTTAATACATAGGTATATGTTGTTTTTTTTTTTTTTTTTTTTTACTGGTGCACAAAATGAGCTGTGCATGAACATCACCTTGCTCAATAAACAAAATCAACACAGTGCATGAACTCACAACAAATTACGGTATTACTTTATTCTGGCCCCCCAAAAATATTTCAGCCCCATAAAAGAATTTCAGCCCCCAAAAATATTTTTACTATGTTACTAATTTGGATTTTTGGAAGAATTTAAAAATTTTTAATAACTTATTTTTTTTTATTTTAAATTTTATTTGTTTTTTGTCATTTTGAATCTGCAAAATAATTTTTTGGGGTCAGAATAAAGCATTGCACAAATTACATACCTGCAAATCAGTGTGACTTCTGCTATTGTTTTTGGGAGACCAGCTCAGACATGTCCACACAATAGTTTCACCTTGCCAAGGTGAAACTACTGGTTTCACCTTGGCAAGTGCTACTCTCATGTCATCTTCACAGCAAAGTCTGTTCCTTTTCTTCTATTTTTGCTCGACGTATTTACTATGGATTAAAATATCAAGAAATAAACCACACGACGTACAACTATGGCAGCCGTTGACTACTGCGCGCACTAAATTCCCCGCAGCACTCACTGGCCAAGCCATGTAACGTGGTCCTCTGCAGCAAGTGAAGGCCAAGTGGGGCGCGTCATCACGACTTTACGCAAGTGTGTCTTTACCTCCGCGGTAGAGGCTCCGCTGAACCCCTGAAACCGACTCATTGAACCCCTGGGGTTTCTTTCGAACCCAGGTTAAGAACCACTGACCTAAAACTACATCTATGAACACCAGGTTACACAAAAATAGATAGCTTTAATACCAGGTATTGTTCACTTGTTAAAAAACTTCTGTCAAAGTTTGCTTCATTTGCCAGGTTGAAGAAATGTTTCTCGCTTCCGGATGCAGACATTTTCAGATATTTGCAACTTAGAAATTTTGTTTGAATTAACATCTTGAATTTCTTCTGGAAGAAAAAAAAAGATATGCAAACTGCTGTTGGGCTCTCCAGAATCAAAAATATCAATTTCAAGCTTTGTTGACATCTTTGCCGAGCAAATTAACTTTGCCACAAACTCCTTGAGGGCTGCGTGGGAGGAGCTGGGTTTGCAGATTGGGGGTGAGGTCTGGGAGGTCTTGGGAGGATTTGGTCATGCTCTCAGTGTAAAGCACCAGTTAATTCTGTTCAAAGTGTTCCATAGACTTCCAAGATGAAAGTGTACAAAATGTTCCTCTCAATATCTTCAAAATGTGATAAATGTAAGTCGGCTGACGGCTCCCCGTCACGTCTGTTCTTGTCATGCCCTGAACTCTTCCAGTATTGGTGTGACATTTTCAACTTGTTCTCTGAAGTGTATAGGTGCACGTTGGTACCGTGCCTTTATAGACAGGTAGTGCCATCCTAAAATATAATGGTAATCAGCACAGTCAAAAAGTGTAATTTAGCCTCAACGGACGATGTGCTCAGCGAATGTCTCAGGCAATGGGGAACAGAAGACAAGGTGCTGGAAGTACCATCATGGGAGGACAAGCCCCTACATGGGATGTACCACCGACAAATAACTGAAGTGGCTGATGTCAGGAAAACCTACCAATGGCTGGAGAAAGCTGGACTCAAGGACAGCACAGAGGCTCTCATCCTGGCCGCCCAGGAACAGGCCCTAAACACCAGAGCAATAGAGGCTCAGATCTACCACACCAGACAAGACCCAAGGTGTAGGTTGTGCAAGGAGGCCCCTGAAACAGTCCAGCACATAACAGCAGGGTGCAAGATGCTGGCAGGGAAAGCGTACATGGAACGACATAACCAAGTGGCGGGCATAGTGTACAGGAACATCTGTGCATGGACTGGAAGCCCCGAGATCAAAGTGGGGAATATCCCCAAAAGTGGTGGAGAATGACCGAGCTAAGATCCTGTGGGACTTCCAGATCCAGACAGACAAGATGGTAATGGCGAACCAACCGGACATTGTGGTGGTGGATAAAGAACAGAGGAAAGCCGTTGTGGTGGATGTAGCAATACCAAGTGACTACAACATCAGGAAAAAGGAGCATGAGAAATTGGAGAAATACCAGGGCCTCAGGGAGGAACTGGAAAAGACCTGGAAGGTGAAGACCATAGTGGTGCCTGTGGTCATCGGGGCCCTCGGGGCAGTCACCCCCAAACTGGAGCAGTGGCTCAAACAGATCCCAGGAACAACATCAGACATCTCAGTCCAGAAATGTGCAGTTCTAGGCACAGCCAAGATACTGCGCAGAACCCTCAAGCTCCCAGGCCTCTGGTAGAGGACCCGAGCTCAGAGGATGAAACAGACCACCCGCGGAGGGTGAGAAGGGAATTATTATTATATATATGATTTATACTCTTGTGTATAATTCATGTATGCTGTATTTTGAAAACTTAATATATACAGGTCCTTCTCAAAAAATTAGTATATTGTTATTGTTATATTTGAGAAGGACCTGTATATAAAAGAGAAAAACTTTTGTCGATTACATCTAGTTTTTCTCTTATACAGCAACAGTATTAATGTATGCTAGGTCTGTTATGTAGCTATACCGGCGAATTTGAGACAGGAACGATCTTGGTGCCTGTATCGATTTTTCATTGTAAAAGCACATACTCACTCACTAAAGCTATGTGAGTATATATAGCACCGATAGTTTTATTAAAGGACAAGTCCAAACACTTTGCACATTTCTGTGCAGAGTGTAAAAGGTGTCATGGTTAACCAGCATGATGGTTGACCTGGATGCCGTAGTCGACATCAGCAACATTTATGAAAACCGAAACAGCTATTGTACATTTTCACACTGGTGCAGTGTCATGTCTTTATGCTTGTGTGCTTGAAACAGAGCAGAAGTTTGACTTGGTGTCACTAAATACTATTTTTAGTTTCTGTAGATTCACACTTTATGAGAATAATGAGCGAGTTCGACGGTGTTAAGAGCGGCGCTGACTTTGTGTCACGAATAAAGTTTGCCAAAAAAACAAGAAAGGCAGCATCAGATAAAAATGCTGCCTTTCAGATAAATCAGATAAAAACATAGATAAGGTTTTACCGTCACGGTTTTGGATTTTCAAAAGTTCAGCAGTTTGATAAGGGTGAACACACCCAAGGAGAAATCATTCATATAAACCTGCTGTGGTACAAACACGAGTTTTAAATCCCAGTTCACTTTAAAATCAAAATGGTGAACCGGCATAATGCTGTGTCGCTGTGTCTGCAGGTAGATAGTCTTATCAGAAATGAAATTTAATTTGTTAATTTTCTAGGTGCAACCTTTTCACTTTGCTCTTGATCAAAAACTTTTGGATTCTTTTTTTTATCTATTGTTTTCTACTAGGAAGCGTTTGAGCAAAAGCGAGGGCAGGTTGAGGCAAAGGAAGCTTCAGGCCGAAAAAGGAACCAGATAAATTTGAGTCCCTTCAGATCAAACTGTGGTTCATCATTTAACACCATCTTTAAATAGGAACAAAAAAAAAAACACCTACAGAACAGAAAAAAAATTAAATAAATTTCTTCTGAAAATGGTCAGAAGATTAAGTAAAACGATAAAGGCAGCTAAATTCTGAAGAAAAAAAAAACCTTAGAAAATCTGAAGAACTGATAAAAACACTTTGAAAGACTTCAAGTCCGGGTTCTTGGAAGCCTCATTTAAACAAATGAGCGATAACTCAACACTTTTCCAATAACCCAACAGAGTTAATAATAGTTAAATCAAATTTAAAAAAAATTAACACAATAACACTCATTTTACCTTCAGAAAATAAATAATGCTGAACCGTTGACATTCTTGGAAGAAAAAAAAACACATACAACTTAAAGAAAAAAAAAAGTAAAATATGGAACTTAACATAGTTCCTCAGTGTAACTAACCCGAACAAAGCCTGCAGGAGGTGATGTTGACTAAGAATGAAACTTGCTAATATGCAGTCTCAAACTAAACTATTAATACAGCAAACACTTGGTTTCGAAAACATCTCTAAAGGGAGCGTAGGTTGGTCATTGTTTGTGTTTTTCGGTCACTGAAATAGTTGAGTCCACCACAACTTTCAAAAACACAATAAAGCCTCAAAGATTTAAAAAATAAAAGAGAAATATGCTTTTCAGGCGTTTGGGTGAGTGGCACACGTCTTCCACACATTTCAACTCAAGTAAAACCCAACAACTAAAATCTAAAATGGTTAATTTTAGATTTTTATAGGTTGGTCTAGTTAAGGTTTTATATTTAACTAACATTAAGGGGCTTTAATTGCTCCTACTTACTACTTTAATAGCATACAAACCCATGCAGGCTGCACAGTGGCACAGTTGGTAGAGCTGTTGCCTTGCAGCAAGAAGGTTGTGGGTTCGATTCCCAGCCCCGGTCTTTCTGCATGGAGTTTGCATGTTCTCCCTGAGCATGCGTGGGTTTTCTCCGGGTACTCTGGTTTCCTCCCACAGTCCAAAAAAATGACTGTCAGGTTAATTGGCTTCTCCAAATTGTCCCTAGGTGTGTGTGTGCATGGTTGTGTATCCTGTGTTGCCCTGCGACAGACTGGTGACCTGTCCTGGGTGTACCCCGCCTCTCGCCTGGCACGCTAGCTGGAGATAGGCACCAGCACCCCTCCCGACCCCACTGAGGGACATGGGTATAAGAAAATGGATGGATGGATGGACAAACTCATGCATGATGTGCATTCAGTGCCTCTCAAAAGTTTAAATGTCAGGGATTTTTTTTTAACAAAGTGGTGCCTTGGTCATGCTGGAGGATTTATTTTCCTCATATGTAACTGAGGATTTTTTGGATAAGGTTGTAAATACTTCAAAACAAAGTTTGGGTTCAAAAACCCTTCAGTCGTCCACTAGATGCTAATCGATGGTTTCATTTTCCTGCATCATAGTAACTCCAAGTATCCACCTAAAAATCAACAAAATAACATAATAAGAGGAAAATTAAGCTCTGAAATGGCCCTGGTGTGGGCTGATTTCCACCAACGTCCATCCAAGAAGGGTTATTATAAGTTTTAGTTTCTGCTTCAAAGAAACAAAAACCCTCAGAAGAACTTCAAAGTTTTTCTGAGGGGACAGAAGAACTTTTAAGTTACTTTTCATGCTCACTGATGTTTTAACAGGTGTCTATGCTTCTATAATAATAATAATAATAATAATAATAATAATAATAATAATAATAATAATAATAATAAGAATAAGAATAATAATAATAATTAAAGTGTAAGTTGAGTTCACTTAAGCTGCTGTGTGTTGAGACATTTTTGCCACAATATTGGGGCCTCTACTTGCACCCTTTTCTTACATCATATACATTTAGGCAGAAAAAATTTACCTCGAAAATTTTTTATTTCAGGTTTTGATGTTGTCAGATTAACATCCAATGTCTTTGCTTTGGATATTTCTCACAGCAAAGAAATATACAAAAATGTGGTAAACATAAATTTTACTGGTGTAGTAAAAAATTATTCCACTGTGTTTCTCTACAAAAAAGCTTACATCAGCTCTAAAGTCGAGACATGGGGTTTTCTCTCTTAAATATATAACTGTTTTCTAATATAAAAATTTGACCTAAACATACAGCTGCTTATGATGCACAACAGCAGTGGGAAGAAAAGTAACCAAAAGGGAAGCCAAATGTTGGTGGCTGAAGTACTAAAATAAATTTGCAGTGTTGGAAAACTAAGTCAAATTATTCACTGCAAATTCTCATGTTTTCACTAAAAACAATGAAGTTCAGCTTAACTGCTAAAAATAGTGTCCATAAGTATGTTAGTGGAAAACCTTTTACATAATTCAGTCCTGGTTCGCCGACTTCCATCCTAAATAAACATCCTTCAGTTATTAATGTGGAGTTGGAGGCCAAACCAATCACAGGCTACATTAGGCACAAGGTCAGGATTCTCAGTTGACAGCCGTGATGTCACAGTGATAAAGAGTTATGTTTGACGCAGAAGGGATGGGAATCCTTTTTCTTTTTGGCGTGGGATAGGGAGTGTTAGTGAGGAGGAAACATACATAAATAAGGTTTAATTGAACTTAAATATCAGGCTTGTCTGTTTCTTGACAATCAGGGTTACTTTGGCAACAATATTCTTAGCCGTGATTTGATGGTTGGAGGGCTAGTTCTGGTTAGTTCCCATTTAAATGCCAAGCGTCGAGCAGCTTATCTGTTGAAGAAGCAGGAAGTGATGAGATACAAAATATCCCTTAATGCCTCAGATAGCAGCACAGTTGCCATGCACCCTCTGACCAGCAGGCAAGGTGGGTGGAGTGTTATGCTAAAGGACACAACGACAGAGGCAGGAATCGAGCCAGCAAGCCAGCATCTTGTTGTTTCAATCTCTGTCAAAGATGGTCCTAAAACAGACAATTCACACATCTGGTTAGCCTAAAATTAAATCTCCAAAGATTTGTGGGAAATGAGGGAGAAGGGGGGCTATTGTTAAAAATAAAGTTGTTGCATTACACAAAATAAAAGAAAGAACAACTCAATAAATTATACATAGATTACAACTACATTAAAAAGTATTTTAAAACACACACATTTTACACGTAAAAATTACAAAAAGAAAGAAATGCATGTCAGTGGCATGACTTACAAGCTTAAGTTTCAGTACCTGCTTGGACAACTTGGGATCCAACTCTTTCCCTCTGGTGTTATAGTTCAGCAGCTTCATTTGCTGCTTCGTCTGGTGAGGATGTTCGTACTGCCTCTCTGTCACGCCTTAGAAACCTGACAAGTAAAAACAAGACATGACTTGAGCAGCATGATTTTAAACTGGCATCAGAGTTAATGGTTAAAGGCTGTTGTAGCTTTTACCTTGGAAGTTTAAAAAATCCATGTTTGTGCAGAAATGCAGCAATGCCAGCTGCCACAATGATCAGAAGAAGAATACAAAAAAAAATCCAACCAGTTGTGGAGCTTGTTCCTGTTAAACAAGACACAAACGTAAAACGGTAATTAAAAACTTGATTTTGACAAACTTGTAAAATGTCATATATGATTTACATAACTCTCACAGAGCTCAACATGTAGCTTCTACTAGAACTTGAAAACAAGAACTGCACCAGACCAGAATATGTCTGGTGCCCACAGAGCCAAAGACTACAGTTCAAGACAAGAGAGGTGATAGAAGCCAATGGCCTATATTTTTGCCTGACTAAAATAGGCTGTGGCTTGGAAAGTATATATATTTGAGGTAGCGTCTTCTACCTCAAATATATGTTTGAGGTAGCAGTAAGTACTTTCTGCTACCTCAAATATATATTTGAGGTAGCAGACGCTAATGTGTTATTCCCCTTGCACAGAAATAGTGCTCCAGAAACTGATGTCCTTGTTTGAGAACAAGTTTCAGGTTTCCCCCCTCTGAAATCAAAATGCATGTTTCCTGAAGCACTGCAGTCAACTAAGGCAACCTCTAGCAGTGAGCCCTGTTTGTCTTAGCCGTTTAAAATGTATCTCGTTCTCCAATTTCTGCTCCCTAAAAAAAGAAAGAAAGAAAACCTGTGCTTTGTTTTGTTGAAATATTTAATGAAAGTAAATCAGATTAAATGACTGGTTGCCATCCGACCGCTTAAAATCAGGCCTCTGACAGAAATGTTTGATCTGATAAACTATTTCCTTGTGTTCAAATGAATATTTTGGTATGTAGTTTGTTTGTCAAAGCCTATTCATCTGTATGTTTTGGTTTTGTTTTTCACCATTTTTAGATTTACTGGTTGATAATGAGTCCCTTGGTGGTGCTAATAACATGCCATGAAAGGCCACACAGACGGAAACCCGGATCCAGGCCAATTACATATCGGGGCTCCTGACAAAGTTTACTAGAGTGCACACTTTGTTTTACTAAAACTTAAATTATATTGTGGTTTTACATGATAGACCAACACAAATTAGAGCACAATTGCAAAGGAAAGGGGGAAAAAAACTAATGTTTTTAAATAAAAAGTTTATTTCAACAAACTACCTTCAGAAGCAGCCAATTAGTTAATAATATTTAGCCTGTTTTATTCAATGCAGAAAAATTATTTGGATGTTTCTGTGAGCTTTTTCAAGTATTGCCAAAGACAAGTCTGAGCTGTCATTCTAGCACAAGAACGACCTAAACTGTTTCATTCAACATCTGGTTGTGTAGCTTCTCTTCTAGCATAATGCTATATTTAATTTCAGGGCCGTTTCACAGTCTACACTCCCGCACAAACTCATCAAAACAAAACAACAGGAATGGCCGCGCTGACTCCATCCTTCAGCCCTGCACAGTCGCCTTTTTATAAGCAGAGATTTTCATCCTGTAACAAGACCAAATCCTTCAACTACAAATATCTCACAGTTGGAATGGACACAGTCCCCCGCACCATTAAGCACCAAAAACATGTGAGCCCCTTGCACACAGAATTGGGTCATTGTTGGGCTTTTTCTCAGAAATACAGCTCCCGGTCAGAGCCCACAGGTCCAGAAACATATTGAGAATAGCTTGAGGCTTCAAAGAGAAACACACATTTTGGAGTTTGTGTAATAAAATGCTGTCCTGTGTTGACGTTAGTCTACAGAATAGAAAGTTTGGTAGTGCACAGCACTCTGCACATAAACCTTTTCAGTTTAAACCCCGTCAAGCTACTGATGAAATGATAATTTTGTTTCCTGCCAGAAGGGCAAAAACCGCCAAATGCAACAATCTGCAGCTGTGAAGAAAAGATAGGAAGGACAGAAACTCAGCAGATAGGAAAAACGACTCACATTGATTTTTGTCCGGATGATGGACTTTCAGTCTGCAGGCGCAGCAGAATTTCCTGTCCCCTAATAGCACCCTTTTCCTTTAGAAAACAAGTTAGCAAGTTTGCTGTGACCTAAACTGTTTTTTTTCCCTCTTTTCAGTTGTAATTGCAACCAGTCAATGTTGTTGACTGAAATAGGTTTGATAATAAAATATGCTGTCTGGAATATGTGGGTCTGTGGCTTGCATAAGTACTTTCAGACTTCTTTAGTTTGTCCTATTGCATAAAAACATTTAAATGGTTTAATTTGGATCTTATGTGAGATGTGTTTCACAAGGTTATTATGCTGTAAATAGCGGTTGAGAGTGTCTCCTCCTCACTCATTTATTATTGCTTTATTATTGGAGAGCCATCTTTATAAAAAACATTGCAGTCAAGTTTGAACAAGTCTGAGCTGTTACGTGCTCGGGGGTACGCTCTAAATTACAAAATAAAGACAGGATCATGAAGGATTTAGTCATCTCAACAGCAAAAGAAAAGAATGCAAGATTTTAAGACATTTTGTCTGCAATGAGCGAAAGACATTTGAAATAGCGTTTGGTTGTACATACGCAAGTGCAGTTGATGGTAGAAAACTGTGAAGCTAGCATGAATGGAGATGCAGTCTGTAAATTACATACAGCATTCCCTTCACTATTGATTACATGCAATCAAGTTTCTTCAACGTCAATTCTGGGGATTTACTGCACACAAGTGAAACTCAAAACTCAAGTCACTGAGTGATCAAGAATTGGTGTAAAAGTGGACTGAATACAAATTTACAAGACATGATTCTGTGATGATGTTTGGTTGTGAGTGGTGAGGGAGACGCCGGTGAACCCAGGTAGTCATGATGAAAATGATGTTTAATAAAGAACGAGGAAAACAAACTCAAAATCCAAAAATTACTGGCAGCACAGGGGACAGAAACAAATGTTAGATGAGGACCAGACAAAGACAACAAGTGGACTTACATACACGAGGAGAATAATCAGGAAACTAGACACAGCTGGGATCAATGAACAGGGAGGACAGGAGATAGACTCACAGGGAAACAGGACTAAACACAGAAAATCTCAATATAACTACACAGAAAAACACAGATCACAACAGATTCGGATTTTAATTTGTAGGGAAAAATATGGTTGTAACTTTCTCAAAATCAAAAATGGTTTAAGTAGTATCAGTAGATTTTTTTAATGCACACTCAGTTTGTTGGAACTTTTGTAATAAAATACGGAAGTTCAACAAACTTATCATGACAGTTTGCAATCTGATCAGCTGATTAAGGCCATTATGTTAAACCGTCTACTGGGAGTGAAGGAGATTAGTTTCATAACGGCCTTTTGTTCCTCCAGAAGCTGGTTTATCACATGTTTTTACACAAGGGCATAAAGGGGAAATATACTGGGTGTTTTCATTAAATGTGTTATATCCTGGGACACAGGATGTATTCCAGGTGATGGATTTATTATTTCCTTTATTTTTACTTCTCCCCTTGCTTTTGTTGCAAGAGAAGATATGCCGATGTACAAAGTGACCTTTGTTTCGAGTACTATCTGCAGACACAGACAAGCTTTCTGCGAGAGGAACCAAAATACACTGACCACTGAAACAACCCCAGTTCAAACAAGCCACTGGACAAAATGCTACAAATTTAGAGAAGTTGAGGAGAACATTGATTATTAAAGAACAAAATATTCACATCCCCAAAGACTTGCTTGAAAATGTACAGAAAATACTTCCCCAAAATGCATGAATAGCTTATTTTAAACAGGTCAAAGGCAAATTATCACCTGAGAAACCCACGTAGAGGAAACTCTGATAGCTTCCGTATGTGTTATTTGCCTCACACTGGTAGAGACCAGCCAGGTCTTGAGATTCCTTCACAAATGTCAGCAAGGCCCCTTGAGTCAAGACTGATGGAGACAGAATGTCGCCTGACCTGCGAGAAAAAGTCAGGAAAATGTTTTAGCACACAGTGAAATTCATGTGAATGCTTATTTACCGTCTCATGGTAAATAACAGGTCACAAAGGAATGACGGTTCAGGATAATAAATGATTGCTTACATTAATCTAGGAAAACACCCACTGTGGGCGTGGAAACTGTAACTGCCTTGATCATACAGAAAGCTTAACCATGCCCATGTTTACCACCAGGCATGGATGTTAGTCATACCCACATTTATTCTGTGTAGTCTGTAATTTATGACTTTAATCATTGTTGTGCACATTATGACACACAGTGGGTTTTTTAGGAGGGGACACAGTAAAACCAGCTGTAACAAGTTCAGATCTTAAAAGAGAGTCTTTTATAGTTTTTCATTGAAAATGGCCCATCCACATTTTTAGCACTAACCCCATAGTCATGAGTGAGTGAGTGTTTTATTGCAGGGTTTTCCCCAGTGTATTATAAGGCTTTACCTGCCCCCCACCCCTGCCAGGCTAAGCATTGCTTGATTTTGTTTTTAGAAAAATAATTAAAAAAAAATAATTAAAAAAAATAATTAAATTGTTTTTCCTCTGTTGTTTCACTGGTGGAGCAGAATTATTGATAAAAGATGAGTTGAACTTTTGCAAAGTAAGCTTATCAGCTCCTTAAAATCTTACATTTAAATGTTAAACAATTTAAAATCTTTTCATTTATGTATGCTGAAACAAATCAAACTTGGCAGCATTGATATTCTCCGTAAACAAAATTAGGATTAAACAGAAGTGTAAATAATTCATATTCATTTTAATAGTATTTTTTAAAATTTGTTTTGGATTTAAACAGCATTTCACTGGCGATGTCTTCCTGTAGCATATAATTACCCAGTAATGTTTTGACATTTCCTGTCAAATTAACATCTTTTAATACAAAAACACAGTGTACCGCTGGTGATCCGCCTCGGCACTCCGACCAAAAGGCTTGGCAAGTTTTCTGTGTGAAACCCTTCAATTGGGCAGGTTTTTATTTTTCTGTTTAAACAAACAATTGTTTCATGTGAATGCTTATCCAATTTGTCTTGTTACGGGCAGTTGAGGTAACTGAAAACAAAAGATTATCTTGTGTCCCAACTGATGAAGGCTGAAGATGAATTGAGGCAGTCCCAGACGGTTTATGGTTCAAACTCATGGCTCAACTTATATAAAGATTTAGTGAAGTGTGAGATTCTTGGAGTCTGGTACAGGGCCATTTCATTGCTACTTTATAATCTAGAACTATTAGACTTGTCAAGTAAGAAAACAAATTTAGTCAGAGTATCCTCGACTAAATTCTGATTCTTCAGGGGACACTTACCGTAGTTGACCTTGGCACCTTCATTTTGTTTGGAGGATTCCTCTAAATATTAGTTTTTATGCTTTGTTCAAGATACTTATAGTTGAACCTATTTTAAATACTGACTGAAGCTGAATTTTGAAGACGTTTTCATTCAATTAGTAAGTCCAAAAATCAAATATTGATGAGTAAAATGTCAAAATCAAGGTGTAATTTAGCAAATGGAAGATAAAATTAACAAAAGTAAAATCTATCCCATTTATTAAGAGTTACAGGACTTTTGCCACTTAGACAATAGAAGGAAAAAGATATCCACACAATTTTCTTTATTCCAGAATTTTCCAGATGGCACTGCAAATCTGTCCTAAAATTAAAACAACTGTAGAACTTTCCAATCTACAATAGCAAATGTTTTGTCCATTGATCTACATAATTTATATTTGCCAACTCTTGCTATGTTGGTCATGTTGCGCATGTTTACAAAGTGTCTAAGAGTAAATAGGAGCTTAAGAGTGTGAAGATTTAGTGTCCGTCCGTCTGTCCGTCCGTCCACTGCATATCCAGAGTCGGGCCCAGATTTCCCTCTCCAGCTTTAATATCACTTTGATAAATGTGGTCTTCTGGCTTTGAATGAGTTCACAAAACCAAAGCTACACCACAGTGTTAAAAAAGGTTGAAAACAACAATGAACAACATTTACATGGTTTTAAAGGAATGAAGACTCAATCCAACCGAAGTAACCAAAAACCACTGAACCTGTTTCATGAAAGAGACAAATCCAGAACTCTGGTTTCCCAATGGAGACAATAATCTTTAAAGTGAAAGTCTGGCAACTTTATCAGTAGGAGGGAGGAATAGGAAGGGGGCAAAAAAACTTTGAGACTGATAGTTTGGAAACATTCATTTCCTTTTCACTGAGCCCAAATTAACCTCAGACTTTTAGGGAGTAGTTTGACTGCCTACTGGAGAAGAACAGTTTGAAGATGAGCTCGTTTCAAGTTTCAGAACTCTGGAGGTTCACAGGAATCAACAAAAACTTCAGACTGAGTCAGTTTATGACTCCTGAATTTGAGGCTCACCACGGAGGACTCTGTACCCTTAATGGGAAACTGCATGTAGTTCAAAAGGGAAGATAATTACTATTGATCCTTTTACACATATGTGATAATATAAGTGGAAGGCAGGGCCCGTTTTGTCTCTTTGAAAAGTTGCCATAGAAAACACAATAATATTATTGTGAAGCTTCAAGGAGAACACCCGTCTTAAATATATGCTCAATATGTAGTTGATTTTTCAACCTAGGAAGAAACTTGCAAATATAAAAGTTACCTCTTTTACAAAAAAACCAAAACAAAACACATTGTTACAACAACCAACTGAAAACCTAGCTTTATGTTTACAAAATATCAACTTTCTTAGCTATTGTGGAAAACAATGCATGCCATGGTCTGTTTCAAGCTAAGTCGCAGCTTACATGTAAGAACATCAGCAAAAACATCTTCATCCTGTGGTGGAAAATAGCTATAAGTTAACATCTGCTGATCATGTTGGCTGAATGCTTGTGAACTCTCACCAAAAGAACTATTTGGGTTACATGTACAAGGCTGGGTTGCTATTTGGGTTACATGTACAAGGTTGGAAGTTGTTTCTACAGCTGCATGGGAAACGGACTGTCTCACCCATTTGCTTTGAAGTCCTTATCTGTGGTACAAAACTCAGGTGTTGTCTCTGCATGGCAGAGCTTTCCATCCAGAATTGATTAATGATCGATTGTCCTATGAGCTCTCCGAGTTGTGCACAATTGATAAATAAGTCTGAGTGATTTTACCTGAATAGTGCTTGGTAGTAATTCTTTCCACAACAATCCCCAATAACTCTTGGTATATTGACTTATTGAACGACATCACAGTTTGTAGAGAAATGTTACCATTATTCCCTCCATTCATGCATTACTAAACTATTCCAGTATATTAAGGCAGTTGCTGTCCCACCAGCTGCTGTTTCCCTACGCCCCAAGGCATAGCGAAACATTCAGTCCATTAGCAGGTTCAGAGCTGCTGTGTTTTTTTGTGCTCATATGAGATTAGCACAGAAACCACACCTTTGGTGTTTACTTTGGTGTGGTTCAGCATTTACGATCCAACGTATTTTTTTTCCTGATCTCTTGGGCGACAGATTGAAGTAGTCGGAATAAGCAACAACAAAATTTGCACATCTATGATTGCACTGTCTTAAACAGAAAGATCCCTTAAAGCCCTAAATCTCAGTGGATCTAACAGTTACCTTTGGTTTCATTACTCCACTTTTGCTGGTTTTACAAAATGACCTTCAGCCATTTCATTAAAAATATGTTTTCTCCCAATTTCATAACTCTCTCTTTATGTACTCAATTCATGCTCACTAAACTGGAATGAGGAGAAGGCCCTGAATCATGCATGTGTTAGTTTAACCCACTGATTCTACTAATGTCAGCAGGGGAAGACCTGCAGATACAAGATCAAATCTAAATTGATAGCGCCTTTGAGGAACTCATTTTAGTCATTATATTCAAGCATGGACATGTATGGACACAGTGCAAAAACTGTTTTATGTAAGTAAAAAGAGAGAGAATTTGAATAACATTTTAGGTACTGTTAAAAAACAACAACTAATGCCCTCAGAGTAAAATTTTCCACATGCTTCACTCTGTTTTGACCCATCACAGTGTTGTAAAACCCTTGTTTTCATAAATACCTTTTTTCCTTGACAGTGCAAAATATAAGAAGAAGCGTTATGCCCCAGGTAAACTAGTATGGCTTTATGTCTCTTTATTGTCACAATAACAGCTTTGTTGGAAAATAAGGCCCCAAAGCAGGTGGATTTATGGCTGTTTGCTGTACTAACAAAAGGGGCGTAGTTGATGGGACTGTGTTCTGAAAACAAGAATCATACAGGATTATAAAGATGGCTTTACAAATTCCATCTGGATATTGAACTGATGAATGTTAAAGCTTCTAAGGTAGCGGTTCTCAACATGGGCGGTACCACCCCCCGGGGTCGTTCAGAGGATGGCAGGGGGCGCTGGCGCAAATTTTTACAAAAGGGGGGCGCTGGGATTCCTCTGGGGAGCGTTAGGTCGAAGGTAAACTTTACACCTTAAATGCACAACAATACCAGTTTAGACTTTGAGCAACTTACTAAAACTTTATTGCGCAACATTAAAACATGCCTGGCTGCAACTGCATCAATGGCAGCTCTTCTTCTCTTCAGTGTTGGTTAGCTTTTGGCGCAGCTTTGTTCTCCTGGTACTGGTAGCTTCACCGCATCAGTTCAGCGTTACACCGGCTGATGATGTTGCTGTGATTCACATTGTCTGGTGTCTGATTTTCAAATGTTTTATAGAGGATTATTGTACATATGTTTTGGCAGTTTTGTAATCATATCAAAGCAGCAACTTGTATTAAAAAGTGTTTTATTTCCGTTTGAAAGCCGCCCGCTTCCATGGAAGGACAACAGAAAATCGCTCTTATAAACATGTAATTACTAAAATCACGATACCCTCACTTTGTATCCCTCTGAAAAATTAACCCATTTAAATAAAGAAATCCCTCCATGGGTGATACCACGATAGAGAGTGTTCATTTTATAGCGTTAACACCGGTGCTGTAAGTGGTCCGGTATGAAACGGGTGTGATAGAACAACGGTACCACAGCACTTTTAAATTTCAATAATCAGAATACCGAAATTGTTTTCGTTGTTTTAAAAGGTTTATGTCAGTCTGCCTTTTCCCTTTTAATGCAAAAAGGGAAAACCTTTGTAATAAAGGTTTTATTACAAAGTTTGTTGGAACCTTTGTAATAAAATACGGAAGTTCAACAAACTTATCATGACAGTTTGCAATCATATCAGCTGATTAAGGCCATTATGTTAAACCGTCTACGGGGAGTGAAGGAGATTAGTTTCATAACGGCCTTTTGTTCCTCCAGAAGCTGGTTTAGCATGTGTTTTTACACAGGGGCATAAAGGTGAAATATACTGGGTGTTTTTAAATGTGTCATATTCTGGAACACAGGATGTATTCCAGGTGATAGATTTATTATTTCCTTTATTTTTACTTCTCCCCTTCTTTTGTTGCTTGTTTAAAGGCAAGAGAAGATATGCTGATGTACAAAGTGACCTCTTTCTCGAGTGCTATTTGTAGATACAGCTTATCTGCAGTCAGACAAGCTGTCTGTGAGAGGAACCAAAATACACTGACCACTGAAACAACCCCAGTTCACACAAGCCACTGGACAAAATACTACACATTTAGAGAAGTTGAATAACTAACCACATATAAGAGCAGAAAAATAACATTGAAGCTGGTATATTTTTGGCTCAAAGCTGAAGGTGATCCATCACCGACACTTTCCTGAGTTGGAAGAAGTCAAGAGTTGTTTTGAATGGAAAGTGTCATGTGATGCATCACATGTTTTAATGTTGCAGCTGATAATTCACAAGATGCCTGTTTGCCACAACTTGTTTGATAAAATAAAACAGGCCTTCATTTTCAGAAATGGTAGCAGCCTTCCAGTCAGAGCTCATTCTCACAGTTTTACTAGTATATAGTTCTTATTATATACAAGTTGTATATAGTTGAAGATCCAGTGCTATCTCCTCATAAACCTTTTTAAGTGTTTTTAATTTATTTGTCTAAACAAACAATAAAAATGAAACGAGGAAGAAAAATGATAAAACAAAAGGACATACCAATTTTGCATAAATTGTTTGGAAAGACGCAGGCAGAAGATAAAACATATGATTATTTCATATTCCTCAATGTGAAGTAATCACATTGATTACAGCCGCTGCACATAAGCTCGGTATGAATGAGTCCATGGTTCTGCGTTGGAGATAAGAGGACTACGTCCTTAATAGCAGATTTATTGTGGAAAACCGAGAGCAGTGGAGATACCAGCGACTTATATGTACGTTTCCAGTTTTTTGTTTTTAAACTTTGTGGGTGTGGCTTATATTGAGGTGTGCTCTATAGTCCAGAAAATACGGTATATTTTCCTCTAAATTTAATTTAAAGCGTTCCACGTTATTCCGCTGTCTCCAAATTAGAGATTTTATTTGTAACAACCGTCCTTGCTTTCCCAGTTTACCCCCAAAGAGAGGAATGGACATCATTTTGCAAACTCCTACACAATGTCTATGACTAATCTCAGAAATGTATAATAGCATTTTACCACTCAATACATTAAAGCTCAATGAGATCAGACCAGGATGGTCAGAAGAACTTGATACAAACATCTCTGAGGAGACTTGAAATCACACGTTTTTATTTTTTTTTGCTACATATATTTTTTGTGTATATAGTTATATTTATGCATTCAACTGTTTTAAAGAGTGATTGTTGTTATTAAAAGAAAGTAATGACAAATTTACCAAATTTTTTACATCTGACACATCTGAATAGTTCTATGAAACACTATTCAGTTACATTTTACAAACCATTCACAGGACTTATTATCATGCAATATGCAAAATTAACAACAGAACATGAAGCAGCAAGTAGCAAGAAGTACTACTAGTTCTTAAGACTTTAAAAAGCAACACGTTGTGGCCTGAATTAAGAGAAATTTCAGATTAGATGAAAAATAAACTCTAAGGAGGTGATTTCCTTGCAAATACCTAAATCACCTGATTTAGGTATTTGCAAGGAGTTTAGACTGCAGGAAACCACAGCAAGATAGGTTATCTGTAAATGGGGAGAATGTTCCAGTAAAATAACTTTAAAAACCATTAATGATTCATCCAAGAGCTCACAAAAGAAGCTGAATAACAACAACAAAAAAAAAGCACTAACGGACCACTTTTCTCAGCCAAGCTGAGTGTTCATGATAGCAAAAAAAAAAAAAAAAGAGTGTGCAAAAATTAGAGATCCAGGTCAAAACCACTGCTGACCAAACAGAGCTCAAAGCTCCATTTTATACTTTCCAAAAACATCTTTATTATGCCCAAGGCCTTTGGAAAAATATTATGTAGACTGATAAAACAAATTGTAAACTTGTGAAAGGCCTGACAATTAATGTGCCTATAAATTAAAATGGATGAACCGAATGAGACTGGATGAAGAAATGGAAAGCAGTTGGGGGAATAATAAATGGCAAACTTTATGAACTGACAAAAACAAAAGACTCAACCAGAAAGTAACCTAAACAGCAACAGAAATATATACTAAATCTAACAAAACAAATCCAATCCTCAACAATAAGGCATAACTGAACTAACAAAAGGAATAAACTAGAATGGAAAGATAAAATAAATACTAAATGCAAACAAATCCAAAACTCAAATAAGAAATGACTGAACTAAGAGAGGGAATAAGCTAGGATAAGAGACAGTAAGACATAAAAACAAGAAAATAACAGAAGCAAAAGCTCACAATGACTACAGGAATCACAACAACCAGCCTTTAACAGGCCCTCTATGCTCAGAAACCCTCAGGTTATGTCGGATATTAAAATAAGTTTCATGATCTAATATATTAAAAGTTTTACAAAAAAACAAAACAAAAAACAAGCATATACAGCCATTATTCACTTGACTCATGCTAAACCATTATCTGAACTCTCCCAGCTAAATTTGCCTGAATGATAACCAAACCTCTGGGGTTGGTGATAAAAATGATTTGTTATTCAAAACTGCTTTAGGCATACCAAATAAAGGAACAGTTATTCAAAACTACTGCACCTGCTCCAGGTAATGGTTGGGTTTGGGTTGCCTTCAGCCTCACAGGTGAAAACCAGACCCTCTGGTTGTTTTTTGATGCTCGCATTCAGAGGTGGATCTGTAAGCACAAAGGAAATATGTTATTAACACGATCAAATAGAAACTAATTGCATTACCGCAGTGCTCTGGTAAACAACAACGTCAGCAGTGACGCAGCGCTACATTTACAGGTCCTGTCTGCTCAGAACAGACTGCTATGTTCATTTACGAACTACAGTATGTGCTATAAAGAACCCAGACACATTAGCAGTCAGCTTTGACAAAAGCCTTGTTTTATGCCAACTTCTAACATAAAAATACACAGAGATGGATTATGCCTTACGAGTTATTATCAAATGCATCATCAATTTTCAAGGATTTTTTTATGTCAATATAAAAACTCAAAGAGTAATTTGATGAAAGATTAATATCAGGGCATCATCTTTTTTCTCATGAGGTGGACCAAACTGTCACTCGAGAAACTTAACACAATATTTTCCTGCCAATTTGCTTTCCTCTGAGTCAGTTTAACAATTCATGAACTTTATTTTGTGTGTTCTCGTGTGTCATGTCATTTTTTCTTTCACAAAAAAATAAATAAAACGTTCAAAAGTTCAAACCGTAGGAGGATTGAAAGAAACTATAATTGTCATTTAAATATCTTTGTTTTTCAGCTTTTTCTGGATTACCAGGGTAATTCCTGATGAAACTTCAGGTAATACACCACACCCAGGGAATACATGTTCTTGTGTGGAAACACACCACACCTTCTAAAGTTAATTGAGTATTTTTCACAAGGATGAATGTGATTCAATGTTTTTTTAAGATCTAGTAACCATTTTTTGCACAGACTAAGTATCTTGCCAAAGAGCACAATGACTAAAACAGACAGCGCGTGGGTTCAAACCAGCAATTAACTCATACTTCTCATCACCACCCGGTAACAGAATTAGGTTTATTGAAACTAAATTACAAATACAGCTGAGTTATTTGAAGTCCTGGCCTCCCTGACGTTCCTTCCCTGGGGGGGGGTTGATCTATGTTTTCGCATCCACCTGAATAATGTGTAGTTGCGCCACTGAGTCTAGATCTAAAGGCATTCAGTATTTCAGCTGTTTTGCAGTTTTCTGGAAGTATATTCCAGATTTGTGGTGCATTTGTGTTTAGTTCTGGTTCTGGGGATGCAGAATCCAGAATAATCCTGGAAATGTTCTTCAGGTGATAGAAGGCTGACTTTTTAACTGTCCTTATGTGGCTCTGAAGGTTCGGGTCAGAGAGAGATTTCGGGCCTGATCGCTGGTTTTTAGTTGTAATAACTGAAGCTGTGCATTGATTCTAGATTGTTCCTCTTTAGATCCAAAGGCAACAACTTCAGTTTTGTTTCTGTTCTGGCACATCCACACATTTATCTGTTCTAAGCATCTGTTCAGTGCTTGGATGGGTTCACAGTCACCTGGGGACGTCGTAATGTAAAGCTGTGTGTCATCTTAGTAGTTATGGTAGCTAATCTTATTTCCTGTTATAAGCTGAGCTAGTGGGAGCATGTAGATATTAAATAAGAGGGTCTCTAGTTACTCATCAAACAAATAAATAAAAACCACCACTGGTTTTTCCACAGTCTGTGTTCATACGAGGGCAGTCTCTCCACTGTGGTGAGCATGAAAACCAGACTCATAGACATCAAAGAGGTTGGGTATTGTTGGTAAAGTACTTAACTGTTTAATCACAGCTTTGAGTAGAACGCTGTAGATGGGAAATATGCACTTAAGTCTCCAGACTGGAGGCTGTGAGTTACTATAAATATTCAATGGGAAGAGCCATAATGAGATATAAGGAGCTCCAGCTTCCACACCTGAAGTATGTGCTTACAGACATTTTGGCAAGGAGCCCAACACAAAACAGAGGCTTCTTTCCATCCATCCATTTTCTGTACAGCCTTGTCCCTTAGTGGGGTCAGGAGGGTTGCTGGTGAATATCTCCAGCAAACGTTCTGGGCGAAAGGCGGGGTCACCCTGGACAGGACGCCAGTAGGTCGCACGGAGGTTTCTTTCAAGGCATTAATTACCTTCAAGCTGACTTTTACCAGATGTTTTTCCTAAATATTATGTTAGAAAGAAAATATATATAACATCTGGAACCCAGAAGCAGTAATCTCAACATCCTTCATACTCCTGGTATTCAGGGAATTGAGGAAACTATTTTTGCTCATTAAACTGGTGGGTTGTCAGGGCCAGCAGGGCCTTCTCTGACAGCCCTAGAAAATTGAAAAGAAAAGTATAAAACGTCTTACTCATATTCAATTTTATCTATAATTAAATTTTTCTTTTGCAAACGAGTTGCTTATCAGTATTATTGAGGTTTCACTTAATTTCCTGCTTAAAAGGTGCCTTGAGCTGCTCCTCCTCAGGACCTGCTGTACAAATCCAGCCACCCTGTTGTCAAAAATACCAGGCAATAAGTCGTACTTGGCATGACTGACAGAATTATCAGCCAATCAAAATTAACATACAATGACGGTGCTAACCCTCTGGCCCTGGTGTAAGTGAAGAGCATCCCCTGCATTCCCTGTCATTTGGTGTTTACAAAATGGCAGCCACATCCGCTTCAACTCCGGTTTACAAGGCGTTCTTTCATGGATAAAAATGGTGGTGGAAAACTCACACCAAACCTGGATTCACTAACGCAGACCTGTAAGAACTTCGCAAGGTATTTTAAAGCCTGTATCTATGAGCGCTTACGAGTGGCTTTTCTTTTAATTGTTCGCTATTTGAGCGGTATGCATTGATAAGCTCAAATGGGGAACGCAGAAAAGTTTTGATAATGCGCATTGTTTTCTGTGTATTTTGCTGAAATATGCATTGATATATTGCTTGATGTGTGCATTGTTGGGCTGCTTTGTTGTTCTACTTGGCTTTTTTTTATTTCTGTGCATATTATTGGATGCCTGTGGCTTGGTGTGGTGCTTAGTTGTTGCACTGTCCTGCGCAACGTGTGTATTGTTCAGGCAAGCTAAACAGAATATTAAACTAGATTAGGTAAATCCGCATTGTGAAAGATTTACCAAGATACAAATTGTTAAAAGTGGGAAATGTTAAGCATCTTTACCATATATGTATTGGATTTTCTGCATTAGGTGTAATTCACTGTTGTCAGAAAAAGATAAAAATTACAGAAAATCAAATACACTGCTCAAAAAAATAAAGGGAACACTTAAACAACACAATATAACTCCAAGTAAATCAAACTTCTGTGAAATCAAATTGTCCACTTAGGAAGCAACACTTATTGACCCGACGAGGGTCCCCGTTGTCAATCAGTGTTGCTTCCTATGTGGACAATTTGATTTCACAGAAGTTTGATTTACTTGGAGTTATATTGTGTTGTTTAAGTGTTCCCTTTATTTTTTTGAGCAGTATATTTGCTTGTAAAGATTCTGTTCACCCAAATACTCGGCCCTCAGCAACAGCCACAGTACCTTATGCGTCTCTTTGAGAAAAACAACTGCTATGAAAGCACTGGAATTGACGCAATATTATTCTAATTCCAGCTATTAAACAAATTAATACGCATCTTATAATATTTGAGAACCACTGTTATAAATGCAACGTATTTATCCGTGCACATCTTATGACTTCTTCACTAGTGATATTCAAGTTAACCATGTCGGATACCAGAACATACTAATTTACTGATACTTCCCTAAAGCTGTACATTGATATGTGACACATACAAATATTACATATTAAGTTGACTGTCATTGATCCCTTTTAGTGATTTGTCCTCCAGGTTGACTGTCAAGTTAAAAAAAAACAACACCACGCCTTTACCTGTAAAAATAACGGCTGCAGGATAAGGCTCTGTCTCAAATTTCCACTGTGAGGATGTCTCTCAAGGAGATGATGTTACTCTGGTAACAAAAGGTTCCCTCCACAAGAAGACACAGTGAAAGCAGGGACAAAGCTCCAAGCCATATAAAATTGCACACATGTAAATCACACTACCAACGACTGAAAGTAAAAAGTGCAGGGGATTTCCAGTGAGAACATAAAAATACTGCAGTGATATATTTTTGATGCAGGGATGGAAACAAATAATAGACTTATGATTTCAATGGCTGAATAGTGGTTTATTAGGTTAAAATGAAATCCAGTTGATCAACTAATAACGTCCACTTAGACCTACTTTTAGTGTTGGAGTTTGGCTGCTCAACCTTAAGCGAAGTCAATTGGTAGTTGTAAGAGGCAGAGGAAAGTGAAACCATCCAAACAGTCTGGTGTGGGATGCAAAATTCGTTTTATGCGGCCCTGTTATGAAATATAAAACCGACCAGCCCCTTAATTTATCATAGCACTCATTTAGCTGTGCAGCATCAACTTCTCAATTAAAAATTACTGATGAGCTAGAAAGGTGACGATGTGATGATGGAAAAGTGGAGGGAAACATGATGCCAATAATCAAGGTTGATGGTGAGGAATGTTGAGGTAATGCACTTCAGCAGGTGGGCATGGAGCAATCATACCCACCTACTGAGAGGTTACCCTTCATGTTATGGAAAGACCCTAGTTAATTTTTACAAATGTAAATTAGATGTATTAAAAGTCGATTCTGCATACAACATGATATTTTTGTTCAAATTTTTTTTATCCGTTTTTATTTTGAAGACTTATTGCCAGATTTGGGTAGCTACGCAGCGTTGTTAACTAAACCTGTCCTCCACCAGTGGGCCATTGTAAAGCAGACTCTGTAACATTTAAACAGGGATACATGTACCATCTGGCAGTGTTTTTCAATCCTGCTGACTTACTCTTGTACAGGTTTGTGACCGACATTTACCTCCAGCGTCAGGCAGGAATTAAAGAGGTCTGGTCATGTGACCTTTCACACTAGATGCATGAAATTGATATTGCTTAGAGTAGACACTCTCTTATTTGATTGAAAAACTTCAATTAGTTTCTAAAAGTCAAAACGATTATTTTAGAGGTTCCAGAAGTTAGAAAAAATGTCTGGCAACAATTGTTGCTGGTGGGATTAAACGGGTTAATGGGTGGTTTGTTGGATTTCAGCAGCACACAATGGCACCCTGAGGAGGCATTGTTCAAGTTTGGTCTAAAATGTTGATAGACAGTAAGATGCAGGATTTAGAAACACTGCCAAAGGAATGTCAGGAAATGCCACACTGAAAATAACTTCTTGTCAGAAAATTGCCAAGAAAGCACTCAGATAAGGATTTTATCTGATTCAGTTAAAATCAACTAATGATGTAGACCTATTTTATAGTTGTGAAACCTGCTAATGAAATCCGGGAGGATCTGAGACTAAAACTTTCCACAGTGCTTCTGTAAAGTTTGCGTCTGTGAACATGAAAATCAGTCTGGTTTTCTGCCAAGTGAGAAAACCACAGAGCAGACAGGCAGGGTAAAATAAAATCTTCCTGGAAATTGCATTCTGGAGGAAAAACATCCTGGGTCATTTAGTTGAAGCACTTTTAAATAGATCAAACTTAAACTGCACAATTCTACAGTGAACATTAAGCTCTTTGTAGAAGAACCCGCCCATGCACTAAACAGATGCTTATCAATATGTAGATGTGCCTCACGTTTCTCCAGCTGAACAGAAACAGAGCTGAAGTTATCTTTGGAACGAAAGAGGAACGACTTACAGTGAACGCACATTTTCAATTTTTACAGCAAGAAACTAGCGATCAGCTCCAAAATCCATGGTATAATAATGGACTCAGATCTGAACCAAAGACAGTTACAAAGTTGGCTTTCTATCACCTGAAGAACATTTCCAGGATTAGAAGACGATGGACATGGGGGGTGTGGAGGTAACACAATACTCCCTCGCAAAGCTTTTGCGTTCCCTGGCAATAATGTACCGATCAGTTCATGCGGTATAATTGAATACTAAAAGAATTTCTCACAGTGGCCACCATACTTTCTGCTATAATATAGGATTTTTGTAAGGTTTTTCTGTGTATGTTGATATCTGATTGTGAAGTATCTGAAGTGTTATATTTTTTTCTTTAGGATAGAAACGCACCACAAACCTTTGATATAAACAGAAACTTTCCCTAAGAAGGAAGGAGAAAAATAATCCAAACTGTTTGGACTATTTCCGAGTTATTTTCACGGGATGACAGTTTTGATTGTGTCTCTTTTGTGTTGGTAGTCTGAACGGCTTAAAGGGCCGCTCTCATGTGCATCTCAACCTTACAAAAGCAGACATAAACATGCAGTGAATGAATCGAAGAGTTAAGAATATATAAACACGTTTTCACTGAGGCTCATTAACTGTGCATACATTTTCAATTTTAAATTGAACATTTTTGATTGTATACAAAATAAACCAGGGTGTGTTTGCTTATTGCGAGGGAATGCAACACTTTTACGAGGCAGCGCAAAATAAAAACTTTTCCCCATTTCCACTAGGGGGTTCCATACTTTTGAACCATAACAAATGAAACATTGACCAACTATTTTGATGTGTAATGATGATTTTGGTGATGGCACTCATCAAAATGTAATGTTTGCTACTGGTTTTCTCAATTGTTGACTGATTGATAAAGCTTAATGAGATCTATTGTTACCATGTGCAGAAAGCTTTCTTTCACACAGCTGTAGACCCATTTTACACACGTTAAAACATGTGGCAAAGAACCAATGAAGTATGAAGCATGGCTCGTTATCAGACCAAATCATTTTGCCCACATTTTTGCTGACATCATGTCGCTGATTGAGCAGTAATACTGGCTGCTACGACACCATTAATCCGTTCCCACACACACACACACACACAAAACAATGTAAAGCATTGAGATCCAGTGACTGTTGGTGTACCAATTATATACAATGAGCTCTTTGTTAAGTTAAAAAAATGAAAGACATGAAGGAAGTTGTTATGCTATCTGAGGTCAGATGGAAAACAGCTTTATCTAAACTGAACAGTAACAAATATTCTTTGTTGTCTCGTTTTGATAAAGAACAGAAAAAATAACACCACACCTTGTTCTGGTTACCTGGAGCACAAACACAGCAGGTTTGACTTTATACCGCATGTCAAGTTTTTACTTTTCCAGTGGGGAGAACAAGTAAGTACACAGATAATTTAGCAAGTTTTCCCACTTACAAAGCATGTAGGAGTCTTCAACTTTCATCACAAGTCCTCTTAACCCTTGTGCATGCGAGGACTGAGGGAAACGTAGAGGACTGTTGCAAATGATACAAGTTTTACGTGTGTGGGGTCTGTTGGACCCAATTTCTAAACACAACGGTTAAACTGTGAGTGATGGAAACAAAGACAAAAATCCAGAAAATCGCATTGTATAATTTTTAAGTAATTGTCATTTTATTGCATGGCAGGAGAGTTTAATCAGCTGCCAACCAGTAAGTATTCTGGCTCTCACTGTAGGAATGAAAACACCAGAATCTGAATTTGTTGGCCAAGTTTGTCCTCAAACGGGGAATCTGACTTGAGTTTCAATGTCTCAGCATTCAGAAAGTAGAAATTGCTAACCTCTAGTGAACAGCAGAGTTGCGTACTACTACAAGGTGTCCATTGTTTATCAGAGAAACAGCCTGGGGGATGAAAAAAACCTCTGTGACAGCAGGTTTTTCCAACTAGCATAAAGGCAAAAGATTAAAGTCTTTCATTGACATACCAGCTCACTGAAATATGTGACAGAACAAAGAGCCTTTCAGGCTGGGAAAACCTCAATTTCCCAAGCAGATGTTTCCCCACTTGCAAATATTTGTCATGAAACTGAATTTGATTGTGGTGAGGATAGAGGCACGGTGAACCCAGGAGGTGGTGTAAATGAAGGTTTTAATGAAATCCAGAGCACAAGATCCAGGCAGCACATGTGAGCAAAGGCAATAGCTCTGACACTGGTAGCAAATACACAAATGGAACAGGCAGAAACAGACACTGACGTACGACATCTGACAAAGACCCAAAGAAGAAACAGGTGGGATTAAATGCACCTGTGTCAGAACACAGGACACAGCTGGGATCGATCGAGTGGTAGATAAGACAACACAGGAACTAAATTGACTAGGAAACAAACACAAAATTTCACATACTCACAATATCCTTTGTTGTCTCATTTTGATAGAAACAAAATAAATCTATCAAAATCTATCAGTGTTGAAATAAATCTAACACTAAAGAATAATTAGACCAGTGGTGCCATAAGAAGGTCCTCGAGGATGGGCGTCTTGCATGTTTTAGTTTTCTCCCTGAGTTAACTCACCTGGATCTAATGACGGCTCGCTTGAAGGCCCAAGAAAAATATTGACATAATGAGGTAGCTGTTGCCACCGCAGGGAGAGAACTGAAACAGGTAGGATGTCGGCCCTTGAGGACCGGCTTTGGGCACCACTGAACTAGACTAGCAAAGAATGACTATAAGCAAAAACTAACATAACTAGTAACGCTAAGCAGAACGGACTAAAAGGAAAACAGGAGCAAGGCAGATCTAATCAAAATAAGAATACAAAATAATGACACTAGAATCAAATCAAACTACCAAAACAACTCAACAACTTGGGATCATAACAAGAATAACATTATAACATGATGTAAAGCTCAAAAAAGTTGATTGTACATCATAAAGTTTAATAAGTTTAAGTAAATAATTTGCATTTTATTGCATGACATAAGTATCTTATCATATGCAAATGAGTAAAAATGTTGGTTCTCACAGGTCTGTTAGTTCTTCTTTAAGACGTTCAGTTCTCCACTCATTACCTGTACTAACTCTACATGTTTGAACTCTCAAACAAACTTCAACGTTTCCATAGTGGCCAAGGCCAGAGAGCTGTGTAAGGACAGCTTACACAGCTCCGCATTGCGGAAGCAGAAGTTAATGTCAGCTTACTGCTCGCTCAGGACAGACAGGCTGCCTGAAGACGTTTATGGCAGACTGTTTTTGCAATAAAAGTTTCCCACAACACAGACAAAGAGTCGCTAGATTTATCACTAGTTGATGTTTTGGAAAAAAAACAAAAAAAAAAAGCTACTCGAGGAAACTGAAAAATCGATAAATATAGTGACAAAGTGGATAAGTGCAAATTGTTATCTGGCACAGTGTGGCAGATAACAGGTCTGTTATACATCTGGTTGAAAACTTTGTCAACGTCTGTTTATTTCTTCTCTTCTTTTCAAAACGAACAGCCTTTCTCATTACCTTTCCGCTTGAGTGAGACAGAATGCATTTTGTTTTAAAATACAAAAATATACCAAATTTCAGATAAGTTTAATTAGCTTTCAAAATAAAAAAAAATAATTCATAGTGAATTTCAAAAATCATATTTAGACATTTTATTTTGTAGCAGAGGTGGCAAAAGGGGTTCTTTCAGCTTAAAAGGTTGCTGAGCCCTGATTTAGCATAAAGTAGATCACATCAGTCCTGCTAATGCAATCCAAGTTTCTGATATCATGGAGATTAATGAGACTAACTGTATTCTGAACGGCTTACCAACAAACTGAAGAAGATGCACCATGAATCCGGACCATGAATCCAGACCAATAAAAGAATATTATCATATCTGACTGCCACAGAAATTTAAACCCTTCTCTGTCATTTTCTAGCTGTTAATAGCACTAATTTGCATTGGTATTTGCAGCATATTTAAATATCAAGGAAGGCATGACAGTAAAGACTGGCACCTTTCTTTCATTTAATGCTAAGCTAAAAGCAGACCCCAATGAAAATTAAACAGGAGCTGCAGTTTCAAACAAGAGACTTTCTAACATCCTCCTTGCAAGAAGAAACAGGGAGGCATTACGTAAATTTGAAAACCAGTGAAAACTGTTGTCTACGGACATAAACTCAGCAGCATCTGTATGAGCATATCCAAAATGAAACAAGAAACAATTCTTTAGAAAAACTACAAACTTGGCAAAATAAGTTTGTTTCTCTGCCCAGACTTCTCCAGGAAATGTTATATTTCAAACTAGATTTAAACACAGAGGAAAAAGAAAAGAAAGTTTTCCTTCTTGTGTAAACACATTTATGAAACTCATGAAATCATCATGTGACCAGCCTTTTTTATGCCTATATTTAGTAAAATCTATTTCAAAATCTTACATCAGAAACAGTGCAACAACAAAAGCTGCATCAAAGAAGTGCAGTGTAACTTAATCTGAGTAAGAGACAGTCAGGTATCGGTGAAGGAGCAACAGCTCCAAACTGAAAAGAAAGTGCATTACCTAGGCAACAGCAGAGGCAGGTATCAAGAATCCACAGAGCCAACATGCTGGAGTAGTCAAGCATGAGGCTGTATCCCACAACACACTGTAGGTCCGAACTGCTTTGCTTAAACCCTGTTCTAGGCCTCTTATTTTGAAATGTCCTACCATCTACTGGAATTTCCTTTCCCCGTGTTTGTAAATCATACACACCCTAAAGAACAACAAAGTCACATGGTGTTCAGTATGTCTTGAAAGTTAATACCTAGTGTGGCTTTGCTTTGGGTATTTTTTTATATTTGCATTGTTTTCTGACTCCAGCTACGTGCTATATAGATGTAAGGAAGTATGTGTTTACTCACAGTAGATCTGTATGTCGAAGTCTAGGGTTTTGTTTCGTCCCTCAAAGGAGATGACACATTGGACCTTATTTCTGTTGATCTCTTTGGTGGGTTTTCCAAACAATGTGCTCACTGTGGTGGTTGTATCGCTGATTTGGAGAGTTGAGTTGCTTGTCCACCTCACTTTGTCTTTTAAACTATCCTCAGTTTGCCACGAAACCGTGGCCGGTGGATTGAATCCGGAAGCGGTGCAGGTCGCGAGAGGAACCTCTTTGTTTCCAAGAGTGGGTCGGGTATCATGTACACTTGTTTGTTTAGGTACTGGGGTTGCAAGAAAAAAACAAGACTTCTCATAACTTCTGCACAAACTCAACATCCAGAACATGGTTTTAAATATTCAACTTACCACGGACAGTTAACTTTATATATATTGTAGGATATCCTGAGGGGAAAACGGAAAAGATGCAAGAGTAGGTTCCAGTGTCCAACACGGTTGCATTAGATAGCTCGAGAGTCCCATTATGTTCAGCAAATGTCCCGATAAATTTAAATCTCGTACCACCCCCGTTAATGGGACGAGCGTCATCCTTAGTGATGGTATAGAAATTGTCCAAATCCGGTTTTCCTTTCGTCTTTCTCTGCCATGAAATCTGCTCCACGTTGTCTTTTTCTGATAACTTCTGTGTTAGCTTGCAGGGTAAGATGATGGTACCTCCCTCGTCCACAGTGATGCTCCCATCTGCATCCTGCGCTGTAATAAAACATAAATGTTAAGAACCTAAAACCTGCAGCAAAATTATCCGTACAATAAAGAGTGTACGGATTTAAGGCCAAAATTATTCGCATATATTAATAACTCAGGGTATCCCCCAGAAAACTTGCCCAATGGTCAGGGTGGCAAGGCAGTCCACCGAGTTTTTTGTATTAAAAGACATTAAGTTAACAGGAAATGTAAAATTGTTACGGGAAGACATCGCCAGTGAAATTCTACTTAGACCCACAAGTAGAGTCCTAAAAACAGCAAATCAAGCAAATACACTGGAAAATCAACTATTTGCACTTCTGTTTAATCCAAATTAAGTCAGTGGTATGGAGCTAAACCTGTCTCATAATTCACAAATGCGCACTATGAGATTCACACATGCATAGAACGAGATTCACACATGCAAACATAAATATATCTTGATTTAGAAGCTGCTTCCGGCCTGTGAGTTGCGCTGCATTTGTGTGTGAATTTTGAGACCCCCGGAGGATTTGTGGCTTGAGACCCCTGAGGTCTCAATCCACAAATGTCTTTTTTAAAATAAATTGTCTATCTGATTGCAGTGGCTCCATAAGGCCCTCCAGGGCTTATGGAGGTTGTTTTTCATCCCCCCGTCGTCTGACAACAGATATAGATATATAACATTTGTTTATTGAGCACATAAATGCAGCTGAATTAGATTTAATTCTTTCAGCATACATAAAAGAAAAGATTTAAAATTGTTTAACATTTAAATTTAAGATTTTAAGGAGCTGGCAAGTTTACTTTGTAAAAGTTCAAAGAACGCTCTTCATTGATTGTTTAGTTACCATGCCTACAATCTGATGCTGTCAGCTTTATATCTTTTTGTTTTAGCTCTGTTTGTTCACAAATATATCTCAGTAAACTACAATTATCACCGATATCTTTATAGGCTGACCAATTAAACTACCCCACTCTCTCCCAGGTTTCACTAAGTCCATGGCAAAATGCTGTTAGTGGTTCTTAACAGGAAAAGGGGCCCCTAGATTAAATTCTGCTCAAGGTCCCATACAGCCTTGAACCAGCCTGCACGATGAGCTAAATCCACTGCACTGCACATCTCTGCTGGACACAGAGGGACAAATGGGAGAAGTAATTTACGTGGCTTACTAGCCCTTCTGTTGAGTTTGTAATAAGCTGTTTTGGTAGGTTGAGCTTTATGGGACAAGTTCTTCAGATCTCCGCATGACCACAAGCATTCACTTTGATGCTTGTGGTCATGTCCACTTAGCATAATAAATGCTAAGTGGACAAAGCATTTAATATGGTTTGATGCTTTGCCTAACTAGAAAAATAATAAGAAAATATTAATTGAATAAAACCAGTGTGATGAGTGACTACAAGACAAGCCTTCAGCTCCTCCAGAGACTGAACCGCTAAAACACTAACACTCCAGAAAAACTGGGACCACACATAACCATTTACCACCACAGAAATACAGCCAGTGTGTTGAGATGTAAACAACGAACGTTGTTGACGAAGATGAATCGTTATCACCGCTAGCTCAGGGCGGACCTCTGAAAGCGCAATTACAAGTTGTATCATAGAACTTCACAAGCAGAGAAGGAAGACCGATAATTAGTTTGTTGAAGGATGGAGCTAATTAGGGCATTCCAGGATGAAAATACACTGAGACATTAGACTGGGAAAAGATATGCACTCCCAGCAATCCAACAATCCCAACCATGCAGTTAAAGCTAAAAGGACATGGATAAGCACAAAGAATATCCATGCGTTAGAACGGCCCAGTAAAAGCCCACACCTAAATGTAATTTATAATCTCTGAAAATTCTTGAAAGGTGAAGTTCACTAGTTGTCTCCATTCAGTTTAACCAAACTCAACCTAATCTGCAAAGATTTTGAGAGACATTTTAGAAGCCAAATGAGCCCAAATGTCAAGTTTCTAGATGTGCAAAGCTGGCACACATATACACCAATAGATTTACAGCAGTAGCTGCAGTGAAATGGGATTCAAAGTGTTGAACAGAACAGTATTCACCTTTATATTTGTTAAAAAAAAAACAACTATATATCAGTTCCTTCCACGTCACAAATTTGCATGACTTTGTGTAGGGTATAGGTCACAAAAGACAAGGGTACAATGTAATATTTTACAACGTGTCAAAATGCGAAAAAGTTCAAGGATGATGAGCATTTTGCAAGACATTGTTGCTCTATGTGACTTGTGAACACAGAATTGCATAACATGATCATTTCTCAGTCATGACTGTACAATTATCTGTGACTGAATTTGCATACTGCTGTTGTAAGGCTGCAAGGTGTCTTTTTATTCGCTTGCATAATTTACAATTCGGTGGTAGCTAAATGAAATCATTAAATATCAAAGTAAGCCACCTGTTTTTACAGTTTCGTTAAATTGAGTCTACGTCCGTCCTTATCATAAAGATGGAGACAAAGTTTCAACTATGAGGGGCCCCTCATATTCAACCGTCCATGTGCACTTTAAACAGCTCGACGGTAAAAGAGAGAGAGAGAGAGAGAGAGAGAGAGAGAGAGAGAGAGAGAGAGAGAGAGAGAGAGAAGAAATTCGAAATATTTTCCAGTGCGTCAAAATGTAATATGATATAATGTTCAATCTAGCATCGCATGGTCCGTACAGAATGTTTCTCTCGAAGAGACGAATTATGAATTATTTTAAATAAAGCGAACCTGTTAAATTCGTTCTCTCCGTGAGAACAGAGGGCAAACATCGAGACATACCGCATCCACAAATTAGAGCGAAATCAACATCACGTAGTAGCACAACGATTCTTGGCGTTTTCTCCTCATTACCAATGTCACTACAATGGACCTACTGCGACGGCAGCATCGACACAATTAAAACACAATGCTCATTGTTCTTTCCAGAATACATAAAGACCTGCTTTTAAAAACGTACATACCTCGCGCATCTCTGCTACGGACTAGCGCAAACATCAACAAAAGAAGCGTGTGGGACATTAAGACACCATATAGCAACGAAAAAGAGGCAAAAATCATCCAACTATTCAACCGTCTGCATGAATGTGCGCCACTGCTGTGAGGAGGGGGGGCGTGGCCTCTTTCTGTATTTATTTTTCGTCTGGTTTTACCATCTTTATGTCTACACCACCCCTTTATTTCAATACCTGCTCAGTTTAACCCTTGTATGTAGAAATGGGGTCCAACCGACCCCCACACACGTAAATCTTGTATCATTTGCCATAGTCCTCTACGTTTGCCTCAGTCCTGCACACACAAGGGTTAATACAGTTCAGCATCTTTATATTTTTTTGCATTAGAATACTGAATATTCATAAAGAAAACATGTCAAAACTCAAACAAGACGTCGTTTTGATGACACTAACATGCGTCCTTACTTTTGTGAAATGAAGTACAAATTTTAAGCAAATGACACAATTTGCATATGATCAACCAGGTTCTGCAGCTCTTTTTATTTGGTTATACAGCAGTGCTCAAAGTGCAGTCCAGTTTGCAGCCCTTGAAATTATTTTGTCTTGCTCCAGAACTTGGTTCAAGGATGGTAAGAATCTTGTAGCTCATCTATTAGAAATTGAGTATGTTTTCTAAATAACTGTTAGCTCTTCACTGAGCACTATAAGATTAACATCGGGCTATCTGGAAAAAGATGAAGCTGTACACTGAATGAATCTATTTTTTGGTTTTGATCAAGTGCTGAAAAATTCAGCACTTGAGCACCTGTAAAACTTACAATGAGAGATATTTTCATTTTCGTAACAAACAAATTAGAAAAACACTGAATCAAACAACGACAGAATAGCTTTTAACTTAAGTCGTCTTTTTTTTTTACAGTGTCTTGGCATTTATTTACAACTATTAGCTACAAACTTATGTACAACGTTTACACTTTATATGTAGTGATGAATATATAAAAAAGAAAATAAAACAAGCAGCAGATTTTAGTGAAAAGTTTTAACAGCAAAATCAGAACCTAAATTACACTTAAAATCAAACTTGACACATTTGGTTATCAAAAAATATTATTTTTATCGTTACTGCCTGATCGAGAATATTCTTTAAATAAATAAGGTCTCATAAAAAGTTATAAAGTTCAGCTTAGATGATGTTGAACTGGGATTAGGTTGATCTAATGATGTTTGTTGAAAGAGTTCTCAGCAGTTTACATGGAGAAAAAAGCAATCTTGAGAACAAATCTCACCAGAGACGTTGAAATGACAGGTGGTAGAGTTGAAGGCATCGTCAGTCTTCACATAACACAGATACAGACCAGAGTCTTCAGTCCTCCATCTGGACACATGAAGTCTTATTTGTCCATTTCTGGGGACATCTTTGTCAATCTGGATACTCTCTGAAAGCTATTCATCCTGAAACACTGTTAACACCATTTTTATGAACATGCAATACTCTTTTTCTTACTGAAGTAAAAAAAAAAAAAAATCACAGATGAAAAGCATAAATCTGTTGGATGAGCTCTGGTGAAGATCCACCAGAGTGACACACTCCAGAGTGGGTGCCTGAGAGAAGCTCTTTGTCGCACTCCGAAAATGTTTCTGCTAAAGGAACAGAGAGGGACAAAAGGAGCAGGGACGAGTGCATTTCACACTTGAATAGATTATGTAATAATATCTAGTACCTGGAATTCAGCATCGGTACTCAACGGTGCTGATTTTTGGTACTTTTGTGTGTGTTGTTTTTTTAATAATGAGATTTTATTTTTTATTATTTCTCAGTAAAATTTAAACAAATATAGACAACATCCTACTCTTTGTATTGTAACATCACAGCTGTTTAACAAATGTCTTTAAAGTAAAAACTCTTCAGAACAACTAACGCAGTGTTTTGTCTTACTATACTTATTATAATCCAGCTCCATGTATTCCTATTTGTCGTTTCCCCTGTTAAAAAAAATGTGTGATGGGGTCCGTGAAAGGCAAAGCTTGAATCAAATAAGCAAAAGAGGATGGAGTTAAAATAAATAAAATGTATTCTATTTTACTTGAGGAATTACAAGTTATGAAGGTGAAGCAAACTTCTTTGCTGTGAAATACATGTACCGTTTCTCTTCGTTCCTTGTGCAGTTCTTTCTCAAGAACACTAACATGCCATCTTTTTCTCAGACTAGAAGTGCTTCCACCACTGTCCGTGTACTTTGTGTCGCAAATATTGCAACGAGTATAATTTTGCGTCGCATTTTGAAAAGTGGAGCCATACCTTTCATCGTTTTCTATCGGCCATGCTTAGTTTGTTTACCGAACCAGCGGCTGCTGACGTCATTACGCTCTTGCGCCTGCTCTGCTGCGTACAGGACAACCATGGAGAATCCCCCCATTCTTTCTCCAATGTCACAGTGATGCGTTTAGGTACCGACAAAATTCGGTGAGATTATAAAACTATGGAACTCGGTACTCATCTATAGAGCAGACACACCGAGAACTGGAACATTGGACTCTTTAAACTACATTCTAGAGAAGTTTCTGTCACATAACTTATAACTCGGTGATAGCCTAATATACAAAATATTCCTCAATTAAGAAATAAATATTACAGTGATCGAGCCTGCTGTTTTTACACCATTCCATTAAAGCTGGGTTATGTAACATATAATTAATAAATGATATGTAACATTTATTTAACATCATTAAAGCTGTCACCATGTCCTGACAGTATAATACGAGACAAATGTTCTGTGAAAAGACGGCATAGAAACAGTTTTAAAACATCTTTGTTTTTTAATATATATATAAAATACTCAGATTTAACGAGTCCACTCAAAATTATCGCCATAAAATCAAGTCAAGTTTATCTGTAGAGCAGATTTCAGGCATGTCGAAGTGCTTTACATCATAAAAATATAGCACATTTTTTTATTAACCTATTCACATCTTTAATAAAAGTCATGATGACAGTGTATTAAGAAGATGAAAAAATAAACAAACAAAAAATATGAATTCATATCTGTAGTTACTAAAGTTGACCGACCTTTGTTTAGAAAATTATATGACAATAATTTAGCATTTATGGCAAGCTAACTACATATTTATTCAGTACTTGACTTTAATTTAGTAAATGGTTCTCATCTACACTGCACCACACACACATTTGGGCAAGCTAGTGCAGAATTGTGTCAAGGTTGTACAAACCCCCTAACCCTATCTACTACATGGAGTCATTTTCCCTTATCAGCCAACACTTAGGCAACGACAACAGGTAAGAAAATTCTCAGGAGTCCTATATCAAGTCTGTAAGGGTATTTGCGGGATATAATGTAGAAATCTGTGTTAAAGGCCACATCGTTCGCAGCCAGAGAAAGAATGTTGGGCACAAAGCTAAATGCTAAATGTGAGTGTGAAAGCTGAGTCAGATGCATTTTGTACTTACAAAATGTGTCAGTAATAACTTAAACAATACTGGCTTTTGCATATTTGCCTTCAGGAAAATGCTTAAAAATAAACATTATAAAAAGGTGCTTAACTGTAAATACCACAGTTAGTGCAGCACATTTTCCTGCTGCGATAGCACAACCATTGGAAATTACACACATCAAATCAAGCATAAATATCTTCACTAATTGATCTATGATTTGACTATAAGTGTAGTCATGATAAAAGAAGGGATGCTCACTACCAGTTTCTAACCCTGAAGTGTGCGTAACATGCATTCAATTTTCAAATGTGCTGCAACTGAGATTCTTTTCAAGAAAGGCAAAGACAGGTTTTGTATTTGTACCCTCAATGATTGTTTGAAATAAGCTTAATAAGGGAGAATATAATGTTTAAATATTTTATTGGTTGAACAATTGCTCAAAAGAAGGAGAGAAAAATAGCAATTGTTTTTCAGATAAATACAAAATCAAGAAGTCTTATGAAGTAATCTGGAGGAGACCCTTTTTTCTAATATTTATAGATGACAGGCCATATTTGAAATAGGCATCAGTTCAAGATCTGCTCTTTTGCTCACTTGCTGCAATGGCATCTATTGATAATGATTGATCAGAAGAGTTCATACACTTGGCTGCAAGTTGTTACTTGGAGGTATATGATTTTGTTTCATATTTTAAATGTTTTGTCGCTGGTTGTGAACTGGACTTTGTGTGAAAGGTTTTGAAAAAAGCTGCATGAAAGCAATCAAGAAAATGTTAATAGTGATCTCAGAAAGTGTAACATCAATAAAATTCTACATTATTGTTTTTGTTTGTTTGTTTTTTTTGGGTGGGGGGGAAGAAATGAGAAACTGCTACAATGATGTGCACAAAAAAACTAAATGTCCGACACACCGAATTACATAATGTCAAAGTATTATATAATCAATATTTTCCCATAAAAAAATGTAGTAAAATATTTACAAAATTGTGAAGGTTGTACTCACTGTTGTGATCTGCGCTGTATACCATCTCCCTCTGCTGGCCGAAGGAGGTAATTGGATCTCTCCTTCTGGCTGCTGGCGCTTTATGTGTCGGAAACTGCCGGAGACACGTGATGAGAGCGCACTTCCGCTTTCACGTGATTTTTAATAAGGGGGAAATATGCCGCTGCATCAATCTCATTTTAATCAGTCGTCCTAAATTCCTCAGATTACGTGTCTGTGTAAGGCAAAACAGTTCTGTTTATATCACTTATGTTTTTATGTTTGGCCCTAATTTTATCTTTGATCATTGTCCTTTTTTATTAATGTTTAGTAACATAAACAAAATCGATTTTGTTTACATGAGAAAATCAGAGAAACATGAATCCTCATTTGAAAACCCAATTTCTCCGCCTAGAAATACTTTTTTACCTTAAAAAAAATTTAATTGGCATTGTGATAGAAGTACATTTTCGTAAAGTTAAAACTGTTATAATCTCATTTGAGGATACTGACCTATTTCTGTGTGCCTTTTCACACAATATCTTCATTGGTTTAAAATCAAATTGAGCTTCAAGTTGATGCTGCAGCGACGTAAGAAGGTGTTTAATACGTCTTGAAATTTGATGAAGAACGTGGCTGCACTTGGTAATTTGTTGTCTGACATATGAGCTGATTGGTCCTGAGTCAGTTTGCAAGCAAGGTAGATTGTGTCAAATAAGACCTTCCTTTGGTCCATTGCATCATCCATGTTCAATATGAAGCAATGGAACATGACTGACTCTCCATTTGATATCAACACATAGCAGTGTTCAGCGGTTTGAGGCTATGATGTTGGAAAAAAAAAAGAAATATGTGAGAACACTTCAACTTGGTTCAGATAAAAACATGCAACACAAACCCACAATTATTTCTTGTAGCTGCAACGACAATACATGTTGAAGAACTGGATAAATATCAGAGGTGTTTACGTCAAGCTGACCAGCAGAAGGTGAGAGACAGTCTGGAACTTTTTTGCCCACTTAAAATGTTGTTGTGGCCAATGTGTTAAAAAAATGTAGGTGTTTAAATGTAGTAAAAAAAAAAGTAGCTTTCAAGTATCACCCATGTTAAATATGTCCTGGTAACAGCTTGAGGTAACAGTTACTTAAATATCTCATCCTTGATGTAAAGACTAGTTTGATTAACTGAAATAAAATAAATGTTTCTTGTAATTACCTGCAGTACGTCTTCTTGTCCTGATACATCGAGCATGCTTTAACAACGTCCTAGATGTTGACGACCACCAATCACACACGATATTTGAAGCAGCCAGCAAACGTTATGCAAGTCATTTCCTGCCTTTTAAGCAGCTGAAGTGTCACTATAGAACCGCTGTAACTACACACTTCTGTCTTTATCTTTCTTTGCTGCTGTTGGTTTTGTTCCACTGGTGTCTGCGGATCAGATCTGTGCAGAGGTTTTCTGTACTAGTTTACAAAATGCTGGGTGCTTGTAGGCTAGGCAAGGGAAAGACTTAAGACTTGAATTGTGTTGCAAAGGAACAACCTGTACAGTAAAATTTTTTAAAATTATGTTTTAGAAAGTGGAAATACCAGCATGATGAGAAAATACATCTTTGTTTTATTCTATTGCACTCCCATTTCAAATTTAAGCCCTTTTGCATCCTCTTTTCCCTCGTCTTCCTTTCTCAACTACATTTAAGTTTCTCTCAACTACATTTAGGTTTCAGCCAACTTTTGATTTACAATTGAATGCCTCCATTGCTCCAAAGTGTTTTATCACCGCTCTCCAGTTTGCTGTTGTATTAGGTTACAATCTCACTCTAGTATAATTACATACTATCAGAACTGTGGATGTGGCAAAAGAAAGTGCTTCATAGACATAAAAAAATCAATCTTATGCCAGGCACAGCTTGTTTCAAGACTTCTTAATAAATCCTCTCAATATTTTATTTTCCTTTTATCGAGGAACCAGATCCAAAAATCTGTCATAATACAAAAGTAATTTATCTACTAAACAACAAACAGCTAGTTTGGTCCTCTTTCATTAGTCTGTCCACTTTTTATTATCCTAACAGGGATATTTTGCTCAGTGACTTTACATGTGACACTGGTCACTTACATACATTTATAAATAAACAAAGAAAACAACAAAAAAAATATCAAGCAAGTCATAATTTCCATGAAAGTACACTCAATCATATGTAAAAACACAATAAACAACAAAAACAACATCCTCTGCAGTTAATACTGTAGATTCCCTGCATATTACTTTATTATACCCCAGGATATCCAATTTAAACAACAAACAAAAAATAAATACATAACTGATATAAAATGTCCTTATAAAAAAAACACACACAAGTTGTACCTATTCAGACCTGCTGACCATGGAATACATATTTAATGAAGCACCACTGACAATGCAACAGACCCTCAATAAGAAGCTGACAACAACATACTTGGTTGTTGTTTTTGTGCCTTATGATTTGATCCCTTTACTATGAAGACAACCAAGTTGTTGGGAAAGGTCTACTTCTTGTCATTGTGTTTCTTCTGATTATAAAGACAACATGTAACGTCCATCAAACGTTTATCTCTTTCTTCAAAGACCTGGAACATGTCTCAGCTCAGAGATGGCCATAAATTGAATTCAGTCTCTCGATGTACATCCTCCTCTGCTGGGTGTTCCTCCAACAGTCTGGACTAGCTGGAAGATTGACTAGATGGTAGATCTGCAGAATAGAGACAGAGTCAGAGTCATTGGTTTGTAGAGAAAAAGGTAGAAAGATTCAGAAAGCAGAAAATCTGGTCATTGACACAAATAGGAAAGGACAAACTACAGCCATGAGGAATAGTGAAGAAAACTGTGATCTTTAACAGTAAATACTGTAATGGTTTGATGATAGCTGAGAAGTTTATATGAAAGACGACTATGTGTGGTAGTTTTAGCAGTGGTTTGCAAAAATCATTTTTTATTTTTATTTTTTATTTTACCTGTTCTGGTTGAGACTGGTAGTGCTGGTGCTGGTTGTCGACTGGGCCTTGGTCTTGTCTTCCTCTCCCATTCTTTCTGCATGGATAAACCAGATAACATTAACATTCCTTCACATTTCTTTACACTCCTACTTTTACTTTTAGCCATATTTTACCCGCTTTGGAAAGTATTCACAGAACTTCATGTTTTTCTTTTCTTTTTTTTTTTTCTTTTTTTAACCTTACAGTCTTGTTCCAAGATACTTTAAATATATTTTTTTCCTCAGAACTTGATACATGCAAATACATGAAAAATAAAACAAAGAAAAACCACATTTCCATAAGTATTCATTACCTTTTTCTCAATACCATCTTGTTTTGCAGCTGTCTAGACATTCCTAAACCTGCTGAATTATCAGGCATAGCTCAAAAGTAGAATACCGATTCAAGTTCGGACAGGCTGAGACACCCAAGGACATTCAGAGTTGTCCTGGTACCTTGAATATCTTGGATGGATTCCCAAAGGCCCTTCTACTTCTGAAAGATGAACTATTGCCTCTTCATTAATCTTTTCTACTATCCTGACTAGTTTCCCAGATCCTGCCATAGAAAAATATGATGATGCCACAACCATGCCTCATTGTAGCGATGGTATTGGCCCTGTGTTCAACAGTATCTGGATTCCTCCAGACATGATGCATAGCATTTATGCCACAAGGTTCAAAGTTTGTCCCACAGCATACTGTTTCTAATGATCTGAGAGCCTAAATAAAATGATGCAGAGAGGATTTTCAAATGGAAGTTTCTCCAATATCCAGAGTGCAAAGCTAGAGCTCTGACATACTGACCAAACGGTTCTTGAGCTCTCTGACCTCGGCCTTTCTCCCTCAGTTACTCAGTTTAGAGGGCTGATCAGTTCTGGGAGGATTCCTGCTGATTCTAAACATCTTCCATTAATGAATGATGAAGGTCACTGTGTTCATTTTTCTGTAGGGTTTTTTTTTGAGTGTATGTTTTCTTTTACTGCGTGTTTGGTTTGTTTTCTCTTATTAACTGCAGAACAGCGTGTGTTTTCCGTATCTCGTCCAATTGATTGAATTCATCACAGGTGGCCTCAAATTAAACTGTAGAGACATCTCAACTGTGATCATTTGAAGCTTCACAGCACAGGGTGAGAAAACCTAAATACGTGTGATGTCAGTTTTTTATGATGCTTGATTCTTACTTACAGTATTACATTTGTGCTCAAGACAGCATGAGTAAACTCTTCATAATCAGCAACAGCTAAACGTGTGCCATTACACCTGAAAGTTATTTGATCAAGATAAGCAGCACTGAAATTTAGAGTAATGCATTCTGAAACTATTTTTTTCTGTTTCCACACCTCTCAGAGATAAAAGGTCCTGACTCAACTGTGGAAACAAATTCTGATGTTTAGAAAGAAGCCACTGCAAGCCTTTAGTTTCCTTTAAAAAATGTTGCACTAGCCTAGGTTTGCATGAAAAAGTGCAGCCCTCTCTTTTATTTTCAGAAACAACACCCTTCTGAGTTATGTTCTTTAGGACTCTAGCTGTGACTGGACTTGAGAAGCAAGAGCACAGAGTTAGCCCTTCAAAACAAAAATTAAGAACACAAGGAAATAAAGTGACTACACCCACACTGAGCAAGAAAAAGCATCGGCCTGGCTTTTATCAACAAAGCAAGTTTTCACAAGAAGAGAAATGCCTCCTCCACATTTGTAGCAACGAAACTAACTGGGCATTCCAGCATTTTAGCATGGACAGAAATAACACTGGGATTTTTAACATGCTCAACATGTTTTGATTTAATTTAATTTATGTCTCTGGCCTAATCTAATGGTTATATTGTTGAGAGGTAAGAGTTATGTCAAGTCAGGGTTCTGAGTACCAACTAATTGTTTGTGGCAGAAGTCACAACAAATAACATTACCTTTGCATGACTCATAACTAGATTCCAGAGAAAGACTCAAATATGTCACTCTTTCAAACATCAACTTTTTTCTGTACGTTTTGTCAAGACTCTGAGTTTTGGGTTGGGATTTTGTTTTCTGTGTGTTTCTGCTATCTCAGTTATTTTCTAGTTCACTTTAGTTTTTCCTCTCAGGGTCACTCTAGTTTCATTAATTGATGTAACATTTTGGTTAGATTTTTCTTGTTATTGTTTTCCTTATTTCAGACTCTCATAGTGTTTATAGTTATGTTTATTTCTTAGTTACTTCGTTAACCCAGGTTCAGTTGTTCTCATATGTCTTAGGTTATTTCTTTTATTAGTCCTTCTAGTTACTCTAGCTCTGTGTTTCTTAGTCCTTATTATTTTTAGATCAGCCTTGTTTCTGTTTTTTCATAGTTTTCCCCTCATGTCTTTGTCTCTTTCTAGTTTATCATGGTGTCTTTAGTCTTAGTGTTTCTTTAGTGTTAGAATTATTTCCAGCTCCCTTGTGTTTCCTTCCTCTCTCTTTTGTGTTCCTTGTATATCTTCCCTGTATCACCTTCTCCCAGCCCCTCAGCCTGACTCCTACTCCAACTACTCACACCTGCAATCCTCTTCAATCCAGGTCCATTGTTTCCACTTTTTGCCTCCTACTACTAAAGCTCCTCTATTTCAGTCACAACTCGTCAGTCTGTCTTGTCACGTCCCTGTTTGTCCTTGTCATTCTGCCCTCTTCTCCCTGGTTCCCTATGTTCTCATCGAGTCTTCTGTTTGGATTTGTTTTTCAGATTATTTTGTGCTCCCCTGGTCTTTTCACATTTTGTGAGTTTGTTTCTTTGGTTTGTCATTACACATCCACACCCTACTACATCTCCTGCCTGCTAAATGTGGGTCCACACTGCAACACATGACACATTTGTTAAAATACCAACAGATCAAGAGCACATGACCAAAGAAGCAACCTGTTCTATTTACAAAATCCACTATTTAAGAAAGATCACCAAACAACTTTTGTCTATACAAGCATGAGAGTAAAGCAGGAACACAGAGATCTTGATGTCTGTCATCACCATGTGGGCAGTCTGAACCATAACAATATGGCTTATGTGGCTACGACAAAGCAATGAGTCACAGCATGGCAGGTCTTCTGAGTCCGAATGGATGAATGTCGCTGTAAGTAACCACTGTGAGTGGTCAAAAAATAACATTTACCAGATATTGCACAGAGGGTAAAACTTTGCGAAGATCTGACGCAGAACCTTAGAGATGTGTCATCATAAACTGTGAAAAACAACCATTCATCATCATGTTGGCGGTATTATGCTATGTGACATCTATGACAGTGTGATATCTTTGGTATTCTTCAGTAAAATGGAGAAATGTGTTTCTATCATGGGCTGCAAGTATCAAAACGATCAATGATCAAATTTAAAAGTAAAACTTTGCTAAGACATTAATGTTTTGAGACAACATGGGTTCATCCACTGAGTTCAGGAGGCTCATGGATGATTCATGGTTTTTTCATTTAGAGTTAAGAGGTTAGCTTAAAAAATATAAATATTGCACTGGAAATTATACGCTGTTGTATTGAATCCAAAATGTTTAAAATAAACAAGGGAAGAATTATTGATCATAACTATTTTCAATTGGCTACAAACTCTGCGTAGAAGCAAAGCTTAAAGAAATGAGGGATGAAGCAAAACCTCCTCACAGTACAGTGGATAAAGAAAATGGAAAAAATAATACAAATATTTCTAGTTTTTCTACATTGACAGCTTTTGTTTGGGGTTATTTGTTTTCCTTCCTACCAAGGTGTTTAACTTTTACTGTGTGTAAAATGTATTTGTTTAAATGTATGGGCTCTTTTAATCTGGCATCCCTTTCAGCCCAACATGGCTCACATCACACTACTCCCTACTCATCTTTAACACAACCAAACTGGTTGTGTTGCAACTGTGGTGAAAACACAGTTGCATATCAAATGTATTTAAAGATTGTTTTTAGAAAAAAAAAAAGCTCACACACACTCACATCATCTAGAGCAAACTTGAGAAAAGTCACACTTACTCAATAGATCAGGGACCAAGCAAAAAAAAAAAAAGAGTTTTTTTTTAACACATTTCAAGCAGGTTGATGTTTTTAGTGTGACACAAAATATTAAGATGAACACGAGGAGTCACATTGATATTACAAGCAGTTCTTAAACCTAACAGCAAAAAAAAAAAACAAAATCATAAATGTAACTCTAAAATTAAAAGGTATTACTCACTTGCAGAGGCAGACGACTAGCATGATGCAACATATAAACAATCCAACGGCAGGTGATAGAATGAAAAATATGTACCTTGAGAAATTAACACCTGAAAGAAAGGATTAGAGAAAAGCAGGATCATTTTGAATTGTACAAGTGATGCAAGTGAACTGATCTTTTTTTTTTTATCTCTACATACCTTGTTTGTTAGACACAGTTAAATTCCATACCATGTTTCGAAAGCCTCCTCTATCAGTTACAATGCATGTATATAGTCCAGAATCATCATGTTGAGCTCTAAAGATGCTGAGCTTGGAAGGCATATTAATGTCTATTTTGACTCTTTCAGAGGAAAAATTTGAGAACGTCTGATTCTTTGAGGTGGAATATGAAAAATAACATCTGTCATTGTTCCAGTTGATTATTGTTGTGGCATTCTCCTGTATGTTGCAAAGAAACACGACCGGGTCGCCGCTGGACACCAACATGTTCCTATGAGCTTCCATCTTAGTTGCTGACACTGAAATATACAGACCAATGTTACAGTAAAACTCAGTTCAAATCTGGATGAAAACATGCAAAAACAAGAAGAAATCTGCACAATACCTTTGAAGATATTCTGAATTTTTAACAGCTGAATGAAAAGTAGAGATGCTTGCTTCAGATTGAACATGTTGACCATCTGACAGAAAGAACCAGACTGTCACTTTATCATCTGCTACACATGTAGATGCAGAGGAAATTATAAGAAAGGGAAGTGGTTGAATGTGTCTTTAAAAAAATTGAGGAAGAGTGTCAAAGAGTTCCTGGAAACAACCTTCAGATACAAAATCTCACAAAATGTTAAATAATCAAAGGCAATAAGCCAATGTTTGAAAATTAAAAAAAAAGGTTCTAGATTCTTTTAGATGCTGACTGAGCTCTTGCAGAGACCCGATACAGAAAATGAGGTCATATTGCCTCAGCATCTCGTGCTAAATCGCAGATACACACTCAGATTGCCCCTTTTTGCAAAATCAGCAAACTGTAATCCAGTTGCAGACACTGTAAACATCAACAGATTTATCCAGTTCTGGTAAAGCTCATGACACAATTATGGACACATTTGAGTTTCTCACCTTCTTGTAAACCTAAGAAGCCATCTTTCTGGTTTGAAGTAAGGATTGGTTCGCAGCTCTTCACGATGAAACGCAGAGTTCATGTAGGACTGAACCAGTTCGCCGTGGTACCTGTTCGGCTAACACTGCGATTTCACTTTCAGCTCCCTGAGCAGGTAGCAAAAAATGACTGTAACTCTCACATTGGCATTAACCTTGATGTTTTCTTTGTACGGGAAAAAGGAAGCACAGAGCGACCACAACCACAAAGTCAGGTGATTATTTTAATGATAATACTGACGCTCATGTTCGGCTTCTGAGATGCACTTGTTAACAATTTGTCACACTGTGAAGGAAGAAGTGACAGCAGACTCAAAAAGAGCTGCTAAACAAATGTTTGCTCAGTTCAGACATTTGTGATTTGTTCTGCTAAACCACGTTAGCTTGATGTGCCTCCATGTAAGCAATGGACCTTACCACAGGGCCCGCCTTTCATTGGCTAATGCCCATTTTACGTCACAGCGCAGCTATCATGTGGTTTACCGGCTCACAAACTCATGCTAACGTATATACATTGTGGACTAGCAGACCGACAGAAAGTTTTTGCGTCAGGACTCGAAAAAGAATGGTTCTCCACTGTCAGTGGGGTATCTGTACAGGCGATGTAAGGCAGTGTTGTAGCACTCGAGATCGGTCTTGGTCTCGAGACCATTTTTTGATGGTCTCGGTCTCGTCTCGGACTCGACCGCATTTGGTCTCGGTCTTGTCTCGGTCTCGGGCTCTGAGGACTCGGCATTTTATTTCAAGACCGGTCGAGACCGCAGCTGTGAACATATCACTAAACGTACAGCATACTGTCCAGTTTATTTGTAAACATCTTTGTTTTCAGTGGATGCAAAACGCACCGATAAAAATCCAACCAATAACGTGACTTGCCAATTACTTGTTTATGTTACTCCCATCCCTCCGCCCCCCCCTCACCCCCCCCCCCCTCACCCCTCACCTTTCACTCGCACGCAGAGCTCCAAGACATGCGCAGTGCTTTTCTCTCAGCGGCAGAAGATCTAATAGTCAGTAATAGAATAAAGCTGCATAAATTATAAGAAATCCGATGGCCACAGCTAACTCAGCAGCGCTTTGCTTTCACAGACGGCGGGGACTACGTCTAACTTTTTTCGTCACTTAGAAAAGTATCTCAAAGAAAGGTAAGCTCCGTTGACGTGATGTTAGCAAAGCTAGCTGTACAGAGACACATAAGCATTGTGATGAAAAAAAGTTGTCACTCACTGCGCTGAATTATTGTGCGGAGGTGTTGACTGACTTGTCGCACATATGAGACAACGCTGTGTTCAAAAGTCTGCAATGTATTGATACGACATTCAGGAGCAGTACGATTCTGTTGCACGGGTCTTTACTTATTAGATAGGACTAGAGTGTCACTGAGAGACTATCAGATACGCTGTCAGAATAGCATACATCAGTTTCCAAACTGTGGGGTGGCGCCCCCTAGGGGGTCGCCGTGCCATTTCAGGGGGGGCGCGGGAAGCCGTTTGGATGAAAAAGAAAAACAAAAAAACATTAACGCTGTATGCGCTGGGTTTTTACCATAGAATGGCCAAGTCTCTGTTATTCCTCTGTAAATTTGATACAGTAGGGGTTTCCACACTTCCCGTATCTGTGTCCTCTGTCACTTTTATCAACAGTTATAACTGTTTAATCCGTTGTTAACATGTGGTAATCTGTTTTTCCGAGCCGCCTTTAAACGCAAGATGAGCGCTAAGACGCTGGTTCTACACCTGTGCGGCAGCGAAGGAGACTTGCTGCACAGGTGTGTTATAATCATGGCAGCAAAACGCAAAGAACTTTTCACAGTTTTCCCCCCAAACTAATAAACTGTTTAAAGTTGATGGATGCAGGTAAAGTTAGCTAAAAGATGACTAGCTAGCTAATATCAATACATCACCTTAAGCTTGTTAACAAGTAGCTTGTAGGCTAAGTTGTTGTCTATGTTCAGCTACATAGATTCATTTTGCCCCCCCACCCTCTTGTTCGTCTGTAGCCGGGCTGAGTATAGCAGGGAGTCTCTAAGAATCCAAAATAGTTTGGAAACCACTGGGGGTGCCCAGGAGAAAAAGTTTGGGAGCCACTGATGTAATGGAAATGATGTGAAAGAAGCACAAAGTTTCCAACCTAATAATAAAGAAACATTGATCTAAAAACAGTTGTACTTTCAGTTCTACTCTGTTGTGGAAATTAACACAAATATTCTATGAAAACATAAAAAACTGCATTTTTATTGTATCTTTGTTTAAAAACATTAATAGGTTCTTGATCAATTTAGCCAGCATTATTCAGGAGTAAGGAGATCAAGTTTTCAAGAGAGATGGAAAAAAAGATAAGAGAATCTCAAAGCCCTGCGGGAGAAACTGTTTAGTTTGATGAAACCAAATATGACGGTACTCCCCCCACCCCCAAAAAAAACAACAAAAAAAAAAAACACATCGTTCAACCACACAGGTATTTGTGGGGGTTGGGGGGACAGAAAATGTTTGGGAACCACTTGTCTCGGTCTCGATACACTCTGGTCTTGGTCTCGGGTTAGGTGGTCTTGACCACAACACTGATGTCAGGTATCCTGATTGTGTTTGTGGAACTAAAATTCACAGATTTCCAAAATCTGAAACGGAAAGCCTTGCTTGGATCAAAGCTTGTGCACGACCGTATTTGCAGCTCAACCGTCGTACGATCAATAAGAACAAAGTGTCTGCTGGCGTAAGTATTATTGCTTTGCTTTCTTTGTGTTTAGTGAATGAAAAAAAAAAGTCAATAATAAACACATCCATTATGAAGACCTTTTAGCCAAGTACAGCATAATGGCAGTACCGATACAACTTCTACATCCTGAAGCCTGTCTGTTACACAGCCTTACGTTAGCTGAACAGATCAATATGCAATGTGTACCGTATCTGACATACATCAAAGATTTTATTTCACCTGAAAAGACTTTTTACTAAACTGTAATCGTGTTAGCCACGCTAACTTTTACTAAACTGTAATCGTGTTAGCCACGCTAGCACCGAGTACCGTGTATAAGTCCTAGGCACATTCAAACCCTCAAAACCATGAATGCCCGACTTACCCAGCCTTGCAAGAACAATAGCCATCAGTGATCTTGTCCACAGCTATATTTATGCTGAGGGTCTGAGGATCTGCTGTTTTCCTCATCGACTCTTAGCATTTAGCTGCAACTCACACAATGTTAGAGGCATCGCGTGGCTAAAACATCTTGATGTCGTCCAAAAAGATGACATGAACTTGTTGGTTCCCTTGTCCATTGTCATGGCTGATATTTTGTGAAAATCCGGCAGAAATGCTAAACTAATCGACTCAGAAATACTCTGCAGAGTCAGTCGAAACGAAAAATCCCATAGAAGCTAAGCTCTGCGAGGAGGTTAATGTGAGACATGAAGTCACATGGGACAGTCGAGGGGCGTTTCTTGGTAAGGTCCTTGGGGCCCAGGACTCGTCGCAGAAATGCTGCATTATAAGATAATCCAAGACCCTACCATCAGGAGAACTAGAACAAGCTGCAGTAAGACAAACAACAAACTGTAACAACTATTAAAAATTATTTCAACACTTGTAAACCAGCCAGTATTAGTGGTTAACAAAATCAAATCAACTTATGCAACTTATGTGACGATACATTTTTGACCTGCCCTATGTATTTAAAAAAAAACTTCTCAGCAGAATAGGTAGTTAATCATTAAGAGTTATACTTACCAGAATGATAAACCATAAAAATATGCATGTTGATGAAGGTTTCTTTGGAGAAAAAAAAAATATATTTTTAGATGCAATCGGCAGCCATGTAGATCATCTAGTTTGAGGCTGTGATTCAAGGTAGGGTCACTAAAAGGAGTTTTTACTGTTGGTCAGTTCATTCCTACTATTTTAGTTTCTGAAAATCCCAGACATTCGTGCTTTGTCATTCTGACCTGTCCCGATCGTGGCTTTTGGGCTTTCCTCTGTCTCCTCTCTTTGGGTTCGTATAGGTTACGTTCTTGAAGAAAGCCACTAACTGAGGAAAAACACATTCCTGTTCTTGCAACTTTTATAGAGTCAAATCCACTTCAGTAACACTGAACTGAATAATTATCTGTACAACGTTACTGAATTTTGAAAAGGCAATTCATATTTGAGTAAAGTACATTGGACCATGGAAAGAGCTACAATTTGAAGGACGCTAAAATGAGCATGTTGGTGACAGTTAGAGAAAGCAAAAAAAACGTTTGTAAATAATTTCATTTAGTAATAATATGGGCTTAGCATCAACGCAAAACAACATTTATCACTTGTTTCAAAGGTTCAGATTTATGATGTTGGGTCTTTGAGTTGTGCATCCATCTTACCTGTCCAATTATTAAATTTAGGATTTTAGATTTGAGATCAGATGAACTCTTATCTCCCTAATAACACTTTTGTTATGAATTGTAATGGTGGTAGATTTGGACTAAGACACATAAATGAAAATGGCTGAAAAAGGTTAATGAAGAAAATATGAAAATACTGATCGAGGAACTGGATCGAGGAGAACAATAAACTTTGTGGAACAGCAAAGGAACTGGAGCACAGGAGGACGAACATGGAGGAAACAGACCAAGAAAAACAAGAGCATCAGATGGATGGGGGAAAAAACTGACAGGAAGGTGGATGATCTGACAACCAGATGTGACTAATCAGAGAAATGCAACGCAGCACAGGGAGAACCTGAGCAGAGAAACTGAGAACAAGTGAATAATAAACAACTAATCAAATGACTAAAGGTCAGTAGCAACTCCACAAGAACAGCAAAATATATTCTCTCTTCCAGAGCTGCAAGAACAAAATGAATATGAAAGTCTGAATATGAAAGGAATGTGTTGCAGTGGGTTTTTCTGGGACTTTTGCATTTTAGTTCTTGCAAAGTATAACATTTCCAGCGAGCAAGGACTTAAATTAAAATAACTAATTTTCTCTGTTGTAGTGGAGCATCTACAGGCCTCAACTTTAACACAAGAGTCCAGATAAACAAAGAACAAAACACAAGAACTAAGAAACTTAATAGCCTGAGTGGCAATAATAGACAACTCTAAATAATTCAAATACAGAAACAGGTGAGAACCAAAAACACACAAATCACAGCAAGCACATCATTTTTATTCAGCTCTCACAGTCGTATAGAACCCCATAACGAGGGCTCATGCAAGAAACAAAGTCAATTAATCAAATTAAATTTACCTTAAGGTGCTGTAGAGTAAACAAAATGAGAACTATCATAGCAGCAGATATGAGGAGAGAGGACACATTTAATAACAGAAATAAAAAGGAAAGCAGACGCCACTCACTTTGACAAAATGACCACAGAGAAAACACGTGTGTTAATAGTTAGTAATGGAGTCGTGTGCAAGATGTGGAGGCGAACCAGTCCACAGTGTCAGACTCACTGATGCAACGGCTCTTTCTCCTCAGGAAGTCCAGCAAACCTTCGGTTCTGTTTAAAGGAATTCGATCTACTGACCTGAGAGTGTACATAAAGGTGAAGCTCTTCAGGGAGACAAGATGGAGTCAAGTTATGAAGAGACTTAAAAACAAATAAGAGGATCTTAAATTTAACCCTGAAGTCAACTGGAAGCCAATAAAGTCAGACTTAAACCGTAAACCTGCTCTTGCTTTTTTACAACAGTGTTTTGAAGCAACTGTAAGAGAGCATTAGCAGCGAAGGAAACAACAAAAAGAAGACAATAATTAGGCTGAGATGTGATAACAGCCCATATTACTGTTTCCAGACTGCCTCTAGATAAAATAGATTTAATGTTTGCTAAACACCTCAGCTTGTAAAATGAAAACTAAAATTCACAACTGAGTTCACAGATGACAATTTGCAGGAGAGTGTCTAATTTTATTAAGATATTAACATTTAGCCAGCAGTGTTTATTCATAAAGACAAAAAGGGAATACTTGGGGTTCCATTGATGCTATTTGGCCCAAGTAGAGTTACCTCAGTCTGATTCTCTATGAAAAGAAAAAAAAAAACAATATTGTCAAAGAGTCTCTCAGTCAGTCAAGGAGCATTTCAACAGTGTTTTACACTTTTCTAAGGGAAATAGACCTGACATTAATATGCATAAAAATGATAAGAGGTGATTGTTTGTTAGTTTTCTCAAAAGCTCCTAATGGCTGCAGATAAATTAAACAATGCAAAGGTGCGAGCATGGAACCCTGTGGTACACCCCTGAATAGCATAGCAGCATTTTTGTCAAAACCACAGAAACTGACACGGTCTGTCAGAAACTGATGAGATGCAAACTGACTGCTTCAGCATCGAGCTGAGGAAGTCATGATCGACAGAATAGCAGGTGGCTGGTAAATCCAATAAAACTGAGTGCAGTATCACCAGGATCTGTTACTAATAAAATGTCATAAAAAAGACTCTCAGTACAGTAGACTCTGTGCTATAGAGAGCTTTAAATCTAGACTGAAATTTCTCTTGAATTTCATTCTCCTCCATGAATGACTGATTTACCTTAGAAAGACAAGGAAACTTGGACACAGTTTAATCCAGGTGTTTCTCAGTAAAGGTTACAAAGTAACATGTTTAGAGTTTTATGGCACCATGCTAGAAGTTATGCAGCTGCTGATGACTCTGAGAACCAGGGGCCCCCTAAATACACTGAATACAGCTAAATATGACAAAAACCACCTCTCAGACATAATATTTATGTTTGTTCAATTGTTTTTTTACTGATTAGTGAAGTAACTTCTTTAACATTAGTAGGCAAACTGCTCTAAGGATTTGGGGAATAAAAAAACAAACCCCATTCCTACAGTTGTGAAACTAACTGGACCTTGGTGCAGCCTTGCTCTGGACTGATTTCATACAGTTATTTATCCACTTTAATTTATCTTCCACACCTAAAATGCAAGATACTCACTTCCTATAAATGTCCTATTAAAAAGGTGTTTCAGAATAACTGAACTGTTAACTGTTTAATTCAGCGAGTCATATTTTGCTGGAATCTCACACACGCCCTCTACTGGACAAATAAATACAAAGTTGATGCAAAGCTATTCAACTCAAGCTCAGTGTTTGTCCATCCTGGCTGTCAGGGACCCCTGCCCTGCATATTTTAGATGTTTTTGTGCTCCAGCACATCTGCTTCGAATAATAGCGTCATCTCCTGCGTGTCATCAAGTGCTGTAAAGGCCGTTAATGATCCATTCATTGAAGTCAGATGTGTAGCAGCAGGGAAAACACCTTAAAAATCGCACAGCTATGGTTCCTGAGGACCAAGATTGAGATTCATGTAGAATCTAGTTTGACACCCAGGTAAAGTGAAATGAGTCAGATTAACAACATTTTAATAAGTTATATTGATTGTTTAACAGAGTAAACCAGGGAGGAGCACATCATAATAACTATGTGAACTTTAAGAATATTGTACACAGTAGAACATGAAGGTTCAATTCAGTTCTGTGATGTTTATTGTAAGACAATACATGTTAATGAACAATTGTGTGTAAATACATGAGATTATGATCAAATGTCTAATATTCACATCCAGTCCCACCAACAGGTTGGTGTTAAAAGGCCCATCAAACATAATAAATAAGAAAAAAAAAACAAGCAAATGTAATACTGTTGAGTAAACAATGTTTAAAGAACCATAAACCCTAATGGTACATGTTTAGTCATGGTCATGTTGATATTTTTGGCTTTCCAGAGTCAGATTTGCAGTGGTGGAGAAAGCACTCAAACAATTTACATAAGTAGAAGTACAAATACACAGACACAAATGTACTCAAGTAAAAGTAAAACTACCACATTAACATTTTACTTAAGTAAAAGTAAAAAAGTACTGGCTTTTAAAAATACTTAAGTATTAAAAGTAAAAGTACTTGCTGAATGAATTACCTAATCGCTAATATCATTAAGTGTACCGATCATATTTAATTTTAATACATTGGAAATGTGTCATTTTAATGAACAATGCCACAGATAAAGCATGTTTTTATTGTTTTTACTCTGTAACATAGTTTAGACTTAGATATGTGATTCTATGCATCATAATTTCAGGGATGGAAACATCTTGTCTCCTGTCCTAACTGTCCTACTCACTTTCTATAAATGCCCTATTATAAAGGTGTTTCAGAATTACTGAACTGTTCCTTTAATTCAGTGAGTCATATTTTCATAAAAATTCTTAACAGGATATCTCAAAAATAAAGCAAAGTGGGCCCAAAAGAAATCATCAACTAAGGCATGCCTAACAGGATAACAAACCAAAACTGACCTCACAATCAACACACAAGGGAATTTATACACAAAGGCTAGCCGAGGAGTGGGAGAGAAGACAAAGACAAGCAAAGCATAAACATAGACAACTAATTCAAACCAAAACATTTTAACTACAACACAGCTATAAAAACAAAACAAGCCAACACCAAAATGTTTTAGCAGTTATGCTAGTAGTAGAGAGAGGCAGATTCTTCATCATCAAGTCCCCTGCTTCCAGCAGCCTGATGGACTGTTTGCCTTACAACCAGTCCTCTCCCAAAGCCAGTCCTTGACTCTCAGCAAAACAAAAATAGTTCACGATCCAAATAAACATAAGGTGTTTACTAAATGTGTGCACCCATAATAGTAATGCAATAACCATCACCAAAAAATGAAATTATAAATATATTATGTGAAAACATTTAAATAATTATTAACACTGGGGAAAAGATGGAGGAACCTCTCAACCCTATTAAAAATGTGTTTCAGAATAATAACCTTTAATTCATTGAGTCATATTTTGCTGGAAACTGACACAAACACCCTCTACTGGACAAATAAACACAAAGTTGATGCAAAACCGATTAAATAAAGCTCAGTGTTTCTCAGTCCTGTCTGTCAGGGACCACTGCCCTGCATGTTTTAGATGTTTCCCTTCTCCAGCTCACCTGATTCAAATAATAGCATTATTTCCTGCGTGGGGGGCTGCACAGTGGAGCAGTTGGTAGAGCTGTTGCCTTGCAGCAAGAAGGTTCTGGGTTTGATTCCCGGTCTGGGGTTTTTCTGCATGGAGTTTGCATGTTCTCCCTGTGCATGCATGGGTTTTCTCCGGGTACTCCGGTTTCCTCCCACAGTCCAAAAAAATGACTGTCAGGTTAATTGGCCTTTCCAAATTGCCCTTAGGTGTGAGTGTGTGTGTGCATGGTTGTTTGTCCTGTGTGTCTTTGTGTTGCCCTGCGACAGACTGGCGACCTGTCCAGGGTGTACCCTGCCTCTCGCCCGAAACATTAGCTGGAGATGGGCACCAGCAACCCTCCCGACCCCACTGAGGGACAAGGGTGCAAGAAAATGGATGGATGTTTGGATTTCCTGCATGTCATTAAGTACTGTAAAAATATGTTAATTGCCCATTTATTCAGGTCAGGTGAGTGGCAGAAAGGAAACACTTAAAAAATTCAAGACGGTGGTACCGGAGGACAAGTATTGAAGCCCAGGACAGAACATGTAAACAATCCTGCATTATCATGTGGATCCATAAAGATACTGAGCTTGGAAGGAATGTTTGAGTTTATTTTGACTCTTTCAGGGACAAAATTTTAGAACGTCTGATGTGACTATGCATATTGCCAAGGAAGGGAAGTGGTCGAATGTGTCTTTAAAATGATCTGATCTTTAGTCTAATAAATATTCAATGTCAATAAGCTAAAACTAAATGTTTGCTTTTAGATGCTGACTGAGTTATGCCACTGAATCTTTAAGAATCCCAAAGTTTTCTTTATCCCAACATCTTTTGCAAACCAGAAGCAGAACCTCTTCGTCTGTGTCGCAGTGTCTCTGATCTGTTTGTTTTTCTGATGGACATTCAGCTGGAGGACAGTGCAGAAATGCAAAAGCTTCTCATGATACAGTCTGAGAAAATGAGGTTTCATCATATCCTACCATCTCAAATCACATTTTGTGGCTCAAGCAGAAAATCCTGATAACACACCACAGAAAATGAAAACATCTGCATAGATTTATGTTATGTTCTGCTACATTAAATGTATCAATAGATTACTAAATAATTTACTTAATTCATGTATTTTATGCATTTTGTCTTCAGTTTCATTTGAGTAATTATAACCTTTTGTTTAATAGTGATAGACCAGTTGTTGAATGTTGTATTTGTATTTTGTGATCTCACTGCCACACTGGCGATTTCTTCTAGGTTAGAAGAAAGATATTGATATTGAATGTATCAAAATTTGTCAGTGAAAAAAGACTAAAATTGTGGTAAAAGTTGAGACTGCTTTTTCCACGAGATCTCCTGTATCTCATTGACAAATGTTTGACAGTAATAACTAACTGGAGCTGATGGACTTGTGTTGGGACTAAATCTATAATCAGAACAAAAACTAAATAAACTTGGATGTTTTTGTTGTTTTGTTTTTATAACAATATCTCTTCAGTGTGAAATAATAAGTGCTATACAATCAGATTAAAATTAAATGTTAAAATATTTACTACATCTAAATTCTCCACAAATTCAATTTCAAAAAAACTGAACCACATGTTTCAGCAGTTCTGTGTCAATTCTGTTTAAGCATAAGATGATTGTAACACAACCACGCCCCCTGCTGGAAAGAAATAAGATAAAATTCCACTTTACAGATTTGACACTAAAATGAAATGAGTCTAATTGAGCTGAATTTATTGCTATTAAAATAAGCATTTTATGAATGTGCATTGAAATATTATAACATAAAAATACATTTAGAGGAAACATCATAAATCAGTCCAGTTGCAAACAGAGGTTATATGGTACCACTAAAATGTTAAATTGCATGTTTGAATTCCCAGTTTTAGGGATAAAAAAATGTTACATCTTTTAAAACTGCATCTTCTTCTTGAAGAATCGTTTAAACCACGACGTGAGCATATATTTAGGTCAGTCATTTCCTGAGTGGTGTGATGTGCTCGTTTTTCTAGTCATCAGTACTGCCTCCACATCCTGCTTGTCAGCTATCCTCCATATCGCTGTAGTTTGGAATGGTGAAGAAACTGCCTACAAGGATTGAAGGTAGAAAAAGAGCCAAGATTGGGAAAGAAACAAAAAATGTTAGTGTTGCAGAAAGTAAAACACTTTGCTGGAATAATAAACAAACTGCATGATAACAAAGTTCCTCTAACCTTCACTCCATCCAGAATGTTGTAATGAACCCAAGTAAATGTTCTGCTGTCCTGGTTTTGGGTTCTGGGTTTGTTCCTTCTCCTGCTAATATTAAATAATAACCAAAGACTGGCACCATAAAACCTGCTGCGTCTGTAAAACACATTGTTTTTCTGATAAGGAAATGTTCACAGTATGTGATTTTGCTTCAGTCAGGAAGTGATCAACAAAACCAAAAAAGAAATTTCAATGGCTTTACCCATTAAAAGTTTGAATATATATATTTTTTTATTTTCTTGGTAGTTTTAGAAAACACTTTATTAGTTTTAAAAGAAGCATAAGTCAATAAGAGTCCACAGTAATTCAGATGTTTGTTTTTTTCTCAGAAAGTTCCGGCTTGCATTGGCAATGAATATAATGAATATAAGAATTATAAAAGAAGAGCAACCAAATTGATGATCAACATACTGAGATTATTATCAACGTGCTTCCACAAATCCTTTTGCATTTATTGTTTTTAAAATATATTAGTGGTCAGCTTTATTATGATATAACCAGTTTGAACAACGAAGAATATGCTCTAAATGAATCCCTGCGCTTGTAAATTCATTGAAAATTAAAAATAATCTAAACTGAGAGCATATAAAAAAGGATTCAGTTGAAATTTCAAGGTAAATTGATATTATTTGAACTTTATAGCTTCATCAGAAGCAGAAAAATTACGTTTTCATTCTGGATTAAAAACTTAAGAGATTTCACTGACCTGTGGAGGCAGAGAGCTGTAGTCATGAAGCATAAAAGCAATCCAAAGGCAGATGGTAGTGTGAATATAATTCACACTACCAGAATTATTTATATATAATATACTGATCATATCATTATAGTGACATCAGCTGTGCCAGTAATGCTTGTAGCTCTTAAGGAAAACAAAACAAAGTGAAATTTGTGTGCTTGTTGCAAATCTAGAATCAAATATCACTCACCTGCAGAGGCAGACAGTTAATGCTGAACAACATAAAAGCAATCCAAAGGCAGATGGTAGTGTGAATATAATGTACTGTGGTAAACTGGCTCCTAAAAAAGATGATCAACATGGCACATAAATTAAATTTAAATGTTACAGTGTGTGTAACAGAAAGGGTCAGTAAATGCTTACATACCGTTTTGATTTTCAAGAACTGTTACGGTCCATGACATGTTGTTAATGCCTTTTTTCTCAGTTATATGACAAGTATAAAGTCCTGCATCATCATGCTGAGCATTATCAATACTGAGTGTAGAAGGAATGTTTGTGTCTATTCTCAGTCTGTGAGAGGAGAAATTTGAAAAAGTTTGATTACTGGAGAAGGAGTATATAAAAACCCATCTGTCTTTGGTCCAGTTGATCATTGTTGCATTTTTGTTAGATATATTGCAAGTGAGCAGGACTGAGTCTCCTCTGGACACCAACACATCGTAGTGGCTTGCTGTACCGATCGCTGACATTGAAGGGAATTGAAAAAAATTAATTAACAGGACATCCTAATTTAAGAATCTTGCATAACAAATACAAATAGTCTCTGTACCTGCAAATACGTAGGTTGTCTGTAACAGCTGACTGAAGAGCAGAGCAGCTTGCTTCAGGCTGAACATGATGACATATGAGGAGCAGGAAGATACTCTGTTTTCTTATAATGTCGCAGTAAAGGAGCTCAGAAAAGGAAGTGACTGTTTGTGGTTCTTTGAAAAAACACAGAAGAAACTATTTCTGTTTGAGTTATTGTCAGAGTAACCACAAACGCACAAGACGAAAATCCCGCAGTCCCTGTTTGGTCCATCTAATGTCATTTCTTCTTCTTAAAGTTACTGACTGGTTATGTCCAATAACAACTCACCTCCTTTGTTTAATAACAAAGAAGATGCTGTGTTACAGCATGATTTGCACATGCCCTCTACTGGACTAAATCTAAATAAATGAGTCAGAATATTTTATTTCAGTTAAAAACCAGTTTCAGTTCATTGCAGGCTCTGGGTCTGAGATGACTGTAGAAGAAGACGAGCTTCTTGAGATCTGGTGTGACTGGGAAGTGAGAGTTATTTGCTTGTTTGGAGAAGAAGCAACACACATCTTTGTGCACATCAGTTATCAATACAAGCAGACAAAAACACTCCAATGAAGAAGAAAGTGAGGTCATTCATTAAGTTCAACCACATCATGAAAATTAGTTCTAATTCACCCTAGAACATCCCTTTAAGAGGCTCTGTTTGACCTGTCTAGAGTAGATGTTAGAGCTTCTGCATCTGGCTGTTCAACTTGTCACTGTTGTACTGGACAAATAAATACAAAGTTGATGCAAAACTAATTGACTCTAGCTCGGTGTTTCTCAGTCCTGGCTGTCATGGACCACTGCCCTGCATATTCTAAATGTTATGCTCCAGCTCACCTGATTCAAATGATAGCATTATCTACTGCATGTCATCAAGTACTGTAAAAATATGTTAATTGTCCATTTATTCAGGTCAGGTGTGTGGCAGAAGGGAAACACTTAAAAAATTCAGGGCAGTGGTCCCTGAGGACAACTATTGAGGGCCACGACAGAACATGTTTGCAATCCTGCATTATCATGTGGATCTCTAAAGATCCTGAGCTTAGAAGGAATGTTCGGGTTTATTTTGATGTTTTTAGAGGACAAATTTTAAAATGTCTGATGTGGATATGAAAAGATAGATCTGCCATTGTTCCAGACACCAACATGTTCCAATGAGCTTCCATCTGAGTCTCTGACACTGAAATATACAGACCAATGTTACAGTAAAACTCAATTCAAATCTAGATGAAAACATGCAAAACAAGAAGAAATCTGCACAATACCTTCGAAGACATTCTGCAGTTTTAACTAAATGAAGAGAAGAGATGCTTGCCTCAGATTGACCATCTGAGAGTGAGAACCAGACTGTCACTTTATCATCTTCTATAAATGTAAATGCAGAGGATGAGCAAGGGAAGTGATTCAATGTGTCTTTAAAACATTTTTAGGAAGAGTGTCAAAGAGTTCATGGAAACAGCATTCAGATAAGAAAGCTGATGAAATTTTAAATAAATAATGTCAATAAACCATTGTTTTAAAAATAAAAAAAATGTTTCCGTCTAGACGCTGATGGTTATTCCACTGAATCTTTTTATGAACTAAGAATGTAAAAGTTTTCTTTATCCCAACACCTTTTTGCAAACCACAACAAGCAGAACCTCTTCGTCTGTGTCGCAGTGTCTCTGATCTGTTTGTTTTTCCTTCTGATGGACATTCAGCTGGAGGACAGTGCAGAGATGCAAAAGCTTCTCATGATACAGTCTGAGAAAATGAGGTTTCATTATATCCTACCATCTCAAATCACATTTTGTGGCTCAAGCAGAAAATCCTGATAACACACACCACAGAAAATGCAAACATCTGTATAGATTTATGTTATGTCCTGCTACATTAAATTCATAGACGGAGCATGAAATAATTTACTTAATCCATGTTTTTCATGCGTATTATCTTCAGTTTCATTTGAGCAATTTTAACTTTTTAATCAGTTGTTGAATGCTGTATTTGTATTTTTTAGATCTCACTGCCACAGTGGCATCTTCATTGAGGTTAGAAGAAAGATATTGATATTGAATGTATCAAAATTCATCACTGAGGTTAAAATTGTGATAACATTTAACATTGCTTTTACCATAAGATGCTGTATCTCATTGACAAATGTTTGACAGTAATAATTAACTGGAGCTGATGAATTTGTGTTGGAACTAAATCTATAATTAGAACAAAAACTGTGAACTAAATGTATGTAGTTCAGTCATTTCCTGGGTGATGTGATTTGCTCATTGTTCCTGTAGTCATCAGTACTGCCTCCACGTCCTGCTTGTCAGTTCTCCTCCATATTGCTGTAGTTTGTAGGCACTTCCTACAAGGATGGAAGGCAGGAAAGAACCAAGATTGGAAAAGAAAAGAAGAGAAAAGAAAAGAAAAGAAAAGAAGAGAAAAGCAGTGAGTGTTGTGGAAAATATAGCACTTTCTTGAATATAAAACAAACTGCATGATAAAGTTTCTCTAACCTTCACCCCATCCAGAATGTTTTACCCAAGTAATGTTCTGCTGTCCTGGTTTTGGTTTCTGAGAGCAGAGCATTTTGCTTCAGGCTGAACATGATGACATAAGAGGAGCAGGAATATACTGTTATCTTATAATGTCGCAGTAAAGGAAGTGGCTGTTTGAGGTTCTTTGAAAAAAAAAAAACCTCTTTAGCAAGGTGAAATGTTTATTGGAAACTAAAGCACAAATAGAGAACTGTTTTTAACCCTTTATGAAATGGTGACACATCAGCTATTGAATGTTGTTGTATTTATCTTTTTAGATGACAGTGGCGCAGTTGGTAGAGCTGTTGCCTTGCAGCAAGAAAGTTCTGGGTTCGATTCCCGGCCCCGGTCTTTCTGCATGGAGTTTGCATGTTCTCCCTGTGCATGTGTGGGTTTTCTCCTGGTACTCCGGTTTCCTCCCACGGTCCTCCCACTGTTAGGTTAAGTGGTCTGTCTAAATTGCCCCTAGGTGTGAGTGTATGTGTGTGTGCGTGGTTGTTTGTCCTGTGTGTCTCTGTGTTGCCCTGCGACAGACTGGCAACCTGTCCAGGGTGACCCCACCTCTCGCCCGGAACGTTAGCTGGAGACAGGCACCAGCACCCCTCCCGACCCCATTAAGGGACAATGGTGTTAAGACAATGGATGGATGGATGGATGCCACAGTGGCATTTTCCTTGAGGTCAGAAGAAAATTGTTGATATTGAATATATCAAAATTCGTCACTGAAAAAATACTGAAATTGTGATGAAAGGTAAAATTGCTTTTTACCATGAGATCTGCTGTATCTCATTGACAAATGTCTGATATTAACTGGTGCTGATGAATTTGTTTTCAGACTAAATAATTAGATCAACCACAGGTGGTATTTCATAAGGACATTAATGAATTATATATATTTTGAAATCATCACAAGTAAAAAACTTTTCACATTGGATTTTGTTCAGACAGTACAGTGGATCCTGTCTGAACAGTGACCAGGTCAGTTCCTCACATCACAGTAATTGGTGCATGCAAGACCAACGAGGATCCAAATGAAAGCCAATACTAATGAAAGCCTTTCCAAATATTTTTTCTTTCAAATGAGCAATGTTTTTACTGTTTATCAATGTATCAGGTATCTTATTCACAGTGATCTTTAATCAATCAATCAATCAATCAATCAATCAATCAATCAATCAATCAATCAATCAATCAATCAATCAATCAATCAATCAATCAATCAATCAATCAATCAATCAATCAAATTTTATTTGTATAGCACATTTCAGCAGCAAGGCATTTCAAAGTGCTTTACATAATAAAAAACAGCATGTGACATTAAATAAACAGTAAGAAAGAGAAAAAGATTTTGAATAAACAACAAAAAACAATAATAATCCTCCTGAGATCTTAACCTCGGACACAGTTTACACTTTATCTGTGTGTGTTGGTTTGAGATCTGTGCCAAACTACTTTTAGGCCTAAAAAAATGGCCAAGGCAGAAAAACAATGCCCACCAAAGAGATAAGAACCAAACAGGATCCAAAACTTGCGATCGGAGAGGGGTGACCATCGTTCGGCCACGCCCCGTTATCCCTGTTGTAACTTTTCTGACACCTGCTTAAAAACCCAAAAAGTCAGAAGGATTGTGAGGCCCCGCTTTCACGGTCTGTATTCATACTGAAAATCAAGGTCAAGCGATATGTGTTTGCACTTCATCAACAACACAAACAAAATCCAAAACATCTCCCCTCCTTCTCAAACAATGTGGATTTTCCCAGAAAGGTAATTGAATCCTTAATCCTTAGTCCTTGTCAGCACTGCTCATTGGTGCGCTTCCATGGCAACACATGACCAGTGGTACTCAAAGAGGAGCGAATTATTAAAGCAAAACATCTGAAATAAATCAGGTTTAAACTTTCCCCCAAACAAAAACTATACATTTACCAGTTAAATTAGTTCGAATATAGAAAGTACAAAATACAGCACCTGTTAGTGAGGAGGTAAATCCCGTAAAAACACTTAAACTCCACATAGAAAACATGAAACTGAGGTATGTGACCTTCTTCCTGTGAGGGAACTGTACCACCATTCAGCAGTTGTCTGACATTAAATAATTACCAATGTAATATTACATACTTTGTTTCAAATAGAATATTTACTACTTCTAAATTCTCCACAAATTCCATTTCAAAAGAAGCGAACCACGCCCCCTGCTGGAATAAAATAAGATAAATTCCACTTGATTAATTTGATTCTAAAATGTTTGTCAGTTTGAGCTTAATTTATTGCCATTAAAAGAAGCATTTAGCATTAGAATATGTAAGAACATCTCCCATAAAGCACGCTATTATTTAGATTATCACAAAAACATGATGCAAACATCATAAATTGTTTCCGTTGAAAACAGAGGTTACATGTTACAGTTACATTAGATTGTATGTTTGAATTTCCAGTTTTAAGAATAAAATATATGTTATATCTTCCAAACTGGATCTTTTTGATGAATCCTTCATACCAAAGTGTGAACTAAATAGATTTACGTGGTGAGTGGTGTGATTTGCTCATTGTTCCTCTAGTCATCAGTACTGCTTCCATGTCCTGCTTGTCAATTCTCCTCCATATTGCAGTAGTTTGGAATGGTGAAGGAACTTCCTACAAGGGTTGACGGTAGGAAAAGAACCAAGTTTGGGAAAGAAAAGAAAAGCAGTGAGTGTTGCAGGAATAAAAGCACTTTGCTGGAATAAAAAAACAAACAAACTGCATGACAAAGTTTCTCTAACCTTCACACCATCCATAATGTTGTATTGAACCCAAGTAAATGTTCTGCTGTCCTGGTTTTGGTTTCCAGATATGTTCCTCCTGCTAACATTAAATGATAATCAAAGAGTTTTACCACAAAACTTTAACTTGATGTTTCTTTCTCAGTGTTGTTTACAACATCTGTAAAACACATTGGTTTTTCTGATGAGGAAATATTCACAGAAAGTGATCACGCTTTGGGTAAGAAGTTATCCACAGAACCAAAAAACACATTTCTCTGGCTTCACTTATTAAAAGTTTTAAGGTAATTATTATTATTTTTATTGTTTTTGGTAGTTTAAAAAAATCAGAAGCCCAAGTCAATAAAAGTTCACTGACCTGCAGAGGCAGAAAGCTGTAACCATGAAACATAAAAGTAATCCAATGGCAAATGGAAATATGATTGTAATATACTGTGATGAACCGATTGCTGAAAAAAAAAGGATTATTAACCAAAGATTAAAATTTAAACTTCACAGTATATGTGTTGCAGATGTGTTCATTACATACCGTTTTGATTTTCAAGAACTGTTACAGTCCACGTAATGCTGTAAAAGCCAGTTGTCTCAGTTATACTGCAAGTATAAAGTCCTGCATCATCATGCTGAGCACTGTCAATACTTAATGTAGAAGGTATGTTTATGTCTCGTCTCAGTCTGTGACAGGGGAAATTTGACAAAGTTCGATTACTGGAGGAGGAGTATGAAAAAAAAAAACATTTGCCTTTGGTCCATTGGATCATAGTTGTATTTTCATTATATATATTGCAAGTGAGCAGGACTGAGTCTCCTCTGGACACCAACACATCCCAGTGGTCTGCTGTAGGAGATGACGAAATTGAAAAACTAATAATTATAGTTAAAATCTGAAGAAAAAAAAAATTCTAAACAGAAATTCACTCCTTACCTGTTGAGACACTCCAGGTATTTACCAGCTGGATAAAGAGCAAAGCTTCTTGCTTCAAGAGGAGCATGATGTCCACCTACTTATGAGGAGTCAGATTTTCTGTTATCTGATGCTGCTTGAAGGAGTGCAGAAAAGGAAATGGCTGTTTCCGTTTCTTTGAAAAAACAAAAGTGTAAAGTAAAGCACAGCTCAAATGTTTATCAGAAACTAACCTCGGAGAAGAAAAGCTAAATAAACTTTGATCCATTTTGTTAATGAAGAGCTATAACTCAAAGTAGAAAAATAAACTATTTATGTTTTCCATAATTCTGCCAATGTATACACATTTAGAACTTAACAAATATTAGACACAAGTCAAATATTGTGTCTAATAATATTGTGTCTAATAAGTTTTAAAGGCATAGCGAGGTCACTCTGTGCGTTTAAAACAAACGGTAACACTTTATTTGAAGGGGGGTGAATAAGACTGACATAACTCCTGTCGTGAACATGAATAAGCCTTCATGAATATTTATGACTGTTGTCATAAAGCGTCATTCGGTAAATTATGACACTTTTAATACAAAGTTGACATTATTCAAAATGTCTTTGTTATGACAACTTGACATTAACCAAGAAATCATCACTGATATAAATTTGTTATAAAAGTATTACTGATTGCACTTTAAAAATTAGGTAACTTTATGTTATTAAAGTTAAAGTTTAAACATTAATGATTGTCTTTTTTATTGATTTTTTTTTTACAGCACAATCATGGTAGAAATCCCACTGCGTTAAATCTAACAAACCTTCTACTGCAGTTTGACACTCTGGTAAAGTCACACAAAGTCTTTATTTTATTTCATTTAAAAGACCCATTTTAAGTAGATACAGACAGTATTTCAAAGAAAAATGTCCCAGTGATTAGACATGTATTAATGTACATGTGTAGTAGTATAGGTTTAGATTGGAATAAAATTAAAGAACTAAATTGAAAACACACAAACACATCTAATTTAATAAACTTCAAATTAGTCTCTGACATCAGGTCAGAATTGGAAATTGTAACATATATGTGTTCATTTTCAGCTAAAAGCTGAAAGACATTATTAGCAGATAGCTGATGTGAGGCCACATAAAAATAGTTTAAGGATTAAAAAAGTCTAAATAAATGGCATCTTTATAAACTGATTGCTATGGTTTAATTTCTGACCTAGAGAAAACAGGAATAAAGCAAGGGAGGTCCAAAATTAAATATATTTCCAGAATTAACAGTGAATGTGCAGCATCTTGGTGGTTCTTATTCCACGTGGGTCTCTAAGGGGAGGATAGGCTGGATAAGAATCCTGTTATTGAGGGTAAGTATTGCAATGAGGAAACATCACAGGTCCAGTAGGTACTACTGGAGCGCACAGCAGGGTGCCAGAGGGCAGAAAGGTGGCTGTGATGAACGTGACCCGAGTAACGGAGGTATGTAGCAAAAGAGTCATTCTGTACTCTTTATTACTTTGGCAGAGTACAGAAATTACCAATCTAATCTGAGATATAGAAATAAATTACATCTCTTTTTGTATAGAAATGTTATTTCTCATGATCAAGTGCCCGGTTTTCCATCATTACATTTTCTCTTGTCGGTCAGATTTGGGGTGATTGGTGAACTCTTCATAATGGAATCAGTTTCAGAAACTGAGATAAACTGGAGGCCCAGCGTTTAGTTTTAATGTTATGTAAAAAAAAAACAACAACAACCAAAAAAACACATTTTCCAAATTTACAAATGAAATTTTAGTTGCCTAAGAAGCTTATGAAGTTTAATTTTATGGAATGTTTTGATTACATGGCGACATCCAGAGATGTTTCTTCAGTTGTACTTATCTGTGAAGTCCTTAAGAAGGAACTAGTTGCATCTGATTACAGACGGTTTTACATGACCACAGTACCTCTGCATCTGACTGTTCCCTGGAAATTATTCATGTTTCAGTTCTTCCTCTCTGACACATTTTCTCACTTTACATCTGCCTCCCACACGTATTTTGTTATCTTAAGGACATACACTTCTTTGCATTTTTAATAACACAGCCATGTCAACATATTGATAATAAAACTGATCAGTTTACTGTCTGTCACCAAACCTTATCAGAGGACTAGGTGTACCTTCATCTTACCATGGACAAGAAAATAATGTTTGGCAGACTGGCATTTAGAAAATAGACTCAGAGAAATAATAGTGTTTGCAAATGAGAGAATGTGGAAAAAGACTCGACACACCTGCCCTCTACTGGGCATGAGTTGTACTACACTGCATTTAAGCAGTAAAATAAATTCAAATGAACATGAATTAATAACTACGTTGCTTTTCTTGTACAGTTGAACTTCCCCATAAAGTACATCATGGTTACAAATATTCTGCACATTATAGACAATGTGTAAAGACATATATGTTGTTGATTTGTGACTTTTTTATTGACATGTTAAACATCTCCTTGGTTAAATAATAATAGCAATGTCCTTCAAACCGGGTATTTTTCTTCAAGTAAATTAAAGAGGTCTGAGCTCAGACTTGACCATATACAGAATTCAGTCTTTCCATGTAGTCTCTTCTGTGCTTTTTGCTCCTCCACTGACCTGTACCTTCCAGCTGATCGTGGACTTCCTGCAGCAAAAAGACAGAGTCGCAGTTAAAGGTCAGAAGAGCCAAACAGCGGAAGTACGCAGAAAGCAGAAGAACAAGTAATCACGCTGTTTATTAGACAAGAGTACAAGCACTGATAAAATATGACTAGGTCAGCGGTCAGAGATGACTGTAAAAAAACATTACGCTTTTCTGATGAGTTGTGTTTGTCTGGAGAAGTAGTCATACTCATCTCTGTAGCTCTGCCAATTATCAGTACAAGCAGACAAAAACGGTCCAATAAAGACGGAAGTGAGGTCGGTAGCTTCAAATACACTTTAGTCTCCAAGTCAAAAAGGCCGAAATAAAAGTATGCAAATCACAGAAAATGTTCTGACCTGTCCTCCCAATTGAAGCTGAGTCTGGTGTTGGACTGGTTTCCGTCTTTCTTTTCTGGTGCCATATTTTCTGCAGAGATAAAACAATAACCATTAATCTTCATAACTATTCTGGTACTACTTTGTAAAAGAGACTAACAAGGTCAGGTAACATGTTGCACAATAAGGCTATTTTAAAATTGCTGGCATTCACATAGTAATAGATGTAATAAGTCAGATATAGCACAAAAAAAAACCTTGTCCACAAAGCATCCAGATGGTTCATTAATTGTCAGATTCTAATATCTGATTTCTAGTTCTGAAAATTACAATCACATGACTGTTCAAAACCCTATGCAGAGCTGGAAAGAATAGCTATAAAATTTACTCAAGTAAATGTAAAAATGTATTTGGTAAAAATGTTTCTTAAGTAGTGAGTACTTGAGTAATTGTGTTTAATCTGATTTAATTTGTAAAATTGATGTAGTTATACAGACACAATGTAAAATTCAGTGAAGAAACCTAACAGTGCAAAGTGTTATAGTGACCATATTTGCTATTTCCTCTAATGTCAGGATTGTTTTGGAGATTTGTTGTTTGATTCTGTTACCTCCCTCTTTTATCCTGGGTTTCTGGTCTGGATTCCTGTTTTTGTTTGACTCTGGTTCCCTGTGGTTTCATTGTAAGTTTTTTTCATCATTTTCTTTTACTAAACATTCTTCATCTAAAATCTGCCTCCATCTCTCCTTTCTGCATTTGGATCCACCATCAAACCTAAATCATGACATGTACCTTTATTTGATCTTCAAAGGGAACACCAGGCTCAGGAGACAGAAAATAACAGGACAATAATATTTGTTTACAAACCAAAAGTCTCACCAGACATTTGTGTCTGAGGCATTTTTAATTAATGTTTACGCATGTCATTCAGTGACATGCAAAAAAGCTGATTGGAGTAGCCAGAAATTGTACCTGACAGTAAAGTTACTTTTATATATTACTCAAGTAAAAGAAAAAAAAGTACAGAAAAAATACTCCTAAGTTATGTTTTTTTTTCTAAAAATCTTCAAAATGAGTCTTCTAGTTGTCTTCCTTTTAATTATATTGACATTTTGTGTTCTCAACTACACATGCAGTCATATTCAATAATTAGATCATGTGATGATTATTTTCATGTTAAAAGTACATATATTTTTCACTAAGCCCATACTGCTGTATTAGTTTTTTGTTAGTCTGATGTAATACTCTAATCTTATCTTAAATACATTGATTCTGATATTACAAGGAGCAGCTGTATAATTTCTAGTGATGGACAAGAAATACTTTTTAGTAAGCTCAGTAAAAATAATCAAATTTGACATATTCTGACTTTGAAAAGTACCGTACAAAATGCAGACTCACCAAAATTAAAAAACCAAAGCTGTGTTTTATGGTGAATATAGTTAAAATATATTCTGTGTTTTTAAAGTGTTTAAGAAATATGATGCAAAGTTTTTACAGTGAGCCACAAACAAATATTAAACATAAAAGAATTTCAGTTTTTTGTGCAACATAAACTGGATATGTTTATGTGAGTTAATCAAGAGCTTTGACAAAGACAAGAAAATGTAATGTTAATAGATAATTCAAAAAAGGTGTTTAAAAATAAGATATTTATATTTGATATATTTTCAATATATATCCTATGCAATGAGAATAATATGAAAAATAATACGGAACCAAGATGTTCTGAGTGAGATGTCACAAAAAACACAACAAATACTAAATAAAAAAAGAGAGAAATCTATGTTAAAATAATTTCTCAATGTTTTTTCTGGCAGTGCTTGTTCCATTATTGTCACGTTCAACATTTTAGGGCCTTCATGATCACATTATTGCACCTTATCAATGCATTTTTTAGGCATCCTTTACCTAAAGAGAAGACACCCACCAACAATCTAATTTTCAGAAATGGCAGTTTTGATTTTGTTTTGTTTTCTTCTGAAATGTCTTTGTAAAAAGATAAATAAATTTAAAAAAAGTTAAGCAATTTTTACAGTCAAACTATCTGGTAAACAACCAGGACGGGTCAAAAGAAACAAGATTATTTATATATAATATACTGATCATATCATTATAGTGACATCAGCTGTGCCAGTAATGCTTGTAGCTCTTAAGGAAAACAAAACAAAGTGAAATTTGTGTGCTTGTTGCAAATCTAGAATCAAATATCACTCACCTGCAGAGGCAGACAGTTAATGCTGAACAACATAAAAACAATCCAAAGGCAGATGGTAGTGTGAATATAATGTACTGTGGTGAACTGGCTCCTAAAAAAGATTATCAACACGGCACATAAATTAAATTTAAATTTTACAGTGTGTGTAACAGAAAGGGCCAGTAAAAGCTTACATACCGTTTTGATTTTCAGGAACTGTTACGTTCCATGACATGTTGTGAAGGCCTTTTTTCTGAGTTATATGACAAGTATAAAGTCCTGCATCATCATGCTGAGCATTATCAATACCGAGTGTAGAAGGAATGTTTGTGTCTATTCTCAGTCTGTGAGAGGAGAAATTTGAAAAAGTTTGATTACTGGAGAAGGAGTACATAAAAACCCATCTGTCTTTGGTCCAGTTGATCAGTGTTGCATTTTTGTTAGATATATTGCAAGTGAGCAGGACTGAGTCTCCTCTGGACACCAACACATCGTAGTGGCCTGCTGTAGCGGTCGCTGACATTGAAGGGAATTGAAAAAAATAAATTAACAGGACATCCTAATTTAAGAATCTTGCATAACAAATACAAATAGTCTCTGTACCTGCAAATACGTAGGTTGTCTGTAACAGCTGACTGAAGAGCAGAGCAGCTTGCTTCAGGCTGAACATTATGACCATCAGACAGTGAAAGACTAGCTGGAACATTACTGCCTGCCTTAAATGTTGTTGCGGAGGAGGTGCTGAGAAAAGGAAGTGGTTAGTTGCTGTTTGGCTGATCTGAAGTCAAAACTGCACGTATAATCTTGTGAGGGTTGAGGTAAAGTCATGTTCGAGTCATGTGCACAGTTCTTCAAAAATAACTAAAAACAGAACTAAGTCATTTAGATTTAGTTGTTTGTTTTTTTCTGCTAAACAAAATTGGAGTTAATTGTTCAGAAAGATTATTTTTAGTCATAAAAATAAAATTCACATGCAGAGCAACCACATAGCTGGAGTCTAGGCTCAAAAAGATATGAGAGACATCAGAGCCGCCTGGTTTAATTTGAATTTTATTACACCACGTTACAACCACTATGACCAGGTGAAGAGCCTGATTCAAATGATTAGCAGTGTTTGTTTTCTTGTCCAACTCTTTTAGATAACTTTGAAAACCTGCACTTCTGTTCCATTTTGCATCCCAGAGGTGAGGCTTTAAAAACTACATCTGCTTCAGTTCCTAATACCTAAATTAGTAAGTTTCTTTATCAAATCTGAATTTCTTTTCTGATGCCTTTCTGTCACACGAATTATGGTTAGACTTCCTGTGGGAAATGGCAAACTGTGGTACCTGGTGAAGCAACGTGAAGTTACAAGAGTGTAAACCATGACATGTGGGGTATGCATTTCTGCATAGCTTTGCAGGTGTAAGTTATGTGAAAGGTGGTTTATATTGTAAAATCATTTACATGGCTTGGCCAAGTGTTGTGGTGAAAGACTTTGTGTCTTCATTTTGTTCCTCAAATGCTTACTAGGGAGAATGTAAAGCACTCCATGTGCATATAGTGTAGAGCAGTGGGAAAGTTCTTCAAGCATTGACAAGTGTGACTTTCCACACAGCAAAAAAAACCCACAAAATAATCTTATGTATTAAGCAACTAAATAAGAGTGAAGGAAGGGGAAAAATCATTTGATCCACTCAAAGATCAGCATGCTTGATGACAAAGCTACATTTTATGATGGAGCATTCTCTGTTTTGGTAAATTTGATGTATAGGCTTGCAGGGATTTATTTAAAAAAATTGAGGCAGGTAAATTTGTTCAAATTTAGATATTACAGTTATCTGCCCAGTTTTGTTAGATCCCCATTAGACATTGCTTGCTAGAAAAAAGGCAGCTTTGTTAAGTAACGGACCACACAAGTTGTGATCATGATGAGCGTTTGGTCACATTTTGTTCTCTTCTGGTTTTGGTTACCAGTTTTATAGAATCCATTACACAAGGAGAACTATTCATTTCACTCCTTGATGATTTGATAAAATGGCTGACATACAAAGATATAAACAAACAGTGCTGGCGCCGAGTTAAATAAGCACTAGATCCCTTACCTAAGCAGACATTAGGTAAATAACTTTATTGGAAAGCACAAGCAGTAAGAAACTATCTTGCTAACAAGGATAGATTTAGCCCCGCTCTTTTAACTTTAAATCCTTTACGTTTCTTGACAGTCACTGAGTAAGTCAAGGTTTTAGCTGCATCCATAAATTTTCTGTAGGATTGATGTCTACAAAACTGCGAGGCGTCTCCAGGACCTTTAGTTTTCTTCAGCCAGTCTATTGCCTTAGCAGCATGTTTTGAATTATTCTCCAAGATGTTTCAATAAGGACCAAGTATGTCCTATCTTCTAAGAGCTGAAACTCTTCCACGTCATAATGTTTAATCTTAGCTTGCATGCAACTTTTCAACTTTCTCTAAACATGACAGGCTGAGGTCATGCCAAAGAGGTCGATCATCTGACCACAATAGTTTCATCACGGAATCATTTAACGTTCACTGGCAAACTGTAGAAGAGGCCTGAGGGACAAACAAACACACAGATGGAAACATTTTCAAATTGTTTTTCTCTTTCGATCTGTTGACTGAACAGATGGACTGACTGCACCGACGACTGATCTTCTGGATTATATTTTCACATATTTTGTTACTTTTAAATTGGTTTGACAAGACTTTGTGCGAAAAATTGGACAAAATGCTTTTCAGAACACCATTATGTAAATCCAGCAGAAGCTGACAGAGTGGTTTCCCACAGGTTTTCATCCTGAATGGACTCATTATGACCAGCCTGGGGCCCATCGGGGTAAATTTGCACCTGGTGTTTTGGGGATGAATCAGGGGGATTTGGTTAATCATTATGGTATGAGTAAGTTGTTTTTCTTTTTGACAGATGACTGGTATGTCCCTGTGTAATATGTATTTCAGGCATTCCGCATGGAGAAACTGGTTGCATATGTGCCAAGAGCGAGTTTTTCTGTACAAAAAATATTTATATCAAACACAGATAATCCAATCAAACACAAAATGCAAGGAAAAACATTATCCAAACCAACATGTCCATATGTGAAAACATTGAATCCTTAAAGGTTTTGGGTAACTTTTATTTAAAAAAGTATGTTGTTTTTTGTTTTTTTTTTACATTTGTTATGACAGTATTAAATTAAACATGTAATCTGTGAACAAAAAAAAAGCCTTCTCCCTGTGGTCCTGCTGCCATCTTCACAAAGGAGGACCTTGTTAACACTGTCAATCATACTCATATACACGCTGCTCACACCCTGACTCTTGTTCTCTGTTTCTCTTCGTCTCCTTCCTCAAAGTGGAGTTTACTGTGACGGTGGCACCTGGCAAACATGGCCACCAAAGACAGTTTTCCTGTAATGCTAACTTGTTTCTGTACCATCAACACAGCTGCAGCAAACCGGCAATCTTAAGCAGCGCTTACATTAGCATGTTTGACAGTACTAAGATTCGGATACTGGCTCTGATTGGTTGTTTCTGACCAAGCAGTGTATTGCACATGACAGCAGGATCACAGGGAGGAGGCAGAGGAGCTAGACTTTTTTTTAAACAGATCTCTTTCATGTTATATGTTGTGAAAGTGTCAACAAATATGTAAATATTTTTATAATTTACCTACTACACCTTTAACAAGTGTTGCAACTAAATTTTTTTTTCAGTTTCAGTTGCCACATTACCGTCAGACATTACGAATAATTAAAAAAAAAAACATTACTGAAGTAGTACCTGTTTAAGTACATAAAGTAGTAGGTTGACAGAAAAACAACAGTTTCGCCAAGCTTAGGAAATTCAAGAGTAGATAAGAAATATGAAATAGTTTCAAGAATGTATCGATGTGTGTGAGGTTTTATTACACTGCACCTGACAATGAGCTAAACCCTAGTATCTGTTCTCTGTGTAGGATTCCTAAAAATGTGTAACCACGAAGGAGATGGTATTTAAAAAGCCAGAAGATAAAATGTAAAGGTCGGCTTCAGTCACCTGTATGTCTTTGTGCACAATAATCCTCTAGTAAAGCTCTAATGAAGCTCTAGTGCCATGATATGGGCTAAAAAAGGACAGATACTAGAAACAGCATCTGTCCTATATAGAAGTGGTTTCTATTCAGTACATTTCTCGTTTACTCATTGCCCACACAGACATATTGTCTCACAAAAAGCCCACAGAAAATGTCAAAGAACAGGAAAAGGAAACTCACGTGTGTTGCAGGGGCTTGAGTCAAAAGTCACCCATTAACTGTTTGCAACACACATCGTGAGGTTTCCATTAGAAATCTTTGTTGTAGCATTATTAACAGAAAACTGTGGTAAGTGACAGTCCGTAGCAATGAGATTTCCATTTGAAAAATGACCTGTGAAGAGGAACAGGTTGAGGTAATATGTGACCAAAGGTGGTTTAATAAAACAGTAACTGCAATTTTACCAAGTCTTACTTTTTTATCAAAGGCTTACACAGGTGGGTTTATTTCATATATAATGAATGTACACAGGCATGAAAAAAGGAGAGAAAGAGGGAGAAAAAGGTGGAGAAAATGCTTTAAGGGAAAGGAAAAAGGAGTAGAGGAGAGAAAGAAGCATAGAGAAGGCATAAGTCTCTTTGCTAGAAGTCTGCCTCTAGACCTGCAGAGAGAGAGAGAGAAAAAAAACTATGCAAGAAACCACAATAACAAACAACATATACACATATACTTGTAGGTCAGAACATTACATTTTAGTGCCTTCTGATCCAATCACCTACTTCCACATATCTGCAGTGTCCCCTACATTACTTATAGCAAACTGCAAATGCGGCTTTCTTTCAAAAATTGCTTTCTTCTTGCCTCTCTTCATGAATAACTAACAGACTATTAGTCATGGCCTCAATAAATCTCTTACTAACTATTATGAGGAGTTTTCCTGTTGTGACAATCTCTTCTTCATGAGTGAATATTTTGTTAATAATTAATAATTCAATGAAAAATGTTATGGTTAAATTATTTCACCAAGTTGTGAGTATGAACTTGATAACCAATGTTGCTCTATTTAAAGGGTGATGGTAAGCATCAGCGGGTTGCTTGTCTCTGACAAACAGAAAACTTGTTTCAAAGTGTGCCCTTGAGTGTGAGTGTTGACTAAGACCCATCTCTCTGCAAATACACGTGTGAGTTTGCACCGAGTTCTCCTCCCACACTTATTTAGGTCTATTCTGTTAATTGGAACTGTTTTCAGATGGATTTCCATGACTGGGATCCTGGTTGAGAGCATTCAGGAGGTGCACAAGCCCTGATAAGATCACTGAATAGAGAGTGATGGTTCTTACTCAAAAACATGTGAATAATCCTGTTTGTTGCTTTCTTTTTTCATGACAGAAAAAAGAAAGCCAGCTAATGAGTAGCAGTGTTTAGCTGATTCGATTGCATCTATTATCTCTCCTCCTCTGTCTTTGAATTTTTTGCACTTCTCATATCCAGCAGGCAGAGAGAGATATAATTCCTGTTACACTTTGACCGAGGAGCCTTAATCCTATTATCTTCTACTGCAGGGCTCTCCTACACACATGAACCTACCAGAGAAAGCCTCAACGTTCAACCACACAGATTCTCACACTTTGGTGCAAACACAACAACTATGTTTCCATCACCTGAATGCACACTCCACAAACTTATATAACAAGGAGTATTACTCCAAACTCCTCGTTATTGGCCTAACGTTAAGGGGGCCTCTTTTTGCAACCACAATCCAGACACAAACACAACTTCTCTCTGAATTACTCTGTAGATCTGAGATTTTATATATATGTATATATCTATATTTTTTTTAAACCCATTGATAACAGAAATCTCAGGGAGCACAGCAGCCACTGATTGCACGAATGTGTGTGTATGGGCGAGTCTTAGTGGCTGCATCTCGTCTCTGACCCTCACAGGCATTGATGGATGTTTGTGAATATTTGAGATGCCTGTTAGAAAGCCCCTGGCAGAACACAGAGAGACATCAGAGCAGCTACTCTACCTCTGTTGTGTGTGGTGAACATTGCACGGTCTGCTCCCACATACACATGTACTCTGTGCATGAATTTAAATCAGCAAAAGGAGCCTGAACTGCAAAGGGCAGAACATGTCTTGATTGCGTTGTTTTGTTTCTGTGCCAGTTTTGCATTGGTGTGAGACTGGATATGTTTGCTGGCAGAAACTACAAGGAAACTTTAATCATCCTTCGTTTTACAAAGAAGAAAACCGTGTTTGCATGTTTAATCCTTATTTGTCATAAAAGGTTGTGGGACAAAAAAAAAGCCAGTTTCTGTAGGCTGGGAACACAGATGCTGATGCATTAATTATCGTGTTGCTATTTTCACAACCATGTCATCCAGAGAATCATCCATCATGCAGCTAATTTGGTCTGAAAAAAACATGTTAACAATGTAAAGCCCAGAAAGAGAGGCCAATCTGAGTGTCCAACCCGATCGGAACATAATGTTGACTGTGGTTTGCTGAGGCCTTGTATTAGTTATGTGCTACCAAGGTTGAAGTTTGTGAGAGAAAGGTTACAGGCCCGGAAGAAACCAACGCATGCTCGTGCAAAGAGCAAAGACACGGAGACTAAAATAAACCTAAAGAAGCACAAATTAACCACAACATATTTTTAGGCCAAGGTGTACCTGCTTCTTTTCTTTCCTTAGTGGGCTGATTATTTTTTTTCAGATATTAATTTCCAAATTTTTATGCATATTTTGTCTTCAGAATCACCTTATAGTTAGCTTTCATAGTATAGATGCAGTATTTAAATGTTTTACAAATAGATTTTTCACTTATTTGTTAAAACCGTTACTATGGCCTGACAGTAGAAGATGAAACACATCATCTTTGATAAAAATCAAGCTCTTCTGGTTAAGTCCACGGTTTTCTCAGAACTCCCTACTTCTGCATTGTTATAAAAGCCGCTTTAGATAAAGTATCTAAGAGATGCATAAACATAAAACTTAAGCACAGTTACAATATTTCTGAGTTTTAAACCACCTAATGTTCTTGGATAAAATCATGAGTTGTTCTAAATAACTTTCAGTTTTGACCCAAAACCCTCAGGTCTCTGCAAGAAAGCTGGGGATGCAGAGGAATTTTTATTTTTCAGAAATAAATCTGAAAGAAAATATGTGGGGTCCCCAGAAAGCGGCTGTGGACAACTCAACAATCATGTTTAAGAAACTTTTGCAGGGCACAGAGGACAAACAACGCCAAACCAGGCTCTGGGACGCTGACAAAAAGTGTTTCAAAGTACTGTAATTCTCTGTGTTCACACTTTGCAGCCAGATTGTTGCACTGTTTTTTGCTTGATTTGCTTATTTTCAGTCCCAGTGTAGAAGATAAACTGCACATTAAAAGTAGGAACATTTTGAAATAATTTACTGGGTCTACTTTTTCCATGAAAATCTGACTTTTGAAGTTTTATATTAAGTTTTTTGAAGTTTTTTGAAGTGCTTAAGTTTTATATTTCTACTGTTTACAGTGTGTTGCAAAATGTAATTCTTTGAACTTTCTCACATTTTACCACATCACAAAAACAATATTTAGTATTTTGGGAGGGGAGATTTAGTGTATTAACTGAGAAGTGGAAGGAAAAGGAGGATTAATTTTTTTTTTACTAATAAAACTCTGAAAAGCAAGTTGAACGTGTATTCAACCATCCTCAGTTCGTTTTGCGGAAACACATTTACAGCTACAAATGAGTTGGATAATATCTCCACCAGGTTTGCACATCTGACGACTGTGCTCTTTTTGTCCATTCCTTGTCAAATTGCAAAAGTTTTTTTAATATGATAAAACATGGAAAAGTACAAGAGGTTCAAAAGGTGCCAAAAATACCAAGAGTAGCTGATGTTGTCTGTAACACATTTATCTAAACCACAGGTAAAAGTTGTCTTCTTTCTTATTTATAATAGATGAGAGTTTATAGTATGTGAGGGATTTTGAGATCTTAAAAAGGACTCAAAAGGATGGAAGAAAAAATATTACACTGATAACATGGTGTTCAAAAAACCCAACAAACTGAAAACATTGTAATACATTTGAATCCAGCCCCTCTATTCTAGTGTGCTTAAATAAAATCAGTTTTCAGAATAGACGTAACTGACAGAGTCCTGTGTGTGGTTTTTATCTTAGCAAAGTTTCACAGCAGACAAGTGGAAAAGTTTAAATCAGGATGAGGTTAGAAAACAATTTTCCAAACTTTGAACATCTTACTGAGCATTTGATAAGGTCTCCTGTACAGAAATATTTCTCTTTTCCACAACCAGGTCAAATATGTACTTTATTAACAAAAAAGCAAAATTGAGATAAAAATAAATGTAGCGTTCCGAGTCAGCGTACAGAGGTAGACAGCGCGTGAGAAAGCTCATCTTAGTGCAACACATTTTTGTGCATGCAGAAGGTGTGGAAACGGAGGTTGATGACAGGAAAGTTACAGGCAAGACGTTCTCAAAGACAGGCCAAGTTCTTCGGCGCTCAGCGCTGTGTAAAGTTCAAGGAGAAAGCTGTGGAGCAACTACGAGCTGAGACTCTGTCTTCTCTGTTATACTTCTCTCAGGAGATGTTTCCTAACTGAATGACACAATCAAACAAAATAAAACTGGTTAAACTGTGCACCCTTTTCAATTGTTTATTTAAGTAACAGCAAGAGTCTGAAATTACTTAGGTTCTATATTTAACTTAAAATGCCCAAATAGACCCCAAACAAGCTAAGTTCATTTGAATTATTATGAAAAAATTAAGTCAGTATGCAAAATCTGCGAGTGAGAAACTAAGTCAAGTTATGATCAAGCAAGTTTGATCAAAATTTTAACAGTAATAACTTAGTAGTGCTTACTTTCCACTACTTTCCACTAAGATTGTTAATCTCATGTTTTTAGGACTTTTGGCTTTATGTTCTTTTCAATATTACTTAAATTGCTTAAATTCATTGAGGTTTTCTGGCATTCATTTTGCACAGCTCTGTTTAAGCTTCACCATAGCACCAAGGCCATTGTGTGGTTTCCTTGTCATTAAAGTCATTAAACTGCACAAACTCTGACTTTAATGGAGTAATTATTTTGTCCTAGTGCAAAAACCATAAATTTAAATAAAAGTGTATGTGTACGGTAACACTTTATTTGAAGGGGTGTGCATAAGACTGACATGACACTGTCATAAACATGACATAACATCTGCCATGTACATAAAGAAGTCTTTATGAATGTTTATGACCGTTGTCATGAAGTGTCACTTGGTAAATAATGACACTTTTAATGCAAAGTTGCTCTAAAAGTTGCATTAAAAGTCCATTAAAAATGCCAACTTTGCATTAACTTATCATAATTTACAAAATTATGCAAAATTGGCACTTTTAATGGACTTTTAATGCAACTTTTAGAGCAACTTTGCATTAAAAGTGTCATTATTTACCGAATGACACTTCATGACAACTGTCATAAACATTTATGAAATTAATCTAAACATCGCAGTGCAAACATTAAATTAAGCTGATTAGAAACTGAAAAGCGGTGAGGCGACAATGAAACAGGAAGTAAATGTCAACAAAGAAACAAGGTTCAACTTAAAAATTAAAACATTACGGAAAATAAACCAAGAAAGCAGAACTAAGCACAAACTCCGAATCCTAAAATACATTTCCCAAAGATCATTGTGAGAGTCCTGTCAGTGTACAGCAGTCAGCGTGATCTCAATTTAGATAATGAGGGCGGATTTTAGAATGGGAAACCAAGCTATTATACGTCCTGAAAAAGGAAAGAAGAAGAAATTTATAGTTGTAGGTAGAACTGATAAAGTAAAAAAAATTCAGTTTTAGGATTTTATCATCTAAATAATTTTGACTTTAGCAAATTCTAAAATGATCTAAATGTAACAATGATAGGTGAAGAAGTTTACTGGAAGGCAAAAATGATTGATGGCTGCAGGTTCTAAGTAAACATTTGCCTCACAAAGGCAGGAAGCTCAAAAAGAAAAAGTCAGAAATCAGAGACAGAACGTGGTGACATTTCTAACCCAGTGAAAGCACAACGATAAAAAGACACAAAATATGTTGGGGGTCGTATTTTCTGTTTCCTGCAACAATGCTTTAATTTAACTCAATAATAGAATGTATGAAAATGTAACTTTTATCAGAATTTCAAGAAAGAAATTGGACAGCTCTCATTACTTTTAGTTTTTAAATTAGAGATGTGAAAATTACAGCTGACTTTATAATATAAAACATGAAAAAGACCAACCCTAAATAAAGCCCAAACACTCACAGATCATGACGTTTATCTGTTGTGTTATATTAGATTTGGCATTGCAGTGGTACTCTCCATTCCAAAATTAGATTCAGGTTCTGCGCCTAGATACACAGTGAAAAAGCATTTTCTTAAAGACAAAAAAAATATATCTCCATAATCGAATTTCTTACCATGATGATACATTTAGCTTTGCCTTGCTGCTTTAATTCAGTCTTGAACTTTAGTGTGGCAACTCCCAAAGGCAAGCATAAAAATTAGAAATGAAACCTTTTCTCACAGCTTCATGTATGGCAACAAAGCAGAAAAGCAAACAAAAGGCCAATGATTGAGAGAGACAGTATGGAGAAAAAGTAGAATAACCATCAACAATAATATGAGCGCGAGAGCACGAAACTAATGTCAGATAACAAAAGCGAATTGGTTTATCATTATTCACCCTGAACACACATTGTGCATACAAATGGAAAAGGCCTTGGGGTGTAAAATAACTGAGAGGGGATGAGGTCATACTGTAATTGATGGCTTGCGGTTAAAAAAATAATTCATTTTCTTTTTTATATTCAAACTTTAGCGTGCCGCTGCGTTCTCTGCCTTGGACGTTCTTCCTAATTACTCAAATTACTCATTTTGGAGCATGAACACCAGCGGTGGTGTGTAACCCTGAAACGCTGAAATCAGGCTTTGAAGCTCTGAGGATGAATCTTCTAGTTTATGAGGTTTTTTTTTTAAAAAGTAATTTTACTAATATATATATATTTTTTTATGGTTCTAAAGAAATCTAATTGAAATATGATGGCAGAAGAGGACAAGTGCTGCCTCAAAGATTAACGATGTGGCTGCCTGTTTAAAGCTGAAACATTTAATGCTACAGATACTGTATATTTAGAAGAAAGAAGGATCTGCAAACACTAAAACCAGAAATCTGAGTCACCTGACACTACTGATTTTAATTCAAGGGGGTAAATGTGAGCTTCAACTAAATTAAAGGCATTTCTATTCAAAACATTTATAAAAAGAAATCTTTGAAAATGTCAAGCTGCCCATGTGAAAGACAAACTTTTGGATACTGAGGTAGACAACGTGTTAAACTTTATTCAAAGTGATTATTGTTGGTTTTTCCCATCTTAAAAATTAGCGTTGGTTCTGGTTTTGTTATGTTGACGTGAGGTATTTCTTCTTAATCTGGATAATCTATGATACATACATTTTATACAGGTTTTTTTTTCTGTTGAACATTCCCAACAGCATCAGAAAGCTGTGACAAAGATAAGAAAACCTGAACAATAATATGGACTTTCATTGCTTTACATATAAGTTTCTGTGTGCTTGTTGTAGAAAAGGTCAGACTTTGCCTCACCTGACCAAATCATGTGGCTCCACTTAGAGTCATGGGAGTTTTTTTTAGCAGCTCCATACTTTAAAATTAAGACAAAAAAAGTGGGGCTTTTTCTTGTTTTTATACTGAGATTAAATCACACACAGCTGAGCTCTTTGCCTATTGGAGGATGTCAGTTGCAGTTGAAAGATATCAGACTCTAAATTTATATGGACACTTTCCTATTTTCATTTGTGACAAGAAGAAGTTGAAAGCAATCCGTTTCCTTTCACTTCTCTGTCTATCATGTAAAATCACACTGAAATGTACAAAACAATTATGAAAAACTTACAGCAGCCATTCTCGCAAAAGTGTTTCCCTAAGCGGTTGCTCGTCTTTCTCTGCCTCCTCTTGTGACACAACCAAACTCAAACCTACAACTACTCCAAAATAATAAATAAATCAAATCAGCGACTTTTCATTAAAAATGCCCAAATAAAATAAGGACATTTAATAATTAAATGAACTATGTACATTTTCATACTCATTCATACATTTTCATAGCTATTTATATTTTTAAGAAGCTCTGATTAATTTAAAATAACACATATATCAAACTTGGACTGTAAGGCATTTAAACTGACGTTTGAGTGACTTAATAGAAATAATAATGATAAAAATGATGCTGGGGTGAGCAGGTAGTTGAGGTAGTGAATGGAGAAGCTAAGTGTGGAAAATGATGATATACCAGATGTGGAACAGCTGTGAGAGGAAGACAGCAAGGAAACTGAGGGAGGAAGATGAATTACCACAATAAAAGCTGAAGAGTATTAAGATCCTGGTATCTTAGGTTGTTTAGTTTGATTCTAGTTTCATTATTCTTTTGTGTGTTTGTTTCTTGTTTTGGTTAGACAAGTCTTGTTCTTTGGTTCAGTCTTTTGTTAGTGATTATAGTTTGCTTATTTCTTTTGTCCCGTTATTTTTACTTTAATTATGTTTAGTTTGCTTTACTGTTTAATTTCTTAGTGCCACTTTCTCTCTCTCTCTCCCCAATCTGCCTCTTGCTCTCTCCCCTCACACCTGCAGTCATTTACCTAATTAGCTGAGGTCCATTGTTTCAACATTCAACTTCCCAGCACCTCTTTCTCAGTCACTCCTCACTGGTTCCTTTCGTTACTTCCCAGGTTCACTGCATTCTCCTCATGTCTCCTGGCTGGCTTTTTATTATGGTTTATTTTTGTTCAAATCTGGCTTCCCGTATTTTGCTTTTCTCTTCATTTTTCAATAAATATTCACTTAAAAACACTCACCATGACAGAAAAGACTCTCAGCTGGTCTTCAGATTAAGAGAAGGTCTGGCAATGAACTAAGAAAATCAAATGTAAAAGGAGCAGAGAACAAAAATGAACTAACAAACTAAACAGAGGGATCCTACAGTCAATGCAAACCCCATTAGAACAACAACAAATACAGAGAACTTAACAGAATAAGGCAAAACCTGTAGAACATAAACAAGGAAATGATTGAAAACACAAAGTGCATAAAAAAACTATTTGTGACAGAAACCAGAATTTAATTTAAGCTCAAATCTGAATCTATTTTAAAATCTGCAGCTTCATTAGCCAGCTGCAATGAACTGACATATAAGCCACAGAAAATTTGTTGAGTGTAGATGACTGATATGTTTCCCCCTCAGGGTCCTTGTTGCCCACAGGCCCCTTTGGGCAATGCGCCATTTTCCCCTACCAAAATCTGAGCCTGTCAGTGTTACGCTATTATGAGTCTGCCTTGCTTTTTTTTATGACTATTGGGTTGGCTTAATTGGAACCATATTTGCATTAAAGTTAAATAGGTTGGAAATCTATTGCGCTGGTTTAATTGGAGCCATGTTTGAGTTAAAGTTCAATGGGTTGTAAATCATAAACATCTCCCAACCAAAGGAGAAATATTTCTGTGAGGTTCAACAAACTTTTGATCCGTCCAAATAGTTTTATTTTCCAATCAGCAGCTTTTTGCTACCCATTTCATATTGATTCCTCCTCTCTTGTCTTTGTCTGCAGCAAAGTACTGAAATAGAAGTAATGCGCATCTTAATGCAGGCCAAATTAGTCGGAGAACAATACCCATGTAGTCGCCAGTGAGCCCACAGTTTCTCTGCTGCCTCCCCCTCCTCAGTTTTCTCTGCTAGCCTCCTCGGAGGGCTCCGGGTGTTCCCATTGGCCGCAGCGGAGAGAGAGGAGGAGGAGACGGACGGACTGGCAGGAATTCCTCGGCTCTCCTCAAATTTCTTCGAACCGCGGATCTCCAGCTCGACTCCATCCGGATAAAATACTCCGACCAGCACCGGGTTTTCCTTCCTGAGCGGGACCGCTTTGTTGTTTGATCTAAACGGTATGGGAACAAAGATTTTCCTCAAGTTTTCGCTCTGGAAAACGGGAGGAGGCGGGAGGGAGGAGAGGGATTTAAAAAAAAAGACGCGTCGTTGTACCGTTTCTCTCATCCACCAAACCAAAACCTCACTTTCTCCTTTTGCTTCCAGATGTTGAGAAGCGTCGCTGTAGTCCTTCTGCTGGCCGTGGCTCTCTGTAAAGCAGAGGTAAGTTTTAGAATTTCAACTTTTTTTTTTATCATTATTGGAAAATGACGCCTATAAGTTTGTATTGGCCACTTTGTAACGGTCCATGAAGTAAGACATCCGGGCTTTGTCCACACATTTGGAAAAAGGTTGGAATGTGTCCAAATATTATTAGATGAGATTTAATCTGTGTTTCTCTACAACAGGGACAATAAAACCACAACTGTGATCAATCTCTTATGGTTTAGCTAAATTACCACTGGGAGTGCCTTTTATTACAGGCATTCTGATAATTGTGCAACTGGGGAGGGAAAAAAAAAAAAGATCCTTCTTGTTTTGGCAGTGAACCACACTCCTCCTATGGTCAGCTGTCTAACAGTCATCTCTGAAAAACCCTCTATGAGTCAAAGAAAGTGACAGCATTCAGCTCTATACAAGGATCGAAGGATGGACTGCTCTTTAATGGCTTCTTGGGCTTCTTTATCAATATTGTAGCATGTTTTGCTGTGAAACCAGCTGCCAGCTGTTCTGAGGGCACACCAGCACTGTGTTGTACTAGCATGCCAAACGGCATGTATTTCATGTTAATGAGCTGTGAGAAAACTCACCTTCTGGGTATCACACTGCGGCGCTAAGCCGTAGAACCTTTGAGTAAACACACAGAGGTAATGTACCGTTAGGAGGCCTGATGGGACCACGTGAAAAACAGGATGGGTATAGTTCCAATGAGGCGAGGATCAGTATGGGTATGGGTAAGATAATACGTAAGGTATTACACACAGAAAAATACAGATATTATTATTTGCAATTGCTTTTACTTGAAACAGACATAAATAATGTACTTACTGGATCATTAGGGCTAGAATTATATTAGATTTACTTAAACGCTAATTTAATCGTAGCTTTCAAGTAAACCTGCTTTTTTCCTGCAGAGCAGTATACGCTTTTGTCAAATTTCACAAGCGTAACAAGTTCACTGGTCAGGCTATCTGCTCAGGTAGAAACTACATTAAAGAACAGTGATAATTACTTCTGTTTTAATCACAAGGGTTGTGGGATTTGATTGTGATTACAAATCAACAGTGATTAAAGTTTTATTGTTATTTGTAGCTATAAATCAATCAGTTTAAAAAAGTCAGAACCTTAGAAACGTACCCAATATCAATATAGGTAATTCACCACTAGAGTAACGTAGGCAGTAGGTAATAGTAGCGTTCAATTACATTTTGAAGCATAAGCACATTGGTGATGATCACAAGGATCCAATAGTAGAGGGATGGTTTAAACAGCAAATCTATACAATTAGTAAAAATAGTTTTTTGGGTTTGCAAACAGAACCAATTATACTTTATTATTATTATTATCATTGGACAACTAATTCCTTTAATGATAAATATCTTTTTCACAATGACAGTAAGGTATTAACTGTCATGCTGTTTGTAGGTTGGCAAGTGAAGTTTTAAAATGATAGATTAATAACCGTGATGGGTGGTGGTTCTATTATTTTTACACTTTTACTGTTTGTGCATTTAGCTACCATGAATGTGTTCATGCAGCCAAATCTGTATTTCTTGTGATCTGAAAAACTGCAGTCACTTGGTTGTCAGAAGTGCTATTTTTGAAAATTTCCATTTATTTTTGTTCATTTGGAGCAATCCTATACATTTTTATTTATTGTTTTAAACGCAAGTTATGTTTTAATTTCTGATTAAATGAAAACATTCTCTTTTCGACAGTCTAGGGAGCAAATAAAACTCATTTCAGCATCAGTGCTAGGAAGTGGAATTGCAATGGGCAAAACATAAATCTTTAAAGTGTTACATTGCAAAAAAAGAACAACTAAAACCGGACTAACATTTCCTGGAAGTTGGGTGTATGTGTCCCAAATGGTTGATTGAAGAATATTTACAGGTGTTTCATCCATCCGTCCGTCTGTCCATCAAATCATAGTTTCCAAGTTTTTTATTGATGCTGTAAAAATGATCTGATAATGTATTGAAAACGCTGGGAAAACAATAAAAAGTCTTGAAGCTTGACATGAAAACCATGTAGAAATCCTGCTCGCTAAGTTCGTTTACATACTAGATATTGAAGAAATAAGACAAAGTGAGTTGCAGAGAAAATGTGACAAATATTCAGAAGATAAATTGCCTTCCAGCGTTGTGGTTCTCTCCAGACATCCAGGGCACACCGGAGGGAGGTTCAAACTATTTACAACTGCTGTCGAATGAGACGTCTCCACTGAAATGATAGCATCCCTGTGTGGGATTTTCAAAATGGGCTACAGCTCCTAGATGAACCCTCTGGTGGATTTCAGGCAGAAACTGTACAGTATGTGGTGATCCAAATGTCCTATTGTCATCAGAACTTTCACTTACATTATTGAATAATGCATGATGTCCTCATATTGTGCAGCCATTGTTGAATTTTTTCAATGCTTCTACCACCAACTTGTGCCACCTTGGTATCATAACAGGATGTCAAGGTTAAAGGACCCACCTTCATTTCCTGGACCCATAATAACAGCTTTCACTTCCTTCACCAAAGTCATATGTTGCCATGGAATAAAAGTACCAACAGATGTTGCGGGCATCACATCTCTCTAAACTTCCCGAAAGCCAGAACCTACATCTTGGTTGGTACTTCCTTTGCAGCTTAGTTCCAGCTTTCCATGAAAACAAGTAAACAATCTATTAGACAGCAGAGTTTTCCGATTCTGTTTCTTCTCACTGTAACTTTCAATTATCGTACTTGGATGCAAACAGTGTGGATCTTGTTACCGAATGCTTAACACGAAAATGAGTTGTGTTTTTCCAACACATTCCTTGATGAAGTACAAATACACAACCTAAAGTTGGCACTTGATGGCGATACCATCGAAGCACGCAGCTGTTTCAACACCTGGCTCTGTGTTGACTGTTTTGTTAAAATGCACAGTTACAGGAAGAAGGAATAATTGCTGAACATTTACCTAATTAGAGCCTAGACATTTCAGATTCTTGCAGTGGCTGCTATAGTCTTATTTTGCAAATGGCAATTAGTGACTCCATGCTGCAACAGCCTTGCTCGACGCCTGGCATGGTTGCCCTCCCTCCTGACCTTCCACTGCTCCTTCTGTCTCTTGCCGGCTGGACTGCTGAATGTGGCTCTGTGTTTGTCTTTATTGGATCCGTGCTTGTGTCCTGTGAGGTATTTCACGGAGGAGACGGAGCATGAAGAAGCCGGCTGTACTGAACGTAGCAAATGGGGAGGTATTAGAAAGGCATCCATTCTGAAGAGGTAATTACCTTGATAATATATGGCCTGTTGACTGCCGTGGGAATAGCTTGAGCTGACATACCAGAGTGCTGTCCGAAAGAGGTCAGCAAGTTGGAGCAAAGTCCCCTCAGAATAAAGCACGCGAGGGGTGGGGATGTGTTTTCAGGGTTGTTATAGGTTATAGGTGTTACATTTCCAGAATGTGAAGCAGAAAAAAAAACCCAACAGAGTCTTGAATAATGGATGAAAACACAATTTTCTTTGCATTGACTGATGTTTTTATTTACTGCCATGAGCATAGGCTATTCAACTGAGGACACAACCTCTTCATTTGTTATCAAGGAGAATGGCTGTTTGCTTCTGGAGGTGAGAAATTGCTGCGTTTGAAGATAAGCTGCTCAGAAATGCAGCGTGGCTGGGTGGCCAGGGTCGGGCCTCATGCGAAGCTCTCTGTATGCGTGTGTGTGTGTGTGTGTGTGTGTGTGTGTGTGTGTGTGTGTGTGTGTGTGTGTGTGTGTGTAGGTGTGTGTGTGTGTGTGTGTGTGTGTGTGTGTGTGTGTTTGTCTGCAGGCTGGAAGAGAGATATGCATCTCATGGATAAAATGTTGATGTTTTACTAAAGCACACCGGGAGTCTCATATGTAAAGGAGGTGAGATGCAGGGAAAGGGAAAGTCATAAGAGTTTTCAGCCTCGGGGGACATGTGTGCGCACATACTCGCGCATAAATAGAGGGAGAGAAATGTTTGGATTACTGTTTTTATGGCATGCAGTGTGATTGTGTTGGATGGAAGGAAACTGGGGTGGAATGACACAGTGGTTAATTTTGTTATCGCCGCTCTGGAGTGAAAAAACAAAACAAAAAAAACTAGATTTCAGCAGGAAGTACGCCCAATAAGGAAAGCGCACATTCTCCACTCTCCACTGCCGTCAACAAGGACAAAGAAGAATAGAAACTGACTCTTTCAGTGGTTCTAGCTCTCCAGCAGGTCTAATTGAGTTGTGGCTCCTGGTATGGGCGCCCAACATTGCTTACATGTTGATGCTTGTTCTTGCTCATTCAAGGTGGGCTAAAAATATCTGCCCAGGTGGACAGAACATGAGCATTAGAGGGACGCCGTGTCCTCTCCCTGTAACAGCCTGCTCTAATTACTAGAGCTCAACAGTCGGTCATGGATCCCGAGCAGGGATTGTGCAGGGCGGCCGGTGAGATAGCCTGATGTAAAACAGAGAGGAGACGGAGCCATTGCCAGGCAATTATCAAGGGGGGGGAGTGATGTAAGGTTTGGCTGTGTGAAGAGGGAAAAAAGGTGGGTTGGTGCTTTGTGTCGTGTCCCTGCAGTATCTGTTCTCCTCTTCTTGGCTTGACTTGAAACGAGCCCTTATTTAGCTTACCAGCTGTACTGGTGTCTTATCATTATGAGCACTCTGTATTCACTGGAGCTTCGCTCAGAAATTAACACAATTACATATATATGTATATACGTATGCACTCAAATGACAGACCACTTCAGTGCGTGAATGAGTAAGAAAAAGCACAATAAATATGCTGGAGAGATAAAAACAATGCCAGCTGAGACACATTCAATATATATTTATACAGGAATGGTGAGCTGTAGTGTGAAGGAACTCAGCTAACATGAGCGATATCACAAAAAAATCTGTTAGAGAAAGAAAAAGACATTAAATGCCCCTAGCCAAATGTCTTTTTCCACTTTGTGATAATGTTCTGAACCTCTTAGTAGCTATTTACAGTTACTTGGTCATTATATATTCAGTGTTTTGAAAAGGAACCAAAACTCTTGAATTTATAATTTTTTTTTTTTTTTGACAACCACACACTTTACTGTTTTTACATGACGGGCCAGACCGAAGTAGGGCAGAGTTGTGAAATGGAATAAAAGGATACATGGTTTTCACATTTTTCACACATAAAAACTATGCAGCCTTTACTTTGGCATTTTTAAATATAATCCAGAAGGGACATAATTAGTCATGTGTGATTTTTAAGCTCAGTTTACGTTGGCCTGTTCTGGTTTTAAAAGGAAAAGTCAGAAATGTTTGGCAAGCATTGAAATTAAACCCTCTAAGTCAATCTTTTGTAGAACCAGTTTACCACATAAAACCACATTGTCTCCCTCTTTAAATTTCATTCTCATACAAAGTCTTATATCAAACATAATACTGAGATTTTGTTAATATTAATTCTAAAATAACTATCATTTTATTTTTAATTTTAATCTTCAAAGCACATTGTGAAAACATTTCCATTAAAGTCCAAGTAGCCCGCGGCAAACAACAATAACACACAGGCTTACTTCACATGCGCACTCGAATGTGTTCTGCTTTACAATCTACTAAAGAGCTGGGGTCTCCTCCACCTTCCCTGCTTATTGCTTTTTCCTAATGCTGCCAATATTAAACTTTAAACTTGCTGAATAACATAACAGTCAAAGGAAGCGGTAAACTCTGGCACACAAAAAGCATGAGCTGCTTTTGTGTTGGGATTATCTGTGGCTGTGCTGAAGATGTTCTTCTTTAGTGTTTTGATGTATTATTAATGTTAAAGTTACTGCTTGTAGTAGTGGCATGTGAAAAATTCAGTATCTTTTTTCAAAAAGTGTGAAAGATTTGAGCTGGCTTAGACCTTTTATGTAATGACAGCGCACAATGTTAGTAATAGTCAAAGTTTTTTTTAACCACTCTTCTGTAGAACAATGCTGAGGAGCTGCAGAGAGGTGTTAATTTTTCATTTGCTCAGGCTTGCGCTTTGTGTGTTATCTGCCAACAATGCTGACTGCAAGTATTTTTCTTTTCACACTAAAATGTCAAGCATTTTAATTACTTTAGTTTCTGTGTACACAGGACAAAGTAGAATCCCTTCCCCCTGTCCTTGTTTAACAAAGCAGCACTGATAGGTTGTGTGGCTACTGTGGCATTCTGAACAGATGCTTTGGGACGTGATGTTTGTGGGATTAGGTTGAACTCTCAGGGATGCTTGAGACGCCATCAAACTGGGTTCTGGAGAGTTTGGAGGGTCAGCTGATTGTGTGTTTTGAGTCACTCCTGAAGAAAATTTGACTTGTGTCCTGCTACAGAGAGAGGGATGGGGATATCTACAAACTAAAAAATTGACACAATCACTGTGACATCAGGGTGTGAGTTGATAAACATACAACAAAAATAATTTCAAAATAAGAGCATGTTTCCAAAGCAGAGACATTTTAGTGAAAAATAAATTTCTGATGATTACTTTACTTTTTTTTAAATAGTCTGGAGCCAAATTTGAAATTGAATAATAAATATATCTGCACTACCTACTTGTGAGACATTGAGACATTTCATTCAGTTTGTGAGAGAGAGCGAAACAACAGATAACAGGAAGGCTTTCTTTAAACTTAAGAGCATTTAACTCTTGTGCGCTGTGAATATTCAGTCTTCTGTAAATCTCAGAGTTAAGTTAAGCTACTTCCTCAGGGCAGTACCAGTCCTCGATTGGAACTGCCCTGAAACTTTAGAATGGATCTCTGATCTAACACACCTGAATCAAATGAATGTTTAATGAGCAAGAGTTTGCAAAATTTGCTGACTACTAAGGAGGTATCTCAGCCTTTTGATTCAGGTGTGTGGGATCCATCCAAAAGTTGCAGGACAGTTGCACTCAAGAGGTTGCTGACCTCAAACCTACATTGTAGGCCAAGGATGTACTTATGTATTTTCGTAACGCTAGCTGTGCTTCTAAAGTTGGTACTAGTTTAAGATAAATGTTTTGTTTAATCATTTGTTTTAAAAACACTGAACCCTCTTTTACTTTGGAAGTCTGTATTTCCCAATACAGACTTCCAAAGTCTGTATTTGGAAATCCAGTTTAAAAACTGGATTTTGGAAACTGGCAATAAACTGCTGCGGATATTAGAGCCGGTGAATGTGTGGTATAATTCATCCTTGCAGGCCAACACAACTTTTAAATCCACCCTGCAGCTTGTAAGCCGGGTCTTTTCCCATTACAGACATGTTCTAGCCATTAGCCCCTCATATTGGCCTCAGAGAGGAGGGTAGACAGTCTGTTCATTCCTCGGGTTGCAGTCTGAGCCTAAGCCCTCCCTTCCCATAACCCTCACTTCACCTTCCTTGTAGCGTAAAAAAGGCTCTGGCCAGAGCAGAGGTCCATTGAGGTTGAAGAGGGACAAAGTAGAGACAGAAACAGTTGGTCGGCTGGTGAAAGAGAGAGAGATGTAGTTTTTTTTTTGCGTGAAATACAGCATATATAGAAAGAAGGGACAGCTGACGAACAGGAGGGTGAACAGGGCTGGGGGTAGGGCTCTTTCTTATGTTCTGGTGACGTTTTAACTGCTTGCAGATGTAGCTCAGCCCAGACTGTGACTTATTTCCCGTTTTGTTTAGCCTGTCTTTGTTTCCAGTTTTACCACGTTATGGTTCTTTCTCTCAATTCTTGTTTCAGTTTCTGACTTTTTCTTTCTAGGTTCAGTCACCAAGTTTCGGCTCTGGAAAAAAAAAAGAAAAAAGGCCGGGACTTGGGTGGGTGTAAAATAACAGACTGCAGACTGAGGTGACATCATCCTGTCCGTTGGTGCATTCCTTTCACACCGAAGAAAGAACCGAGAAGACCGAAGGAGTGTAAATCGGTCATCCTTTTGTTTCTGCCGGCTCAATCTCAAACCTAGTGCACCCAGGAGAGAAAGGCAGAGATCCCCCGCTGAGATCAGGCAATGCCCTCAAGTCTTTGACCTCATTAATTCAAGGACATACCCTGTATTTTACGCTGTAAACTGCCAGTCAGTTGTCGTTTAATCCAACAAACGCTCACCAGGAGTTTGAGCCTGTGGGAAGCGTGCCAGTGGATTCTGTCATTTTGGGGTTTGATTAAAGATTTTTACTGTATGTCGGTTCTCAAGTGGCTCCCTTGTACAGAAAAAGTGAGTCGAGTGCAGATAAAGTTGATTAGATTCAGGTCCTGAGCGTTTGGGAGGGTGGGGATGTAAATTATTGAGCCACATCTCTCCGTAATGACTACTAACTAGAGCGGATGATAGTCTTGTCATGTTTCTCCCATGTGTGATGGATTAGGCCACAACTCGCATAAATTCCTTAAAGGAGAAAACTGGAATGTAGTTCAGAGGGTGTGAAGTAAGATTTTTTTTTTTCTGGCTGTGCTCTATTTTACTTCTGGTAAATTCTGCTTCAGGAGACGTGAGAAGGGGAAGGAGGTCTTAATGTATCTTTTGCGTTGCTCAAGCTTAACCCTAAAATATCCTGTTCTCCGTTAGCGTGAGCAAACCTCTCCTAAAGCTGTCGAGCGTTGGATTGTTGAGAGCTGAAGGGGAATAACGGGAAATGTTGGAGAGTGGGAGAGCGGAGGCACTTCCTCAGCATCTGACCCAGATTCGGAGGAGTTTTTGGATCAAGACGAACGGTGTTGGACATCAGCTGAGGCAAAACATTGCTCAGGAATGCGACCCCCACCCAATGTTCTCATTCTCCCAACTCCTGCCTGAGTCAAACTCTTTTTTCAATTTATTTATCTCTTTTTTCACTTCAGTTTTTTTTTTAAACATGGTTAAAAACATAGTTTAAAAAATAAAAGTATACGTTTATGGTTTTTATGTATTTAGGTTTTTAGTATATGGTTTTTTTGCAGACATAACGTTTTGGTTTCGTATTTATTTATTGAATTATGACTCAGTGGAATATGAAGTGTGTGGTTTTTCACACTTGAGCCTAGATATAGATAGTGTAAGAATTTGGTTAAAACCGGATCATTTAAGCCTATTGTAGAAGTAAATATAATTTAATGCTAACCTATCATTTTATATCACATCCTGTTTTCACTTGTCTAGTTCTGATCTCCTCTAGGGCAATTTCAGAGTTTAAAAACAACAATGACTAAGCCAAGCAAGCTCTTACTTCCCGGTAGATAATTTTTTATCTGAGTCATCTCACCGTGTTTCAGTAAAGCGGAATATAGAAAATTACTTTACGTCAAGGATGTGCAAAGTGTTTTTCTGGCAGATATGACCCCATGACAAAAAGTACTCTATTTTTTTTATTTTTTTTTTAACAAAAAGGGTCGGGCATGAAAACATCCAAAACCACAACATTTTAAAAAGTGATAGCTTGAAATAATAGGCACAACGTGAAACACTGGAATTCTGGGCAGGTGAGGGGGTTGTATGCTGGTCATTTAGTCATTTTCTCCTTTTCATTATTTTGGCCTTTTCATATCTGACCTCCTGGGGTATGAAAGAGAGTCAACACTGCTGGATGTTTCCATAACACACTGCATAACTTTGTGTCACCTTGAGATGTTTCAAACCCAGTCTGACGACTGATTTAATTTGAAGTAATTTTCTCTAATCTTCTTAAAGGCCACTGCATTAAATTGGACTGTGTAGCACCAGCACATATGTCCTTCCAGCAGGAGGATAATTAGAGTTATTTGGTTTGCATGGTCAGTTTGTCATGTTTCATAGTCAGCTGACCCAACTAGTGTCAGAACTACACTTGAGGAATGCTCAACAGATTGAGATCTGGGCTTTGACTGGGCCACTCAAATCCATAAAAAAGTTCTAATAATTTGATTGCATTAATTGCTCTATGTTTAATGTTGCCTGTTGATTAAATTATATTTATATTTATATTCTATTTAGTTCCATCCAGTTTGTCATGAACTCTGTCCCCTTCTGAAGAATATCGCCACAGCATGATGATGCCACCACCGTGTTTTACCACACAAATGCAGTTGTCACGGCTATTTTTCTGCCACACACAGAGCAATTTCAAAGCATTTTGGTTGAGCTATCTTTTATTTCAGAATTCCTGAGTAATGGGACTGAATTAAAATGTTTGCCACACTTTTTAGATTTAAAAAACCATATATCATTTTAGTTTATTTTCCTAAAGGACACACCACCCTCGGTTGGTCTATCATGCAATATCCAAATAAAATCAAGGGCAAGTTAGTGTTTTAATAGTTAAACTGATGTGGATGCTTTACTAAACTGTGCGCAAAAGGAACAAGCTGAATTTCTGTTGCAGTGTCTTTTGTTAAATTACAGCAAGCTGCTGACAAAGCCAAAAGAAAACTGTTAAAGTTGATTAAATGAGCCTCTCCATTATCAACGTAAAAGCTACACTCAGCATCTAATGAGCTTATTTTATCATTATCATTATCATGTTTGCTGGAGCTGCCGGATGCTTACAGTCACAAGATCAACGTTTTCTGTGCTAATGATAGGCAGGGTGCATTGTGGGACTGAATTCATGACATCTGTGGAGTCACTTCCTCAGGACAGAAACATTGATCGGCTGCCTTCAGACACACATGGATGCACGGAACATGTGCCAACCTGCACTGTAACTCTTTCTCGTGTACACATGTCTAAAAATATTAGAAAACATGAAAGGCTTTCTCACCACATTTGTTTTTCCTCATATGTTTCACTGTCTCCATCTTCATCAGCAGAGCAGGATATTTTACTCAAGTCTTCCTAAGCTTCATATATGGGCAGAACTCAAATTGATATTCCCATCACAGCCTCCATTTATTTTCTTTTTTTTTTCCAGCTCACTTATTCTCCTCCCTTGTCTCATTTCTAAGCTCTCTTGGGGAGTTTCACTGGGTATTAAAAAAAACTTTTTATATTTTAATCTACTTAGAGCCTTTAAATAGTTTCCTGCTGCTTACGCTAAACTGTAAGCAGAACTGAGAAAAATGAGCAATGCACTTTATGTGTGCAGTCAGTAATTAGCACAAGGGGGTTTGCTTTATGAAGGACTTGTTATTGTTTTTATGATCCACTGAGCAACAGTCTTTATGATTAACATTAAATGGGAGGAGAGCAGGATTTACTGAGTGAAGTAGGAGAGTCCCTGTAGTTAAAACTGTCTGACTCTGTGCTTTCTTTGCGGTGTCTGCTCTGCTGATGATGGAGTTAATACGAATGCTTTCAAGAATATCTTACAAAATAATGTTTATGGAAGATCTTTGTCATATTTGCACTAATAGATTTCCCCCTACATTCATCATTTATTAATCATTTTTATAAGTATTTGCCTCTGTACAAAGAGCTAGGAGAAGATTGTATGAAGAATGTCTGTAGGTGAAGTAGGGATGATTTTTATTTCCCACTGAGTGAAACCACATACCTCTCTGCAAGCACTCTGATTAATTTAACACCGATATTGCAAAAACTAAGAAAGAGAAACCTTTGGAAAAATTGAAACATTAAGATTGAAATATTTAACATCCCAGTTTGAGTTGCTGAAGAAAAAGTCTAAAATTCAGATGACCATTTCCAGAGGGATGTCTGATGCGGTTGGGAGTAGTAAAGAGAGAGCAGAGATCTTCTGAAGGCTATTTATGACAAAGTATGAGATTCTCTTTTTAACCGTTAAGTAAAACAGTTTCATTGTAGCAGAGTATTTACTCAGAAGTAAAAAAAGAAGTTTCAAATTAGAAAGATTATTTTATTTTACACAGAAAAGCAGCAAATGTCCCTGCTTGTGCTAAAACTCTATGTTAATTTATACAGTTAGAATAAATGTATCTGCATCATTTGTTAATGTTAGTGTGAAACATAGCCTTGATGAGAAATATAAACACCCATAAATTTTACCTGTCTTCAAGAGCTTATATTAACCTGTTTGTCTTTCTGCCCCTTAAAAGTAACAGTAGTACAGCAAACTGCTATTAGCTGGGAGTTTAGTTGGTGCCAACATTCATGCAGCTCGTAGCTTTGCCGACTGGAGTTTGCTCAAAGGTTGTCCAAAGTGTATCTTTGAACAACCACTTATTTGCTTTTCATTCATTTTGTTTTTATTTTAAAGTATAGCATAGTTTGAAAATTGGACATGCCTGATATAAGCCGAAGCACGACTGCATCGTGTCATACATTTGGACGTGATGATTCTCCACACCATGTGTTGTTATTTTAAGAGGAAAGCGTCTTTTTAAATAGCATTTGTGATTCTGGTGCAAAAATCAGCCGTCATTGTGTTGCAGCCAGTTTCATCATGCAGTATTGCTGTCACTTGGGGATGATCTATAGCAGAAGAAGGCTTGTAATGGATGTTTTCTTTTTTTTTTTTTACTTAATCCATCTGCCAGCATCACAGTCATAATTTCTGGGTTAAAATAAATTCTAACTAGTTATTTTTCAGCTTTAATATCTTGAGTTAATTCTATTATTACACAACTACCAAGACAAACTTGGAGTTTCATTTGCTCAGGAAATTCTGAGACATTGGTCAAATGAAACTATTAGCAGTGAAGTGTGATTGCTGTAAAACGAGCTTGATATGTGACAGTAATACATTGAGCTATAAGGAACGATGTGCCTGCAATATGGTTGTGGTTTTTGGGTTGAAATAAATATATGATCTAAAAAAATAATTCCTAATGTCTTACGAATTATTCCAGGTCTAAAATAAATTTTTCTAATCTAAAATTAAAAGATGAACTTGTTCAAGGTTTAAGCTTTGGTTTCTTGAGGCATAATCAGAATAAAACAACCTTTATGTATTTTTATCTTGATTTAAGAAAATAAGAAAACTAGCATATTCAGCACATAGCATACAATAGTAAGACTAACATCTTGTGGCTAGATAATTTCATTAAAAGTATTTTTTGTGACTATAGCTTTTGTGTGTACAGCTTTATTTTTTAATGCTTATATTACAATCACTAAACTTGCTTATTAAAAAAAATCATTTTTACACATAAATAATGTTTTTATTCCTGCTAAAGGATCGGTGACTGTTCAGGTGAAACGCAAAGTACTCCCTAGGTCAGTAGGGCATCACAGGGAGGAACAAACACAAGACTAACAGGATTTTCGAACTGTGGGAGGAAGTTGGAGTACCACTGAGGAAAACCATGCATGCACAGGGAGAACATGCAAACTGCAGAAAGGCCAGTCAGGATTTAAACTCAGGGCCTTCTTTATAAACACCATATTTACAGATGTTTAGGAGTAGGTCAGTGTTCACAGGGTTTAATATCACCATTCAAATACACCCTCAAAACTAAGACTATCATGAATCCAGTAGTGGATATAAAGAGCTCCATGTCCTTGTTCTTGTATGCACAGTGAAATCTAAACAGGCAAGATTTGTGACCACCTTTCCTTGTGTAGAGAAGGTGGGATTGCAGTCGTTTTTGTTCTTTGCCATCTAGAGACTTGTGTCAGTCATAAACTCCAACGTTTTTGCTGTGACCACACTTTGCCGTCACATCAACAGGGCCGCTTGACGGTCTACTCTGTAAAATCTCCCCAGCAAGAGCCTGCACATGTCCTCACTATGGCAACAACCCATTTGAATAATCAAAAGCCTCCATGTTCATTAGCTAAATGTCAGGGATCTTCTGCTCAGAGAGGAACGGCCCGACAGACACACATCTACGTTTGTAGCAGCTTCATCCGAGGAGCTCCTCCATTATTCATGGCCTGTGAGTGTTTCCACAGGTTTCAACAGGCCTCCGGCCCATCTGTGTCGAACAAACTCAATAGTTCAATATGCTTAGGGCCTCGCAAATCGCTTTGAAGATTTTCCATGACCTCATCTTATGAGTGCAAGTTTGTGTGTGAGAACTACACAAGGAAATGAGCAAATCCTTTCACCAGTTTTAAGGTACAGGGAGATGCTTGCGTGTCAACCCCCTTCCAGCCTCTGAATCCGTCCGTCTACATTCATTGTTAGAGCGTTTTTCTCTGAGACAACAATCTACCCATTTTTTAAGTCCTACATACCAAACTAGGCTGTCATAAACTCTCAGTCATGGAAACTTAGGATCCAGCTCACGTGTCTTCGGAGCATCAAGTTTTCTGCTTCGTTCGGTCAGGAAACAGCCGCTCAGGGAGAAGAAGTGGGGAAACGGGGGGAAATGGGAGTGGAGTCTGGAGACAAACAGAGCAGAAAGGATTTCACAGGGTTTGGGAGAAGGAAAACACAGCTCAGACTCCAGATGTGGAAACACCCTGCATAAACACAAACTCACACACGCAGACGCACACAAACAAGTAAGCTTAAATACGCCCACTAACATACAAAGACGCACTGAGAAGGAGGTAGCGGGGGTCAACAAACAGTTCTGGAGGCTCCGCATGGCGTCTTGTGATTGGCTGGTCTGCAGCAGAGGTGACCTCATTTCTTTAGCCTGCTGGCAATGTTCAGAAACAAAGACTTTAAACAACAAATGAAAGGAATAAACATGAGAAAATGAGAGCAATTTCATGCAAGTGAAAACCCCAGAGCACACGAGTGAATGCGTTTCATCCAAGTGATCTTTGTTCTAATCCTTTTGTGTTTTAGTATTATTTTCACAAAAACGGAACGGTTTTACAGTGCCTGGCAGAGATAATCACGCCCCTAGAACTTTGTACATTTTGTCTTGTTACAAGCACAAACGTCACTGCATTTTATCAGGAACTTAATGCAACAGACCATCACAAAGTAGAGAACATCTGTACAATGAAAGGATTTTTAAAATACTGAATACTGTACTACTTTAGCAAGGCACCCTACGTATAGGATTGCTCTATGATGGACTTCTTAAAGGTTGTTTAATCTCAGAGAGCCTGTAAAGCAAAGTGAAAGCACTCTCTCACTCCAAACAAGACACTATGTTTTATTCCCCAAATGCAAAATGTGCTTGTTAATCTTGTTTGAATGCCCTCGGCACTGTCACGTCTTCCTACAATTGCAACAGCACCACCCAGTGCGCGAATGCAGAATGCATTTCTCAAGTGTCCGCTCCGGTGTTTCTCATGCAGGAGCTGCAGAGCAAGGGCAAAGTTTGTGCCAATGTGTTCTGCGGGGCCGGCAGAGAGTGCGCAGTCAACGAAAAGGGGGAACCCAGCTGCCTTTGCATTGAGGTAAACGCCGCCTCTCGGCTTGAGTCAATCGTCCATGTGCAAGCACAGTCGAAATACAAACTTAATCTTTTTATTTTGCTTAGTTTTTACTTATATCTTCATTTCTCACTTTGCAGAGCTGCAAGCCCCATAAGAGGTCAGTGTGTGGCAGCAATGGTAAGACCTACAGGAATCACTGTGAGCTTCACAGAGATGCTTGTCTGAGCGGCCTGAAGATCCAAGTGGCTCATGATGGACATTGTCGGGGTAAAGGACAGCAAAAAGCAGAAGCTCGATTAGTTGTTTTCTCATTAAATCTCTACAAGTGCATCCCTGCAGCTATGAATAACACATTCAAAGTTGTTTCCGTTGAAAGGAATCAGTATTTATGAGTGTCTGCCCCTAATATTTATCAGACTTTTAAAATAGATTTTCAGGATTTGACCTTCTGGTCTCTAATCAATTTCCGATATTTAATTGTTTCATTGTAGTTCAAATGTTTTCATAAGCTCACCTAATTTCTGTGTTAAAATAAAAATATATATATCTAAAAATAATAAAAGCTGACATATTTTTGTGTAATGAGAAAATAAACACAGTCTTTAGGTTCTTTAATGTCAATGCTTTCTGGTTCCTGCTTCCTGCTGTCAGTGTGACAGCAGGAAACAAAAGTCCACTTTTTTACAAGTACAACTGTGTACCTAATATATGATGCTACACGTATTTGTTAGATAATAGTCAGGGTGGCAAGAGACTCTTCAGCAGATTTTGAATATGGTGCAGGTGCAGATAATTGTTGCACATGGTTAACGAGGTGAGCAGCATGTGTGACCTCTGAACTGGCTCGTATCCTTCGCCCTGATAATGTGGGGTGAATGAGTTCGTGCTGAAACATAAAACGCTACCACACAGTCCTGCACTGTCTGCACGCCTTAACTCTACTATTAATACATTAAACAGCAGCGTCTTATCTTGAGTGAACCTTTCGCTTCTCACACGACGGCGTCATTGTTTTATTGCCGACCTGAACCTTGACCAGAGCCAGAAGATTCAAAGTAGGTTCTCAAGATCATTGTGTCACTCAGGAGGCCTCCCCCCCCCATTAACCTTAATGGTTTATTGTTCTGGAACAAAGTTCATCTCCATCAATGTTGCATTACATTTTGTGGTTTGTTTCTGTTTTTTTTCCAATCTTTAGAAAAGAAAACAGACCAAGCAGCTGCCAGCCCAGGTGAGTTGGTGTTTGTGTGCATCCAGAACGCTGCATACTTATTGGCTTCCCTGGTGAAAACATTTTTTAAAAAGCTCTATGCAATGCCCATAAAAAGTATTTACCCCCTTGTTTTACCGTTCTTATTGCTTTTACAATACAATCATGATGAACAAAATTAGCCTTTTTTGATTAAAAAAAAGGCAAAAAAAAATAAATTGTACAAGTAAAAACTGATTTCTACAAAATAATGAATATAAAATAAAAATACTTATCATAAAATAAGAGCATATTCATCCTCAAAACAGTTGTGTGTGTGATTATGCTACCTTAGTGTAATATAACATTTATTAATTTGTAGGCTTTTTACTTCAGGAGATTTTCTTCAAAAATCAGGAATATATTTTGTAGCCATGTGATTTTTTTTTAAGTCTACACACAGTATTTCACAGAAGGTCTTTATTTTAGTTTTACCTCTTGTGTAAAATGCAATTCCTTTAGTTTAAAGTTTAATGGAGTGGGACAGAAGTCAACTGGGAAAATGCTTTCAAGATAGCATTTATTATTCACATGGTTTATTAAACCTTTTGACCTTTGGAAATGCTTCCTCTGCTGCAGTGGTGTGCTACGCTGCTGACCGCAATGAGCTGAGGGGTCGCGTTATCCAGTGGCTGCAGACCGAAGTCGTCCCTGACGGCTGGTTTGCCAAGGGATCCAACTTCTCTGAAATCCTCCTCAAATACTTCAAGGTGGGCTTTTTTTGTGCACATCACTGGTCTTGCTCTGTTTGTTCAAGCGTCTCTCATACCCAGCCGTAATGTTTGCCTTTCTCCAACCTCCCGGATTGCGATTGCCGACTCAGACTGGATCTAATTATTTTTGCTACAGACCTTTCAAACATGAGGACTGGTTATAATTCAGTTTAATGAGGACGTCTGTTCTACAGAGGAGGTCTCACCCCTCTCTACTCCTCCCGCCTCTTTACTGACTAACTTAAATTACATTAAAGCTTAAGAGTAAATGGCTCCTGGAACAGTTTGTTAAAAACAAAAAGGATTTACTCTCTTATCTGGATTGGGTAAATCTTTTTAAAATTTGGTTGCTTCAATTGTATTAACGGTGGCTGACTGGTGAAAAATGAGTTCCAGGGCCATTTTTGTAAAATTTTGAATTAAAACCTGATATTTACATCATTTGTATAATTAGATATATATCTAAACATTAATTTAATTAGCTAAAAAGTAGAAAAAATGAATGAAAGACTTTAAGTGACTTCAATTTATAATTTTCCATACATCTTCCTTGTATTTGGTACAATTGAATTTAAATTGTTTGACTTGGGTAGATGTTTTTGATATCCCTCAGTCACTGTAGTTTTCTGATGATGCTACCTCTTTTGTGAAGTGCACCAGTCCCTCCTGCAGCAAACACTCCTAAAACAAGATGCTTCCATCTCTGTGCTTCACTGTTTGGTTGGGATTCAAAGGCTAGCAAACTTCCCACTTTTTCCTTCAAATGTAAAAATGGTCACCGTTTCATCTTCACCAGACAGTCTCCAGAACTGAAGAACTTGACCCTGAGTGCATTTGCAAAATGTAATCTGACTTTGTACGTTGCTTTTGGAGTAAAGCGTTATTTATTACTGAGGAGCTTTTCAGCCCATGTCAATGCAAGACTTGTTTCACTGTGTCTTTTCCTTTTATCCAAGTATTGATATTGACGTTTCTTAACGAAATAATTTCATCTCTGCCTCACAGAACTTTTGATGGAACTGAACATCCTTATGCTAATCTATCAGAGGCTTCAAAAGCCATGATCATCATCTGGGCTTTTCCGAATTGTTTAAAGGCATAGTAATCCTTGTGTATGTAAATTACTTACTTGCGAAATGTAATTAATATAAATGATTTTGGTGATACTGACTAACTCAAAGCAGGAAAGGTATAGTTGTATTTCATTTGGGACAGCAAGAAACGGAAGATCACACGTTTTCTTGACAGCGCATGAAAATACCAGATTTTAGATGTTTATGTTCTGGTTATGTTGCCCTGCAGAAACAGGAGAGCAAAACCTTCTCTGTTGGCTGACAATATCTCAGTGCAAAGATCCCGTTTTATTCAAGTAATTGGTATTATTCAGAAAAAGCCTCAACCCACTCATCTTCAAGAAAATGAAAAGAGGCATGCCTTTACATAAGGCACCTGCTTTCAGGGGCTACATGTTCACTTCAAATCAGAATTACAGCACGAGTGCCTGAAAATGTTCAGAAATGGACACAAAGCGGCTCATCCCAGGTTGCTCTGGGCCACGTGCAGCTCTTAATTGTACCTTTCATCTGTTATATTCATTACATTCATCCGTGTTTCTACAGTCGTATGACAATGGCGATTCTCAGCTTGACTCCTCTGAGCTGCTCAAATTCATCCAGCACAACGAGTCGGTTGGAGAGCTGCAGTCCTACGCAGACCAGGAGAGCAACAAGCTGCTCAGGTCAGTGGGCGTTTGTTGATTCGTACGCTTACATAAGTCTGTACGGTGAGGTCGGGTTGGCAGAAACAACACTTCTTTTTTCCAGGTGTTGCCAAATATCCGCTCTCGTAGTGGTACTCTGAGCTAGGTTATGTTTGCTGTGGTGCTATTTTGAGAAAGCTTGATGAAACCAGTCAGAACCGGAGCGGACAGCACAGAAGGCCACATGTAGTCACTTACTAAGGCGTCAGCATCTGTACGCTGCACAATAAAAGCCTTCTCATCTAAAGTGCTTTGCAGCATGATGTACTCCTCTTAAGCTGTTTCACATTTTGTCTTATTACTACAAACGTCTCTGGGTTTGATTGATTAGGTTGTATAACAATAACATTGGCTGCAAAACACAGACAGTGCAAGGCTGAGAAACACAGCTGCAGAAAGCTTCTTTAAGCCATGAACTGGAAACTGCTGGAGCAACTGTGTTAGTGAGAAACAAAGGGAAGATAAATAAAGCAAACAAGACTAACCTTCCAGCAGGAGTACAACTCCAAACATAAAACACAAAGAATGATTTAGAGAACATTCATGTCAGGATGATCCAGTCAAAGTCCAGGCCTAAATCCAAGATTAGCTGAGAATCTTTAGCACAGCTTAAAAATATGCTCATAGAAACTCTTCAGTCATTGTGCCTGATGTTTTTTGGGGGGGAAATCGATTTAGAAACAAACCTCAAATGATATGTATGTAATTTCAACATAATGTGTTTATACAAAGTGTTGATTCAGTTAAAGAAGCAGACAACAGTTTTAAGAGTAAATTATGCACAGATGGCTGGTTAATTAACAGCGTGATTTCTTCTGGTCGTTTGTTTCACTGTATTTTATCTGGGCTTTTCAGAGTAAAGGAGTCTGAATACTAACACTCACTAAACCTATCAGATTTTTGAATTGTAAAAAAAAAAAAATCATATACAAGTTTCGATCATTTCACAACTCTGTACTTGTTGCTGATCCATCACATAAATCCCAATAAAACATAAACATTTGTGGTGGTAATATAATAAAAAGGGTAAATTAACACTTTTGCTAAATACTATAATTATATTTTCACATTTCTTATTTTTCCAGGGCTCTGTTGTTATGTGAATGTGAGAGCTAATATTATGTTAATATTTGCATGCTTGTTTGTTTCTTATATAGGAGCCTTTGTATCGACGCCCTCATTGAGCTCTCTGATGAGAACGCCGACTGGAAGCTGAACTTTGATGAGTTCCTCAACTGTCTGAAGCCTGGTTTCAACCCACCAGAGAAGAGTGAGCTGAAAGAGATTCTTTCAAAAAAAAAAAAAAAACATAAAGCTGAATCCTTGAAGATTCCAAAAATAACTCTGAAAATGAGCCCTCCAGTTCGTGTTTTCCTTTCCTCAAGAATCTGGAATGCCGTCTGCTCGGTCAGTCATCTGGTGCGGATGTATGTGGGATAAAGTTCACAGGAAGCGGAGGCATTACTCTGTCAGCCAGTCAGCATGGAGGGAGCACTGATCCCTGTGGTTACTTCAGAGTCAAGGGCAAACGCACGCAAACACATTTTGGCTCGCTGACAAGCGTTTTAAAACTCCGGCTTCTGCTCACGCTCACACTGATGATAGGAGTGCTGTAGGTTTTTTGGATCCGCTTTTGCTTTATTTCCTGTGATAACCATGTCACTAAACTTTATGGCCTGCATATTTAGCCGCCAAATCTGCTGACCACTCATGAGTAAGCTAAAACTTGATTTTGCAGCAAGGTTGCGAGATGACACGGCATCCTAAAACGCTGACAGGTTGTGTTTGTCGAAGCTGATATCTGTAATGCCTTTTTTTTTTTGCTATCCCTCTGCAGCCATTCACAATCTGTACTCTTGGCTCATTAGTCCTTGCATTTTTTGGCAGAATGCGCCCTGGAGGACGAGACATACGAAGACGGGGCAGAGACCCAGGTTGAATGCAATCGCTGCGTCTGCGCGTGCGGCAACTGGGTCTGCACCGCGATGACCTGCGGCGGTAACGATCTGATTTGCTGCTAAGAATCGTTGGAGCGATTCAAGGTATCCGCTTTACCTAACACATGCCTCTTGACCTTTTCTGTTTTATCTGTCCAGACAAACAGGCGGCAGTGGGTGAGTCAGCAGATGCTGAAGCAGAAATGACAGAGGAGGAGTGGAACCTCCGCGTGGCTGAGCTCAACAAACACCAGGTTTGTATCTCCAATGTGGAAATCGCTCCTTGACTGATAACGTATATGAGTCAGATGAGCGACAATATTTATTAAAATTACAAGTCGTTTTTGGAACAAAATGATCCCCAGTACTTGGGGTTTTTTTTTCACACAATATTGTTTTGACTGTCCTTCACAAAACAGCACCAGACTAAAAGTGTGCAAATATTCCTTCTGTGAACTCTGAACTTGGTGTGTGTCTGGACAAAGAACATTGGAGTCCAAACCCTCCGCTGGCACAAAACAATAGATTAAGGACTTAAAGTGACCCTGACACACTGGTGAGGCGGTGAATCTCACTATCAGCAGCTTTATCACCACAGGCATATCAAGATAAATCAAACACTTGGGGGAAAAAAGCGATGCTACCTCAATTAGAGCAATAAAACTGGGTCATATACATGAAACAGATAACAGACAGCAGATAAAAATCATCCTTAGCTTTTCTTATTCTCCTGTGGCCTTCTGATGTTTTGCGTAACAATCTATACTAAACTACACTTAACTAATTCCATGTTAGCAAAAAGCTATTTAATGGTGTGTGTGCTTACTTGCATGTGTAAATCAGCTTCAGATTCTCGAAAGGTGCCTCTGGGGGTCTGACTGGAGGCATTTGCTGAGTCAGCTGGGTCGTGTGCTCTGTACCCCACAGAGGAACGATTTGCAAAGCCACAGCAAACAGATGTCACTCTGAGGGAATCATTTCTGACAGAGGGACTCTAAGCTCACCTTTCAAACATAATCGTGTTTCCAAAAAAGTTGTAGAGCAGTGGTAAATGCCCTAGAGCCCTGACAGAGGCAGGTTTGTCTTTGTGTGACCTCCCTCTTTTTTTTTTATTTTTTTACTGATACCAATGAAAAGTTGTTCTGTTTTATAATTTCAAGTTTTAACAGTTGGACTAAATTTACTAAATAGCAAATGTTACCTTTTGTTTATGTAGATGTCAAAGAAAGTGTGATATTGCAAATATCTCATGTCTTCTCCAAACAAGAGTTGTGTGATTGACCAGATTAGTTGCTCCAAAAACCTACAGGACCCCTTTCAATCAAAAGGGACTGTAAACGGTTTCAAATTGGACACAATTAAGTGTCCTACCAGCGTCCTAATGAGCCCATCATTCTACCTAAAAATGTAGCCCTGATTTATTATGACATCCCTGCCCGTGATGAATGGATAAAAACTGCATTACGAGAGAATACATTGAATCTTTCTTGGGTGTCTTCACAGATCTACTCACCTCAATTTTTGTTTTTGTCTCGTCTTTAAACGCAGGAAACGGTTGAGAAGATGAAGGCCAGCACAAAAGAGGTCTGAGTGAGGACACTTAAAAAAAAGAAGAGGATGCGTGCCATCACCCTTCTTTAATACTTGACTTCCCTCGCGAACAAGTTTTATCTAACTGACTTCTTTTATGTTTCCCCGATATGTTAATTATTCTACATTTTTGCAGTGTTTAAGTGTTTGCTGTGTCTGTTTGTTTCAAGGGCATTCTGAATGGAAACAGATCGCCTTTTGCTCAATGCTGTTACGATCGACTGTATTACTGCGCCCCTACACTAGTCCCAGGGCTCTTTTTTGTTTGTTTGTTTTTTACTACTATCTTTATATATTTTTTACATTTACTAGAAAAGAAAGAAGTCGCAGCTGTTTTGGGATTTATATGTTTGTGCTGTTGAAGGTGGTAAAGGTAGGAACTACTACTTGTTGAAATGAGGGTACCTGGTTTAAGAGTTTTTAAGAAGGTAAAGCTACTTGCTACTTTGTTGCCGTAGAACTGCCACAGTGGCCACCGCTACAACCATTGCACTTCTTTCTTTCCTCCGATCTTCCCTTAGTTTACTAAAAAGCAGAAGTACTGTATGTGTATCTTTATGCTTTCATTATAGTTTTTCAGCCAAAAAAAAAAAAAAGGTTTGTTTCTGTGTGCAATGTGTTATTGGCTTGTGTTGAAACCCACCCTGTATTACCATGTGATGCTTGGACAAGTTGTTTTATTTTTTATTTTTTTGTTGCTTGAACATTTCCCCAACTGTCTGTCCTTTTTTTTTTGCGACGAGCTGCACCTCAAGGAGACCTGATCTGAGTGTTACATGGTGAGAACTGAAACCAAAGCCGTAAAGAAGTGTTTTGATGAATGATGTACAAAGTTATCCAGGTAAAACGTTACTCTGGACCCAGCAACAACACTATACCTGTGCTTTCAAAATCACTAACAGAAGGACTAGCCTCAGCTGAAGTAGCATAGACGTACCAGTTATCTGGGTGCAAATAAACTGTGTGAGTGCGTGAGTGTGTGTTGTGACCTTGGAGTAGTTGGTCTTATTTTATGTGTTCATTTGTATCTAAATTGAGGTGTCGACCAATACACACGAGTGCCTTAGACCTGCAAACAGTTTCAGCCTCTAAAAAGAATGAGAGTGGGCGCTGCTTAAGTTTAGCAGTAAACCACTGCTTTGTAACTCTGTCTGATAGATGATTGTGTGAATGTTGCATTATTAGGTGTGAGCTACATCTTTCTATTCCACAAAAAGTGCAGACTGTAAGGAATGTATGCCAATAAAGCCCTTACACCACAACACTACTTTCTCTGTTTGTTTTGAGCTCTTCTACCTGCCAAGAGTTTATTGTTATAGACTCTGTGAAATGAAGAAAAATAAATAAATAAATATTGCTTGAATTAAGTGAGTAGCTGATAGTGTGCCTTACACAAGTATTCATACCCTTTAAACTTTTTCATGTTAGGACCACAAATTTCACTTTAATCTGATTCTTTGGTACAAACATACATGACTTGGTGCACAATACAAAAATCTGAGGCATATATTTGTATTCAACCCCAAAACTTACACCTTGCGACCACAACCAATTGCCTTCAGAAGTCTATTTTGTCACATCAAGCACTGTTAAAGCATTATCTGAAAATAGAGTATGTAAATATACCAAAACATGATAATCAACTAAACCAGGGATCATCAACCTATTACTCCATAACTTCCTCTTTTTGCTCAGTCCAGAGTAGCAGTTAAGAAACTTGACCAATAGTCTTATGCAATATGCAATGACTTTTTACATAATCTGTAAAAAGTGAAAGGTCTTCTACCTGAACTTCTTAATTAAATGAGTAATGTTGATTATTCTTTCATTTTAAGTCAGGCTGGAAATGATGTGCTCTGTTTCTAAAACTTAACATCACTATATTGATGCAATATCAGCACCCTGTGAAAAATTATGATGGCAGCACCATAAGTGTGTGTATATATATGGTGCTGATAAACTTTCTTTTCTTCTTTTTTGCGATAATATTAAGACTTAATTTGGACTAAATTATCTTGTTTCTCGTCTGCATATCACATCTGCAGAGCATTGCATAATGCAACAGAAGAAAGGAGTTGCATAATGACTATAGGGTTTGCCCCCCAGGCATGATGGATCATCAACCAGCATTGTTCCACTGTTACAACACCTAAAAACCTCTTCACCGTTGTAACACACCCTGGCGTGATTTTGCGTAGCTGTGATTTATCAAAATTGAGCAGTAAATCTGGAAAACTTATAAAACTACTCCATTACTTATACAATGTGACAGCCAAGAATAGTAACCAACCAGCGCTTCAGTGGGTGGGGTTTATGTCAGTAATCAACCAATCGTAAAACGTGGAAGTAAAACCTCAGTGAATGAAAGGCAGTATTGTAGCAGGGTTGCATTGAGAGTAGTTAAATGTTGGCTACAGAAGCTAGTTGTGTTAAACGAGTAGCCCGTGTTTAGTCAGGGATGCCTTTTTCGTTTTTTAAAGTACAAAACTTTTGGAGCTAACTTAAGTTTTGAGGGAAGAGTTTAGGAAGAAGCGCGCACGGGGAAAATAAGAAAATAACCAAAATGGAGAGTCAAGAAGGAGCAGCAGCAGCAGTAGCAACGAGAGACTGTGTGCTTGACTTTTCACGTCTTAGTTTAAATACTTTCAACGTTAACAATGTCAGCGAGGATAGACGGAGGGACACCAGGCAGCTCTTCCTAAACTACAACCGACTATCCTCGCTGCCTTCGTCGGTCAGCCTATTCTGCAACCTGGAGTTTTTGGACATTAGCAACAACGGGCTGACGGCCATCTGTGAGGGCATCACCAGACTCACCAAGTTAAAAACCCTCTTAGCCAAGAACAACCGCCTGGACGAGTTCTCTCTGCCCAAGGAGTTCGGCTCTCTGCAGCTGGAAGTGTTGAATTTTAGTGGGAACCGCTTCCAGGAGATCCCGCTCCAGTGTACCAAACTGTTGCGCCTGCAGTCGCTTTCTATCGGCGGAAACAGGCTGAAAAGTATTCCTGCAGAGATAGAATATTTAACAAGGTAGGTAACAACGCCGGTTAGTCAACCAAAGGAGACAGCTAGCTGTTCAATCGATTCAATTCATTCAATCAATTCAATCGATCATATGGCAGTATCGGTGTACTGCAGCCTGTATTTGAGCTGTTCAAACTCTGGTTTCTTCCCAAAATGCAGAGATTGGAATCAATTTAAGTCATTAATTTGCAACAGAACTACAGAACGAATGTGCTGTTGCTATGGTGACCATTATTCTAAAGGCCTGCTGCGCTGATTGACCTGCTAGCAAGAAATATTTTTTTTTATATGCAAAAAGTTCAAATTCATGCGGTCTTTGGTCAGTCGTGCTTTTAAAAATTGTTAGTCATAAATCTGGACTATTTAAACCAGCAAAATTAAAGTATTTGAATTCTGTATTCACACATACCCACTTAATGGGGCAAATGTTTGGAAGTAAGATAAGCTTTGTACAAAAAAAATAATTATATGGAACACATTTTTACAATTAATGCCAAGTTTTTATGTTGCTCAGGCAACAGTATGGCATATGATGCTTTTTTCTGTGTTTTTCTGTTTTTTTTTTTTACTTATGCACTGAAGTTATGGACTTCTGCAAGTCTTCTCACCCATACAAAACTATGCCCTTATTTCAGCAGTTCACGGGTAACATCAGTGCAAATAGTGCCTATCAATGACAGTAGAATCCGATCATCCATTCAATCAGAGGTCCTCGAATTTCTACTGTCCTGCAAGTTTTAGATGGAACCCTGGATCATATGAATCTTGTATTTACCAGGCCTTTGCCAAACTTCACGGTTTGGCAAAGGCAGGTTGGAGTCTCCTGCATTAAATGCATCCCCAAACTTTGTGCCTGTTCTGCTTCTAAGGAAATCATTGTGAACAAAAAGTTAAAGTACCTCTCAGCTGTTTGGCTAGTATGTCAATTTTAACTCATACTTGCTCTACACAAATTGTAAGAGAATATCCTTTGATATTCTCATTTATTAGCACTTATATCTAAATAATGAGTGAAGTTCAGTTCACTTGTTCAGCAAATCATAAGCTGTGTTTAAACGGAGCATGTAAAGCCTCTCTCAACCTTGTAAAATTGTTTATGTACCATATCCAACACTACAAGGCAACATTTAACATATAAATGCAGCTAATAAGGGGACCCTTATTATAATGGTTTTTAATAATTTAGCTCTGAAACCCAATGCTGCTTTGAAAAAAACGCCAACATATTTGAATGCTTTTCTGCAAAGAAAGGGATTGTATGTGCTTTTTTTCTCCAACAATAACATCTGGTGTTTAGGCAAATAAATATAAAAGACTATAACACAAAAGAAGCAGTTTTTGTGCCACACATCATTGTGTTAATACAGCATTGTGCTATCAAAGGATAGTCTTTAAAGCAAAAAAAAAAAACTGTGAAAGTTGTCCTGTCAAGACCGATTGCCAACATTTAAAAAGATGGTAGGCTGATAAATTTGGTTAACCTCTAAGATAATAGTGGCTTCCTTTTTTTTAACTCCTGCAAATAACTGTTGGTGGGATGGGTTCTCGCTAAGGGAGAAGAGGTCCCATTCATGGACGGTATATGAATTGGGGTCACAGAGTTTAGCCAGCTCCCCAACTCTGCTGATTTACATCAGCCATTGGTTCTGTTGAAAGAACTCGCTGCTTCACGGTCAAAATGTCTTTATCAGAACTTCCTTTAAGTCAGATTTTAAAGACAAGTAGACATTTCAGATCTAAACTACTGTGAAAGTAAACAAAATTTAAACCAGGATTGGTAATTTAAGTGGAAACACTAACATTTGAGAATTTTTTTTTTCTTTCTTCAGTTTAACCTAAATATGTTGACTGCACAGAGGAACATTTTGAACTATTCACTTATCCATGCTATGTTTTGGTACAAGACAACAGTAGTTGAATGTGTTTTGCTGAGGTTTCTTTTTCCCATAGTTGGCATAATGGCAAAGTTGATTGTTTGGTGCATATGTTTTGAGTCATCAATTACAAGCTGTCATTTAAAGTGTTGTAAACCCACTTTCCTCACCCTGGGCCTGGTGCTTCACGAGTCAGTTTGACCTACTTAATCGGGTGGCATCAACTGATAGTAGTCACACTGTTATCAGTGAGTGCAACATCGCATGCTGGGAGTTTTAACCAGAGACGGTTATTGATATGACCAGCACAGGCAGATGGCCAGGGCGGCACTAGAAGATGGAGTGAATGAACCCCGTATTTGAAATGTGTAAATAAATTACATATAGAAAAACAAAGAAATGGAGACAAAAGATAAAATTATGGAATACAGTTTTAAAGACCTGGAGTAGGTTTTAAACCTCTGCAGATTATAACCCATGAATCTTAATGTGTTAATCACAATTTAACTGGAACTGTCTTATCTTCGCCTTCTCTTAGGTGAAGCTTTGGCAAAGGGTAGTAATTAAAACTTTAGATCTACAAATGTGACACAGTCCTTTAAAAAACGTTTTAATTTTAATATTTACTAGAGGAAATGTGTTCAAATTTTTAAGAAGCCTCAATTTTGTTTTTATTAAGTTTTGACATAAAACAAGTGATATTTGTGGAAAATAGTGTTTAAAAAACTAAATCTATGCAACCTATGGTCCAAAGAGCCACGGGCTGCATAACCCTACTACAAACTGTCCTGGTGCTGAAGCTATGCAGTTCATGTTTTGTGTTCCTCAGTATTAGTTCATTAATCAATTTAGATGAAGCGTTTTTTTAGTGGTCTAAATTATCCATGTCTGCATCCTGATGTGGTAATTAAAGGTTTTATATTCCACTTGTAAGCCTGATGATTGACTGATACATTCAGTATTAGTGTACTGGGCCAGTAACCTACCTAGCAACTAAGATGTAAAACTCATTTATTGTACTGGGGGGAGGGGGGTTATAAGATTAATAGCAGAAAATGTAATAAAACAGAAAACCTGCTTAAAGTACTATAAAAGCTCATTTGTAAATCACAATTTCACATATTAGAAGAAAAACTGGTGGCCAGAACAACAAGGAATCCCCAAAACATTTGAAGCTTTGCCCTGTGATGGACTGGCAAGCCGTCCAGGGTGTACCCAGCCTCTCGCTCAATGACCACTGGAGATGGACGCCAGTGACCCTGTGAAGATTAGTGGGTATAGATGATTGATGGATTTTATGCTTGATTTTTGTCTGCATTCAAAGATGTTGATATCAGTCGGTCACAAGATGGTTTCTATCTTATCCTGGGTTGATTTGACAAAATGTCAGAGTGACCCAACACCAGAACAAAGATTAAACCTCCAAACTATTTTATCAGACACGTGGGGGATAAAGAAGGCGAGTTGACCTCTAATCTAAGCCATGTCTTTGTCTTCAAGATACAATAGGTGTGTTGGTCTGTATAAACACTTTATACCTCTGACGCTGTAGTTTTTGCCCTTATTTAACACCTCAACGGAACAAAAATCAGCTAAATTTGAGCACTTTTCTTGATGTAGCAGCTCTGTAAAAACATCAGATTTTTTAAATTAATTTGTTTCCAGCTGGCCAGTCTCTAGTTGAGACCAATCTTCTCCACATCAGAAAGATAGGGTTGAGTATTCAATTGTAGAGTCGATTTTATATGTGGTATCAGAAGCAAACTTACAAAGAAAACTACAGCAGGCTTCCTTCAGCCTTTGCTATAATTGTAGGTCATTTTTTAGAAGCAGTTTCAAAATGCTGCAGACACTTATGTATGAAAAGTGACTTTCTTTGTAATTATGTGTGGAAAACAAATGTTAGGCATTTTGAAGTATTTGTAGAGCTCTGTATGGATTATTGATGAAACTCCCATCTCTGTGGTAAAAAATGATACTGTAAAGGTGGTTTTAGCTTCTGAAGGTTATCAAGCAATTATGTTATTGTGTCCCTTAAACTGCATCAAGTCCAACTGGTGTCAGACTTAATGGGATAATTCGTTTCTGTGCATTGATTTGGGCAGCAAGCGGACCCCGAATATTTCCTTTCCCGTCACAGGAGTGGGGTTTTTTGCTGCTCTGCCACCAGGACAGAATAATGGCCTCCTCACTAGCACATGCTGTGTCATCAGTTTCAGCAGGCAGATGGTCTGGCCCTTTACTTTTGCTGACTAGTCATCCATAGTTCTCGCCATGTTTCTCCTAATTACGCCACCTTGTATTCTATGCCGCCAATAACTTGCCAGATCGTATCATATTTAACACAAACGGACAATTATTACAGCTGTATGCAGACATGGTAGCGCCAGGTTTAATTTGTGGTCAGGAGCACAAAGTCAAGATTACTAATGATGGCAAAATAACATCTAGAAAGCTGAATGTAGTTCTTACTAATGCTATAAACGTGTGTACTCCTGACAGATTTGAGAGCAGTTTGTGAAAGATGGTGTAAAGGTAAACAAAAAAGAAAAGACAATTTTATTGCCAATGAAGTTAAAACAGAGCTACTATATCTCTGCAGATATTACTCCCAAATGTCTTCCTCATAATAATGAATGAGTTGTGATGTTGAAATTTTTTTCTCTTTCTACAACTTCATATCTTTTGTCTTTCTAACTTTATTTAGAAAGCCAGCCTGCAAACAGGTGAAAAGGAGACATCATCCATGAATATCCTTGAAACATAGATTCATGCATCTTTGGCTCCCCCTTGTGGATTGTTAATGCAGGCTAAATTTAACGAAAACTTGACTTTTACTGCTAAACATTTTTTATTCTAAGCTTCTTACCAAAAAACTGATGATGGGCATCTTAAAAATAAACTAACTGATAAAACCTACCTTTCACATTTTTCTCTTTTTTTTTTTTTTTTTTTTTTTTTTTAAGAATGAAGATATTTTTGTCTGAGTTTGATTATTTAGTACTTTTAAAAACTGACGATGATGACCTAAAGAACTGTTTTGAGTTGAACATCATAAACGAGTGTTTTAAGACAAAAAAATGTTTTCTCCCTTCAGTACTAAGTGCTCTGTTATTCATGTATCATTTTTAGTTTGGAGATGTTGTATTTGGGTGGAAACCTCATCTCAGACATTCCTCCTGAACTGGCACACCTGCCCTACCTCACCTACCTGGTACTATGTGACAACCGCATCCAAAGTGTCCCTCCGCAGCTCGCCAGGTATTACCAGCAGATCTTAACAGCCTCCACCTAATTTATGCTTAAGAAATGCTTTATCTGATAAGTACACCTGTTCCAGTAGTTGAACTTTGCAATTGAGATTTCATGCCCCCCTTTGTTTTTCCAGGCTCCACTCTCTACGATCTTTAAGTCTCCATAACAACCTGCTCACCTACCTGCCTAGAGAGATCCTCAGCCTGGTGCACATGCAGGAGCTCAGTCTTAGAGGCAACCCTCTTGTGGTGCGCTTTGTCAAAGAGATGATTTACGACCCTCCTTCGCTCCTAGAGCTAGCAGGACGTACCATTAAAAGCAGAAATATTCCCTACTCTCCATACGACATGCCTTCCAACCTAGTGCGCTACTTGGACCTTGCCAGCAAGTGCCCTAATCCCAAATGTGCTGGTATGATGATGCTTTTAATATTTTGTATCAAAATCAGAAAAAGTATTTGGTTTTCCAAACATTTTCCCTCGTACATTTTATAAACGGCAACAATCTAATAATAGTTAATGAATTTAGTAAATGCTACAAATCTCTAATTTTTTTTTAATTACCTTCTTTAATTTGCCTCATCAGAAGTTAAGATTTTACTCATCAGTATTTTGGACTTGGACTCACTGATTGAATGCTCACTAATTACAAAAATGTCATAGACTGTTTTCACAGATTTAGACTATCTATAAATTGAGGTTGAACTGAACCTGGGATTCTTGAACTGGATCTAAAATGCCAAAGGAAGCCTTTAAACTGCTATTCTATGGACTTTTGCTACAAATGTACACATTTTTATGAACAAATCCTGAGAAGTTATTGAAGCCAATTTCAGCGTCAGTTTGTTTTATGATTTGTGTTGCTTACAGATGAGGCGCAATGACAATTTGAACAAATGAAGGTTAATATTTTGTTCTGAAATGTCTAGAATATTCTAAAACCTGCAGAAAAACATTAACTCTAAAAATTAAAGACAGAACGGAAACCTTGAACTGCAGAGCGATGATGCACTTTGTACTCTAGCGTGTCGTATATTTGACTTTGTTGTTGTCTCTCCCCAGGTGTTTACTTTGATTCATGCGTGCGACAGATCAAATTCGTTGACTTCTGTGGAAAGTACCGGCTGCCCCTCATGCACTACCTGTGCTCCCCGGAGTGCACGTCTCCCTGCAGCTCCAACCCTCAGAGCGACGCAGAGTCTGAGGAGGAGAACAGCGTCCCTGCAGACCGCCTCCAAAGGGTCCTGCTGGGATAATCCCACACTGAGAATACTAAAGGAAAAAAAAATGCAGAGCTTGCCTCAAACTTTGCCGCACATACATCCATCAAACCTCTCCTCACACGCAGTAAAGGTTTTACGTTCAGCTGCTTATACGCACAGAATACTAGAGAGTCATTTCTGAGACTGGGAAACTTCAATTCTTGGATTTGGTCTGTTTCATCTCACCAGATTAATATTTGACTAAAAGAAGGATTTGGGCTCCAGGTTCCAACCTCATGAACCTATTTTCCTGTGCTTGAACACAGGGGGGCGCTAACATTTCTCTTTGGACTATGAAGACTGAAGGACTGAATTTCTTGCAACACTTCAACCTTTTTAGTAAATATGTCACAATTTGTATTTAAAGAATGGATCTGAATCTTTTCTTGTAGGAGCTGCAGTTGATCTCCATTTCTGCGACCAAATGATCAACATGTGCGGTCAGGAAGTATTTACCAGGTTCTGGCACTAAAGTATGGAAGATGACCTTTATAAACCTAATGGTGTCCTACCTGTTATTAAGCTCTGTAGCAATTTTCTTTTTTTTTTTTTTTTTTTTTTTTTTAGCAATGCGATCTTTTCATAAACCATGTTTTGGAAGCACAGAGGCTTAGTTTTATTATATTAACACAGTCGTACAGTAGTGTACTTGTACAGGCTTACTTACAGGAAGTGGACGTGGGGTGGACCAGGGAAAACTATGTGAGCACGGAAACAATAGCTATTGAAGAGTTTCAGCCGTCATGTGCGTTCAGGGCGGTTGGCTTTCTCTTGTTCGACACATTTGAACACATCTCATTGTTTTTGTTTTATGTCAGATGATGGTCTTCTGTTTACAATTTTTTTTCTAAAAGCTTTGTGTTGAGAAATCTTTTTTATCTCGCACGCTTTTTTTTTATTATTCTTTATTTTTAAAAAATAAAAACAGAAGAACTGTTACAACCGCACCAATATTTTAATAATGTGCCTTATTAATGCTGATTTCTAACAAGTAATCCGAGATATAAAAGCTGTGACTACATATTCACCCTAAAATGTGATGGACATAATATTAAGAGGTATTAGGAACATGAGTTAACCAGTGAAAAACATTTTATAACAAAATGAGCTTTTATAAAAGCATTCTGTAATGTCAAACTCGCAATTTAAATGTCCTTCAGAATCTCTTGACCTATAGTGTGTATGTGGGTTTACTCCTAACATGGTGTAAGTGAACAGAAGGGAATAAAACATTTTATTACCTTATGTTGCTAATGGATTTTGATTCAGTCTGACGGTGATTATTTTGATCTGCAGCCTGTGAAATGTGGAAAATACGTTAAATTTGCAGTTTCAAGATTATAATGCATCAGATTTATTTTTGTCACTTTCTGTAGATGGTTAAGCCCAATTGTTTCCAAATATCTTATATACAATCTCAAATTCTATCAAGCTTTTTATTTTGGACTTCTTATCTCACATTCATATACAGCACATTGTGTGTTGTTTTCTTTAAAGAATTTAGGGAAATGTACTACTTTCTACTTGTCATTTTTTTTAAATAAAGGAACTATCAAAATCTCTAGAGAGTTGGAGACGAAGTGTTTAAGATAAAATGAGCCTAGTTTCCTTCATTTAAAACTAAATGAGAGTATCCACCAACTTATCTTCAGAAAAGGCTGTGTTCATTGGTGCTGAAGATGTTTGTCCACTAATGTTCTTTAGCATCATTCCTCATGTTACTTCTAAAGGACATTGATTGACAGAATGTGAACCAACTTAAGGGGTGTTGGTAATCTTAAATGGTGTGTAAATAATGTTTTGACTGACTTTGACAAGACATAAAAAACAAACTCCAATGAGACCTGTGACGTGATTCACTCTTCAGTTGTCTGCCAGGTTGACGCATGTCAGAACTAAGTGGTTTCTGACGGGGCGGGGGAATCTGTCTGAAAATTTGCTCAAGGTATTCGCTTATATTGAGTAACGACTAGTTTTGCATCCTTTTTTCACACTAATCTCCAGCCTGCATGGCAACAACAGTAAAACTCCCGCTGTCAACACAGTTGGACGTTTTAATGAAGCCTCCAAACTCCCCAGATTCTAGTTAGACGTACAGAAGCGAGCTCACTCTTCTCTGCAGACACACAAACTCTGGGATGTTTGATTGTGTATTTTGCATGAGTTCCACCACATCTCAGCTCAAGTGATTTCATTTGTAAATGAAGTTCAGTCTCCTGTCTGACCTTTTCATTAACCCAGAACTAAAAGACTCAAGAACACGCTTGTTCTACCTCACACAGTCCATTAATCCCTTCAGATTTCCTGCCAAGAACCAGAAACTCATTTGTTTCCTTTTCTTTGAGAGCTTTTTTCCCGTATCTGTCCCTGTACTCAGCTTTCATTGAATTTTCTTTTTATTTCACAGTTTCTTTTTAGCTTTAGTGGTTTGAAATGCATAATGGTTAGAGCGTTCTACTTGTTTTCCATGGTCTTCAGCCAAATCACAGTTGGGTTCTTGTGTTCTATTGTTTTTCTTCTTATCCTCAGAAAAGTCAGACACCAAAGAAACAAAAACATTCCTCACCATGGACATCACTTCTCTATCCACTTGGCTTGGTTTGCATGTTAAACAAGAAGACGCTGCTACAAGTGCAACCTGACATGTGAGCCAAGATGAACTGCTACGGTGTGCAAGAGAGTAATTTCACCTTCTGCTGTGGTCACTTAGTAAACTAAATAATATATTATCATCCACCTGTGAACCTGGAACTTACAGCGCTGTCAAAAAGTATTTACCCCCTTCCAGATTTCCTCTGTTTTTGGTTTTTTTAAACACTTGTGTATGAAATATAACTTTAGTAAGTACAAAAGTTATATTTTGTATTGTTAAATTATACATTTACTTTGATAAATCTTTTTTATTTTACTTTATTAATAAGCCACAACCAGAAATGATTATTGCCAAACTTGAAGATTCAGGAAATGACTTAATTGGAACCTGTCTGGCAACAAGAAGTAGGCTAAAAGATCTGAAAGAGTAACACACCCCGCCTCAATATGAAGCAATTCAGGAACAAATGAGGAACAGAGATGATTATATCTCAGTCTGTGAAGAGTTGCAAAATCATTTCTACAAAGTACAGTAAGAGCCAGTTATGCAGAAATGGAAAAACCTAAAACGGGAGAGAATGACCTTCAAAAATTACAACCAGAGATCTATAGCAACTCATCCAGGAGGTCATAGGATGACATGAGGCACTGCAGACGGTGTGTGCCTCAATGTTCACAATCCAACAATATGTGAAAGCTACTGCTGACCACAAAGAACATCTCTGTATCAGAAAATCCTGAAAGAGAATATTCAATCATCCAGTTCAATTGTCCAGTCCCAAATATAGCTTGGAGGCTAACGGGTCAGTCATAATTGAAAACCATCCGATGTGTCTGAATTAAAACAATTCTGTAAACAAGAGTGGATCAAAATGCTTCCACAGTGACACAAAAGATTTCCAGTAACAAACATGTAGTTGTTGTTCCCTAGTGTGGCACAATCAGCTAAGAGACCAATCGTTTTGTTTTGGAAAGGTTTTGAGGTATTAAACTAAATTGTATGTAAACTTCATTTGTAATTAATTCAGGTTATATTTATCTGATTTTATTTATTTTGATAATTGGAAACTAATTTAAAAATCAGCTGCCTTCAAAAAGGGAAGAAATCTGTCAGGAGGCATACAGATATTTACTGTATGTACCTTTAAATACCAAGAATTTGGAAACTGCTTAATACTCTCTACATGCCTGGTGGGTGTGACCTGTCTTGACCTTGACGGTGCCAATGCATACAGTATTTCAGGTGATCAGAGAGCTGCAGGGAAACTCTTTGATGTACTGATACTGTAATCCTCTTATCATCCTAAGTCAGAGGCATACCAGCTCTTATTAGCTCACTTAGCCAGTGTGCGTTGACATGCCTGCCAGACCTCACACATGACTAGCTTCAAATTCAAGCTCGCTACATACGACAGCCACACACTGCAGACACCCTGACAACAATCAGGCCTTGTCCTTAAAGTTATTCAGCTAATCCTTCAGGGAGAAACTCTACACCGCAAACTGGGAGGAGGAGGAGTATGGGGTGAAACAGCAACCAGGAAAAAAAAAAAACAGTTTAATATGTCTATTCTTGTCTATATGTGGAGCATTCGTGTCGCTGTTTTTGTGTACACCTTCCCTTTGCCTGTAAAAGAGCTTTGATAGAGATAGACAATAGCGAAAGTATTTATATTATATAGACATTTTATAGAACTCATTTATAATAAAGAGAGTCTACACACTGGAAAAGTAGAGGATGTAGTGGTGCTGTTCACTGATTGTCCACAAATGTAGCATGGGGCTTTTACTGGGACTTTGTGCTTTAGTTACATTACACCAAGGTTGAGTTTTCCAAAAGGCTGCTGGTAAGCATGGGGGAGGATCTGTGATGTTTTGGGATTTTTTTTCTCTTTCAAGGGCCGACAAGAAGAATACTATAAGCACAGAAAGGCTGCAAATAGGGACGTATGTCATGAGTTAACAGTAAGAGTTGCAATACATGTGGCTCATACAGGTTTTTCTTGTGGACACTGAAGTTAAAAGTTCAATATTTTTCTCAGTGAGAGAATGTATTTCTGGCAAAAAAAAGTGATTTTAATTTAATTAATGAGGGCTGATGAAGTGAGTGAAAGAGGGATAATTTTACACACACAGTCTCTGTTTACAATGTGCAAACTTAGATGTTGATGATGAAGGTGAAATTTATAACACTGACGGCCTGCAGCAAGAAAGTCCAGGGTTTGAATCCCAGTCTGCAGTCTATCTGCATCTACTATCTCATTAAGCTCTTATATTATGGAAAAATAGCAAATTTATCTCACTATCACTAATTTAACTACATTATTTTAGCTTCAACCGGATGTGTCAACTATTGACTTTGATAGAGCAATTTAAATTTGAGTAACTTTTAACAAAAAAAGAAAATACTACCCATAGCAATAACCAGAAAAATCAGCAAATATGCAAAAATACTTAAAGATGCTCAACAAACACACAGAAAAATAAATGGTCAACGTAAATAACATGATGTAGATTGAAGGTAAACACACAAGGTAAACAAAAACAGCCTTTAGAGAATTTCCGACAGGAAACTATTTAGAAACCATTTCTGGGTAAATCTAGAGGATCTGGTGTTTATGTTCTCTCCTGGGTGCCCCATTTTTATGTCCCTCCGCTTCCAGCTCTAGCACTATGCCACACATGTTAACATTAAGAACATGAGCATTGTACTAACTTTAAAATAAAGTCTTCATCAGAGAAAAGAAATTAAAATGTTTAACGTGAACAAGCTGAAGTAAACTTCTGTCCTTACGTTCTCAACAGTGGCTCTATTCTATTACGGTTTCACAAGCTATCGCTAATATGGTTTGCCAGACGTCTGCAACTCCAGTTCTTAAGAGCCGATGTTCTGCAACTGTTAGATGTGTCCCTGGTCCAACGTAACTGAATCAAATGGCAGAATTATGCGACTCAGACTCCCGCTAATTACCTGATTATTTGACTCAGGTGTGCTGAAGGAGAGACAGATCTAAAAGTTGCAGGACACCAGCCCTTAAGGACTGGAGTTTCAAAGCATCCATCCATCCATTTTCTTACACCCTTGTCCCTCAGTGGGGTCGGGAGGGGTGCTGGTGCCTATCTCCAGCTAGCTGTACAGTGGCGCAGTTGGTAGAGCTGTTGCCTTGCAGCAAGAAGGTTCTGGGTTCAATTCCCGGCCTGGGTCTTTCTGCATGGAGTTTGGATGTTCTCCCTGTGCATGTGTGGGTTTTCTCCGGGTACTCCGGTTTCCTCCCACAGTCCAAAAACATGACTGTGAGTGTGTGTGTCCTCTGTGTTGCCCTGCGACAGACTGGCGACCTGTCCAGGGTGTACCCTGCCTCTTGCCTGGTACGCTAGCTGGAGTTTCAAAGCAATTAATCTGAAAATATTGGAAAATTGCTTTGTTATCTAGTAACCATCCAAATCTGCTGAGTCAGCCTGCAAATCCAAATTAACTTGAGGTTAGTGCCTTTCTCAAGGGTACATCCCATAATAAACGTTCCCAACAAGTGAAAGTAAAGGACTTCTGGACTTTTGGAACAAAAACTAATATGCATAACCAAACATATATCATCTGAATCCCTCTCTATTTCTTGGACCTAAACGGCTCTCCAAATCAATACTTTTTAAAATACATTTCCATCCCATCACCTTGCCGTTTCTGCATCGGGATCTGCAAGACTGCTTTTTCATGCTGTAAAATAACTTTTGCAAACATTGATGTAAGTTCATGATGTGTAATGAAAAACGAGCTGGTTGCTTGGTAGCTTTAATTTTTAAGTGTTGCTACTTAAGACCCACAGCAACACTGAAGGAAGAACTGCTTTCTTCCAGGGAAGGATTGTTTTCTCTGTGCAGGGTGGACAAACCTGGGCATGCCAGAGAAACAACCAACATCAAACTAAAAGGGTTCAGTGATGTCTCACGACATGTACAGAACAATGCCCCTATCCACCCACACAAAGTCAAACACCACAGAGAGGTGGGACTCGCTGGCACTGTGGTCGGGTGGTAAACTACAACTGCAGATGCTTCCATGCCAGGAAGCAGAGGTGCAGCCCACCAGGAGTGGCCCAACAGGAAACAGCATGTGATGAGCCTAAAAGCTTTGCTGCATATTTTTGCTAGGTTTACCTCCAGCTGACACGTGTTCACAGCCCAGTTGTCCAGTGAAACAAGAGTCTGTTACTGACACCTCTATTATGAAGTCTAAATGTTTGATTGATCTCTGGTAACCTCAGTAGAGCTACATGTGTCCTGTTTCAATCCTCCTCGGGCAGCTTCTGTGCTTTGACTTGTGCCGTCTGAGAAGCAGCTCCTTGTCCTTAGTTAAAATATTTAAGACCCCAGTAATCTGAGTAAAACTGCTGTCGGCTTCCTGCTGCTGTCGTCTAACTGAACCTGATCGTAAATGAAACCCGAGAATGATAGTAAAGCTTAGCGTGTAACAGAGCTGCTAGCAGAGACGCAGGGGTAAAATAAATGAAAGCTAAAGGTAGATAGCTATTTAGCATTTTACCTAAATATAGCTCAGGTAGTTAGTTAGTTAGTTAGTTAGTTAGTTAGTTAGTTAGTTAGTTAGTTAGTTAGTTAGTTAGTTAGTTAGTTAGTTAGTTAGTTAGTTAGTTAGTTAGTTAGTTTTATAATTTAAAACCTAATTGCAGTCATTTAAGCCAAATGTAGCTAGTTAGCTTAATATTGGGCTGGCCCCTCCTCTGCCTTTTGGTGGAGATGTGGGGGTGTACAGTCAAGTTTTTAAGGACTTGCTTAAGTCCCTTTTAAAGTTCAGTTTAGTTTTGTTTCTTTAGTGATAGTTACTGAGTCGTTCTTTTGTAGTTCCCTTTTTATTCTGTGTTCTCTTTTCTTCATGTTTCTTGTTGCTCCTGTTTCTGTGCTTCTTTGTCTCCTTTTGTCTTTTAGGAGCTCACACATTGATTTGTGTTCTGTTTTGTGCTTGTTCAGAGTTCTAGTTTCTGGTCTCTCTCTTCTTTTAGTTTTATTTGGTTTTCTCTATCACCTGCTGCCACTCTTTTGGTCTCCACCAGTGTACAAAGGGATGTTTTTCAAGGGGAAACTGGCAGATAACTTTTAGGTTTTTGTCTGGTTCTTAGGGAAATTGGGAATTAAAGTGTTTTGATTTTTGTCTACAATGTCTCGGGAGCCAAATCAAACTCATCTGGAGGACCTGCTCCAGTCACAGCAACCTCACCCAGCACTACGCCTTCAGCTCTTGCTCAAGTCTCACTGGCAAAGATGGTATTGCCCATATCTCCATTCTTGAGTCCAAGGGTCTGATCGGTGATACCTCCGCACTCGTTTTCAGTTGGAGACACCTCTGTTGTATTCAGAGACTGGATTTGCAACATCTCCACTGTTGTCTGTGGTCTGATCAACGATGCCTCTAACATGTTTTAGGGTCTGATTGGTGTAGCAAAGTAACTTTAACCTACAGCAGGTTAAGTCCCCATCTTTTGCTAATTTGAAACTGCCAAGTAAAACATTGACAATTAATGACAACTCTGGCCTCTTTTTATGGGTCACCTATACCATCAAAATGTTTCTCTCTGACGATGGTCAATCAGAAAAGTTTAAGTCATTGTTGATATAAGAATAGTGATGAAAAACTTCATAAAGTGTGACCTTTTGGTTGTGGTCTTACTGACAATTCTGGACAGAGTACAGATGGAGCTTGACAGTGAGGATTTGCCAAAGATTTTACAGTCAGCTAATTTGTCCCCAAGATTACATGCTGTTAATTTAATTCTCCTCTAGGCGATGCAGTTGATGTGATATTTTACACTTCCATCAACTCTATAGGGAAGACATGAGTGATTTTGAAAAGCAGGTTTATCAAGGTGCTTCATGCCTCCAGATATGTGCTATAGGTTCATTTTAAGACTTTATACTCACTGTTAAATAACACAACTGTTATGGTGTTGGGAAAAAAAAACCCATTTGAATGCTTGTCTAAACTGAAAAAACAACATCCTCTGGTAAACACTGAAGGAAGACATTAGAAGTCAGCGAAAGTTGACTGATGAGCTTTTGAGTGAAAATCCACATATTGTCCTCTTTTGTAGGTCATAATCCGGGCATATCTTCGGTTTCCTCTCTTCACAGCTGTCAGCAGTGGCACTCCCTCATCAGGAATGACAGTGTGTGTGTGTGTGTGTGTGTGTGTGTGTGCGTTGGTAAATGTGGTTTAGCAGGACATTTCGTCAGAATACACACAACACTAGCAGGACATTTTGAATTAACGGGACAGGAGCGGTGTCCTGCTAATTTTGACAAAAATCTAAAAGCGTAGAAAGGTTTCTATTGGTCTAATAACCCCAAAAATGCAAAAAAAACGAGATGTCCGGTTAATACACATAAACCTGATTTTGTGTATAATCTGTGTATCACCACAGCGCCCCCTATGGCAGGTTTGTGTAATAGCAGGACCTCATGAATATTCACACAACCTCTCATTCTGATTGGTTGTCTGCCGGAAGGTCCTGCTAATTACTACAGTGTCTTTCTAATTCACGTGTCGCTGTTTACACACATGAATTGTGTGTAAATTGCCAACTCTTACACTGGGGATGAGATGGCAATATGATTACTCTGTGCTATAAGACTGAATATTTTATAAAGGTTAGTTGGATGCCTAAACCCAACCTTGGAATGTATGTGGCACCTAAAAATATACAGAAATTAATATATATTTTGATCAAATTTTGTTTAATTAAAATATTATGAATAACAAATGTGTGGAATAAGTGCATGGATAAAAATAAATATAAACCATAATAAAGCAATTTTTTCACCAAACTATTCCACTGCTAACAGTTTGTTGATTCTGGTCTGCTCTGCATCCCCAGAACCAAGCATTTTGAAGCAGAATTTAGCTTCAATGTACCACAAATCTTGAATAAACTTCCAGAAAACTGCAACACAGTTGAATTCCTTTAAATCAAGGCTAAAACCACACCAATTTACAGTTGTTTCTGAATCTTAATCATTGGTAGATGTATCAATATATTTTATGTATATGATTTTAATTTTGATTTTACTTTGAATTTAATTTCTATGTTTTTCTTTTTATGGTAAATGTATGTTATTTTTATGACTTTTTAGTTCTTTAATGTAAAGCACTTTGGTCTTGTGGCTGAAATATGCTATACAAATAAAATTGACTTGTCAGCAGTTTTCAGATCTTGCCAAAGAATCTCTGCTGAGTTTATGTCTAGACTTTGACTTTGCCATTCTAACACATAAATATGTTTTTATTTAAACCATTCCATTGTAGATCTGGCTTTATGTTTAGGGTAGTTGTCCTTCTGGAAGGTGAACCTCTGCCCCAGCCTCAAGTCTTTTGCAGACTCCAGGTTCAGGTGTGTTCAGGTTTTCTTCCAAGATTACCCTGTATTTGGCTTAGTCCATATTACAATCAACTCTAACAATTTTCCCTGTCCCTGAAGAAAAGAAGCACCCTTAGAGCAAGATGCTGCCACCACCATGTTTGTCAGTGGGGAAGGTGTGCTCAGATTGATGTGCAGTGTTTGTTCTCCACCACAAATAGTGCTTTGCATTTTTGCCAAAAAGTTCATTTTGGTCTTGTCTTATCATTTTTGCTGTATCCCAATATGGCTTTTGGCAAACTGCAACTTCTCATAGTTATAGGGACTTCTTATAGTTTTCTTTATACCATGGCTTTTCTATTGCCACTCTTCCATAAAACCACATTTTTGCAGTGCATGACTAATAGTTATACTGTGGACAGATTCCCCCACCTGAGGTGTGGATATCTCTGCATTTCATCCAGATCCACCATGAGCCTCTTGGCTGTATCTCTGATCAGTGCTCTTCTTGCTCAGCCTGTAAGTTTAGGTGGATGACCTTTTCTTGGTAGGTTCACAGCTGTGTGATTTGCTCTTTCCATTTCCAGATGATTAATGGAACAGTAGTCTGTGAGATGGCCTAAGCCTGCTTTAAGCTTCTCCACAACTTTATCCCTGTCCTGTCTGGTGTGTTCCTTGGACTTCATGCTGTTTGTTCCCCAATATTCTCTTAGCCAACTTTTGTGGCAGTCATAGAGGAGTTGAATTTTTTACCATTAGCAGTCAACTTCTGAAGACAATTGGTTGCATTCAGGGGACGGGGGCTGAATACTGGACTTTTAGCTTTTATTTTCCATAAAATTCTGTGAAAATATATTTGCAGTTGTGACAAAATATGGAAAAGTTCAAGGGCTATGGATACTTTTGCAAGCCACTGTACTTACAAATAGTAAGGCAAGTCCAATGACAGAAACAAGGTCCAGACAATCAACAGGTATGCACTGACAGCTCCATTTGACAAAGTCTTAGACTGAACCACAACACAGAGGCAGTATTCATGATGGCACATAAGCAGGTCCCTAGAACCAGAGCAATAACTACCCAGATTTGTAATACCAAGCAAGATATTCAGTGAATGCTATGCAATGAGACCCCTGAGACAATCTAGTAGCTAACACCAGGATGCAAGATGGTAGCATGATAAGAATACATGGAACGCCACAACCAAGTACCCAGAATAGTGTGAAGAAACATCTGAAGGGAATATAACCTTGAACACACCTCTTTAAAATGGGAAATGCCACACAAGGTGGTAGAAAACGTACAAGCTAAGATTCTGTGGGCCTTCCATATACAGGAAGACAAAACAGGAAAAGCAAACCAACTGAACATGGTGATCATTGAGCAGCAGAGCAAAGCAGTTGTTATGATGTAGCTATCCTGAATGAACAGAAGGTACAGAAAAAAACTAGAGAAATACCAAAGACTAAAAAGAACCATCATCCTCCTAGAACCTGAGAAAAAATTTGTCCACATAAGTGGATGACTTATTTTGGACTGTCTAGTCCACAATACTAAATTTTGCTCTAGATGGGGTCTGGTGTCCACACGTTAGGCCATTATTTTATGACTTAGTGGTGGTGGAAGATTATAACACATTACAGGTTAGACTCAAGATGTTAAGTGTTTCTTTTGTTGTGTCAGTTTACAAAAGTTAGCAACTGTATAGCTTTACCATGGTGCTAAACATGGTGATTTAAAATGAATAAGTATTTTTCTGAGAAAAATGATGTCTAGGTTTCATATAAAAAGATAATTCTTTGTTTTTGCAATCATTAGGTCCCAATCAACCCAAATATCAGACGAATTAATAATGCATGCCATGCAAGAGTTTGGGTCTTAGGTGGTTACAAAGAATGTGGAAGTTGAAGTCAACAGTAGTGCCTGTGGTCACTGAAACCCTCAGGGTAATGACCCCTAAACTGGAAGAGTGATTCAAACAAATACCTGGAGATACATCAGACCTCTTGATACAGAGAAGCACACCTTTGGGAACTGCTAATATACTGTGAAGACCACTCACGCTCCAAGGCTTGTGGTAGAGGACCCAAGCTTCTTTTTTTTAAATTTAATTTCCCTTTTAGGATCAATAAAGTATTTTTGAATTTGAAAGAAGGGATAACCAGTCATGGAGTAATACAGAATTACAAATATAAAAATAAAAAGCATTTATTTTAAAAATATTTAAAGTGCCAAAAATATCATGATTACTTATGTTACTGTTAGCACAAAACTTTTAAAATGTATATTTTGTCGTAATCTCAATGTCGCTACTCTGCATACATGTAGATTGTCTAGGTAGTCTAAATTGTCTATTGGCAGGTACATCAGCCAACCTTTTTCTGCAGGTGTTGTGTCTGCCATTAGACAACAGTTTATGTTGGATCTTTATCATAAAAACAGTTTGTTTTTATGATAGTGTTTGGAACTGCCCTGCTGCTGAAATGTGCTATACAAATAAACATGATTAATTGATTGAACAGAAATGATTAAAAGAAGTGACAACATTGCTGGTGGGAGATACCATCTAACTGTTGTCTCTTAAATAAAGAAAAATGTATGATAAACTATTTAACTTTGAAATATTGAATGAAAGTTACAAAATATTACTCAAATAATTTTTTCTTGTTCCTGGAAAAAAATCAGACCTTGTGTACTTCAGAAACAAAATGGAATTCTCCTTTTGTTGTATCCCTCCTCCTCTATCAACTTGGTACAATCCGACAAGTCCAGGTGCAAGCCATTAGTATTCATTTAACTTGTTTCATTTGTTTTGCGTGGAGAAAGAGGTAAGACTCATACAGAATCTCTTAAGACATTTAAGTACATATAGTTTAGTAATTTTGCAGAATGTTGTAGGTTACTTGATGCTTGGATACACCAAAGCATCTGATTTGCAGCAGTTTAGCTAGTAATTACCAACCATGTTAGCCAGTGTACCAGAGTTTAAAGGGAAGGTGGCTCACTCCAGAATTAGATAAAACTGTATTTGGTCATTTTCTGTACATCAGTGAGTGATATTGTTTCACAGGCACAAATTATCCTAGATAGTAATCATTAGTATTAAGATGATGTTTTAATTTTTTTATGATTTTGAGAACCTGTCAATAGAAAGTCAATTATGTAGAACTGTGTACTTCAGTACATCATTTTCGCATAAAATAACACCAAATCATATTATGTACAGCAGGGGTGTCAAACTCAAGGTCTTGAGGGCTGGTGTCCAGCAACATTTAGATGTGTTTCTGATGTCACATGGCTGGATCAGATGGGATGGTCATCAACTTGACTGCACTGAGAAGCTATTTCAGTAATATACTTAAGGTGTTTTAGACCAGACAGACATGTAAAAGTTGCAGTACACTGGCCCAGGAGGCCTGAAGTTTGACACCCCTGGTATACAGTATCATGTTACTCAGCAACACATTCTCTGATCGTTGCAGAAGATGTCAGCAAAGAGGTTTCAGAGAGCAAACATGATTCCAATTGTTATTGCTCCTTAGGTGAAGATAAAGAAGGATTTGATGTAAAATACTCCAATTAATTTAAAGGTGAGTTGTGACTTTATTATGCATAGGATTCCAGTGTTTATTAAAGGATTGTTTTTTCCTTTGTTTTGCTTTTTCACTTTTAAACTATTTTTATACTACACATTATTAGCATAGATCATGTTCAATGATCATTATAATCAGAATACCTTTCTTTTTCCAAAGGAGACAAGCAACTGCTCAAAATACAAAAGCTTATATTATATGCAGCATATATATATATATATATATATATATATATATATATATATATATATATATATATATACACTACTCAAATAGTTTTTTCTTGTTCCTGGAAAAACAATGAACAAAAACAATAGGGAGGACTGAGTTTTGAAATTACAAGTACAAAATAATGAGTTGCATTCAGTTGACAAAAAATGTTTAAGTAACAACAGAAAGACATACAATTAGATCAATTGACTGATTTTAATTTCATTTGCTACTATTTGATATATCTGCATTGTTTAAAGTTTATCCTACTTATTATGTGTACCTACAGGTAGAGGTGTGTTCAGCTAAAGGTGCTTTGCTCATACAGTTGGTGGACTTTATTTATGGAATAATTCAGTGTACATCCCTTCATTTCAGATTTCCAAAGTTGAACCGTCAGGCTGGTGATGTGGACATGCGGATCCTGTTCAACCAACCCTCCAGAGGTAATTTTGGTCTCCAACGACCAACTTATTCTCTAAAATAAAGTAATTGAAATGATATTAAATATTGTTCAAACACACATGTGTTGTGTAATACTAGATATGTTAGCTGCATAAAAAGGAGGACTGAGTTTTGGAATGACAAGTATAGAAGAATGAAAATTACATTTAGAAGCGCACATACACACACAGGTCCTGTGTAATACTCAAAATGTAAGGTGCAGGAATAGGGAGGACTGTTTTCTACATTGGGAACAAACTCACATATAGTGAGTGTTCTTTACATTTCAGATTTCTAAAGATGAACTGTGTCAGGCTGGTGACGTGGATGCATGCGGATTTTGTTCAACCAACCCTTGCAGAGGTAATTTTGGTCTCCATCGACCAACTTATTCTCTAAAATAAAGTAATTGAAATCATATTAAGTACTGTTCAAACTCATAGGTGTTGTGTAATACTAAATATGTTAGCTGGATTAAAAGGGAGGACTGAGTTTTGAAATTACAAGTATAGAAGAATGAAAATTACATTTAGAAGCACACATACACACAGGTCATGTGTAATACTCAAAATGTAAGGTGCAGGAATAGGGAGGACTGAGTTTTGAAATTACAGGTACAGAAGAATGAAAGTTACATTGAGGAGCACACATACACACAGGTCCTGTGTAATACTCAAAATGTAAGGTGCAGGAATAGGGAGGACTGTTTTCTACATTGGGAACAAACTCACATTTAGTGAGTGTTCTTTACATTTCAGATTTCCAAAGATGAACTGTGTCAGGCTGATGACGTGGATTCATGCGGATTCTGTTCAACCAACCCTTGCAGAGGTAATTTTGGTCTCCATCGACCAACTTGTTCTTTAAAATAAAGTAATTGAAATGATATTAAGTACTGTTCAAATACATAGGTGTTGTGTAATACTAAATATGTTAGCTGGATTAAAAGGGAGGACTGAGTTTTGAAATTACTAGTATAGAAGAATGAAAATTACATTTAGAAGCACACATACACTCCTGATCAAAATCTTAAGACCAGTTAAAAAACTGCAAGAATTTACATTTCGCACTATTGGATCTTAAGAAGGTTCTAAGTAGAGCTTCACAATGTTAAAAGAAGAAATCAGCATAATAGACAAAAACTTTTGAGTGGGGAATTCATTGAAAACTGCATTTACACTCAAACATTTTTTCAGCTGATCAAAAGTTTAAAACCATAGCTCAAAAAAACCAGAGAAACCCCCCAAAACAGAAATCAGAGTGTCAAAAAAGGACTCAGTAATGAGTAGCTCCACCATTCTTGTGGAGCTACAAGAATGGTAGCTCTTCAAGAATGATTGAAGTTGATGACTTCAACCATTTAGGCATGCTTGATGCCAATGTTTCCAGGAGGCTAGTGGAAACGTTGCTCCAAGTGTTGAAGATGGCTTCACGAAGGGCATTCACTGTCTGGAACTGATGTCCATTTTTGTAAACTTCCGTTGCCATCCATCCCCAAATGTTCTCAATTGGGTTTAGATCCGGGGAACATGCACGATGTTCAAAAAGAGTGATGTCATTCTCTTGGAAGAACTCCCTTGTCAGGCGGGCATTGTGAACTGCAGCATTGTCCTGTTGAAAAACCCAATCATTACCACACAGACAAGGGCCCTCAGTCATGAGGGATTCCCGCTGCAACATCTCCCCTTATGAACCTGCACAACCTGAAGCTCAATTGTTCCATTGAAGGAAAACGCACCCCAAATCATGATTGCGCCCCCACCACTGTGCCATGTAGAAAACATCTCAGGTGGGATCTCCTTGTCATGCCAATAACGTTGGAAGCCATCAGGACCATCAAGGTTAAATATTTTCTCATCAGAGAAGATAACTTTCTTCCACCTTTCAATGTCCCATGTTTGGCGCACCCTTGCAAAGTCCAAACGGGAAATTTTGTGGCGTTAAAGAAGACATGGCCTTTGAAGACGTTTTTTGTGTTTTGTTTCTGAAGCCCTTCTTTCTCTCGCAGATGCGGTCTGATGGTTATTGGGCTGCAGTCAGCACCAGTAATGGCCTTAATTTGGGTAGAGGATCGTCCCGTGTCTTGACGTACAGCCAATCGGATCCTGCGGCTCAGAGCTGGTGAAATTGTTTTGGGTCTACCACTTGACTTTTTTGTTCCATAACCCTCAGGATCATTTAAAAAATGCAAAATGACTTACTACATGATATGTCTTACTGCGTCTAACCTCAGCAGCGATGGCACATTGTGAGAGGCCTTGCTTATGCAGCTCAGCAATCCTACTACGTTCAAAGTCAGTGTGCTTTTTTGCTTTTGCCATCACGAGGTCTTGACAGTGTAAAGACTTGACAGAAAATGACATGGAATCCAGAGTTTGGCACATCTTTTGGCTTTTAAAGACTATGGTCTTAAACTTTTGATCAGCTGAAAAAAATCATGTTTGAGTGTAAATGCAGTTTTCAGAAAATTGCCTGCTCAAAAGTTCTTGTCTCTTGCACTGATTTTTTCCTTTAACATTGTGAAGCTCTAATTTGGACTTAAGATCCAATAGTGCAAAATGCAAATTCTTGCAATTTTTTGACTGGTCTTAAGATTTTGATCAGGAGTACTCACAGGTCTTGTGTAATACTCAAAATGTAAGGTGCAGGAATAGGGAGGACTGAGTTTCGAAATTACAAGTACAGAAGAATGAAAGTTACATTGAGAAGCACAAATACTCAGGTCCTGTGTAATACTCAAAATGTGAGGTGCAGGAATAAGGACTGTTTTCTACATTGGGAACAAACTCACATTTAGTGAGTGTTCTTTACATTTCAGATTTCCAAAGATGAACTGTGTCAGGGTGGTGACATGGATGCATGTGGATTCTGTTCAACCAATCCTACAGAGGTAATTTTGGTCTCAATCGACCAACTTATTCTCTAAAATAAAGTAATTGAAATGATATTAAGTACTGTTAAAACACATAGGTGTTGTCTAATATTAAATATGTTGGCTGCATAAAAAGAGAGGACTGAGTTTTGAAATTACAAGTATAGAAAAATGAAAATTGCATTTAGAAGCGCACATACACACAAGTCCTGTGTAATACTCAAAATGTAAGGTGCAGGAATAGGGAGGACTGAGTTTCGAAATTACAAGTACAGAAGAATTAAAGTTACATTGAGAAGGACACATACTCACAGGTCCTGTGTAATACTCAAAATGTAAGGTGCAGGAATAGAGAGGACTGTTTTCTACATTGGGAACAAACTCACATTTAGTGAGTGTTCTTTACATTTCAGATTTCCAAAGATGAACTGTGTCAGGCTGGTGACGTGGATGCATGCGGATTCTGTTCAACCAACCTTGCAGAGGTAATTTTGGTCTCCATCGACCAACTTATTTTCTAAGATAAAGTCTTTGAAATGATATTAAGTACCAGTGGTCCCCATCCTTTTTATCACCGCGGACCGGTGAAGACTTGGCCATTTTTCTGTGGCTCGGGTTCTTCTTTTTTTACCCCGAATTTCTCCTTACAACAATCTTAGAACGTTGCTTGCGATAATCGTAACCGTTCATCCTGCCATCTATGGCATGCTAAGACTGATCACATCCAGTCGTTGGAACATTGGGACTGCTCCGATCTAAAATCGGGCATATTCTCACAGCTTGTAGGGTTTTCCTTGATTGGGAGCTAGAACTCAACCTGTTCAATTTGACAGGCAGCCAATCAGAAAACGCTGTGACGTAGCTCATGGAGGGGAATCCCAAACAGCTGAGCTGACATGCCCAAAATGAGTCCGGTGGACATCGGAGATATGTAGAAACAGCATGAATGTTTATTCAGCATTTTGTACAAAGAATATCCACAGAAATGATGACGAGTGGAGTTGGAGCAAAATTGCTACCACAGTTGATAAACCCGGTAACTTTTCAGCTATCCATCATTAAATTAACGTGACACAAGGCTATTCATTCAGTCAAGGCTTGATGCTTACACTAGCTATATGCATTGCAGGTAGATTGTAGTTGTGACATCATTTTGTACTAAAGCCTGCTCACATGGCAAGATTTGCTCCTGTTATGTGGCTGGACACATAAACCTGTTGTACTTTTATCAGCTCTGTGGTCACAGAATTTGGAAAATCGTCTGACAATCCTAAAATCTTGCCGTGTGAACCAGACTTAAGACTTACAAGCTATACTCCTCTTTTCTCGTCTCGATCACTGCCATAATGCTCTCTGACTCTAGTCGCTATGCTAACGTTCACACATCCCTTCAATATAAGATTTGAAAATGCCACAAAAACGAATATTTATTTTCATGAAAATTTTAACTTACGACAATGACAAATTAACGGGAGTCCTGAGCTTGTTTCTCTGCAATGAGATGATCCGACCTTGGAAACGATGACACACAATGCAGAGGGTGTAATGGCAAAGCAGTTTGAAGCTCCATTGCCTCATTTGTAAGCCGGTACATATTATGCAGAGTGGGCTTGGAACATGGGAGTCACCTACAAGTCCAGGATAAATCCACTCTCCTGTCTCTGGTCCTTTTCCCCTTTTCCAAAGAAACTTTCCTAACATATCGCTTTCATACTCATTGTGGGCTCAATGTTGGTGAGCAAGACGTAACCGAGAGAATCCGGTTAAAGGGTTTTCAAAATAAACGATCCTCCATACTCAGACAATATGTAACACGAAAATATTTTTCTTGTGCGGCCCGGTACCAATTGGTTCACGGACTGGTACTGATCTGCGGCCTGTGGTTGGGGATGACTGTTAAGTACGGTTCAAACACACAGGTCTTGTGTAATACTTGATATGTAAGCTGCATAAAAAGGGAGGACTGAGTTTTGAAATTACATGTACAAAAGAATGAAAGTTACATTTAGAAGCGCACATACAGGTCCAGTGTAATACTCAAAATGTAAGGTGCCGGAATAAGGAGGACTACGTTTTGAAATTACAAGTACAGAAGAATGAAAGCTGTTTTAGAAGCGATCATACACACAGGTCCTGTGTAATACTCAAAATGTAAGGGGCAGGAATAGGGAGGACTGTTTTCTAAATTGGGAACAAACTCATATTCAGTGAGTGTTCTTTATATTTCAGATTTCCAAAGATGAACCGTGTCAGGCTGGTGACGTGGATTCAGGCGGGTCCTGTTCAATCAACCCTCCAGAGGTAATTTTGGTCTCCAACGACCAACTTATTTTCTAAAATACAGTTTTTGATATGATGTTAAGTACTGTTCAAACACACAAGTCTTGCGTAACACTTGATATGTAAGCTGCATAAAAGGAGAGAACTGAGGTTTGAAATTACAAGTACAAAAGAATGAAAGCTACATTTAGAAGCGCACATACACGCAGGTCCTGTGTAATACTCAAAATGTAAGGTGCAGGAATAGGGAGGACTGAGTATTGAAATTACAAGTACAGAAAAATGAAAGTCACATTTAGGAGTGCACATACACACTGGTCTTGTGTAATACTCATCATGTAAGTTGCAGAAATTTGGAAACCTGAATTTTGAAATTACAGGTAGAAAAGAATGAAAATACATTAAGAAACGCACATACACACAGGTCCTGTGTAATACTCAAAATATAAGGTGCAGGAATAGTGAGGACTGAGTATTGAAATTACAAGTACAGAAAAATGAAAGTCACATTTAGGAGTGCACATACACACTGGTCTTGTGTAATACTCATCATGTAAGTTGCAGAAATTTGGAAACCTGAATTTTGAAATTACAGGTAGAAAAGAATGAAAATGACATTTAGAAACGCACATACACACAGGTCCTGTGTAATACTCAAAATATAAGGTGCAGGAATAGTGAGGACTGAGTATTGAAATTACAAGTACAGAAAAATGAAAGTCACATTTAGGAGTGCACATACACACTGGTCTTGTGTAATACTCATCATGTAAGTTGCAGAAATTTGGAAACCTGAATTTTGAAATTACAGGTAGAAAAGAATGAAAATGACATTTAGAAACGCACATACACACAGGTCCTGTGTAATACTCAAAATATAAGGTGCAGGAATAGTGAGGACTGAGTATTGAAATTACAAGTACAGAAAAATGAAAGTCACATTTAGGAGTGCACATACACACTGGTCTTGTGTAATATTCATCATGAAAGTTGCAGAAATTTGGAAACCTGAATTTTGAAATTACAGGTAGAAAAGAATGAAAATGACATTTAGAAACACACATACACACAGGTCCTGTGTAATACTCAAAATATAAGGTGCAGGAATAGTGAGGACTGAGTATTGAAATTACAAGTATAGAAAAATGAAAGTCACATTTAGGAGTGCACATACACACTGGTCTTATGTAATACTCATCATGTAAGTTGCAGAAATTTGGAAACCTGAATTTTGAAATTACAGGTTGAAAAGAATGAAAATTACATTTAGAAACGCACATACACACGGGTCCTGTGTAGTACTCAAAATATAAGGTGCAGGAATAGGGAGGACTGAGTATTGAAATTACAAGTACAGAAGAATGAAAGTCACATTTAGGAGTGGACATACACATGGGTCCAGTGTAATACTCAAAATGTAAGGTGCAGGAATAGGGAGGACTGTTCTCTACATTGGCAACAAACTCACATTTAGTGAGTGTTCTTTACATTTCAGATTTCCAAAGATGAACTGTGTCAGGCTGGTGACGTGGATGTATGCGGATCCAGTTCAACCAACCCTCCAGAGGTATTTTTGGTCTCCGACAACCAACTTTGTTTCTGATATAAAGTCATTGAAATGATATTAAGTACTATTCAAACACACTGGTCTTGTGTAATACTCATCATGTAAGGTGCAGAAATTTGGAGGACTGAGTTTTGAAATTACATGTAGAAAAGAATGAAAGTTAAGTTCAGATGAGCACAGACACATGGATCCTCTGTAATAAACTGGATAGGTTCATACATTAGGTGGACATTGTTTTATTTTTAGAAACAATCATTCAGTGTTTATCCCTTCATTTTAGCTCTCCATAGAGATGCCTTGTCAGGCTGCTGAGTTGGATGCATGCAAATTATTTTCTGGCAACTCACCTGACATAAGTTTTATCTCAATGACCTTTTTATTTTCTAAAATAGTCATGAGAATACTAAGTACTGTTCAAACACATGGTTATTGCGATTCAAAACAATTAATCATAACAATTCATTGGTTTTGATACCTACACAAGTGTCAGGATCAAATTCTTATTTTAAGATTACACTTTTTTCGGTTAACGGTGGTTAACTGTGTGTGAGATCATGATATCATCCATGATGAAATGTCAAGTTTAGAAAAAGGTTTTATTTGAAGGACTGTTTTCACCTCTGAAATGGAGTGGTGTGTGATGTAAAGGTAATTTTTTTGAGAATGGGAATTGGGTTCATCTTTTGAATATGATCTTCCATGTCTAGTTGTGCTGTATGTTGAAATTGAGTCATAGTGCAGCACTGACTTTTTAAATACTTATGCTACCTCCCTTTGTCAATTCTTACTTTTCTCTGTCTAGTTTGCAACCAGTCCCTGCACAAAATGTGTTATTGTAAATAAAAGGAGGACATCACTGGTAAGCTTTTAGTAGAAATATTCTTGCTGAAACGCTTTCAATGTATACAAAATATGTTTTTAATCAACAGGTCTGTCCAGAACAAAGTTCAAGTGAAGCGATATCATCAGAAGAGGAGTATGCTCCTGATTCCGTAGATGATTCAGACATCTCATGGGATGACAAATGCACTCCACAGAAATATGGACTAGTTATAGTCCATATTTCCATTTTTGGACTTCTTAATGCACATGAATTTTATGTTTTTTGTATGTGTATGCCATGGTCCTGATAAATAAAATTGGCCCTGACAATTACTGTTGGTGTCATGGGCGGAGCCAAGCACCTCATTATCGTTTGTCCTTTTAATACAGCATTGGGTCACATTCTTGTATTTTGAGTTCTGAAGTGTGTATCTAAATTTTTAAGTGAGATCTATGTTGTGTAACTCTAACAAGATTTTTGACAACTTACTACGTCTTTCTAGCATAAGTGGAAAGGGGTGTCCGTTTAGTGTTGCAAAAAACTGGTTTGAAAAAAGTGTCCTGCTAGTACACCAAAACCAGTATAGGTGTGTGTGTGTGTGTGTGTGTGTGTGTGTGTGTGTGTGTGTGTGTGTGTGTGTGTGCGTGTGTGTGTGTGTGTGTGTGAAGGCTCCCACAGTAAATCTCTGTGACATCTTAATAACAACTTTATACCTCTTCTAGCTTGGCGGAACAAATGCGCGAATATCTGCGTTGAGGCATTAGCGAGCAGCTCACGCGCTGATGTGATTTGTCAGCCTGCAGAAACATTATTTTTGCTCGGAGAATCAGAAACGCCTGCTTTAAAACAACAAGTCAGTTATAATTTGAGTTTCCATTTCAACAAGCAGCCTGTTTGTTTGCGTTGGTGCCCAGATAATGTGCCGCCCAGCGTGTCCCAAACCCCAACCAGGCTCCCCAGAGGAATTTATTTGTGACATCCCTTCCCGCACCGCACGGTCGCATCACACTATGAGTGGCTGGAGGAGCGTTTATTTTTTTTATTTTTTTTATTTTTTTGGAGAGAGAGGGAAAAGTTACCTCCTCTGCTGACACACACACCCTTGCCCTTCCTCCCTCCCCTCCTCCCTCCCGTCATGCTCAAATGGAAACTCCTGCAGTCTGCTGAGAATTTTTCTTGAGTGACAGGATCCTCAGGCTGACAGTTTTGACGGCGAGGTCAAGTATAGTGGGATCAGATCAAGTCTGCAGCCTTGGAAACCATGTAGCGATGCTGGATCACTTTTATTTGTGTTTATTTGTATCTTTTTTCACACGTTTTTGGAGGCGTAAACGATGGAATTTGAGGCAAGACGTCGCAATGGAGGAGTCCTCTTTCACTGAAGCCCGAGGTTTGGAGCTTTCATTTCTTAAAATCATACGTAGCAATTTTGTAATTTTTAAAAAAATTATTATTGTGATTTATCTTCGGGTTTTAAATCACCGGCGTCGTTACAACAGAGTTGAAGTAGTCCGGCGTGCGTAAAGCAGTGCGTAAAGATCTCTTTCAACCAAAAAAAAAAAAAAAAAAAGATGCTCGCTTATACACAGGTTAATCCGCATTTGGACATCACTCCTAAAATCCGCATCAAATACAATTTAAAGGGATTCAACACTTTTTTTTTTTTTTTTTTTTTTTTCCTGGGAGATGTTTTAATTAATCTATACAGTTTGCATTTCTTGAAGTCTCATTCAGCCCCGAATCCGCCGCCGCATAGACTGCATGTGTAACACATATTTAGGTGAATTTACGACAAATGAATAGTTGCTTAAAACACACTTTAATATCCTCTGCGTGTGGTGTGCACCAGATCCAGAGCTCTGTTTTGTGACTGCCTGTAATTGCATTCTAACTCAGATTAAAGAATAAACTTATAAACGGATTACTGACTCAGAAAGAATGTTTCAATTTTGTCCCCTGAATCGGGCCTAAATCTGGCAGTTGCAGCTCTAATCTTTTCTTAATGGTTGATAGGATAATAAATCTCTTTATTCCCATTTTTTAATAATTTTTAAGAAACTTCCCTAAAAGTGTTGCGAAGACTTGCGACCTGTTAGGAAAGCCTGTAAGGGCGCATACCATCAGTTTTACTTTTCTTTTTCAATTTGGATTGTACCGGTATTAGTTTAAGTTTTTTCTTTCTATGTTTGAGATTAAAGCAAAAGGTTTCTGAACACTGATGACATTACATTTGAAATTTGACTGTCAGGTAAGAAGTAAGTAGTGATAGCGAAATGCCCAGCTTGAATTTAAGTTCATAACTTGAAATCTATACAGAGATTTATCCAGTGAGGAAATCAGGAGTAATGTTGTCTCAGTGCTGTAACGTGGAGATCTAACAAACCAGCATCCCACCCTTGGATTTAGAAACACATTTCAGGACATAATGAAATGCAGCGTTCAAGAAAACTCAATTTCAGCTTTGGTCCTCACCAACATTTCCATTTCTCTAAATAGTTGTCACCAACCATCCATTGTCCCTCTCCATTTATTTTTGGTGCGTTGCAAGGGGGCGGAGGCAGGGTACAATCTGGACTCAGGCAAACATGTAAACTCTGTACAGAAAGACCTCAGGCTGGGATACTGCAGGGCATCAGTTGGTTAAGTGACACTTTTCCTCATTTAATTAGTTCATAATTTACTTTTGAGGTTTCAACTAGGTAGTATAGCATCTCTCATGTCGCTCAAAAAAGCTATGATTAAAGAAGGCATTTTTGTTTCAATAAAAAAAACTTTTTTTACAATAACTACAGTCTCCTCTGTGGTCTGGCTGTTTACGCCCTGCCTCTGCTCTTGGCATGTGGTTTGAGTTGTTGCTGTCCTTAAAGCCACATTTAAGCCAATTCATAATCCTATGACATAGAGACCGTCTTTGGTTGATTGAGGGGAAGTCTTTCCTCTTCATCTGTTTTCTTCCACAGAAATCCAATTGTCTTTGTAGCAAATTTGCTAACTGTATCCTTTATGTGGTGCCAGTGAGCCACCACACATCCATTTGAATTTTTCCCACAAAGAAGCATTTTTGTGTTGTTGAAAAAACAATTTGTGCCGTGATTATTATGAGAAACAGTTGGGTGACATATTCTACAGCACTAACAATTAAAGAATAGCACATCTGCTTATGAGGGCAATACTGGAAAGGCTTTTTCTGTGTGAGATGAAAGCATTTTAAAATTATTCATCTACTTGAAAAACCAATTACAAGACCGATAGGGATTTATTTTTGTTCCATGCGTTTAAGAATTGTATGTTTTCTACCTCAAAAATATGACAATGCCAATACCCTTCGCTATAAGTCGCTACGTTGAAGATAAAGTAGCTGGGTGCAAGCTAAACTTTACACAGGATATAGGCCCATCCCACACACACACACACACACTCACACAGGTAGCTCAGGTATTACTTGCGGTTTAGCCTTCAGGACTTTAGAAGACACTCCTCATGACTTTTGTGAACTGTCAAAACATGTCCAGAAAAACGGAAGACAGTTTGAAGTCACAAACTGTTTGTTCTGCTCACACACTGACCCCCTTCTGTCGTCCCACACCCAAAGTTGGATGTTGGGTAGATCTCGCTGACACCTGTACAGTGGTGGGCTCTTTTCCAAGTTTAAAACAACAGCGTTTCAGGCAGAGGGTTTGAAAAGCTAGAGGAAATGCCTTACTCCTCTGGCTTTTCCTGCGGGAAGAAGCTGGGCTGTGATCTATACTGGGAAAGTGACGACAGGACATGAGCAGGAACTTCAGACGTTTCCCAAACGAGTAGGGCTGCTTTGTTGAGTTTACAGTTTATATCTTTGAACTTCTCTCACTTTGGGTTGTTTCATTTTGAACATTTCAGTCCATGTTTTTCTGAATGTCCAATTACTCAGCACATCCAAGGCCATTCTGGCGGTGTTAGTCATTCCACAGACGTGGATGAGACGTGCTGCGTCTGATTTCACCCTGCTCACATAAACACACACACCTGTCTGCCAATACGTATCAATAAAAGCGATTTTAACCTGCCCTGGCATCATGCGGCTGAGTCACATCTGCAATTACAATCATCATACTCAAGTCTAGGTTCAGCTCTGAGTATCAGATGTGCCTCATTTTCCAATCTCCAGCATGTCAGAGCAACCTAAGCGAAGCCTCATAAAAAAAGAAAGAAAAAAAAATGCCCGTGGCAGCACTGACAATTTTTGTTCCTGTAAAGTCAGTCTCAGACGCTCTAACTAAACAGCTGAGCTGACTGCAGAATATGTCGACATAATTAAAAGCTGACTGTATACCAGGTCATTTCTATGATGACAGAGTGAAACAATGAGGACAAACAGAAACTCAAAGGCTTCTCTTGTCTTTCTGAGGTTGTTTTCTACCACCAGCACAATGCAAAATTATCTGCTTCCCCCCACTCCTCCTTGTTTTTGTCATAGCACCACACTGTGGTGTACCTAGGTCTTGCAACCGCGGATGCGTTGTGACATATTCTTATATGATTGTAACTCAAGTAACTCAATTTAAATGAAACTGAACAACTGAAGCACCAAACATAATTTAAGAAGTTAAAGTGCATTCACTGCTTTGTTTAAAGTCCATTGTTTATTTCCCAAGAGTGACCTTATGAGTTGCGTTGTTTGATTGTCCCACAGAATGTGTTTGTGATGGTGGACAGACTGGGGCCAGCCATGGAGCCTGAGCTGAACTGCAGCTCTGTGTGTGATTCCCCACTTTGCCTCATCCAGGCTGGACTCAGCAGGCAGGAAGGCCAGGACGTCCTACAGAGACTATGCATCCTAAACTCGGTAATCTTTTTCTTGACCTACATTTTCTACTGTCTCTCTGTTCTCAATTTATTCACACAGTATATGTATGCACACAATTTGAGTTTTCTGCCTGGTGTTGAGACTGTAGGCGATAACCAGTGTGTGTGTTTGAAAAACCCAGTGATGATCTGTTTTCCATTTGCGAAGACAATTCTACAGATTTCTATTCAAAAGTCTGGATATTTCCAATGGTTGTAGTGGAGGTCGATGCTGCGGTTCCCTCGTTATAATCTCCCCATAGATACTGTTGTCACTATTTCTTGACTGATGAAGATGAATGCATGCTAGCATTGCTTTAGAGCGATGACAATTAAAAGATTTATTCATCTTAAGTTTTAAAAAATATAAAAATTCAGACATACAAATAAATAACTTTGAGCACTGTATCTTAGATAACTACTTCAAGTGAATTAGTTGTATGTTTAAGTGCCAGCCACATGCATCTTTTTACACATATTATATTCCACTTGGTGCACTTTTGGCACAAATTTTTATTCCCACAACTGACAGCCTTCGGGTCCTGTGTTTGGAACTTGACACAACTCAGAATGCCAGATTTCCAGGCTTGTGGCTGTGTTGTAAAGATTTATTGTTACACATTCGTTTTCAGACACTGTTTTATTGTTTTCAGTTATTTAAATTATTTGGCTCAATGTTTTAGATGGTTACACATAACTTGGAAATGTCTTCAATTTCTCTAGTTATCATAGCAACTATCCTGCATGTCAATCAATAATGAGAAACAGTGGAATTAACAAAAGCTGATAAGAATTTTACTCTGAAATTTTCATATGGACATTTTTAATTGCAATTCCACAGCATAGAGTAAATATAAATAGATACGTAATACTGGCATGCATAGAGCCATCAACAACTATTTTATGCCTTTTTACACAATGTGTAAAAAGGCATAAAATAAACTCATCTTTTATGGTGGTAGTATAACTCTGCAATGGAGATTGCACAAAAATAAATAAAAATTTTTTTAATTATGTATTTGGAGGGAAAACATAAAATAGGATTTAGCACCAAAACCCAGTTCTCCATGCAAATCTACAAACTAAGACAGACATGTCTCTTTTCCACTATCACCTTGACTCGGCTCAAATCTATGGCTGGTTTCCCATTACAATTGAGTAACAGCTCTAGTGGGTGATCCTCATGTAGTTGGGCTGCCCCAAAGTCAGAAAATTAGCTTGATGTTATTTGTATGTGACAAAAATAGAGGAAATATGAGCTATCCTGAACATTCTGCTCCACCTCACTGGCCTTAAAAACTTCAAATATGTTGAGTCACTGTTTTGAGTTTTTACAAATGGTGGGTCTGATTATTCTTAACGTTCTAAGACACATTGAGCAACATAAGGGAGGTGAGAAAAATATAAAAATATCCATAGGTCATTGTTGGAGAACTGCAACAAGAAGTGGCATCTGGTCACCAGACTACATGACAACCATTTGACTCTATTTACGCCAAAGATAGGTTATATTTTATGTAAATGCGGTCCTAGCAACAACTTTATGCCTCCTCATATTTTCTTTAAATGCACCGGGTTTGCTTGTTTGAACTATGGTACCATTCCAGTTGATGGAAACAGCTGAAATCGGGAAAGGTAATGGGCATGGACTGAAGCTATGTTTAGAATCCCCTCTGTCCCCGATACCCTTAAGAGAAGAGGGAGGACAGACCAACAGCAGAAGCCGGACGGGAGATACTGTAAACAGACTTCTCACAAAAAAAAGATAAAGCAGCAGAAACACTTTGACAAAGAACACAATCGAGTATTTCTCTCTTCAAAGGACCAAAAAGAAGCAAGGTGAGCTGCCTCTTAGAAATCTTCTCATGCTTCATGATGTTAACTTGTGCAATTAATTACCTTAAAGCAAGTCAACAGTTTGAACCAAATTTTGTGTGAGCGTTGTGTGAATGCATCATCTAAATCCAGCAAATGTTCTGTTTTAGTTTTTCATTGCATTGTCCATAAAATGCCTCACTAGTGTTGCTAGCTGTTCCTGGCTAACATAAGAACTACCCTGATAGCATGTGACACGGTGTAATGAAACATAACACCGTGCATTTGTTACTGTTCATGGCTAACTAGGACACAAGTATTTTTATGCCTTGTAAGATAGTGGAAAGCCAAAAATAAAAGAAGCTGAGGCAACGTATTCCATAAAATCCCACCTGTTTTCTTATTCTTTCTGGATGTGTTCCCAGATATGGCTACAGCCACCAGCATTCTGTCCAAGGAGCAGCTCCTTTGCCCCATCTGTCTGGATGTGTTTAACCAGCCGGTCTCCACTCCGTGTGGGCACAACTTCTGTTGTGACTGCATCCAGAGATACTGGCAGAGTACCAATCTGCCGCAGTGCCCCATGTGTAAACACAAGCTGTACAAGAGGCCTGACCTCAAAGTCAACACCTTTATATCAGAGGTGGCTGCTCAATTTAAAGACCATGGGGAAATGAAATACAAAAACAGACTCGGCAGTATGGACAAGTCAGGCAATAAGGGGGAAGTCGCTTGTGATGTGTGTGTCGGTAAACGGGTGAAAGCTTTTAAAACCTGTCTGGACTGTTTGGCTTCATTTTGCCAGACACATCTGGAGCCCCATCACGTTCTAGGCACCCTCAAGAAACACACCCTGATCAACCCAATTATGAACATGCGAGACAGATTGTGCAAGAAACACGAGAGCCTCCTGAGCCTGTTCTGCCACACAGACCAGACGTACATATGCCAGATCTGTGTTGAGGATGACCACAAGGCACATCGTATGGCTCCTATAGAGCACGAAAGCCAAGACAGGAGAGATCAGATCAGAAGTATGAACGTGGAAGTGAAAGAAGGCATCCACAGTAGGCTACAGAAAACGTGTGAGATCGGTCAAGCTGTTGAGCTTAGCAAAAGAAACACTGAAAAAGAGATTGAAGAAAGTTTTCTGGTCTTCAACAAACTGCTTCAAGTTGTTAAGGCAGTCCAAGCTGAAGTGGCTGAGGCAGTCTTGACAAAACAGAGGAGTGTTGAAAGCAGGGCCAGTGAGATTACATTGGATCTTGAGCAAGAGATTAATCAGCTGACAAACAGGAGCACTGATTTGGAGCTGCTCTCACAGACAAATGATGACCTCTACCTTCTCCAGAGCTTTCCGGCTTTCTCCACAAAGCTGCCCATCAATGACTGGTCTGAGATTTGGGTAGAAAGTGCAGTCTATGTGGGAACGGTGAGGAGGGCACTCAGGAGAGCAGCGTCACAGCTTGAGGAAACCGTCAAAGCAGAGGTAAAGAGGCTTTGCAAGGTTGAATTTGAGCGAGTAAAAGCCTACGCTGTGGATGTGACGCTGGATCCAGACACAGCTCACCCCAAACTCGTTCTTTCAGAAAACCGGAAGCAGGTCTATCACAGAGACGTGGCTGTGAACCTCCCTGACAATCCAGCGAGATTTTACCCTTGTGTTAGTGTCTTGGGGAAGGAGGGCTTCTGCTTCAGGAGGTTCTCCTATGAGGTTCAGGTGAAAGGGAAGACAGAGTGGGATATCGGAGTGGGACTCGAGTCGGTCAATAGAAAAGGAGGGAACCTGCTGAACCCTGAAAGAGGCTACTGGACTTTGGGAATGAGGGAGGATGAGAGTTACTGGGCACTCAGCAGTCCTCCTGTTAGACTGCCACTGGTGGAAAAGCCACAGACAGTCCTGGTGTATGTGGACATGGAAGCGGGGCAGGTTTCATTTTACAACTCAGACTCTCACTCTCATATCTACACGTACACCGGATACACTTTCAGTGAGAGACTTTTCCCCTACTTCAACCCGCGACGGAATCACAGTGGGGTCAACTCAGCACCTCTCATTATCCTGCCTTTGAATATCTGAATTTTTACAATGTACTATCTTTTACGATGCTGTCAGATGCTTCAGCAAACTTTATTACTGATTAAAGTTATAGTTCCACATCTGTTTTGTAATGCTTGATGCTTTTTTTCCCTGCAATAAAATTCTGCCTTGTGAATTTGTGCTTGGTTTCAATTTTTACATCTGGAATTTGAAGAAACCTGGACTCTAGAGCACTTGTAGGATTAAATATCTTTTCCATAAGGGTACCAGAAGGGGCTCGGACTTTATGGGGAATAAATGTCCATGTCTGTGTGTGTAGTTGGCAGCAGAGGTCCCAAGGCGGTCCCTCTCTCCTGCACTCAGAGCGGTTGTCTGGACGATGCTATCGTCTGGCATCCTGTTGGCGTTCTGCTTTCTGGTTTTCACCTTGCGCTTCAAAAACAACAGGTAGCGTGAAAAGTGTATTTAATAACAAATTCATCAAGCAACTGAATACTGTCATGTTAAAGGAGTCTGCTTGTGTTGTTCCATCAGGATAGTGAAGATGTCCAGTCCCAACCTAAATGTTCTGACTCTCTTTGGAAGTGTCCTCACATATATCAGCGGCTTTCTATTTGCAACGGATGAGCAAACTCACACACAAGCTGAAGCGTCTATTACTTTGCTTCAAGTAAGTATGTAAATCCTTGTAGCTGCAGTTTTATACCATTGGAGGTACATTTTAAGATGATCCTTGTGGTTTTCCCTCCTCCAGGCTCGGATGTGGATGCTTTGCATTGGAAGCACCCTGGTCTTTGGGCCAATTTTGGGAAAGACCTGGAGGCTCTACAGAGTTTTCACTCAGCGAGTTCCTGACAAGAGAGTGGTAGGCAGGCTCTTCTGGTTTCCTTGTGCTCGTCTCGTTGACATGCACATTCTTGTCTTCTTCTTTTGTATCACTGTAGTTTGAATTGAGAGCATACTGTTGCAATAACACAAATCTCAAAGTAATTTAATATAGAAATTGATTGTCTTAGTATGTAATCTCATGTCACCTCATGATACACTGAGATGCAAAGCTGTTATATAAAAAGACAGCTTTCTGGCTGTTATTCACTGTCCTTTTATTGAAAACACTACGTTAGCAGATTCAAAACGTAAAATCCCAGATTTGTGTAACTTATTGATAAATTATTGATAAATTATTTCAAAATTGTATCCATCCATTCTTTGCCTTTTGTTTATCTCAGACCAGGTTGTAGGGTAACAGGTCTAGAGGAGAAAGCCAGACCTTCGTGTTCCCAGCGACACTCCAGCTCGTTATAGTAGATCTCTAGGCATTCCCATGCCAGAAAGAATATGTAGTCCCTTGTATAGTACTGATTCTCCCAGGGGCTCTTCTCCCAGGAGGCAGTACCTAAAACATTTTCAAAGGGAGAAGCTTAGGTAGCATCCTGATCAGATACTTGAACCTCTTCAACCAACTCTCTGACATTCAAGCTAAGTCATGATCTATGATCTTATGACCAGAGTTAGGGGTCAGACACTGGCTGAGCTCTTTATTCACTGCAACAGACCAGAGCAGTTTTCCCGTCACTGCAGATGAGATCCCACTCCACCCATACCTCTAAACTGATTTTGGGTTTCAGATTTTAGCATCACAAAAAGTCCAATTGAAAATACAAATAAACTAAAGGCTGGCATCATGTTAGAAAAAATTACATTTTGGAAAGTCCAATAGCATCCTGAACTAAGTGTGTTGCTCACCTGAAGAGGGATGCCTTGACAATCTGATGGAAATTTACAAGACAATGACGAAATATTGTCAAATCAAGATGTTGGATGGTGATAAACATGTACCAAGAGGGACTAAATGCTGAAATTAAATCAAGAAGTGTTTCAACAACACTTCTTGTTGAAGTGTTGTTCAACAAGAAGTGTGCATCCCTGTGCATAAGTGTGCACAGGGATGTGCACACTTATGCAACCTGATTGTCACAGCTTTCCTTATATAAGTTTTCCCTTACGGGTTCAGTTTTCAGTTGCCCTGTACAGCATGTATTCCACATAAAAGCTCTGAGTCACATAAACCATTTCAACGGACGCTCACGTATTTTGTTTCTTTAGTAATTAATGAAGTATTTTTGAGTAATTCAACCTGACAACAGTAATGCATGGCTGCACATGGCTCTAAATAATTGAATACTGTCAAATTTAGATTGAGCATTTACTAAATTAGCCTCGGTGTGTAATTACTCTGAGCTCTTTTTTATTATCTGCAGATCAAGTTTCTGTGTGTGGATGGTGTAAAGCTGTAAGGTGTAAAGAGTTAATCTTTATTCCTGCATCTTTTTACATCTCAGATCATTCGAGACATCCAGCTGATTGGCATGGTGGTTCTGCTGATTCTACTGGAGATTCTGCTTCTCACCACCTGGAATCTCACAGACCCGGTGAGATGCTCGCGATCTGTCAGAGCTGTTGCCAAGGTGAGAATAATTACAGTAGTAAGCTTTGCATTGATTTGTTTGGTAGATTTCATATGCAATATATTACTGAGTCATGATTGAGTCTGAATTTTTAGTTCTTTTAGATGTGTTTTGATTAAACAGAGTACACAAATGGCGATTTTTCTTTTTTGCGTGGATGTGTCAATTTTGATGTAATATTTGGTTTCCATTCATGTAGGCGACTGAGAGAGACACCTCCTACTCTTTGTCACAGCTGGACTCTTGCTCCTCAGAATTCGCAAATATTTGGCTCATCATCATTGCTGTTCAGAAAGTAAGCTTCAGCAATTTCATTTATTCTTCTACACAGTAACAACACCACTGACTCACTGCATTTAGTGTTTTTTGATAGTGACGTATTTTATGCAATTTATTTTCCAAGAATGCCATTTCCAGTTTAGAAAAAACAAACCCGCAGAGATTTAGAAATAAAGTGAGTATGTCTAAGACACAAAGTTAAACTGGAAAGGTCGATACAGCTCCCTCCACAGTCACTGGTATCTCTGGGAATAATGTGCAAATTTATGTTTAACTACAGTGGCATAATCACAAAATGAAAAATGTACCCCCATAAAAGTCCTCTTCATTGTTCATAGTGGCAATCTTCCAAATGTTTTATACTTTTTAATTTTTACTCTGACTGCAGCACACTTAGATAAGCAGCTACCTTCCTGACCTATGAAGATTAATACCCACTTGCTGAACTTGAATGGCATGTTGTCTTTTCTTTACTGTTTTACACGGTGACAAATATAAATTGTCTTTTGTGTCATGTTTATGTCGATCCGAGACTGGCAGTCATGAATTATTTCTGAAATGTCCCCAGACACTCAGATTGACTTGTAGTGACAATAGTTTACTAAAATAATTACATCCATTGAAATTATAATGTATCCAAAAGTTTGGCGTAGTGACTATGTGAAAAAAAAGATTATCCTTTTAATTAAAAAGCACAGTTTCTGACAGTGCAATTAAAAAGGAATTCATTTTAAGGCTTTTTACACATATTTACCAAAAGTATGGGGTGTGGTATTTTGCACTGATAACACGTTTTTAAAACTCTGAACTAATTATCTTGGAAGTTGCTCAAATTCCTGAGTGAAATTATTTTCTGAAATGTTACTTTTAGATATGCAAATGATGCTTCAGCTGTCAAATTAGGAGCTAATTTGCATAATTATTTCTTGAATAATAAGCTCACCAATGAATAAAAACAGGTTCCCAGTGATTGACATGCAACAAGATAAAAGAATGTCAAAATTACCACAATGGGATTTTGAATTTCCCCATCCGGTATACAAGAAAACTTTGTCAAGGGAATTTTATCAGTATGGGATCAATAAAATCTTATGTAAAGTCATTGTGATTCTGGGTAGTTTAAATCTAAATCTAAATAAATACTTAAAAACAAAGCATAACAAGAGAGTAAATTTAGTTAAACAGTACCATGTGAAAATAACGACTTCTGCTCTTCTTTATCAAGGGTTGCCTCCTCCTTTATGGCACATACCTGGCTGGACTCACCAGCAACGTCAGCCATCCTCCAGTCAACCAGTCTCCCTCCATCATAACGGCCGTCACTCTGGTCACCTTTTCCTCTGCTGTGGCCTTCCCTGTGTTCTTCTTCCTGCACGCCTGGCCCAACCTGGTCTACAGCACAGTGGCTGGAGCCATCTTCATCTGCACATTGGCCACTAACTGCATGCTGTTTGTGCCACAGGTCAGAGACCAAACCTAGCAGATTCCTGACTATAAAGACTAAATATCAGCTTAGATTGTAATTTGTTTAAACAAACAAAAAACACAAAATAAAGTTATCTTGTCTATAATTTTGGTTACACTTTCATTATCTCTTCCTTAAATCTCAAAATGTGAGTTTTTTCATTGGTTTTTTTTAGATCTGTCATGAGGAAATCCATCCCACAAAGAGAAACTATAACAGATGGACAGATGACAGTGTGTGTATAGGAAGGTTTAGGGTAAAACCAATAAACCTGACATGTGCTTGTTGCACTGATGGATGAGGTTTCGGTGTCTGTCAGGAGAAGATGACTCACAAAGAAGTCCAGATAATGAGTCAAAACTTTGCAGGCTGCAAACAGGTTTACGACTCTGAGAGTCTAACAACAGGTTTATGCTAACATAAAGGAATGCGTCTGCAGCGAGAGGGAAGGAAATAGTTCAACAATGAGCAGTGCTCTAAAGCGCACCTCGTAGAGATATCCCTGAAAGGATTTATTTCTTGTCCTAGAGGTTTAAGTGTTGCTGGGAATCTGTGTAACATACATAAAGCTCCTAAATATCAAACTTGTCTTATTGCAGCTGACCCAGTGGCGACAGTTTGAGGAGGATCAGAACAACCCGAGTCAGATGGCCAAATATTTCAGCAGCCCCAGTAAGAGTCAGCCATCTGTCTACAGCCAGGACGAGATCTACTTCCTGCTGGGGGAGAACAGCTCAATGAAAAAGCTCTTGAATGAGGTAATGTAATGGGGGTTTTTTTATGCACAAAGTGGTTAATTTAAACAGAGATTATATTCTTTATATGTGTATTTTAATATTTCAGTGCATATGAGCATCAGTCATCCAAAATTTCCCCTTGGTTAAAATGTTGAAAGTTGTTTGGGAACATTTGCATCATCTTGTTTGTTAGAGTTTGTCAGAGTGTAGGACTGTTCGTGGAGTAGTCAGACAGAAGTGAATGTAACTGTCGTTATGTAACAAGTTGGTTTCTAAATGGCTGTCTTTGTCTTTTACTTTGTGGAGCCAGCTATGACCATATTAGGATAAGAGGATGGCCCCTAAAAAATGAGCCAGAGAAATTAGACGATGCCATTATTTGAAGACAAAATATATTGATGTGATTAAAAGCTGTTGAGGGCTTTTGATTAGCTGCTTAACGCAGATGCTTTCTACGAGCTATAACCTGCCTCATCAGTGTGTCTACTTCTGTAAATCCCAATTCTCTTTACAAAAACTACCTTGGTGACTTGATCAGAATGCAGCTTCCTTTTTAGGGCAAGAGTATTTAAAATTCATGGTCATCCAGGCCAGTGAAAGCGTAATTTATAACCTTAGCAAGTATTACATAGTTTCATCCTCTCTAAGCTCTATGTTTAGCTCATTCAGTCCTCTCTTAATCAGTTAAAACTCTTCTAAACTAACTTGTTACATATTGAGAGATGATTCTGTGTGTCAATACAGTAGCAATAACTGAATATTTTAATGAGGCCAAATTTATTATTGCCGCTCTGAAAATGTAGACCAGATCTGACCCTCATGAGCCCATTGTTGCCATTTTCTGCCGTAGTCAGAGGTCACCGTGGTCACTTGTGTCCCTTTTAACCCAACTAACAATGACTTTCAAAATGCAGATTCAAGTTCAGGTGTTTAAGTTTAAAAAAGCTATGGTAAGCGATTTTATTTATCTGGAGCAACGGTGAGCCACTTTCTGAGCAACGGTGGGCAGAAAGATACCCACCTTCCTAGCACCCACAGGTTACAGGATTTTGTCCAGTGACCATTGAATGTGGTTAACTATCTTCCTCCTCCTGACAATGTTTTCATATGGTGCAGTTTGGTGAAGTGCTAGGCTAATGTTAGCATGCTTTCTCTATCTTTTGATCTAACTTGTTAAGCATTTCTTTACAACTGGGACCGAAACTGACAGAAGAACTCTCCTGCCTCATAAACTTGATTTGAATGTCGAATAGTTTCATTCTCCCAGATGGACACCAAGCTGCTCCAGTAATGTTCTCCATATCAGTGTGAACATTATTGTAAATGGTAAAAAGCAAATTATTGGTCAAAAGTCCAGATTTGTGAAATTGTGTATCTTCTACACTGTAGTCTTACAACCTGTACTAACAAAACATGTTATGATTTATGGAAATTGCTGTAACGGAAGTGTCATGGCTCACTGGTGGCTCACTGCAAGCATGAAATTAAAGACAGTACACCAAGGACAGGTGTTAGGATTTTAGTTTCATGAACACCATTATTTACAAATGCCCTGACAAGAACATGAGCCAAACACTAAAATCTGAACAAGTTGTCGAAATGTCTTGTAATCCAGTTAAGTGGTAATATCGAGCATTTTTTGTTTTCAAATATTTAAACTTCTGCTTTTTCTTTTGACTTTTCAGAAGAATGCTGCGATTGACAGTCTTCAAGAGCAGGTAAACAACGCCAAGGATAAACTCCTGAGGCTCATGACAGCAAGCCAGCCCCTAGGGGACCAGGACGTTGATTCCTCTGCTGCTTATCTCAACTCCTCCTCTACCCAGACCACTGAGCTTCAGTCTGAAGGAAGCTCCTCTTCCTGTTTATCCCAGAGAGACACAAAATCCAAACTTTTGCCTCCTCCAGCCTCTCATAATCTCACTCTGCCTCCTCATCCCTTAAATGCACTCCGGATACCTTCCAGTCAAAACTCAATGGACCTCCATCCTGCTTCTTCCCCCTTCACTGATGACATCCTAAGTGGGAGCTGGAAAGATGTCCCCAACTCTGCAACTAGAGAGACAGCTGAATCCACAGTGAGAGAGAATGCCAAGCAACCTCTGTCCCCCACATTTCCAGGAAGGACAGCGGAGGAGGCTGTTCATTTTGTCACCTCTCTTCAAAACCGCAGAAGACTGAATCCCTTTCGGGTTGAACAATTTGCCAGTCATGGTGGCCTGCCAACGCAGGTGGGACCAAATCCCAAACTGACTGGTTTCGTCAGCAGCGAGAAGCTGCAAGAGATCATCCAGGAGCTGAGCATGGACGCAGTCATGGAGACAGCGCTTCGATTTCCAGGTCAGGCGTCTAAGACGTCGTCTCAACCGAGACTGAACACGTTGTCCCCTCTGTCCCTCTGTTCCTCTCATTCTCTTTTCCAATACCCAAGCATCTCTCCGCAAGCCATGAGAAAACGTCGGCCTCCCTTCCACCCCTCCAGGAGAGCTTTGTCCTCATCCTGCTTCTACACAGGCTCAGACGTTCCCATTTGTGAATTGAAAAGGGACACCTGTGAACACCAAAACCCAGATGAGACACATTTTTGTGCTGATTGCAGCGTCACCGACTTAGACAAGTCAGTAGAGGAGAAAGAGGGTGATAAAGAGGAAGAGGAGGAAGCGAAAAACTGTCGAAGGCATGCTTCGCGGTCTCACAATTGCCCACTCTGGCGTTGCGCTAGACAGAACTGCTCACCTGAGCACGGTGCGGAAGAAGACGACAGTGGCAAGCAACGCCATCGATGCATCAGAGACTCAAGTGGATACTGGGACTCAGACTCCAGCAGCTCCACGGATTACTGCTACTACCACCGTCCTTACTGTGATTCCTGCCTGCAGAGGGGCTCCTTCCTGTCCTCAGACAGCTCCTCGGACTCGTCTGACAGCGAGTACGAGGATTACACCAACCTCTGTCGCCCCCCACGGCCCGTTGTGTTTAAAGATGACCTCAAACCTACTTTAGTATGACAAAATGTTTACTGCACTTTATGTGTTATTTAATTATTTCCACCACTTGAACTTACTGTGAAGAATCATTTGCTTTCTTATACATTTTTTTTTTGTTTGTTTCACTGAAAAGTTTCAGATAATTAAACCCATTTTAACACTAGAATAAACACAAAATATTTGACTTTAGAGTCACAAATTCATGCCCAGACATCTTCATTTAGGTAGAGAATTTATGTTTTATTCAATTATGGCAAGTTATCCCAAAGCAGCAAAGAATCAAACCATGGCCATGTTTGGCTGTTGCTGTGATGTACACCACATGTAACATGTACCACACCTTCCAGAAGGTTCCGTTCAGCTTGAATTTCTGGAGTCCCAAAGTCTAAGTGTAAGCCTTTCCAGACTGATATATTTTGTCAGGAACTTTTGTTTTTCATCTTTTTTTTAACAGTCTTTAAATTGTGTTTCTTTTTAAGATTTTTTGATGTAATATATCTTGTCGGACTGGTTCTTTTTGAATTGTTTCATTATTTTACAGGTCTGACAGCAGTCAGGCCTGGGTGTGACTAATGAAACTGAATCATATAATCTGGTTAATCAAAGTTTCTCATGGTTTACCAAAGCAGTAAATTACATTAATAAGGATATATTATTTTGGATACAATATTTATATATTTATTTATTTTTGCCTTAATCAAAACCATTATTTGAAAGCTCAGTTTTGTAGTTACTTAGGCTCTCTGTGAGTTATGAAAACCTTGTTTGATGATCTGAAACCTTTAAGTGTTATAAAAAAAACAAACAACAAAAAAAATAGAATATGTCTCTAAGGGAGTAAATACTTTTATTCGCAGCACAGCATTCTGACTCTTAAAGCACCAGTTCAATGATTATTGTATTTAAAGAAGATGAACTTTTATACTTGGAGATAATGTAGCTCTAATTTCAGTAAGAAATGCTTTGTTTTTCCATTTTTATATGAAGAAAGCATAATTGTTGAATTCTGTTTGTTTGCTCATAAGATTTTTAGATCTATGAAAATGTGTTGCCCAAAAATGCTGATGTTTTGATAATATTATTAACTACCTTTAAGTTATTGTTCTAAACATGATGCTAACACAGAAAACAGTCATTAGAACAGGCATAAAAAGGTGTAAAATTAATAAAATTTTATATATGGTTACAGATGTACATTCAGTTACCTTTTGTGTAAACACTGAATTTCTTTTAATATTTATTTATAAATCTTTAATATAAAAAAACTGTGTTTTCTCTATATCAATGGTCCAATCACATCAGGCAGAATCACAAAGTGAACTTTTCAGTGTACAGTAATTGTGTGACTGCTGAGGACAAAAAACTTGAAAAGTCTTAAAAAAAGTTCAAACTTCTCATAGTTATTATTTTATGATTTTGAAATTAAAAAAATGCACAAATACGGGACAAATAATGCCTAAAACTGCAGTTGATCTTGATGGGAAGTTGCTGTAAACGGAAACGTCTTCAATCCTGATTTAAAGCCGCCAACAGTTCCTGAAGGTTTCAGGTTTTCAGGGAATTTATTCCACAGCTGAGGAGCGTAGAAACTAAACACTGCCTCCCATTGTTTAGTTTGGGCCCTAAAATCATTGAGTAAGCAGGTGTCTGAGTGCTGATGAATCACCTGACAACAACCTCTGACATCTCTCAAGACCAATGACGCAATTTAATAATTTGACCCTTTTACAAACAGTCTTTTGTGGCAGTGAACTGATTCTGGAGATGATTGTGGCTGCAGGGTATCAGATGAGCTGCAGCAGCTGGAGATACTTCTTTTTTCTCCCAGAAACCAGTACATTTAAGCCATTAAAATAATAGAATATCTTACCTTTTAAGAAGGGATTGGGCTGATTTTATTTGGGCTTTATTTTGAATATTAAAATTGATGTTTGAATCCATAACAATATCTAGGCTTATTGATTGCTGTTAATATTACTGTAATTGAGATGAATCCTGAGCTATCTTGCATTTTTGGGTTATAAACAATAACCTTTTTTGTTTTCTGTATTAAACTTGGGAACATTATGACCCTTCACTTCCACAATAGGGCCATGATAACTCTGGGGAAGCAGCAGAGATCCACAACTCAGGGGGAAGAATCTGTGCAATTTCTTCAAGAAAGCCATGGGACCTCCTGCTTGCAGTTCACTAGAATCCACTGGGGGACACAGGAAACATGTGGAAGAAGGCGCTCTGGTTCAATTTGAACTTTTTGACTCGTATACATAAATGGGTCTGATGAAAAGCAATACCGCATATTATCTTTACATCTTGTGGTGGTGGCATCATCATGCTGTATGGTGCTTTTTTGACTCTGGACAACAAAGCTGTTAAGAATTAGAGTTGATGGTCAGATGGATGAAGATAAATACAAGGCAATCCTAGAAGAAAACCTTTTAGTGGCTGCAAAACAACGGGAGAGTGCAGACAAGAACTACCATATCGCAGGACAATGACTCTCTAAACACACAACCAAAACTGTGATGTTTTAGATTAAGACACATGCCTATGCACTAATGGTTCAGTCAAATTCCACACCTTAAATAAAATGAAAAATGTCAAAGTCCATATCTAAAACAAAATGTTCGAAGGCTGTACTCTTGCAAAGCACCACATTTATTCTTCTCTTTCTAATTAGACTTTGTCTTCTCAGTACTGGTTCTGCTTTCACTGTTGTTTTTCTATGTTCCTCTGTGATTTTTTTCCTCTTGTGCTGCCAGGGGATGAGTTGCTATGAAGACAAAGCAGTTTCCTTCATTACTTCTGCCCAGCTGCCTGTATTTAAAATCTTGCTGTGAACGAATCATTGAAGGACAGCCTCGGAGAAATTCCCTTTGATATATGACACAACAAAGTATAAATAGATCACACAAGAAATACACTGCCGACACACTAACGTCAGCAAAAAGGAAAGATTCTCCTTTTAGGAGCAGTGATTTGCATTCTCTTTGAGATGTGCCATATTCGCATCGACCAATTAGAATATTTCTCAATCAGATATTGTGCTCTACTCACAAGATTAGATTTATAATTATTACGTTGTTTAAACAATAACTTTAAAGTTACAATCTCTATAAATACATTTTGATTTAATGGACAAAAGAAAAAAAAAGATAAGCATTTATTACTGTTTAATATTTTTTACTGAATATATAACTATAATAACTATAATTTATTATATTATTAATACAAAGAGCAAGTCTGTACAGAGCTCTGCAATAATTTGATTGGGAACTGTCATCACATCCAGCTAATGAAAAATATCAATGAAAAATACCTGAGCACAGTGAGATTAATTAGATAAGAAATATAAATAGATAATACTGAAAAGTTTAGGGCTATTATGATTTTATGACATGTTATGGCTTGTATTTTATGTCGTAAAGGACATTACATATTCCTGTCGAGGACAAAATAATTATATTGATAATTATAATCACCATCATAATTTTTATCATGATGGTATATGATCATTAAGTTCTTTCAAAGACATATAGTGATTTTTACAATACAACTGTGATACCGCTGCAAATAAGCGTAAAATAAGTGTTAATATACCGGTATTCATACACGCATGTGCATGCACTTCATTAGAACGACTCGGCAATATGGCAACAATTAATTGGAGGAGCCAAGAGGACGTTTAAAAAAAGTTGTCCATGAAAGGTAGAGGATAGGATTTTGTGACTAACATAGCAACAGTGCTGCATGACCACCGGTGCTCTGTGACAGCTGGGGGGGATTTTGAACTGGCAGCCTGGTTTTCAAGCTCCATTGGTCAAAAATGTCATCAATCTTGTGTAAAACCCCGCCCATTGTCCCCGTCATGGCACTGGAAAAAGCCTTTGAAGTCTTGAGGGAAGGCAGCGAGCAAATTATGCCATGTGGTGTTCAAGACCGACATTGCTATTGGACCACAGGCACGCGGTTGACACCCATTTCTGAAGGATACTGTCTCTGATTGGCTAAACTCAACACCCCAGATCCAGCGTGTGCGCGTTCACGGTTTTCGTATTCAGCGTCGCGAGCTACGTTCACAGCGTGAACTCCTTTCTTTGACATGTGTTTCTTTACGAAATTTGCGTACGTAAAATACGCAGCGACAAAGACTGCGAGCCTGAAACCTATGGGGAAGGAGTAAAAAAAAGACATTCGGTATCGTCGCATTCTGTATCTTAAGACCATCATTTTCTGAGAGGCTTACCGCTTCAGGGGCGAGGTACAGACTCCGAAATTTGACGACGGTGAGGCCGGAGCTAGCACCAGTGTAAAGTGTGTAAATTAGCCGCATAAAGACTGCGGCGACGGACAGGTTTTCCGTTAGAAGATCTTTAGGCTCTGGTATAGTGAGGGAGCCGCCATGGCAGTCGGATCACTGAGGCTCCACATCGGGATATGAAGAGGAGCTGCATGTGTCCCTGAATTTGCAAGCAAACGGCTCGTTTTGCTTCTGGACCGACAACCGAGCTGACCGTTGTTCATTTTTGTGGAAATCACCCTGAAAAGGACTTTTTATCAAACACGGGGCCACGGGGAGAGGCCAGATTCATGACTATTTCAGTCGGAGACGTGTCTTATGAGGCCCGTTGAAAGAACCTGGACTATAAAGGAGGGAAATGATGCTTTGATTGACCGTCGGTGGGAAAGATTGGACAGTTTTATTTTGTGATTATAAAACTGTGCTAACGGGCTCTCTTTCTGCCTGTGCCCCTATTCCGAGACACACAGATATTAATTTACTGTCAACCTTTTTTTTTTTCTTCCTTTTTTCTTTTTTTGGATGAGAAGGTTCGGCGACTCGATCAGCCCTGCCGTTTAGCAAGTCGAAAGAATTAAAGGGATTGGATCATGTCGGGTCGGCCCAGGACCACATCCTTCGCCGAGAGCTGCAAGCCAGTGCCGCAGCCCTCTGCTTTCGGCAGCATGAAAGTCAGCCGTGAGTACACCTTACTGTAATCCTAGAGCTGCTTTTCCCTCCCCTGCATGCACTATAGGCCCCGGTGTGGGCTACCTTTTCTCTCTATCCTTTTTTCTACATGTCCAAGTGTCACGCTAGCACAGAGTAGCTTAGCCTGGATGTCGCTCAGCGGCGCACACTGCTGCTGACCGGGGGCCGGTCAGTGCAGCAGGCCGCACCGGGGCAGGGTTGGGCTGGGCCACTGGAGAGTGAAGCGTTGGCTTGGCACCAACCCAGGATGGGGGGAAAAAAAATAAAAAAATCAACCAAGCCCCTTCCTACTCCCGGAGATCCGGTATAATAAATGTCTGAATTTAGATTACAGCATATAGCGGAATTCCTTTCTACACAGAGTTAAAGCGGTAGGGCCGGTCTGTATTACGCAAGTGTCTGAGCAGAGCGGAAGGTACGCCCATAGTTGACTCGAGCGAAACTGACTGTCTCTGAACATCCAGGTTTGCTGGGTTCTGTGGGCCTGTTTAAAAATTAGCAGCCTCGACGACTGGACACAGAGTAATCAGATTCATGGCCGCGGAGATGAAGTCCTACCTGCCATGGGTTGTCAGGCTGGCAGTGGTCATCCAGACACGGGACTTTGATCTAATTTGGTGTGTGTCAGAAATCTCAAAATAAATCCACCTACCCGCTTCTGTCATTAAAAACAAGAGGTACTAAAGCATTTAAAAAAAACGTGTTCATGACATGGTAGTTTGCTTCTAAAATTATGCAGCACACCTGAAACGTTGAACCTTGACTGGAGCAAATTATTACATGCTGAACTACACCCCTGTTCCACCTTTCACCTATTTAAGCATAGTGATGGTGAAAATTTAGGCTGTAATGAATGTTGATGTGGTGCTTCAGGGGTGGAAACGGGTATGCAAGTAGAGGAGCTGTGTGTTAAAACCAATTTCCTCTGAAGGAGCATTGGCTGCAATTTAAATGATGCCAAGATCTTGTGCATAGGTTAAAAATGAAGGCGAAGACTGCGTTTTAAAAGCTGATATTGCAAAGTAATTTCACTTATGAGTATAGAGATAACCATCAACAGCAATGATCTGTGATTAATTCTTTTCCCCTTTTTAGTAATAAACCTCAATTTCTCTCAGATGATTTGTAATAGTTCCATATTAAGTCAAAATGTCATGTTTATTACTGTAGCATATAGCTTTCTAATTTTTGGTATAATATGGATTTTGCACAAGGTAATTATAAAGTTTGGGACCACACATCTGATTGGTTGATTTTTGTATTTATTTTTTTACATAAAAGACATGAAAACAAACAATACGTTTAAAATACTCTACTTTTCAGAAAAATCTAAACATTTGTTTGACCAAGTCCATTTGATAAGCCCAGCCATGTTGCTTCATGGCTGGGCTTATCCTGTATGTTGCATTTTTATTGAAAATGTTTGATACTGCAGCCCACAAAGCAAATTTAAAGATGATTTTGAGGGAACATTGCACTCGCTAGCGTCATCACAAACGGAGCCATTGGGGCGAAAAGCGTAGCAGCAGATTCATCGAAGCTAAAATATCAGCTGTTAATACAATGAGAGCCAACGGTGAGGCGGTGGCTTAATCCCATTTTACCGCCTGCACCTTTGGGTGTGGAATACCAAAAGATTTCACACCTTCGCTTGGTTTGGTTCTCTTTCGTGCAGCACCTCTAATGTGGACTAAAGCACCTGGACAGCGCCATGCTGGAACAGCGGCTACCGAGACAAGAAGGCTGCCCAGCATGAGCAGCAGGGGAGGCGGGGAGCTGTCCAGCATGTTGTTCTATATACGAGACAAATGAAGTAGTACTGAGGAGATGGAGGGCTGCACACACTCTGAGGAAGAATCGTTAAGTTTTCCACTCACATTCATTTATAAATCTTGCACGCTGGATATTTCAGGTTTTTTTTTTCATTTCTCTTTTATTCACGGGATTGTTTCCACTGCAATCAATCTGCAACCAATACCCACGTACTGGTGGGTATTGGTAGGAGCAGGGCTTTATGCAAACAGATATTTCAGAGGCACACTTTTTATGCGTTGATTGCAAAAACTCTTAGAAATGTAACTTGCAATGTAATTTCAGTAGTGGTGACTTATTGTCATTATTAATTACTTCAGAAAATAACAAATGCCAAATATTTCTTGGTTTAAATGTCGACAACCTTTAGAATATTTACTTAAATGCATCCAAAATGTTTCTTGTTTTAGTTGTTCAAAAATAATGTAATGTTTCCATTTTAAAATATGTCGTGACAAGAACAAAAGCATAAAAACACAAATATCTCTAGTTTTTATGATTCGTCTTGAAATAAATGCAGTAAACACAGATGATTTTGATGCAGCCCGTCTTCCCATCATCACCATACATTAGGGAAGTTTTAAAGGTTTGTGTACTCGGTTTACTATTTTTGAAACAATTAACAAACATAAATAATGTTTTTATTTTTTATTTTATTATTATTCTTGATACAGGGCTGCACAGTGGCGCAGTTGGTAGAGCTGTTGCCTTGCAGCAAGAAGGTTCTGGGTTTGATTCCCGGCCCCGGTCTTTCTGCATGGAGTTTGCATGTTCTCCCTGTGCATGTGTGGGTTTTCTCCTGGTACTCCGGTTTCCTCCCACTGTCCAAAAACATGACTGTCAGGTTAATTGGCCTCTCCAAATTGTCCCTAGGTGTGAGTGTGTGTGTGCATGGTTGTGTGTCTTTGTGTTGCCCTGCGACAGACTGGCGACCTGTCCAGGGTGTACCCCGCCTCTCGCCTGAAACGTTAGTTGGAGATGGGCACCAGCAACCCTCCCGACCCCATTAAGGGAAAAGGGTGCAAGAAAATGGACGGATGGATGGATTATTCTTGATACATATAATCAATAATCCTAGAGGTATTTTAAATAGATTCAAATTTATTTGCTTGGTATAGTTTTTATTCTGTAATAAATCCCTCTTTCTTTAAGAAGCATTAAAAAATATTATCTTATTGATTGATTACCAGGCAAGTTAAACGACATGCTCTGATTGAGTGATGATGGGTCAGCTTTGTAAAGGAGTGTCCCAGTTTAGGCCTAAGTTGAGGGCGATGGGACAGGGGAACGGTTTAGTGCTAAGGGTATGGATAATATAACATGTAAAATGAGTGTGTGTCACACACCAGACTGTGATGGTGACATCCGCAATGTTGAATATGCAAAATAAAACTGGCCCTGCTCTGTTTTTCCTCATTCAGGAATGCGTCATGATGAAAACGAGTCTGTTAGGGAAGGTTAAAGGTGCCTTGCAGCTGAGTTGCGATCAGGATGTATGTTAGTAGAATCTGACCTGAAGGTTAGGTTGGGGGTCACCTCAGAGTTTTAGTGCAGTAATCCCTCCTGGGACACACCACAATGTCAGAATGACAAACACACAATGGGTGCTGAAATAAAGAATCGATGGTGGCATTTTTCCCAGTCAGTGATTATTTATCGTTAAGGTTTGTGGAAGTTTATGGTGATTTCTGAATGTGCTTTTTTTTTGGTCTCTCAGTGCGTTTCCCATTGAAAGCCAAACTGGCTGGCACTCAGTTCATCTTTAGTTTTTTTCTCTGTCCTTTACAAAGTAATTGGTGCTAAAACTTGTATGTGTAAGCTGTAGTTATGAGGCATTTATTTCATGATAAATGTACCAAGCAGAAGGTGAAGGTATTTTCCAGTTTGAGTTTGGAGTTTCCAGGATTTATTTTTAAAATATTTTTTACATTATGACATATTTTAGTCAGAATGAATTGCCTTTTCTGCATTGTGTTGTGTAGAGTTCAAATTAAGGATGTGTTTTACATTTGTATGTAAGACAGTTTTATACTTGTGATATTAAATATATTTGGATATCACTAAGTAAATGCTATTAGATTATATTTTCTTTCTATTGTATTTTTTTGTAAGCATATGGTAAAACCTCAATATTTTCATATCCCTTATGAACAAAAACCATAAATGACCAAATTTGGAATCTGCATTCCAGACTTCTGAAGAAAACTGAAAATGAACAATGACTCGTAAAAGAAAGATTAGTGCATCTCTAAAGTTGAACAATCTCTCCTCATTGGTTCTTTGGATTACTTTACATTCTATTACATGCAATAGAAGTCAAGCTTCAACGCTAATAATGAGATCCTTCAAATTATATTGTTTTTATTCGTTAAAATCTTGTCCATGTTTGTGAGCTTATATTGCATAGTTCCCTTCTCTGGTCTGAAGAATTGGTAGTAGAAAAATCAAGTAAAATCAACATTCAAGACTCCTGTTGAAGTCTTGAAACTGAATATTCTCATGAGCAGTGGTGGCAGTAAAAATAAATTGAGAAACTGAAGACGCAGAATAACTAACCACTAAACCAGATTGGACAGCTGAAGCAGGTTAGATGGTTAGTGACAGGAGCAGGTAGATAGATAGCTGTGCTGCTGAAGAGTTTCTGCTGTATTTTTCTGCTGACTCATGATCTTTTCACTGCTCAATAGTGTGAATGCTTTATGACACATATAGTATTGATAAAAGTGCAAAAAAGACATTATTAGGGTTAGATGAGGAATCTCATCTGCTTGCCTCTCGTTAACAAGATGCTACGCTTTCAGAGAACGTCCATATTTAGTGCTTGGATTCTTTTTATTTAAGACATTAGTAAGTCGTTTATCAATATAAATAATGTTTTCTCAAAGTGCTGAGTAACAAGTGGCCAAAAGAAACATATAATGCTGTTTTTAATATTTCTTGTTTTCTTAAACTCCTTCAGAGTTGCACGATAGCAGAGTGTATTATTTGACTGGATGCGTTTAGCTCATGTCTGTTACCCTGACCTCCACCATGCAGCAGCATGGTTGAGGTCACACTGCTACACATGTACGGCGCATGCTTGTGAATACTTTGGCAGATGATCTAAAGCAGCTGTAGCATGTGTGTATAATCACGGAGAGAATGCTGTTGCCCTCCATGCCCCCTCGGGCAGATGGAGACGTGCGTGCACATACATGTGTGCATACATTCACAGGGGCACGCGTAGGTTTTTGTTTTTGGGGGGCTAAAGCAGCTGGCCAAGAACAATGAGAGGCCTGTTTAGCATTTCAAAGCTGCAGCTCTCTCCCCCTTCCCTCCTTGCCTTTGCTGTCCCCCTCTTGCATTTTGGAAGTGATAATGAGAACAAAATGAACTAATTATACTCTTTGATTCTGATTGAAACAGCAGGGCTCACAGGCAAGATGAGAACTGTTACCGTCAAGCAGGAAAATAGACAAAAAAAAACTGACTTGACCAAGTTAAGCTTGGAGTTTGTGTTGCTGTTAGCTCGGTGGCTGTGCATTGCTGTAATATCTAAAAATCTATGCACCCACGTCATGTCTTCTCAAAACCCTCTATCTCCATCTCAGTACGGCCTGGCCATGTTTGCTTTGTTGTCAGTACTGACATTCCTGTTTACCGGACGTTTCAGGAATGCAGTGAATCGTCTCATCAGGTGGACAGCGGCAGCTTGACATGATTGCCTCCACGCGTCAACATGGTGTTTGCGCACGTCTGCTCGTGCTGTAATTCAGGCGTGTAAATCATCACCCACTTGTGAGCTAAAGGTTTGAAGTCCAATACGTCAGGTGGGAAAGTCTCGGCATCGTCCAGCGCCTTGAAAGTAGACAATGAATGCTTTAGTGACTAGAAAGCCAGGCAGAAGGGACATGCATTTCAGTCATATTATTTGTGTACTTTGATTTTTTTTTTAGCTTTTGATCATTGTTTGCTTTATGAAATGAATGCTTTTTATTAGATATTTGCACAACCCCCCAAAAAAATTGTCCCTCGTTATTTCATTTTATCCAGCATCTGTTTGGTTTAATAAATCAAAGTTCTCTGGTGTTGTCACACTCATTTACCCCAGATTTTGCCTTTGAAGTTGAAGGTAGAACTATCTTAACTTCAATATAATATCTACTGACATTGTACAAATGAATTGACAGTTTATGGCGTAGGTGGCACAAATCATATGCGGTTCCAGACCAAAGGTTTGGGGGATTAAAACATCCATGTGGATTTTTTTTTATTAACAGTTTGGAAGGATTACACTCAGATTACCTTGTACAGTAGAGCTTCTACAGCAAGTGCAGGAGACAATTCTTTACTCTTTTTGTCGCATAATTTCCACAGAAAAGTACCGTTGAAAGATATTAATTTACGTTTTCTTGTGACTATTTGGTTTTGAGTTTAAACTCTTTTTTTATTATTTAAATAAAGTTAGATATTTAATCTGGGTTTTAATAGAATATTTCTGTCCTATTTCTACTTCCAATTTTGGCACTTATCCAGCGTTTTGAAATTAGACATGTAAATATTTAGTACCGTATTTTCCGCACTACAAGTCGCACCGGATTATAAGGCGCACCTTCAACAAATGGCCTATTTTAAAACTTTTTTCATATATAAGGCGCACCGCACTATAATCGCATAGAATAGACGCTTCAGTTTGGGTTCCCGTACTCTATTATTACACATCTACATTTGTAAAGAAGTGGTCCCCATGTACTTTATATAGTAGGCTGCTCCAGTCATTGTTTCACTCACGGTGTTGGTGTTGCGATATTGTGCCCAACTGCTTTCTGGGTAACACAGACCAACCGCAAAGCCAACTTTCTTGGCATTGCGTAAAGTGGACCCATTGCTCAGCCATTCCAAATGTTGCCTGTATATTTTCTTGACATATACTGATGCTTGACATGCAGAAGAGTCTTTTGGAAGCAGTGTTGTTTGATATAGTAACAAATCTATTCAGTGAGGGCTGAGGCTTAGCATTATGGAACAATGATTAAAATTCAGTGCATCAGAGGAATGAATCCCTTTTTATGCAGTATTGTACATAATTTGAGAGACTGCATTTTTTTAAAATAAGCTTTTGTTTGGAATTAGTGGCAGCTGCATGTCTGTTCTCCATTTCTTTGCAGAATTTCTGACGCTGAGCCAAACTGGACTGGGATTTTCTTCAACAACAGCTTTGAAGTCTTTTCACTGATTCTGAATCTAGGATTGGGTTTTGGGTTAGGAGGCCATTATAGCACATGACTATGCTTCAGTATAAACACTTCCATTGTAGGTCTTCTGGCTCTATGTTTAGAGATGTCCAGTTGAAATGTCGACCTCTTCCCATAGTTCTTTCTTTGCAGCCTCTATGGGGGTTTTTCCACAATGGCTGATTCCATTGTACCATCTACTGATACGCTTCCCAGTAAAGCATCATATAGTGTTTTGCTGGAAGCCATAAATTTGTATTTTGTGCTCTCTTAAGCCTAAAATAGATCTTTAATTTACAAGTTAATTTTTCTTCATACCAATATTCTGTAAAGCCCAGAATAAGCAACTAATAGTTGTCTGACCAGGAGATTTGGATCTCAGCAAATCTCTGAGATCCAAATCTCATTTGGATCTCTGGAGGAGTTGCCACTAGCAACACCTCCAGAGTTGCTAGTGGCTTTTTTGGCTGCTCTTTGGGTTAATGATGCACTTGGTTGCCTTGAATTTCAATTTGGGGTTTCTGAATAAGATGAGGTGACTACAAATGAAAAGCCTCATGTTTTGGTAGTATTTTTATACAAGTATAATTTTTAATCCAACTTCAAAAATATGCACAACTTTGTTTTTTGTATCATTAAATCACAATTAAAGCCCAGCCTTCTGACCTCACATGTATCTAATGGATGCATTTACTGGAGTTCTGCTACTATCACTTTCAGAAATGCTTTAATTTTAGACTGATTGAACATTTTCTTTTCAGCTACATCATGTCATGGTTGTCGTAATCAACATGCATCAGAGACATCGTACCCTCTGACCCTCAGTACGGATCGATGATGGAACATCTCGATCTGATCTCAACCAATACCTGCGATTGGATTGAAACTTTTCTCCTGTGTAGACAGGCTCAGGTCAATAGAAGAAAGCTTGCCTCGCATCCATCTGTGACGCTAGTGGTGCCTTTGAATGACACCCTGCTTCAGTTTTGTCTCTCAACCTAGCAGCTCTTCTGCTCCTGTGTCAGCCGATTCCAGCTGTGGCCTGGGCTAGCCTGGTGACCTTAATTGACTATTGATGGATCTGGTTTGAAATTGCACTGGCCGTCCCTGTTGCTAGACTTTGCACCAGAGCTGTAGGGCTTATGTGGATGAAATTATATTTTAGAATGTCTATGATTGGAGCAATACTTCAAGTTCAGGGTTGTGGAAACGTATTTTTATTTCAGGATGTTTGCATTTAGTTTTCTGGTGAAAGCATTAAAACTCTATCTTGCTTTGACAGAATGGAGATTTAATTTAGTAAAAGTAGTGAGGCCAATCCTTCATTTAGTGGTTATGGAAAAGTAACTCCAGGCTTTTTTTTTCTTCTTTTGGTTGCATAATCGAGGCTTCCAGTCAGTCAAAGAAGCCGAAGCAGAAAACGAGCTATAGAAAAATGTGGTCATATTGCATGGTCATCCCTGGTTGGCACCAGTGTGTGATCATACTGTGAGCTCTACATGGTTGTCTGTGTGTGTGAGAGTCGGCAGACATTTCTCATGGTTTGAGGAAGTGCAGAGGCGTCATAGAAATGGCCCTGCTGGAATACGTAGGCAGTCTTTTTTTTTTTTTTTTCTTCCTCTTACGCACACTAACTCTCCTGTTCTTCCAAAATCTGCCTTCAGTTACTCTCTGTAGACTCCTTTCTGGAGAGTGAAGTCTTTCTGACCTCCCTTCATCTTCTTTATTCTCTCGCACTTTGATTTTTAGTCACATTCGCTGAGACTTTATGTTCTGCTCAGTCCTTGGCAAAAACAAACCCTCACACATAAACAGGAAAACACGCATGTGACAAGATTGTTTGGTGCTTGCTTTCTCATTTGCAAGTCTGCCCATGCAGGCCCTGTTTGTGTCAGAATCAATAACCCTCTTGGAAAATTACCCCAGCCAGCCAGTGAGGGTGAATGATAAGACCAGTAAACATCCGCACTTCTTACAGTCTAAGTAAAAATTTTGATTTTCTTTTTTTTTAGTTTCCTCTTTAAATTTGAACATATTCTCAGAATATTTGAGGTAAAACGAATCAATTTGATTGACTAAAACTATCAGGAATAAATAATCACTACTTTGAAGTAATACATTTAATTGTTGATTTTTATGTGCGTGTGAAATAGATTTTGTTTAAACCGATCTTTTTCCAGTGCAAGATGATTAAGAGAGGACTGAACATGTGCTGCGGTGGTGGTCGAATCCTTTGTGGTAATTTTGGGGTTAAATTTCGGTCCTTCCAAAGACTGCAGGTGTGAGACAGCACATACTGGAACCCACTACTGGATAAATCTGCTTTTAACTGCCAGCTAATGTGGACTTTAGCCCTCAGTTCTGCTGCTGTGAGGGAAGGCTGTGGGAGGCAGGTGGAGAGAAACCTCTGAACTGGCCTTTTAAAGAGCCATTTATCTTCTAATACCAGATTTATGCTTGTTTTGCTGCTTCCTAGCAACACTTGTTCAAGATATGATGCCCCTGTGGATCAGGAATATCAAATAATGTATTCCCACTTTGTGTGTACTGTATCTTGTATCTTAGCAGACATTAAATGTTGTCTTTTGACATCTGTCCACTCTTCTGTATGATAGTAATTTCTGTAAAAAAATGTAATTTCAACCTCAAATCAAACCCCGTAGCGCAGCGCAGGAGGGTTTTTCCACCAGTGCTGTGTAGCGCCAGTTCTGTTTCCACCGCCGTAACCGCTGACAGAGAAACCGGTGTTATCTCTTGGCTGGGCCTGAGTAAAGAACCACTTTCCTCAGGAGCTGGAGGCCAGAGACCAATAGAATGTTGGGAACTCTTCAATTTTCTTTAGTTCTACGCTTTCTCTGCCAAATTTAAGATGGAAAATGACACAATCTTTTACAAATACATCATCACCATAATGCTAATTACACGCACCATAAATGGCACTGTTTGAAATGTAAAAGTTGTTGGTTTATATATTCAATTAGAGAAAACTTGTTGAATCTGCTTGTAAGCAAAAGAGGTTTTTGAATAATCTATGTTTCTGAATGTCCGATATGTAGGTGGGGGTGGGCTTCAAGTGGGCCTTGGCACTGATAGACTTATCTCCAACAAATCACACTATTACCCAAACTGGCTTTGTGGTTGGGTCTTTGTGGTGAGACATAGAAGAGGAACATGATTGTTACTTCAGCATTTGCCTGTTTAAAGTTTAATGCAATCCCACAGTTTTAAGGAGTCATTTTAGAAAAGCCCTAAATTCTTAAGTTGTAATTCTCCTGCTGTTTGTTCAGATATACAATGCAGAGTTTCCTTTGGTTGTAAAGAGCGAGTAGCGCAGCCTCCTTGCCATCTGTTCCTGTAAGCTGTCAGTCAGCTGTGTACTGTGGACAAATGAGGGGGGAAACCCCCCCCCCCCCCTTTCTAAATGAGGCAAGGTGCTCACATCCCATGACCACACGCTGCTAGCACAAATCGCAAAGCTCGTTAGTGACACAAACGCCATTGGTTTTAATGAATAACTGCTTGTGCTGCCCACCACTTCACACCTACTAGTGAACTTTGTTCTGTGGTTACCGTTATTAGTGGACAAGGGTCCACTAATAACCCTTGTCTATTTCAGTCAACATATTAACTGAAATAGAATTAATATGTTGACTCTATTTCAGTTTGACTCTACCAGTCCATGTGTTTGTCAGTCTTCTCCCAACATTTGTTTTATATCCAATAAAAGACTTTCCTCACATAACATTTGTTCCTCTTTGATTTCTTCTGTGGATGCTTCAGTCAGCATCCTGATCAGTCTGTCCTCCCTTTATCTGCCGGTGTGAACTGCCAGCAATACTTTTACTTTCTTCCATCAGTGGCCTGACTCATTATTTTTGAATGGGAACTTAAATGGCTAGAGAGTCATGCATCCCACTGGATGCTTTTTCCATAGGTTTGATTTGGCAGAGAAAGACAAACATCCAAGAGCACCTGAATGTTTCCAGATCTCTCGGGTAATTCTGAAGTTAAACGGGTCTCCTCAGGATTAAAGCACCTCTCAGAAGACTCAAACCTGTAAAGAACTGAAGCTGCTGACTTTATGTTCCAGTTCTCATCTCAGTTTTGCTATTTAAGTGTTAAAGACAAACTTGGACTATTCTTATGTCTAATGGCGACTACTTAAGTTGGATGCTGTTTTCTTTCCAGCAGAAAACAGTCGGGTGAAATGTATGCGAGGCGTGCCTGTAATGTCAGAGGTCAGTGTTGTATTTCAAGCTAATGAGCCTTATGGCTGATCCATTTCATCACCAGTCAGATATTGACTGTACTCTGTACTCAGAAGGTAGCTGGTCAAAGTTCGTGTGAAATCTGGAACGACAGACTTGGATTCCTGGTATTTTTATTGATGTTGCAGTCTTCGTAAAAACTTGAAAGCTGCCAAACTAGAAGGCCTGGTAGTGTCTGAGGCAGGACATTTTTAAAACTTATTGGAGAATGTACTCCTGCTCTAAATTTGTCTTTATTTAACAGTGGTTGTTGTGGACATCTCTGATATTTGCAGATTTTTATACTGTACTTTAAACAGTACAGTGAAGATGCAAGTGTACATCATACCACTTTATTTATCAATATGTTACGACACAATACACTTGAAACTGTAGGAAGTTACCATAAAGCTCTATCTATCTATCACGATAGACACGTGATCAAAATCAATAGAGAATACATCTGGTAGACTATTTATTATGTAGAATATTCACTGAACTTCGATCCAGAACCTCACAGCATTTTGGGAAATGTAGGCAGAGGAAAGGCTTTAGCTGCTCAACCTCTCACAGCAAGCTAAGCAAGGTTGGTGGCATCAACTAACTCACCCACTCTTTGGTTACCTTGTAACAACCTGTTGAGTAACTTGCCCAGCAACAGTTTCAGGTTTCGCCACCGTGCCTCATAACTGCTTAGAAAAAAGAAAAAAAAAAAGCAACGGTGTGGTGTGAAAGCTGTGGATAAAACTGGAATTGTCACACCACCAGTTTGGCAGCATGTCAGATATTTAAAACAAAAAACGAATCAATAATTATCCATATCGTCTGCTATAAAACGCTTATCTTGTGATAAGTTGTTAGTCATTTTGTGCGGCCCTCCAACTTCATAATGTTAATCTTAAAGTCCATCAAAGATCATCCTACATCACCATCATTACTTTCATACCCGTCACTGTCCTCTTCTGGAGCTGTAACCATAACAACAGCTCATATAACCTGCAACATCTCCAGCATCCAGGTTTTCCTCAACATCCACTTATTTTTCAAGTGCTCACTTCTTCATTCATGCTACTTGTTTGTCTCTTATTCACTTGGTTTTCTACCTGTTCCTTACACACGTAACAATATAAGGAATTATGTTTTTTTTTCTCTTTAGCAATAATATGGCTCAGCTCAGAAAAATACTATAAACTGCCTGAATTAGTCAGAAACGATCAGAAAATGAGTGGTGGTTATTATAAATTTATTAAGAATTGTTGTGAAATGATGGAAAACATCAGAAAATGTAATGGAAAATTCAGAAATGTAGCTTACTGCGCGTTTGAAATAGCCAAACAATGTTTTTGACAGTTTTGGTGTCTTGACCAATCAGAGTACTGGAGAGAATGTGTGATGGCAGCCAGCAAATCATGCATCACTGATATGAAAAAGGGCTCTGCAGATTGTCCAATATTAAAATAGGTCAACAGCATCCAGTGGTTCTTTGAGAACACTGATGTTCTCAAAGATTTAGTTCTTGTGTAACATAAGGTTTTGTCACTGAAAAAAAAATCTTTTTTTTTCTTTTCATTTAATCTTTCATATCTAAGCCGTCATATTCTTTCCTTGCTCTCTGTAAAAGCTACACCACTTTGTCAAAAACTCCCGTATGTCTCTTTGTGTCCTTCTGCAGGAGACAAAGATGGCAGCAAGGTAACAACAGTGGTGGCCACTCCTGGCCAGGGCCCCGACAGGCCACAGGAGGTCAGCTACACAGACACAAAGGTCATCGGCAACGGATCCTTCGGCGTCGTCTACCAAGCAAAACTCTGCGACTCTGGCGAACTAGTGGCGATAAAGAAGGTCCTACAAGATAAGAGGTTTAAGGTGAGACATGCATGAAAGATGTGTACACAAAAAGGCAAAGGAAAGCAGGATGTGCAAACATCCTGTCGTGTTTAACTTTAGTCGTGATGTTTTATTTCCATCTTGCACAACATGTCCAACACAAACATTTGCCGTGTTAATGGATGTAGCCGAGTAAATGTGAATATGCTGATCTTTTACACTTACAGGGAGATTTAAAAAAAAAAACCTCCAAAACCAGAGAAAACAACAAAGAAAACATTGTGCTTTTAACACAATTGCTAATGTGTGTCAAAGGAGTGTTTTTTTTTTTTTACTTGAAGTGTGCTTGGAATTGCCAGATTTTTTTCTCTCTCTCTTTAACAAACATGAACTTTTTAATATTTATTTGTTCAGGAGCCTGACAGATTTTCTTCAGCAGTTATAATGACGCTAGTTAGAAGTAATAGTTAGATGATCGATGAAACTTGAAGAAAACCTGTTAGAAGCTACAAAAAAAAAAAGTAGAGACTGAGGTGAAGGTTCGTCTTCATCTTTAAAAACGACCCTAATCACGCCACCACAGCCACAAATAATTAGTTTAGATAAAAGGATATTCACGTTTTAAAATGGTCCAGTCAAAGCCCAAACCTGAATGCAATTTTGAATCTGTTTTTAGAGAGATGTTAACAGAACCTCTCAATCCCCATTTAGAAGATGTAATAATTAAAATTTGGGTGTTTTTTAAAAATAAAGATGGAGAACAAAAACTGTATGAAGCAACTGACCAACTGCTTGAAACCTTGAAAATACCTAAATAAGTGAGTCAACAGTTTTAAAATACTTTTTAGATGGGATAATTTTAACCATAAAAATGTGACTGAAAACAGCAGCTGCCAGTAAATATTTGGTGGGAATAACTGAGGGAATCATTTGTTTTTGTTTTTATAGTGTTCAAAGGAGGCACATTTTGTCCTATGATGTGTTTTACCAGAACAGTTTACACCTTAACGTAACAGAACGACAACACTGGAAACAATTAGAAATTTTCCAAAAACATTGAATTTATTGATTTTACCATGGATATAAGATTATTCTTTGTTCCTTTTTTTTCCCCTCTCTGGCTCCTCAGCGTAGATCTGTGCTACCTGCTCTGTCCGAGGTTTTCCAACCTGCAGCTCCATTTGCCCCGATAGCTGTTAAAATTTAGCTGAATCCTGTGGCGCTTTAAGCCAACCGGTTCAGCTAAACGCCTCCGTGGAGCCGTGGCCTATTTTTAACCTTTCTGAGGGTTTGTGCGAGTGCAGCACACTCTGAAACCAGACAAGAAGAATGATGTCACTTAATGATATGGAGGTCGACCATCTGCTGCTGAATTCACAGCGCTTCTCGGAGACGCACGCACGCTCCTTGTGACTCTGCATACTGGCTGTGATGAAGTCATATCCTGTTCTCTGTGAGCCTGTGATTAGTGGGTTGCTTCTTGAAACAGGCCAGTGATCAGCTGAAGATCACATGCTGCTGTATCGTGTAGTTTCCTATGTTAAGCAGACCCTCTGCATCAGCCCTCTGCCCCTCCTGGCTCTCTGAATTCCCTTTCCTTTTACTCACTCAGCCACATCCTCCTCGCCAACAGCTGGTGAGGAAATATGAGGCAAATGAGAGCTAAGACTCTTCACATGACTGACAAGCATGCGCTATAGTGTGCACACCAAGTTTCACACACAAACAGAACCCATCACCTTCAGATTAATCTTACAGAAGTGTTTTTCCCCCCATGTTTTATTTTATTTTTTCTCATTGACAATTTATTTTTGGTTGCCATGCGAGACTGAAAAGGTTTTTTTTTTTTCCCCACTTACGTGCAAACAAAGCCGAAGTAATCACATGAGTAGGATCTGCATTAGGGTGAAGCTGATGAGACAAAGTGTGAGACGGTTCTGGTGGGGGTTACAGTCTGCTTGTGGTGCATTATGGGATAGGCTCCATCTCCTATTCCCATTTGAGGGATCACATATCAGCCTATTGGAAAATGGATGCTCACATCAGAATGCTCACTAAGAGCTGGAGCATCAGTGGTGGCAGCTAGTCTTTGGCAACATTAATGAACAATGGCGCTTGCTGTTAGCCCCCAGGTCAGTTGAAGTTCAGGAAATCTGATCAATGCCTCATTAGGCCCTTGATGCGATTGTTTGAAATGAGGAAAAATTGCATTTCTGAGTCTGGCTGCAGATGCATTTCTTCATCACACCCAGGGCAGAAACTGCAAGTTATTTTGAGGCATTTGGAAACCCAAATGTTAATTAATGTGCAACAGACATAAAATAGTTTCCCAGGAAATGCATTAATATCCATTACTTTTACTTTGATGTTATACAAAGGGCAGCACTCTGCTTTTTAAGAGGTTTTTCCTCTTTTAAATTTAAGCAGGAGATCAGAAGCTGTTTGTTTGTAATGCTGATACAGTTTTTTATTCTTTGTAAGCTGATTCAACTGTATTACAAGAAGATATTGGAGCAGCACTGAAAATATTTATTTGTTCCAACTGTCCTACCATGAGCTGTCATTATTCACTTAAATTGAATTATAAAACTTTCAGATAAACCTGGAAGGAGGAGAAAGAGGACATATAAATAATTGATAGTTAAATTAATACGATTAGCGTTGAATGTCTCTAGACCGTAGTTTAATACATTTAAGCATAAAATGTAAATTAAATTGTCTATTTTTTGTTATTATTATTGTTATTATTATCAGCCATTGTGTTAGTGGATTAAGAAATCCAGAACCTGCTGGCCTTGGCCAATGAGAATCTGTCACCTACCATAGATGGTATTGACCCATCAGTTTTATTGATAGAAAACTGTTTAATTAATTCAACTCTTAACTTAATGCTGTGACAATAAATGCATTAGCTGTCTCTTTTGGTGGCTTCAGAAAAATACCAGTATATAGATTTAAAAACAGATGGATAAATATGTGGGATGCTTTATTACCACCAAATGAAATGCCTAAGTTTTTAGTCACAGTATTAAAAAATGATGCCCTCAAGTTATTTTGTGGCTGCATTCAGTTTAATCCTTAAGCAGAATAGGAAATTGAAGTATATGTTTGTGTAGGTGATAAGCTTTGGGCCTCTGTGCTTAGTCTACTAGATGTGGTCTTGATGCAGTTTTGTCCCATCAGCATCATGAAGTGCTCAGCTGTGGCACCCCTTAGCAGCCTGCAATTAGGGCATTTTTCCCCCCTCCAGTTTCCATCGGCTTCGTCTCCCATTTGTGCCACTCTGTGTCTGCGCTGCTGAGACTCTGGTGGATGACGGGTCAGCAGGACGGACTGCAGTCTGCAGAGCTGAGCTGGGCTTTACTCAACAGTCTGCCTGCTCCTCCTCCATATGCTACCATCACCCCTCCGCACATAATGCACACACACATACTCACACAGACAAAGACACACCCCGGGACAGTCCAGTGCAAGAAGACGAGGGCGTTGGCTGCAGTGCACAATAGTTCGATGTCTGGTCTGTGACATGCGTGCAGTGATGTCACGTCATGGTGGGAGTAGTGGGGGGGTTTGAGTGGGTTGGTCGTAGTCAGAAAGACAGGAGGTGGGATGTAGGGGGCTCTAGACAATTTATGTCTGCTTGTAAGTGATTCTGAGTATTATCTATACAAGGCTGCTGAGCTATGGTACGCTCTTCAATGCTTTGCTGCTGACACAAAGAAGACCAATACAAAAGATGAACTATGAAGGAAAAACTGACTGAGACGGCTCCAATCCTGATTTGAAGCAGCATCTTTGATCTGGATTAGTATGGAAAAATAAAACAATAGACATATTTCTATTTCAAGACTTAATGTCTTTTCTAATCTGTCCATATTTCCATTAATATATCCATCTGTTCATCCAACCCTGAGAGAAATGGAAATTTGTTTCTGGAAGATTTTGACATAAAAATATGAAGAACCGTATTTGTGATATTAGTGGTTTATCATATCGTTTTTCATTTATCGTAAAAGATTTCTTATGATGAATATTTTTATTTATTATTGTCTCAATAAATTCTACTTAATGTTTAGAAACCTCAAAGCTGACAGTATCATCAGAAATGTTATTTTACTATGCTCTTGCTTCACTGATTCACAAGAGCATGAATAAATATCGCTAAATTTGAACATTTTAAATACATTTAATATATGCAGTTTAGTGATATAAGTCACACTTCTTTAGGTAAATGTTATAATGAAGCCTATTTCAAATGGGAAAGTTTTTCAAGAACAGTATTTGTCAGTGGCACTATGAATGCTGTTACTTTCAGTCACAACCATTCAGTTATCTAAAAAATAACTATTTAAAAAAAAAATGTTTTACTATCACAAACAGTGCCACAAAATAGTGTGGTAAATTTCCATAAAGTAAATTTTTCCCTACCCTATATTTAAACAATTATTGCTTTAGGTCTGGACTCAGATATTTCCTTGCTCATTTAGTCATCCATGTAATACTGATGAAATGACGCCATGTTTGTTTCTTCTACTTGTGGGTGAAAATGTCCTATGACGTTTTATAACCCAAACACATAGAAAACAGTCTTACTTATTTCAATCCACTAGAGCTTGTTGTCGGAATCAAAGTCTCACATGTATACAAGACTACTATCAATAAAGTTTCAGATATTATTATCCGTCTCCCAGCAACCAGCAGACCACGTGCTCCGTTGCATATGACTCCGACATCAAAGCTGGATTTTTATGCAACCGGCCGGATTCTGACCTCGTTCATTCTCTAAGCTTCCTCGTGTGGTCTTCGGGTTGTTTTCTCTGAATCTGACCACCCTGCATTTGTGTTTTTTTTTCCGAACTGGGGTTCTCAGCCTGCAAAGGTTATACAAGCACTTTAGATCAAGCCACCACAAAGCCCTGAGATTAAAGGGAGGAGGGAGGAGAGGAAAATGGAGATTTGTGCTAAAAGTATGATCTGCAAAGGAGCTGTTGGAGCTTTTTCTATTATCTTAAATTCTTGTCCTCACTTGGAAATGCTCTGAGTGTACAGTTACTTTCTGTGGGGATACCCCAATCATCCAGTGGTTACATTTTGAATCCAGTTGGCTTCTCTTTGTTGAAGCAGTTTTCCTCAGAATTTTCTTCTGTGCTAACCAATTGCTAACCAATTGCCATCATATGCCATTATTGCTAACTGGCACATTTCTCTCATGTTGTAGCTGTGGGCTTATAGTTTTTCATAAAGGTTATGCTTATATACCTCAACTCTACTGCAATGGCATATAACAGCTCCCTCTCTGTGTTGCGTAATTATCCATAAAATAAATTATTGCTGAGTATTTCTGGTTTAACTGAAAACTGCAGACCTTGCCAAAGACATATTAAAGTAACACGCCTGATACTTCATGCTGACTCGTCATCATTAAAACGGTTTTATTTCTTATTCTCAGAATCGTGAGCTGCAGATCATGAGGAAGCTGGACCACTGCAACATTGTCCGCCTGCGCTACTTCTTCTACTCCAGTGGAGACAAGGTCAGTCAGAGATGAACATTTCAGCTCCCATTCATCTGGTTGAAGAAGCTGGTTTAATATGTCTGTTGGATCCATAGAGGGGAGGCACTTCTGTGTTGGCGAACATAACTCATGCTGTGCAACTCATATGCATGCTTCTTCTTCAAGGAATTTGCCATAGTTGGTTTTAATATATACTTCTGAAGATTTCAGGACATTTAAAAGTATCTCCTCTACTTATCATTTTATTCTGTTGTCATTAGCTTTCCAGTGAACACCCGTCTATTCATGGTTCGTTCAGTATTCTTGGATTTTTATGTGGAATATGACTAAATTATTTGCTAATTGGCTGAATCTCCTTGAAGGGAAATAAGACAAACTGCAGATATAAGCTTCTGTGAAGGTGCTAAAATGGTTTCTATTGTTTTTATTAGTGTGCATTAAAGTACAGTTTGTATTTAATTTATTAAAACTATGATTTATAAGCATCTTTAGAGGAGATCTCAAGTGTTAGTGGATTTTGGCTATTTGCAGGCGGCGGTGGTCCCAAACCTCCGCGAATGCTAGGGGTCCACTAAAATACACTTTCTGATTTAATTTTTTTATTTGTTTACTTCAAAATGTGTTCTTTTAGAAATGGGACACATCTTTAACATTCAGTGATTTTCAGAAGTATACACACTAGAGGTGTGCCGATCGATCGGTCACCGATCATAATCGGACGATTTTTGTGAAAAAGTGCATGATCGGTGATCGGCGATCATTGGCTCTTTTTGCCGATACCGATCACCTGCATCTCATTTCGCAGCCTGCCTTTGCAGCTGGTCTCCTCTTTCCTTCACACTGCGCAAACGCGCAGCAACAAATCCTAAGCGATGTGTGGAACTATAACGCACTGAGTGACTGGGGAAGTTTGCGTGTTGTGGCGGAAAATTGAAGCACGTCAAAATTCATCAACACAACGAAGCTAATGCGACATAAAAACAATGCCGTACTTGACGGAGTTTGGCTACATCGAGGCTCACTGCAGTAAAAAAGACATATGGAGGATCAGATAGCAGGTAAAGCAGCGAACAGCTACAAACACTCACCTGGATTATTAGCATGATGGTCAGAAAGCTAAACAAATAAGCCACAAAATTATTTAAGTCTTCGAGCTGCGATGTAAGACGCTGGTTCTGCTCTTGCTGTTGAACCGCTGCTACGTGCTGCAGGTAGTAATATTTCATAGACGGAGCGCCGCTTCTGCTCCACCTGGTAGTGACTCTCACACCAAACTTCTGCTTAAAGCTGCAGCTTCTAACTTAAAAATTTTACATACCTATTAAAACTTTTGCTGTCCTAACATGAGACAGATAATCTCTAAAAATAACTAATCGATCTCCTCCCTGTTCTGCATAATTACTCCACTCAGTCAGAAACAGCCACTCAGAACTAGCAGTAATCAGCTATCCGCCATGCTATTATGAAGTTTTCATTCAGTAACTCTGGATTGTTTATTGTAATGGAACCTGTATTTGCCTTTGAATGTTAAGTTTTATACTTGAATTCTTTTGGCAATGTTGAGAGGTTTTATTTTGGCTCTTTGCATTATTTAGCCTCTTCAGAGCCTTCATATGTTTTCAGTCTGTTAAAGATAGTATTATCAATAGCAGTACAATTTGCAGAATGCCTGTTTTGTTTAGTTTTCTTCTTGGAAAAAGTTATTAAAAACAAGTTTTTGTCTAAATTAAGGTGAATTCATGGTTCCTTTTTCCACATAATGTAACCGGTAGTGTTTATGACAAAAAAATAATAATAATAATTATGTGATCGGTATCGGTGATCTGCCCTCATGGGTGATCGGTATCGGTATTGGCAGGAAAAAACCTGATCGGCACATCTCTAATACACACCTCTAAAACCTGTTGGCATTCAGCTATGTTACAACAGACCGCAGTGTATTTTATTGGTACTTTTTGGGATGGATTATTTTCTCTGAAGTGGAAGAAAAGTTAGACATGGTTTTCACAATATTTGACAAATAAAACTCTGAAACTGCCATGAGTTATGTATTCAGCCCCCTTTACTCATCCAACTCTAAATGAAGTGCAGAACAACCAGCTATCTATAGTAGTGTTCTATTAAATAAAAGTTTACTTTATTTCATTTAATCTTAGTGTGAATCCACTTGTTCTGTGAGCGTCTCTGAGGTTTGTTAGACAACATTATTGGACAGTCGGCATCATGAACGGCCAAAGCAGACAGGCCAGGGAGGACGTTGAGCACTACTTAATTAACCGTCTGAAAACGGAAAGAGCGTGGCACAACAGCAAACATTCCAAAACGTAGCCGCTCATCTAGACAGACTGGCTCGACAAGGATAGCTTTGATCGGAAAAACAGCCAAATGATCTCTGATAACTCTGGAGGAGCTGCAGAGATGCACCGCTCCTCCTTTCTCAGGGAGGAGAAAGGCCTTTTCTAGTCATGTTGACCTCATTCACCCAGCTGCTCTCACAAATCCTCACACACACACACACACACACACACGCACACACACACACACACACACACAGGTCAGTAGGCAACTTAGAGTCAAGTGACAAGATGAGAAAAATTTAGAGTATAAATGCTTTTGGAAGATATCGTATTGAACAATGTATTAGCCAACTAACAATATCTCTGTATCTATATGCTAAATATTATTAGTCCTAATGCAATCAGTGTGAAAAGTAGACTTGCTGTGCTTTTATTTACCTGCGCTTTAAAAAAAATCAAAAAATCAAAAACTGTCCTTTTATCTTCTGGTGATAATTTTCAGGGAAGGTACATGTTGTTGAAGCTTTTAGTTGATTACTTTCTCTATGTCAGTTGGAATTGTTGTGTGTCTGACTGGCAGTGCGTTTTACAAATCCAACAGCAGATCGCGTCCATCAGGACAGGAAAGTCACCTCTTTGTCTTGCGTTCTATTTCTGTCGACCTGTGGGGGGTCTCCTGGAGACTGAGAGGCTGGAAGGTGTCATTCAGCCGGCTGACAAACAGCCCCGCCGAGGTCTGCATGTCAAATATAGACACACATGGACTTGGCACACACGCTGTGGGGACTATACTCATGACATCGCAGCCTGGAATGCTCTCTGCAGCACACCTACCAAAGTTAAAGGAAACTTGGGGTCGTGGGCTTGAATTGAGTTTTGGTGTGAAGAAAGCTGAGTGAGGTGGTTGGGTGGAGATAGGGAGAGGAGGTATAACTTTGCAAGATCAGGGGTTGTTGGTTCATTTTAGATTTACTCAAGCTGTCCCCTCTATTCTTTAAGCTCCACCTCAGTGCTTCCTCTTACCTCATGTGCTCAGTGACCTCTGGGAGAACATGGCTAATCATTTATTTCCAGAGACTGTTAGACTACCAGTAACAAATGGCTGCTCTCCATGTAACACTTAAAAATACCTTCTTTTTTTTTTTATCTCAAATTGATTTCATCATCGCATCTATAAAATTCCCGCTTACATTCAGTTCTACTGTGTTGCTTTTCCTGCTCGTTTATCCCCCCCGCCCCTTCTATCCCCCCTCATCGTGTCACTTGGCTAATTATGGAGACTGGCACCATGTTGTTGGTATGAGGATTTACCACCCATAGAGCCTAGAGTGAGAGGGGAAAAAGAAGGGAGGGCTCGTGAAGGAGGCAAAAGGTAAAGTCAGTGCTTAGACGATGGATGGAAAGTTACAGACAGGCTGATGGATGGAAGGGTCTTTAATAAGAAGACCCTGAATCATGGAGTGAGAGTTCACACTGGATGCATCTTTCAGGGAGGCAGCTGTCAGACACGCAACTACAGCTGCCACAGCTGTCATTATGTGGACAGGTAGTCTTATGCAATTACTGACATGTGGCAGGCCCGGAGCACACTGTATGCTTCAGCTTTTACCCTTTAACCTCTTGTATAAGACTATTTAAAATGAAGGCCGCTGTTCCAAATAGCGTGGGCTGTAAGCAAATAGTTGCTTGACTTTTACCTCCTGAGAATATGAAGTTTAAATGCGACATTTGAGTGGAACAGTCACCCTTAACGTTATCTGCCTCAAAGTAATCATTGCAGTGTTGCTGAGAGTGCAGAGCAGCTCACAATCACACATCTCAACTCTCTCATGTGCAAAAGTGCATAATGAAAATATTTTTAGCAGCATGTTTCAAGTACAAGCGATCAGATTTTTATAATGCCTGCATTAAGAGGTAAACAACAACGATCACTTGGGTAAAGGGCGCTCCGGTGAGATAATGGGGATGTACTGGTTCAAAAATTCTCAACATTAGACTCTTACTTTTTGGTGTTGGAAATAGTTTTAGAGAAATATGTTTATTGAAAGGACTAAAGTCAAACTGAGTCATAAAGAGACTGGGTCATGGTAGTAATGGGCTTATTACACATCAGATCTGTAACCTAGAAAATATATCTACAGAATGTTAGTTACATTTATCGAGCCAAGTAAGATAAACATAAAAAAACATAAAGGAAAAAAACAAAATGTTTCATTAGGATTATGTTGACCAGAATGGAGGCTTCCTTACCATCACTCTAATCTTTAGCGCCTTGCCCTGTTTTTTTATTTAATTTAAGTCAAAACTCTGGCTGGGCATGTTGGTAAAAATTGCTATAAACCCAAATTTATCAAGCTTCACTCATTTGAGCTGAACTGTAAATATTGACACTTTGATATGCAGCGGGGGGGATTTTCAACCTTTTGATTGCCAGACCCCAAGCCACCGTCGCTACCATGCAACTGTTCTTATTTCGTCCGGTCACACCACATTACTCCGACATGTCACGGTAGATGTGATTAATCCATTTGTGGCTTTTGGAAGACCACAGCTCTTTTTCGGCTCTTACTCCAGAAACCCAGATGTTAGCAGACAGAATGGGAATGAGCAGCACCGCCTCTGGTTAGTCGAGGTCTAGCAAGCCGGTAGAGTTGGCACAAGATTAACTTAGGCAAGTAAACGACAGTGTGAGACAAACTGTGTCCTCTGCTCATGTTTAGTGATTTATTCTTAGACACAAAGTGCAACATTGGAAGCATCTAAATTAGTGTGTGACAAAGTGGAGACTCACTCATCGTCCTTCCTTCTGCCTGTCCTTATGATCTCATTAACATGTACTGCTGTGCTCATTTTCCTTATCATATGGATTCCAATATGCTTCCTGACAACTGATTTATCCAACGTGTCCATATAACATGCAGCACAACTGCACCTGCTGAAATAAGCTCTGCACAATGTGTAGTATAAGTCACATCAAGCCTTTAGTAAAGTATAGGTGGATATTATTATTGATGAAAAAAAAGCTTTCCCAGTTGCTCGCTCAGGTAACTGCGAACATTTTTCTCCCCAAAATCAGATGCCTTATTATTTAGCTGGGAGTTAACAAGGAGCCAATCAGGGCTTTGCATGGCAATCCCTCTGGGAAGAAGCCAAGGAAGTGGCTTTGCAGTGAGGCAGGAAGTGAGTCATTGCTGTTGCTAGGCTAAATATAGCAATGGTGGCGCTAGCGGGAGGCGGAAAAGGCTCCCCAGTCGTCACAAATGTTATCAATCGAGGGAATGGCTGCAGACGGGCATGTGTGACTGGGAAAGGGAAGCGCTGACTGCCAAAGTGTGAACATAATTGTAGGAAAATGTTAATCTACAGGTTGTCTTGTCTCTGAGTTCTTGGGCTCTTCATCTCATTTACCATCTCATTTACCCAGAGCTCTGTGTAGTAATCACAGAGGGGAGAAATGTGTGTCCAGTACAGAGACAGTAGTGTTAGATTTCTTTGAGCTATGTAGATCACATGTTGGCGTCTCTGTAGATTAATCTTTCTTTCCACAGATCCATCAGGGTTCTGTTGGAACCATACAGGTTTCCTACAGGTTGTTTTCCTGTAGCTTTTTTTTTTTACCTTATGAATTTTGTGCCAGCTAGACATGTTACTAAGATTACCTCACTGCGTAATGTCTTGCAGTTCAGTAGTCAAACTGGTTCAAGTGTTGATTTCTGACCCAAATAATCATTAAAATAGTGTAATTTACGATTACAATTATTTATAAAATCAGCTGCTTCAAGGATTCACTTTAAAATATAGAATAATTTGAGATTTATTAATGTGTGGATGTAATCAAACATACAGATAGCTAATATTTTTCTTAACCTTTATGGTGATGTTCACAATACTTTTTTTTTGTGATGGCGACTATATTGGTTGGTGCACACGTCTCATCCATTTGTGTGATGCCACCTGCTCAGCCGAGGTTTAACTCTTACCGTCGAGTTAAAAACTTTTCCATCGACTAACCTAAAACATTAGTCTCTGAAAGTTATCTTTAAAACACAGAGCTAAATATAGGAAGTCAAACTTTATCGCCTCACTCGATAAGGGATGAGAGATTGCCGAAGTTTCAAATACTTATTCTAGTGTAATTCCAGTAAATAAAATCATCTTATGTTTAAGTCCGCATGTCTTTCTTGTCTTTCAATATTGTTTCGACTCAGAAAGTGTCGATAATGAAAAGTCTGGTTTCACATGCTAGTTGTAATGTGTTGCTTCTACCACAAGGTGGCAGAAATGCATCAGCTGAAGCAGATTACTCTGACAGGGGCTGCACAGATTGCATTGGTTTTCAGTTGATGAGTAATATACATCTTTAGCTAATTTCTGCAGTATTTTGTCTTGAAATGTAGATCCTTACCCACAATAAACATTAAGCGTCACAAAAGAGTTACGAGTCAAATTGAGTCACTTAAGCTATGAAGGGATGAAATCTGACGTCGTTTCTGACCTCAGAGGAATTGTTTCAGTCATGATTTCAGTATTTCAGCATTAGACGGTAAATAGGAAAATAGAGACCTACTGTTCCATTTTTGAGTCATAATTTGTAGTTTTTATTTATTAGTCTCCATTAGTGGTCCGATGGCTCGGTTTTGAGCAGCTGATGTTGCACTCAGAGGAAAAAGGAAGTGTGACAATAACTGGGTGGAGAACCGTCTGCCCTCCAAGAGGGCCTTCATTCTAACCAGGAAGCAAAGAAATGATGTCACTGCCTGTGGCCGCTGGTGAAGCTCCGGCCGTTGTGACTCACGTCCGTGTGGTTTCTGTCCTTCAGGGAGATGCAATGGATTCTCTTATAGGATATGAAAATCTGTTTTATCGGCTTGTAAAAGGCAAAAGAGACGGATAACGCACTGAAAAATTGAACAGGCAACTGAGATGAGCCTGGATATGATTTTGTATCATCGACACACATCGTTAATGTCTGTTTGGTTTTTCTGATTGTGAGTTTTAACTCGAGTGTCCTTGTTTTTTCTTCTCTTCAACAGAAAGACGAGGTGTATTTGAATCTGGTTTTGGACTACGTTCCCGAGACCGTCTACAGAGTGGCCAGACACTACAGCCGAGCCAAACAGACGCTGCCCATGGTTTATGTTAAGGTAAATATAACCGAGTCTGGGATTTTATTACCGTTATGGCAGGAAGAGGCAAACGTCGTTGGTTTTCAGAGACTCTGAACGGGAGATCTTAAACCAGAGTTGGATTTTTTTTTCTGACTTTTTCCTTTATTATTTGGCAATTTTATTATAATCATTTATTCTTAGCATAAATTTTATTTTACTGCTATGTTCATATTTGAATCTTAGTGGATTCTGATTTTTGTTTCAGGCCAAGATGACTCTTGGTCTTGCAGAAATGTTTAATCTGTCTCCATTTAAGAGATACTTTGAGATCAAGGGCTTTAAATATTAGGATTTGGCCTAAAATTATGTGATTTACTTGAATGACCATTTGACTTTGGATAAGACACAGATGTGCAACTGTGTGTATTTTTCTAGTGAGCTAAAAATCAAAACGTATTTGTTTTTCTCTAAACCTGGTTACCAGCTGATTTCTTAATTAGCACGATAAAAACAAAGTGATACTTCCCTTAGAACACACATTGGTTAAAAATGCAAAAATAAATAAAACAGGAAATAAGTGCAACATTGTGTTGTTATAGTCAAGCCTTTAAATCATTAGTAGGTATTGTGTACCATGTGTTTTACTGCTGCTTTGGTTCAAAATTATTTGTGTAACAGAAAATATTGCTAAGATCACAAATAGCAAAATTAGCAAAAATTGATCTATCTTGTCTTGATTTTTTTTTAAAACTTTTTATTCCGTTTTTTTCTATTTAAGCTAGTAAATGTCCACATTTTCTTTCATTCAACATTAGTTGATTGATATTGACTTCAGCTGCAACTTTGCAATTGATGAAACTCGTGCTGTTTTATCTCTGCAAGGCACAGTTAACAGCGTTCCTTTAAAAAGACAGTGTGACAGGATAACAAAACGTCCTGTGTTTGACCGGACTGAAATAACATCCCTGTGTGTGTGCGTGTGCGTGCGTGCGTGCGTGCGTGCGTGCGTGCGTGTGTGTGTGTGTGTGCGTGTGTGTGTTTTTCTTACCTGCTATAAACCTTGTAATGTCAGGTGGCTGCTTGTTCTGCAGTTGTGACCCGTCTGCATGTCTTCTTCCCTGCGTAGTTGTACATGTACCAGCTGTTCAGGAGCCTGGCTTACATCCATTCGTTTGGGATCTGCCATCGGGACATTAAGCCCCAGAATCTGCTGCTCGACCCAGAGACGGCTGTCCTCAAGCTCTGCGACTTTGGCAGGTGAGACGAAGTCATGCTGTTAACATGGATGCAGGTTAATCGGCGCGTCCACTGAATTAACAGGTCTGAAACGGAGTAGACTAAGCTGTAGGGAAAAAAACTAAGATACAGAGTTAAACAAAGAAACCCAATCTGTTGTCTCGACCCAAAAGTAAGCAGCGCTCCAATGTTGCTAATGTGTCAACAAATATCTTTTAGTAATACTTTCAAACTAGACTTGATTGCCGCACATCTGCCTCATTTGTTAAACTACAGAGGCAGTGAGGAGGTTTAAATTGATCTGCCTGTTATGTGCCACTGAGTCAGCAATGGAGGCTGTCACAGAGCCATATTGGCATTTATGTGTGAAGTGGGGGGTCGATGGGTGCAGCATGCTGCTCTAATCAACAATGCTGTTGTCACTCAGCTGAGCACACAGTGCCGACTTGCTCTGTGTAAGTACATACTGAGCACAGCTCTGTTGGGCTGATTGAATTGTCACTGTCAATTTAATTTAAAAAGCATTTTGTTAACATGCACAAGCTGCACCAAAGTGCTGTGTGTGAAAATTTAACAAATCAAGATGTAAGCGATATTATGCACCAGTGCAAACACAAAGGGTGAGGACAGAAAGAAAAGAAAAAGCTACTGACTAAATGGTAATAAAGTCATTAGACAAAAACCCATTAGTTACAATTTAACTGTCAAGCTGGCTATGAGTGGTGTGACTGGAGAGGTGGGGGGTCTTTATTCCACATCTGAATAAGTATGTTAAAAACAAAGTAGAGTATGAAAACTAGTTGTTTCCTTTACGGTTTCCATAATACAAACGTCTCAATTTCTCCAAGCAATATCTTGATTAAATGTTTCAGATCATCAAATTACTACGAGAAAGTTAACCAGAGAACACATAAAGTGCAGTTTTCAAATGATAAAAAAAAAAAGATTCCCAGTGTGAATAGGTTATTAGTCGCCTTGTTGACCCATTAATTAATCATCGATTATGAAGTCACTTAAAGAAATCACCTACAGAAAACCCATCTGACAACATGAAGCATGTTTAAACATCTCAAAAATGTAAACCTTCATGTCCTGGTCTAAACAAATTAAGAACAGATATGAAACAAAGAGACCCACATCCATCCATCAGTCTGAAATGCGTTAGAATGTTGTTTCTGAAACTTTGGGATGCCATCAAATCCGCAGTAAGAGCCTTTATTAACATGTGGAGAAAATATGAAACGGTGGGGAACTTTCTCACCGAAATTACTTTAAGAGCAAATTTGTGATTTGTCCAGGAGGAGGCCTCTGAAGAAATCACTGCAGGCCTAACTTATCATGATTTAACTAGAAACAGAGAGAGAGCAAAAATATCATCTACGGTGAAACCCTTGCTGACCCAAACAACACCAAAGAAACTTTTTTTTTTTTTAAAGCTCCAATTTGTTTTAGAAATATAGTTACAAGGCAGAAGTGGACCTTTTTACATCTGGTGTAAAAAGAGAATGATGTAACCAGAGAACACTCTGGTTACATCATGGTGGTAGTGTGATGGTCTGTGGTTGCTATACTGGTTTAGAAACTTGGACGACTTGTCATAATTCTCCTCTTTAGCATAAAACCACAGCCATCAGTTTACCTTTAAGCTCGTATTCACTTGGAATGGCTCAGAAATCCTCACAAATGACCAGAAAATTGACTTATTAATCTCATTTTGAGTTTAGATCTTGAAACATCTAAGAGTTTTTTTTTTTTTTTCTATGTTAAAGATCTGGGCATTAAGAACCTAGGATTATCATTCTGTCTTTAGGGAACGGATGTGTCGACTTGTTTCACTTATTTCGTCATGTCTGCTGAGGGCTCTGCTCCCTTTGCAAAAAATCTCACAGCCCTCCTTCACACATCAAATCCCAGTTTAGCCCCTGTGCCTATAAATACACTCTGATCACACTGGTTTCACGTTCCTCTCTTTTTGGCAGAAGTGGGTGGTGATTCTGACCACGATGTGCTTTTATTGTGTGTGCAGCGCGAAGCAGCTGGTCCGTGGAGAGCCCAACGTGTCCTATATCTGCTCTCGCTACTACCGGGCCCCCGAGCTCATCTTTGGTGCCACTGACTACACCTCCAGCATAGGTACGCCCACCCCAGCTGACCCAGCCAGTCTTGGGGATCTGGCTGTGTGTGTGTTGTGGTGTCTGACCTGTTTTTCTTATTATTGACCCCTCCTTCTCTCTCCCTCTAACTCCTGCAGATGTGTGGTCAGCTGGCTGCGTCCTGGCAGAGCTGCTGTTAGGACAGCCAATCTTCCCTGGAGACAGTGGGGTGGATCAGCTTGTGGAAATCATTAAGGTGAGAATCAGCCGGCCGTGCTGAGCTCACTCTGTTTGAGCGAGCGGGACTTAGATTCCAGGACTAAATGCTGTTGAGGTTAACAACGCTTTGCTGTTTCTTTTCAGGTTCTCGGTACTCCAACCCGAGAACAGATCCGCGAGATGAACCCCAACTACACTGAGTTCAAATTCCCCCAGATCAAGGCCCACCCTTGGACTAAGGTGAGTCAGCAGGTACAGCAGCACTTTTACTTCTACGTTCCTCTGCTGCCACATCCCACCGCTTTTGTTCTGCCACCCCATCATCTTAACATCCATCCACCGGAGCCGCATGCTGATTTAAGAGCTCCACTTTTAGCTGCTCGCATTCCCTAAACTCATGTTTTTAAAATGTAGGTTTTAGTTCCCTGCTCTTGTGTTTCGTTTTTTTGTCATTGCATGTTGAACATAATCATGCATAAGATTGTGTGACATGTTAATCTACTGGCCACTTTATTAGGTACACCTGGCTAGTTCTGGATCCCTCCTTTTCCCTTTGGTGTAGATTTCTCTTCTGCACGTTCATTATGCAAATCCTCAGTTTCCTTTAGCTGGAAAGAGGGGCAGCAGGTGTTTGTCCTCTGCTGCTGGACAAACACCTGCTGTGTTTGCAACACATGATTGTTTGGATAATTTTTCAATTGGTTTTCCAATATTTAAAAAAACGAACGCTTTTCTACAAACCATAAAAGTTTGCATGTGAAAATCCCAGCAGATCAAATATCCACACCAACAACCATGGCACATTCAAAGTCACCTAAATCCCTTTGAAGTCTTCTGCGTTTGGATTTTTAAAATGTTCTGAGATTCTGCCATGTGACTGACTAAATTGCTGTTTGTGTTAGAAAGCGATTAAACAGGTGTACCTAATGAAGTGGCCAGTGAATGTTTGATTTTATATTAAGCCTGCTCTGTTGTTGTCTTGCTCACCTTTGCCTGTGTTTGGTAACATAAGTACAGTATTTGTATAAGCTGAGTGTATTATGCAAACAGACTTGAATCATCCCTAATGCCGTGGTGTATTAGATCCAGTGAGATAAGCTGTTTTTTAAATGTCTTTTAAATGTTACAAATCTTTCTTCAGACTTTCTAAAAGTCTTGAAGTTTTTCTGAAGAGCTTTGCTGATTTTTCTCTCGTTTCAGAACAGTTCCTGACCGTTTTCATGGAAATGATTTTTGTTTTTTAAGACACACGACACCTTTTTGACCAATCTATAGCGAAGATCAAGTAGAATAATTTGACAAATTTAGAATAGTATTTATCACCAATAATGTGTTCTTTACTGAAAACCTCTTGCATAGTCGATGCTCAGCGAAATGATAATGGATCTCTGGGTTCCTCCATCAGATCTCGTTCTTGAAGTCTGTTTAATGGCTTTCAGATATTGTTCAGACTGAATACTGCTTCCTTCTTGGCCTTAAATGTGAAAATCTAGTGTTTGGTCCTGGAGAAATACTAACAAAAAAGAAAGTATCAGAAAATATTTTAGTTTCTAGGTTATTTTCCCCGTTCCATTTCCCAAAAAATGAATCTGAATTGAAAGAACAAAGAATGGAGCAGAGTGATTTACACATTGCTTATATATAAAATGTACAAACCCCAAGTTTTACTCTATTGCTACATATGTATAATTAATGTGTGAAGAAAAAAAACAACAACATGTAAAACATTGCATAAATGTAGCATACCATGTAAATAAAAAGGCTCTTTGGTAAAAAAAAAAAAAAACCACAGATTTTTTAAGGCTGACATTTAGTATACATAACACATTTTTAAATTATTTGCTGGTTCCCATTTTAATTCACATAAGGTCATCATTATGTAAGACAAAATAAAAAAAAATGTAGAATAAAGATCAATAACTATGTTGAATTTAACAAGTACTCTGAATGGAGACATTTAGATAGATTATAGTTATAATAACATCACATTCCCTATCGAAATGTTTACTACAAAACAGGAAATGTTAAGCTGACATGAGCTAAGTAAATGTAAACAGAAAGGTAAGACTGTGATCTTTATTTGTTAAATTATAAGTGAAGAACATGCTAACCAGAGATTTAACACCATAAACATCACATAAATGTTTTTCAAGGGTGTAGCTAATAAAAGCTTGGCTTTGACCCAGTGGGGTATTTTTATTTGAATGAATAAAATGTGAAATGTTGAGCCTGGATCAGTTTGGGACCTTAAAAAGAAACGCGTGCGTTAAATCTGCGAGAAGCTGACAGGTCAAAGTCAGGAGGCTTATTAAACTTGAAAACAATTGTTTCTGAAAATGGTCAGGTGCAAGTATTTGGATAACAATGACCTGAAATTGTGTCTAATATTCAGATAGGCGACTTTTAAAGATGCTAATTAAACCGGATTAAAAGCCCTGAGCCCAAAATGTAAAGAAATAAGGGATTATTCAGGACTGTATGCACTGTGTACTATTTCATGTTAACTGAAAAATGTGATTCTGTCACAATAATTTCTATGAAAAACCGTTTGAACAGCAGGACAAGAAAACACTCATTAAGTTAAAACTGAAACTTCTTCTTCTTATTATTATTGTGGTTGTTATTATTATTAACAACCATTATCATCAGGTTGGGGAAGAAAATGGTTTTGTGACCAAAATTGGATCAGCAACCCTTTTTACACAACTGGTTTCTGTCAGTATTTCTGCAGGCTGTGGTTAAGGATCGACTCTTTACTTTTGTCTGTGTCTCATCTTGTACAATGAGACACAGACAGTAAATATGAGGCTGTAAGGAGTGGGTGGACATTATTTCCATTCCTCACACAAAGCTCTTACTTTATAAATTTAGCCTCCAATCAACAGGCAGCCGCTGGCCTTTCTGTTCTGCAGGGATCCTACGCAGTCTGGAAAAACATAGAATGCGTTTTTAGTGTTTTCCCAAGCCTGGATAATAAAGGAAAAAGAAAATAAGAGAATGGAAATATATATATATATATATATATATTTTTTTTTTTTATTATTATTTTTTTTCTGTCTGCCCTTTCTTTCCTTATGTCCTTCTGTCTTTAGTTCCTGCTATCCTTGCTTTCCTTCCCCTCTTCCTTTCTTTCAGTCCTCACTTCCTTCCTTTTCTTCATCTTTCCTTCCTTGTCTCCTTCCTTCCTTCTTTACTTTCTTAATTCCAGTTTCTGATGTTTACAGGTTCAATATACTGTAGTAGTACTGTAGAAATATCTGTCACTACAGTTCACCATGAATTTATAAATACATATATATATTTAAATTGGATGTAAGAAACTCATCCTTGAGAAATTGATTGTAGAATAATATAAATTCCTCCATGGACGTGTGGGACCCATGTTGGGGTCGTTCTCTGCAGCTGCATTTATTTCGCTGCCCTCAAAGTACCAGATCACAGAAACGTTTAAGTTGTTTCCCCTGGTTGTACCTTAGCTGTCCAGACGTCTGCCTGCACGGCGATGACGACCAGTCTTAACACGTTGATGCTGTCTCTGACCGCTGTCCAGGTCTTCCGGCCTCGCACCCCTCCGGAGGCCATCGCCCTCTGCTCTCGCCTGCTGGAGTACACGCCCACGGCGCGCCTCACCCCTCTGGAGGCCTGCGCTCACTCCTTCTTTGATGAGCTGCGTGACCCCAACATCAAGCTGCCCAACGGCAGAGAGAAGCCCTCGCTCTTCAACTTCACCACCCAGGGTACGCTCCAGACACTCCCCGCCTCCCTCTGTGGAAGTTTTCCTATTTCCTGATTCTTCCGCGTTCAGCTTTTCCTCCGGTTAATCCCGTGTTTCCGTGAGCACTGCTCATGGAAATGTTCCTTTTTGACAGATCTGAGTGTCTCTCCAGGGTTTAGTAAAGCTGTGCAGCAGCATGACCTGATAACTTCTGTTCATTATCTTTCAGAGCTGTCTAGTAATCCCTCTCTGGCCTCCATACTCATCCCTGCCCACGCCCGCAACCAGGCTGTCGCCTCGACACCAACCAATGCGTCTGCCACCACAGGTCAGAGCCACACTTCTTTCAGCAGTCTTTCCTCACCATTAGCAACTTACAAGCTAATTCTCTATTGAATTACTGAAATAAAAATTTTGATGATTTATTAAAATGCACCTGTAAAGTTAAGTAGATTTCAAACTGTGGTTGACAATTGATGACTCCAGAACTAACGATTATTAGTTATAATTTTCATGTGATATAATCATACTGGTCAGTCGCTGCCTTATTTATTGTTTTAACATTATTATACCATGGTTAAATGAGGCTAAATGAGCAGAGGCTAAACTTTGATAGATTCATTATAAGTAGAAAATGTTTGATTAAAAAGTCAATTAGAGCATTAGGTTAGTGTTTGTCAGCTACTATGTAGTTGTAATGATTCTTCTTAGTAATGTTGGAAAGCTTTCTATTTCAATTTATTCATTTTCCTCACATTAGTGAGGAAAATTGCCAAATCCTCTCTGCCAACTCCCAGAAGCTTGTGGTGGAGGAAGTATCATGCTGTGGGACAGGATCTACCTGTGCAGTTCAACACAACCACTCTGACCAAGTTGCAAAAAATAACGGATAAAGATTAGGACGCCGTCCCACAGTAGTGTGTGATCAGTATAAGGAGACACCAAGCAGTAGTCGGCAGCAGAGTTAGATGTTCAGCTTTGACAGGTGTTTAAAAACAATCCGTTTTATTTCTAAGAAGCATTTTTGCATAGAAAAAACTGCACTCACATTTTTACAGTTTTTTTTTTTTTCTTTTGATCAGTTTCTCTCAGCTAACATTCACCGACCTTCTTCCTGCCCACAGATGGCAGCAGCACGGAGCGAGGTCCCAACACCACCACCGCCTCCGCCTCTGCCTCCAACTCCACCTCTTGAGCCTGCAGACCCCACTCGCCCCCCCCGCCCCGGCCTCAGCCCCCGGCCCACAGCCCCCTCTCCATTGCGCCCCCCCTGGCCAGGGGGTGAGCTGCGATCAGCTCTGCTCCTGGCGGCGGCGCGGCGATGCTGCAGCGGCCCGGGGCTCAGCGGCGACACGACCACACGAACCCAGCCACCCTGACCTCCACCTCTGACCCCCAGCTGTCTGAACTGTCCTCCACCCCCATGGGCTCCCTTCGACAGGGAATCATAGGGGCAGAAGCGTTGCCGACTACAAGTATACTAAACATGTATACTCGATGGTAGCCTCCTAACATTTGTAAGAGGACAATCCGTTAAAAAAAAGAAAAAGAAAAAAAAAAAAAGTCCTTTGCTGCCCCTCGTTGCCTCCTGACTGCCCCTCCCTCGTTATCGTACCACATCTCTGCATCCACCCCCTCCTCCTCTGGTTCCTCCTGTAGTGCATGACCCAAGTACAGAAGGACCAACCGGAGAGGGGGGGCCCGCCATGACCTTTCACCTCCGCAGACAAGGCATGAGGCTCATGCACGCGTATTACACACACTCAGACACACTCACATCCTCTCGCACACGTTGATGCATGATGACGTCCGCTGGAAGAAGCTCTGCAGATCAGGTGGTTTATTTCTTTCGCCTGGGGGTTTTTAATTCTAGCAGCCCGTTTTACTCATTGTTTTTATTTTTTATTTTTTTCTCTTCTCCTGGGCAGCGTTTTGGTGGAGGGGAGAGGGGAGGTGTGCGACGACGGATGTGATGTGTATCTGCTTCCTGTGTGCTTGTATATATACGTACAGTACAAAACGAGCATACACACAGTTTATATAATACTTTTCTTTCTGTATAAAAAGTATATATAGATAAATGTATAATAACTACAATGGTTCAGAAATCATTTATGGTGAGCTCATATCTGGCAGCGTAGCGGCAATATTTGCCGCTGCCTAGAGACGGATCTGGATGAGTTGATGTTTTGTTTGTTGCTCCTGTTCTTGCTGGAAGCGTTGGAGTCCAGCAGCAGCTTCGCTCCTCTCCTGTGTTGCGTGTATTAAAGGCTATAGGTGGATTTAGAGCACCTGCTTTATTCCTTTTTGCCTTGGACTCCGTAACGGTGCGACGGTGCAGCGTCACGACGAACCGGTTCTCCTGTCAGCCTCCGCCTCTCTTCCAGATGATCACAGGTTTTTTTTTGTTTTTTTCCAGCGAGCGCGCTCCTTAAAGTGTTAACCACCCTTCGTCCTCGCAGCACAGTGCATAGAGAGCTGCTCGGTACAGTCCAGATGTGTTTATTTACCAAGAACACTCACTACATAAAAAAAATAAAGGAAAAAAAAACAATTTGTATATACAGTATAAATGCTCCTCACCAAAATTCTGACTTGTACGTCTTGTATCTTGTTTTTTATGTTACGATTTTTATTTTTTTTTTCCCATATTGTGTTTAAGGTATGTATATACGCTGACCCATGTACTGTTTATGAGCGAAAACAAAGAGTTGGGAAAGAAAAGAAGGAAAAAAAAGAATCAGGGCTGAACTGATATTGTTTATGGATATTGTTGGATGACGATGATCAGCTTTATCCAGCCATATGTTCAATCTTACCTGTACAGTACAGTAGATGACAGCTGTATTATTGTAACAAGAACTAGTCATGTATAGTGTATCTATAGTTTGGAGTGCCTTTGCTTTCATACACCTTCGCCTTGTCTCCTCCATCACCCCCGTCCCTCAATGTCGTGACTCCCCCCTCGGTGCTGTCGAACTGCGCCCCGCCACACGAGCCTCCACCTCCTCCTCGCCCCCGTCCTTCATCGTACACTTCGTGGATTATACAGACATTAATTGTAAGGATCCCCCCCCCCCACCTCACCCCCACCCCACAGCTGAAGATACGATATAGACAGGTGTTTATTTTGATAGATGTTTTATCACGGGCACGCACGTGGACCGATGAGGCAGCAGGAGGCCTCGCTTACTGTAAATATAGACTACAGTAGAGATTCAGTATCGCTCACAGTGTTGGTTCTGTTACCAAAGCCGAACGTTGACGTAGTTGTGATGAGCCATCCTCAGAGGCAATAACTCTCTGTTCTTTTCCTCCTCCCCTCTGTCTGGATATTTCTGTTGTCTCTGGGCTGCATATCTTGAAACGTAGACAGGGAGGGTTGGGGTAGGACTCAGTAGCACCTAAGGGGGTTTGGGGGAGGTCGAGTCGTGTAGCCTATCTCCCACGTCTCCTGCTTGCTGTAATTTTGCATTCATGAACGTGTTGCTTCCCTCCACCAGAAGGTTTGACCACTGTACCCCAACCCTTAACACCCAGTTCAATAAAAACAAAACGGTTACCAAAAACAGAAAAAAAATAGCAAGTATATCTACTAGTATAATAAGTCATACTAGCATTTATACTGGTCATATGCTAACTGGGGTTAAAGAGACAGAAACAAAGTAAAAGGAAAAAAAATACAACAAATACATCCTGTATAACAGTACTACTACTTGAATGCCTCCGTTTGTGACTGAAATTCTTTTTGTTTTGATTTTTTTTCCTTTCGTTTCTGTGAAGGTATGCTAAATGTTGCGCCTCTGTAAATATTCCCTCTGCGTGCTCCGAGGAATAGTTCCCTGGTACTGTAATTTGCAACAAATAAAGAGTAGGATAGCCTGGAAATGATCAAGGAATTTGTCTGCCTGGTTTTCCTTTTAGCGTTAGCTGTGTATTTCTGGCACAACCAGTAAAATGAACAGGATTATCTGAATTATTTTACAATAAGAGGGCTCATTTAAGGCAGCAGAGGGAGAACCCTTCCAGAAAGTATGGCTACAACTGTTGCTGTATTAAAAAATATCTACTAATGTGAAACGGAAGAGGACAATAATTTAAGTACAAAAATAAATGCAATCTCAAGAGTCTAAAGAAGTTATATTACTAATTCAAGGTTTACTGCCACTTACAGTCGACCTGATCGGAAAGCTTCATGTCAGACCTTTGTCATGTCATATCATGTCTGATATGACATGACATTCAACTGATGCCACAAAAAAAATCTGATTCTTAATTCACAAACCAACCTCTTGATAGAGTTAATGACTTGCTTAGTCATTGATTTAAATTGTTCTCAGATATCTTGGGTATAACTAACTAGCAAGAAAGTTTAAGTGAATTTGAAGTAGGTTTGCAAAGGCATCAGCCAGGAGAAGGCATGAACAAATTCCATAGCTTTGCACCAAGGCACAGGAAAAATCAATCAATAAATAGAGAAAATAAGTGGTTTTGTATAAATGTTTGTCAACTCTGAAGAAATCCCAATGACATTTTGTGCCATTTCGCTTTTAATCGAACCTTTTTGGTTGTGTTGAATATCCCTGAATTTAAAAAGTATTTTTCTGAACTGTCCTCTTAGTACTTTAATACCTGAACCTGCCCGCTGGTTAAGGTAAAAAGACATGGGGGGTGGGAGGTAATTTTGGATCCCATTAGTTTTTTGTTTTTTTACTTTGTGCGGGGTCACGTTGACCACGTGCGCTTTTACGAGTTTTGTTGTGGCTTTTGGAACTGATGGTCTGATGGAACCTTTAAACTACGTTCGCTGGAGGGTTAAATAAAGCTGTACTAAAATAATTTGGACATAAAAATTGCAATATTAATATTTAATTCCATATTTCTCAGCATAAATCAATATTCTTACAGCAGACTCCTGCCTATTCAATTAAAATGTGCAGACTTTTATGTGGAACTTGACTAAATTAGCATATTTTTTAGTAGGAGACATAAAATATCTGAAAAAAAAATGTGGTTTGGGAAGCTGAAATACCAGGGGTTCCCAATACGTCGATCGCGGAAAGGTTTTGAGTCGATCTCGGCAGGTGACAAACTGAACGCCGCCAGGACGCTGAGTCCAGCACTTCCTCTTCTGATTGGCTTATCAAAAATATTCACCAAGATCCTAAACGTTTGTAGCTTCATTAAAAAAGAATAATTATAAAAAGTAAACGAAACATGTTCAAATTAATTATCTAGGTAATTGTTGTTTCAACAAGGTGTTGCGCAATTCTGTGCGTTTCGGTTCCATTAACAAAAAAACAAAAAAGCGATTCAAAGACCGACTGACGAACAGAGCAGGAGTTTAAATTAGCTACTCAACCACCGGTGTGTTCATGAGGCTTATTAATAATCGAGAAATAAACATCAAGCCTGGAAACCTGATATGTAACGGACTGAATGTTGTGTTTTTAATATAATCTTTGCTCGGCTTGCGGGGTGCAGGCGGTTGCCACGGCAACGGGTGTGCTTAAACGACAAAGAGACTGAGAGTAAAAAGGTAGGAGATGTTTTCAGTTGATCGTCTGTTCGGGTTGTTTAACCTTTGTTTACCTTTGCTGTGGCTCATTACACCTGCTGTAGTTTCTGAATATTCAATAAACGACAAACTTGGACTAATTACCTCGTTCTTTGTGAGCATACGTCACAATAAACATCAAAAAGGGCAAATATATTTCATTAAGTTTTAAATTTTATCGCGATAATTATGTGAAATTAAATTAATTATATCCCGACTTAAGATTTGTTTTACCTTTACTGGGCTCTGTGTTTCTTCCTATCAGTCTGTATTTTCTCATATCGAGATTATCAAACCAAATTTCAAATCTACCATGACTGACTGACTGACACCTGCCGGCGTCAGGTTTGCAACCAGCTTCTGACTGAGAAACCAGTAAGCTGCTCCCAGTATCAGAATCTCACTGAGGAAGAAACTGGATTAGGTTTTCTGTCACTTTATTATTTCTGCTATCACTAATGTTTATTCGCATATAATATAAGTCAATAGAGTTTAATTGGCAATGTTTATGTCTTTGTTTTGGGCACCCCTGACCTAGACGAATGCTACTTGACAAACTGGCTTAGGTTTGCAAACCAGGAGCTGCGTTTACCTTCGTTGGCACTGAAACATTTCTTACATGACAACTTCTGCAAAGGTTGCATGAAAGCAACACTTTGTATGTTTTGGCTGAGGGAATAACGCAACACTATATAAAGCTAAAATAAAAATAAAAAAAAAGGCAATTTTGCTTTTTATAAACTATTAAAATAGACACCGGCGCTTTTAGGCGGGGTTCGTAGAATTCGGCTGTGGTTCTTCATCCCCAGCTAACCACCAGGTGGCGCCACATTTCCCTCCCCATTTAGAACCTGCAGTTAGATTTTGTTTTCTGCACGAGTGCTTTATTGAAATAAGTGTTAATTGATGTGGGATAATTGAGTAAATTAAAATAATTTTCATATTTTAGGGGACCAACTGCTTTAATAAAAAAAAATGGAGCTTGGTGAATGTAAAAGACACAGATTTTGTGATGTTTTAATCTCTTATTTTGCCGATTTAGATAAGACTGCTTAATTCCTCGGTCACCTGGGACATGTTAATCTTCTGAGCTTTAGGTAAAGACAACTGGACTTCTTGTTTCATCATCTTTCAGCCAAAAGGATTCAGAAAACTGGGTTGGAAGTATCAAGAGTAGAAACAATACCAGTGATAGGGCAATAGAATGAAGTCACAGACTAATGTGACCTCCGTGACCTCGTTGATGATCATGTCAGTGAGCTCTACTGTCCTGTAAGCATGGCCGTTTCTGATTACCGCTTATAAGCTCGATTCTTCCAGGTCGAGTTTCAGAACTGAATAAACCTTATGAACGAGAAGTTATTTAAAACCTTACAAGATTAGAAATTAATCATTCAAAACAATTCTAGTTCAATCAAAATTGATAATCAAGCTTAATGTATTTATTGTTGCAGATTTTTTAAGAGCACAAAGCATAATTCATGAGACAATGTCTGAAATGACAGTTTGTTGATGTTGCTGAAACTTGCTCTGTCCATGGATGTTTTGTTCTGTATTTTAAAGGAAAATATGCTGCCTTTGTAACCCAAATTCTGCCTGTGATTGGCTGACAAGCACCTCCTGATCCCTCCGTACCCAGAAGTGTGTTCCTGAGCTGGGCTGTGTTCAGACAGTCTGAACCCTGGAGCGCATAAAGCCTGATCAATCTGTGAGATTTGGTTACATTAAATGTTTGAGTTTGCGTCTTAATCTAGTTTATGTTTGTCTATCGTGTAAAGCTGAACAAGTGTCCATTTTTACTTCTGCATAGGAATTGTTGAGCCGCCACTTCCTTTAAGAGCATTTTGATTTTGAACCAGACTCAGTTCAAAGTACCATGACATCCAGAATCAAACGTCTTGCAGTTTCAGAGTTTAACGAGGTGTGAAAACAACATGAGATCCAACCTGCATCTGTAACGGCGCAACTTTAAGTCACAGCAGAAGATCTGGTTCTTTCCTTTACTGGCAGTCATGTCATGAAAGGTCACAGATCCTAGTAGTTCAAAGACTTGGAATTTGGTCTTCCTTTTAATTTTCCCTCTTAGGTGAAAGTCAGACATTAGAACTCAAAGTCAGATAAACCCATGATGAACTTTAACTCTTTAATCAGTTTAGATAATATTTTGAAAGCTCTCTATCCAACGTCTGTCCTTTTCATCAACGCGTAGAGTAGAAGCAGTGTGGCATTTTTGCTTGTGGCTTTCTTTGCCCATTTAATTAGTCAACAAATCTAATTAATCAGATTAATAATTTGTTTCATTTATGCCCTGATTATTACTTCTCTTTGATTCATTCATTAACATTTGAATGACATCTTAATTGTGGCTTAAACAAATTAATGTCCTGAAAAAACCCCCCACAGAAATCTTTTTTTTCCATGTGAAAAAGATTTATCAGATTGATTCGGTATCACCAGACAGACTGACTTTTGAGGGGTTTCTGAACCTTAATATAAATTAACACATCTTAATCAGGCTACATAATGACAGATTTCAAAAAAGCACCTTTACTGTTCAGTTCTATTTACAATAAGTGTTAAACTTCTGTCTTACATAGCACAACAAACACAAAACTGAACACAACCTGAGGTAACAAGCGAGACGGTATAAATGCTTCCAGAAGACGTTTTCCCTTAGCGTCCTGAGCAGTCTTCATTCTGAGTGCAGTGAAAATCATCGTAAACATCAAAACTCGTATCGTCTCAAAAATGCCACAACAAAAGCACCTGAAACCAGCAGATCGGTGAGTCTGTAAAGCTCGCTTCTGCCCAGCGAATGCTTTGAAATTGTGCAAAAAGCAGATGGCTTTGTCGCCTTTCCTGTGTGCCTCACATAGCAGCGAATCAAAGGGCACGCTCAGTTTTTTCCCCTCCCCAAATGGCTAAATAAGAGCCGAATGCTGGAAGTGGCCAGTTTCGGGCCTCAGATGTTGTTGCAGGGGTTTTTGCTGACCACCTCCATGATGAGCGGAGAGATGGTATCGGGCTGCACGTCCTGGATCTGCAGAATCTGCTTGCTGTACTCCTCCGTCATCGTTCTCATCTCCGTGAGGCAGGCGATCATTTTGGGATACAGCAGGCTGAAAAGGTTTGCAGACGAAAGGTTTGCAAATATGTGAAGAGGTTTGACAGCGGATGGGGTTTGACCGTTGGGTTTTCACTCACTGTTTCTTTGGGCCTTTTTTCTTGCAGTCGATCCAGGCTTTCAGAGTTTCCGCCAGGTTTTCTTGAACTCTATCGATGGCGGCGTGATGCTGCACCCCGGGACGATCTGGTGGATTGAATTTTAATGGAAAAATCTAAATCTATATATATATATTTTCATGTTCATCTGTGCGGCTGCAAGCGTCCGCAGTTTGTAAAGGTTTAAATATTTACAAGGCTCATTAATGATTGATTGGAGCGGAGGTTCTGCCGTTACCTGGAGAAAACAGCGATATGGCCTGGATGAGGGCGTACTCCTCCTCCTGCAGGTCCAGTTTGCGCAGATTGTGGTGAAATTTGAAGAGGGGCTCAAGCAGGAGCGGCTGGAAACCCCCTGGCAGAACGTGAGGAAAAAAAAAAAAAAAACAGGTCAGCGAGATGCATGAGCTAGCACAGATTCAACCTGAATGGCATGAAAACATGGAAATATAATCGCACAAAAACAAAATAATTGCCATGCCATGTAAAGGACGCATAAAATGACGTGGTTTTAAAAAACCTTTACGTCTTTTTTTTTTTATTCAGAGAAATATTGTCTATCATAAGAACCCCAGACATTCCCTAGAAAGTAACTAAAGCATTTAAAAAAATTTTTTTTTACTTTAAAGCTCTGTAGGAAAGTTTTTTTTTTTTTTGTTTCTTTTTCCAGATACAGTTTTCTTCTGTTTTTTTAGTCTGTGTTTCAGAGCCGATTTAAAATCAAAATACCTCCCAAACATGCCATAATGTTTTGCAGAGACCGTCGTTTGATTCAGGTGAGTTGAACCAAGAAAATAATTAAAACATGCAGGACACCTTCAAATTTGAACCATTACATCCACCCAAAGATATCTGGCTTTAGAATGGCAAAATCTAGAAAAATTCAAGATGTGAACATTTCTCTGAGGTTCATTAGAAGAGATTTTAAAATGATTTATCTTCCAGTTTTAATGTTTCTAAAATATCTGAATTTATTCAGCAGAAGTTACCAAAGGCAGACAAATTAGCCAGTTTCAACGTGCATACAAGTGCTTTTATTTAACTGAAAGAAGCACTTTGTGGCGTCGGTTTTATCACTTCCTGTTATTCAAACAGAGCGATGGGCACATTAAAGAGATATTTTCTTGATAGTTACTTAAAGCTCATCCCAAAAATGTCACAGTGATTAGACGTAACCTCAACCTACACAAGCAGTGAAGGTAACGTCTAATGGAAAAAAAAGAAAAAAGTGTGTTGTTTTACCATTTGTCTTTAATATGCAGTAGAGACCAATGAGCCAAGTTTACCACTTGGTAAATTCACATATCAGCACCTATAAAATGCCTTAAAATCCTGGGTTTGCTTCAATTAATGTACATTTCTGCAACATATTTTATTTAATTTTAGATTTTCAGTTTACAAAGCAAAACAAGTGGCTTTGACAGTAACTCATATAACATATAAGTACAAATCAACAAATCCCCAGTGACCAGCGTCCTGCAACAGTTAGGATTCTCTCTGTGTCTGCACACCTGGCTGCATTATCAGTTCATTAACTCTGTGGCGTGCTTAACTGCATGTTAGTGAAGCAGTTTCACCATTTAATTCAAGCGTGTAGAACAAGGGACGCATTTAAAAGTTGCAAGACTTCGGCCTTCAATGACTGGAGTTTTGAGACCACTGGTATAAATTAATCAACCTGAATCTTAAATTCAGGTGTTTTTGTTCCTTCAAAAACCCGCAGAAGAGCTGCTGCTCAGGCCGGTCCGACCTGTTCAAATCATCCAGTTTTGTCTAAATCTGCTTATTTATGCAGAGTCCAAACTGAAAAGGATCCCTTCCCTCCTCCCCCAAATCTTTCTTGACTCCAGAAAGCAGAGAATATATCTGCTGCAAGACCGTTGGCGTGCAAAAAGATGTATGACCTTCATTTGGCACGCAACTTAAAGCGACCGGCCCAGTTTGACTGCATTCTGCCGAAGCTTCCCTCTCCAGGAGTCGGGATATTCCACAACCTAGAGACCAAGTAGCAGAGAGAGCTTGTGCACACATGTCTGTGTCATCACAACAGACCGTGCAGGATACTAATGAGCACACAAGCATTGTGCAGATTTTGTATGCAATGCCAAAGTGCTGAAAGGCAAGAAAAAAATAGCACAAACACCACACAGATTTCCCCCAGTTGTACTCTTATCTGATCAAAAAAAATATTCTGGTTGACTCATTCACTTGACACAAAGAGTAACCAAGTGAAATGTTGTCTCATGCCTGCCGTCTCTGTAAAATCAGAAGCTTTTGACATGTCTTGAACTGGTTTGATGACTTAAACAGTGTGGATTCCTAAAAGGTTTTGTTTTGCGAGCTACTTTTTTTCAGTTAGCATCAAACTCCTTATATGCTTTGCTATTTTTCTTAAATTATTACTCATTCTAGTCACGTTTGCTGCAGCAGGTAGACGACATCATCTAGAAGCCAGCCTGACTACCCATCTAACAGCAGACGTCGCATACTGCAAAATAAGAGGAAGAAATTCAAGAAATATTTGCAACTGAGGTGTCTGGAAACGACTACAGCATGTAGCATGGCAAATTAAAACACCGTTTAACCCCACCTCGCACTGCGTCGTGTATGCAGTACGTAATACAGCCACATTCCCAGTTGCTCGTCGTAGTGTTGAACACCATGTTGAAGCGAATCTGCATTATTTCAAACGTGGCTCCCTTCAGTAGAGATATCTGGTCCTCAATACTTAGTGACCTGCAGGAGAGAGGAAACACAAACCTCAGTTCTCACAAATGCTTTATGAGACATGGCGGGAACAGAAACTTTGGGTCAAAATTAAAGTTTTGTCTTGCGCACACATTTGCACGCTTGGATTTTATTAGTTTTTTTCTAGATTTTGTTCCATTGCAATCAGACATCTTACTATAATTTATGGGACTTTTATGTAGAAGACTTTACATCTTTTCAAATGTTAATCTTTTTTTTTAAAGAAAGTTCCAACCATTTCCACTTTCTCTGTTCAATCAATCATCTGAAAATCAGAGCAAACCTACCGAGACACGACTGTTCAGTGGTAGAAAGAACAACAAGTTTCATTTAGAGTTTGCCACAAAACCCTGAAGGACACCGCAAACGTATGCAAGAAGATTCTTTGATAAGAACAAAATACATATTTTTGACCTACATGCAAACTTTGTAGTATGAAGATAAGCCCATGAAAGTGGCAGAAAACTAGCACATCGACCTCAATATACCATCTTTCACATGAAACTTTGTGGTGGGAACATCGTGGTGGCAGCGTGGAGGTGCAGTGGGGGAACACTGCTGCAGCCGAGTCAAGCAAATAGGTCAAAGTTGATGGTGGAGAAAAATGGAGCTAAATCCAAGAACTTCTTGTCAGACGCCACAATGGACTGAAGGTGGACCCAGCAGGACAACAATCCCAAATACCCAGTTGGATGCACAATATAATGGTTGGTTAGAACGTCCTAATTAAAGTCTAGACGTAAATGCAATTCAGAAGCGGGTGGAAACCTTGCAACCGATGCTCTCTGCTCTCTGCTCAATCTATAGAGAAGAATGTTGCGGAGAAAGTTTAGGCAGTCGTATGAAATGCCTGCGTGTAAACAAACACCGAAACTACGAAAGGATGATCATGACTTTTGAGCCCTCAGGAAGCCATAATCAGTGAGGTCACATGTGCTTCAGACTATAAAAAGGTAAACATTATCTTCAACAATAAGGAGATTATTTCTGTTTAATTTTGGCTTAAATATGCCTTTATATGTTTCAACAAGGGGAAACACCACTGAGGCTTTCTTATGAGCAAAGGTGGAAAAACAAGCAACTCCTTTTAGGCTTTAAGGATAACTTGCGGTACTAAAATCCACAACTATTGAAACAAGTGTAGAGCATTAAACATCACAGAACTACATGGAAAGTTGGCGAATCAGCATAAATGTCATACTTAGCAGGGAAATGCACAGTGGTTAGTTGTCGTGTGCTGCAGCTATCAAATAAGATATTTTCAAACTATTTTTCAATACATTAAAGCTTCTTGATAATTCCAGACGCCAACGTGTTGGAAAACGGTTCTGAGAAGCTCGTTTACCTCTACCTGAACACGGACATGCTTACCGGAAGTCCTGAAGGCTTTTGGAAAAGCGGATGATGTCCTGGATCATGTAGGTCGTGAGGTCGGCCAGATGCGGGAGGTTAGTGTAAACGCTGCTGCTTTCGTCTCCAACGTTGTCCTCTCCTTTTTCAGAGCAACCGGTGAGGAAAGAGAGGGCGGAAGAGGAAAAGAGAGACGGGGAGAAGGTGGCGGAAAGGGAGCAGGGGTAAAAGGACGTTGAAGGTTCATCTCCATGTTCTTCAGCCGTACACCAGCTCTTCATCAGGCTGCTGGTCTGCGGTCTGGATGGCTGGTTCCCCGTCAACACATCTCTGTCCATGGGCTAGTAAAAAAATAAAAAATAAAAATAATTCAAACAACAGAGAGAACAATGCTCATTATTAAGCGCACGTGCCAAGTCACGCACCCTAAAGCCGGTGAAGCGTGAAAACGACGAGTCAAATGTGCTGCGGAGGCCAGAGAGCAGCTCCTCAACCACCTGCTCCTGTTGGGTCGACAGCTCTGCGGTCGAGTCGCACATCTTTTTCTTCTTTATTCTGATTCTTCGCTCCAAGACCGCTTCCTCCGACATGACCACTGCACGTCCGCACACGAAGCGAAGAAACAATGTCAGAAATGTTCAACCTGTGCTTTGATTAACAAATCCCAGTGAAATGTCAAACGCAAGTCAAGATAGATGAAAACATGATCTTCAAAGAAAAGGAATGCATTTCCTACTGAAGCCTTTTACTTTCGTTAATTTGTTTCTATAAATCAGCGTGTGTTAGACTAATTAAAGCACTTGACTACTGGTGCAAAAGCAGGAGTTTTTTCCAGGTCTGAAGATGTGTGTTAGCCTCACACCGAGAAGGAAAACCATCAGCAATGACCACAAAATGCAATTATTACTATGGTCTATGAACCTAGAAAAGGTTATAGAGTCACTTCCAGACAATCGGAAGTCCATTATTCAGTAGTGAGAGAGATAATTAATGTTGGGTCCACAGAAATTGCAAAAATAAATCCAAAACGTTTAAAGGCAATAATGGGATAGAAAAAAATCAGAATAGTTTGTTTTGTTTGGAAGGAGAGAGCTCATATGAGTCAAGGCGGAATTTTTTTTTGCTATCAGGCACAGCGATCAAACACAGTGTTGGCACAGAGACCTCAAAGAAATGATCAATCCTAGTGGTGAAGACGTGATAATTTGGACTCATTTTGCAGCCAATATTCTCTTCTTCACACCACAGTGTTTTTGAGTCAACTGTAACGACATCAGTCTTGTTCAAGTTACAGCTGGACCTGACCAAACAAAGAGAACAAACAGCTGCAAATCTCAAAGAAAATGGCTGAAAACGAAACAAACAGAGGTCCTGCACTGGCCTAGTCAAAGTCCAGACTTTCAACCAGATTGAAAGTAGCAGTTGGACATGATGTGGTGAAGGAGGGTGGCACAAAGTTCCTCTAAAATGATGTGAGAGAGAACAACTTGTGTACTTATACTTTCCTCACAGCCTTTCCATTTTAGTTTTTGATTTATTAAACGACTGTAAGAATCTGTATGCTTAATGTTTGTATGCTTAATGTTAGATTTAAATAATTTTACATCCTTATGAAGACAAAATCGTGTTCAAGATAATGTCTTGATATCTAAAGGCCAAGATGTGCAAGAGAGAGTTTTGACATCTTTTTTTTTTTAATACCATGAGTGCATTCTTACTTAAAAACAAAGAAAATGTTTAAAAGAAAGTGTTAACCAACCAATAGAAATATTATAACCCGATGTTACTCACTGTCTTTCTGCATCCCGATGGCCTGGCATTTTCTGAAGCGGCAGGCCTGACATGAGCGCCGGTTGTTTTTGGTGATGATGCATTTATTCAGGAACGGACATCGGAGCTGCGTCGACCTCTTTATGGCACGTCTAAATTGGTTTTTGAGAAAATTAAAAGTTAGAAACAGCCTTCCAACATAAAGAGAGAGCATCATCAACAATAATCTTTAACTCCGAGTGAGAAAATAAGTCTAAATTATTTCCACAAACTGGACTGTTCCATCATAGTTACACGTCTGGGCTGTAAAATAACTCGTCATCTCAAAAGTCATACATAAAAGAGTAAAAGACGGTATTACGTTAATAACACGCCCCACTGTGAGGCCTCCCTGAGCCAGGTGGTTGCCATGCATCTAAAGAGATCAAACAATAATAAAAAACATGCTTCGTTTTATTTTACCCACTAAAATAGACTTTTAAAGTGCGAGAGTTTTGACGATTGCTTTGGAAATCTATAATTCCTACTAACAAATAAAACTTCTTCAGGGCATTTTGAAAGCTGGCAGCAGCAACAGCTTTCAGTCTCCCTATCTCTTGAAGTTCCTGCAGCTACACATGGAGAAACACACTGATGTACCATTTAAAGTAGTTCATTCCACAAAGGCGAAACAAAAGTAACAAATTCTTGCTAAGGAGCAGCGTCTTTCTGCAGCACAACAGGCATCAATCGAGGAAAAACTTAAAGAAAAACAACTGTCCCTGGATGGACTTGGAAGGTCCGTCTACCAAATGGAAAAACAATCACAGCAGCCTATACAAAAATGCATGAGTTGTAGATAGGATGCATTAAGAGGGGTCAGCAGTCATGTGGATGGCCCACCTGTTTCTGAACAATGCCCTTAAAGACCCGACTCCACGGCTGATTTTGTCTGATTTCTGAACTCTGGTCCTTTTGTGCTTCAACCTGAAGGGGCCAGAAATGCAACCCAGGGGCCGTTTGTGGATGATTCTGTGCAGCATTCGCATCGCAATTCAAGAATGCTAGGAGTTGTACAGATGGAAACTTTTTAAGTCTTTATTAGGGCAAGATTTTTTTCTCAACAGAAGGGGTACACCATCAATAGCTCAACAGGTTCAATGACAATCATGCACACACACACACACTTGAAGGCACCTAACCCTCAGATGCATGTGTCTGGATGGAGGGGTGAAGCTGGAACACCTCCATATAACCCGTGGATGAGGAAACATCAGGATTAGAGCCCAAAACCTTCTTGCTGCAAGGCAACAGTGGCAGCTGCTTCACTGTGAATCATCATATTGTAATGTCAAAAGTGTGTCTAAGTGCAGCATTTCATTACCAGAAGCTGGACTACGAGGAGGAAAATGTGTCATTAGAATCATTTCCACAGATAATGTCACAACACGAAGATGTGAGCTACAATTTACCTAAAGAAGCCTTTACAGCCTTCACATGTCAGAGCGTTGAAGTGGTAACCCTTCGCCAGATCGCCGCACACGCCGCAGGCTTTGGGCTCCTCGTCTTCTGTCACCTCCTCTTCCTCCTCGCTCTCTTCATGTGGCTTGTTGAGAGCTTCATAGACAAATTGGATATCAGCAGCCTCCCTGCTCATTATCGGCTGAAAAGAAAGATCCATCTTTTATTCTTTTTTTTTTTTTTTTAGATGTATATTGACATTTTATATGTTGACATAAAACACAAAGACCACAAGCAATAATAATAATAATAGTAGTAATAATAATAATACAACTTTTTATGTCTCTCAAAGAGAGAGTAAAGTCCTCTCCACTTCCAGGCGATGTAGGTTTAATCCATCTGTGCAGATTTGAACAAAATGTGGGGTGCGCCTGGAGGTTTTCAGTTACATTTTAGTTACATTTTATTTACTCTAAGAGTTTTTGATAACAAAACTGCAGTCCAACGGTTTATGGGAGATGTTCGTCCAAGAAAAACAAATAAGAAGTCCAGTTTTCCCATGGTGTGGAAATTTAGATGTACCAGCAGCAAATTAGGGGAAAAAATTACGTTGGAACAAGAACACCCATACAAACAAAAATAAGAGTCTCTAGAGCAAGCAAAAATGTACAACATATAAGAAATACTGTTATACAGTTACTAAAGATACCCAGAATAAAAGTAATGTGTAGCCAAATAGCTTAATTTAGAGAAAGAGACGTTGTTGTTTTGTTCTCTCTAATTTTATTGAGTTTGGATTTCCTTTCCCGAAATAAGATATTTGTAAAGTTAACTGCTGTAGAAAATGGTGTCTTGCAAGCAGCTATTTTGGTTTTCATTTGTCATATTTCTGTTACGTTTTGTCGTATTGTTTTGAACTGAAATAGTCACTGTTGTCAATTAAAACTAACAGCCGAAACACAATCTGACGAGCAAAACTACCTGCAATTGGCTTTAAATGGAAAAATGCATGAGTAATAGCTCGAAGTGCAGCACTTAAGATTTTAGTCTTTTATTCTGAACCTTTTATTCACCAACGCAATGTTCTCACAGTGTGAGCACTCTCACCACGTGAAACTGATTCAGTTTGCAGGAACCGGGCTTTTATAAAAAACTATAACGACAATGTTCCGAGTCGTTTCAAAAGCCTGCGTAAGATAAAGATCTCTTCTCTTCTCCACACCCTTGTTATTGTTTCACCAAAGAAACCATACAGCCTCCAACTCTGGACCCGCGTCTTGCAGCCCCACTTTATACATTTTGCTGTCACGCTATGATTCGTTAAAGCAGTGAATAACCGACCCAAACAAGAGCTGCTATTTTTAGACATAGACGCTTCAGTTTTGGGTAAAAGTACTGATTCAGAAGCACAATGTTGCTTCAAAACGCTTCATATTTATTCAACACCTCGACTTTAATAACGACACAGAGTGTGTGTGTGTGTGTGACGTTCGTGTCGAGGTGAACCCTGATTTCCCTCACCTGGTTAAAGGTCGATCTTTAATCAAACAGACAGTCGGGGTCAATCATGTTTCTCACCTGAATTTCCAGATGTCCAGCCTGTTGCGGTCTTGACACCTTCGCCTCGCCGCGGCTGACCCACGCAGGACTTCAGGATTTTTTCCCCTGGGCCCACCACAGGTGAGAACCACTGCTTGTTTATCAGGCTGGTCGGACCTGTTGCTCGCCTTGCAGATTTTGTTCGGGGCTGGTTTCTACAAGTGTTTCTCAAGAGGGCGGAGTTACAGCTATAACCCCGCCCACACCGGTTACAGCTGTTACCTTGGTACCCACTCTGCGTTCACTATAGGCAGAAGAGCTGCGTTGACGTAAAAGTCACTGTGTTGACTATAATCCGATCTTTATTTGAATGAAAAAAATCTGGACATTGTGAAAAACAAAAAAAGATTCTTTTCCGTGTTTGACCTACTGATAACCAGATTAAAGTTAATCAAAAGGAGAGTGTAATCAATACATATTTAAAACTTGTTTTACTGGTACATCTGGGGACTTTATAGCCCATGTTTGCAATATTCTAAATTTGAATTCAAATTAAAATTTGAATTCTGAATTGGTGTTTTTTTGTTGTTGTTTTTTTAAGTGTTACAAATGTTTAGTTTTAGTGGGGAAAAACGTAGAAGATGAATAAATTCAGAAAAGAGATGAATAACTGTTACACTGTAATTTATTGAATAGTTGTATATGTAGATATAGGATTTCTGCAAATTATTTCTTTATCGGTATACTTATGCCGTACATATTCATCAGCAACCGTAAAAAAAAATTAATTGCATCAAATGCTTTATTGAATTTCTGTATAAAGCAAAATGCTTCTTTTGAACATGCAAACATATTTAAATAAATAAACAAACAAAAACATTTTCTGGTTTGATAAATAGTGTCAATTCTAATATTTAACGTACTTTTTATTCCCTCTTAGGGCGGAATCTGAAAAGTTTCTCTCTCCCCGGTTCAATCTCTTCCACTTTGACCTCAGACTGAAAACATTCTGCCCTCTAGTGGCTAAAACCCCAAACTCCAGATCGGAGACACAGTTACTTCACAAAGGTTGGGTTTAGTCCAAGACCAGAATAATCTAGTATAACTTAATCCACAATAATCCAATGTTTAATTAGTGCTACAATATAAAGTCTCAGATTGATGTAACGAAGGCCAGAACATACTGATGATGTGGATGACGGCAGAAAAGAGGAGATGCTTTGAAAACCTGGGGAAGAATATCTGTATATGTTCTCACACACCTGGAAGGTGGCCTGATCAACCGTATCTGGGAAACTGATGAAATCCTCAGTTCTCTGTTTACTTATTACACCGTAGACATTGAGCGCTATTTTTCACAGCTGATTCAGTTACATTACATAAATCTGTCGTTACCCAATAACCACATGGCAACTACTTTTTAAAAAGAAGCTATCAGAGCTCCCATCACTGAGTCGCACAAAAGCTTTATCTGCAGCAAACAAAAGATTTCGTGTGCATTGTCTTTTTGCATAAGTGGCCACTTCAATCAATGTCATTTATCTGGTGTTGGTGGTATTGGTTCTCCAGCATCAATTATATTGTCAGAATAATCTGTAGTTACAGTAAGTTTAACATAAATCATTATTTGGACCTGAACTTAAAGTGGCTTAAAATATGATTTGTACAAATCATCGGTGCTTAAACCCAGAAAAGGGAAATTGTTCCTAAGATCACTAGATTTCTGCAGGAGGGAAAATTTGAAAGATACAAACAACAAAAATTAAATCCAGGTTTCACTCAGTAATGCAGACTCAAACAAATATTAATTTCCAACATGCTACTAATTGCTAAGGTGGACAAACACACAAAAACTTCAAACTTGTAAGTATTTTCCATCAGCCCTTTTAGTCAAGGTTTCCGTCAAAACTTGGGCTGAAAATCATGTTTTCATTAAACTTAGTATTAAGTTTGTGCTCCATATTGATCACTCTAGATCAAATGATTCTCTACGTGACTTATTTTCCCAATAAAATCTAGAATGTGTTCTATTAGACTGACAGACAAACCTTGAAAATAAGTTTAGCATCAGATATTAAAGCTCCACAAGTTAAATTTGAACCTTTACTCCTTTCTTTGCTACGATTATGACTGCTGTGCTGTTTACTCTGCTACTCTTGGCTCTCTTGGCTCTTTTGGCTCGTCGTCTCTTCCTCAGCCGGCCCAGACGTGCTTACATCAGCGGCGCTCTCCTGTGGAGTTTCGGGTGAATGGATCTCCGTAGGGACTTCAAACCCATGAATGATCCTCCGAGCTGCCTCCAAGTGTCTCAGCTGCTTCAATTGAACTTGAAGAACAACGTGAACGTTCAGCAAACAAGGAAAAAAAAAAAGTTACCTGACATTTTCACATCATAGTTTCTTTTTTTAATTATTTCTACCATCCAAATGTGTGAACACGAACCTCTTCGCCTGACTCTCATCTTCTCAATCTCGGGGATAAGGAAGCTGTACACCAGCTCTGACACAATCTCCTCTGGCTGACATTTGTCCATGCTACAGAAAATATATACACGTTTTATTACTTTTTGGTTATAATTTCTGAATTAAAAGTTTGAACAGACACACTAAGTTATGGTTTACCTTTCCTCCATGGCGTAAGCAATTTCATTGAGCTGCTGTGCCTTCTTGTGGATCTCATCTCTGGCTTGCTGTTCGGCCAAATAATCCACATTTCTCAAAATCATGTCCTCTAAATACATATCCACACTTTCCTGGTGAACCTGCACAATCTGACACATCAAAGTTTTCATGTGTTAGGTGAATATAAAGCTGTAGAGATGTTCAACGCTGTTTTATTACATATTTCAGAAGGAAAGAAACAACCAATCAAGACCTCAGCATAGTGTCTTTTCTTATAAGGTCACACAAGACGGTACTCACTTCTCTGAAGATCTCGTCTCGTTCTTGTCGCCTGCGCTCCTCCACCTGACGCCTCCCGCTCTCCTCCGCCTCCCTTCGACGGCGCTCTCTCTCAGCCAGGAGCATGAGAGCGTGGATCCTGCGCTCCTCCTGCAGATGAATCAGCTCCTGGGACAAGATGAAGAACACCTGCGCGAGGTCCACACCGATCACCGCGGCCTGACGCGCTTCCCTCGTCGCGGCCTACGGAGGAGAAAGACCAGGTGCGACAGGATCATTGCTGAGCTTGTTCTCGCTTATGACCGGTTGCAATGAGCTTCACCTGCTCCATCTGTTGATCTCTGTGTTTCTGCAGCGCCAGGATGCGGTCTTTTTCTGCTTTCAGCAGCTCCTGCTCCCTAGCCTGCAGAGCGTGAACTTTCCTAAGTTCCCTGATGAGCTCCCGCTGGTTTTCTTTGCCCTTGAAGATCTAGATGATGTCACAAATTGAAGAAGATGGATGCATTGCATGCTTTGTATACTAAAACGCATGCAAATGTTTCTAGAGGAACTTTGAAAATCACAAGCCATGATGCCAGCTCATCATACCGACCTCAAACTGGATACTTCTTCCCCTGAGTAGCTTCTGCAAAAAGATGACGGCAATCTCTGTGTTCTCATCCTCCTTGATGAAGAGGGACGAGTCAGTTCACAAGTACAATTTCTATTACAGTTTTACTTGTGTCACATGTAGGTGAAAAAGTTACATTTTTGTCTCATCTAACTGATCATCTTCTTTCAAACGTTTGCTGATTTTCCCTGTACGGTTTAATGAGGCTATTAAATAGGTTGGTCAAGGTTTTGTTTTTTTAACAACTGGGTGACTTTTGAAAGCACTTGCTTAGACTGGACTTATTAATGTAGGAGCACTAGAATAAAGAGGGATGAACCAATATGCACACTCGAATTAAAATGTCCCCCAAAAATGTCACAAATCGTTTTACTTCCACTCCCAGTTTGGCAGCACTTGTTGTTGGTCTCTCACACAAAACCCCAATGACAAACATTAAAGTTTGTGGTCGCAACACAAACTTTAATGTGTTGCGACACATTGTTGAAGATTTTTGGAAGACTTTTGCAATTTCTTAATTGACAAGTAAAAAAAAAAAAGTGATTACAAACAGTGATTAACTGACCTCTGAGGGGCCTTCCACTGCGGGAGTGGGAGGAGGAATAGGAAGTGGCTTCTCTTTTCGAAACGGAAAACGTTGGTCCTTCACTACAATCTCCCTGCCCTCCTCGTCCCTGACGGCCTGTTTAACCACAATCTGTAATGAGTATGGAAGCAGATGCTAGATGATGCGCTCACTAAGCTTTATTTTTACCTTGTAATCCTCCAGTAGCTGTACTGCTATTTGTGCGGGAGACTTCTTTCGGCTCTTAATGTCTCTCCATTTTATCGTCACTTGTTCCAGTGACACCTTTAGTCCTGTCTCTAGCTCTTTTAAGCCTGTGTATGATCAAATGAAAATACTGTAACATTATACCAGTTCTGTGGGTCTGCAGTATCATTTGCTAAGATTCTTAATCAGACCTTCATATGTGTTTATGTAGTCACTGTTGAACATTTTCATATTGCCATAAGGGAACTTGTCATTGTGAGTCAGAAAATCAGCAACGACATCCTGTCGCTGCAGTTTTCCCTCCACATTCTTCCTCTTAGTTTCCAGTCTTCTAAGAGCTGCAGACATAAGAGTGAGTGTGAAGAAAGAGGAAAAGCCTTCATTAATGCGTAGATCTCATCAACACTATGGGATGTCTTACATCTCGTGTATTTGTGGTGGTTTTTCTTGAGCTTGAGCTCCCTGTCCTTCAGGTGCTTAGCGTACAATTGGGTTAGTCGGTCATATGCAACATCCTTCTGAGCTTCATCTCTCTGCCTCAGCAGCTCCTCCAGCACAGCAAGGCGCGTCACCTGCACTCTGCTCAGCAAAGAAATAACTCTGGGTTTGGTTTTACATGAAATACAAAGAGCTTTGGGAGCTTTTTTTATTTCTGAAAACTAGAGAGCATCAAAAACATGCCTGAAAGAATCCTGAGTTGGGAAAGTCACTTCAGATAACTAAACTTTTAATAGAAAAAGAAAGTACATCCTCTTTTAAACTCAGACTTTTTCTGCATGCGAACCTAAACAGACCTAGTTCTGAAATGCAGACTCAAGAAACAAAACACAACAAATTCCACAAAAAAAGAATGGCAAGTTGGTATAACATACGTAAATAATAATAATAATAATAATAATAATAATGAATAATTAATTACAAAGTACACATTTTCTACTTTCATATTTGAGTGGAAGTAGCAGCCAGGTGGTGCTAATTGACCGCATTTCATGAACTAATCATTCTCTGCTATCCACCTCTATGAAGGCAGGTTTGACCCTTTGATCGTGAGGAACGGACAGGTGTGTGCTAACACATAGCCAAGACAGAAAGACATCAGCAATATGTTCAGAGAAGTAAGTCTGTCTGACTATCTGGAAAGGGCCATATGGTAACTTCTAAAGATTTCTGGAATTCATTATTCCACAATGAGAAAGATTATTTATAATTAGAAACCACTTAAAGCCATTTGGTGATTCTAAAGTGCTATTAAATCATGGAGTGTAGTTTTTCTTTTTAGTGCTTTCCCATTTTGGCGTCATGTTTGTAGTATGAATAACAACAGATGAGAAGTTTGTTGTGTTTCCATAGAGTAGCTGTCCGGACTACATAACTTCACAAACTGGTAAGAGGGCGTACACGCTTTCTGACAACTGATTAGTAGGAATTACCTGTGAAATATGTCCATCTATCTTTTAGGGACACATCAGTTTGTAGGTTTTAATATATATTTTTGAAATACAAATTTTTTAGTTAAAAAAAGAGAAACAAAAATAACACCTCACGTTGGAACTCCTGCTTATTGTTCATATTGTCAGGTGAAAAAACAAAAACGTGTTTGAAGAAAACAGCAACTCACTTCTCGATCTCGCTTTCCCTGAAAGCCCACTCCTTGGCTTCCATTTCCTCCATCATGTGCCTCCTCTTGTCGATCTGGCTCAGGTCCTGTCGAGGAGGCAGGGTGGCCTCCCAAATTCGCTTTTCACGTGCTCGCTCTATCATTTCCACCTCAGCAAGGCCTGCTGGCAAGCCATGACCTACAAGGCAGAGGTAAGCTGCACTGTTCGGCTCTGAGAATGAAAATCTGCTGCGTTAGGAGAGTGTCAGTTGATCTAATACCCCAAGTCAATGTTGCCAGCTGCAGGAGCTCTGTGGGTGTCATCCCACGCTCCACCACATACTCAGGACTGAATGGGTCAGTCTGGGTTTCGCTTTCTCTGAAGTCCGTCTGAACCCCCAGAGAGCGATTAGCGGGCAGTTTCTCCTTAGCAGTGGTTATAAAATTTTCCCTGCAGTGATTTTTCAATCAAAAAGAGAGCATGCTTACTGCTAAAACAAAAACAAGCCACTAACACAGATGGAACCAAAAAAAAAAAAAAACAATCTAGCTCAAGCAACTTGGGCAACTTACTCTGCAAATTCAAAGACAACATCTGTTGGGAACTTTTGTTCAAATGGAATCAAAGGCCTAGATGAGAGAAAAAAAACGTATTATACATCATATCAGTGTTTACAGAAGCATTCACTGTCAGAGACTGATGCAACTATCTTTCTTTGATCGGCCTTAATCTATGATTGGCAGATCTGCAACTAAACATTGACTAAATGCATTAAAACTAAGACCTATAACCACATCAACCAAAAGCAGATTCTTTGATGCACTTTTCTTTTTACAGTTTTGTAAGAATCGGATAGAGATGATTCATGTAAAGACTGATGCTTAAACTAGCAGGGTGAGGTAATTATATAAACTTCATTTTTCACTGGACTCAAATCTAAGTCCCATCTATCAAGAAAACTGGTCAATTGTTTTCTTGATAGATGGGACAATTGTTTTTCCTTATATATGTTATTATGATAGATCAAAATATGCACCCATTAGCAGTGGAATTCCTACTGGAATTCCGTATGTCTGACCTCAAGACATACGGACGATAGTACCAGTGAGGAAAAGTCCAATTAGTGCTTCTGTCTTTATTTTTTTAATGTCTTAGTGCAAGTTAAATATATAAATCAAAACATTAAAATGTATGGTGGCAAACCAAACCGTTTATAGTATTTCCAGTAGTCGGCTCCAGTCACAAGAAAAGTTTGAGGATTCGGCTTAATCCTGTCAAAGAGAAAACTCCGAATCACAACTAGGACTCAGAAAAAGCATGGTTAAACTGCGGCGATTCAGAGCGGAACTGCTGACTTTACTCACCCAGCCAGTTGCCGCAACGTCTCCCTGCGCCGCTCAGCTTGTACTTGCCAGGGGAAATCAGAGTGGGATGGCTTTGGCTCTGCTGGCTCCGTTATGAAGGTGAGCAATGGCTCGCCGCGAAACATACTGTTAAACTCATTAAGTTTTCTCTGAGTGAGATAGAAAGAAAAATATCAGGATCTGCATTTTGAAACATCCCAGCCACCAGTTACATTAGGGTCTCATTAACCACCGGTGTTGCCAAGGGCGTAGGAACGAGTCTGTCATTGGGGAGGACGCATATCAGAAACCTGACAGATCGCAATGTTGTGCGCCTTCAAAATAAAAGCATACGAGTGGATGATTTAAAAATTCTTCGCAACTGCTGTGAAATTATTGGGGGGGACGAATGTGACTGTCTCCAATATTGGGGGGGACATGTCCCCCCCGGCCCCCCCGCTTCCTACACCTATGGGTGTTGCATTTTGATTTTCACTTACATTTGTATTTTTTTCACTTAGGGCTATTTACTATTGTCATTAAGGTCTTGCCTTATCAGTTTGTTCAGCTGCGTTGACCTTCTCAGCTATTTCTTGTGGGGTGTTCTCTGTGCAGTTTAATTTTTATTCACTAAGTAAGATCCTAGATTTTCATCGATCACTGCTGGTTTCATTTCCTTTTTCCCTCTTTTATTTCATAGGAAAACCTATTTGCAATGCTGTAAGATGTTTTATTTTGCACTAATTCTAAATGTTGTGCTTCCATTAACTGTAAGATTATCAGTAACAAAAATATAGCTTTTAACACATTAATCAATTAAGTTTGTGTTTCACTTAGTGAGTTGAGTCAATGAAATAAATGACATTTTCAAGATTCTAATTTATTGAATGGCTTTGTATGCTTCTCAAAATCTTGGATACTAAATTGTCTCCAAGATTTAAATAATAAAAAAAAAAGGTCAAAAGCCTTTTACTGTCATTTAGTCTACAGCACAAGATTCAGAAAGCATCACATCGAAAAATTGTATCAGACACCAATCTAATCGATATTAAAAACTGTCTGCATGATTGTAAATAACCAATCAAGGTAATAAATAAACTAAAATATAATAGAAGTCGGTCCTACATCCACCCATTTGCTTCCAGTAGCATCTGTTGTTATCTGAACTGATACATTTGTGTGGTATCAACTTACAAATCGTTCCCTTGTCGTATAAGCCCTAACTCTGGGCCTCCTGTGGCGGTCCGGCTCTGTTGGCACGGTGCCAACTGGATCTGTCACAAAAGGTTCAATGACTGTTAAAAAGCTTACTGCAGGCGTGATATCTACCAAACGTTACCGTTCTTCTAGCTACATTTACTCACCATGTGAGCCGTCAGATGGCCGCCCAGGTGGAGCAGCTTTAAAATGATCTTTGTTATCATTAATAGTTTGGGTGACAGAACAGCTCATTTTGTTAGTGCGAAATTTGCCTCAACACAGTTCGTGTGCTTGCAGCGATGTTGAAACTATCCCGTGAGTAGACAACATTCAGCGCTGTAACCATGGAGACGACAAACTGAACGTCAGGAAAGGGGAGGAGCCCCCAGTGTTCTGATGGGAAATGCGTTTATTTTCTGGGATCCAACTCATTTGGCTTAGTTCACCAACATTATCCCCTTCATGGAAGGGGATATGGAAGGTCATATCTTATATCATATATAGTGCTTTAAATCAAAATAACTAAATAGGCAATAAAAATTACTTGGATTAAACTAAACAGGAAAAATCTTTATTGTTGTGTTACAAAACATCATAACATAACATAACATAACATAACATAACATAACATAACATAACATAACATAACATAACATAACATAACATAACATAACATAACATGACATTTATCCTCATGATAATTAGAAAGAAACCCAATACAAATGAAGAAGCATAGATTTTAACCATGCGTTTTATAATAACTTTTTCGTTCAAGAATTCAAGGAATTTTTTTTTTACTGTAATACCACCTTGCTTGTTTGTAGTACAAATTGGAACTCAAGCCCCTGATTAAGAAATTTACTACGCAAAATAAATAAATAAATAAATAAATAAATAAATAAATAAATAAATAAATAAATTATAAAGTTGACATTAATTGCCACATTCTTTTAGTTCCCCTTCACCTGTATAAGGGGTGACTAAATCGCCATAAATCACCATGAAGGGGTGACTGAATCGCTGTTTGCATATGGGTTCCTGCTGTTGAAGTGCATGTCTTTAATTTGTGACCCTAAGCCTCTACTTTAACAGTGAATCAGGGTTTTATTGAAATAATCCTGATTCACAAATGACCTCTTGAGACACTTTGCAAAGACAATTCAGTTGAATCCAGTCATCCAGATAGATTAGAATAACATTTTAATATTAATCCTCTTAATATTGCATTTTTTGCACTCTAGAATAAAGACAATTAATTCACTGAACTGAAAGTGCAACAGGTCCTGATGGGAACAAACATCCAAAATTGTGAAGTAACATTCTTACAGGTGACATCAAGAGAAATTATAATATATGTAAATATAGAGTACTTTAAATCTTTTTTAACACTTGTGGGCTTTACAGTGTCTACCATCTGGTAAATTCAGAACAAGTTCACTTGATGGAAAGTTTAAAAAAAACAACACATCTGACACTCAGCTTTACATGATATAGGAAACCACTGTAAAGAGGTTGGGGTTGCAAACACTAACTCACTTCTTCCTCATCTACATTTATAGATTTTGGCAACCTTTTCTATAAATGATTAATACACTGGGCCTTACTGACTCAAAAACTTCTTACAAAGGTTTTCAAATGTTGATGTAAAATAATTATTTTAAAAAATCAATTATATTAGTAATTTAAGAAAAAAAACTTGACAACACTGGCTAGCCTAATGTGTTCTTGCATATTTCTGGAAAATGGAAGGTCATATCTTCAGCCGTGACACGTCATCCTGTGTGGGAGTGCACCCGGTGGCTTCAAAGCTCAGGAAATGCAAGCAGCTTGGTGTTATGTGGCTATTTAGAGACTATCTTTAAAGTTTTTAGGTTTGACAAGCATACCTAAGACAAAGCTACACAAAAAATGCGAACAAAGAGGGTGTACAGGACATGGATTTATACTGTGGTCATCTCCATGTTTGAAGCATGGACTCAAGATGCAGGTTTGGATTATTGACACCTTAAACTTGTGACTGTAATGTTTCATGGTCTTGAACGGATCCATTTCAGGAAATCAGAATTTGCACTCCGATGAAGCTCATTTGTATAAAAGTACCTGTAGAAAATAACCTTTAGGCAGGTTGTTTTTGTTAAGCCCACATTACGGTATTAAGAACCGTAATGTTCTTAATTACGGTCTGATGTTAAAAACAACATCAGACCGTTGTTTTTAACGGTCTGATGCAATTTTATAATCATTTATGTTTTCATTAGCTCTGCATAAGCAGAAACTCACCATAATTAAAAGAAACAAAGGCTTGAAATATCAGTCTGTTTGTTATTAATAGAAATGCCATGTTACAATTAACTTGAGCTATTGAAATGAAACATTTTAATATTACTTGGAATCCTTTAGATGCACCTGTATTTAATTCTGACATAGTTGTAGAACTTCATTATTTCATAATTTGGTAAAAAAAATAAAAAAATTAAAAAAAGTCTGCTATTATATTTCTTTTAAAAAAATCAACAACACAGTCCACACAGTGTTCTTTGCATCTTATATTCCACATTACATTTCCGGGTTGAGAGAATGCATTGCACTTTTATTCAACATTAGGAATGTTATCAATTAATACATTTTTATTTAAATAGACATGGAGCTGTTGTGTCAAGAATCTTCTCGTACTGAGATCTAGTGACTGTGGAGGCAACTGGAGAACAATAAACTCACGACGAAGTTCAAGAAGTCAGTTTGAGATGGTCTGATATAGTTCATGCTGGAAATAGCCCATAGAGGTTCACACTGTGGTCTTAAAGAAATAGAAATGGTCAGACACCACACACACGCACACGCACACACACACATATATAAAGTTGAATTTTCAGGTTGTGAGGTGACTGCAAGAAGATAAGCTTAAAAAAATCTATTTACAATGGAAAATGTGTCAACGAAAAACTGGGAATTGTGATTTTTATATGAACACAACATTCAGACATGTGACCCAGAAATGCTGGTAAAGACCAATTTATGTCTTTTATCCAGCAATGATGGGATTCTTTCTGTGGATAGGTTCATGGGTCTCTCCAGAGCATGCATGGATTCGCTGTTATTTTGCTTTCTCCCAGCACGATGGTTTGTGCGTTTGTTTATGCATGAGTAACTTATGTTTAATAAATGTATTTAAATTATAATATTAAGCAATTGATTAACCATTTAATTACCAACATTTTTTTCCCTCAGTCAACAAAGAAGTTGCTTTCAATCTTGGGACCAACATTAACCTGACCTGCACTAACAAGACGAGGGCTGACATCGTATTTATAATCTGGGAGATTCACTTGAAAACCAAAAACTGTAAGATCTCCTTTGTAAATGACGACTCAGGTATTGACTCTTGCAAAGATGGAAAATCTCTCCAGAAGACTTCCACGGGTCAGTTGTATCTGCACGTCCCAAACCTTTCAGCTGATGATGTTGGACTCTACAAGTGTGAGTCGGTTTACAATGGAGGAAATGAAAACTACAACATCAAAGTGGCTGTGACAGGTAGGTCATTTAGGGTGAGAAGTGACTTTTAACCCTTTCATGCATGAATTATGATCCTTTGTGTCAGGATAAAAAAAATGTTTTTTGATTTTCTTAAGGCATAAAAAAGGTAGGAAAAAAAATGCAAAAATTGGGTGATCAATTATAATTTTCTCCAAATACAGTTGTTATTTGAAAAATACATCAGTAGCATTGTTCTTTAGGGGTTATCTGATGGCACAATATTCTTTTTACCTGGAAGAGTCATCTACAGTAGAAGAAGGGATGCTTTTTTGTCTGTCGGCCATATTGGATTTAACAAAAATAATTTCTTGCATTTGCAGCTGATGGCCAGTAGTTGATAATGTATTTATGAGGCATTAGTGTCCACTTCAGTGGTCTGTGTGCATTTAAAACATAAAAATCAACAACAAGCACAAGAAAATGGCTTGTAGATAGCTGTCCACTGTAGTGACCACTATGCATAAAAGGGTTAATTACTTTTTTAGTTAAATCAGTTTTCAAGAGAAGAACCATGAAGAACGTTAACACAGACAAAAACATGTAGATACACAATGTTGACTTTTTACCTTCTGCAATAGGAGAATGTTTGCATGATTTACTGACCTCAGAAAGAACAGTCCAAAAATGTTGGCATTGAAAGTTTTTTTTAATTGATGCATTAGGTTTTACTTAATTATGTTTTTGTCTTCCTTGGTTCAGCTCCTCCTGTTTTATCTGCCTGGTTGGAGCGGAAGGGGAACAAAATACTGGCGCTGTGCAGAGCTGAAAGAGGAACACCAGTTGCCAACTTAAGTTGGAGTTATGGAGGCAGCTCAGAGCCCGCAGTGAAAACTCAGCTGGACCCAGATGGATTTGTAACAGTAGAGAGTCATCTGGAGCTCCTGGAAGACGTTGGTCCAGAAGAACTGACCTGCATTGTCCAGCACCTTTTCTGGGATCAGAAAAAGATTCTGGTACCGAAATTCAGAAAAGGTCAGAGATTTCCAGAATGAAGTGAACTGTTTACCTACATTTCTGTATTTCTTAGTTAGAACTTTCATTGTCATTAACATAGTCAGTGTTAATTATTCTTTGTGTCTCCTACAGCAAATTCTCCTCTTTTGTGGATACGTGTCATTTTGGTGATCATCTTAACTTTAGCAGGAGTCTTTCTTTTAGCACTAAAGAAATGGTAAGCGATTTATTAAATTATCTTTCCTTACCCAGTATCTAAAATAAAACGTGTTCTCATTTATGGTCTCTTTCTTTCTCTACCAGCCGCTGTTCTCCACATAACACTTCACAACCCAAAATACCGGCGGTAGGCTGTTTTCTGCTTTAACAAGACATGAAAGTTAATTTGAGGTAATTTAGGGAATTACCTTACAAAACAAGCAGAAATTTATGTTGTCCAACTTCAGCCAGGGCCTATGGAATAATATTTTAATTTTTGTCTTTGTGTTTCTTACTTTCGTTTTTTTGTCAGCTGGACCTGGACAACAACCAGAATGGGAGAAAGACTGATGATGCTAATCATTGGTGTTTTTATTAAAAATCTTGGAACAATCATCAGATGGAAAGTCAATCTTCCCTGACCCCAAGCACTACATGTTTTTTGTAAAGTACTGTTTTTTTTTCCTTTTATGTGTATCTTCTGCTTAATTTCCCACGCATACAAAATTTGTCCCACCAAAGAACTGAGCAATGATTGCATAGTGAGATTCATAAAGTGAGAATGAAAATATAATACTGGACTACATTAAAGTGAAGATATGTTGCAAATCAGAGTCCAGGTTCTTAGAATTTCCCTGCATTAGCTGAAACAAGGACTCTGTGAGCAAACACTCTGAAAAATACATGGTTTTAGAAAATTTTTCAAACACTCATAAACCAAAATCTACAAGGTCGGGGGTCAGCTGACACTAATCAGTTATCTGATAGAGGCTGGTGAGGAAATAACACATTTGCTGTAGAACTTTTTAATTTTTTAATTTCTTTACTTGTCGACTGAAAGCATTCTGAGCTGTTTGATTTTTGTCTACATCTGTAAAACACATCTGTGGCTCTACTGAGCAGAGGGATTTGTTTGTTTGAGCGTTTTACTGCACAATTTTCTTCATTAAAGTTTTTTAAACTTTGATCTTGATTCTTGGGATTTTTGTTTTGCTTCCTCTTTATCATACCAACTAAGAAAACTCAGATTTGCTGACGTGGATTACAGAGAAATTTATTTTTCACAATAATTTTGTAGGATTTTTAACACAAGCATATAAGTATTTGCCACCTGTCTTGAAAGCTGCTAAGAATTACTTTTGGTGATGTGCTGTGTTGGGTTTTCCCCAAACATAGCACTTTGCATTTTGGTCATTCATTCCTTGTTTTGTCAGAAAAAATGAGACATAGCTGTTGTGGTTAATTTTTTGTGGTTCATATACATTTGAGAAGTTGCACTCGATACTAAGCAGACACAGACTATTCATCAACACACATTATGTAGAAAAGAATACAGGGTAGTGAACAGGAAAATCTGAGTTAACTTACCCTACTTTCTCTTCTCTGGTGCAGTACACACACACACACACACACGCACACACACACATATATATATATATATATATATATATATATATATATATATATATATATATATATATATATATATATAAAGTCAACGATGTCTTCAAGACTCTCAGGTGGAAGATGAGATTTAAAGTGAGGTAGCTTCCTTGTTTTATTTTATTGTCAGTTGTCACACTGCTGTAAAAGAAGATAATGCAATAAGCTGGAAATGAAACTACTGTTTTCAGACATAAGATTCATCCTGTGTGGGTATATGATGAGTGACGTGACAACACAGGAAGTGCATGTGGTAGTTAAAAGGCTACACTTGACTTGTGGGAACCACTATGCAACAGTCCCTCAAAGGAACCTAAAGACAACCAAAGAAGATGCACAAATTGTGGATTTATGTTGTGATATTTTTTTCGTCTCAGGAATGGTTTCTAACCCAAGGTTTGAAATCTCAATTTTTTTTTTTACTTATGCGATTATTTAGTTTCTTGGATTCAGTGCATTTCAAATTGTACTTGTAATCTACATGCCATATATTTTCTACCAACACAGTCTGTCGAAAACATTCTTAGAGACATGTTACATTAAAAGAATGTAGCAAAGATAACATCAGTGGAGGTAGAATAAAATGGGGAAAGCAGGGATGTGGGCAACTACAAAAATTGTTTTTATCATATTCTTACGCAATTTTAAAGAAACTGCATGAGCTGAACTTCTTAGGACTTTCTTTTGACAATGGTTTTCTTCTTGACATTTGTTTGTAATGCCAGATTTATGGAGTCCAGAACAAATAGCTGTCTGGCTGAAAAATTCTCCAACCTGCATTGTGGATCTTTGCATCTCATCCAGAGTTACGACATGATTCTTGGCTGTTTCACTGTTTAATGTTCTCCATGCCAACTCTGTCGGTTTCAGTAGATAACCTTCCTATGGTAATTTGCAGCTGTGCTGCAGTTGTGTTGTTCTGTTTGCGTTTTCACATGATGGACTGAGCAATTCTCTGTGAGATTTTTGAAACTCAAGTGAAATGTTTTTTTGTTTTTTTTAACCTGAGTCTGCTTTATTTCTTCATCTTCATGATGCTATTTGTTAAAAAAAAGCCTATGAGACCATCACAGAACAGCTGTGTTTAAACTAAGATTAAATTACATGAAAGTGGGCTCTATTTGTTATCTATCCCTTCTGATATCAATTTCTAGCACTGGATTTTATTTTGAGGTATCAGAGTAAAACTTGCTGAATCCATACTAATACCCTATCTACATTTTAAATTCATGTTTTTAAATTGTTTTTAATCTTGTCTCACTTTTCTTTCATATTACAGTTATTCACAATTGTTTTGTATTGGCATTTTTGGCTGCAAAGTCACACAAAGTGAAAGATATTCAAGAAATATGAATTCCATTTATCATTTTTATTTCAATAACATGCATCTCTGTCTCTCTCAGGAACTACCAACTCAAATGTCATTGTGAACACAACTACTTCACCTCTGAAAGTTTATGGTGAATTGATATTTTTATGATTTTCTTTGCTCATCTGCATTCGGTAAAACATTTTAGGAAAAAAACAACAACTGACAAATGTGAAAACGTGTTTTGATCCTTTTTTAAATTTATTTTTGAATACAGTATTTATGTTCTGTTAAGAATTGGGTTTTTTTCCAGAGAAATCTAGCATTTTCAGATGAGTAAATCTGTAAGTTTTGTTTTCTAAAGGAATAGTCAAAATAAAGAAAACATTTAGTTGCTGCAATCACAAAAACTAATCAGTTATTTTTTGCAGTTAACAAAAAGGAAGTCTTCAATCTTGGGAGCGATGCTAGACTCATCTGCAGCAATAGCAATTGGACTAAGGCAGTGTTTGTTATCTGGAACATTGAACTGAAACACAAAACCTGTAAGATCTCCTTTAACCATGAGGGTCAAAGCTTTGACTCCTGCAATGATGGAAAATCGATACAAAACTCAACTGATCAGTCATTCCTGCACATCCCAAACTTTTCAGTCAATGATGTTGGAGCTTACAAGTGTGAATCAACTTGGACAGGAGGAAATGAAAATTATAACATCAAAGTGGGTGGCACAGGTAACAACTTCATTAACTTCTTAAAAGTATGTTTTGAATATAGGACATTATGCTAATATTATCACTATATCAACGTCATAACTATCTCATCATACATAGTTTTTGCTGGCTCCTCAAATATGCCAGATAGCATTTTCACATACAGTATTACTGTCACTTTAGATAACTTACTGATTTTACCATTTACTTTTTAATGTATTCTTAATTACTAAAATACAGTACATTTGTATTTTTGTAATGTGGTCAACCTTTTAATATATTGTAGAGGTACAATATTAATGCTTTCTTGTATTTGTTGGTTCAGCTCCACCTGTTGTATCTGCCTGGTTAAAGCAAAGGGGCAACAAGATGGTGGCTGTGTGCAGAGCTGAAAGAGGGATTCCTGCTGCCAACATCAGCTGGAGTGTCACAGGAAATCACTCTGTGACACAGCAGAATGACAGAGATGGATTTGTAACAGTAGAGAGTCAGCTGGAGGTCCCTGAAGACATTGATCGAGAAAGCTTGACCTGCATTGTCCGGCACCAGTTGTGGGAGCGGGAGAAGACTGAAATGCCAAAATTCAGAGAAGGTCAAGTTTGTTTTGATGCACTGAACGACAATACAGTATAAAGTTTTCTTTTGACACAAGTGTTAAGTGATCAATAGACAATTATTATTTATTATAGTGATATTTTTTTCTTTGTAAGTTGTTATGCAGTGGTGATGTGTATGAAAATATTGTTACAAAACTTTCTTTGTTGACAGGCTACTCTTTAATGATGGGGATACGTATTGCTGTGGTTTTCATCATAATCATTTTAGGATTATTGATTTTTGCTCTAAGAAAATGGTGAGTGGTCTAATCAAATACTGCACTGCACTTACATGCAATAAAATATTTTTGTTGACATTTTCTTCAATTTTTATAACATTTTGGCAGGAGATGTCGACAGTGATTCATAAACCAATTCATCACCAGGAACCATATCATGGCAGCCATTTTTGTTCCAGAAGGTGTGTTTGTAAATAACTGGGGTCAGGAGGTCACTGCATTATTTTTGATTTATGTTGGATGATGCTGGATATGAAGAGGATCTGTGGAACAGAAAATACAATCAGTGGAGAGCAACAAATGTTCATGGTGACAGAATTGGCCAAACTGGAGTTTTTGGATTTCATCAATACCACAGGTTCTCATTCATAACAGCCTCGTCGCATCAAACATGCCCATCAAGCTTTGGCTGTAAGTATAGACTCAGCCTCTTCACCTGTTTTCTACATTAATTATAAAAATATTTTATTTGATGAAGGACAAAGCTGCTTTCTCCCCCTGCAATTCTTTGTGTCAATTACAGCCGTTGTAGTTCAGATGGATGTTAATAAAATCTTTATTGTCTCAATATATATGATGATATTTTCATCTGTTTACATTCTTGTGCAATATATTTTGTTCAATTGGTATATAAAGCAATGATGTGTCCCTCTAACTGTGAATAACTCTCATCAGTTTTGTAAATGTTACTCTGTATGTAGTTTATAATTTTTTATCCTTGAAACAAAATAGCAAGAAAAAGTAAGTAATCCAAGAAATTGTTTCTCTTCCTGTTCCAGCCAGGAAAATCTGTCATCCAAAAATTAATGAGATTTTTTTATTTTATTATTATTATTTTTTCCTTAGTCCATCTACTAAAAATTAATTTTTAGCTTTTGTGTTATATTAAAGCATTTAATTAGAGCATAGAGATTTTTAGTATCTTTTTTTCCCCAATTATTTTTAAGCTAATTTCTCAATGGCAACTTCATTATTCAATGATATGGTCAATAATTCTAGCTCATTGTTTTAAAACAAATGATTCTAACCTTTTTACACTCTCAACTTTATTGTGCAAAAATGATTAAATTATGTTTAATCAGTTAACCAAAAGGATGTGTTAAATGAAAATGACCAGAAGAGGGCAGTATAGCTGCAGGGATTTTTAAAAAATTATTATTTATTTTTTTTATTTGAGTTCATCCGGTCTTCAGTAGACGATAGCTTTAATTTTAAAACTGTTTTTGCTGGCAAAAAATTATTATACTATGGTTTGTAGATAAATGTGCTGCATTTTATTTGTTTTATCTGAAACAATTTGTCACATGTCTGCGTTATTACTGGAATCAGCTGATTTAGAAACAAAGCTGAACGTAGGGGGTTAGCCAGATGATCTGTTATTTGTAAAATAGGCCTAATAAAGATGACAAAGATGAAGAAGGCAAAGATGACTGACACAAAGGAAGAAGCAGCACGAGAGACTTATGATTTTGTTTTGTAACATTGAAAAGCATCTTCATATTCTTCTAATGTTTTACTATTTGCAGCAGGATTTTCACAGAGGTGTTGGTATTCCTGTAGTTAGGCCTGCACTTTTTTTAACCTAAGGAAACCTAAATTGTATCTTACAATGATTCAACTTTCCAATGAATTAGAAAGTCATTACCAATCTAATGACTTTCTAACTCATTTTTTTTTTAAAGATGAATTGTTCTGAACCACATTGATTTTTTTCATTTATGTTTGGAAATCTGTTCATAAGAACTTCTATCTATCTAAACATAATAAAGGGAAATAAGTAATTTAGATAGTATAAGGCCACAAGTTAAAAGTGTTGCAGGGTCAAATCTTTCCATTCACAGCAGATGAGTAATTCGAGTAATTTTTAACTAAAACCATCCAGGACAACCACGGACTCATATTACAAAGCAACAAATACAAACAAAATCTGGGAAGGCTTTTTAAAGGTCCAATCAAAGTGTAACACTACAGTAATTTCTTAAAATCATCAGTTTTTTCCCCCATCTTTTCCAAAGCTTTATAATATTATGAACAGTGACAGGAAATTATTCATCACTGGAAACAGAAATTAAATGAGTGGTAAAGAGTCAGGAAAAAAAATCATCCTGAATATTTTCAGAATTTTTCAAGGAAAAATGCATAAGTTTAACTTAGTCAAAGTAAGAGTGTCTTTCTGTGCGTTCACCCACAGCCTCTTCATTTCAATGACAAGTATAGTCAGTCAATGAGTTTAACTCTCCAGAAGTAAGACCAAGAAAATCTGTTTAACCAGACAGCTGGATGTCAGCAGCCGTCTTCCACACCTTAATTTATAAACATTATGAATATGTCCATCAATAACAGCATCACATATTAGTGTTTAATGTTGCAGTCTGGTTTTAGTTATAGGACTATCTGTCTTTTAGATTTCTGCTCCTTTTTGCTATTACTGTCCAGCAGAATATTCAGTTTTGAGTTTTGCTTGTAACTGTAACTGCCTGTTTCTATTTGCCTCCCACCTCATCTTGTAAAAAAATGTGCCTAACACTTCTGTTTCACTTTCGACAGAAAAAGGTTGGGTGGACAGGATATTGTTTGAAAAACAAATTGAGTCCCCCACAACAGTATACTCCTTTTAACCTCATTGTAAACCTGATAACCTGTACAGTATCTAAATTGCCCACGGTAGTTACCGTAAAGTTATGGGCTGGAAAGTTTTAAAAGCCAGAAACCCTCAGATGTCTCATCTGTGGAGCCGCAACAGTTTCTGTCTCCTCCGATCTTTGGTACTCGCACTGATAAAAGTAGAAGTCTGTTGTGAAAAGTGAGTGACAGAGGTTTACTTAGGTTGTGTTTTGTCTCATTTAAGTAAAAGGCAGCTAGTAAATACAGTCTGCTGGTGTTTCTATGGAAACTTCTAATGGTGACATTTTGACTAACTGTCAACAGTTTGGCTTGTTGGCTGCTGGCATATGTTTCCACACCCAGGCTTTGTCATCTGTAGACTATAAAATCACCCTGCTGTCATATTTTGTCACTTGAACCAAAGTGACAAAATACTTCACTTTTTTCGTGTTAAGGGTCTACGAAGAGTCAATATCTTAAATGCAGTAGGTAACTCTCTGAGCAACTTCAGTAGACTTGCAAGCACGGAAATTAATTTCAATACCAAACAGCCAAGTCAGGCCAAGTCAGTCTTGTCAAGGCAACAACTCTCAAAGATCAGATTTCTGAAAGGAGGGAGTAATTGGAAAGAGAAAAATTCTCAAGTTATGGATTTAATTCACATTATATGCCACAAACAAACATTTGTAGGTCAACAAATTAGAATAGCAATCACAAGTTAAGTGTTTTTAATAGCAGAATTGGTTGTTAAACCTTCTGGGAAGGTTTATAGATAAATTTTTTCTGAACTTGTCGATAATGACTCTGCATTATTGAAGCCTTGGAAACAGGGGGGAGAGGTTTGGAGTGCCGTTTGGGGTTGTTCACCCAGGGCTCCAAACAGGCTTGGACCGCCTCTGCTTAGGACACTGATGAATGTCAATGGGTTTGCTTATGTGTTGTTGAATTTTGATCATTTTCAAGAAGTTCTCCAGGTTCAGGTAAATTAATTTATTGACTCTACTGGTCAACTGTTAATCTAACAAATGAGATCATCAATTGACCACTGCTTTTGAATTTACTCAGGTTATCGTTGTTTCGAAATACAGTGACAAATTCAATGACATTAAACCAAAAACAGAAGAAACCTGTAATGGTACCAACAGTATTCACCAGAACCCTCTGATCTATTTCACATTTTTTTCTACTGTCAGGTAACTAAACTGTTATTCAATGCAAGTATTCATTGGATGTGATCAGTTTTGAGCTGTTAAACTCTTCATTTAAAAGAATTATAATGGAGGATGTAATATTTCCTTGTAATGCACCTGTTAATGCTACCTGCAACTAAAGCCTTAGGTAGTTATTTATTCAGCAGAAAACCCCAGAGACAAAGTTTTTATATTTATAGATTGTTTTCAGTAGCTAAAAAAAAAAAAATATATATATATATATATATATATATATATATATATATATATATATATATATATATATATATATATATATATATATATATATATATATATATATATATATATATTTAAGAAGCAGAAATATAAACTAATGTTTAGAGAAAGTATATAACAACTCAACCCAAATCTCTAGTTGTTCCTTTGGTTATCTGCCAAAGGAAGTTAAAAATGTTTGATTAAAACCGATACTACCTAAAAATGACGAGAAACTGACTGACATGCAAGCAAGTCCTTGACTTGCTGCGAAGTCAATGACGTGAAGCATGCCGCTGAGTTTCCTGAGATTGAAAATCTTTGAAAAAATTTGAGTAATAAAGTGAACTTGACTTCACTGTTTAATAATAAGTAACAGCTAGGAATAATTGACTTGGAGTCTGTCTGTGTGATTGGATTGAGTTGCAGTTTTTCTCTTTTGCAAAGTGCCTTGAGATGACATGTGCTGTGAATCGCCATTATTTAAACAAACTTAGATTAATTTTATCATTGTGTTGTTTAGTGAGGCAGAACCATTTTGAAAGATAATCAATGAAGGTAAATTATCGCTGTAGTTTTTTCTGAGTTGCTCAGAATGTTGTTTGATTATGCTTCTCTGGAAATGACTCAAATATATCGATGTGCCATAGTAACCAGATATGTATTTTCTTTTACTGCAGTTTTTATAAGGTATGTATATTTATGACTAGGAAGATATATGTTGCTTTTTCAAGTAATCTGACATTTAATAATAAATAATAAACCTAAAGATCATCATGTTGATCTGAATTACGACTGTTGATTTATCCTTTACACTCAATGTTGATATCAATTCCTATAATGAGTCTTTTAAAAACCTACTTAACGTTTAGTAACATGTTTCCATGGAATGAGCTAAAGGTTATATCAGGCACCTACATAGACTATCAAAAAACTAAATTAAACCTTTCTCCTTACTTTCTAGCAATAAATAAGACTAAACCTTGTATGCTTCAGACTCAGGTATTACCAAATTATTTAACCTTTTAAACATTTTATACAAGAATAATTAATGAAGGAATTATTTAGAGAATTTAAAATTTTCTGTTCAAATGTTTACTTACACTAAGAGTATCATGCCTTTAAACAACTAGAGAAAGCCCACAATATGATGTCATGCTTCTGATTAAAAATTAAACTATACGATTTGAGATAGCAAAACCAATTAATTTTAAAGCAATAGATCTGAATTTTTTTGAAGCAAGGGTTATGTAAAGTTATTAGTAATTTTTTCCTCACCTATAGTAAGAAGAAGTCACATCACAGTGAAGTGGTTGGAAATAAAATAGGTCATCGTAGTACAACAGGCTTACATATAATCAGACTTAATTGCATGTTTTAGCTGATTTTAGTGATTCAACTTAAACTGAAAGTGTTCATATCAGTGGGACTGAAGGTTGTACTCACACATATTAACTGTCTATAATTTCACGAGAAGCCTTAGTGTTTGGTTTCTCTTTTGTCTAGGAGAATAACGTCCATGTTTTTATGTGAAGCTAAGTTGGTTCAGTCAGCTGCCTGTATCAGTTCACGAGATGAGCTGAAACTCATTGATCTGGTCCACCTTCATCAAGAATAAATTAACTTCTGGATTTTGTTGGAGTTGTGCAGGTGGTATGTTAATTAATGAGTTCACAGTGATATGATGTCATCCTACTACTCCTACTGTAAATACTACAGATAATACTTTAACAAACTTTAAACACAAACTAACTCTTTAGCAAAACAGCACAGGGAGGTCAAATGATAATAGTCAAGATATTAATAATAATTGTTTACCTTCACAAGCCTGATTAATCCTTGCACATAATTTTCATGAGGTGGAACTTTTACTTATTCAAACAAGTGCAAGTATAAACACCATAGGAATGCCAAGGCATTAAGGCATTTCATCGAGGGGAAGAGTTTTGTGTATCTGAGAGATCAGTGTTTTGGTGTAAAATGTGTTTCTCAACCCCAAGAACTAAAGCTAAAGATCTTGTGGAGATGCAGACTGAAGCTCGTAAGACACTGCATTATTCACAGTGAAACCAGTCTTATTTGCTAACACCAACTTTAGTGATGTTATATCACTAAAGTTGGCGTTAACTTGGAAGTCTGAGAACATCTTTCCAACTGTGGAGTATGGCGGTGGCAGCATCATGTTGCGATGGGTGTTGCTGGAGGATAGAGTGATGCAATTCACAAAACAGTTGTTAGAAAATAATCAGTTTTACTGAGAAATGGTTTGTATGATAAGCTTAGTAAATGCAGAGTTCCAGCAGGTGTTTGCTAATTGCTGCTGCCACTAGTCTGGGGGAGCTGAGTGCGGCAGATGTGGGGATGGGTGCTCTGTGAGGCGGAAGCTCAGCGGGAGACTGCAGCTCCAAGGAGGAGCCCTGTGGAAAAATGCTTTGTACACTTTATGAGAGCAAGCTTTCATAGGCACCTCGAATGCCTGTCACAGGAGGATAAAGGACTTCTCAAATATGCATGAAAGAATCAAAACAGCATTCAAGTTGTGTTTTTCATCAGGGAATAACATTATAAAATGATGCAAAGCTAAAACAAAAAGTTAAGTTTAGAACATACTGCCCCTTTAGAGCTACAACAAACGACCAAGCTTTTAAAGGGAAAATGACTACTATCTTGTCAATTACAAATTGGCATAACTTGGGTGCTTTCACACCCGATCATCTGGTAGACTCAGTTCTACCAGTTTGGGGACTGGAGTCACAACATTTGTTACATTTTCAGCTGCTGTGGCTCGCATTCACGTTGCACTGTGTGAAACCAATGGAAAAACCTGTTCCCGCCCTCACCTGTGGTGGCGCTGCATCACGAACTACTGAAGGAATCGACACAAATCCTCTGAAGAAGACCAGCAGCTTCCTTCACAAAATGTAAACACAAATGGAGCGGTGTCAGATTTTAGCGGTTGTAGGATTTCTCCATTGATATACTGGTTTGGACATCGCCTATTAGCCGCTAAAGCTAGCGACGGTGCTGGAGGCGCCATTACTACGCAGTGAGTTATTTCCACAAAAATGTTCCAATGCGGGATGAGCAGGAAACTGCCACAAATTAAGTTAACCCTGAGAAAATTGCCAACGGTTTGATATGTAAAATATATATATATATATATATATATATATATATATATATATATATATATATATATATATATAAACAGTTTGTTTTTTGTTAAGATACAAGTGAGGACTAAGCTAATTTTTTATTAGTCAGTCATTTAATATTTCATAATTTCAGCTACTAAAATTAGTTTGTTAAAATGTAAAAACAAAACTACATGTTTCATCCTATTTGATGATTGTTATGAATGTCACGTTCTACAAACGAACGCGGCCTTTATTTAAGATTTAAAAATTATAGCAGCTGTAGTGCACCACAGCAAAGGTAAAATAAGCCGATGAACAGGTGTAAAATATCTTTAAACCATTTGTATTCTGCTTTTCCTCGCTTTATCTGCCTCACTTGACACGCAGACACGCTGCCATGGCAACCTATACAACACCTACGCTCTGTATACTCTCCTCTCCTATACAGAGAGGAGAGTATACTTAAGTGATTCACAGCAGTCCATTTTTTTTTTAGCACAGCAATCCACTTTTGCAAAAAAGTTCATCTAATTTCCAAGCTGGCTTTTAGCTTTTGAAAATAAGCGCCTCTCCTATACAGAGAGGAGAGTATAGTATGTTGACCAGAATCCTCTGCAATCTAGTTAATTTCCTGCTTTTGGAGCGTTCTCCGATTCACTTGTATTCACACTGCATTCAAACCGCGTCAGAGTTCATGTGAACCGAACCGACACCGAGGTTTTTAGGCAGATCAGAGTGTTGCGTTTGAAGGCGGCTCGGAAAAACAAGTTACGACTTGTTAGCAACGGATTAAACTGTTTTAACTGCTGAAAAAGGTAACAGAGGACACGGATATGGGACGTGCGGGAACTCCTATTTTATCAAATTGATATAGGAATAACAGACTGTTGGCCATTCCAAGGTAAAAACAATAAACAGCTTCCAGTCCGGGGCTCGCTACAGACACCGTGAAAGCTCAAACAAGGTGTTTCAGCAAAGTTATCCCACTTTTTCCAACTGCATGCGCCCTAATCAGACGCACACAATGCATGTTTTCTCACGCAAATCCACATGTCTTCAAGTACAACTTTTTTTAAACACATGCGCACTTTCAAAGTTTCAAAGAACCTTGCACCAACTAGGCGCAGCGAGAGCATTACACGTTTTCGATGTGTACCTTTACTGTGTGAACACAGATCGTAATTAGAACGTTATCGTGTAAACAATCCAACAAAAACGGAACAAAAGTGACGTTTTTGTTGGATCGTTGTCGTGTAAACGCCCCCTTAGTATTGGAGTTCGACTCACATCTACCCAAACAAACCGGACTTTCTAGACAAATGAACTTAAAGTGGACTAACAGGGCTGATGTGCATGCACCCTAAAAGTAAGAAGAAGTTTTGGAGTGGCAATCAAAAAGCTCGGTCTCTGTCATATAGAAAATTCGAGGGCAGGGTAGAAAACAGTTGTGAAAGGCAGTCTATACAAACGTGACACACTTTCATCAGTTCTCTCTGAAGGAATAGGCCGAAACTACAGCAGAAGTTCTTGGAAGGATATGACCAAGCATTTCACCCAAGTCATGTTTACAAAATATTTACAAACTTTTTAATTTGAAAAGTTAAAAAAAATTCTCTTATGTCTCTTATTATTTTGACATTCTGCAAACAACTGCAACTAACGTTTGAGTAATTTACTGGCAAGCAGAAACAGTGTAAAAAGTGTACACGCTGTTTCATTTGGTGCAGCTTTTTGATATCTTCGCTCTTAAGAGCAGGCAGTTATTTTGGGTATATAAAAACGCTTGATTTGTGCTTCAACAGGAAGTTGCTCTTATCAAAGGGAAATGGTCCACGGAGCAAATGCGCATACAATGTGAGCAAAGAGAACATTTATTTTTCATGTTTTTAGAGTTTATATATCAGCTTTTTAGATGGTTTTCTTCCATTTTTAGGTTTGGATGTTTGGATAGCACAGCTGACTAAAGCGATGTGACTCGCTTGGTTTTGCAATTCTGTGGAGGAGCTAGTTCCCTTTTTGTGAAGCATGATAACTCACAGTCAGCTGAATTTGAAATGCTCATGTGTAAAATAAGCAGTCTAATATTAGACCTTCTATAAAGAGCGACTTCTCGTGGCTCCTCATAGCCAAGATTTCCACAAATGCCACTTCACCACACTGCTGTTAAGACTGTAAAGCGTAAAGCTCTAATAGGTTTGCTTAAGTGATTCACAGCAGTCCATTTTTTTTTTAGCACAGCAATCCACTTTTGCAAAAAAGTTCATCTAATTTCCATGCTGGCTTTTAGCTTTTGAAAATAAGCGCCTTCAAACAGAGACGAAAAGTGAAAGCCTAACCCATGTTCCATTTCCATCTTAAATAGGACAGCTAATACCATAACATCACATTGCCAAATGCACTCATGAACCACAAAGTCCACATGCTGCTTGCAGACCCTAACCGCTCACGCACAAAATGACTGCAGCGTCTGTTTTTGACAGTTATTAATCTGTGATCTGCGTGGAGACGGTACAACGCCTGCACCCACATTAACATTGCATGCTTGCAGCTGAGTGTGACTCCTAAACAGCAAAATGTTCTGACACCAGCAGATATGAGACCACAACCAGCTCAGCATTGCATCTACTCAGCAAAAATGATTTCTCCACTGAAATACTTTCTGATTGCTGAGAAAAATATTTGTTTTGTTTCTTCAGTACTTCATTATTTTATCAAATGAGTCATAAAGTTTTTGAATCGCTGGATATAACACATTAGTTGGATAAACACTATAATTTAAAAAGTGGATGTGCTGGGGCCTTGTCAATTAAAAAACATAAAGTTACATTAATAAAATTATGTTTGGTAAGACTGGTAAAAAGTGTTGAAAATGTGTCTTTTTTTTGTCCTTATAGGAGTTATCAAAATTTAACCTTATAAGAAGATATGGGAAGTTATGATGTTTTAACCAGTATGATCAAACTCAACCACAGTTCATAAGCATCTGACTCTCAAGTTTCGTATTGCTTATATCAATTCACATAATTTTTTCCTCATCTGTCCAATAAGACAATATCCATCTGCAGCAATATCGAATGGGATTAAGTCCACATTAACCCAAACATATCACATTTCTGATGAATATGTTTGACATTCGGTAATTTGTTTATTGAGGAAAATGGACAAATCCATAATGTTTGTGACATGGAAAAGAAAGCATCTGCTTTCAGTATTTTGTGTGTCCTATTACGACCTTATCTGAGCTAAGTTTCTGCTTCCTTCTTTGTCACTGTGGATCTTAGAAGAGCTTTCAGCCCTTCCCCCCACATGCAGATCGGACTGAAATTTGGGTTGTTTGTGGGTTTCCTCCCTCGGGTCTTTCCACAAGCTTTGTCTTGGAATAAGGTCGGGACTTTCAATCAATCATTTGCAAAAAGGCAATAACTAGAGCGGCACCATTTTGGAATCGGCCAATCAGCTCTGATCCATCAAACACTGAAAATGTTTGTCTTATTCACTCAGCATCAAACCTAAAAAATCCCCTTCTAATACATTCACATCATGAGGTGATTGTGACTAATTGGGTAGAAGTCTTTCAATCTAATAGTTGTTGATTTGATTCTGGCTTCCTGCTGTTACATAGCGTTTTACCTGTTGCCAAGGCACTTACCCCAAAATGTGTAAGTGCAATTGGTTGGCTGTAGCTCCATTATAAAGCATTTTGAGTGATTAGTATGACTATAAAGGCACTATATAGAGTCTCTCCTTTTACAACCACATGTATTTGAACCCAGCTTCTTTTACGTTTAATCTAAGTCAGATAAAGGTCACAGACCAGTTCTAAGATTCCATTGTAATCACTTCATTTTCTGCCTTTTCCTTGTCAGATAATCTGAATACAGTTTATTCTAATTTCCAGTCAGGAAAACATTCAAAGGTTGAAAGTTCAGACTTCTAAGACAACTGGAAACTGTTCTAGGGCAGAAAAAAAAAATCATTAGTTTCTGTTGAGATTAAGTTCACAAGCATGTGAGGAGACATGATTACACACAATTTGCTAGTGAAATTGAATCATCCGTTCCAACTGAGTGTAGGCCAATCAAGGCCCAAGCGTGACAGAACCACCACTATTTTAAAACTGGGATCTAGTTAAAATAGTGAAACTGAAGGTTTTAGTTCCTTTGTTTTTAATTATTTCTAACAATAAATTGACATTCATATTCATAAAAATCATCAAGGTCCAAGGTGGCATTTTGAGTGAATCTACTTTCTTCTATTGAGAAAATACCAATTCTTAGCTCTCACTTACATAAGTTGATAATGTGAATCCTTTCAGCTGTTCTTTGACACGTTTTTGTTTTTTAAGATAACTTTTTCCCTCCCAACATTCTTCTTTAAGTCTCTAAATATTAAACCAGTTGCATTGGTCTAAATTAATTTCGAATATCTGAATCATTTGTCCTTAAACCCTTAGACATAAATGTGTGTTTGACTTTGAAAGTGAAACTTTTAAATGATTTACCTTTTTTAATAAAGATAATGTGTTCCTGTTACATCAGATTACTGTAACTCAGCAAAAACATCCTGTCTTGGGTATGATTCAGATTTATCTGATAATCTTCAACATTCTCATTTTTTTTGCCACTCAGATGTATTTATTTTTGCAAATAATTATCTAATGCACTTAACTCTGTTAATCTATTTTATATTTAGCTCTTATCAAGAAGTTTCTTACTTTAATAAATAATAAAAAAAGAAAATTTTAAAAAAGCATGTAAATGTTTTTGGAACCTTAATACAACAATAAAATAAAAAAATAACTTTAACTTGCTTTTGCCTGCCTCCATATGTTTCACAAACTCCTTTGAAAAAAACACGATCATGTGACTAACAAGAAAGGAAACTGGTGTCTTAACTTCTCAGACGTCATTCTGTGTGGGAGAAAAAAGGCAGATGTTTGAGTGGAAAGCAGTTTTGGAGAGGGGGAAGAAAAAGAAGAGGGGAGGGATTAGCTTAGTCACACATCTTATATATATATGTCTCATTTTCTTGAGGCATGTGAAGGATTCTTGGTTTGTGTGGATGAAGTAGTGGAGCGTCTTCAGTCGAACCTCAGAGCAAAGGTCGAAGGAAAGTGAGATAGCATGAGAGCTAGCACAGGATCTTGGCTTGATGCAATGGTTTGAAGAATTGATACTTTTACTGCGACGACATTTGCTGAAAAAAGAAATCGGAGATCAGACATGATGTGGATTTATATCTTGATCTTCTTCTTGACCGAATCAAGGGGCATGGCACAAGGTTTGATTTAAAATTATCATATTTAGTTGTGATCTTTTCAAACCATATTCTGTGTGTTTTAATTAACAAAAAAATAGGGTTTAGCCCACAGGATGCTTGTTTGTAAACTGACTTTATGACTAATTTCTTTGCTCATTAATGTACGTTGTCACAAGACTGTTCTACTGCCGATGTACTAACTTGTTTCTTTTTTGGAAGAATAAGGCTGAGATTTTTTTTTGTAAATGAGTCACAGTGTAGACAGAAAGCCTCTGGAAAGTAAACATGCATGGTGGTGGTGGGACAAAAAGCTGACAAGAGAAAAAACAAATGGTTCCGTAACAGAAGTAGGAAAATGTTTGCCCATGTTTTCTGAATGAGCAAGCGGCATGCTGCCTGTTGCTTCTGCAGTGGAAACTGAATCCTCAGATCAGGGTGACACAGTGATGCAGCTTCTCTCCATTCAGAGGGTCTCTACGTTGTGGTTTTACCACCCCACCGTGTACTCCACTGTTTTGCTGTCAGAAGTAAACAAACATCAGAGCCTTTATGACTATGCAGCAGATGTGTATGTAGTGAGCTCTGACTTTTCCATTACATTTTCTTTGGTTTGTAGTAATGCCACAAACTTTCTAAAGTGCAGATCCCAATCGTAACCACAACTGATTAAAATAATACTGATGTCTGTTTTTACAGTCTTGTTGGTTAATTAGATTCTGGTTCTCTTAAGGAGTTGCATTTCCTAGACAACGTTTTCTACTTCTAACATTTGTTGTGTTTTTACAAGCCGAAAATGTGATCAAATGAGTTAACCAACATTTTTTCTGTTCATTTTCTGCCTGAACATCACTAATACTGACCTAAAATCCCTCTGTGTCACCAATCGTTCCCCTAACATCTGTCTTCATTCCTCTCAGGAACTACTAACTCAAATGTCATTGTGAACACAACTACTTCACCTCTGAAAGTTTATGGTAAATTTATTTTTTTATGATTTTCTTTGCTCATCTGCATTTGGTAAAACATTTTAAGAAAAGAACAACTGACAAATGTGAAAACAACATGTGTTGTGATCATTTTTTTTTCCAACTTTATGCAGTATTTATGTTCTGCTAAGATAAGAATCGTTTTTTCGGAGAAATCTAGCATTTCTCTGTAAAAGTAAATCTGTAAAAGTTTTGTTTTCTAAAGGAATTGAAAAGGAATTTTAAAGGAAACATTTAGTTGCTGCGCACAAAATCTAATCTAAGTTATTATTTTTGCAGTTAACAAAAAGGAAGTCTTCAATCTTGGGAGCGATGCTAGACTCATCTGCAGCAATAGGACTTGGACTAAGGCAGTGTTTGTTATCTGGAACATTGAACTGAAACACAAAACCTGTAAGATCTCCTTTAACCATGAGGGTCAAAGCTTTGACTCCTGCAATGATGGAAAATCGATACAAAACTCAACTGATCAGTCATTCCTGCACATCCCAAACTTTTCAGTCAATGATGTTGGAGCTTACAAGTGTGAATCAGCTTACACAGGAGGAAATGAAAATTATAACATCGAAGTGGGTGTCACAGGTAAGAACTTAACTCCTTAGAAGTGTGTTTTGATTAAACATATATGCTAATATTTTTATCACATAAGTCTCATGGGTAAAGTGTGCGAATACAGTTTCTTTGTATCCATATATTTTTACCATATCACTCTGTAGCAAGCATATAGCAGGACAGAACACAGTACATTTTCACATTGTAGCACCTGAATGGCACAAATATGCTATATAGCATTTTCATTCGCAGTATTACTGTCACTGATATAACACAAAGATTTAATAATTTACTTTTTAATATATTCTGTAGTAGCAAAGCGTAATATATTTGTATTTATGTAATGAACTAAAGCAATACGTTGTAGAGGTACAATATTAATCCGTTCTTGTCTTTCTTGGTTCAGCTCCTCCTACTGCTCCTACTGTATCTGCCTGGTTAAAGCGAAGGGGCAACAAGATGGTGGCTGTGTGCAGAGCTGAAAGAGGGATTCCTGCTGCCAACATCAGCTGGAGTGTCACAGGAAATCACTCTGTGACACAGCAGAATGACAGAGATGGATTTGTAACAGCAGAGAGTCAGCTGGAGGTCCCTGAAGACATTGATCGAGAAAACTTGACCTGCATTGTCTGGCACCAGTTGTGGGAGCGGGAGAAGACTTTGGTACCAGATTTCCTACCAGAAGGTAGGCTTAATAAGGGAACAAAATAGGTCAGGCTTCTTTAGGCTGGTTAAGATTTGATAGAAATAATTTTAATAAAATGTGTTATTTATTCATGTTTTTTGTTTCTTCATTTTAGTGGTATCTAACTTTTGCTAAATCTGCTGTCGCACTTTTAATGTCATGCAATGCAACCTGGCAGAACACACAATACATGGGTCCAAACAGAAGCGAAGCTCATTTTCTTCAAGTAGTCACTTTAATGCGAGATGCACTACCGTCTTGAATGGCATAGATTGTATTTAAATGAGAAGTGTGGAACAGTCTACACTAGGATTTATTTGTTGTTTTGCTGGTCTCTCTGATCAGTTACATATAATCGGGCCTTTGTTGCAACATTTGAGTTGCACTTTTGAAAGCAGCCTTTTATGCATATGGTACATATGTTGATTTTAACTTGTGATGTTCACGACATGTCCAATCAATCCGTGGCAGCCTGTCTTAGCTGAAGATCATAGTACATTGCATAGAAAACTAATCCTGGATTGTTGCTATTCACCTGACGATCACCTCAGCAATTAAAGATGACACCGGACAAAATGCAGTGTCTATTACTGGTTTTCACAATTGTTGGCTATATGATGTATTTTCATGATGTAAAGCACTTTGAACTGCCTTGTTACTGATATGTGGCACAGGGTATAGGGGCTAAAATGTTATTGAGAATTTCTTCTGACATTATTAACTCGTGTTTGATCTCTCACTACAGGTCTTTCAATTTTTTACTTCATCCCTGTTTTTGGGATTATCTTCATTCTCGTGGCATTTTTTTCTATCTATTCACTAAAGAAAGTAATATTATTGAGGTAAGAAGTTTTATTTAATTTGAATTAAATCAACATTCTTCTTATTTTTTTCTCACGTCACTAAGCTTGTTGATGTGATTTTTTTTTTTTTCAGACAGTGTCAACAGACAGACGCATCCAAATCACCTCCGGTAAGCACTTTGTCTCCGCTAAACAGTGTCACAGTTAATGTGTTTTTTCTGTACTTTGCTCAGCTTTTTATATGTATATATTGTTTCCTTCTGAAGCAGACAGAGGATGTGGAGGAAGTGGAGCCGTATGCTAGCTACGTTCAACGTGTGAACTCAATATACAACTGATTTGGAGATGTGTCTGCATAAAATTCCTGTAGATGCAACATGGTCGCACACTGAAATGCACATCTTGGGACTTTGTGAAAAAGCGAGGGCTGTGAAACTGAGAAATGGTAAAATAGTAAGAAGAAGAAGTGAGCAAAGTGAGATCAAAGGTTTCCGGTAAGAGAGGGAAGCCTCTTGGTTTAAAGCCGCCTCAATAAGCAGCGCCGACTGATGGAACAGGGGATGTACCTGGTGCCAAACACAGACTCCCATTCACCACTTCTGCTGCCCACTGCTCTCTGTGAGTAGGTATCATGGAGAACTTTAATAATTACTACAGATGCGGTGAACCGAGGAGCTGGAAAGAATGGCTGTGCAAGCCGGATGGAGGATACTTTGACTACTAACGACTTTGGATGTTGGATGTAATTATGTAAAATAAGATAATTATTTATCAACTAATAGGATATGGAATATTTTGGGAGATTTACTGGGGGAAACCCAGTGAAAGCAGTGAACTTGTGTATTTTTGAGACACATTTGCCTTGGTTTACATGTGTACAATACTATATCAACTATTAATTATATGTATTCATACATAATGCTGTCTGTATATTAAAATATACTGAATGAACTAATTTGTGTGTAAAAATAATTATTGTGGATGCAAACACAGACAAAAGAGTCAAAGGATGTAAAACACAAATACCAAACAAACAGATGTTAGTTGTTCTTTGTTCTGCACAGTAAGCTGTGGTTTGGTATTTTATCTGTCAAAATTACTTTTACATCCTGTAGAGAGAAGAACCAAAATCAGCTTCTTTTTTTTTCCATGTTGTCAGTCATTTCATAATTAGCATCAAAATAACTTTTAAATAAGGTCAGAGGTGTAACTTTGGTATAAAACTGTAGCCTTACCAAGGTCAAGACTGCTTTCCTACCACGTCATACAAAATGTTTAGCCATTAAAACAATTATACTAATTTGACATAGTAATGATCTGTTTCAGATTTTCTAAATTGTTTTTGTAGCCTTTGTTTGCATAAAGCTGCCTGCAGTTACCATGGGACTTTGCTGTAAAAGACGCATTAGAGGGTCATTAAAGATGAACCCCTTTTCTTCCTTTATTTAGAATAATCCACAATCATTCATCTTCTGATTAAGTACTACAAATGGCTTTAAGGAGTAAGCTATGTTATACAGAGCTGCCCCAAGATTATTTGGGGCCCTCAGTAAAATATGATTTTGGGGCCCTTTTCCTGTTGAGACCACACTCGCCAGTCACCATCCCTAACCTTGATGTCACTGATATCAACTAACCCACCCACCTTTCCAAACATTTTCAAATTTGCTACCTATTAACCTTTAAAGTGAGCTCAAAACAAGGATTAATCTTTGATTAAACCAGTGACATATTTGAGTTTTTGAAATCTGTAGTTTGAGAAAAAAAAGCAACTCTTGGAGCCTTTTGCTTACGAAGGGAAGTGAATCAGCAGTTGATGCTTATGCCTATAATAGGACATGACACTGCTATTGTCAGCTTTTCATTAGTTGATCATGCGTGTGACAAAGTGTGAGCAGAAGTGTAAGAGATCAGAGAAGAGGAGCCTTGTGTCTGTGCAGAGAAAGCTGTGGACCCACACATTGGAGAAGGCAGCAGGGTCTGTAACTAAGACGCTTTGCTCGGAGCAGAAGCTCAAATGAAGGTAAAGTAATGTAAGGTCAAACATTGCCCTCCATTTCCTCCTTCCCAAGTCATCAGTTCTAATCCTCTGAATCAGGGTGTCAAAGCTTATCGTCACTATCATTTTTCTTTAATAATAAGTGGACACTGTATTTTATTCACTGTAATATTTTTTCTTTCTAATTTTTGGAAAACTTGGTTTAGATTTCCTGTTTACTTGGTGTATATAAAAAAGAAAAAAAAATACTTTTTAAAAGTGCAATTGTTAAAAACAAAATGGAGAATTTAAGTTATTAATTAATAAGATGTGAGACTTGTTTGACTTTGATAACCAGGGAAATTGGTTGAGTTGTTTACAATAAAAGTCATGTGATAAAGTGACTGAGTTTGAATCCTATGAAGATTTCTGGTGAAAAGGGGGGCTGCTCTGCCCTCTGCTGGTGGATTGCAGAACAACACTCTTAATGCAGTGAAGCAGAAATCTGCAGAAAGCTGCAGAATCACGGGGAAGACCACTGACTTCACAGCTACCCCACAGTGAATGACACCAAAGCCACACATGGTCATTACTGAAATATTAACTGTTCACAGAGTTTTGTAAGCAAGATATTAATAGAAGGTTAAGTGAAAGGAAAGCATAGTGAGAAAAGACCAAGGAGCAACAGAAATATTTGCAGCCTTGAGAAGATTATAAAGCAATTCACTCAAAATCTTGGGCAGAATCTCATGGACTGTAGCTCATCACTCCAAGTGGCACAACACACAAACCTGTCCTGGATGTATATTATCTAGATTTAATGTATTATCTAGAAAATTAAAAGGTCAACAAATGTGACAAAACCTAGTTCAATGACCACGGGATCACTATGCCTAACTGGCCACCAAACACACCAGGACATCAGATATAATACATATGAATGTAAAATTTTCAGGTTTTTTAAAAATCTGAATTGCCTAAATAAATGTACTTCCTGAAGACAATTCTAAACGTTAATACTAATTTGTATTAAAAAAATTGACCAAGCCTCTTACTCTGAAAAATTTTAATTAATAGAAAATATAAAGAATAAACCAAAAAAAAATGTAAAACCACAAGAAAGTCAGCTAAATTCATTTCATACACTCCCAATCAAACATAAATAAAGATGCATGCACCACACAGGATGCATACAGATTTAAAAAAAATCTAATATGTATATACAAATACATATTTAGCTGTTAGTAGAACATTAAGGAGATGAATAGAAGTTCTCAGATGATAAAGATGATAAATTAAGGTACGTCCATGTGTTAATTTTATTCACTTCTATTTGTAATTACGTTAACCTGGCAACTAACTTGAAGACTAAAACTGGGCCATATTAATATCATCAGTGAGTGAAGGTTGGTCGTTGCAGCTCAGCATGGAGGTTTTATAGGTGGTGAAGCTTTGGTTAGAAGTGGAGCAAAGCATGGCGCTCTGTTTCATAAGCATGAACAGAGAAAGAGATAAGATCAAGCCTCCATCTGCAGCAGAATAATTATAGATCGACAGCAGATGTACACCCGGAAAACACAACAAATACGCACTTGTTATGCTTTAAAAACGTACATGTTGTTTACACGCTTTGTTTTTGTGTGGTATGGAAACCATAAACCATTTTTTTTTTTTTTTACAGTAGCAAAAGCTAAAAGCGATTCAACCATTTATATCAGGCACACTCCAGTGAAACACGCAAACAGTGATAGACTTTTGCAGCTCCACATGTAGTGGTAGTGAGGTTCTCAGTCTGCTTTAGTTGCATTTGATTTCCTTAGAGGCACACTTTAAGGAACGCTTGGATTCATTTCCGGAAGAATAGTGCTGATCTAGTTTTCCTAGAACAAAACCTAATATTAAACTCACAATAACATTCATTGTGTCGAGGCTTTCAAAAGTCACTCATTCAGAATGAAATAGCTAAGAGAAGACAGTGAAAGAACTAGGCATTGGCCGTTTACATGATTGTAAAAACCACTAATTTTCCATCATACTGTTGTTAAATTTTAAAGTCACTTATTGTGAGTTTTAGCCAAGTTGCTGGGTTGACTGGTTGGGCGGAGCAAGTGGTAAGACAGTGTGGTCTACCCTCACTTTTGTAATTGGGTCACACCTTTGAGAACTACTGTTGAGAAGCTGCAAGTTGGCTGGAAATGCTGTTTAGCTAATTTGGTCATTAGCTATTTCAATAATGAGGCAACTGACCTGTAAATGTATGCATGAAATTGTAATATTTTTTAGTCAAGAATATCAAGCCGTAAATATTTTAGTCAAAGCTTCTTGTGGCTTCTCAATCCCAAATACCAAGTCCAGATTTATTTGTTGGACTAACTCCTAAAATATCTTCAGATGTAATCTGTATAATAAATCGCATGCCCTTTGTCTTCTTGTTCTGGTCCACCATAGAGGAAAAGTGCCATCTAGCAGTTCAACATCCCAACAACTGCTAGCTGTTTGCAGTTTTTCCAGTTTGTCTTTGGTAATCAAGATACGATCACGATTCATCTGCAAACTCTCATAGTGCATGAGCTCCTGAGCTCCTCCATGCCGCAAACAAACTTTTGTCCAAATGAGCTCATCTTTGTGTTCTTCTTCAGCCCATGAGCACATAATCATCTGTGCATTCCTCTTTGGATGACTCGGAATGAGTATCTACTTGAACTTCTTCTGGGATCCTAACCGTAGCGTAGTCACAGTCATTGTCACCTTCGTATTCATTGGCAGACTTTTCGTGTCTTGATCCCTGGACAGTGGGGTGGTTGATGGAGGCGTAGGTTACATCCTCATTGAGCTGTGAGAAAACAGCACACAGAGAAAGAAAAATAATATGACCTTGTTTGATACAGCACAACGGTCCAAGCGCGTTGAATGAATGTGGTTTGTGTTGAAGACTTCCTAAAATGCTGCAGGGTTGCTAACACAACAGAGGCCTCACTAATGCTCGGGTGGTATGCAAATCTATTCCGTTGACTGATCTCTCATTAAACCACAGAGACACATCTATCTACCCTGAGGCAGGGCTGGAAACTTTGCATATTAATGGTCAAATGAAAATAGAGATGAGCATGTGTACCCTATTCTCGTTGCTTCCATCAGTGTTCCCATCAGTAGAATTCCCTGAAAGAAAAAAATATATATCAGCATGTTGAATGTAGCGTATTGTTCAGAGCTACAAGGAAGTCTTCTCCACATTTACCTTTTTTCTTCTTCTTTAGCCTGAGAATAAAAGCGAAATGACATCATCAGACTCTGTTAACTGAAAATTACAATAAAAAAAACATGATGTGAAAAACATTTGCCTTTTTCACAGATTTGTTCTTGCTTTCGAGTTTTTTGTCACACTTAAGTGTTTCAGATAAAGGGATTTCTTTATGAGACACATAAATAAATACTGTAAATCAGTGTTTCAGGTGATAATTTCATTTATGCAGTTTCAAAACGCCTTACAAACCAACCTGGCGCTATGTAACAATGTAATGGTCTCCTACATCAAGTATCTTTTTGTGCCATCGCTGGCGGCAACTGCAATGAAGTGTTTTTGCCATAATTAACAGTGACAAGGAGGAGTTTTTAAATTGTTTTAGTCTTAGCTTTATGCCAGATGTAGCGGGTTTCTACAACACTTCTGTTATTTTCAGAATATTTTCAGAACACTTCAGAATATTTTCACCAAATCTTTAGGTGATCTTTGGAGTCATCAGTGTGTTTTTGGAGTGATTTTGGCAGAGCTACAACGCCTGGGAAGGTTCACTACCGATCCACTATTTTCTCGGTAGTGCTCAGGTTGGTTTGCTGGAGTTCTAAAGCCTTTCCTCACAGATGAATGTCATTGACTATTTCTCCTCTGTTCTTGAACTTCTTTTCTTCTTCATGTCGTGAAACAGGCTCAAGTATTTTCTTGATTTTACAAGTTTCTGTGCGGCCAGTGGTCAGTCATAGTTACCTTAATAAGGGAGGAATTTAGCTGGGTAGCTTTATTTCCTCAATTAAAATACTGCATTTTGTATTCACTTGGGTTATTATTGATCAGTGTTAAAATACATTAACGTGAGAAATCTGTGTTTTAATGGCACAGTTAAGTAATTACACCCTAAGCATGAAAAGTGAATTGAAGGGGCTATATTTGTCCGATAGAAAACTGAGGTTCATAAAAGGCTGTTATTTAGATGCTTTATAAAAATGTCATAGAGTAATATCTGCACTAGTCAGAGGTGACACTTTACCGCCGGCTTCCTTGACAGCTCAACACAGAGAACGTGTGCTGCAACAGGAAGCCTTTTTCACCAGAAAACAACTTGTTTCTGTCTAAAAGCAACTCTATGTCCCACTAACGGCTCAAACGTAAAATTTTAAACCTGCCGTGATTCTGGGTACAACATCCCAGATAGTGCTGCAACAATAAGCACAAATACATTTAGCAAGATTCTTATTGACATACTGACTGAAACCAGATCTATTTTTAAACATGACCGCTATTTCCTTGATAATGCTTTAGCACAACTGTCAGAGAGCGGAAAACTCTACATTTCATTGAAAAGATGCCTCCTTAGCGTTAATATGTGACTTTCTAAAACAAAGGAGGTCTTTCTTTTTTTATTTATCAGTTTGCCGGAAGTCGACATTGTTCAGTAGCAACACAAATGTATTTTGAGCAACACAAATGTAAATGCACCCAAATTACAGTTTAAGCTGATTTCCCTTGTTTGTCTCACTGCCAGATTGCACAGTGACTGAATGACCTACAGTGAAAATCATTTAACATATGCCCAAATACCCATGTTTAAATATGTTTTCCAGAGATACAGTACAGCAGTATGGGTGAAAATACTAAAGTTTTAGTTATCTTTCAGAATATGAGTGTATATCATGGCGAGGACCTACCCTGAGGTGCAGTTTCCCATGACGATTAATCAGAGTCCCTGGTTGTTGGAGAACAACCTGATACTGCAGTAGCCTCTGGTCCAACTAAACTCTCGGTGGCTGCATCAGCGAGTGCTCAGGCCACAGCAGCAAGGGGGAGCAGAGAGAGAGAGAGAGAGGGAAAGGAAGAGAGAGAGAGGGAGGGTGACAACACAAAACTCTATTTGTGGAAATTTTTCTTTGCCATTTTTTTATTTTTATGGCTGAATACCCACTTCATGCATGCATCCGTTGCTAAAGATTGTCACATAAATAAAAACTTCACCCTTTTACATAAAGTGTTTTGTGCACATGCTCATATTGTTTTTGTCGATGTCTTCACACAGACCCAGTGTCCCAAACCTTAGACTTCTGTATTTCTGTAACCTTCAGAGCTCAACCCAGATATCACAGTCTTACGAACTGTAGAACCAAGTCTTAACCTCTGAACCCTCCATTTCCAGTGGTCACTGCCATTACATCTGCAACCATCTGCAAAGCCAAAAACAAAAAGGGCATGCTTGTGCATTGAAGAGACCTTTGCTGCAAATTTTGAGGTTGCAACTGAATAATCTTATTTGCATGATTGTGCAAAAAGTAAATAAAATGAGGAACATGAGGAAGTTAGCAGCGTTTTACATGAGCAGTGGAAAGTCTAAGTTTATATCATAAATTCTATCTCTGTCCAAATGAAAATTAGACCTTTATGGGCAACAGGAACAATGCACTTGATATACACCACACAGTAAAATTTTCTATGGAAAATATCACACTGATAGGAAAATTAGGTCTCATCTTTGTTGGTAAATGTCAATTTTTTTTTATATATGTGCATTTGAGGAAAAACAGCAATATCTTTTTTAATGCTACCAGATCTACTTGTAAGCCAATTTAATTTTGTTTTGAGTAAACTAGATGATTTCATAGAAACCGGGAATCATACACACTCTTATTAAAACTTTGCCATGTAAAGTTTGGGGGTTAACATTTTGACAAATTGAGAAAAATATTATTAAATGTAAAAGTATTGACTGGGCTGACTTTATGTTTTAAGCAATAGTATTTTAGTGAATTATAGCTAATCATGAACCACTTTGAGCTACAGCACACCAAAGCTAACAATCCGGATAGTGTATAATAATGTCCTCCATATATCTGTAATTAGCGTCAGAGGTGAGCTTTATCAATTCAGAAGAATGTTTCCTTTCTCTGTAAGCTGAGTTTACAGACACTATTGCTTAAGGTTGTAACTCCACTCTCTGTGTTTCATGTCTTAGTTACTGTTTGAACACTTTTGCCTTCGCAATTACACTTCTCAAAATTTCAAAATTGTTCCATAAAACATTCCCTCATTTGTAAACAACATCTCCATAATACAAACACACCTTTTATCATTTAATAAAAGAGTTTGCAATGAAGATGTGGTAAAGGCTAGTTGAGAAAAAGGAAGTTCTTACTGTGTCTAAGGAACTACCTTGATGTGCCACAAGCTGTCTGACAGGGGAAGCCGTATATACCAAGTGAGACCTATGACATAGTGCGTTTTTGATGCTAGTTTCTATTTTAAATCCTAAGATATCGTTCTTGAATATGCCGTGTCGTGTCACTTTACAAATGAACTTATGATGTTTTTTGCGTACTCAGAGAAAAAGAAAGACCAATTTATTAAAATCTTCAATAGTTTTATGTTGCTCTGGTCTAAATATTTGAGATAACAGAGAGAGACCCATCAGTTTTGTTTGTTAAAACTTGAAAGGTCAGTATTAGTGTCCTGTCAGTATTGTGTACGTGATTTTAAATCTGCTTTACTCCCAGTGAGTCAAGCAACTTTTTTCATAGACATTTTTCTTTTACATGAAGACATATTTCATGTGCATTGTGTATCAGGGTCTTCCTTTTTTTTCTCCATTTACAACAACGCTCAAAGTGATAGGCAGCCTGTTGTCACCACAGCGCTCTGTCTGTGTCATGTGACCTGCACCAAAAGCTGTTAGTGTGTGAGAGTTATGCTAATTATTGTTATTTTTAACATTCAAAGTGAAGTGACTAGTTTATGGAGAGGCAGAACAACTTTTTTTGCTCATTTATTTAGCCAGAAATTTCAGGAAAAAAAATATATTGATATAAAAAAAAATCAGCATGTCCAGAAGGAAAAAAAAAAAACTCAAGAGCTTTTTGTTATTGTACAATTGCTTTTCTGCAGAATCTCTCACTGGAATCGAGAAAAAGTCAAATTGCAGCATGCGGCACATCATTGCTGGGTTTAACTTCAATGCGGTATTGGACTAGTACTAATTGTTGGTCCAGGCATAATCTTAAGAGACTTGAAGTCACAGCATCTTGAACTGAGTTTTGACTGAAATGTAAGAATTTGTGCTCTAAATATTTGTAATCTGCACAGAAACTGAATGAATTATTTGGTCAATTATGGCAATGTGATTTGTGTCTTGAGAGAAGAACAGTAATCCAAATGCAGAACCTTTAGAAACTTTTGCAGATACTGCACATCCGTCTACATAGTATACAGACCATTCAATAAAGTAGAATATTGTTGAAAAGTTATTTTATTTCAGGAATTTTAACACTAACTGAAACACATAATAATGTGTCATGTAGATTAGTTACACACAGATGTAATTAATCTACGTTATTTCTCTTAATTATGAAAATTTTCCACTTATACCTACTAAACCGTTTTATTTTCCTAAAGTACTTTTAATCTGAAAAAACGAGCCTCATCCGAGCGCATGAATATGGCTGTGCAGTATCAATTTTCGACACTAGATGGTGCTGTTCAGAAACTCAGTCGAGTGCCTCATACACAAACTGAGTTTAAACTTTCACTTCTTACAGGTTTGAATTGAAAAACAGGGAAAAAAATAGCACTAACATTTAGCAACAAACGACAAAGAAAGAACTAAATGTAAGTGACTAAAATGTAAGTGGTCTGGTTTTCTTCATGTATTACATGGCCCATTTGCTTGAAATGTATTTTTCGGGGGGCATTGTGACATAAAGTGTGCACCTTCACATAAGGGACAAAGTTTGAATAAGTCCTATCTTGATTTAATCTGCATGCACTTTTTAATAGATACGCAGGGACCATTCTGTAGCTTTGATGTACTGAAACACACTTGTACAGGATGCTGTGGGAGGTCAGGATGTGGTACGTAAGTGGAGAAATGAAGCCCCTGCACTTACCTCAGTAGATTATTATCAGTTCTGTGTAAGAGCATGCTCAACCTAATGGAAAAACGGAACTACTGTTTAAAAAGTATGACTTGAATAGTAAATTTGTACTTCTGCAGTTTCACTGAAAAAAGGGATGATTTCACATTTCAGACTAAAAATAGTGAGGATGCAAGTTATGAAGACGCAGTTATCAGCTTGACAGTCAAGCTAATCATCAGTGATCAGTTCCAATTAATCCTGTTGCTGAATCAGAAAGTGACGCTGGTGGTTGAGATTCCCTTCTGGCTGTGATACATCTCCATTTGTGTTAGTTGTTTTTGTTTGTTACAATTTTACAGTCGCTTTTCTCTCATTTCTTTAAATCTTAACACATATATTTGTTTTGTAGCTTCACAGACAGAAGTCAAAGACAGTAAACAAAGTTTCTGTTAACATCTTTCTGTATCTTAAAAGGAAGTCAAACATTTTCTGTCATTAGTACTGAAATACACATTTGAATTAATCCTCAAACTTTTTGTTTCACATTCCTTCCATGTTTCCAATTTTAACAAACCTATGAAATTATTGGTAGGTGGAGGTTTTCTATTGTGATCTGATGTCTTCTTCCCTTTCTAAGTTAGGACCGGGTTACTGACAGCCTTTATTTGACTTGATTAGTGGTCTGATCATCAAATCTTAACTCATCAATCCTGGATTTGAAAAAACCACATATAAGCATCCACTAGTATCAGCTTCACTGACCAATTGGTGACAAGTGGAAAGAATTACATAGTGTAGTAGAAAACATCTGGAATCTGAAAATCCAATTGGTCAATCATGAACCTTGAAATATTTTATTGTCTGTAATCTGTCTTCTGTCTTTCTACAATTATTGTTGACGTTTTCACCAGGTCACCCGGAAGTACGTGCACAGACAGACAGTAGGTGGTGCTGGAGAACCCTTTCCTCTGGAAAAAAAGTGAAGAAGAGAAGTGTTTTACAGTAAAAAACCTAGAGTTGAATATGAAGTGTTAGGGATATGTAAAATAATTAGATGTTAGTCCTAGCCTATACCTATGATTTCAACATTAAAGAACAACAGCAAAAAAGGGTGTTTTACTTGAATATTTCTCTTAATGAAACAGAAGTAGGCATCAGCACACAATCCGCATCACCAGATCTTCTACACAAGATGGCGCTGTTGAGAAAACATAGAGTTTGTCTACCATAACAGTGAAGGAGGAGTGCATGGAGTCTGAAAAAGAGTGGAGAGTCTGTTTACACCAGGTGCTGCTTTTATGAGAGGAAAATAGTAGAAAGAAGAAAAACCCCTTCTGCTTTGAATCTTGGATCTGAACTCCCACTTGTATTGGCTTCTGGAAAAAATGTGGGAGCTGGAGAAGAATGGAAAAGAGAGGAAAGATAAGTTTCTCATGGATTAGCTGCTTCCACTTGTGTTTTTTGCTCATTTGCACTGCTTTTATATAGTAGTGTCTATATGCAGTTCATATTTCAGTTCTTCAGCTGCTTAATGTCTCCTAAGGTGATGAGTTTGAGCATATTGGTGGGCCTGGGTTGTCTGTGTGAATCAATAACCAAAGTGCACATAGGAAGAAAATGAGTATTCCCTGGACAAAGCACACGTCCACCCTCCAAGTGTAATGGTCAAGTGTCATTCAATTTCCTCTGATATAAATTCTGTGGCACAATCAACCAAAGATGTTCCTGAAACAGAGAACAAAGAAATCAGGCAGAATAATGACAGGAAGGAGATGATGTCAAATCTGAGTTTTAAGCAGATCTCCATTAGTGAGTGCCGATCTATATCAGCCAGGAACCGGACCCTTTGGACAAAGCAAATAGCCTTGGACAAGAGGCTGGTTTTTACCAGGTCACTGACCACTGTCTTCTCAGAGTGGAACGGTAGATATCCAAAGAAGATATTTAGCAAACAGAGTTTTTCGGGGGTCTTCAGATAACTTTGAGGTACCTGTGCGCCAACTTGCACTGCTGGGCTTCTGGTAAAAGCATGACAGCATTGCTTGTTGCAGTGATGACTTTGTGCATGTTTCTGAAAAAGAGATGTCTGAAGTTTATCTTGATGAAAAGTAACCACCAAATGTGGGTATGTATCTGCGCTGGGAATGCTGAAATAACTTTTGCATGTGTGAAAATATGTCTACTCTTTCTATATTTGCACACGGTGAATTTTGTCACCTCACGGTATGCTGAAAAACACGTATTGGATGGCCGAAGAAGAAACATAGGCCAGGAAGTGGCTACACAACTAAAATGAACCTGCAGCTGCTTATTTCAAAGTTTTTGTATTGAGCATCTGATGGACGATGGACAGAATGCAGCTCCTGATAATCTGGTGTACTGCCTTTATTTGCATTTGTGGAGAAAATGAAGGTAAAGCTTTTTTTTCCCCAGTTTCTTTCTTTAGTTTTAATTTTAAGAGATGTCTGTTAAGAAAGCAACAAAGGAGATTTTATTTGAGCATGATTGTGACTGTGTATTTACGTGACAGAAATGGCAGGTTTGTTTCTTTCAATTGATTTATTTGTTTCACTGATGAGGTTTAAGTCAGGAGTCAATTAAAACAATAAAAAGACAAATTTTTAAGAACAATATTTAAATAGCTACTGGATATTTATGTTATAAGCTCTAAAAGCTTTTAAAACTATATTGTCTATTGTAATCTTATAAACAAGCAATAGTCATATAAATAAAAGACCCTGTAATAATTATGTATTGTTTTGTACAGTTTTACTGAAAATGTCTGGCAATGTTTGGCAATAAGCACTTTTTAAAAATCAAATTAAGCATGATATTGTACTTGACAGTACTTTGAAAATTGTGTCATTAAAATCAAATTAATCTTTTGAAATTACAGTTTCTTTATGTGAAGTGATGGCCGAAGTGCTAAGAGGAGAAGCAAAACGTGTTTCCCCTGGAGAAAATCTGACAGTCGAGTGTCCAGTCAAACACTGTGGGGAGTCATTCAGTATCATATGGTTTAAATTCTCTAACACATTAGAGAACTGGGAAAACATTTCAGACACAGACAACATAAGAATCACACAGAAAGATGACAAAGAGAATCTGATCTCATATTTAAGTTTTGAGCAGGTTTCTATTAATGATGACGGCCTGTACAGATGTGCTTTAGGACACAGTAATGAATTTACCAGCCATCACATCAACATCTCAGTTTCAGGTATTTTTTTTCCAAGATTTACCTGTGAAATGCTTGTATTTAGTCCATTGTGTGAATCGTATCTGTTTTCTTTTGTTGCTCAAGAACTAAACAATGGAGTAGAAAACCCTGATGACGATTCAGGTAAGAAGCTTAATGTAATTTTGCACATTTAATATTACATCTATTTTAACATTATTCTTTCATGCATTTGGCTCAGACAGTATTGGTGACGATCGCTCCTCGCTACACTTCTTCCTGATTGGTGTTACCATTGTATTTCCGATCGCCATAGCGATAGTGTTGATCCTCGTGTGCGTTCAGGGCTGGAAACGTAAGACAATTAATTTAGCTCTGTTGCTTCTATGCAATATTTGCCTCTTCACTCCCCTTGTTTTTTACAGAAATGTGGACTTGCAACAATAACAATCAAGAGGTAATGTAAATCTATAAGTTTGCAACACTTGCAGCATGTCTCATAAAAAACAACTTCACACTTTAGAGTCTCAGTGTAATCAGTGGTCAGTTCAAATGCAGAAGTGTTTCCTTCTTCACCTAAAGGCTTCAACTAATGGTAAAGACACATCACCTTTCTATCTCTACAGAAGGTTTTGGTAGATTTTAGGTGAAATATCCAAATGTGTCCCTGTTGGTTGCATTGTGATATGAGGGACAAGAAAGAAGAAGAGAAAATCTTCCTAATGAGAGTTTAAGATCATCTTGACTTTCGTCACCTTGTAGTAATTGTACAGTTTATCGTATTCAGATACAGTAAAGTTTTCTTTTTTTAATTTGTTTGCTTCTTGCAGGAAAAATCTACACGTATGACATCAGAACTCCCCGAGACGAGCGCCTCTTCTTCTCCCAGCCTGCGAACTCAATTCTCAGTTCTGAACAACATCTATTCTTCAAGTAAACCAGAGAGAACATCGACATCCCTCGCTCTCTCTCTCACTGGGAATGTTGCAGATACAGCAGCTAACAGTCAAGCTTCTAACTATGCAGTGTTTACCGTAATCAACTACCAACAATGTGGGGCTCCAGCCAGGAAGTACACATGTAAGCAGGATGAAACAACAAATTGCTGTTATCAACGCCTTAAACGTTGAGTATTTTTCACTCACTGAGAATAAGTTAGAAACATCAAGACTTACGTGGAAGTATAGATGATCCACACAAGTATGATTGAGCAGAACATCAACTTATATTGGATGTTGGTTAAGTGACAGTGCAAAAAGAGGGCAGTTACATTTAAAGTAGACATTTGTGTACTTATTAATTCATGTTGCAATTTCTGCAATTCAGGGATTTGAAACACTGAAAATATTATTATTTTAAACAAGTATAAGTTTTGCATTACTTTTACTTAAAATGATTAAATGTTGGATATGTTATGTAAATTCAAAGAGCAATATCAAGAAAAAACAAGACCATTCTGTCACACATTTCCTGTACAACATGTTGTTTCTGTTGTTTTTGGCAGGTCGTCCATGTAATAGAGCTTTTGATGATAAAGAGACTTGGGAGATAAGGGTTAAAAAGAACAACATCTGACATGGGTTTACAATTTGCTTGAGGCTTTGTTCTCAGATTGAGACGAAAGAAAAAGTGGCACATTTTGAATTAAGTATGAGGGGGGAAATTTTTCAAATTGAAAATTGAAAATATGAAGCATGGGAAATATGTAAAATCATAAGATTTTTGTCCTTTTCTTTACCACAAATGTCAACAATAAAGAACTGAAAAAAATGTCTTCTACTTGAATTTTTTCTCATCAAAACACAAATAAGCATCAGCACACAATCAGCATCACCTAATCGTCTACACAAGGTGGCACTGTTGGAAAAAAAAAAGAAAAAACAGAGTTTGTCTTGTTTCACAGAGACATAAAGTCTGAAAAAAGAGATGGGAATGTATTCACACCAGGTGATGCTTTTATGGTGTGGGAAATAGTAGGAAAAAGAAAAATCGCTTCTTCTCTGTTTTTCTTGTCTGGTCAGAAACAATGACATCCCACATAAAGTCCCTATAAGCATTAATCCTAACAGGCTTTCAAAAAGTTTGTTTTTTGTCTTGAGCCAATTCTCTAACATCCAACATTTTAGGGATCTATGCCTCCAGTTTTGGAATATAAAACAGCTTGTATGATGTGATGGTCCTCATTTGAAACATGAACATTCTGGGACAAAAACAAGTCCCTTTGTTTCTGTGTGGTCATTTTCTCTTAAAGTGGTGAGTTTATACTTGTTGGTGTGCCTGGGTTATTTGAAGTGCGTCATGAGAGAAAAATACAGATTCTGTTTGGTTAACGTGTAAAAAATGAAACATTTTGCTGTGATTACAAGCATTAATCTCCAGAAATTTGTGTGAGATGTTTTTCATCTGTGATAATCATGCATTTCTTACCTCATGTTACTGAAATACAACTTGGCCAGATGACTGAAGAAAACACCTGCAGGTCAGGAGGTGTTGAGCTTTCCCATATTGATTACACAAATTAAGTGAAGTTGCAGACATTTATTTGTGAGGCTGGTGATGAGCCTTTTTAGCCTCATGGACAGAAAACTTTTCCTGATAGTTTGTATGCTACAGTTATATACATCGCTGTATGTTGGTAAAATAATATTGTATCTTACTAAAGACAAGTCTGTCAAGTAAGCGACTGGGGAATGTGTAGATTAAATTCTAATGTAACAACAGAAAAGATGATCAAGTGTGGTCGAGCGTCCATTTTATAATCTGGGGATCTCTTTTAGTACAAGTTGTACTTTTATCCATAGAAATACAAATAAAATTTTGGTTGTTTAAAAATGACATTACATTTCCAAAAATAGATATTTATCAAAAGTTAAATGTTGTCTTTTTCAAACAGTAATATAACTCTACATAAGTCTTATTTTACTGGATTCAAGGGAAAAATGGCTCCGGATTGTAAATGATTTAGACTTCTGGTCTGTACACAAGTGATTTAGGCATCTTCTCAGTTTGGAACAATAACCATCAGATGAAGGTGTTTTTTTTTGTGGTCTTCAGATCAATGTGAGGTTTCTCTGCAGAGCTTCTGGTAAAATCGTTGCTTGTTGCAGTGATGACTTTGTGCATGTTTCTGAGGAGAGTTGATCTGAAGTTCATCATAAGAAGTGCAGGTATGTGTCTGCGCTGATCTTGGGAATGCTGAAATAACTTTTGCATGTGTAATTTTTCTTCTCATCTTTCTATCTTTGCACACGGGGAATTTTGTCACTTCATGCTGTACTGAAAAACACGTGCTTGGTGGTCGAAGACAGGAAGTGGTTAACTTGTCATAAGTAAAATGAACCTGCAGCACCTTATTTGAAGGTTTTTGTGATGAGCATATGATGCACAATGCAGCTCCTGGTAATTTGGTGTGCTGTGCTTATTTGCCTTTGCAGAGACAATAAAGGTAAGTTTTTTTTTCAACTTCTTTAGTTTTAATTTGGTAAGTTTGTCATCAAAGCAGCGGAAGAGATTTTATTTGAGTGTGATTGAGACTCAGTATTTACGTGACAGCAAAACTGCCAGATGGCAGGTTTTCTTCCGTTAAAATGAATTAAAATAGAAACAAACAAAAAACTTTAAATTGATTTATCATTTGTTTCACTGATGAGGCTTAAATCAGGAGTCAGTTGAAAAGTTAAAAAGACAAAAGTATTTAAGAAAAATACTCAAATAATTACTGGATATTTACTGTTTTCATACAAACATCTATAAATGTTTTATTAAACTATATTATCTGTCGTAATCTAATAGTTAAAAACTAGTTATACAAAAAGGAGACCCTGTAATAATTCTGTAGTGAGCCAAAAGTTTTAATAGTTTTTTTCTGGTATTAGATAAACATCTCCAGAACCTTAACACAACTATTAGTCTTTTTTAATTCATATTAGGAAAAAAATGTATGGTATTGTGTTGTGTTTTGATAAACATGTTGTGTTGTAAATGTAGTACGTTGTATACAGCGAGAGCTTCACCCAGTTTTAATATTGGTCATGGTTTATTTTGAGTTTAAATGAATGATCTTAATACTAATTAGACTTAAGAGTCCTTCATTCTTTGATTTGTCTTCTTTGTCTTGGAGCTGCCTACAACGTTTCACTGATCATGAGCAGGATAATAATATGAAATAAAAGAAAACATTGTGTGACATATTAGAGAATATCATTGTGTTTAATAACACAAATAAATGTTTGACAATATAGGTCATTTGAGTAAATGCGATTTTCAGAATGGCATCTAAAAATGCTGATTCACATAAAGGATTCTTTGTGAGAATTCAATAAATTTGCTTGAATATAAACTGTCGTTATTGATCACATTTCCAAACAAAAAAAATGTCAGTAAATGTTTGGTCATTATTAAGTTAAACAGGATTGGCACGTAACATTATATCTTGAAGAGATAAAGACCTCTTTTACATCAAAATAAGCATAATATCATATTTACTGTACTTGGTAGAACTTTGGAAATTGTGTCATTAAACTCACATAAATTTTTTTGAATTGTAGTTTCTTCATGTGACGTGACGGCTAAAGTGCGAAGAGGAGCAACAAAACGTGTTTCCCCTGGAGAAAATCTGACAGTCAAGTGTCCAGTCAAACACTGTGGGGAGTCACTCAGTATCATATGGTTTAAATTCTCTAACACAGGGAACTGGAAAAACATTTCAGACACGGAGAACATAAGAATCACACAGAAACATGACAAAGAGAATCTGATCTCATATTTAAGTTTTGAGCAGGTTTCCATTAATGATGACGGCCTGTACAGATGTGCTTCAGGACACAGTAATGAATTTACCAGCCATCACATCAACATCTCAGTTTCAGGTTTTTTTTTTTCTTTACTACTAAGATTTACCTGTGAAATGCATGTATTTGGTTCAATATTTTAATCATAGCTGTTTTCTTTTGTTGCTCAAGAACTGAACAAAGGAGTAGAAAACCCTGATGATGATGAAGGTAAGAAGCTTCATGTAATGTTACACATTTAATTTTACATCTATTTTAACATTATTGTTTCATGCAGTTGGCTCAGACAGTATTGGTGACGATCGCTCCTGGTTATCCGTCTTCCTGATCTGCATTACCGTTGTATTTCTGATCGCTGCAGCGATAGTGTTGATCCTCGTGTTCTTTCAGGGCTGGAAACGTAAGACTATTAATTTAGCTCTGTTGCTTCTATAACTATTACAATACTGTATTTGCATCTTTAATCCCCTTAAATTTGTTTTTCATAGGAACGTGGACCCGCTACAATAAACATCAAGAGGTAACCAGTTTTATATAGTGGATTTTAATTTATTGTTTTGAAGCTTCACATTTTATTTAGAACAATAACATGAACTGTGAGGTAGTGTAGTCAGTTTCCAAAAATGTATCATGCATAGTTTGTAATGTTGGGTCATAATCAAAAAGACGCAGTCTGTTAAACACCCTTCACTCCAGACGAAGGCTACGCCACAACATTGAAATGCTCTGCAGCATCTTGGAGATGTTTTATAGTTTATGTCTACTGAATTTAATTCAGTTTACTTATGTAATCTAAAAAGAACCAATTTAAAAAAAGTCAACTCAATCCAATTATACATACGTACATTTCCTCGGTATCAAACATTGCAGTCATGTTCAGTTTATTACTAAAGATGGTTAAAAAGTTTCCAGTTATGGAAACACAGCAGATTGGATGAGACTTAAATGAAATACACTGCATCTTGTACGAACAAGATGCAGAAAATCGCTTGCTTTGTGCCGTTGACTTACCAGTAATCCCTCATACTGGAAATGCATTTAGTGACAGTGGAGTGGAAACTCCCCCCATCACCTTTTGACAGAAAGAAACCTCCAGCAGAACCTGGCTTAGTATGAACTGCCATCTGCAGCGACCAGCTGGGGCTTCAAGAAGACCAGGCAGAGACACAAAAACCGAAACAGAAGCTCTAAACTGGGAATATTTTCTGCTTTAAAGAAAAGTAAAAAATTAATGGCAAGAGTAGGAGAACATTAATTTGTTTTGGTGCAGTTTCTCAACCGATATGCTCCTCCAGGAAGGCATCAGAGCTAAGCTACCAGATGTAGCTTCGAGGAAAATATAGAAACTAAGAGAAAACTTAAAATATCAGTTAATAACACAGTAGATGTAGATGAGAGGACAGAGAAATGATCAGTTTTTCCTCCGGCAACCTAAGCTTAAAGAAGCATGACTTTGAAGATTGCTCAGGATAACTCACTCTGATTATAAGGTTTATTAAAAGGTTTATCACATAGAGCATGAGACTTCTGTAATATACATAAAACTTCAATGGGAAGATAGTTTTTACCTGGTTGAATACAGCTGAGTACACATTCATTCATACCCCTGACAGTCATAGATTCAAAATAATTTTTGACAATATTTATTTCTGATAGGAGATGAGAAAGAAAAATCACTAAATAGTTCACTAAGACCAGTTGCAGCATGACTTATAAAAAACAGCTTCAGGCTTCAGAGTCTCAGTGTAATTAGTGGTCAGTTGAAATATAGCAGTCCGTTGAAACGCAGCTGATAAAAATACTGACGGTGTTTCCGTCTCTACATCGAGGCTTCAAATAAAGGTAGACGAAAACACCCCTCTATGTCCAAAAAAAGTTTTGGTAGATTTTAGATGAAACATCCAAACGCAGGTAGAAAGAAGCAGAGAAAAACCTTTCTATTGAGAGTTTAAGATCATCTTGACTTTCTTCACATTGAAGTGGTTGTACAGTTTAAGTATTTTTTACATTTTATTTCCCTCTAGCAGGAAATATCTTTACATATGATACCAGAACTCCCCAAAGCGAGCGCCCCTTCTCCGCCCGGCCTGCGAACTCATTTCTCAGTTCTGAACGACATCTATTCTACAAGACAACCGGAAAGAACAGCATCAGCATCACCTGCTCTCGGTCTCACTGGGAGCCAGCTGGCTGTCACATACACAACAGTGAAAACAGAAGCGCCTAACAGCGAAGTGTACGCTGTCATCAACCACCTGCAGCGTGGGACAACAGTCAGAAACTACACATGTGAACAAGACTCAAAGACAAATTACGCTGTTATCAATGTGACTTAAAAGTTGAGTAATTTTCACTGACTAAGAATAACTTAGAAACATCCATACTTGTGTGGAAGCGTCATGGAACGGTGTGCAGAAAGAGGGTTGTGGTCATAGAGCTTAAAGTAGACACGAGAGGCATCAAAGGATAGTGTTTTCTTGTGTATTCATCATTTTATGTTATTATAGGATTTGAAATGTTGAAAGCATTATTTTTTTAACAAATATATGTTGTACGTTACCATTACTTAATATTATTAAATGCCAGAAATTTTATGTCACTTCATACAACGACTTTAAGAAAAAAAAAACACATAAAGCCATTCTATCACACATTTCCTGTATAACATTCAGTGTGTCATCATGGCTGCATTGACACAAATTTCCTAACTTGTAAACCACAGTTGAGTGCTTTGGCTCAAGAATACAGGAAGTTGAAGGTCGAATGTTTTTTTGTGTGTGTGTGTGTGTGTGTGTGTGTGTGTGTGTGTGGTGAAACGAGCGTCTTAACTAAGATACTTATCTTAGTTGTCACCTGGTTAAGGTGACAACTAAGATAAGTATCTTAGTTGTCACCTAAGATACTAAAAAAAATCATGAAAGAGTTAGTCAAATTCATATTTAATGATAAAAAATATTTAAGACCAATCAAATACTTTATTACAGAAACAATCAGCATGCACAGGCATCCTGTAAAACTTACAAAACAAAAGAAATGGACACAAAAGGCCAACAAGACAGGTTTGGTAGATTTTAGTTCTTTAATATGATACTATTGTTACAGATACAGTCAAAATTATTCATACCCCCATTTGACCAACATGTCACGTTTGACTGGAAGTATCATTAACTTCTTGAAATGGTCGGTCAGACTAACAATCCACATTCGGTTGATAATCTGTGGTGGGAGCTGAAGACTAGAGTGATGGGAAGAAGAATGACCAACATAAAAGAGCTGGAGCTCACCACAAATAATGCCAATAATAATTTTTCCTTTGATCATTGAGAAATATGTAAATACATTTTCTCCTGACTCTTTTTATGAAGCTGTAAATGAGAAGAGTTGTTGATAGTCATCTGAGTTCTGTCTTTTGATAGATGCCTGTGTCCCCTTTTTTAAATTTTTTTAAATCAAAAACAAACCTCTAGCTTGAATAAAAATAATTCTAAGCCTAACTCTGCCTGGGATATTTGTCATTTTTCTGGATTCATAATGCCAAAGGCATTTAGTTAGTTAGTTGCTTAACTAACTTTATTTGCAGTTTGACAAACTGAGACACAGGAAACTCTGTCAAGGTAAGATATAGGAAAAACATTTCTATTGGATAAATGTGTTTGTTTTACTTCATAATACGTAAATAACCAACTGAGAATAGGTTTACATGAGATTTTAGAAGACAAAAAGAAAAAGAATAAAGAACAACAGAAACACTGGTAGAATCTTGACAATGTTTTGTATTTCGTAAAATATTTGTGGTTTCTATTGTAAAAAAACAAACAAACAAAGAAAACAAACAAACAAAAACGCAAAGCATCAGAGACACATATCTGCTTCTTCAAGGTAGATTTGAAACTGTTTTCCCAGGCCTCACTGGGAGCCCTGATTTTCTTCTTTTCACACCACATCTTTGAAAAAAACCATTTGTTGACACATTTTCTTGTAGTCGACAGGTAGATGATACTGATCTGGTCTCAGTTTGCCACCAAGTTCTAATTTAGGCTGATTGTTCTTGTTTTGAGTACTGCGATGCAGCAGATATTCCATTATTCAAAGTGAAACTGACCCACAAAATGCCAACATGTCTGATCTTTGACATCACTCCATTTGTTGTAGAACTACTCTGCTCCCGCAATCAATTGTAAATCAACAATGATCAACAATAAAATCAGTTATAAATTTAATTTAAAAGGTTTGCACTGTCTTCAAGTGTGCTAGATTCAGATTCAGATGATTAGGTTGTTAATGTGGCTAAAGCTACTATCCTGTAATCTTAATGCACCACATGAGATGCAGTGTCTTTCATTTCTGTCTCATTCACCTAATAAGAAACTTTATTCTAAAAATATATGTGAAAGAGATGGGAAAAGGTGCAATAAAGAAGCTGCGTCGAGTAAAGATCATAAAGGTAAATGAGACTGAGCTTCAAGGGTCCGAGAAACAGGAAATGCTCAGGAGGTGGAAAAAAAAGTGACAGACGGAGGGCTGCAGGAATGAAAGAGAAGGTTTGCAGCAACATAGTAGTCAGACTTGCTATGATCATGTCTGGTTTTGATGCAGAGACACTTGAGTAAGATCGGAAGTGTCGAGGTGGTAAAGGTGAACATGCACTTTTACCAAGGTTCCTATCCGGAAAATAGTGAATAATTGTAGTGACGTCTCTGTGTAAAACAAAAACGAAGCGATGCTGAGCTGGTTTGGACCGGCGCAAAGAGGAGATGTGAAGTTAGAAACGAAAAGTAGAGAAAGATAAGAAATGTAAGCTGGGATTCTTTTCTAATTTAGTTAATTTTTTTGTTACATCACTGTAAAAAAAAAAAAAGCTGCTGCTACAAATCCAATAAATGTTGCAAGTAATGCTGTGACCTGACTTGCCGAGATATCATTTTAATTTGATCATATCTAACACAATGTTCCTTAATTAATCTATTCCAAGCATTCTTTTGAATGTGTTGTTACTCAACAAAATGTCATGATGAAAATAGAAAAAAATGCCAGTGATTAATAAGACCTTTTATATTTTCCCCAGCAGAATGATGTGAAAGGTGAAAAGCTGAGATTACAGCTGCATATTAATTCCCCATTGGAGGAATCAACCTCTGTCTTGCTGTGTGGAAATTTTTACTTTCAGCAATCTGGCAGTTGCAACGCACACAAAACCTCTGAGATTAAAACTATTAAACTCTGTCACACAAGTAGTCATCCTCACTGCGACCGGTTGACAACATTTATGTGATCATAGTGACTGCTATAGATTGAGTGAGAGCAGCTTTTTACAGTCACAGAACCAAACACCACCACCAGGAGCATGATCTGCCCTGCTGCATTCCTCAAGCAAAATGTAGTTGATCCAAAATATACATATGATATAAGACACACATATCTCTCTGAAATGTCTCACACATAAGTTTATTTTACACACGCATTCCCAAATAAGCTTTCAAGCAACACATACATGCGCGCTTTATATTTTTGAGATAAGTTACGTGAGTCTAAGTCTGAGAGGTTCTACAACATGAATCATTTCTGAAATGGTTGGCGTAATGTCGAAGACGTGGTGGTGTAACACAAATTCCTAGCCTGGCTAACGTAATCAATAATTATTTTACAGCTGACAAGTGCTAATTTAAATACCACACGTGCTTTTTGTGCAGGAAAACGAACGTTGCCATCAATTACTTAGTTGAGAAAGGCATGGTGTAAGTTTCTGAAAGCATATGGGTGCATCTTTTTTTCACCATTTCCGGAGATCCACCCTCAGTGCTCTTGCTTAGATGAAAAAAATCAGCATCTGGCAGGCAGATTTGGTACAACAGGGAGGAATTTGATCGTTCTATAAATCCCGTTAGAGACATACAGCATAAAGCTCCAAAATCGGTGACAGAGAGACTCCGTGGTTACTTTTTTCAGTCATTTATTTATTCTTTTACAGTTATTTTACATATGGTGGTTTTCATAATGTGTCTTCGCTGAAATACAGTATCTTTGTGTGATTGAAAGCCTTCAGCGGGAAGGAACGTTATTCCTAACGTAATTCTGATGACTTCCATGTCTTACATCCGTCAATAAACAAGAAAAAAATGCAGATCATTCGCTTCAGTAGCTATACTGCTTCAAGTCATAATAAAAAGCCAGTTAATAATGCAAAAACAAACAAAAAAAAAAGATCAACTAGAAGCATCAATGCATTTTCTTTTATGCTTTGATGTTTCTGTGTGTTTGGTCCAGAGTGAGAGGGATTTTTAAAGAACAGAGAGATCCTTTGAGCTGTTTAGCCTGAAGTGCTCAAGTCATTTTTTTAGGGCATTGAGAGAGAAAGTGCCCGACTGCACAGTGAGCAGCAGGACACGCATTCCTTCAGGGGCAACTAAAAGGCTTTTGAAATTGATTCCAGCCATCTGACCGGAGAATTTAACATTTAACAAAAAACATACGCACCTTATAATAAAAAAAAAAAAAAAAAAAAGAAAAAAATGCTGTGAAAAACATTTGGTATGCAGTGCCTTATGAAAGTATTCATGACCTTTGAACTTTTTATCATTTTGTCATGTTGCAAACATTGAAGCGTTTGCCCATTTTTTCCATGCAAAAACAGCACAAGCTCTGAAATCTTTGCCCCACTCAATCTCTAGCAAACCTTCCAAAACACGATGTTTCTACCTCCAGGATTCATTGTGGGGAATAAGCAGCGTTACTTTTCTGTCACATGTAGTTTACTGCAAGTAGGAAAATAATTTGGTTTTCTTCTGTTCAAGATGGCATGAATACTTTTGGAAGACAGATTACAGTTCACCATAAGAATTTTAATTTCTTAAATTTGTTTATAAACCCTTCCAAGCTCTCAAAATGATGAGCTGTCAATCTTATACTTCAAAGACAAGATTTGCAGTATTTGTAATGTTAAAACTTCATTCAAGTTCAAATTTGTTTTTTTTTTTGAGTTTGTATTACATTTTAGCAAGTAAGAAAAATAGAAAATATTAAGACACATCTCTGAGGTTCATGAAAAAAAAAAAAAAACAGACAACCGCAGAAAGGTTTTCCGAGGTCATGTAATGTTCTGCAGAATAACTCAACTCAGCCGCACAGAGACTCCGCTGTTCTGGAATGTGTAGCCATCGACTCAATCAGTTGCAGAGCTGAGATGAACAAAAATAGAAAAAAAAGACGACTATGGAAGAGTCAGAGTAAAGCTGAGTGTCGCCCAGATGGTGATGATGAATAGGATTGTGCTGGACAGCCCTTAAGGAATTTGAGAGCATCTTCCCTTTCCAACCATATAGTAACAGATATGGTGACGATGATGAGAGACGAGGACACGGCAGGGTGACGTTCTCATCAGGACGGTCCTGAGAAGATCCTCTTTTCAGCTCTTGTGTCTAAGATTAATTATCTGAAAAGAAATGTGTACAAAGAGTTCACGGAAAACAGAAATACATTTTGAAATTTTGCAATTTTAAAGGAAACTGTCACTCTGGACCTAGTCTGCTAGTTTTTAGTTTAACTCTGAAACTGTAACTTTGGGAAATAATTTCTAACAAAGTGTCACTAAATAATTTTACAGCAGAACTGTGTCACTGCATTTAGTCAAACTTCAATGTATTTTTGAATTGAATTAGATTTTAAACTTGTGCTATTTAGTGCTCTCCTGAAAGTCATGCTGGTGTATAGAAGTCCTGATTTGGGTAAACGTATCACTTTGCATATTAGCTCATCATAATGAAAAGCCAGCCAATGTCAACACATGAGGTTATTTTAAAGTGAACATGACTGGACACACCTACTGGTCACTGAAACTTGCTTTTCTGGCCACTAACAACATATGTGCAGTTACCTAAGTGAATCTGAACAGGAACATACTGTTTTATTGTTTCTGGGGTGGTTTGCCAAGCAACACACTAGAATAAGCCCAGATATTAAATTCTGTTTATTTTAAAATAAAACCTCATGCTAGAAAGAATATTTGCAGAGCAAGGCTGTTGTGAGTATTAGGGGAATTTATTACGTTTCTTTTCCCTCCCTGAAAATTCCTCAAATATTATTGACCTTTAACTTATACAATCAGATTTAAGGCAGCTTGCTCCACAACGTACGTACATCAATTAGCTTCAAAGGGTATTTCTTTTATTAGGAGATGCCCTTCATGCATTAGAAAACAAGCACAAACGTGCGCTCACCTTCTTTACGCAAAAAACACTTCCAAAGGCAGAAGCACAAGGACATCACCAGCAGAGCTGCGACCGTGGTGACCGAGATCAGGATGGTGAGAGCCGTGCCAACTAAGAGGGGAAAAGACAGACCAGATCAGGAGATTCATTACTTGCCATTAACTGTAAAACATGTAATTCTTTAATGTAATTGACGTGCTGAAATGTGCACAGTCTGTTTTGCACTAATCTGAACACTGCTGCTCTGTTTCAGGTCATCAGTAATTCAATTGCAGGTTAAATTTATAGTGTTACCATCCAACTGCTCTCTTTTTGCACTCTTGACCCTGTGAATTGAGGTAAATTTAAGGCTGGCAAAAACCAAAGCAGTGATGCATGAGCTAAATATGAATACAGGTTTAGAGTCTTATATTACACTCAACTTGAAGCTGTAAATAATTTGAAGTTTAGATTGGCAAAGCACCTGCAGACATAGCATGGCTGATACATCCAAAGCTCTCAATCTGAAATCTGCATGTGTCTGCTGCACAGTCTTCCTTTTTTGAAACTGTATTTCTCTGTTTGGTTCCTTTAAGACTATTTCACGGCAAAGGACAGCAGTCGAATAAATTCAACTAGAACTTTTTTCCTACCCCTCCAAGATACTAGGAAACCACATCGTTCCAGAGAAGCATTTCTAAGTGCTGTTCAAGACACAAGTTGTTTATTTTTACAGGAAATAAAGTCTCAATTCTAAGTGTTTTGTTAAGTTTTCTTACTTATATGTAAGTGTTGCTTTTTATCACAGCTATACTCCTATTTATTGCTGATTTCAGTCCACTTGGTATAAAATAGTTAGGATCTGTTCAAACTAGAAAATAAAAAAAGAGTAGGTGAAATATTAAATGATTTAACTTTTTGGGTTATTTTATGTTCATGCTTGATAGATAATTTAACATATCATAACAGGAATGCAATTTTGATCTGCTAAAAAAAACATTCAAATTTGATTCATGTTTATGAGTAAATACATCATAAATTATGCTTCTTTATGATAAATGACACAAAAAAATGAAATTAATCTTTCTGTTATTATCAGATAATTTGTTTGGATACTGTCAAATTTAAAAATACTTCTACTGACATGTTTTTTTTAAAGAAGCAACCAGTTCAGCAGTTCTTAGTAGGAAGATCTAAACTAAAACATTTCAAATTTAATGGATTATTATTTCAGATTGTTTTTGTGGCTGATAAGGCAGAAAGAAAGGCAGCTAAGTAATGTCACAGCAGTTTTCTGCTGTAATCATATGTATTCATTTATTTAAATCAACAAAACTGCATCAAAAAGGTGATACTTGTTAACATATTACCTGCAGAAAGGACAGAACATCAACAAAGATGTAGATGTTTGCTGATAACTTACTCTTAGTGTTCATGGATACAGCGATGGGTGTCTCGAGCCCTTTGTGATGCACCAAGCATTTGACAGACACGTCTTTAAGCAGCCCTGATTGGACGGTCAGTGTGCTGATGACTAGCGTGGTCCCGTCATCCTGGCGCAGATGCACGCTCACAGGGGGGCCAATGGTGCGGTTGTCTGTCTCCACATTCCACACAATCTCCGCAGGAGGCCGAGATACAGACGTGCAGTTGGCTTCGATCACGCCTGGAGACGTGGTCTTGTAGCTCACCTGAGGTTTTGGAAGAACTGAAAAAAAAAAAGACAACGGAACCAAGAGAGAAATGAGAGAAAATGCTACGAAGCCTTTCCTCAAATTGAAGAAATGCTCTATTATACTAGGACAAAATAACAACAGACAGCAAGTTGCTTTAAGTCCCTAAATATATCGTTTTGCCAAATTAACTGCCTAGACTCATGTCTTTGAATAGTTTGTGATTATATATCATGGGCATGATACCTGGGATAAAAGTTCCTGTTTTTGTTTTCTTAAAATTCATCACTAAATCTTAGACTGTTTTCAATTCCTTGTTCTCGAGGCTGGGTGAGGAATGCGATGCACTGGGATGGAAAGCATTTTTCTTGGCAAGAACACGTTCAGCCACAGTTATTTGGCTCTCATGGTTATAGATTCCTTTCAGTATTCTGACTGAGGAACTTCTCCCACCTTTGGTCTGGATAACACCGGATTGTGAGGGTGGTTTGGGACAACAGGAACGAAAATTCAGATCAAAAACCAAGCCATGATAACGTCATATGGATTATTACGGGAAGGCTATTATGTTTATAGCGTTTATGAAATTAATATATATATTAATTTAATGTAATATATAAACATACGTGTTATAAAACACGTATGTTTTATAACGTTATACTATATACACAGCTTACATTTTTCAGCATACAATTTAAAGAGTATTCTTTCAACTTTAAAGAAATAAGTAACCTAGTGCTAATATACAATAATGAATACTGTATTATGGTATATTGTTGAAACGTGATAGTTTATATAGACATTATTTAGTACAGTGTGTCTGATAAAAACTCACAGCACTTTTTGAACATTTTACGTTTTAGCCAAAGTTGATTACATTTCTTTCCACGCAAAATTCAACACCGGCTACCCTACAATGACAGAATGAATAAAAAGTTTATAAAAAAATAGAATCGACAAGTAAAATTTCACATGCATGACTATTAAAAAAGCTTTCCCTTGTTACTCAGAATTAAGCTCAGGTTAATTTTGTTCTCATAAAAGATGTTTCTATGATTGAACAAGGGCTGGAATGAAATGCACGTTATATAAGGACTCACAGATGCCAGTGCATTTTGGAGTAGAGAAGAGACCAAAAACCCAATAATCTCTTAGCCAGAGGTTCAGTTTTTTGCTTCCAGACGCTCAACCACTGCTCATGTACTCCAAAGACCTTGATGGCAGAGTGGACAAATGGCTGTGGTAGCTCACTTGAACTTCACAGAAACACATTTCAGAGATTATCAGACCAGAAGAAGAACAGAACTCTGTTGCGGTAAAAAAACAAAACAAAAAAAAAAGCAAAGATATGTGGGACTGAACATCAAACATTCTGTCTAGAGAAACACAAACCCTGCCTATTACTTGGCTTACACCATGCATACTGTGAAACTTGGACATCAGGCTTGGGTGGCGATTCATCTTCCAACCAGAGAATTTTCCAAAGCTCAACGCCCAGAAATCAAAGAAGTAATTTCAGCAGCAGTAGGTGGAAGGATAAAAAGGGCTGTATGTTGTATTTTACACACACATAATGCAACTAAATTATTTTCAGTTGTTATGAAAATGCTGTATATATCAAACATGACTTAAAAGACATTTGAATTTGCAATTCGACGACTTCAAATTGGGCCCATGTCTCTTTAAAAAGCTCTGGCTCTTTTCAACGGTGAGCCTTCAGCACATCATCACAACAATTTATTATTTTTTGCTGCTTAATACCATTTGTATTAATGTTGGACTGAGAAGTAGTTCAGCAGATGCACATAAATTGTGAATGGAAGATTTAAAATTATATCTCCCACTAACTCTAGTGTTCAAAGTTAAAACTAAAACTTTTGACTGTTTTTTACAGGCTGACATATTTGTATTCTGTGTCCAAATATTCACCATAAAACCCAAGGCGTTTGTGTTAGTGTTTCTGGATCTGGTTGTAATTTCCAGGTTTCAGGGGTTCAGGTTTATGCTGTCACCGCAGGATGATTAATGTTAGATTTGTGTTTGTGTTGGTCATCGCTGTTCACAGATTGTTTGAAAGTTGGGGGGAAAAAAACAGCAGAGGTCATTATGTCACCCAATGTGGAGAGAATCCAAGAAGAATATTGGCACAAATAGGCGGCAGGAATGAAAAAAATAAAAATGTTAATCATGCATAATCATAAGTAAAAAAATAAAAATACTGTACTGTACATTTCAGTTTCAAACAAAAGCACATCTGTTCCTTGAAACTAATGAAAGAGAAAGGGAACGGGAGAAAAGTTGAAATCCAAAAGAGCACAAAGGAGAGGCAGACAAAGCACAGAGGGAATCACTGTGTGCGGCAAACACTGACACAGTCATGCATCAGGACGTCACTCCCTGCCTCCATCATTCTTTCGAATGCTCCATTCTGCATGTCGACGTTATTGTTCAGTGTTTGTGTGGAAGCAGGTCTAGAGAACTCTGGTCTCGCTGCTGCATCATTAAAGCATCTTGCATTGAAAAGGAAGAGAAGATTAATATTAATATCTAAAACCCCAACAGTGCTTTCCTTTGGCAGTCGGCAGTCGGTCGGTCCTTGCTTCTCAGGTTCAGTGAAAACCACTCCACTTGAAAATTTTGTTTTAAATAACAATGAAATAAAGCAGCAAATGATGAAAAAAAAAAACTATGTTGGGATGAGTGGATTTAGCTCCAGCCACTGAAAATATAAATTATCCAACATATGTGTGAGTTAGCTGGGTAATTTTATGAAAAGGAAGACGTTCCTGGTGCCCAAAAGGTACTTTGTAATGCCACCAAACTGTAAAATTTATCTTTATCAAACACCTCAGTTAAAAAAACGTGATCAATGTAATGTTACCCACTGAATGTGCCCAAATTTGGAGGCAAATTCAGTTTAAGACTTTATTTTTCTAAAGCCTCAAACTGTGACAAATACAAAGAGAAATAAACCCTCTTCCTTTTGTGCTTTTCAGTTTTGAGGAGGAATTCAACAGATTGAGATTCATCACAGAGAGCATCATCTCCACTGAAGCAACTCTGAGGGAAATCTTAAGAGTATGTGTTTCAGTTATTGTGTGAAAGGTAAATGTGACTGAGGCTGAAGGAGGTTGCACTACATGAATGAAGAAATATGCATGTTTTGCAAATTACTGTATCAGAAACTGTGTCGAAGTAAAGAAGCCCTGCTTTACTAAGTATCAGAAATGTAACTGCAATAAATAATTTGACTCCAATTACTCAATTTAGAAAGAAATATGTAATGTATTGAATTTATTTTGTCATATTTCCTATTTTTCATGTTTTTCTACTATTCAAATGTAAGTGACTTTGACATAAAAAGAAACCAAAAACAAAGTCTATCTTAGCAACCAACGTAACTCAGTTTTTACTTTTTAGGACAAATCCCAAATGTGCTCAGGAAGAAATTTTGATGGAAATATTTACTACATATTTATCATGAAAATTGTTTTTCAATTCCTGTAACTTGATAAAAAAACGGGGAAACAAACGTTTTGACCTAATGTTGCATTGTTGAAGTGGTTATGTCGACGAACTTGAAAAGCATTTACCGTAGGTAGAGAGACAGACCACAGAGCTCTTTGTCCCCTCGTTGTGCGTCTCGTAGAAGCAGGTGTAGCAGCCCTCATCCTGGATGGCGACAGGCTGGATCGTAAGCTGACTGTCTGACAGAGAAGCAGAGAGCCAGACTCTCCCCTGGTAAGCCGGCTCGATCATGGGGTCGCTCCGCTTCGCAAAAGAGGCCACCTCTTTTGATTCGCCCTGAGCAGGCGTGAGTTTCCATAGTATCTGCTGCACCTTTTCGGGCAAACCAAAGGAGCATGACAGGGACGCCTTCTTGCCGCTCACTGCTGTTTTGTTTCTCTCAGATGTGACTTCGGCTGCGGATGAAACACAAAGGATCAGTTGAGGGCAGAAAAGACAATAAACATAGCTGGGAGACGAGGGGTGCGTAAAGAAGAATGTTAATATTGGGAATATGAGGTACCCAAACAGAAACCACTCAGTGGAATCTGGCCCAGCTGTTTTTGCTTAGGAGCTTAAGCTCCCCTTCTCCCACTGCTGCACAGCTCTTTATTAACATGACTGGCCCGGTCTCAGCACGCTCGTCAGTTTCTGGTCAGAGGTTAACAGCGGTTGAGAACACGTGGGTTCGCATATTTTCAGTTTTAAGCCTTGAGTGCAAAAGGGAAAGCATCCCAAATCAATCAAGTGATGGAATATTAACAGGGACAGCGACCGTGAAGACTGAATACAGAGCACCGTGTTTTTTGACACTCTTGTGACAGCTCAGTCTTCAGCCAACGTATCCCTCGTTTATATTGGCTACTCTTTTGTAAAAGACTTTCCTAACAAATCTATCACTCTAACAGATGTGAATGTTGTCTGTGCCAAACAGAGGACAACTTGCTTTACAACGCATGAGCTTACAGTTTTAAAAAATGTCTGTTTGTCAGCTTATCTCTTGTCTCTTCTTACTATCACTGGGGTTGTAACTCATTCAGGTTGCAAGTGGAGGTTTTACACACCCAGTTCATGACTCTTCTCTCTGCACAATGTTATCTCTGTAACATATCTGTCACGATTGCTTATTAGCAGTAAATAATAAATGAGATGGAAGGGATAATTTATTATGGAGTTACACAGGGTTCAGTTATTGGATCTTTCTGATGCATTTTTATCTTCTTTCAGCTGTGTTCACAGTACTGATGTAAAATCATGCAATGCTAAAAATATATTCAGATTGTGGTAACTATTAGTAAATTGATGGACCCTCTTCAATATCAGCTACTCGTATGTGAAATATCTTAATGAATCTTTCACTTATGCATCCACAAATTCACTTGCTAACAGGTTCTATGATTATTAAAGCTGCATTAATTATTGCTCCTCCATTGAGACAACTTATTCTGTCTATTCTCTTCTACCTTTCCCATAGATTGTAATCTCCTCCTAGCATCTGAACTATACTAGTGTCTATCTCATCTTTAATAAATATATATTTTATCCTAAATGCAAAATACCGGTGTTCCTTTTTGACGGCCCAACCTTATCACACTCAAAATAATTAAAAATATTTTCCTTACCGTCAACAGTGAGACACGTCTGTCCTTGTTTCGAACCTGAAGGAGTGAGCTCAAAGATGCAGGTGTAGCAGCCTTCATCACGGAAGCCCACCCTGCGAATGGTGATCGCTGAGGAGTCCTTTGGTGAGGTGGCGAGCTCCACATGCTGCTGTCCACTCACGCTGTCTCTGTTACCTGGCTGGTAGCTCAGCAGGGTCTGATTCTTGTCGTCCAGCCAACGGACCTCCCTCAAAGTTTCACCACGGTCCTTTGACAGCGTGCAGGTCAGTGTAAAGGGTTTGTCCACTGGTGCCTTCAAACGTGCTGGCGCCGTCACTCTACCTGAAATCAATATTTTGCAAACGGTAAGCGGGAGTAGTTGTTTTAATTTTTTTGTATTTTATTGGTTTGACTTAGCGTGCCCCTACTCACCATGTGTTTGTCCAATTAAGAGGAGGAGAAAAGACACCTGCAGACCTATTCTACATGTGACAGGGATCATCATCGTTCTCACTGAGGAAAATTAAAAAGACCTCTCATCATTACCAGAATAGATTTTTTTATAAACATAAATCAATTTTTGACTGCGTTTCTTGGCAATGCTAGAACACATTTGAACTAGTTGGTCTCTGGATCCAGATTGAATGTTTCACGGGATTACCATCAGAACTTTTAAGTGGAAAATACAGATCATAATCCTTTCCAAAACCAGGTTTTTTTTATGTGTATTTGGAATCACTGTTCTTTTGAAACAGCTACTAATGTCCAAGTTGAAGCCATCTTGCCTTTGATTTTATTTGAAGTGAAGTTACATATTTTTTAAGCAGTCTTTCTTACCTATATGTTTGCATCAACCTCATACCATGCACCAGCAAAAACGCCCTACAGTATGAAGCTATGAACACCATGTTATACAGTTAATATGACGTTATTAAAGTCTCGCCTTCCCATTTCATGTCAAAACATTCTTCTTTATCACTCTGACCAAAGAGTTCAATCGTTGTCCTCTTTGCCAATAAACCCCACCTTTCCAGAAGGCATTTGGTTTGTCCACACAGTTTTTAGTCAAGCTTCTGGATGCTTTACATTGCCAGCAAGCAATATTCAACTCAATGAGTCAAAATGATCAAAATCCAGCTATTTGTTATTATTTTATATTGTTGTATCTTCGACTATGACTGTTCTGTTTACTTCTACTCTACATTCTTTGTGATTGCATCTGCTTTAACTCCGTATGCCAGTGTTTCATGTAAAATATTGTACAATCAGCCAGCAAGAAGCTATAACAATTATTTGCACTTTAGTTCATTATAGAACCTTGAAGCATGAAGTGCATTTATAAATTCAGTATATTTTTCTCAACTGCCAACATTTTAATCCCATTTTGAAATATCAGATAAACTAAACTAAAAATTGTTAAGCTAACAACTTTTAGTTCTTTATTAATCAAGAGAACAAATCAGAGTTCACAATCACATTCCTTCTACAAGTTGTATCAGTTAACAGAGACTCACCTTATGCCTCTTGTTACAAATGTGAAAAGCCAACAGTTTAAGACGGTCTACCTCTGCATCATCTCCTGCATCCTTATAATCCAGCATCGGCATGCGATATTTTCTGCTCCTCCAAGTGTTTTGCTGCTGCGCTCCCCTCGGACTGATACTCTAACCGCAGGCAGCAGGACTTTACCCAAATTAAATGTAGTCCACGATGAGAGCCGAACGTTTTGGTTCCACTGCGCCCTCTGGTGTCACGGTACATACATTGCGCGCAAATATAAGATCTCGAAAAATAATAGATTTATTTGTTTATTTATTTATCTACTTATATTTTTTAATTTTAAAACATACATATGTGCATAGCTGATAAGACAATAGAATATAGAGATATACAAAATGATCAAAAATAGTTAATCCTAATCAGTTTATTTTATTTTTGAGATTTGTGTTATAATTTAAAAATAAATAGATTTATTTATTTATTTTTCTTTGGAGAGAAAAGGTTAAAACAATAAATGAATAAAAACATTTGCTGTTGCTGACGGCGCTTCCGCCATATTGTGAGTGGCAACGTTTTAAAAATCAACTATTATAAACTGTGTTTTTACGACTGTAGAAACACTGTTTGTATACAGATAATTTTAATGATAGTTTCATACATTTTCGTGCCAGTACTGAATATGTTGATATTTAAGGCAAAAGAATTATCTGCAAATCAAAATAAGAGAACAACCAATATTAAAGGGATGTGCGTAAAATAGTTATAAACTAAGCACACACATTAAATTTATAAGATAAATTATTAATTTAAAGCCTATGCATAGTTAAATATATCCGGGAAACAATTACACTCACAATATGGCGGTGATATTAACGAACGGTCTATATTGATAAAACGTCTATGACCGTGCTGTTTTAAAATTACAAATGAAAATAAGTGATTATAATAGTCTGTTTTATTATTTTTCTCTTTTGCTATCTTAAGTTTTTTAACCTTTTTATTTGTTTTTCTTACTTTGAATGGCGAATGACGTAGTATCCCTGCGACGGAAGTATGTTGGTGACGACTTGCTGTTATAGCTTGACAGCTAAACAAGTGTCAAAATGTTAGACACATAACACACGGTTCACTTTTAAGAAAGACGGTGTTTTTGTCCTTGGGATTAAAATGAACTAATCTTGGCCTGCACTTTGCAGCACTGGGATTTTTCGAAGTGTTTGAGGTTGTTTAACTCACGTCATCATGTCGTTTCTGGTGGACTCAGTCATCATGTTCACCTCTCAGGTAATCGGTTGGAAGAAGTATACTTTTCTGTAGTTAACTTAGATTTTTAGGACATGGGTCCAGTTCTTCTAAGATATTTCAAGATGAAATATGCTCGGTATTATCCACATTAATTATATGTTTTCTCATAAGTAAAATTGTATAATGTACGTATTAAAAGTGTTTTTACCAGCTCAGTTATAAGCATGTTATGATATTGCAGTTGTTCATGTTTACCATCTTGCTATATGGTAATCATTAATAAATTAGACCGTATTGAATTAATGTGAAGTAGAAGCATTAATCTAGATTGGGTTTGAAAATGATTTCCATAAGGTTTTTCAAACTACTTCATATATGAAGTTACTGAGTGTCTGTAATTCCCATCAAATATATTTTTTTGCATATTTCGCCCAGGTGCTGTTTTTTGGGTTTGGTTGGTTGTTCTTTATGCGGCAGCTGTTCAAAGATTATGAGGTAAGGTGTTACTCCATTTGCAGCATTAGTAGTTTATGTCTTTAAAATACAACTGGTATTTCCATAAGACATAACATATTGATTCTAATAAAAAGAAACACAACAGATACAGATATCAGAGGTTTCTCTTCTTTAGCAGACTTGTTTTACAGTCAAACTGTGTTTTTGTTTTCAGGTGCGACAGTATGTCGTCCAGGTGGTTTTTTCTGTCACCTTTGCATTTTCCTGTACAATGTTCGAGCTTATCATTTTTGAGATTCTTGGGGCCTTAAGCAGCACGTAAGTGATATTTACTTTTGGGGAAAAGGCCTGGTCCATTGGTTAAAAAAGATACAATTTGTTCATCATCACGTTTTGTTCCAGTTCCAGGTATTTCCACTGGAAGTTGAATCTGTATGTGATTCTGCTGGTTCTAATCTTTGTGGTGCCTTTTTATATCGCTTACTTTGTTGTCAGCAACATACGATTGTGTAAGTTCAAGAAAAAATAAAAACAACTTTTAACATTTGAAGGTGCTGTTCTAATAGTGAACTATTTGCTTGTTGTCTTATCAGTGCAGAGGCAAAAACTCCTTTTTGCCTGTATGGTTTGGTTTACCTTCATGTATTTCTTCTGGAAGTTAGGAGACCCATTCCCAATCTTGAGTCCAAAACATGGTGAGTAAACGAGGCTTCTCAAAATGTTGCATTTCATGCCGTGTTAGCGTCATGCCAAAGTATTCACATCCTTTAAGGATTTTTCACATTTTCTAAGGAAATTCAGTGGAGCTTAAGTCGTAAACAAACATAAAGAAGTGCATACATGATATATGGAAGGGAAAGGAAACAGTTTTTATGTTTTTTCTGAAATAATAATAATTGAAATGTGGTGTTATATTTAACCCAATTGCATTTAGAGGCCAGCTAAACAGTAAATATGAAGGCATTGGAGGTTTGGTAGAGAACATTTCTGAACAAACAGCATCTTTATAACAGAATGCCCAGAAGAAAGCCATTGAATGCCCTGGAGTTTGCCTCAAGTAATGTGGGGAACACAAAGTGTACTGCTCTTATTTGTCCTACATTTAAATGTTTTGCATAGATTTATTATTCAGGTTCATCTTGCAACGGGACAGCTGCTCTATACGCACAGCCAAAGAAACAGAATAGTTTAAATTAAAACATTTGAACACCTGAAAAATTATGTTCATAATCACTTCATCTGCCAGTAGAAGATTTTCAAAAATGAATTTGAGGAAATATTTCAGTCACAACTGGCAGAAGTACCGCAAAAGACTTGTATCTGTCATGCATAGAGAGATGTTTCTACAATCCACAGATTGCACACATTTCAAATATTTGTTTTGGAAAAAAACTATACAAAAGAAAAAGAAAACATTTTAAAACCGTGGATTGTTTTCCTCCCATTTCACAGCTATGTGATACTTGCGTTGGTCTATCACATAAAATCTCATTATAATACATTGAGGTTTGCAATTGTAATGTGGCAAAATGTGAAAGAGGCCATTTGCAAGGTTCTGCACCATCATTCATCTGTGAAGTTTATGAGCTGTTTGTTGTTTAGTGTCTCTTTCTGATTGATTTTGTGCAGGGATTCTGTCCATTGAGCAGCTCATCAGTCGTGTCGGTGTGATCGGAGTCACTCTTATGGCTCTCCTCTCAGGGTTTGGTGCCGTCAACTGTCCATACACATACATGTCCTATTTCCTCAGGTTCGGCCCGTCGGCTGTTTCTTTGCGGTGTACAAGCAGAAGGTGGCAGTGTGTCCTCACAGTTAGTTTTTGTTGTTTTCACAGAAATGTAACAGATAGTGACATTCTTGCTCTGGAGAGGCGGCTACTCCAAACCATGGATATGATTGTCAGCAAAAAGAAACGGTGGGAATAATGATTTTCCACCCCCTGTTAATCTTCAAACCATTTTTTTTTTCCTGCAAAAAGTAAAATAACGCTTTCTTTTGTCTCTCAAGAATCGCCATGACGAGGAGGCAGATGTACCAACGAGGGGAGGACCAAAACAAACAGACTGGTTTCTGGGGCATGATCAAGAGTGTCACCTCTACACAAACAGGCAGTGAAAGTATCCTTCATGCTTGGATGCAAGCATCTCTATATTTTAGATTCCTGCTAACTGTCCAGAAAAATCTTAGCTGCTGTGATCCCTGACTTCCTCGCTGTAGATTTGTCTTTGATCCAGCAGGAAGTTGATGCTCTGGAGGAGCTGAGTCGACAACTCTTCCTGGAGACGGTGGATCTGCAAGCCACCAAGGTAAACAAGTGTGTGCCCGAGAATTTGGACCCAGTATATTGATTGGGTAGGAGACTGGGATTTGCTGAACATGCAGATTATCCTGCTTAAGTAATTCATGCTGTCCTGCTTTTATATAATTTTACCCTGTTTGAAATCAGGAAAGGGCGAATACACCACTGTATTTTTTCTATTTAGCTCAGTACAGCTGCCCTTATTCTCCAACGGAAAATGAATTAGGTATATTAATGGAAAAAGTGCCTGCATTGACTGTGCTTTTAACTGAGGCCAACCAACTTTTAAAGCACTTAAGGGCTGGTTTACCTCTTTAGTATCATATTTGTTTACACGTGTTCAAATACACCGTTAACTGTGGCTACACACACAGCAGTCACCAGGCCCTCACCAAATATAGCACCGTTTTATGACATCAGGGTGAACTGTGCTCAGTTCAAGTTCGTCATGTCATCAATGTTTTGAATGTTTTCACGCACAACGCTGCTGTAATAAACACATTTTGAAGGTGAAAGGATGTGGTGTGATTATTTTTTACAGCTGTTGCCACAAAAATATACATTTTAATGTTAATTACCACATAAACCTTTGATGATGGAAACCAGCAGAATTTTCTAACCTGGAGTAAACATTTAACATGCATGAACATCAGTTTATTTACTAGTATGTTTATTTCTAACCAGTTTACCTTTTGTAATTATGTGATGAATGATTTGTCTTCTTTTTTTGTTTTTTTTTCTTTAGGAGCGAATCGAGTACTCAAAGACCTTCCAGGGGAAATACTTCAACTTTCTTGGCTACTTCTTTTCCATCTATTGTGTTTGGAAAATCTTCATGGTAGGAACACCGCATTCGTGTTTTACATCTCACATAAATGTTCACGTCACTTCCTGCTGGTTATATGTTTACTTTAAAAGGTGTGTTGTCACCGATTTCACTTTTAAACCTTTCTTCCATTTACAGGCAACGATAAACATAGTGTTTGATCGAGTTGGAAAGACGGATCCGGTGACGAGGGGTATCGAAATAACAGTGAACTACTTGGGCATCCAGTTTGATGTAAGAAACACACTTGTGTATTAATTCATTACTTCTGAGAGCTTTTCTTTTACTTTCAATGATCACTGCATGAATTTATCCTATCCCTCTCTGCAACCACTGCTTCTTTAATCTTGACATCAACCCTGAATTTAAGCTTACATTTAATGATTTACTTTTCAGAAATTTGTTTATGTCTCCAAGTAATCCCCCAGGATCACCTGGAATGACCGCTTGTAAAGATAATTTTCTGTGTTGTTCTATCTGCAGTTAACCATGTGCCGTTCATGTTTAGTGTGTTCACATAAAAGCAGTTGTTAAACAGAGTCCAAGAGGTTCAGGTTCAGAGGGTTCAATCTAAAACTCCAAAGGTTTTGGCTTTCTTTCTGTTTTCTCCTCTTTTCTGTGTTCCAGGTGAAATTTTGGTCCCAGCATATTTCCTTCATCCTGGTTGGAATAATAATTGTCACTTCCATACGAGGTTTGCTTATCACACTTACCAAGGTAATGATGGCCCATTAGTTAAAATCTGCACACTTAAATTCAGATTAAAACCTATAACCTGCAATCTGTCAAGTTTTAACATGTGGCAAAGATTATACAGTTACACCTAAGGCCAAATATTTTTCAACTCAAGTATTTAACTCATATGCACATTTTCTTTCTGGAAAAGTTATCTTTTTCAGCTTCCATCTTTTGAATATTGTCACCTTCATTTCATTTTAGTTTTTCTACGCAATATCAAGCAGCAAATCTTCCAATGTCATCGTGCTTGTCCTCGCTCAGATCATGGTGAGCGTGTGTTTCTTCATAGTCAAGTACTTCCTGCAGCCTTGAGTTAAGTTGGAATCCATTTTTTAATTTTTATTTTTATCTGAATCTATCAGGGGATGTATTTTGTTTCATCTGTGCTGCTGATGCGCATGAGCATGCCACTGGAGTACCGCTCCATCGTGACAGAGGTTCTGGGAGAGCTCCAGTTCAACTTCTACCACCGCTGGTTTGACGTCATCTTCTTGGTCAGCGCTCTGTCCAGCATCCTCTTCCTTTACCTCGCCCACAAGCAGGCACCAGAAAAACACATGGCCCTCTGAACACCTGTGGCGTGTTTAGCCTTCACTGATGCGTGGGCTGAATTTTATTCTGCAGTTTGGAGAAATACAGAAATCATTTTTGAGGCATTTACTCCTGAATCAGGAAAAATAAAACAACAAAAAAAACAAACATTTCTTAGGGTGACTATTGGAGCACGTGCTAAAGGAACTTTGCAAACTGGACTCTCATGAAAACAGAGTATTTAAAGAAAATCATTCAAATGAAACAAATAGGCTTCTTTCCTTGCTGTTAATTTTGCATACTTTTGGTTAATTCTTTTAATCTTTATGTTTTAACACACTGGTTGAAACAACACACATTTCTTGTTTCACTGCAGGTTTTCCAACTGATTTTTTGTATTTTTTTTTATCTTCAGATATGTTATTCACTTTGGGAAGAAAGCAGGCCCTCAAAAAGTCAGCCTTAACTCAGATGGAATGTGTTGATTTTTTTATTTTATGTAAGAAATGTGAACTTTCATGTCAAACATTAAATAAAGGAAAGAAAATACATGTTTACTGCATATGTAGATGATTTTAAACTATGCTGACAGCGATTATCTTAGGTTTGTAAAAGGGGTTATATATCAATACAAGTTTTGATCAAAACAATACAGCGCCCTCAACATTTATTGGCACCTTTTTACCATTTTACGTTGGTAAAAATGTGTAAAATTTGTTAAAGTTTTATCTTATTTCAGTAGATAATCACAAACCTAAAGCTTTGCTTTGATTCTCTTACCCTGATCTTTATGGAGATAGTTTTTTTTTTTTTTACTTATGGTCCTTCTTTCTGGGTGTACTGGTAAAAGATCATTCGGTTTCTGCAAGTTTTGTTTGTCACAGCTCCGTCTATTTTAAGCTTTGACTGTAGATGTGGACTTGTTTAGGTTAGTGGCCATCTTCTTGCAGCCGTTGTCTGTGTTATGAGAATGAATATAGTACATGTATGCAAGTTAAAGTTGTATTTATTCTTTTGGTTAATCTCCTCCTTGAGGTTTCAGTGAATGTGGAGAGCACTGACATTTTTCTTAAAGGCACAAAATGTTTTTCTGCTGCAAGTTCCAGGAACAGCTATTCTGCTACGAATCAGTTCTTGTCGGCAATTTCTCAGTCCCAGGGTTGTAATTATTATTATTTTTTTAGTTGTTGTTGTCATCTCTCTTACTACCGTATGTTTCACCGGAATGTGTGAAGCTCAGAGAGCTTTAAAAAGAAACTCTTCAGATTTGGCCACATCTAGGATTTGTTCCTTTGGGCGTGGTTTCAGAGTCTCTCGTCGATGCCGTCTTCAGACGAAGATGATGACACAGAGGGCGTCTAAAAGTAAGAACAGAAAGTAAGATAACATTTTTGCTTGTCATATTTCAGCTGAACCAAAATGAAAGCCATATGTAGGTAATTGATGAAGTACATTGGAATATGTGGTTGTAACGTGACAAAATGTGAAAAGTTCAAATGACACCAATGACTTTCCGGATCACTTTAACCCCTTAACCTGCAGCAGGTTCATTTCATTGTGTTTTCCGGGGGTGAAGATTATTAAGCAACAAAATGTTATGTGGTGAAATAATCAGCAGTATAACTCTAATTGACACTCTTGTTAATCGTATATATTTACCGTGGCATGATTTAGATTCTAAAATATTCTTTAATAATGTCAAGGGACAAAGTTGAAATTATACTCTGTTCACAATTAGTAGTTAATCATTCATTGATTTGATAATGTGATCATTTGCACAAAATATCCCAGGATGGATCAGAACAGTCACATTTAACACCATTCTGGTTAGAAATATGACCGATGACAGCAAATGGCACCACTCACCCGCCGTCTTTCCTGTTGAGGTGGAGTTTCAGGCCTGGCTTCCTTCTCCTCCTCCTGCCTCTGCTGCTTTTCCTCTTTCCTGTTTGGTTCTGGAGCCTCTGCAGTGCGAGTTTTCCCCTTGGAGTTTTCCCCAAGGAGAAGCGGTGTGGTCTTCACACCTTTGGCTTTGAGCTGTTCGTAGACATCCTGTCTGGCCACCAGCATCTCCAGAGTGTTGCCACTTCTGCGGATTATGTTCACTACCTCACCATGGGTGCTCTGCTCCACATTCTCACCGTTCACCTCTATCACAACGTCGTCGTTCTCCAGACCAGCCTTGTCTGCTGCACCGCCTTTCACCACCTGAAGAGAGGTGATTTTAATCAGGTTCTTGTAGAGTAGTCTTCCTCAGACAGTGGGTGTTCTTGTTGATCTTACCTCTGTGATGTACTGGCCAAGCACCCCTTCAATGCCGTTTAGGTGAAAGCCATAGCCGGCAGAGGTCTTCTCCATTCTGCACAGTTTGGGTTTCAGTTCCTCCGTTCTGTCTCTTACAGGCATGGATGTTTGGGCAGGAGCAGGTAAGCTCAAAGCTTCGGTGTAACTGGGTGGGGAGTTAGAATCTTTCATCTCCTCCCAGAAAAGCATCGGAGACACCTTACCCTGTGAGACACGAAACGTGATTATATTAGCATGTCGTCAACGTTGTAAGCAGAACTAGAAAGTCTATAAGTGAGTCTGTGGCTCACCTGCTTGTACATTTGGTCCGTGTCTTTGTCCACCACAAAGAAGGAGCATGTGTTGTCACATAGCCTGATCCAGTCCACCACCTGTTTGTGGCTGCATTTGTCCACATCCTTCCCGTTGACGGCAACAACTCTGTCCATTTCCCTCATGCCAGCTTTTTCTGCAGGGCTACCTTTGTCTACATCCCTTATGAAGTGTCCTGCAAGAAATCATGGAGCATGTCGTTAAACCACAACCACTTCTCTGCAGTGAAACGCAGAGAAGTGGTTTTGGCCTTGCCTCCTTGGCCTGGTTCCTCTTTGAGCAGGAATCCATATCCATTAGACCCCTTTTTCATGTTGATGAAGCGCGGTTGCAGTGGGAGAAACTTTACTGTTGCCAACCATGATCCTATCTTGGTTTTTTTGTTGCGATAGAAACTGTCCGTTTCCTTGTCAATGAGCAGGAACATGACGCTTTTCCCTCCCAGTTTGATCTTTTCCACCACTTCGTCATGCGTGTAGCTTTCTATGTTCTCCCCGTTAACCTCGAGCAGACGATCTTCGTTTCTGACTCCAGCGTTGTAGGCTACTCTGCCCGAGTCCACCTCAGTCATGAACAATCCTGGTTTGCCTGGTAAAACAGACAAAATAGATTGATGCATGGATGAAATCACATGAAAAACCATTTCTTATTTACTTGAATAAACAGCAGAGCTTCTGTTTCAGATGCGAAAAGCTATTTGGCGACATTGTTAAAGCACATCAGAAAAGACAGAAGTATTTTAAATGCCTGAAATCATACATATTTTTTTCATGTTTTTTTAATTATTGTGTCTGAACAAAGTTGAAAATCTATAGAACTATACAAATTAGAAAAAAAACTACTCAGTAGATGTAGACACACCAAATTCAAGGTTGTCTTCTCTAGAATGTGTTTCTCTAGGGCAGGCTAATCACATTTTAATTTTATTGGGATTTCCAGTTTCATGTAAAGGTACTTAGTTTTAACCTATCAGAGTCCATCTGTTGCTAGGTAACATAAAGCTCCATCAGCACTGCAGTGAAACCTCTGCAAAATCTTAAAGCACCTTGAAATACTAATTCAACGATATTTCTGTCACAAATGATGGTAAAATTAACTAGTTTTGTCCTTGCATTCAATGGCTTTGTACTCAAAGTTTATAACACGTTCCACTCCTTTAAGAGACTTTCCAATTCTGGGATAAATGCTGTTCTCACAGAAACCAGGAGACTATTGGATATTATGTTACCACATAGACACAGAATGAAGATGATGTTATAGTTGATCAGATCTAGAAAATAACTGTCAGAGAAAGAAGGTTTTGAGAGACTTTTATATGTTACTTCTTAGGAGCCTTGATAAAGATGAGAAATAACCTTAAACTAAATTTATCTGCTATTGCAGACGTAAGCAGAACATTTTAGAACATACAACCTTAATTAGACAACGTTAACTCAGTATAAAACATTAAACTATTCATTTAAAGTCTCCTATCTGAGAGTTACCTCGAATACTTTCTAACTTCCTTGGGGTTTTGGATAAGAAACCGGTTGTTATGGAAACCTGGTCATCTTTTTGTTGCAGTTTCCAACCTTCTTAGCTGTGAAATGTGTGTGACTTTCTCCCTGCTTAGTGGCCAGGTAAAATGGCTTTATTGTCACATTATATCTAATTATGGATTACTAATTTATAGTTTACAGAAACACAGCTCAACTTAGAAAGTATAAAGACAAAAAAAATGCTTCAGTGAGATTTAATTTCTAGGAATTGTTAGTGGCATACATGTGTGTGGCACAGATGATTTTGAAAGAAATACAAAGGCCTACGTGTATTCAAGAAATACGTGTATTCAAATTAAATGCTGGATTTTTCTCTCCTAAATGTTAAGTCTATAAAACTATACTGCAGCAGGGAATAATAATACGATCATATCATGAGGATTTTCACACCTTATACCCTTTGGTGCTATAAATGCAGTTCCATATCTTACCTCTTAGTGAGCGAAGAGAAAACCCAAATCCCGAGGAAGACTTGACCAAGTAGCACAGTTTGAGTTTTGGAGGCTCTTTGGTCGCTCCGTTGGCCACCGGTGTGAGTTGGGGATCAGAAAGGTTCACCCCCAAAGCCTTTGCTTTCTTGTAAGAGGATTCATCCAGAATGTGGAATGTGACGGATGCCCCGCCGTTCCTCACCAGCTCCACCAGCTGTAAAAAGGGAAAACGGAGGAAAAAACAAACAGAAAATGAGTCTGAGTCCTTATCGATTTGATTAATGCACTGCAGTGCCTCTGAAGGCCTGCTCACCTCGGAGTGGGACAGCCCATCAACAAATGTTCCATTGACCCGAAGGATGCGGTCTCCGTCTTTCATGCCGGCCAGTTCAGCTGGGCCTCCCATTTCCAGGCAGCGGATCAGATGACCTTCCTCATTTTGCTCCACTCTCAGATAGAAGCCAAATGTTTGACCCGGAGTCTTGGTCAGAGAAATCACCCTCGGCTTATAGGTGGTCATGTCTCATAATGGAGTAAAAGAATCACAATCTAATTGTTATTCATATCTAATAACTCTCATGTAGTGATACAGAGATAATCTAAATCTTGCATTGTATTAGATTAGATTAGATTGTGATGACACTTGACATGTATAATTAGCTGGATAATTAGAAAGTGAAATCACAGGGGAAATATGTATTTTGCTAGAGCAAAAGAAAAATATGCTTAGAAATTATCATCAGGATTATGGAAAATTTCCAATTTTCCTTTTGAGCATCTACCAAAACAATGTAGGCAGTTTTTTTCGCAAAAGTTTTCTATTTTTTATTTTTTGCAAAAATATAATAAATTGCTGATTTGCAGGAAGCATGGAAAAATGAATTGAGCAACACAAAATATTGCTAAACACTATATTCTGAGGAGATGGTAGAAGTGATTTGTCCACATTATAATTTATTGTTTTCCTTTTGTGCATCTACCAAGATTATGTAAGTATTTCTGTTAAGATTTTTGTGGTTGTTTACTTTTTTTTCTCTTTCTTTTTGCAGAAATATACTATGAAACATTGGAAACAAGGAAAAAGTCACACAAACTATTGCAAAAACAGAATATGCTCTGGAGATGATGCAAGTGATTTATCCAAATGAAACAGGTGCATATAGTGAGATTGTGACTTTAAATATTATGACAAAAATTGCAAAAATCAGAACTCCTGAAATAGCGTTACATTTAAGGAGTACCTGCAGTTTTTAAGTAAAAATAACACAATTTAAAATCCTTCCCTCCCCTCTTCTCGTAACCCGTGTTACACATTGTGCATAAACCCTTTAATACACCACATGGAAATAAAAAAATAAAAAAATCAGAAGTGCTGATGACCTCAGATGAGAAGTTAATCTTCCATTATCGTTCAGCAGAGCTGGGTAATTATTAACAGACGACACAGCTGACTGCAAGTCATAAAAAAACCGCATGGACTTTGAATGCACAATAAGGATCGTCCCTTTAAGTCCTTCGATCGCTTGTTATTAAAGCTGGGCCATAAAGGGATATGTACTTTAGTTGATTCATCTGACATGTGAAACACACTGACTTCAGAGGAAAAATACAAAAGGGTGTGAGGTTCTTTATTAAGAGAACCATTCATGACTTGCACACCTTTGTCAGCAAAGCGAAAAGAATGAATCTCAGTTGTTTTTCCTGCATCGAGGCTTCAGATTTACAAAGATAACAGAATGAATTTAGATTATGCTGATGATACATGGATTTTCTTGGAACACCTATTCTCTGCCAGTTTACCCAGTAAGAAGAAAATCACTCAGCCTATAGTATAGAAATCTCTGCCAAATTTTTTATTTTTATGTTTTTAAACGTTTACAACCAAAATTCTTTCCTTTAATTTCTTGGAAACTCTGTTGTGATTTGTCCTCATTGTAAGAGTCTAACGGGATTGTTAAACCTCTGCATGTTTTTTAAAAATGCAGACATGTAATTAGGAGGTTTGAAATAAGCAGTAATGCTTTGTTTTCTTGTTGCTGTATTGTTTGTCATACATTTAAACATATCAGATTTCCTGACCTTCTGATTTCTTAAGTTTTACTCACATTTCTGTCAATCTAAAGAGGTCCTTAAATACATTTTATGCCATAATTCTTAAAAAAACCCCTCTAAAATTAGAGAATATTCAAAAATTACTCACCAGCTCGTCTCTGCTTGACGTCGAATGCCAAAGGGGCAGCTCACCTGTCAGTGATTAGCTGTTATTGCGTCTTAAAGCTGCTTCCCTCCCACCTCTCCATCTCTCCATGCGGACTTTGACAGGTCGAAGGTGAGACTAAAGGCTGAGTTATTTAACAGCTTTTAAATAAGGCTGTTATGGCTGTGTGTCGAGGCGATGGCAATGTGCAGCCTTTCATCTGAGTGTGAGCGGTCATCCGTTCAGTGGTCAAAGGTGCACAGCACTGGTGTCAATTCAGCAATTAAAGTAGAGACATTACAGTCAAAATGAAGCGGGAAGCGTCCTTATGGTGTTTGTTTATGAATGACATGATTTAACTTTGTTACGTAACGTATTAGACCGGGAAGCCACATTTGTTGTGGATCTTGATGTTTTAAATAAACATCAGTTTTGCATTTAGGAGGATCAATCGAGCCAGTTTTGATGACATATCAGCAAAAGTTTAGGTTTATCAGGAAGACAACAACAGAGTCATATTAAGTTTTGGGAACGCCTTCATAGACATTTTATTTTTTCTAAAAATATATTTGTCTTTTTCAAACAGTTTAAAAAAAGCCTCCCTTCAAATAAAAACTATGAATCCAAAATGTTACAGTAACTTTGCAACATCCTGTGTGTGCAATACAAAGCAGTGATATAACACTGTTCGATTTGTGACCGAGACATCATCATTTTCAAAAAAATTGTAAGACCCTTAAAAACAATGCACTGGTAAATATTTCAAATATTTTTTTCAGAGAAGAACTGTGTTTTTTCAACACATGGGTAAGTATAATTTTTCATTTATTAATGTGGTATGTTCAACTGTTTTCACAAGCACATGTATTTGAAAAGGAATGAGGTGAGCTGAAGAAAAGCAGTCATTTTTATCATTATGATTATGTTACTGCAGTAAGACCCTTCCTTTATTTTAAGGTTGTTATGTTTTTCTAAACCTTTCCAGGAATGTCAATCATTCATTTTTCAGGAATGATTGACCCAGAGCCATTTTAGTCATTGGAACTTAAATAAGTTGCACAAAATTTTGGGGGTTCTTCTTTTTTTTGCAGTCTATTACCACGCCCTGCCAACATGCCTAGGTGGGCCCCATGTGGGGGAAAGGAGGGCTGATATATGGGTCCGTCCCATATGGGTTCGCCCATGTAGGGCCCATGTGGGCTGTGGCCCCACGTGGAAAAACCCATGTGGGGCCACCATGAAACCTGCGGACAAACCCATATGGGACCCATCTGGTCTGCCCTCCTTTTCCCCACATGGGGCCCACCTAGGCATGCTGGCAGAGGGGGAGCATTAGTGCCTGCTGAGATATTCCTAACTGTAGGTGGAAAGATTTATAAAATCCATTACCTACTGGACATCAATTTCCATTCAGCAGCCTGCAAGAACACATATCGGATTACCCCCACTGTCTTTGTATACACTGCAGAAATAATGATGCAAACAAAGCCATCTCACTACACATCACTTAGCTGTACTTACTTCACGTCACTACATTTCATCTCTTGTGCAAAAACAATAGGAGATACTCCAAATGTTTGTGCTTCATTGTTAAAAGAAGGATCTTGTATGTTCAGGAAAAAGCGCAATATTTTCCGACATATTGCAGCAGAAAATGCAGTTAATCATTCTATTATCCATTTCCAAAAAAACGTAGCATGATCATGATGCATTTAGGGACAAGTGCTGCTAATCAACTATGGCTATATACACACATCAGATTGCTTTGATCTGTTTTTTGTCTCTGTTCCCATCAAGTAAACAATGAATAAAATCCAAAAGTTCTTTCTTGCATGTTTTTGGAACTTTGTTGAATTTCTAAATACAGAATTAACCATTTTTGACGAAAACATACAAACATACATCCACCACTGACAATTTCATAGACCTCCCACAGCTAGTTGCAAGTTGTAGAAAAATCACACATTTTTCGCAGCCATGAGCCAGATCTTGGCATTGTTTTGTCTGGATAAAAATGGTAGTGCTAAATTTTCTGTAGTGTTGAGATGAGGATTATTCCAAAACTTTAATTTTAGCTCACTTTCTTTTATTCTAAAAACCAAAGTTTATGTGTAATATGATCATTAGCTCAGCTGGAACAACTAACTGATTGCATCAATGTGTAATTCATTTGACACAAACTTTCACCTCCTATGACATTTGAAGTCACTTACAAACCAAGCAAACTACTTGGCCAAGGTAGAGAAGTTTTATAGGTAGATTTCTCAAAGATTGAGCTTTTGTGCTATAATGAAAAATGCATGTTTGGAACACATTTTTGCACCTACGAAAACTGTACAAAATTGTAAAAATAGCCATTATTAAGATCGAAGACTATCTAATAATCATTAATTTTCACCTCAGTGCCAACGCATGTATGACAAACTTTTTAATGCTCAAAACAGCACAAAAATCCCAAACATATCAACATCGGTTTCAGAAGGAATAAAACATTAAGCTTCTGGAATAGCCACAACCTAAGCCCTATTAAAGATTTATGGACTAAGCTTAAAAGCTGGAATGATGGCAGGGAATCAGCTAATTTAAATGTTTGTTGCTCTGAGGTACTTTAAATCTCGTGAAAACAATGTTTACGAATAACCGTGGGAGCATCAGTGTGCTTCCAGATACTATATCACCGTGTTTACCTCCATAACAAGCACTTCAGCCAGGGCTGGGCCGGTGATCTGAGCATACCCCATTACGAGACAACACATGACTCCCACCCGGCAGCCTTCCCCTCCTTTACTGACCTGGTACAGTGTTTTAGCAATCGATATCAGGAGTCCACGAGCCAAACAGGCAGAGGAGGAGAGGACAGATAGGAGACAGGAAGCTGTTTTAGCTCGGTTTAGTGCTGATGCATTCACTATCCATCACCTGCCGTCATCAACTTGTGTTTAATGTCGTCCCCTGACGATGAAAGCGCGGTATTGATGAGCCTTCCAGGGCTGCAGTTGTTCATTTGATCTGTAACAAAATGGGAGGGTGTTTACAGAAACGCAAAGAAAGTATGGACATATTGATGTGTTGGAAAATGCAGAAATGGGCTGCGAAGTACCGCCCCAGCGGTGATTATATTCAACTAGTCCTCATCAGTACTGGAGCATCCATAATCAATGCTCCACGCTATGCAGCCATTACCTCTCTCAGAAGGAAGCACTAGTCTCTCTTCTCGTCTTGATTGGAATCCTCACAGGCTTGTTTATCTGGGGTAAGAGGCTCTGCACATGACCTGTTGCAGCCACTCAAAACTGGAGAGAGATTACACAGGCCATGCTTGAAATAATGGTCCTATTTTTTATTTTTTTTTGTAATCTTCTCTTCTGGGAGTCCCTTGAGTGTTTAAAGGCCAAGTAGATGAGGTCTGCTTCCTGCAGCAACATCGAGACTTCGGGAGGAGCGACAGTTTAACCTCCCAAATGTACAAACAGCACAGTTAAAGAAAAACAAGCTTGTGCGTGCCTTAAATTGAGATTATTATCGTGCATCGGGAGGATATTTATATACTCCAACTGTTTAACAGGTAAAAATCTGATAAATCTGACATGCATTTGTATTCATCTTCCCTTTAGTCCAGGGTTTGTAGCTCCAATCCTCGAGGGCCGGTGTCCTGCAATTTTTACGTGTCTCTGGTTCCACACACCTGATTCAAATAGCTGAAGCACCTTCCCAGTATGCAGCCAAGTTATTCACATTCATTTGAGATGACGATTTGATGTGATAAGACGGAGACATCTAAAAGTAGCTGGACACTGGCCCTCGAGGACTGGAATGCTTTCGTCTAGACACTTCAAGGCTGCTGTCCTGCAACTTTTAGATGTGCCTCTGCTGCACCACACCTGAATAGAATAATTAAGTTATTAGCAAGGCTCTGGAGAACTGATCTACACAAGGAGGAGGTAATTAAGTCATTTCATTCCAGTGTTTTGTACCTGTGGTACATCTAAAAACTGCAGGACAGCGGCCCTTGAAGACTGGAGTTTGACACCCCTGCCATTCAGTAAAATCTTGTGCCTGGTTTGAGATTTTAGAAAATTAAATGTCTTTATCCTTACTCCAACTCAAAATAAAACTTAAAAACTTTGCAATACAGAACAAAATAATAGCCATCTAAAAGCAATCTCTTTTTTTTTTTTTAAACCAACCTTTTCTGAAGTTGAAAGGCAGAAAAAATCTGTTCAACAGAACTAAAGAACATGCCTGAAAGAAATGGCCTTGACTGCGTTTTGTTTGAAAGAAGAGATCTGAATAGCCCTGATGAAAATCTCACAATTTTATCATGCTGTAAATAAGCTTAATTACAAAATAAATTCATCAAATTTTGAGTAAATAGTTTCCTGGTAGTTATTACTCTTCTCGTGCCTCTTTTGGTTGATTACAAGCACAATAAAACTCAGCTCTCAGTGTTACTGACGTCTCTGGATGATTTTGTTGGACGTTAGAAAGGACTGAATCATCAGCTGTAATAATAAGACTGAATATGGCATCATTTTGTTTCTTTAAAAAAGCCACCTCTCTTTAATGCTCAAAATTGATGAACTGCATCAACCCTTTTTTTTTTTTAAATAGATGTTTTATTGCTCACATAAACTGGGATTTGTGTCAATCCGTAAAAAACAAACAAACAAAAAAAAAAAAAACAGGTTAAAAATATTGTTCATGGGAAACATGACATTTGGAAAAAAATAATAGGAAAAACAACCTTCAATGGTGGGAAAAAAATAGTCACACACTTCAAATTGTATTTATTAAAATGTGCTGATGTGCATTTAATAGACAGAAATTATAAGTGAGTTGGCAAGCAGTCAGCATGGTGGCAATCCAAAATAAGGGGAGAGAATATACAGTGATTAACATTTTAACATCAGACAATGTCATCAGTTTCTTGTTAAGGATGAACGATTAATTATAAACACTGTGAACATCAGGACCTACCACAGGTATAAGGGAATATTGCAGCTTTCTCAGGTCATCTGTTGGTTCACAGATATGCAAAGTAAAAAATCACTGAAAGTAATAACAGTCATAATTTACAGCCAATTTAACAATTGTAGCCTGTCTCTGAGCTAAATCATCCAGCAAATCTTTTTTTTTTGTCTTAGTTGATTAAACTTAGTTCTTTAACTTCTGGTTAACAAGTGAAGTCCACAATGTCATAAATATGTGGCAGTATTTCGTGCTGTTGCTCTTACTATTATGATTTTTGTCCGTTTTGTTTTTATATATCTTTTTTCTTTTACTATATCTATGAATCTATTAACTTGTTATGCTTCCCACTGTGGAAACAGTTTGTCATCTATCAGATATTATTAATTTCCACCTGTCTGCACATTATCACTTCACTGATAATTCACTCATTCACTTTAATTCATTCCTAGCTCACTGGTAAACAAGTTGATTAATGTACAGTGCTAAAAAGATTATCAAGTAATGGACGATAAAAAAAAAGGTCTATAATGCTGTTGATGACTGATGAACTGGAGATTCGTTCAACCAAAAGAAGTTCTGATTAGGACCTGATTCCTCCCAAGTTCGGCTCTGGATAACGTAAAGACAATAGTCCATCCAAAGCGCAGACTTGTGCAGACCACACCATTTCTATCTTTCGGAAAAGCCAATGGAATCTTCTCACAAGAAGTATACTTGCTCGCCACACGGGGGCATCGGTGAGCTGGTACAACCTCTTCCTTCGCTTTTGCAAAGTAGCACATGACATCAATCTGTTTTAAATCAAGTGAAAACATTTATGTTTCGAATAAAATCTGACAGCAATCCCGTCTGGATGAAAAGTGGACGGATACCAAGCTGTATTTAACGCACCCTGTATTAAAATGCTAAAACTGTCCATAAATGTTTTAGATCATTTCAGAAATGCTACGACCATGTTATGATTGATTATTTAGGCTGAGATGTTGTTCTTTTTAATAAGTAAGGGACTTAGTTTACAAGCCCCTCATTAGACTGATTAAATAATTTTCATTAAGTAAACTATTCAATTTTTTGTAATTGGATAAAACACTTAAATGTCTCAGGATCATCTTTAATTAAATTATTTTTATTTAAATCTGCACTCACGAATAGCACATTTATCCTTTAAACAGTGTTTTTTTTATCAGGCTAATAATAAATCAACGTCATAAATCAGCAGAATCATGAATTCTGATCTCATTCTCTCTGCCTCCCCCTTTCTCAAACACACCCAACACGCACCACACACACATTCAAACACTTTATGACATTAGAAATCCGCTCTCCTTTGCGCTGCCCGCTTGCTCTCCGTGCAGGTCTGTTGGCAAAGGCGCAGCATAGCGCCGCGCTCCATCCCATCAGTGCGCACAGATCTTACATTTACAAATGCCACCAAACAGGATGAATCTGTAGTTGCACATTGGCATGAAAGGACTATGAGAGAAACATGTTTTTTTTTCCCTTTTTCTTTTTTGTAATTACTCGTAACTTAGGTAAGTGCGCTGGAGCATGGCACTTATTTTACCACTTCGGACTCACACAGAATACAGATAGAAGGTACTGAATGTGAACATTTTCATTTGGCAGCTTTAACATATTTCAGGCTATATTAATGCTGATAATTTTGAGGCATGGATCTTGATTTGCGGAATGAGACATTTATAGAGTGTGTCCGAGTGCTTCAGGACTTGATGCAGAGCGGAGCGGTGAATGGGAGCTTGGAGGCATCCAACATCTCTTGTGGCAACGCTTCCACGCTGCTCATACCACAGCGTGTCAGGCAAGGTAAGATGCACCAAAATAACCACATGCAATGCGATTAAAAGCAAATTGTTCCACAAAAAGTTCATAATATAAGCCCAACTAAGAATCTGCATCGCCGTCTATGTTAAAAACGAGATGCGTTTGCTTGCTGTTTGCTTTATCCCCCAGGTTTATTTTTAAGGAGAGGAATTGATGGGCTGAAAAGGCAGATAGATGAAAATTAGCAATGGTTGCAGAATTTACCCCTTTAAAATACGTGTAAACTCTGTTGCGTTCGAGTTGAAGAGGAATCAACCAGAGTACAGTAAAAATTATACTAATGCTCACAGAGGGGATTAATTTATATAAAAAAACAGTCACATCTGGACTGTGCCTCATGATCCACCGATCTGTTTTAGATTTTCATTTCTCAGTTTTTCAGACTAACAATTAAATAAAATGTCAACTTTCCATTATTGTTGGTGTTCAGTATAAAGGGGATCTGACAGAATATAATGAGTCACAAGCAGGAGAGTTGCTAGACATGAAGCTGTAGGGGGGCAAGTTAATCCAGTCCACACCCAGATTTTAAACCTTTTGCACATGATGCTTATGAATTTGCATTTCAGTGTATTTGATGTCATTCAGTTGCACATGTCTGAGATAAAAATATTTATTATGTGGTGGCCATTTGTGTAATGTTTGCAACTTGTAAGTTCTATTAATTTAGTTTTTTATTTTTGGAAAGTTAGAATTAAGTCTGTGGTTAATTTGTAAATTAGAATTGATTATGTTGGTAATTGGTTAGCCCCTCCCATTAATTTAGGTAATTAAAAACACACCGGGTGCTTGGTGGAGGCATTGTTTTGCAAATGTCTGGTGTGTACGGGAGGGTTGGTAAATGATTTTTTGACCATTTCATTTCACTTGCATTTCACTTTCAATTTGACTTTTTATTTTGCACCTTTTTACTTGAAACGCCATGTTAAGTTCACTTTCGTTTTCGATTAAGATGTAGGACATTTTTTGATATTTTGTTACTAATTTTATAAGAAATAAACAATCTATTTTGGCAAACAAATGAAGAGGAAGTGCGTTCAATCTAAAACCCACCTGTTAACACACACGGCCTTAGTTGGAGTATTGGAAGCTAGAAGGCCGCGACATATTAGTTCAATCAAAACTAATCAAAAGCAGATATTTAAACTAATTTATGGCTTCTGTGTATGGACAAGTTCATGTAACAGTTCATGTTGTTATAGTGCATTTTTTAAGCATAACTTGCTTCACAATTAAATTTTATCTGAACAAACTGCATAAATTTATAGTGTTTTGTGTTTCTCTATATTTGAGCAGTTTGTGGTGTAAAGATAACAGGTTTACATTGAAATGTCAGTGGGACCCAAGAATATTTCCAGAGTTAGTGTCTTAGTATTAGTGTTAACTTGTTTAGGATGCGGCCCTTGATGAACTGGTGACCTGTCCAAGGTGTACCCAGAGACTGCACGTATAAGAGTGTTAATACATAAATGGATGTTTTGGATGTACGCTTAATGAAAAGTAATCATCACACTGTCCTGATTTTGACAGTAAAATCAGCTTTTATTTTTAAGAAGTACAGTCCAGGAGCTAAAAGGGCAACTGCTTATACAGGCAGAAATAAAAAGTAGAACCAACCTTTTCAAAATACTTGTAATAAAAGTCAGTACTTTACATTTGTACTTAAATCACTCTAAAGTCAGGTCCAGGTAAAACAGGGTTTTGTCATTGCTTATCTTGGCTGCAGAGAGAATAAGAGTAAAATCTGGGTTGTGCCTTCTGGTTCCTATTGCTGTTTCTGGTTTTCCATAGTAAAAAAAATATCTAAAATTGAGAGAGCAGATCAGATACTCCAAAAATGTGCAAGAGCTAATTAATGATTTAATCAACTCCTTAAACATTCGTGCAATTTCTTCTTATTCCTAATTTTATTTCCTAAAATTTGAGTGAGAACACTGATTACACATTTTAATCAAGTCTGATACCATATGTGCAAAATAGTCTCTATTACTGCTCACTCTTCTACGCTCTGCAACATCTCTTTATAATGTCAGGAGTGTAGGGCATATTTAAAAACACAACTAAAGTTCATACTAATGCAAAATATGACTGTAGGAGATGATATATTGCAATTTTTAAGAATTCAGCTTATCAAAGCAATCTTATATTACATAAATCAGCAGGAAATGTTATTAAATAAATCTTACCTGATCTAGTATTTTTATATTACATACGACCAATATGTTATTCTCTGATGGAATGCACAGACATTAATTATCTTAATTGTTGTGCTTCATTCTCCTCGGGCAAGTATCTTTCTTCTAAGTAACATTTGGTGAAAATAAAAAAAATAAAAAAGTAATTTGGATATGTTTATTCAATTTTAAGCATTTAATTTTATAAACATTTGCAATTACCACTCTGGGCTTTTGTCTGACAACATGTTTTGAGGCCAAGGCCTTAATGAATTCATCCAAATTTAGTGTTATGAACCAATTACTGCGTGTCTCCAGCATCCATCAGCAAAATTAAAGACATTAAGCATTCTGTGTTTAGCCCACTGAGCACCAAAACTGATCCATCGTCTGCAAGTAAACTTAATTAACCATCTGATTAAAACAAACACCGTAGTCTGCCAATATTTAGTCAATGTCATTATAATTAGTCATGGCACTACTCTCAAAGATGGATCACTCATTTTCTTCTGTCTCTGTCCATCACTTTTTCTCCAGTGCTCTGACTGAGTTGTGTCACAGCCGAGCCAGTAGGGCTGCTCATCTTTCTGCATGTTTAAGGGCATGGAAATGTCTGCAAAGAGACCTGACTGATGCAGTCAGCTTTTAAAACAAATTATATGTGAAAATACGGAGCAAACAACAGCCCCTGCACATACCAGACAATTTTCAATTTTTACACAGAAAGGCCTCTCCCATGTCATAACGTTACACACCTTGTTTGGTGTGGCGACAGCTTGTAGCATTCCCCTGGTCAGTATGTGTAAGTTACATGGGCAGGATTTCTCCTTTATTCGGCAGAGCTCTGTGCTGTGACCCCGCAGGCTGCTCAAACGAAATCAGTGCTATATATACACAGAAATATTTTGTGCACCATCCTCAGTATGTTATTATGTGCTCCACATTCTCTCTCAATCAATATGTGACTCAGATCAGATAAACATTTGAGGCTTATTCAGTATCTTTGACCGTCTGGCACCCGTAAACTCTGTTTATTAAAACACTCCCTTTATTTCTTCCTTTACTTTGAAAACTCCACCTCTTATTCTCTTCCTCCACACCTCACACCTTTCCATGTCACTCTGCCTGTTGAGGGTTGATGTGTTAACCACATTCCTCCTCTGAAGACAAAAGCCACCAACATGTTGTTTTGTACGCTGACCACTGTGACCACAGTCCCGGTGGACTGTGTGTTACAGTCTGTCAGTCAATAGAAAGTGGTTTTGTTCTTTTCATCAATCAACTGTTCTGGGCTCCTAATGGCCAAGTGACAAGGCGTAGATGGCATTTACCATGCTGGATTAGCTCCCGACTGTGACATTTACCAACACCTACAGGAGCTCTGCCAGGTTTTCTTGAAGTCTTGCATAACAGATAAAAAGGAGAAATAGACTAAACTTTATATGATTGTGACTGGAGTCTCATTATTTATTAATTCAAAGTTTAACTGCACATGTTATAAAAACCTTTCTTTGTGGTGGTTGGCTTTTCAAGTGAATCATCAATACCGCTGTCACATTTTTACATCGCTGAATGTCATTTATTTTGCATGAAGGTACGTGACTTTGAGTTAACAGTTTTCCAGCTTTGTCTTTAAATACATCGATACTGCAGTGAACAGGGCAGGGCAAAAGTTTTAAATTCAGATAAAGTTTGTCTCTTTTAAAATAGTCTTTTTTTGTTGATCTTATGTAACAATCTAATTATTTATTGGTGTACTTTGAAAATAAATCTGTAGAGTAAGTCAGCAGGATACGTTTTTACTAGTTTGGGTTTGTCTTGCATAGAGTTTTGGTTTCGTTAGGGTAACTTCCAATCCAATCAACAACAGATGGCTTAAATATGGTATACTGATTGTGATCTATTTTTTACTGTGTACTGAAAATGTTACCCAAATCTTCTCAACATTTAAACAAAGACTTAATTTCATTAACATTTTTCCTTCAGTCTTGCAGCAATAACATGCAAAGAAGGGGGGAAATCAGGAAGCAGAAGCCATACAGGACAAACATTTGCAATACTTTTACGTTTTGGGGCGGAGAAAATTTTCAGGAACAAAACAACAACAAAAAAACAACAACAACAAAACCTGTTTGAATTTAGTGTATGTGCAGTGCTTTTGGTGAACGTAGGATAAGTGAATTAATAGAAAGCAAAAATCACAAAACAAAAGAATTTATACAATATTTATAGTAAATTGTATATTTCGGTGGTGACTGTTTATTTTGCAACACACTGGATTTTAAGCAGATTTTTAACTTTACTTGTTCAGTTTTGATTTTGATTCCAAACTTTTACAATATAACTTATGTAAAAGAATCACTAATCGGGATAGGTTTTTACACAGTTTGAAAAATATTTGCGCACCTCAGAGATACAAAAATATGTCATTGCATAGAATAATCTGTTGTAGAACATGCACTTTACACTCTACATCCTTCTGCATATTCAATGACAACAACAAAAACATAACATAAAATTGACGTGGATCACCTACACAACACGACTGGATGTTTTTTCACATTTGCACCCACATAAAAACCAGATGCGTTGCTTAAGATTTAACCAACACCCATCCGAGTCAAGAGGTGCAGGTAATGAGACCCAATAAAACATAATTACAGCAAATTAACTATGAACTATTCATAATGCTACTTTGTTTTACTGTCGAGGATTAACATAATTTTTCAGATCAATAACAGATTAGGCTAAAAGGTACAGAAAATATTGAAAATTGCTAAACCATTCACCTGAGTCTGTATTGCGTCTCTAATTTAATTGTGCTTCTCGCTGTCAGAAGAAGCACTGCATAGTGAAAGAGCCTAAAAAAAGAACGTGAGATTATAAATATAGTTGTGTGTGAAGCCCCTGCTGATATCAAAGTCATCATAGTGTGAAAGAAGACTTTGACAAAAATCTGAAGAGTGACGACTCCATCAATATTATCATCACATTTTATTTTCCAGTAGGATCATTTAAAAAGTTAAAACTAAAAGTGATTTTTTTTTCATATGATTTAACTGGATTAACTGAAATGTTTTCAAGAAATAATGAATCATTTTTTAAATTACTAGCACTTCAATTTGTCTGATGTGCTTTTATTATCAGATAAAGTTATGTATCATAGTATTGCTTTTATTAAACCTATTTACAAAGTTATCTTTAGTCTCCTCAGCAAATGCAATTGCAATACTTTTTAAATGGTTTAATTATATACTGGAGAACCATTTCCCATGTTTTAGCAAAACATTCAGTTTCACTATTTTTTCACATATTTATCTTTTTTGTAATATTAACAAATCTGACAGCCTATAAACGTCTTCCCCATTGGCTCTCCAGATAAAGGATGTGACTGTCATGTTGCCACAGGTAATGATAAACAACTCAGATCTACTGTTATGGGTTTATAAACTAGCCATTTTTTTAATACTTCATAATATTTTGTCTCTGTGCAACATGTCAGAGCTCTCGGCTGTTTCCAGAATTTTATTGTCCCTCAGTCATTTTTCTGCTACAAACCATGTCTTTGTTTGCAGTATTGCTTGTGTTACACACTCCATTGTGCTTGTCAGAAGGAGTTCAAGTTTGTAAGAATTTTTTTTTTTGAAAGCTGCATTTTGACACATCTCAAAAAGAATTACGAGAATAAAAACAATATTCCACAGAAACACACAAAACTGAAAGAAACTGAATGAAGGCTAAGTCTTGGTACATTTAACAACAAAAAGTAATATTTTTCAAAGTATAATGAAAAATGCTGCTGCTTATGTCTGTCATTCATGACTTCCAATAAAATGCGGTAATTGTTTGTGTTGATGGCAAATACTTATTAAAGGAGCTTTATTATGTATTTTCCAGGCAAAGTGTGTCATTTTATAGCACAATCAAATAACTATGCTGCATTCAGTTGTTATAAAAAATTATATATATGAAACATGACTTAAGAGAAATTTGACTTTGTAAATTGATGCCTTGAAATTGGGTCTGTGTCTCTTTAAGAATCTCTTGCTCATTCTGACACGCCACCTTCAGTACCTTAAACTGTTTACATCCCTTCTTAGGAGTGTTGGACTGAGAAGTAGTTCATATAAAAATTGGTTACTGTATAAAGTTAACCTTCCCATGGTCTTAAGAGACATGGCCATTTGGACCCGATGAGCTTTTTACCCTGTGGGCAGTCCGACAAGGTGACATTGACCCCATGTGTGTGTGATTCTGGGAACTGACGTTCTGACAGGACCACACTCCCGCTTCCCCGTCCGTGACACCTGCCGTGCTCCTCCTCAGCCACAAAATGGACTTGTTGTGGGCCCTTTGCATCACTTTAAGTTTATCCCTTACTGGGCTTCTTTGAGCCCGATGGGAGTTTTCTTCTGTCTCATCCTTCTTAGTTCAAACTTATTCCCAGTGGGATCAGATTGTGCAAGCCGCATTCTGTTTCCTTGTTAGGATTTGTGGCTAAACATTTGGCAAGCTCTGTCTTAATTCCCTGCACTGTTACATTTGTCAGTGAGGTCTGCTGAACCACAACACCAGAAGTTTCCAGAAATATTTGCACTCAAAAGTATTTCCACAGTTGTTTGCTTTATTGACTAGATCCCTGCATTACATACAGTTCGTACTCTATCCAACAATTTGATCATACAGTATGGTAAATACCTTTACGTAGTCCACTCCTGATCAAAATCGTAATGCTTTTACTACAATTATCTTTCTGGTGTCTTTACAAGTAAGCAGTTTATTTTTTATGGTGTTTGCTGGGAATGGGATCCATTCCAGTGCTGTCTTTAAAAAGCCAAATAATTCAGAGATACAGATGTGCAAAACTAAACTTGATCTGTTTACTTTTTCTCAATGGTCAGCTGAGATTGCTTCTTTGTCAATTGGTGCTACGTAAATAAACTGAACTGGACTGAATTATATTAGCCAGTGAGATAATTAGCAAGAAAGGTAAACAATAACGGCTCCACTCTACACTGATGATCACAGAAAAAGCTTTGAGGAATTCTGGCCTGAAGGAATGGATAAATGGGCTGAGGGAGTTATCACGGAGCACACAGGAAAAGCTAATTGGCTTTGATTAATCAGAAGCCAGTATAACATATTTCATTAGGCTAGAGGAAGAGTGACACTACAGAAACAGACTGCTGCGCTGTCTTTCTTTTGCCAATCATGTGTCTGCACGTTTTCATTATCATTATACACTCACAGATGTGGGCGCACGCTGCAGCGCAGACACACAAAAACCAAATTAAACATCTTAAGTTGCTACCGTTGCTGCTTCCATGGAGTAACCCTGATGTTCTCTCAGCAGCACAGCCACCATATTAGAGCTTGATATTTGCAGGGGAGGTTGTGTGACAGATGGCGAAGCCACATGTCTGTAGATGTGTGTGCATGTGGGGAGAGAGAGAAAGAGAGAGATGAAAGAGACAGCAAAAGACTGACTTGCTGACTTTTTTCTGACCGGTCTGTGGCTAAATCCTTTGCTAAGCCTGCAAGTGATATAAAAACAGTTCAGTTGGATTTTTGTGATTAATTCACTGAAACTACATACTTGAGTTAAATGCTGTGATCCATTCATCTGTTTAAAATCTCTTTTTTTTTTCCCATAACTGAACATTGCTATGATTTTACTCTTCATGATAAGCAGGCAGATAATAAGTGGGGTTTGGATTATGCTTCCCAGCCAGCTGTGCACAAGCCATGTATGTATATCTCAGGTGACTACTGTGAACCAAAACACAAAATATAGAATATGGTTCAGTAGAAGCTCAGCTATGCTGGCACAAGCCATGCAGTTGCTACTGTATGTTGTATTTTTAAGTTTTACGGTCAAAATATCAGTGACATACTACTGCTAACTGCTTAGTACTTTAATCTACTAGAAAGCATTGATTAATGATAGCCAATTAGACTAAAACTCACAGGAAGAGCTTTGAGGAATTTAGCTTATTTAGATTGCATTAAAAAGAAAGAAATGCCAACAATGCCCTTTAGATTTGGCACTAATTGAGTCATTGATTTATAAAGTGTGTATTTACACACACTTTGCAAGTATATATCTCAACATACCTCAGTATATATCCCAATTTTATCAGACTATTCACACTCTAGGGCTGTGATTAATCATTATTAATCAAAACGTTTAACTTTTCATTTGAGGATTCTCAGTTTTCCAGGTTTTTAATTTTCAGAAAGGTTTAAAAGTCGTCTTGTTTCAAACAGTACTTTAGAAATGTTAATGTCTCATTTGGTGGAAAAAAAATGAAAGGAGGAAAAAAAAGAAAAAAAATCACTTTGTCTTTCAAACTGTTTATTCACGGTCACATGCTGTTTTTATTTTAATTATGTAAAACACTTTGAAATGCCTTGCTGCTGAAATGTGCTATACAGATAAAATTTGATTGATTGATTGATTGATTTATATGATAAAACAATGTGAATAGCATAGCAAGCAGACCTGTTCTTATGTCTAATTTAAACAAACCAATATATTAAAATACAGCCATAGAAAACAAACTGTATTCCTGCACTTTAAATGAACATAACAAAGTACTTTTGTGACATATCGCATTTAACCTACAGTACCTTCAACCAGTCACTTAGATCGACTAACTTGTTGACATTTCTAGCTTTTTTTGTACAATGTGACCTGCTAAAGAAAACATTTTTCAAAAGGCACTGTGGAAGCAGGTGTAGCTAAGCACCCCAGAGTATTATCTGTGGATAATCCTTCAACATCAGCCTCTGACTCCGATCCCGGGACTAGATGAACCGTCTTTTCCTTCGGTGGCTCTGGCACCATTTCACATATGGAGGTGTTGGTTCCATGTCTCTCATCTCACTCAGCTTTTTCCACACCTCTAGCGTTTCTTCCCAGGGCCTGTATCTGAGGTTCATAAATCTTGAATCTAAAGCGGTTGCTACCTTTAACCAGTCCAAAGTTCTCTCTCCGTTTGTTGAGCTCCTTTGTAAATTGAGTCTTGAAGCGAGCTGTGTTAGCTGCTTCAGCATCTGACACCTGTGTTATGAAGACGGCAGAGTGCAGACAGCACAGCAGAGCAAGACACAAACTTTTCTCCACCTAGGGGTTCTGTGATGTACCTGCATTACAGACACACAAAACACACTGTAATTAAACTGCTGAATACAATTAATAATAAACAAGTAACTGATGTTACATTATGGCTATAGTTCTTGAATATGTCCATATTGCAGAGCAGATGTATACTCATCTCAATTTAAATAAAAAAACCTACAAGAAATGGAGAAGATAAAAGAAACTTGCTTTACTTTGCAAAAGTAAGACAAGACGAGATGAGATGTTTTTTTCAAAAACAAAAAAGCATCTCATGCTCCTCCATTTCCGTCATGAGTTCAATCAGACCTTTTCTGTCATATTTGATGAAGTCATGGATTGGCACTGTGGTAACAGAGTCATTAGTGTAAATGCCAAGCAGTGGTGGACAGCTAACATGTCTTTGTGTGGCGCCACAAGTGGCTGCCATCACAGGGGAGGAAGTGTTATCATCACTGACCAGCTGCTGCCTGTCAGTGAGAAAGAGTTGCAACCAGCGAAAAAAATATGGATTAATCCCCAACCAATGTCTTTTACAGAACAAAGTCTGCCAGCGTCGTTCTAAATGCAGATGAAAAGTCCTTTTACGATATCCAAACCGTATGGCTTAAAAAGTGGATGAGGGCGGGAATTGTGCTTTTTGTTTTCAGCAAATGGAAGTTTAGGGAAAACTTTGCCTGCATTGAAAGATACTGCATATTTTTATGAAAATAACCTCCCCAGACTATACCCATTGAAGATCACTGCTGCCTTTTACTGAGTTTTTGGATCAAACATCAGGTGTTTTTGGTTGCATGAGTGCCCTTCATAGAAATGGTAACACATTGAATGTGATCATAGCAATATATTTCAGTTAGGAATTTGAGAAGGCTGGCTATTGTAGCAAATTTAATTAACCTGGTTTTATTGTGGAAATGTTGAAATTGTAGAACCGCGTGTGTTTGCACATGCTGCTATCTGTGTATCTGTGAAGATTGCAGCTTATGTGTGTGGTGTCCTGCTGATGCGGTGCACACAGGGACCTCTAATCCCCCTGGATACAGACATGGTGGGTAACCTTTACAAAGCGTGTTGTGGCCAGGCAAGCTTCGAACCGAAGGCAAAAGCAAATAATGTAGACTTTAGAGGATGTGATACAGTGATACTGCATCAGACTGCAGATTGAATTTTTGTATTTTACATTATTTGTATTCAAGGGAGAAGCTACTTGAGTGACCATCTTTGAAATAACAGCATTAGGTAAAAGTATAAAAAAAACAAACAACAAACAAACATAAAAGTTTTGAAAAGCAAATGGATTTTTAACACTAACTAAAGGGTCTTGCGAATTAATTAAATCCATGAAATAATCACATTTTCACTTATCAAAGTGAATACAAATTGCTATTATTTTAGATGTGAAGAAAAGATCAATAATTTCAATGCAATGCCACAAATATAGTTAATAATGATTATACTTACTCTAAAAGCTAAAGAAACAACCTGACTGCATCCAGCCTTCAGCTCGGTTCATCAGAGCAGCAGTGCAATGAAGAAGTAGCGTTCCGGAGATACTTAAAGATGGAGTTATAAAGATACATAAAGATAAAGATAGAGGCACAAAAAAGACAGAAACAACTAAATCAAACAAACAAAAAACCCAATCAATGATACCAACAATGAGACACAAAACAGGAAAACCTCAAATTCAAATGAACAAACGTTTATAGGGTTTCTTCATTTGAATTGACGATCTGATGATGCTCATTTGTCAGGACAAAAGTAATTTCTGGGAATACCAACCTTTTCACAGGTATTAAACATATTTTTTTATTTGTCCAAATTTTGTATTATTATTATTTTTTATTGATCTGATGTAATATTCTGATCCTAAATGTTGTTTTTATTAGTTGTAAATTAACAAATCAGAATTAACAGAAATACAGACTTGAAAACAAATTGCTGTGATATTAAGCTACAAAATGTGTTTCTCTTAGTGAATTAAGGTATTCTAATTCAATATGACCATATACAAAGTGGAGAGAGACGATCAGAACATTACTTAATGACCTCATGGTCTAATAACTACAGAGACAAATCATAACGACCCTATAACAGCCAGTCATATAATTTGTCTTTTTTATTTATGAAGTGTTGATCTTGAAGATAGACGGCGTGTCTGCCTGTAAGTCCGAATCTTGGAGCCGCTCACCCGGAGTGGAGCCTGAATGTTGAAAGGTCGATGCTTCATTCTACTTTTTAAAAAGTTGGGAAACCACAAATAAACCACAAACCTGGGAGCAAAGTGCTTGCTTGAGAAAAAGTGAAACTACGACATCTTCAAAATGTGATTGAGCACAGGGTTTAATGTTACAAGAAGGATTTTATATTTAATTATCGAGAAACCAATAAAAGGAAACTATTACTGGGGAAATACGATCTCTTCTGTGATAGTACCCGCTGGATTTCATGATCCAGAATTTTTCAATAGCGTCAGTGAGTTGTGTTTTAATGATGCATTTAATGATACATTCACTGCCGCTATGGCCATAATATGCTAGTTTATGCTAGTATTTAGGTGAATGTCATTTCTGATTAGGAGTAATATCGCAGCCACCACTGCAATCAAAAGCTCTCCTTTACAAAGACTTAGCAGGGTAATTAATATGGTCTGTTCATTAACACCCACTCAAGGAAAAAGAAACAATAAGCTCTGAAGTTGCTCATACACAACTAGTCACCAGGTTGTTCAATAAAACAAATTGAATTTCAACATGTAAATCATAAGATGCATCATTTTCATTCAGATCTGTGTTCTTCTTGTGCAGAGGAGGACCACACTCTCCGGATCCTGCTCTACTCGCTCATCTTCTTCTCAAGTGTTTCTGGCAACCTGCTGATCATTGTGGTGCTCACATTCAATAAGAACATGCGCACTATCACCAACACCTTCCTGTTGTCACTCGCCATGAGCGACCTGATGATGGCCATATTCTGCATGCCTTTCAACCTGATCCCCAGTATCCTCAAGGACTTTGTCTTTGGAGCTCTGATGTGCAAGATAGTGACCTACCTTATGGGTGAGTAACAAGGAGCTTGAGGGTGAAGGGGAAGTTCAGCTGGACCTTTCGCATCAAGGAGAGTCTAAATTATGTTAAGTTGTTCTCTTAAGACAATTCAAACTCACACACACCCTCATTCTTGCTCCAAAATGACACACAGATGAATATCTTTTACTAATTAGGTCACTTTTGAAGGCTATTGGTTGCATCAGATTTTTCTTTGTAAAACAAGCTTTGAAAAATGTGTCTTACCATTCACTATGCGGTTACATTCCTGTACTGAGTTAAACATGTGGTAAGGCCTGGGTTCATTCTTTTTTTTTTTTCAATAGCAAAGCTATATGTCTTTTGCTTGTTATGAGCAAAATCTTCTCCTTGTCACCTTCCATTCATATCTGAATCATTTTTACTTGAATGTACTTTGAAAAGTCATTTATATCAGATCTCACTGAATTTTAAGCACTGCCTGACTGTGGCGGAATACCTTGGGATGAGCACTTGCAGATGGAAGGTCATTTGCCTCCTAACAGAGGTTAAAAGTGACTTGACCAGGAGCTATTTCTATCAAGATTATGCATGAGCCACCATGTTTGGAATAATGCTCAAAGAAAAATGTTCAGACTCCAAATTGCTGCAATATTTTCAGTGTGATTCTGCTTTTCTGGCAGTAAAGAGAGGACATTGGAAGATAAGTCACAAATTCACTCTTAGTCATCAATGTACTCCTTGTATCTACAAACAAATTGCTCGTAGTACAATGAGAGTAAGAGTAACCACTTTTACTCTTACTTGGTTTAAACATTATAATGGCAAGAGTATTTTTGGTGAGCCACTCCTAAGTGGGTATTCAGTGAAATCTAATTGATCACTGGTTCTTCTTGGGGTCAAAATACAATAAAAAAGTTAACAATAGATTTATTAAGCATGTGAAATATCTAAAGCTAAACAATATAACTACTGTTCAAAATTTGTATTTGCTTCCTTGACAGCTACCTTTTTATCCCTTGAATACATTTTGTTTCAAACTCAATGAAGTTTAATAACACATTGCAGATCAGCTTTAGACACTCAATGCCTATGTAGACCCAAGCAATGAAGGCAGCTACATTTTTTTATTTCCTTAAGATTAAGAACTGTCCTCATGACTTCACTTGTCTTCACACAAGTGTGAAGCCCAATTGCCTTTTGGTTAACTTTATCTGCCATAACTTCGCTTGGCTATGAAATGGACAAAGACCAACATCAATAATCCCACCCACCTCACTTCTTGACCACAATTTCTTTATATTAATGTAGAACATATTGACAATCCCTTGAATACATTGGTGAAAAGGACTACTGATGTTTTTACAGGGAACTGTAAAAGTTTAAAAGTTTGGGTCGAACAAATGGCCAAACAAAACAAATTTTTAAAGTTTTATTTTTATCCTAAATTTGGACAGAACCCACTGCCTACTAGAAAAGTAAAATTTTATAAAACAAATTTGAGTTGAATTAAAACAAAGAACGGCCTACCTAAAATATCTTTAAAAAAATGTCCATTGATAGCTACAATTAGGAAAGTAGACATTCCCATTGTATATGTCATGGTTTTTTCATGTGGTAGTTTACATGTAGAGCTATTTCAAGGTTTTGGAATATGAGAAAGACATCTTTTCTCAATTTTTGCATGAAACAAAATGTGTAATTTTTGACTTTAAAAATCTGCTTTAGAGTTTATTGGATCCACTTTGGAATAAGGAAAAGAAGACTTCCCCTGTCGAATGTAGTAAGAGTCCTTTTTTTTATACAAGAAAATTACTCTTTCAAAACTATGAGGAATCCGATACAATACTGCCAGCAGCAGCGACTGACTTGCTTCTAGCAGAAAATGAATATAGAACAAAACCATCTTCATACATTGTAACCCGTCATTGTCTCGCTACAATAAAACCCTAGATAGATGCAACGATTGTAATCAGGAAGGTAACAAGTTTCTTGACCTGACGTCAATCAAATTACAAAAGAGGTCGATCACTGTTGAGTGGCTGCACATCCACTGACTATTTTCATCACCTTTCCCAATTGTGGGAGGTTCATTGATATATACTTTCTGTAGTACTCATTTGGAGTTCCTAAGTGGTAATTTTCCAGTAGTCAAGGTGTGTAATGAGTTTTTTTTTTTTACTGCTACAGTATTCTCATTGTCGTCAAGAAGTCTCTAATTATATTCCCGTATAGACTGGATGGGAAAACATTTGAGCTGGTCAGATTCTTTTTTTTTATTTTATTGGAAAGCCCAAAATTTAAAAGGCTATTAGGATTGTTGCTTCGCATGAAGAATTTATTTGACATTTGAGTAATGTGCCGGAGTTGCAAATGAGCAATGAGTGATCTCACTGTCTTTGCATCTGAAGAAGAGACTGCTGGGAACAAAGTTACCTATGCATGAAGATGATTCTTAGTGTGAGTACTACTGACGCTGTTCTACTCACAGAGAATATTTTTATGAAGAGAACCATAGTGCCCATAAAAAGTAAAACAATTAAAACATCCCCTTTGTTTTACCCTTTTTATTAAACTTACAAATCAACCATGGTCAACAAAATTGGGCTTTTTTGACAAAAAAAAAAAATTAAAAGTAAAAACTAATTTCTACTAAAATTATTTTAAAAAATGTACCATAAAATAATTGGTTGCATAAATATCCACCGCCTTAAAGTCAGTATTTAGTAGATGCACCTTTGGCTGAAATCGCAGCATGGAGTCTGTGTTGATTCGTCTCAAATGGAAATAAATGTTCTTTGAAGCTGTAACAAATTATCCTACAGGAAATAACTATATTTGCTGCATTCATTTTGCTCTTTGCAAGCCTTTTCAGAATCCCACAGCATAATGCTGCCTGGTCTTATGACGTCTGAAAGCTAACGGTTTCATTTTATGAGTGTCAAAGTAAACAAGACCAAATACAAATGCACAGCTAATTTTTCAGATTTTTATAATTAGAAAGTATTAAACTGTGTGATAATTTGTGTTAGTCTGCCAGAAATCCCCATTGAAAGACAGTAAGAGTCGGTTTGTCATAAATACATTTGCAAAACACAACAAAATATGTAGAGGGGAAAAAAGGCAAAGCAAACTGAAGGTTTGCTGGTGTTGTAAACCATTGTTTGGAGTTTTCTTCCTACCCACCATCTTCCCATCCTCTACGTATACAGCTTATATTGTCACCGAGGACACGGATAAGGAAGGTAAAGAGTAATTTCCTGTCTTGTCCTTTTAGGGGGTAGATGAACGATCATATCGCTGGCAGAGAGTCACATGATTTCCTTCACCGCGACATTCAGATATCGGCCCAATTTATTTACCTCAACACTGTGTTCTCCTCCAAATGTTGGCTGCGAACCACATTTTCTTCCCTATTCTGAGCTGCAGTGGCAGTAATTTTATTTTATTCAAATGAGAAGTCATCTGTTTATTTGGTAAGATGCATATTTTCTCAGCCCTTTAGATGTCCCACTTTGTTCTCCTGCAGGCACATCAGTGAGCATCTCCACTTTTAACCTAGTTGCCATAGCCCTTGAGCGCTACAGTGCCATCTGCAAGCCTCTGAAGTCACGGGCGTGGCAGACCCAGTCCCACGCCTACCGGGTGATTGCTGTTACTTGGGTGCTGGCCTTCATCATCATGATCCCCTACCCGATCGTCAGTCACCTCAAGCCGTTTAAACGTCCTGACAACACCACGGCACACCAATGTCGCCACAAGTGGCCTGTTGCAACGGCAGAGCAGATCTGGTGAGTGTTTTCGTTCTACATTGTTTTTATTTGGTAGGCTCTTGTCGAGATGATAGCCGACTGGGAAAAGCTGCAACTTTGTGAAGATTCAACTTGTTTAACTACTCTTATTTTCATTCACGTGACATGATTCTGTTAACAACACATATACAAAAGCATGTTGTTGATAAAAGAACTACAGTCCACACTTCAATTAGCTCTGGGTTGATTATCCATCCATCCATCCATCCATCCATCCATCCATCCATCCATCCATCCATCCATCCATCCATCCATCCATCCATCCATCCATCCATCCATCCATCCATCCATCCATCCATCCATCCATCCATCCATCCATCCATCCATCCATCCATCCATCCATCCATCCATCCATCCATCCATCCATCCATTTTCTTTACATCCTTGTCCCTTAGTGAGAGGTGCTGGTGCCTATCTCTAGCTAACGTTCCGGGCGAGACCATTAAAATCCAAGGTTTGTGGAAAAAAAAGTGAAACAAAATTAATTTATTGGCTTTCAATCTAATTATGGTAAAACACTATCAATTATTTCAGAAAGAAATAAACCATCTGAGCAGTAAAATATTAAAATGTACCTGATTATGTTCCTAATCATAAATTCACCCATAATAATTTAAACTGGAAAGACATTTTTCAGGATGTCTTTATGATCTATTACAACTGACCATCTCCAGTAATTTGTTTTGAGATAAAGCAAAAGGGTCTCGAGAATTACTTTTAACTCTATTTACAGTGCTACACCTTTTGTTGATCTTTTGTTGAACCCATTTTAAATTGTTCAGAGACAAATCAATAAGAATGGAGGACATAACGTCAAAATGAGAGAGTAATTACAGCACACATGCATGCAGGTGCATGCAGATGGAGGTTTTGGCGTTTGGCTGGGTTTATAATACTGCTGGAGTAATGAGACGTAATTAGAAATTATGCATGCCTTGGATCACTTCACTAAAACCAACTAACTCTGTATTGTGCAGAACTTTGCGTCCCATTTTAGCCCTTGTGAGACAGAACAACAGCAGATAAGTTTCTGAAAGATTTACTTGTTGTAATTACTTTTAAACTTTTACTGAATCAGTATTGGTAGAAATTCACAGGGTTACAAAAAAAATGCATGCTCTTTGTTTCAACTATGAAAATCGGACATGTTTTTGTTGCCGTCATGCTTTTTTAAAACGTATAAATATTTTAACCAAGTTTATTAACATTCAGTTAAGGCCAAAATTATAGTCAACTGAAACCATTGCATGACATCAACATATTTATTATTGACGACTGAGATTTCAAAACGTCTTATTTCTGTGTTTGGATGATTTCTAATTGCCTCCAAAGGGGCAACATGATACAAAATATGATTAGTACAGAAGCAGGGAGCAGACGTTTCCCTGTGGTTTTCTGGAGATAAAAAGTTAACCTTGAGAAAACTCATTAAAAAAATATACGGGAAACATCTGCTTTTGTCTTTATTAGACTAGGGATAAATAAATCAGAAATAAAAAGATTGATATTAAACTCTTTGTTTACAATTAGATTATCCACTTTGTAAATCACTTAGGACTACCAGATATGAGTTTCATAGTTATCCGATTTTTTTATGTGATCCCAAGGATTCTTGTTGAGACCAATGACAAATAATATCACAATTAATAATATTGCTTAAATAATATCCACTTTCTTGGCTCTTTAGCAGTAGGAGCTATGTAAAAGGTTTTAATTGTCAGAGGGTGTGACCACGTGGCAACACACTCGAAAGCAATGTTGGTGTGTCAGTCTGAAGTGAAACTGCAAGATGGCTAGTTTTTGTTACAGGTTGAAGAGTTTTCATTTATTTCTGATGGAAATGAGCACAAACATCTGTCTTTATCTTAGTTATTTGTCAACTTTTCTAAATGTGTCCCTTGTAGGAATGTTCTTCTCCTGCTGGTGCTGTTCGCGATTCCAGGAGTGGTGATGATTGTTGCCTATGGACTGATCTCCAGGAAGCTTTATCAAGGCATCCGATCCGAGACCGCCCTCAACAAAGAATCTACTGGTAATACCATTTGCTATTTATGTACCTTTTCGGTACAGTGACCGCAGACAAGTTTAGGTGAGAATTTGTGCCTGTTTTTCAAATGTGCTGAACATACAAGTAAAAGCTGCACCTGCAATCTGGCTCAGGTTTGGTAAATCACATTGGGGTGGTAAGTCATTACTTTTTTATATCCTCCTACCAGAAATTTGGGCTTTCTGATAATCAGAATATGCTTAGGATATTCATGATGTCAGTTATTTATTTATGCTCTCCTCATTTTGTTGACGCGATCCTGCTTGTGTGTTATTTGTAGATCAGATTTGCACGTATTATCAAGCTTGACTTGAAAGCACAAACCTTTAGAGGAATGAAAAAAATGAAGTACATAAACTGAATTATTATTTTTTAGTTAGGATATCCAGCATGGTCCTCCTGAATTTAAAACTTGTGTTGCCAATCAGTTATTGAATTATTTTTACTCAGAAATGTTTCAGATTATAGATTTGACACTACAAGCTTTTTACCCTGGCACAGTCCAGCGGGATTGCACTGACCTCAGCTTTGTTACTCTGAGGTTTTTCTGTGTAGTTTCAAGAATTGACATTCTGACAGGACACTTCCAAGCTGTCCGCTCTCCAACTGAGCGTTGTGCTAAGACCGCAGGAGTGCTAATATTATATTTGAACGCATGTGTTGTGTTAAGCTAATACAGTCCTCATACAGGTTTTTTCAATTGTAAAATGGTGCTTTGTAAGTAAAATGTGTAATTTGTTGTTTTAATAGAGTTTAGTTTCTGTATACATTTTTATAATTTGTGACTTTTCAAACATAAAACCATGATTTTTTTAAAGTATATAATACTGTCCTATTTAAGATTAGTTGACCCTAAATATATTTTGGCAATATAATCATTTTTTGTCTTTCACCTGCACTATTACCCACTGACCCCTTTTTGCAAGACATAGTGAAATGTTTCATTCCATTTCCATTGCTTATGCTAGTAATTATGAATAATTTTTAATAATGTCAAAAACAGTTCATCATTGTGTTAAATACAGTTCAAAATTGTTGCAGACAAACACATATTTCTGGGAATAATAACCAGAGGGGCGAGTTCTGGGTACTGCTGGGTTATAGAGTTCAATTTCCTGTAAAACTGTAGGCTCGGACATTGCAATCTATTTGTATTCTGTTTTCTTCTACAAAACATATTACAGACAAAAATGAAGGAAACGGGAGCAGTACAATGTAGTAATTGGAAAAACATTCATCAACGTTCCAGTTGAACCGTCTTTTGTTAGTAAATTGTAACAATGTGGCTCTCCAAACATTATTGTTGGACTTGTCCCTTTGTTGAAGTAAAATTATTACTAAATATCACTGATAAATTTCAAAATCCTTTTATGAGCGATTACTGCATTTCAGCTGGAAATGCAAGTTTCTTTTTGCTCCATTAGGTTGAGCAGCTGGTTTTTGCAGAATCATGACTCACTCATAATAAACCATACAAATAGGTGCATGTGTCACCACAGGGATCAATCAGCCGGCTGCAAGGAAAAGGGACAATTATAATAATTACCTGTTCAAGGCATTCTTAAACCAGTGGAAGAAAACATTTGTTTTACGATGAAACAAAAACAGGCATTGCTTAATTTTAAAAGCATTTTCGTAAATTATATTTTGCTGCTACACTGTTAAGCAACTTCCAGAAAACTGTAAAACAGCTGAAACACTGGGTGCCTTTAAATCTCAACTTAAAACCCACCTGTTTAGAGTTGCTTATGGCTAAATTAGGGTTAGAGTGCGGGTTTTGATGTCTTCCATGTTTTTATGTCTTTAATGTTTTTAATTTTTTTTTTTTTTTTTTTTTTTTTTTCTTCTTTCTTTTATGTATGGGGAAGAAAGTGAAAAATGAGGGTGGAAAACGATGAAAATTAAAGTGGAATGGAAATGGAATGGAACCAGTTAAAGTCCGCGGGAGGGCAGACTCCTCTAACTATAAGTTAGTTAAATTCTGTGTGGGACGGCGGCGTCCTCTGGTAAGAAGTTAAACCCTGAGAATCCTAGGCACTGTCAGGTACAATAAAAGCAGTTAAAGTCCGCGGGAGGGCAGACTCCCCTAACTCTAAGTTAGTTAAATTCTGTGTGGGACGGCGGCGTCCCCTGCTAAAGGACGGCGGAGTCCTCTATGAAATAGTTAAATTCCGCAAAGGACGGCGGAGTCCTCTATTGTTAGTTAAATTCCGCAAAGGAAGTTAAACCCTGAGAATCCTAGGCACTGTCAGGTACAATAAAAGCAGTTAAAGTCCGCGGGAGGGCAGACTCCCCTAACTCTAAGTTAGTTAAATTCTGTGTGGGACGGCGGCGTCCCCTGCTAAAGGACGGCGGAGTCCTCTATGAAATAGTTAAATTCCGCAAAGGACGGCGGAGTCCTCTATAGTTAGTTAAATTCCGCAAAGGCAGGTACAATAAAAGCAGTTAAGGTCCGCGGGAGGGCAGACTCCCCTAACTCTAAGTTTGTTAAATTCTGTGTGGGACGGCGGCGTCCCCTGCTAAAGGACGGCGGAGTCCTCTATGACATAGTTAAATTCCGCAAAGGACGGCGGAGTCCTCTATAGTTAGTTAAATTCCGCAAAGGACGGCGGAGTCCTCTATAGTTAGTTAAATTCCGCAAAGGACGGCGGAGTCCTCTATAGTTAGTTAAATTCCGCAAAGGACGGCGGAGTCCTCTATAGTTAGTTAAATTCCGCAAAGGACAACGGGAGTTTGTTTTTTTTTTATTTTTATTTATTTTTTAAATTTCTCTCTTTCTCACTGTTTATTTCTGTTTTTATTTTAATTATGTAAAGCACTTTGAAATGCCTTGCTGCTGAAATGTGCTATACAAATAAAATTTGATTGATTGATTGATTAAGGACAGTTTTTTTCTTTAGGGTCAAACCACAAAATTAAAAATTTTAAATCTTGAGAACTCAAATAAATTATGTCTCAAACGCTTTATTCCGACTTAACCAAAGTCTTAATCTGCTTTTTTTGTATACAAAATAAGTAATATTACATGCTGATATTGAGCCTTTTTTCCCCTATATTTGTCACAAGATTATTTTTATTAATGCTTATTATACTCAAGTGCACAAATACTTTCTGTGGAATATGATAAACATTAAATTTGCAGTCTGAATTAGACATTTTCTTCAGAGATTTAAGGTACTAATGCACTTCGGTCAAGCTTAAAAATAAACTTTTAGATAATTGGAATAGACACAACTAAATTTGACATAAATTGATGCATATTAAAAACCATTTTTCCATCTCTATCCTGTACTAGAGTTAAAAAAAATTCCTATAATGACTATGTAGGTTATATATTTTGTGTATTTCTCAGGATTTAGACCTTTTTTAACCCCTTCCTCAGTCTTAGCACGGTGCTCAAGAGGAGTGTGGTAAAGTGCTCTTCCTCGTAGAGCAAAACCATTACGTTTAATAAAACTAAAACTTCTTCTGCTCGTCAGTCTATCAAATTCAAAACACTTTGCTACATTTAACAATCATACAAATACCTAAACTTTTGACACTGCTGTCCTCCTGCAGATGTGAAGAATGGACTGACTTCCTGTGGGTCTAATAATCCTGACGACGAAGACGGCTGCTATGTTTGTGTGCGTCCAAGCTCAATGGAGATGAACCCCATGTCTGCATCAACCCAGTCCATGAAGATACACAGACCCCGCAGCAACACATCGGGAGCCAATCTGGAGGCCAAGAAGCGAGTCATACGTATGCTAGTGGTCATCGTTGTTCTGTTCTTTCTCTGCTGGATGCCTCTGTACTGTGTCAACACCTGGCGGGCTTTTGATAACGTCACCGCCGAACGTGCCCTCTCTGGGACGCCCATTGCATTCATCCATTTGCTGAGCTACACCTCTGCTTGTGTCAACCCAATTATCTACTGCTTCATGAACATGCGCTTCCGCAAAGCCCTGCTCGGCACTTTCTCTTGCTGCTTTGCGCCTTGCTGTCAACATTGCCGCCGCTGTAGGCCACGTGACAACGAGGAGGACGGTTTGGCAGCCGGGGCATCCATGTCCAGGTTCAGTTACACCATAGTCAGCACCATGGGAACCTGCTGAAGACGGTTTCTACAGCAACACAATACCCACGTCCTTTGTTTTAGGCCAGTGCTGTGCTCATAGGTGCAATCGTAGAACATATGAAATGAAACGCAATCATGCAGTGTGAATATCTTTATAGAGCTATAAAAAAAGCACAAACATGCAGTATGTAGTAATTTCTTGTCAGAGTGGCTGAAGGCAAATTCTTGGCTTAAATCTTTACAGTGGTGCATGTGGGTTTACATCTGTGGTTTAAACTCAAGAAAAGGAGTGATAAACTCTAATACATATGACAGAAGAAGGCTTTATTAGTTACATGTCATTATGTAGCTACTGAAGGAGGTCGACCTTCTTAAAAACTATGTTTTATATTCTGCTGTCAGTGTAAAATTGAATGTGTTAATGATGGTATTTTAACTGCCTTGTGGCGTAAGTGCCTGCTTCTGAGAAACAATGCTGCTTCCGTTTTGTGTCGATCTGCCTCATTTATTACTGGCATCATAGTAGCAGGCAAATGGAAAGTTTAAGGGTTTAGAAATGGAGAAAAAAAATACTTCAAGTTATAAAATGTGTTTATTAGAACTGATGAAGTAGGCTGAATGTTCAACAGGTGAAAAAGATACAGAGCAATGTTGGCCACTTGGAAATATTATATAAACTTTATGTTGTACAGTTCTGTGAAAATATGTTAGGAATAGAAACTTTTCATCTCTTCTATTATTTTGTTGTTGCTACGATGTAAGAAAAACTATATAACCCAATCTGTGCCACATATTCTGTTTCTATAGAATGTGTCTTGTGTAGAAACTTAGTATTTCAATGAACATATTAAATGAAAGAGCATAATTTAACTGGCCCTTTTTCATTTCTGATGTATTGTGTATTATAAAATAATTCAGTTTTGGTTTTCATGGTGCGACTTGGACAAAAAAAGCAAAATTTAGATAGAAAAAGCCACAATAGCTTTTAAGGCAAGGTTCTGTGAAGTTCTTATCAGATTCTCATAAAGTGACTTCTTAGAAAAGTAAAGATGGAGATGTGGACGTTTAGTTGACATCTCTTTTTGGCAAGCTTCAACAGCTGGTAACATTTCAAGCTGAAAAACCTTAATATTTGTGTTGTGTTGACACGTAAGAGGCAGTGGTTGGCTCTGTCACTGTTGTCTTAATCATCTCTGTGTTATTATGTTAATAGTGTTTAGTAGATCAACTTCTTGCCCAACTTAATTAAAGTCTTACATATGTTAAGTTGAGAAAACGGTCACAAATGTGATCTGAAATTTTAACCTAATCTGTTTGTTTTTATTTTATTTTATAAGCCAAATAGGCTAGCTGTTAACATTTCACCACACCAAGGATTTCTTAATTCATACAAATTTGCTGTGAACACTTCCAGATGATTTTAAACAATGTGAACTATCCCTTTAATTATTTTTCAAGAGTTGAATCAAGTTTTTCGACTAGTGCTTGTACTGCAAGCAGAAAGTGAGTTCAATCTCAAGACTGTATGGTGTTACTTTTAAAAACAGTCATAAAACTGTTTAAAACTTTTCACCTTATTAATGCACCTTAAGGTTATGTTTTAGAGATTTTAGTGGCCTCTATTGAACCGTAGACAGAAAACATGGAGGAAAGAAAATCTCCACTAACTGAACCACCCAGTGCCCACTGTTTAGAAAAGCTGCTAGTCTAACAGTAATCTTTTCCTAAATAACCAGGAGGTTTAATCGCCTAATCATGAGCCTTGAATGTAAATAAAATAAAAATACCAGTCAGTACAACAAAGCAAACAATTTATTTTGTTCCATATAATGATACATAATGATTGAGTAACTCTGTCAGTTTGGCTTGTTACCAATTCCTACCACAATTTTGTATTTAGTGTTACAATTTTAACCCGCCTTACTTCTATTGCATCTCCATAACTAATCATTTCATACTTGTTGTCTTTACCACTGCTTCTGTCTTAAGACGTATGAGGGGTCATGAAGCAAACTACATGACCTCCTTCTGACTTACTGGAGTCACATAACCACAGTTCTTGTGGGCTATATTAAAAATGCCTCAGATCATTGGTAGACAATTCTGTGAGGAAGCATCTCCAAAGAGGGTACAAATTGATCCATATGACCTAAATGAAATGTCCAATACCAGGTACGAAAACAGATAGGTAGAAAAATACCAAAATTGACCAATACTCCTCTGAAGTCAAACATAAAGGTCCTCCATGAAGTCCACTCATCTTAGAGAAAAAGAAAGACCTGCTATGGAACATGCAATCATAAATAAAGCAAAAAGAAAAGTAGAAACCTCTATTTTAAGTTGAGGCATAGGGATTTTTGAGTATAGGGCATGTTTCTGAGAATACAACAAAGACTTCATTTCAGAGCTTTGTTAAACTGGCTGGATTTCTTCCCTTCTTTGAACTTCGTCTTACAGACAGAACCTGTACATTATTATCTTGCTGAATCCCATCCAACCTGTGCTTGGTGGTTTGTGAATTGGCCACATATGCGAGGAAGATTACAATCAGAAATATCTACGGTTTTAAGGAAATGTCAAAAATCAGAGTTGCCATTTGATGAATGTATTTGTCTGGTGCAGCTTTATGAATGAGCTCATGACTTTCTATCAGCGCTGAGCTTATCTGTGGGATACAGAGTGGATGCCAGATTTTAGGGGCTTCTCTTTGTCATGTCTGCCTTGTTTGTCACTGACGCAGTCCCTTCACACTAAATGTGTTTCAGCTTCAGACCTACCAGGCTAAACTGGAGAACATATTTCACTGAGTGCACAGAAGCACAGTGCTGTCAATCTCAAGATGAATGACCTACCAAGAGTGTGGGTCATTGTTGTGTAGTGCTAGCTAGACATTTTAGGGGGGCTTTTTCTGAGTTCAACATGTCAGTCATGGACTTTATTTGACTAACGAAGATGTTTAAATTCATTGTCAGAGAAAGGATGTGCATCTCGCTGACGCAAGTAAAGACTCAGTCCGTCACATAGCAACTACTGGATGCATTTTGGCATCTAGATATGATGAAGATGAGCTGCTGGAGGTCAAACAAAGCAACAAAAGTGGGAACCAAAAAGGATTAAAATGACTTTGAGCAAAGCATGGTTGAGGTGGTCTGAGCTCTTTAGAAACTACTAGGATTTTCACACACAACAACTTCTGCATAGCAAATGGTCCAAAGCAGAGAAAATATTTAATGCGCAGCAAAATGAGAAGAAAGGCAAAAGTATATCTAATAAGACAGAGAGAGAGAGAGAGAGAGAGAGAGAGAGAGAAAGAGATATTTTTTCTCCAGTGACCTCCACAGTCACCAAATCTCAATCAAACAGAGGACCTTTGGGATGTGCGGAAATGGAAAACCTGCTTTCTGGATGGTCAGTCAGCAAATCTGCAATTGCTTGACTCTATCCTGTCAAAATGGACCAAAATCCCTGAGGAATGTATCATTCTAGTTGAATCAACCCTGAAGGCATAAGGAGGTTCAGTCTGATACTATAAAGGTGTGCCTGATAAAGGAAATGGTAATGTATTGAATGTATACAGCACTTTTCTGGTTATACTGACCACTCAAAGCCCTTATCACTCTAGCCACATACATCCATTGCACTCATGAATATTTAGACATGGATGTGCAGTCGGATGTGGATGTGCCCAGAGGCACATTGAAATAATCCAGGAGGAAGTTAGCGTCTTCTAGACAAAGAATTCAAATCCTCTGAGACATCCTTTCACACAGATGACAAAGTAACAACACGAACAGTTGATTATCTCTGAAACAAAAGAACCCCACATTTATCTAGCTGTTTGCACCATTTAGGCTTGATGGACGTTCAACTGACAACATCCATTAAGATATATAAATCCGATCTAAAATTAGCACATTAAAACATACTGAGAGTATAAAAAGAAAAAAATATATTGTTTTTAACACAAAAATGCCTCGGATCCCATTGTTAAACACTGGAGAAACAGCCATCATTTTCCAGTAATCAAAGTTATTTAACTACATTGAACTGCAGCCAGGACATAAATGCCCCTCATTGAAGGCATACTGTATTACAGCCGTCTGGCTCGTTGTTTACGAGTTGCACTTGAAAAGTGTATTTATTTCTCGGAGAGCTGGAAGCGAGTGATTTCCCTGGGGGGTCACATAGGCTGTTATTTCTTGATACCACCATCCCTTCCCCCTCACTCCTCAACAAACACACACACACACGCACACCCCCACACACACACACACACACACACACACACACACACACACACACACACACACACACACACACACACACACACACACACATGCACAGCTTTCCCTTTTAACTAGTTATTGTGCTAATACGTGTGGTTTTTGTGTGGCTGTGCTTGCGTCAACCATGCTTAAATTAAAAATAGATATGAATACTGGGGTATTTCCCTCTTTTGAAATTGATAAAGAACTGCTGCATATCTTGTTGACACGTTTAATTTCCATATGAATTAAGTAGTGTGTACAGAAGTGCTCAGAGTTAATGAAAGCCCTTCAGCTGAGCTCCTTGTGCTAAAACAGGAAAATAATTGCAAGCACTGATCTAAACCAACTGAATTGATTCGGTTGAAGGTAAAACAAACTTGTTTTTGCCAACAACCTATTTAAAATGTAATACTGTGCCATTTTACTGCCTGTAAATGTTCCTCAGAGGAGCAGCAGGAAAGCCGAAACAGCAGTGCTTATAGTTATTTATCATGCGTTATTCTCCAGAATAGAATAAGAAAGGTTCTTATATTTTAAGATACCGTCATCTTTGTCACCAAAAAACAATTTAAATAGTTCAGATTGCGCTTTGGTCTCTTTTAATTAAGACATGGGTGCTTTTACAACTTTAATTTTCAAGCATGACTGTCTAGATTTCTGATACAACACATTTGGAGTTCCTACAGATTTTAAAATTTTCAGTCTTCATATTTTTTTAGACATAATGTAATGTTATTTACATGTTGCCACTTTCCTAAAAAGTGGCATAAGTCATTTTTTGTTAAAAGTGATTTTTGCAAATAAAAAAAAAATGCTACGTTACTGCAACACTTAGCTACTGTGTTTGTTTTGTAGCTTCATCAAGTTGTTTTGTAGCTTCGCTTGGCTTCAGCTACGCTACCAATATTGTGTTTTAAAACGTTTGCGCCAGTAGGGTGTGTTGAATTTCATCTTAAGACGTTTTAAGACTTTTACTCCACCAGCAGGTGCAAAACCATCATTAACGTCTTAAAAACATCAACAGGACCTTTTGATGTCTTTGAAACCAGTACCTAGAGTGATATCTAGATTTTAATGTAAACCCTTAATTTTACTTACATGTTTCATTTGATTGGAAGTAAAACTGATGTTTTTGAGCTTCCCAACCAGGATCCTGACTTGAATCTGACAGGGATTACAGATTATTACAGATTAGGGTGATGGCGAGGAGCCTTCCAACCTCAAAGACTCAGAGTTCATCACCAAAGACATCCTGAAAATCCCAGAGACATGCAAGAAGGATTTGACTGCTGTAATCAAATCCTTCTTGACTACAAGAAGGATCAATGATTTTCAGTAAGCTTATTAATTAATGAATTTATTAAATCATTCTCAACATGCCATTTTTTCTATTAAAATCAAATAAAAATTAAAAGAATTGAGTATTTTAAAATATTATCCTTTGAGAAATGCCTGTCTTGTTTCACATTAAACACAAACATGGTGACAAAATAAAAATAAATGCATTTTATAAAAGGTTTATGAACAATTTTGGGTTCAATTGTATTTTAAATTTTAATAAAATACGGGTCAGAACAAGGATTAATTAGGAAAAACATAACATCAACATCACATCATCCTTCACCCTTGTGTTAAAAAGTTGTGCTTTTTAACACAATAAACCCCGAATAAGAAAGTGGAAATATGGTCACTGAGTCATTTCCTGAAATATTCCCCAGCTATCTAGTCCACTTCTGTGTATCACAAAGGACTTTTTTTTATGTCTGATTTAAAAGATGTTCTAAAAATTATCTGCAAAAATCCAGTTTGTGTGAAAATATGAGGTTTATTCTGTAGACCCAGAAAGTAACACATTTACAGAACAAACACCATTCAAAAATTAAGGAGAGACATACAGTTAGTTTGAAAGAATGGCATTAGATCTAATGCTTCACTGAGAGAGCACAATTAGTCTGCTCTACCAGGTAGGAATGGCAAAATGTTTAGATTTGTGGTAAATAAATGACTTTTTACCCATTCAGTTTTTTTCTTTTATTGTTTTTCTGCTTAAAGAAACATGTAAACATGGCTGCAAAGGAATTTTATGATTCAGATATGTAATAATAGACTTTTAACCCAGGCGGGTAATAAAATAATTTTTTCATAATTCATTTTGCTGAGACTAAAATGTTTAAAAAGTGCAACAAACTGTAATAAAGTCACCTGATCACTAGGGACTGTACTGTAATCAATCAGGTTAAGTCAGACAATGATCTGGCCTTCGAGTGGAGACAAGCTCTTACTTACTTTGTCATAATTACATCTCTGGTAATCAAATCTTGTTAATAGATTTTTCATCATACAATCCCCAGCTTTTGTTCTCCAAACTTTACAGCATACTGCATTTCTTAAACGTGTTAATGAGAGACTTGAAACTTGTCTTTGAGTGAAAGGTGCCCGGGGCAAAGCTGCAGGGGAGCAATAAGGACACTTTCATCAAAGAGGAGCTCTTAAGACTTGCTTTACAATCAGTGTTGGATTTTTTTTTTTAGGTGAGAAATGCAGATTATAAAGCAGCAATGCAGGTGGTTTTATATTAATATAAAGTTTCTGCCAGTTTAAATGAAAGAGTTTTAACTGATGGCATAGTTACATAAATAAATATACTTTTAAGTTGTTGTTTTCCAAAACAGATCAACTTGTTATTTACAAGGTGTCCATTCATAGTGAAGCATTTTTTATAGGAAGGTAAGATAGGCAAAGAAATTTTAGAATAATTCATTTACAGTTTAGGGAAATATTTTTCATCATTTTGATTGTTGATTGCATTCACCATGTCACTTAATACCTTTTTTAAGTTTTGGTTGTTTGCAGGCCAAATCTTCAGGTACGACAGGAGCACATTTCACAAGACGGCCAGAGATACAGCTAATGATTCCCCAAAAATACTATAAATATGGACGTCAACAGTCTAAAGAAGGACCAGGACAAATAAAACATTCAATGTGACATATTTATTCAGAATTTAATATGCAATTGATCCTACTGTTCTGGCTAATTATCGGCCTATTTCGAAGCTGCCTTTTCTTTCCAAGGTTTTAGAAAAAATTGTGTACTGTCAGCTGAAACAGTTTTTAGATGAAAATGGCATTCTGGAGGTTTTCCAGTCAGGTTTTAAAACTCTTCATAGCACAGAATCTGCTTTAATAAGAGTTTTTAATGACATCCTTCTTGCATGTGATTCTGGTAACCATGTTGTTCTGATTTTACTTGATTTAACTGCTGCCTTTGATACTGTAGACCACAATATTTTAATATCGCGATTACACCACATTGTTGGTATTGATGGCACTGTTCTTAAATGGTTCCAGTCTTACCTAGAGGAGAGAACATTTTCAGTGAAAATTAGTGACTCTGAATCATCTGCTGTTTCAATGACTTATGGTGTCCCGCAGGGCTCAATTCTGGGCCCACTGCTTTTCTCACTTTATTTACTGCCTCTGGGTTCTATCCTTAGGAAACATGGGATTTCTTTTCATTGTTATGCTGATGATTGTCAGATTTATTTGCCCATGAAGCAGAAGGATGTCCACTCTATCAAACATCTCCTGGCATGTCTTGGTGATATTAAATCTTGGTTGGCCTTGAACTTTTTAAATTGTAATGAAAACAAAACAGAGGTGATTGTGTTTGGACCCAGTGGCTCCTCTGAGTCCTCCTCTGTTGACCTTGGACCTTTGGAGGTATATTTTAAACATGTTATTACGGACCTTGGTTTTAAGGTGGACAGTGATTTTAAATTGGACAGCCAAATCAGAGCCGTGGTTAAGTCCAGATTTTATCATTTAAGGCGATTGGCATCAGTGAAATCTTTTCTTTCCAGGCAACATTTTGAAACAGTGATCCACGCTTTTATCTCGACTCGACTGGATTAATGTAACGCACTTTATCTGGGAGTCAGTCAGTCGCTGCTCTCACGTCTGCAGCTGGTTCAGAATGCAGCTGCTAGACTTTTGACAGGAACTCGGAAGAGGGAGCATGTGACCCCTGTCCTGGCCTCACTTCACTGGCTGCCTGTATATTTTAGGATTCATTTTAAAATTCTTTTGTTTGTTTTTAAATCACTGCATAATCTTGCCCCGGCTTACCTCTCTGAGCTTCTTCACCCCTACGTACCTTATCGGTCTCTCAGGTCAGCAGATCAGCTGCTCTTGGAGGTACCAAGATCCAGGAGGAAGCTCAGAGGGGACAGGGCTTTCTCTGTCATAGGTCCTAAGTTATGGAATGACTTGCCTTTGCAGGTCAGAGAGGCCCCTTCACTGTCCACTTTTAAAGTTCGTCTTAAAACCCATTTATTTTACTTGGCTTTTAACTCCTGCGGGATCTAGTTTTAGAGTGTATGTTTTTGTTTTTAAACTGTAAGAGTTTTTATTTTTATTTTTTTTTATTATGCTGTGTTTTAATGTACAGCACTTTGTATCAGCTGTGGTTGTTTTAAAGTGCTTTATAAATAAAGTTGGTATGGTATGGTATGGTAATTCAAATTAATTTGATTAATTTATTCTTAAAACATGCATTAGATTTAAGCAAGTATTACTATTCACCTCAAATGTTTAGGATCACTCATAGTCCTCAGAGTGAGAAAGTTACTGGTAAAACTGTGATGGCTCACCACTGACAGAATATCTCCAAGGCAAATTATTAGTTCATTTTTTTTTTATTTCCAAAAGCAAAAACTCTCTAGTTTAAAATCCTGGACTTACATCCTATTTGCATGTTGTTATGCTTTTTATAGCTTTCCTAACGATAACACTGCATCACAGACCAGTTTATCATGAGTTTAGCTCCTGTATGCTTATCAATCTCAGCTAAAATAAATCTAGTTTAAACCCGTAATAAACATGCAAAAACTAAATTCAGACAATGAATAGGATTTCAATTTTATACCAGACATTTACTTTATCCTAGACTAGTCTAGTCTATTGACCATTTAGAGATCCTCTTGACAAAAATTCAAATAGAAGTTGCTCACTGGGTATATATTTACACTTTTTGTTGGCGCTGCAATCCTTTTTTCAGCGGTTTCTCCCTCCATCAGTTCTGTTATAATATCTGCCGGTCAATGTGAAAGTCTCCATCTGTGCACCAATCTTTCTGCAGAGATGAGATGGAAAGGGATACAGCACACTGTGAAATCTATTTTTCCAGCTCTGAAAGGCTGAAATGAAAACCCTCGGCAGACAGTGAATTTATTTGCCGAGCACTCAGATGCAGTCGCTGTCCATGTAAATGAAAATGATTATTTCATTATTGCAACTTTCATAAAAGATGTAATTTTAGTCAACCAGGAAATTGCTTTTTATCCATTGTCAAATAGTTTTTTTCCCCCTATATTTTGCATTGATGATTGAAATTACTGCCTGGTTTATTTATTTTGGAATGAATGAAATGTTAAAATCACATACCACAACATAATCAAGGGAATCAAGGTGGTTGGGTTGGATGAAGTTATGTCTAGGCAACAACTTGAAAAGTCAATATGAATATTTTTGGCAGTATAGCGAACCTTTATTGCTTATTACTTATTATGCTCAGTGTGTTTGCATCTTTGTCAAAAATGTAAAACACACAAAAAAAGAAAAAAAAATTGCAACTATGATGCATCTTCAACATATTTTCAGAACTGTACAAAATGTAGATATTTTGTATAAACTGACATGTCGTCTATATATTTGGTTTAGTATTGATGTTTTGGGGAACCAAAGGGATAATTGAAGTTGTGTTTATGTGCATGTATGTTCAGGACCTCAGATGAACATTAAGGGTTAGAGAGAACCATTCGAGGGCACATTTAGATTTACTCGAATGATCACAGTTTCCAGGCCACCATTGCCTTAAGGTGTTATGAGTGTACAGTCATGGTATGTCTGAGCAAATGTTTGTATAAAAGATATTTATCTTTTTTTTCTGTGCATACAAACCTTGAGAAAAAAAAATCTATAGGCTGTTTATTGATCTGTTTTATGTTGTAGATTTTAAAAAAAGTACATTAAAGAATAGCCATTTGGCTGAAGTTCAGCCTATGGCATGACTCTTCTTTGCTTGCTTTGAAAATAGAAAGTGCAAAAAGAAAGAATCAATGACACATAAATGGAAAAAAACATGAACAAATTGAACAAAAATGGCTTATGATGAAGATTTGTTACACCAAACCTTCATCATCAGAAATACAAAATGGCATTCAGAAATGACACAAATATCAAGTCAGCAAAGATTTTGCCTGAATGCTGCATACAGAAGATTGTTTGTGCAACATATAATATTTCTGTAGTCACTATTTATATTGTTTTACTATGTGCTAGGTGAAATAACTGAGACACTGCGACAATTTATGAAGACATAAAAAAGATCAGAAATTGATCATTCAATATGTAAAAGTATTGTTTCACATATAAGAAGTTTGTGTCTCTAAAAATCAATCCAAGCTTACAATAATATTATTTCTGGACAATTTCATATTTCATTCCTTTTATTTTGAAATTACTTTTAAAAGGTCTTTCTTTTTTGCCTTTTTGGAGACATTGCTACATTTGATGAGGTATTTGCTAAAATGTTTTGCTGTGTAGTAAATATGAAACGTTATTACGTTTCATATTTAAGTGTGTTTTTTTAATTTGCAGTCTCCAGACAGTTCAGTTTTTGTTCACTTTTTTTCTATTTTAAATTGGACATGCATGAGTCACGACTACCAGATCCAGATTTATGGCTCACAATAAAATCAACTGGAAGCTTTATTTAATTGTTGAATGTGTGAGAAATGTAGATAATAGTGATCAGTATTGTGTTCAACATGGTTAATCATTGTGCCAGTGTAAATTATGTACCATGTTGTTCGAGTGTCATAATATAGAAAAGAAAACAATCTGTAAACATGTTGTTTGTTTTTAGTGAATGTACCCAATTTGTTATTTTAAAAATATATTGCTGTAGCTGGCATTGGCAGGCACTGAGTTCTTGCTTGTGGTTGTTTTTTGCAGATTATTGAGTATTGACTAGCATAATAGTATAGAATCATTACAATAATCAGCATTGCTTTTTTACTACAGGTAGGCATGACAGATGAGCTACCTCTTAGTAGGAGGCTAGTAAAAGTACACAGTATATCCACGATAACTCTTCTGGCTGTCAGAGGTCTCCTATAAATGTACATAATTTATACTAATTGCTCTTTTTTTCTGTCTTTCTCTGAATCACACATGTGCAGCTTATTATTTATCTGTGCGACTAAAGTTTTCTGCTTCAATTTTGTGTGCTTTGTCATGTAATATAATAAAGCATGTCTAATAAACATCACAAGTTGTTCAATTTTTGACATTTTTCAATAATTCTGAGTAATAATTGTCTATTTTGAATTCTGAAGCGATTCAAGCCGTTTAGCTGCATAAAATGACAACAAGAGTCAGCCGCTTTCTGAGTCATTCTTATCTCTTAAAATTATCTTTAAGTTTTAAGTACAAACTTCTGCTGAAACTTTCGATGATAAAATGCACAGGCGTGAGTCATTCTCTTGCTTACTTTGTATTTCCATTTTGAGTGGACTTAATGGACAAAAAAAACTTAATGGTTGCCTTTACATTTGCTGCCATACGTTCGTTCTAACGGCACAAAAAAGCCTTACCTTTTAAAGATGTATAAATATGACAGTGACAGCTTCGCCGTAATGCAAAAGACGACATTTACAAGCTGCTATTAGAAGTTTTTGTTAGATATTTTTGATAAAAGGTTTTTGTGTGTGGGAGGAAAGCAGATGTTCTGCTTTTGCACTTTTATTGTAACAATCTAGTAGCAATTCCCTTTCAGTTTTCATTTGCTAAAACTAAAGGTAACTGAGTGCGATGACTGACGTCAGCATCTTAGTTTTAATTTAAATAGTCAGCTTGTATGCTTTGAATGCAGAGCAATTCTGATAACTTGTTGTTTTATACATTTGTGTCGAGGCTTGTAGTTCATTACCAATTCTGGTACTGGTGAATATGTGGAAGCAAACAAATACACATTAAGCACAAAAATAGAGCAGACAGCAGCAGACAAAAGTTGCATTACACAATGTCCACCCAAAACAAAAGTAGCACAGGAGTCTGCAGCTCAAATTTAAACTCATAAACTGAACTGAAATGTCATGTTTGGCAATCGGACTCTGCAGCAAACAACAATTACAGATACAATAAGGTAACTGAAAAAGTTTATTATTTTTCGGTGGATGAACATTCGGGAGAAGTGACGGCTGGAGGAGGAAACCGGTCTGGCTTCACACTGGGGGGAAAGGTAAAAGTTTAAAATAGGTTCACAGTTTGGTGTAAACTGAGATGAAGAGGAGGTTCCTTAGGCCCATCCACTGAAGTTGAGGTCAACTGAGAGCTTCTAAGCAATTCCCTGGGTGACTGTTGGTTGTTGGTGAAGGTGTTGGCAGTGTAGCGTTGGAAGGTGGAGAGTCCTGGTATTGATCCTGAGCGATGACAACAGGAAGGCAATCGGAGAAGTAGGTCTTGAAGATGCGGGGAAAACGGATGGTGGGTCAAAGAATCCAGGAAGAGGTTGTTGGGAAACCACAAAGTAACTAATCAAAGATTAAAGATGATAAAGACAGTGCTATGCTGAGGCCTGGTTACTACTTGAGAGCACCAAAAGGTGTCTGTCACATGGAATTGGGTTCCCCTATAAATGCTCCTCCTGACTGATCAAGATTGGGGCAAGATGAAAGCCACACGGGCAGGAGGAAAGAACGCAGGAGGAAACACGTGCACACACTTCCAGAACACAATATTTAATGAGTGTGATGATTCTTTTGATGTGGTGGAAAAAGTCAACAGAAATGTGGTTTGGAAAGAAGTAGCTTAAAGACTTAACAAGCCAACAGTATTCAAAAGCACTCTTGTTTTGAGCTCAGTCTACTTGTAATTAACTAAAATGCATATTCCACATGTCTAGTTAGTTTAGCATTTGAAGCAAAGGCAGTTTACTTACATATTTGATCCTCCAGGAAATTGAAAACAATACATACGATTGTTTGACAACTCCAACCACTAACTAAATTAGCAAAAAATAAGAAATCAACTTATATTCGCCGTGCTTACTATCGCTTTAAAGGCGCAATTAAATGTGGATTTTTTGTTGGGTTTTTTTATTGCTGTTTTTGAGATAAAATATGTCAAAATCAATAAGTAGCAGCTATCAGTAGTTGTCATAACCTCCTGCTGTGTATCTTCCAATCATCACCTCACTGTGGTCCAACTGAAGAAGGTCAAGGACAGCTGGAGCGCTCCCCTCTAAGGCCACTCACGTTGGGAGGTCCATGTCTTTGTCACTGCACGTGATTATTATACTTTTATATGTTCTTTACAGGGATGAAGGAAATCTAACAGAGTGGATGTGCAACGACTTTGCAACTAATGACCAGCGATGTAATCATATAAAATGTACAGAAAGATATAGTACTGTCCCTTTGCCACCATCCTTAATAGTAAGTATGAGGTGCTGATATGTTCGTTTTGGTTAAATATGTTGCAACTCATTATGACCAACCACCTTTACTGTGCTGCCATATTTGTTTTGAAGAGGAAATGTTTATTCGTGGCCACAGCAGATGAGCCATATTTGTTCATTTTTCTGTTCCGGTTGGGATGAACTTTAACACTGAACATGCTAACTGAATAAAACACCTCAGTTTTTTTCCAATTTCCAAACAATCTTAATATTTTTTGCTTTCTGTGCGAATAGCAAAATTCCTTATTTTACCAAGGTTGTGAGTTAATCATCTCTACTAAGAGTCAATTATCAGGCAGGCTATTCTCCGGAATAAAATCTTTCTATTTTTTAGCGATACCTGTGTCTGTGCTAAGTAAAAGATGGTATCCTGCTTATGGATTTTTGATGAATATTTGTTTTAAATAGAAACCCTAACATTGTGAAGCCACCTGGGAAAAAAAAAGAAAAAAGAAAGATGTTTGTTCTGATATATCACCACTGGGATGGTTTTAAAGCACAGGAAACATTTCCCACTAACGAAAAAAAGAAAGACAGGGAAATATTGCCGAGTGATGAACACCATTTGATGCCTGCCCTGGTGGACTGGTGCTCTCTGATGTCATTACAGGAAGTTCAGGGCCAGTGGCTGTACGTGGCCGCCTGGAGGCGTAAATACCTCACAGCTGGATGTCGTTTCCTCGGTGCTCTGGCACATTTGAATTACAGGGAAATTTGTATTTATTTTTCAGTGATTCATAATGATTTATTCTCCTTTGGAAATCTTTTAGAGGCAAACATCTTTACCTAATGTGATAAATCTGATCGTACTTAAAACACCCTAATCCGTAGGTGTGTTTTCTGACATAATTTGGTTACGTTTTAAATGAAAAACTTGACTTTAATTGTTTGCTTTTGAATATAAATGATAACTAATAAGATAAACACTAACCATGGCAACCTTGGAGTACCCCGGGGTTTGAAAATGAGAGAATAAGTCACGCTTTGTTTCTTTTCAATCGATTTTCCTGAAGCCACCTTTATTCTTTTCAGAACAAAATAAAACACCACAAATCACCTTCACCCACATCGGAAATGCTTATTCTCATCATAATATTATTGGTAATATTTTAGAGATGAAACAGGCTAGACAAGACAAAAATGAATAAGTCAAAAGATGTAGAAAATATGTTATTTTTCATACAAATATTATCTATGGCACAGACAACTGAAAACTGATAAAACTGTTTGTTTGTTTTACAGTTCATGTTTTTTTCTGATGATAGGAGAATAAAACCATCAGTTCCTACACTGACCTTGGTAGTAAGAAAGTTTTAAACATATTTTCCAACAGGCCTCCCCTCAAGCACGACCTCCAGTTTTATTTAGCTAATCTGATCAAAGCATTTTCCCAATCAAAATGTCATCAACTAAGAATAGCTGTGATCAATATCATGTAATTTATAAATGCAAGTGTTGGTAAATCAGCTCATCACCCTGCTAGATGACACTTTGAATGAATAATATAGTTTAAAAACATCCAGTTCCTGTTTGGAAAAGAATAGCTATGCACATGAATTAACAGAAAATGTTTGCGTTTTCAGGTATAAACATTCAACTGGCTATTGAAATCAGAAGAATGAAACAAAAAAAATTAACTAGGATTAACTAATTAACTAGTTGATTGAATACATAAATCAACTAGTTAACTGTTTAAAAATAATTGACTACACAGTTTTTCTTCTCGTGATTATATTTAACATGCATACGACATAATTTCTTCCTTTCTATTCAATCAAATGAGTTTCACTGTGCAATATAAATTATATTGAAATTACTGCATCACAAAAAGAGACGTGTTCTGAAAAGACTTTCCTTTTGAAAGAAGTTTCCTTTCCAGGCAGTCTCAAAGCTGCGAAACAGAGTCATACAGAAGACAACATTTGTAAAACACTGACAAAGGAAATCTGAACACTTCATGTAAACACCATTTGAAAACATTTCCTGGTGTTAGGACATCACGTATTGTGCTGCTAAGTCACTGAATTACGTTTGAACTCTTTATCTGAACAGTTGAGCTAGGACATTTTTAATAATGTTCAGTCAGATGAAAGCAAGTATGTTTCTCGCACGCTGCTATAAAAAGGTCAATGTATAATAACAGCCCTGAAGAAAATCGAAAATTCTCAATGAAAGGAAAGTCTTCATACTGTCTCTGGGGAAATCAAGGTGTTAGCTAGTGAGCGTTATCTTTTTCCTTTTTTAAGCAGGTGCTAAGGTGCGAGAATCTCACGGCTATGTCACACTGGAAACACTGATCATAAAGGGGAATGACGCACAAGCAAGTGTATTAAAAGAATGAAAGCATCGGCGTTTGTTTTTCTAGTAAAACTTTATGCCTGTGCCCTATTTAGATGTTTTGCTTTAAGACATTCATTTGATTCTTCAGGTTAGTGCGATCCAGTTCAAGGTAATTATCTTGGCAATATTCTTTTTTTGTGTGATCTGAGAAAACATTCAGTTAATTGCGTCACATTTAAACACCTTAACAGCGGCACCTGCAGGACCACCACTGAGGCAAAGGGAAGTTTTGCAAAGTGAAGCTGTTGTGATACAGAAGATGATGAGCCCCTGCTGTCCTCCTTTCTGCACCATGCCAGTCTGCACCATCAGAAAAATAACATTTTGAGAAGGGATGTGAAAATATGCGACATATTTATCCAACAATGATTTCAAAATGAGATGTCAGACTTTTTTATTGGCACCTCAGTAGGAATTGAACGATGCTCTCAAATTCAAACACAAATCCTTGTCAGAACATTCATTTATCACTTAAACTTTTACACAATTTGTCATGTCACACGGACAAAGTAGTGGGTTTTTATTGGGACGTGACATAATAAACCAATAAAGTAGTCCGCAATTGTAAGTTTGGGGAAACTTTGGATTATTGGATAGAAATCTAAAAAGTGTGGTGTGCATTTGTGTTCAACCTCCCTGATTAAAATTACAGATACAAGTCTCTTTGCACATTTATCAGTTTTGGACATACAGAGACAACGTTTCAAACCATTCTTTCATAACTAGCTCAGGCACAAACCTAAATGTAGCTTTGGTTATGTGTTTTAAGGACTATACTGCTAAAATGTGAACTTCTCTCCCAGTCTTAGGTCTTTGATTACATTTAGCAAGTTTTTATTTATCTCACCATAAAATTAGCATCCCTTGAACAGGATTTTCTTAGCACTTTGCTTTCCTCTGGCCATGATGTGTTTGGCCAAAAGGGAAACCTTTTTCCAGGTATTTGCTGTGCTTCCTCACAAAAAAGTAAACATTCTGTGAAAAACGTGAATTATAACTTTCTTTGAACAATAATTTTCTTCAAGTCACTGTTTCAAATGAGCCAGATTGAGTTGTTGATTAACATGTGTCCTTACATTATATTCTCACGTTTGCAGTGTGAATCTCTGCAGCTCCTACTGAGTTCCCATCAGCTGCTTCTCTTATTAATCCTCTCCTTGTCTGACCTGTCAGTTCAGAGTCATGACTTGATAGGCTTGCAGTTGTGCAATTTTCTTTATATATATAGTCAACAAATCTGGGGGATTTTTAAAGCATACATATGTTGTTTTCTTACTTAACTCTGCTTTAAACTTCTCCATAACTTCATCCTTGAAATGCCTGGTGTGCTCCTTGATCTTCAAGACGCTGTTGTTCACTAACAAACCTCTGAAGTCTTCACATTCTTCTATTTGTGAATTTGGTCACTTCTTCAGGTTATTTTTTCGAACTAGATGTTATTTAGAGCTATCACATTAAGTAGACTGCTTGAAAATTTTGAAAACCATATATTGCGTTCCCTCAACTTCTGAATTAGGTGACATTTATAGGCATCTCTAATAACACCACAATGAAAAAGCGAAACGTGAAGTGAATTTAAAAAAAAGTATACAAATGCCTTTCCAAAGCACTGTTTGCCACAAACTGGACAAGAAAAAGCAGCAATTTAAAAGAGAAAATGGAGGTGAGTGGTCAGTGAATTCCCCATCTTCTTGCCTTCCTCCAACATGAAGAGGCAGAAGTGAAAACTGTAGCAAAAGCCACAGAGTTGGAGTAAGAGTACGTTTTAATGCACAGTACAGTAATTCCACAGAGCAGATGGGGCTCAGCAGACGCTATTATAGCTAAAAGCGTCCAACATAAGACAAGGCGTATCTTATTTTCCAAACCCTCACTTTAAAATCCATTATGCAGCTGCTACATTTCCTCTGCAGAATACAGATGTACTTGTATGACATCAGTTAAATAAAAATAATAATAAAAAAATTACAGACAAATCCAACTTTCTGTGCTGCGATTACAACCAAAAGTCATTATTTATCATTTGAATTTATTGAATTTAAGTTGTCAGTAAGTGAAACACATTATGTAGTTTAATTACACACAGATGCATCGTTAAAAGACTATTTTTGTTAATTACAACAACTTTCCATGTAGTTAATAAAAAATGACATTTTAAATTAAAATTTTGCATGAGCCTTGTCTGAACACATATTTATTGAATATGACTGTACTTCTAAGTTTTCATTAGTTAAATTAATTTGTATATAAGTTTTCAACTAATTTGCTGATTTATACCTTTGCTACATGTTCCGATTATTGTTTAAAAACACATCAATTTTTAATGACCAAGTAGACAATGACTTACTACTCTGCTTTTAAGTGAACACACTGTTTTTACTTTAAATCTTATGTTTAACATCTCAACCCACTGATTGCTAAAAATAAGGAACAGCTTTAATACACGTTGAATCAATACCATGTTTCAAATTGTATTTATTGATTAACTTGCCTATAGAGAGTGTTATTCTTTTCAGTAAATATTTGTGCTTATGCGCTTATTTAATAGTGTAATTATTTTTGATAACTGTGTGATTTTAACCAAAGCAAGAACACAAACTATACCATAAATTACAGAACTTAAATGTTGACTTGTTAAGTATTTTAGACTTGCTTTTTTTTTTTTTTTTTTTTTTTTTTAGGATACTTTAATTCAGTGATACAAACATGAAAATAAGGACATACATGGGACAAGATGGGAACAGGAACAACAGACAAGAGAAGAAGAAAATTAACAAGGAATCTAATTCAACCAAAGAACGGTAATGTAGCATAAAATTGTACATTTTCTGTCACTGTCGTGTTTTTTTATTTTTTGCAGGTGGCTTGTTAGGAGAGCATTTATTTGTGTAAAAACATCAAATCAAATAGACTTGTCAGCTGTTAGTTGTTTCATTACTTAAAGTTAATGTGTTCATTTGGGAAAATGTGATTAATGTCTCTTAGCTTAATGTCTCTGATAATGAGAAAATGATGTTGAGCATCTTCATAAATTTTGAATGTTGAAAAACAACAACTCATAACTGAACCAAATACATTTTTACCATGATTTTAATTCATCTGAAACCTTAAATACATAACAAACAACATTCCTAGACAAAAGTTTTTATTATAAAATGTTTATAAAGTAAAAAGGTCTTATTTATCATATTTATTGAAGTTTTGAAGAGTGCATTCCAATATAAGTTGAATAATCAGTTAAATAACTTTGATTATTACTTTTAAAATAGGATAAAAGTTTATGAATTTTATGTTAAAACTAAATTTATCTAAGTTTTTTTTTATTTCCAGAAACATTTTGGGGGTTTATAGAACTTTTACTCAGACAGAATTTTTGTTTGATGAACACAGGTTTATCATTATGCTTTAAATTTTAGTTCAATCCACCAAATCAATCAGATTTTATTTGCGTAGCACATTTTAGCACCAAGGCATTTTAAAGTGCTTTACACCATAAACCACAAAAATACAAAATCGTAAAAATTCAACAATTGAAACAATACATTTAGTCAGTTTCTAGATCCTTGGATCTGTTTTTCCACTTTTGACAAAAATATTAACGTTTAATATTTGCAAACCAATTATTCAATCAATTAAAAGAGTGGGTTAATCAGAAAACTGACGGTACACCCAGTGATAGCATAAACTACTTTTAATCTAGCTTCAAAGTATTGGCCAATCGCACAATCCCATCACTTCCTGTCTGATGAAGCAAGTCGTGTTTGCTCTGGCTCTGATTTGTGAGAAGACACCTGAATGGCAGTACCTATTTGATTTCCTTTGTGTTGAATCGGTCTAGACTGAGACCAAGTATGCCTGTGTGATGTCAAACTTTAAGGTTAAAAGCTGAATGTTTAAGGAGATTATGAGATTACACAAGGCAGAAACCAGACAGCTGAAGGCACACAGAATCAATCAGTGTCAGGAGAGGTGCTCAGACCCACGCCCGACATGTTTGTGTTTTTGTCAGATCAAATTTCAGATTTAACATGGAAGTCATCCCACATTAAACATTCATTGGTGAATACTGATGCTAACAGCACTTTGTTCACTAATGAAGACGTATGTTTTCTGAAGGAGAGAGGCAAACGAAACGGAGGAGAAAAGAATAAACAGGAGCAATACTGCCTCATGCTCCAGATCAACTGTGTTTCCCTCTGGGATGCTGATAAATTGCAGGTTTAAGGGTCAATTACAGTATGTTAATTAAAGACTGACATAAACTCTACCAAATGGAGTTTACTTAAACCTAGGCAGAAAACATTTTCAGATTTAGCAAACATTTATAGTGGAAAACAGATAAAAATAGTCAGAGTAAAAGCTGTTATTCTTAGAGGGACCACACTTTACATTCCAAGGTTTGCACATGCTAAATCCATTTTGAATGGTCTTCTAACAACAAATTGACATTTTTAAATGTTTTTTTCTTGTCTACTTGTTATTCCTTTCTGTTTTCTTGGCTTTGTTACACTATCTGTAGACGTCTCTCCCAGAAGACTCACCCTGCTGTTATTTTCAGGATGATTGGTTTTTGGAATAATGTTAGTATGCAGATATTTTAGAAACAGTATTCACCCATCCATCACTTTCTTTGACAAACTTTAGTTGCTTGTCAACACAAAGAACAGGTGGAAGAAAAAACAAGAAAGAAATGATAAAGACTCACTACAGCAATGGATCTTTCAAGATCTTTATTTTCTTGTAAGCTGGTTTGAAAGCTGGTATAGAAACTGGTATAGAAACTTAAATAAACTCCTGCTACAGCCATCCACACATTTGGTATGGGGGTTTGGACCACGTCACAGCACAGCATATTTGCACTGGCACATGCAGGCACCCTTACTTTCCATGTGGTATATTTAAAACGTCACAAAAGTGCAACTGAAACATTAAAAAGAAAGCATTTTCTTGTCTAATCATTTTTATGCTCACAAACAAATCCATTGTTATCACCTCACTGTGGCTGTTAACTACTTTCTCCTTCAATCTGTTATGCATAGATATTTTTTTGTGGTGTTGTTCAATATCCTGTCCAAAACTTCAGTCACTACACTGATCAGATTTTAGCTATGAAATATAAAATCAAGTCTTGAAGAAGAGAAGAAAACACAGAAATATCTCATAAAGGACTAAATATAAACAAACTACGTCGAAGACAGAAATAATTGTCTGGCACTGTGGGCCACATCTGATTTAAAATGTAATTGCCCGGAAGTTGAAAATAAGACATGCTGACATTTTCTGATAACAATTTGATTTTATTACATTGCAACATTTCAAAAATGTCCAGTAAGAATTTGGTGGAGACAACATCAGTGTACAGATGTTAAAATGATTCCTTATTACATTTTGTTTTGTGATATTTGGTACAAAAAATGTATTTCAACATAAATTATTATTTACCCCTACATTCTTTATGCCTGGTAGGGGAGCATAAATGATCTATTGAAGAACTTGCACCAGTGGAGTAAAAAGCAGCCACACAAATCTAAGCAAAAATACGGACAACAAATCTGTCTAGATGGGAACCTGGACTCAAAACAACACATGTATGGGTGAGTTATGGGTCTCACCTCACTCATTTTAAAAATGTTTTGCAATTTTATACTTTGCAGCTTTTTCCATTTCCTGGCTCTAAAGTCTGATCATTCGTAGACTTTTAACATCTGCAACCTCAATAAACTGACACACGCCTCCTAAACGACCAAGAATAAATGAGTCACGCCATCTATTGCTTAATTTTATTACTGTTTTCTATCCTGGTATGAGTCACGCAAATGGCGGCTGCTTTATGTGCAAAAGAATAACATTCTGACGCTACTGTGCAGAGTTGCTGTCACATCCACTACTATTAAAGGAAGCATCTCCCATGGCCTAAAACAAACAGTTATTTTAAAACATTTACGCAATTGTTCTCACTTTCAAAACAGCTTTAGCTTTGAAACTTAGCTTGTTAAAGCTAAATGGAACATGTTACTCTGACCTCACAGTTTCAAAGACGTTAGTGCAAATTTGTCCAAAAGGCTGAATCTAAATGCATACTCACATGGCTGTTAAAGCAAAATGAACTTGCTGTGGCCTCATAAAGTAAAAGCCACTTTTGCAGTGAGATCACACCAGCTGTTAAGCCAGACAACAGCCTAGTTTTAATTTCTTCGTTATTATCTAATATTGATTAACATGGCCGTCACTTTGATCCCGGTTGCTAATCTGGAGAGTTTTATCAAGAAAGGTGAAAGATTACTTGCTATGCCACAGCAGGTGGCAATTAAGACAAGCATTGAAAATCTGTGACATGATAGCTGAGCCAAGGTGTCTTGTTTTATTAAACATCAATGTTCTCTCTGTGTTAGGCAGGAAGGAACTCATCATCCTTCAATTAACCTTGTGTCTCTATGACTTCTTTGTGTGGATGAGCAAAGGCTAATTCTACACAAATTTTTTTTCCCAGCAAGTCAGGTAATTGAATCAAGCAGAAGCAAAAATGTTTCGACTTCCCCCAAAATGTCGGAATCGGAGTTAAAAAACTTAATTTATTTTCCTTACCTCGTTTACCAATTTATCGGTTGGAGAGAATCGAAAGATTAAAGCAAAAGCAGAAAGGATGCTTCACCAGTTGTGTTTGCCCTTATTTCAAATTAAAATGCAATGAATGTTAGCAAACTAAAACTACATGCGATTGAACACGGTTGTGTCATTATCATGCTGCGGGCATTTTTTCTTTACCAAATTAGTCAAAGTTTAAGTTTTCACAAACAACCAGATCTTCAATCAGATTTTTATATTAATATTCATGTTAGAATGGTCTAGTCAAAGTCCAGACCTATGTCATATTGACAATATGTGTGGAATTGATGTTCACAGGCACTTTTCGACCAATCTGAGCTTGAGCTGTTCTGCAAATTAAATTGACAAACATTTCAATCATTTCATTGAAAGCTGGTACAGACAAACACCTCAATACTTTGCAGCTTTAAGTGCAGCCTCACTTTTCAAATGTATCTATAAAAATACTCCTCATCACCTTCAAGCCATAACCCCCCAAAAAATGAGTTGTTACCAGGGTTATTTGGGTATTTCATGCTTAATAATGAGCAATATTTAGGTGGAAGATGTTTTTATACAAAGAAAAGTATTGTGTGAAGGCCGAGTGGGCATGAAACAAAACAAAGCTGTTACATAAGAAATATTTTAAGTGATAGAAATCAGAAGGAAAATAATAATATCATAAATTTGTCTGATTTTACGTATATTTTATATTTTACATTGTCTATATGGTTTCTAAAACACTTTTTTTTGCGTGATTAGGTTGGTTAATCAAAACTTACGAGTCTAAAATTTCTAAAATGTAAAAAACAATAAAATTTGTCGACAGTCTTTAACCTTGGATGTCTTTGGAGCTCGTATTTTAAGTACTCTTTTCTGCTACTTTGACAGGAAATGGGCCAGACGTCATTACAGATGGTGAAAGATCCAACAGAACTGCTTGTCTGTGCCAGTGTCACACAGAGGACAGACAAAAACGGGTCTGATGGAAATGGCTTATTAATTTCAATCTAGATTTTAAGAGAAATTACCATTAAAGGGAATCATAGTTCATTGTGTCTTATCAGAAAGAAAAACAAGCAAAAAAGAAAAAAAAATGGAATTGGACAATTAAACTATTGAAATGTCCTTTGTTTTACTTTCAACACAATACTTCAAAATCATAAAAAAAACTGTCTCAAGACTTGCAGATGCTGCATGTTTAAAATCATATTTTTTAGCTGTAGATAACATATATAAGAAAGGGATTTAAAATGTTAATTAAATTGTCAATTAATTAGCATTTTGCAATAGTGTCTTGGTTTACATCTAATCTTTGGAGGAGGTTTTCACAGACACGGTGGCTTGGGTGTCACAGGTGTTTTGGAAACCCGGCGTGGGAGCTTAGTGCAGCTCAATCTCAGGCTTCTGTTTGCCTCCCCACACATAACAACAGCGTGGCCTTGGGGCCCCTCTTTGGCCTTTCTGATGGAAAACACCGACTGCACCACAGCGGACTTTGATTAGAACTTGATAAATGATAGAGTTTCCATTTCTGGAGGGAAAAGCGTTGAGTCAAAGACATGGCTTAACCGAGACAAGTGGGCGTCTGCCCACCGCAGCTTAAATGACTGGAATCCCCTGTTGACAAACTGATGTGACAGAGCTTAACTGGGGTCTCAGAACAGCCAGGAGAAGAATCAACAGGTCCGTCAGCCTCTCTGTCCTGTTCATTGCACTCACACAGTTGGTACTCTGAACCTGAATCATATAAATTACAACCTACCTCTTAACAGAGAGGAAATGTAAACCTAAAATGACAAAATGTTCTTGTACGAAAAAATAAAAGTGAAGTCTAGTTATGAGGCTGAAAACAGAAGAAAAAAAAGAAACATCTTCAAGGCACATGATATAAACATTTATCACTATATTTACATTTCTGATGAGATTTAAGTAATTTAATTCAGTTTTACAGACATGTAATGACGATACATGTTGATGCAGGTTGATATTTATGAGTCAGGGTGACATGGATGTAGTGGCCTTACTTTGCCCAAATTCACAGCAATAATTTAAGACTGTGAAACAAGAAAACAGGGCTGTGTTGCCAGAGTTAATTAAAAACTGCATCAAATTGTCCTGTGTCGATGTAAGGCTATAATACTGCAATACCACATTCATTTTTTACATATCTTTTCAGGGAATATCAAATATCAAAGCCCTTATGGCATATTACTCATTTTAGAAAACTGACTGCAGTCAATCACCTTTCTGTAAATCTGAATAAGTTGTCACTACTCTAAGAATTGACAGTTTTTAATCAATTGATAATGTGGGGGATAAATGTTATATATATATTAATTATTCACGGTTGTGATAAACACTGATCCATATTGGAAAATCCTCTGAATTTGTGTTCTGTATTTTAGAGATATCCTTTATGAAAAACTGCTGTACCTTGTTAATTGAGGCTGATATTTACATTCAGCTTTATTTGTGTTCAATGATTTACAAGAAGAGGCAATTAGATGAAGGCTACATCAAATATGTAATAAACATTTTTATTTTTTATAGCTGAAGATTCTCATTGACTTTGTTTAAAAACACAAAAAACAAGGAAAAGTTGGATTCACTAACAAAAACACAGATGTAACAAAATGATGGCTTCAGTGGTTTTATGTGTAATTGGTTGGTTTAAATAATGGCACTAATATTACAACAGTAAAACCGATTTCTTCAGTATCATTTATGCTTTCTGTCTAAGTGATGTATGAGCAATCGAACTAATAGAACCAAAATGTACTTTGGCTAATCTGCTATGTTCTGAATTAGATTTTGTTCCATTACACCATAGAAAAGCTCCAGTTTACACAAGTGACAGAATAGCTTAGTCTGTATGGGGGAATTTGAACATATGTGCTCTTGGATTATGGCAGAAAAATTCCCCCATAAGTTTGTATCATCCTTGTGTGTCACAGGCTTGTATTTGAAATATTTTGATACTGATTTCAGTAAAGCGTTCAATTTGTGAGGCACATAAAAGCCATAAGACACTGTGATCAAAAAGTTTAACCCATGTAAATTTAAATTACCTTTTAAATAATATTTTTATTCTTAAATATTTTTGCACAATTAAAGATGTCCTATTATGCAAATGTCACTTTTTGAATATTTTTATTCCTCCATTTGGGTCTGTACTCCTTCTAGAAACCGTCCAAGCGCTTATAAGTCACCTCACTGTTTTCTTGAAATAAGTTAATGTTTAGAAAAACTTACCAATTATTGAAGAGATGGTATTTACCAGGCACTCAAGTCACAATGTTACCTTCAATTGTTATTAAAAAAATAGTGTATATATATCAAACTTAAATTTGACTTTGTAATTTGACATCTTCAAATTACAAAGAAGCTATTACTCTTTCCAGCCATCTTCCTTCAGCATGTCTTCACAACATTTGTTAACATGTTAACAAATGTTCTTAGGAGACATGCAGCTCCACCAGGCGTTTTACTAATTGCTGCTGCCACTAGTCTGGAGGAGCGGAGTTTGCTTTTTTAAAGAGGAAATACAGAAACAGAAGGAGGCATGAAGGGAAGTGACAAGAAGCAAACCAGGATGACATGACCAAGACTAACGAACTTCCAGGAGCAGGTTATTGGTACTGCAGCACATTCATTTCGAATGTTTTTATTATTATCATTAACAGCGCTGTAACTGTACTAATATCAGAAACCAGATGAGCCATTGTTTTTGCTATTTCCTCTTCCTTCTCCTTAATCATTGATAAATACCAATGCCAATGCTTCCTTCGCACATCCTGTGACTTGCATGTGAACTACCTGAGGTCTCCGAGCAACTGCAGTTTTAATTTGTATTGGTTTCTATGCACATGCTCACTGCATATGCATACGTACAATGCACCTGATCATGGCACTGTGTTTTTTGGCAGCGTTTGAAACCACAGAAGCAGCTGGAATAGGATACGCTGAAAAGCACATGTCAGCTGTATTATAAGATCATGAGAGTAAATTAAACGGGACTCTGCCAGTCTACTGCAAGCCTTGGTAAGGCTGCCGCCAACTCTTATGGTTACCAATCCACAAGAGTTAAAGCTGGCAAGCAGTTTATGCCTAACAGAAGGTTTAGGCTCAGTGTAGGGCCAAATCAATTCTTTATTGTCTCTTTAGGGGGAAATTTGATTTGGAATACGCAACAAAAAATGAGGACATGCATGTTTAAGAGTGGCCTCATTTACTCCACTGTTCGTATGATTTTCAAAGGTCGAGGTCCTTGGGCTGCCACCTTATCGTGGTGGAGGGGTTTGAGTGTCCCAATGATCCTAGGAGCTATGCTGTCTGGGGCTTTATGCCCCTGGTAGGGTCACCCAAGGCAGACAGGTCCTAGGTGAGGAACCAGACAAAGTGCAGCCCGAAGACCCCTATGATGAGTAATAACTTTGGACTGCGTTTTCCCTCGCCCGGACGCGGGTCACCGGGGCCCCACTCTGGAGCCAGGCCTGGAGGTGGGGCACGATGGCGAGCGCCTGGTGGCCGGGCTTTTACCCATGGAGCCCGGCTGGGCTCAGCCCGAAGAGGAGACGTGGGTCCCCCTTCCGATGGGCTCACCACCTGTCCGAGGGGCCAAAGGGGTCGGGTGCATTGTGCTATGGGCGGCAGCCAAGGGAGGGGACCCTGGCGGTCTGATCCTCGGCTGCAGAAGCTGGCTCTTGGGACGTGGAACGTCACCTCTCTGGTGGGGAAGGAGCCGGAGCTAGTGTGCGAGGCTGAGAGGTTCCGGCTAGAAATAGTCGGCCTCACCTCGACGCATGGTTCTGGTTCTGGAACCAGTCTCCTTGAGAGGGGCTGGACGTACTTCCACTCTGGAGTTGCCCACGGTGAGAGGCGCCGGGCTGGAGTGGGCATACTTGTTGCCCCCCATTTGGGCGCCTGTACGTTGGGGTTCACCCCGGTGAACGAGAGGGTAGCCTCCCTCCGCTTACGGGTGGGGGGACGGGTTCTGACTGTTGTTTGTGCTTACGGGCCGAACGGCAGTTCAGATTACCCACCCTTCTTGGAGTCCTTAGAGGGGGTACTGGAGAGTGCCCCTCCTGGGGACTCCCTTGTTCTACTGGGAGACTTCAACGCTCACGTGGGCAATGACAGTGAGACCTGGAGAGGCGTGGTTGGGAGGAACGGCCCCCCCGATCTGAACCCAAGCGGTGTTCTGTTGTTGGACTTCTGTGCTCGTCACGGATTGTCCATCACGAACACCATGTTCAGGCATAAGGGCGTCCATATGTGCACTTGGCACCAGGACGCCCTAGGCCGCAGTTCGATGATTGACTTTGTCATCGTCTCATCGGATTTGCGGCCGTATGTCTTGGACACTCGGGTGAAGAGAGGTGCGGAGCTGTCCACTGACCACTACCTGGTGACGAGTTGGCTCCGGTGGTGGGGGAGGAAGCCGGTCAGACCTGGCAGGCCCAAACGTATAGTGAGGGTCTGCTGGGAACGTCTGGCGGAGTCCCCTGTGAGACGGAGCTTCAACTCTCATCTCCGGCAGAACTTCGAACACGTTCCGGGGGAGGTGGGGGACATTGAGTCTGAGTGGACCATGTTCCGTACCTCCATTGCCGAGGCGGCCTATCGGAGCTGCGGCCGCAAGGTTGTTGGTGCCTGTCGCGGCGGCAACCCTCGAACCCGTTGGTGGACACCTTCGGTGAGGGATGCTGTCAAGCTGAAGAAGGAGTCCTACCGGGCCTTTTTGGCCTGTGGGACTCCAGAAGCAGCTGATGGGTACCGGCGGGCGAAACGGCATGCGGCTCGGGTTGTCGCTGAGGCAAAAACTCGGGCGTGGGAGGAGTTTGGAGAGGCCATGGAGACAGACTTCCGTACGGCTTCGAGGCGATTCTGGTCCACCATCCGGCGTCTCAGGAGGGGGAAGCAGTGCAGCACCAACACTGTTTATAGTGGGGATGGTGCGCTGCTGACCTCAACTCGGGACGTTGTGGGCCGGTGGGCGGAATACTTCGAAGACCTCCTCAATCCCACCAACATGCCTTCTGTTGAGGAAGCTGAGCATGGGGACTCTGGGCTGGGCTCTCCAATCTCTGGGGACGAGGTCGCCGAGGTGGTCAAAAAGCTCCTCGGTGGCAGGGCCCCGGGGGTGGATGAGATCCGCCCGGAGTTCCTTAAGGCTCTGGATGTTGCGGGGTTGTGTTGGCTAACGCGACTCTGCAATATCGCATGGACATCGGGGGCAGTTCCCCTGGACTGGCAGACTGGGGTGGTGGTCCCCCTGTTTAAAAAGGGGGACCGGAGGGTGTGCTCCAATTACAGGGGGATCACACTCTTAAGCCTCCCTGGTAAGGTCTATTCAGGGGTCCTGGAGAGGAGGGTCCGTCGGATAGTCGAACCTCGGATTCAGGAAGAGCAGTGTGGTTTTCGTCCTGGTCGTGGAACACTGGACCAGCTCTACACCCTCAGCGGGGTCCTGGAGGGTGCATGGGAGTTCGCCCAACCAGTCTACATGTGTTTTGTGGACTTGGAGAAGGCGTTCGACCGTGTCCCTCGGGGGCCCTGTGGGGGGTACTCCGGGAGTATGGGGTACCGGGCCCTTTGATACGGGCTGTCAGGTCCCTGTATGACCGGTGTCAGAGTCTGGTCCGCATTGCCGGCAGTAAGTCGGGCTCGTTTCCGGTGAGAGTTGGACTCCGCCAAGGCTGCCCTTTGTCACCGATTCTGTTCATTACTTTTATGGACAGAATTTCTAGGCGCAGCCGAGGTGTTGAGGGGATCCGTTTTGGTGGCCTTAGGATCGCATCTCTGCTTTTTGCGGATGATGTGGTCCTGTTGGCTTCATCGGAACGTGATCTGCAGCTCTCACTGGAGCGGTTCGCAGCCGAGTGTGAAGCGGCCGGGATGAGGCTCAGTGCCTCCAAATCCGAGGCCATGGTCTTGAGCCGGAAAAGGGTAGAGTGCCTTCTCCGGGTCAGGGGGGTCGTCCTGCCTCAAGTGGAGGAGTTTAAGTATCTGGGGATCTTGTTCACGAATGAGGGAAGAGGGGAGCGGGAGATCGACAGGCGGATTGGGGCAGCGTCTACTGTGAAGCGGGCGCTGTACCGGTCCGTCGTGGTGAAGAGAGAGCTGAGCCAAAAAGCGAAGCTCTCGATTTACCGGTCGATCTACGTTCCCACCCTCATCTATGGTCATGAGCTTTGGGTCATGACCGAAAGAACGAGATCACGGGTACAAGCGGCCGAAATGGGTTTCCTCCGCAGGGTGGCTGGGCTCTCCCTTAGAGATAGGGTGAGAAGCTCGGTCATCCGGGAGGGACTCAGAGTAGAGCCGCTGCTCCTCCACGTCGAGAGGAGCCAGTTGAGGTGGCTCGGGCATCTGGTAAGGATGCCTCCTGGACGCCTCCCTGGTGAGGTGTTCCGGGCACGTCCCACCGGGAGGAGGCCTCGGGGAAGACCCAGGACACGCTGGAGGGATTACGTCTCTCGGCTGGCCTGGGAACGCCTTGGGATTCCCCCGGAGGAGCTGGAAGAAGTGGCTGGGGAGAGGGAAGTCTGGGCCTCCCTTCTGAAGCTGCTGCCCCCGCGACCCGACCCTGGATAAGCGGAAGAAAATGGATGGATGGATGGATGGATGGAGGTCCTTAATGTTATTTGTCAGAAAATCTATAATAATAATAATAATAATAATAATAATAATAATAATAATTGTTATTATTATTATTATTATTATTATTATTATTATTATTATTATTATTATTATTATTATTATTATTATTATTAATAAATCCAACAAAACTAAAACCTGTTACTACAAACTACTGAACGTTATTCAGTCTGTAAATTGAATGAATGTGGAAGTGGAAGTATCAAATGTAAATACAATAAAAATGTGCTTTGCTAGTCAAAAACATGAACAGTGCAATCAAATTATTTGTATTTTTCTGGGTATTATTTCACACAAAATGATTGAGGACGTATACTCAATGAATTTTGAGAAAACGTCTTGAAACTCACATAGCGCTTTATGCTTTACAAAGAAAACATGCACTCTTTTTTTTATTAGTTTGTTTACTGCAACTGTACTGGCTAAGTGAAAGCATTTGGCAGTAGCTTACATTTACTGACTGTATCAAATTGATATCGGATCATGTTTACACCATAAACAAACCACTTATTGGACCGATACCGAGACGTCCTCCTCCAAACAGTCTCAGTCCTTAGCCACACCGAGGTGCAGATGCTCTGTGCACATCTACACAAACAAAGCATTTATTTTAAATGGGACTAAATCCTTCAGGCATGAAAGCATTCTTATTCTTGAACTCAGCGAGCGGACTATCTATAATAAATGAATGTTGTTTAAGCGAGTTTCTCTGCAAATACAGCTGCTGAATATTTTTAGCACAACAGTCTCTTAGCTATGGAGATAAATTTAACTCAATATTTCAGGTAGTGCTTTCTAATAAACGTCAGGCATTCAACGCTCTCTGTTGTTAGGCACCCACTAAGCAAAACAGAAAACTCTCAGGTCTTTCATGTGCTGCAGCAGAAGGAAATACATTTCCAAATCAGAATTTGTTCAGTGACAATGTTCTTCTTATTCTGGTGCCATTAAATGCATAAAGATGGGAATGTGCTTGTTGGGGTATGTTGCTAAGTAACATGTCGTGTTTCATTCCTCTCATTGGCTGAAGCACCCAAATAACAAATCTAATGATGTTGGGGGAAAAAAAATACTGAAGTGCTATGGTTTGTTTCCATTTGTGTATTTGTTCAGCAAGATCAAGAAAATATTCTTAACAAATTACATTTTCATTTTTGGCATATATTGTGGGATTAGGAAAAAACCTTTTCAACTCAAAGTATGAAGTGAGGAGACTCTGACTGTTGTCTCAACACATTTTATGTAAGGAAAGTGATCCAAATATGTGGATCTGATGACACAGCATGTGCAATTTTAGCCACTTAAAGTTCCAACTAATGAAAGGATGTCCTTATTAACTTATGGAGGATTTTGTTGCTATTTAGATGTTCGCCTGTCAGTTTCTAGGATGATTTCTGACAGTTTATAAAATATGTGGCAGACGGCTATACAAAACAGATGGACAGTCGAGGTTCAGCTCTGTATTGGTGTAGCCTAAGAAATGCTGTGTGACCTTTCTGTGTCTGTGGAAGTGAAATAACGGAGCTAATTATAAATTAGCTCTGAATAATGCCATGATGGCGTTATTCAGGTGTTTAATGTTATACAGGATGGCTTCAGTCAATGGGGGTCGAAGTGAACTGCAGAGGACACACTGATCAGTAATTCAGACGATCTAAAAATCTGCCTTGTAGATTTTTAAAAAATAAAATATGAGCTATAATGGAGGAGATGTACAATTAATTTCAGGGAAACAAGTTACTGCCAGAGTTGACAATCGGGTGGAAAAAAGACATTTGGCAGAAGATTGTCCTTTAGAAACAAATGATTAAGTTGTTGCTTTGTAGGAGTCATCAAAGAACTGTAAGAAAAATGTTATAGACCTCTTAATGGTGGCCCACCAGTAGCTCTCAACATGTGCCATAATGCACTGTTACGGTTAATTGTGGCAAGAGAAGGGAATACACAAACTGAGCTTAGAAGTCAGCCCTGATGAGTACAATTTGCTGAAGTGGAGCACACCGTGCAATTTGTTCACACAGGTCTTTGCTGACTTTGAATGACAAAAATAACTTGGAGTTCTTTTGCCATCCATTCGCTTTTGAGCTCCTCCGCACATCCAGATGGAGTTTATAGGACTGCAGAGTAACAACCCTCTCCCCCGTTATGCCCAAGACATTGTTCAAACTCCATCTTCCTCCTCAAGTTTGGTCGTATGAATGTGTGCAGCTTTTCACTCTGACAAAATTAATGAGATGGGACACAGAAGCTGTTCTGATGCACATCTCCAAGAGTTTCTACAACTCAGAGACCAAACATTAATGAGTTTGTTGCCAAGAAACACTACCAAGCATTCTCCTCAGACAAAATTGTAAATTTTTTGTAACTGTTGTGTTGCTTGATTTTTACCTGCAAGTATCTTCCAAAAGATTAATCATTTCTGACAAGGATATGAGAACTAAATTTTTATTTACGTGTGAACAAAAACTGGCATATCGAAAGTCTTTTACCTTCTTCTTAATAATAAATAGAAAAGACTTTATTGACATTACCCATAAAACAGTTTAAATTTCTAATTTAAAAAAATACCTAAATTATTTTTATGAATATAAATTTGGGTCAGAAACTATCAAAGGTAAGGCATCAAGGCATAAATTGCCATTTTTTAATATATAATAAGCTGAAGACAATTTGCTTATGTAATTTGTTAATCAGCGTTTATTTTGGGACCTTTAAATCCAAACTCAAATTTGAACATGAAGTTTAAGAACTCCAAGTACTCAGCAAGCATTTCTGTCATTTCTCATCACTGTCAGGCTTCATCAAGCAAACCTCAGTAGTGAGATTATTATCCGTACTGCAATGTAGTTCTGGCAGAAAGGGTTGTTATTCTTTCTGTCTCAAGGATCATAAACAGGCTCTCTCACAGTCACAGTTGCCCTGAGACATAATATTCTTACAGCATTTGGAGCTTTCACTTTTTTGAGGATGCATTGCTCAAAGAAGAGAACAGCCTCATTTCCAAAAATGACCCTGTGCATGCAAATGCGTACAAATGTGTATATCTTCACACCGGGGAAGTGTTTCTGTGGACCCTTTTCAAGGAGAGTTCTTTAAAAGCTCTTATGGCACATTACAACTTTAGTCCCTTTGAAGTGCTACCATGGTGACAAGATGAACAAGGAACAACTTTGCAATGTTACACTGTATTTTATATCAATTCAGCATCTGTATGAAGATGTTGGACAAAACTTCATGGCCATATCTTCTGAAACAGATCTTTGTTTGCTTTCTATACTTGCATAATCAGCTTTTTAGTTATAGAGTTTGAATTACACTTTGTGTGTCAGGTCATCTTATGTGATGAGAAATGTAGTAATGTGAAATTTCTGCTTGGGCTTCATTTAAAGTGCTGCTTGAAAGGCTTCTTTGTCCAAATTACTTTACATTCCAGGATACACGTTATATTGATGTCTAATAGTGCAAAGCAATACAGTTTTGATAGCGACGTGAATGGTCTCTTATGTGGAACCATTGATTAAAATTAAAGTAAATGGAGATTGACTTGAGTGTCTGCCGATTTTTTACAGAAATAAGTGGGTGCAAAACACGAATAAGTTGAATAGCTGTAGTAATGAATAGTTTAATCACAGCAAGCCAGTATTGTTTGATTGTGCAAATCAGAGAGTTGTTAAAGCTCTTTTAGGTGAAAAGGGTAAAAAAAACACACATTTAATATTTTAGTAAAGAATTTCATAAATACACCACAACCTGCTTAAAACTTAAGAACATATGTAAACTGAGTTCTCATTAAAGTTTATTTTGGGGGGGAGAAAATGATTCAAGGAAAAAAAAAATCACAAATGCATTTAGAAATCCCTAAGAAACTGAGAAATGGATCCTTGGTAAGTGAATGAAATTCTGCTTTTTGATCGTGATTATGAATATCAAATGTCATACAAAGAAATGAAAATAAAGCAGCATCATCATGTATGAAGGTTTTTATGATTAGAGCTATTGTATGTGGTCCAAATTAAAGTAATTTCTAAAAAGCCTGGAGGAGGAAATTCTACATACTGTATGGCTTTATCTCTGAGAAAATGATTTCTTTTTTCAGCTTCCAAGAAGAAAAAAGAAGTACTTCAGAACGAGAATAACCTAAAACATAATGTTAAAGTTACAATCAATGATTTGAGGGGACACATTTACAGGGATGACAAATTCATTGTCCAGATCTCAGTTATATAAGAAATCTGTGGAATGGATTAAAACCTAATCTACCCTAGTGGAACTTTTCCAGCTCAAAACAAACTGGACTAGGCCTTGAGGAATGGGCAATACTCCCAGTAACAAAATGAGTTAGACTTATAGAGACACGCACAACCATACATCCTTGTAGCTGTTAATGGGATGTTGACTCAGATAAATTTATTCACCTTTACAAACAGTTGGTGCCTAAAACAGGAGTGAATATTCAAGAGGTTGTACAATATAATTTAGGCTAAATGGTGTGCAAACTTTGGTTTTGCTTCATTTTCACCAAAGGTAATAATTTAAGTAGCACAGCACAATAGAATCCAATGGAGTCTATTGTTTAGGCTCCATTGGACTCTAAACATCTGATAAAAGAATATCAGATGTTAGATTAACATCAACTTTAAAAAAACAATTTCAAAGATCCAGGAGCATCTGAAGGATGTGAAGAGGCAGCTCACCATCAACCAGCTCAGGGAACTCCGGGCTAAGAATCCAAGTCCCCCCGTGATGCTGGGTCAAACTCTCCGACCTCAACATGCTCAAACTGCCAGAAGCTGCAGTTAGAGCTTCAGGATTTTAGAAAAAAGTTCAGAATCCAGTCCACGGTCCCGAAAAAGATGAGAAACCGTGAGAAGCGGTAGGAGCAGGTATGTAAAATTCATTCCCATATTCAATTACCTACCTGTGTTTTCCTTCGGGAGGGACTCAGAGTAGAGCCGCTGCTCCTCCACGTCGAGAGGAGCCAGTTGAGGTGGCTCGGGCATCTGGTAAGGATGCCTCCTGGACGCCTCCCTGGTGAGGTGTTCCGGGCACGTCCCACCGGGAGGAGGCCTCGGGGAAGACCCAGGACACGCTGGAGGGATTACGTCTCTCGGCTGGCCTGGGAACGCCTTGGGATTCCCCCGGAGGAGCTGGAAGAAGTGGCTCGGGAGAGGGAAGTCTGGACCTCCCTTCTGAAGCTGCTGCCCCCGTGACCCGACCCCGGATAAGCGGAAGAAAATGGATGGATGGATGGATGGATGGATGGATGGATGGATGGATGGATGGATGGATGGATGGATGGATGGATGGATGGATGGATGGATGGATGGATGGATGGATGGATGGATGGATGGATGGATGTTTTCCTTCGGCCCTGGCTGCCATTTTCCAGCAGTAAGTCCTGCTGCGAAATGGCTGCCAATTCGCTGCAAAATTGCAGCACCTAAAAATGCCCTTTATCTTCAACAGGCATCCAAAATGCGCCTGCCCCAGTCCCACCCTCACCCAAAGAACAGGAGCTGTCCCTGGAGCCTGACGACGAGGACCAAGAAGCCGCCACCACTCAACTTGCCCCAGCCACACCTACCAAACTCGCTGTCTTGGAGCAATTAAAGCAGTTTCCCCAGCCCATATGTGAGTAATGTCACTGCTTGCTAAAATGTCAAATTTTGCTATATAAATAAAATGACCTTACCTTAATCCTAATTTATGCAGTGCAATACATGGAGTCCTACTGGAACTACCTAAAAAGCTCCTCTGGAGGTAAAAAACAAGTTGAGAATCAAAAATCAAAGATTGCCAGGATAATGGAGTTCCTGACCTTTCTTGCGAATGGCAAAAAAATAACTGCGAACTGGAGCATCCTCTTAAACATTAAGAGGATATACAAGTAAGTCCCTCTCTAATGTATGTTAGCTAATTTTTGTGTGTTCTTATTTAACTTATGCCATTTTTTCCGGAGCAGGTGGCCGGAATATTTCTCATCAAGAAGTGTGGTAAAGCTGTAACCAAGGTGAAGCTTTACCTCGTGAATGTCACCGAGTTCAATAGCTTCTTCAAGAACACTCCACCGGCGACGTCCCGGGTCTCCAAGAAGACCATGGTAGGGGTGATTTGTGCCCTCTCCTCATTGGGAGACGGGTTGTGATGAGGCAGATCTCGAGGAAGAGGGCCAAATCAAAGCAACGTATCCCAAAAAGGCACCTCCAGACCTGCAGGGCTATGTGCAGAGACGAAATTCCCAGAGTCCTTGGTAAGACTTATGTCATCTCAAGTACCTTGCATTCATTATTTTTAGTATATGATGTAGTTAATTTGTGCCACGGTTCAGTAGATTAGTATCATCTGGTGTTCAAAACTGTTTTTACACCTCAGCCTGCAATACATATGCATAAATCTTAGCACAACAATGTTGTTGCTTTGATTAACTACAAATGAAGACAAGTTGGAAAACACTAAATTTGTTAGCATTGATTCTCAGTAAAACATTAAGACCTGATTGCAACGCAGTTTTTACTAATGTCACCACTTACCATGTCATCAGCTGCTTTCCCTTCACTCTCTCTGCCTTCGCATTTGTTGCTGCAGAATCTACACAATCTAGTTTCCATCAGTCCAGAAGAAGTTTCACCCTTTCTCTTTAGCCCATCATTGTGTTCAGATCATTTTAGTAAAGAAGCTCATCAATATCTGCACTTTGTTTTATGTGTTTTAGCCTCTCCAGCCAGATTGGTTGTAGTGTGTAGTTCTTCTCATTAGCCTCTGGAATGACCCACTTTGCTCAGATTCCCATTGAGGAATACACCATGAACAGAAAAAACAAGGTTTTAGCCTTTGTTCTCCAAAAAAACAGACATCTATTTGAAGCCTGACTTCACACATAAGGATTGACCTCACCGATTAAAATCAACAATACAACTATGAACATTCACTTAATGATTCAAAACACAGAATTGACTAAATTTGTGGCATGACTTCTGGTCTTTTTCTTTTCTATTTGCTACACTTATCTGTCAATTCATTTCCCATGTAGAAATGCAATATATTGGGCTGATGCTAACGTTGAACAGATATGTAAATATCAATATTTGTCCATTATCAGCTTCCTTTTTCATAATATTGTGGAGCAAAAAACCATAAAAATAATATTTCTCCACAGAGCAGGAGGAGATCTGCAGTTTCGCATGACTTCTCAGGCAGATCATTCCTCATAAATCCCTGTTGCCTCCTTGGCCCTGTCTCCTGTTATAAGACTTGAATGCAGACAATAAACCCACTGAACTGCAAAATGAGGCGACAAGAATTAGAATAAAAACAAAACAAATCAAGGATGTACCTGCACTTGGCTTTCTCATTGCCACATGAAATTATTACATTAGAACTGTGGAAGCTTTTGTTCTGTGAAATGTCAAAAAGTTGAGCAACATTTTCCCTACTCGTCTAAACACAAATTGAAATACAAATTACAGGGTAGCTAAATCACAGGTAAAGGTGATTAAATTGGTCTTGTAGATTGCACGGACAGTTGAGTGCAATGAATTTGATATAATTTAGCAATTCCCTGAGTTATGACTCAGATGATGTCCTCTGGGTGTTAATGTTGTGACACTCACATTGTGTGACCTGTGTTTTCAAGAGGAGAACCTGCAAATGCTTCCCTGTGATGGCATTAACAGCCTCCTAAATGAAACTTTTCCTAAAGCCATAAGTGCATGAGTCGAGTGGAGTCTTGTCATGTCACATGTCAGAACCACGGGCCCACGGCTTCCATTTAAAGGCGGCTGTAATTATAGAGCCACGCAGGCTGCAGTCTGACTGGACGGGCTGACAAAACATAAGACTATTAAAGAGGAGATTGCGACTTGTCTCTTCATTTTACATTTCAAAGTTTTACTTTTAAAGTTCTTCAGAGGAACTTGACACCTTTTCCTAATTAAGAGTCTATAGGAGTTATGAATATGGACACAGAATCCTGACCTCCAATTCCCCCAACTGTCCACTGCTGATCTGCAGCTCACTGGGAAATGTCTCTGCTGAAGACCTGTAATATCTAGATTCAAACTCTACAAGGATGCATAATGTGATACCTTACAAAACTGCTCACTAAGCCTGTTTTCTGCTTTAGAAACATGATCATTATATGTAATATCAGATGATGACTTTGTTACATTAACACTTATGTGCTGTTGAAGTAAGAAACATTAGACAAATTTACAGAAACAGGGATCAATATAAGATCCTGATGTATCCTGCCAGCTCACATTATAAACTTCAGTAATAGTTTTACTTTTTTGGGCGCCCTGAAGCTGATTAGAAAGTGAACATGTGTCTCTAAAGTTGAAGACATTTCTTGCAGATCATGCAAAAGCATTGGGCCAAAAGAGGTGCTATGTAGTTTAAGCTACTCTAAGCTGAAGGTTCAACCTCCTTCATTGCTCTCTTTTTAGAAGTTTGATTGATATTTATAAAAGCAAAAGTTATTAAGTGACTCATAATATCAGCGATCTCCAGTGTAGTCTAACAATCTAGGGCCCCCCAGCGGCCCTAGAAACAACTCCGCCTCAGTTGTTGGTAATTTAAAAGTGTTGTTTTTATGTGAATTGCATCAGAAAGAATGACTGAGTGATATCAGTCCCTGGATAACACCGTCTTCTATAGCAACACTGAAGTGATGCATGCAAAACACAATGAAAATGAACAATTCAGCTTTTCTCCATTCATTTTCATCAACTTTACAGATAACTGCATTTCATCTGAGCACTCTAAAATCATCCTATAAGGGAGCATCTCAGACCTTTAGACCACAACTGTACTTTTCATTAATTGGTTGCTTTTGTGTTGTTTGTTCATTTATAAAAAAAAAAAAAAAATGAAATCAGTACTTTTCTTTCTATCAGTTTGTTGATTTTCAAACTATGCTGTCACTGGAGGAAAATTCTAGTTTCCCTGCATATGATATACATCTTTGCCATTTTCTGGAAGAAGACAAGTGTTTCTGTGACTAAAACATTCCCTTCACCTTCACTATTGAATCTCTTCTATCCGTAGATTTACCCACCGCTACATTACATCAGAATGAGTGCAGCTGAGTCCATTAAGACGTTTTGTACTGCGCCCAGGTTGAGTCTGAAAGCAGAGCAGAGCTCATTCAGGCTCTCAGATGCCTCATTTACTTTCATTGTACATCACTGGTTGTTTTAAATATGGCTTGTTGATTTACCCTCAAGTGGATTACATGTAGGGTGATTCATCAGTTGAAAGTCCTCACTTATATGACTGCTGTCTAACCTTTAGAGTGCCCTCTTTAATCTTTCACGGTACACTGACATCATATTTGCCCTGATCGTTGTAGCTGCTCATCATCATTTAGTACCTTTATGTCTGAATTATAAAGATATAGTTGATCATCAAATTTAATGTCATCATCTTAATGCCTTTTTATTGGGAGAATACATTTGGTGCATGCTCAGCAACTCAGTCTGAAATCTATTATCTAATTATATACTTCACTCAGCTTAATTTAATTAGTCAATCCCTACTTGTCTACTTGAAGTAAAAGGCATTACTTATACCAAAAACAAAAATCTGATTCACTCTAATTTGTTTATGGTTATGTAGTTTTATTTCTTTCTTTGACTTCTTTGATACTATAACCATAACCACAGACTTATTCATATCCCTTGCAGATTTAAGCTTTAAGTAATCTCATCTTAAATCTCAGCTTTAAGTAATCTTTGCACCTGGAAATTATGTAATTTCCTGTTGCAAAGTGCCATTTTATGGCACAATTAAGTAACTGTTACCTACAGTTGTTGTGAAAATGCTGTATATATGAAAAATATCTTAAAATAAATGAGATCTTGCCATTTAGCGTTTTGAAATTGGGCATATTTTTCCATTGTTTTCCATACTGTCATAACATAGTGACATATATATATATATATATATATATATATATATATATATATATATATATATATATATATATATATATATATATATATATATATATATATATATATAACAGTATGTCACCGATTCTGTTCATTACTTTTATGGACAGAATTTCTAGGCGCAGCTGAGGTGTTGAGGGGATCCGTTTTGGCGGCCTTAGGATCGCATCTCTGCTTTTTGCGGATAATGTGGTTCTGTTGTTGGCTTCATCGGAACGTGATCTGCAGCTCTCACTGGAGTGGTTCGCAGCCGAGAGTGAAGCGGCTGGGATGAGGCTCAGTGCCTCCAAATCCGTGGCCATGGTCTTGAGCCGGAAAAGGGTAGAGTGCCTTCTCCGGGTCAGGGGGGTCGTCCTGCCTCAAGTGGAGGAGTTTAAGTATCTGGGGATCTTGTTCACGAATGAGGGAAGAAGGGAACGGGAGATCGACAGGCGGATTGGGGCAGCGTCTGCCGTGAAGCGGGCGCTGTACCGGTCCGTCGTGGTGAAAAGGGAGAAGAGTCAAAAAGCGAAGCTCTCGATTTACCGGTCGATCTACATTCCCACCCTCATCTATGGTCATGAGCTTTGGGTCATGACAGAAAGAACGAGATCACAGATACAAGCGGCTGAAATGGGTTTCCTCCGCAGAGTGGCTGGGCTCTCCCTTAGAGATAGGGTGAGAAGCTCGGGCATCCAGGAGGGACTCAGAGTAGAGCCGCTGCTCCTCCACGTCGAGAGGAGCCAGTTGAGGTGGCTCGGGCATCTGGTAAGGATGCCTCCTGGACGCCTCCCTGGTGAGGTGTTCCAGGCAAGTCCCACCCGGAGGAGGCCTAGGGGAAGACCCAGGACACGCTGGAGGGGTTATGTCTCTCGGCTGGCCTGGGAACGCCTTGGGATTCCTCCGGAGGAGCTGGAAGAAGTGGCTGGGGAGAGGGAAGTCTGGGCCTCCCTTCTGAAGCTGCTGCCCCCGCGACCCGACCCCGGATAAGCGGAAGAAAATAGATGGATGGATGGATGGATGGATGGATGGATGGATGGATGGATGGATGGATGGATGGATGGATGGATGGATGGATGGATGGATGGATGGATGGATGGATGGATGGATGGATGGATGGATGGATGGATGGATGGATGGATATATGTATATTGTTTTATCAGTCTATATACAATATATGCATATATGAAACCCTAGCCAACATTTTAATGTGTAAATGATGGCATTGGCAAAATGTAATGTTTCCATCGTTGATTTTTGTCTTTTTATGATGTAAAGGACTCTGAACTGCCTTGTTGCTGAAATGTGCTCTACAAATAAAGTTGGTTGGTTGATTAAAAAAAAATCCCTATTGTTTATACAAGTACAAGTACTGCAACTTTACCAAAGCAAATCCATTTGAAATAAAGCATTAAACAATATTCTATTTGGAAGTGAATAAACGAAAAACACATTCTCCTATCTTAATTATTTCAATTTGTACATTTTAAACATATAGGATTTAATTATAAGATCACAAAATTTAGATTTACTCACAGAAACTTATGTCTTTGAAGAATCTTTTGATTTTCTTAAGGTATTCAATTTAAAGCACTTTAGAATACAAATATATCACATTTAATGGTGAATTTCATCCCGCTTCTAGCATCAGTAACCAAAATGGATATGAATTCACTCGTAATAACAGTATGTCAAACAACTTTCATATTTTGTGTAAAAAGGAAAATGATTGCCATCTAGTGCTGCATTTTCTTTCATAAAGTGTAGACTTCTGACCTCCAGTGGTGGATGCTGCTGTATCCTTTCTGCTTGATCAAGTACAAGATAATGACAATTACATTAAAATAAAATTCATATCCTCCACGGCAAACGGAAAGTGATATTTGCTGTGGGCTTAAAAAAATTTGCATTAGCATTCCATTAATCTTTACATTCATCAGTCGCAAATCCAGCCATCAGCTTCACCTCTAAAAACACATGGCCTTTTAATACCACACATCCACATAAAGTCTGTGCTCTGAATGACAGGTGGAATATAGATGCTGACTATTGGCGGGCTAGTTGAGGATTAGTCAGCTGAGCACTTTATCCCCCTAACAAACGGAAATAGAAATGAGGGCTTTAATCCGAGATGGAATGGCCACTAGTCTGGGGCGGATGAAAATGAAGAATATGCAATTTGTTATTGTTGTCCCGTTTTATAATCTACTGCAACTAGGGGTTTTTATTCAGGCCTGCTGGCAATAAAGTTCGCTAATGCAAAACAGGCAGCCCATGACGGTGACCCACAATAATCTGATCCACATATGGTGACATGGTTGATGAATAGATGGATAGATGCAGAAGCTGAAAATGGAAACATCTGTGACTTCACTGCTGCAAACTGAACCTGCTGAATAAATTTCGAGCTATGATATTAAATATTAAACAGATGAGTGTGTCGAACTGATCCAACTGCCCTTGGTGGGTTTTGGTCAGCAGTTTTATAATTAAAGATTGGGAAATATATCCTAACCTCATGCATAACTATGAATTTGGAATAAATGCTTACAAGATTTATAGGTGTAAATAAACTTTATCCATGCTGATGGTGTGATGAGGTCATTTTAGTTAGAAACGGTGGCAGGAAAATGTCTGTGTAGCGTTCATTCATAATCTCTTAGCTACACACCCATGCCCTATTTTATACTCTTGGACGTGTGCCTCACAACACTCGGTTTTACTAGTCAACACTGCCATCTCATGGTTTATGTTGGAACTGCATGCTCTCTGTTAAGGCCGTGAAAAACTGAGTCTGACACCAGGGTCTGCAACTTCTGGCCCTTTATGCCCTACAAGGTGGCCGTCACTTATATTCTGTTTAGTTTATTGAAAAAAAAATCTAATTACAGCATAATGGATATAAAAGTGAGAAATGTTGCTGAATATGAATAATATTGTTGTTTTATGTGATAAAAGAAAAATTTAAGGTATTTAAAGTTGGTTTGTGACCTTGCAAAAAATTCCAAAACCTACATTCTTTAATGTATTAATACATTTATTATGTTTATTATTATTTTTTTATCTTTTTTCTGTAAAAATCTGGTATTACTTCTCATGTAAAAATGCAACATCTTCTTTGTGCTAAAACCTAAACTTAAGAATTAAAGCTTATGGTTCTATAACCATAAAACACGCCATGTTTTGTTAAACTGTCTCAAAAGTATTTCAACAAGAGGGAAATTTTATTTAGTAAAAATGTGGGTAAAAATGGCTCTGAGGATGGTAAAGGCACAGTTACTTCATGGAGATAATTTTCTTTTTTCTTGGCAACAAGTTAACATTTTAGAAAACAATCCTTTTTTTCCAAGTAGTTTAAACTGTGAGATTGATCTCTTGGAGAACTTCAACCATATACATTTTTTCACGAAGTTACATTATATGATTGGCACTGGACTTGTTTGACCTTTTGTAATACATTAGGTACTAGTCAATTGATGTTTGTGTTTTAAAGTTCCATCCATCCATCCATCCATCCATCCATCCATCCATCCATCCATCCATCCATCCATCCATCCATCCATCCATCCATCCATCCATCCATCCATCCATCCATCCATCCATCCATCCATCCATCCATCCATCTATTTCCTGTACTCCCTTGTCTCTAGTGGAGTCAGGGGGGTTGCTGGTGCCTGTCTCCAGCCTACGTTGCGGGTGAGAGGCGGGTTACGCCCTGGACAGGTCGCCAGTCTATCGCAGTTTTAAAGTTTTAAGGGTGTCAAAATGAAGTGAATACAAACCTATAAGTCACAGCTCTCAGGTTCATATTTATAAAAGATTTCAATTTGACTGCCCGGTCAAACTGACCCGTCTACTATCTAGATGTGTGTGGGGTTGCAACCATGCAAAAAAGAAACATTTTAATTGTATATGCTCATTATGCTTATTAAAACAAACAGAAGAAGTTTCAAACAGAAAAAAAGTGCTTTTAACTATTTATTTATTTTTTTAGATTTTTTAAAATGTATTTATAATGACTCAGTTTGACCTTTAAGATAACAGAAGGGTTAAACATCATAAACCATTTATCTCCCACTTAAAGGTTTTGTGCTATTAAAATACAATTAAAATATATTAAAGGGCGTTGTGTGGATATTTTTGCAATGCGTTGCATTTCTCTGTATGTAAATGTGTTTGTTTGTTCTAGCTTCTAGAAAACATGAAGCACAAATGCCTTTGAACATAACATTTAAAGAATTTAGCCACAAGCTGGACTGTAGTGAGGATTTTCAGCAAGACCTTCATAGAAAACTTTTATCTTTATAACCTCTTAGGTTTTGCAAAAAAAAAAAAGTTTAACTTTATCAGATTATGAAGATGTTAATGTCAGTTTTGTGTTGATGTAACGTGTTTTTGTACTGTGAACGCTTTTTTGACGCTCAGTTTCCAGGCACACCATGCAGAAGTACAACAAAGTTACAACAGCATCATTATATTTGTATTTATTTTCATTAGAACACAATTTTAGTAATTGTAGCAGTACTTTTCATACTTTTCAAAAAGATCATGATCTGTGAGACTCTTATAAATCATTCATCTCAAAGTTGTTTGTAAAAAAAATTAAAGAAGTTACTTGAACTAAAGCATCTATAATATTACAATATACTGGTAGTATAATAGTAATAATAATCATAATCGCAATGGTAGTTCTATATGCATTTGAACCTTTTTCAGCTCTAGAATAATAAACATTTTTACCTTCACACACCCAGAGAACTGCAGTCGTTCACAAAAAGGCTGCGGTGCTGAGGGTGAAATCTGTTGGTCTAACTGTGCCACGCCGTCTTCAAACATCAGTGATTTAAGACGCTCGAATCAAATCAAAGAAACAGAAGAAAAGTAACAAGGTAGTAACTTAAATAAGACAAGGAGAGACATAGATTGTTCAGCATACTAAGGAACGTCGTTACAACCAAAAAAAAAAGGAAATGAGCTTCTGCATAGATCCACGGGAAAGAGAAAGGAACAGTTGTAAAGACAGAGAAAGTGAAACATTTGTGTTCGTTTGAATGGGTTCACTGGAGCTGAGGGCAACAGGCAATAATAGCTTAAATATGTAGGAACAAACCACAGAAATTTAGTTTATATGTGATGGAAGATGACAGAGCGTAGCCTACAGCTGCTACAGACCATTTTCATGGATGAAGACTGGATTTAAATGAGCTTGCACTGTTTTCCTTAAGAGTGAAGCCATATAACTTTGACAGAATTAAACACACATTAAAAGTAAGAAGTATTTGTTGCATGCATGTCTCCATGACCAACAAAGAATGATTCAATTAACTTTATTGTTTGAAGAACTCTTGCGTGTAAAAGTGAAAATAGTTGCCGTTTATGCATGAAAGGATTAGATTAAAGGGGACAACCTATAGACGGCATTCACATCCATGCAACAACGATGAAGATGCGTAATACAAACATGCTTCCCTTGTCTATGTTTAGAACTGTGAGGCATCTCAAGCATGCCGGTTAACATAACTGATAAAAGCGAACTCACTTGAAGGAATGGTGCCCTGTCTGATCACTTTCCACCTCCTGCTTTCAGTATCTGTACCAGGCCAGGCAGATCCATGCTTTCGTGTTGTTTGCATTCATTCCTGAATCTTAACATTCGAATGTCACGTCTAAAACCGAGACAGATCAAACCAGGCAGCTGTTTTCCAATTATTTTGAGTCCCATCGTATTTGTATGTTCGTACTGGAGCTTTTGTTAATTATTTATTTGTGTATTCTTAGCTGTCGAGAGAGGTGCAGAGTCTGTTCCTTTGCTCCTGTCGAACATGGCATTTTGTGTGAGCAGTGATTGTCCAGCCATATTTTCAGTTAGTGTTTACGCTGTGCAGATCACAGATGGGACCCATTCCTCATTGTCAGGAAATTATCAATGGAGGAGTCATTCTAGAAAAATTACCTTTCCACTTTTATTTTATGTCTTGATACAACATATAGAAGTTTTATAAATATTGTATATACAGTTCTGGGAAAAAATGCACTGAACCTCATTGAAAACCTGCTGGTTATTCCACCAAATATTGATTTCTAAACTCTTCTCGAGTTACAATATTGGCATTGTTATTTCTAAATGAAAATGAGCTTGTTTTCTTCGCATTAATTGAGGTCAGAAAGCACTGCATGTTTTTCATTATTTTGACCATTTCTCATTTTCTGAAAGTAAATACTACATTTTTGCTTGGAATTTCAAACTCATGTTGTCAGTAGTTCATAGAATAAAAGAGCAATGGCCATTTTATTCCAACATACAGCTATAAAAAGTAAAATTGGAGAAATTGACAATTTTAAGTGATCTTTTTTTTTTCCAGAGCTGCATACAACTTTTTGTGTTTCTGCTGCCGTGTCAAAATGAGAGTCTGTGTGGAAAGTCAAATTGTCCGTATCAAATACCGCCAATTCTCGCAAGTCACTTAAATTGGATCTCCTGCTGGTACTTTTAACGTTGGCAACATAAAGTTTGTGCATCATATGCATTGCTAACTGAGTGATTCTACAAACAAAAGTGAGAATCTTTTCTTCCAATTTGAAACTTAGGATGTGAATTTGCAGCATGTTACTGAAAACGGGGTTAACCTTGGCACTAGATGAAGCTCATTTTCCTTTTACCCAGGCCTCCGATCTTACTGAATTTCGTAAGATTTTAGATTTTTTTCAAACTGGGGAGAGCAAAGAAAAAAATAGATATTTGTGTATGACACTACCGTCAAAAGTAATGTTTGAAATGAATATTTTATACGAGTGCAGGGCTGCAGTGAAAAATCTAATAGTATTGTAGATTCCTGCAGTCTGAAAACAGCTGTTTTTTTTAGTATTATCCATCTACCAACCTCAATGTGAACATGTTTGCAATTAGCTCAGAGCAAAAGAATAACTAACAAACCTAAACTGAAAAAATATATAAATAAAAATCTATACAGAGGTACAGACATAGCAGCAGCAGCAGCACCCTTCTACCCACATTCTCCCAGAGCTTAACCATCTTTGATTCCTGTACATCTAACAGTTCTCGTACTGTAGGCCTCCAGCAGCAGCGATAATATAAAAGAATAAATATATCTCTCATCTAGTTGTGGCCCCTGGCATAGCAGCATTTTTGTCACTGAATGTAGACAACTTAAACCAGGATGGGTGGATGGGGAGCTTTTCATGCAAACATGAATAGTGAAGAGTACTATGGTGCAAGGTCTGAGCAGCAAATGTAAAGATAAGCCTGTATATAAATGTATATTGACGTAGATGGAATAAAGATGGAAGTAAATTCACCATGTAATGTAACCTGATGGCATCAGATTCTGGGTGGAACATTTCAGATAACAAACACGCTGGAATGCGAAAATAAATGTATCCAGCAACATCTCCTCGCTTTTAGCAGATACCTGATCTTCCAGCCACGTTAATCAAAAGAGACACAAAATAGAAACAGAACTAAGGAAAGAGGTCAGCCCTTGAGGTCACACCATTTCTTTCTAAGCTCACACATCCCAGGCTTAATAAATAAGTAAACTGAACTGACTTTGAGCGTTCATTAACAGTGATATGCTCCTTTCTCCGCGTTCGTTTCTGCTCCTGATTTCCAATTGCAGTAAAAAAAAAGGCCTTTTGCACTGAAGTTGAATGAGTTTCCGTGTAAATAAGAATGAGGCATCGTCGTCCTCTTTGTCGGCAAGCAAACGGTAAAACAAGTGACTTTTTAAATGTGTCTGACTGTATGAATGACAATGTTTGTTCTGTATTTCATAATAAGCCCTTTACATAATGGAATCTGTGATGCTTAAAGTAAAGAAATACAAACAGTGGGCATGCTACCGGATGTGATTTGGGATTAAATGTGGTTCTGACAATACAAATGGCCTCTTCTTGCAGAGCCTCCATGCTCCAGCTTAGCTGAGGTAAACTGATTGAAACTGCCTTTGTGTTTAGAGATGTGCAAAGGCAGATAGCCAAATTATAATTTAACAAACCTGAATGAAAGTTGTGATTTGCTAGTTCTGCAAAGTGATTAATATAACATCCAGTCATCATGTTGTCCTTAAATGAAATAGGGCTTGGGGTTAAAATCTTTAAGATGTTCAGGTCTAGTACTTTTGGCAGAGACGGATCAAGCATGAATAATCTTTATATAGATGTGCCCCTTCATAATGCCACCCTGGGCAACTGCCAATATCAAAAATTGTCAACGGTAATAAGTTTTAGGGTTGATTAAATGGGGTAACCAAGCCTGACATATATACATTTTTATTTATTTTTTGTTTCTGAACATCCACTGTTTAAGTTCAGAGCAAGTATTTCTTATTTATTTCATTTTTTTTTTTGGGGTGGGGGTGGGGGAGGGGTTGCTCACTGTGTGTATTTATAATTCAAACCTATCACAGTCTTGGGTATTAGTGAGATGCTCAGGAGTAGCACTGCAAATGTAATGTTCAGACAACGAGAAAGCGGGGGTCAAGGGTTGTCCTGTAAGATAGTTAATTCTGAAAACCACATGTACAAAAACACAGCTTGTAAAAGCTCATGTGCGGTCAGTCTGTGCGGTCAGTGTGACCCCGCCTAACCACGCACAGAGTAAAACTCATAAAACACCTGTGGGGTCTAAATTGCCTCATCTCTTAGGATAGTGCGAGGGTTAAATGAAGTGTACAAAACTGAAACTACTTTGTTCACCACCTCTCATTTGAAAAATAAAATAGATCATAGATACAGAAAAATAAAGATGTCTGGATTTTAAATAATAATAATAATAATAATAATAATAATAATAATAATAATAATAATAATAATAATAATAAAACTTAACTGATTGTAATTCCAAAGTAAATGATTTCACCATAAGGAAATGTCAAATTTCATTTCCCTCATTTAAGTTTAGAGAAAATTAAGTGTCTTTAATGTCAGCATAAGAAAATCAATGGTTGGTTAAGGAAACATTTTAAATAGTAGTAAAAAACTTTCCTGAGCCCAGTGTTTGCTTTTAATGGAACACAAAAAAGTATTTTGATGCTAAATTGTGTTATCTGGTGAATATTGTCTCACAAAACTAAGTTAGAAGAAGGACTGTAAGCCTCAGTTAAACAAATACATTTTAATGGAAGTCAGAACCACATTAAAACCCAAGGAAATCCTAACAGGAATATGACCAAACCCCCATGGAGGAGCAGAGAAAATCTGAGGGGCTCTCCATGAAATCATTAGCCTTTCAAGTAGACTTTTTGGCATAGCAACATGCGCTCATTCTCTCTCTTCCTCTCTCTCACACACACACATACTTGCTGCTAACTAATTTTTTTTTTCTTCACATTTTCTGTCTTACTTAGAGGAATCATTTTGTTCCTGAATGTGGGAACCACGAAAGAGACGAATAATGAACATTAGAGAAAGAATATGATTATGTTATTCCATAGTCAGCCAGTGCAACAGAAACCAATAATTGGAACACAGTGTAAAAAAGCGTAGAGAAACTCAGCCACGAGGAAGCTGACCTTCCCTCTCAACAAAGGTTGTGGCATTGTCCCTTTTTTTCTACCAAAGGGACAGCTTGAGTCCCTTAGTTTGTGGGAGATTGTTTCTTTAGTCACTTCTATGTTTTGATTGATTTAAGAGTCTCTCATCTCAAAGCATCCCGTGTATTTTTGTTTGTCATAAAGTGTTGCAGTATGTCTACAGGCACGCAGCTCCAGCCGTTCGCATCAACCGTCGTCGTATTTTTCCAAGCTGGTTGCCATGGCGAGGGAATTTCCCCCTCGCCCCCCCACCCCACCACCTTCTGCGCTGCGACCTCATATCCGCTCAGCTGCTCCATCACTCCTCGTTGGCGGGGCTCTCCTCCAGAGGCGTGAAGGTGGGGAGGCCCAGTCCTGTTGCATTGTGGGATGCAGTGAGGCTGGCAACAGTGTGTAGGAGGACCAGGACCAGCAGGCAGAGTTTGAGCCGGCTGTTACACAGTCTACAGGCTGCCGAGGAGCTGAGGGAGGTACGATGCTGGCATGGCGGGTGAGTTCTTTTTAGGGTCCCTCTGGAACGGTTGTCCACTTTTGAATCCCACCGCACATCGCAGCACTCTGCATTTGGGTCAACACCTGATGGGTATACTTCCAGCAACCCTGGATGTTTTTAGGGAAGATAAAGGAGAAAATGACTTAATCGTTTCATTTTCATCCTGGCGTACTGCTTGTCAAAACCTTTGCAAAATAACAGTCTGATATTGACTAGATTTTTTTATGGTTGTTATTTTGGCCAATGAAAAACTTGCAAAATCCTCTCAAAATCCAGGGTGATAGAGAGGGGAAGCATTTTTCTCCATGGAAAAAAATGCTTGTGATCATTTCAAAGCATGTCAAGGCAGAAGAATATGGAGATCAAATTCTCCAAACAGTGGAGAGCCTGAATTTTCACTGTTACATTTTGATTTATGCTCACCACCACAGACTGGAGTTCATCAAAGGCTAGTGCTACATTCAGATGTGAGTAATATCTAGCTACATTTACTAAAGTAACACTTAGATGGCAGCTAAAAAGATTTAAAACATTGATTTTTTGCCTTACTTTGGTCATTTTAATAAAACATGATAAAGCAAAACACTGATGTTCAAACCACCAAATGCAGCCAAATATGCTTGTTTTCATAGATCTGAAAACAGCCACAAATGTGTTGCTCCACATGACCACCAGGAGGCAGCATAAGCTATGAAATAGAACCCCACTATGTCGCTGAGCAGAGTTTTACAGTAACATGGCTTTGCATGGTGGGTGAAAGCTGGCTTTGTGTGTGCGTAGTGATAAAGAAAATATTTCTTACAGTTGTAAACTGCTGATTTTATATACTGGTATTTGTCAACAATAAGACTCTTAGCTCATCTGGTGGGATATTAAAATACTGTTAAAATTGAATGCTAGAATCCTGTTAATGTTTTAAAGACATGGTGTTCCAGTCTGACACCAAGTTTTAGCTCAAGGGTTTAGATGATGGTGTTTTTAAACGTTTGGTTCTGGTAAAACACCTGTAGCTCGTGTGTACTCTGACTGTGTAGCTTCATCCCTGGTGAAACGCAGCCTTGATTTGCAGGGTCAGTTTTTAACAGTAGCATCTATTTTCTTAGGGCCAGCTTGAAAAACTGTATTCCAGCTGTAAATAATTTTGTTGATTGTGTCTTGATTTCCTCTTAGAATCTGAGGTTTTTTCACTCTTTATAATGAGGTTCACAGTGATGGACCTAGCTAGCTGTTAGCTGCAGCAGCTTGAGGCCTGACCGTGCTGTGTGACCTGCTAAAAAACTCTTTGTGTCTGAAGCAAAATAACTATTTTATTCTGCAAGTTTTGTCTGCAGTCAGTTCAGTGGAACTGTGTTGCCATTTGTTTAACACTGTTTACAGAGAGGCCACACTATTGCACATTTTTTAGTTTTCTAGTTACAATTAAACACTTCAATAAAATACATAGAACATATACAGAATTGTAAAGATTTTGTCTTGATTTATTTGGAGGCAATGCAAGTATGAGAAGTTTTATTATGGTCATTTCCAAGGAAATGGAGAGCTTTTTCTGTGATTTCATCTGGGGAAGTAACTATTCTGACCTTAACTGTGCAAAACATGCTAACATTAGGCTAGTACTTCGGCAAACTGCTGCATAAAAACAGCAAGAGCAAGATGTACCGTAAGTGTATTATAAAGACTGTAAAGACTGTAGTTGTATGTTTTGAGACATTAAATTTACAAACACAGATATACACATTGGTAAAACAGACAAAAAAAAACCGAATAAGTAAATTTTACCTGTGCATACAAAACTTGGGCTGCCTCCATGAATGAGATCATCATTGTCAGGGAGGACAAAGGGGCAGCGCTGCTGAACCTCCAGGCAGTACTGGCCACAGGGGATTCGATTGCTGCAGTGTATCTGGGTGGTCTGGAAGTACTGAGAACACAGCCAGGGCTTATAAACCATCTAGGTGGAAGACAGAGAGGTGAGAGGATATTGATGAGTTAGGAAATGTTTTTTTGGATGATACTCACACATAAACACGCACACACACACGCACACACGCACACACACACACACACACACACGCATTTGTGCCACGTTCATACACCGTCATGACCTCTACAGCTATCGATTCACACAAGGCTGTGCAGTTATCCTGTTGATCCTAATATCCACTGTTTAATGAATGTGCTTGTTGCTGGGCAGTCATCAGTTTGTCAGTCAATACTGAGGTATTACCCAACATCCTCTCTGAAACACAGCATCACCAGGTGCACGGCACAGATTTCAGAAGGTTAACATCTATTTTTAGAGCCGATATAATGATGAGTAAATCATGACATAAAGAAGCACCTTTATAAAATCTTAATATAAGAAAGCCAAATGCAAGGTCTCAGTAAAAAAAAACAACAATGAATTGAACTAGATGCTCTTTATTTTCTGTTTTGCTTTATCCACATTGAGTTGAGAGAATCTCTCATGTTTGCAAGGACTGAACCCAACAAAGCGCTTAAAGTCAGCGAGGTCAGCAGATTTATCTTAGAGCCGTTGCAGATGTTTTCCTGAAACGGCCTTCAAAAATTTCGGGTTTTAGACACAGAAGAAGAGTAGTTTTATTACAATGTGGACCAGCTTACAGAAGAAAATGCAAATTCGACCTGCATTCAGAAATATTGGTAGGACATTCTTAACCTAAACTAATTATCCTCAAACTTGAAAGTGGGTGGTGGTAGGTGTGCATCATTCACTCTTTTAAAAGCCTTGCACAGCAACAGTATGAGTGGCTCAAAACTTACAGAGTTAAGGGCAAAGACTTTTCCATAACATGGGCACAACAAGGAACCAACCCACAAAGGCTTTGTCACCCCCGAGCAAATACATTTACCAAAAGGGGAATTCCTCCTTTAGCAACACAGGCTACAACCAGAGGTTATGTATGGCATTGCTTTGGTCCCTGCTGACCTGTCAGTCTCTTGGGAGACAGCATAATGCCCTCTCTTTTACTCCATGGAGAGGAACTATTCCCCTGTGTGCCAGGACAGAAGGGTACATCAATTGCCAGGTTCTATATGCTGCTGCATTATTCACTTCCTGCACCTGCTCCTATAAAATTTGAATGGAAGAAGTGGCTGCCTGTTGTCCCCAGATAATCTGTCTGTTACCCCATCTTGAAAGGCCACACTGAGACCTTCCAGAACAATGGGAATGCTCCCAGGGGATCATGCTGTAGGCTTTGTACAGATAGTTTCCTTCCCAACAGTGTGTACCTTAATCTGGAAGTAGCTCAAGATATATCAACTGGGAAAATGTGTTTTAAACTAGATGCTGTTTCACTGTTTATTAACCAGTGTGTTCATAAATCGCAATTTCTTTGGATTGTTTCAATGTAATGAATGTTCATTATTTCTAAGGCCTGGACGGTATGACAAAAAAAAAAAAAAGTTTTATATTTGTTAACACATCAATAGTTATTGATTAGTTTTTTGTTGTGAATATCAAAAATGTTTATGAACTGAGTGAACGTTTTGCGTTTCATCCACAGTTTTTACTTCTCTGCGTTTTTTTAAAGTTATTTTTAAGCAGCTATGAGGCAAATTTTAAAGTGCTGCTGGGCCAGATTACTCAAAAAAGTTGCTCCTAGGTAACCACAAGTTACTCAAAAGACGGTGGCTAGGTAACCAAATGGCAAGTGAGTTAGCCAGTTTATTCCACTATTCCATTCAGACCAATGAATAAAATGTATCAAAACATAAAATTATATATATATGTTATATTTTAATTTAGGAGAAAACTAGCTCACCTTTTAGGTTCAGCTGCATGAAACACATTTTTGGTTTTGGTAGTTAATTCAGTGAACAAGCGTCTGGGCTTCTTGGACTTGTAATTCACTGTGCAAACAAACATATGTTTCACTGCAATAAGGTAGGACACAAATAGCACCTAAATAATATAAACGACAAATCTTATAATATCAAGGTGTACTCAGTAAAGTACACAGTGAGTTTGTGTTCAGACCCAGAAAATGTGTGCCCACAAATGAAAAAAACCAACACAAAACAAAACAGGCCTTCTAATCCAACCATGCAAAAAGACATCAAGATGCATTAGCTTATGACCCTCTGCAAATGATGAAGAGGAGACAAATCATTTTTGGTTAGTGCCTTATTGTTAAGCATGCGATTAGGTGCTCCCTTCATTGTGTGGTATTATCATTTGCGGCAATTAACCAATAATTTTCGAGAAGTCCTCGGAGGACTGAGAGGCAAGCTGGCACCTGCTGGGAGTCATTTATGACATGCAAAGCAGCACAACTGAACATAGACCCTCTGTCACTTTAGCATGCATTTTGCTATACTTGTGAGGCTGAATATGCACTCAGAAAAAAAATGTGTACGTTCATGTCACTGCTTCAGTTTTAATTGCATTTAGTTTATCTTGTATCCCAGGAAAATCTGAGGCAACTCAAAGTCAAACTTAGAAAAAGAGTTAAACCTATTCAACCAAAATATGACAATACCAAGAAATCAAAGAAAACATGAAGAGGTAAACACAAGTACAATCACTCAATAAGCTGCAAAATAATGTCTAATTTTAGAATAAGTAGTCTTTCATTTAAATGGTGACTTGACAAAGAAGATGTAGTGCTTCTGTAGTTGTAGTTCTGTAGCTTCTGTAGTTGGTGCTAAAACCAACCTTATTTTTTATTAACTTTAATCTGTGGAAATATCTTCTGCATTTTGTGTAACTGAGGTTTGTTCATGGTAAGAGCTCAGAGTCTTTGTTTTGTGTGAACAACTATGGGGTCAACAGTGAACAGCACAATGTCAAGTTAACCAGATCAAGAGTCAAGGAGAACATCTCCTTAGTTTTCAGTATCATTTCATTATTCAGCAGAATCCCAGGAAAACAAACTTGAGGGCATGGTGTTTATCTAAATCTCAGTCAGGAAACAATTTTTGTTGTTAATCAGGGTTTTGTTTCTAGTCATTGTTTTCTGTACATACGAGTCTATTTTTTCTCCATCTCTATAATCTATTGTAAATTTTGCAGCTTTTTTTTTTATTATTAATAATTTTCTTTTTATTTTTTTATTTCTTTTACAGTCTCACCACATAATCCTTTAGAAAGTTTAGAAAGCAAACAAGTACAATATTTATTTTTATGTACACTTTTAACTCTTCTAACTTTTGATGGGTTGCAAAAGCTGGTCATACCCTGGCCAGAGAATAAGTGCATGACAGAGAAACCCAAAGAACCACAAGACAGACAATCATGCAAAAAAACAAACAAAAAAAAAAACTCACACTCAGACCTGACTGCAATTCAGAGTGCCCAGTTAATCTAATATTTTTGGACTGCGGGAGGAAGCTCAGATATACAGAAAAACCCACACATGCTCCTGAGACCAATCAGACGTCTTCCAGAGAGGCCCAGGATACGACTGAAACCCAGGATCCTCTTGCTTGTCTAAATTCACATCCATCTGAATAAGTAATTAATTTCAGACCAGTACTATTTATTCTAATGCAGTCTAAATGTAATCACATAGTGTGATTTAGATTCAATTACAGTCTGATTCAACCTTAATAATTAACCTGTTAAGCCCGACGGACCCTCCGAGGGTTCCAGCTGCCATGTGACCTCGACTCGCTCTGTAAACAAAGGCTCCGTGTGCCTTTAAATTTTTTTTTTTATTATTATCCGCTAAAAGAGGCTTTAATCTTTCAAAAACTATTCCGCATAAAGGTTTTGCCCAAAATGTTAAGATTTTAGAGCTATTTAAAAACAGCTGATGAGATTTAAAGGTCCTCGGGCGATGACGCAACTGCCTGGAAAACACCCGATCAGCTGATCATCACGGCCATTTTATGGCTTCACGAGACAGTGGAAAGACTCTCAGAGTATGGCACAAGATGTCGGCTATGAAAAATCATGACGTATTTTCCGGAACCCGATCTAAATCTATGCGTAATTTATGCGTTCTCGCTGCGTTATCGCTGCGCTCTCCGTGGCTCTCCGTGCATAAGCACGTGTGGTACATGGGAGTCTGAGCACGTGGAGTTATCTCGGTTCCGTGAGTTCAGTTTTGATTTATTTATGATAAATCGATCATAGCAGCAGAAACTGGACGATTTAGAGGCTTTTGAAGGCTTTTGAACAACAACAGTTTTTCGATTTGCTACGAGTGGAGCTAAATCTTCTGATAGCTGGTGGGATTCGGAGAGGAGGAAGAGGAAGAGCAGGACACAGCAGACAGACTTGATCTCGGTGATGTGTAAGTTTCCCCCCGCAATTTCACACAAAATATTTGATGTTTTGGTTCTATTTATTTATTTATTTCAGTGATTATATGCTTGTAATAACGGCAGGAAGTAAAACCATGTGGTTATTTGTTTACTTATGTTTTACTAAAATATGTTTTATTTTACTAGTAAGGATTTCATGTTTACTTTGGTTCATTACTTTGTAATAAACCTCTAATTCTTCAAATACTTTATTTTATTTATAGTCGAGTGGAAGCCGAACCATCAAGCTCGGGTGACGCTGAACCTCCCCCACCTCCCCCACCTCTCATGATTCTTCACCTTCTTTGAGGTAAGATGTCCATTTTTTGGTGGTGATGGTGGTGGTGGATTTTCAAAATTGTTTATTTGCTCTTTTAAATTATTCAAAAGTATTTTTGACTGTTTTATCTTATTTCAATAAAAGTTTTCTATTTGGAGTCAAAGAAAGAGCTTTCAGGTCATCATTATTATACATATTACACTGTGCACAATGGTACATTTTGCATATAAATGGGGTAAATGTCATGACCAATGGTTATATTATATGTAGAAAGTGTCATTAGGTGGTAATAAGCTATTTAATTTTAACAAACCCCCAGTATTGATGTAAAAAACACATTTGGCACAGTTTGGTGACATTTGGATAAATGTGCCAAAATGGCCTCTCCGCCTAAAAAATTTCTCACTAATACCATTCTAAAATAAATATGATTCATCTGATTGAGTCCAAATTTGGTATACTTTTACACAACATTTAGATTTAAAGTCTGTACTACTTTTTGTGTTACAAATACTATTTTGGTAGTGTTTTCAATGTTTATTTCAAAGAAAATTTTGGCGAGGTTAAAAAAAATGCAAAATATTTTGTATTTTGTCCCTAATATTTCAGGCAGGGTCAAAGCTACAATGGTGCTGACACCAGAAAACCATTCTATGACATCTTACCTTTACAGAGGTACCAAAAGTTTCTTATTAAATCTAATAGCTGTGAGGCTATAAGTGATTTACTTTTGTGTGTTTTTGTCAGGCGGAAATTTATTTATACCCCCTTAGGGGTAAGAGGTTAACCCTGTCTCAGTCTTAAGAGATGAGTTCGTTTAGATCCTACGAGTGTTTTACTCTGTGCGCAGTCTGGCAGAGTAACATTGACCTTGTGTGCGCTTTTTCCGAGTTGCTGTCCGACCGTGACATTCTCCGCGCTCCTCCTGAGCGTCACACTAAAACCGCGGGAGGATAAAAACTTTAGACCTATTGCTGAACTCTGAGGCCCTGTGATAATACTGATCCAATGTGAATCTCAGAAATGGGCAGGATCAAAAACGCAATTAGGCAGTTTTTGTTTTCTTGGGTGCATTTTTATTTGCCTTTAGCTAAGAATGGAGGCTGCATTGGAGTGCACTGAAACCCTTTTTTGACCCGCAGCAAAACCTTTTTGACTCAAACAGGTTGAACACAACGAGCAAAATCCGATGCAAATGGTGACTTGCATCATGCATCGACTGTGCGGTAAGAACCATTTTCTTCTGTTTGAAGCCTTGTGTTATACAGCCAGCAGTAACGCAACACCAAGCTGTGGAACATGAACTCACGTCATTCCTCGAGTCGACAAGAAATTGCGTGTTAACATCAAATCCGGGAGATGTCTGCAAATTTCAGCAAAATCTCAGTCTTTGGTTATCCCTTGCGAGTGTGCCATATAAAAAGCAGACATTGGGGAGTAATGTATTTATTACATGATAATGCTCATCCCGTACAAATAGGGCTCTTGTTTCATATCCTGATTTGGTTTCTCTTAGCCAATCACTGATGCTAGATTATTCCCCTTATTACACATGCTCATGTTCTTTTTCTCCTGTTCATTCTTCTCTACTTCCTCTAACATAATGCTGTAAAAGTACAAAATTATTTCCTTTATATTTTTTATCGGAAGTATTTCAAAACAACAGGTAAGCATGAAGGCAGGTGGAGTTCAAAAAGCATCAAAATCAAACAAAGTGAAGCAGATCAGGACTGAGACAAACCTCACATTTAAACAAAGCCATACAAATCAGGGATAAATGTCAGCTTGTGACATAAGACTGTTTGAAGTAAAGGCCTCATTTCATCTGCCAAATGGTAGCCAGGGCTTTCTGAAAAAGTAAACAGCTTTTTGATCCTTCAGAAAAAATATAGGACTCATAAAAATCCTATATTTTAATTCCCTTATTTTTTGTAAGAGGCAAAACAATGTTAATTTAACACGTTATAGGCTTAGAAATGAGTGTAAAGACATTTTCTGAAGAAATGTTTTCTTACTCCAAGCCATTTTCAAATTCTTTAAAGTCTTCGTCAAGTCTCTGGTCTCTGAAGAGATACTTATATCTGATCCAATCTGTCTGGACAGCCTGTCGGATTGCTGCAAGTTATGCTTTGGATTTGAGTCAATATCCTAAAGTCGAAATTAACACATGAACCTTAAACATGTTTATCTTATCAAAACACATTCTAACATGTAAAATAACTTATTTTAATGCTCTTAATTTTTACATTTACAATTCTTCATACTTTGTCCACTATTCGAAAATGTTAGTTTTCACTTATGATCACTCAAACTAGAGATTTGTTAATACTTTTGAAATTTCCAAATTCCACAATAAATTAAAGAGGACTTGCTTCTATTTTAAAGAACCCCAAACTTTTTTTGTGAAGAATAATAAAGAATAAAATGCCAGGGGTCAAGTTATATTTTACCAGTTTAACTTTAAGGGATAACCATGTTGTCATTAATACAAAGCTAACAATTGTCATTAATCATTAAGATCAACAAATATCTTAAACTCACCCTGTAATAGAGGAATTTGCGCATCTCTGTCAAACTTTAACTCTGTGACTTACTGAAAATGCTTGCTCAATAGTAACAAAAAAAAATCCAAACTTAGAAGCTGCTGTTAATATCTATAGAACAACATTCTCTTAAGAAATCTCACAGAGAGCTATCGACTGCTGTGCATATTTTCATTGATAACAATATGGTACCTTAGAGTGGATAGCAATTAATCATTTCCTCCAGAAGTCCACATTTAATGGCTTACTTTTACTGCTGTTTATATGACAAAAGAACTGTTTATTATGCTCAAGTCCAGGAACTCCAGTTTGACTCATGTCTGGAGATGTAATGTAGCTCACAGGTCTACATTAACTCTGAAATCCTCAAGTTCTCTAGGATGAAGATTATCCAGTCATACACATAAATACCTAAGTGTCCGGTAGGTAAAAGTGGAAAATATGTAACACCGTGAGAAAGTTTTTGAATCCTTCTAGATTTATTTTGTTTTTCCTTAATTTGCCACACTTAAATGCTTCTGATCATCATCATCATCAAAAAAAAAAAAAAAGTCAAATCAGATACACATGACATTAAAAGAAAATGCAGTTCTCAAATCATGATTTCAGTTGGTTAAAAATACTATCTTAACTTATCTGGTTCCAATGTGAAAAAAAGTAATTACTTGCCTTTTTAAATCTCTACATTAATTACTTGAATTAACCACAAAAGCTAAAATACATTTTAGTAGCCACACACAGGTCTAATCAAAGCCAGATCTGTAGAATCAAGAAATGTTTTCAAAAGGATCCGCCTGGCAACATAAAGTACAATAAAATATCTCAAGACACAACAAACTTCCTAATCAAAATACTTTTAAGGACATAAGAGAAACATCAGACATCTCATCAGTCTGGAAAGTGTTACGAAGTCATTTCTAAGGCTTTGGCACTTCAGAGATCACTAATGAGCGCCTTTACCCACAAGGATACCTCATCCTGGAGACACAAGGGAAGCCAGAGCAACATGTGAAGGTCTGGGGGTTTTGTTTGACTCTTTTTAGTTAGTGCTTAAGATTAAACAAAAAGAAAGCAACTGAGCAAATGACATTAAGGAGGGAGTTCCAAGGCCCAAACCACTGTTGACTCAAATGAACACAAAGGCCCAATTCACATTTGCCAGGAAACGACTGAATGATTCACAAGATATTAAGAAAAATATAATTCTTTTTTTTTTTGGAAGATGCGAGTCCTAAAACAGCATTTTAGAAACAAAACATAAAACTTTTAGATGGTTTTAGTGTGCATTTCAGTGGCTGCTTCCCTCTTTCAGGACTGCAGTATGTCTCCATCTATGTATCACTCAAGAAAAACACAACAATAGAAGAAGCTTTGGGAATGACCTAGTCATAAGTCCTGATTTAAGAGCTTAGGAGACATTGTGGTATGACCTCAAACAGGTCTCATGTGTGGATTGGTTAGAACTATTTTTCAGAAGAAAACAAGTCAGAATTTTGTATTTACTCACGTTAACTTTTCTTGACATTAGAATTTTGTTTGTTAATGTAAAGAAAAATGTATAAATCTGCTAAGGATATGGGACACTTTTATGTCGCTGTAAGAAAATGCATATTAGATTTGGTCGTAGATGAGCAAAGCTAATTTATTACAGGAAATGCAAATCCTTCTGAAAACATGTTCCTCTATGTCAGAGTCTTATAAAACTAACTCTATGCACTTAAAGAGACATATAGAGAGGTGTGTATCATGGATATATCTGACATTCCACCCCAAAATATCTGACTTACTTCTTTCTTGTGGTAAAAACCCTCCAAAGGAGAGATAAGATTTCTCTGTAATAAAATTGTGTTGGTACTCTGTTATCGCAAAGTGCCATGCTACAAAATGCTGCCAGAACATACTCTTTCCCCTTGCTCTCCACTGCTGTGCTCACATGTTGGTGATCTGCAGAGGTGAGCTCAGCTGGCTCCTGAATTAGATTATTTCATTACAATTAGGCTAATATCATTGTAGCTGATGGAAGGCCTTATATTCTGCCCTGTACTATTGGCTTTAAGTGGCCCTGGATGGCCCTGTCTTGTCATTGTCTTGTCTTCGATGTTTTATCTGGACTTGCGGCTTGAACTGCTGACAGAGAAGCAGGAAGGGCACAGAATACCAGAAGCTAATTCCTTCTTAACCTATGGCGCAGCGCGTGACAACCTCACACAAAAACCCACAGGGTCACGGAAGTCATCTCTTTTGTATAAACAAATATGATCACTACGTTTAAGCTTTTTTAATTAGGCCCCAGCTTCTATTCACTTTTCTAAAATAGACTGAAATAAATTCACACCAAAAGTGGTCCAGAATTATTTCACAATAAGAGTGACATTTAGTGTGAAAAATCAAAACAAGGGAGAAAAAAAAGCATGCTTGCATAATTTATGAACTCAGGATTTCAGTTTATTATAAAATATAACCTCCTGCCACACCTTTCCACTTTGTTCATTCAAGTTTTAAAAGATATCAAATTAATGAGCCCAATGCCAACAGAAAAAAAAACAACACCTGGTTGTTCATTAGGACAAAAAGGAAAAAATATTCTTGCACAACTTGGTGTATTTTTACTAAATTTAAGTCCTCACTAAGTCCTCGTATCCAGTCACATAGCTATGATCTTGGAAGATATGATTTTTCTCAATTAGCCGCTAAAAGGAACAACAATGCAGACCAGGCAGAGGAATGATCAAACAAAGAATTTAATAAGCAACCCATAATTGGAGAAAGATTTGAAACTCAGGTGAGCATAACTCTGACCAAAAACTCATTGGCTGCAACAGTGAGAAGGAAAGAGCAGTAGAAAAACACTGTGTGGATGTGTGTGTTGAGTGGTGCAGAGCGAGGGTGGTCAGTTCAGTGAGTGTTCAATAATTGAAGATAGGTGTGCTGGGGATCTAACATCTCACAAAATTGTCTAGCAAAGCACTTTTTGTTTGCTGTCAGCATGTGACTTCATGTAGCGAAGTCAGTTTTAACTTCACAAACTGATTAAGTGATCCTATGTTCTCTGTAAAGTCTGGCATTTTTTAATGCATCATTTATTGATCAATGCCTTTCCTTGTCTTGTATTATAACAAGGCAAGAAAAGCAACAAAACAAAAACTCTCGAGGCGGCCTGCTGACGTTCCAACGGAGACAACATATACACTTAACTTGTAACAAGGAAGTTGATACCTGCTAATATGCGACATGTAGGAATACTGAATATCAATAAATTTAATATCAATAAAAAGTAGCTATGAAAGAAACATTTATACAGGTACATAAGAAAAAGAAAAAAACAAAAAAAATACTGAATATTTTAATCATGTGCACAGATGGAAAAATCATGCTGTCCAGTAAAGCTTCATCATTCAGTAGTTTCATTATTGCGCTGGATGAAATGAATAATAAATTCAAGCAGTAAAGGAGTCATTTGTTCGGGGTCAAATGGAGGTTATTTGCAGACAAAACTCACAGCCTTTGTTATTGTAGCATCATTTCATAACGCTTCCATGGTCATTTCCAATCAAATGGGAGAAAAATTGAAAACATTTATAGTAAATATAGGCAGAGAAAACGTCGCTCACTGACAGAAACGAACCAGTACGCATGATTAAACACTGCACCAATAAATGGATGTGACTGACCATGAAGTAAACAGAAAAAAACAAAACACTGCTAAGAAAGAGTCTTTGTAATGAGTGTAGTATATTTACTACAATCCTAGCAGAGCAGGCAGCATTTAACAGTCCAATGTGCAATGTGCATTTCTGCGTGTGTAGACTGAATCACCGCATGTGCTTTTAATGACTAGCCCGAGGCGCCAGTACCTGGCAAGCATAGAAGCCATGTCAACAGCAGTTATTTAGAGAAAATGTAACGTAGCTAATGATCTCAGCAATAAGACAGACATGAAATAGACATGCAGGTTCAGCCGAGGTGGCTTGAGGAGCCGGTGAGAAAATACAACTTCAGCAGGCTCCAAAAGCATCAGGGTGCAGTGTTCAAGGTAAAACCAACAAAAAGCAAACACTAATACAACTCAACATGAGGTGACTATTTATTTCTATTAATGTCACAAGTGCAGGAGACCTTGCTGTTTATGACCCATGCGGAACAAAAACAACTGTACAAAGCATACATGACAGACGTATTCAATCAACAGCAGCTTAACACCAACCTCCCGTCTCTTTACATAGGCTGCTAATTTGATAAACAAAAGCCATGCTAATGTAATTACCACACAGCAGAGATATTTACGACAGTGACATGCTAAGTGAGGCTATTAAATGGAGAACGTATACTTAACTGAACAGAAGAGAAGATGTCTAAGTGGAACACAATCCACCACAAACGGCTACTTTGTCAAACCAAAATGTTTAGGCATTTCACTCCGTTAACTCGGCAAATTCCAAAGAAGTATTTGGAACCACAAACATTGAACAACATTTTCGAACTGCTATTTTATATCATTTAAGTTTTGAAAGACGAAACACATACGTTATTTTTTCTTTTAGTACGCAATGGGTAACATTGAGAATGAAAGAGATTTGGAATATGTGAATAACTAAAATGCATACTTCCTACAAATATCTATTAAATGTAAGGTTTTTGCAAATAAACTGAATCATTATTGCACAATTAAAAAAAATTATAATTTATGCCAATTTTTAAGTCAGATATTACAGAGTGGTGTAACAGGCACTGAGGGGGGAACAATGCAGCCAGCATTATGTGCTCTGGGTGACAAAAAAGCAGCAGAACAGGGTGTTACATGAAAAATTAATGAATGAAAGATATGGACATGACAGGATATGAATTAATTATGAAACAATGAATTCCCTCCATACGTGCTGGAGGTGCTCTCCTCCTCCAAGATTGTGTTTCCCTTTAAGCTACTAAGGTGGTCAGCACCTGCTATCAGCATGTCTCAAGTCTGGAGTGTCATTGTACTCCCACCACACTTTGTAAACATGAATGATGTCTGGAATAGTACTGATATTTGAACAAAGGTTGTAATTAAAGGCACATGCTGATTGCGGTTTCCTCTTTTTGTGTGGTGTGACCTAATGTGTAAGAACTTATCTAGTTTTTCTAACACTTTGAATATAGTGTGTTTTTTTTAACGGTTTTATGACTTCCTACCCAGTAAGCCCTTCTTTCACGGACAGCACAGAAGAACCCTAGAAAGAAAGAGGCCACAAATGCTTTTACTTTATTTACATGTTCAGTCAATGTGGATTAATATTGTCCATTTTATTTGTATTTAAGAGAAACATACTTTAAGGCTAGCATCCTTACTGCCACTTAACAAAAATAACCAATTTAGAAAATACAGTTTCTGCTGTATATTGCTTGACAATTCACCTCTTGTTCTGAAGAAAAAGAAAGGAAGATAATTGTTTAAGCTATTGCCATTCATTGTGAAAGGTACATAAATATCTGTTATCAGAATAAAACACTTCATGGTGCAAGTAAAAACTTAACAGAATTGATCAAATTTTCAAAAACTAATCATTTCACATGGTAGAAAACATATACTGTAGATGGACATCTTTGCTGTTAAAACGTTTTTTTTATTAAATACAATTGGAATAGAAAGTGGTGAAGTCAGGCAGAACGAATTATAGATATGAGCATGAAAAAGATGAACATTAAAGACGACATTTCCTACGAGGGGAGCATCCATATGCACCCGGCATTTGCCCAAAGCTCATTCTGTTGATTAATCAAGGTCATCTGAGTGCAATTTATCGGCATTGTCATGCTGACACTTACTCTTGTAATTAATTTGACAAAGATAATTATCACCAAGATGGGCCTTGTGTGAGTGATGAATCAACACCCACTGCAGTTACCCGGGCTGATGTTGGATCCACCAGACCATACATGCAGAAGCAGGTTCTTCAACTGTCTGTTCCTGTGGCTTATTTATGAAGTTTCTCTGCCTGCGTCGGATCCCACCGCTGCACACACAGTCACCGCACCTCCTAAATAATGTAAGCAGTCCAAACAACCAAATGTTGGCTATTAGAGCTCTGCGTGACATCAAAATTTGTCTCTTTTCACAGTGCGGCAATCTTTCAACCTGATATCCATCCCACCCTCTACACCTCCCTTACCCTGTTGCGTCCCTCGTCAGCGTGCACTACGGCAGCTGGATGAAAAACGGCTTCAAAGAGAGGGCTGGTGCCAGGCTTCCAGCTGGGACATAACATATACACACGCTCACCTTCAGATTTTTGTTTATTTTTTTACAGTATTTCACTAAGTTGGTTTCATCTGACGTACACTCACTGGCAGCATCTGCTGTAATAGTGGGTCAGAACGCCTTTTGTCTTCAGAACTACCTTAATTCTTTGCGGTATAGATTCAAATACTGATTTTGGTCCATGTCATCAATGCAGATTTGTTGGCTGCACATGAATCTGCAGTTCTCCTCTATTGGGCTGAGCTCTGCTTACTGCGAAGGCCTTTGCATCACAGTGAACCCACTGACAGCTTCATGTTCACGTTCATCACTGTCAACCTGAACCACTGAAACAAAGAAGTATAGATCCATGCTGTCATGTTGGTTGCTCCAAGTTCTCACCATACTACCTTATACAAACTGAGTTGACTCTTCCTGCTAGACAACATTTTGCCAACCTGGTCTTAGCCGAAATCAGACACACACCCAGTGTGGTCTTCTGCCTCTGTAGCCCTTTCACTTTAAGGCTCAACACGTTATGTGTCCAGAAATGGCCCACATACCTTATTCAGTCTGCTTGTTCTCTGAAATCTGACAGCAACAGTGTTTTTGTTAACACACCTGCCACTCATTGGATATTTCTTATTTTGGATGATTTTTTTTAATACTGGGATTGGCCTGTGATCGATAAACAACCATGCTTGTTTTGAAATTTAGCAAGTCATCTTCACCATGTCAAGATGCCACAATGTATTGGCTTCCTGCCAGGTGATTGGCAGAGCTGTGAATTATAAATTGAAAAAAGAATAAACAATAAATAATGAGTACTTTTGTGTGTAAATTAATCAAGACGATGTTTAAATTGGTCATAGATACATAGGATAAAAATGTGTCCACGTTTCCTTTTTGGAAATTTATCAAAAGTCTAAAGTTAGACCTCTACAACTCATTTTGACAAGAAAGGAAACAAAAGCAAAGGAAATACGTGGACTGAATTGGACTCAGAAAACATAAAAATCTAGAATATTTCTTGTGGTTTTGACAGAATTGACAACATTTTGATATGGCATAAAGCTTATAAACTATAGATAAAACGTATTTGAACACTTTTTACACTTCTAACCAAATCCAGATCCTCTCTACTACAGCAAAAACTGACCAGGATCCATGTGAACCCCTGCCTGGTGGCTCGGATCTTCATCTACCTCACCAGCAGACTGCTGTACCTCAGTACCTCAGGGTGAAGGACATCAAGTCTGACGCTTTGATCAGCAGCACAGGAGCACCGTGGGGAACCAAGCTCCCCTTACTCTTCTTTGTCTTATACACCTTAGACTTATGTAATCACTCTGAGCCATGTGGTCAGCATGAAACTGGACACTCTGGTGTCGGTGTTAGAGGAAAGGACACTTGATAAACTGCTGGCTATAATGGGAACAAAGTCAGTACAATACAAGGAGACATGCAAACCTGAGCTATGTGCAATGATTGATGACTGAGATCCATCACTATGCAAGTATTCATTGGAGGGAATTACTATAATTGTCATTATATGGGCTGCTGGACAAAATTAAAACTCATGAGATGCTGGCACATGCTACATTATTTCTATAGACAGCCACTGATCTAGCCAATGATACGATAAGCTAGCTTTGGGTAATAAGGAGCTGTCGGCTGCAGGAACCGGAATAGCTGCTGACTGGTCATTACCATGTCATTATCATGCCAAAGATGGCAACCAGTACCCTGAGATTAGTAACCTATTTATTGAGGTACTGTCCATGTCAAAGGCTTAGCTAGATTAGCTACCTACGAGGTGACTTTTTTCTGAACAACCTGGAAATATATAACTCATTACTACCAGCAAACTATTTACCTAATTTATTTAATTTCAAGCACACAAACAGCATACACACCAACTTACTAAAATATGACAAAAAAAAAAAAAACTCAAAAAAAACATAGCTACATATTACATTTGTCAGGGCACACTATCAATAGAACATGTTTCATTTAGTGCTCTAGAAAGTCCTATTGACACATTTAGTTTTAGTACACTTGTATTTGTCATGTTACTTTTCTGTTTTGTCGATAATTTATTTTTTTTGTACCATAAAAGAAGAAATATTACATAAAAGCTGCAATCGATGTGAAAATCTGCTTAAGTTTGCTGAATCCCAGGATGATCTAAATTTAATAATTCAATTTGAGTAACATATTTTTTCTTCAATTAACCAGCTGATAATATTTTTATAGCATTTGTTAACCTCCAACTATTCCAAAGTGATTTCAAAAATGTAAAACTGCCAAAATGTGGGATCATTCTTGGCCTTAACACAAGCATTCATATCCAAATTTGAGTATCATCAAGAAGCTTAATACCTTTTGTAATTTTCAGAGACACTAATGTTTTGGATTTACTTGCTAGTAAGCCACAATCTTTAAAATGATAAGAAGTAAAGGTTTAAAATATTTCATGTAATGACACTAAATATATAAGTTTCACTTTGTGAAATGAGTAACAAAAAATATAGAATCTTTTTCACGCTATTCGTTTTTTTGCTCACTCTTTCGAAACCATTGAATCCAAATGTTCTAATAATTTCCATGGCCGCCTGGGAATGGAGTCAAGCATCAAGCATGTGGACTGCCTTCGGTGCCAGGATATGATGATACATGTTCAGTACGTCCAGTCATGAAATTTCATTAAGAATAATCATTCAATATCAATTATTTGTAGGTAGCAGTCACAGCTCTAGGTCGCCGCCAGGGGGTGCTATAGTTCCCCTTACATCAGACACTGAACTCCCGTAGAATTTTAAAGTATATATTTTTTTCTTTCTATGTGATGAAATTTACTACAAACTTTAACTGTAATAATATTTTACATAAAATTTGAAAATAATTTCTAAATAAACAGTCAATTAGGAACATGGTTATGAATAAATAAAAAAGCAAAAACACCAAAAATAAAAAGACCACGAGGAATGGTGATGAGCCCATGACCTCATTTCACATCCTGTAAACAAGTGGGCGGTAGGACTGCATGGGGATCATACAGGCAGAAAGTGCCAGGCAAAAACATCAATCTAATCTTTTTGAGCCTCAACAGAGGTTTCAGAAAAAGTTATCAAAAAACACCTTCTGCTTTTGTTGCATCATTATGTAGTCAGCGAGGAGAACTAGAGGGCAGAGCTTTACTAGGTTAACAACATGCTGCTAAGCACATATGTAGCATTAGCAACACTCAGGAGTTCTTAATATAATAAGCATAATTTTTAGTGCTACATGTCAATTCACACATGTTCAGATCATCAAGGAGCTACGAATGCAGATTCCTTTTGTCTTATTGGAAAAAAAATACCTGACAAGCAGCAACAGGGACAGTTTAACCTTTGACCTAGCAAACAAAATCTCCAAGACCTTGGATCAAGACAGTTTTTTAACGCTTTCTCTCTCAACTACAACAGGTGAAATGTATTCACATGAATACATCTGGCACAAATTTAAAAAAACTTTTTTTTCTTTGAGTTTTGCTGTTGAAGACTTTTTAAAATAAATTATTTGTAATAGTCTTTTTTGTGCAGTGTCAATAAAAAGATGGAGTTTGTCTATATATTGCATTTAATGGTGATGCCAGGGGATGTTGAATGAGTTATGGAGGAACATAAGAACCAATTAACCAATCACTTAATAGTACAATACACTCAAGAAAATGGCCTGTGGCACCTGGAAGACAAAAGAAATCTGCTGCCACTAAGTGGAGGGAAATGGGGTATAGCACAACTCAACCACAAAGTAGTAGGTCACATAAAATCACAAAGTGTGATTAAAATATGTTAAGACATACTGTAAGTTAATGGCAACAGACCTCTAAACTCCATATGGCCTTCAGATTTGCTGAAGAACAGTGTGTGGAGAGCTTCATAACATGAGTTTTCATTGCCAAACACAAAGCAAAACTTTGGATGTGGTAGTGTACCTCTGGAAGGAATTGTAAGCCAGGCCTTCCTTTCCAATAACAGGTTTCACAGACTAAATTCTGTAAAAATGATAAAATATTACAATAAACACATCTTCTGAAGCTGACTGAAGCTATTGCAGCTGCAGAGGGCGGGCTGCAGCTTTTCCTGTGGAATGAAACGGGATCTCACCCAAGTTCATGTGAGTACAATAGTAAGTGATCACAGGCTTTTGACACAATACCATTGTAGGAATCATGCAAATTATCAGTACAAATTAATAAAAACTTCATATTTTGCTGCCAAGGGTTCATGTGTGGCAGCAAAAACAAGAAGTGACATCTCTGATTTGCACAACAATACACACAAAGGACAAACACACACGATTAAACTCAATTTCTCATAACTGATATTCATGATTTACTTGTTTAATTACAGGATGAAAGAAGTGAGAACTGAGAAGTGATTGTTAATGAAGGTTTTGTCTGGGCTAGTCACATTACATTCAGCTGTGAACCCAAGGCCAGCAACTAAAGTACATCACAAAGACATGGATAGTGTGCAGAAGCCAGCTGGCTCCACATGAGGTTAGCTAAAGTGACAGACAGCACAGGGTGAGCTGGCCTGCTGACTCAAAGTCGCCAACATATTAGATAATCCTGCTCTAATCTTGTAGGGCAAATTAGGCCTAGTTTTCATTTTGGTTGTTTAAAAAAAAATTTACACAATTTTATTTTCATTATGAATGGGGCAAATAGTTAAAGATGCTCATATTTGTGTCCATGTTTACATGTAAAAGTGAAGTGTTTCCCATGCTTCTGCTCTGCTTTCTCACAGTTTGGTGTAAAAGCTGGTGTTTTCAAGTACTTTTCAGCTAAAGTGTATCTGCACATACTTAACAAATAGTGATTAAGTAGAAACAATGACATTACTGCAGATGTTGCCTTTGTCCACTATTGCTGTGTGAGGGGTTTAAATCAGAATTTGACCATTTTCTAGGGAAGGTTTTTTTTTTTTGTCCAGCATGTTCAAGTCATGATCTAAGAATATCTGAGGCAAAAAATCATAATAGGCAGATCTGTGATAATAAAAATACCAACAGTAGTAGACCGACAAACAGCTTCAAAGAACATTTTAGTAAAACCCTTCAAAGATGATAACCTAAATCATGATGCAGCTCTGAATTCTTTTGCATGGTCTTTATTGAATGTTTTTTTTGTGTGTGTGTGTGTGTGTGTGCGTGTACGTGTGTGTGTGTGTTTTCAAGACAAGACTTTTGCAGTGTTCCTCTGCAATGTTAATCAAAAATAAAACTTTGAAACAAACAAAAATCAATAGTGCTGTCAAAGTATACAAACATGACCACCTGAAAACCATAGAAAATGCAAAGCAATCAGCTCCAAAACCTATGCACAATATATGTATTATATATATTCTATTTTATTTTTAGTTTGTTTTTCAATTATTTAACTTATTTACTACTTTTAAAAAAAAGATATAAAGTGTAAATACAATAAAAAAATGAACTCCCCATGATTGTTAGCAGGCTGTCTAGACAAAGATTATTCTAGTTTTATTTAGTAACAGAAGCATTTCAACTCTGCTGCTGCCACAGATAATAAATTTAACCCTGAGTTTGTCAGTCTCTCTAACTTATTTCAGTAGATATTGTGCTATGACACCAGCCTGTCCTGTGTGTGTCTCTTACAGAGGAGAGAGGTTACAATGCAGAAGCTGCTTGTATGAAAATATCACTGCAGTTGGTTCTGTCCCCCAAGACGACCTGACAGGCTTAATGCAGGAGTTTTATTTTTTTTGTTTGTTGTTTTTTTCTGTGAGATCTGGTGTTCTATTCAGAAAATTATTGTTCAATTGAAATCCAGCTGCTCAGGACAGAAACCATCAAGTGATTTTGGTATTATGGATGTAGATCCAAAGAAAACTTACAGATCTGCTGATTGGTAAAATAGACATTTTCATTAATATCGTTAGCTTTGACACAAGTCTTTACCTGACTGATGATGACTGACAGAGGCTGAATGAAACGATGCTGAAGTTAGCATCCTTTTGTAGCCTGAGTAAAGAGTTAGAGCACTTTTAAAGATTCTGAACATCAGGTCTATCTGTCTTTAGCTTAAAATCATTCAGTACCATTTTGACTCATTTAAGTGTATTTTTTTATTTTGAGCTGATCAGAGGCAGTTCAATTTAAAAGCAGCAAAATACTCAAACTAAGGTCTGCACTCTAATTTTGGCATCCAACAAATGTGAGAAATGTGTCACTGATTAAAAAAACTAAAGAGCAAAATGAATGTATAATTCTAATGAGTCTTTAGCTCTTGGCTCTGGTATTACATGGCTAACAATGAAACACAAAAAACAGTTTCAATTACCATTTACATTGTTAAAAAGATCTTGTCTTAATTATTTAGACTTGAAATGCATGAAGAATTGAAAGTGTTTTAGATGTGTCCCACATTGTGTTGGGCTCAGCCTGGAAAAGTCCCAGCCCAGTTTAGCACAACACTGTTACAGTTTTCTTCCTGACCCCATTTCCATTAATCTCAACTGTTTGCTGAAAAAGCTTATTCTTGAAATTGAATGATAAACAATGTCAGGGAAAACTGGGTAAAAATCATTGTGGAAGAACAATTACACACAGAGATGATTCAAACTCTATGCATCTGGTCAGTATCTCAACCCAGCAACTACCGACTGTGCCACTGTTAAATATTAATTTCAGTTAATCTAATCCATTTAAAACTCATATTGTACATCATCATGACAGATAAATGTATACATGTAATAAGTGTTTATTTTCTGTTAATTTTGATGACTACAGCTAACATCTGATTAAAAAAAAATCATACAGAGAAACCAATAAAATAGACATTTTCAATATAAATGTTGACTTACTGGAAGGTATATCCATTTACAATATATTCCACCAGTTCAGTATTCATTTTGAAATAATTATTACTACATCAATGGAGAATGGCATCGAAACAATAAACCTTTTACTCTGCTGAGGTGTTAAGGAAGCCCAGGTGATTTATTTTATTATCACTTTTCAGCTCATCTGCACTGACGTATCTCATCTTCCTTTTCACCTTAGTTACTGCCAACTGATTTTGGAGAAAATATATAAATTACAAATTCGTTTCTCTTGTCTTTTGTGGAAATTACTGCAAAGACCAAAATGTGTAAAAGAAATTCCACATCAGATAGTTATTTTGTAAGAAACACTCTTCAGTAAAAAGAATAAAGCACAGTGTAACCGATAGCAAATTTAACTTGGTATGTTGTATATAATATGAGCTTATAGCACAATATTTTAATATTGAGGGTTGGAGGTGCTATCATGTTGTCAAAATAGGCAAAAATCTGGACCAATGTGTGGTCCAAAAGTATGAAGTGAATCACACTGTTTGAAGACACAATAGACTTTTTACACATGTTAGGATATGAAATATAAAATGAGATCCTGAATGTTTCACAATGCGGAGAGAAAGCTCTAGAGTAAAAAGGAATACCCCAGTCCAGTGCTTTAAGGTTAAAACCAGAGAATGCTTGACCTCTTGTCACATGAACGAAGACAGATTGGCTTAGGGGAAACTCACACAAGTTACAACCACATGGGGGAGAAATAATTCAACACAGGTCTGACTGATTGAAACAGACAAGGAGGGACTAGAGGAAGGTGACAGAAACAAGGACAGCCAAAAGGTGCGTTACAAATGTTACAGTCTGAATAACTAATTTATAGAGCCAACTACCTTGTTTGAAACATTACAGACCAAAGCCAAGCTGACGTATGATAAATCCTAAATCAGGTTGTCTGCATTAAAATAAAATGTTCTGCATCATAGGAATAGTAGGAATAAATGATGATGAGGATGATGACTTAACAAATCAACTAGAATGAAAATAATCTAGAATCTGACTGCATATACTAACAGTATATACGTTTTTACTTTAATAAACATCACTTTAAAAGTCAGGTACATATGCAGTGATGAATACATGGAGAAAACCTTGTTACTCTGTCATTTTCTAATGGATTCAAAATGATCAACTCTATCCAAGAACCTCCAGGAGTTTCTTTCATAGGATTTAGTCCTTAGTAAAAAATAAAAACCCAAAATAAGTTAAAATCACATTCAGCAAGTGGAATCTTTAAAGTAAACTATATATCAGTATTACTCAGGAAAGACCTAGCCTGTGCATCTCTAGATATCAGTGTATGTTAACATGGCGAAGTTCATGTGTGCTGCAGCTAAAGCTAATCATAGAGTTTGGACTCTTAAAACTTTATTCAAACTGTTCAAACAATCAATAGTCTGGTAAGGTTGAGCTTATCTCTTTTATGGGTGTTTTCCTCTCCCTTTACGAAAAAATAGCCCTAAAAACATTTTTAAAATGTCCTGTTTTCTTGAAGCTAATAGCAAATAAGCTAAATGTGGCTAATTGTTATGAATTCCTAAATTGATTTAAAGCTAATTGGCCTCACCAACAAAACCTTTCAATACAACCATTAATCTTTAAGCATACATGGACTGTGATATTAATATTGATCATTCTGTGGTTAATTTCCTGTTTAGTCATTATGTATTTCTGGTAAATATGCATATAAATAACAACTGACACTGAAATAATTGGCTATTTTCTCGATAATCTAGGTGCCCACATTTAGTAATTTTCATATAGATTACTAATCGTGTTAATAATTGCGTTAAGCAATTATTACAGTTATTCACAACCAAAACCAGACAACCTACTAACACGTATAGTGAAGCCTTAGGTTTATGAAGTGCAGTTACTCTGAGTGCGACCTGTGCATTAACCTCTCTGCTGTGCATTTGTGGTAGCTGTACTTTATTACAGGAAGCCCCTTCTGTTCAAGAATATGAACAAACTATCTATGAGGTCATGTTTGTGTGTGCAGCAGTAAAAAGGTCACAACATTACAGTGAATTCTTGCAGCTGCTGCGAACTGCAAAGTGGAGGTCTATCCGTTTGCTCTTCCCCCGGCTCCTCCTTGGTTTCTGCTTCTTTCATGTGGTATTTTATCACAGACACATGGACAGAAAAGTGGGCCAGCACCAGCCAGTGTTTGAAATGCAGGACTAAATTAGAAAGCAATGGCAGAATCAGATGGGGTCACAACGTCTGGGCCATGCCTGAGCTGTAGCTGCCTTGCTGCTCCCAATTAGTCAAAAAAAAAAAAAAAAAAAAAAAGGAAGGGGAAGTCTGTGTCTGATATATTCAACAAGGCCAATGTCCGCCCCGATGCTTCTATCTGTCAGAGGAAGAAAGAAAGACGGAAAACAGGAGAGAAATGCAAACATTAGAGGAGAAGGAAGGACAGGCTGGAGACAAATTGGCCAGTCCCCCCAAACCTACCCATCTCTTTCTCTCTCTCAGTTTCTCTCTCTCTCTCTGTTCTCTCTTTTTTGTAGTGTGCAAAACTGCAGATAGATTCCAGATTCTGACGTTCCCATTTATGTCGAAATGATTGGGTTAGCATGCAGCTTGTGTTCTGTGATGTTGCAAGTCAAAATAAAGCAAGATGACACAGGAGCACAAGCATCTGTTGCCTACTGACGCATGTGCCGCATGCCAATGCATATGTTATGCGTCATATATGTAAAAAGTCAAATATATTGAGGTGGATTTCAGTAGAAATTAAGTAATGAGACTTTTTTTGATTAAAAAAAACAATGTGCAGAATTATTTCATAAATGCAATAAAAAAAATAGTGATTTTTAGATACTGGGCTGGGGAATGGTGGAAGCTAATAAGGTTTTGTAAAAAGACACACATGAAAAGTGAAGCGGTGTTATGCTACTTGTCATGCCGTGTCTTATAATCATGGGTGGCTAATGCTTCAAATTCCAGGATGAGCACCCTTGTAGTAAACACCCATATCATATGAATCTTTCATTGAGGCCAATTACTCGGTTGTTTACTTATTAATCTGATTGCTGTTGCCAGAATAATCTACAGCTCTGCATGAGGAGAACGTGAGTTTGTACAAGCAGAAGAGCATGGAGCAGAGTTAAGTGCTGCAGCCCCCTCACAGCTTTGAGGCCAACTGCAGGGGGACAAGCATTCTGTTTATACAGAATTTTAATAATAGCTTACAGAACAATATCATGATCAAGTTAAACATTCAAGGTCCTGGAATGTAGCTACTTAAATACCCTCCACATGTGTCTGAGACATCAACACTTTATCCAAGAAGATTGCAGAGACATTGTGAGGAAACATTAAACCCTTTAGCAGGGTGAGAATTATCCAAGATATGTTCAATATCTTGGAAAAGTATTCCTGCTCTTTAAGTGTTTTGAAATTTGTTCGCATTGCAACAGTCATGGAAATCAACACAAAGTACCATATAATAAAAAAAAAATCATTACTTTTACATACAGTAATTTCAAAAGTGTGTAACAAGATTGTACTGGACCCCTTAAATGATGGCCAGTGTAGCCAATTCCCCAGATAAGTTGCTCAATTACTAAATTCGGTATTTGACCTTATCGTCAACAAAGTTGTTCTATGAAGGCCTCAGAGTTGTTTTTCACAAACATTAATCAAACAGTATCATGAAATCCAACAAAGACATGTCAGGGATTAAAAAAAGGTCAAAGTAGAGTTAGATTATAAAACAGCATCCGAAGCTTTTGACATCTAGCAGAGGTCTGTTCAATCCACCATCCAAAAATAGAAAGAGTACTGTACAACCACAGTACATGTAAGCTGACAAGGAGAATGAAAAACGTCCAAGAGCCCAATGGAGGATCTGAAGATATTCATAGCAGTGGTAAGGCTTATTTAAAACAATAATTGCTGATTATGCACTCTACAAATCTCCCATTCAGGAAGGATTGGGAAGTTGGACATAGTGAGTAGGAAGATGAGTGGAGCTAAATACATCCAACATCAAAGACTTGGGACTTGGTCACCCTGAATGTAAATGCAATAACATATATCATTTTAATTATGCAATAAATGAATTGTCAGGAGTTTGAGCTGTTTTGAAAAGTGGGAAACGCTGGATTCATACAAGTGCTCGCCACACTTTTGATATTAAAAATATTTGACGTTATTTGACGACTTTGTCGTGGTTGTAACGTGCGACAAAGTAAAAGACACTTGAAGCAAATAAATAAATTCACAATACACTTTACGTTTACAATGGGAAGTTTCTAAAGCCTGATTGACTGCAAGGAACCTTTACACTTGAAAAGCATAGAAGATGGCAAAATTTGACAGAAGTGCACTGTCATTCTCTCTTCTAATTTCCCGTGGCCCATTATACAGTGTAGAGGAACTGGGGAGATTTGAAGTTATGACATTTAAGATCCAATAGTTCAGTTGCAAATACTTGTCAATACTTTTCATCTGCCAAATATTTCTAAAATCCTGTCTCTGATTAGAAGGATGCACAGCAGTTTTTATTTTTGACAGAATACATCAGAATATTTTCAAAGAAAGCTGTTTTTCTAAAAAAAACAATTTCATCATGTGTTGCTTTAGCTTTTGCGACCCCTCCCTGATTAGTTTCCCCCAAACCGAGAGAAAAGGCATAGGCAGTAATCAGCATCTTTGATATATTTCTAGCACAGAACATTAAAAGACAACATGGTGTGGCTTTAATTAAATGTTGACTGTTTGCCTGTAGTGTTTCTCAGATTCTCATTAGGGAGGCCAGTAAGGAGTGCACAGCAGCAGTTCACCCTAAAAGTAATTAGAGCTAAAATTTGCTTTTTAAAAAATGTGTTTAGGTAATAGGTTTCTCGTTTTGGCTTTTTTAAAACTGAGGCAAGCCATGATTTTTTTTATGGGAAGAATATCTTTCTCTGAGCAGAGTTTATGTTGGTGAAGACAAAATTGTACATTTGATGTTAACATTGAGATTTGCTCCTAAAATTATGTTCAATTTTAGGAATACAATTTCATCTGCCCAACTGGTGCAAGTTCTTGGTTAGCACCAGTACGTTCTGTTCTACTGCTGTAAGCAACACCGGTTTTGACACACACACAAAAAATAATTATATTGATGCCAACTCTTCAGTAAATCAGAGGAAACTACCACTTCCCACTGGAGCTGGAGATGCATTTCTAGGAGAACCACCAACAAATCAAAAATGCTGTGAACACTCATTTCTAAAACATTGCTTAGTATATATATTAAAAAGCCAAAAATGGCATACGGCAAAAGTAATCCAGATTTATAAAACAATGCACATGTAGACCAGAAAGCAATTTCTCCTTTATAAATCACAACTGCACCTAAACGTTTGCGTTCAAGGTTCTGCCTCATAACCTGCCCTTTACAGACTCACATTAAGCCATAAATGGTCAATGCAAAGTACCTTACCATTAAAGTTGAGGTGTACTTAACTGAGTCAGCTGATCAATGTCACTTCATGGTCAACAATGTCAACCACAGAGACAAGATTAAAGAAAACTTCCTGAGGCAGAAATTAATTTAAGTGAAAAAAAAAAAAAGTATTTTGGGGAGGCGCAGTAGAGGTTTGACAAATTAAAGTTATGCTGGCAATTTAGAAGGCCGATGATACGTTCCACAGTCGAGTGCTCATAGAAGTGAGCGGTATTAAAGTGTTCCTCCTCTGCTCTCTGGGGGTTTGGGAACCGGGATAGGAGCCAGCGAGCGCCTGATGGAGTAGCCACTGGCCCCCACAGGTTGCAGCGGAAGAGAGCATCAAATCAGGCCCAAAAAGTTTGAATTTCCTTCCAAATTTTCCCACTTGCAAAATCTTTGAGCTATGCCAGAATTATGCACAAGTGTCACCACTGTATTTAGACGTTTACAGCAATCAGTTTAAAGCTTCACACCTTGTCACATTTTATGTTGTAGTATATCAATTTGTTGTCCACATCACCCCGGTGATCATTTGAGAAAACATAGATGAAATATTGTGCAGACTTTGATTTAAGATTTAAGTTCCCTTATTAACCTTTTCTCATTTGAAAGGTCCTCATGAATTGCTCACCAGAAGAAGCATAAATAACGCTGCTGTTTTGAAACCCATCCATCCATCCATCCATCCATCCATCCATCCATCCATCCATCCATCCATCCATCCATCCATCCATCCATCCATCCATCCATCCATCCATCCATCCATCCATCCATCCATCCATCCATCCATCCATCCATCCATCCATTTTCTTTCACCCTTGTCCCTCAGTGGGATCGGGAGGGTTGCTGGTGCCCATCTCCAGCTAACGTTCCGGGCGAGAGGCGGGGTTCACCCTGGACAGGTTGCCAGTCTGTCGCAGGGCAACACAGAGACACACAGGACACACAACCTCACACCTAGGGGCAATTTGGAAAGGCCAATTAACCTAACAGTCATGTTTTTGGACTGTGGGAGGAAACCGGAGTCTGTTTTGAAACCTTTTGATAAAATTAATTTATGATTAGTTTGATAAAGGAGTGAAATTAAATATCTGAGAAGAATCATGATGCTGTGTAGCTTCAATTCTACACTCCACCATCTGTGTCGCAGCCTCAAAAATGGACTTATGGATCTGCACCTTCTTCAGTCATCACTCTTTAAGCACCAGTCCAAGTAAACAGTGATTAGCTAGAAAAACAGTTACCAGAAGTTCTTGTCACAGACCGTTTATACGTTCATTGTAGCACTTTCTGAGGTAGACATGGATTAGCGTACCTGCACCGATCTGTAGCTATGAAATCCAAACAACACCGCACTGTGTATTCTGACTCCTTGCTGTCAGGCAAGGAGTCTGACAGCAAGGAGTCTGACAGCAGACTCATTGCTGTCAGGAGTCCGCTGACAGCAGACTCCTGACAGTACTAATAGGTTAGTACTAAGAAGTACTTATTAGTACTAATAAGTTAGTACTAAAATAAGTACTAACTTATTTTAGTACTTAAAATAAGTTATTTTAAGTACTAAAATAACTTATTTGCCACTTCATAGAATCAATACTTTTTATGTTTTTTTTTCATAAAACACAAGTATACTGAAATCATGTTTAGATCTTACAGCAGAAAAGCAGAAATATTAAAACCAGAATGACAGTAAAACCTTTCTAAGGTGTGGTCCTACAAGCCATCCTTGTCCACATCCAATATTTATTTGAACACGAACATGGTTAATTCCATCGGGCCATGATGACAAATGGACCATCTAAGAGTACTGTTGGTTAGAAAAGAACTAGCCTCGGGGCCCAGCTCACCACCGCTTGAGGGAGTTGATGTACGAGAGGATTAGAGGAGAGCAGAATGGATGAGAGCACCTTTGGGGCAGCAGCAGTTTCCCATAATAGTAACACTGCAATACTCATGATCACCATGCTTCGTGGAAAGCACAGGTCAATAGACAAAACAGAGTTTTACATAATTGTGGCGTGAAGAGAATATTGACAGACGTGTGTGTGTGTGTTTGTCTGAGTTGAAAGTCCCAGGGTCAGGCTCTTCGTAATCCACCCATTTTCCACTCTGTCGCCTCCACTGATGGAGGGGAGAGGACCAGGGAACTCCTTCTGCACAGCGCTCCGCTATCCAAATGTGATGTGCGCAACAACACCTAATCCAGCACTCCAGCCTCATCAAGTATATGTCCTCTTCAGCTCTAATCACTGTCACCCACTCACAAATGACCTGCTTAACGAGGGAATTTTTCACCAACGGTCTGCTGTGATGAAAGTAAAACACTCTTTGTTTCTGCACACAGTAATAAGAGATACCCAGTCCGTTCAATAATTTCTGAGAGCTGATGTCTCAGTGATATTCCTGGGACTGCTCACAGATGTTAGCGCTCGCCGTCCTTTTGCATAAATCTTCTAAAAAGGATGAGCAGAGCTGTGATAGGATTACACCTCCAGCAAGTGCAATTCAGATTTACCTTTTGCATTCGCAGGACGAGGGCGGTGATGGTCTGATTCAGTCAACGGACGCAATGAAATAAACATGTCTGCCTGTCCCTCTGCACTGCTCGACTAAATGCATGAGTAGCTCTCAGCGCTAAGCTCATTCATATCCTCAGAATTCATACATATTTAAACAGGTCTGAATACTGCTCACTGCCATCGTAAGGGCAGTAATTTTAACTAACACTGCTCAGACTAGAATTGTGCATTTGTCTGGCTATTTTTAGCAGAGGTTTTGAAAGGCAAAACAGCTGAGCGGCATGAGCGGAAACTGACCTAAAATAAATGCTCATGGCGATGAAGAGAAATGCGGCGCACCTCTGTGGCAACATTGCTATTTTTGGACAATATCGGAGTGTCAAAGCAGAGAATATTAAACACAGATTCACCAAACGGAACAACACTTGTATTCCAAAATGCACAAAAAGAAAACACACACGACAGACACGTAAGAAATTTTGTTCATATTTGGTTACTAACTTCATTCATAAAGTCCTACAAATGGCTCCACAGAGAAAGCCCAAATGAAGTCCAAACTTAACTCGCACTTGATTTGTATGTCGACGTGTCATCCGTCATTATGTTCTTGACGTCTTACCTGAAAAGAGACAGATCTTTTTCTAACCTTTGAAAATGGATCTCCAGATTTTTTGGATGGATTTCAAAGGTTTATGTCTTATATTGTGTTTTTTTTTTCTTCTTCCGTGCCTGATTATTATTTATTACATATAAATTTAGGGCATCAGAAATCTAAATTGTGTTTTGAGGAATCTGTGATTGGTATTAATTTAGTCCAGAACTAACTGGCATTCATGACGACCTTCTCAAATGTGAGATGGTTCCAGGGTAGAAACTACATATTATTCAGGTGGATGTGAAAACATAGTCCCAAAACAAGAGTAGACAACAAAAAATGTCAAATTTATCAAAAACTCACTCACTCACTTTCCTACAAAGATTTAATAAAAAATAGGCTCATTAAAGTCACAGAAGAATCTTAAACGAATGCATATTTAATAAGAAAGAGATCAAATGATTCATGTCCAAATCTGACCACTCAGAAATTCTAGACTAGCTTATATTTATTCTATAATAAATGTGACAAGGATATGCTTAAGAGATTAAGATTTTGGTATGAGAATATTGTGAACATTATATTCTTCATCTAAGTATGCATCTGAATATTTATATCTGGGATGCATCATACATTGTCTTATTTAATCACAATATTAGCCGACAATAATGTTCAAATTAAAACCGAAAATATATAATAATAATAAACATCTACAATGTTCATTTTTATTTTAATTTCACAGTGGCAGAGTGTCTGAAAGCTCCATTCCTCAGCCCCTTAGACACACACAAGAGACACACAGATCTTAACTTTGAAAGAAAAAAATCTAACCTGTTTATAGGAGTGGCTACCGTGTGTCAAAAAGCTATTGACTCAAAAATAAAACATCATTCAAGGTCTCCAGATTAAGCCGTGCTTTGTTCAAGTTCAGCTCATTACAAGTTAGATGTGCACAAATCGGTTTACATAAATGCTGTGTTTAGCTTTAACAGGACACTGACTGCTGATTAAAGTGAGGAGTTGTTATGAAAAAGTGATGAATTATACCTATCAAACAGATGAAGTAATTATGTAATACAAACCAATTTAAAGGTCCCTTACCTCCTACAGATGACATAGGTTTACATGCAAATATGTGAGATATCATACCAAAAGACTTTAGGACACAATAACAACTATAACTGCGATGCATTTTTCTGACATCGGCTGTTTCTGTTACCAGTCTATAATATCCAGTGGGCAAAGTGTGTCCTTAGACAACAACCACTGCCCACGGTAGGCGGTCATGCCAGTTTGTTCACAATTAATTCAACTTATTGTGTTGCCCATAGTAACAGATTGTAACCCGTCCTTTTTGACGTTACGCTTTGCATATGATCTGATATGTGCAGTATGTTCAAGTGGGCCTCGATATTTGTGAATGTCTATGTAAATCCCCATTTGTGGGGGTGGAAGAGGAGGTGTCAAGCACAGTGAGGTATCCAGGAAAAGATTGTTCTGTTCTTGTAGATGTGTGTGGGAGGACACAGTGGAGTGGACGAGGTCATCTCATACTGCGGACACTCCAGGATTTAAGGAATAACTGGTTCTGATTTCAATTTAAATGCAAATTTTGAGAATGTGAGCTCAAGTAGTAGAGAGAATAGGGATATTTAAGTGTATACAAGGATATGTAGAAGTGTGTGTAACATTCAGCTAATGACATGGTTGTGAGACCTGATGGGATTCTCTACAATACTCTATTTATTTATTTCTTTTCATTATTTTCATTTTATTTTTTTTATAAAGGCTCCTTTGTCAGTTTTAGGATAGAAATTTGGTCACTCTGTTGCCCATAAGGGAATATGTCATATGAGGAGTTTTTCTGTTTGTTTGTTTGTTTTTTATGAACATCTCCTAAGACTTATATATGAAAAGTTTTCAGAAATGTTTCTTACTTATACTATAGTGACTAGTAAAGATTTATTTAAACATTTACATGACTTGTGTTATTAGCTAGATTCTGCAGCCAGAATTTCTTTCTGTGCCAACTCTAAGCAAGACACTGACTGCAGATAGCAGTCCCGCAAACCCCCACAAATTCAAAGAATTGTCATTATTGTTATTTTTTAGAAACATATAGCTCTGATATCAACCACTAATTCTGAGTCATTATAGGCACTCTTTCAAAAAACACCACATTTATTCTTGAAACACAGATTCAGTCAACCGTTGCTGATGCGGACAGCTTTATTAGTGTGGAAGGAGCTAAAGTCCTTTGAATGTGTTTGCCCTGATCGCTAATAAGCATAAAGTTTAATGCTTACACGTCTCTTTGTTAATTTCTCCAGGTATGAAAAGGCTGGGTCTCTAAGAACGCAGGTTGCTGCCTCCTCAGGTGGTCGGACATAGCACACAAACAGTTACATAACACAGCAAATCCTAGATGTGCATTACCAAACAGCTAACCCATGGCAGACTGTGTAATCCGTATGCAACTGGCACATCCCATCCCACTTCTGTCTGCCTACTGTATCTGGCAGTTCTAACCTGAAGGCCTTCTGAACAGCATTAACACCAGCTGGCTCACTTCTCTTATCTTACCACACAGTCCTCCTAATCCTGTTAACCACTCTGATTTCTCACAACAGTAGATCTCTCTACATTTTGTAGATTAAGATATAGTGCAGTGCATTTTGTGCCACTTTTTTGACCTTACAACTGTTACAGAATTTTTAGCATGGTCAAAAACACATTGTGAATAAAAATCTTCAAAGTGTGGTGTGAGCCATTGAACTTAACCCCTTTCTACTATGACAGTCCTAAATAAAATCCACTGCAGGTGAAGAGCTTCAGAGATCCACGGTTGAAGGTAAATAAACCGAGCACACCCAAAAACTTGTATCCATATACTGAATAAAAAAAGTACTGTGGTCAGATTACACAAATTGGTAACACTTTATTTGAAGGGGGGTGAATAAGACTGTCATGACACTTTCATAAACATGACATAACGCCTGTCATGAACATCAATAAGCCTTCATGAATATTTATGACTGTTCTCATAAAGCGTCATTCAGTAAATTATGACACTTTTAATACAAAGTTGACATTATTCAAAATGTCTTTGTTATGACAACTTGTCATTAACCAAGAAATCATTACTGTTTAAACTTTACCTTTAATAACATAAAGTTACCTAATTTAAAGTGCAATCAGTAATACTTTTATAACAAATTTATATCAGTAATGATTTCTTGGTTAATGTCAAGTTGTCATAACAAAGACATTTTGAATAATGTAAACTTTGTATTAAAAGCGTCATAATTTACCTTTATGACAGCAGTCATAAATATTCATGAAGGCTTATTCATGTTCATGACAGGTGTTATGTCATGTTTATGACAGTCTTATTCACCCCCCTTCAAATAAAGTGTTACCGACAAAATTTAACTGTGTATCATGTGCGACAGAAAGCCAACAACGCACGTCAACTTCAAGCACATCACCTCCAAGATGACTTTTGGTGCTGGCAGCATTATGCTTTGGGATGCTTTGCTGCAGCAGGAAGATTGGAAACTGATCAGAGATGGGTGATAAATCCTGAATGAAAATCTGTAAGAGGCTGCAAAACACTTGAGAATGACGAAGAGTTTCACTTACAACTTACAATGACCCTGAGAGCAGAACCAGAGCTAAACTTTGCAATCATTTACTACTTTGCATTAGTTCACCACATAAAATCTGTGTGTATGTGGGGGGGGGGTTGTGTGCGCGCGCGTGTGTGTGTGTGTGCGTGTGTGCGTGTGCGTGTGTGTGCGTGTGCGTGGGTGTGTGTGTGCGTGTGTGTGTGTGTGTGTGTGTGTGTGTGCGTGCGTGTGCGTGTGCGTGTGTGTGTGCGTGTGTGCGTGTGCCTGCGTGTGTGTGTGTGTAGGATCAATGCTGCGGTGTGAACCAACCTCTACTTTATGTATATTTTCAGAAGCACTTGAGTGCTCTTATTCCCATCTACACAAATGACACAAGGATGAAAAATATTTATATTGACAGGGCAAGTAAGGCTGCTGCTCTCTGATTCACTATTTTCCCGTAATTTGGTTCGGTAATAAGACTTTGGTCTGGCAACTTACAGCTACGGCTTGATGTCTCTATTATCTAAATAAGGTCCCCTGACTCCTCACTCAGCTAAATGTCATCAGCATGTGAATGCATTTGCGCGAACCTCTCATAAGTGGCTTCTGCCTCCAACCCTCGAAGGCAAAGTTCCTGTTGTAATATATTAAGTAAAGACGAACGCCCCAGGCTTTTCTTGCCTGCATCCCTTACTAAGGTATCCTCTCTTCAGGCTTTTGATCAGTGCTGAATGTTTTATTGTGGCTTGACTTGTGTTGATGCAAACTCAAGGAATTCATTTGTGAACCGAATGATAGATGGCAAATTTTAACATCCCAGACAGACAGCAACTGTCTGTCGAAGCTTTGACAGTCCTACTGAAGCACAATAATAAACTTGTGACACAATAAATGTTTATTCTATCGTTTCAATGGAGTGGTTATTTTTCTTTCCCTAATAATGGTACAATATAAAGTTATTTTTGCACTGAAAATTTATTGAAATAGTAGTAATAAGGATGTTATAGTTATTTTTGGGTTTTGTGAAATGATAGGAGTACGAAGTGGAGCATCACAACAAGCAGGTTTCTGCTTAAAATGCCTATTGAGGTATTTCCCCAAGGAGTTGTTAATGTTTGCACAAAAACCGAGGCTTTCTACAGCACACTCTACATTCCTACTATAGCCCAAAGGTTATTTAGTGATTCAAAACTAAACTGTAGTGCAAGGTCTATGTGTTAACTCCTGAACACCGATAATAGTAACACTTTATTTGAAGGGGTGTGCATAAGACTGACACGACACTGTTAAAAACATGCCATAACATCTGTCATGAACATAAATAAGTCTTTATGAATGTTTATAACAGTTGTCATGAAGTGTCATTCGGTAAGTAATGACACTTTTAATGCAAAGCTGCTCTAAAAGTTGCATTGAAAGTCCATTAAAAATGCCAATTTTGCATTAAATTATTATAGTTTATAAAATCATGCAAAATTGGCACTTTTAATCAACTTTTAATGCAACTTTTAGAGCAACTTTGCATTAAAAGTGTCATTATTTACCAAATTACACTTCATGACAACTGTCATAAGCATTAATAAAGACTTCTTTATGTTCATGACAAATGTTATGTCATGTTCATGACAGTGTCATGTCAGTGTCATGTCAGTATGCACACCCCTTCAAATAAAGTGTTACCCAGATAATTTGCATTAGAAACGAGGATATTGATTACTATCAGCAAACCTCAGCCTTATTCTCGACCCTTAAGATTATGCCCGAGAAATGCAGATAGAGAACCCTGCAACATACACTATGATTTATGAAGTCAGGAATGTTCTTGACTTTTACCGCAAGCATGAGTAGGAAGAAAAAGTTGACAAAAATGTTATATAACTAAAAACGTAGTCCTGTGTTTCATTGTAAACAGGCCCTCTTTCAATTTTCTCAGTTGCTTTGGTACATTTCTCAGATCAAAATCAAAATTCTCAAAACTACTTGTTTCTTCTTCAAATCATTATGAAATTCTTCTGCACATAAAAAAATGTTTCTCATTTCGCAAATGCTTTGGTCCATCCATGCAAGTGACTTTCTGCTGTCAGCTGCCTTGTCATTTACAGTACTAAAAGTATGAACTACCTTTAGTAAACTCCTGTAAAAATGCAGCATCTTCAGACCGAGACCATCATGATCTCAACTATATATAATCAGAATAATTATTCCATATTATGTGCTTTTTATTAGCTTACTTCAATTTTAAATGTGCAAAATATTCATGAAATATCAGCTGTGCTTGATGCAAAAGGGCAAAATGATGCAAAGTTATAAAAATAAGTTTAGAAAATAAGCTTTGATCTAAGTGCTCTATGTTTTTCTTAGAGATAATTTATATATGATAATTCAGATTGTGTTTGTATTGTAAAAATAATTTTGATTTTACATTTTAGATAGCCTGACTGCTGTCAACAGGTCAGTCACAACACACAGCGAATTCTACAAACATGAAATATAAGGAGGTTTGTTTGGTATGTGTTCTGTGTCCCCATGGGATAAATCGTGTGATTTTCCCCTGATTTTTAATGGGGCTAAAATCCAGTTTTTACAGCAGAACATGTCTTTCATGTTGAGCTGCACTTTGTATTTGCTAAAAAGACTGTCACTCTGCGACAAAAAAGTGGTTTGAACGTTACATTTCAGATGCCACGAAAGAAAAGAAAAAAAAAAATGAAAATGATAGGGGCAGTTTTAGGCAGAGTAATGATGGGGATCAGTATGAGGTCAGAGTGCATAATTGAGCTGTTAAAAACGCTCTAAAATCAAAAGACCCTAGCCTGGGCTTCTGTGAAGTACGCCGCATGAAGAGACACGGCATAAAAGGCAGAAAAATACCGAGTGAACAAGTGTTTTCTGTTGTATTAGTGAACATATTTTGTCCATGTATATAAATATATTTTTCCATATGCCATGTGTGAGTATTAGCATTAGATATTTGACATTTCTGTGGTGTAATTGTTGAGTTGGTGTCTCACTGGAAGCAACCACTTAAACATTTTTCAATTTCACATTTCTCTTATTGTTTTAGGTAGTTTTCACTATTTAAACTGCCATGTCAAGTGAAAAATACATATATATATATTTTCTCTGAATGGTTTTGTGTGCATCTGATTGGTTGAGCAGATTAATTTATCTGCCTTTTCAAAATGTTTCAAGAAGGGAACAGTGTTTTAATTCATTTCTACTCTGTTCAGAAGAATCCAGAGTCTTTTGTACTTTGAACTAATTCAGTGTAGCTTGAAACCATCAGATCAATACAATTTTTTGTGTCGCCAGCCAGCCAAGCTGTATGGTATTTCTTACACAGTGGGGTGCTACCAATTCATCTAGAATGGACATGAGCAATAGGAAATTTGCCGCTGGCCCTCTGAGCCCGACAGTTTGTGATATCTCCAGAAGTAATGCGGCCCTGGGTGCAGAGCCGTACCGTACAAATGGGGCTCATATAAAAATGTTCTGAAATACAACATAAAAATTATTTTAAAAAAACACTGCGTATTGTGACCTGAGCTCAACGAATAACAAAACCCAACTGGTTCCCCAACATGCAGCCTGAACATCGCTGGGAGTGACAACGTTCTCAGATCTGAGCTCTGACGTAGCTGCTGCACAACATACAGTCTGTGAATCAGCACATAAGCACTGTGACTGCACCGGGTGCATAAACATCCTGGCCACGAATCAGAGCACAACTTGGCAGTGACACAAGTCTATGGCTGTAAACTCTCATTCAACATTCATTCAGTATTCTAAAGAGCTGAAACCAAGAACTGGCATCATCGCTGCTCAAGGTGCCGTCAACATCGTGATTAACATACGTACTGTATACTGACAAATCAGACAACTGGTTTCACAAATAGAGCCATTAAATCAATGAATCCTTCAAATACTGTCGGTGCACAGTAATCACTTGTTTTGTGCGTGTTTGCTTGCGTGTCTGCACCTGCTTTATCCATTGACGTTTTCGGAGTGTGAGTGAGGATAATGAGACTGATGCTCTGAAGAATGAGGGAGAGGCAGAGACACGTACAGAGACCAAGAGGGAGGGAGAGAGTGAAATGAAGGGTTAGCTCTCACAGAATGCACAATGGAGCAAGCAATGAGACAGGAATGTCAATAGACCCTGTCAGCAGTGCTTGGAATATCAAAACCTGCTCCCGGTATAAAGACACAGTAGGACGGTCTCAGCCTTGAGGTGATGGTGGCTGCTATGCGATCACGTGTGTGCTTCAGTAGTGTGTTAGTTTGTAACAGCCGGTGTCTGCAGGTCAGAAGCTACAATCACCACCAAAACCATTTCCACACACAAAAATACACAACAAGAAGCATCTCGCAAGGTCAACTCACAATTTCCGAGTCATGAAAAACGTAATAGAACCCAACTGTAGAGCCGAACGTGTCACGTAACTCGTTGCACTCAGGGTTTATGGTGACAAACGCGCATTCTCACAAACACGTGCATACGTGCATGTGTGGTGCTTGTATAATGACTGAGTAAGGAAGACAGATGGTGACTCACATCCCACTTTGGATTGCCAGCACTACATTTCCCATGAGGCCACTCATAACGCCTGCTGTCAGAGGCAATGTTCTTCCTGTTTTTCTGTGATTGGAGTGAAGCCTTTTGGGAGGAGGTCAGGTGCCTGAGCAGAAGAGGGTGACCAAGTGGAAATACGTCCTGAAACAGACTCATGTCAGTTCGTTCATTTCGCTGGAGTCAAGGATGTGTTTCCAAAATGAAATGTTTGATGCACATTCCTGAAATTGTCCGGTCTTGTTTTTATTGTCTCTATTTTAAATACTGAATGTAATTGACATCTAAAATAATAACAACTGACAACAAATTAAATCAACCTGGGTTCATATACTTTTAGCTATGTGAGTAAGCTTGTTTATATTTTATTCAGCACCTAAAGTTGGTCCGTTGTGATACACGTCTTCAATTGTAAACAAAGTGATTGGTGCCAGCCACGAATCACACAGCCCTTACTCTAGGCCTTGCAGAATGAAGACTACTTTGACAGATAAAAATTGTTTACTATTATATGATATTGCATTATAGAGAGAAATAATTCCTTATTTCAATTTATACAGCTGAAGATTATTGAGGTACTAGGCTGCACAACAAAGCCAGGTTAATAAACTCTAAAAATATTTATGAAGTTGAACAGCATCTGTCCTTCATTGAGAATGAAAGTGGCTTGAAATCCCTTCCTCTGCAACACACTACAGTTCATTCTAGGGGATCCTCTCTATAAAGGGAAATATAGTCCCTCCGCCATGCTGCTGGTCTGCCCCGTGGTCTCCTCCAAGTAGGACATGCTTGGAAAACCTCCAAATGCCATCTGACACATGCTGGTCAGATGGCTGAATCAACTAAACCAGCTCTTTCCGATAAGAGAAACAGCAGCTCTACTCTGAGTTCACCCAGAGGATGAAGCTGCTCACCCTATTATATCTGGAGACTGAGCCCAGACAGCATAAGGAGAAATACAATTTCAGCCACTTGTATCCGGGATCTTGTTCTTTTCCTCATGATCATGATGTCTCATACAGGTGAGAGTTTAAACATGGACTGATGGGTAAATTGAAAGCTTTGCTCTTTGGTGTTTCTCTTTCCTCACCTTGACAGATCAAAGCAGGTTCCCCATTACTACAAATGAGACCCCAATCTCTCTATCCACCCGCACCTCTGTGATATCATTTACTGTAAACAACACACCAGCCTGAACTCATTCACTTACAGGTAACAATGACTCCTGGGGGAAGTAAGGCACCTTTTTCTGAGTGTAAACATAAGGCCTCACTCTTAGTGAAGCTGATGTGTGATGGCATTATGTGGATTCTCTGTTGAAAATAATATGCAATTGAATATCTATTTTTTTTTATTATTTACTAAATTTTTATTTAGTAAATAAAAACTGTCTTAAATAAAAAAGTAAATAAAAAATTCAGCTGTCATTTTTATTAAATGACAGGTGAAAATAAATTATGATGGATTTATTTGATCATGTCCATCAAAATGACAGACAACAAAAAAGTCTAGTGCAACCATTGGTGGGTTTGTGCCTTGGAGGCACGAAACTTGGAAAAAGTTTTTTCATCTTTAAACATTGTGTATCTCATTAATGTAACGTCAACATTTGATGAAATTACACTTTGCGTGGCCTTATTGATTAGGGTTAGGGTTAGGGATGGAAAAAGGCCTAATTTGCATTTTCTTTTTTGCAACATTTTTAAAGCTCACTCAAAATTCACATGACAATTGGAAGGAAACATGACTACAGATTGCGACATTGCCTGAGACTCTAATACTTTAATTTTCCAAGAAGTGTCTTGCAAAAGAGATTTTTAATCTCAATGGAATTTTCTTGACAAATGATTCAAATAATATCAACAGGAAGTCAGATGGTGATATACTAGTGAAGGTGTTCCTAGTCAAACCTGCTGCATCGGCCAGCAAAGACCCTCTGTTTCTTTTTAAGACTTAAAACGGAAGAGTTAAGGTCCCTATAGATTACAGATAGAGATTCCTGCCTTTGTAAATTAAGAGCTGACCTGTGGCAGTCAGATACTGGGAGAACTGGTGAAGACATCATGTCTAACCCCATAACAGAAAATCACTCAGCCTTTAGGAGAAGCAGATTACACAGTAATAGGCAGTCAAAGTCTCTCTATATATATCTCAACAAAATTAGTAATACTGCAGCTGCACAGCTACAAAAGCAGAAGATAAAAAGGTGCAGGTTTGTTACATGTACAGGTTTATGTAACATGTTTGGCTGTTTTCCAGGTGATTTAGGACAGGAAGACAGGAAGGCAGAATAGGAAACAGTCATAGATTACCAGAGTACAGCAAGTACAGTGGCTCCCATGACAACTTCAAGTTTATTTCCACTACATACACTGGTTTCTAGTGGATACTAGATACTAGTGACAGCAACTGTGACTGTGTTGCATTTTTTTAAGAAAACCTGTAAAACTTGCTTTCTTTTCTGTCAAGATTAGATCATCAAAAGAACATTATTACCAGACAAATGTAACTGGAGTAAATACAGTGCACTTTCATGATGGGCTGCTAAACTGTGGGGAACTAGCTGTAGCACAAAAAAGAAAAACATATATATTTTTCTTATTTTTGTTAGTGTAGCAGCATAAATGGTACGCTGCCACTTTAAGAGTAATTTCAGCTGCTGCATATAAGCAAGCGTTCACCTGACATGAGGCTGCTTGCGTCGTGACGTCAAATTGAAGTTGCTCCCTTTGTTTGCGCCGTTCTGGGTAAGCGTGGCTGTTTTATCATTTGTCAGCTTTAGGAATGGCTATTAATGTCAACTGGTCTGTCTGCTTAGCCTCCTTCGCTGCACCTTTAATATCGGGGTCGATCTGTCCATTCATTTCTGCTGATAGGAAGGTAAGAGCTTAGCGTGGCTAAGTAACACCCGTTTCATGTAAACAAAACCTTCACATACCGTTTTTTATTACAGTTGCACTGCATCTAGGTGGTACTGAGGATCTGATTATTGGGCATTTATCAGGTCACAGGTAAACGGCTGCTGCAAGTTATAAATTTTGTTGTAGCAGTTGAATTAATTTGCTATATTTCTTTAGCCACCTGATGACTCTTCGGCATTGCACCTGGATTGATACTCGCTGCTGTTTTGCCTAACTCCAAATTGTTTTAAAAAGACCAACTTGAACTTGCCCTGCTTCTGGGAGCAGTGATGGCGCTATTGAAGGAATGAACTGCAACATTGTAGCGCCATTGTACCACTGTTTTACTTGTATTGTTTCATTTTTTGTCTTTCTTTTAAGGACTGAGGCTTCTGTGGTGGCGGTGGTGACCCCTGGTGGCGGTGTCTTGTCTCGCGTGTTTTGTTGGAGCACCTTTTCTTTCTTTGCCGTGTTTTTGTAGTGTCTAGGTGATTCCCTTTTTCTGCACTGGATGTTGCCCCTTTCCCTCACTACTTCCCCACTGGTAAGCCTCAGTTTCCTTTGCAATTTAGACGTTTTATGATAAATGTTGTTAACTGCATTCACTGTTTTAACCATTCAATTTCAGATCATTATTTTAAAAAAAGAGATTATAAAGACGAATAAACTTTGTAGAACTTCCTGAATCTTGTCTCATTTTCCAGCAGAACGTACTTGCGTCCTTTCATTCCATTTTCCTGGAATTATTCCAGGTGGCGTTGTTGGTCATTATAACCTGTAAGAGTTTATATCTTGGGTTCATAATTAAAAATAAAGAAAATCCACCCCCCCAGGTTGCCACATTAGTATGATGTTCTGTTTCTGAAATCCCATGCTAACTTTACCCAGATGTAGCAGGACGCACACTCCCGCTTTTGCCTCATCAGTCCACAGAACATTTTTCAAAAAGTTCTGAGGATCGTAAGCTGGGCCTCTGTGTTCATGCTTGGTCAACAGTGGTTTTGAACTTGGAGCACAACCAAGGATGCCAATTCTGCCCAGTCCTTTAATTACTGTTGAGGTTTGCAGTGCTTTATGTGTTGTTTGGGTTATTTTAGTCAAATCAGTGTGCTGTTTGAGTAATTTTGTTGTGCTGGACACAATGGTGAAAAGTTCACCATTATTCATTGTGTTCTCCATTTGTGGACAATGGCTCTCATCGAGGCTCAGTGCCCAATGCCTGTAAAATGGCTGTGCAACCCTTTACAGATGGATAAGATGTCAGTGATTTGTTTCCCATTTGTTCTTGAATTTTCTTTAGATCAGTTCATGAAGTCTTGATTTTTATAAAATATTTTAGCCTTTTTAGCCCACTTCTATTTAAGGGATTTCATGATTCTAAAGGTCAAGCAGTAACCAGGTCTTGCAGTAGCCAGACCTGATTATTAACTGTCCAAAAAACACAGTTAATCACATTTGATTCGCTAATGAACAATAGCAAAATTACCATTTCACATAGGGCCAAGTGGATTTGAATAACTTTGTCCTTGAATAAATGAAATCGTCAATGGAAAATAGACTTTTATCAACTCAAATCGTCTGATAATAGTTTGTTGGATGATCTGAAAAAACAGTGAAAAAAGCTAAAAACAGAACACCTTTTGCATCACTGTATTAGTGCGCTGAAAACGAAGGTGGAAGTGGCTGTTTTTATCATTCTATTATGATGTTTTGAGATTTTTATAGTACCCTCAAATACTTATACTTTATAATTTCCAAATGCAAAACCTAATTTCAATTTGTTAACAAATCTGTGCCTCTCACTGACACAGTTGCTAAAACAGATCGTGAAGCAGAGGCATACAAAACGTAGATATGCGTTAAAGCAGAGGTTCCCGAGTGCAGTCCTCCAGAGCTACACCCTGAAACTTTTAGATGCATTCATTTTGTAACACACCTGGATCGAGTGAATGGCTCGTTGCAGGCCTCTGACTCAGGCGCATTGGAGCACGGATGCATCTAAAGGTTGCAGGGTTTTAGCTCTTGAGGGCTGGACTTGTGTTAAAATAACACATATCCAACATAGAGGTGTATAAATTAATTTTAGATAGACAAGCTACTCTTTGCATTGTTTACAATCAAACTCGGATGCGGATCAAAGAAGCAAACTCTGGTCCACCTAAAAACCTGGGTCTTGGTTTGTTTGAAGATAACTCTAGTGAAGTTTGAATGACTGGAGACCGGTCCAAAGGCAGAATGAACTATACCTCAGGGCATTCTGGGTAAGAACCATTCAGAGAACTGGTAAAAGACTTGTGGTCTTTTACCAGTGACAAAAAAAATCCTACAACTGCTAAAATCTGATACTACTCCATATTTATTTATATTTTGTGAAGTTGTGCACATGTCTTTGCAGAAGTTTTTGTGTCATTTTCTTCATTGGTTCTGGGTGCAGCGAAAAATCAGGCACCAGCGGGGTAGCAGGTTTTCAAAGGGCTTGGTTTGTTTAACACAGTGCAGTGTGAAAGTGAACTGCACCAGCTGGAAGTGTGACAAATGTTGCAGTTTTGGACACCAATTGAACTGAGTCAGGTGTGAAAACACACTAATAGCTCCAACATTCCTAAGCTCCAAAGGCAAGTTGTTCAATATACTGTTTGAAAGTAAAATAAGACAATACAACAACTAGCCAAAACCCTAAAAGACCATACTGGGACATGAATACAGTAAAACAGTTAATGACAAGGAATCTCACAATATACCCACCAAAACCTGGTCTATACTGAGAGAGGTAAATGTATGTAGGTAAGGCAATGCGACTCAGAGGCAAACAGAACCAACATTAAAAAAAATTTAAAAAACATAATTTAAAAACCACACACTTATAAAAAATAACCAAAAAACCTGAAAAAACCATAAACAAAAATTCCAAACTTTAGGATCTTAGATTCAGATATTCCAGAGAAATTAAAAAAAGAATATCAAGAGCAAAATACTCTGTGGCTGTTAACTCGAGGCCCATAGGGTGCTATTAAAAACTATGATTCTGCAGTGGAAATGCTAACTGAGGTCAAGAACACTATGAGTAAACATGATGCCTCCACAAATGCAAATTAAAGCTCTATTGAGCGAGGCTAAAAAAAAAAGGACAGAAATAAAAGTTGAGTTTATATAGATGAGGGATGAAGGTGAGGCTGGATTTAGATTAAATATCACCAGATGAAAGGATTCCTCCTGTCTCTGTGGGTAAAAGCAATTAGAAATGGCAGATCACAGTTACACCTCAAGTAAAAAATCCATCATTTCCCCTTAAAAATAGATTGTAAAAAGTACACAGACACAGATGGCTAAACTGCTCAAAGACGAACGCATTTTCGCCCAAGTGCACACAGGTGTTCTAAGGAGTATCTGATTGAATTTACGGCAGCCTAAGCCCAGTGAGCAGAGACCAAATAGCATCCGTAGCGTGTGTTTAGAGCCCCCCTAGGACCATTAAATCAGCCCAGAGTGGATCAGGAAATCATTGCTATAGTGACGGGGAAAAGAAGAAGCCTGATTTACGCTGTCCTTACCTCACGCTGTAAACACGTTGTGTCCAGTCACTCGCACGGACACACACACGGGTCATTTCTGCTTTTCTTCCACTTAACCATTTAATATTGTGGGTTTGGTTTGATGGTGTGAGGCTGGCCTCCGTTCAGTTCAAAGCACAGGAAGTCAGTCAAGGCTCTGCAGATGAGAGAAACGGTCTCCTGGGCGGGCTCTGCACTAGATGCAGGCCAAAACTCTGCTGAACACTCAAGGCATTGTGCTCTGTATTTTATGGTTTTATTGATGCTTTAAGTGACTAGAATTTAGCAGTACTTCAGGAAAGAGCATCAATTTTCTTAAAGCGAACATTCATTTTACACACCAGACACTGGCATGTATACGATGCTAAATTATGCTCATGGTGCTACAACATAGAAATTTTGCTTCATCTTTCTCCAACTTGGTTGTTTAAAAGAAAATAATGCATTGTTTTTCTTTTAGAATTTTTCTCTAGTCTTTTTCTTTATACATTGAATGTTATATATGAGATTGAATGAACATGTGTAATCATGCTGCATGTTTTTACCCAAGTTTATTTGTACTATTTAACTGATGTAGCAAATGAGGCTGACAGGCACTTGGCATCTTTGGTGGTACAACAACGAACAAATGAAAAGATTTTGAGTACAGGCACGCAAAGCAATCATAGACAGCAAACAGTCTTTAATTTAGATGAAAAATAAAAGGCAAGCAAGATAAAAACCTAACTTGTTAGAAAGCAAACAGTGATCCCTTGTCACACGAAGCTACATTATCTTCCTTATAAGAAATAATTCCTTCCTGCTGAAACAGGAGCAAATAAGGAATGGATATGTTCATGTTGTTTCGCATCCTTCCGGCCAGAAAGCGTACCTGGCGGCAGATTGAAGTAACCAATACTACAATCTTTAGATAAGTAATTTAATTTTAAATAAAAAGTGTGACATCCAAAATAAAATGAACAACAGGACAAAAAAGAAAAAGTCCACTCTGGAAAGCTGTAACCTCACTTTATTTTTCAAAACACATCAAAATAAATCGTAAAAATTACTAAGAAGTTTAGCACTTATTTGATCTAAGGTCAACACAGATCTGATTACACCTGAATCACCCCGCAGCATTTTTCAGGGGGTGGAGGTACAGGGACAGAAGCAAGAGGTGAGAGCCCTTCGGAGCGCTGCATCTAATGGACACGAGGAGATGTTAAGTTGGAGGTGAGAAATAACTGCTGCAATGCGGGCAAGTGAAGAAGTGGTTTAGCAGGGAGGAGCAAATGTCAGGCCTCTGAGTGCTTTGCTGAAGGAGAACATCAATCCACAGTCTACTTAGTTCATCTCTGCCTTCACACTAACAGTCCCAACACTCGGGGCAGGAAGGACATAATCGGGCCCTGCTGCATTGACACTGCTGTGCAACTGAATAACTCATTTTCACCAAACATGCAATTACTTTCTGTTCTGGCCTTTATCCACCCTCCTTTTTGTGCAGGTAATATTAAATCTACTTAGCTTTACTAATGCAGCAAAGGGTTATCAGGCTAATTATCTCTCTCGGTGTGTCATATTGAAAATGAGAACACCTGTGCACGCTTTTTCTTTTTTTTTTTCATTTTTTCTTTGCCTGTAACTTTTCTGCTGCTGCAGTGCCTGTTTGAATGCAGCCCTCCACCCTAACTGAACTGCAGCATTAATATCCATCCCAGAAATGACTGCAAAGAAAGGACTGCAAAACGTGACACAACGTGTGAAAAGTTCACCTCAGCTGTCCAACACGACGCATCTGAAGCAGGATTTATTACCAGCATGACTCACATGTGATATGTAACACATTGGCCTCATTTCCATTCCTCTGAGTAGTTTGTGTACATTCTTATGCTTTTCCCTCTGTGCTGTTTAGTTTGCCTCCCATTGGAGTGTTGACAGACACTGGATGCTCCATGCTGTGGAGATGCAGAGAGCGTGGGAGTTGATGGCCAGGATTATGTGAAGAGGCGCAGTAAAACTCTACTTTCTCAGCAATAAGGGAAATGCATGTATTCTGCATCAAGCAAAGGCGATACAACATTACATGTGCAATCATAATTTCAGACAGATTTTAAATATTAATCCTTAAAATTAGTAAAGAAGTTTAAAAGTTCAGAAGTGAGGAACATAACATGTTACTGTCATTTAGAACTTTCCTACGGGCTTAAAATTTTTATTCAAACCTTACTTTGTAGTCACAAACTTTAACTTTAGAGTTGAGTTTATGAAGAAACATCTGGGCAAAACCCACCAGTTCCTGCCTTACTGGTTTAGCTACATGTATCTACAGTGCACTTTTTAAATTTTGCTTCATCTTCCAATCTGCAGATGAAACCGTCCTCTTGTTTGCCTCCTTTGGTCTCTATTTGCTGTTAATATAGTTTCTGCTTTCATCTTCTTTTTTTTTGAGATAGCACTGAGAAATGAAAGACACGGAACATATTTTGTTAAAGTGTTGACGAGTTTTGTATTTTAAAGGTTGCTGAAAAGCAAACAGATGGCCTTTAGAGTTCCAGTCTTTCATGACAGGAATGCAACCTCCTTGTAAATATGAAAGAACCATCGCTGTACGCTGGATTTTTATGTTGAAGAAACATATTTTTGGTTTTGTGCAAGAGAATATTTCCTCTAAATGTTATTTTAATACCTATTTCAAACTTTAATAAACAATAAAATTGTATTGTTAACTGTTTTTGCCCATGTAATAATCAGTGAAAAGGGATTTCATGTTACCTTTTCACACACTTTCTTAATTTTGGATCTGTAATGGTGTTTGGGCCATCAAAGGAATTTTAATTGTCTAAAATATTAATAAGTAACATTAATTTTAATTCGCAAAACTTAATATGATTCCTAATGTAATTATCAGCTTTGTGGTTGCAACAGGAAAAAAGCAAGTTTTGAGTTTTAAGCTCTTCAAAGTTAAACACTTTTCTAACTTCCTGTACTGGCTTGCTGTACCACAGTGCTAACACTATTTTGTACATAAACAAAAAGACAGGAGTTTTTTTTTTTTTCCACCTCAAGTGAAAAACAAATAGGTTCCCAGTCCAATAAAATTACTGGCTTCATTTCATTGTTTATAGCAGACAATCATTGATTAACATATCGGTTCTGTTAAAATATTGATCAAAGCTTACATAAAACCCATAACATTGCGGCACTGGGGACGTTTTGCTACATAAAACAATGACAAGGTCACTTTGAGTTTTGAAACAAGCATTATATATAACTAAAACATTACCCAAAAAATTCCTGTTCCTAAAGAAGCTTTAAAACTCTTCTGGAGTCCTTCTCAGCAATACTGAAAGAAAGTACCTTGTCTAAGTCAACACAAGCAGTTTTCACTTTCTTAACTGCATCATCAGTTATCAATAGTCATTATGGAGACAAGCCTATCTTGGCCTATAGAGGTTTTGTGTGTGCCAGGAGTCAGACGTCATGATTGCTACAGCAAAGGGTAGGAGAGGGCCAGAGCCTTTCCTCTGCCAAAAATGCCACTGCCAGTAACAACAATGTCTTCTTCAATATCTGAAATGTTTTCACTTTCCCAAATTTATACCTACCTATGTGAGAAAAATCCTTGCAACGTTGCATCTTACATTTATTTTTGTAGCTAATCACTAATACCAATGAGTCAACTAACATTCACAAATTAAAAAAAGCAATGTTAAATAATTTGTGTCTTATAGTTTTGTGTTTTAAATGCTGTGAGGAGGAGATCTGATCAGGTGTTAAAACCTTAGACGTTTACTGAGCTAGTAGGCTTGATAAGATCAGGTCTCACACAGTAAAGCAGATGTAAGACAACAGCTGACAGGAGACAAACTGTACCAGCGACAACGGCTCGGCTCTGGACTGCAACATCTGTTTTGGCTTCAGTTCACATCACAGAAGATCTAGATGGAAGACGGTTGTTGAAAACTGATACTATGGCTGTAGTAATCATAATGATTTTGGTGATTTGTGCATATTCTGTTAAGAAATGAGTTTTACACTTGAATTACTTCCTTACATGCACAGTTGAGTGAGACAGTGGCTGACTGACTACGGATTGTTTTGTCAGATGGTGCATTTGTTTGGAGTACAGCATCATGTTTCGCTGAAGAGGGTTTTTCATTTTAAGTAAGTGACATTAAGCACCAGATTTAGTTCTTTCTGTTTTTAGAAACTTTCACTCCTACACTCCTGATTTCAACCTGCTATGACTCAGGACTACTAATTGTCTTCATGGCGTGAAGGAACCCTGAGGGGTATCAGAAAATAACTTTGAGTGATTTTTTTTTCTTTTTCTTCACCCAGATCTTTAATTCCAAGTGTGTAATGTGATCACCTATACAGTATGTGTTTATGCTGAATGTATATGGGAATGCTTGTGTGCAAATTCTTCAATTATTCAGACAAGGAACATTTGAACTAAAGTCAAAACACTGAAATACTTGACATGCTTCTGAAACATTAAGAGCACTGAAGTTCAAACTTCTATCAACAACTTTGATTTTTTTTTAATCTCCTTGGCTCAAATGAATTTCAGAGGATAAAACTTCCCTAAAATAAAACAAAATGTTAGATTTGGATTTGTGTAGTAGTAAGATCAAACTGGAGAGAATAATGCCACCACAGATGAGATGAAAAACTGTTATGATTCATGTACTGTCCATGCTGTGTTAAGCACTCATTCAGTTCACCTGGCTCGCCTGATTGCTTACCTGTTCCACCTGGGCCTTGCCCTACTTAAACACCCCTCAGCCTCTGCTTCCCTGCCAGATTATCGACAGCCACGAGCCAGTAGAGATCCAGCGTTTCCTGCCAAGCCTTCTGTGTTTCTTCGAACCCCCCTTCTGACCACGGATTTACCCCTCCTGCCAAGCCCTTCACGGATCCCTTCTATTCTGGATTTCTGGACCCTGACCCAAGCTCTGCCTCACGACCACCGATTACCGCCTGCCCCTCTAAGCTAAGTCTGCTCTCTGTCCTCCTGTGTATGACCTCTGCCTGTTTTTCGACAGTCTCTGGGTGCTGCATCTCGGATCTCCCCGTAGAGATCTTCATTGCCTCCACAGAAGCCTGTTCCTCTGGTTTCCTGCATCTCCCTGTCATCAGACCCTCTGTTCCTCTGCTCCACCCGTCCACTGCTCTACAGGTCAGTTAAGCTGAACATTTCTAAGATACCCCTCCTTTGTCCGTGCATCACCAGTCTTCTCCCCTCTCTCCTCAGTGCTGTGTTTGATGACCTCTCCCTTAGCTGAAACCAGTATCTGAAAAAATAAACTTTGTTTTCCTTTTTATACTCCTGTGTGTGGTTGAATTTCCAGGTCCCCTCTGAGTACCCTTACAAAAAACAAGGAATTTATCTCAAGCAAGAACGTTCTCCTGTCTTAAAGATGTGTGCTGCACATGTTTACCACTATACAAATTGCTATTAATTCACTAAATCGACAAATTTTACAGCAATTTGTATGGTATGGTAATTGGTTCTCACCCTTCTATGTTCTCAACTCGATTAAGTATGTTGTACTGGCGGTCACGAAAATGCTAAAAACAAGTTATTTAAGTTTAAAGTCAGAGAAATGAGAGCCTGGAATCTGTTTAGGAAGTGTTTCACTAAATATTCACACAATAACAATATTTTGAGATGTGATTTCAGTTGTCTTTAAGGAGCACTGGGCCATCTCACTCTGAAAGCTAAACATGTTTGCAGTTTTTCTTGAATAGGTCCAACAAATTTCTCAAATGTCCTCAGAGTTTACGGCTGGAATTCAAATTCCAAATATCAAGAAGTTGCATTTTAAATTTGGGAGCAGGATTTCAAATCTGTGTAATGTTTGAATTTAAAATGTCTGCTTTCTATCAAGTGCAATCTGTTTAATTCAACCATCAGCACAACTTCACTCCAACACCGTCAGCGCAAACGGCGCACTTCTCTCTCGGCTCGCTCTGCTTTCACAGTGCAATCTGTGATCAGAGGTGTAATTTCAGCACGCATATTCAACTATATTAAACTATCTATTGGATTCAAAGTTCTATCGAAACGCAAAAATATGCACTTATGTAAAGATATAAATACCTCAAATATGAAAAATCAATACGGCTGAGTATAATTATGCTTAAGGAAAAAGTTATTCCTTTTTTGGTTAGATGCAGACTGTGTGCTTACAGACTCGGTTAACTTAATAGACAATTATGTCAAGTAGAAGGTAAAAAGAGAATTATGCTGTAGTTTAATAAAAACTAATTTGCCTAAAATCATTGTCCCGTATTTGGTAATTATCATAATCAACTAACTGAAGTCAAATCACCAAATCTGACGTTTAAAAAAAAGGCAATGTATTGGAATTGGTATCTGCGATAATATGCTTGCATTTACTTGCTATCGGATCAATACCAACATTTCCATTATTGCACAGCCCTAATACAGTTATAGAAAAAACAAGTGGTCAACAAAATCATCAACTCAATTACTTAGAAAATAGTACCAACTCCAGTGCCATGTCAACCAGTCCAAATATGCTGGAAGGACTGAATCTTCATGTGCAGAGAGCTTATTATTACAGTAACATTGGCATGGCTTTCTATATGTTCAGAGCAGTTTTGTCTGAGTGAACTACAGAAAAGACGTGAGGTTAAAAAGGATATCACTGTCACTTTCAGTGTTTTAATTGGTAAATTAAGAGATGATCAGCGTTTAGGCCTGTTGAGAAAGATTACAATACAACTTGATTTCTGTGGTTGTAGAATGGAGTTTATGTAAAACATTCTAAAAAAAAAATCAAATATGTAAATAAGCATTCTCGTAACAAAATTATGTATCATTTTGTGGCGAATGTAAAATATGGGAAAAGGCACCAAGAATTAAAGAAATATGAATATTTTCTTTAAGCCATGTATGATCTCTGGTCTTTTTTAGTCAGGATTTAGTTCATATTTGAAGTCACTTCTGCCAACACAAAACTCGTGTTGAACTGTGATTAATATGAGTCATCATTAAGAAATCAGCGTCTTTTTGTAGACCCAGAGTGACATTTTCACACCCAAACATTTTTGGAAGAGTCACATTCTTATCTCTGTCTTGACATCTATGCCTAAAAATAGATGTAATACTTTGTGTCAAAGAAGCTTCTGTTTCAAAATCTGTCTTACTAGGCTTTCTTTTGCTCACACACACAGACACAGTATACATTTCACTGTCTTCTCAGTCTCTTTACCCAGCAGCCTGAGGTAACTTTTAACATTTCCATGGTTTCTCTCAGTGGAAGTCAACGCCTCCCACTGTTTTCCTCAGAACTGCCCGTCTGTCCTTGATTATCCTTTCACCATGTTCTAACTTTCTCTTTTCCTGGGTCTTGAGGCCATGTTGTTTAGTAAAAGAAAAAAAGCAAAGGTTTTACTAGAAAAAAAATGCAATGTAAGCCATAGAGGCATGGTAGTAAGCCTTTGCAATAACTAGTAAACGTGCAGGCAAATGAAAAAATATTCTAAAATCTGTTTTCATCCCAAACATATGTTTAATTTTGCAGCAGAAAGGCAGTCACTTGGATCACAGACAATGTAACATGGCTGACAAAATGTTTTGCATTTATAGAATCGTGCAAACATTTTATACTACAACTCAGTTACTTTATCCTTTGCTACAATGGAATGATGGACTTTCAAATAATCTTTAAAAGCTGATTAATCTCTATGCTTTCTGAAGGTCTCTCAAGGTTGTTTTTTTCACAACTTGGCTCCTCTATTTTTGTCTAGACCTACCATAGAAACATATTTTGTGGCATAAGGGCTGTGGAGATAAAAATAACAAGTAAAAAAAGCAATATACAGTTGATAAACTGTAACTGAAAATTTCTCGTATAAGATGTGGGCGAGAATATAGAAAACCTGACACTGGATCTGAGATGCATCATCCTTTAAATAAGCCAAATTTTCAGCTAAAAGGTCTTCATGGGTCACTTGATCAGTGGTAAAGTGTTTCAAGTGCCTTGAGACATTTGTTACAAATTGACTCTATAAATAAACTCAATTATTTAAATGTTATGTGTCAAGCTGTAATATACATGTATATTCAGTAAAAACGTAGGTACAAACAGTTTTTTGGAAAAAGCTTCTGGTTGCAAAGTGTCTTAAGGTTAGCTTAAAATATTAGGTTGATGCTAATATGTCTGAAATGTTCACACAGAACAACGGTTAATGATGTGAGAATGGAGTGTTTAACACCTGAATGATCCACACACACTCACACACACTCACACAATACATTCCTCAAAATTGTGAGGCACTAAAATGAAAGTAATTGAACTGTAATGGGTGAAAAAAGCAGACAATGTCCATACAAGAAGAGCAGACCCAATGAAACAAACATGTTCTGCAATAAGTTTTGTTCAGAATCAGACTCAGCACACTCCATTCCTGCAAACCACCCATCCACCGCTTTCTTCTTAAACCCTAAAGCTGACAAAAGTACCGCTTTTGTCAGGTAGGTCTGCTGTGATTATAGTTTTCACAATTTTTTTTGCACATTTCCTGAACAGTTGAACATCTATGAAAGCCAATTTTAGTCTTGATGTCATTTTGAGTCATCCTGCGTGGTTCCAATTTCTGGTGTGGTGTACATTTTATTCCAGCAACTGGCGGGGGGGAAAAAATTGGTCAACTGTTTTCTCAGATCATATCTGACACAGCATTGCAAGAAATAGTCAATAGGGCATTGCTGCATAACTACTGTAGATTTGAAGGGAGCACCGCAGAAGAAAACAATCCTTATTGGGGTGAAACTACCACCAGATCCCTGAATAAGGCAGGTTTTCTTTTTACAAGAAGGCACTGATTTATTTCGCAGTCCAGCTGGGACTTGTGATGGGCGATTAAACATCTATTTATCTAAATATAGTCATAAACCACTAAGTGTGTAGAGATTTTGTCTCCCAGTAAAACCTTGCACATCATTGCTATAAAGATTATTATTCTTCCCATAGGGCATGTGTCAGTCTCAAGTAATGATCAATGAGAGCCCTCCCTCTGTCTCTCTCTCTATCTTTCTCTCTCATCAAGATTTAAGATTTGTGCATCACACACAGGATTCCCTCTTATTTTCATGTCAAAATATATTTTTTCCATGTTCACGCTTATAGAGTTCACAGCCCTCTTAGTTATAAAAGTTAAATCAATTTATGAGATACATTTCTACAGTGCCCAACTTTAAGTATGGAATCTGCAAAAACCACAATAAGATTTAGTGTAGCGGAGGACAAAGTAGTGAATATGACGACAGTACTGCAGATGAATAAACAAAGACGAACAGGGAAACAGGTAATCCATCCCATAAGCTGGTTGGGTGAATGGATTGGAAGAGTTGGTAAACTGAAAGACACGTGGATGGATGAAAAGATGTAACTTTTATATTATGGAATCAAATGAGGAAGTAAAAATATTTTTTTCGACTAACAATTTTTTTTTCCAAATTCATCCAGATCAAGTCTCAAACCATTACGTCATCCTACACAAAGTGTTTGTCAACCAAAAACAGTTAAGCTAGCACTGCCATGTTGTAAAGATTTACAGCTTCCAAGACAACTAGCGATTCTTAGCATATTTGCTGGTCTTTGCTGTTTGCAACTTTGTCCATCTCAATATGAATAATGCTTCATAATCCACTTTAAAAAGAAAATCTTCATTAAGCAATTACAGACTGAATCCCAATAAAAAGCAGTAGCAAGGTATATTTTCTATGTAGAGAAACTGAAACCATGCTGGGGTGCACAACGAGCAGCTTGACATAGATCAATCCTTTGCTATTTTGGTAACCTTGTGTACTTAGCAAACACAGATACCAAAATAGCACAATCAACTGCATTGGGTTTCACTACACTCAGGCCTTTTCTTCTGAAACCACTTCCCCTTGGTTTAACAAACTTTTAAAAGAAGTCCCAGTATTGTATTTGTTGTGAATTAGAGGCCATCGGAAATGGGCTTGCACAGTAAGTGATGACTGTGCCAGCCGCAATGACACCAAGGAGCCTAGAGCTACTGAACACTCGCTCGGAACGTAGCACAGTCTCTAATTAACTAATAAAATATTAACCACCTCTTCATTTTCCCCTTATTCTGTCTACCTCTGTCTACCCTTTGCTCTCCGTTTTTCTTAATACCCATCCTCTCTATCCCCATTTTTCAAAAACCTGCCATATGATCTTACATACAGTGGAGACAGTCAATCTTCTATAAAACATGGTAAAGTCCATGAACAGGCAATACAGCCATGTTTCTACATCAATTCAGCATTAGAAACTTAGGGGTTATTAAAAAAAAACATGGGGCATCTAGCACAAAGAAAAAATGATACAGACTACTCTTTGAAAATCTAACAAAATACACACACTTTTCTTTTGTTATAACTCAAACATAATACATATTCAACCCTTCTAGGCTCACATAATAGGTGTGAATGTCAGCATCCATTGTGTGTGTGGGCTTGTGGCTTTTTGCTATATGTTCACAAGGGACTTCTCACAAGGTGGAAAACAAAAACATACAAGGAAAACAATGAGAATACCATGAAACAGACATACACGGTCCGCAGTACACAAAGGATTCCATACTGTCCCCCCACCAATACACACACGCACTCTGAGCGACAGCCCCTCGGTCCATGTGCTGCTGTGATATTGGCAGCTCGGCTCGGTGCCCATCAATAAAGCTCTGGAACAGGCCAGAGGGCCAAGGCCCCCATGCTGTTCTCCCAGGTGCCTGATCTATATTAAGGTGGGTTGCAGACCAGCTAAGCCAGCAGGGGGTGCACAGCGAGAGCAGATAAGGCAGCTTGAACAGTCGTTGGCTACCTCCTGCCATGACTCTTTTAAAGGAAGATACTTATTAGCCAAGCCCAGAAAACGTGTAAGGAGGTTGAAATGCTCAGTCTTAAACTGTGTTAGTTTGGTAAAGTGGCTGCAGGAGCAACCTAAAAGAAACTATGACTTTTTATTGATCAATTAGTGTCTTTGTGGCGGTGGTGGGACAACCAAACGGTCTGAAGATTCACCACATTACAATTGTGTGTCATTTGTATTCTAGATTAACTTTTTTTTATTCCAAGTCTAGGTGAAGTCCCAAGTCTTTCAGAGCCTTGTCATCTTTAAGTCCTTCAGGTGCAAGTCAACTATCAAGTCTTTGAGAGACATTTCATGTCTTAGTTCTTTGAGGTGCTAGTTAAGCTTCAAGGTTTGAAGATGCAAAGTGTTAAGCCTTTGAGATGCAAATCAAGCATTAAGTCTTTGAGGTGAAAAAATATAGAAAATATAAGACTATACAAGAAGTGTATAGTTTACATAATAAGAGAAATAACACTATTAATTGATATGTGTCAACTTCTAATTTCAGCTGTATGAGCTTTGAGTTATCTTTTATGAAACATGATCTTTAATGCAAACGGTGAGCTCATTTCTGCTCATGGTACTTTCATTTTGGGTTTTCTAAACCTGGATATGGTGAATACACAAGACAATAGGGTAAGGATGACAAAAAAATAGAAAAAAAAACATTCCCTCAAGGCACATTAAGTCGAAAAAGATCCTTTTTTTCTTCTGTAGGTTTGGAAACATAAGTTGTCAACAAAGCAATTTAAAAGCCCTAGCATGGTGCGCACAGCCAGATAATTTAAGTTGTGCTGCATTATATTGTGTAATAATTACAGCTTATTTTATTTTTATAATGCCAAATCAGAAAAAAAAAATTATCTCAGGGCACCATACAGTTTTATGATTTTAAAATGTTTTTGTTTCCCCTACAAAGCAGCTTAGAAAGTTCATAACAGGTGAACCAGTGAAGAGGGGTTTCTACTTATTGATTTCTGCAGACATCATTAGAAAAGTCTCAGGGAAAAAGAAGTCACTTTGTGGCTATATATAATAACACCTTTCATGACTAATAAAATATACTTCAGCTTATTGGTTAATGACTAAATACAGTAAATCAGTACTGAGGAACAATTACACAATACAGTATCGATTGTGGTCTATGACTTTACAATGGGTTTTTCTGTAATGGATTCATATGGCTTCCAAACATTCATCCATTCATCCATTCAGACATATATAAATACTTCAAGCTTTTCTGTCACTTTGTGATGTCACTAACAACCAAAACTTACATTCAGATTGCTAGAACTGCAGATTGCGCCTGAGAATTTAAAATATATTTTCGAGCAAAGTAGTTCTTTGTAGCAGATACAATTATACATATATTCTATTAATTATGGTGACACATAGCAACCCTGTTCAGTTTATAGCTTGATTTGATGGCTACTACAACCAAAAATGCTCAAAATGTTCAATGTTTTTTGGACATATTTTATAAAGTGAACCTGCTTTAAACTCAATGCAAGATCTGTTTGTTGTGTTCCTTGGTTGAAAAGGAATAAATAATTTTGCAAGGCACTTCAAATCCCCAGTGCAACCCAAAATGTATTTAGTAAGTGATTTTAATGTTTCACAAGTTTATATGGCATTTAATGTAAAAGATGTATGATGTTTTGAATTCCAATGGAAATAAACAAATACTGATGTTAAAGTCAAAGTTATTTTATTTTTGTTTAACAATACGCTATCCAGCCACCAATCCTCAGCTAGGTCCACAGACATGTTTTTTTTTTGGTTTTTTTTCAAGCACACCTGGAAGCTACACAATCTACCTTTCATCACAAAAGGCTGATAGCATCAGTCGTCAGAGGGGCCATACTGGACCAGGACTAAACATACACAGGTGCACTGGTGACTCCCTCTTGTGCAACCAAGCCGCCACAGAGGCACTTACAGTGGCAAACCTCTGACAGATAAAGGGAACCCTTCCAGTAGCAGGTGTTCTGTCCAAGTCCAGCTGTGCCAATCTGAGCTTTTAACAAAAATGTAAGCACAGGCTGTGTAAAAGTAAAGTTTCTAATCTAACAAGTAGCAGCATAACTTGTCTGAAAACACTAAAAGCTACTTTGGGCAATTGGGTGAAACAACGCTTGGGTTTTGTGTGCGATACCAATCACTGTTTGTCAACTGTAGTCAAAATATTATCTTATGCCAGGACATGGTAAACATGATGTGCATTTTCCTGCATCACCTTTTTTTGTTCAAAATCGTCTAACTTCAAGTTTACCTCCTCTTTTTTTTTTTTTTTTTTTTTCAGATCACAAAATAAACTGTAATGAAAAGAACAGTCAAAGAAGACTTTGTTAAATCGTATGTGAGGCAGGCTAAGATTTATCTGCTAAATCAAATACTCATTTAAAGTTAAATAGGAGCTGAGAAATGAGAAGGAATGAAATAAAGGGGTTAAGTCATGTTAAAAATTTCTTCTGACACAGTGTGAATGTGTTCCAATACAACCAAGTCTCTAATCAAACTTATCTAAAATATTAAACACTAAAATCTTAAACTGACTTGTTTAAGATGTTACAAAGTCACTTTGTATTTCATCCTTCTGATAATACAAATTGCTGTTGTGATTTGCTTAAATTGTTTACAATTATTTTCATTAGCAGTTTAATCTGTTACAAGCATTGCCTCGGGGTGGAGATTTCCACTGATCTCCAAAAACCACACCGATTAACAAACACACACATCAAGCTAATTTTTAATAATAATATTCAAATTAGTTTTCCCAGAGCACTATGGTTATTAATCAGCAGGTAACCATTGACCAAAGAGACACTTCAGGACTCATATTGCAGTAACTAAGATCAACACTGCTACACTGAAACAGATATGACTAAAACACCTTGGACAAGTCTGCAGGTGTGTAGTACATCGGTGAATCACCTCTGGGCCTTGTGTGTTGAGGACCAGAGACTCCTGCAGGAATTATTAGTGCAGTGCTTTGGTTCAAAAATGTATTGCCTGTCAGTATAATCCTGTGAGAATTTGCACAGTCCCCAAAACAAAACTGCAATGGCATATTCTAACCTTGCACAATGCATCTATAAAATACATCACATAGTGCTGCTGCCCACTGCTTTTCAACATGCACAAAGCAGCAAACTGACCATCAGAAGAGGATGAGATGAGTTTGACAGTTACAGTTCTATTGCAAAAAAAAACTACATTCAAGTCTGAAATATGTTTTTAATAAGGCAAATGGCTTGAATATAATAAAATGTTTAGTTTTAGATGTTGATAAGATGCTTAGCCATTAAAATGTTTGCACTTATAATTTTCATGTTCTTAATTTAATTCATCTTGAGATGTGTTTAAGTTTAAATTTCAGTTCACTGAAGCTCTTCGAAAACATTTTTAGTAATTTGGATTCAAATTAAGAACTTTGTTTTCTACATTGTACAAATCAATATTGTCTTTATTTGAAGGGAAAATTTGGGAGCACCTAACTTTTGTGCTGGTGCATCAATAAAAATAAAAAATGAAAAACTCTGGAGTGTGCAGCCAGTGCAACAAGTTAGTTTAGATCTCTATAAAAGGGTGGAAAAAATCGTATGCTATTTTAGTCATGTGACTGACAAAAACATTTATTACTTTAATTTGCATTAGTTATAAAACACTACTTTGTAACCATTTGATAGTTTTTACAGTTGGTGGAATGTAGGTGGAATGTATGTTTGCGAGAGTTAAAATTGCCCCAGGAAGAAAATGTTTGCATATATATATATATATATATATATATATATATATAGCAAAGTAGCAAAGAGAACTCTCCCCGGGGCCACCGCCAGCTTCTCCGGGTTCGTTTGCGTTACCGCACTGGGCGCCTCGCGGCGCCGATCTCCGCCGCTCCAGGTTCGGGGATATATATATATATATATATATATATGCTTTCATTAAATGTGATGTTTTCTTTTTTGCTGTACTGTTTTGCAGGAGAAGCTATATGTCCTACTGCTGAGTAGGCAGCCAGCTGATCTAGCTGACCAAGTGAGAATGCACAGAGTGAGTTGTGTTTGGAGACAAAGCCTGGCCAGCAGAGTGATTCAAGCAGGGCTTAGATTACAGCTACACAAATGTTGTTGTTTTTTTCTTTAATGCCTATTCATTTGGTAACAGGGTGGATTACCTACAGCTGTACCAACACATGCAGTTTGCGCAGTAGCAAGAATGCAAGTTAATTTAAATAGTGGCAAATTGTACAATGTCCAGACTCTAAATAATCCACAATGTGGTAACATAAAGAGGTCCTCAAAGTCGTGGCAGACACAGGTTAGGCAAACTGATGGTTGATGCCGTACACACTAGGGATTCTGAGACATGAGTGGAATCCACTAAAACAACCACAGGGACATAAAGAAAGGAAAGGTTTATTCAGTAATGTATGATCAAAAAATAATATATTTCTTTCTTTTTCACAGCAGTATGATAGATAGCACACATTTCTATAAAAAAAACAGTTGCCAACTTTACTTTATTCCTTTCAAGGTAAATTTCAAACCGACTGGGAATTCCTTGAAGTTAAATTCATCACTTTTGATGGGTTCTACTATAACCTTTGAAAGACCTTCCCTAGGGTAGCAGAGATTGAACTTTAACTCCTCAGATAGCAGCAACGTAAAGTGCCGTGTGCAGCAGCTACAGCGAAAACACATTACCTCCGCTTTACTCTTGTATCCTCCCACTAGAAACAGTCAAATGTTCCTGCACAGTTGTACAAACAGAATAGCGTGGAAAAGAAAATAACATGTTTTATATATTGAAAAAGAAAATCTATTAAGAATCTGAGAAAAACATGTTTTTTTTTTTGCTTTTCTTAAAATTTTGGGGAAAGTGGTATCAAGATCTACTAAAGGTAAATGCCCTCTGCCATTGCTGAATTAATGATTCCGTCTTGAATGCATTAATATTTATTAATTAAACTTAAGTTTAAGTAGTTCATTTATAGACAAAACATTACAAATGACAGAGTCGAATTACAAAAAGCCCTGAAGAAAGAAAAGGTATTTAAAGATTTCTGTCTACTTTGTTTCATTTATTTTACTCATATTTTCACGGCTTCCCTTGTGCTACATGCATTTCAATCAGAAAGTATTCAGACCTCTTAACTTTTTCCACATTTTTTTGTGCTGCAGATTACTCTAAAACAAATATGAGTATTTATTCTCATGTACAGAGTATTTCATAATGAAAAGATAGCTACAGCTTCACAGAAAGATGTTCACATTTTTATGATAACTTTGTCTCAGCAGGTAGAGTCGTTTTCTTGTAATCTAAAAGTTGTGGGTTTAATTCCAGCTTTCCCCAGCCGCTTGCCAATGCGCCCTCAGGCAAGGCACGCTGCAATACTGCACACTCAAGCTGACACTACATGATCACTGAGACCTTGGTGACCTCATTGTCTGTGCTCTTTCTTCCCTGATTACGCAGTTTCTAAGGAGAGTCCAGCCATTAGTGCCTGGACACAATCTGGTCTTGGAGGTGTACAGTTTGTTTCTGCTCTGAGTTGCTCTATCAACCGATGCCTAGACAAACATTTTCCTTTCCAAATCACTGAGTCAATTGAATCTTTGAGTCAACTGAATTCACTACAAATTGATATCAAGCAGGTGGCAGAAGGTTCTCAGGGAAAAATGATGCTTAGTTTTAGAAGAAGTCTGTATTTTTTGTATTGTAAATTAGATTTATATAGTTACTTCTTAGTTTTCATTGGCTCTAGTGGTCTTTATTTCAGAGTGGTCAGACAGGAAAGTGGGTAACGTGAGAAAGGGAAGGCATTCGGCAAAGGTCATCAGAGCAGGACTCGTACCTGCGACGGCTGTGTTGAGGACCAAGGCCTCCATATTGGTTGTGCTTTACCCCTGCGCCACTGCAGCAACCATAGTAAATGAGATTTGATACACTTTTGTCAGTGTTTTGAATATAAACATCACAGCTGTCAGCAAAAGTGACTGCGAATGCTCAAGTGGAAGTGTTTAAATGTGTTTTGCTGCTGCAACAAAAGCACCACTTTAGAAGTGAGGAGATTAGTCAAACGCTGTAGCCATAGCTGTCATTGTCTTATCTCTGCTTTAAGGGAGCCCGTTCTTCTCCTTATTGCCCTTTACAGCAGGAGACCAGTATTGTTTCATTTGCTTAATTGCATTGTAAATATTATAAATTCTGGCGCATTATTAATTGTTTTTGTTGATACATCAATTGAGTATTGCCAAAAGTTTGTCTTTGTCGTTTTTTTATTTCCAAAACCAACTACCATGTCCAAGCTATCTCAAACTCAAAGCTGCAGGCTTTTGTTTACACTTTCCTTAAAAAAATTTTAAAAAAACACAGACAGCAGGAAGACCTAGAGAAGCTGTTTACCTAACACTCCAACAAACATTGTGTGTTTTTGTTAAATATGTACTTTTTTGCAGGAAAATTGGCAGTACATACACCTAGAATGATGCATATGCAAATCAACAATGAAGATTTATGCAGAAATTGCTGCACATGCAACTGCTCCATCAATGTTCACTCTTTGAGCTTTAATTTTGTCTCACCTCTTGACCCTCAACATGTCTTCTTCTCTCTCACTTTGTTCCTATTACTGACAGCTGCAGAAAGCCTCAGGGACATAAGAGACCAGTTGGATGAATCTGATATTGCTCCCTCAACTCACTTTGAATTTGCTTGACCTTTTTTTAAAAACCACACTGAAAGAGTCAATGAAAAAGGAAAAGTCAAAAATGAGGTAAAGTACGCCAGGCAATTTCATAAGATTTTACAAGTTAAAGAGAAAAGTATGCACAGAGCATACAAATGAATCCCCTGGTTGTCTAACTCCACTCACAAAACCCCATGGCTGACCATTTCTTTGCAATTTTTCAAATGTTTAGGGTGGCAAGAGAGAGATGAAGTCACTGGTACACATCAGAGCCAGAAATCAAGTTTGTGAGAGAAGCATGAAATAGCAACAGGTCAGTATTTGTTTTAAGATGTCCTACAAAAGTCCTATTTTCTATGGGAAACTTGATTCACAAAAAAGAAGCGCTTAAGAGGAGTCTAGAGTAGATTATATAACTCAAGTAAATATGCTGCTCTTCTGTCATATAGTAAAGACATAAAGTATAACACATATTTCCTTCTTTCCTGCAAATTTCTTCTGCACATCCCATGAAATCATCACACCCTGTCTTAACAGAGTCTGGTCCCACACAATTTTGTTGTGACTTTTCAAATGACTAGGGTGGCAAGAGGGAGCAGAAGTCAATGCTACACCTCAGGGCCACTGAGCAAGTTCATGACGGCACCATGAAGGTCAAGTCATGTAAGGGTAAGCTGGTTTGCAGCTAAAAGGTGAGATGCAGCCTTGACAGACGTAGGGATGGAGCTTGACCACGTAGCCTGATGGGTTTGTTGTTGTCTTGGTTTGTTCTACTTCATGTCTGTTTGATGGACTTCAGAATGACAGTCGCTCTCTGTGGTGGTGAAGCTTGTAAGCCCTGCTGTTGCAGGCATGTCTGTGTTGCAAAGACACAGACGTTTTTGGATAGACGGTATTTGAGACCAGCAGCTAGAGAATGGACTTGAGACAAAAACACACCTTGACAATGTGAGGTGTTTCATTCAATGCAAGTGTACTGAGAGCAAACACATCACTGGCAGCCATGTGTAGCGAATGGTGACTCTTCAAAACGGAACGAGCAATGGGCAGTCGCCGAACACCTCTGTGTGAGTTGCTTTCTTAAAAAGCAACAGAGGTGTACTTTTTATTTATTTATTTTAACTTGGGTCACACACCTTATATACTTCATGTCTCCCTCTTATTGGTCCAGGACACTGCTGGCTTCTTTGTGGATTTATAAACAACTGCATGCAGCTAGAGAGAGGTACGTCTTTGAGTTTCTTCGATGGAGCTGTTGTGAGAAACTTATCTAGTAGTGCGTATTTGGGAAGTGGAAAGAAAACAATTAATGTTGTGTTTGCTTGATTAACCAGCTGTAAAGAGGCAGTGATAGAGATGGATAAATCAGAATACCACTGAAAAGTTCATTTCTTTCAAGAATTGCGTTCAAAACGAGGAACTCATAAGACCTATTTACAGTTTTTTGTTCACTTTGATGGTTTGCTTATAGCCAATGAAGAACAAAGTTTCTTAAGAAATTCAGATATTGAATTAAAATATTTCTTATGCTTTAAAATAGGATTTTATACATATTGGCCCACCATACTTTCCTATGAACCATTTACTCCATTCAAAATTACAAATGAAATGGCATTACACTTATAAAGCACTTTTCAACTTTACCTGAAAAAAAAACAAAAAAAAAAAAAAAACACAGATAGCTAGCTTTCAAGTTGAACATAATCTGAGATGCTTTGGCTGTGATCAGCATTAGTCATCAGTTACCTCAGTGTTTAGACTAATAACATGGCTAATGTGGCTAGAACTGCTCTCGGCTCATGAGTGAAGTCATTCCCACTTTCAGTCCAACTTTCAAAACAAACAGAAAGCTTGAAAAATTTTAAGGACTGAATAACTTAGAGTCTGCCTGAGTACAATCGCTTGTACTCTGACTCACTCCTATCACTTGTTCTGTTTTTTTGTATTATTATTATTATTATTATTATTATTATTATTATTTCCCTCAGCTTGCACAACAAATAATGTGGAAAAAAAAAATGTTGCCCTGTGTAGTCACAGGAATGCTCACAGTGTGCAAACAGTGTTCAGAGGTGGGTCAACGAATCCAGGGCACCAGAAAATGTTATTTACTGCCAGTGAACACAGAGCCGTTTAGGCGTCTCACGAAACAAAAGCATGGGTAGAGCTAGCAATGTACAGGATTACATTTGTTGTGGTTTCCTCTCAGTAAAACAATTGACACCACATTTCACACTCGATACCAACCCATTTCCTGTTACCATAGCAACCTAACTCTTCCCCTCTCCATTGCTATTCTCCAAATCTTTCCACCTCCTCTTTATTATTCATCCAGCCTTACTTCATTGTAAATCACATAAAAGATGCCTGTAAAAGATTGTGTTATTTAATGGAGATGTGGTTGATGGAGGTTTGTTTGACTTCATTTTACGAGTCAAGACTAGAACACGGTTTAATGCCCTATATGTGTGAGCATGCGTCGGTGTTAAAAATTAAAGCGAAGAACACGTTTGCAGATATGAAACTCGATGGCAGCATAACAGCGAATGGGGAAAGAAAATGAGGAAACGTGAGCAATGAATCCCTCAAACTGTGAACTTAAGCTTTTAAAGTCTGCCTTTCTCCCTCCCTGCCTCCTTCTCTCTCTCTCACATACACACACACGCACACACGCACACACACAATGGGTACTGAAGACTTTGGGCTGTGGATGTGTTGCTGGTGTCTTCACAGTGACACTGGTGCTGAGTTACAGTGCTAATGAGAACTTTAATGTCACCCACACACAGAATCCTTGCAGACAGATTAGAGCTGTGATTACACTGAGCCCCGAGAACACACAGGAACACGGCTATAATACACAGAGACACGCAACACACACAAATTCCCTAATCGCAGTCACGCACATCAACAAATAAGCACAAATGGGGTTGAAGTTTCACAAGTAAAAGCTGGTAATAGCATCCGGGGCTCCACCAGTGATCTTCTGCTTTCTGTTCTTGGACGGTGCTTCTGTTGCCACACCAAGCCAGAGAGAAGCAAAAATAGAGAGATCTAGATGGAAGATTGCAGGAAGACGGAGCAGAAGTCGAAGGATTCAGAAAGCTGGACATTCAGATCTACTGCATCGTCTAAGTATCACAAAATCATCACCAATTAGTACTGACCCACTGATTAAACATTTTAGTTGTAAGTCTCATTTGGACAGTGCCTCGCTCTGGCATTTTGTCCAAGGCTAATCAGAAAAAAACCTGTTTGTTTCACAGAGGCAAGATATTTTGAGCCAAATTAGGGTGAGAGGAAACATTTCAAATCGCATTTATTGATTTACATATCCATCCATTCGACATGCTTACTGAATGCTTTACAGATGATACAGACAATTTGACTTGTTATCAGTACAGTTTAAAAGACAACATCTGTGGATACAGTATTGTACAGGGCAAGGATAACGTGCACATTTCTGGAGTCTTAAATAATACTGCAGGATAATTACAGCTATTGGAGGAACATAAGCTGCCATCCAGACAGCGTCTTTTATCAGAGCGGATCTGAACATGATCTTGCCAAACCAGCTCATATAACAAGATAATAGCTCAACTGTTAACTACTGTCTTCCTTCTGGTTCGGAGCTGTCAGCAGCTGAAGACATTCACAGCAGTCCAAGCATTAACAATATTTCTTTAGCAGAAAGAAGAAAACATAAAAAATAACCCCCTTTAACATGGAATGGAGCGCTTGGGTGAAAAGATGTGAAAATATGTTAATGATACAGATTTAAACTCTCATGTAGAGTTAAGTTTACGTTCTCTGATCTGACAACAGCAAAAATAAAAAGCTCCGTCAAAGACAACAGCATGTTGGAGTGTTGCAGTTTTTTGTTAAGTTGTTTTCAGTGTTGAAAATTATATAAATGTCAAATGCATTATATAAAATTCATGTTTATTTTTCGGCCATCTACTTTTTTTTATTATACTTTGGTTCTATGTTCAACATAAAGTTTAGAATATGACACTGAGAGAACATGAGATGGAAACGTGTGTATGTTCAGGGAAGGGATACCTTGGTGGTATGACAAAGATAGATAGAGAACTGACTGTGACAGAGTGAGTTGGAAGGTAAAAGAAATATCAGTGTATCGTCATCTCACGTAAATAATGTCAACCTCCTGAGTCTGTCTCAATCAGTCGTCCCTCTTTTCTTAGAAAGAGTTAAAAGCATCATTCTCAGGTCCGATTTCCCTTTGTTCCCTCGCTACACCTTTGTAACGTTTACCAATCAGACACACATCGGTCTCGTCTCTTTATGTCCATTTTCTTCACATGATTTTCAGTTTTTTCAGTGCCTCACACCCAGTATTATGTGCCTGCTGTCAAACGGGGAAAAATACATACATATGGAAATGTTGTCCTGATAAACAACTTTTTTACCTACAGCCACAAATGCAGTCCATGGAGTGGAATGAGATTCTCAGGGTATAGCGCAGTAAAAATACAACAATTTTGCTATATTATGTCAAAAAAAAAAAAAAAAGAAAAAGAGCATCAAGTATCCAGTGTTCTGCAAAAATAATCCAAAATATTGATAATTACAGTTATTAAGGTCATCAATAAGATTTACTGTGATATATTTAAAAAAAGGTCTTCTAAATTTTGCTTTAATGTTTAAAGAAATGTTTTAGATATGCCATATTAATTAGCTTTCAGTAGTTTGTCCAACTGCAGGGTAATTTCAAAACAAAGTTATCTTAATAAGAGAGATAGGTGGCGCTATTTTATTTTCAACACTGTGGCCACCCAAGTATTTTTGGATCTCGATATAGATGCAAACAGCAAAGTTTGTCTTTTGTTTGAGAAAATTCTTTCAGCCAGCTGACTGACAGATTGAAGCAACAGGTAAGGACATGTTCCCCTTAAAAAAAGGGATGACAGTAGGTATTATTTGAAACAGTAACTTTTTAAAACCTTTGTACCCAGTTACTGTTCAGTGTCTAGTATCAATTGATTTTCTCATCACAAAGTCAAACTCTGCACTTCACACACAAAAACATTGCAAACCCTAAATTCTTTCTGTCATGTTTTGTGCAGGGATCAGACCAAGCTGCAGACAGGACAATCAGAAACTTAATAAAGAAATGACTGTGCCGCGGAACACATAAGGTAGATTCTGACAAGGTTACTGGGGAGCAGAAGGGCATACATGCAAGAGGTGTAATCAAGGGAATGTGGAACAGCTGGAGGGAAAGCACAGGCAGAGCACAGATGAGAAGATAGGAAACAGCTGTGCTGAGAGACGGGCTGAGGGAAGGTTCAGGAGCAGAGCGGGAGGGATGAAGAAAACCCACAGTTTTCCGACTACAAGCTACTTTTAAATGTCCAAATCAAAATGATCCATTGTACGACGCTGACAGGGCCCCTGAATAAAAAGCTCACCTTTAAACAAAATATAGTTAAAACTAAGTTATTTGTGCTAGATTAGCGGTTCTCAACGTGGGCGGTACCGCCCCCCCAGGGGGCGTTCAGAGGACGGCAGGGGGCGCTGGCGGACATTTTTACAAAAGGGAGGCGCTGGGATGCCTTTGGGGGGCGTTTGGTCGAAGGTAAACTTTACACCGTAAATCCACAACAATACCAGTTTAGACTTTGAGCAACTTGGTAAAACTGTATTGTGTAACATTAAATCGTGCTTGGCTGCAGCTGTATCGATGGCAGTTTTTCTTCTATTCAGTGTTTGTAGCTTCATGGCGCAGCTCCGCTCCGCATCAGTTCAGCGTTACACCGGCTGGTGACGCTGCTGTGATTCACTTTGCCTGGTATTTATGTAGGCTACATATGTTTTGGCAGTTCTGTGATCATGTCAAAGCAGCAATTTATATTAAGTGTTTTATTTCCGTTTGAAGGCTGCCCGCTTCCATGGAAGGACAACAGAAAATCGTTCTTATAAACATATAATTACTAAAATCACGATACACTCACTTTGTATCCCTCTGAAAAATGAACCAATTTAAATAAAGAAATCCCTCCATGGGTGATACCACGATAGAGAGTGTTCATTTTATAGCGTTAACACGGTGCTGTAAGTGGTCCGACATGAAACGGGTTTGATGGAACAACGGTACCACAGCACTTTTAAATTTCAATAATCAGAATACCGAAATTGTTTCTGTTCTTTTAAAAAGTATGCCTTTTCCCCATCGATATGTTTCCCGCACCTTAGGGAGTAAAAAAAAAGTTAAAAAAAAAAAAAAAAACTCCGCGCACATTGCGCAAAATTCTGAAACATGGGAAGCGGGCAAAACGGAGCGACGAACTAGATGTGAATTATGGCATAAAAACAGAGAATCCGACGCTGAACAGTGAAAAAAATCAACATATGATGTGAAACACATCATGACGATTAGGAGGCGCAGCAGGTGATGAGTGAAAATTACTGGTGGTGAATAAACGATCATATAAATCTAGCAACAGGAAAGAAACTAAAGTTGGGCATAGCAATAAACCGACAGAGGATAATATTAATCAAATGAAACTAAATGGAAATGAATGAAGAACAAAATGCAAGAATAAACTAAGAAACTAAAGTAAATACGGAGGAATAAACTGGTATGGCAAGACCTTTTAGCAATAATTAATACAGAGGACTGTATGGCAAAAATAAACAGACACTATTTCCAGATAAAAGGTAAAATAATATTGCTGAAATGTCATGGGCAGGAGCGCAACTACACATTATTCAGGTGGATGCGAAAACATAAATCCCCCCCCCCCCCACGAAGGAGCGTATACGCTCCTCCAACCCCCCTCCTCCAGACGCCGATACGTTTAGGGCAAAACTCGCTACATTTACCTCGTTATGTGCGCGAGGTGAAGGAGCGTAAGGCGCGTTGAAGTGTCCGGAAAACATAATCGGTGCGCCGATTCAAAACATCTACAATAGTGATAGTAACATTAATAATAAAATAATTGTCAGTGCAAAGTATCCTACACATTTTTTGGTGGGGGGCGGTGAGGGACCTGGATAAGGGCTAGGGGGGCGCTGGCCCGAAAAAGGTTGAGAAACACTGTGCTAGATGAAAGTAACACAAAAAGAAACAGAATAGCGTTACATCATCATCTGCCGGGGATCGAGTCCTGATGTCACATGTAACATTGCAAGATATGCACCATCCAGCTAACGAGGAAAGTCTGACTTCATTACATTTTTCTTTATGAGTGGATTGCGGTCATCCTGATGGGCAGCACTGTTACTGTAGCATAACAGTAACATTCCTGCCTGCATGCCACTGGTATAAAAATGAGGTGCAGCATAAAGGAACAGGAAATATAAAAATTACCTCTTAACTGCTACAAAACAAAATATTTTTGTTTGATTTTCTAAAAAGTAATTTCCTGCTTATTCTTTGTTTTATTATGGTAGTTAATTAATTACAGTTACAATTAGCTTTACCGGATTAAAATGGCTTGACATTGCAAAGAGCATTAGAATAGAATAGAATAGAATAGAATAGAATAGAATAGAATAGAATAGAATGCTTTTTTGTCCCTCTGTGATATTTTGGTGTTTTTCAGAAACTGTGAGAGGAATTTGTGAGGGAGGGGAGACTTTTTACGCTCTCCAGAGAGCATAACCTTGCAGCACTAGTGGAAGCTACCATAAGAGCACTAAAAGAGGGCAGTGGATGGGTGCTGCTGTAAATCCTGCCATAAAGAGAAAGGATAGGAGACAGTTTTATCCAGCTAAGAGCCTGCACAGAGGGATTATGGGTTACAGCAAGACAGCGAGAGAAGTAGGAGGTGACGAATAGGGGTACCATGTATGTGGTGGGCAAGCACCTTGATAAAAATGAAGGCTGGAGAGGAAATGGGTCATAGAAAAAAATGGATAACACCTGGAAGAAAATCTCAGCAAACTACTAAGGTCAAATTCTATAGGACTGTGGAGGAAACACCAACATGGCTTCCCATGTGGAGAAATGCCCCGCTCTTCCTAACACCTTTCATAGCTTCATTTTTAACACAATCTTTTAAGAGACTTTCTAAGGTCTACATTTCAAAAACAGAAACTGTTTTCATATCTGCGCTCTAGAGAAGTGCAACACAGGTGACAATTTGAATAATAGAAAGTATTAATAAGAGAAGTGACCAAGAGGTCCACAATAACTCTAGAGGAACAACACAGCTCATGTGGGAACTATGTTGAAAGGACACCATGCATGCAGTCATGTAGCTTAGAAAAAATTTTGTTTACATTTTTCCACATCATGGAGAGAGGGCCAAAACAGCTAACATGTAGAAGAAAATAAATCTTTTGGCCTTTAAGCAATACACTACGCATGTTAGCTGGGCCAAACTGTAGAAAGGCCTTAAGTCCCCGATTTTTTTGGGGGCCCCCAAATATATATCTATATATTTTTTTTTCTTTTCTTTTCTTTTTCTTTAGCAAATGCTTGTTTTGCAAACAATGTACATTACATTGTTTATTTTTATATACAGTATCAAATATTCAAGAATTGGAACATTATGAAGTTGTCCAACTGCAGGGTTTCAAAGCAAAGTTATCTTAATAAGAGAGATAGGTGGCGCTATTTTACTTTCAACACTGTGGCCACCCAAGTATTTTTAGATCTCGATATAGATGCAAACAGCAAAGTTTGCATCTATATAGCTACGGGGCGTAGGACGTTTTAACCTACCAGGTTTCAATGCATACACCAGAGGTCCCCAACCTGTGGGACGCGCCCCCGAGGGGGGGCACCGTGCCTTTGCAGGGGGGGGCGCAGGATGATTGAATGAGAAAAAACAACAACAACAAAAACAACGATTATGCACCACTTCCCACTAATTATGCACAATGTTTTGTTGGTCTTTCAGATAAGATACGGATAAAATGTGCATCAGAGATGGGAATCCTAGTCCATATCACGTGCTTTGGAAAAGTCTGTGACAAAATATGAATAATAAACAGAGAGAATCTGGACAGAGTTGAGTGTTACTCTAAGAAAAACTAAGACAAATGACGCAAGAGCATCATTCAAGTCCAGCAGGAAGCTTGACAAAGCATTTATGAATGTGACAAAGAAAAATCTGAGCAAAGGGTATCACAGCTGAAGTTGAAGAATCCCAAATAATGACTATGATGACTATGGACAAAAGGGAATCATAAAAATCTATCCATCCAACCACACCATGTATACACAGACTGACACACGGGATAAAGCACGGCTTCAAAAAGGTGATGAGGTTAGGCTGATAAGACTCTCCTCTTCAGGTCCTGCTCCCCTTTATTGCTCCGATGTATTGCTTTGTTCCTTTTTCGTGTTCTATCTGTACCCATCAATACACTGCTCTCTGCTGCGCTGTCCACAATTAGATTTGCTCTGTTAGAGTAGAGGGGGTGTAGACGATTAAAAAGCTTCAACTCTTACACACAAAATATGTCAAACTGCACAGCCAAACTTTGGTCCCCGGGGTCTGTATCATGCTCTGGTCAAGACTTGTAAATTGTGATGAGGTTGCTAGGTGCCACTGGAGATAGATTGTGAATAATCAGCCTCTTTGGTTTAATAAAGAGGGCTGTGAGGAGGAGGAAGTGCACTCATTTGCATCAGTTCCAATAGAGGTGTAATTGTGTAATATGGCATGAATCCACGTCCGAGGGTTTTCTAAAAACCAAAGAAAAAAAAATTACATTTTGATGGTTTATCTATTTAGCATTGATCAACCTAAAAAAAATTTGAGGTTAAAACAGATTTTGACAAACTAACAAATGGTTTTGCACTGCTTTAAAAAGCTGTTATCCGTGTTATTATTGCTCCTCAATGTTCAATTTTCACTAAGCTGGGATTTTATCTGCTTAATAAAAATAACAGCTAAAATAGAGAATTTTGTCCTAAATGAACAATGCTAATACTGGCTAATGATCCTCCTCCAGCATGGTAGCTAATCATCAGGATGTTTTTTTTAACATAACTCCTGGTAAGAAAATGAAAATCAAAAGTGCAGTTTTAATGTCAAAATATTTCTTTGAGCTTTCTTTTCCAGTCTCAATAAATCAGTCAACTGAACCAGCAGGCTCCCGTAATGGAACGAGGTGGAAATACTCGCTCATTCGCTGGGAGACAAAAACACTACAGCCTGATTAAAATGGAAAGGATTATGTCAAACCAGGTGCTCAAATCAACCGTTTGTACAAAACCCTGAAAAATTACAGTATGTCATGGCATGTCAGGGATGTCTGACACAGGCCCATCACTTAGCACACATCACCGGATATTTTCTCTAATCTAACCATTCATTAGTCATTCTGTCAGTCTCTGAAACCCCTCTGTGTTTGGTTCACTCATGAGATTCCTCCCATGTGTGCCAGTTATGATACAAGATATCTGTCCACGCTACTGTACAGGAAAAAAAGTTTGTAGAAATGATAATGCATGTGTCTGTCGTCTCTGTTCTGCTATGCTTGCCTTCGCATCAGGACATGCTGTGAGCGACTGATGATGATGATGACTCAGTAATGTGAGAATGTCACCACAGTCTGAGAGCTGTGACTAGTCTCATCCTTCCTGCTGAGGCTCCAGCTTTCTCAGCGCACATTCAACATTGCTGGTATAGATTGGTTTATCTTGTTCTTTTGTCTTCTCTAGAGACTCATTTCAAGAATCTCATCTGTGAAGAAATGGGCATTGATGGAACCTGTTCTGTCTGTCAATCCAAACTGACTGAAATCCAAAGTATCTCCAAGCTGCATGCAAATCAGGGTTGACGCAGACTCTGCTGGAAGTGAAGCTGAAGCTCTCTTGCTAAATAAGATAGGAAACAGCACAGTTTTTAGGAATAATTGAAGTATTAGCAGGATAGTTTTAGGAACTACCGACACGGCCACATGATTGAACTACTAAGACAGAATTGTTAGACTACTGATCATCAGGTCCCTTTAACAATTTGATGCAGCAAAATATGAAATAAAATTTGCTTATTGTCAGTATGGTATTCAGTGAAAGCCTTGAATAGATAGAAGAATTGACCACTTTTATGAAAAACAAAATGAACATTTTCATTGTGTTGTAAAATCAACTGCAAAATGGTTAAAAATTGAAAACAACTTTGACTAATAGAGTGTGTATTTTTATTTTTTTTTGTAACTTGCTAAGAGATACTTGATTAAATATTTCTGTATAGCTATGGCTTCATCTGAAACAGAAAATTCAGAATCGATTCAAATGTTTTCACGTTGTCCTTGTTTTAAGATTCATTGAAGTCGTTTTTGTTCCTTCAGAACTAAGTTTGTCGTTTTTAGTTTAGCAACTAGAAATGCCACACTCATGTCAGAGTACTGTTCACTTTTGAGTAGAGATGGATCAGTTGTTATATGCATAATGTATACTGAGAATTAATAACAATTCAGCAGATGAATATCACAAAGTTAGCTAAAGAGTGAAGAAATGCTAATGCTTTTGATTGGATTGAGATCTTTGTGAAATGAATCTTTTTTATCAGAACTGATCTCCCAAAATAATGACAGTAAAGGTACAAGGATAGGTTCTTATATTTCAATGAAAACACCTGAAGCCTTTTCTATATTGCCCATTTAATATTTGTATAGTCACTATTGGTGAAGTATGTCTTTTCAACCCTCATATTTATATTCCCAGTCAAAACCGAATAAATGGAAAATCATACATCACTTTAAAAAGTGAAAAAGTCTAGTCGATGCCATCTGTGCGTGACAAAAGCAACTGAAATAGGCAGAAAAGGACAGAAACATGGGGGCACAAAGGATGTGACTTGCCTGTCTGCTTAGAAAAATTCAGGCCCTTGAGTCAATTTTGTCGATGACCTCTGCTGCAGGCTTTTACTTTCACTGCCCCTGGGCAGAGAACAGAAAAATGCTTTAATGCTTGTAAAGTGTTGTGTTTTTAAATGCTTGCACTCTTAAAAACACCAAGTTTCCATACTGCACACAGATTTTTAAGCGCTAGTGTCAGGCCCCTTTAGAGGTTCATCTACAGTTACATGACTGCTACTGTGATATAACTGATCTATGGGATTGAATTCATCATATACTGTATATATAAACATCTGAGAAAAAAAACTATCAAAATGAATTTTCACAGGAATAAAATACCTTGTCGTTCCACTTCCAGTATTTTAAATCCACTATAAAATCTTACTGGCATGATATCAAATATCACACATACAAGCCTGTGTTGCAGATAGCTCGCACAGGGCTGCTTCAATGAAGTTCTGCTGAAATGGAATCCATTTATATCAATGACTCATTCCATTGAAAAGCAAATTTCGCTGCCTTTCAAATAAACAATCAGGTCTGCAGATCACTGTCACATTCGCACACGAGAGCTGAATAAACATGTGCATCGCAGCACAAAAGGGAACTTTGCTCGGCTGTCGTGGCTGCACTTTTCAGGTGGCTGGTGTTTCAAAATAAGGCTCCCAACGTCTGTTGATCAAACCCGTCAGGTTTTATGGATGCGCTGTCAGCTGAGGGCGAATGAGTTAAACTAGCAGACTGATGCATTTTATTTAACACTGTTCAGTGCATTTTGTGGGGGTTTAAAAAGTCATTTTCACACTCTAACCAGTTCTCCTTCCACATTTGTCACAGACAATAACAAATCCCACACATATCTATTCATTAAGAGATAGAATTGGAACAAATGGAATAAGGCTCTTCTTTGTCAGTGTAACAAATGAAATTGTATTGCACAATAAAATGCAAGTAATTGGACAGCTTTTGTGGATGTGAAGGCTGCCATATCACCTCAGCACAAAGTTGAGACACCTAAATGGACGAGTACATAGGAAGGGACACAGACATGCTAAATGTGTTAGCACAAGTATTCTTTCAAGTTAAGGGCCTGCAGAGGATATTATGCAAAATAAACTAAATAACGACTGGACATGTGCTTGTTGATTTGATCTACTCTTCAAGGCTGTGAAGAAGAAAAGTGCCTGGTCTTTTGTGACGGCTGTGTGGACGGGTAACAGAAGATGACGAGGAAGCGTTTCCATGGGAGTGCTGCTCTTTCCCAAAAGGCATATTCCCTCCTCTCCTGCCTGGGGAGGAGATGAGGGAAACAAACACTCATACCTCATGAGAACAGCAGCATTTTTGGCTGCAAAAGATGCATTTAAAAGCCTCCTAAATAAATCTAAGCAAGGAAGACAAACATGCTTGACATCTATTCAGCCCTTTCTACTTGCCTCTGTAGTGGAGACACATTGAGTGTGTCTTAATATGGAGTTCATGCTACTCCTTGACATTTTTTATAGTTTACCACACTGTAGCTTCAGGTATTTGGGTATTTTCCAGTCAGCTTTGCACATCCAGACACTGAATTATTTTTACCATTCTTAGCACAACAGCTCAAAGTTCATTCAAGCCGGATGGAGAGCATCTGTGAACATTGGTATCAATTTCTGGCAGAGATTCCCAATTTGATTTGGGTTTGCCCTTTAACTTGGCTTTCTAGAAAATGAATATACTTTGATCTACAACTCCATTGTTGATCTGGTTGTAAGTTGGGTTTGTTGTCCTTGTGTATGGTGAGCTCTTTAGCAGCCTCCGAAGTATTTTTTTTTTCAGGACTGCTCTTTAGTATAATCTATTTTGTGATTTTGTGATCATATGTGAAAGATTAGCATTCACACACCATGATGCTGCCACCATGATGTTTTCTTGTGGCCCTGATAAAGAAATGCATTTTTTCTCCTCACATAAGCTACATTTTGCCATGCATTCTCTTTAGATGCTTAGATTGTGAAGCTGATGATTTGCATTTCTTTTTTTTGAATTGGTATCCTTAATTATTCTTTTCAGCTAATCTTACAGAATTTTTTTTTCTTTTTAAAGCCAGTTTTTTAGCACATTCACATGTCTAAATCCTAAGTCATTACCTCCTATATGCGTTTGCTGAGAAAGGCAATTAAAAGTGTATTTTTACAATATTGCCTAGGAACGAAAGGTTTTCCTCTCTACCGCAAAATTTAGCAATCTTTGTCAGACATCAGGAGAGTCATGCTAATGATCATTATTGAAGTAAAAATTCTCATCTAGCAAACTGTTTTTTTTTTGTCCAGTTGAGATAGTTTTTTTTTTCTGTAGTTGCATAGAAGGTAACATTGTGCAATATGTTTTGCTGTGTATGAGCTGTCAAATAAACACCACAGAGCAACACAGGTGCCAAGTGAGAAGCTCATTGCAGGCTTTATTTCAGAGCTACGTTGCACACAAGGTGCTGTCTGCGGCATTATTTTAGGATAACAGCCAATGCTGCTCTAATTAGTGGCACTATGGTTTCCTCCTATCTTCTGATTACTGATGAAGCTTTTTCTCAACTGCTGCACTCGAAGGTTCTTACCCTGCTGTCACATTGTTTCCTCTGTGTTTTTCATGCAAAACTCAATGTCATAATATAAAGGGGATCTTGGCCAAGATCAAATGTTGCCGAGGCTTTAAAGTATGTGTCTCTTGTGTGGGTGTGTCTATTGGGATCAAGGGTGTGATATTTGATATTCATAGTATCCGGTCCACAGTGCAATGTTGCTTTTTTGTGATAAAAAATATCACAATCTAAAAATTAAAAAAATAAATAAATAAATAAAATAAAAAAAAAAATATATATATATATATATATATATATATATATATATATATATATATATATATATATATATATATATATACATAGGTAAACTGACTAGCTGGAAAGGACATTTCAAATCTCTAGCAGTGCCATAAACCAAATTGATGAAAGGTAGGGCAGTCCGTGAACTTTGCTTTCAGTTTCTAATATCCTGCATGCTGATGTGAGTAAATATTTATTGAGTCACAGTTACATTGATTCTGTGGCAGCAGCATTGTGTGAGATGAACAAAGTGTATGAGAGAAGTAAATAAATTAGCAGGCATGTTTTAATTAATAAACAAGCAATTCTATAAATAGGCCCACATTTTTGTTGAGAAATGATCTAGGCCTTCAACAGTTCAAAAACGTTCAAGGAAGGTTTGGTTTTGTTCCCACTTTCTAAAGCAATCTTCACCAACAGCGATACAAAAACGACTAGTGATGATGGGATACAGAAGCAGCTTTTTTTAAATGTACAAAAGTTTAAGCTGTGGCAATAGCAGTGGAGAATTGATGCTGAATTACATCACATATTCTTGTGTGGACAATTTATCACTCAGGGGCAACACAGATACAAAAACCGCATTGCCGTTCTGCTGAAAAATTGATTTATTCTTCTCTTTTTAATATTTTCTTCTTCTGCTCTTCTGACTATAGTTAGAGCTTAAATCTGTCGCCTCAAAAAGGCTGCAGTGACAATTTCATATTGCTCACTGGAATAAGAAAATCAGCAGGGAACATTTAACCAGGTATGGTAAATCCATTACGGTCTGCATAAAATGAGCAGCACAGGAGAAAGGAGGATCCTTCTTTTATTTATTTATTTGCTGACATGGAAACGTCCAGCTTTAAATCAGTTACAAGACCTGTCAGAGCAATAATAATGACCCAGAACCAACGTTTCCCTACATATAACAGCATGTAACTGTTGCAAACACATAGAGATGAGGGAAGAAAGAGATGAAAACAGAAACATGAGAAACGACACTTTGCTTTTGAAGTTGTTGAATGGTGGGACACAGAGCCTTGCTAATCTGTTGCATCTGAAAATCTAAAAGTAGAAATAAGAAGCATTCTACTTCTTTCCAAAAGAAATAATTATTTCTATAAACGCCTTTGGGAAGAAGAAAGCACAGAGTCATAAAGTTGTAATTAGCAACAACAGCAGCTCAAACATTTTCTATTTTATTTAATTTTTTTAAATATGATTTATACTGACATTGGCTCTATGTAGCTAGTATTACAGTAAAATTCCTTATTTTATTATCCTTTGCTTTGTTGGATTTCTTTGAAGAAATAAAAATTATATAAGGAATTTAAAAGATAATCACATACTATGTTTAATTTTTACAGTTTGAAGAAAGCATAGGTCCTTCCTTAAATTACGTAAACAAATCTACTGACCAAACAAAAACAGTAATACATGTGCGTATTATAAAAAATGTTGACGTCTTTTACATTTTCTCAATTAGAAGTAAACTACACTCATATTTTTTTTAACCTAGACTCCTTCCTAATATCATGGAGGATTTGATTGAAAGACTTTAACATGTAACTAACACCCAGATAAACTGTATAAATAGTGCTATCTTCATGTTTGTTTGCAAAATTTGACATTTTCATGTAAAATGTTGAACTTTGGGTTGAACTTTGGCTGCTGCAGTTGAATGTTGCCAGTTTCAAACGTGTAGCTTGTTACAACCATTCCTGTGTTTGGGTATAAAACCCATCTCACTCAGACAAAAGCCCCTGTGGTGAGTCAGGAGATGGAATTGTACGCTTGGCAAGCGGTGATCAATATCATTTCTCTGATTTGCATGCGTGACTCATTTGCAGTGTGGACACAGAGAGCAACAGGTCTCCTCTGCGCTGACTGCTGGCGGCGGCATCGTGCAGGACGACCGTTTCAGACTCACTGCAGAAGGCACTCACAGCTGCGCACTCGCTTGGGTCAAAACCGCGCAAAACAATCAATGCTTCACCTTTGTACAAAACAACAGTTGCTCTGTTTTCAACATGCAACATTGCTTAATGCATTTTAATTAAATTTGAATTGTTGAACAGTGAAACTTTTATCTACACTTGGTCGTGACCCGCCGTGTCTCTTCGCAACGTAAACTTCATAAGAATTTTTAGAAATTTGTCAGAGACTGTCATCTCTCAAAGCAAAACAGAAAAAATAACGTGTGTTTGCTACAACCTTCTCCATAATGAGTGATGAAATCTTTAGCAGAATTACAGCAGTGAATATAATCTTGTAATTTTTGTCAGATTTTTGCATGTTTACTTTGGTACTTTAATGATTTATTCTTGGTGATGAGATACAAGTCTTTGATGTCTTCCTTGCCATCAACTTAATATTTAGCTTCCTCCAGAGAGTCAAGTCAGGATTCTGGTTGAGACGCTCCAACAAAGTTTATACCTTATGTCAGAAAAATGTAAAAACAAATTTGTAAAGTTCAAAAATTGCATTGAACTTAACTGCCAGGGATAATAATAATAATAATAATAATAATAATAATAATAATAATAATAATTTTTTTTATAAACAAAATCGGTATTTTAATGACATGTTTAATAAGTCATACATGCTGTAAATTATTTTTGAAATTCACTTTTGAAATGTGTTTTTTAAATAACTAATGAAAAGTACAACAAACCCTTTGATGATTTATTTATGTAATAATTTGCGGCACTTTTGAATCGCCGTACATTGATTATTTAGAATATATAGATAATGCAGATTGATTTTCATTTCTATCCAGTTTCCTCTACTGAAATCTAACATCAGGACATATTCTACCTTGATAAACCTTAAAGGTATTAAAAGTCTCCTCTTCATCAAAAACCTGAACAGTTTTTTAGATACACTTGCATGCATATAGACTCTGAGGTGACCTTTGCTTTTCTTTTTAACCTTTGCATTTGTTGAAACTGATCTCCAAATTTCACAGTGCCATCAGGTGTTGTTGCTGCTTTGTCAAAGCATAACGACCACAGACCAGAATAAGCAACAGCCTCAGCTGTACAGTGTGAAGTTAACACGTAATCCCACACAGCTAAGTTAAATAAGCATTCAGACAAATACTGGTGTGCAAATGGTGAAAGTTTCTTTAATTCACTGAGGATTTGAACATTATTTTATAAGTGTACACAGAGAAATCTTTCTGGACAAGCCTGCAGTTGATGGGAAGGAAAGAACTTTAACTTAGATCATTATCAATTACTCCAGCAGAAGAAAAGGCTCGACACCCACGATTCTAGAAAGGCAGCGGGAAAGACGAACCGTAAGCCTTGAAGGAAGGAACGTCTTCCTCATATGGATGGGGACAATGAAGAGAGAGAAATACTTTGTGTGTGTGCGTGTGTAAGTGCGATGTGGTTTCTCCAAGCTGACACTGATGGGAGAGGATGTGAAAGCAAGAGAGGAACACTCAGTGATGGAGGGAAGAAGGAGATCAACATGTTGAGACGGAGCCCTGGAGACACAGCCACCAGAGAAGCAGAGAATTATGGGAGTGCAAATTAAATTACACCGGAAGGGACATTCAGGTCTGGACCTGCAGGAAACACTGTGTAAGGGGATCTTTGTGTGTGTGCGTGCGCATGTGTGTGCGCTCGCATGCTTGTGTGTGTGTGTGTGTGTGTGTGATGTTCCTGCACATGTAAAGATACATTAGGAAGATTTTATGTTAATGCACTTCAAACTCAATGGACAAACCGGAATAAAGAGAGATCAAAATGAATCTATTTTTCATGTATTAAATATCAAAAAGAAATTTAAAAGGTGTGAAAAAGACAAGAGTAGGTAGAAATCCAGCTGTTCTATTGACAAAGGTCAAGAAACACAGCAGACTGATCAGGGATCTCACTGTGGAGAAGTTTAAAGTAAGCTCAGGACTAAGTAAGGTCAGGAATTTAGACAAGAAAAACAAAAGCCTATACTCTGACAAAACATCAGATATACACAACTCATGTGAAAAATTGTGATCGCTACAGATTAACTGGACTTTATTGGAACATCACAAGCATGTAGAAGAAGGTACTGCTATGATATTAAGCCAAAATGTGACTTTTTGACCACATGTAGTGGCTGGAGGTGCAGTAGAACTGCTTAGATCTAAGCAAAGTCAAATCTTGGAATGGCCCAGCCAAAGTTCAAACACACCTCCAATTAAGATTCGGAGAAAAACTAAAGAAATCATGCTCACGTATGTATTCAGTGTGACTAAGATTGAGCTATTTGGCTAAAAAGAACGGCAAAAGTCCCATATGTGCAAAGCCGGAAAAGAAAAACTGCAACAACCTTGAGGACATAATTCACTAGACTACACCCAAAAGCACATCAACTCCACTTACTAATAAGGTGACTACCACTGAATTCAGAAAAACGCTGCTGAATATAGCAGCAGTGTTATATTCAGATAAGACTACAGACAAGACAAATGAACTCTTTTTAAAATCAAAAACAATACAACTTCAGTCCCTGACGTTATTTTAAAAGAGTATTTAGTTTATTTTTTTCAAAGCTAGTAAAATGCACTTTCACAAAAATACAGGAACTGTTTTCAGAAAGAGAGTGGGGAAATAATTTGAGGGTGAATTTAAAAATGAAATGTCGAGACTACTTTGAGAAGTATGTGTCTTTCACTTTCAGGAATAAAATTATGTAATAGTAAAAATATAGAATTTTTACTAAAAACTTATATATTTAAACTTATAAATATATAAGTTTAAATATATGAGAATTATTTAAACTCATATATAATATGAGTTTAAATAATTCAACTATACTTAAAAATAATTGAGATGAAAAACACTTATATAGAACAAAAAATGATGAAAAAACAACCATTTTTGCTATTTTGATTTTTTGAATTTGTTTTTCTGTTGCTATTTTGCAACAAAGAAGCTAAAACCTGACTATAAATACAGTAAGTAGCTTTAAAATTGGGGCTTTTAAAGTGAGTCGTGTAATAGGGCAGAGATAAATAAGTTTATACTTCATCCTATTACTGTTAAAAGAAATCTGCAGTGTGTGAACTAGGTGTAATATTAACATTCATAATGTTTTAAATAAAATAAATAAATAAATATTGTAATGACTATACAAATTTGATTAACCCACTTTCTCCTGAGTCTTTTCTTTCATCAAAATGATCCAACCAATTGTTGTTAGCTTAAGTCTCACTAAAAATATTCATCAAGTGTGGACATCATCGCAGCTGAACTCCTTTTAACAAGTCAGATTTGATAATAGTCTTTGGATCGACTCTTAATTACAGCATCCCAACAAATTTTGTATCCAAGTCGTTCTTTGCAATTGTCGCACACGTTGCTATTGCAGCTGCAATTTGACATATTGTGGCGCTCTAGTGACAAAGTTAAAAAGGGCCAAACACAATGCCACACTTTTCAGATTTTTATTCGCAAAAGAAATTTGAAAACATTTAAAGCCTATACCTTCCACTTCATGCATTGTCCTGTATAGGTATAAAGCTGGTGTTTGGAATGTCACAAAAACTGAAACATAATCCAAGAAGAATGAATACTTTTGTAAGACAATGGGAAACGCTTTCGTGCACATGTGCTGAAGGCTCCAGGGGCCATGCAATGTGGCACAGATGACAGGCTGTCTGGCCAGCAGTAATATGAAGACGATCTGTGTGTGCTGCACACTTCAAAGCTTGTCACTGGTTGGATGTCCGTGACCTCGGGGTTCCTACTGCAGAAAGAGAAGCCAGCAGCCTCAGGAGGAAGCGACTCAACAAACAGCCGCAAGGAACCTGTCAGCGGACAAATAGACAGCAAAGTTTGTGCACACTTCAAGTTATCACTCTTGACTTGTGAAGGATCTTGAAAAGATACTATGGGCCCTGGGAGATTTTAGTGGTTTTATAAGGTCATTTGCCTTTAAATCCTTTTAGTATTGCTACATTTTTTGCTACGTTGTAAATAAAATGGTGGTTATAATATGTGTTTCAGTTTTCCCCTTTTTTTCAGATACTAATTTCCCAGGTTCAATCACCACCAGTCTTTCTAAAATTCCAAGCAGTCATTCTTCCATCTCAACTTTCTAAATGGCTTGTGGTCCCCTGAGCATCAGACTAATTACTTCAAAGCTTATTCTTAAGACACACTCTCCAGTATGCTATCTTTCTCTCACAGCTATTAATGCAAAATTTCTAGCTTTATTCCTACTTTCAGAGACTCGGTTGTTCATATTCACAAAAGTATAAAACCTTGGATCAGTTGCAAGGATCAAAAGTGTCATCAAGGATAAATGCGGAGGGGGCTCAAAGCTGGAACTGCAACTTCATAAATATTAGTCAAGACATTTCATCTTTTTCAACGAACGTAGAGATTTACTTTCCAATACAAACTGTCATTATTCTATTATTTTTATGTGTATTTGTGCATACTTTCTTGTTCTGCTTTGACTTAATTACAGAACAAGATTTAGAACTGAAAGATTTGCAGTCACCACCATGAGAGTTGAAATTGTTCACGTGGATGAGTTTAATCACATGAACACTCTTGCCAAAGTATAAACATCCCTGGAAATTATTAACTTTTTTTATTTATATCCATGAGCTGAACTATTTTTAGAACAGATATTAGGTCTCCATATCCCATTGAGAAACTACAAAATGAACTATCTAAAAGATTATAGCACAACTGCAACGGTAGAAAGGCTACTACAATTTGCATCAATGAGTAAACTGAAAAATAAATGTTTTTTTATCATTTCAAGAAGCCTACAGTCACTTTGGATCAGCTGCAAAGATCTACTGCTCAGGTGGAAGAAAAATTCAACAGGACGATTATTAGTCATGCAACCTTTTGTTGAAGGAAAGTCACTAGAAGTGCACAACAAATATTTAAAACAAAGGTGCTGTGATCAAATGAGACAAAAATTTATTTTTTGCCAACACGTAAATGGCTTTAAGTGGTGAAAATTGTGTCTGCAAGGTCAGTCAAGTTGGTCAGAGTTTATCTGGGTTGATTAATTAAACACAGATAAATCCAGGAAGAAAACGAGTTAGAGGCAACAAACTAATTGAGATTATGGGGGAGGTTAACCTTCCACTAGGACAACAACCCTAAACACATCACCAGAGATGCAACAGACTAGTTTAGCTTAAAGGACATATATGTGTTAAAATGGACCAGTCAAAGTATAGGCCTTAATCTAATTGAGAATTTGAGGAAAGACCTATCCAGAACACTTGAATATTTAGCCGCAGTAAAAAGAAGTCCTACAGAGTATTCAATCAAGATGGACTGAACAGAAATGCATAACACACTTTTAAAAATGTTCAATATCTACATCATGTGTACTATCTTTCCCACTTCACAATTATCCACTAAATTTTATTGGTTCATCTCCTAAAAGTCAATTAAGATGTACTGAAGCAGATCGCATTGAAGCAGAACCTTTCAAACACTCAGAAGATTTATTTTCTACAGGTATTTTTGATCTTCTGAAGGTAGCAGATAAAAAAATGACAATTCAAGCTTCTCTCGTTAAGATATTAAATAACAAAATGGCAATTAAAAAGTTTCCAATAGTAAGAATTAGGAAAGCATTAGACATAAAAAGAGTAGTCATTGCTTTTCTAATAGGTTTGTAATTAAGAAGCAGCCTTGTCAGTGTTTCATGTTTGCAAATTAAAACTCAAACCAATTTTAAAACTGTTTTAACTAAACAAATCTCATCATCAATGAGAAAAATGTTTTATTCCTTGAAATGTTACTGTAATAATAAAGTGCAATATTAAAGCAATTTCGACTTTTTCACAGTTCTCTCCGTTAAATTCACAAACTTTACATTGTGCTTTAATGGCATTTAATGTATGAGTCAACACAAAGTATAATAATGGTAAAATGGAAGAAAAATTATTTACAATTTTTCATGTTTCTTTTGAAAAATAATAAAAAAAACCATCACTGTCCCAGCCAAAAAAATAAAAAGCATCATAAAATGATGCTGCCACCACAGTGGGAATTATGTCACTGGGTCATGTACAATGTTATTTGTCTACCACACACATTGTATGTAAACCAAAAAGTTGCATTTTAACCTCAACTGACCAGATCACATTCTTCAGCCTGTTCATTTTGTCCCTTACATAGCATGTTGCAAATTAGAGTTCAAGATTGTAAAAGGATAAAATGTAGAAAAGTTTATCTGAAACAAATATTTTATGCACATCCCTCTCTTGGTCCCAAATGCTGCATTTCAAGCTGCACCTTTTCATACATCAAATAGGCTTCTGAGCACTGTTGTTAAACACAAATGCTAGTGTTGCCGGAACATAAAACTTCTTCTTCACCCTATTGCTTTTTCAGTCACTTTATGTTGCTAAAAAAACTTCATATTGCATCACCTCTTGCATCATATAGTGACAATATGTGAATGCAGCATACAAATGTATCTGCTGCTCTTTAATTTCCTTTAGGTATTACAAACATCTCAGCAATGTTTCATATGCGAATAACGTATTTTCCACGGGGAGAAGGTTTTAGAAGAAAGCTACAGAGGATATGAGAGTGAAAACCCATAACTGCTCCTTCAAGCTGCCTTGTGTCTTTGTATTGTCCAACAGAATGGTCTTTGAAGCAGCAGTAGCTTCTGGAGGAGGCCTGCAGGCCTGGGGAGTCAGACTCAAAGGTCACATGTACACTGAAACAGATTAACAATTCAGACTGAAATAAAGGGGCTAAAGGGCTAATGTAGCTCAGCAAGCGTCTTACTGCGTTAGCAAAAGCTGCAGTGCAAAAGCAGACTGCTTATTAGATGACATAATGCAAATTTGTATTTACAGATATGGTAGAATATAGACTAATGGAAATAATTTGCATTTAAAACTGCATGTACACATGAGAAAACAAGCATGTTCACATGCTATGGTTCAAAATAAGCTAAGAAAACTCTTCGGTAGTGATCTGATTTATTTGTTAAAACATATCTAACTCAGATTGTCAACATTCAGAGTCAGACAGACTTTCCATTTGAACTAAAAAAAAAAAAGTTTTAAATCGTTTAAGCTTTTTGCAACAAACTGCAAAGTTGTTCCTTAGCTGAATTTCTCTCCAACCTGAACTGTTCAATATATGAAATGGGCATACACACTACAACATAGCATATAACTGTAAGCCTATCTAAGCACTTAATGCAGTCTAATGATGCACATCGTTATGTTGCACTGTTAGGCCGGGTGGCTTTTTAGCTCTACCAGAAAACTTAACTTCATTTGAATTCTTTATATACCAGTTATTGCAAAACGTATGTATTAAAGATGCCCTCTAGACATGCGGTGATTATTGAAAAATATTTATAGGCTTAACACTTTTACCCATTTGATCACATAACTACTAAACACCTGGATTTTATGCGACCAAAAGCAAATGCAGCATTCTTGCTGGGTGAAACGAAAATGACACATAGAAATTAGTGACCTGCTCTTGTAATGAGCCCACTTTACTTTGATACCCCTAAATAAAATACAACCGATTGCCTTCAAAACACACATAATCTAATAAATACATTCCAGCTGAGTAATTATATCTAGCGGTTCTGTGAAATGGCACAGAGTTTTGTTAGATAATATTAATGAACAAACAGCATCACAAAGATTAAGAAACACAGCAAACAGGTCACTCATAAAGTGGTGAAGAAGTTTGAAGCAGGAGTTGGGTTATAAGACAAAAACCCAAGTCACAGATCACTGGCCCATTCACTGTCCTAAAATGGAATAATATGTTAAAACTGCAAACTTTCCAAGTCATAGATTTACATCTAAACTAGCACAAACTAGAGCAGTAATCAGATCAGAAGCAAAGCTATCCATTTTAAATTCTGCAGAGATCCACAACTAAGGCAAAATAATCTGTTGACAGGATCATTATAAGCTGTGCTCTCCATAAAGAGTGGCAATAAGAAAGTCACTGTTGTACACAAGCCATAAAATGATGTTTGCAGTTTGCCAAAAGTGAGAGAAGACACAGCAAACCCATGGATGTAGGTCAGATGAGTCAATATGTCAATATGATTGCATGTGTGGCAGAAAATTGAAACTCCACATCCCCTTGTACACCATACCCTCACCATGAAACATGGGCATGCATCATGTAGAATGGCTGCCGTTAGCAGGGACAGGGGAGCAGTTCAAAGCAGGTGGGAAGACTGAAAAAGTTAAATATGGAGCAATAATAGAAGGCAACCTGATTGAGGCTGCTAGAGCAATGAGAATGGTATTCAACAGGCTCAACAGGACTGTGACTCTAAAGATGCAGACCTAGAATGAAATGATTTAAATCAAAGCTAGTTTGTGTGTGAGAGTGTAGGTCCAGTCAAAATTCTGGGTCGAATCATGTTGTGTTTGTTGTGAGATTTCCTATCTGGAAATGAAATGCATTCAGATTTCTCTACAAAAAAAAACTGTTGAGTGCCAGTTTGTGTTGTTTTGTTATAAGACATCAATAAAACAGACTGAAATTTGAGGTTCTAAGGTGTCAAAATGGTTGACAAATAGAGAATATGTTCGATTTGGAGAATATTTTTTGCAAGGCAGTGAATCCGGTCCTGGGTAATTAAACAAAAATGAAAACACGTGACATCTTATGGAGAACTCTTCTAAAGTTAGCTCAGTACGTTACACATTGTTACATACATTAGTGTTATTATCTACCTTGCTGTTAAACTGCCTGCTATAGCCTTAATATATCCACGGTTTGAAATAAAGACTTTTCCTTCTGAAACCCCTTTGCAGCATTTTGTTTCAGCACCATGGACAGTTACAACAGGACTGATAAAATAAAGGCAAGTCTCTGCAATCCTCCAGCTCAAAACAAACAAAAATAGTCTCAACTGTTATTCAGCTGATCCACCTCGTTTCTCCTCGACAGCAGGCAGACTGAGCTCAAACATCAAACGTGACACAAAATGTGGGATCCATCTTTATCGTCTGATGTGTGCTGTTAATTGCAAAAGCAAGCATGGTGTGTGACTGCGATGACTGTGCTGCTGCTGCTGCTGCTGGAACAACAGGTAAACTAGGGGAAGTGCAAATCCTGGATTAGATGCAGAAATCACAGAAGTGCCATTAGAAATATTAAAAGTGTGCCCCTGTCTCTCTCTCTCTGCTTATCTGGTTGAAATGTGACTGAATCTGAGTCCATATGCCAGACATTAGCTGCAATGTATGCTACACAGACGGCCACCAGTGATAATAAATAAATATACATATAAATAATCCTATAATATAAACCGAAACATTTAAATAAATACATAAAAGAAATTTGCAACCTTAGATGCTTATACTTCCTCCAGTATCTTCCAGTATGTGCAGAATGTGCTGCAGCCATGCAGTCTGTGACCTATAGGTACCTTGAACGTTTGAGCATTAATGCACACATGACAAATATGCCAAGCGGTTACCATGACGACCGTGACCTCCCTACCCCATTTTTCTTCTTAAGTGCACGTGCGGGGTGTGCGTGCGTCCTACCTTGCACTCATCCATGCACGTCCTGACTGAGTACGCGTCCGTTTCGTACTTCTGAACCAGCAGCTCAAACTCCCTGTAGTTCTCCTCCGCCTGCCGATCCAGACGCTGATAAGCCCGGACACACTCCGCGCACCCCAGCAGATCCACCCCCATGGCCGTATCCAGGGAGCAATTCAAAACGTCCGGACTCGTAAACCCGTAAAACAAATCCAAAAGTGAGTAGGAATTACAAAAAGAAAGGTACAAATCGCTCAGATTCACGTACGCCGACTGTGTCCCCTCTTCTTCTTCTTCGCCAGAGAGGCCCAGGCACACTGTCAGAGCGTCCGTGAAAGTGAAGCAGTCTCTGGACACGCTGTCCGGGTGACAGGTGTCCATCCGCCACAGAGGTTTGGTAGAATTCCCTATAAAAATAACATCTTGCTCTCTGGCGAGGCGGCGGGGGTCGGGTGATTTTGGGACGTGGTGTGATTGGGGGGAGTTTGGCTTCTTCTCGCCCGCGTCCGAGATAGCGTGCCCCTCGTCCGACCGCTTGTCGCGGGTCCGCGTCAGCTTGGCCTCGGCGCAGAACCACAGGTGATCAGAGAGCAGGACGGTGATGAAGAGCAGAGAGGCCAGCGACTGTCGCCATCTCTGGGCCCGCTCCGGCTCCGTGAATGGCTTCTCGTTCTCTCGGGGTGCAGACCAGTATTTTAAGCATTCGTTATGCTGCCGACGCATCCAAACACCCCTGGTCATATTTTAGGAGAGTGCTGCCCTGGGCCGACTCCACCGCGGGGGCTCCTCTGCCACAATACTCATTGACTTGTCGGGCGACGGGCTCCGGTTGGTTCTCCTCTGCAGCGGTAGGAGGGGGGTTCGGAGCCTCCGCCGGTCCAGGGCGCTCCTGCTATCGCGCCCCGCAGCAAGTCGGTGCTATTCCGAACCAATTAGCGTGCCCGCACAGATTAAGCTTCGCGCTGCCGCATCCCGGTTCTCCATGGCTCTCCGGGGGGGAACGGCGTCCTTTTTGACCGCATACCCCCACCTCTTCCCTGACGTCCCCTCTCCGGGCTTGTTCGCTTGTCAGGGGGGCGCGCAAGGGAGACCAGCTGTTGCGAGCCTCTCGGTGCTGATGCTGCGCGTCTGCCACCGCTCGATTCGCAGATTCACTTAAAGGGGAGCCAGCAGCCCCCTCGACGCAGGTAGATGGGTTCCTCGGAAAGCCTCGAATCGGTTCTCCCTGTGGCCACTGTCATCTTGGACCTCGGTTAAGTTGCCGCCATGTTCGTCTTGAAACACTTTTTCGGAGAGCTGAGTCTGTTTGCGTCATCTCCATCGTGGTGATAGCTCCATCGTTGCGCAGTGGCGGAGCAGCTTATTACCTGTATGCGCACCACACAAACGCAGAGGCTGGGGGAGAGACCGCAGACACTGAAAGGTGGTAAACGCTGTTTTTTTGGCAACACGCTGTGATATTTAGATTGGTATTTCAATGTTTTGACATGGCAAGAACTAGCACACACTTATGACGAGAAATTGCTCTTTAGTGCAGGGTGCACGCAAATCCATTCATAACACTGTAGTTAAAAGATTACTTTTGACACATCCAGACACACTGGGACATCAGGTACTTTGGGGAAAAAACATTTCGTCCTTGACTTGAAAAGTATATGTCAGACTCTGGGTGTCAATATATTGGCCTTGGAAACATATCAGATAAGTGGGAGGGCAAGGAGGGAGGGTGGGTGGGTGGGGGGTAAATAGAGGTGGTGCCCAACCCTCCAGATTACCTGCTACCTGGCCAAAGAGTCCTTTATAATGTGCACACTTATTATTTAATTTTATTTTTTTGAAATATGAATTTACAACTGTAGAGAAATGTGCTCAAATTATTTTGTTTTACTTTTTTTTATTTAAACTTTCGACTTTAGTTAATAACTAACAGAATTATTGACAAGTATTTTAATTTAAATCAAGAGGCAAATTTCATCTAGAAGACTAATTAAAACCAGAGGGGAGAATTTCAAAGAATGTATTTGTTTATTTTTGATAAATGCGTATTATTCATACTACTAAAAAAGGCTCAAAGTTCTGTGTTATGGCCAATATAATAAGGAGGACTACCATTAAGAGCTTCAGGAGTTACAACACAGATATATATCCAGGACAAAGGCTTCATTTGTTGCAAATTGTCATTTGGAGTTGTGTTACGCAATTCAAAAGACGACATCAGAAGCACCCTGCCTGGGGCAAATGAGAGAACGGACTGGAATTTGGCTCAAAGGTCCAAAAACCTCTTTTCAGTGAAAAGTCAAATTGCCATTTTTTTTTTGAAAATCAAGGTCCTGTTGTCTGGGAGAAGAGTAAAAAGAAGCACAGAATCCATATGTAAGCTTCTGTGTGAGCTTTTCACAGTTAGTGAGGCCAGACAAAGAGAGAATGAGAAAAAGGTTAAGGAAAATGTGGCAGTGCCTTTACGAGGTGTTATAGCAGTATGCGTCTTATTTTTTTATACAACTGATCGCTGTCAGTTCTTGATTGCAAGTTTGAGAAAAGAGTTTTGCTTCATGTCACTGAGCTGATCTGAGTAGACAACATAAATATCAGATGATAACAAAAGTTGTTGGAGGCAGCTCTATTGTGTGATGAACAGGTGAACGGATGGTTACAACTCTTGTAAAACAGGACAGAGAATAAGTTTTGGATATCAATGCTTTTCCATTCTTCAATTTATTTTATTCACTATAAACTTCCATACTTTCAAAAAAAAAAACTGATTCCTGAGTCCTCCAGCTTGCTTGGGAGCCATCTGGTGGGGTCCAACACCACTCCAAAGAATCTTGGTTTAGCCAAATATGACTCACAAACTTATTAAAAAATAATAGCTGTACTTGACAAACTTCCAGCACCACTGATATCTCACCTACTACTGTGGAGTTAACCCTGCTGTCTCTAAAAAATGCAGCTGGATTTTTATTGTATTTTGCAATATTTTATCCAGCTACATATGTTATTTCCCTGAGAATCTGTACATAAAGGAGAGAGGTTTGGGGGGGGGGGTTGTCTTCCTTCAGTGACACACCATGACCACTCCATCAAGGGCAACATCGATAAACAAGAGTTGTCTAAAGACATTTACAATATAGAGAAGATTTAGCCAACCATGTGGGTCTTTGGACTGTACAACCAAAACAATGAAGAGAAGGAGTAGTCGGGGAAAACAACGCATGCTCATCGAGGAAATGCAAACTCCATGCACAAATACGACAGCAAGGATTTGAACCTGAAATGTTTTTGCTTCAAGGCAGCAGCTTGCGTTGTATTATGTTCAAACCAGCTAAAGTTGCTGAAAGAGATCATGTCCGCAGCCAAGATGTTACACAGAGGTTCAGCTTGATTGATGTTTTGTGCTTGTGGATGTTTACCTCTAGTGTTCAGAAGTGAAAATAAAGATGCTGCTTTGGACAGCGTTGTTGTGTCACTGCTAAGAAAGCTCCGATGCTCATTCAGTACTCTTTCTCGCACATATTATGTCACTGCAGAATGCTGTGATTATGCCTCATAGGAATTGATGTCCTACTTTGACATAAATTGTCTATTTTTTCCTTTAACTGCACGGTTGCACAGCGAATACTTTGTATTTGACCCTGAATGTGACTTTTTTGTGTCTGTGCTGGTATTCAGATGTGTGGATCGGTGGATTTGTCTCACCATTCTCTGTTGGGAAATACAGAGATAGACTGGATTATCATAAAATAATTTCCATATCTTTTGACTTATATCAGATCCTGACAGTGGCAGCCGCGCACAACATATGGAGAGTTGTCAGCTTCTCACGTACACGCCCTCGTTCAGTGTTTTCTACCTGTTATGTGTGTGTGAGGGAAACACAAGTTGTGCAACAGCAAGAAAGAGAGAGAGCAGAGAGATGGAAAGGGGTGGAGGAAGGGGTGGCGTTGGGGGGGGGGTTGCATCTGTGAGATGAATGCAGATAGCGAGCCCTTAAATCTCGAGCCATCACAAGAACAGTAGGGGCTGGCAGACATGACTCATCCACTATCCATGCAATGTGTGTGTTCTCTCTGATGCGGCATGTGTAGAATTGATTATCTTGTGTCACTGTAGTGCTACACCAATTGTTACATAAAACGATCATTTGCACAGTTCACTATCCTTTTTTGTAAGCAATGTTTGCATTTGTTTTTACAGAATTGTGTGATTTGTATTAAAAAAAAGAAAAGAAAGAAAAAAGAAAAATAAGCACCTTTGTGAGTCAGACATGGATTATGTCAGAAATCAGAAATGATCAAATAAACAGCTTGAGTGTTTTTAATACCCACTTAGATATTTTTTTGATGTAGTTTAAACAATAAAACATACACAATCTGTCTTGATTTTACAATTCAAACATAAATTGAAACAGATACAGTACTGATGCTTCAGCAAAAAAGACATTTGCATTTCTTTGAGACTTTTAAACACTTTGATCTTTTCTTTCTTTCATTTTTACTACATTCCCAAAGGTTTTCCAGCTTGGGGGAAAAGTGTAGAGGTGGCTGCGAGCCTGGACCCAGTAGTTTCACACAGAAATAGAGCAAGAAAAGGGAAAAATCATCTTAGTCTCGACATGTTCACTTTGCAAATTATTCACCTACCTACTAAAATTGTCATGAAAAATGAAAATCAATGTCATTTTTTTCTTCTAATTCTTCCCTAACCTTATATTTGTCACATGCTGTACAGCTATAAGTAAATAAATAGAGTAGTAAATAAATTAATAATTATCATTGTTCTCAGTGGGGTTTTTTTGACTTTCAACACATTTTTATGATTATACTTTTCTGATGTTTAGCCCATTTTTTGGTTGTTTGGAGCCAAAATCAGAAATAGAACATAAATTTGACTAATTGAACAACCCTTACAATTCATTACGTTTTCTCAACGTTGCCCATTCCTTTCCTACAGCCGCCATCTGAAACATTCCTTCTCAAATCTCCTTGACCCTGATTTGACTGTTTTTTTCTCTTCTAATTAAAATCTTCAGGTCATCTTTCTTTTTTCCTCTCTCTCTCTCTCTCTCTCTCTCTCTCTCTCTCTCTCTCTCTCTCTCTCTCTCTCTTTCTCTCTCTCGCTCTCTCTCTCTCCTTGTTTGGCCTTCATCAGTCTGGCATCGAAGAGGGAGAAAAAAAAAAAAAAAACACAGCCACATCACTCTCTGATTGGCTGGAAGAGACACACACCCTCAGCCCAGGCTCATTGCCCTGCCTTGGATGTTGCAAACTGGCAATGAAAGTCTGAAATAAGATCCACTGAAGAATATTGGTTTTATGCTGATTTAATTATTTTAATCATCATGTGAGACTAAATCCCTCTTGATCACGCAAGTATTTTTTTTTTAATCAGGTCTTGTCACTTAAAGCTGAACATGTCACCATGCTGTCAACAGCGATCCAAGATGGATCCAATGTTCCTCACTTGCTCCTCTCCTGGTTCTCTAGTTTCGTCCAAATATGTGGATGTTTGTTCTTCCTTATATTACTGCCTCCAGCTGATTCTTCTCCTTTTTGAGCCGTCTAGAATTTGGCTCATGTCGAATTTCAGTCGAGATTTAGATGCAATTTTGCGCATGAACCTCCCCGCTCCCTTTTGTGCTGCCTCTCCGCAGACGAGGGGGTTTTACTCTCTCTGATCAATTAGCACACCGAATTGCCATTAAAATAATAATAATAATAAAAAAAGCTCTAGAATCTTTCAGTGGCTCATCATCACATATTTCCGTTCCCATCAAGATATTGAATTCCTGGCTTATCACATATTCCCACTCTTCTTTCTGGATATCTGTATTCATCCAGACTGCAGCTTCAAAGAAAATACCTGTCAGAAAGGTGATACAGCTTACACACTTATAAGCTGTATAATGAAACCTACAGAATACAAAGACCAGGTCGAAAGTACTTTGTACGGAAACATCTTTCAACACTATGAGTTTATTATTAATATTTTAAGTTTAATAATAGATTAAACTACTAAGACCCACTGAAGAATATTGGTCTTATATAATGATTTAATTATTCTGATCATGTGAGCCTAAAATGACAAATAGAGTTTGGTTCAAAGACTTCAATTTGTGTAATCTGAATTGGTGAAGATCAGGAATCTATGCAGGTCTTGATGGATCTCCTGCTCTGTACTCTATGAATTGCCACTGTAATCCAAATGTGAGAGGGGAATAGTAGAAACATGTATTAGTTTTCCTGCAGAATGATCCCCACACAAAAATCTCCTGTTCCTCCTTGTAAAACTACTAAGTCGATCCCTTTATTTTATTTATTTATCTTGTTTTTACCTACTCCTACCTACTCCTCACTTTCAGATTTTTGATTAGATTATTATTCTATAATCATTTTGTAATTCTTTGAGATCGGGCAAAATAAAGTACCATCAGAAACTATTTCTGCGTTACTCCACATTGCTGTTCATGTTACCATTTCTCCATTATGTTTTTGTATATGTCACGGCAGACTGCAAAGGTTATTTTATTTTTATTTTTTTTTGCAAAGTTTGTTTGAATTGAAATGTACCATATTTTTTACTGCATAGAAGGTAGCACCCATCTGGGATTGTTTAACTTTACAACCTGTTTCATACTCATATCAGCCCCTTTTTGACGGCATGTGTTATGTGATGCTGTTATCTGTTCATATCATAGACATACGACATGAAAACACTTTACCTTTGGGCGAAATTTCAAATCATTCTTTACCAGGCTTCCTTTATTTTGCTAAGTTACCTTAAGTTTATACTTAAATACATGTGCAGAAATAAAATGACATGACGATAGCTATAATACGTTTAGCATCCTTTAACTCAGGCAAACATAATTTAACAACAAGGAACACCTTAAAGAACATTTTTGCCATTCACAGAAGCTTTCACAATGAAGCAAAGCAGATTTGTTTGGCATCTGTACACATTTTAGAAAACATCCTAAACTCTTTGTCAGCCTGAGAGTAAACAACAGAAGGCAGAGTTTACATGAGCTGCAGGGCTAATACTCAGGCTCTACACTCCAGCTGAGAAAGCTCAGGCCCTCCCAAATTGTTTATGTCACCAAGCCTGTCAACAGCAACTCAAGCTGGACCCGGTGTACCTCTTTTGTTCTCCGTTTCCGAATGAATTCTCACCTGCTCGCTTTTTCTGTTGAGATTTAATACAGATTAACTTGACTAAAATCAAACTAGCTGGTCCTCCTCACCTCCACAGACCTGCTGGAATCGTTTGAATTCAATATTCATTGTGTGCTGTGAGTGTACATAATTTTTTATTAGCTGAATGCGTTGGAGAAAAAAAAAAACATAGAAGACCTTGGATGAACCATTTATTGTTGCAAAAGCACGGCTAAGCCTCAGTGTGAGCAGCAGATAATGAGCCTGACATCTCTAAATGCATTTCCCTCTCACTAATCTGTGCTGTCAGAAAAAAGCAGTCTGATGAAAGAGAGATGTTGTCCCCTGGATCCAACAAAAAAAAGTACCATAAAAAAGCATATTTCAGCCTTTGAAGAAACAGAAGTGGAGTTAAATCCTGGATAACATGGAATATGAATAGCATTATGAGTTTCTAGAGCAGAAATTATTTCACCTTTAATCTTTCAGGAGTCAAACGCTCAATAATCATGTAGCTACCTAGCATATGTTAGGATGATTTTTGGAAAGTGAGCAATTTGTAGCCCATCACAGCTACAATGCAAAGAGAAAGGAAACAACATTGACATTTCAAAAAGTCCAGATTTGAACCCTTGCCTCTCTGAGACGACAACTGCAACCACTTCGCCACTGACAAGGTTTTGTCTTATTCTGTCTTTTTTTCCATTTTCTTCCTACATTTCTGTAATTAAAACATTTTGAAAAGGAAACATAGTTTGTGGAGCTCTAAGACAGGTCGTTACCTGTCTTAGAAAATCGGATTTCAACAGTCTTGGTTAGAAGTGTGGAAGGCCAGAAAAGTAGCTTTTTACAATTCCCAATTGCCATTGAGTTAAAGTTTCTATTTATCAACCACTGATTATGTCTTATCATGTGACACCATTTACCCAGATAATTAACACACTGATTTTTGCCATAAAATCACAAACAAAATAAATAAGAGCATCTGACTACTGTAAATCTTTATTTGTACAGGTTAGCCTCACTGAGACCACAATTAATCTCATTTTCAAGTGGAACCTGTTTACACAAATAACGCTAAAACAAAAATAATGCAACACAAATAAGACAACGGATACCAAAACCACTAAAAGCAACAACAAGTCTCCGTTATCTGAGGGTCTTTAAAAGGTGCTTAAAATCTCAGACAGATTTCAGAGTTTGTGGTCTTGCTGTAGAACGTTCTAGAATAAGGGGGCAGAAAATGCAAAACTCTGATTAGCCAAAGTTCCGACATAAAACGTCTGTAACGGAAATATCTGTGTATGGATAAAAATGTCCAGCTGGCCAAAATATACAACCTGCACTGATGTGTTGGAGATTTACGTACTGTTATGAAACTCAAGACACTGTATCCAACAGTGTCAGACAGCTGGCAGAAGCACAGGAAGGAAACTGGCAGCAGTGAGGAGTTTTCTGGCACTGACAGCAAAAAAGCAAGTTCTGCTCTTAAAAAGAAATCAACCCTTGATTTTGGTTTAACAGTTGGTAAATATGAAAATAAAAAAAAGAGTGTTTCATCAATCACGACGTCAAGGTATTTGCAGTCTGAAAGAAATTCATGTGTTCAAACATATAATTGGATAATTTCAAAAAATGAGATACTTGCTGGTGTGTTGTTACAGTTAGAAAGCAAAATCCACTTTCATTTTATTTATTATTTTCACATCTGTTGCAACTGAACACTTTGCTAATTGTGGTGTTTGTTAATTCTTGAAGCTGGTGCCTATTCCAGAGTTTTATATTTATTACAATACAAATTGACACAGTTGTGTTTACATTCAATATGAGACATGACATCAAAATATGCTACGACAGACTCCAAATACAGCAGATGTGTTGCAATGGATGTGATCAAGGTCATCTCAGTGGTGGGAAGTACTTCGTTACTGTACTTAAGTAGTTTTCGTGTATCTGTACTTTACTTAAGTAGATTTAATAATGGGGACTTTCTACTTTTACTCCACTACATTTTACAGTAAGTATCTGTACTTTCTACTTCACTACATTTCTACAAAACTGTCGCGTTACTCGTTACATCCAAGTCGCGTTGCTCTTTTCTTCCGTTAAAATGTGACATTCAGGGACTTAAGGTGGCGCCGTAAAATCCGAGCAATAACGTGACTTAGTGTCTGTTGTCACCCATCGGCTCCACCTTTACTCGCACTCGGAGCTCCAGACATGCGCAGTGGTTTCCTCTGAGCGGGAGGAGATGTTTGTCTATAATATAATAGCGCTGCATAAATTGATATGGCGACATGTAAAATCAGCAGCGCTTCGCTTTCACAGACGGTGGGGACTTCGTCCAACTTTTAGCGTCACTTGGAAGGAAAGCTTAAAGAAAGGTAAGATCTGTGCTAGCAAAGCTAGCTGTACTGAGACACATGTTGCATCTGATGAAAAAAAGTTGTCACTCATGCGCTGAATTATTGTGTGGAGGTGTTGACTGAGGTGTCGCATTTATGGGACAACGCTGTGACCAAAGTCTGCAATAAGTGATATGACATTCAGGAACGATCCGATTCTTCTGGACGGATCTTTACTAAGTCCTAAGGACTGAAGCCTCACTGAGAGCCGTTCTTTGTTCTTGTGTACACTGCGGTACACAGTGTGCGGTAGACATTCATTTCATCGCTGAATAAGTAAAAGTTGAACGTTGGACAGTGTTCATAGTTGAACGTTATTTACCGTTAATTGCGATGTTTCAGTTGTGGTTTCTGACATATGCAATATGGGCAACCGCCCAGGGCGTTATTTTTCTAGGGATAGCAGGAGACCTCTGCGGATTGTAGCACAGCGATGAAAGCAAAACAGAATGAAGTGAGTTTTAATTGATACTGGTTAAATATATTTCAGCTCTAAGTATTTAATATCTAAGTGTTTTTATGGGAATGTGGATCTTTCAGATCAATCTGAAAACCAATTTTGATAGGTAAACTTAATGTTATTGTGTCATTTAGCGCGGGGCGCTGGTCTTGGTCTCGGGTTCGGTGGTCTTGACTACAACTCTGCTACATGGCTCCTTGGTTGCATGTCCTCCACCCCGCCCGCACCTTCTTTACATCCCCTTTCAGTTAGATTTCTTTCTAAATAAATGTGACTAATGAAGTTCATGCTATGTTAGGACAGGAGACAAAATGTTTCCATCCCTGAAATTATGATTCATAGAATCACATATCTAAGACTAAACTGTTACAGAGAATAAACACAATAAGAACATGTTTAATCTGTGGTAGTGTTAATTAAAATGGCACATTTCTGATGTATTAAAATTAAATGCGATCGGCACACTTTATGATATTAGCGATTAGGTAATGCATTCAGCGAGTACTTTTACTTTTAATACTTAAGTATTTTTAAAAGCCAGGACTTTTTTACTTTTACTTAAGTAAAATGTTAATGTGGTACTTTGACTTTTACTTAAGTACATTTTTGACTGTGTATTTGTACTTTTACTTAAGTACATTTTTTGAGTACTTTCTCCACCACTGGTCATCATCATATACCTGCATAACTGCACAAGACACAAAAATGTCAAATCTTTTTTTTCTTTTTACATTTTATTATTTATTAGATAGAGAAACAAAATATAAAACAATATAATCCCTGCTTCACAGTGTTTATAGCTACAACTAAATGGTGACACCCATTCCCAGGAGGATCTTTAACAGTTTATCATATCTATAAGCTGAAAGGAAATGAGACAAAAACTTGGCCATGGGGTACATCTGTTTTAATTCACTGAAATTATTCTTTCTTGCTGCTTATGTCAATGCATTTGTCACAATTTACAGCATAGGACATAAAACAAAACTCTAAATTGATCAACTTAGAAACCAGTTATATTTAATACGGCGTTGCTTGATCAAACACATTGTGGTTCACTAATTTGTTGGAGCCATCTCTTTGTGGTTTCATCTTCAGTATCCAAAATCAGTCCTTAAGCACTGTCGTCCCGCATGCAGAACTTGACTGTGTTCTATGAAGTTAATTCAACCTTCAGATTGAGGTGTTTTAGAACAGGAACATGTCCAAAATATGCAGGAATCGACCGCTTGAATGCTCTAGTGTGACACCCCTGGTATTGTTTGTCTTTACATCTGAGATTCCAGTACCAATGGGGAGTGGTTACATGCTTTAAGATCAGAACCAGAATGTAGTCTCCATTGCAGTATATAATCTAGCCTTCCATGCGGTTCGTCTGTTAGTAAACAAAGCTTAGAGTTATTTATTATCTAAAGTCCAGACTTGCATGGTGATTTTCTGTCCTGAGCCATTGCTCTGCGTCATCTCTCTCATCATAGTGACTGACTGACCTCAGATGACTTTGCAGACACACTCTGCAGTCTACGAGCCACGTGCAAATCGAACCCCCTCCACCACCCAACCCCTGGTTGTTGCACTCTCTTCTTCTGCTCACAGCATCTGTGTTTCTCTGGGCGATGCAAAATCTTAGGAATTACTCAATTAGCAACAATTACATATCTTTCTCTCCCTCTCCACTCCAAATGGCATTACGACAGGGTTAAATGTAAGGGTAGTGTCACTGTAAATTGCATTATCTGCCCATTTGCGGTTCTGCAAATGTGATCTTTGAAATAAGCTTTTGATGTCAGGGACGCTCTCTCTTCCTCACACATTTAGTCGCAACTTTGCTGTCAATCTGAAGACCATTCCCTTTCCTCACTTGGACATGTCCCCTTCCTTCTTTCCTCCTTGCAAGACTGCAAATTTCTACCATAGACAGAGTAAAGTTCAGCAAAAGGTCAAAAGTGATAAATTCTGTGCCGTCTCTGTCTACTGTGCCTCAGCATAAAACTAGGATTGAAGAACGTCGCCGTGTTTTACCTCCATATGACGGTTTCAGCCTGATAGGAAAATAAGAAAGAGACAAGTACGCTCGGCTACCTTTTTCTGTCAAGGTGTGAACAATTTCCATAACCATCAAAATCTCCCGTTAACAGTGATTTATGGGACGACATCCATTCTCACTGGCGGCCCTTGTTCTCAACCGAGCTATAATGCATCGCACCACTGTGAGTTTCGATTTGAAGGCCGAACTCCGGGTAGCATAAATGATATGCTGAAGTTATGTCTGTAGTTAAATCAATCATCTCAAATGGATTGGTATCATCTGACTTTGAGAGGCCCCATCACAGAGTGGGGCTAATTTATGGGGTCACAGGGGGGCCATGGCTTTGGCTGCAGTGATGCACTGTAATCAAGATAGGATCCAGAGCACAGTGGCCTGGGTGAGATAAATCAACCAGATGAACTGCTGCTGTATATTGCTGGGTGGTGAACTAGCACATGCACACGCAATATAGGACAAAATCTCAATGACTCACTTAAGCAAGCATCGCAAACAGTCATCGGGAAGCACATGTTCACGCACACACGCATGCACGAAGACCTGGAACGAGCTGCTCTCTGTTAATTCCTGCCATTACCTGTGGCAGTTAAAGGTGTCTCCCCAGTGCAAAGCTGCCTGCGTAAAGTACCTTTTCATTAAGTTCTCATTGTGTGGGCCACGTGGGGGGGAGGGAGGAAGAGGTCTGGTGCTTGGTAGTAAGTACCTGCGATTGTGTGAGTGGAGTGGGTTTGTGAGCAGGACAGAGGAACATTGTAGAGAAAGATAAAAAGATGAGGGGAGGAGACTGCGATAAACCGAAAGGTTGGCAGAGCCAGAGTTGTTGTTCTGTTTTACTACAGAAGGAAAGGCTAGAAGATAAAGGAAGGTGGATCTCTGACTACATAACATTTCTTGCTTATCCCTGGATATCACTGAAGTCTAGAATATTTAAACCCAACCATTTTGGAGGCACTTTCCCTCTCTGGCAACGAAGAAAAAAAAAAAGAAAACGTCAGATGCCACATGCTACTTGCGCTAACACTAAGTGACACGGATATTTGAGAGCAACTTAAAAAAATCGATAAAGCTCCTGGATCTGAAGCAGTGAAGAAGTTAACCTCCCACATGACATAAGCTAATGCCAACTGTCTAAATATTAGCCTCACAGACAAGGACACCCTGAGGATGGTGCTCTTTTGGTCTGCTCTCCACAGCTCTCCATTTTGACCATGTAGTGCTCCGTCCTAAACATGCTCTGTTAATCAAGTGATGGCTTTATCTGCTTCTAAAGCGAAGCAATAAAACAAACCACAGCACCCCTTCCATTACGTCTTAGTTTAGTCATAAAGGCATTGGAGGTTAATGTAACTCATAATATCACAGGTTATAGTGAAGCCAAACAGAAGTTGACAATTAGACCAGAAAAAGCAGGAACCTGCCGCAACCCACCATTTAAAAATATGTTTTGCATGCACCAAAACCATTTTTGTTTTGAAATCTATTTTATTATAGAGTAATATTTCATTTGTCCCTCAATATTAAAAGTTAGTGGTGTCAATGTCAAATTGACAGGCAAATGGAATCACTCAGTGGCCTGCTAAAGATAAGCAATTATAATAAAATTAAATTAAATAATTGCACAACTGAATCAAAAGTATACCCTTCCAAAAAGGATAACACAATTTATTCAAAGTTCTATCTTGTTTATTAATCTTTAAGATACAGAATTGACACTTTTAAATTCTATATTTTTCAAACATGGGCTGAATTGCCTCCCATTTGTTGGTTTTACGCATTTCTTCACATTGTACATAATCACATTTTTTTTGTTTTTAACTAGAAATAAAGATTTTTTTTTCAGAATATGTGTCAACAGTATCAAATAAATATGGTTGTTGGCATCGATATTGAGTTTGAAATTTTAGTATTATAACAACCCTGCAAGCAAAGTTCACTGCATCTCATGAACATGAGCCAATAAATTTTTAAATATTTGGATGATTTTTTTAAAGGCATTTCCTTACATTCTTCATCCATCTAAGATTAAAAGCTTTTTAAATAGTCCAGTGAAATTTTTTATGTATCTTAAAACCATTTTACTAAGTGTGTAAAGGAAAGGTAAATGGCAGTGACTTTCCTTTTGCCCTCATAAAGCTCTTCTACACAAGTACATGTTTTTTTTTCCCCTTTTCCTTTCCTATCTCTCCACATTCATCTTCAGGTAATATTCCAGTTTTGTACAGTTGGATAACCTAAAGTCGACTGTCCTTGGACCTGATTCTTGTATAATAAAAACTTTTCAAACTTAAATTGGGTCTTAAGCTCACCATAAAAACAAGAAGACATTTTACACATTTCTGCCCTTCAGTGTTAAACAAACTTGTCACTATGCTTCTCATCTCATCTCTACAAGAGATTTGTATTATATCCATCTCTCTCTTGTAGAGCTCGGTTTTTCTGAACAGTGCTTCAAAACCTAATTCTAAAATTGGTTAATACAAAATAGTCGCTTGAGGTGTTCAGTAGAGTGTCCCATCTTTAATTATTTATCTTTTAGTAAATTAACTACAAAAAAGGAAGTCGTTCACATCTTATGAAGAAATATTACCCACTGGAGAGTGGCTTCTTAACAATCTGATGGAAACTGAAGATATTATTAAGATAATTAAGTTAATTTCTATTTGATAAGGCTGGAGTGACTAAAATATGCAAGTAGATAGATAGCCACCATATGTGCTTTTCAAGCAAGTCATGTGTGTCAGCATGATTTGCTGACACACTGACAAATCATGACATCTTTCTACTAGTTTTATGAGTTCCTTCCCTCTGGTTCACACTGAAAATACACACAAATTTATCTTTCATTAAATTTGCATCTTTAATTGTACAAGAGATTTGGCTTTTCAGCCCATCTTCAGTTTCAGTACATGGACTGTATACCAACACACCCAGACCTTGGAACCCACACTCCTCAGCACAAACACATCTACTTATTAAATGAGAAATGAAAGATGACCTTTCAGTCCTCACCGGATGAAACAGTAACCTTTAATCCGGACCACAACCCTTCCGTTTCTACTGGAGACCAGACTCTACATGTCCTCTGGAATCAGCAGTGTCAGAAGAGATCTTCCAAAGCAACTCAAATAACCACACATTGTCTAACTGACCTTCACAAAGTGACTAAGCCTCCTCTAAATTGAGTGAATTTATTCTTTGAGTGGATAGGGATTTCCTTTGTGAACCGTTGTGCCCTAATATCAACCTCATTGTTTTGTACCTTTGACTTTCCTTAAATGTGACAGCATTTTTCAAAGAATACGGCTTCAGTACTCTGAGAGTCTTTGCACGTGGTTTCACAAATAGTCCAATGACAGCAGTTCATATTGAACTTCTGCTATAGTGTTAGTTTATGGCTGTGCCTCTGGTAAATGGAGAATGTGCATTGTAAAGGTGGACGTTTGTAGTTTTCTTCCCAAGATGAAGAGCTCCATGCAAGTCGACAAACTAAGCATGGTACGGTAACTGAGGTTAAGATTGAATCTAATGATAGGTGGTGGTTAGTAAGTGGTGGAAAACACATATTATCTCAATTGCTGCACTTAAGTGCAAATGTGAGGTAATTGCACTTTTCAGTTCCTACCAATACTGATTTCTATAACCACTAAAACATCAAAGTTGGATTACTAATTACTAGAGGTATGTATCCTACCTAAACTTACCTTTGTAGGAGATTCACTTTAAAACATGTAACTTGTTTATTTTATTAATACTTTACACTTCCGATGTATGATTATGTATCTAATTTACCTGCATCTAAGCATGAGGAAATGAAGCTCGCTTGTGTAATACCAAGTACTAAAATAGTGAGTATGTGTGCTACTTATTATGAATCTGATTTTTGATGCACTTGCTGTCCAACTTGTACATTATGTGTTTTGTTAATAAAAGTTGTGTAACCTTTCCTAGTTTGTGGTTTATGTTCTGAACTATTGTGGGAATATTAATAGCTATATATATATATATATATATATATATATATATATATATATATATATATATATATGTGTGTGTGTGTGTGTGTGTGTGTGTGTGTGTGTGTGTGTGTGTGTGTGTGTGAACATAGCATACTAATTGCATGAAAAATTTACAGCAAGGGAATTAGAAGAGATGCCACAGTTTAGAGATTTCAGTGCTTGAGTTCAAAAGGATTATTAGTAACCTCGGAGGTTTTAGCACACATGGGTTTGAACTTCAGATGGGGCCAAACTAGCAACTGACTTTGCTTTCAATCTTCATGCAAAGTTAGATAAAATGTCTCCTGACAAAAGCTTTCTGGCAAATGTACAGCCATTAAATGGGCAGCTGTTTTTGATTACTGGCAGGAAAGGATAAAAAGTGTACATAAAATACCAGAAGATGGATAATGACCATTTAACATTATTCATACTCTAAAGATGCTTAAGATGTGTTTACTTTCATTAAAATGGCATCATTTTCTCAGAATACTTGAATTTTCTGCATGCAAAGCAACCAAGTGACTATAAGTCTCCCATCTTTACACAAAAGCCTCATGGTACAGTCCGATCCAATTAGTATGCCCAGTTCCCATGTAATTACCCTGGATATCGCAAGATGATTGCCGAATTTCACGCAGGATAAACATGTGAAGACACAAAACTATAGGAAAGCCAATTAAAGTGATAGATATCATCACAGATGCAACAGAAGGTTTACTGCAAGGGAAATGGGGGAAATGTAGCCTTTAATAAACATTTACTTCCTTTGCCATAGCACTGCTGCCTAATTGCTGCTTTAGACATCCAGCGATTTCCAGTTAATTTATTCCTGGCAGTCACACTGTAGGTCATGCTTCTCATGGACATGGTGCCAAGTAAGGGTAGCTTCCTTTAGCTCTACCTTTAATAAACATTGCTAAAAAATGTGAACTCCAAATTAAGGTTGTCTTGAACTATATTACAATAAATTCTCAACGAGTTAAGAGGAAATGTCTTCAGAGTTAAAGAGGAAAATAATGTAATGGCAACAGTTGCAGTCTCTTAAGTGTTTTGTTTAAAGTAAGTTGCCACAGCGTACCTGTCCTTTCTGACGCAGATCAATGCTTTGTCTCCAAGGTGACAAGATATCTGAATTGTAGCCATAGATACTAACATTCATCACCTTTGGTATGACATTGTATTCACATTCTACTGGTCATAATAATGACTTATTTCAGATAACCATAACCAGAACAAAAAAAGGGCATCGACTGCAAGAATGACAAATAGCAATACCGTCACTGCATCGGTCATAAAACACTTGTGACAAAACTGAAACATCAGCGCTCCAGCAGTAGTTCAGGTTCAACCTTTAACATAATCAAAGGGAAACATGGCTGCCTTTTGGAGTGTCTACTTCGTCCCTGGGTGGCCACTGGTAGCACGCTGTGAGGTGAATGATAAGTATTTCCGTCAGCCTGGTGGTAGCCTATTCCCTGCCAGGTCATCACAATGACTCCCCGTCATATAGCTGCTCTGACGCTGTGTTATTGAGCTAAAGCCCTCCAGCTGTTTGGTGCTATATTTCAAGTAGTTGAGCCATGGGATCTGGAGTGAAGTCACAGAGAGGGGTTGTGTGGAAGATTGTCGGTGTGTACGTGTGCGCGTAATAGATGTTTTGACTGCCATGTCAAAGGTAATTGAGTCATAGGTAAGAAAGAGTGAAGTTGCCAGCTGTCAGTCTCTTGTAAACCAAATCCATCAGAATGCAGCACAGCCTATAATTCAAAGAGACAAGTATGGGTATGTGTGTGTGTGTGTATGTGTGTGTGTGTGTGTGTGTGTGTGTGTGTGTGTGTGTGTGTGTGTGTGTGTGTGTGTGTGTGTGTGTGTGTGTGTGTGCGTGTGTGTGTGTGGATACATGTTGCACTATACAGTTTACTGGATTTATATGAATAAAAAAAAATGTTCCTTAATGCGCAAGGCCACTGGCTACAAAATGATGCCATAGCTCAATAGCAGATTTTTGTATTTAACTTCTAATCTAAATAGCAAATATGTTTGCATTCCATAATGGCAAAGTAAGGTTATATCCTATTTTACCCCTGTCCCTCACTTTTAGCTCTTAATCCTGTTTCCAAGGTAAGTCATTCTAATTGCAACTGTGATGTAGAGGCAAAGCAAACAGGAAAGGAATATACTATCTATTAAAATTAAAGTTAAATAAAAAAAATAAAATAAAAAAAAAAATATATATATATATATATATATATATATATCTTTTTTTAAAGAATTAGAAGAAATGTGGGAGCACAATCTGCAAATATTTTCTAGGTTAACACGTTTTTAATAGTGTGTAGTTTTTAAACTCACCAGGTACTTTTTTAGGTGTCCATGTTCCGGTGCTTGTTAACTCCATTGGGGAATCAGCCAATCACAGCGACATGTCAAAAAGACAACTTGGTGAAGCTTAAATCCAAGCATCTGAAAGGGAAAGAAATGGTATTAATGTGACTTTTGAATGCAGCATGGTTGTTGGTGCCAGATTGGCAGATCTGACTACTTGGACAAACAGCTGATCTGGAATTTTCACACTCAGATATCTCTTGAATTTATAGGGAATGAAAAAAAGGAAAACAAAGAGAAAACGCCCAGTGAGCAGCAGCTGTGTGGACAAAAGTGCCCAGTTGATGGCAAAGATTAGAGCGGAATAGACAGAAACTAGTTCAGTGGTAATTCACCACTTGTTACAAACAAGGTATTTGGAATAACATCTGATAGCATCACACTTAATGTCCATCTCCTTCTGACCACAGTGGATTTCTTGCCTACTTCCAGCCGTGGCCACTAACAATTCTGTGCAATCACTGTCCAGATAAGACAGTCTGGACAGCCCTTTTCCTCTTTGGCCTGTAGAATATGGCACCCATGATTTTTTTCTTTTTTTTTCTTTTTTGAAATGTGGTCTTGTCAGACCACAGGACACTTTTCCATTTTGTGTCAGTCGATCTTAGATGAACTTGGGCCCAGAGAAGCCAACAGCATTTCTGGGTGTTGTTGATACATGTCTTTCATTTCACATTGAGGAGTTCTGACTTGCACTTGTAGCTGTAACAATGTTCACTGACAATGGTGACATTGCAGTGACTCCCGAGGGATCGAAAGTCAGGGCATTCAATGTTGATTTTTGGCCTTGTCGCTTACTTGCAAAGATTTCTCCAGATTCTCTGAATATTTTGATGGTAATATGGACTGGAGACAATGAAATCCCTAAAATTATTTAAAATTGGACATTGGGAAATATTGTTTTTAAACTTTTGGACTATTTGCTCACACGGTTGTTCACAAAGTTACAAAACTTACCCCATCCTCCACAAAACATATTGCAGGCATCAAATTCAAAATAAATTTGATGAGCTAGAAATTGTAAAAAGGTCACCAGTCAGTGTTGTTACTCCATATATAGTATATAATCCACTGCGTCATATGTGTGGATTACACTTCAAGAAATATCTGAAAATGATGCATATCTCACTTGCAGTTAGTGACTCATAGGTTGCTTTCACGTGTTTACAGTTCCCCTCCCTAGATGTGAATGCACAAACTAGAAGCTTCAAAATGATAACGACATATAACGTTTGTTGTAATTTTGGCAGATGGGGCTGTATGGCCTATCCATGGTTACAATGTTGTCCGTGTCACTGTAGAATTAAATCAAGAAAACTTGGCTGATTAGCCAACAGCTGTGCTAATTTATGAAATCAGTCTGACTACTTCAAGGTGACACATTGTGTTAAGATGTAAATCACAACAAAACCAAGGAGCAACCTAAGTGGAAAAAACTTCAATAAACCTGCCTTGGCTGTTTTTGTCATATTTGTGCAAACACAGCGTACTCTTCAGACAAGAATACAACAGAATAGATTTACTTTTAATTGTGTCTGCAGCAACATGTAAAGGGAAACACACGAAATATAGACAATTGGAAAAGTAATGTCAACTGAAACGTGAAAAATGTGCAGCACTGACAAAATGTAAGTGGAAAACTATACAAGCAGGAATAAATTAAATGGATGAGTATCATAAACAAACTATGCAGGTATAATTATAACTATGTATGAAAATGATCTGTGAAAGATCTGTACAAAGAATTAGAACACACACAATGTGGAAATATACAATCAAAAGGAATCGAAACATGGACGGACGGATGGACAGACAGAGATAGAAATATTCGAAATCCATATTCTCTCCAAGAGCGACATCTGGTGGATAAAGAATGAGAAGTACAGACGACTTCTACACATTTTGTTAATTGCATACTTTTATTTCTTCAACATTTTTCTGAACTCCACCATTTAATATTGTGTTATATGAGTTTTTGTCAAGGTTGTCATCTGCCATAACGCTAAGTATGCATTTCTGTAAACCGAGCACATATTTTTCGGAACTCCTTTACGGACTGAGTTTCATACACGGAACTGAATATGGGTTGCGCCAGTAATGCTAACCTGTGTAGCTATCTCTACCGGTAGAGGTGTCATTCAGTTGTCTTTCTGCGTTAATTATAAACTTGTGAACCTATCTAAAGCTGAATGACAGTTACTACGCCGTCTTTGTGTCGTTATTTTGTAATCAATCCATCCAGCTGAGACGCTAAAAATGAGAGAAGGGTGAGTAGCTGGCTACTTAGTCCACCCTTTGATGACAGCTAGGTAGCTAGCTTCAAAAGCTACATCCAGCCGTGCTAACAGCCAGTGGCTGCCAAAGATAGCTTAGTGGTTAGCATTCTTGGCACTCAGCTAACTCGTCTGCATTTATGGTTATATTTCTGATGGGGTTTAGTTCACGTTTACTGGGAGTGTCTTCTTTAACGATGTGGGAGTTCCTTGTGAAAGACCAGAAACACGACTTACAATGAGTTAGTTTGACGTTATGTGCATAGCGGCACAGCTACCTCTGAAGACATCCAACCGCAGTATGCCTTCATCACGGTTTCCCAGGTTAACAGTAGCTTGTACCATTTCTTCATTGTGGGTGGGGCTCAGTCATTTTTCGTTCTTGTATTGTTCTTATGTCTCAGAATGCTGATGTTATATTTTGTCAAAATGGCCGAGTTTTAAGTTGCTTAAATGCCACATTTTTTATTTTAAAAATATCTCATACAGGGACTCTCCCTGTAATAGATAAGGGAATGTAGATTGGTCTGTAAAATTTTCCAATTCAATAAGCATCATATTCATTTTATCATCACACTATTTATTGTATGTAATGTTTGTTTCTATTTTATGGATTGACAAACATTTAAACATATTACACCAAGACAGATGTAGATTAATACATTAGTCCTCTATGTTTGTGACAGAATAATACAAAATGTGCCCTTTGGTTTTTCTTGTTTGTTTTTTATGACTCCCTGATTTTATTTTTAGTTGCCTGTTTCTTTCATATTTGATTAAATTTAAGTTTGATAAGCATCCAAGTTTATTTTTTGAGGTTATTAATTTGACCTAATTTCTAGATGTGTGCCGATTGATCGGTCACCGATCATAATCGGGCTGATTTTCGTGAAAAAGTGCATGATCGGTGATCATTGGCTCTTGTTGCCAATTCTCAGCAAACGGAGTCTAATCTCCCTATTCTCAGCAGGAAGCTGAGGTTGCCTACTCATCACAGAGCTGCCAACTCTCTGTTGACTGGATATGTATAAAAGCAATAGATCAAGATCAAGAAGGTTTACTGAACAATTGTAAATGTTCCCGTTTCAGGGATAGAGGAGTCAATAGGTCAGTCAATGTAAATAAGCTGCTATTCAAACAAAATACATAGAATTAGAAAGATAAATCTTGATTAGGGAGAAAGTAGCTGAAAACCCTATTTATTGATATATTAGAGGTGTGCCGATTGATCGGCCACTGATCATAATCGGCCGATTTCCGTGAAAAAGTGTATGATCGGTGATCGCCGATCACGGTCTCTTGTTGCCGATCAACCGATCACCTGCATCTCATTTCGCAACCTGCCTGTGCAGCTGGTCTCCTCTTTCCTTCACACTGCGCAAACGCGCAGCAACAAATCCTAAGCGATGTTGAACTATAACGCACTGAGTGACTGGGGAAGTTTGCATGTTGCGGCGGAAAATTGAAGCACGTGGGTTGAAGCACGTCAAAATGCATCAACACAACGAAGCTAATACGACATAAAAGCAATGCCATACTTGACAGAGTTTGGCTACATCGAGGCTCACTGCAGTAAAAAAGACATATAGGATCAGATGGCAGGTAAAGCAGCGCACAGCTACAAACACTCACCCGGATTATTGACATGACGGTCAGAAAGCTAAACAAATAACCCGCAAAATTATTTAAGTCTTCCAGCTGCGATGTAAGATGCTGGTTCTGCTCTCGCTGTTGAACCGCTGCTACGCGCTGCAGGTAGTAATATTTCACAGACGGAGCGTCGCTTCTGCTCCACCTGGTAGTGACTCTCACACCGAACTTCTGCTTAAAGCTGCAGCATCTAACTTAAAAACATACATTTTAAATGCGTATTAAAACTTTCGCTGTCCTAACATGAGACAGTTAATCTCTAAAAAAAAATAATCGATCGATCTCCCTGCTCTGCATAATTACTCCGCTCAGTCAGAAACAGCCACTCAGAACTAGCAGTAATCAGCTAGCCGCCATGCTATCAGGAAGTTTTTATTCAGTAACTCTGGATTGTTTATTGTAATGGATCCTGTATTTGCCTTTGAATGCTAAGTTTTATACTTGAATTTTTTTGGCAATGTTGAGAGGTTTTATTTTGGCTCTTTGCATTATTTAGCCTTTTCAGAGCCTTCATATGTTATCAGTCTGTTAAAGATAGTATTACCGATAGCAGTACAATTTGCACAATGCCTGTTTTGTTTAGTTTTCTTCTTGGAAAAAGTAATTAAAAACAAGTTTTTGTCTAAATTAAGGTGGATTCATGGTTCCTTTTTCTACATAAAATAACCGGTAGTGTTTATGATTAAAAAAAAATAAAAAATTATGTGATCGGTATCAGTGATCGGCCCTCATGGGTGATCGGTATCGATATCGGCAGGAAAAAACCTGATCGGCACATATCTACTAATTTCTCATGCATGTTGTTTTGGGCTGCGCAACATCATGTGCAATGACAATATTGATTATGGGTAACTCACATTTTATGTTTTCCTGTCTCTTTTCTTCACAATATCCAGATACTGTTTGTGATATGGCACATCATGCAGCTCTTATTTTATTCTTTTTAGATTTAAAGTTTTAAAGGTGTTCTCTAAGGTTTAGAATTTTTGAGTGTGATTCTGACATTAAAATTACATTTAATATTTTGGAAAAACATTACATAAGTAGCTTTATGTGTTTCTTTTCGAATTTATCTTACCAGAAATAATAAAGCATATTCATTGCCATGCCTACTACTTTGCATGCAATATTTTTTTGAAAGACAAATTGTGTGTTTTTTGCATTTTTGGCCTTTACAGATTTCAACAATGGTTTTTGCCTCTTCTGATTCTCATGGACTTTTTCTATCTGCAGATTGTGTATTTTCTGACCCAGCTCGTGTGCAGCCATGGAGAAGCCCTGGAGACTGTGGGGGGCGATGGAGCGGTGCAGCCTGACTCTAGTATCCTGGTCCTGGGGTGCCTGCCGAGTTTCACTTTTGGCTCTCATCCTCACTTTCCACCTGTATGGAGGTTTCTTCCTCCTCGCTCTCATTCTTGCATCTGTAGCCGGCATCCTCTACAAATTTCAGGATGTTCTTCTCTACTTTCCCGACCAACCTTCCTCCTCTCGCCTGTATGTTCCCATGCCAGCAGGAATCCTGCATGAGAATGTGTATATTCGCACCAAGGACGGCGTGAAGCTCAACCTTATCCTCCTACGTTACACAGGAGGAGATTCTGCTTCTGGCGTCACATCCAACAATCAGAGCAGCCCCACTTCCTCTGCTCCTCCTACAATCCTTTATTTCCATGGCAATGCAGGTAATATTGGTCACAGAGTGCCAAACGCACTTCTAATGCTGATCAATCTGAAAGCAAATGTGGTGCTGGTGGATTACCGTGGCTATGGAAAAAGCGAGGGAGAGCCATGTGAAGATGGGCTGTACCTGGATGCCGAAGCAACCTTGGACTATGTCATGACACGCCCTGACCTGGACAAAACAAAAGTGGTACTCTTTGGTCGCTCATTAGGAGGCGCTGTAGCTGTGCGTCTTGCGTCAGTAAACCCTCACCGCATAGCGGCCATCATAGTTGAAAACACCTTTCTCAGCATCCCTCACATGGCTGCAACTCTCTTCTCGTTCTTGCCAATGCGCCTGCTGCCCTTCTGGTGCTATAAGAATCAGTTCCTGTCCTACAGACAGGTGGCGCTGTGCCGCATGCCTTCGCTGTTTGTGTCGGGTCTGTCGGACCAACTCATCCCACCGGTTATGATGAAACAACTGTACGAGCTGTCCCTTGCACGGACTAAGCGGCTGGCCATCTTTCCAGAGGGCACGCACAACGACACATGGCAGTGTCAGGGCTACTTTGATGCTTTGGAGCAGTTCATGAAAGACCTGCTGAAGAGCCACGCCCACGAGGAGAGTGCTCAGGCCTCAGCCAGCGTCACCATCATATGACAGAGGGTTAGGGGGTGAAGAGCTGATTTAAGAAACTTCATTGGTTTTTGGAGTGAATGTACATTTTATGCTTTTGTTTTGTTTTTTTTATTTCACTCTTTCTACTTTTCTGTAAATTTGATATGCTAAAAATATTTTCACTATTTCAAGGGTTGAGGAGATTGTAATATCTCCCTGGGTTTTCTTGTGCTTCAAATATGAATGGATGTGTCTATGACCTTTCTATGAATGGAGCCAGAGCGTAGTTGCTAACATCACAAGATGTGCTGAAACCACAGAAGAATCTAATAGTGTGTTTTTTTGAAATTACCAGAAATCATCTGATCTAGTTTTAAAAGAAGTTTGACCGTAAAAGGCCCTGTGGCGTTCGTGTGAAAATTGATCAAGATACAATTGACACATCCGTGTCTAATTTTGTAAATTAGAGTGGTGTGTAGAGGTATTCTGTAAATATATTTGTTAATACACAGAACTTTTCAGCTCAGATTTAACCAAATCTTTTTGTGTGGGTTCTTATATTTTACAAGGAATACATTGAGGAATATAACGATGTGTCCCCATCCCCCCTTAGTGTCATGTACATGCAACAGCTTGGCATTTCACAACGTTCTCACAATAAATATTTATATGCACCTTCAAATTTGGCTTTCCACCTTAACATAAAGAGAAGCTGCTGCATATTTATCAACAGCTCACACCGAAGAAATGGTGGGAAATATAAGGTGACTCGCTGAGAGCCTATTTCCTGCCAAACTACTTCTTTGTTAGAGATAGGAAGGTGCTGCTTTCTCAAGAATTAGACACTTTCAAAATACAGATGCATCTGAATGAGCTGGCACCCTCTCAAAAAGTATGGTTATTTCTTAAATTTAAATGAAAAAAGTAATACTCATGTATACCATTGGTCAGTAATTATTTTAAAGGTGTTTATGTTAATTTAGATGCTTAAGGCTTACACATAATTTAAACTTTAAAATTGACATTCTTTACATAATAAAAAGGTTACAGCAGGTTCAATTAAAAAAAAGCTAGTAATCTGCATCTCCATGAAACCTGTCAGCAAAAGGAAGCATACAGTGCTCTAAAAGTTCCAGTTAGACATCATAAAACACTATGAACAAAACTCAGCAGATGACATGGGCCCGTAAACCTTCAACAACTGTTGAAACTTCACACTGAACCGCTCCCAACTTGGATTCTGTATCTTTCCAAACTCCATCCTGACTGATTATTTTGAAATGAAATGCAAAATTAGCTTCTTTTTTTCTGCGGGAAAAGGTCTTTCCCATTCATCAGAAAACCAGGCCCCTCTGTTTTCACCTCAGCCCAGGTAAGGTGCTTCTGGTGTTAACTGGTTTAGAAGTGACTTAACACAACCAATGAAACACTTGTAACACAGGTCTTGGATACATCTGTGTGGTACCTCTGGGGACCCTGACTTGAGAGGCAGTCCTCACTTTCTGAACATTTTTTCCTTCCTCTCAACTATTAGTTTATATTCTCTTATGCGTATAAACTAACTTTGAAAAGCTTTCTTTGTTAATGACCCTTTGTGGCCTACCAGAAATGGGTCAAAACTGTACTGGACTACAGTCAACTCAGCAGTCATCCCTATATTTCATGTAACTTATGTGTTTAAGCTGCATACGAGCAATAAAGAGCTTGTATGCAGCTTAACGTATTTCTGAGATTTAAATCTGGGGTTTTAATTGTTCTAAGCCATAATGATTCAATGATATCACTCAGTTTTAATTAATCTATAAAAGAGTTCAACTTTAAGTTGAATTACTGAAATAAATTAATTTCCTGAAAATATTCAAATGTACCAAGATTCACTCATACAACTAGCCAACAGAGGAACTCTCAAAATGAGTTTGTCATTACTAAGCAGCTAACATTGATAATGCTTGGTGCAAAGAGGCAATTCAGAGAAAATTGGTTGCTATGGTAATCAGCTTGGCTCACGTGGAGAATCTATTTGCGATGATTCAGGACAAAATTTCCGCATTTTATTTCCAAGCTGTGGTAATGTGAATAAATGAGTCATTGATAATAAGCAGGAAAGAAACGACCTGTTAAGTAACAAGAAAACATTGTAGATTATTGGTGAACTGCAACAAATCCTAAGAACTAGATTTTTGTGAACTCCAAAGCCACATGTTCGTTTCAGTTTGTCCTACATGTTTTATGCACCGGCCAGTTCAACTGGGGATTTTCAGTAATTGGTCAGCGCTTGTTCCTTCCCCTTTAAAACATACAATGTATGCTGGTGTGTGTGTTGCATTACAGTAGGGGGGGGGCGATATGTTAGCCCCTTAAGCACTGGGAATAAAGTGAGCATTTTTAGTCTAATGTGATTATTTATGAGCTATTATCCTTTGCATTTTAATTGTTAATTGAAGGATCCTGTCTCCCTGTGCTTCTATAGCAAAACATCTTTTCTCTCTTAGGGAGGGCTTTTAATGAGCTAATTAACCTTTCCTGCATGTCTTCCACAGGATGGGGCTAAAACCTGAAGATTAAAATCCTATTATCCACTCTTGCTTTCTGAATGCAGCACACTGCACAGCAGTGGTTTGAAAGCCATTTGAATATATTCAGTAGGTCTCAGCCATATTAGATAAAAAAAAAAAAATATTGATAGCAGTGAAAAGACCCAACTGCTGTCTGTCAATGTAACTACAACTTGACATGGTCTGCGGCCACTATGAATGTAAGTGTGGTCTTTAGCTAAAATGCATCGTAAAACAGATTGTGTAATGATCGTCCTTCCTCCGACTTCTGTGACTTCTTACCACTGGTTGCACTAAACAGTTTCAGACAATTTTTGTATGATATTAAATCCATATGCTGATTTTGTGCAATCTAAATTTAGCTGTGTGAACATAAACTTATTTTTCCTCCACCAGGTTTGTTTCAGATATCTGCTGATTGTTAAATATCTTCATCCATGAAGATATTTGCCTTTCACCCAATTGTTTCACATTCTAGTTTAAAACTATTTTATGAGTATAACACTTAATTGAGATTGTCACAAAATATGGGTTTCTTTAACACAAAGTATAAAATAAAATTGAATGTCTCTTGATTTTTTTTCTCTTAGAAAAATGTTAGGTGTGCAAAGCTACTTTGAGTGATATTTTTCTATGTTCTTAGAGCGATTGCTGTTGGAAAAGTTGACATGATTTGAGATTTTAAGAGTTAATGTTGCAAGCTGGCATGTGTTTACATTTCGTCTTGGCAAGCTTCTTGAATGAACATGCACAGTGCTGAAATACTTTGTGTACACGCACCTTGATTTTAAACCATGACTTCACTTTAAAGAACCATTGATGAGACATGTGAATGAGCTGTTTTTATCATTGGAACAAAGCAGTCGCTTTGACTGACTTTCCATTTCAGAGTTATGTATCTTTTCTATTTCTTTCAACTTCTTTTGTAAGCACACATTTTCACTTTCTATTTTCTGTATTGTAACATGCAATAAATTGATACAGTAAAATAGTGTTTTGATTCACGTTTGTTTATTTCTTCAGGGATTGTCATAAATTTGGCTATATTTATTGTACTAACAGCCCCAACCAGCTTTTTTGTCTAAGCAGAAGAAAAACTTTCCTAAAGCATAATGCTGCCACCACCATGTGTTACTATGGGGGTTATACTTGATGTTGACCTATCAGAATATCCTAATAAAATACTTTGTAAAAACTTTAAATGATATGAATGATTTCACATCGCACTAGAGCATTTTTCTGCCACCATTACTTTATGTTCTGTCATGAACAGCATGAAGACCAAAAGGTTCAAATATATTTTAAAGACAAGAAAATACCAGGGTACTGTCTACATTGCATAAAACCCTTTAGTACAACTCTTTAGTTTGCTACAGGCCTTTAGTTTTGTTGTGGCAAGACTAGGGTTGACAACCGTCCCGTAAAATATAGTACCGTCCCACATTAAACCGATGCGGGACGCGATTTGTTCCGTAATCTACGGATGTATATGTGTATTAATAAAGAAATGGTCCCCGAGTACTTTATATAGTAGGCTGCCCCAGTCATTGTTTTACTCACGGTGTTGGTGTTGCGATATTGTGCCCAACTGCTTTCTGGGTAACACACGCTGCCGCTGCAACCCCTTCTCCCCCTGCTTTACACATACAGAGACTGGTCCCTTATTTTAATTTCTGAAAGGTGGCAAGACTATTTAATAATGTTGTGTATTCGTTTATATGTAGTCTTTCTTTTTCTCGCAGTACTTCTCCGTCAGCCAAAAGCTTCAGTCGTGGGTGGACATCTTCACGGCATTCTGTCTCGAGGCTAACTAGTTGCTAACTCTTGTAGCTAGCAAGCTTTGCGTCTATCATGGGTAAGTGTAAATGTATCGCCAGTTTGTTTCGCCATTGGTTCACTTCTGCTGCCAACTCGCATGAGGCTACGTGTATTCTGAGCAGAAAGAAAAACTGCTGACAGAAAGCTTTATGTAGTGTGAGAAGCACAAAGCTGCTTCTAAGAGCCACAAACAAACCCCATCAATTTTATGTTTTTCATCAGAAGAAAATATGCTGGGTTATGTTGCCTTATTTGGAAATGGATCCATCTGTATGCTTTCTTGATGCTAACAGGAATGCAGTCCAGTAGTCTACCTTCATTTCAAATCTTCAGCAATAAATGGCATATTTGACTATGTGAACTAGTCAATATGACCAATACTGTGAACCATATCTATATCTATATCTATTCATATATATATAACAAACATAAAAAAAACACTTTTAAGTCTTGGAAAATGATGTCTAATTTTGTTTACTGTTTTATTTTGCTGAAATAATCAAGGAGATCACTTGGAAATAAAAGTTACCATTTCAGTTTTAATACAAGTATCCAACAATATCCTCACATTTATGTAAACTGCTAAATCCGTGTGACCTTCATAGGCATTCAGTTTTGCACCTTTACCTGAAGAGATCCAACCTTTTTTGTTCTTTTACAGATGAAAACTGAAACCTGAACTCATCTAACCACAAAAGACATGAATGTTCTCTTTTGTCTCTTTTAGATGACATCATGCTCAAGGTATCTTAGGGTATATCTGTGTAGCAATAAAAACTGACTTCCGCATTGCATTGTCCAGTTTGAAACAGTTTTTAAAGCACTCCCAAACTATAGTGGCTGTTTTGTTGATGCTGTTTTATGACCAACATGTAAGTCTGACAACTGATGAAGTTTCTCACCTAATATTCTAAAAAACATTTTCACCCCTTGTTGCATTATTAACTAGGGCTGTATAAATAAATCGATTCGGCGATATATATCGATATTTTCCGCCCTCGGAAAGAATTTTCATCCGCGAGTATCGATCCGTTAAACCATAGGGGTCCATAGCCTTATAGCTCTTTTAGCTTTTTAACGTCTAGTTTCTTACGGCGTAAGACTCCCTCAGTCTCACTTTCAACTTGAGCTTAAAGTGCACATTATAAACTACACACCAGTTTTTAAATTGTGTTAATAGGCTAAGTATAACCGGAGTTGTGCTAAACTTAGTAAACCCTATTTTTCCAATTGTCAGAGAAATGTCAAAAGCGCCGCCATACCTCGGCTTTTCCGGTTTTGTGAGAGGGAATGAGCTTCCAAACATACAAAACGAAACGAAACATTAGATTCCTGTGTTTTTGGACATGTAAAATCTTAAATAAATAACGATGTGCTGTATTTTGTTGCTGAGAAACGAACTAAAGTTGCGCAAGTAACCGTGAAAGAGAAGCGGAAAGGAGTAGGGGCGCGAACGGAGCATCTGCAAAAGCAGTGAGATCACGAAATTAATGCAAATTTCGACTGGTAGCAGTCACTTCATAATTAGTTTTTAGCTTGGCGGTTTCTGTCCTGTATATAAAGAATTACCTGAAGAATGAACATGGGTTGATAACATCCGAAGCGGGCGCGCAGCGGCGCTGTGTTTTGAGCAGGAATCCGCGGCGCAGTGAGGATTTCCATGATAACAATGGCTGATCGATCATTGTTATTAGCAACAGACAAAGAGTATCAGAGGCTGAGAGAACGATGAGATCCTGGCAGTCTGAGAGGCAGCTACTCAGAGATCCAAGCAAGGGAGTAGCCGCGCTGCGTAGCTGCAGGGAGTCGATCACTACGGGGTGAGGCGGAGCCACGACTTTAGCAGTTAGAAGAAAGCAGCTTACAGCCACGGCTAACTCTGGGAACCAAGGTGGAAACGCCTTTTTCCCCATAGTCCAAAAGACTGCATTTGTGACTGCATTTTTACTCCAAAATGCAGCCACAGTGTCCAAAAGAAAAAACATAAGTGCAATCATTTGCATATTGAGAGTCTACAGATGCTGATAATCTCCCCACTCTGCTCCTGGATTACCGTTTAAACTTTTGAGTTTTATGTCAAATCCACATGAATTAAATGACAGAAACCAATTCTCTCACTACATCTTTGATTCATTTTATCCAGCTGCAGAATGTTAGACTGTCCAATCATAGTCGGGTATTGTGTAATTGGTGCTTTTAATCAGTTTTCAGTTGACTAAATTCAAGTCTATGGAACACAAAATGTCACTAAAATCACTCTGTCCTTCTAAAATCTTTCATAAAATTGTAAAAATGCACTGAATTGTATTGAATTGTATCATATTGAACCGTTCAACAAATATTGTGATACATATCGTATCGTGACCAGAATATGGTATATCGTATCGTGAAATTATTGGATCACTACACCCCTATTATTAACCCAAATGTCAATGTATTTTATTGAGATTTTACGTGAGAGAAACACAAAGATATAAAGTTGAAGGAAATGATATATGGTTTCTAATTATCTTAAGCAAAAAGTATGGTGTGTATTACTGTTCAATCATTTAAAAGAAAAATCTAGTGCAAATAGTGACCTTCAAAGGTCACTTAGATAGAAATTTGATAGTCACTGATGGGGCCATGTCAACAAAGACCTGTATACAAGTGACAAGTTTGTAAAGAGAGCCAGAAATGTGCTTTTCATGGATGGAGGAGGGTAAGACTGTTAAAATGCTGAAAAAAAGCCACAAAAATATATTTTCTGTAGCTACATTAATTTAGCTCTGTTTTGTATTGTCAAATAAAATCTGTTTTTCTCAAGTTATAGCAACCCTGAATCATTTGGAAATGTAGCTCACCACTGATCTTTGAAAAACCCTTATACATATTTCAAATAACTGAGTAGTGACTCACTAGTGGTATTTTTCAGAATGTGTTCATTCTGAAAAATACCATCCTAAGCAAAAGCATGTTTTTGCTTAAGACAAAAACATGGTTTTTTTTTATCAGTGCTTTTTTAAAATAAGCAGTTCAAAGCACCACTTTTTTACACAAAGTCATGATTTAGTGACTGTAAAGTCTTGCAGGAAATGTGGCTATACATTTTCTTATCTTAATCTGAGTCTGACTTAATTTTTCTCGTACAGCCTCTGTGCTTTTTTGCTTAGTGTCTTTCTCACAACTCAATAAATACCGTATATCAAATTGATTTATATTAAATTTAGCAAATTTAGAGGAATTTTGCAATGTTTCGGAAAGCAGAAGTGAGTCCATTGCTGCATTAAAATATATTTGTTTTTCATTTCATATACCATAACCTCAGCCACTGAAAACTGTAATAATAAAACATTTACTTTGAACTTTAATGTTGGAAACTGAAGTACAAAAAATAATAATTATAATTTTTAAGAAATAGAAGACTATTAGCGTCACTTGTCCCTACTTCACACTTTAATTCTTGGAATTAAAGTTTGTTTTGTCATGTTATGGTGCTGCTTGAAGATGAAGCAATGAAGCATTTGCACTTCCTCATTTCAGTCTGTGACAATTTTAGTCATTTATAACGTTCTCTCAAGTGTTTATTAGCTTGAAATCCTTCCATTCAGATCCCAGAGGAGCCATGTTCATGTCATCCATCCTTCCTATATGTTGCTCTGAGTTCATAGTTTGGATTGGGAACGAAAGGGATGTGTTTGGTAACGAAAGTAAAAAAAACAAAAGCTAAAGAGATCTGGCATGCTGCTGGTCAGGCAGGAAGCTGTTGGTGTGGTTTCTTCTGCGGAACAACGGAGGAGGAAGCTGATTTGCCTTTTGTTTGGCTTATTTATACTGCGTAGTCTCTCAGACTAAACAAGATTTGGCCACTGAAAGAAAACGAGAGTTAAGGAAGTCGAGACTGAACGAATCCAGCCTCAGCGCAGCTTGCAGCTCCTGAAAAAATCATAATTAGAGAAGAGAACATTCACTGTTCGTAATCTAAGTCTGTAAGAGCAGGAGTAAAAACGGTCATGCTGCTAGTGTGAACTGTCTGGGGATTCAAACTTCCCCAGCGATGGCAGTTTTAGCAGATGGGAAACACAGAACTGGACAAGTTGCGTCTGAAGGAAGGGTATCTTGGCCAGTTTTCCTGCTGACACTGGCTGCTGTCACCTCCTCTTCTCTGTCAGCTCTCTCCTTGTACCAGTTAGTGGATCTGAGAGCTGAAGTAGAGGGGCTTAAGTCAGACATCAGCCGCATGAGAGAAGAGGGGCAAAAGGTCAGCCACCGAGATCAGGTAAGTAACGGTCAGGAGGGATTTCAACTGACATTTGATTGTTGTATTTCACAGTGTTTCTAAAAATGGTAATCGTGTACATGCAGACTGAAAACATCAAAGGAAGAGAAAATATCAAAGCACTTCAGGATTTACCAGAGTCTCAACATGCTTTCAGTCGAATAAGAAGAAGAAGGACAATATCTCAACCAGAAATCTCAGGTATGACATGCAAACCCTGCAGAAACAATATCATATATATGTGCACATTTATTTTAGCACACTTCAGGAGCTAGAAGAATTGTCACCTGATCATAAAGGCAAGATTTGTATGTTTATAATTGGTTATATTCTACTAACTATATTTCTACTTCAGTTATATTTTAGAGCATTTCACAGGCTTGGCAAAGTTGTGTTGGAAATAATGAAAAGATAAGCAACAAATATATAAAAAAAATGTACATTTACCAGCTTATTTGACCCGGAAAGAGAAAAGTGTACTTTTGGTTTCAGAATTATGAAATATTTTTGACAGTCTGGACTATTTTCTGAACACAGGATTTTTCAGAAAAAAAATGTGATTTTACTAATAAACAGTTCTCATCGTTTTAGGTACAAGAACATTTTTAACTACAATTTTGTGTTGGAATAAAATGCTCACCATTTGCACAGAACATTACATACAGTAATGACCGTGGTCCTGTGCTGAACAGACAGTGGCTTTTAAGTTGTGTTGCCAAAAGTATTTGCTCATTTGTTTAATTTAATTTATGAGTTAAAACATGAATCAGCTTAATTTGTTGTGCACGAATTTGACCAGACAACGACTTCAAACCACCGGAAAGCCATTGGGATGAATCAGAGACTATGAGCCAAGTCTTCTCATCTGACATTAGTCTTTTACTACGTTTATTTTGGAAGAATGGTCAGAATTTCCCATAATCACAATTCTAAACCTTCTGGAAAACCTTCCTAGTAACAATTAAAACTGTTATAGCACATAGTGTTTACAGACCTCTTGGTAAACCTTATGGATAAGGAATTGGATTGATATTCGAAGGGAACCATGTCTTGAGTTTCAATAGCATGGAGTTCAGTTTGTTCTTGTTGTAATACAGATCCAAACATTCATTTTCAGTTGATAAAAATAGCTGTTAGCAAAAACAGCTATTTCACTCTGCCTTTAGCAGAGTGAAACCCTTTCACTCACCCCCCCCATCCTAAAGGTGCATAAGGGTTGTGGGAAACAGTGGAGTGAAGTAAAATTACAAGTTGTGTTGGTATTTGCATTAGATATACTTTCATACCATAGAATATCTCCCAACACTAACATACAAGAAGCATTTGGAGTTTCAGTGTTTTAAAGGGGATTTTGTTAAAATGAAAAATGACTTCTTGTCCACATGACTGTCAGGTTAATTGGCCTCTCCAAATTGCCCCTAGGTGTGAGTGTGTGTGTGCATGGTTGTTTGTCCTGTGTGTCTCTGTGTTGCCCTGCGACAGACTGGCGACCTGTCCAGGGTGTACCCCGCCTCTCACCCGGAATGTTAGCTGGAGATAGGCACCAGCAACCCTCCTGACCCCACTGAGGGACAAGGGTGTAAAGAAAATGGATGGATGGACGGACGTACTGACTTCTTGTCCAGACAGTAAAATATCAAGTAGTGAATTGCTTATTACATTTTTTTTCCATAACTGGAGTCCCAGAAAAAAATGCAATGGCCATCAAGTAAAAACAAGAAATGATTTTTAAATTGTTGTCTACTAGTAGCATGATTTTACTATAGTACCGTAAATGCAACACCACTAGTTGATTTCATAATTACCTATTTATTTCAGCGTAAATACCCAAAAGGTGACAGAGGACTAAAACAATTCTCCTGCATTTTATACCAGATTCTGTCTCCTGTCTGCAGCTTTTGGCAAACAACAGCAGAAAACCCTTCAAGAAAGGTACACTGTTTCCTGTTTTGCTATTATTTATATTTCCTCTATTTTGGAAATAAATATGCAGATAAATGTTCCAGATTAAAATCTACAGAAAATATGTTTGCATGTCAGTTGGTGGGTTTATTTTTTATTTTTTTATTTTTTATTTTTTTGCATCTTTTCTAACAAGTTGCTCTGTCTTTTACCAGAACTTTCCTCGGGTTCGTACACAGGTATCCCCTGGCAAACTGGGCTGAGGAGAGGCTCATCCCTGGACACAGATGGGGATCGCATTGTAGTCAACGAGCCTGGTTTCTACTTTGTCTACAGTCAGGTGGGCTCGAGTACTGCAGTTTCCTAATTTGTACACCGGGGGCTGCTGCTACTCTATTTGCAGAACCGTAGCTTTCTTTTCCTTTACACACGGTGCTTCAAAAAGGGTGTGCTCCCTCTGAGTGTATGCTGTGTTTAATTACTCATTTTGAGGAAGGGTCAGACAAATTATAACATTTTTGTTTTCCTGCCTGTTTCAGAACCTTTTCACAATGAACATAACCCATATGTTCTTTGGTTTGTGTAGGTCTACTACATGGACAGCACCTTCACAATGGGGCACGTGGTGATACGATGGAAGAGGCACGTTGTGGGAAATGAGGATCAGGATGTGCATTTGTTCCGCTGCATCCAAAGCATGAACCCCGATTTCTCTTTCAACACTTGCTACACAGGAGGTGAGCTTGTGCCATAAACTATGTCCACTAATAGCAACTCAATAAATAGATAAAGTACTGCTTCTTTAACTTAAGTTGCATTATAATTGTGATTTACTTTATGCAACCTGTCTGAAGTAGACATCTGAATCCTGCAGGTATTGTAAAGCTGGAGAAGGGAGACTACTTGGAGCTTTTGATCCCCCGATCTATGGCCAACATTTCCATGGAAGGAGACTCTACCTTTCTGGGTGCTTTTAAGCTTGCTTAAAGTGAACAGAAGATGATGGGGATAAGTGCCATGTAGTTGGAAGAGAGCAAGCAGAGCAGTTATGGTAACTTGTTGTTGAACAAAACATACAGCAGTCAGCCACTTCTGCACTGGCAGAAATGCGTATTGCATGTTTCCAGTGATGAACAGTCAGATCTAATATGAAACAGATAATATGTTGAGGCTTTTAAGATTTACAATGTTCACTTATATTGCTGTACAACTCAAAACATTCAGATGTTTTCTTTATATAACCCCACACTTAGCAAGCACAACTTGAGACTCATTTTTCAACTTTTAAGCTTTAAAAATGCTTCGTATTACTTAACATTTTAAGCAGAATTACCATGTCACAAAGCATCTTGTCTTTTTCTCTCTTTTTTTCAAATGCAGGTTTTTTTATTGTGATGCTATCATTTGAGCAAGCCTTTACATATTTAGCTGATGTAAGAAGTTTGATGTAATAAAATGCAAATGTTTGCAAATGATAATGTGGGATGAGTTTGTTATTGCATTTCTGGCCACGGGAAGCAAAGACATTGTGTGGCAGAAGAAGAGAGAGACATCAAGATAAGGTGAAGCGGCAACAGTGGAAACCAAGCTTACAAGCATATTTTTAGCTTCAAGAGAAACTGCAGGCGGATGCTGTCAGCAGTTTCAAAGAAGCCTATCAGTGACTTTGTCAAGCCAGATTTCTGGAAGAAATTATCCTGCTTAAAAGTACCAAAGGTAACAACAAAGATATAAAAATAAGAGTTTTGCGCAATGTATAGATAAGCAATCGGTGTATGCCTTTAGATGTGCTTATGGTGTTGAAGCACTGTTACCTACACGAGTGATTAGAGATGCCCTAATGCTGGAGTATTGGTACATAATGCATCCAGTTCATCAGACAAGTCGGCACTTGATGTTGGACTCTTGAGAATTAGATGAGATTTTTGAAACAATAATAGTATTTTTCTTTTGTTTTCACAGTCAGATCAATCAATGATTTAAATAATCTTTATTCTGTGTAAAACTGTTCTATTCTGTCCTCTCTTAAGTATTATGGGGGTTTTGAAATTGAGATTTTGAACAAATACCCATTTTTAAGAGCTACCTGTTTGAGGCGTGCTTGCCATTTATCTTTTCTGTTTAGTTTTCTATTGCGTATCCAAATTCCTGCTAAACAGCTTAAAAATTGGAGATGCTCCATTACCGTTTGTGTAAATGAGTGTTGTCAAGGAGATGACAGTATTTGTTAGTCATCTCCGTCAACCTAAGAACTGCCTCCTTTATTACCTCAAATTGAGAGTTTCAAACATAGACTAGAATCGCAGATATCAACAGATTCCAAATCTAATCTATCAAGTCCAGGTTTTCACCTTTTGACCAAAATCATATTAATAAGTTATTCCTGTTGACTTGGTTCTGTCTCAGGTTTCCAATGAAGCAGAGTAAATGGTAAGTTTCCCTTTTTGCTACTACTGGAAACAGCTCCGTTTCTTAAACGATGTAATGTGTAGCTGCATTTTAAATTCAATCCGATTAATTCATAAAGCCCCTTTTATTAATCAGTTCTGTAGCACACAGTGAACCAGCGAACAGGAATGATTTGTTCTTGCCTGTGTGATCATGTTAGTAGAGAAGCCGCCGCATTTTGGACGAGCTGAAGGCAAGAGAGAGCTGCTCCCTGACCCAGAAATACAGCACATTACAGTAATCAAGCCAGGAGGTGATGAAGACATTTTTCTACCCCCAGATTGATTTGTCATTTCAAATATGGAGTCAAAGAGCCTAGCTTGCACAGTGGCGCAGTTGGTAGAGCTGCTGTCTTGCAGTAAGAAGGTGCCAGGTGCGTATCTGGGGATTTTCCGCATGGAGTTTGCATGTTTTCCCTGTGCAAGCGAGGGTTCTCTCCATGTACTCCAGCTTCAGTGAAAGCATCAGCACAAACAAAATTATCGGACACCAAGCCACACACCACAGCATCATCTTGCAGAGCTGTAGTAATGCTGCATTCACCAAAGATCTTTCGTAGTTCCTAAATTTGGATAAAAACCAAACTTTTTAAACGCACAAAAAATTGGGGATTGTTTTTTTTTTTTTTTTTTTTTTTATTTCCTTTATTTAACCAGGTAAACCCCATTGAGATCCAGATCTCATTTTCAAGAGAGACCTGTGCAGAAGTCTGCAGTACACAGCAACCTGGTTACAAAATAAAATTGATTAATACATATACACAAGTATAAAACAGTATAAAACAATTCATACTGTTTTATAACAAAAGAATCTCGTTGCCTGTTTTTAAGAATCACTCGAAATAAGTCCAGTGAAACCAATTCTGACATTTTGATTTCAGACTGGAGCTGATTCCAGGCTCCAAATATGTTTTACCATGTGAAGACATTATTCATTATTTATTTCTAATTAGCATTTGACAAAACAAAAGTGCTTTGTAACAGTTTTATTTTTTAGCAAAACATGCATCCTACAACACACTATATTCTTCCTCTTTGTCACACACAGTAATTCTGTCCATTAATCCAAACAGTTTGACAGAGCCTTGTGGGTGGTCACTTCTTCATTTGGTCTTTTGCCTTTGTTGTCATGGCTCCTCTTGACTACACAACAAATCAAGATAGCAACTGAAGAAGGCAGACTAAAATGTGGGTTTGCGCAGACAGTGTTCAAAATGACTTAATGGATAATGGCAATTTTTAATGGAAGAGTAGATGGACATAATGAAGCTACAATATATAACGGAGAGCAGACCGGGCTATGGGAAATCAGAGGAGCTCTTTGATGGGCCTACTGCGCTGTTTACCACAGCAGGCGACAGAACAAACAGCAATTGAGAAAAAAGTGAAAGGAGGGAGGGTACGAGAGAAGAGGGGTGCGGAACTCAGATCTCTCCTACAAATGTGTAAAGCGTGATGCCGCTCTCCCTCCCTTTAGGCCAGAAATATCTTTGTGCGATGCCATGGTGACGCCTTGTGTGTTTGCGGAAGCTGATGTCACTGTGGGCTCGGCTCTCAAAAGAGAAACCAGCGTCTGACCGGAGAATCAGGAAATGAGACCAACTGTGTGTACACATGCTGGCACTGTATGTAGTTCACACGCTATACCATCATCCTTCAAGCACAAAGAACAGCTGATGCTCCAAACATCCGTGGAGAAAAAGGTCAACGTTTTGAAAAATGTAGTGAAGCAACATAGTGGACACAAGACAGCGACACTACTGTTCCAGCAGTTTCCAACTGGTATGGGGGGGAAAAGCAGCGCAAAATTGATTACAAGCAACTTTAATTATAATCTGACAAAACACAACGTAAACCACAGTCACACAAGTGCAGGACACATGACTTATTATGAAATTATGAACTTTGTGAAAGCAGAAGGCGAGGTTGCACGAACAGCTTAACGAATTACAGACACAGTGAGAATACGGAACAAGAGCGACTGCAAGGAGATAAAACAAAACAAGATGAACACTGTGTAAAACCTCAGAGGGCACAAAAATAGCATAACAAGGTCAAACAAACAAACATACACAAATAATTACATGCATACTTTTAATTTTCCCTTGTTTCCGATACTGCAGATAAAGCAAATTCAGCAGCTGTACCTTACTGCATTCTGCAGAGGGTTTAAATGTAAACTAAATGTACTGCATTAAACTGATTATTGTTGAAGAATAGGTTACTAAAAGAGCAATATCTGCTTCCTCATTCTTCACACGTTCTTCTATTTGCTGGATCATACCATGCCTTTTCTCCATCTGTGCATTACTGCCCTCCATCCTCCCTTTCTCAGTTTGGTAGCTTCAGGACAGGTCTGACTGATGAGGAGGGCCAAAGGTGATCCTGAATCCTGATTGTAGCATCCAGCTTGCTCTGCTCTTTGCAAGGAAGCGGCGCAGAAGTTCACATCCTGCAGCCACATCCACAGAAACTCACTCTGTACATATGTTCGCCTTCACCTTTTCCGCCCTCAACATCCAAAAATGTACTTCGCTTAGACAATCTCAGGGTGCTTTAATATGGAGCATGGCTATTCCATGTACATACTTACATACTTATATAGTATTTTGGGATTAGTTTGATCTACTGCCATCAGCTCAGAGTTATCTGGCTGATCCACAGCCCTGCTGCTGAACTGACTGAATAGCTGCCTGGATTTCCAGTTTAAGCGAGGATTTGGTTTATCTATAAATGAGATTTTGCAACATGTAACTGTAAAATCTAAGCTACATGCTCTGTGCTTGCTTTGTTGCAGTTTTTATACCAACTTGGTGTGACCTAACAAATCAGATTTCAATTTCAAAAACATGTCTCGAGTTTATTCCTTTTTACCATTGTTCAGCTGTATTATGTTGTTCCCTCCGAACAACATGAGATCTACTTAAATATAAGATGATCAATAATTAATGTAGCTGTGCTTCTGTGTATAAAATAATCCAGTAGGGGGACAATCTGCATAAGGAAAGAATGAAAAGAACATCATCTTTGTTCATGTTCATCTTTATCCGACAATTTTCTCAAAGACACGAGGCTTTCATACTGCAGATCAGAGGGGGGGAAACATCAAATGGATGAGTGGATAGAGATTTCTGTCCTAACCCTCCTGGCTGCAAATCTCTACTCTTCTTTATGCCTGCTTTGGAAGTCACTCACATATGCAGTCACATTTGCCTTCACACACAAACACATTTCAATAGTATTTGACGGAGTGTCCACTTTTTTTGTAAAATGCTGGGTTTATGTAACTTATGTAGCTCACCCTATAAAGGGCAAATAATCATTTTCTTCTCCACATTGATGGTGGGATGGAGCAGGAGATTTATTTAGGTGCTCTCCCAGTTACCTACTGCTGAAGAAAGAGCTAAACCTCTATTTACATCCCCATCTATTTTCTCAACCAATGTTCAGTAGCTATGGGGGAAAAAAAGAACAATATCCTTGATACAGTTGGCTATAGGTTTTCTGGACTCTGTTTTGAAGGGACTCCGGTATACGGTGGGGCCTCAGAGCCAATGATTCCCCGAATGGAGCCAGGCGAGATGGTTCAGGTATTTGATTAGAATGTCTTCTGGGGCCTCACTTTGACTCTTTTTCAGGCACTGAGAGGAGTCACTGGGGAAAAACAAGAACCTGCTAGAGGGACTATAGGTTCTTAGAAGGCCTTGAAAGGATGAGAAATGTGCCACTGGGGAGAGGGATTTCCCTCAATCTTGAGTTATCAGAAGACAGTGGATGAATGGATACAAGAACATTCACATTCCACTTTATTAGATACATCTGTTCAGCTGCTTGCTAACAGAAACAACAAATCAGCCAATCACACGACAAAAACTCTGCATTTAGGTATCTATACATGGGACTCGCTGAGTTTAAAATTGAACATCAAAATGAGGGGAAATGGATTTCAGTAACTATCCACATGTAATGGCTGTTAATGCTTAGCTTAAACTCCTCTGCTAAAAATGGGAACCTGAGGCAACAATCCATACAGAGCCACCAACATAGAACTTTTTTTTTTCACTGTCATGGCACATCCTTGTAATGGCTACCTAATAGACTAAAATATTGATAAAACGTAAAGTATAAATAAAATTAATTTTAAAAACAGCATGTTTCTCTGTTTCATCCTGTTCAGAATCATAATGTGGAGAATGAGAAGTTCAAAATGAGATACGAGAGGTGGGATAAAATGGAGTTGGTTTTTCTGCTCGTCCCAATATCCTGCAAGCTTCACTGTATTTTCTCAGAGTTTAGTTCTCCTCTACTATCCGACTACATCACACACAGGCACATAATACACATGTCATACAGTGTAAATAGTAATGTGTCACTTATTCCCACCATCTGCTTATGGGCTTTTGATAAGCACTTGTAATTAGAGATTTAAACCTCTCTCTCTCTCTCTCTTTCTATTTCTCTTTACAAACACACAAGCACAGGCACTGATGTGTAAACTCCTAAATCTCCCTCCATCGTACTCTCACTGACTCTCTCCCTTTCAACTACTCCCCCTGTCTTTCACCCAAACTCCCCACCTCCCCCCTCTTTTTCTCCTCCCTGCCTCTTAAACTCTCACTGGCTCTCTGGTGGGATGTCAGTGGAGGATTTCAAGCCTGTTGGTGTGGATGTAGGGCGAACTGGGAGTTGGTATCTCTCACGTTTGTTCTGTATCTTAGATCTCTTCAGCTGAGACCAAGCTATTTCTGGATTTTATTTCCCAGCTGGAAACAAAATAATACTTCAAATTACAGTGAAAGACTCTGAGGTATGGTGCTCATTCTCTCTGGTCTTGTTTTTTTGTTTCTTTTTGGTGTATGTCACATGAGGCCCAGAAGCACATTGTTGAGTATTTTTTTGAAATATTTAAACTTTGATAATTTATTATTTAGATGGAAGTTTCTTTGTTTTCTGTTTTTGTTTTATTTTTACAATAAGATTGGATGTCTTGTCTCTGTCTTTAAAAGTTACAATTATTTTTGTTTGTTCTTGATCCATGCATGCATGCATGCAAAAAAAAAATTATCCAAATTAGACTCCAATTTTTTTAGCTTGATGTTTGGACACAAAACACACGTCTCTTTACCTTAGAGATGTCTGAATGTCTGCTGAAAATGCTCTCACTTATATAAAACTTTGGGTATTTTTCATCTAAACACTGGAACTGTGTGGTTTTTGTAATATATATACATGTTTTTTTTGTGTGTGTGTGTGTGTGTGTTATCCTAGACTTTAACCAAACAGCTTAGTGGATCTGCTTGGCTTAAAGTTTTAGATATTTGCACAGAAACTGTGCAAATATAATATGAAAGTGTTACATGTATTCTTTTGCATTACTGGCATTCTTGAGCAGCAAGTTGAAAAGGTCACAACAGTTGCTGGTACTTTCACTCCTTCGCACCTTCATTGTTTTGGTTGAATTATATTAGCCTTCTTTGGAAATGAATCACACCCATCTGCAGTGGGATGATCTTACCATAAATCAATACATATCTACCAGGGTTAATGTGAGATTGGCACTGCATGATAGCCTTAGTGGAAAATAGCATGGTTTTACAAGATGAAAACATTTACACAGCAAATTTAAACAGAAATATATTCCTTAAATGTTAGGAAAATAAAAGTTTAGATATCTTCTTACAGCTTGCTGATCATTAGCAAACATTTGGGGAACAGGGAGTACTTCACGACTCAAGTCAGGCCTGCATGTTCTCACATCTTAATAAAGGGACTTTTAACTTAAACATTCATAAGAAACATTTTGAGATTTTGAACGTAATAGATTTTAAAAGCGTATTCATGCCTGTGACATAGAGACGAGACACACCTAATTTGAAAACAGACAAGCCCCAATTATTTTCTTCAGATTTTCTACTTTATTGTAGGAAATAATACCAGCAGGTGGTAAGTTAGAGTTATCACAATCTAACATATCTATTAATAATTTAATGGCCCGAACTGGTTCTCAAAATCACAATCAATGGAAATAATAATAATTATGTAGAAGGATACACAAAATTTGAGCATTTCTTTGACAATTTACCTTCAATTCATGAAAACAATCATATGGTTTAAGTGTATTGGTGTAAAATTAGTTTGAAGATATGAGAGAGAAGGAGGAAAGGACCAAATGGCAACATGTATATGTACAAGAAGAGAGTATAAAGGGCAGTGAAGACAGTGAGGAGAATAGATTTAATGGTCCATAAAGCTTTAGATGCACAAAAAAAATAGCAGAGCATCAGTACAGCTGAGGTTTTGTTTTCTGCCACCTTCCAAAAACAGATAAAAGCCTCAGCTTTTGTTTCACATGAGCTCACAGATGGCCTCATTCAGAAGCAGCATCTACGCGTCCCGGTGACTGCGAGCAGCAGAAGTAGACAAAAAGAAATGAAAGAATGAGGGTTAAACTTGTTGATGTTCGAATTCAGGGATGTTGTGAATTCAGAAGTGTTAAACAGACTGTAAAAAAAATTTTAAAATCCCATCATGGCGTTAAAGAAGCATCGACCATTTCAGAGAGTCTTCTCTTTGTGATGCGCATTTGTTTTGTCTCTCTGCGTACTTGCTACACCCATCTGTCTCCGTGCTCTTCCAAAATTTGAGTGGGGGTTTGTTTTCCTTTCAAGCTAAAAAGATTTTGGCAACAGAACTGCCTCCACAAAACACGATTCGACCCGTGAGGCAGGGAGGGCAGTGGGGACAATAGCAGGGGGCTCAACTTGCAACTGCACGGCCAGGCTGCTGCTATGAGGTCCGTGAGCATGACCCTTCACCCCATCTGCTCTATGGGTACCGCACTTAGGCTTAGCCTGTCCTGTGACCCCAACCTTTTATATTCTTTCTTTTCTGTTACTTGTTTTACTTCACAGTAGATGTTGCTGATGTCTCTGAGAATGCATAATGTCACTAACTTGGATCTGTTGTGATCACAACGGATCACAACAGATCGTGTTGTGTTCAGCTGGTCTCAGACAGAGCATCCACAAGTCATGGGCATGCTAAATTGCTTAGAGCCCTCAAGGTTAGCACCTTTGTCAAATGAATTGGATCTAAAGTTGTTGGGTGGGGGGTTTTGTACATAAAAACAAAGAGTTACTTTTGTCCAAAAAGCCTAAAAATAATGCACACTGTAAACCAAATACATAGCATTTTTACTGAAACTGAAAATTGTGGAAGCATATAAAGTATTTCAGCAATTTGAAAAGTGCAATGTAAAAAATGTAAATGCAACTTTGCCTTTGATCTAATCAAAGAGTGTAATAGGTATTTTCAGCTAAATGTTATTTATTTTACATCCACTGCTCAAGTTTAGGTCTTACTGGGTGTTTTATCAAACTCTGGCTGGTGGTTGATGGTTTAATGGGAGAGGGTCCCCAAGTCCCATTCTGCTGCATTGGACCCATGCAATCTTGGATCAACTTTGGTCTTGAAATCTTTTTCTATCCCTCCTTCCATATAGTAATGAGCTGGTTAATTGGTTACAGGGGGCAAATACACAAACTGGAATAACTGGCCCTTTCTCCAGTGACTTTTCTGTGAAAAAAGGATTTTTGATGAATCAGCAAACCCGCTGGCTGAGCTGCACCACTGGACCCATGTTTAGGAAGATTTAAATAGCTTCTTTCTTGCATGACCAAGAGGAGCAATGCTTATTTTCAAAGGTCAGCTAAAGAGTGCTTTTTCTAAATGTCAAGGCAGTACGATAAAAATATAAACAGCTTAAAGAGGAGAAAAAAGTTGATGTTTTTAAATACTAAAAATTGGAAAATAGCTGGTGGAAAAAAATTTACATTTTTCAAGCTCTGACCCGAAGCTCATCTATTCATAGATGGTTACCACTCACTGGATTTCCTTTGCGAATAATTTTACTGGGATAACCCCCCTTCCTCGGTGCCCGATCGGTGCCCGATCTCAGAAGGCAGACAGTTGACTGAGCAAACTAAGTAGGGGGTTTAAATGAGATTATAGGGTTTACATTTCATCTGGAAGGAAAAGCCACAGGTCAATCTCATTTTTTGTTCTTATATTTCTCAAATTCACACTAGAATGTGGACTTCATTGACGATTTGAAAAGGACAGTAGTGATTTCTATAGGGAAATATCTTCCTTTACTTTTACAATGTAAAAAATTAGAAATGCATTATTATTATCCTACATTACTACTAGTAGTTAGCCTGGTCTTTCAGAACAATAACAAAAGAAAAATCAAATTTTATTTCTGACATGCAAGTAACACAAGCTCTATAAAGGTTTGACGCCATTAGAGCTCCGTAGACAAATCAAATGCAGCATAATTATCCACCTAAACAATATTGCTATAAAGTACAATTCCCAATCAGTCTGTTTTCAAAGCAACATCTCATTGGAATTTTAAGCTACTAATTTTCTAGTTTCCTACATCAACACATAGAAATCCAGTTTTAGATTTAAGGTTTGTTTAGACTTAAAATCCCTTCAATGAAACTACAACCACAGGTTCTGGAGCAGATTGGTTTATGAATAATCATACTGTTCCTTTCCACTGCTTATTTGTGTGATGTTGCTGCTAAGTAAACCTTTTCACTCCATGAACAGCAATAAATTAGCCCAGAGTGAAAACATATTTTTTTGGTATTAAACTGTGCCTTACAGTTTTATTTAAATAAACAAACAAAAAAGCAACTATATTTTAGGTGTAACATGAAAAGCTTGTGTTTTTATATACTCCAACCACTGCAAGCTGCGCTCCAGCTGTTTTGCAGTTTTTTCCGCTGCTGATTAAAAAAAAAGGAAATCCCCAAACTCGTCTTGTACGCAGTTTGTTTTCATCTATACCTTTTCTGTGAAAGCCTACCCGTGCAACCAGCAACACAACTGTAACATCTGTTCCCTGGGATTTAGTTAGTCAATGCTCATCTGTACCGTTTTGTGGTTTTCTTTGTTTAAAAAAAAAGTCACATTTCTGCATAAATTGAAATTGCAAGATGGAGATGTGGACCCTGAGTATTCCTTTAAGAGGGGCCCCTGGGAGTGGACAGTTGGTTGACTCAAACCACAGTAAAGCTAATGACAGGTGGTGGGAAGCACTGCTGGCAGCAGCCACAACATGTTATTTGGGACCGTTCCAGGAGGCTAAGATTAAATCCAAACCTTCGGTTTTAGATTCCCCCTCCCTCCAATCTGATGAAGCTTTGTCATGAAAGCTGAAGGGATTCAGCTTTAAACAGGTGGAGCAGCTGATATGAAGCCTAAGCAAAGCCTGAGTTGACGGTTGTCTTTGTTAGAAGTCTAGGCTGTCTCCCATCTGACCTTATTTCTTTATGAAAATCTTCCAAAATGTTTATGGAGGCATGCTGCTGCTGGAATCTGACTGGTGCCCTGAGTGACTTCCTTCCAAGGCTATCATTAGATGCTGTGTCAGTAGAAAGAAAATCAGTGTCAGGGTCAGCGTCTGGGCTTGCTAGGACATGTTGTAGCTACGTGAGTGTATGTATAAATTAATATTAATCCAATGTTTGAAACTGGAAGGAGAAATGTGCATTTTATTCAACAATGTTATCAAATTTCTCGGTACGAACACAACACGACCCATGAACGTGGAGGCTTAAATGTTATTAGGATAATTCTCTGTGTAGGTGTAGTTACTGAAATCTGGATTTTGCAACATGACTAATGGAGCATGTTGGGGGCAGTGAAGATGCTTTTCAGCAAGCAGGACAACCACAAATGGAAAGAGAGGCCCGCCAAAAAGATGAGAGCAACCACTAGCACATCTGGCTCTTTTTCTGCTGGGCAGGTGCATCAAAAGTAGCCGCTTCAGTGCTCCCATCAACATTAAGTGGATAACACACACATACGCAGTCACTCATACACTGACCCTCCCCCTCACTGCACACAAATACTTGTCCACCTACCCGCTACTTTTGCTTGTAGCTAGATAGGGTGTATTAGAGTGCTGAGTACAAGCCCGGCTGCAGAGCTATGCTAATGATTTGAACAAGATCGGTTAAGCATTCCCTTTAAAAACACTGCTTTGATGTTGCCAAGAAGCTGTGGGGGGAAGTTTCTGTAGAGATGAAAGATAGAGTCTAGCTGTGATGTTTGTGTGCCTCATGTCAAACATGTCATCTCTCACGTTTAACCTTAACCAACTGAAAGTAATAGGGACTGATACCCCCCTCTGTCAGTGCCATGATGTATCCCCATCTGCTAAGCAGAGAAATAAAAACCACAAGAGTGTACTGAGTATGGATGGAAAAAACCATATAGGTGAGATTGATCAAGCGGCAGAAGATGGTTAGGTAAAAGCAAGAGGATCTGAGGTAAAGATAATGTACTTGAGAAGGAAGGAACTTATAGCGTGAGTGGTGATAAAGGACTGCCTCCTAGTCTTGTTATATTCCCTGTCATTTCTGTGAGTGTAGATAAGAGCTCTGAAGCAGGGGATAATTTCAAGGTAAAGTAGAAAGTCAGACCCCAGTCTAGGGGAAATTTCCTCAGATTTAGATTGTAGACTCCCTCCGGTGTGTGTGTATCCCTTGTAATTTCACGCTTCTAAAGGACTTCAATCCCAATATTCTTTGAATGTCTACCTTCTCTCCTCAATCTAATAAACTTTCTATCTTCTACCTTTACACATTTGAAAGTTTACCGTAGACCATGACACAGGGAGTTCATAGAATATTTCAGGATTTTTAAAGTGACACTTTGTTTAAAGATTATGAACAATTAACTTCTTATCCCGCAACTGTCATCTTTACTTAGCATGAGTCCATAGTAGCTGATCTGTTTACTTTGTCCTTTTTGAAGTTTCTTATAAATGCAGCATTGTTTATAAAAAGTAATCATTAATCAAACTTGGCTTGGAGACTGCAACTCTAAGGAGTAGCTTTGTGGAAATAGACGGGACTTTGTGTGAGCAAGCATTTAGGAATTTCCAATTCCTGGCTTAGGGAGACTCAAGGATTTCTCAAACAGGCATAAAGAAATAAACACTGCAAGTATGTTTTTGGTGAAGGGAAATGACATGATGTAATGCTCAAAAAGTCTCCTTTACATAATGCCCTCCTTGTCTTCCCTTTTAAATGTGTATAATTGAAGATTTAGAGCAGGGGTGTCAAACTCCAGTCCTGAAGGGCCGCTGTCCTGCAGTTTTTAGATGTGCCACAGGTACAAAACACCTGAATCAAATGGCTTAATTACCTCCTTCTTGTGTAGGTAAGTTCTCCAGAGCCTTGCTAATGACCTAATTATTCTATTCAGGTGTGGTGCAGCAGAGGCACATCTAAAAGTTGCAGGACACTGGCCCTCAAGGACTGGAGTTTGACACCCCTGATTTAGAGGATGGCTACTTAGGCTGAAACTATCCACTTTAGCTAGTTTTGAATTTTGGTAAAATAATTTTACTAAGATAGTCCTCAAGGGCTACCTTCAAAACCAACTCAGAGCAAGTTTCTTAGTTTGTTGTCTCATTTACATGCAGCATAATGTACAACACAAATCACACCAGATAATCACTCTAGCACCTTTAGACCATGCTGCCTACACAGAATAGATTTCCATTGCAACTCCAGCCAATTACTTTGCAAACCTGAAGAAAAGACAGGACAACTAAAAAAAAATTAGCTCTCTTATCCAAGTTTCATAGCCTCTGGTCACTCACCTTTCAGTCCAGATTTTTGTGACGTACCGAGTCTGCAGGACTAAAATTGCCATCAGCAGGTGGCGCCAAACACAGACTAAACCTAGTAGACCACGAGCAGAAAGGCAAAGTAAACATCGTTTTGAGGACAAAACTGTTGCTCTTCTTGTTTTAACAATTTCGCAACCAAGGAGTTACGAGAGTGTGTGGTAAGAAATGACCAAAATCTATTTTCCTGTACTTTTCCTAAAAGCGACCGACGAAAAAACGTAATGCGCATGAGTATTGGTAGTATTTCGACGTTTAATGGCTACAGGGATTACGTCGCACGCAAGGTGCCGTGGTTGAAGATTGTAGCAAATAAAATCAGGAGTTCGGGATGCTGGCAACATTTGAATTATTAAAAGAAAACCTAAGAAACAAAGCAATTGTGACACTATACACCATATGGCATAGTACACGATGAAAATGAAAACACGTTCGTCGTTCCGTTTGTATCCCGACGGAAGTGACTGAATTAAGGTGAGCTAATTGGAAACAGCTGTGAAGTGACGTGCAATAGATTATACAACAGATGGCAATAATGAATAATAATGTTTCAATTTGTTTAAAAAAAAAAAACTAGAAATACGCGAAACGCCAAGAAACCGAGCGTTATCATTTCCGGTTTGTTTATTTATTTAATTATTTGTTTATTTAATGTTCAGGAAAAAATAAAGGTAGACATAAAGATTATGCTAGCCCAATGTGTATTTTTTAACCTCATGCTTCATGCATTGTATTTTCATCCAATTAGAAATAAAAAATGTTGAAGTCTGTAAAATGGCCCAGCTCCTACCTGGCATTCATCATCAGCATAATGCTTCCATGCTTACAACGACAATTTATAGTATGTATAATATTTAGTATGATATCTACAACAATTAAAACTTATGATAGTGACCCCAAATGGTGAAAAGATGCTTATTTTGTATTTTGCCATGATAGGTTCACAAAATGATTTTTTATGAATGTTCTGCCTTTCTAAGTGAGCGACTTGCACCTTTTACAGAGGTCACTACCGTATATTTTTAAAAAGCAAAGATTCTGCCTTGAAAATAGACATTCTTATATTCCTTTTCAAAAATGAAATGTTAGTTAGTTATTGTAATTAAAGTAGAAGTTGTTTCCAATTTGTAGTACAATCTGGGCTTTGCACAAGCTAATTGTCAATCAGCTAATTTTTGTGTATAGCAGGTAGAATTAATTTCTCATAGGTACAACATGTGTTTGTCCTCAGGTTAGCCAAACACTGTTCTGTCAAACAAAAGTATCAGCAATAAATTCATAGTGTGTGGTATTCTTATTGTATTTTGACTTATCGTGAAAAGTAGCAGAACTCCCACAAACAAAATCAGAGAAATGTGGTGATTACATTTTATTTGGTTAGATTTTAGTATACTAGAAATTAAGTCAATACAACAGCTAAAAGACTCAAATTAGGTAAATTCCAGTCAAATATTAAAGTGGATGTAATCCATTTTAATAATAAAAAAAAACTATTTTAGTAATTTAATTAGGCTAGATTGTTTAATTGAATTACTCAAATAAATTTAGTGGCAACATTTGAGTTTGGAAATTAATTTGGCTGCACTAATTACAAGTATCTGTAGAACTGAAGTCAAGGTCAGTGAGATTGATTTGGTGTGCTATACATTAAACGCTCATCTGCTTTCTTTACCTCCAACAAGATATGTTGTTACTCCTGTTACTTTTCTTGAGCCTTCTAGACGACACAACGTTAGGTTGACTTAAAACACAACAAATTACTTCACAAATTGTACATGAATTGCACGAAGACGTCTCAGGCCCCTCTTTAAAATGTTTTACTTAAATAGCACATACAAATAGACAGAGATTGCAGTTTTTATTTATTAGATTGTGATCTTGGCCAGGTTTTCCGAATCACCTCTCCAAGGTCAATATCAGCATTAATGGCAAAGAAGCATCATGGTAATGATGGTGCTGTCATTAATTATTCATCATCTGACTTAACATTGGATTTGGGGTTGCGTGTGAAGGCAGCAAACTAATACAACTGTCTGCCACTTTTAGTCTTGCAGTTTATGCATTCTTTTTTGTGGCGAGCAGAGAAATCTATTCGATGGATCAGTCAACAGCTTTTTCGTTTTTTGTTTTTTTTTGTTTGGCATGACAAAAAAAACTTCCTGCGTTGCGCACAAATTCGCCAAGACACAGAGGCTACCGTAGGTGAATCCAGGATACTCCCTCTTCTATGAACCTCCTACATTTCTTTTTCTTTTGCTGTGAGATAGTGAAGAGGGAGGTACTTATGAGGCTGAGGGTGTTAACTGCACCCTTCAGATGGAGTAAGTAGGCTGGGCTCACCAGGGTCTGGAGTGAGAATGGGGGGGCGGGTAGGGACGTAGAGAGAAAGAAAGGCAGATGTACAAGAATGTATACGGTTGCAAGCGGTGGAGTTTCCATGACCACGGGAAGGGGAATGAATGAATGACAACAGAGTGGCAGGAACGTGAGAGAGTGTGAAATTGATTTGTGTAGCACGGGGAGACGATCCTGGCTGGGTTTTCACCACGCAGACACATTTCCCTCCTCTCTGTGCACGGGTGTCTCCTGTGGAAGGGGCTCTCTCTGGTAAGGCATTGCTTTTTTTCTCTTCTCTCATACTTCTCACACTCTTGGTTCATTATCAGAATAATATTGTAGGTGTAAGTGCAATTTTTTTCTCTTTTCTTTCTTAACCTTGTGGGAAACAAACATGGATGTATGTGAATGTTTCATTTGCTGCTGCCGATGTGTGTCATTAGGAATGAAGAGAGAGACAGATGTGCCATGCAGTTGTCAGAGTGTCTAAATTTATCACAAGATGCTTATTGGAGAAGAATGTGTGTGTTTCTGGCTGGGAATGAACAGCTGATTGTAGCCAAAAGATTCCTGTGTTCAATCTGTGTTGTTAGTGAATTGTCAAAAGTACAACTAGATTTTAAAGCTCTTATTTGGCTTGATGTTGTGAGTGATTGTCTGAGAGAGTAAGAGACAGATGACTTGTTTGTTGTAATGGTCTTAGTTGTTGGTTTTCTTTGTATTGTTTTTCTGCTTTGCTGTGCTGAAGAGTCCTACTATTCACTTTTGAGCCAACGTTTTATCCAGTTTTTCAATTCGAATTGTTTAGACCTGCTGTTCCACTTTGAGTAAATGTGTTTATTACAAACTTTGTCTAATGGTACTTTAAATAAGATATTACCGCATAATGTTTTTATTATTACATTAATTAAGTTGAAATCATATTTAAAGGGCTTGTATATGCATTTTTGCATTGTGGTCTTTACTAATTGTGGTCAGATTTCAAGTTAAAAAATCTAAAAAATTTTATCTTTATATTAGATGTAGAGAAATATTACAAGAAAATAATAATAATAAAAAAAACAAGAATAAAGTAGCAAAGCATGCAGCCAAAATTTGTCAAAGAATGAAGATTTCATAATCTGGGGCATCACTGTCATAAAACTATGGCCACAAATTAAAGTGTTTTTATTTTGTTGCCAGTGTTAAATGTTTGATTTAAACACCCTGTTAAATTGTGCTTACTTTAAGAGCATAACTATATTGAAAATTAAGATTTTAGTCCAAACAGCATCTGACAAAGTTTCTCATTGCATACAGTGAAGAACATCTGTCTTGTTATTTTGGCCATACTTACTGATGTGATAATTTGAAAGGACACATACTTCAAAGTCTAAAGTTTGTCTGTAGGCGGCTACAGACGAATGTTTCTACCACACTTCATGCTGAGACTCGGCTGTGGCTTAATCGATCTCCCACGTTCTACATGCAGAAATTTACCTACAGGTATTGCCAATTTCCATAGTTTCCAAAGTTTTAATGGTGAACACATGTAAAGCACAAGCTTTCAAATTCATTCTCCTCTTTACAGGTTTTAATGCAATAGGGAATGACTCCAAAAATGTATTGTCATTCAATAAATTGAATGATCTCCTAAAAGCATGTTGTGCTTTTAGGAGATATGTAGCTACATAAGCCTTTTGAAAAATAACGGAAAATTCAACTATTATTTGAGTCTTATGCATTTTAATGTCTAAATATTTATGCATTTACTTATTTAAATCTAATGTTTTAAATATTTTATACTTATGGTGATATGCTTTGATATGGATGCTGGTATGGCATTCCAACTCAGGTGTAGCTCACTTTGCATGGAAATGGATGTGGAAAATCCCCTGAATTGACCCTTGCATGACAAAGAGGTAACGTGAAACGATGAAGATTAGAAATCACAGCAAAGTCGATCAAAATCCATCCAGAATGGCCGCAGAGTAAAGGCATGTAAGAGATTAGATGAGCGGTCAAAGGATTAACATTTAGGTGATTTATAAAGCATTATCTTTTAATAGGACCAGCAACTGGGTCTGGATTCAGAATTTATTTTTTTAATTCTGATTTACAGCTAAATCTGCACAAGGCAACAATTTTATCGAAACATGACTGTTTTATTCAGCAAGAGTATAGAGCGGTGAGTACTAACTGAGTTCAGAATCATAAAGCAATAAGGGTTTAAACTCAGCAGGGGAAATATTATTTTCAGAGTAATCGCCATGTCCAGCATTGGCTCTGTCGGAGGGCTCGGAGCATCCATTATGAATGAGGGAAGATGAATATACATGAGGCTGCTTCCTACAATTTAATTTGAAACTGAGTAAAAAGAAATGACACTGCCAGGTGTAGGAGACTTAGATGCAAGGTGCATTTATGCATACAGTCATGCTCTAAGAAACTTCTTGCCCATGGTATGTTTTAAAGAGAGACCAGTGAAGTTAAAAGGTTTGAGGGCAGACCATTTAAGGCGATGCTGGCATGTTTCTGTTTAAGAGCTCATTTGAGTGCATGGATGCCAGCTTTTAGGCAGAATCGCTGGGGGCACAAGTGGGTCAGTAGTGTAGAGGAATGGAAGAGACTTGGACTTTTATTTTGTCTGAGCACAAAACTTCCCCACGGTAGCAAGCAATCCATCAAAGTTTTGTGTTTTCTTCCCCTTTAATGTGGTAAGTAATAATGTGATGCTAGATCTAGGCCAATGCACTTTAGAGCTTCTGAGCAAGTTTGGTTACATAGTAAATTTTGATATACGTCTCAATCTTTTGCCATTTTGGCCTCTTTCTCTTTTTGATTACTTTTTAAAGTTTTTGAGAAACTGTAATTCAGGTTTTAAATACCTGCATAGGCACCAGCTGCCCTGTGACACAGGAAGTGTAAACAAGTAGACTAATAGATAGAGTATCCACAGAATACACTTGCAACATAAATTATATTGGTACAAGTCTGTTTTTAACTGGGGTTCTGTGGAGAAGATGTGAACAGATATTATCCTAAATGCAAAAGATAGATTTAATTAGCAACATTTGTTTGGATTAAAAAATGAACATTGCAAATTTTGCCTAATTCATATTGAAAAGTCTATGTCACACTTCTGTGATGTAAAATAGTAGGTTTATCACAGACCAACACAGAACCAAAGAAATAACATCAGGAGCAATATAGTTTTATCTGAAATCCAGAACAGTGGTTTTGGAAATGGATTGTCTCCAGTCTAGGTCAATAATTAGCATTTTGAAGACATCTCAACATTTTCTTTCTGTTGCTCTCAGCAGATAAATAGGAGCATGATGCGAGCTGTGTAATGTTTTTCTGTCAAACTCACTCCAGCTTGTCTTATTACACACATCATTTTTCAAGTTTTGTTTTTCCTCTGCCTCCATTCCTCTGGAAATTACTTCTGTGAAGCCAGAACCAATGGTTGAGGGCAATGATGACAAATGTCTGTGAGAGATGGAACAGCACAGAATGTCACTGTTTGTGCACATTTGCTCAAAAGAACAACAGAACAGGCATCTTACTGATGATTGGTGCTTGACTTTTGGAGGAGCTCTGTGTAAAGCTTGTGAGCATAAGCTGAGTGGTAATGTGGGCTAGTGTTTGGAGCCAACTGTGCACAAGTCTGTCGGCTGACTGTGACTCACTGGAACAGTGTTTGTGCGTCTGCCAGTGGTCATTGGTTTCATCCTCAGTCGTCAGGGAACACAATCATTGAGTAGGAGGATGCTGTCCCTGTACTGGGAACTGCTTGACTCAAAGCTGTTACGGTGGTTTGTGCTATTCTTCTTCTTCTCTTTTTTTTGTCATGGGTATTGATTGTCTCCTGCTGAGGCTTGCATGTGTCTTTTGTGCTCAAGTGTTGTCTTTTGTGCCTGCGTTTTGAAGCCGGGAGCGAGAAGTAAAAGACAGACAAATGCCAAACAAGAGCTGAACTCTCTTCCAGCATGAAGTGGTTGATGGAAGAAAAAGCAATTTAAAAAAAGAATGGATCCATAAGGAAGAAGGTTAGATGCATTGTGGATAAAAGAAGAAAAAGAAAAGAGAGAAATTAACTCATAAGTTATTGTTACAGCTCCCCTCAGTCTCTTTCGGATGTTTCAATTATTAATTTTCTTCATTTGTCTTTCTAATTTCTCCTGACTCTGACGTCTTTTTCTGCTCTTTTTGTAATGCCACTGTGATTTCTTATTTCTCCTGACCAGCAAAGATAAATGGGCTCAATCTCCATCCCGATCTTCAAGCAATTACCAGCACAGATGTTACCGCTTTGTCATTTCCTCATGTCTTTTGTTGACAGCTGAGTCCTCAACTGTAAAAAAACAGAGGAGTTCAGATTTTAGTGGTATTGATATATATATATATATATATATATATATATATATATACGTAAATATCTTAACTTATTTCATTTATTACATTTCTTAGTTATTCATTATTAATATTAGGTTCCTTATTGCCTTGTTTAATTTGGGTTAACATTCCAAGACAAGGTTAAGACATTAGTATTTATTTAACCAATTTCAAATATTTAAATTTAGATATTAACATTTTGTTACTCTTTGCATTCCAACAACAACAAAAATAATAATAGATTTGTTAAATTACTTACATTTCAACTTCTTTCCAGTTGTTTAAATAATGCAGTCAAGTTCAGTTTATTATTCAAATAGGTGAAAAGTTTACTATCTAGCAAACCTAGCTGCCATCATTTGTCAACATTAGTTCATCCTCCTGAATGTACACTTTCGGTAAACTGAAATTCTTTGAAAAAGATAGGATCAAGTGTATAGAAAGGAAGCCTATTATTACTTGTAGCAATATTTTAGCTGATGATCCCTTCCAGGAAGGTTCAACAGCATCACAGAACACCAGGCCAAATGTAACTCCTTTAGAAAAAAACCCTGAAAGATAACATTAGTTTAACCAAAAACTAACGGTGAAAATGGTCAGTTTGTCCTCCAGCAACCTAAGCATATTTCAGCTTATTTCAACACAGACATCTCAACATGACCTGAGCCAAAGTTTTAATTTTGGTTGTAAGTTGACAGTGTTTCTGCCTCACAGACTGGAAGCTGATTCCACATGAGTTTAAAATGGGAGTTAAATGAGATGTACTTGTCAAAGATGGCACAAAACATAGCTGATCTTATTCACACGAGTCCAAGATGTCTCACTTCAGCTGTAACCCAAACAAAATCCATATTACCATTCACACTTGAGTCAGTCAACGCTTAGATCAGGTGCCGTCACTGCAAGTGTGCAGGGTGAGCAAAGGCTTTCAATAGTGTTGCATCAGATTACGTAATGTTATTATTAGGTCATATCTGGGAGACTTGAATCCCAGTTGTGATAATTCTGTAGCCGAGGTGCATGTGTGCAAATATTGTACATGGTACGGTGTCAAATACACAGTGTGGCAATGTTAAAGTATTATTTATCTGACATTTATTATTATGATCCCATTGCTGACATTTTTTAAATATTCAGCAACACCTCTTCATTCTTGTTTATCTCTTTGTTTGTCTGTGTGCTTTTTGCAGCTGATAGTTCATCCAGACATGTAGCTACAGCACACAAACTGAAGTTATAGTACTTTACCTAGAGATGAAATGCTTCATGTATTTATTCATTTGTTGAAATTGGGGTCATGTGCAGTAGTGACTTATGGTAGACTGAAATAAAGTTTTTTTTTCTCTGTTTGAATAAAAAATATTTCTGAAAAGTGATTCTCAGAAGAACCAATAATTTGTCACCTAAACCTAGCAATTCATCAAATACTTGTTTTTCATGACATGTCAAAATGTGTCATTTTTAACTCGTCATGAAAGTTCTCAATATTACAACCAAGTTCACAAACATGCTTTGATTTTGAACCGTCATAACTTCTGCTGGCACGTCGACTGGTTTAACCTTCGGTTCATCTTCTTTCATCTAAAACTGGACTGCGACTTGTAAAAAATGCATCTTTTAATGAAATGGAAATGGAAATTGCATTTCCAATTTCTATACAGATAAATCACTTTCACTTTTCCCTGTGGAGATGACTTTATATTTCTATACATTTATATCAAGGAGGGTTTTGTTTATCAACCCAAAATACATTTACCAAGTAAAAGACAAGTATCTTCAATTAAGCTTTTAACTACGACATTTTGTGGGAATAGAAAAAAATCTAACATTGTGACTGTTCAGTGCTGCAACAGAACAAGTACATTTGGATAAAGAAGTTGTCCTTTGAATTTATATTTTTTGAAAAGTGTCATCAGCGATTGTTACCTTTTTATTTTAAAAAGCAGCCGTGCATGATGGAGTCCTACTGTGTATTCTCTTAATTTTCTTCACTCTGTGCATGCCCTCTATCTACCTCACTGCTCAGGTGCTTGACCTAGTTGTAACTGCAGAGAGGTGGGAGTTGTTGGAACGTGACATCAACCCATTATCTTGCTGTTGTTGCATTCACAGAGCACCTGCCTAGCAGCAGGATGTCTCACACTAAGACCTTGTTTTACCTTTTGTGTCTGTGTTCAAGCATGTCACCGTCTCGTATTGTGGTATCTAAATGGCACATTTTTGCTGAGGCTAAAACTATAAAGATTTCACAAGCAACTGCTGGATTTGGATGGAAAAGGGGAAGGTTGACATTTCACTGTCAGAGCTTGTGCTGCGAGGTCTGGATGCCATGAGGGAAGCCTTAATGCGGCAGACGTTTTGTTACCCTTGCTTAAAAATACTGCAAGGGCATTAGAGGTGTAAATGAGTGTGCCGTTTGCATAACTCTGGCTGTGTGACTGATTAAGTCATCACTGTAGTAAAACCTAACCACATATAAACACTGCATACTAAAATCTGGCAGCTGGTTTTTGCAAGTAGATGTTGCATTTGTAGAGCAAATGCAATGGATAGTACCTCTGACCTGATTTCCTGTGACAGGAATTACTCGAGCATCCAGACTTTTTACACACATCCAGCAGCTCCTCAGTTTATATCGCATTCCCTTTAAATCTCGCTCTACTGCTCTCCTCCTTTCCCCGTCATTATAGTGAACCTCACCAGTTCTCCTTGGAAGTTTATTCCATCTTCTCTTGCTCATGTTTTGACAACACTGGTGAAACAGTGGCTTTAGAATATCTCACAGAAGACTGAATGTGTTATATCACCTCTAGACAGGCGAGCACCAAATGTGTGTCATAATCCGTCTTCAGCCATGTGACCGCGGGCTAGGTTAAATTGTTTTACACTCATCCATCTCTTTCTCTTTCTCAATCAATCAGTAAGTTAGACTTTATTTATAGAGGTATTTCCATTAGCATCAAGGCCAACACAATGTGATTTCCTTAAAAATAAGATGCAACTAAGCTACAGCAAAAAGCCAACAAAAGAAGAGGAAAAACAATGTTAGATATGGGACAAAATAAATGCACCTAAATCTGTATTTAGGTGACCTTGTTTTGAAGGACAGAGAAAATGCAATTCATTCAAACCGAGTTTGTGTTTTGTTTTGTTCCTCATAGTTCGATTGTCATGTTCACATCTTCCCAAACACACCACACCAAGCAGAGAAACAAATCAGATTTAGTTTTAAACACACCAAACACCTTATATGTTTGGTCTGGATGCTAAGGAAAACATCCTTAGCATCCAGAGCGCTCCTCCATGGAATTGACCCTCGCTTTTTACTGTGCTGAAGGCTGTCGCTGGGACTAGTGCTGGTTAGTTTCCTCTTTTGCAGTTTTGGTCATTTCATGCCCAGTTTTTTTTCAGTTACATTGAGTAACTTCCTTACTCCATTTATTGTTCTGCATTAACCACACTTGAGTCGATTCTTGATACCCTAATTTGAGCAAACCTTTAAAATCAAGATACCATGATGGATGAGAGTTCAGCCTTTAAAAAGGGCTGACCTTCTCATGATATGGGAGATGTTCCAAAGTAGGAGCACAATCGCAAAGGAAAATATGCCAGAATAAAGATAATTAACTTTTTCTTTTATTTTTTACAATGTCATACATTTTGATTGATTTTTCAAACGATAAATTCAAAATAATTCATAAATTCACAGCTCAATTTAAATCAAATTAGATCTTTTAGTTTTGTGGTAATGAAGCAAGGAGGCTTCAAGGTTACGTCTCTTCAGATTAACAACAGTAAATGTCAACTGGACTAACAAAAGACGAATAATATAAACCAATAAAACTATGGGACTCACCTTATTTTAAACAATTAACTTAAATATTAACAAAATAAAACTTCACTGTTACAAAACAATCATAAAATTAACACAGAAATTGTTTTAATTTTCTCCTCGAAGCAGGATGGCCCAGCTTCCTCCATGCAACAGGTCTGCGTGGAAGCCACTTTTGCTCTAAAAGATTTTAGCACAAAAAATTTTTTTTTACGACAAAGACAAAGGGGCAGCCATTAAATACTGACTGGAAAGAGGTGAATATCTGTATCATTATTTTATACAACCTAACCAACATTATATAACATTCATATACCTACCATTGGAATAAAAAGCAGCTGCAGACTGAAGACTCTCACGTTGTGCTTCAGCTGCTCCCACCTTTCCAAGAGCACGATTGAGTTCTTGGTTCAAGAACTCAGCTCTTTATTGGGCAGCTTTAAGTTGACGCTCCTTCTTCTCAAGGACATTGGGCGCCATTTGGAATGGCTCAAATGTTTTCTTAAATACGTGTTGCCTTGACGCCCCACCATCAGTAGAAAGGTACTGCAAATAAAAAGCAAATTTCATTATTCAAAACATTGCACCATTAACACCAATATGTTTTTAAATTCCTTAAAAATAATAATTTAAAAAACTGCAAACAACACTTCACATCCTTTTCCTGAAACTAATATACAATAACAGTCTTTTCAGTATCTACACATCAGACAGATACCTCTACAGGAGATCCTTTCATTTAACAGCCATCATCATCTACTACTGTCTAAAAACCTTGTGTAAAATAAATTAAAGCTGCATCAAATTACACCTGACAATATTTGCACCTTTCTGATTTAGGAGCAAAGTAAATGCAGAATTATTGCTAATGATATTGTCATCACAATGTTTTTCAATTATATATCAGTCTTGGATTTCTTATGTCATGCATTTGTACATCCTGACAATCACATTTGTCTATGTGTTGATGTGTAGCTGTCAAGCCGTACCATTATGGCACACAGTCGTATACTCTGCTACGCATAGTTAATTTGGTAACAGTTTCCAAATCATCGTTGAGCATTTAACCTGTCATTACTCCAAAAGCCGCACTGCAGCAGCCTCTGCTCTCTCTGGCTGTAGCTATCGTTCTGTCAGGTTTAACGCTCCACCTCTCGAGGAATCCTCCTTTCACTTGATTATCTGTCTCCTGCTCCCTCTACTGTATCTCTCCTTCCATTTTCCCTTCTGTTATGCCTGCTTTTTTTTCTATTTGCTATCTCTCCTGTTAGAACCCACATGAATAAATCTGCCTCTGCTTTTTTTTTTTTTTTTAGCTTAAAATGTAGAGTACAGTAGTATGCCGATGCATATGCGAATGTGTATTGAGGGGAAAATGAGACTAGGAGAGTGGGAGTGTAAGGAGGCAAGAAGCATTGCATCATGGGGGTGTGTTGAGCGGGAGGAGGGATGAACCGGCTGTCTGTCAGTGACGCCAGTGAAACACGTGCGTTGGCTATGGCAGGGAAGACGTCGTGCAGCCCGTTATCTGGCTGTGGGCGAGAGGAGGCAGAGGCAGCCGCAGCTCCCTGTTGCTGACGGGTTGATAGAGGGGTTGTACTGCATGGCTGTGTGGGAATGAGTGTATGTCTGCGTGAATGTGTGCCGGTCTTAGACTGCGTGCATGTAGAGGCTGCATGAGCTGCAACCGGAGCTGCTGCTGCTGCAATTGGTGAATAATGCAAACAGGGGAACCGGAGTTTGGATAGCATGGAAGAAACTAGATTAATAATGCATAGTGCCGGTTACGAGCTCTGCATTAGTTAGTTTTTCTGAGACCTGTGGCTGCCTAAAATCTGCCTGACTCTCTGACTTCCGACCTTCCTTTCTGCCTGCTTGACCAACGCAGAAATGTCTCACTACCATTTCATCAAATGTTGTAAGTAGCCATTCAGAGAACCTTTCCTGTGCACCTGATGCCAATTTTGTTGGATTTTCTATTTTGTATAGTCTCTCTGTCTTTTTTACTGCTGGCCTTGTGTTAATAATTCATATGCTTAAATTTATGATAATTATGCAGCAAATTGTGGTCATCCACTTGTCAGGGAAGCACAGTCTGAACTTCCAATGAGCATTTTTGTGTCTTTGGATAGTGTGTGTGTGTGCTGTAAGTGGGTGTGTGAGCATGCTGCAGAGGAGCCGCTGCAGATGTGAAAAGTTGACCAGTGAATGCGGCAGGTAGCGGCAGACGGAAAGAAAGATGAAACGGAACCGCAGAGGTGCAGAACCCACGAGTGTCTGGTATGTTCATGAACCACAGACGGACCAATGCAGAGAGAGGATCGTTTTAGTCGGAGAGAAGGACAGATGGAGGGAGACTGGGGGTCGCACTGGAGCGAGAGGCAGAAAGGCAGTGATTTAAAAAAAAAAAGAGATGAAAATGGGATGAGTGACATTGTGGAATGTGTCAAAATGTTGCAGAGGACTCACAAGCAGGCTCAGAGAGGAATGTGAGAAGGACAGTGGAGTTTGAGTTGTAATGGCAGAAAAAAAGGAAGAGAGAAGGGAATAAATGAGTTTTATAACCAAGGTGATGCAGCTTAAGCCCCCCCAAGCCTCCTCCATTACTTCAAAGGCACTACCCCTACTTGTCTCTCACCTTAATCCATCCCTGTTACTCTCTTGTGTATACATGGTTTGTTTTTCAAATGTGCATGTTTGCAGTTTTCCACATTACAGTGTCCCATGCCGCTGTCTGTGTTATTAGCTGGAGCCTGCTTGTTCTACATGTAATCAATAACTGATAGCCTGGAGATGGGATGGCAGGGGAAGACGGCTCTTGCTTTCTCTCCGTCTGGCTGAACCTTCCTTCTATTTTGCTCCAATTCTTCCAGTTCTACTTCCTATCAGTCTTTCTGTCTGCCTCACATTTATATTATATTCATAAGTCCCCAGCCTCTCATCACACAACAGGAACTGTCAGTGTGTGATCACTTTGTGCAGACCATATTCACGTTTGAGATTTTCGAAGAAAAAATTGGACAAAGTTTAAACTGCAGTGCAAAAACATGTTATGAGAATCTGTATATTTTGTTTTTAAATAAAATTTCCAATGTATTCACACCACTTGATTTGTTCCACCATCTGTCGCCATAAAGCAGCACATAATTTTGAAGTGGAAGAAGAATTGTACATTAATTATACATATATAATCTGAAAAGTATTGTCTGCGTCATTTATTCTGAACCCCCTGATTAAATCATTTGTTGTGGCCCTTTTTGTTCTTGTACCCATCTCCCTACCGGCTTTGCATATCTGGGGGTTGCTGTTTTTTGCCTTTCGTTTTTGCAAAATAATCAAGCTCTGATTGGGTGAAGAGCTTTAAAGTCTTGCCACAGATTAGATGTTGAGTTAAGGTTTGGAGTTTGACTGCCAAACAAACACATGAATGAGCTTTGAATCAAACCATCCTAATATTGTGGTTCTGGCTGTATGTGTGAAGGTGAACCTCTGTCCCAGTCTCCCAGTTTTTGTCTAAACTCAAACCAGCTTCCCTGTCTGATGAAGAAAAGCATCCTCACAGCAAGATTGTGCCACTACCAGACTCATGATTCAAACTCTACCAGATGTACAAAGCCCTGAATAGAAATTAAATTGGGGGATCACCTCTTAAGTCTTCCATCCACTACAGCGCTATTGATATACTTTTATTGTCCATACTGATTCTTTTCCACAACGTGTTTATTGTTGGCCATGTTTCAAGCAGACTTCAAACAATGTTTTTATATGAACAGTAAGATTTGTGGATCTTCTTTTAACAGGTCAGAATTTAACACTCTTAGGTGATCAGTACACAAATCATAAAGGAAGCAGATAGTCTCACTGCATACAGCAGCTCATGACTAATTTGGCAGGACGGATAATGTCACATCTAGAAGCTCAGAAGAAACCGTTTAAACCATGCATTTAATATTAGCATATTTAGTAAAAATGTAATTTAGCTTACGCTGTCATCATCTTTGTGTGCTAGTTTTAGTTAGCTAAATCTAAACCATTTGCATAACCTTAAAATATGCCTCAATGTGCCGTGCATGAGTCATATTCGCACCAATGTGTCTTGTTATATGCTGGGAGTCTAAAGGATTATGTAGCTGTATCCTTGAAAGGCCTGTTTAATAAATGGTCCCTGAGTGGGTCCAACAGTGAAGGATGCAGACCAGTACAGGGAGCTAAATCAAGAAAAATACTATCATAAAGCATAAGATGGAAACTAGGACATCATTTCACATGTCATATGGCTGACAATGCTGATTTAGTCCTGCACCAACTTTTACTGTGATGGGAACCAAATATAATGTGATTTTTTTAAATTTTTTTTTTACAAAAATTAAAAGAAATGTTGAATTTGTATCGATTATAGAATATTTGCAATACATCCCACCTTTGCACCACTGCAAACAGACCAGTTAGAAGAATTACACATTAGCTTTTATTCATGTACCAACTCTTTTGTTGGTGTTGGTTTCAGTCTAATTAAAGGTTATTTTCAGGATGCATTTTATTTTATGAGTGGGAGATTTGCTTGAGAATACAATACAAAATATACTTATTATATTCACAAGACCTTTCCCCCAGTTTCAGTGACAAAATGTCAAAATGTGTCCTTTGAGAGACAACTGTTACTACGTCTGATCTGCTGATGTTAAAACTGTAGCATTACTACAGTTTTCCTTAGCAAGCAGCATCGTTCAGGAAACAAGGATTTTCATATAGGACTTTTTGCATCATGTCTTGCCTCCTCCATGCTCAGAGCAGATATCTTTCCACACCCCCTCTCTTGTAATTCAGGCTGGGAGAGTGTCGCCTGCAGAATGTCTTCCACTGTAAATGTGAGAATAGCAACTGCTGAAGAAGACACGCGTGTACATCTTTGAGCAAATGTCTGTTTTGTAAGATTCCTGTGATTCTGTTTAGTACTACTTAGAGCTTTAAGTAGACTTTCCACTGTTTTTCTAAGTCATACTTTAAAGACCATTCTGACAGGGTTTGCTACATCAGTAACTAACTAGTTTATTCACAAATATATTTCAAAATCTTTTTTAGTTAGGGTGACAAAAGAATAATGCAGTACTATCACTACACAAGTGTACATACATATAAACTAATATTTAAGCATATTTTGATTAGACTTCAGTATTCTGACTTTGTAGTAGGGGTCTGTCAGATGTAGACTTGGAAATATTTGATGACATTATCTTGCAAAAAAAATCTCCAAATCTCTTGCATGGTGAGGGCATCTTCTTATACCAGCCTCCTCCACAGATTTTCTGTCAGATTTAGTTTAGAAGTTTATTTAGGTAATTCTAAAACATTGAATGTTTTAGAACATAATAGACCCAGAGAGTTTTTTTAAGACCGAGCTGATTGGTGATATCTTTATAAGCTAAAAAAAAAAACAAACTAATTTCATGTTTAAAAAAGAAATGCACTAGGTCACAATGGTTCCACCACCATGATTCACCGTGAGCAGGCGGTTTTTAAGGTGAGCAGCTGAAGTGAACCGCTGTTACAGCCCTGCTGTACAGCCCTGACCAAAGATTGGCTCAGCTTTGGAGGATGATGATGGAAATGCTTTATGATAGAGGCTCTGTTGCATGTAAAACACCACAAGTTTTGTCTTCAAGGGGCAGAATCATACAAAATCGACTTTTCTGAGCTTTACATCATGTTATAATGCTATTCCCTTATCAAAAACACACATGGTGCTTTGCCTTGATTCTTTCATGCATGTTTGAGATATCCTTTAATTTCCCATGGCAACTATTTAGCTGTCCAAAGTGCCTGGTTGGACCTATTCTGGTTGGACTTATTCAGTTTGTACCCTTCTTCTGCCTTTAGCCAAAGCATGCAAGTGAGCAAATGTCAACAAAATAAACTTCCTTACTGGTTAATCAGATTCAGTATATTTAATTATATGTGTGCCCTAAAGGAGACTGATTCTTTAATTGGATCAAAAATTGCTTCAACAAACCACTGGTCTAACAGTGTGCACTTGTATGCAACTGTTATTAATGCTTCTGTTTATTTTTTACATTTTCTCCCTACAACATGTGTTTTAGTTTAATTTTACAGAGTATGCATAATATTAAAGATGGAACATTTTTAAATAATTTATTATTATTAGTCTGCATCACAAACACATTGTATTATTCCAGAATTTTGTACACTGTCTTACTATGCATCTTGCTTTATCTTTGATCTGTCGCAAACTCATGGTTTCCACACCATAAAGTTAGCTATGAATTGCGAAACCTTTTTCAAAAACCTTTTGTAGTTCATCTGCTGTATATGAACAACTCTTCTGCTGTTGATTCTTCGGATCGCTTAAGTGAAGATTTTATTATTGTAATTAAGGATTTATATCTGTCATTGATACAGATTATAGGACTGTTGAAAGGATCTAAAACAGATGGATTGTGAGTGAAAAATGTTGAACTGATGCAAATGGCTTTACAGTGAATGGGAAAGGAAGCACAGTTAGAAAGTGCTGTCTTTAAGATTTTGCACTATGTGTGTGTTTGTGTATGCGCTGAGTGACAAGCTGAGTTACAGTTAAAATGATACAGTTAAAGAATCTGGCATCAGCAGTGAAATAATGAGCTTTACCTTCTTACACACCCTTCTGTTTGGTGCTTGAATACAAAACATCTTTTTTTTCACAGTCTAAGCAGACCAGATGGCACTGATGCATTGTCTGGGAGATGTGTGTGTGTGTGTGTGTGTGTGTGTGTGTGTGTGTGTGTGTGTGTGTGTGTGTGCGTGTGTGTGTGTACTAGGGTTGAGAGGGCAGGTGTTTGAATCAATATGTAGATGCTTATCAAACAAAAAAAAAGGCAAATGGAAAGCCAGTCCTTTTGTCAGTGAAGATAGCCTGATAAAGATCTCCACAAAACACTCTTGAGTCTTTATGAATGTAAAAGAACAGCTTCACGATGTGTGCCGCGTACACAAAGGAGCAACAGTACACTCACATCTGTTTGAGGACTTTTTGGGACATTTTAATTTGCTCTAATGTTTTACTTTAATATCTATGGAAATTTTCAGTAAATGGTACCATTTTTCTAATAATGCAAGAACACATAAGAGTATCAGATACCAATTGGACTAATGGGATATGTACTGTAGAATAGTGATCAGTTTTCACAATGAACTCACTCAATAAAGTTACAGTAACACTGCTTCTTGAAAATTTTCAGTACAAATAAATACCTGCATGACATATTGATCTTATCTTAACTTTTTGTAATTCATGAGGGACACTGATAGACTAAAAAAAATATTCATAATAAACATTTAAAATGACTCTGATCTCTTATATTAGACTAGACTTAAAGTAAAGGTTTGTGACAATATCAAGAATGTTGCACAACGGGGCCATATGAAAAGATGATGCAGTAGTGGGAAACAAACACATGCAGTTGGACAACATGCTGCGCTTCAAAAATGTCCCAGATTCCAAACCTATGACCCGATGAGCAGGCTGAAAGAGAGAGATAATAGAAAATAGCTACTGCGTTCTCAGACACAAGACAGTGGAGAGACTGAAATGCTCCAAGGAGTGAAGCATAATAAGATTCAGGAACAAAGAAGCAGGAGAGAGAGCTTTATGGAAAAAGAATAAGATATAGCAATAACAGGGTGAAGTCGGGCAACTTGGTGAGTCACAAAGAAAGCATGACATCCTGTGTCTCTGCAAAGACGTCTTCATTCACATATTTTCTCTGTCCTCTGGGCTGGCTCTGACCTGAATTTGTCAAACCAGTTGGGCTATGAGCTGCAGCTGGCACTCTGTGTATACCCTGATCAAACATAGCAGCATGACCACCTGTCTAATATTAAGCCCTCATTTTGCTGCTGTGGTTTCTGTCGTCCAGCTGTCAAGTAGCAGATCTTTTAACAGTAAGTTTGTAGCTGTGGACCAAGCCGTCTCGGTGGAGTGAGAGTTGGATACAGGAGGATTCCTCAATCCATTCCCTGCTTTGATTCATTGGAGTCCGTAAAGGACTGTCAGCAACAGTAGTGTTGGGTAATCCCAACCCTTAAACCTTTTGCACATTTTGAGTCAGTTGGCTGAAAGTAGGCTTCTCCACTTTAACCTTCCTTACAAGAAACACAGATTTTCTCTATTTGGAAATATTTTCAGCCCCCAAAACACTGACAGTCATTGCATTGCATTGCATGGAGATTAAATGAGCACCAAAAACCACTCTAATTATAAAGCTGCAGTCAGCAAACTATAAGCTTCCTGGCAAGTTGATTTCAATAAAATCAATATAGACCACCTCATAAATTGTTGTTTTAAATGTTTTAATGCTGATCTCTTGAAACCGCTTCATTTTTATGAAAGGTTATCAGTCTGAGAATATCAACCCAGCACAAGTCGTGAGCGTGTGCTAGAAATTAATTGGACTATTTTCCTCATGTCACCATTGTTTCATTTTTTTTACTGACCAATTTTTTGGTCTCAGCACATTATCTAGGAAGTTATTTCTTGCTTTATGATACATTGTAGACTCTGCCAGGTTTCTCTTTAATGTTTTTTGCTCCACCTGTCAGTGTTTATTGTAATTAGTATCCATAAACAGTTTTTTTTTCCCAATTAGTTCAATTTCAACTCTAAGTAATGTTCCCCCCAATATATCCATGTTCCTCCAGTATTTCCAAAAACTTTTATTGTCATCTCACTCTTAGCCCACCTGCTGTACCTGCTAATGTTTCAGGCATAACAGTCTCACCAGCTGCTCATAATGTGATCTGTTTCACTGAGCAACAGGGAGATTATGCACAGTCAGTAGAATCATAACACTGTTGGGATTGGAGAAAAAAAACCCATAAAACACTGAAATGCCTCACTCAACTCGTCTCAGGCCAAACAGACAGCAAATACCTTTCACAGTAAATATGCTAAGTGGTTGCCCACACATAACAGGCCACCTGCTGACCCTGATATGTGAACACCTAAACAATAACGCAGATGTACAGCCCTGCAGATGTACAGAGGTGATCCTCACAGTGTCTCATCTCAATCAAACAAGCTTTTTTTCTCATTGGCTCCCTGTCAAACTGTTGAGTTAACACCTTGGATAGAGGTGCTATCATATGACTGACCTTCTTAATAAAGCTTGTGAATAGATTTGATTTCAAAAAATATTAACAGTTCTATCAACATCTATCATGTTCAATGCCTAAACACTACTCTTACTTTCTCTCTTTTTTCTCATTAGGTTGTTTCCAGCTATGTAACGTTTTCCGTCAGAACATGGAGATAGACCAGTGTCTGCTGGAGTCTCTCCCGATTGGCCAGCGCCAGCGGCTGGTCAGAAGAATGCGCTGTGACCAAATAAGGGCCTATTACGAGAGGGAAAAGAACCTACAGCGGCAGCAAGGTGGAGTCAAAGTTCGAGCCCCATCCAGGAAGTACCGCATCCGCTTCAGGCAGTCTGATGTCATTCAAGATGCCATCATCCGCCATGATGACAAAGAAGGTGTGTGTGTGTCCGAGTAGTACGGTGCCTCAGTACTGATACATTTTGAATACCGGGCGACGGAGTTCGTGTTGTAACCGGTGGGTTGCAGATTTGAACCCTCGCACCGTCCGTCTCAGTTGGACAAGACACTTCTTCTACCTTAACTTCTGGTGGTGGTTTATACCCCTCTAAAGTTTTTCTACAAAGATTTAGCCTGCTGGTGCCAGTGCATTCCAGCCACGTTTCTGTCAAACTGTAGCTGAGGTAAGGTAATTTTATTTATATAGCACATTTTCAGCAACAAGTCAACCCAAAGTGCTTTACATGAGGCTAGTATAGCTCATCACCATCAGTTTCTGAATGACTAAATGTAGTATAAAGCATTTCCACATTTTATCACATTAGAACTACAGATTTAAACATATTTTGTTAGAATTATGTTATAGACCTACACCAAGAGCATTAGTGATCAAACAGCATCAAGAAGACCACAAGAGACCAGTCAAAAAAGAAAAGTTTAAATTGGTGTTATGTTATAAAATATTAAGCCTTGAATATTTCACAGATTACTTTTCAAATTATTATTCAAAAATGGAAATAGTATGCATGGCCTCCCACCTAATGATGATAGGCCAGGCAAGAAGAGAATCTAGTCTTTTATGAAGAAGTGGCAAGACAAAAGTTATTATTGGAAAAACTGTTGCAAGACACTGTGCGTATTTAGGAGTGTGCATGCCTGTTAGTATGTAGAAAGCAGGAGTGCACATGTTGACAAATGAGTGACAAACTACATCTGACTCGGGCAACACTAATGCAGGAGTTGTGAGCCAAAACAGAGCTGCTCACTGCAGCGCAGCCAATTTGTTCAGCTGGAAGCTGCCCACTCAACTGAGGAAAGCAGAAAGAAGCTTTTATCCTTGTTCAAACTGTCCTCAAGGACAAAAGTACCTGAGGATTTCTGATGTTGATAGGAGAAGGGGATTTTGAGGAACACGGCTTTGCAGATAAAACAATCTCATTTTCTTTATTTCTGCTATACTAAGCTGTTCTGCAAATCGTGCAGTCTTTAGACATAAAGATAAAGTTATCAAGATAATATCTAACAGTCCTTCTGTTGCTTTAATCTGGCTGGCATGAACATAAATCATGCAGCTGTAATTTGTACAGTTAATTTAGCATTTTTTCCAGTTTTTTTTTCCAGTTAAATTCTTATTCCAAGATTTTATCAGGAAGCCAGGGAAATGGAAGCTACTCTAATTTTTTCCACCTGTAAATGCATTAATACAGTATGTCTAGGGGAAATTTTGTTAGCAGTTTTGTAAGAATCAAATAAGGTTACAAAGATGTGCTTTGATTCATAAATAGGAAAATTCTTGTAATCAGCTCATTTTCTGTTAGATTAGAAACTAATAATTTCAACAAGAAACTTGTAGTTGTTTTTCTTTTTATTATTTTATAGTCAGTGTGTGTTGCATTTAATTGTGGAGTTAAAGCTAAAATTACACTGAGTTTATATGTGTGTCAGCCTGAATCTGAATAAGCAAGTCAGAGCTTAACAAAAACTCAAGACCTGAACTGCTGGATCTCCGCTTTGCACAACAGCTACAGTATTACTCTTAGTCGTTTACGACAGAAGAGAAGAGCAGAGCTAGGTGCCCAAGTCCGGTGGGGACAGCTCATTTGTTCATGTATCTATTGCTACGGTAACCAGACTTTACAAGTTTTTCTCTGACGATCTATTAATTCCTCCTCCATCTCAAGCTTTCTACAATGCAGCTCGCTCTTAAAAACGCTCCCAACACTGTTTGTCTGAGATTATTTAGTCAATAAACTTGTGAAATTCAAAGGGACTTCACGCTCCACTCAGCCATTGATTTCTGTCCAAGTTCACTGCCTTTCTTTTGTTTATGACGCTGGTTGCCAGTCATTTGCCCAGCTGTCGGGACATATCTGTGTCTCACCAGCACTCTTTGCAGGTCAGTGTGTTAATCTCTTCACCCTGGCTGCCTGTCTATGGGCTTCAGCTGGGCTCCCTGTGAGCAGCTGGTGTGCTGTGGCATTGACCAGACTGGTAACGGGTTTCTTGGCTCAACATGAATCGGTTAACCCTCCGCCTGGTTGCCCAGGCGTCATGTTGGTACTGGTCTAGTACCATTTGCCATTCAGTGTGATTGATATCTGAACTTTTCTTTGAGTTCAAGGTGAACAGTGGACTTGCAAGAGAAACATTAGGGACAGATTCTTGGAAAAGTGTGTTGCTCCTGTTAGGACCTAAGTTATTATCAAAACAAAATAGAAGTAAGTTGGTGGGTAACTCAAAAGTTACCCATCATTGTATAGCTAAAGATGATAAATTAAAGCATGGTTCCATAGTCATGTTGTTTATTAAATCTATGTTTTTGCTCCTTTATACCCCTCTAAAACTAAACTAAGGATTTTCTAGTTGTGTTTACTGTAATAATCCATTATTAGTTTGCTCATGTTATAATTTCAGTGTGAACCATTTTACCACAACACTAAGGTAAACATAGAGGAACCAAAAGAATAAACATGAATTTAAAGAATGTAAAAGTTTGGAATTTTTTTTTTATTGGGTTTTGAGCCAAGTTCTGTAACACTCATCCTTATCAAAAATGATTTCTCAGAGGGACACAGCAAGTTGCTGGCAGAGTGAGCAAATTGGAGGAGTTATAATTTTTTTGTTTTCAAATTAACATCCACAAAAAGCATGTTTTTTGTCTGCCTTCTTGTTTGCTCTGTTGAGGTTACGCCAAACATTATATGATGCTGAGTTTTGAGGAACCTTAAAAGAAGAGTGTCAAAAATACATAAACCAATAAGTGTCTCATCAGATCCCTTAATGCTGATGGAGCCAGAAAGAAAGTGAGGCTGTGCTCTTACTGCATGGTTTTGTTGCCTGTAAATTTGCTTACAATTGGTTCAGCTTTTATTGTTATAATTACCAACGACAAATAATCATCAAACATAATTTCTGTTTGATTTGTAGATATAAAGGCCCAGTCTAGCATCACGCTAGACCGGGTCTACTCAGGGAGACCATAGACTTCAATAACGAAGTTTCAAAATGTCAGAAAATGAATTTATCTGCTAAATACTCCTGAATCTTGAATAATAATCAAATGTATTATATTTGTGTTTGTTTCTTACGTTTTTGAAAGAATTAATTAGCATTCTTATTCCCAAAAGTAAAGCATGTACATTATCAGTCAAATGTACAGTAATTCCTTAATAAATATTTGGGTTGGATCTGAATATTTTCCTTGGTTGAAAATTTTAAAACATTGCCCAACCAAACAGGGTTATTCACATACATATTTTCTCTGTAAGCTTAGCCAAATCGGGATTCGTTCTAATCATTTTAGTTGTACCGGAAGTAAGATACAGAGAGATGACATAAAAAAAGTAAAAAAAATGGAATAAGGACTGGGGAAAGTCAAATCTAAAAAGTAGAGACTGAAGGCATCAGCTGAGGGAGATCATTACAGTGTTAGGAAGAAAAATAATATCTCTCCTTTTGCCTGGATTGGAACATTGCAAACCTCATCTTCTTTCATTGCCATCTATCACATACAAGCATTGCCTCAGCTGAATTTTGACGTTTGGTGAAATTGGTTTTCCCAAATTAGTCTTTTAGCTGCATCAAAGTCCAGGTAGACACCCACAGAAATCTGAGTGAAGCAACAGCAACTTTTGTGTGCACTTGCACTCAGTGTCTAAGTCCGACTTTAACTGAATAATTAAGATAAATGCTATTCTGGGAGTTAATAATTAATTGGGACTTATAATTGGGGTTGCCCCAGTTAAAGTACTTTTACAATTTTTCTTATTGTCAATGTAGTGCAGCTTAAACCTCTTTAAACTTACTTCTTGCTATGAAGTTATTAACTTATTCAACAAACAAACTTACTTACTTTTTAGTTCCACTGTGATGGTTTCTGTATGTTTTTGTCCTCTTTTGTCAGAAGTGTATCAATTTTTAAATGTAAAATAATCAGTTTAAGCTTTGTTAAATAACTTTTAACAAGTCTGACCTGGAATATCCATTTCTCTGCCCTCTGTTTCAACGGCAAAAGAAAAGACCTTAATTAACAAGGTGTTCATAATATGCACCACATAGCAAACACTTTCTCAAGAAGATAGGAAACAGTGTGACAGCAGCTTAAAAATCAAGGAACAACGCAGAAAGGAGCTCATAAGGCTCACACAGTGGAATTTAATATCTTTCCATTTGACATTTGTGTGAGCTTCATACTCAGATATTTCCCCACTGGTAAGATATATCACCTTTGCTTTTCAGCCATAAGCATTTCTATCCTCTTGTGAAGAGCAAAGCAAATAGAGGTATTGTTGGTGGGACTACGCCCAACTCCCTGCATTAATTACCCAGTGCTTTTCCTGTCTGTCTCTACAATGAGCAATATATTTAAGTGCAGCTAAATATATATTTATGGTATTGGTTGTGGCACCAATTTTTTTGTCCAATTTCATTTGCTGTAGCAAAAAAATGCCTCTCTGCTTTTTTGATATTTTTTTATAAATTCATTATGCTGGTTTTAAACACAGTATTAAACAAAGTTAATAAGATTGTAAAACATCATGCCTGAAATAGGAGTGCAGTGTGCATCAAATCACATGTGGCTGTTATTATGTTAAAGGTAAAAACTAACAGGATTTAAGGATGGACATAATTTTTTTTCTGTGTAATCAAAAATAGTTAGCAGATTACAGTAAATTGAACTGCCATGTGAAGAGTTTAATTTTTTCTCCCATGAAATATTTTGTATATTTTCAAAAGAAATATTCTATGGACTTCAGCTCCCATTGTATCAAATGTGCAAGGCAGTGCTGTTTTCGAGGAAATGAAGTCTGCAAAGCTGTGATGTTGTGGACTGAAGTGTGAACCCCCAGATATTTAACAGTGTTTTATTTATCAGTTAGTCTCTCAGCTTCGTCTGATCTCTGCACATGGAAAAACTCAAAGAAGGGGTGAAGGAGGAAGCAAAAATAAATGGCTGTGAAGGCTCCTGGGAAACAGTGGTAATTCTCAGATCACCATCATTCTGGGATTAAAGATGTCTCTGTTTATAGGAAAACTGAGCCAATATAACATCATGATATATGTTTTATTGCATTGCAATATAGACCCTTCACTCACACAGTAACAGACAAGTCATTTTTTTCCCAAGTCAAGTCTCAAGTTTTTCTCCCCAATTCAGTCACCCTTTTTTCTGACCAAATTACATTTTTTATCAATTTGACCCTGAAATCGCTGTCACTTTTTTATAACTAGAAGTGTTGGTTACCATGGAAACACCTTTTATGTTTCCAAACAGATTTCCTCAAAGTAACAGCTAGCTGACATGTTCCGCATGTCTACGCACACACAAAACCCATACTCAAGACTAAAATGTTGAAAAAGGCTTTTGTCTTGAGTAAAAGCCAAAAAACGCCTGGCATGAAAGGGTTAAATTTCAATAAGTGTTGCAGCTAACTTTATATTATTAGCTGCATGTTTAACTTGAGCAAATAACCTTTGGTCAAGTTAAGGTAACCTAAGTTATCCAGATGCTCTCAGCAGCAAAATTGGGAGACTTGTTCTGGTGGTGTCTTTATGTCTTTGTGCTTTAAATCCTTTTATCTCCGATCCTCCTTGGTTCCCAGACCTGATATAGTTAGTCAAGCCTTTGCCTTTTTGCTGTCAAGTTAACATTGTGATGCTTAAATGCAGTATCCTTGTACCACAGACGTTTATTTTAGAGATGGATAAATCAGAGTTTTGTGGCTGATTTTCAGTCTCGACTGTTGTAAACCGTTAACTTGCTGATATTGATTTTAGCTGATTCCAGTTTAACCTGAGAACTCTAATTAACTATATGTATAATGTTTATCCTGGCCTTCCTACTGTGAGTGGTCAATAGTTTTGTGATGTCCCTGCATTATAAAGAGGAGAGCAACATCATTAAAAAAGCAACAAACAAAAAATTATTGATAATTTAAGCAGGACTCTAATTAATTAACAGCAGATTTCTTTGTGAATTTAAAGCAATTAGAATATTTTGTATGCGTACATTTCTTATACATACTTTATTGTAATTAACAAGTGCTATACTGTATAAATAAAGATTATAGTGTTTAGGTACCTGAAGGTGCCTGACAGTGTTAAGTACTGTAATCCATCCAGAAATCATTACATGCAAGTTTATCTGGTGTATTTAGAGTATATCTTCCCTCAATGTTGGAGTAATGCAAAGAAGCAATGCATTACAATGCACAGTCTTGAGCATACTGTACAGGATTTAGATGAAAGAACCTGCCTTTCATTTGTGTAGACAAAAGGTATTTATTATAAGGTGTTTTCCTGTAATCATTTCTCCTTCATTCTCGTCTTCAACACTATGTCACAATCATGTTTCCCTTTAAAGCATACTCTAAAATGTGAAGGCTTCTTGTCTATGTGCTTATTTATAGTATATTTTGTTTTCATTAGTGTAAAGTGTTTCATAATGATCTGAGGTAAAATATTCACAATGGGCTAACACTCAGAAACATGAACATCTGATTATAAAAACCTAAAACCCATTCAGGGACTCTTTCTAACTGTATGGTATCTAAAGTTAGGAACAAAAACAATTTGCACTTAAATATTCTGAAATTTATTTCCTTTTCTCTTCCTTTTTTAAGGACATCAAGTTCAGTATTTACCTCTCAGCCCTTGATCTTTGTTTGCTCATGTTCTGTAGTGTTTTGTAAAACTCAAGCAGATTTTTTTCAAATGTCACTCTGACTCTAAAAGGTTAGACGTTTTACATACTAGAGACAGAGACTGAGTTGCTATTGAGCCAGTGCCGAAGTGCCTCTGGGTATAAATCCACTGACAAATGGCAACAGACTTCTGTTCGAAAATCAGCTTGTGCTGATTCAGGAAATTGTTTACAGAGTTTACAGAGTATCTGCAAACTGCAACATGTACACTAGATACCAGAAGAATGCAGCTCTCTTTTTCCCAACTTACTTTTTGATATTTTGTGGGTTTTATTTATTTCCAAGAAACTTTTGTGTCTTTTCTGATGATTAATTGCTGACTTACTCTTGACTCTTTCTGTTTTTAAATTCAGCTAAAAGCAGCAATAATTTAGTCGACTGTGGTTGGTTGGTTTCTCATCAAGTATTCAAAAGCTATTTACTATGAGGGATTTAAAAATGATCAAAATGCCCATATGTAATCAATGTATAGTAATGTGTTTGTGGAATATATTTTATTCAGTTCATAGTTAATTAACAAAAAAACTAAACTAAATAAGTTCTGTTTACTTATAAGCAGAACTAGATTGACAAATCTAGTAACTCTTTTTATTTTAAAGTTGTCGAAAAGTTGATGTTGATGGTCATAGGTGTGGCGTTTCTCTTGCGGTGATCTTTGCTGCAGCAGATCTAAAGAAACCTCCACTACAGACACTCTGCTGTTGAATTACTGCTTAGTGAAGAAAATGCTCATTGTTCCCTTTTTTATTTTTATTTTTATGACTCTTCCTTCTTTGCACAGTCTGCTTTGGAAGCTCCAGAATAATTCACAGAACCATACCAGGGTTTTTTATCAGTTTATACAGACTGTAGATAACATCCTGTTCTTCTCCACAGACTTATAAACTTATTAAATTCATGCTATTGAAATGTCTCTATGTGAATGTTGTTAAACTGAGATCGTATCTTCTAACTTGTCAATAAATTTCTAAGGGCAAAGTGTGACAATGAAACGAATCATTAAAGTGATTTCTGGTTGTTGAAAGTATACACACTCCTGTGAAAAACTGCATATTTTATGGGGTTTTATAAAAGGAGACAATGAGAAACATTTTCAAACTTTTTTTTTTCCACAAGACATTACAAGAGACCAACATTAACTTGCTGTCAAAAGTATCATTTAGGAGGAGGGTATAAAAATATTCAATATTGTTCTGCATGTGCTGCATGTAACAACAATAGAGAGAAAAAAATATGTGACCGTCTTTTTCTAACACATACAGATAAATTGCATGTGTTTGCTTGTATGTCACAGACACTTATTCATAATTTTGATGTTGCATGTTGAGAGTGAATATTTTTGAAAATTCACATTTAATGGTTAAGAATTGCTGCAGGATATTTGCTGGGTTTGGTCAGACTGCATCACCTCCAGGCTGTTAGCCGATGCAGCACTGGGTGAACTGGGTGTGTGTTGCAGAGTTTTGTGCTCTGTATCTGGGAAGAGAGCTGTAGCTTGGCATTCAGTGTTAATGACTCATAAATAGAGAACCACTTGTTCTTTTGTTGATGGGAGTGTATCACAGAAAGGTGGTTTTTATCATGTACGAGATTAGTCGGAGCTAATTTAGTAATTAGGGGGATTTTGTCTTTTTAATGTTCTATAGTGTTCATTATATAAACATTTTAAAGCACATTCAGTCATATTTTTTCCCCATCGAGTGCATATTTTGTTGGTCTGGATTTTTTTGTTTGTTTGTTTAAATAAGGTCAGAATTAATAAATGCTCCTGGTTTGTTAGTGCCTTTTATGTCTACATATGTGGGTGGAGTGAGGTTATTTAATCATGGCTGCTCAAGTTTAATAACCTTTAGGGAGTCATCATAAGGGCTCAATATATTGAACATTCTGTAGTTTAAAGAGCCACTATATTTGTGCTGATATACTTTTGTTTGTGTATGTTGACAGGACTTTGTGACAGTGGTGACAGCGAGTAACCATGCTGTTCTGTCCGAAACACTAAAATCACATAAATGTCCCTCTCCTACCTTCTCTTTTAAACCCATCACTCCCTGTTTCTGTCACACACACTCCAGCACACCTTCGTTCTCTCACTGTTTGCTTTGTTCTCACTTGCTCCATGAAAAATGTATCAGCTGTGTAGTAAAATCACAGAGCCCTTATTTAAACTTGTAGTCTCTCTTCATTTGCCTAAGGCTTGAATAAGCAAACTTGTCTGGAAAAAGTCTTCATTTCTTTCTCAACAGTTTTATGTCAGTGTGTTAGTCGGGTGGGCGTCCAATTTGATCTTGTAGCAAGTGATGCAAGTGTGTGTAACCCAATGCCTTTTTGACCTGCCGCAGGAGGAAGGAGCTGTCGAATGTGCATGTACTGTTTGAACACTGTTCCACACAGACACATCAAGGGCAATTACAGAATGCTTAAATCCTATTGATTTTGACACAGAGAAGCAGAGATCAATGTGTTTTCTTGTCTGTGGAAAGTGCATACTTAAAGTATTCATATCCCTTTAAACTTAGCACATTTTGTCACACTACAACTGCACAAGTCAATGTATCGTACTGAATTTCATGTGATACATCAAACACCAAGTAGGAAATAATAATGAAGTGGGCAAAAAAAAGATTTATGGTTTTCAAAACATTTTAAAAAATCTGGACAGTGCTGCATGGGTTTACATTTACCCACTTTACTCTGATCTCGATAATGTCTTGTCCAACACAAGGGCCTTCAGAGGGATCTGTTTTGTGAAGGCCTTTTGTTTGATGTGTTGTGTTCTTTTGCAAACAAAAGAACACATCGGACTGAAAATAAGAAATCCATCGCTAAAAGTGTGCTTTTACAAAATGTCATTTGCAGAGTTCAAAAAGTCAAACAAGGAACAAAGCAAACTTTTGGAAGAAGGTGCTCTGGTCTGACAAACACTGCGTGTGTCCTGCCAATACCATGGTTCACCTTTTGAATGAGCCTTTCCTGTATCAGTATAGATATGCTGTCCTTTATCAGGGACATGAAGCTGGTCAGAGTTGATGAACAGAAGGAGGAAGCACATAAGATTGTAGTCATAAAAGTGACTCCTGTAGGAGCTGTTAACAGCTGGATGTTTATTCTGTTGCAGTGTTGCGTCTTCTAAAGGAGGGAGTAGACCCCAACACTGCCACTTCCTCAGGGGGATCTTTGCTGCACCTGGTAAGATACTCCCATTACGGTCGTAGTTTTAACGGTCGTAGTTTTAATAACCGAATAAGGAACAGCCCATCTATTAATATTATTTTTCTTTTGTTGTTGTTGTTGATGATGATCTCCTCAAGGCCTTAATAATTTTCTTTTCAGAAGACTCTAATTATCAACAGTTCTGCACAATAGATTTTTACAAAGATCAATTACCATGCCACATGATTTTCCACACGTATTAATTATCATACGATGATTCTGTTTCAAGGCTAGTAGCTGGCTGTGCCTCTGCATATAGACTTTTCCCAAGTATAGAATTTGAATTACTAATGGGAATCATGGTCTCTGGTTTTTCTGCAGTGTGCCCGCCATGACAATGTGTTTGCAGCTGAGCTCCTGATCGAGCGAGGCCTAAATGTCAACCAGCAGGACGAGGACCTGTGGACAGCCCTGCATGTAGCATGTGTGTGCGACCACGCAGATATGGTGCTGCTGCTCCTTCTGGTGAGCACCATGCACAAACACAGACATGCGATTAAGTGGGAGGACTGATTCACTAACACTACATGCAACAGAGCTCTTTATGGTTGCAGTGAGATTAATTTCACCGACTCCTTTAGCTCTGTTTGAGTTACTCAGAAATTATGTTAGGGGTTTGGACTTGGTTGGCCTTCAGATTTCTTGCTGAAGTTGCTTGCAGCTTGTCAGCCTGCTGGCATCACTCATCTGATGATTTCCCTTGGACTGTTGGCATATTTCATTGATGAGGGCTTGTTTAATCCAGAGGCCCTCAAAGACGACTTTTCATTCCTTTACAAGCCTATTTACATCTTCAAAAATCGGAATATTTCCAAATTTTGCGTTACCATGATATCAAAGAAAAAGCTTATTCTGTGGAGAGTGCCTTGACAAGAGCTAAGGTTGCACTGATTAGGTCCACAACGAGAAATGTGCCAGCTGCAGGGGAGGGCATGCACATCCAGCCTAGTCGCTCAATGGGTTGGCACGGCTCTGCTGGTGCTGATTAGACCCACGGAGGACTGACTGGTGTGAAGAGCTCTACAGAATCTTGTACAGCCTGGTTCCTCTGATTAGCTCCTGAGTGATTGCTGTTAACCTTCTGTTAGATCAGAATAAGACGATTCTGGGAAGAATAAAAACATCTGAAGAAATCCTTGGAAACTGGTGTTAATTCACACCAGCTGCTACCGTATGGTATGGCATGTATGTGAGGATGCTTGTGCGTATTTGGATGCATTTAATTTCCTTCCAAGCAGACTCATTTGCTGCTTCACTGGAGACTGTGACTAAATGTTTGCCCGTTGCAACAGAGAAAGCTATTTTCCTGTGAACGAGTCATGCAAACAGGAGTAAACTCTGTAGGAACATATGGTAATGGAAAATGAAGGTTGTTTTATGGATGAAAATGTCTTTCTTTATGCATGGTAGCAAGACTATGACTGTGCAACATGTTTAGAGGTTTAAAATTTTGTAAAATGATGCTTCCGATTAAAGACTGTCCTGTTGGATATCAACGACAGTTTCATCATTGATAGGTTGTGGCAAATTTTAAAAACCCAATTTGATTGGAGGCTAGTATTAATTTCTAGTTCCTTGTTCCTTCTAAGTACCTTTTATTGTTACCTGTATTGTTATAATTTGAAAGTCAGTTTAGATTAAAGCATCTGCCAAATACATAAACATAAAAAAATATGTGCTTAGCAGTAGCAGCAGTCTTCCTATCACTAATTTAAAAACATTTTGTATGAATTCATTTTTTTAATGTAGTGGTATTTTCTTAGGCTGATTGGAAGGGATTTCAACTTTAGAGGAAAGACCTCTTCAGTATGAGATAAACCTTGAGTTACATTTTGCACAATTAGTTTAATCTGATATACTTAAGAATGAATGAAGGGTTTCACCAATACAGTATTTTGAATGACAAGTCAAGATTTTATAGACTTATTTTTGTGTTGGAAAATTTGAGTTTTATTAGTTTTACACTTATGTTCTTTCTTTCTCACTACAATTCCTCTTAGTGGTGGGTAATAATTTCTTGTTTGTCCTTTTGATTTCAGTCGCTTTGTTTGCTGCCAGGGTTTTTATGGTCACATTTTTTTTTAAACAACTGATTGTGCAGCATTTTACAGCATCTTTTCTGTGATCTCCTAAACATTTTACAATACCTAAGGTCTAACTTGTAAGCAGTAAACCACTGATGTTTGTAAGAGCTCCTATCTCTTAGTCAATAGTTAAACATTGACCAAAAGGGAAGACAACAAATTGAAGAAGAAAGAAAAAAACTGAGATCAAGTTAATCTCTTACCTACAAATATTCAAATCTTTTGATGACCTTCATTTTAGACAGGCTACTGCATGAAGTACTAGACTCAGAGTCAGTGCAGACCCAAGACATCAAGCAGCCGAAGTGACACGGTAATGCTGACGATAATTACAGGTTGATTTGTTTTCTTTGATTTTGCCAATACTTCTACCTGCTGCTTAGTGAATTATAACTTTCTGTTTCTAAATAATTACGGGATGCTTCTCTGTCTGAGTGGCTGTAAGTGATCTTCTTTAGGTCCTTAATCTAAAAGGTTTACATTCTAACCGGAAATTGAAGAGTGGTCTTACCGAAAGGAGCCTGATTGAGCCATCCTTATCTTTGACTGGCACAGGAAGGAACACACCAGCTAATATGTTCTAATCTGTTCTGTCCTACTCTGCCATCTCTTTCCTCATTTCTCTTCTATTGCTCTGTGCGTCTCTCCGTGATTTCCTGTCTCCAATTTTCATGCAGGGAGACTGAATGTTTTTTTTTTTTTTTGTTTTTTTTGCTGATGGAGAGGTTTGCCAGTCGTCTCTCATGGGCACAGCGAGGGGTGGGGGTTGATGAGAAGATGGAGTACTTAGCAGCCAATGAAATTAATTCCCTTATCTTCTGCTTCCAAACAGCAGGGAAGCAGGCCATTAATAAACTGTGTTGTTTCCAGTATTTTGCCAAATGCTCCATTTTTGGACATTGACTGTAACGCTGGTGGGATTTGGTGAGATTGGTATTTAGCAAATGAAAACTTGAATGCAGGCATGATATTTGTAAATGCCAAAACACTAAGGCTAAATATAATGTTCTATGCAATAAAAGTCTCCATCCTCTAGCTTGTGATGTGTTGAAACGGCTAAGACTTTGCTATGCTTAATTGATGCACATTGTTCTGATTTCTGATTATCTTAACCTGCATTTAACCTTCCCATAAGAGTATAGATGTACAAACTAGTTTCTGAATTAGTCATTCAGAAACTTCAATTTAATTTGTTTTCATTTTATTTTGTGTTGAAATTTCCTAAATTAGTTTAAATTTATCTTTGAGTTTAGTCAGAACAGTCTGGCTAAAAGAAAACTACACTGGGGAAAAAATATACAAATATTATTTTTTTTTGCCTGAAACCACTGCCGCTGCTGCTGCTTTCTTTGTTAGAAAATTAGGAATTCATATCTCCAGAACTCTGAGACTTTTGAAAATACATTCTCTACGGAAAACCCCTGGCTTTTTCATCTACTTAATGTAAGAAAAATACTTCTGGTTCTTGGTTTTTCAGGCAGACGGGGTTTAGGAATGATGCATACAGCGACTGAAAACATCTTTTATATATAATCCTTATTAGGAGTCAATTTCTCGGTGCATTTTTGGTCATTTTGCTTCTAGATTCATCACAGGATGCAGCGACATTGGCCTAATAATGTAACTATTGTTCTACAAAAAAAAAAAAAAAAAAAGAAAATCCCTTGTCAAAAAATGTTACTTTGTTACATTTATCATATTACGCTGAATATTGGTAGATAATGCTTATTTTCTGTATAAATAATATTATCAAATGTAAAGACAGTCTGTAACTGTTATCACACGATTATTTTTATCACAATATATTTCTCTGCTAAATTAAATTAAATTGAATTGTATTGCTCATCCCTATTTACTGTCAAGTTGTGAGCTTTTCTCTGCTGTTTGTTGGAGTTGGTCTGTCAAAACGCAACTGTTGAAATAGAAGTGTAACAAAACACACTTTTGGTATGTACTAGTCATGATAGGTCACATTTTTTGTGTTCCAAGCCTCTTTGCTGGCTGTTGTCCAGCTAATTTTCAAACCTGGTCCTCTGTGACTGAGCAAGCCCAGATCTGTTAACCTTCCTGACAGAGTGGTATTGACTGTTTCTGGTCCTGGAAGTTAATTGTGCATTCAAGCCGACTTCTTCATTATCAGTAATGCAGTGCACAGCTGTACCAACTGTAAGACCTGCATGCCATAAACGACAACACCCTATTTGGAGTCCAAACAGCCACAAATACTCAGGGTATTTCTTAGACTTGGAGATGAAAGTATAAAATCAGAAAGATGAGGTTAGAAAGTGGACTGTGTGCTTGTGTGACATGTACAGAATATTATGTAATGTTGTTTTTGTTATGCACTGTTCTGCACCTCCCCTCCAATCAGGTCCTTTGCTTTTCAAAAGGTGCTTCAGACTTGGATATTTCCTGTCTTTTATACATAGTGATTAAGTAGCTGCTGGTTGTTTCCAGTCTTATTACCTGCAAATTGTTTTGTATATTCCTGCAGCGAACCTTCATTGGCAAGAAAAAATCAACTTTCAATAAATAAAGGCTGACACACAATAACCTATCAGGAAAAAAAGCATATTCAGAAACTGTAATTGAAAACCTCGTGCATTCTAAGGAGCCAGTTCTTTGATATTTTTTGTGTAGTTGAAATAAATGTTTTATAAATAATAATACAATTATGTTTTAAAACTTTGTTGAAGTAACTTTTTACATGATCTGCCCCAGGTTGAGAGTTTCAAAATAATTTAAAAAGAAAATTCTTCTCTATTAACTTGATTTTAAAGAATACATTTTGTTCTGCCTGTTGTTCCCACCGCATGCTTTATGTATAACACTTTTCTTCGTCTAGAAAATATTTAGCTTTACTTTCACGTTTTCCAGTTATGCCATAGAACTTTTTACAAGTCTTAGGCAAAATAATGTAGAACTAAAGAAATGTACATGGAAATGTCAACATTGTCACATACACATAAAGATGTAGATGTAGGAATTAAAGGGATAAATAAAATTACCTTTACCTTTAGATAATCTATTTACATCAGCAAAAAAAAGAAAAAAAGTTGATTTGGTGGTGAGCAGCACTTTACACAAAATGATACAGATTTCAAAGTATCACAAAAAACAAAAATCACATGATACCATTTCATTTAAGTTCAGATATTTATAATCCTATCCCTGCTTCTTTTGCTATTATTGTAATATAACTACACGTTACATTCTGCTAGTTATTTGGCTGCCCTCATGATGCTGCAAAGACGCACAGGTGTAGAACAACAAATGGATCAGTGATGTGTCACTAAATGGTCATATGCAACACAACCTTTTAGCATTTCGACTTCTTACATTCACAACTCAGATTTTCTTTGAGTTTCATGCTCTGCTGTAATACTATGGTGTCACCTTTTTTGTAAAGCTGAGGAAGACTGATGGGTGGAACTGGTGCTCATGTTGCAATGGAGCGGGTCTGTAGCCATCTTCATTTTGTTGAAGGCCATTTTACTAGTGTACTGACGTGGCAGAGCAGAGGAAGCACCACTTCCATTCACTAGAGGAAAACACCTTTTATAAACCCCCCTCTGTCTCAGACATGTAATTAGAAAACATTGATTAGGTTCTGAAATCACTTAAAGCCTTTTGTCTTATCTCCTGCTGTGTTGGTGAGCTGTAGTGGATGCACTCTTGTTGAGTAAGCACCCATTAATCTCTTGACATACATGGATAAATGCAGGCTACTGAATCCCTCACTCCTAACTCTCAGATGATTATCTTATAATTTATTTAATTCCCAGTATTTCTTTAAAATATCTTCAGTGCTAGTCAGATCTGCACCTGGAAAGCCTCGATAATTAGCTCCAGTTTATCTCAGATTCAAGTCTCATGAATGCTTGTCTTTTTTTTTTTTTTTAACAGGCCGGCATTAACATTTTGCTGCAGGACATCAACGGAAACATTCCTCTGGACTACACTTTTGAGGGGACAGAGACCAGCTATATTCTCCGAAAATATCTGGAGGACAATGGTGAACCTTTCTGTGAATCTTTAGTTCTTTTATGTTCATTTTGTGATCTCTTTTCCCCCTTTGATTATGGTGAAACATTTTTTTGTCATACTCCATATTTCCTGCTGTTCACAAACCATAAATGCTTAGTTTAATGTTTCATTTACACCCACGCTGGATCTGTGCTAAATGGTAAAATGAGCTGCTCTGCGCATGAACGTCACCCTGTTTGAAGGTGAAATGCAGCCACAGGCCCGCTGATAGCAAAATTTGATTTGGATCGTCATCTGCTATAGAAAAAAGGACAAGGTCAATAGTTCAGCTGAAATGGAAGAGATAAAAGAGCAGGAAGATGAAACTGATTGAGAACTGAATGAGAAGCAGTAAAAAAAATGCTTTTAAATAAAACATGCACAATGTGCATAAACAGTTATAGAAAAAAAAAATCTTTCCCCTGTTTGAATGTACCATCAACCTGCATGAGCCTGCAACAAATCACATGACAAATGGCACAGTTCTTTCATAGGATCGTGGATTTATCAAGACCACCCACCACAGACACACACACACACACACACACACACACCGCAATGTTCATTTCAGCTTTCCTCCTCCTGTTACCCCCATGTTGTGATCTCCCAAACCCACCCCCTTCCCACTGGGATTTGCCTCCATGAAGCATACCCTCACTCACATGGGCTCCATCAGCCTCTGTTGCTATAGCAACAGGGTTGTATGCTGTCTGTCCTTATCAAGTTTGCGCAGTTACAGAAAAGACAGATTGTCCACGTTTGACGATGCCAGGAGGTGGGTGCTGAGGGTAAATGTCCTCTCATTCTCCTTGATGAGTCACTGCCTTTCGTGGCGCGTTAGTCAAGTCTAATCAAGACGTTGCTTGAAGGAATTTTATTTGAAAACTATAAAATATGCAGTTCTGCTCAGAAGTTTGTGTAGACTTTTCAGTAGCATGGACGTCAGATTTATCGAGAACCTTTCATGTGGCTATTGAACCGTTGTTTTTCTGTGGTGGCATGAATGTACAAACAGACTCTGGCTCTTTCTCAATGTCCACTGGAGGATAAATAAAGAGGAAGAGACAATACATACAGTAAATGGATGGGTTTGAGGTCTTTGTCATGACCAAACACCCAGTTATGATTAGGTTGCAGCCCTCTGATTAAAACTGACAGATGAAGACCAAGATCTAAGTACCTGCTTCAAAATTAACACTTTGAAACTTAGAATTCACAGCTGCTCAGACAGACAAGCCAGATATCTTATTGACAAACTTAAAAATAAGACATTATGGTCAGATTAGCAAAAGACTTGCTGTTTGGCCACTATGCCTCTAAGAGTATCTTTGACGAGCTCAGGTAAGTCTTTCAGACTTGAAAAATAACGGGACAGTGGTCAGGTATGGGGCGGTAGCATTACTGCACAAAGTAAATGGAATGATAACGAAAGAGAATCATCTTTGAATTCTACTACCTCTCCTTAAATCTGTCGAAAGTGGGACATAATTAGGTGTTCAGCCAGGATAATGACTCCAAAAACATCAAAACAGCTTTAACTCTGTAGTGTCCAATGTTATAATATTACATCATCTATATGCTTACCTTTCTTCTAGTGTTTTTACCAAGACTTGGAAATTGTGCTGAATTGTTCAGTTTTAGACGTTGTTGGTTAGAAAATTTGCACAAGTTCCTCCACAGAATCTCAAAGTAGCATGGCTTGAAAAATCTCAAGTGATTCACTGAACCAGATTATTCTAAAAAAAAAAAAAAATTAAATAAACTGTCTTTTAAAAAATTTTAGGGCGATCATTACAATGTCTAGAGGATTGTACAAAATGCAAAAATAATTTAATATAATTAATCTTACCTTTAACCCTACAGAAGCGAAGCAATCTGAAAGCATCACATTTTTCTGCAAAACAATCTACAAGGTTGAACTGTTTCAATGCCCGCTTCTTTGTGGGTTTTTTTAATTCATTAATTCCCAGACTGCTGTGAATAAAGTAATATGTTTTTATTTGTGTGATGTGGTCTGAGAGCAAAGAGCTACATTAAAAACAGATGGATCAGATCTCTGATGTGTGATATATCTTGATTTTTAATCGCTTCCGGCTAGATTTAGGGTGGTAGAATAACTCAGAAAGTTCACAGTAAAGAGACATCAGATCAAATCAAGAGAGCTAAACACCAAACAGCTTCACAAATTACAACAGCAATAACAGGAAGTGACGTCATAGGCCTTACCTAATCCACGTTTAGGTTCTGCTGGTTTCATTAGGCAAATTAGATAAAAAATGTTCCTACCAATTTTTGCTTTAAAAATCAACTTTAGTGTAGTGCCGCATAACCATTCCTCTCTGTAAAAGCGATTCAGATGAATTATTAAAACGCTTGGATTAATATAATATTCACGCCAGTGATGATTTTATGTAAACCTCTGACTGGAATTGTAGGTATTGTGATCGTTCAGATGAGGGCTCTTCATTAAAATTTGCCCAAAAGGCATAATTTGTCCTAGCGGATTGCGTGGGAGTCAGCCTTTTCAATTAGCCATGCAATGTTATCACTGTTGATATTTTATTTATTAAATACAAGCCCACACATTCATAGCTACTAGTTAGCACATTCTGGTGCAGTATTTCATGACATTCCTGCCTTGATTTACGGAAAGTGTAATCTCCCTAAAATTCAGGAAGAAGGAAACTTGGATGATTTTTGGTGATCTACAGATATTTTCACTCTGCAGTCTGTCATCAAACCTTTCTGAGATTAGTTAAATCTGACAGCTGCTGCAGTTTATTATTTTAAACAATCACAACATGTCTTTTGGTTGAATGTAATGCTTTCACAAGCTGAATTATCTATTTATTCCTTCCAGTTAAAGATTGTAGCTTTAAACTCTTGGGTTATTATACAATTATAAAGATTAAGACATTGATTAACTAATTCTACCAAAAGTACATTGATGTTTACGGTTGAAACATGATTAAATGTGAAAAAATTCAAGGGGTTTTAAAGGTTTTATAAGACACTGTAGCTGTGTGCTTTCAGTGTCTCAGTACAAACGCTCTCTATTTCTGTGCTCCAATTTTATTTTTGATTTAATATGCAAACCGACAAGTCATAAAATCATTTTGTAATGTTATTGTTGCTGTAGGTGTAAACGTCGCCTCCATGCACACCATGAAGACACAGAGACCAACCACCATGCTGTCTGATGTTAAACATCTCGTAACCACCGGGGGAGCCCTTAACCTGCCTAATGATGAAGGAGTAACTTTGGTAATTTAACAATTCCTAAGGATTTTTGTTAGTGACTTCTTTTTTTTAATTTCTGTTCCCATTTGATTTCTTCAACTCTCTTTTTATCAACTTGTTTTTTGTTTAGTTCTAATATGCTTTCTGTTTACATCCCCTTTTTCTAAAGCTCCACATTGCATCTGCCAGTGGCTACAGAGAGGTGGTGTCAGTGTTATTGGAGAGCGGAGCAGACCCCCATCCAGCTGACAACAACTTTTGGACCCCACTCCATTTGGCTGCAAAATATGGGCAGGTAACTTGCTGTTCAATGTTTTTGACATTAATCAACTGGAAACCTAATTTAAACTGAACTGGCTGCGTTGATCCAATAAGATCGCTTCACTTAATTAAAAAGTAAAGTAAAAATGAGAAACTTACTGATTGATTCTTCCTTCACTGAACCTGCCTGTGGGCATCGGAGAGTCGGAATTGACGAGAACACAATTATCGTCGGAAAATGAGAAGAAATTAGTAAAACCATGATCTTACTTAATTTAGAAGGATAATGTAAAAATTACTTTTTTGAGATTTGCACCATGTTATAATATTGATCCCCCATCGAAATCATGTCTGCAGCGTTGTTTTGATTTTTTTCTTGCATGTTTGAGGAATACTTGAATCTCCCATCGCAACCATTCTCTGGTCTCACCGAGGACTATCTTTTCCACAAACTCCTCATTGGCTCAGTAGACTTGCAGTTCCACCAGGTCTTTTGCTAATTGCTGCTGCCACTAGTCTAGTGGAGCTGAGTGGAGAAGACGTGGGGGAGAGTTTTGGGTAAATGCTTACCCAGTGCTTAGGCACCTCCTAATGGTTGCCACAAGAGATTCAAGGATTCCTCAAACATGCATAAAAAAGTCAAAGCAAAGCTCCAGGTCTGTATTTATGAGCGAATAACATTATACATTATGATATGAAGCTCAAAAAAGTGGATTGTTTTTGGCTCCTTTTAGCCAGAGAAACTTTCCATGACTGGTGCTTTATCTAGGATTTTATAATAAAAAAAAACAAAACAAACAAAAAAACATTAAACTACTGGAATAGAGTAAACAGACAGAAGAGTGGCTTTGAAAGAAAAAGTTTCAAAACCTTGGTTTAGTAGCCCATGTCTGAACCTAAGAATGTCTTAACTGATTACAATGATTTAGATGATGAGATTTACAAATGAGAGGAAATGTTTTTTTAGAAAAGCATTTGGAACAGAATGGGATAAAGATTTGGTTTGGAAGGGTTCCAGCTGTGAAGAGAGGGATGCAATCATGTTTGGATCTTGATGAGATGACTGATTACCCTTTGGGTTATGTGCTTGGTCACTGACAAGAAGAATTTATTATTCTGGTGTTTGGATTCGTTCTCCAGATATTTGGTTTGTTAGTCCAGAAACCACTTTTTTTCTAACTGTTGTGTGTTTCAGTTTTATCCTCTGACTTTGCACACAGCCTTTCTCTGTTTCATTCACATGCATCTCCAGACCTTCTTTTCTATTTCTCCTATTTTATTCTGAATTTACACCATTAGTTTTTCTTATTTCTAAATTCCCAGATGATAATAAATTGGTAGATCTGCATGCAATAATCCACTCTACAGTCATGTTAAAGAAACGTGAGTTTAGCCATTATGTTTTTCTTTGTCCTTCTCCTGAATGCAGAATTACGATGCATGTGAGTGTGTGTTTGTAGGACTGAAATGTGTAAGTGCTTCAGACTTACCAGAGGCAGAGTGGAGGATTGTAGAATTGATTGGGTTTTTCTTGCAGTGCTAAATCACCTCAGTTCTCTGCCCTTTTCCTGTAACACTGCACTCCCTCCTGCATGCAAAGTACTCTCTGGGCCTTCTTAACATTTGCCTTTTGTCACCTTCTGCTTATAGCTAGTCTTTCAGTGGCACATAACACAACTATACACCACCTGGTACATTAAACTCTGAGACCTCTTCTACACTGTGCCATGTGCAGCAGAATGAACCTTTAAGAAGATGTATGACCCTATTATCCAGCTAATTAAGCTTTCCTCCTTTGGATTTGTGATAAGTAAGATCCTGCCTCCCAACTCCAGTATGTTTGAATCAAGGATTTTAAAGTTCTGGTCTTCAGAGAGACAAATCGTTCCCATTTATGTTGGATTTTCAGTCAAAAATAAAAGGGAATTAAATTACCAACCTGCTCAGATTGGATTAGTTTCTTCAGTTTTATAATTGAAGCATTGGAAATTAAGTAAAAGTGGGTCTTGAATAGTTTTCACTCTTTAACTTGAACTTCAACTTTTGAAATTAAACACGAAAACATAACTTTAGAAGAGTTCATGGGTATTACTAAAACTGCAATCTCTCTGGATCTGCCTAAAAGATAAGCACTTGTAATCTTTTCCTGTTCCTCTTTGAAACCTGACTTGCTGAAGCATTCACATCTTTTAGTGCTACTGACATGTGGCCATTATTTATAGAGTCTGAGCCTTGCTGATAAGCTTCACGGGCAGAGGCTGTGCTTTAGCCTCATAACTTTACAACTGTCGGCATAGGTCACAGTTAGTCTGGAGAAAATGCTGACGCACTCTCCTCTGCTCTCATGTCTTATTCCTGTGCTGCTGCAATACAAATAATCACTTCACCTTCCCATACGGAGGTGGAAATGTCTTTTTTGTTAATTTGGCATTGTTAACCTGGCTTTTATCCCCCATTATTCATCATCGTTTTAGCTGGTCTATTTTAGGCTTAGTTATATTATTCTCTATATCAAAGTTTGAGAGTATGTAAAACATGTAAAAGAAACGAGTAAAGGCAGTGAAGAATGCAGTTAAAAGCTGGTAAAGAGTAATGATATTACATATGTAACAGCAAATATGGGCCAAAATATGTTTGTGTTACATACCCAGTGTCTTGCTACCCAAGTAGTAATGGCACAGACTTCAACTTGAAATAATAAGACAAAGATTTCAAAGCCGTTTTTTGGGTTAGGAGGAAGGAGTTTAGCTGAGAGTAGCTTATAGTTCTAACAATTTAACAGAGGTTAAAATAACCGGGGACTTAAAAGTGATCTTTGGTGAAACCAGTCTGCTTGTTGTTCATCACAGGGATTGATGAATGCTTGTACCAGAATTTAATTTGAAGAAACCTTCAGTTCAGGCTCAGTTCAGGTATACATTGCAATTTCTGCTTCAATTTTGATTGATATTCTCATTATGATGTGCAAATACTTTATATTGGCGATCCGTGGTCTCTAGGGAAATTCTGTATACGTCTTAGACACATTGTTGCTCTGATGATGGTTGAGCGTTTTCACTTCCGCCCTTTGGACCCCACAATATCAGCTTTCCATGAAGTGACTTGTAAGTGGGAGGAGCTGCAGTTTGGAGAAGTTTACAAGTTTATACATTATTTTATTTACACATGTCCTTAAATCACAATTAAACAAATGTTACAATTTCTTGTAGGGGAAATTTGCTGTAGCTCATAAAGCTGACATTGTGCCATCTGCATCACCATTGCCAAATGGATGTCCTGCATTTATTTACATGTTTAGATTCTTTACAGTCCTGGATTTTATTTCGAGGTTTGATAGATACAATGCCCCCAAAAAAGCTGGGCTGAATATCAACGTGTCAAATTAATGTAGAAATAACACAACTCAGTCTAAACAGTATTGCAGAAAATAGAGAGATTTTACATTTCCATCCATACGGTTCTGGTCTTGAGTTTTCCTTGGATTGTGGAGAAATGGTGATCTGTTTTTCCTCTCTGTTTTCCAGACAAGCATCGTTAGCAAGCTCCTAAGGCATGGCGCAAATCCAACTTTGCTCAACTGCAACCAAGACAAACCTTCTGGTAATATATTTACTGAACACATTCACACTAATGAGCATTTGATCGCAAACATAAAAACAACTGCAACTGGAGGGGACGACATGTTCAATCAAGTGGGAGGTAATAAAGCAAAAAAAAATAAAAAATAGGAAAAAAAATAATTTTGTCACAGACATAAATATAGATGTGTGCTGATTGCCTTTGGGTGAAAGCACAAATTACTTTACAGGAACATAAAAACAACAATATTGTGAATTCTTAAACATTATTTTACCTTTTACCTGTTTTCTACTAACCAGCAAAAGGGGAAATGATAATAATTAGGCCACTAAATGTGCGTTCTTAGACGTCTGTGGTGGACATCTGTTCCTGTTTTGACTGGTAGCCGCCAGTCTTTAGGAAATGCATGAATAAATAATAAGTTACAAGCTGAACCAGCTACCATCAGAAGATTATGCCTACTTTTGATGTACAGTTATGGATGTCTTCTAAAAGGTCTTACTTCCCCATTTATGAGAGTTAATGGTGCAACGGCTGTGGGAGACTTGCGCTCCTGGTGGAAAAGTTAATGTAAAGCTTATAGCAAAGGGCAAGACAAAATACCATGTACAGGCCAAAATACCGTTCTGTGTTCAATTTGGTGCTTAATGTTTAAGAATTCACAATATTATTGTTTTAACAAATGTTTAGTACTGACTAAGACATGCTGCTCTTGTTTCAGTAATGGTTATGAGCTAATGGTTATTTTAATCATTTTGTTTTCACCTGGAAGATGATGACTGCCAGCTGTAGATTGCTTCAGTGATTGGTAGTTGTGCTGTAGAGGAGGGGAGTAACACACATTAAGAAATAACCATTTCCTCTGCTCCATGTATGCCCCTCTTGTTGATCATGATATCATCTGTCACACAGTTTGCAATCCTAGTACATCAGCATATCGTTTCTAAAACACTGTCAAACAAATTGAACTTCACACATTTAAAAAGTCTGTTTCCCACCGGTCTGTAAGAATGTTTTGAAGGTAGAAAAGGTTTCCTTCAGTTTGTGTTTTGGTAGAATAACTTGGTGAGTCATTCTATTGTGGAGTGACACATAAAGAGTCTCGATTGTTAGGCACTGCTAGCCAACAATGCTTTGATGATAACAGTGACCAGTAAATGACATAAGTCATTGTGAGAGCTTTCAAATAGATTGTAGCCTTTTCCATCAAGAACTTTGTAGACATCAGTGACCTGAATTTGATGCAGCCGGTTAAGGGCAGCAAATTCAGCAAACAGAGAGGTGACATGCTCACTTTTAGGCTGATTGAAAACCAAACTCACCTCTGGACTTTCTGCTGAAGGTTCACAACACAGACTGGGAGACCAGTTAGTCCAGGAGTGAAGGCAGGAAGTGGGTATAGACTGCAGGAGCTGGGTGGCATATTGAGTTGGGTACAGCATGACTTTATGTAGGTTTAATGATGCGAAGTGATTGAGTCATGGAGACATGATCTTTAAAGGTCATGGGTCATGACACCCAAGTTTCTAGCCGCCATAAATGGAGTATAAACTGATTAAGATTCAGTTGATACTTTATTTGTTCATTGACTTCAGTAGGGAAATTAACATTTATTAACATTCTTATTTCATTAATGTGGCCTATTTACTTTGCTGCCAGATGCAGTCTTGATTTAATGAACTCTAGCATGCTTTCAGGTTACCGTCTTGAGTTATCCTTGTTGTAGAGTGAAGCTGGCCTGGCACATATAGGCAGCCACCACCTCCATATGGTATGCCTTAAATACCAAGATAGAACAAAAAAATAAAATGGCAGAAAAAAGGGGAATGCAATACCCAATGTATTTTATTGGATTTCTATTTGACAGACCAACACAAAGTAGTACACAGTGTAAAGAAATGGATGCATATTTTATTTTATTTTTTATTATAAAAAATAAGTGTGGTGTACAACAGAATGTACAAATTTCCTTTCACTTTACAATTATGAACAATTTTATTGGTACATCCCTTAAAATGTTTCTGAAGTCTATGAATATAACTTCACAAAATGTTAAAGTGTTCTAGTCTTATGAATACTTTTGGATGGCACTGTGTAAACGTATCACAGACTGGGGCTTCGGGTTTTCTTCCTCCCTTTTTGCAGGATAATATCTCTCTGCTGCCACTTACCATTGACTCTCTGGGTTTAACCAGGCCTGTGACTCATTCTGGTCTTAATCAATACCCCATATTTGCATGTAGACACAGAAAACATGTGAGACGAACCCCGAGAGGCTGAGACAATCTCTACCGTTTAACATGGAAGCTGCATGGTTTTCCTGTTGAAGCCAAATAATGAAAAAAAGCGGCATAGCAAGAGATGGGTGTCAGGGGTGCTGTCTGTCAGACTGAAATAAAAAGCCAAAAGCCATTGTCTTTCCCTTGGGCCCTCTTAGGCCTCATTACAGATGGGGAGATCCTAAAGCTCTCATCCTCTGCACCACTGGATTGATTCTCTGTTAGATTCGAATTCTGGATAAGGGCAATGTCATCAAATACATTTTTAAGAAAGGGGTTATAATGATACTTAGTAGTGCCAGTGTTGTTTAAGCCATCAAAATCCTTGTTTATCAATACTTCTAGAGTCTCCTTACTTTTTTTATCTTTTGTTTTTACTACAGAAATAAATATTTGAGTGGTTTAGAAAGATAAAAGAGATGAATTCTGCTCTCATGTATTCACAATTGCCTGCATTAACTTGAGTTTTATTTTTATTTTTTGTGATGTCAGATTTTCAAAGTAACAGTGATTTGGGTTTTCTGTCGTTAGATCTTGCAGTGTCCGAACAGATGGCAGTGATGCTGCTGAGCGCAGAGGAGAGCTGGTTGCAGAGACTGAAGGACCCCGGAGCCCCACTGCCTCCAACCGACCAGCGTTATGATGGAGGCTCTCATGACTTCAACACTCCTCTCAAAACTTTGTGAGTCTACTCTTTTACATGCACACATTTATTCAATGCATTGTAAATAATGTTTTATCCGTTTTAAACTCAAATATTGTGTATCCTTTTTCCCCAAACTGCAGTCGTTTAACTCGCCATGGTTTTTGCTCTTTTGTTAATCAGGAATCCGCTTGGTCTCTCAATCTCTAAGCGGGACAGTCTGCTGGAGAAGTGTGCCATGTTCAGAGAGGCAGGTGGAGCACTAAGCCGACAGCCCTCTCAGGATAATGGCCTAGATAGTCCCTTTAGCTCTGGACCAAGCAAGCTGGAGCAGGTAACTTTGCTTCAAAGCCCATTTAAGGACGAACCTTCTCAGAGTGTCTTTGGCTGATAAAGACACTCTGAGGTCAATTGTACATTTCAGTACAATTGACCTTTAAAACTCAAGAAGCTGTAATGCACTTAATTTGGTGTGTGTTTTCCTTTTAATGAAGGATTTGCATCTTTTGAATAATTTTATATTTTATTAGGCTTCAATAACAGACTCCAGTGTAAAAGCTAGTGATTTTATCTGATAGACAAAATCTAAAGTAGTGCATAACTATGACATTAAAATTTTTTTCCAAATATGTAAAATGAAATGTGGTTTATGTATTCATTCCCCTTTAGTCTAAAATACATCAAGTGCAACCAAGTTCTCCTGTGTTTTGAAGCAAGATTAGTCTATAAATCTGAATCCCAAATCTCTCATGGAACACTGTTCACTCAATCATCTAAATGTGGATGCTTAAAAAATCTTGCATTTAAAGCCCTGTTATTTCAACATTTAAAAGTTCAAAGTGAAGTAACAAATAATGTTGTCGTAGTTTGGGGTTTTGTAGAAATTATGCAACGTGTGTGGGCAACAATAGAGGATATCCAAACACCACCCGGAGTTCAGATTTAATTCATTGTGTTTCTTTAGGTCAAGCTGATGCCTCCAGCTCCCAATGATGACCTCGCTTCCCTCAGCGAGCTGACCGACAGCAGCCTGCTCTACGAGATGCAGAAGCGCTTTGGTAACGACCAAATCTATGTAAGCCTGTTACGTCCTTGTACCTTTTTGCACAGAAAGTGGTCACTGTCTTCTGCAGCACAAAAAGAGAGGTGAAAAATAAAAAAAAGGTCTACATTTGTAATAATTAAATAATGAATCCAGTTCCAAGAAATTCACTTTTTAAGAAAAACATAAGTGAATATTGCCTCCAGTCTGCAAACAATGGGATATTTGTTCAACCCATTAACCTTGAGCCCAGTCTGGAGGACAGATCAGCATGTTACTAAATATTAACATTAGCAGCACTTTCACAGGGGGCAGCTTGGCTCTAATAGAAGTGAATGATGAAGGGTTAGCTGGTTAGAGAGGAGGGTCAGAATAAGGTCGCCCTTCATTCTGGTCTTAATGTCTGTAGGGCTTACATACGAGACAGTAGATCTGAGTTCTTCATCAGGTCATTTTATCAGTTGGAGTTTTACTGTTTTCTTCTTACAATGTTTAGCAACATTATTTCCAAACATGCAGTTTGCTGAACACATATGCAAGGCTTCCTTTTACTATGACTGTTGATTAAAGTTTTTCGAACGGAGGATGAATTGTTTGTTAATTCGCATGTCTCTTCCTGCTCGTGTTTAGACTTACATTGGACACATTCTTCTGCTCATCAATCCGAACAAAGAGCTGCCCATCTATTCCACTTTGGTGAGCAAACATTTAAATTACCTGTGGGTATTTACAGCAAAAAGCCTTTGTTGTCTACTAGGATGTTTCAACGTAGAGGGGAATATGTGGCAATACTCTCTCAAGCAGGATGGTTTGCATTAGATGAGCTTTAAGCATTACAGCTGTAAAATCATCCTATGAAGGGAAGAGTTTCCTGCATAAAAAGCAGAGCAGCAGGGGATGAAATGGACCTAGTAGTTGATAAATAATGCAGTCTTCCTGTTAGCGATCCGCAGCGCAAGGCTGACTCTGCATTAGCCAGAGAAAACACACACAAACAGCTATTCCTAGACGCAAACAGTCTCGGTTACAGTTTCTCGTCACAAGGCCAAAAATGCTTATCAAGCAGAAAAGAAAAACAAACACCAACACAATCCAGTGGGGAAGCTATTGAAAATTGCTCATTTATTACCTTTTCCACAATATTATGTCATTGTGAAAAACCCTCCTCCATCCCTGTTTCTGGTGTCACCAACATAACACTTTCATACCACTGCTGGTCTTGCCAGACAGGGACAACATGAATGACAACATGCCGTTACTAAATCTAAAATGTACACTTTTTACTTTTAGGATTATTAATCTATTGCTTCAAGTCATAGAAAACAGAAAATGAGATTTATTTTTACTTTACTGGATTAGATATTTAAATTTGGACATTTAAGTTTTTGTAAACTGTAGCTAAATGGTCACTTAGAGTGGGATCTTTTTGTCGAACACTCAGAATGATCCCCAGTGTGGCTTCACTGTCTCATTGAAAATTGATCCCTTGCCTGATTGTGTGTCCATCTTATGGCCTCTGTCTATTTCTTAGGTGAGTCAGTTGTACCTGAGCTCCACTGGCCGTCTTTGCTCTTCTCTACCGCCTCACATCTTCTCCTCAGCTGAGAGAGCGTATCACATGATGCAGCAGGAGAGACGTCCACAGTGTTTCGTCCTGAGGTACTCCTGCCATTCCTTTCTACACAGGAACCCCCAAAGTTGAGGCATTTTGTTAGGTTTGCTCAAGAACATTAGTAACAAAAAAACAGCATGATGAAGCTCAATGAACTTATGTAGAAATGAAGATGTTAAAGCAGTATTAGCTTGTAGAATATTATTCCAAACTATAAACATCTTAATGGAACACCGCCACTGCATCAAACCTGCAGCTGTGGAGATCCACCAATCAGAGTGAATCTGGTTGAATCTGTCGAAAGGACAACTATTTGTCATGCCTTCTAAAAGTTTGGCTTTTTGGGGAAAAAAAAGTGAAAAAGGAAACCATAAGAAGGAGTGTTTAAAGGATGCCACAAGCATACACAGTAAACATGAGAAAGAAGGTGTTCTGGTCAAATCAGAACAAAATGCAAAAATGCCTACATCTAAAACACAATGTCTGGGTGAACACACAGTAACACACAGTTGCTGGGGTGAAATATGGTGATATATGGTGAAATATGGTGGGAACAATTTTCTTAAGCAGAGACAAGGAGACTGATTGGGGTCGATGGGAAGGTGGATACAAGGCGATACTGCAAGAAGACTTGTTGCCAGGCTCCAAAAGAGGTCAGCAGAACAACAACCCTGAATAAAGAGTTAGAGGGAGAGATTGATGATTTAGATCAGAGCATAATCAAGGTCCAGGCCTGAATTGCTGTTCTGACACTCTTAAATCTACCTGAACTTAACATGTTTACCAAGTTAAAAAGGGCAAACATTTCTGACGGCAAATGTGATTTTCCAAAGTATTGCTCTGATAGCATTTGACTTCACTGGATTCCATCTTGGTGTATCAGAGCAAAGATAGAACAGAATTGTATGCCACCATTTTTCAGAGTTTTATTTGTGAAGAAACCATTTTCACTACATAGTAACATTATACTTCTTGCTGGTCTGTTACATTAAAACCCAATAAAATAAATTAAAATTTGTGGTTGTAATGTGATAAGGTCTGAGGTGTGAATACTTTTACAAGGCGTTCTATGTGAAACCAGAGCTGCAGTGACATTTTTATAGCTAAATAATTGTGTAAATAATTGGCAGGTTGCCCACATGGTTTGTCCACTCCCCTCAGCTGCACACCTGTTAAATCCTTCCAGAAAGATTAATAGCTCTGAGCCCAAACCAAGCAGTAGACCTGTTCCACGTTTGCACATAGATGGATGTTTGCTGGGAGGGTTGCAGAGCTGCGCTCTTTGTCCTCGACTGGACCAACTCAGCACCCTGATTGCAATTAAATCCTGTTCCTTTTCTCCAGTGACATTCCCACTGAGTCATAACCAGTCTGGCAGAGAGTTAATGCGCCCTGGCCACAGGCTATCCATCTCACTTACACACACACAAACACACACAGTGGCATTGTGCTGTGCACTCACAAGTGCACACGTTTCCATTTCCTCAATTCCTTCCTTTGCACTTTATCGCTCCTTCTCCGGTTTCACTTTTGGTTGTGCCGTGGATCTCCTTGTTGTCCGACGTGCATTTATACCAAAGTACACACACATATGCACACACGCATCTTCTTTTACAGGCAAATCAATGGTCCAGATCCCTCCTGAGGCAGATTTGCTAACAGTCTACCCTTAAAATCTAATAAAAACTGGTAAATGAAAAGATAGCAGAAGAACCCTTGGACTTGGAAAAGTAGCATAACACATACACACTCTCAAACCCCGAGAGCAAGCTTTAGTGAGGAGCCCCTGACCTTCTCAAGCCATCTGCTTGGTGTTACTATGCATGTCTCGCCTCCCTGCGTGTCAATGAGTATCAGAGCATGTACTGTAGGGGAGCCTTATGTCAGCCTTAATATCCAGTCAACAGAAAATTAACAGGCATCCAGGGTGTTAAAAGTATGGGCTCAGTCAGTGAAATGTCACTGATGTCAGGAGGAGTGGGTGGGACATGTAACGGGTGGGGGTCCCTGAGGTGGGGGAGATGTCAGGTGGGTGGAGACGTTCAATGTAGGGGACAGATGATGTCACCCTGATGACTAACATCTCACACCTACTCTTCAGAGACACAGGCAAAGCTTTGTTTGAGATTTTTCTTGTGTTATAAGAAGTCTGTTGTGGTGGAAAAGGTTAAAAAATAAAAATAAAAAAAATAACCAGAACAAAGCATGTTAAAACATTAATATTGCAATTTTCCTCCACATAGCTGTTACAGCAAATTCAGTGTAAAATGTGCATTGATATCACAATTTATAGATACACTGTTGATGATCGATTATGTAAAATATATTTTGTGGATTGCATCCACAAGATATAAAGTGTCGTACAAAAGTGTTTCACTTGCAAATTTGCACAAACGTTGCACAAAATTTGCAAAACCAGTTTTCATGTTACATTCTCAATTGGATATAAGTCTGGACTTTGCCTGGGTCATTCTAGCACCTGAGCGTGCTTTAATCTAGTTAGTTTGATTGTAATACCAGCTTCATGTTTTCAATTTCTCGTTAACCTGTAATTGACTTTCTTCCAGAATCCCCCCCTTGTTTAACAATATCCATCTCACCATCAACTCTGTCAAGTTGAAGTCCCAGCTGAAGATAAACATTGGTGCCCATGGTGTTTACCGGGTGCTGTGCCAAGTGCTTTTCGTAAAACATAGTGTTTAGCATGTCACCCTGAAAATGCTCTACTTGTTCATCCTGATAGTTTATGTGGAAGCCCCGTCTTTGTAGGTTTAGAGCTTTTTCGCTTTTTGGTGATAAATTGAGCAGTGATTCAATAAGGGATTCAAAACTTGGTATCTTGTTTTATAACTTAACCCTGCATTTAACTTCTCCACAACTTTATCCTTGAGATATTTGCTATGTTCCTGGGTCTTCATGATGCTTTTTGTCCACTAATGGTTTCTAACAAACATCTGAGGTTTTCACTGAACAGCTCGATTCACTCTCATATCAAATAACACATCTGGAGAGTTTTTGTTGAATTGTATTTCATTCAGGGCTTTTTAAAAACACAATCATGCACTGCTTTGTGTTGAGCTTTCACATAAGAATTAGTGTCCACAATTAAGAAAGTTTTAATGTTACTCATTATGGAGGAATTCAAAGATTATAAATACTTTTGCACAACACGGTGTGAAAGACCAACTGAAGATTGTCTGTTTCTGTCTTTTCAGTGGTGAGAGTGGTTCTGGGAAAACCGAGGCATGTAAGCACATCGTGAGACACTTGACAGCTCGCTCCGGTCCCAAAGGCTTTGGGTTAGAGCCCAGAATGAAACACGTAAGTCTGAATGCATCTGTCTGCGAGATGTTTGTCAAATTCTGCACTTCAAAGATCCAGCGGGTAAAGAGGGGTCCGCTGTAGACGTGCATGATTTAGGAACATGCAACAACGACACAGCCGTGTCCTTGAAATGACTTTTGGATCTCAAATCAGATTTCGCTTTTTTCTTTTCCGTAAATCTCTCTGACAAACTCATAAATCCCAGAGTGCCCCCCGCCTGCCCACTTTGCTTGCATACAGTGACGTTAGCCAGTGTTTCACATACAGATATTTGCTTGTTAGATTTTGAACACTTTTTGATTGTGCATTAATCACTTCCTAAAATGGTTTGAACATAAAACAAAACGTGCTACGTGTTTCACATTGGTGTAGCTGCTTAACAGTGAAGACATTAATCCTTACAGTCAACACCAATCACATTATTTAAAAAAATAAAATAAAATTCTAGTTGTAGAAATTTAGATTCACAGCGCAACATTCTGCTTTTGCTCAGAGACTGATTTAAAATACTATAATCAGTGAGTGCTCTTTTCTGATGAAGTCATTGTTAAGTAGGCAATATCTGGGTCAACCTTTCATTCTGGGACATGAAATGATGCGACTCGAATCATAGATTTGCACTGACATCTAGTGGCTTAAAAGAAGACTTTCCTTGTGTTCCCTTTGGCAAAGATGTTTTCTTTTCTGCATCATGTGTTATGCTTTATTTCTCATTGAAAGATAATGCAATGCTTAACATGAGCTGTTTGGTTATATATACAGGTAAACTGTTTTCTGGAAGCTTTTGGCCATGCAAAAACCCCAAGAAATAGCAACTCAAGCCGTTTTATCAAGTTGCTAACGATCCAGTTCTGTGAAAAAGAAAAGACAATACTGAGAGGTAATGCAGTGAGCACATCTGGCTGTAAATGAAACTGAATTATGAATAAATCCAATGCCTTTATTGTCATATTTGGGTATGCATAAGATATTTAGCAGTCATGTTAAATTTCATTAAGTTTATATACTTTCATGTTAGTTCTTCTGAAGATTTGTATAAGCCTTTCTTTAAATTATGTTGTATTATTTATATTTAATATTCTTAATATTATTAAGTTGTTATTTTATTGCAGTTTTCTGTGAAACATCATCAGAAAATAGTGTATAATCGTAAATTGAAAGGAAACTTACACATTGCCTACTTGCAAATTAAAATTTCCAGTTTGCCACAAGAAATGCACTTTTAGAGGAGAGATCAGTCCTAGTCAAAGGCCAGACCTGATCTAGTAGAAGTTCTGTTACAAGACTTGAAAATCTATGAACTCAGGTCTTGAGAAGCAGGGCAAAGTGTTCAGTCTTAGGATGAGAAAAGCTAAGAAAAAAACTTTTGAAAGCCTGATATTGATTTTTTATTTATTTATGTTTATCAATTTAAATGTGTATTATTTTGATTTCATTTCACATAATGGGCTACTTTCTTGGTTTGTTTTTGTTTCACAAATGATTTAAATCAAATGAATTGGCATTCCAACACACTTATCGTGGAAAGGTTTACGAGTATAGATACCTGTTCACAGCTTGGAACAGGTTACTAGCTTTGAGCCACCACCAGGAGGCAGTAAAAGCTAAAGAATATCCCTTCATGGCAATTTGATTTAATGCCTATTCTATGTAATTATTTTTTTTTTTGCTTTGTTCTCAACATCTTATCTCCGTAAATTTAATTTCATGATACCTACCATTAAATAGATACTACAAATGTAGTCATTTTCAAGCTTTTTATCAATAAGGATGTAAGTTTTTTGTACTGACTTGAATACCATGTGTCCTGTTTAAGCCCACATTTACACCTACATGCTGGAGAAGACCCGTCTAGTTCACCTGCCGCCTCAGCAACAAAACTTTCGAATCTTCTATCTGATGGCTGAGGGCCTTTCCCCTGAGGACAAGACTGCACTTTATCTCAATAATGTCTTGGCTCATAGGTTTGTTGTTGTGCAATAGAAATATTGAATTATTGAATTTTGCATTTAGAGTTTGCTGATTGAAGCGTGTGTTGTTGTTTCTTCCTTCCATCTTCCTGTCACCAGGTATCTTAGTGGTGCAACTCCAGGAGACAGCCCTCCTGTCGCCCTGGCTTCTGCCCAGAGCAGGGAGCATCTGGCTGCAGTCAAACAAGCCCTGCGCGCCCTGGGCTTCAACAAACAGGTCACTGAGCTGCATGTTCAGTTTGGTCAGATGTTGTATGCGTACGGTTAAGGTGTAAAATTCACACACCCTGAAGAAAAAAAAGTATGTCACTCTTGTACCTCCATAAAATAGAACATCATTATAAAGTTAATGTATTTCCATCCTTCACCTCACACGTATGTGGCATGTTCTTCAAGCCTCTGTTTTTATGAATTATTTTTTTTACTGCTATTAAAAATCCAAAATGCAGTTTCTACAAAAAAAAAATATATATATATATATATATATATATATATATATATATATATATATATATATATATGCATAACTATATATATATATATATATATATACAAAAACTTTGGAAAATTGAAAAAGTATCCCTATGCATCATATTCTGTCCTTTCAATGCAGCTGCTTTCCCTGTTGCATGTGCTCCTTTTACTAAGCCACTTTTTCCTTCCACTCAACTTTCTATCGACATGCTATGCAGCACTTGGTGTCTTAGCATCACAGCACAAAGTCTTTTTTAGCAACTTCTTTTGGCTTACTATCCTGTCTGAGGGGTTTCTGGTTGACATCTGTTAAGTGTGTGGACTATAAGTCATTAAAAAAATTATGTCACAGTTAATATTCAATGGATCTAAATGCTGTATGAGTTTTACTATTCAAACTAACTACTGAAATTAAAAAGCTTTTTAATTTTATTCTAATTTATTTGGATGTTGAGATATCACTGACATCTAACAGAGCTTGTTTCTTAGTCCAGGAGGCATAAAGGTACTCAAATTGAAAATTACTTTTGGTCAATTTGTCCAATCAAATAATTTAAACTTTAGGAACAAAGCATTACCCCAACAGATCTTTGACATATGTTATGTGAAATACATTTATTCAGCAAACACAACATAAAAGCTGACAGATGAGAGGACACTCAAAACCTCCAAGGCTTCAAGGCACCTCATGCATAAAGTAGTTAATCAAGCATCTAATCTTGATTAACTTTGCAAATAAAACTACAAAGTGTGCCTTTAGTGTGCACCACTAGCTGTGCTAGCTTTCAGGTTCTATTCTGAAATATCCATTTAGCATTTATCAGCAGTGGGTGACCATCATCTCACCTTTTAATCCAGCAGCATGTGGGCATAAGGGATGGAGGAATACAGTGGCTGCTGCTGCTGGTGGTGTTATCAGAGGACACTACCATCCAACTGGATGAGACTGCAAGGTAGAGAAAAGGGGGTGGGGGAGTGTTAGTGGAAGTGATCGACCACCCATTGGTCTCTGTCTAAGCTCTCATCAACGGACGACTCCCAGTCCAGACCCAAGGGTCAATCGTCATTAACGCTCCTTATATCACTGCTTTGCTTTGCTTTCCCTTTCTCTTTCTCTTCATCTTCGCCGTGCACATGAAGGGAAAGGGGAGGTGGGAGTCGCTCTGTGTATAGAGTGTCAGACAGAGACTAATGCCCGCGTTTATCTCTGAGATATCAGCTCCAATATCCTGCCCTGAGAGGGCGCACACGCAGACACACACTCACGCACGTTCACCAGCAGCACACACCCTCCGACTCAGACATCCCCCCCGCTCAGAGAATCAGAGGCAACTGCAAAGTGGGGTTTTCCATGAGGCGTCCTCTGTTGAAGGGCACAGAGTGAGGAACGTTGTGACAGGAGAGAAAGAAAGCAGACTCTCTTGTTTTTGCAAATTGCAACATGTCATGTTGCAGCAGTTGTTTTTCTCCTTTTGTTCCTGTTTCAAGAAATTTAACAGCATTGCATGTTCTGTTTTTTTCCCCCACACCTTGTTGTTTCAAATCATTTGACAAATTTTAACATAAAAAAAAAATCCAGTTTTCAAATAACATATAAAGCTTTCCAAAACAACCTGTATGTAATGTAATTGTTTACATTATGAATTAACAGTGATTAATCAAAATTCTGAGTTCAATTACCCAAGCCATGCCCAGGCACTGCTTGACCTTTTAAAAGAAATAAATCAATAAATAAAAATCTGTATAACAGCATAAAGGAGGTTTAAACGTCTTAAAATTCAGCACAACACTCCCCAACATTGACAAACTTACAAAAAATACCCTGAAAAACTAGGTCTTTTGATAGTCTGGAAAAGCTTATAAAATGTTTTGCAAAGCTTTGGGACATGAGTCAGATCCAGTGAATTACTGCAGCACACAAATCCCAAAACATGTAAAAATGGAAAACCTTTCAAGGAGTGGCCGGAGAAATTACTCCAAATATGCATCGATAGCTCATTCAGGATGCCTCAAAGGAAACTAGAACAACCTGAGCACAGGTGATCTTATTTGCCCCAGTAAGGTCAGTGTTTATGATTAAACAACAAAAAAGAGGCAAAATGGCAACCATGCAAATGTTCCAAGTTCAAAACCAAAAATAATCCCAAGACACAAAGTCCCATCCCAAAAAACACAACCAGTTTTTACATTGGACTTATTAGAGAGCTTTTTCTCCCCCTTTATCATTCTATATCCATTAATGTTTCTTAAAAAAAACACTGGAGACAATAATTTCCTTCATGATTTGTAGCTCTGCCTATGTGCTTAAATAGAGGGCAATTGGTCTTCTGCACTTGTTTCTTGAAAACATATTAAAATCATTACAGCCTTATTGATTTTCTAGAAAGCAAATGAGTTTTTCTGATGTTTTTTTTTAATCATAATATTCAACATGATATAAAAAACCATTTAAAAACTTATGTGTAGTGCGCAGGAAGAAAATCTTCAAAATGTAGCAATACTTTTTCAAACATTTTTTTTTGCTAAATAAATATGTTTAATATTAATGCTGACTCTAAAACATCATAAAAAAGTTAAATGTACTCTCTTTCCTATTTATTTATTATCCCTGATTTTTTTTCTAATTTCATACTTGCTCCCTTTTTTCTCATCCAGGAAGTTGATTCTGTGTTCACGCTGCTTTCTGCTGTTCTCCATATTGGCGACCTACGTTTCACTGCCTTGACAGATGCTAACTCAGCCTTCCCTTCTGACCTGCAGCTTCTGGAGAGAGGTCAGTGCCTCCGTCACAACTACGCCCGCATCTTTATAGACACATTTTTACTGAAAACAAGGAGGGTGGAGCCCATCATGCTCCCACATCGTCTTTATCCCGTCCTCATTGCCTATCTCTTGCTTTTCCCCCAGAATGTCTGATTTAGAAATAACTAAGAGCTAGACAATCACATGTTTGGCAACTAGCAACAAACAGTCTGAAAGGGCAAGTCTGAGGCACACTCCACTCTGTTGGGGTCACAGTTTTCCCTTTTTTTTCTGCTTTATTTTCTCATTGTGCACTCATTCCATGTGCTCCTGCGACCCCCGACCCTTTGCAAAGTGGTAAACAACAGCGTCAGGGCCAGACGGGAAAGAGCCGGTCGTTGTCAGGGAGATGTGAAGTCATGGCTGGTGATGTCAGGAAAGGGTTTCTGGGTTTGCCATCACCTGTTTGTGCTGCTTGTTTATGGATTCTGCTCACAAGTCCAGCGGTGACTAATCCCTGCCAGCTCTTCCCATCAGTTGAGCGGGCATCAGCTGTGGCAGAGTTCAGCTTGTTGTGTTGTCAGCGTGACGTCATCGTCAGACCACACTGGGCTCTGGGAGGTCATCAGCATCGCCTTTCAGATACTCCATTATTATTTAATGCTGTTATTTTTCAGGTTTTCATCACGTTGTTTACTCTGATGTCTGATGTTTCTCTGTCGGTCTCTCTTTCTCTTCCCAGTTGCTGGACTCCTGCAGGTGTCTGCTAATGATTTAAGCACTGCCCTCACTTCTGACATCCAGTATATTAAAGGTATTGACCCATCAACCTTCACCACTGCTTTATACTGGTTTTTATTCTTCTGACTACAGAAGAAACCATGCGTCTTTAACCTAGTTTGTTTCCTGTAGTTTCAGCTCTGCCTACTTCCCAATGATAAACCAGGTGGTCTTGCTTAAGTTAATCCAAGCTAAAACTTATTTATATCCTCCTGGTTGATTTAGATTCAAAGTTGCATATTAGCTTAACCAACATGTTTCTTCTGCCTGGAAGTAATATGGATACTTTGTAGTGAGTTAAAGTAATCTTTTTTTTTCTGCATAAGCCATCATTTTTGGCCTAACTGTGTCTCATTAGGTTTAGAAAGACCTTTAATGTAAATGAGAATATTGAAATACTCATCACAGAGTCTGAAACTGCAGCCTTTTGCAACTTTGCCAAGGAACCGATAGATTTGGCTGCCTTGTGATAGTGTACGCATTCGCCAGTTTCTGGTAATGTATGAGTTACAGATGTCCCAATTAGGCTCATTTGTGCATGATCCTGATCTGAATCATTTAGGAATAGACATTTTCTGATGCATAGTTCCAGTCTAATACTTAATTGAAAGAGCAACTTGCTTACATTTTAGATTAACATGAGCACTTCTACTCTGGTTTTACAGAACAAATTGATAATTTTACTTGTTATATATTTTAGTAGAGTCTCATTTAATCGTATTCGGACAAATTTCAGAAAAGGTTGTCTTCTGCTTCAGAAACATATCATTCATTTGGCTGTGAATCTGTTATTTAGCTGCTCTCTACACATTTTTTTCCCCTTTGCAGAACAGTTGGCATGACACGGACAAATGGAAAGCTGCAGTGCTTAATACGGTCTCTTACAATTTTAATATCCTAGTGAAGATGGGGAAACACTTAGATTAATAAGGAAAACCAGGATTTATTGGATGAACAAGATAATCTGCATCGCCTGTAATACAGTTTTGTAATATGAGCTTTAGAAACTGACTGTGCTAAACATGCCCACTTGGTTCAATGGGGAGACAACTGGCAAAAAAAATCACCTATCAGAGTTTTAAGCTTTTGATTCTTTACACGGGATTTGATCTGGACTTCCCTAGTATGAATGTTTAAAGATCATAACACAAACACTATGAAAACCCCTCTTATGCTGAAGGAACTATTTTTTTGTAGCTCTTAAATCCTCTAACCGGTGTTGAACATGTCCTGGAATATCCCAGGATATCCATTACAGATGGATCATCATAGTGATCGATAAATTGTTGGGTGGGGTCTCTGTGAACGATTCACGTCTTTCCAATGATGTGGACATTTTGCTGTAAGAGAACAGTTAAAGCACAGTTTGATTTGTCTGTAAAATGTTAAGGTAGGTGGTAAGTGTTAAAATAACTTATATAGGACCCAGAATGATGCTAAGAAAACCTACTAGAATCAGATTTATTGGGCTAGCATGCACAAGCAATGAGTTTGAGTTGGGTTTCATGCACTCACAGCATGCATACATGAAATATAAAAATACTGTATAAAGAGCAGCCTGCTTAATCGCCTTAACTGTGAGTCACCGTGTTCTGACCAATTGGTGTGCATACCTCAGATATTAAGTGAAATAAATGTTTTTAACCTTTTGTCAAGTAATAAAAGTGCTTATATTGCTTATATAAAGACATCTAAGGTAGATCATATTTAGTAGGAGTTGCTTGTTTTTCCTTAAAGCCAGAAGCACAAGGCACAGTGTACTTTATTACATACTAAAGTGAAATACTGTTGACATAGTTACTCTGTAAACACAACAGAAAATTAGATCACAAACATTCATGTTTGTCTGATTTATCAGCTGAATCATTTTCTCTCAAAAACAACCAAGTAAAATTATTTCCAGTGCTAAGAAAGCTCCCGCCTCCCTAGAGTCAGTTTTTATTTTTACTTTACTGGGAACTGATTCATTTACATAATCCATCACTTGCGAATTTCGCAAGCTAATTTTTGTGCTTCACATAATTCTTTTCATAAGTTGATGTCTTCTGATAAAGTCGACACGTCGCACCGTGGATCATTTATTGTGAAGCGTTTGTGATCCCATCTGTCCAAATTGATGTCTTCGTTCTTTTTCTCTGTGTTCACAAAGACACTGTGTCTAAATGATCTGTAAAAAAAAAAAAGCCAATCTAATTTACATATGCGTTTGAGCAAAATACAAAAACCACATTGATGAAAGAAAAAAGATTACAATATAGATATTTCCAAAGCACCATAAGACTGATACTCATTTTATTCAAACTCAACGTCTACTCAATGCCACATGCGACAGACAACCTTTTTGTGTATTGTGAACATCATATGCATCCTTATTTTAAAAGAATTTGCAGAAAGCTATTTATTTCTGGCACTTTTAGAATTGAACTTGCATTTTTGTAGATTGCCATGACCCAGTTCTTTGTTTTGTTTTGTTTTGTTCAGGTGACGTGATCACTAGACGTCACACTGTAGAGATGGCAGAGCAGTACAGGGACCAGCTTGCTAAATCCATCTACGGGCGACTCTTCTACTATCTGGTCAACAGCATCAACGACTACCTTCAAGGACAGGATGACAGCATCGGGTTTGTGTTATATGTGTTTTTACTCACAAGCGCAAAAAAAAAAAAAAACTAATCCCAGACTGTTGGCTCCCTTGTGTCTAAATTCCTATCACTGACGTATATAGCTCTGATTGCAAACAAATAGTCACATCTCCAAGGCCCCTGAAGTACCGTAGGCTTCATTGTGGAGTGAACATTTGTCATAGTTTACGAATGCGCCATGAAATCCAAGAAGAAATTTAACAGACACACTCAAGGTCCACAATGCTTGGAGGTCTTACAAAAACACGCTCAAAAACAAAACAGCACAAGGTGGAGGTCATGGGATCCCTGGCGTTAATGTTGTTGAGCGTCATCACACCCTGACAGAAAACCCACAGCGCATCTTCTGGAATGTGTTTGTGCTTTGCCTTGTTTACGCACATACCGCTAAATATGATAAATTTGTCAACCACACATTCATGGCACTCCCTTTTTGTCAGATGTTGCTGCACATATACCCTCACAGGCTTTACTGCTGGCGTAGCATCGCACCAGACTCATACCGATCCTGGAAATTAAATCCACTCCTTTAATGAATGTGCTTTGTGTGTGTTTTTTTTTGTTTGTTTGTTTGTTTTTTTGTTTTGCTCGATTTATTGCTTCCAGCGATCCCGCCATGGAAATTGGAATCCTGGACATGTTTGGGTTTGAAGAATTTCAAAGAAATGAATTTGAACAGGTGAGACCAGGTTGTCCCTTTTTAGGTTTTCACAACTCAAAAATTAATATTGTGTAACTCTCGCCCTTAAATAGAATCCCTCTGGCTTTTCTGAGCTGAAGGAGGATTTGTGATCTTGTAATTTTAGTCAAATTGTTGAAATAGTTGGAGCTCTTATCTGTTTAAGGCTGGAATTTTTTTATGCGTAATTGTAATGAATGAGCTGAGGTCTGCGGCTGACTGTGGCGTGATTTTCAACTGTCCTCAAATGAACTGATGATGGCCACAAAGACTGACTGTGTGCTACACGTAGGCTGCAGTGTCCCTCCTTCTCTCTTGCCTGCTCTCTTTCTCTCTCTATCTCTCTCACTCAGCATGAGTTAGAAGACAGAAACCATGTTTTTAGAAAAATATTTTGTCCAAGAACCAACACATAACAGTAAAACAAAAAACAAAACACAATTACGTTTTGCAAAACCACACAATTTCAGTGACCACAACAGAATTAAAAAAAAAAAAAATTTCCTTGAACTTAAAGGTAAAAAAAGAATAAAGCAGCTCAAGAATTTAAGGTGGTGCTAAGCATAGGTTTGCTTTATATTTTCTCTCCATGCCAAATATTATTTTTGTACTTTGTAAGAAAAAGTATAAATACCCCCAAAATAAAAAAAATACTACAGCATTTCAAAGAATGCAATAGTACAACATAAAACATGGGAAGTGCAGTTTATTTATTTCAGATATGAAAAAAAATCCCAGTTATCTGGGCAATTTCAAAGTTTTAAACTGCAGATATCAATTAAATCCTATTCTATTTGCTCTTTAAGAATTATAAATAAGAAGACGTAAAGGGGGGTAAATAAGTATTTGATCCTCTACTGATTTCCTAGGTGTGCTCCCTTACAAATAAAAGTACAGTCTTGCATTTTATGGTAATTTATTTATTTATTTATTTTTTTTTGGTGCAGAAAAACAGAACATGGGTCACATCTTTTGTGCACTTAATCGAACAACCACAAAAGCAATAGACTGTAGGCCCAACTACTGGTGCTGGATCCTACGGCTGAGGATTCCTGACTTAGGACTCAGAACTGACCAAAATTTGCTTTGTCTGTCTGCAACACTTTCTCCCAAGCTTTATCTGAGTTGTTCCTCAAGAGATACCAGAGTTTTCCTCCTCATGTTTGAAGCTGAACTAGAGAGCTGCTTCTGTGACAAACTACTGCATCATGGGTGTACAATGGGGCAAGATCGCAGATCCTTCCTCTCAGCATCTGTTAGATTTTGTAACTATAACCACGCTTCAGTCGGCTCTCCCTCGATATTCTGTACAGTGCTCTTGTGAATCCGGACATCGGCTCTCTGATTCTGTGGTATGAGCCAACATGCTGACAACAACAGGGATAGACTGTCAGATCCTCAAAATGCAACTTGAACTTTGTTTCCAGATACTGTCAGATAGAGTTCGTGAGCATGGGACTGCCGGATCAGAAGCGTCAAAACGCAGGATGACTGATCCTGATGAAACTCAGTTGGATGGATGAAAAAGAACCTGACTTGTCACATGCTGCACATTTTTCTGCTAGCCTTTGCAGAACTCCGTTGGCAAATTACCTACACATTTTTTACTATTTAAACTACCTGATATTCCCCACCTATTTCCTTATCTTGTATATTCTTGAAAAAATGCTGTCTGTTAGGACATCCTATATAGTTTTGTGTATTTTTGGGGGGACTTACTCTGAATAAGAAGCTCTACCTATTGTGTTTGTGTGTGACTGTAGTTCACAACTCTCAGCTGACTGTTTATTGCGTCTATTCAAAGCTCACTCTCCTCCACCCCCTGTGGAGCAGCCTGCTTCTTCCAGCTTTTACCAAAGGCAGACAGTGTTTGTCTTTGCTCCTGAACCCTCGTGTGACAGTGGTGTTTTTGTCTGCGTGGCAGAAGGATAAGTGGCTTTCCTTATCTGGAGGCTCTCCAATCCAAGCGGAAGTGAGGGGTTTGCACAACCCTTTACTTCAGGTCAAAGAAAGTGCCATATTAACTGAGGTATATGGGAGGCAGACAAAAGCAATGAAATTAGAGAAATTATCTGTAGCAGTTTAAAACTTAATTCAGATCCACCTTTTGATACCACCACACATTATGAGACACTTGGCAGAGGAGAAAAAAGAGGAGCAACGTTTGGATCAACAAACACGAGGCTCACTTACTGTAGATATGACACATAAGTGACATACAAGCTCTGACATGTTTATACACTCATGTACACGCAAACAGAAACTCACAAACACAGAACCCATGTGTGGCATGATCAGAGTTATTAGATCTCGTTAATTAGAACTGTTTGTCGGTCTGTGTTGTACCTGCTCAGCACTTTGCTAATGAGCTAACTCAATCAACCACCTGCTGAGACTAAGCTTTTAATGGGCTGGACTCACTGGGAGATAAACAGTAGACGAGAAGAAAGAAAACAAAAACACAACTATGACCTTCTGCTCCAAGAAACGTTATACCTGCTTCTCAGAGTATGACGAAGGAACCCAAAGTTTGGCTCATGGCAACGTGGTTGCAGTGTTGCATGACTCTGAGAGGTGAATAAAAAACATTAGCTTTTCAAAACGTCTTTTAGACCCAAAATTCTCAAACGATTGTACTGTCGCAACCTAATTAACATCCGGAAAAGGAGTTGTTGAAGCAAATTGATCTTTGCTTTAAATAAACTGCAGAAAAAAGAAGTGCAGTGCAAATCGAGCACCAAGAACAATCGCTAACTTAATAGCATTCCTCTGAGATCAGAATGCAAATCTGGGAATGACCTGAAACCCAATTTAAACGTGTTCCAGTTACTAGCCAGATAATTGGTGGGTAATGTGGATTACTACTGCTTGCAGTGACAAGCTACCTCTATTTGCTCTAACTAACAATGAAATACTTTAACTAAGAATGATTTTCTTTGCACTATATGTGTTTTTAGTTTCAGATATAGATCCTCAGAAGCAGAAATAAATGACTTTTGACAGAATTTATTTCAACGTTCAGCATCCATATTGGTATTTGAAGATGGGATTGGTGAGAATCGTCCAATTTTATCTGGGGACTTCCTGTCTGATTTAAATGTTTTTGCTATTGAGTGAAAACAGAGGCCATATTTAAACTATGCCCCTCTAACCAAACAAACAGCTCCCAACATATAAGACCTACATATTTGTTTCTCATTAATTTTCTCTTTTTGAGAAAAAAACACAACAAGCCTATATATATGTCAATTTAATTTGTTACTGCGGTCATAAAATGTCTTCCAGTAGAATGGTAATTGGAAACCTTAGTATTTACTGAGCTGGTCGGACTTGTAATAAAACACCTGAGAACTATAGTTTAATGTGGCTGTTGCTATTTTCCCCCATAAATTCACTTCATGTCAACATGTAACTAAGTTCATTTAAAAATAAAATTAACGACTGTGTCGTTATGTTCTATTTTTCTACCAATGCGTCACCTGTAATTTTAGAATGTGATCTATTAAACTTGTTGATAATAGTTATTTCCCAATGCTCTACATGTCAGAAGCATAATTTTGCCAAAACTTTGCATTTCCAAACACCACTTATCCTGTACCTGCATGTAGCTCTTAATGTGCTTATTATAACATAATAAAACAGAGATAATCGGTTGTCAGTAATGGCTCATGTTTTTATTTGCATGTTCAAACTTGAACACGACTGCAAAAAAAATGAAGGCATTAGTCCTCTTAATGGAAAGGAAAACATTTCTCAGTTGCACTAAAGTGTTATGAGCTCATCTTCAGACTGCAATGCTCTATGCTTGATTTATAATTGAAAACAAGTATTCAGAGTGGCTCCTGGTAAAGATGTGCTCCTTCAACAACTTTAATTCTCAATAATGTATAATTGGCACAAAGAAGAAAATCCCAGACAAAGCTAATCTTTTGAAGCCTAAAAAATGGTTTGGTATTTCCTTCCCCATTGATAGTTAAATTATACACAATAAAACTTTGTGGAAAAGCTTAAGTTACATACACTGCAGTGACGTGACACACGAGTTGTTATTTCCATAGGAAAGATTTCAGCAGCTCACTTTGTCTTTGAAATGGTGGAACAGCTGACAGCTCCTTGGTGTGTTCACAATCCACACTGTGGCCCCTTTAATGGCTAATTTCACATTGGCTGTGTTACATGAGTAGTCACTTTACTTCTGGCCCATTGACTGCCACAGCAGGTAATGTTTGAGGTTGTATTTGTTCCTTTGTTTGCTTTCAAAACATTGAGCAGCCTGTCTCTGAGGAACTACACTGCGTGGGCTGAGAGACGTGTTTACCGTGTTCTCTGTGTGCATTCCAGCTGTGCGTGAACATGATCAACCAACGGCTGAGGCTGTACGTCTCTGAGGTGCTCTTCCAGCAGGAGCAGGCTGAGTGTCTGCAGGAGGGCATCACCATGGAGATCCCCGTCTCTGGCAACAGCCACGTCGCCGTGCTGGACTTCTTCCTTCAGGTTGCATTTTCATCTGGTTTTGACCAGCCTGCTCCAGTTTGGTCACCCTTCACATGACGCAAGACCTCAGAACCCCATGTCACATGTTCAAATCCAGTGTTTCATAACCACAGAAAGTGACGTTTCCCTGCCAGGTTTCAAAAATGTAATAGTTTTTTTTTTTTTTTTAATATGGTTATAATATTTTGAAAAACGTATAAAAATAAACTACCACATAATAGGCACATCTCAGGTTAATTTCTGGCTATTCATATCGATATCCACATCGACCCAAAAGAACCACTGAAACAAAGAGTGGCACTGAATCTGATTTGTGTCTGAGGGGGGATAGAGGGGGACTCTTTTCTACAGGGATCAATAGAAATGTCAGAAGGAATAATGCATTACTGGAATCAAATGGGCTTTGTAAATATGACCAACATAAATAACGAGAGCATATGTTTGTTCCTACTCCAGAGGCCTCAGGGACTGCTGTGTGTGCTGGATGAAGAGAGCCAGAGCTTACGGCCTGCAGAGCAAACCCTTTACAAGAGGCTGTCCGCCCAGCTGGACTCCAGTTCAATTTGTGGGCTTTCACTCACCACCAAGGACGGCAATGGCAACCCCCCTCCCAAAGACCAGGGCCCGGCCTTCACCGTCAGCCACTATGCAGGACAGGTCTGTCTGTTTCAATGAAAAATGTCCACACCAGTCAGACGTAGCGTCATTATGACCACTGATAGGTCTGCTTAACTTTGAGTTCAGCTCAGAAAACCTGTCATTTAACATTCGTCTTCTAACTTTAGCCAGTAGATACAACAATAAAACAATATTTGTCGTTGAGAACAATGTCGGAATTACTCAAGGCTAAACTTGTTTAGCTGGAAAATACAGGATCTAGTATTAGTCTTGTGGTGTCAATAATATGGCGAAAAAATTTTCACATTCTAAAATAGACACTTTAGAGAAAGTTTATTAAAATGGCAAAAATAGAAGAAAAATCCAGCTTCTTGATGTGGTTGCTAGGAAACGTTGTGGCAGATAAAAATCCCTGTTGGGGAATTCATCGCCAGTCGTCTCTGCTGTCGTCTTCACCACGAGGTCTGTGTGGGGTACATTTTAACATCAAAGGGAGGCACCAAGCATACGTCAAAAAAAAATTTTAAAAAGAAAATGGCGAGAATACGAGTTCAAGTGGAGAAACAATAATATGGAGACTGACTCTGTAAGCAAGCCCTTTCAGATCCAAAATTCAAATCTGTTGTAAACAGCAGCAATTTTAATTGCGATCCCGTTAAATTTCACTGAGAAAATCCTAGATCCATTCTGTTGGATATCTTATGCCATGAGAAACCTGAAATAATAAGTTATCAATGTCAAGAGAAGAACTGTGACATCAAGTTTTATCGTAGAAGAAAATAGATCCACTCACACAATATCCTTTGTATATAGTTTTTGTTTATTAAAGGGGGCTATTATTTATTTTCCAGGAACATTGTGTCTAATATTGCTATGAAAATTCTCTCTGAATACCAAAAGTAACTTAAAATAAATTTTTGATGTCACATCTGATGCATTGATATTGTGCTCTGTCTCTTTAAGAAGCTTATTCTCTTTCCTACTCCCCCATTCAGCTCTTCACTCGTAGTAGTGTTGAGCTGTGAATTAGTTTGTATGATGAAGCTCAGGAGACCCGTAGCTCCACCAGATGTTTGCTAATTGCTGCTGCTAGTCTGAAGGTGCTGAGTGGGGAAAGTGCAGGGAAGAAGTGCTCTGTGAGGTAAAAACTATGAGGAGGAGCTTTATAGAAATAGGCGGTGCTTTGCAAGAGAGCAAGCTTTTATGCCACTGCCTGGAGAAATTCAAGATTTTTTTATTCAGGAAAGAATCAAAGCAACACTCCAGTTATGATGAAGGAATAACATTATAACATGATAGAAAGATCGAAAAGGTTGATTTTTACGTGAACCAACCTTTAAAAGAATATTTTGAATCAAAATATAATAATATAATAGCTCAAGTCATCATTATTGCTTAATAGACATATTCCCCATTAACCAATAAAAGAATTTCTAATTGAACATAGCAGGAACTACTACTTATTTCTGATACTGTAGTTGGTGCCTTTATTAAAAAAAAACAAATATTTCAATTTAGACTAAGTAAAACTGCTTCTACTAGCAGATCAAAAGACTCATGCAAGTATCTATTGCATATCTCTTTCAATCAAGGTTCGGCATGTTTTCCCACTTCTCTCTATCCCATTTCCTGTCAGGTAACCGTGAACAAAGGCAACTAACAGTACAAAATAAAATAAAATGGAATAAAATACAGTGCAATACAATAAATAAAGTATAAAAAAATGTTGCATGTTTTTATGTTGCAAAATGTTTTTTAAAATTAAAAAATATCATTGTACGGTATGTTTTCCCTGATAGATTTCATATGACCTCACTGGATCTCTGAGCAAAAACAAGGACTCCTTCCCTCAGAATCTCCTGTTTACAATGAAAAGTAAGTACCCAATACATAATGAGCATATGAGCACAATGTGGCGTCAGAGCTTAAGCGAACACAAAGATGCACTCATGTTTAAAATTGCAGAACACAAACCCAGCCCTTGTCTTGGTGTAGTTATATTTCTATGTGTGTGCTTTAGCCCATATGCAGCAGACACCGTCTGTGTGTATATTGTCTAAATAAGCTGCCAGATGTCGGGTGTTGTGGCTCGCAGGACACAGGCAGCCGTTGTGTGACTGCCAGCTTAGTCTTGCGTCCAGCAACCTAATTGCTATAATTTCCATGATGAAGCTAATCTTCTAAAGGCTAGCCCTTCACTCATGCTTGGCTGGTATTCCTCTGTCTGACAAGTCAATGCAACGCTGCCTTTTATCCACATACAGCCATAAACTTGGACTGCCCTTGAGAACAAAGACTGGGGTGTGTGTTTGTGCTTCCCTATGATGTTCTATGCATTAATGTTTTATTCTTTTTAGCAATGGTGAACTGACCTTAGAAGCATACATGATCTGGTGCAACACAATGCGAGGCACCTTTAACAGGATCAAGAGTAGATCATGAGATCGTAGAGAGGTCAATCCTGGATCTAGAGGACAAGTTCAGAGTAAATCTTTTCAAGGATAAGATGCTCCTGTTATCCGTAAACAAAATATTTTCCTTTCCGAGTAAAACATAAAAAGAATGTCAAGGTCAAGTCAATTGGTCTTGAAAATTGTTTCAGTTTTTCTTGAATTTGAAAGAATTAATTTTGTTCACATCATGTTGCAGTCCACATAGTCCTGGTTTTTAAAGGACCTCCAGCATTAAAAAGATGCTGACTTTGTTCATTGTCTATGCCTGCTAATACTTGTAGGGTCACAGGGCAGGTTGGTGCCTATCTCAAGTAGTCAATGGGTGACAGGGCACACCGTGTACAAATCACTAGTAAATCATGGAGACACACAAGACAAAGAACCATGCATGCACAAACTCAAACTTAAAGACAATTTAGAGATCAGTAAAATGTTTTGTTTTTTTTTGACTGTGGGCAGAAGCCACAGTACCCAGAGAGTACCCACACACTCACAGGGAGAACATGCAAATCCCATCCAGTTCTACTAACTGTGCAACTGTGGAGCTAACCAACATATGTATTTTAATACACACTTCATCTAAAAAAAAAAAAAGTTTTTTGGCTTCTAATCTTGCTGAGTTTATTTCCTGTAGTTATCTTTCTAAAGATAACTACAATAAATAAATTTATTAAAAAATAAATTTATACCTAATTTATTTTTAGGTATAAATTTTTATACCTAAAAATTTTAGGTATAATTTTTTTTCCTAATTTTCTTCAATAACTCCTTTATGTTTTAATATTTAACATCAAATTTATGTATTCAGTCATAGTAGTAAAAGAAAAAAGTAAAAAAAATCCTAAAAATATATATATATCTTGTCAAACTAAACTTTAGATGTGGCCAGATACATATCAAAGGATAAATGCAGTGCAGTCTAATCATTTTTACTTTTTTCTTTAATATACACTTGTAATTGTGTACCATGTTCCAAGTTATGAGCATATCTGCAGTGTGACATATTATTGGTGTTTTGTCTTTTTGAAAACAGCAACTTCAGTCAATTAGCTGCTGAAATCAGAGCTCTTTGTTTGTACTACAAAAAAACTTGAGACGTCAGTCATTTCCAATTTGATTTGTTGCACTGATCATTTTTGAAGGATATAGTCCTAAAATAAGTTGTGTTGCATCCCACAAGTCTCTGAGCTAGAACCACTTTGGTTTTCAATCTATGCCTTTTCCATTCCATCATCAGGAATGTAAAAGAGTTGGCCAATCTGTAATTCTTTTACAATTAAGCCAGACATAATTTTTAATAAAAGACTCTAAAATATTAGAAATTGGGTGATTGTTTTGGGTACCATTACATTAGCTTTAAATTCATTTTCTGAAAATCTTTGAATCATTCTTGAGCTGGATCTGCCTCTCAGTTTTCCTCTCAACTAAGTCCCCAGAGTAGCTCACTGTTACCTATATAATAGTTCAGAAATAGAAACAATTCACTCTTTGAGGTATTCTAAGAAACTGCTCCATGCTTCTGCCTTCACCTTTAGACTAGATTATTGTAATTAGACATTGTGAGCGTATCCAGTCATCCCAGTGAATACCTTGTAGCTTGTTCAAAACACTTCTGCCAGAATGACTGTTGTTCAACAAAGACAGATCACATTTTCCCTAACTTGGCTTTCATACACTGGCTGCCTGTACAGTTTAGAATGACATGTAAAATCCTGCTGCTTAGCTGTAAAGCCCTACCTGGCTATGCACTGACCTGCCCCAAAAATCTCACCTCTCTTCTAAATATTCTCATTCTCTTTGGTGATGATTTTCAACATATTGAGGTTGGAAGACCTGCTTTTTGTCCCTTAAACTGAGAAAAATTAAAAGATTAAGCCATCCAATCCAATTCTGTAGGGGTATGAATAACTTTGACCTAAAAAATTGCTGTGTAAATGTGTAAATAACATTTGATTGATTTACTGACTGATTTCTTTATGCATAGTAATAAGAAAATACAACTATGCCCAGTTCTAGCATATTAAACATATACATTAACTTACAATTATTTAAATGTGTTACCAACCAAATACCCAATTTCACCAAGTTGGTATTTATTATAACAAAATTACATTAAACTTAGCAAAACCTACATACTTCTAATGAATGTAAAATACCACACATTTAAGAGGAAGTCCTTTCTTTCTTCCTTAGTGTGGTGGTTCTGGTGGTACCTGCAATAATTCACTACTCTGCCACTTTCTTTTTTCCATCTTTTTTCCCTGAATCTTTCAGATGAGAGCTCCTCTTCCTACGTTCGCACACATGTTGTTTGGCTCTCTAAATGAGCTCATTGTTGTACAGAGCTCCATGTGTTGCAGAATGACACACTCCACCCACTTTGTCGTCTTACGGATTGTTTACATGCAAACTTTACTATTACTCCACCTTTTGTCCCTCTTTTTTCCGTTGTTAAATCCTTTCATATGTTTTTTTTCACCCCTCCCCACTTCTTGCTCTTCCCCACCTCCTTTCTCAACCAATGCTGTTGCTTATTTTGCACTGATTTTTCCCTGTACATTGCTTTGTGCCCTGCAGCCAGTGAGAGCGTGTTACTGCAGCAGCTCTTCCAGTCCAAGCTGACTCAGACTGGTTCTCTGGTGCCAGCTGCCCAGGGTCGCATTGGCCTGAGAGGGACTAAAGTGGCCTTGATGGTCCAGAGGGTGCCATCAGCCTCCTCTGTCAATGCCACTTGCATCCCCCAGCAGCCTCGGAGATACCACGATCTTACCAAGGTAATGTTCATAGTTTGGAGCTGCAGACTGCAGTACCTCATTCCAACTTCAACACATATGAAAGAATCCTTCAGATTTTATGGCAACAGATTTTAGTCAATAATGTGCTAAGGAGCAGTATTTCACATCAAACAAGCAGCAGCTTTTTTTTTTTTTTTTTCCGTCAAGCAACTGATAATCAATGGAAAAAACAGGGAGAGTATTTTTGGTGAGAATCCTGTCTAATTTAAGCTACTTCCCACCCCACGTCTAAATATAAACCTCTGGGAATTGGATTTTGTGTGGTGTGTGCGTGCGTGCGTGCGTGCGTGCGTGCGTGCGTGCATGCGTGCGTGCGTGCGTGTGTGCGTGTCCGTGTCCACAGGCATTCATGAGATAAAACCCTTTCCCAAGAATTCATGCAGAGATAAAGTATGGGTTTAGGCGTCTGTAGACTTTTGAAGACATTAAACAAAAGACATAAAATAAATATCTGTTTTAATCAGCTAAATATTTTATTTACGGGTGCCAGTATCTTTGGAAACAGAGGAGGTGTGCGCATAATGTGAGTGAAAAGGCTGTCAGGTTGTGAAACCTCCAGGACTCCTGTCTGCTGCCTCTGTGGCTTATTATCTATCTAGATCAAATGGTTATATAAGACCCATTTTGCCCCCCTGACCTACCCTAGCAGCCTTGCTGTGCTAATGTGTACAATACCATTAAACAACAATATAGTTCAGCGCAAATATTAACAAACACACACATGGTTAATAACTTTTGAACTTCCAAAAGTGTACAGCACTACAATAACTTCTCAAAAACATTAACTTGATGTAAAAATGTGCATTTATTATGACTTTTTGCTAATATGTACATAAGCACAGAGTCTCAAGCATATCCGTTCATACTCATGAATATTTAGTTAAAAGTTACTTTAGTAAGTTGCATAGAACAACAACCTTTTGTATACATTGTGAAGCGTCTAGTTGAAGATTCAATCATTTTTCTTGGGAAAATTAGTGGAGTTAATTTAAATTGGGTTATTTCCCAGCATAGAGTTTAATATAAAAAAATAGTTTATAAAAGGCGTTCCATAAGCGTAATTAATGTTAGCCAGTTTTTTCTGTTCCAAAATGGGTTTTGGTGATCGTTTGAGATTGATGAGCTGGTAAAACAGCCAACTGAGTCTGAGATACAAACATTAATGAGTACATAACAAAATTGCATAGATTACTAATTTTGACTCTCAATGTAGTTTGGAGAAAATCCACAAAAACTTTAAAATTTGTGCATCCAGCTCTTGTTTTCTGAATTTGATGGTTTGCGTTGTCTATCTATTCCAAGCTGAAAAAAAAACAATAATTCAAATCTATCATCCAGATGCCAAAAAATAACCATGACATTCATGGCTGTGATGGATATTTGAAAACATCTGGGCACAGATGTTTACAAAAGCAAGTATGGAGACAATTTAATCTGGGAACAAATGCCTAAATAGCTTGATAAACTATTTTCTTTAGATCAAACATTAATCCATCCATCCATCCATTTTCTTCCGCTTATCCGGGGTCGGGTCGCGGGGGCAGCAGCTTCAGAAGGGAGGCCCAGACTTCCCTCTCCCCAGCCACTTCTTCCAGCTCCTCAGGGGGAATCCCAAGGCGTTCCCAGGCCAGCCGAGAGACATAGTCCCTCCAGCGTGTCCTGGGTCTTCCCCGAGGCCTCCTCCCGGTAGACATGCCCGAAACACCTCACCAGGGAGGCGTCCAGGAGGCATCCTGACCAGATGCCTGAGCCACCTCAACTGGCTCCTCTCGACGTGGAGGAGCAGCGGCTCCACTCTGAGTCCCACCCGGATGACCGAGCTTCTCACCCTATCTCTAAGGGAGAGCCCAGCCACCCTGCGGAGGAAGCCCATTTTGGCCGCTTGTATCCGTGATCTCGTTCTTTCGGTCATGACCCAAAGCTCATGACCATAGATGAGGGTGGGAACGTAGATCGACCGGTAAATCGAGAGCTTCGCTTTTTGACTCTTCTCCCTTTTCACCACGACGGACCGGTACAGCACCCGCTTCACGGCAGACGCTGCCCCAATCCGCCTGTTGACCTCCCGCTCCCTTCTTCCTTCATTCGTGAACAAGATCCCCAGTAACTTAAACTCCTCCACTTGAGGCAGGACGACCCCCCTGACCCGGAGAAGGCACTCTACCCTTTTCCGGCTCAAGACCATGGCCTCGGATTTGGAGGCACTGAGCCTCATCCCGACCTCTTCACACTCGGCCGTGAACCGCTCCAGTGAGAGCTGCAGATCACGGTCTGATGAAGCCAACAGGACCACATCAAAAAGCTGAGATGTGATCCTAAGGCCACCAAAACGGATCCCCTCAACACCTCAGCTGTGCCTAGAAATTCTGTCCATGAAAGTAATGAACAGAAGGAACTCTGGGCGGATCTCATCCATCCCCAGGGCCCTGCCACCGAGGAGCTTTTTGACCACCTCGGCGACCTCTTCCCCAGAGATTGGAGAGCCCAACCCAGAGTCCCCAGGCTCAGCTTCCTCAACAGAAGGCATGTTGGTGGGATTGAGGAGGTCTTCAAAGTATTCTGCCCACCGGCCCACAACGTCCCGAGTTGAGGTCAGCAGCACATCATCCCCACTATAAACAGTGTTGGTGCTGCACTGCTTCCCCCTCCTGAGACGCCGGATGGTGGACCAGAATCGCCTCGAAGCTGTACGGAAGTCTTTCTCCATGGCCTCTCCAAACTCCTCCCACGCCCGAGTTTTTGCCTCAACGACCACCCGAGCCACATGCCGCTTCGCCCGCCGGTACCCATCAGCTGCGTCTGGAGTCCCACAGGCCAAAAAGGCCTGATAGGACTCCTTCTTCAGCTTGACAGCATCCCTCACCGAAGGTGTCCACCAACGGGTTCGAGGGTTGCCGCCGCGACAGGCACCAACAACCTTGCGACCGCAGCTCCAATAAGCCACCTCGGCAATGGAGGCACGGAACATGGTCCACTCAGACTCAATGTCCCCAACCTACCCCGGAACGTGTTCGAAGTTCTGCCGGAGATGGGAGTTAAAGCTCCGTCTCACAGGGGACTCCGCCAGACGTTCCCAGGGTCCCCTCCCTCGGCTGCCGCCCGTAACACAATGCACCCGACCCCTTTAGCCCCTCCGACAGGTGGTGAGCCCATTGGAAGGGGGACCCATGTCTCCTCTTCGGGCTGAGCCCGCCGGGCTCTGTGGGTAAAAGCCCGGTCACCAGGCGCTCGCCATCGTGCCCCACCTCCAGGCCTGGCTCCAGAGTGGGGCCCCGGTGACCCGCGTCCGGGTGAGGGAACGCCAGATCCAAAGTTCATCTCCATCATAAGAGGTCTTCGGGCTGCACTTTGTCTGGTTCCTCACCTAGGACCTGTCTACCTTGGGTGACCCTACCAGGGGCATAAAGCCCCAGACAGCATAGCTCCTAGGATCACTGGGACACTCAAACCCCTCCACCACGATAAGGTGGCAGCCCAAGGAGGAGCAAACATTAAGATGGGAAAGTATTTTAATGTTTGCTGAAACCCTTCTGTGATCTTCTGTGTCCTCTTGAGGCTTACTCTTTCAGATATATTTTTTTTTCTTATTTCATTCTACCTACAGATCCTGAAGAAAAAAGGTTCAAGTTCTTTCCTCCAACGACTTGAGCGTTGTGGGCCGGTCACAGCGGCTGTCCAGTTGAGGGTACGAGAAACTCCTGTTTCTTTATGATAACAACTTAAATCTGCTATCTGCACCTTCCTCAAACATGCGGGATTCTTAGATAGTTCATTTCACCAAATGTATTTCCAGTTAGCAGCAAGCATCTGGATCAAATTTTGAATCATTACAAGCCTGTTGTTTGTTACCAAACTGAGTTTTAATTCAGAGATTATCTCACGTCAGTGCATTCGTCACAATAGTCCTTCCAACCTTTGCAACAATGCAGCCCTAAGTGTAGGGTGCTCATAACCTTTTTTTTTTTTTTAAAGCAACAACAATATTCAGTTTGCAGCGAGCAGCTCTGTCTGCTGGTGACGCAAGGAGGCTGAGACGTGGCTCAGAGAAGCAGTGCCTTTGGTCTGAATGAAACCACTGTGTTGCACAATCAGAGTTGTGGACCTGCGGTCGACGAGTCCCCTCCGGGAATGGCAGGGAAGGAGAGAGTGGGCTGAAAAATGATGCTGTACCAAGCCAAACATGAAGCCCTCTGCATGAATGAATGAACAATGAACAACAGCCACTGTGTTCTGTGGGCATATATTTCTATGTATGTGTGTGTGGGGCTGTGTTTCTGAGGAGCAATGTGGCTTTTAAAGATTACGGGTGAGGTGCTGGGTATTGTACCTGAAATTCCTGGGTGATGTCAGTTTGAGGTGTAGCAAACTACAGTAAGTGTTTACACACGTACGCCTGTGATCTTAGATGCATCATCTTGAAGTTGAGGATTTGAAGAAAAGCTCCTTTTTCTCACCTTTGGAAGGAATGGGGAGTTATTGTTGTTGCTTTGTTCTTCTGCTTCCTTCAGAGGCAAGATGTTCACCCAAAAATCAGACAATGTTGTCTCTGCCACAATGTGGTGTTGCTTGCTCAATGCAAATGAATCAAAACACATCAGAGAATCCATCCATCCATTTTCTTACACCTCTGTCCCTAGTGGGATTGGGAGGAGGTGCTGGTGCCTATCTCTAGCGAGACATTTCGGGCGAGAGGCAGGGTACACTCTGGACAGGTCGCCAGTCTGTCGCAGGGCAACACAGAGAGACAGGACAAACAACCACACACTCATACCTAGGGAGAAATTAGAGAGACCAATTAAACCAGACCGTCATGTTTTTGGACTGTGGGAGGAAGCTGGAGTACCCAAAGAGATCATTGAATCCTTTGTCCCATTATATGAAATTTTGTGTTAAATCAACTTCCTCGTCTTTCCTTTTTCAGAACTCACTGTCAGAGATTATGAGTAAACTGCAGACTTGCACACCCCACTTTGTAGAGTGTGTGCGCCCCAACTCTAGCGGTCAGCCAGCCAGCTTTGACAGCTTCCACGTCTCTACCCAACTGCAGTACATCGGAGTGCTTGACATGGTGCGCATGATACGTTACGGATACCCTGTCCGCCTGTCTTTCTCAACGTTCCTCAGCAGGTCAGTGCTGGATTGCTTCAAAGATATATTTTTTTTACTTTTCCACATTTTGTGATGTTACAACCACAAACTAAAACATGTTTTATTATGATGTTATGTGATAGACCCACACAAAGTGAAAGGAAAAGAAACCACGTTTTCTGCATTTTTTGCAAGTAAAATTCTAAAAGGCAACCTGAGTGAACATTTTGTAAAGAAGGCATTTGCCACAAATAGAGCAGCAGGAAATTATGGAAAGCATGTTTGAACTGTAATGCAACTTTTAGGTGTCTGCTTCTGCACACCTGGCTCCAATATTGGCTCATTTGCAGAGCTCTGTAGAGCACGACTGCATGCTAGTAAGACAGTTTAGCCCAGTGGAGTCCAAAATCAGTCCTCGAGGGCCTGCATCCTGCATGTTTTAGTTCTCTTCCTGGTTTAACGCACCTGGATCCAATGATGGTTCATTAGAAGGTCGAAGAAGAACACTGACATGCTGAGGAGGTTGTTACTACCGCAGGAGAGAACTAAAACATGCAGGACGCCGGCCCTCCAGTACCGACTTTGGACTCCACTGGTTTAGCCATTTAATTCAAGTGTGTAGGACAGGAGACACATCTGGTCCTTGATGACTGGAGATAAAGACAATTAGTTTAGGTGGATGGCCATGTCTTGGTAGTTTCCTGTTGTGTCTCACTGTCATTATGTAACATTTCGTTTTTGGTGACCAGTTTTGTACTACTTCCAATTGGTCTATCGCTAAGGTGCCCAAATGCAGTCCACTAGTGTTATGCTTTACGATTATGGACTGCTTTTTCTTGTTTTTTCTTTTGTTTGTCGCATTTCTCATACTTTCAGAGACTACAAATTCACATTGGGTCACTTTGGTCTCAGTCATGTTTAGTGAGACAGGTCCAGCAAAATGAAATTGTAACAGCGTTTCGTTCCTCCACGCATGAATCCAGACCACATGCTCACATGTGAACAGCCACAATAAAAAGTCAGAGCAACCCTTTTATTTAAGGTGCAGTTTGACTTTGAATGTCTCTTTTTGGCTATTATGGGAGACCACTTCTGCTGATGAAAGTCACTGAAACATTTTTCCCAAGTCAGCCTGACACTTGAGCATTAAAGCAGCCGGTTGTCTGTAAGGTCGCTTTGTCCTGTCTTTGAGTTTTTGGTATTGTGACTCCCCATCAGCTCCCTGTTTAGACTTTTTTTTTTGTTCTTCCTACCCAGGAAGAAAAAGAAAGATCTCATGTAATACAAATTCACTTTCTATTCTTTTATGTTCTCTGATTTTCATCTCTTTTGTCCAGAATCAGCTGAAAATATACCATCTGTCTTTCATTTTTATTTTTTCTTGTATATTCCTTTTGCTGTTTTTTTTTTTTTAATAAAGTAGCAGGATTCTACATTAGCACTTCTCTTTGTTGCTCTCTTACCCAATTTCTTAACTTCTTTAATTTTCTTGTCTTTCTGTCTCTCATTTTGGAGATAAAGGGATTAGGAGGAACAATCCTGCCAGATAATAAAGGATGACAAAGCTGGTCGCATGACCCCCATATCCTCACACCAAAACTTTCCATTCCTCTGCTGAAAATATCACATCACCACATACGCGCACATGCATACACACACAAACACACGCATGCACACAAACTTGCTGCCCTACCATTGTCTAATTGAGCATCCAAACATTTTTTCATCACTAGTATCAGATTATAAGAAGGAAGACTAAGACTACTAGTTTTTAAGAGCATCAATAAAGTTTAAACAGGACGTATTATATAAAATAGATATTTTGAACTTTATGTCATACTTTTATATTGTTCCTTCATCAAAAGCATACCTGGAGTGTGACTTTGATTCTTTTTTATGTTTGGGAAATCTTTTTCCTCCCTTGGCAGGGTGCCTAAACGCTTGCTCTCACCCAGCATGGCCTTTCCCACCAGCGTGGAGAATCCAAGCTGGACTTCCAACTCACAGACCACCACTTCCCTACTCCGCTCCTCCAGACTAGCAACAGCAGTTAGCAAACATCTGGTGGAACGATACACCTGCTCAGTTTGTCACAGTAACTATTTCTCAGTACAATGCTCTCAAGAATGATATTGAAGTGATAATGGAGAAACATTGTTGTCATGACTTGCGGAGTGTTGTAAGGAGAAGGAGCCTCTTATTACATTTGATGTACAGCATTTTCATAACAATTGAAGGTAACATAGTAACTTGATTGTGGTATAAGATGACTGTGCCTGGAAAATACCTAATACTGCCGCTTTTAACATTCAAAACACACAAAAGTTACTTTTCACCCTTATTTACTATGCAGTTTATTTCCAAACGGGGCCAAAGGTAAATCTTAATTCTGAATGAAGAGAGGAAAAACTAGCAGTGCTGTTAAAACTCAGGAGAACAGAATAACTTTGTTATTGGCATAACTTTGGGAGCAAATACGTTACCAACTCACAAATACATTAGTTAATTTAAATACCTTTCACAATGTCCCAAACTAAATAATAGGATTAAAAAAACGGTGGTCTTTACTCTTTACATGTTCTTGGAGAAGTGGCTTTGGATGCCTAGAAAATGCAGCCCAGTTCCTACTGTGCATATTTGAGCATCAAAGTTGCACAGCTGTTTTGGGCCTGTTGAATGTTTCTTGGTGAGATTGTTCATTACTGGGCTGGCAGGAGCCACAGAGAAGCCTAGTAGTGATGGTGGTGGCTTATCTATGGCTGTCAAGCACCACTGTGTCTTGGTCATCAAAGAATTTGAACAAGGACCATTCACACTGGCCTCATGCCAACGCTACATAAGGCCATGACAACCTCATGACATCCATCCTGGGCTGGAAGCTCGCCAAATAATTTTCTGCAATGCCTTTGGTGCTGCAGCTGCTATGAGCATTGCATCCAACCATTGCTCTCCCTGCTTCTCATAGAATATTGCAGCTGATAAGAGCAGTCTGCACTCAAAACCTTTGCATACAGAGATATCAAAATAGGCTCGTACCATGGAAAACGCCTCCAAATTGCACAGAGGTTGGTTGTGTGAAAGAAATGGTCAGTTTCTCCTCAGACTGCAGCTTAAAAGCAAAGACCTGTTTTCATATTTAGCTATAAGGAAAGGGACAGGACAGGAAGCAGAAAAGGTGCAAAGGATTTAAAATACCATTATAAAATACTTTACAATGTGAGTCAAAAAAAATTGGGTTTCAGAGCATTTATAAGGTTATCTACATCCTCTCACGGTGCTAAGATGAGGGAAATACCTATGGTGTTTGTTCCTTTACAAGGCTGAAACTCTGAAGGTGGAGACAAAGATATTTTCAATCTATAACTATAACACTTGCTGATTTTAACTACGTTTTTTATGTATTTTGTGCAAAAATGTTTGTTTTTTTTTACTATTTACACATGTGTAATTTCCTTTTTAAGTTGTACTGCTTATGCATTAAGATAATCTTACTTGGAAGTTTCTGTTACTCAAAGAAGCCAGTAATTTCCAGAAAAAAATGCCGTATATCTTTCTTCCTCCACATAGACCCAGAAATTGGTCTGCTCTTATGCAAAAGTGCTCTGATGCTCTTCAGCTCTGCTGTGATAATCTGTTCAAAAACATATTTCACATTTAAGGTTAGATTCTGTTTGCACTTTACAGATTTCCCTTTTGATTTGTCACATGCCTGTGGCACATCCAATAGTAAAGATGACTGGCAATTACTCTGCAATGAATCTTCAATGTTGCTTTATGATCTTGTAAATAAACGGAGCATTGGGTGTAAACAAATCCACTTACACAATAGAGCCACCTCTGACTCCTTTCTAGGTTACAGTGGCTGCCTGAAGCGAAACACGTTAGTGTCTTGGTAACCAGAGTGATTTAGGGGAAAATCTATTTTTACTGCTGCTTATATTTGTTGTTTAGGATATAGCATGTGTTTTGTGTCCAGGTTTATTTTCTGTCAGATATAGTTTTTCTATAAATCTTGTTCCTTTTAAATCTTAACCCTCTTCATCCAGTAATCAAATTATTCCTACATATAAGAAGTTAATGAGAGACTCGTGAGCACAGAACAAGTCACAAACATAGTTTACGAGCTTGTCGGTCACATTTTTATGTCTGTTTTTCCATGTAGGTTCTCATTATTAATTATTAATGGGCAATAAATTACCAGCAGGTGAATATACATAATTGAGTTTGCTCATTGTGCCTACATATTCATGACTAAATGACACTTATGGACTCATAAAAGAGCTGCAGGTCAGAGATTGTCAAGAGCAATTTCAGAGTTTGAAGTACAGGTTCACTGCTGTCGCATCATTGGTTCGGTTATAGACAAGACCTGACTACAATGGCACCGTATAATCCTTATCTTGTATGTCAGGCTCATTTCAGTTCTTAGACTCCATACGAGTCAAAGAACTGACTTGTTCTTTTTACAAGTCCCCTGGGACTTGTAAAAAACAGGGAGCATCAATAGTTTTCATATCCTCATAAGACGGGTCACGGGTTTACAGAGTTCCTTTGTGTTTTATGGGCCCTTTGGGCCAGCGTGAGCTGTCTGCTGGACCAATATTACCACAAAGAGGGAAGGGTTATGGCGAGTTCAGTCAGACCCCACTTCTCCAAATCAAACGCATCCCTTATTCACGTATTGACAACACAAGTGGTTTATGTTTCCAACCATCTGCTTCTGATGTTTACTTCGCACATGCAGTGTCATCAGCTTTATCCTGCTCTACATTCCCTGGGTAATATTCAGAGAATTTACTGGCAAGATTTAATTAAAGTAGCAGAGGTTAAAATATGACATTATTTTATTAATCTTCCCCAAGCCCCAAGATAATTTTAGTAATCAAAGATCATGCAAAATGAGCTTCGGTTCTAATGAGGCTGGTAAAGCTAGAGGTAGGTGACATACAGTGCCTCACAAAAGCATTCCTCACCTTTGAACTCTAACTTTTTGTCATGTCCAAAACATACTTTACATGTATTTTCATGAACTTCTATGTAAACAACTTTTCTGTTGCTGACTTTGTGCTTTGAGTTGTTTTCCTACTATAATGCGAACCTCCCCTCCAATCTCAAGTCGTTCCCACCCTCGACCAAGGTTTTCTTTTCATTTAGCTCCACACAACTTCCCATCAACTCAGACGAGCATCTCTGTTGCTGCTGAAGAAAAGCCTCCCCCACATAATGACTCTGTCATCATTGCGTTTGACCACACAAAGCATTTTGCATGTGAGCTGGAAAGTTACATTTTTTGCTCTTGTTGCTGCGTTTTCTGCATGGATTGTACCAAAATGGAACTGAGATTCCTGATAACGTTCTTTCAGTCACATCTTTGATTTCTGGATGAGACAACTAACGCTTGTTTGACTTCTACCACCATCAGTGGATCTCTGAAGCTCATCCAGATTTATTTTCACCTCTGATGCTTTTGTGAATAATGATTTTCTTTTCCAGCCCATAGGTCCAGATTGACTGCCACAACTGCATTCCTACTGTCACCCTTTTCAGATGGGAATACAATATCGCAAAGCTTCAAAACTTCGAGTATCGTTTTGTAACCTAACCCTGATTTAAATTACTTGTCATGTCTTCTTTGTTGCTTGCACTTTATAATGTGGTTTATTCACCTATGCCCTCTACCAGATATTCAGAGAAGAGCTGGATTTATAGAGAGATTATCTTATGCACAGGTGGATTCTGTTTACTAATTAGTGAAGGCAATTAGTTGCAGTGTTTTGCCTTGACAACAGGTGTCAAACTCAGGCCTGCAGGCCTAATTTGTGATTATACTTAGCCGACAAGGTAATTTCAAATGTCTACTAGAGCTGTCCCAATAGTAGGCAGTGCAATCACCACTAGCACTACAAATCCCTGAATGCTCCGCTGGTGCATTAAGGGGCCCACAAACCCCCTCCCACTGTTGGCATTCAATAGTGACCTCAAGTAGATAAACTGATTCCAGACTTCTGGCTCGGTCCAAGTTTGCATCAGAGTAAAATAATGGGTAGAAAATACACTTAAATGAATGGGTTTTTTTGTTGTTGTTGTTTTTATGCACCTTTCCTCTCTATTGCTAAGGTTTGGACTTTAGTCTTTAGACTCTCATTGAAAGAGCCTATTAGCGTCTATGTATATTAAGATTACCATTAAAAACTAACTCGGATGGCTACAAACAGAAAAAAATGTATACGATTTATTTTTATTGTCTTTTGACATTTGATTCCTTGTGCATTAGACTGCTTGTTTTTGCAAAAAGATTTGCAAAAATAATCTAAAAATGAAATTGTAAAATTTTTTATGATGATATGATCTGTTTATTTCACCAACAGTAGAATAACTAAGAATAAAAATGAGCAATGGTTGATTTATCTGAGCAGTTTAGGAGTCCTGATATCAATGAATCCTTATGCAAAGAATTAATAATACAGATCATTGATTACTGTTGTAATTAAATAAAGTAGTGACATATTTTACTATAGTGGCAGATAAAAGCATCTTCCTTCAAGCCTTTATAATTTATGTATATCTGCAGTGGGATTGTCTTCATTTAAAACAGTGATGTTCCAGCATAATGGATAATTATTTTTATCATGGCGATAATAATTCACATACATATTAGAAGTGAACTTTACATCATGGCAATAAAGATGGGTTATTATCTGTATAAAATACTGACAGATTTATGTGCCCTTTGTCTGCTAACTGGCTGTAGATGGCTTTAACCTGTCAGAATGGATAGAAAATTTACAACTAACTCGAATCAGTATCGTGTTTTTGCTGATATTCCAGCTACTCTTTTTTCTGTGCGTATGCAATCAGCTTAGGCATATAAAACTAAATAGTTTACAATCTCCTTCACCTTCATTATTTTAGCAGAAAAAAAGCTGCTGACACAATCCAGTTGATCATTCATAGCAAGCGTAACCAAGGACGACAGCAACAGGAACAGATGCTCTTTGGCTGGTTCGCCATGTAACCCCAATGACCTTTGAATCCATTGTTCCAAGAAAGACCATGCCATAGAAATGTTTCAACACAGCATGTTTATTTGTGCAGCAGTAATGTCTTGTTATTTTTTATTTTTGTTGCTGTTTTCAGATATAAAGACCTCTTGGTCCCAACTTTGGGAGACAAGAAGAAGTTGTCGGCTGAAGAGAAATGCCGTTTTGTTCTGCAGCAGTCCAAACTCCAAGGATGGCAGGTGTGTTTGTGTACACGCTTTGCTTCTTCTTCATCTTTTTTTTTTTTGGTCTCCATCAGTAACAAAAGATTTGACTTAATCCCTGACCCTGTGTTTCAAAGATCCCATGGAATCTAGACGGCTGGTTCCAGCTGTCCGACCTCATCATGATGCTGCTCACACACACACATGCACAGCAACACAAACCCCAACGCCCCTCTCTCTGTCCTGTCTGCTACACTGCTGTTGTGTCTGAATAAGTGACCCCACAGGTCACACGCAGACGTACACACACACACCCACATCGTCCTACACACACACTTCTAATGCAGCCCTGTTTAACACGCGCACTAATTCTGCATAAAGCTGGTGTTGCATTAGTCATCAGTGATCAGTTTCATGCACTTTCTATAGAGCGATCTGTGTTGCCCCCTGAAATGACCCCTGAATCGTGGAAGTGAATATAATCCACTCCCACTAATTATCATAAATTATTGCTTCATCACTGCACGCACTCTCATCTCTAAACTCACACACCCTTCTGAGATGTCAGCAGAAAACAGCCAGACAGGGTTTGTGTAATGAGGAATAACTCATATTGTGTGTCTGTGTGTGTAGATGGGCAGCAGTAAAGTGTTTCTGAGATACTGGCAAGCTGACCAGCTCAATGACCGTTGCTACCAGCTTCACAAAAGGATCATCACCTGTCAGAAAGGTAATGCGTAACCGTAGCCAAACAAACTAGTATGTGCTTCCTATCAGTTTCTGAAACCTTCCTCATCTCCTTCCTGCTTCTCAGTGATCCGCGGCTGGCTGGCCAGGCAACGGGTCAGTCACAGGCTGTCGCTGCAGCACAAAGAGGAGAGTAGCGTGCAGCGTTTCCTGCAGGGAGCCGAAGACATTGGGCTACGGACCTATGACCAGCTGGTAATCCAAAATGCATCTGACATTGCACGGGAGAGCGACCGTCTGCGCTGCCATGGTAATGGTCAGCTCAACACCCTCAGTAGCAGCCCACCGCTTGGTGAGAGGCCCGAACCAGTGGGCAAAGAGGAGGATCAGCCAGTTAGGAGGTAAATTAGTTTCCACAAGTTGCTCATAAATGGATCATAAATTATTGTTTTACAATGCTGTCAGTAGCAACACTGCTTGTATGAGATTTTTCCAATATGATCAGCCTGATTTTCATTTAGAATACATAAATACAAACAAAATCAAATATCTACCAATCTACTGCCTCTGATAATAACCACAAGATCATTCATTGTTCTAATTGTGATGATATAATAATTTGTTGACAATTTGGAAACAATTTGCAGGTTCACTCAATTAATAGACCATAAGAGAAAATCGTTTGCCTCTCTAAACATATTTGCGTGTTTAATCAAATGCACACGTGTGCATGGTGTTCGTGTGTGTGTGTGTGTGACAGGTGTTTTGTGATTAATGATGTCATTGGATATGTCTGAGCTCAAGACCTTTACTTGTAAGCGTTGTGATAGATGCTCAGATAATGATCTGTGTTATCAGATTGTATAGTGTTGCATCAATGGAACATTACTCCAGTCCATACCTACCTCATTCGGACCAAACAAGATTTTTAAGTGTTGACACAATTTGACCGTTGAGTATTATAGTGGATCGAATGCAGATCAGTCCCTCAAGGTTTGGTGTCTTGAGTTTTGGATTTTCATGTTTCATAGCTTCCACACCCATTCAATATGCTCAAAAACTCACTATTTTGATAACTTTAGATCACCCATTCCTTAAACATCAAAGATTCCAGTTTGATAAAATTTGGAGGCTTTAAATGGCTAACATCTTTTATTAGAATATTACGTAACAGACCAACACCATTTTGACATTTGTGTGAAAAAATGTGGACAAGCTCCAGTGGTTTTAGTACTTTTGCAAGATATGGTATAAGAGACTTTTTAAAGGTTTTAGAGTAAATCAAGCTGAAACAAAAGAAGTTACAGATTGCACCTCAGCACCCATTGTCAGAGAAACTCTCTCCTGATTTCTGTATCTTTTCTCTGTCTTTATACTCATAACATCTGCTGCCTCAACAGGAGCAGAGAGGGGCTACTAACAAGCAAAATGTTATGTGGTATACTGTCAGACGAGTCGCATTTGCAGTTGCCTAGTTTCTCTGCTGGCTTCATAAAATGCTCTCCCTGAGCCCCTCCTCACACATGCTATGTTACCCCCTGCCTGCATTCGCAAAAGTAGCAGATGGCTAACCCAGATTAGCAGAGGAAATATCAAGATAGATGTTATCCAATTACACCAAGGAGATTATATTTAAATCCTAATCTCTGACTGTTGTCATTCAAACTGCCCCTTTAGCTCATTTTTTAATTGATACTCACTCAATGTGGTTTCATTATCCTAAATATCTTATTATATTCACTTATTAAATCATAAAACACGTTTGTGTCAGGAAGAGGGATTTCCCCCCCTGTCTTAATGGAAAAGGTGATTTTAGGATAACATTGAAGATGGAAAGACAATCTTAAACAGAGCAAAAATAAAATTTTTCCCCTTTGGCTCAGTATTTCACCCTGTCACATTCTTTCTGTTTTATTCATTTTGCTTTAAAGGATGGTGGAGAAGAGCGGAAAAGTCCACGAGGGGCACATCAACGGGGGAAGCAGAATTATTCGCCACTTTCGTTCTAGCTCAGTACCCATTCCCCTCGCTGTGGATAGCATGGTCCACTTCTCTGCAAGTCCCCCAGTCAAACCAGCCTTGCAGCAAGCATCTCAGAACAGTGAGGACGGAGCAGGGAATGGGAGTCTCTCGTCTCCTCGCAAGCAACCTCCTCCCAAACCAAAGAGGGACCCTAACACCCGCCTGAGTGCATCTTATGAAGCTGTAAGCTCAGGATTGACAATGGCTCCCAAAGAAAGCTGCACTCCAGAGGGGTCAAGTTCACCGGCTGAAAGTCCTCCAAAATCCCAGCTGTCCCCCAGTGACCCAGCAGGTATGTAAACTCCTCTGTACAATAAAATGTCTCTGCTTCAGCTTTTCAGTAGAGACATGTTAGTGATCGAAAATGGCAGGTTTGTTGGCCCAGATTGGGTATGGATCGACAAAATCTGAAAATCACCAATGTTTTCCTGTCAGTGAAAGCACCTAGACATTAACAGGTCCCACTAATACTTTAGGTGTGGAAGTTGTTTCTGAGGTAAAAACACTAAAATGTGTAAGAAGCTAATTAAATGTGTATTGTGTTTTTCTGACAAGGCATGCTGCCTATTCATTTAGACTACAGAGAGCAAGACTGCTGCTGTTACTGTAATACTTGTCAAGCACATGTTTAACAATACATTACTAGTCATTGCATTCCTTTACATTTTACTATTATGAAATTTAAGCTTCATCATTACTCCGATTCCCAGTCATTTTGTTCAGTTTGGTCAGGACAGCAATCTGTGACTCTTTAGTTCTTTGACATTTTAGGGCTTTCGCTGAGCTATTTTCTAACCTCGGCAAACCAACTTCAAAATACTGAGTGATGATATTCTCACCATTCTCAAATCTTCATATATTTAAATATGTCACCAAAATACACAAGCTAAGGTAGGGTGCATGTGGTGTTGTTGTTTTTTGTTTGTTTTTGTGGTCGTACACATCACTGAAACCTGCTTTGTGTTGAAATCTCTTCTTATGTCATTTCCTCAGCCAAGCCCCGTCCTCACAGCGATGACTATACAACCATGAGAAAAGTACCGCCGCCCAAACCGAAGCGCAGCCCTAACACTAAGCTGACAGGCTCATATGAGGAGATTAACGCCGTGGCACCCCAGCTCCACCAGCTGCGCCCAGCTGATGTAAAGATGGCCCTGCTTTCTCGTGGTGGGGGGTTTGGAGGATTTGGAGGCCTGATGCAGAGGGCAGCTTCTTTAGATGCTCCAAAAGGGGTGGCACTCAGCCTATACAAGGGCCAAGACGAAGAGGATGTATACATTGAGATGTTAGGGTCCCAGACTCGGAGCCTCCAAGAACCCCCCGACAGCCCGGATCTGTTGGACTCAGAAGCTGTGTACGAGGAGATGAAGTATCTCCCACCTGAAGATGGTGGAAATCCTGCTCCTGCAATCACCAAGGCTGCCAGGCTGCAGGCTCTAACATTGGGTCTGATTGGATTGGGGTTGTCTCCTCCAAAGGGCGGGGAAAACAAGCAAATGCCAGCTAGCGCCACTGCTACTATGGAGGTTTCTCACACACAGAGCCTGCCTAACAGTGCTGCTGCCAAAGCTCAGATGGGCAAAGATGGCAGCTGTGATATCCCTGCTCCGTTCCCCAACTTGCTCCCTCACCGTCCCCCTCTGCTGGTGTTCCCCCCCTCTCCTGTTACCTGTTCTCCTGCTTCAGATGAATCGCCCCTCACCCCTTTGGAGGTAAAGAAGCTGCCAGTGTTTGAGACGAACCTGAACTACGCCACTGGTCCAGATAGCCCCCTGTCCCCACAGTTTTCACGCCAGAGGGCTGACTCTTCACCTAGTCTCACAGTCCTCATGCCGGAAAAGAAGTCTACACCTCCGCTCACTCCTCCACCACCTCCTCCTCCCCCAAGCGCACCACCTCCTCCCTACAGACCACCCTCACACTTCCCCTTCCCACCTGAGGCCAACTTCCTGACTCTGACTCGTGCAGCATCTGTCACTGGGAGCTCTGACTCCCCCAAAATCTCCTCACAAAGGGCAGGCGGGGAGCCAACGGGGAAGCCGCCTCCTTATTCGCCTGTGAAGATGTCACGACCTGAGCCGCGGAGGGCACACTCATGCTCATCGTCACCACTGTTGTTTAACCCAGCCAATGGGAGGCCCCTGACCAGCCCCCTAGAGGAGCTCAACACTTTGTTCAGCTCAGGACGCAGCTTGCTGAGGAAGTCAACACCTGGACGCAAAATGAGAGATGGAGGTCTGTTGATGTTTTTTTCCGATGTTGTACGACTAATAGCCAGATTTTTTTGGTGAATTCAATTATTTAAGATGCAACTTAAAAATCATTTTACTGTCAGTTTTGTTTTGCCATTTTGTTAGTAAGAATAATCCCAAGGCTTTGGAGTAACAAGAAAGAAGTTGCTTGGGTTAAGGCTCTCTCATACTACATCTTCAGCTGAACATTCAACGGATGGACACCCCTCTCACTTCAGTGTACATCACACCTCTACCCAATCCCTTCTTGCATCCTCCATTGTCTTTTACAAAATGATCATGGAGAGAGCACCACACCTTCCCGCAGACCACCTCCTTCACGGACAACAAAGTTGCAATATCCATCCAGGAGGTTTTAGCCATTTGACATTTTGTGTTGTTACTTTGTGATTTATTGTACAAATGTACATGGTACCTCACCAGATCACATTAACACTCCTTAAAATTATACATATAGCCTGCAATTACCAAAAAAAGAATAGTGGAAGCGGACTAGTGGCCACAAACTTCTGACCAATCGTACAACTCATCACACACAGCTCTGTGCTTCCTGTTGTCAAGAAGGGGAGGCAGATGCAATTTTTGTCACCAAACTAAGTTAATGACAGCTGATTTCGACACTTCTGATGAAGTATGGGAGAGCCTTAAGCTAACTCATGGGTCAGAACATGAGTGCAGTGCCACTGACACAACTATTAAAGTTTATACAAGCATTTATTCATATTGAAGAACTGAAGAATTAAGATTGAAACTAATCGAATGGAAAAAGGGATACACACAGATAAAATTCTAAGGATAATTGGTTCCTCACCTTTGTCAGTCATTTAGGTATCCAACATGCCTTGTGCATCATTAGAGTCAAACTGTGCTATGCTTTTAATGATCAACCTCAGCTTAAAGAGCATTTTCACATCGCACACCTGCTGAACTGTCTATTAGTGCCTCACTGGTGAAACTTGCCTTATTTATTTTTTCATTCATTCTTGTCTGCTGATCAGACCACAAACGAAAATATCCCTCTACCACAATCTGGTAATAGGAACAGTGGTACATAGCGGTATGCGGATGTTAAAAGATCTCAGCCATTTTAGAAGATATAAGCCTGTCTTATTCAACACCTCATCACGTGATTAGTCTAGCTGAGCCTACCATTATCTATTATCTATACCCACCTATCGTTACAGGGTTGTGGAGGTGCAGGTGCCTATCTTTAGTGATCATTGAGTGAGAGGAAGGGTACACCCTGAACAGGCCACCAGTCCATCACAGGGGAACACAGAGACACACAGGGCAAACAACCATGCACACACACACACCCACGCACACACACATATAAAGAGGAGAGAGCTTACACATACACAGAGGGAGTACATGCATTTCCTTGCAGTAAGACCACAGGCAGAGATTTGAAGACAAATCTCAAGTTCATCATACTGTTCGGCTGGATTCCCAGGTACTTGTGTCTGGAGATGCTTTTGGCAGTGTTTAGCTGTACATCATTGTGCCTATGCAAGTTCACAGTCACAGGCTCTGTGCACATAACCTATGATAACAAAGTAATAAAAGTTTCTGGAAAAAAGCCTCTCTTTTCGTGGTATTACAAGTCATATGTGAAGAGAGTGAACGGGAAGTGGACTGTCCCCTCTGGGGTTGCTGACTGACATACAAAGCCAGACATGAGCTTACCTGCAGATTAGTTAGATCAGGTTTTGAATAGTATCAGGCTCTCTAACATCTACAATAGAAAAATCAATATTGTTATGTTAATGTTGCAATAGCCATCCTTGTTGGCAGACTTGCACAAGCCCATTTGTTACTATCTGCTTTGCCGTGCCCTTCGGCTTCCACGTTTCCTTTCTTGCATGCTGGCTTATGAGCAAGCTTGCATAGTCTCCTTTAGTGTCGCATAATAATCAGTTTGAGTTCTGGGTTATTGTGCAAGGTAGTTCAGTGGGACTGCATGCAGCGCACACAAAATTATAGAAAGTAGGGCAAACATTTAGTTGGTGCAGTGGAGGGTCACCGGGTCAGACTATTCAAACCCAAAAAGAGATTGCTTTGGGATGATGCAAATATTCTATTTTGATGCAGTCTTAGCACAACTTTAGCCTTTAAGAGAAGATAGAAATTCAGCTACCCGACTGTGTTTCCTCAGAGTTTATAAGTTGGAGCTTTGTTAATAATGTATGAGCAGTAGAATGATGAGGATTACACATCAAATATTTAACGGCTCACTCATGTTGTATTGAGGGGAGTGTGAACGCTCTGAAACGGTGTACAGTACAACCTGGTCAAATATCTAGAGGAGATGTAAAAAAAAAAAAAAAAAACTGCAGCAGAGTGAAAGGAGTAGCTGTTGGTGAAAATAAACCATCATCTTTCCATTGCCTTATGGAGGAGCTGCTCGGTTTGCGTAGTAAGCTATTGCGTCATGCTTCTATAACGGTGAAAAGTACCTCGAGCTGGATGCTGAAAGCCTTATAAGACACTGTATGTGAGCGAGTGAATGATGACGCATTTGCCCCACATCACATCTTGTACTTGAGTCTTCGTCAGCACCTGGACCGGAGCAGGAAAAAGCACTGGCATCATGGAAAGTGGTGTGTGTGACAGTGGGGTGGGCAGCGGGGTATTTTGAGCAGGCAGAGCACAGCGGGCCGCCTCAGATCTGAGTGCATAGGGATGCCTACGGGTTGAACGGGACAAGCCACTTCCGTTCCCTCTTGGCAGTCAAATGGCTGAATGTGATACTTGGCTCTAGGGAGCGGGCAGAGGTTATAGTTGCTATCCCTGACATTTCTGTGAAGAACAGCTGACTCCCCTGCTGGACCCCCTCCCCCTGTCCTCACCCCGATGGTATGAGAAAACCACAGGAATACCAAGGAAAGACGGCAGGTGGTCTTGGGATTTTTCCACAAGTATGTGTCATAAAAAAAACATACTTCAAACAAATGAAGAGGATTAGCATCCAGTTTTACTTTACCACATTCCCCGGAGTCAAACTTGGAATTGAAGTGATCGTTTCTCCTTCTTGGACACAATTTTTAACTCTGGAAGCGAATATGTTATATTAGAGTTTGTCAAGCGTATGTTTAGGTGTCATGTGACTGGGTGGGTGTGGGTGAGCTGAGAGACAAAAGGTAGACATTCTTGGTGCGAGACAACAGCTGATTATCTACTAACACATGCAGCCAGAGTCACTTATGCAGTTTTCATATGACCCTTGAAGAGCTGCAGAGGCTTTTGGAAACGCATCTCAACCAATAGAAACTTTTCACATAGTAAAATCAAATTCAAAAAGTAAAATTTAAAATGCAAAAGTATGAAATTGCATTTTCATGTTACAAATAATTAAAAAACGTTTTCTCAACTAGAAATAATCAATGAATATTATTGCACCGTTCACAAATATTCTCCCTTCTTGCAAAAAC